>NW_026087742.1:80597700-83138800 GCF_022539395.1 Myiozetetes cayanensis
ACAACTTAATAGAGATTGGAATCCTTGTTATCCCAAAAAAGCAAATTTTATAATAATGATGTGCCTGTGAATACTAAATTCCTAACAGAAGTAGGGCTACATATTCTACTTGCAACTCTTCCTTTTTATGTAGCACAATAATGTGGGACAACCATACATGAGAGAAAAGAAATCCCTACTTGTTTGAACATTTGTCCTAAGAAAGAATAGGAAGAACAGTTAAGCTGAGGCTCACCTCAGCTTTTTAATTCAGAACCTCTATGCTTTTCTTTCAACAGAACCCCTTTGCATCTTAAGCAGTGAAATGCAGAGAGGAATTAAACTACAATTTAACCTTATGTTTATGGCTCAGATCTGAGCTTGGCAAAATAGAAGCCCCTGAAGCTGATCTCTTCAAAGGCCTAGTGTTTTGGATTTAAGCGTGCATCACCAAGTAAACTGGAAAAGGAAGTGTGTCTAATCTAGAGTTTCAAGTTTTAGGTAGTTTGAGAGCTTAGGAAAAGCCTGTGTGAACATCTATAAATTTACATTTATGGAAAGTTGACTAAATTAACTGAACAAATGAAGACAAAAGAGAAAAGATAGCAAGAGGATGCTGAATAATCTAGGGGAAGAAGTTAAAATAGAAGAAATTAATCATACACCATCTTATAAGATAAAAAAAAAGAAAAAAACCAAAACAAAACAAAGCTCAATGAAAATGTTCTGAGTTTAAGAACTATATAACAGTAAAAGGAAGCTCAGAATGTTTCTAACAGTTCAACACAGCAAGTCTTATGAAGACTTACTGGAGGCAATATTTTACTCACCTTTATTTATGCTGGATAGCATCTGCGGATAAAAAGTTCAGACCAAGTTAAGAATCTGACTGATCCATTATTATGAAAATCAGAGTCAGATAAAAAAAAAATTAAACTCAGCAAGTTTTTTTTTGTACTACATACCAACTTTTCAAATCTGATTTCAACCTGTTAAGGAACTGAAAACAGTATATTTTTGGGGACTTTCCATGTTCAACATTTCACATACTTTGAAAAATAGCAAAATTCAAAAATTCAAAAGATAGCTTTGTTTGAAATACTACTAATAAAGGAATGCACAGAAAAAGTGGACAATTGTCTTGGACAATACATAATATGATGGAACACTGACTTACTAAGAGACTGAAGGGAACAGCTTTATTCCTCTCCTTGTCTCTGAAATCCCCAAGGTAGAAAGCCTAAACCAAAATCCCCACAATTCTTATTAGGATGTAAACCAAAAGAACCAACTTTCATCAGAATAGAAAATTAAAAATTCCTAGGTAAAAATGAATAGAAATAAAAAAGGTCCATAAAACAATCTGTGTTCTTTTGAAGCTTACCCTTTCATCCAGGTTTACTTTCAATCAACTCTGTGGCTTATTAATTTGCAAAAAAACTGTTTTATCCTCTGGGGTTCCTGAGTTTTGTTCTCCATCCTTTTGGAAACACTCTGCTGCATACTTTCTCCCATCCAATGAACCACAAGAACCACAACAAACCACAATAAAGCAACAACCTGTACTGAATCCAGAAACTAAAATATGCTACCTCACACCAACAGCTGATCGGTTGGATTACACATGCCTCAATTCTCCATGCTGTAAAGTATAATCATAATTTTATTTTAGAAATACATTTCAGGGAACTTCAATTTCTAATATTGTTGTCAAGTAATTCTCTTCAAAAAAGTACAATTTTAATGCTAAGAAAAGAATTATATTTATTAAAAGATCGTCTTTTAAAAAGCTGGCTCTCACCATGTTTCGGGTCTGACAAGTTAATGACATAGTCTCAGATAATTTTAAATCAGACTTATTTATTTGTTAATCTCGAACAACTTCTGAAGAAGTATTAACTACACTGAAGTTTGAAATCTTAATACATAGCTGCTTTTGACATGTGGCAGAAAAGCTACACAGATTTTTCAACAGAGCTAGACGTGTGAATTTTCAGATCCATAACATATAGCTCTAAAATATCTCAGTTAATTTTCTTGGAGACAAAGTATAAGCACATTTAATTCACAGAGGAATAACATAAAATGGGTATAATATAGGCTTTTAATGACCCTAGCGTTTATTCTTTATATGAAGTAAAAACAAACACATATTTAATTTTTTTGTTACTTAGTAAATATCGTAACATGTTTTCATTATAGAGGATTTTGAAACCTTTGTGAAGTTACATTTACTTTTGGTAGAATGGGACCAGGGTGGATTTTGGTCAGTGGCTAAGAATACCGTGACAATTAAGCCCTGTTCCTGTCTACCTGAATTCAAAATGTCTTTATCCCAATAATACTGAGTTTACTAAGCAGTTGCACATGTACATCTGAGCAGTGCGTAGAGGTCAGCGACTGGTGTTGGACTTGCACTTTTCAGCCTTGTGGGCATTGCTGCTTCTGCAACACTCAGAACCTCTTTGTGGGTGTAAAGGAAACCTTGAATTGCTGAGAGGTTCTTGCCAGCTCAGTCACTGCATGATATTTGTATAGCTGGAAGGAAGACTGATTATTTCTTCTGGCAAACAAAGTCACTCAATATTTATTTGGTTTCTTCCTTCTTTAAAAGAGGACTGTAATGGTTGTTGGCTATAAAATTAATGATCTCTCTTTTTCTTCTTTCTTTGTAGTTACTCTTGCATATCTTCTGAATAAGTTGAAAACTCTAACTAATTCAGTCTTCTCACAATTCAGCGAGTTCTTATAAAGTCTAACACTGAAAAATTTACCTCCTTATTCTGTATGCTTCACTTATGAGCAGCTATGGTATATTTTGATTTTACTTCATACAAAGCAGCTGCTGAAGGATATAGCACATGAATCATTACATTAGGAGTAATCACATTGTCTCTATTAGATAGCTGCACACATTCCTGTGATAATCCATTTGTCTCTATTGCCAGAGTAGATGTAACATCATTTACCATTTCTGAGTGATAGTTGGAATAAAACAAATACAGTTAGAGATGGGGGGCTGGGTACCGAGCACTTGGCTCAGTATCACATCACAACTCAGTTTTCTTATGCATCTCCTGTGGGGGAGAAGTCTGATCACGTGAGCTCAAACGGATGTGTTCATGTGTCTGAAAGCAACATCTTACATGGCAGCAACCTGAAAAAAGGGAAACTGGCAATTTAAAGGGAATATGCCAGCAACTTAGATGCCTACCAAATCCTTCTTTGAGTCACACAATATAGTCCTTACCTTGAAGCTGTACTTGAATTTCTTACCTGGCATCTACAGGTTGGTAGCTCAAATTGTCATATAGTTTTACATATCAGAAATAAATCATGTCAGTTTCTTCTGTAACTGATCTCTGACACATTTGTTGTCCCATTTTTAATATTTGTTTTGGTTTTAACTTGTTCTTCCTAAGTAGCTTTGACTCTATTTTGATTTTTTTGTTGTTGATGTCTGTTGTGCTTCATCCTCGTTTAGAACACTGGATACCAACTTCTGCTGAGGAAGCATAAAAAAATAAAGCACTTTCTGGTCCCCTGTGTCTTTCAGTTACAAAAAACAGTATCTGTTTTTCTTTGGAGGAAATATTGTATTATCATTCCATGGTCCTAATCCAGCAAAATATTTAAAAATAATACTTAACACTAAATAGTCTTAATTAAGAAACTGAGATTAATGGTGTGTTTAAAGTTACAGGCATATATATGTACATTTCGGGGAGGGGGGTTGGAAACAGGGTGCTTTAAGAGTTGTTCCTGAAGCATGATCATTTCTACTGTTTCTGAGGCAAGATCAGTCTTATTTCTTAAGTAGTTTTGAATTGTCATCTTTTTCTGCTGAAATATTATGTCGGAAAATATAAAAAACCCCATGCATTAAGAAAGAAAGAAGTCTATCTGCTGCAATGCAACAAGTTTACTCTGAAAACAGTCAAGTAATATTTTTATTTTCCAAAGGTTACAGAGTTGTTAATGTCATTCATAACTTCATGCTGGTAGCTTTGTGAAACAAAGAGGCTTAATACAAAAGACCCCTGAGGCTTTCAAGATGCTGGTTCTAAAATTATGGTAATCTTGTCTATATTTTGATACTGGTTTGCTAGGAAAATCCCTTATGGATGATGGCTTTGGCAGAACAATGACACAATAATTTGTAGTAAACTGCATATTTTCTATAAGACAAAAATAATGCCTGCATAACAGGTAATGAGATTAAGCAAGAACAGAGATTTCCTTAAAATAAAAAATCAAAATGTCACCCTGAAGTGTCAGTGGAAATTCAGAGAGTGAAGATTTACAGTGGATTCCATGTCACAAGCAGCTTTTAAATTCAAATAGCTTAAGGATTAATAAGGTCTGGGACAACAAGTTGTGACTATATCCATGTAGTTTATATACTGCCAGAGTTCTAAGCTGACAGTAATGTCTCTGGGCTAGGGTGGGAATCTTTCAGCAAATACAACTAAATCATACTTGTTAAATGAGTTTATAAATCATACAATCAGCACAACCAAGATGAAGGTTTCATTTATGCTTCAGCTTTTTTTGACATTCTGAAGGTGGAGAGAATGAAAAACTGTCTATCCAACAATGTAGATTTTTACCATACCAAAAAGCTCTTGTATTTGCATCTTTTTACATTGTAGCAGTGCAAGATTAAAGCATACATAAATAATTGTTAAAAATACAATGTCATTACAACAGCCAATCAAGTGACAGTCATATGTATAGGCAACTGATACAGCTCTCACTCTTACTCACTTCCTCACAAATGAAATATTGTTTTGTGTGGTGGAATAAGGGTTTTACCGTGACAGTACTTAAATCCATCGGCTGTATTTAAAAGAAAACTAATTCATGTACACTCCCCATTTTTCTGTTGATTAAATTTGTTTCTGAAATACCTTAACAATGACTTATTAGAATCATCCTAAATTTAATTCCATGTGCATTATCTCTTTTTCTTCTAAAAATATTTTTTCTGAGAAAATCAATTGCTTAACCTTATGTAATGTCAGCTATCCTGAACCAAAAACAATGCATATTGAGTCTTACTTCTTTCTATAATTTTGACTCTTATTCTTTTTTCTTTTTTTTTTTTTTTTTTTTTTTTTTTGCTATTTAAGTAAAATTCTTCCAGGCATTAAAAAATGTGCCAGTGAATAACCACACACATTTAAAATCTCAACATGCTTAGTAAATGGGTGGATTAGTGAAAGTATGGATTTTTGACAGTCAGAAAATGTCCAAGTTATGATAATACAATATTTTTAATAAAACACTTTTTAATGCATAATGGGTTATATACAAAGAAATTAAGAAGTCAGTCATCTGTCATTTTGTAATTTTTAAAGTCATTCCCAGTCCTTCATCATTTCTTAAAGACTCTTTACATATTGTACCATACCAGTAGATACCCTTCTAGCCATAAGTACCTTAAATAAAAACATCAGCTCCAAATATCTGTGCTTTAGGTTTGGGATTTCTTGTTTATGGATGTCATTCTTGTAGCTAGATACTATTTTCGTACCTCAAAACTTATGCATGCATGTCAAACAAACTCATATAACCAATAATTCCTAATAAAATCTTTGTATGTCAGAAGGTAGAGTATTCAAAAACGTCATAGAAAATTTCACTGATGTTTTACATAAACAAGAAACAGCATGGAACTTTGGTTTCTTCACATCACAAAATAGATTTTAGTAATAAAAATTTCAGTTCTGTTTCATTTAAGGGAATGTCCATTGATTTCATTGCAATGACTAACATATTTCAGTCCTTTCAAAAACTATCTTCTTTCCCCTTGCATGCATATTCCATCACTTGATTCAGAATTGTCATGAGAACTGTACCTCGAGAATTTCTTAAAATGGGAGGAAAAAGGCATAAGTACTAAGAGGAAGCTATTGTTTATCTCCCTTTATCCACAGAATGACAAGAGGAGGAAAAGTTTTCACTTCAAAACCAATGTTATTTGAGATTTTCTAAGCTAGATGGCCATTTTCAGACTTTCAAGGGACCAGAGAAGATGAAGCAGAAGGTTCCAGACATCTTGTAAATGGCATGACATTAGAGTTCAGTAACGAAAAGGAAACCTAATTTCCAGAGATTACAAAAAAACCCACAGTGGGAATCTTTAGGAAACTACTGACATTCCCCTGCTGTAACAGTCTTTAATTCCAGGCTTTGCTTGTTGTTTCGACACTTTGGGTACTTACAGTTTTATATCTGTATTCTGCCTGAGTTTTGTGAAAACTGACACTTGGAAATAAAAATACCAGATACGGTTGTTTAAGTGGACTCATGGTAAAGAGACTAACAAACAGACATCTTTGCAGACAGCTGATTCATTTGTTGGAGAACTCAATTTATAAAAGAAAAGTCAATGAGCAACAAGAACATTTAGGAAAACAAACCAGGCTGGAAATTTTCCTCCTAAAGTACCAAAAAACAGGTGGGGATACAGTAAGGCAAAGATGTTACCAAATTATTTGTTGGTTGAGAGGTTTGAAAAAAATCCAAATAAGTAGAAGAGGCAATATTATGACCACTCTTTAAAAAGACAGTTGTGGCATCTCTTTCCTCATTACGGCCTATAAAACTCCAAATGTTATATCAGCTTACTCCTCACATAAACCAGACAGGAAGATAATAAAAAGCACACTAGGTCAAGACTTTCCATGAGGCATTCAGCCAAATACAATGCTAACACTGTATCATAAATACAAACAAACAAACAATTATTAGAATGAGTAACATAGGCTATTAGGTGATGGAAGACCAATTGCATAAAAAAATCTCTCAGAAGGTTGTTTTTATGAGGTTCAACATTTTAACCAAACAGAAAAAATAGAAAGATTACACTGAATGAGATCTAAGAGCTCTTAATGTGAGTGACCAGCAACAAGAGCATGGCAAAAAAAGGTAACGATAAAGTGTGAGAGCAGCCACAGACGTCTGTGGTTGATAGAGACAGGAAACATGAGGAATAGAAATACGAGGTAGTATATATAATGTGCTTTAGTCATCCCACCATGCTTGCATAAGGAATGACACATACTCAAGGTACATTTCAGGCTATTACAGGTAGACAGTGCAAGATCAGTATTTGGGCTCTTTTTAAAATATAAACCTGATGTCCTGTGTTCTCTGTCTTGCAACCAACGTGCTGATTAATATGATGGAAGCACGACATAAGAGTTTCTATCAGTTGGGGAACTTGTCATGTGTCTTTCCTATGCGAGTATCTTATAAAAGATAAGCTAGCCCCATCTATCTTTCTATTCAGTTGTTTTCAAAGGTCTAACTGTGCTCAATCCTTGAGGCATCTACCAAGTAGTAGAATCTCATGATAAACCAAGTTAGATGGCTCAAACTAACTGAACAATGAAGTACTCTGAATATTGCAATCCTTTTAAAAGATGTTTGATATTCATGGAAATGTTGCTTTAAATACAGAAAGAATGTGTGCTGATCTGTCAGTTGTTGTGACATACCATGTATAATAGTTTAGCTTGATGATTCTATCACATTAGGGTAAAAGGCTTTAAAATACTTAAACATTTAAAATAGATCAGATGTATAACTCTGGAATTATACTTTCTGCATAAATATACCATCAAACGGAAATTCTTAGTATGCTTCGTAATTTGTCTCCTACATCTTTCTTAAATACTGCAAGTCAAATTCTATTCAGCTTTTGAGATCAATTGTAGTGTTATGTAAGTCCGTATGACTATAAAAAATTTTCTATAATTAGGACCAGTTACACTCCAAAAACAGATCATGAGACCTATTTCTTCCTTCGTAACATAAAATGGCTTGCAATCCAGATTACTTTAGCAGGTATAAAAGCAGTTAATGTCACACTCATTATTTGGGAACAACTTGTCTTCCTGGGTGTGGGAAAAAAAATATTTAGTAGGATCTTTTGGGCAGTTTGAGGGGTGTTGATTTGCTTCTTTAATTTATTGACTGTTTAAATTTGCTAATATTTTCCATCATTCTCATTTGCATCTATAACTCAGGTGATTCTATAGAGCACCTGGAGCTTTTAAAATACCCTTTAACAAACACACCTATGTACATTTTCTACTTGAAACAGTAAACAACAACTATTTCTGTCTTCCATTAATTTACAAACTGCAATTATTACATTTACAGAGAAAATATTTATTCACATGCTACTGTCATCAAGGGAAGACATTTTCAGAGGAACTTCTAAATGAACCTTAGATATGGACAAATAGCATCAATTTCCAATGGACACTGAGTGCTCATTAAGACTCTACTGTTAAAGTGTCTAAAGCTGTTATGCCTCTCCAGTGACCTCAGTTTAGAAGCTGATGCAAGAATTCCTTTGTACTTTTATATGGAAACACACACTCTGGAAAGAAATTGAAGAAGAGTGAGATTATTGGGGAGTGTTATTGACTAATGCTGACTAACACTACCAAGAAATTATGCCTGATTTGGCACAGGTCTCTGTCATTTGTTTTTCTTGATGTAGATCAACAGCAGACAAATTGTTACTGTGGCTAAGAGGGCACGGAATTACTGCACGCAGACCAGTAGGATCGATAGGCAGAATCCACTTTATTATGTGTTTCAGTAGCTATTTTATACCTTCTTACACATACATGTCATCACACCATTGGTCAAGTACAGGCACCTGTCGCTACACAATTGGTTTGAAATAGTTAAACACACTTCTCAGTACCCAGCACCTGCTGCCATGCAATTGGTCCGTATACAATGTCAATGCGCATCGCATCGATAGTTAGCATTCCTGCAAGCTGACACCAATGCCAGCACCCTTCCCACAATCTGCAAACAGACCTCTCGCTAAAGCAGGCCAAGGCCCAACAGTATGGTTTGTTCACAGTGCTCGCCTTAGCCAAGCACCCCATGTTACCTTTTCTAGGTTTAGAAAAAGAGGAGTTGTTCTTTAAAAGTCTCTATCATCATTCAGTGCTTCAATTTACATATTGTATCTCCCTCAGGACTGTATCAGAAAGACCCTAACCGACTTCTGGTCAAGCTAGCTTTTCAAAAATAGATGCTTGCACGCAATTACTTTTTGTGGTTTCCATATGTGCATTCTTCTCTCAATTTCCTCAGTCTCCCTGAAAAAATATTCATCTGCACATTGAGGGAGAAGAAAGTTCAAATTCTATCATGTCAGCACTAAAGAAAAATCAAAAATCAACACAGATGGACTCAAAAATTGCTATACCACAAAGGACAGGAATCCTCCCCTTATAACATGTAGTTTCATCAGGAAAAGATGTTTAGATCCCAATCATTAGATGTGTGTGGCAGTTTATTTCTAATGTCTTTCCACACAATTGTTTCTTTTTTTCTCATTATTATTTGGAGGAAAACTTGTCTCAGTAGAGCAATGTTTCCAAAATCTTATTCTATATATATTTTTAATGCAATAATTTTGTTCTAAGTTCTGCATAGCTTCTGTTTTCTCAGTCAACTGTAAAGCATTCTACAACCTGAATACCAATCAAGATAAACATTTTTTTAATTTTATTTTTAACAGTTTTGACTTAGTTTCAGTCAATTGAAATGGCCTTGTGAAAACACAGAAGCCCTAGTCTGTATCTCTCTTTTTTTAATATTCCTTTATCATTAGATCATTCTGTTTCTCAAAATGGAATATCATCAAATCTTTAGGTTTTATCTGAAAGTATACAACCCTTCTTACATGATGAACTGGAAAGCTCAATTTACAATTGATACTTTTTACCTCTCTGAATATTTTCTCCCATTTCCGTATGGAAAATCTTTTTCTTAAATTCACTGAGAGTCCATCTAAATTGGCTCTGCAATTCAGTTTCAATAATTCAATTTCTTTTCTACAGTCCTAGTCTAGACTTACTCTAGTCAGTTACAGAACCTGCCTGATTCTTTCAAACCACCTGGTTTACTGTATGCCTACACTGCCCACTTCTGATTTCACTATCATAATCAGTTTCTAAGGAGCTATTCCAGCTCAGGTTGTGTAATCTCTCTGTATTAGAGAAAACTATGTTCTGGGCTGGAATTTGCTTTGCAAGGGATCTCAATGCTGTAGTTTTCTGTATTTTTACTCTGACAGGGTGTGCAGTATCAAGGATATTCCTTCATATTGGGTGCTGGTATTTTGAGCCCATTCAGACCTAAGAACTCAAAATTTTACACAGTCAGACCTGGATATTGTGCTAGTATCAGGTTCTTGGGCTATAATTTGCAAAAAGGCAGACAACACTCAGTGATTTCATATAAATAAGATCCTAAGTATACGTTTAAGTATTAAGCCAGGTAAATATCACAACATTTTGAATTATGTGCTGAATAGATAGCAGAGCTTTTACCCTTTGATCATCTCTTTCCACCTAATTGTACCAATCCAAACTTCATTCTGCATTCCTGTATTATTTTTCTTTGCTTTCAGAAACACAATAACACAATATTCCCACATATTTCTTCACACATTCACCCAGAAACCTGAGCATAATTTATATGCCCTAATCAGGATCTGGTCAATATAATGTGATACAGATCCTGTCCATTGGGATTTTCAAAATTGCCTAGGTCTACAGTTGCTATTATAATGTGTGTATTTCATACCATCCCAAAAAAACCCTTCACAATTCTAGTCAAACCTGTCTACACATCTTCACAATTCTTAACAAGTTTGTCCAATTCACTGTCAGATGTAAAGAGTGTTGATTTACATCTCTAAAGAGGTGTCTTCACATATTTGCAATCTGCATTGTAAAGTTGGTTGGTTTTAGATGGTCAGAGTAAGAACTAATGGGAATATTTAGGACCTTGCCTTGCCTTTTTCGCCTCTGTTTTTTTCCCACTTTTCCTCTCCTTTTTCATTTTTCTTTTTCCCTTCCCTTCCTCTTCCCCTTTTCATTCACTCTCCCCTCCCTTCCCTTTCCCTTTTATTTTTTAAAAAGCTACTTTCAACTACAAAGTCTATCTAATTTTTGTAATATGAATATGTACCCTCATTTTGTATATTGCATTATCTATAATGGTATTTTTTAATATTTTGCACATAATTAGGGACAGTAATATAAAAATGGGAAAATTTTTGTCCTACTAACACTGTGAATAAAATGGAAGAGTTGTAAAAATAAAAATCTTAAAGCAATAACAACTGTATTTTCTACTAACAAAATAATCTTTAAAATTATTGATTCAGCTGTACACAGAGCTTCAGATGAAGTTAAATCAAATAGATGGAAAAAAAGGAAACCCATGGAGTGGGAAGAATGCATTTTATTTCTATACATAAGTTTGTCTAGCTATGTTCATAGCTAGCACATGTTATTTTTCATTGGAATGGAAATATATTTTTGCCTTTACTATATCACCGTTTTTCATAAACTTCACCACTCTATTGAAAAGGAATATGCCATATGAGGGAAAAATGTTAAATGAGCTTTGTTTTAAAATAACATCACTGACAAAACCCAAAGCCATTACATTTATGGAGCAGTCTATAGTACTTGTAAACATGGAGACTGATCCAAGGGACTAACTTTAGATGAAGCTTTGTTTGAATAGGATGAGGAGGATTGGAATTTATATCCAAGGGACTATAGTACATTAGGGACTTCTTCTATGAATTCTGCTTAAAATTAAATTAAAATGTGATCCTTTTTCCCAGTTTAATAGTTATGAACACATTTGAGCTATTATTAAATAACTCCATAATATATTGTGACTCATGAACGTAATACATTTAAATTTTAAAACTGCCACAGAATGTGAAAACTGTAGTTCATTGTTCAGCTGTTTAAACAGTAGGGTGTGTGTGGTCATGGTTCTGAGTCATGCATTTTCCTACCTGACTCAAACAATCTGATAGATAAGCAACTTTTCTTCTCTGGGCAACAATAAGGGTGTGGATTGTATATAGAAAAGTGGAGAAATTTTCTTGAAAACCTGCCCCCAGTTTTAATGCTTAAGCAAATACTTCTGTTTTTTGGATTACTAAATTCATAATGTAGTAGGCCACTATGTAAAGTAAGTAAATTTCCCTAGGAGTGAAGTGACTTGGTTTTGGGAATAGCTCCAGAATACTCATATACACTATTGTATTAAAAACCAAACAAACAAAAACAAAACAAAAACAACCCCCAAACACAAAAGAACAAAAATCCCCAAACAAAACCAAACAACACCTAAAAAAACCCCAACCAAACAAGCAAACAAAAACCTACAGACACAAACAAACAAACAAACAAAACAACAACAAAAACCAAACACAAAAAGAGATCATAAGAAAAAATTATAGTCCATTTTCTTGGAATCGGTGGTTTACCAGTAAGAATGAGAACAAGCATGGAGTAAGAGTGATGTTCCATAAGAGGTTTCATACTTTAAAAGACACTTTAAAATTCAGTTCTGAAATAATTGTGTAAATTTTCACAGAGGAAAATGAAAGGCTATTCCTGATATGAAAAATAATATTTCTATCTAATTTTCATCTGTAATTGTTTAAGCGTATTTTCTTGTCTCCAAAAGTCTCACTACATTGATGTTCTATGAATTTAGTAACAGCCAAAATTTCCTCTAACATCAATCCTAGATTCGTGTTTGACTGAAATTCCTGTAATAACCAGTATTTTTTCTTCTTCATATTTCTGTCTGTGCCAATTTATGGAAATACGATTGTTCTCACATGCATTGAAAACGCCACCTACTTGTGTTCAATTAGCCCCTTCTTTATCCTCCTCTTTGACCAGATCTTCCCTTAACCTGGTAGGATATGTTCTCATATATTTCCTTCTGAATTCTGCTGTATGGAGCAGAATCCAACAGTTTTACAGACTGATATTAAAATTTCCTTATTGATCACACAGATATACTTCTTAATACAGTTCTTATTCTGCTTTGCATTATATCATAAACACTATTCACAGATATCCTGCGACGAATTAATAAGTGAAGGTCTTGCCCTTATAGTTTTTCACTTTAGCCTAGTTTATACTTAGTATTCTTGTAATTAATCCTTAAGTTCATGATCTATTTAGTATTATTACAGTTCATTCCAGTTATAATCTTCAGTCTCTTAGCACCATCCTGTGCATTACTGACACTGATATTCTATCATGCAGGCAATACCTCAGCAGTCATGTGTCATCAGCATATTTTTATTACTTGTTCCAAGGTCATTAATGAAATGAAAATATTAAGTAAGATTGATCCCAAGAAAAATCGATGAGTGTTTCTCTCTAGCCTTTCCAGTATCATTTATTATCTTCTCCACACAGACAGTTTCTTAGACTGTTCTTTCCCTCTTTTTACCTATCTCATTATGTAGCACCAACAGACTTCTTTTACAAAACACCAAGCACAGGTTTTTTCACCTAGAAACTGATTATCAGAAAAAACTGTATATTTGTCACATTCTAGCCCAGAAAATTTTATCTCATATTTAGTTTCTGTTCAGTTCTCTTCATCTGTATTGACTGAAGTGTGCTTTCAGTTCTTTCTCAAGTATCTGTTTTCAGCATCTACCTTTCACTCATAGTCAGGTTGTTTTCTTACACTGAGCACTCATTTCCTGCCCAGCAGTTCTATGACCTTCCTGGTAAGTACTGCTGTTGAGAAAATAGCCATGAAATCTCTCCCTTGTCTCTTTTATGACTTTAAATCTCTACTTGCACTTCACAGTTGTTTCAACCATGCATTTAATCTGTATCTGTCTGAATTTTATCAGTAAACATTCCATGCTCTTAAGACTAATATTTTTATCATTTATTCTTAACCTTAGTTAAGATACTAAGTTACTACTTAACCTTAATTAAGATACTATACCTTTAGTATCCTTCTGTTGTTTGAGTCATCAGTGTTTCATCATTACTCATGATAATCTTTTCTCCCCAGTTCTCAGCTTTGATGAAGCACACAGAATATCCCCCTCCCACTTCAAAACCTTGAACAAATCCCTTTGAATTCTCTTCTCTGTTTTTTTCATTCATAAACCTTTTATCCCTTTTATCTTCTGTTTCTTTGTTGAACTAAGTTGTCACCTGTTCAGAATATTTATCAATGACCAGGTACCTTTTTCCCAAGTGGGGTCTGTGCTCTCGTACAGAAAAATGCTTGCCTTTCCCACATAGCTACGCTAATACTAAGTATTTCATCTTGTTTCCATAAAAAAAATAATAATCACTGCCAAAAAGGGCTGTTAGCTGAAATATTCCTGTTTTCTAATAAATAAGCTAGCTTATTTATTTATTTATGACAGGAAGAAAACTCACCTAACTGAATGATTAGCAGAAAAAGGACAAAAGTTTTGAGACACCAAATTTATAGGACTCTATTATAGAGACTGAATTTATAGGACCTATTCTGTAAGTGCATATTTAGAAGCAGAAAAAGTCTTCCTCTCACTGCCAGAAATCACAAGCCTTCCCATCTTGGGAGTCACCATCCTATGTTCATTCAAGAGTATTTTCTGTCCATATCTAATCCTATGTAACAGCTGGAAGAGAGACCTCTAAAGAATCTCTATAAGGATGCTGTCGATCTACTCTTCACTGTCTACTCATCTGCACACTAGATCTAGATCTTCACATTACCTACTATTCTCCTTCCAAACTCCTCCACCCAGTGGCACAGTCCCTCAATCAGAGCTGTCACTGCCATTGCCCCTTACCCCTGGGAAGTGTCAAGGAAGCCTGGCATCTTGACACCTGTGTTTCTATGTCCTCTCTTTGGAGGTCAGTTTGGATCTCCATCTGCCCTCTGGGATGTTGACACCAACTTTGTGTGCATCATGAAGTCCCACACAGTCTTAATCAGAGTTCTAGAGGCTTTCTGCATCCCTTTTTCCACCAGCTGTCATGATAACTGCTACTAAGCAAAAGTAACCTAGGGACTCTTGAGCAACATTCCCTAAACTGGAAACAGGTGAAGCTGAAGGTGTAAATTGTTCCTAATAAGGAAAGAATAAAAATGGAAGCAAAATCCCAGTTTTGTTTGTGAATAACAACAAAATATTTAATTAATTGCCAAGTTCAAGATACCTTACAGGAAATTTTTGATGTATCTGAATTTTTTGCAGTATAAAACTTTCTTCTTCATGTACAAAATTCTCCTGAACTTTGATTTACATGGTCTTTCTCCATACTGAGGCTTATCTGTCAGCCTAACATGTCATTCAAAACTAAAGGCTACACTTGTTGTTTCCCCCTTAGAATTAAATTTTCATTATGTGAGTGTACTGTCTTATTAGTAGATGAGTCATTTTCCATTTCACATTTACTGTTTCTGTGTATCATGCTTCCTTTTATTTCCTTATTTTTAGCTTTTCCATCTTTAACCATTTACATTTCTAAAGGAGTACTGTTAGTATATGTGCATGGAGCTGGTCACTCAGTTATTCAGCATGGAACTGTACTGTGCTATGCTGTGCTATGCTAGACCATATGATACTGTACTATGCCTACTTTTCCCTAGAAATGCAATCTCATAAAATATGATCTTAAATCTTATGTTAGACAGCAAATTTGTCTAGGTCAATGGCTCTTATCCATCTAGGAACACTAAGTTACTCATTCTTCTTGCTGTCTCATTTCAGTGTTCAGAGAATGTCCATAACAAACTGCTATGAAAACAAGGATAGATAAACCACAAAACTGGGAGCAGTTACTGCTGTTCTTGAATGACTGATTTCTAGGATGAATAATTTGACTTCTCTGAACATTCATTAATCATCAATAAGTTGGGAAAGTACTCCTCTTTCTGTCAAACTATGCACTGAAATATATTGTGTGTCTAAATTGTCTAAAACTACGGCATCTGCACTCACAAAAAAACATAAGAGGACAAACTCAGGAAACAGTGATTAATTTCCTAACATTTATAATTTAGGAAATTGCAAATAAAAAGTAAAAACAAACAAACAAACAAAAACAAGAAGGACAAGTTTTACATGAAAAAAAGGCAATGAGGTAAATTTTAACATGAAAAAAGGAAGCAGGCAATGGGATGTGCAGTACCTTTTGTATCATCTACAGTGTTGAAGAGAAGATGCAGAGTTGTTCACAGAAGTACAGACTGGGAGAAGAATTAGGAAACTCTGAGTAGGCAAGAGCTGAAAAAAAATCCTAGGGATCATAGAATCTCTGGTTTGTTGCCACATTCTTTGAACCATTCTTCAGGTTCTTATTTCAGGTAGTATAGAAGCATCTGTAGGGCTCTGTCTAGAGCTGTCTAGAATACTTAGTCCTCTTTATAAAATTAATTTTATATATATATGTATGCACAGAGAGAGAAGGAAAAATGAATAGGTAAATACATAGGCAAAAAAAAAAATATCAGTGAAAATAATTTGTGGAATAAGTGGTTCTACACATGACCAAAAAAGTATTGACAGTAAGGGTAGAATATAAGACCAACAATATATCCATACTAAAATATTCCTAACTTTTAAATTATAAATACTTATGAATAGTTGAAAATACTCAGCACCGTTTTTACTTTTATACTGAAAAAAGTGACATCCCTGTTTTCTCTTTTAAAAAAATCATGAAACAAACACAAACAAATAAACAAGCAAAAATTTTAAAGCAATTTTTTGTCTAAAGAATCTTTCTCCACTACAAAGTTTCCAGCACTATGTTGTGCTGATTTTGGCTGAGATAGAGTTCATTTTCTTTACAGTAGCTGGTATGCAGCTGAGTTTTAGATTTGTGCTGGAAACTGCTGATAACTCAAGGAAGTTTTAGCATTTGCTGAGCAGTGTTTGTACAGAGCCAAGGTCTTTTCTGCCTCTTACCTCACCCCACCAGTGAGCAGGCTGGGGGTGCACAGAGAATTGGGAGGGGACACAGCTGGTACAGCTGATTCCACCCAACCACAGGATATTCCTTAACATATGGGCTGTGCTTGGCACCATAAAAACCGTTGAGAAGAAGAAGGAAGGAGGTAAATGTTCAGAGTCATTGTTACACATAATGGAGCCTGGCTTTCCTGGGAAAGGCTGAATGCCTGCCTGCCCATGGGAAGTGGTGAATGAATTCCTTGTTTTGCTTTGCTTGTGTGTGCAGCTTTTGCTTTACCTATGAAACTGTCTTTATCTCAACCCACTAATTTTCTCAATTTCCCTCTTCTGATTCTCTCCCCATCCCACCCTAGAGGAGTGAATGAGTGGCTGTGAGGGTCTTAGTTGCCAGTTGGAGCTAAACTGTGACACATGCCTGAACTTTTTCCAGTACCAATACACAGAAAGCATGATCAAGCCCTATGAAACTTCTTCCTTCCAATTTTAAATAGGTGCTAGGAGAAAGCAGCCTTCAAGTTTGGAAATCCTTGCAATTTTTCTTTAACACTAGCTAAAACTGTGAAGATGTTAAAAGCAAAATATAGTTTGTTTGTTTATTTATTTTGTTTGTTTATTTTTGTTTGTTTATTTAATTCAAAGAATAATAAAACAAAAATAATAAAGATAACTATAAAAATGGAATAATAATCAATGAAATAAAGATATTTCTATGTCAAGCAACCTTAATTGCATTTCAGAACAAATGTGGCTTCATATATTGAGAGAACGATGAAGTTCTGTTAATACCATGCCCAAACAGTAAAAGCTGGTGATACACAGGTGAGATAAACTAAGAAAACCTTTATTCTGAAGGATTAGTTTCTTCGTTCCTCCATGTATTTTTACCATCTAGCAATTTTTGGAGCTAAGTGCTAGATATGAAACAGAACAGTCTGCATAATTAATGTGAGAAAGCAGCATAACATCATTTGTATGAAACTTTGAGAACCAGAAGAAAAAAATAAGTGTATAAAACACACACAAAATATGGATTATGGGTCACATTTTTTCACTTAATGTTTTAGTCTTTGACTATGCCTCATGATTTTGGCAGAACCATTTATCCCAGTACAAAACTCTGCAAACGCACTTAATCATAATTTTCACTTCAGTCTATCATACTTTGTAATGAGGTAATAACAACTGGCCTATCACTTCTCTACTAAGCAGTGTTAGACAGTGTCTAAACTTCTGTATACAGTAACATGCCATTTGGAAATTACAAATGAGAGAATTTTAATTAATTTATTTTATCCAAATAACAAATCATCCCCAGTTCTAAGAAATTAATAACTGAACACCAGTGGAAAAATTTGAAAATGAAAAAACCATCTATGTTATTTGCACTCACTGAAATCAAGGAGTCTGATAATTTCATCATGTCAATGTATTGAGTCTATACATATAAGGATGTGTGTACATGGTTGCTGATTAAAAGAAATTGCTAGATACAAAAAACAGTATATATTAAAATTTAGACTAGCAATCATGACCTGGTCATGGACATGACTAGCCATCATGACTGTGTCAAAACTCCTTTCAAGCTATTTCCTTTTTATTACCTATAACATGCACATATGCAACTACTGACTAAGCTGACAAATAAGTATTTTTAATTCTGAAATCCTTTACATTTATTAAGAATTTCTTTGTAACCCAAAATGATGAGTCAGTTCCTTTGTAATTAAACTTCTATATATGCAAATATGGATGTAACTGTGTAAGTCCTTTGTAAAAGCTGGTATTTTAAACAAAAACTCACATAACTGTTTTCAGTTCTTGAGAAACAGAACTCATAAACCCAGATGTATCAGAAGAGTGACATCATATGTAAGAGATAATGATAAGTTCTATGTTCATCCAGAAAACCCTATAATTTTAGTCTTAAATTAAGTCTAAACAAAACATAGAAAGACAAACATACTGGAAATATTAAGAGAGTAAATGTTTTATTTGAAGAACTAAAATCCATAATGATAAAATATTTCTTTTCTATCCATCTACTGATTTTACTGAGTTAACTACAGCATTTGCTGAGTATTAAATACTGCTACATGAAGAATAAATGGAGAGGGTAATCTGTCTTATTCCAGAGAGTCCATAATGTCTACATTTTTACTTCATTGAAATATGCTAGAATAGCTGGAATCAAAACCTAAATAAAGATAGCACTTCATCATGTTTGCCCATATATCTATTTGCTTCTATTAGCTGTTAGAATCATGCATGTATTACTTGGATTAGACCTCCAAAGGCAATGAAAAAGTAGTATGGACACAGAAGATCAAAGTTCAAGGTATACATGACTGAATTTCCTGGTAAAGTGAATTAAACCTTATTTTCATCTATTTTTGAATACTGAAAAACAGTACAACTACAATACCAGTATATTGCATTGCTTTCATATTGTGCAATAAGTTATCCATGACCAAAATGGTGGTTTTAGTCATGACGCGTGCTTTCAAATACCTCAACTGAAGGGAACTCCAATTTTGCTTTAAATACACAATTACAGGGAAAGGTTTTTCAAACAGTTGATAATTTTACTAAAGGTAGACTGAGGAAAAAAGATGTTTTTGAGAAGAGTTGACTTTTACAGCTAATTCATAGTGTAGGGAGGATGTTGGTTTCTTTGAGGAGGAAAGATTTAAGAAGGTGTGATAGGAACTCTTAGAGAAAGAGTGGTTTTCTGAAACTTTCTGAAGAGAGAAGAGGTCTTTAAAGCTACAGATTATAAATGAACTGAAGTTCCTCAGTTATCCAAAAAAGTCAGTGACTGGTCATTATTCATCTTTGGTATAGTACTTGTATTATTTCCACAAATTGCTCTTTATTTTTTAATTCTCATTTTCAGTTGCCTAATAACTGAAGGATGAGTAAAAATATGAGTTCATGTAAAAATTCTTATGCAAATCTTTAATTTTTTTTGAGCTATTTCATAAAATGTCCATAAATATAATTCCAGAGAAGGTTTTTATAATTTCAGTAAGTCTTATACAAAAAGCTACCAGTCAAACTAAAGAAATAATAGTTCAAGCATTTATGAGATACCACACAAATTATAAGTAAGAATGTGTAAAGAACATTAAAATGAATGTTTGTCTACAGCAAGACTAATTTTATCTCATGTCCAAGAAACCATTTAAGTGCAATTTGGCAGACCCATGAGCTGATGCTGTAATTGTGTAATCACCTTAAACTATTTCTTTAGCAGTTCACTTGTTGTTCAAGGAAGTTCCAAATTTCTTTTTTCCTACATAAAGAAGAAAAGAAATAAATCTTCAAATAGATGAGTTGATGCTGTTTTGTTACATTTGTGCAGTTTACAGTTTAAGTGAGTACTGAAAAGAGTTTAATAAACATTTCTGATGATTTGGGACAAGTTTCATCAATATTTTGTTCTCTAAGAAATTTATAGTTCAATGTCCAAATGTTGTGGGGTGGGGTTGGTTTGGGTTGGTTTGGTTTGGTTTGTTTATCCCCATGTGGGAAACCAGCACTTCTAATCTCTTCAATAAGTACCCTAGCTAGCAGGAGGACATTGTTTTTTGACCAGTCCTAAAAAAGGAATTATGTCTGGTGAGGGTGGCAGGGATGGAAATGAAAAATATTCAGATAATAATGAACAAAGAAAAACCTATAAACAATATAAAAATAGAAATTGCTACCAAAAAGGAATTCTTCCCTAGAAGCTTCTTTCTGCAAAGCCAGCAGTATTTCAGTGATGCAGTTGCTAATTCAATTTCTCTCTTTCTTAGTGTTAAAGGAGGAGGAGGTTTTACAAAAATAAAATTAGAAAACTAATTTTGCATTTTCTTTCCTTAGAAATTCTGAAAAAATGTCCATTCTTCTCTTGAGCTTAGTATGTCAGACTTTCCTCTTTGAAGAATAGACACTGTTGCTGAGCATCCTGACCATTAATAAAGTCTCAGTAATAGCTTGTTATTCTTTCTCTTCACAGCTAGAAAAAAACAGTTCTCTGGAGTCTTCCATCTGTCTTTCAGATCAGACAGAGTTAATAGCAATAACATGTGCCTTCTCACTTGGATAAAAAGGGAGTGATATCTGATGTGTTGCCCTTAATAAGGTCCATTATTTTTCTTAATGACACTGGCAACAAAATATATAAATGATTATTTGGAACCTTAGGACGTGATTGCAAGTATAAAGAAGAGTAATGCAATCCTACACTAAGAATTCAATACCAGTGTTTGGAGCTGAAGATATTTAAAATTCCAAATTAAAGAAATTAACTTCGGAATTTCATTTCAGGTTTTCAGACATCAAGGCTAGTTTTCATAGACTGAAAACTTCAATCAAAAAATACACACAAGACTGAAGTTTCTGGGGCTTATGAACCACCTAATTAAGACGTTTATGAAAAGTCTAATACTGTGCTAGTATTTAGTACAGAGCTGACAAACTACTTCCAGTAGATGTGGGGGCATTTCAAAGCCATTACACAGATAGAAAGGAAATATATCATCAGTAGAGTCTTGCTTAAAGATGTACAAATTTTTACTGAATGCCAGTGATGTGGCAAGATTATAGAAATGACAGGTGCAAAGAACTTTGTCTACTATATGAAAAAAAATCTTATGTTTTAAGAATAAGATTTCTTTCAGACGAAGAATCAATTTCTTTTATAACATTAATTCATTAATACAATCATTCCAGTCCACTCTATCCAGAAGTAGGACTACCACCATGTACTTGAGTAGGTAAAGTAGGTGTCCTAACATTCTCCTGGTAATGATACCTTCTTTCCTGTGTCTTCAGAATGTAGAAAATTGCTTCCAGTGAGGTATCATCAGGCAGGCTTCACACTCTAGTGCACATAGAGTCATGTGCATGTATATATATATATATATATATGCATACACAGAGTTATGTGTGTGTATATATACATATGTATATATGTATATCCAGATAAATGAGAAGGGTGAATGTTGCTTAGGTATCTGTAGCACTATAATGACAAAGACAATCCATTGCATTTTTATCATAGACTGACTGATACTTATTTATTTGTATAGCCTGTCACTCCAAGTCCATCCTTTACTCTCCCTTGAACCATTATGCTCTTTTAAATACACCTTATATTGTTTTCTCTAAGTAGTTTTACTGTTGACATATACCTGCTTTCACTGTGTTATTTCATTACTGAAAAATCCATTTACTGCTGCATATAAACTCCTTAACCATGAATATTATCCCCTAATTTAAGCCAACCACATTCAGTGTGTCAGCTGGCATGTATGACCCTCCTTAGATTCACCAAAGTCAGTAGACTTGAAATTTAAACTTTTTCTGCCATCTAGAAGTACATTCATGTCACTGGAATTCACTCTGTTGGAGCCTAAAGTTTTTCAGGAAAAACTTCCTCTAATTTTGCTAATCCTAGAATCAATCCTTATGTCCAATATGATGATTATAGTTCAATCTTTCACTGAAGGAAGACTCCAACTACCTTCTGCTCTAAAATCAAGCAGGACTCTCAATTGCATGTGAGTGAGGTGAAGGTCACACTGAAGTGTAAAAAGGATTTTTTTGGGGTGTTTTTTGTCCTAAATCATATCATAGCACCTAGCCCCTTTTTATTTTGTTTGTTTGGGATTTTATGTGTTGGTTTTGGTTTTGTTTTGTTTTGTTTTTTAACTCTACTCCTGAACCATCAATTAAATAGATGACTTCATAGGTTAGAAAACCCCATATTGAAAGCTGAACTGAACTAAGTGGTGTATTGCAGTTTAAAGGAGAGTAGGGAGAAACAACTAATATAAAATAACACTTCTCCTACACACTTACACAACCAGCACAGTGTTTCTGCCTAGGGAAATCAGTCAGGTGGTAGTCTAATCCTTCTTTTACAGAACCAGGCTTTATTATTTACTTATATACCATATATATATATACCATATATATATATATATGTATGTATATATATATGGAGGGAAGGGAAGGGAAAGGAAAGGAAACTGTTTATCAAACAGTATATGATTTTGAATAGTGTGATATGAAAGCATACCTGCTCCAAAGGGCACATGGTATAGGTTAGAAAATTAGGAAAGATCAGTCTTTTCTGATAAGCTCCCTGTGGTGTGGCTGATAGAAAAAAGACTTACAAAAAAACCCAGTAAAAATTACCAGCCTCTATCACAGTGAGAATAAAAAGTAACAAAAGCCTGTAAAAGCTGTCAGAAAGAACAAACAATTTTTGATCCATAGTAGTTAAAAGAAGTCTGTAAACAAAGCAGGTTTTATTTTCATTTCAAACAGTCCTGTGATCAGACTGAAGTGAGATAGCAGCTGCTTAAATAAAGTTAACAAGCCAGATACTTCAAACTCAATAAAATGCTACTGTATGGTATGGTGTGGCAGTTTCTTTTCATGAAAGTCAGCTTTCTGGCTACAAACAAGAAGTGTTATCAGAACTTCCATGACAACACTGCAAATTTCACAAAGAAGGAATTGTTAACACTGATGGTGGGTAAGCAACTTTGGGGTTTAAGTAGGCTATAAGTTTACTTTGTCTGGTGATTCTTTAGTTAACAATATTTTCAAATGACAGTGCTTGTTTTTATTTGAAAGTTGATAAAAATGGATACCAAATTACTGAGTTTTTGTGAATAAATATATAAGTAATTTTACAAATTAGAAATGTTTTCATCCAATCATAACTGTTAAGGTTTCCCATCTGTTACTTAGTTATACAGACAAAAATCATCCTCTATTTTTCCACTGGCCAACTAACATTTATCAGATTATAATCAGAGACTGAAGTATGAACTGCACATACATGAGAAATTTCACCTTTTTAATCTCCAGTTTCAACGGTACAACAAGAGATATCCCTTTAGGAAGTTGCATTTTCAGGCTGGAAACAATAATTCCATTTTGGAGAAATGTGCCATCTAGGAAGAAGAGAGCTAAAAAAAATAAGCTAGGTAGAATGACATGGAGATCATGACCTTGCCTTATATGCCAGACTTATCACTTTAAATTTTGCTAAGTTTCACTAGCACTCTACCTGCTGGTCCTTTACGCTATATTGCATCTAACACTTACTGAAGTAAAAAGATGTCATATTAGTTTAACAAAAAATGAAAAGTGTCAAAGAAATCCTTATTCCCCTTAAAACAATTTCTTTTCTTTCCTCTTTCTCACAGACTTCTCCCAGATTCCCACCAAAAGGTAAGACGAGGACTTTGAACTTCTGAGGGTTCATTATTTCACTACCACTAAGTGGTAGTGAAACGGTACTAGTAAAATGGCACTAGTAAAATAACTATTTCAAGTTCTTGTTCTTTAAATATTAAATGTGCTACCTCTGTTACAGTACTTTTTTTTTTCTTTACCTTGCACTACTCTTTATTATGAATATTTGCCTCTACCATGGCCATTTGTGGGCTACTATAATATGTTCAGACATTATATCTAGACACTAGAAAACTCTGTGAGGTAATCAATAAATCAGTGTTGAGAACAGCTTCAGAAGAATTCAATAGATGAGACATGTTAATAACTGAACTAAGAGCATAAGCTGCTGGAGAACACTCATGGAAGTGAGAGAGACAATCCTGTGCTAGGCATGGTGTAAGTTGTTTGTGTTTTGTTTTGTTTTAAGGAAGGAAAGGGATTAAGATAGCAAGTTTAATTCTGGCATTCCCTAATTTTTGATAGCTTAACTTTGCAGTCCTCACAATGTGCTTCAATACAGCATTTTGAGTGCAGCATATAATGTCTTTTGACATGTATAAACATTCTTATGATTAGTAGTCACAGGGTTTATTTATTGTCATGAATTGTGTCCAATCCAATTTGGTTTCATATTGTCCAATTTCCAAGTATCTTTCACTGCAAAGAGAATTTTGGAAATCTGTAAATGTTAGGGGCTCAGTTGTAATAGCCTGCCTTGGCAAACTCACTGAAACATATCTGTCAAGCACAGCAAAAGCCTTGTAAAATGCTCCATCGCTGTAGGCCATAGAAAGGAGCTATAATAAACTCTGACCCATAAAAAGTCATGTAAACATTATAACCTGTTTTTACTAGCCTTTTAAGTGCCAGGAGCAATTGATCTTGTATGGCTTAGGTCTTTCCAGCTTCCAAGTCTCTGTGAGCACCTAGGATCCTACATGGGTGTTCAAGTGCCTCTGGCTTTGGAAGCCTAAAATAGGAACAGATACCATGCTATCAGCTATTTAGTTATTCACTCCAGACAGATGTTTGATATTTCCAACAGAAAACATTTAAAAATGAAGCACCTATGGAAATCAACTGACTGTTTCTGTATTGTTAATCAAAATAAATGTCCATGCAATCTTGAGCTGTTTCCCTAAATTGCTGCATCTGTCACACCGAAAAAAATGACAGGGAAAAAAAAGGGAAAAAGAGAAGAAAAAGAAAAATGTTTCAAATTTAGAGTAACTGTGTCCTTGCCTTAGGGCTCTCTGATCATGACAGTTTCCCTAAGGTTCAACGTTGTTACTTGTTTTGAAAAAAATGCTGCAAACCTTAGTCCTCAGGGGAAACTGAAGTTCACTTCAATGCACTTCAATGGGATTTTTCCCTGAATAATAGCTGAAGGATTTAGCTCACTGCTAACTTCATGAACAAACAACGTGAATTTTACAGCTTTTGATTTCTGCCAAATACTTTCCCCATTAAATTGCTGTGGGAAATCAGCCATACAATTAAAACCTATTTTATGCTTTCAATAACATTAATGAAGCAATTGTGGCTTTAAGAATTTTATATATGTGTGTGTATATATATGGGTGTATTTTACCATCACTGCAGCAGCTGCTGTTGGCCTTAAATATCTCCTAAATACATAGACTTAGTAATGGAGGTGTACGTGACTCTGTTGGTTATTAAACCTCATTAAAAAAGCCCCAAACCCCTCCCCTATACACATGGTTGCCATAACACGCAGAAATTTGCTACTTATTAATATGTGTACTCTATTCTTTCTTTTCTGGTTAAAGAAAATTAAAATATAGGTGTAATAAGGAGGTAGTGTTTGGAATTCAAAACTAGTTTCCATACAGTCTACCTTTCCCAGCAAGGTTTTGATGCCACATCTGAATGTAGTGTAATTTCGACATACCAGTGTCTGAACCTGGATCTATCATTTGTTTCAGCACATTTTTCACTTTTGAATCCTTACATCAGAAATCCCTTTGGATGAGGAATAGTTTCTCACTTGTGGAGAACTGGTGTATCTGGTCTGGCTGAGGTGGAGTTCATTTCCCCATAGCAGCCCTCACAGTGCTGTGCTTTGCATTGTTAGCAAGGTTTTCATAACACACCAGTGGTTTTGCTACTGCTGAGCACTGCTGGCACAGCATCTGCTGTGTCTCTCAACATTCCTCCCCTTCATCGAGGGCAAGATCCTGGGAGGGGACACAACCAGGCCAGTTGACACAAATTAACCAAAGGGATATTCCATACCATATGACGACAGCTCAGATATAAAAGCTAAGAGAAGAAGTAGGAAAGGGGTACATTCATTATTTACAGTGTTTGCCTTCTGGGGCAACTTCCACGTGTTGCTGAAATCTTGCTTCCTTGGAAGTGGCTGGACATCACTTGCTAATGGGAAGTAGAGAATAAATCTTGTTATTTTCCTCTTCGCTTGTGCACTCACAAACTTTTACTTTTGCTTTAGTAAACTGACTTATTTCAACTAAAAGTAATTTTCCACCTTATTCTCTCTCCTCTGTCTGGTTGGAAAGGGAAGTGATAGAGCAGCTTGGTGGGCACCTGACGTCCAGACAAGGTCAACCCACCACTGGTGAAAAGATCTTCTCCAAAATGAAATTGCTATCTTGCTGTAAAAATATATGGCATAAGGGGAAACTGTTCAGAATTCTAGTCTTGGTTCTTCACAGAATGACACAGTCAAGATTTTGGCCAAAGATTTTGATTCTGAGAAGCAACAGTTGCAAAATTCAGAATTCCATTAAGAGACATAATACTCACTTTTCTGTGTATTTACCTTGGAGATCCAAGTTCAGAAAGAATGTCCTGAACTTCTAAAGAGCATAATATGCTTCCCTCTCTAAAGCCAGAGCTTCAGTGACCACCTCAGGGTCACAATACACATCTCTGGAACATTTACACTTTCTGTGCTCTACCAATTAAAGGGGATGACAATCTTAGCCAACTGGTCAGGACCTATGAGGGAAAGCACAAGGACATTTGGATGTTTCAGGTGGGAATTTGCAGTAAGCGCCTTCCTGAACACAGAATGATATAAGCAGGTAAATAAAAGATATGTGAACAAGGAATTACCTACAGAAGAAAAATGGGAAATAAAATTTCCTCGTAAGGAAAGAAAGATCTTCAAATATAATGGTCAGGCAAGTGTCATTCTTTCATCAAAAAACCCTGGCTACTACTCTTGATCACATTTTGTAAGAAAATTTGTTCTTAACCCAACTCCTAAGTCAGCTGCCCCCTCCTCAGGTATTTCATGTAGAAGAATCATCACTTAGACCATTTCAAAAGGGACTGAACTTTCCAGCACTCCTGGTATTTCAGTGACTATGTGCATGACCTCCTCCAGTAACTTTGACTATAGAAATTAACCACTGGAAATTTAGCAACAAGGGTCAGTGGTATATGAAAATACTTGAAGTAAAAGGAAACCTTCATCCATGCAAAACTTTCTCTCCAGTATCTAACTTAAAACTTTTAGTTTTAGAGTTCTAAAACTTTATTTTGCATTTATGAGCTCCCAGTTACATATCTGTATGAGGCATAGGTTGGGGGGTATTCTCACTGCCTTTTTACAGAAGTGTAATTCTACAATACTGCTTGCATTTGGGGAGTATCAACACTGCAAAATAAAGCTATTATTAATCTTTTTCTTTTCCTCCTTTTTAATCAGCTCATGCAGCATTTGCAGACCCAAATGGTCTGAATAATTTTCTTCTCAGAAAGCATGTACAAAGTTGCTGTGTTTTCAATTTGTGGAAATTGTTTCCCTGGTGCAGATACAGAAGTGCTAGTACACTCCTGTTTGTATTTAGTTCTTCCTAAAAACAGAGCTTGATATTTAAATCCAAACAGCATGCTAACACCTTGAGCTGGCTGGTGTGAAATTTAATTTGTGCTGTTAAGCCTCAGAAGCTTAGAGAAAACTCGAGATGAACCATACCCATTAAACTCCAGTTTTACAATATCCATCAGAAATGAAATAGCGACCCTCAGCCCCGTGGACCCCGTGTTCCTTCAAGAACCACAAATCTGCACGCTCTTCCTGAATACTGGATTTGGCCTTTGGATTTTTGTTTCATTGCCCACAGAATGGGGTTGGAACTAGATGACCTTTAAGGTCCCTTTCAACCTAATCCATTCCACAATTCTATGATTTTTATTGCTAACCCTTTCAGTGTACAGACACAGTGTTTAGCAACAGAACAGAAGTAGCAGAAGAACTCAATCTTGGCCACAGTAGTTATATTTGGAAACTTCCAAATTGATTTTTTTTCTACAAACCTCTTTTCTGTAACATAAAAAAACACCGCAAACCTTTCTTTTAGTTTTGTGGATTTTTTCAGAATTGTCCTCTACTTATATTCATAAAGTTGCCCTAAATAAACACTTTTCCCACAACAAACACTTGTAAAAATATTAATAAATACATACATTCAAGAAAACAGTTCTCAAGAGGCATTCATAATGTCAAACAAGTTTGAACTAATTAAAACTTAACTTCTAAACAGAGACCCAGTCAAGTACCTCTGAAGAAATTAGCACCAGAGGGAAGAATGGCATTCCACCAGTATTTGCCAAAAGATCTCTGTGCCAGCACTTGTGAACAGATCAGTTGTTTGTTCCTTTGTTCTAGCTCAGTGCAGCTCTCCTACATACCCTTAGCTTCAGAACATCAGAGAATTTGTAGAGCCAAAATAAACACATTTTTGCTGTCAACACACTTCACATTTCCCCCCCACACTCCCTCAGTAGCAATGTAGTAACTTTCAGCTTAAAGATTATGAAGTCCTGTGTGGGTGAGCTGAAAAGTAAGTTCATCATATCAAGAAATAAACTCACTGTGGAAACTCCTGGGTTTTTTTTCTTTATCTTCCTTAATAGTCAGTTAACATTAATCACCCTCAGCTACTTAATTCAAATCAATAGTTCAGGGTCTGGAAAAAACCTGTCCTTCTCTAGTTGTGTTAGCTGCATATACATTATATTCTTGCATTTGAATAAAGGAGTAAACCTGAATGACCTGAACAATTTTGAAAAAAGCAACATGATGCTGAACACTGAGTTCTGTTACAAAATCAGTTCACCTGCCAGACAGAAGACTGAATGGTTGTGACAAAACAACAAGGTTACTGGCAGTGTGACTAGACAGTATTGCCAGGAGGTCAAACAGTATCAACCTATTCCAGCTGAGAACAACAATTTAGGAATGTGATGTGACAATATAGAGCTTTATTTCCTACCCACAGAGAAGCACAGTATCCTATCTTATTTCAACCAGACTACTTCCCTGATAACTAATCATTATAGTCATAATTATATTCATTCATTTTGGAAATATCACACTGTTTCAGGCTTTGATTCACAAATTACACTAGTCAGAACCACAGATGTTGATACCTTGTTTGTTGTTTGGATGCACCATGTTTTCATTATTTCCATGCTCTTTACTCTATATACTCCTCTTCAAACTTATACAAGAGGATATGCCATACCCTTATATTCTATGCCATATATAATATTTCCACAAATTGCACTTGTGTGAAATTTTGTGGACTTCTTGGACAGTCAGTGGTGAACATTGTATTCAGAATTCTCACTTTCCCCAGATTTTCTCCATTTTCTACTAAAGCAAACATCTTTCTTTAGAGCCTGGAATCTATTTTGAAATTTCTTCTAGAATCCTCTTCTTGTTCTTGATCCTACTTGCTTCTCCAGTACAAAGATGCAATTGTTTACGCTAAAGATATTTGTAGTAATGCAAACTACAATGCCTATACTTTTTTTTTTCTTAAGACAGATTGGTTCCTATGCCTTTTTAGTAATGTTAGTACCTTTCATTTTGATGTTTTATTATTATCAGAAGAGTTTAAAGATTTTATTCAGTTATCATATTCAACTTCAATTTTTAATACTGATAAAATATCACTAGTCAGCTTTAGAGAGTTGTTGCCACAGACTTTGTGCAGCAAGTAAAACCTTTAAATTGTTAAGGAAAAAATCTGAGGTTTCAAAGCAGGGTGAGATTCAGTCTAGCAAGATTAATAAAACCTTCCTAGTCTGACTGTGGAGGTGAGTCAGTAGAAATAACATTTCATCTCTTGGAATGATCCCAGCACTTGGTATCTCCTCACAGATGTGTTAATGAGTGGTCAGCTATAACAATCTTATTACTGGCAACACATATGGAGATAACTTATTTTTACTTCTTACTGCAGTTGTATTGCTTTCCAATACATTTCTAAGTAATAAAAGCCCTCAGGCAAACAACTTGATTTGGGTTCCTGCTAGCTTTCACCCATACTTAAGCATGTGAAAAATCTGCATTAAATTTGATGGGAGTTATGGTTCTCCAGGTAGAGAAGATTTTGCCTTATAGCACACATATAATTAGTGTTTATGGTAAGTAACAGCAGAGTAAGAGATGCTTTGTAAAAAAATTAACTACTGTTTCCTCTAGTAGAAAAATAGTGATTATGATGGTCTAATTGGATACCACACTTTTCCCTCAGATCTGATTCCTATTTTGAAATGTTAATTTCAAGACATATCATATTATTTGTCTCCGTGGTTTCTTCTCACAGATAATTCTCGATAACTCTAATAGAGGTACACTGTAGAGTCTTTCCTTTGCTTGGAGTGTCTTTATAATTTTAAATTCTGCCCTTCTCTTTTAGTTTATTATAAAACTAATGGATGGGAAGTTAAAAAATTTAAAAGATTTTTTTATTTAGTCTGTATAGAGGTTAAACCTTGAAAGTATGAAATACAAAGCCATTTAAGTCATACTGCTCTTATTCACTTTAAAATGACCCATAGCAAAGGGCATTTGGCTGGTATATGGGCAACAGGTCTTCCTTCTTTGTATTAATCCTGAGCAGAGAGCTGAAAAAGAATCCTTTGTATCTCAGACGACATCTCTCATGGATTGGTTGTTGAAGGGAGATCCCCCAGTTCTCCTTGGGGGAACTATTTCACTATGTAGAACTATGTCTGGTCAAGCAGAGTGATCATTAGGGAAGTTGCTGCAACATTTTAAACTGTGGATTTGAATCAGTCACCACAGCTGTGAAGAAATATCTATGATTTCCCAGGCAAGTACTCTCCCTCATACATGGAGTATGTGAGTGCTTATTTTTCTTACACCAAGGAATCTATTCTTCTCAGAAGTGATAGGTTCCTATGAGAATGCTCATGTCAGCTGATTTTTCTTTTCTATTTTTTTTCCTTCCTCCGGAGGAAGAAGAAATGAATATTTGTCTATAAAGAGTGCAATCAGTTTCAATAATAGGTGCTAATCTCATCAGTGCATGCTGTTTAGAGAAACATAATCACAAGTACCAGTCCATCATTTATATGAGTCATTATATATCTTGCATCAGAAAAGTTAGCCTAAAGTGTCTGGCATATTGACACTCAAGTTCTGAAGAGTATTTTATAATGAACCACTGCACACAACTGTAGAGTCAATTCCATCCTTCTTTTTTGGCCTGGAATGTTTAATTCTAAGTGTTTCTTTAATTCAAGTAGTAGAGACTAAATTTTACTTACAACTGATCCCTACTGATGACCCTGTGAGTTGGGTGTAAATAGCATTGATTTGCTACACTTGGCCTCTGACTAGAGGTGAAATTTTTGAAATGCCTAAAGAGAGCCCCTTGAGCCATATTTTAATTATGTTCACATGGATGGGGAAAAGTATAGACATTAAAATTGAAATATAATATATAAAAGAAGGAACTACCTCTTTAAAACCAAAAACTTCTACAAACTGTTTTGAAATACAGTTTTTAAAAGAAGCTTTGAAGATTTCACTTGCTCATGACGTCCAATGAATATCGATGGCATAAGTTCTATGGTAAAAAACATGAAGTACAAGTGTAAAGGCACTTTTAAAGGTGTATGTATTAATTATACATTTTTAACCTCCCATTGTTCAGTAACAAATGAAAACTGGTTATGAGAACTGCATAGGCAGACAGTGTCAGGGAAATAACTTGTTACAGACCCTTCATCACCACCTGATCCAGAGCAATATTTTATGGAAGTATGACCTTTTTTACTCCTCCTAATAATAAAATGAGTGCAGTTCCTTCCATTTTTAATCACTAAAAATTAATTTTAAAAATTATTAATGTAATATATAAGAATTGATCACTGATAGCATCCTTATCTCAGCTCTGTCAAGTTGAGATCCCTCCTATTTCACAGGCATTGAGTGTGTCTGAAAACCTTGAGGGGGTTAAACAAGTTATCTTAATTTAGACATTTGAGTCACCAATAAAACAATCTTTCAACTTTCCTGCAAAGGCAATGGAGAGAGATTAAGTGATTTCAATGCATGAAAATCTTATCTTCTTATATTTAGATATATATACGAGATGTTTATTTCTTCTAAGGATCCTACTAATCACTGATAACTGCATAAATGAAGTACTGATGAGGACACATTCATTAGTCATTGGTCAGATGTCTGCAAGCCCAGCTGATGTTGCCACTATGTATTGCATGCCAAGGTACCTTCTGTCTACCTGACATAGTGGAGAGGGGGCATACATACTGCCTTTGAGGACTTCATTTTGGGTTTTTTGAGGCTTCATTTTGGTTTATGATTTGGTTTTTGTTTTTTCCCCTACAGAGACTCCAGGCTTGACTCAAACTTAAGAAACCAGTTTAAACGGCCAAAAAGTAAGATGAGAACTACTTCTTGTAAAAGGACAAGGACCTTAAATTTTGACTAGGAGACTTCTAAAGAACTTTGTGGAGGCTGAAAATTTTTCTTCAAGGGATCGTTGTAAAAGTTCATGTCAGAAAAATTAATGAACATTTTGTAACTACTAAATCTCTAAGTCAAAGGGTAATTGTGCAGGCAAGTGTTAAGGACTGTGGGACTGCTGAAAAAAAGACCATTGGGTTCTTGCTCTGTATTTGACTTGCCCCTAAGAATCCACTTTTGCAGAACGGATGCTACAATGTTTTGTGATCCTTATAATACTGTATACTAGTTAACATTTTTCAGAGTTCAGTTTCCCCAAATACCAAACTACTGTGTTGCACTGATGTTGCTTTGACTGAGGTCAATAATAACTTTTTGCATGAAACTTCTGTATCTTCTGTAGCTGTAGTCCTCATCCATCTCCAGAGCAGTCCTGTATGCTTTTCCATAGAAGTATTATTTTGGAAGCATAACATTATTCTCTCCTTACAGTTAAAAAAAAAAAAAAAAAAAAAAAAATCCTGTGTGTCCTGTACTCATTTCTGTGGAGCTGTTTCTCACAGAGTACTATAAATCATGTCCATGGTAGAAATGGATACTCTACTTGCATATGCTATCAAAAAACCCCAACCAACCAAATAAAACCCACCACCACCAACAACAACAACAAAGCAAAACTGAAACAAACAAGAAAAACCCACCAAAAGCCCCAAAATGAACATGAAAACAAAATGAAAACAAACAAAAAAAACCCAAAACAAAGCTACAGGAAATACTGTTTTTAGAAAGGAGGAATAAAAATTGAAAGGAAAATTAAATCTAATAAGATATTTCCATGTGCATGTATGGAAGACTTAAGCCTTCCCATTTCTGTAACTTTCCTCACTTTTCTAAGATTTACCTAAAGATTTTCAGCTAAAAAAGGCAATTTCTATTTACAGGAGTTGCTGAAGCAATTTAAATAAGTAAGGCTTAAAATAAATATGTGAGATTTCATATATCTCACTGGAACACACGTTAAAATACATCCTTTAAAGAGTGAGATATAAAGAACTTGCTTTAAATTTAATCCTAAGTTAAGGAGTTTCTTCTTCTGACAGGTGTAGATTTTAAATGTTAAAGGTCCAAGCCTGTATCACTTGCATGCTCAAAGCTCCCCATGACCTCTGAGTTTGCTATAACAATGATTTACTCAATTTTTCTTGGTTACTTCAGGTTACCAAAGGATTTTGTAATTACTGCCCCATTTACTGGGAGGCAAATTGAGCCATGAGAAAATTCAGTACAAACCAAGACCTATCTATATGATCCTGACTTCTTTTCAGTAGGAAACCTCTAAATAATTGAAAGTCTAGATCTCTTGGAAACCACTTTACATTATACAATCTGCGAATAAAATTACACCCTTGATGTTTTCTAAATATATCACTGCATCAGACAAATATATTCTTTTTACTGTGATATTAAAGCTACCCTCAGATTGACAAAATCCCTGCTCTTCATACACAACATTTTGAAACAACTACAGCCAAAATAAATGCTACTCAAACAACTACCGTAAGGAACCAAGGCACATTTAATGTCACCTTTATTACAAATACCTGGCTATTAATCCTGGCAATATCAATCCATTATTTATATTCCTCACTCGATTCATGGTTGACTAATAGATTCAAATGAAGCTGAATTTTAAATCCATCTGACACTGTCTGTGTTTTATATATAAGTCTCTCTCTAACGCTTATTATACAATTATATATACTTAGTTCTGAGAAACACTGAAAAATATTTGTGATTCCCAAAGTACAGCTGCAGGGAATGTGTAGGAGTATTAATCGTGTGACATAAAGGGAAAAATTACGTAAATTCATGAAGTGCTCTGTTTTGCACAGCTCACACTTTGAAGTCAAGACAGATACACAAACATGAACAAGTCCAACACTTGCTGGAAGAGCGCCAGCCAACTCTCACACATAAGAGCAGTTCATGTATCAGTAATGGTGAATCAACAAGTGACAGATTTCTTCTTACAGCTAGCGGAAGGGTGGTTTCACTGCAAAGAGTACATTTACATTCACCTTGTGTTCCACCATGACACCTAAAACCACAGTGTGTTGAACTTGGAAGGAAAAAAAGGAAAAACTTTATGGCCACCAAGATCCGTTTAGCATTCTAGAGGTTCTATTTGTTCTGTCATTTTAATGTTATATTTGTTATGTCATTTTCCCAATGTCCAAAATACTATTTTCTGAAATGAATGAGGAGAAAACATTTTTAAAAATAAAAATAAAATCCAAAATGTGCTAGTGCAATGTCAGAAGCCTGTTTTAAATAGTGCATGAATTACATTGCATATAACAGTTAAAAAACATATTCTACTTGTGGGATCATGCGGTCTGGGATCATGCAGGCTAGCTCACGTGTCATAGGACAGGAGTAATAGATTGGACATACTCAATTTTGAGGAAAAAAATTATTAAATTAATAGGTAGATTTATCTTTAATCTAGTAGAGTTTCAACCACAAAAGAGTTTGTTCACGATTTACCGCTGTTGAGGATATCATGCACTGTGTTTAATAACAGGACTTTCTTGTGTGCTCATTCAAATTTACAGATACAGATTCAGTGTTTTGCTGTACTGGTTTCAAAGCCTGCATTTGCTTGAAAAGGTGCGTCACACGCTTAACATAAATTGCACCACAAAGCCCTCCTGGTGAATATCCTCCCATTCTGCCTTTTCTCTTTGTCAGTGAGAGCTCAACCTGGGCACCTCTGTTAAGCAATTTCCAACAGAGTCATGATAATGTACCTGTGATACTGAGGTGATATGACACAGTAAGCATTCATGTTACTCAAAATCTAAGTACTGAGAAAGCTTTTAATTCAGACTTGCTTTTATGGCTAACATTTATAGCTATGTCTGGTCCTCTTTTATTTTTTTTTTTCTGCTGTAATGAACCCCCTTGTCAAAGAAAATAACTCCAGATTTGATGCAGGTGGAGATAGTTAGCAAGATGTTGACCTAGCCATCCATTTGAGCCAAAACAACACAAAGGCAGGAAAATGTTCTGCTAATCAAAACATTATCTATAGCTAAGGGTTATTTTAGCTGAGGTGGTTAATATCCTGAATTGTTTGTATAATCCTAATATTTCCTTTGTAATATAGACCATTGTGTCTTCTGATTAGCCTGTGCAGTTATAATAAAAATTGATGGTCTTTCATTGCTTTTTTAAGTGTCTGTATTCTCTTTGGCTTCTGAGTGTGACTCCACAGGAACATGTAACACTGAGGGTTCAGACAGGCACATTTATTAAATAAAAATAGGAAAAACTCAATTCATCTACACCTAGCATGATGAACTTGTGATATACAACTAATTGTATAACCTAAAATAATATCTGATCTTTCACCATGGCACTAGCCAGAAGGTGCTTCTAGGATATTATACATCTATTAGGTCGTATTATCTAAATCTGTTAAATTTCCTCATGGAGTTTTCTTTATGAAGTTTTGATCCTGTGTGAGGATACCATTGTATATCTCAATATTTCAGTCACAAAGGTTTCTTTAGGACAGTTATTCACAGATAGAGAGAACCTTACTGTGTTAAGATCTCTATCATCAGCAGTTAAAAGAGACTTCAGAAAAGGTTTCAAAGGCAGATGAAGAGAAGTTATTTCTGCTTGTACTAAAATAAATAGGTAGTCATCAGTATTCTACTACTACAGCAGTTGTCAGAGTTTTTATTTATTTAGGACTTAAAAATTAAATTAAGGAAAAGCATGTCCTATATGAATTAAGAAAACTCAAGGAGCTGACATATTTAAAGAATAACTGTTGGAAAGTAACATTATACTTCCAAACACATGATTTAATCAATTATTATCCATATTAAAAGGCTTTGTAACACTTCCAACACAAAATCTAGACTAAATACCCACCACGACCCAGATGAAAAAGATTCCAGGAGAGAATTTTTATTTTTTCTTCTCTTCCGCAGCCTACCCTTTCCCTTGGCTGCTCCAATCCCAACTTCAGCTCTGCTGGTTGAATCTCTCCCATACCCATCATAACTTCATTCACAAATGTTGGACCCAGATGACCCTCATCCAAGGACTTCACCTTTGGCCTCATTGTCTATCGTTGCCCAAGGACTCCCAGGCATGGTCCAGATTAAGAAGTCCTCAGGGAAGAAACTTATCTTCAGTGTAACTATCCTTGTCTGCTTTTTTGACACCCACCTCCCACTGAAGGTCAAAGTTTTTTCTTTAACCATATTCCCAGATTTAATCTTGGCCTTGGGCTGAGTTTGAGCCAAGGCCTCCCTGCTAGGGCACAATCTTCAGGCAAGAAATCTTTTTGTTACCTTCACTTGCTTCAACAGCATCTTGACAGCACAAATAAAACTGCAGCACACCCCAGGCAGTAACATATATTCTGATTCAATCTTTGCCAAGGACCTGCAGACATGGCCCAGACTACAATGTGGTCCAGAAAAAATCTTCCTCCACATCACCCCTTCCTTTGGTTCTCCCTTTGCAACTACATGTTCATGCTTTGTCTCTCCCCTGTGTCTAGGCTGAACTGTAACTCCTACTGCAGACTGGGGCTGAGCTAAAGACCCGCAGCCATGACCCAAATCAGCAGTCTAATCCATCCCTTTAAATGATCTTTTCAATTGCTTATGGGTTCAGACAAAACTGGGACTGCTTCTACCTTGGCAGAAAAGGAACTTTTCCTCAGAAAGATTTCCACTAACTTGCCCAAGGAAACCTATTTTCAAACTGAGCTCAATTTAGAACGAAAAGTTATTTTCCACCATAAGGAAACTAAATCTCCCACTGGAATGTACCCCTAGTCAAAGGTAGGGCAAATGGATTATTTTTGTAATGATCCAAGAATCATTGAAACATACGCATGGATGACTGAACATCAGACACACGTCTGAAAAAGGTGTCTTTAATTTTGCAGTAAAAAAAAATTGTTCCCCAAACATACTGCAGAATGTGCCTGCTCCCCTTTTTCAGTTAAAAATAGTAAGAAAAGGCTTCTATTATTTTTTTTCTTTTTTTTCCCCTTTTTTTTATTTTTTTTCTGAATAAGGACATGTTAGGAGTCTGAGGATCCTGAGGACCTTCCTGTCCCTGCCTAGGCACCCCAGGGTCCTTTCCTACCCTGACCAGGGTCAAAGGCTCCATTTCAGATGGGGGCTATCAGTCACTACTTTGGCAGTATCATAGTAGAGCTGGTCTCCAGTCCTGTGTCTGTGTCTTCCTGAAAGGTTTTGCTGCATGGACCCAGCCCTGGCTTGTTGCTCTCCAGAAATGCCAGGGCTGTTGATGGCCCTTAGCTCTGTCCACTGTGCTCCGACCCTGAAGGATGGTGGCTGTCAGGGGGGCATGACCAGCACAGGTGTCCTCCTGGCACCCGGCTCCCGAGCCCCAGGGGGCAGCTGGCTCTCACTGCTCCCTGGCAAGAGACACGAGGATGATTTTGTTGGAAGTGGGATGTTTCCTTTCCATGTAATCCTTAGAGTGTTCGTAAGCACTTTGTGCAGTATTGGGTATCCTTATTTGAAAGGAATTTTAGACAGAATAAGAAGCAAGAATCAAATCCTTTTTTTGTAAGGTGCACATTCCTGTCATTATATAACTATAAATAGTTAGTAAATCTGTCTATGTAGTGAAATGAAAGATAAACACATCAGTACAATAAACTATGAAATTGCATATTCTTTGTCCAATGGGTTGCTGCTTTCTGCCTTACACAGCTGAGCTTCCACATAATAAATATGAGAATTGACCAAATATGTAGCTGTTGGTATAGCTCAAAGGAAAACATGGTATGACTTCATTTCCAATAAAGGGTCGTGAAAGAAGAGATCAGAAACATCAAAGCACAGCAAAATATTCAACAATTCAACCAATCCTGTGGTTCTGCCACAGAAACATGGTGTTACCATCTGCCAAAATAGGCAGACACACCTACTTGCAATGAAAATTAAGTCTACAAAGTAATCATAACAGTTAATTAAAGAAAAAAAGCCAACAAACAACTAAGCCAACAAACTAAAGTCTTTGTTCATTTTGAAGTCTTGAATCTTATAAAATCTTCAAAAATAAAGAGCAAGGTAATTTCACACAAGCATTTAATATGGAAGTGTATGTAAAGGTACATCAACTCTATAATTATTATCGTACACTGGATTTTAGTATCACTTCTCGAAATAATTGCATATATGCTCATTTGCTTCTATCCTGGAAGGGATAGAACACTTCTGTTTTGATCAGTGAATTAGTGTGTTCGAAACTGTATTTATACACTGTATGTATGCACTATAACAGCATCTTTTCCAGCCACTCAGTCACTGATTTAAGAGAAGATGTGGAAAGTTAAGAGTGCTGCTGCTTGTACTCTTGTGCTGTGTGTGGTTGATGTAACTGTTTTTAGTTCAGACCTGTGCCTGACTTAGGGGTTGATTTCGTAGTCAGAAACAGAGTCAGAAACAGAGTCTACAAGTAGATGAAAGGCTCAAAACTGTGCAGAAAGTCCATGATAAGAAGTGAAAATCAATCTCTAGAACATCATGGAACTATCAGACTATTTTCCCATTCTGCTAGATTTTCAAATTTTTACACCTTCATCTTCATTAGAAAGAATAGGAAAATAATTAATCATTTTTCCCAGGTATTAAAGGGCAAACATCTTAAAGTCTTGATATCCCCAAGACTTTTTCCCATTTAACATCACTAACCATGCACTATGTCCAAAGAAGTCAATGAAAATATTCAATATGTTTTAGTGTCTGAAAACTAATTCTGATTTAAACAGAAAATAAATGTGGTGAATAGAGAGAACATTTCCATCTCAGTTCAGGTATTTCTGTGCCTGGAGCAAGGCCACATTGAACATAACCAGGGAACAAGAAGTTCTATAGAAGGATATTTAAATAAAAACATTTACTGCCCACAATAATAAATTTGATTTTACAAATGTATTTTCCTTCCACTTCCTGAGAAACATTTCTAGAAGCCAGGTTGCTGAACAGCAATATAGGAGAAGGCAGCAGCAATTTTTCATCTTGATAGAGTCTGCATCTCGATATGATCATTTCCTGATGATACGATTTCTACATGCACTAACTACCAGGAATTACAGTCACTGGACTGTATGAGCTTCATTACCCAACCCTTTCTTGAATTCCCCAAAGCATCCTAAGTGACAAGAGAGTTGCCTTACAGGTTCAGCGGAGACACTCAAATGTTACCAACCAGAAACAGGCCCTGCACACAGCTTCCTACATCTGTATCTACAGGAGTTAGGGCTGTAGATTCTATAGATTTGAAAAAAGGGTGAGGTCAACTTTCCAAAACCACTCTCTAACCACTATCTTATCTCTAAGATAAGATACAACCTAATCTCCACAGTAGAAGAAATCAGCAAAACCAACATTTCTTTGGGTTTCAAAAGTTTAGGTGGGTAGAACTTCCTAAATTTACTGCAATATCCAGAAAATAAGTTTCAGGTGGCAATAGATGCTGCAGAAGCTGTTTTATCCTCTTTGAAATTCTCTAATTTTTTTCTTCTCTCATACCTTTCCCATAATTCTAAAATGAGGCTTTACCTCATCCCTGCTAGAGCAGGTGGTAGGACTAACCTTTTTAGTTTCCTCACAACTGCCAGAAAGATATTATATGGAAACCTGTAATGCACTTTACAACAAGGGAGAAGAACTCCAATGCATCTTCTGTTGACAAATTTTAGAAGTACTGTTTACATTTTTTCTTAACTTTCAGAAGTCTCAAATGATACCTTACACAGATGTGACCAATCAATGTGAGTGAATAGTGCTACTTGATGAAACATTTCAGATAACTTTTACAAGAACATTTGAATTTTGCTTTTTTTAACTTCTCTTATTTTATAGACTTCTGTAATGCCTCCTGTAAAGCCTTCTACAGTGACATAATGTAAAGAAATTTTAATAATAACTTTGAGGTTGGAAAGCAGAGCATTAAGAACTGCAATCTTCAAAGTACTGCTAGCACATCCTGCTATTTTCAATGAGTAGGAAATACAAGCTCATTCAGTCTTGAATATTCTGAATCAAAAAATGGTGAATATAAGTCTCAAGTTTTCCACGAATAAAAAATTTTCTAAGCTAATTGATAAGGTAGATTATGCACGTCATGTTATGTTTATGCTGGCCAACAGTCCCCTTTTTCCATTTACTCTGTATCTCCCATAGTATATGACATAAATGTGAAAACTGGAAGAACAATTCTAGCCCCTCTTTTGCTTTTCCTGCGGTGCATCCATATTTGCATGTACTTGGTAGAGGGTTATCACACTGAGAGACTTGGAAGTCCTGTTGTCAGTCTTCATCAATTTACATTTCTAAGTGTTTATGTATGTCATCTTATTAAAACAAAAAAAAAACAACCAACCAACCCAAAAGTTATACTTTCCAAAGAATATTATCAAATTAGGCATTTAAACAACCATCTCTTTCTACCCCTTGTATCAAAGCTATCCACAAGGGTTGAGATTTCTTTATTCTAGAAATACCAAAGCCCACAAACTACACAGCTTGATATTTATTTTGGCAACCTGTGGTAAGACATCAGCATAATCAGCTTTTGGCTGACAGGCAGAATGTCATTATACCAGTGTCTTTTGATGCTTTAACCATCTTCAAACATTCTCAGTTACAGTGTGTAGACCGCTAAACTGGAATTAATCCACTTTCCTTTGTAAATTACATTGCTACTTCCTCCACTGTAAATTTATCCTGGCTCCTTTAATCAATAGTGCAATTCCACAATACAGAGTCATAGCTTCCTTAATGTAAGAGCCCTTGTGCTTTGTTCTGAAGAACAAAAAGCATAAGAAAAGGTATCTCATGCTCACAGCTTTGTGTTTACATGTGAAAAGGAAAGGCAGCTGGCCAAATACACTTGCAAAAAGTTTAATTTTAACAACTCTGGTCCAAAAAGTAGTGTTGTTACGAGATGTGAAGAAACAAAGTGACATTCTAAAAAAAATGTGCCTTGCTATAATTGAAATTAAATCTAACCAAAAGTGAAATCCAGAAACAGTCATTGGAATGTTGGAAATATGAGATATAATGAGAAACACTGAAACCTATTTTCAGTGCTAAAACAGTGTGCAGCAGATTGGTAACCTTTCTTCTACTGTATTTTAAGTCAATGTGCTTTAGTTAGTGAACGATTTATCCTGAAATCATTAATTACTTCATAGATTAAATATTTATTAACTTGACCCTTCTAGTGTGCAAGTAAACTGAGCAATCTTTGAGCTCCACTTTTATGTTCTTCTCAAAAATAATTTTATAGGCAAGGTAAAACTGAGGAAGTAGTTTCTTCTATCGTCTATTTCTATTTGTACTATAGTCTACTTCTAAAGAATAGAAAACATATCTTTGTTTAAATTTATAACAAGCTTTAATATCAGAAGTGTACTTATATGAGGAAAAAAGCACTTTTTTATGGATGAGGTCAGAGAAGACTGTCTGTGGATTTTTTTTTTTTACTATAGTGTGAGCCAAAGTAAACACAGAACAAAGCATACATACTCCTGGAAAATGGAAAATGTTGTAAATCATGTATTTAGTGGTTCACAGATTTAAACACATTTTACTAATTAACATATGCAAAGTTACCTGAAACCTTAAGTATTCCTTTACGTCCTCAGGCACTTAACCAAATGATCTTTATTCTAACGGCTAATGAGTGGTATATAACTAATGAGAGGTATGTAACTTAAAACCACATTTACTTATTTCACTATAATGATAGGTTAGGGAAATTTTTCACTGAAATTGCAAAAGTTTTGGATATTATTATTCATAAGTGCTCAAGTGAATTTGATTCCTAGGGCTTTTTGCCTATCTATGTTAGCTTTTGACTACACAAGGTGAAAATGTTCAAAATTCTATTGGAAGTTCTTACATATGATGGTAGAAGTGAAAATTTATAACAGTTCTCTGAATAATATTTCCTATGTTAGGAAAACTTAAACTGGAATTGAAAATGCTGGTTAAAAAAAAAAATAAATGTTTCCTGGAAAGAGTTTGGGTTTGATTTATTAGTTTTCACTTTGTTTTTAAATAGGCCACTAAAATTTTTCATGAGTTTTCTGCAAATGTTTTCTAAAAGAAATAAAAATAAATCTTTCATGTCCTTCTTGTGTAAGCTTATTTTTGTGGTCAAATCAAGCTAAGTTATATTAAAAACAAAAGACCCCCAGACCAAAACAAAAAACTATGGTAATATGAAAATGTACAATTTCAAAGCCTCACAGTTTTCTTCTACACATAACTTATACATGTTTTCAATATAGCAGAAATTGTAGATAACTTGAAAAATTTTGTTAAACAGAAAAAACGTCTTGTTATCAGATCTACCTTTAAGCTTTTATACCTATTTCAGGCATCTGGATAAGCATGGGAAATACCTGCTCTTACATATTTCAGGCATCTCTGAAACCCACAGTTCTTTTTTAAATAGTCCTTCCTCATTTATCTCCAGAAGGTTAGAAGTTACTGTGTGTTCCCATTCCCTACTGTTATTAGTGACACCAATGTTGGAAAATAAGAAAAATATAGGTTTCTTCTGTACTGAAGTCAAATGTAAAATCAAAAGGAAGTCTTGACCTGTGAGGTTTTTACCTTCTTTATTTTCATCCCCTTCGGCTTAGTCAGACCAAATCACCTACCATGATGACTTCTTCAGTCTTTTTCATTGCACATTATAAGTGAAATATTTACCTTTTACCTGTAAATTGTGTGCTAATTAGAGTAGACTGAGCTTACCAAGGCAGTAAACTCGCTCAAGTGTCATTAACTTTGCTAAGAACAGTAGAAATTTAGGCTTCTTTTTACTCAGGATTATTTATAGACAGGTCATTGGGTAGAGCTAAGCATGAATATGTAGGAAATCTGCCCAAGTATTTATTTACAAAACCAGTAGCAGCAGATGTGGCATTCAAAGTTGCTGGCCTTGAGAGGAGCTAAAGACACAGGAGAAGCAAAAGGGAAGGAAATGGAAAAAAAAAAAAGGGAAACTATCTCCTCTGTCCCAATAAATAAAACCCTCTCCTAGATTCCAGCTTAAGAGTGGAGTTTCCTCGTCAGAACCTGAAGTGGTGACAAGTCAGTAAGTGAGCTCATTGCACGGGTAATAGACTGACACAGTTTTCCTTCACATTGCATTTACTGAGCAGCTCTGGCAGCAGATCTAGAGGGAGATACTTACATTGCCCTCCCAGCTGGTGGCCATCTGCCTTAGTGACAACTGCCAGATGGAGGAAAAGTGCATGAAATCAGGGATCAAACACTAAATAAAAGGAAATTACTTTGAAAGCAACTTTGTCATGTTATAAATAGACTGTTCCAAAATGTCTCTCATGTTTTAATTAGAAGGGGAAAAGGAAGGTAATGAGGTAGATATAAACCTGTGAGAGAAAGATAGTACAGCAATTTGCAGACTGCCTTACTCCCCTCTGAATGTGGATGACACTAATTTAGAGATACATTTTTATGTTCTTACATCAAAAAGTACCCATTATATGAATGCAAGAATTACCAAGCGGAGTTCCTTTTCCCTCGTGGTTAGTGTGGTGGGAGCCTCCCACAAATGCACTCCAGTTCCTGACGGTGCTTCTGTAGAGCAACTTGCTCTGAGCCTCTGCACTGACTAACCTTCTCCTAAAACCAAACTCAGAGCAGGGTTGGTGAGGACAAGTGTCATCAGACTGAAGTGTCAGCAATTCCCTGCAATGATGAATCAGCAACTACAGCCAGAAGAAGTAACAAGGAAACTGATGGTTCCCTTTTGCCCCTGTACAAAGGTTTATTTATGTAAAGCGTAAACGAAACCTTCTTAAGTCACTAAGAGATTTAAAACAAACCAAAAAGCTGATATAAAAAAACCCCCCACACACAAAACCAAAACCAAAACCAAAACCAAACAAACAAAAAACACAAACAAAACAAACAAAAAAACCGAACCAAACCAAACAAACAAAAAAACAATTACCAAAAAAAAGTTTAAAACCTCAAAAACCTTGCTTTTTCATAGATAATTCATGGACTCCTGGGAAAGCAGGGTTAAATAACTTCTCCCACATACTGCTAAACAGACCAGAAAAAAGAGGATGTTGTGCATAGCTAGAAGGACAATGCAAAGCACAGAGGCAGAGGGATTTACTGGGCATGGACATTTATTGGTATCACAGTACCACAGGCAAATGTTGCACTAGTGAGCACTGGGAAAATCAATGCTTCCATTTATAAATGTTAACATCTTTCATGCTGTTTCTGGTTCTAAAAAACTTGAACGAAAATACTTTTACTCTTACCTGAATATAAAGGTAAGAACTGTATATTTTTCTTATTAATAAAATATAGGGCAGAGACTTCTGAACAAATGCACAACTGCATTACTTTAATAGAGTTTTGATTTGACAAAGTCATTTGGAGAGGGCAAAGTGTTTTGTTTTCTTCCCTAGAAATTGTTTTTGAGGTGACCTATTTAGAAGACTCAGTTTATCACCTTTCTAGAAGTAAGTAAACGTGCATGGTAGCCAACATTCATCTAAGACCAAGACCATTAGCTGTCAAGTCTAACCATCTCATGTCATCCTGCACTCTATGTAGTGGTGGGGCATACGGCACTCAGAGAATAGTAAGTACTGGAGTTGTTAGCATGTATGTGGCAATATACTGTTACAAATAAACAGAAGTACACAGTGCCAGGAAACTCTCCTCTACATCTCCTACATTTCCTTAGGGAAATAGTATTCATTTTGCAAACTGTGAAGAGTACCATCAGGAAGCTTTACCTCACCTTTAGAGATTGTATTTTCCTTCAGGCATTTTAATCTAATTTTGCCTAATTTTATGTGTAACAGCACTGTTCTTGTGAACTTCCTTCGATGTTTACTTGATAGAATAATACTGGGAAAAGAATCAATGGGCTTATTTTGTGACAAACGTAAAAAATTCAAATTGTGTTGATTATGGAAGAATTTCTGAGTTGTGGCGCGAATACAACTTTGTACCAGAAATGAAGCAGTCATCTTTGAAGATATCAGAGAAAAAAGAGGTAAATCTCTACCAGGTCACATAGTATCAACAGACTTACACTGGAGGTCTTCAGAGATAGTACCTTCAACTATTTAGCAATAAGAAGACTATATATTGCTTACATACTTTTGTTACCCTCCAAGTTAGTTACCAGAGCAGTGATGATATCTCAAAAGTGACTATCAGTTCCGCTTACTACTTGAATCAGGATTTCTGAGATATTTGGGATACAGCAGGAGGAACATACATTGGTCTTACTGAGTTCTCATCACCACAGAACACATGCACTCTGTCTCACATAAGTGCATAAGCACATGTAATTACAGAACAAGGGGGAATGAAAAAAGGTAAGTTAAATTAGATGCTGGGAAGAAATTCTTTACTGTGAAGGTGCTGGGACACTGGAACATGTTCCCCAGAGAATCTGGGGATGTCCCATCCCTGTCAGTGTTCAAGAACACGTTGGATGGGGTTCCAAGCAACCTGGTCTAGTGAAAGGTGTCCCTTCAGATGGCAGAGGGTCCCTTCCAACCCAAGCCATTCTATTATTCTATGATTTTATGATTCTTTTCTGACCACCTAGTCAAGTTGTATGTATTTCAGACTAAGCAAGCTGCACAGCAGGAGGATAAAGAACAAGAAACCTAAGAAGCTTTTGATGAGGATGGACTATAGTTATTTTGTGGCCACCCAAATGTACCATGTGCCTTACAAGATAAGGACTCTCAGGCCCTAACAGTGAGGGGAAAAGAAGAGATTACACAATGAGATAAAATTTCTATTTGAAGACCAACATCATGGAATTTTTCTATTTTTATGCATAAATAAAGATTTTCATTTTCCACGCTGTTGCAAGATCACTACTTTTACAGAAGTTAAACAAAACATAATGACAAGGACCAGAGGAGATTACATTCAAAAATGCTTCAAAAATTATTATAGATGTGTTCATGCAAATTTACAGTTACATATATATCTTCCCTGCCCCTCCTTGAAGATAACAACGTCTTAGAGATACAATTCCATATTTGCAACTGTAATTTCCTGATACTCTGTGGACTGGAGTTTGGTTCTAGCTGTCAAGTCATAAAGGTTCACATCTTTGGGTAACTACTGAGAGTGATCTGAAAAGGTATGATCAAAACTGTAGTCTTGTACCTTTCCCTTGTTTTGTCTCCTTCTCCCACTCTGTCCATATTATGCAGTTAAGGAAAGAGTGAAACAGAGTAATGTAGAAATACAACGGGCCAATCTGAACCACCATCAAATTCCTATTTTTTCCCCTGTAGCGTGATTATAGGCAGCACAAAAATGTAAAATTTGTATGTTGCTTCTTACAACACCCTTTATTGTGAAATCTGGAACCTACTCAAGTATATATATAGGTTACCAAAATAACTGGTGGAGCAGATGTAGAGCCTCAGAGCACCCTTTACGCAGCTCAGGGCTCAGAGCATACCCTGAAGTGAGCGATACCTTGGAGCAATAAGGCAGTTGAAAGGAAGTTGAAATATTTTGCAGATGAAAATGCAACTTTCACAGGTTCCAGGCTTCCTCTCTCTCTGATACCTTGCATTTTTAGAAAGTGCAAAATGGTTATAGTAATTATCAGAGCGCATGAGTACAGAAGACCTTCCTGTGACTCCTCAGACAGATATCACTGGTAGTTTGCATTTAAACATATCTCGTCTCCATTCTGTAATCCTGCACTGGGAAACAAATGGCAATCTAAGTATTTCAAATAAGAAAAAAAAATCATGACCACCTATGTCTTTTGACTAATATAAAAATTCATTTTTGACTAAAACTATAAACTGTATCAAAGCATTATTATATATTATGTTAAAATATTTGGAGAGAGACTTTCCCCAATTTTTGACAGATGAATGACAATTATAGGCCTTTCCATAAATAAAAGCATACTCACTGAATGTCCAGTACAGCATAAGCATCTCAGAGGAAGAAACAGAACAATATCTCAAAAATTACCAAGGCTTCCTCAGCATACTCACTTGTGTCCTACAACTTCATTCTCTTGAGTCTGATTGCTGTAAAAGTTGGAGAAGCAGAGTTGATGATTGAATGCTAAAATGGAAGGGCATGTAATACCTTATTAGACATTCTGCAGACTACTGAAGAGGGGTTTATTTCCTCTAAGAATTTCAATTAGCCATTAAAGAAGAGGAAGCTGCTGAAGCTTCCATGAGAAAGCAGCTAAAGATGCAATTTTCAGCTGGTCAACAGGTAAGAGGCAATTTTCATTCTATTATGATGTGTTCTGCAGGAGATAGATTGGGCTAGTGTGCAAGAAAACACTTTCCCAGCAATTTAATGAAGACCCATCAGTCTCTAGAATTCAGGATTTTCTCCAAAAAGCTAAAAAGGAGCTCTGCAGTCGAGATAATGGGGATAGGAAGCAACTTAAACAGTGTTGTGTTGACTACCCGAGTCAGCAAATTTAAAAAAAATAATTCTTTAAATAAGAAATAAATCAAGTATGTTCACAATGTGTGTTGACTCTAAATTAAAAAAAAAACACCCTGTATACTTTTGATGGTCAGCACTACAAGATCTATACACATACCTTGTTTATAGAGCTATGCCAGTCAAATCTCAAAGATAATATTCTGATCTATTATAAATCAGTTATATCTTTCAAACATTTCCCTCTTTATCCTATAAAATAAAGTCTAGTTTTTGTCAGCAACAATTTTTCTCATGCACATATATGTATATTTAAACACAGCTTTCATTTTCCTGTGTTGAGAGTCCACTGGAGAGAATAAGGAGAGAGATAACAAAGAAACTGGTCCTTCCTTTCAATGGGAGGAAAATTATGTCCTGAAGAGCCATGTCTCTTACTAGATACCCACATTGATTGAAAGATGATAGCTCTGATTAACAATGATGAGGGGCTACTGGCTCTAACAGTGATGAAGAGTTCTGACTCTAGATTGCCCGTAGAGCATGTAGATATTCTTGGCATTTTATCTACTGTCTTCAAAAGTATTTTTATTGGAGAGCACTCTACCGAGAGTTCCCACCAATTTACTCCATGGCAACTTCTTTTCCTTGTTATTTTGTTTTTAACTTCTAGAACAGTTCATATTGTTTTCTTCTGTCCCTCCCTGTTCTAACCTACAATTGCTTTCCTTTATAGTGTTAATCTTCATCCTGTTATTGTATCACTTCTTGTCTCCTGAGGTAAAGCTCTCCTGTGTCAGTGGTTTTCCTTGCTGTTTCACCTCTTAAAAAAGCTTCATCATAGCTTGTAGGGATACATTAAGTGTGTGTCACTTGATAAGTCCTGTGAGACTGGCCATCTATTTTTACAAGGTTGAACCAAGAACAATGAAAGTAGGAAAAAAGATCAGAAACTCACAACTTGCTCCTCCAGCTTGTAACCACTGACCTGAATGTGAGCAGCACTTCAACTCACACTGAATGTAAGCAGTCCTCCAGGCTAAGCCCATTTGGTATTGTTAAGAGGCAGGGAAGATGGACAGTAAGCTCCTATTCTTTCAGAGAATATGTGCATGGTCAGCAAAAAAGAAATATTCTTCCCTGTTCTTACCTGGAATTTTGCTCTTTCTACACTCATCAGTTTCCAGGGGACAGAACTGACTGAAATGCTGATCTCTTGGAGCAGGGATGCTGAGTGGTAGCCCAGAGACCAGACTTCACCTGCCAGGACTATTCACGCAAATTATGGCCCAGCTTTTTCATTTTTCAGATAAAAACAAGGAGGAAAACAAAGTCAAGTATGATCTTTATAATATTGAAAAGTATAATGTCTGTTTCTGAGGGACATGCATTCTATCACCTGAACTATTTGTAAGCATCCCCTACCACATGATAACATGTATGTATGTACACAGGTGTTGGTGTCAGGATGATGCAATCTGAGATGACTTTGTGCCTTTCACTATGTTCATATGTCACCTGATGAGATAATAGCTTCAGTTTCATTTTAAAAGGATGCTTATTAACATTTATATCTTTGTGATCAGCCTGCACTGGGTATGTTAACATATATTCTCACTATATTATAGGGAATGCCTGAGTTTGTGTCCTGTGGTGAATCCAGGCAGAGACAATTATACCTAATTGAGAAGGGCCTCTAGTGCCTACCAAAAAGCTTGGGGTGATCCATCCAGGGGAAGTCAAGTGCTGAAAAACATGAGAGAAAATGCAACTCCTGACTTTCCACTCCCACTACACTGACAGCTCACTGTGAAGCAGGGAACCCTGCCTTTCACATGAATGATATCTGCCAAAGGCAGTCCCAGGGGAAAACAGCCAATTCAACTGGTTCTAGGTGCCCTGAAAGGCTCCTGTAAACAAAATTTTTTGATTTTACCACGATACGAGTGTCAGATACTACTCATTAATAAAAAATAAACTTGAAAATACTTCTATAAGTATCATCCAGTAATCTAAATGTTTATATTATGACTGTCATAGAAAAGAATTCCTTTACTATTTTCATCTACATTCCTAAATCTCACCTGCATTTTTTTACTCTGTAAATATTTTATTACATTACTTTTAAAAGAAACATCAAGCTTTAAACATATGTATAAATGATCCACTTACATTTCTAAAGTGAAAAAGACACTATTTGAATGGTTTAGCATAGAAGAGTGAGTTCATTGGACAGATCTGTTCTTGAAGTTTTGCAGCGGGTTACCAGGGCCAGCTGTGTTCCAAATAAATTTGCTGACCTATGTGAACTTCCTATCAACAAAATTCTCTCAGGCTCCCATTATTTTCTTTCAACAATTAATCAACAGCTGCTGAAAAGTTATGAGTGTGCTTGTAATTTTCAGTAAAATTAATGGAACTCCTATCTTCTGATATGTAGAGGGAGGCTTTATTCCTAACCCTGGTGTAAATTTTCTGATTCATTTTTTAAATCAATTACCCTTCTGAACTCCACATGTGTCCTCTCTCTGGCAGAAAGGATCCCAGGATCTACCATGCCAGGTATGAATAGCTTTCACTGATGCCTGTAAATTCAGCCTTCTAAAGCAGTGACCTCTGCTGTAGAAAGATGAAGATATGTGTCAGAATTCTGACATGATGTGGTTACTGCTTTTGAATTCATGTAAACATTTAGGTTTCCTGTTGGGATTCAGTATTATTTGGTTTTTGTACTGCTGTCAGTCACGGATAGAGTCCTGTTTGTGTAAACTCGAAGCAATGCTTTGTGGATCTCTGTTCTTCTACAAGGGTTATGTTGGGCAGAGCTCAGTGAAAAATGTATAGTTACTCTCGCTGGACTCCCATTGAAAGCCAGTGTTGGGGGCTTGATTCTATTGCTTCTTCTCTTCCTTCACCCATAGGAAGGTATTGTTTCATCCTCAAAGGGTCAAACACATTCAAATTACACACAAAAATTATACTATATAACAGCATACTGAAGATCTGATGGCAGTATTCATGAAATCTCTATTTAGAACTTTGAAGTTTTGATGTTCAGGACATTGCACCTTTCTTATGTCAGTTCAAAGTGCTAGTTTTTGAACAACTGAAGCAGGAAAAAAACATGCAGCAAGGAAGGCATTGAGACACTCCACACATTTAAAATAAACCCTCAGTTGCCCAAACGTGCAGGATCAGGCCCTGTGCAGTGCTCTCTGTGCCTGGGGATTACGTCATGTTCTTTTGACTTTCCTTCTGTTCAAATAACATAAAACACAATGCATTTTTTATGACTCAGGTCACCTTTTGTTTTCCCACGGAACACAAAAAAACATTCAACAAATGTGACTGATAAAAGATTTTTATCTTACATGGGAAAGCAATGCTGTTTCTCTAAGCCATGTGTAATGTATTAGTAATAATGGTATTCCACTTCAAACAAATTACAAACTAATGTTAGTCTTCTTAACAATGTTATACTAAATAATAACTCCCCACAGGCCAATTTGCATACAAAATGTAACATTTAAAGCCAAGTTACAATTAGCACTTTGTTATGGAAGTCTGTGGATTGCAATTTACTCAAACAAAGTTATGGTTCCTTCAAGGAATTTTAATTTATGAAAAATCACCCATTTAGAATTGCTGTCACAGTGGACCATCTTCTATTAAAATGATGAGTACCTAATAAATACATCTATTATTAATGTAATGAATGACAAAAATGAAACAAAGTAAATGTAGGATTAATGATTCTGCTGCTTTGTAAATAAAAGATGCAAGCTGACAACTCTTTCGTCTTTACTGATGATGGCACATGAAGCACTATGCGTGTGAGAGGAGAAGTGAAATAGAGGAGTCTGAGAGAAAATGAAGATAGTGAAGGGAAAGAGCAAAAGCAAGGAGGGGTACACAGATTGGAAAGAACACAGAAATACACAGGATGTTAATGAAATGAAAAATAGTGTAAGAATGAACTTGAAAAACCTAGCTCAGCAAAGATGAATCACACTCATTTCCCTTGGGTGATTGATGTAAATCACCTGATAATGACAATGAAAATTCTCAATCCCCGAGATTTTATGTGAAGGGAAAGAACATTAATTATCTGATGTGAATATTTACAAAATTACAACATGTAAAGACAGTAGTTCTGACGTTAAAAATTGTTTTTTCCATTTACTCTCCTGAATTCACGCTTAAAAACTAGAGGTTTGTTATTCATTTCAGTTAGAGAAGGTTTGGACCTCAGGAGCATCTGATTCTATTTAAAAATAGGTTATAAGAGTACCTAAAATGTCAATCTGTTTGGCAAATACTGCTAAATATATTCTGCAAATACCAGCCGATTTTTTTTTCAGGGATTTCCTTTCATTTATACACACATACTTTTGTACTCCCTTCACAAACATCAGGCCTTTGTACTTTAGTACTTTAGCAGGACCCAGGTCCCCACGTACTGCAGCATATCACTAGAGCAGGAATTTGGTCTCTGTCAGCCAGACTTGGGCTGAACATGCATCTGTGTGTTGGCTTCACATGACTAACTGTAGAAGTGTGTTGCTGTCATCACATCTGCAAGCTGGGAAAGGCCTTGCTAACCAAGCCTATGGATAACCAAGCCAGCTCCAGCTCTCCACACTACCTGCAGTGCCACTATTGAGGATGGGAAGGAGATGGCAGAGGTCAAACACGCAAATCTTAAACAGGCTGCAAGAGGCCACTACAGGTCCAGAATATTTACATGGTGGACATTTTGAGGGAAGATGTTTCAAGAACCCTTGAGTAATCTGGTCTCTTCAGGGAACAGAGACATTCCCACATAATTTATGAGACTAACCATGATAAGTACATGAGTTCAGCCCTTTCTCATCTGAAGAAACATCACTGGGAACTCCATATGAGACAGTTTACAGAGCTAAAAATAATGCAGAAAACTATCTCCCCATGGATATCCTGTGAGAAAATAAAAGAGTTTAAACTTAAGATAAATATTTTTTCAAGGTTATTTACCCACCTCTAGTTAAATCCGATAGATATCTTAAGCCATAAAAAACAAATCTTGACACTATAAACTCAAATTAGACCATATTTTGCCTTTACTAGGATGATACTTAGGCTACATTGGACAGTACTGGGTGATTGAAGAATTAAGAATAGGGTAAACACCCAGTAAGCAACATAAATTCAGTCACATGTGAAAACAAAAACCCACACATACTCATTTCACACACCTAGCATATTTCCGTTTTGCCAGAGACCAGGGTGAATGGTGACCTCAAAACTGTATCATATTGCAAGAACTTTTAGGACCAAACAGAGCCTGGGAGTAAGCAGCTACCACTCCATTGTTCTCTGTGGTTTTACACCCATAGACACCAGCACAAAGCTTTGCTTAGGCTCTATGAATATCTTTCTCCTAAGAATTGTTTCTTTCTTTTCCATAGACATTATATCATTACATGCTTCTACAAAACAACAATGACATGTTCCTATGATCAAGATTCTTCTATCAAGACTTCAAATATTCTAATAATAGCACAAAATATTTTAAAAATAACTGGGAGGGACATGGGAAAACCCCACACACTACAAAATAGACCATATTTGCAAAACACTCCTCTTTATTTTTAGTTTGGTTTGCTTCTTTGTAAACAGTCTTGTTGCTTTATAGCAGTGCATTAACTCACACAATTCAGATTCTGAATCCAGCCTAATATGACCCTCTGTTTGTTGTTATGTATAGTGGATGTTCTCATGGAACTAGATGAAGCTGTTCACTAGAACATAAATTTAAACACTAGGTTAAGTCTTCCTGTCAAATGAATCAAAAACTTTTACTGAGGTATAAAAAGGAAAACTATAGAGGTGTATCCATTGAGTACATAGTGCTAGAAGATAATTCACAAAAAATAAATACGTTTATTATTGTATTTTTCCTCATTTTGATTTAAAGAATTGTCAGCATGCATAAAACTGCCCATCTTGGTAGTCAAACATAAGTACTGTGTTCCAGGGACTTGAATTTGTTTTTAAGTTTGTCTAGTTTTGAAGATAATTTTAACAAGCACTGTTTCTGCACCCTCAATCTGGAATCTGAAAGACAAGATGAGTTTTTTTCTGGTCTGCCTGAAAACACTGTCAATACATTTTCTGTTGTTCAAATGCTTTAGCTTCACCTGAGGAGCAGCTATTGTTCTCAGTCTTCTTTTCTCTTTGCATGCTTGATGTGACATTGCCATGATTTGATCTCTTGTGAATTCCACTAGATCCTATTTTCAAGCAGTTTCCCAGAGATTTAAAACATTTGAGTTGCAATAAGAAAAAAAAATAAATTAAATAAATCAACATAGAAACCTGATTTGTAGAACTTAATGAAGGACCCTATTCTTCTTTCCTATGAACTCTATTTCCATTTCATTTAAGATGTCTTATTTTTCTTTTCTAGCAAATGGGGTAAAATGAGTTGAAACTTTCTTTTGGAAATAAAAATATGTTTTCCTGGTTCACCGTTATAACCAATCACTGTCAAGGTGAGTTCAGGAGAACTATCAAGAAATGACAGTGGTAGCATCCCTTTCTGATGGCTAGTGTTTTGTACCTAAGAGATTTTATTGAACTTATAGCACTCTATGATCTAATATCAAATGGCCATAGCTATAAATGGTTAGGAATGCTCTCTTCACTGACCAAATCAATTTTCTCTAGCTTCACCCCTGAAACCAATATGAAACTAATAGACAAAAATTTCTTGCAATTTCTGGAAAATAAAGTTGTGGTTCAGATCCCTACTAGAAACACTAAAAGGCAGGGGTGATGTCTACATGAGGCTAACTGGCAATTTTTGAGGAGCATTGTTCAATAAACACATACTGCCCCTTCACCTAGCAAGGATTGTACATTGATTATTTTATTCTCATTCTACAAAAGGCAGGAAGATTAAAGAAAATTGATAAAGTCTCATCTCAGCATTTCTTCTGATGTGAATCAATGCAAGTGACTTCTACATACATGCGTTCGCTTCACCCAGCTGTGTATATGACAATTTCATCAAATGGAAAGGTTGTGATGGAATTTATTGAAACACATTGAAACAAGACATTTTCACAGAGTACAAACAACAATAAAAGCTTTTAATTAAAAATCACAAAAAGGTTCTTTTAACAGCGTGGTAAATTGAGACCCCACTTCATAGCACTATTTATCCCAATTTTAAATCAAAAATCAATTACTATGGCTACCTTGGAACTGAAAAGTAGATGACAATTCTAGATAGAATTGATAGAGAGCACTCATATTACTCAAAAGTCATACAGTGGTATATGATAAAATCCAAATTACAAACTAGTAACATATACTTGACTGATAGAAATGGTAAACTCTTGACTTGCTTCAAAGGGGTAAAATATATCCAAACTACTACTGTCCTTGTCAAGACAATGATGATAGTAGATGTAAACTAATATGATTTGGAAAAGTATTCATTCTGAATCTTCATGTGACAGCAAGAGTGAAACACTGAACTCTTTTAAGGCCATGTGCTATATTAATATACTCATATAAGTCATATAGGACGCTAATGTTTCCTAGTCAAAAATTACGCTTTCTTTCCTTTCAACAGTTTTAGTATGCATATAATTCAACTTTGTTTATAAACAAAATGGTTTTAATGGGTATATGTATACACTCAGAATATGTCAAGGGTTGATCTTTTGCTGCTCTGATTGATGGTTTCCTTCCCTTTGTTGGTTTACGAAGTTTCTAAGAGAATGATGTTTTTCTCTCAGTCACAGATGTTATATCACAAACAGGGAATTATGTTTCCTATTATAAATAGTTCAGGTGTAAAGAAAAATTTCAGAAAGAAATTTCCTGTTTATATACATTTATCTTTAATAATTATCTTTGGAGAGAAATCCGTAGGAAAAAAATAAAAAGGGCTGCACACATAGGTAATACTGACATGTTTTAGTCATTTGTTTTTAAATGTTTGACCAGTACAAAAACTAATCTTTAACTCAGTCTTACCTTTCTCCTCCCTATTCCATTAGATGTACATATCTACTTTGAAACAGATATTAATCATTTCTGTTTAGACTAAATGTCCATCTCATATTGTAAGTTTGTGAAGTGGTGATCAAACACATATACCAAGAGAATATCTAAATGTTTTTATCAAGAGGTAGTAACTAGAATATCTAATAATATCTTCCTGATACAAGACATTGCAAAATTGCAGGATTTTATAGATTCCTAGTTGGAAAGAGCTTTAAGATCAACAAGTCCAACCATTAACTGAGAACTGCCAAGTCCATCACTAAAATGTTTCCCCAGGTGATATATATATGTCTTTTAAATACCTCCAGGTATGGTGACTCAATCACTTCCCTGGGCAGCTTGTTCCAAGACCTATCAAGTTGTTTCATGAAGAAACTTTTCTTAATATCCAATCTAAACCTCCTGCAGCACAACTTGAGGATATTTCCTCCTGTTCTGTAAGTTGTTACCTGGGAGAAGAGGCCGACCCCCACCTTGCTACAACCTCCTTTCAGGTACCTGCAGTGAGGGGCAAGATCCTCTCCTGAGCCTCCTTTTCTCCAGGATAAACAACCCCAGCTCTCTCAGTTGCTCCTCATAAGACTTGTGCCCCAGACCCTTCATCAGCTTCACTGACCTTTTCTAGACCTGCTCCAGCACCTCGATGTCCTTTCTAAACTGAGAGGCCCAGAACTGGACAAAGCAATTGAAGTGTGGCCTCACCAGTGCTGAGTACAGGAGGACAATCACTGCCCTAGTCCTGCTGACCACACTATTTTTGATACAAGCCAGGATATCACTGGCCTTCTCAGCCATAAAAGGAGATCACATTGGTCAGGCAGGACCCACCTTTCATAAAACTGTGCTGGCTGGGCCTGATCCCCTGGTTGTTCTGCTCATGCCCATGATGGCACTCAAAAAGATCTGCTCCATCGCCTTCTCCAGCACTGAGGTCAAACTGACAGGCCTGTAGCTCCACAGATCCTCCTTGTGGCCCTTCTTATATATAGGCATCACATTTGCTGACTTCTAGCCAACTGGGACCACCCTGGTCGGCCAGGAGTGAAGATAAATGATGAAAAGTGGCTCAGTGAGCACTTCTGCCAATGTCCTCAGTACCTGTGGGTGGATCCAATCTGGCCCCATAGAATTCTGTGGGTTTAAGTGGTGTAGCAGATCACAGACAATTTTGCCATGGATTATAGGGGCTTCATTCTACTCCCCATCCCTAGCTTCCAGCTTAGTGGGCTGGGTGCCCAGAGAATGACTGGTCTAGTTATTACAGACTGAGATAGAGAAGGCAATATATACCTCAGTCCTTTCCTTGTACTCTGTCTGGGATTTCTTCTCCCAGCTTCTTAAAGAATAATGCCTCTTCAGATAAGTAAGACAAGAATTGTATGTCTAAGTATTAAAATATCCAACAGATTAAGTATATACTTCTCAAGGAGGAGAACAATGTCTCTGAGGATATAAATAATTATCAATTAAGGAAGGAAACTAACAAAAATACCAACTAATAGATTATTAGTGCCATTACATTTTGTTATTGACTTAATTCAGCTGCCCTTAAACGATGCCTTTGAGATGGTGCAGTGGTGAACAGGGACAAAATTATTAAAAGTAATGGGGAATCAAGAAGAAAAGGTCAATTGCTCAAAATAAAATCTTGTTAACACTCCAACGGTAAAAAACTTTGGCTTTTCCTATCTGTGAAAAAGTTAAGTCAAGCTCTCTTCTGTTAGAATAGTAGTCTTCCAGGATGAACACTTGACATAATATCTTTTTCTTTTTTTTTTAATCAAGGCTAATATAACAACTATATAATGTACTCTCTATAAAAAAAATGTAATCTTTAAATGTTTTGGAGGTATTCCTTAGTTCTGACAGAAGTTTAGCTACTTTTTTTTCCTTGCTCTTCCTGTTTTAAAAGTGATTTCACATCTATAAACCTCAGATATTGTCAAAAGTTCAAATAATATTCCAAAGAAATGAAAGATTAACTGCAAATAAAGGTCTTTATTTTAGAGGAATAATTTAAAAATCAAAGAAAATATTCATGGTGCAAGCAAAGAAGTGTTTCTGTTTCTACTTTTTAAATGCTTTTAAATATTGAGAATCCAAGGAGTAGCTTTTTTAAACTATATTTCTAAGGATCACACAGGAAAAATAACTGTAATATTTGATGTATGTAATAAAGCATCAAATGGTGTAATTTTCTTGGTGAGCAGAGAAAGTCCTGCTCTGAATAAGCTTAATGTGCATTTTTAGCTTTGGTACTGTGAGAATCTTCTTCTCTACTTTGGGTGCTGCATCTCATAGGAATGAAAACAATTCTATATGTCTGTGTTTGCAGTTTTTTGCACTTGCTTCTTTGCCTGACTCACATTGCTATGAAGACTATTCACCATAGCCTTTAATGAGACACAAAGGTACAGGTTCTCTCTTTCTTGCTAATATTCAGCCTGAGATGATTTCTCCAATTCTGCATAACAGAGCAGTCCATTAGTTAGTTTAGATGTAAATGAAGCACTTTAGAAACTGTTGTCTGTTTATCTGCTCACTTAGAAATTACAGATGACCATCAGTAGTTATATATGTTAAAGATCAAGTAGGAAAAATGTGAAAGCGTTAAAACAAACATTTTAAAAAATGCATGAAAGTAGTGTCATTGATTCAACTTGCCATTGACATAGCTTGTCTGTGACAGCAGAGCTTCTATGGAGAAACTGATTCCATGCCAGATTTAATGTGGAACATACATCAAGGAATGATAAATATGTTCATATAGTGGTTATCACTTTTATCTCTACTTTCTTCAGGGTTATTTTATTTACAGTAAATACACAGATACACTGATATTTAAGAACTGTGAGTTATTTCACTATTAAGGGATCATTAAATGAAAACTTTACTTTCTATAATAATAATATAATGGCCAGTCTTCGCGAGCGAAGATCCGGGGAAGGTCTTTACACCTTCCAGCCTGCGCATTGGATTTTTTTAGGTGAGACACAGTGTGCGCGGAACTGAGCCCACCCTTTAATCCTAAGGTTCATCTGCCGGGGCCAAGCGAGCTTGGACGGTGGCAGCGAGGTCCTTAGGACGTAGGTGGGTTGCCTTTAAGGGCTAACGAGCCCCACCTGCCCGGGAGTGGCCCTGACCGGGAATCGAACCCGGGTCTCCGCGGTGATAGCGCCGCGCCTTTACCCCTAGACCACCAGGGGCTCCGTACACTTTACTTTCTATCTTCCTTTGTAATCTACTGATATTCTTAAATGTAAACATAGCTGAACCTTTCTAAATTCTAAATATAAGCTACTCTTTATGCATCCACCCTTTAGAAAATGCAGATAACAATAACTGGAATTTTCCCATTCTTTAAGATAGCAAAAATATAACTATATCTAAAAGAAGCTAGATAATTCTCCAAAATGCTCACTTCTCATATATATCTCATGCTCAGAGATAAGTCATATGTTGCAGTCATGCATTCTTTTCCAATATGCACATACAAACCTTTATCTGCCTTTTTTTCCTGAAACTATTAATACTAAGCAGAAGTAATACAACAATAAATGTTCAAGAAATTAAATGTATAAAGGAAAAAGAGATTGCTGCTCACATTTCTTTCAAATCACTTTTTCACCTGCCTGTGGAACATTTCAATAGAGCCCATAATAAGTATATAGATTATTATATGAAAAAATAATTCTCAAATGGTATCTTTAGTGTAGAGAAGACAATAAATAGCAGGATAGAAGGTGTCTCAGATGTTGATGGTTGCACCAGAGTAGCAACCTAGCCTGGAGGACTGAACCATCTGCTGAAAGTCTTAAGAAAGCACAGTAGTCAGCCCTGATGAGTTACTCCCCGAGTCTCTTCTCAAAATCATTTTGCTCTCTTAAAACTTACTTTTAAAAATTAATGATAACCAAATTTATGCTACTGTATGCAAAGTAGTGAGCAGCCTAGGATGATGATATAAAATTACATTTTCTGCTTATATTCTTTAATGCTTATAAGTAAACAAGTTGTAAGACACTATGGTGTATATATGGGAGTTTGTGCCTCCTTAAGCATTAAATTGTGCTTGGTATCTGTCTGCAAAGCTATTATAAACTGTATTGTAAGCTACTGTAAAAAGAGAAACTGGAGGAAAAAATCACTACAGTAAAATGTACACATCAACTTTTAAAATGATTTTTCATAACTCCCTCTTTAATAATGACAAATTACCTTACAAAATCTGAGCTGCTCATAAATGAGCGAATAGACCAGGCCTATTTCAGTGGCTAAAACATATCAATGTCCTTTTGTTGAAGCTTCACAATTTAATGAATTTCCTTTAATATAAGGGAGCAAACCATTAAGGAAACTATCCAAGGTAAAAAAAAACAAAAACCAAAACAAAAGAAAAAAAAACCACACACAAAAAAACCACACAAAAAAAAAAAAAAACAAAAAACAAAAAACCAAAAAAAACCCAAAAAAAACCCAAAAAAAACCCTCCCCAAACAAACAACCAACCAACAAAACAAAAAACTAAAACCAAACCCAACCAAACACCCCCCCCCCCCAAAAAAAAAACCACAACCCACCCAAACATTAAAACTGTTTACATCTTTGTGCTCTAATTGAACTTTTGAAAGAAAATGAGCATTTGTCTCAGAGAAACACTTTCAGCAACTGAAGTAGTTGTTCTTGAATTTTACCCCACCTAGACATGGCAGGAAGCCCACGATGATTTCCTTCTAGGAAAGCACACCAGCAGTAGCTACAGATGTCTATATTTACCATTCATATTATGCATTATGCTCTCAGCCTTCTTAGGTGGAGAGGACAGCAATGTAATGAAAAAAACTCTTGGTATTTCTTGAACAAAGCATTATGCATGAATGTAATATGATAGATGCAGCCAGGAACAAGGAACAGTTACTGTTACTGTTGATGAGAACAGTAATTGTAAGATGCTAAAATAAGGAAAAGTAATGAAAGCATCATCAGTGTAACTCCATTTTTACACTAGACCACCCAAATATCATACTAGAGAATGTTTAATAATTTTTAGAGGAATTGTTAATGATATAAATACAAGCAGTAAATAAATTTCATCAGAAAACAGGAATGCAACTGTGGGAAAAGCACCCACCCGAATCAAAATTTATGAGCAGTGATATTTAGAAACTGAAAAACTAGAAAGGAATAATGGAAATTTTAAAAATAAGTTAAAATATGAGGTTGAACATGTTCGATGAATGAAGAAAGAACAGGAAACCTTTGATAGAATATACAGCAATACCTAGTAACTGTGTCATTACTGCAGCTGTATTCTTGCTTGATCTGCAAACTTACTAACACACATATATAAAATCCAAACCATCTGGATTTTAATTTCAATAGCAGTGTAGACACTACTGCTATCCAGAGAATTTGGGGATAGCTGACTGTTAAGACTGAATCTGATTCCACATTGGGCTAATATAGAAGGTTTCTGTGGTCAGCTCCTTGGGGAAGTAAACAAAGGAGAGAATAATCCTCAACAAATTATATATATCATTATTATTATGTAAGATAAAGAGCCTAAAACTGTAATTCAGTAATATAAAACTTACCTTTATCAGAGAATGACTGACAAAAAGCAGTCTTCACAGAAGGCTCTACAGATTCACAGACTAAAAAAACTGCCAGGGGAGCACTTTGCACAACTGAACAAATCATATGCAAAGAAAGACATTTCCCACAGCTGACCATATATAAACATCATATTACCTTTTTAATCTTAGCTGAAGTGCACATCTCTTTGTCCTGCCTTCAGTAGACACCTCTACTCTGAGCAAGGAACAAAATTTTTAAATTAGCTAATGCTTGATAGGAACATTCTGTTAGACTTAGAAAACTGAAAGTGTTTTTATCCTACCTAACTCCTCCCATTCCTCAGCTCCTTGACAATTTCTTAGATATGACAAACCAATTTAGAAACTGTTCTTAAAATCCTCAGAACTAAAATCAGAAAAGACACTCTCAATGGTTAAACATTATAAAATTATTGTCATTAAATAAAGAAAAACTGAGTTTAACAAAACAAAACAAAATTAAAAAAAAAACTTGAAAAAGCTGAAAAAAATGTACCTAGTTTTTCATGCACCATATCATTCCATAACAGTAATAGAAGATGTATCTTTTGCAATCTCCCTCAGAAATCTATTGCTTTCCTTCAAGAAGTCTTACAGAAACTGATCTGTGTTAAACACCCCTGAGAAGAGCAGCCATAAAAATGCCTCAGGTCTGCCAATACCTCAGCATGCATTTCTTCTGCTTGTATTTTGAAAACAGAAACGTACCATAAGTTCACAGTAGCATTTTTTTAGTTCAGAGACACTTGGTGACTTGTGGCTACAGTTTTAAGTTATTTCCTATCTTCTCCCCAAGTGGTCTGATGTGTTTTTCTCTCAATATTGGTTATACATGAAAGTCAGCAGACACTCCATATAGTACCAACTAAGCAGCTAAGCAGATAGCAACATAAGAACAAGTTTCACAGAAAAATGTTGAAGTCCACATAAACCTTTTTCTGGCATTGTTCTTTGTATCTGCCAATCGCCTTCAGTAAACTACAAATGAACAGGTAAAGAATAGCTAATGACAGAAACCCATTCAATGCTTCCAAAGACGATGGGGTGGAGGAAACCATTTTACAACAAGGCTACCACCACACTTAGGGCTGTGAACCTCTAAGCATTTTTTTTTTTCTTGCTACAACCAATAGCTGGAGACGTGCAACTCCAAGCAGGGATTTCTCTCATCTTCAGATGGGCCTTTAATGCAGTTCATCTGAACCCACTTCATTAGATACATATTTTTCTCTGATGCTACAAACACAAACTATATGATTAACTCATATTTAGGTGTTTGTCCTCTTCAGTTATAAGGACACAAGTTTGACTCTATGTTATATTTTCACATGCCCTGACGTTGTCTGGAAAGCAAATTGGAAATTGATATTTATAATTGTGATGGATGTTCTAAAGTAAAATTATAAGAGTCTATTGATATCCATTTTAAGAAATGTAACATTTGATTTTTATATGCATTTTAATTCTTTATTATTAAAAAACAAAAAGACAGAAGAAAGTAAGTATTCCCAGGTTTTTCTAGTATGTCAATGATGGAATGGAGTAGGGGCTGGTTTTCAAAACTGAAAAAGACCATAACTGTGGGGTAAATATATAAATAAATATAAAATATAAATATATAGAGAGTATACTTTTATATAGATATAAAAATAAATATATATTTTTATATAATTTTTATTAGTTTTATATATATATCCCTCAAAAATCACAATACCCACTGTATAGACAGCCATCCAGTCCAATATTTTCTTATTGTAAGAACGTTACTGAAATCCAAATAACAGTTTAATAAGTTAAGTGTAAATTTGTATTGGACTTTGAAAATGATTTGCAATTATGCTGCTTATCTCATAAGCACATAAATAACTTTTTACACTTTTGATTCTAAATATTAGCACAGAAATATAATAAAACAAAAAAATTACATTATTATAAAGATTCAAATTACACTGCAACACTTTGCTTATAAGCTTTTTTTGCATTGTGAATTACCTTCAAATTTTAAATATGAATAGAAGTTTATATTTTCAATTAATATTTAGAACAGTGAAGTGTACATATAGAATTCAAGAAATATTATATCCAAAGTTATACAGACTCTTTTGTTCTCTTTCAGTAGTTTAAGTGCTAACAATTTTGGTTTACTCTTAGACAGTTAAGTATACATACAGTGCATCAATAATATATCACAGGAAAGACATAATCCAGTATAGAGAGGGAGCTTTTCATTTTTACTTAATATTAAGGCAATTTAAGCTAATGAAACAATACCTAAATTCAGACTATTTTGTTGTAGTAACACTTAGAATAGGAGACCAAATGACCAATCTTGCAATTTTCACTTTCTTGGTAAGTGTACGTGGTCTGTGTGGATTATGATTGACAGAAAATTCTATGTTGTTTTCAAAATGTTTTCCCAAGTTGTTACTGGTGAGTCACACAGAACTTCAGCATGTCACCACTATCTCTCATCTAGTATAAGCTGCTAAAGACTTTTGCAGAGCAGACTGAAAGGAAAGGAAGGCCCTTGTCTCCATAATGCTTCTTTGAAGTGAACAGCTACTGCTCATGTATTTTTGTAGCTGGGAGGAGTGATCTGAAGCAGTGCAGATCTCCTCGGCATCCTGTCTTTCCAGCAAGGGTGGCTTGTGCTTCTCACTGTCAGATGAGATCAAAAGGGAGCACACTCAGTGTCAGAAAAAGAACAGTTACATTATTAGTAATAACAATTTTATTCTTTTTTTCCCCGGATATTTATTGAAGTAAAACAGGAACATCACCCTTTGCTGTATATTTATAAAAATCAAACTAGATAAAAAGATGTTTAAGAGTAATGGAGTTTTTGCTGGAAAATTACTAAGCTCCATGGTTTCCATGATGAAGCTGGGCATAACACTAGGCAGAGGAATGGAGTCCCTACAAAACAGACTGCTCCCTTAGCTTTCCTTCAAATAAAGGAAATTTTCATTAGACAGAAGACTTAGATTAAAACTAAAACCTCTCAGTCAGCCCATGAAGGGGCTGATTCCTGATGTCTTTGGAGTAGAAAGTTGAGCCAACCCTTTGTATTCGATAAATACTTGAAAATTATTTGCTGAGCTGATCTGTCTATCAGCTGATCAACCAATTAAGCAATGAATCCCTGCTCTTTTAAGTAAAGGGTGCAAGTGTGTCAGCTGTGGAGCAGCTTGGGTGGTCTGAGGACAGTAATAGCTGCGTGAGAGGTGAGTGGGGCAAGGAGACACACAGCAGCCAGGTAAATTGGAAACTCAGTGAAACACTGACATGTATAGAACAATTAAAAGAGTTTGGGAAGCACTGGAGTGTGAAGAAATACTGAATAGGGAAGTAAAAGTTATTTATGCTGTATCAAAGGGATGGAGACTAAGAAGGAGGTTTTCTTCTAATTTCAACACTCCAAACAGCTGTGCAATCTAATGGCCATCTAGTGAATACAGTTAGACCTAACAACATGGATCTCATGTAGCTCATTGTACAGCTTGAAATAAAGTATCTCCTCAGACAGTACAGCGAAAAAAAATATGTGGTTGACCTCTCTACTTCCATCTGGAACACAAGACACCTTGGTCCCCTCATGCCTAAATGCCTCTTCCCAGGCATCAGGCTCTTCAGTGTTGCTGAGTGAAGCTAGCCTCCTATGAGTTGTGTCACCTCCCTTAGTGGCTATCAGGAGAAGTGTATTAATAGTGTTTGTGTTGCAGTTCTTAAGAGTCTGAAAGAGTTATTAATGGCTGTCTCCACTCACACGTTGTATGCAGCAGTGTAAGCTTGCTGCACTTCATCACATACTTTGTTATCTTATTAGCCCTCTTTTTCATGCTGTGAATAGAGCACTGTAAGTATATTTGTAACTAGGGAAACTTTCCTTCCTTTCTTTTTACTTTCTAAGTCACATCTTATATTAGATCTTTGGTACTCCTGGTGCTGTTTAAATAAGGAGTGAAAAACATGATTGCAGTGGAGCTCCTCCCTTTACTTTGCTAGTGGCACAATTCCTGAATGAAAAAATACAGAGAACTGCTCATAGTATGAAAAACATTGGATTTCCTTTCTTTGAAGTCCCAGGGACTTAATAACTGCTTGTCATTTTCTTCTTTCTCCCTTTCCACCAAGAATTCCTCCCAACCAAGGGCTCCATCGATCCTCCATGAATTCTTCAGTGGAAGAGTACCACACAGGGCCACGGTAAGAGTGAGGTAAAACACTGACAAATAATTGTACAAGTACGGAGCCCCATGGCTCAAGAGGCTGCAGGTTGTTTCAGCAGTAAGTGTAAGTTACCGGTGAATATGAGGGGAGGGAGGGAGAGAGATTGATGGAAGAGAAGGGGAAAAGACAGCAAGCCAGAAATCAAAGTGCCCAAAATTGCTCACTAAAGTTCTAGGTATGGATACAAGCTTTCCATTTTTTTCCTAACTGCTGTTTCACAGGCCTTAAATGAGTGAAGCATATACACATTTTAAGTGTATACACATTATTATGAAATATTTAAATATATACATATGAAATATAGATATAGATATACATGCAGTTATATAACTATGGATATGTATAACTACATGTTCTCTTGAATTATTCTTACCAGTTTCCTTTTTTTCACTTTAGTTTTTCCCTCATTTGAGATGTAGGCAGAAGACAATTATTTAAAATAAATGAACAAGTAGAGTGGTACTTTATGCTTTCTTATGTCTGATAAAATAAGTTAATCCAAATCTTCTAGGAGCTTATAAGTTATCAAAAACATATAAACAGTAGCTGGTATACATTTTTATCCAGTTTGGAGCAGAAGAGGCTAGATTTGGGCTGATAAAAAAATGGATTTCCTTTCCCAGGAAAATTCAAAACTTGGCAGAGATGGAAATGTGTTTGTTTGCTTTCTCTTCAATGTTTTGATGAACTCAAGACCTATCAATTTGAATTATTTTTTTTAGCTTATTTATCACATATGAAAATAATTAAAAGAAAACATTCTAATCCCCAAAGACCCTGGTGTTTGTGTTACTTAGAGTCAAATCTTAACTCTGTAAATTAGAAAACAGAATGGACCTGGACCATCTATTTCAAGATAGAGGAAAAAATAAAAAGTCTTAAATTCTGCTCTACTTAAAGGGGAAAAGGGTGCCACTTCCAAGATGTAACTTAAGAGAAAGTGTTACCAACTTGTCAAAAGATTTTTTAACAACTGCTTTGGTTTGATTGTTTGGTTTTATCAAAGCTCATCTATTTGTATGTGAACTTGTTTCTACTAAATTATCAGTTCTGAAAGGAAAGTGGAAAAAAAAAGAAACTTCCAATCAGCACGGGCCTATGAGAAAGTAAATCAAATATAATTTGAATGAGCATCTCACTATTTTGTTGTTTAACTGAACCTCTTAGCCTTCTGAGACATACTTATTAGAAGCAAAATACTGTCTCTAGTTAAAAGAAAAAGTAAACAAAAAGTTATTAAGAAAAACACAACTAGATTCTCATAGGGTATTTTTCCCCTAAACTAAAAGTCCTTTTATCTGTGACTTGCATTAATTTTGATAGCAAATGAGAATACTTTCTAAAAAATGTAAATTAAATCCAGCAACGTTGTAACACATCCCCCAAAGATTTACATTTAAGGCACAGTTTGATATGATCAATACGAAAAATAAAACTCATGCTAACTCTGACATTTTATGTTTCGATTTCTAACCACACTGCCTTTGTCTACTTAAGCTTTTGAGCTCCCTTTCTTTGTTATAGATAAAATATATGAATGGAATGAAGGGTAATATGAGGAAAAAAAAAAAACCTATTAATATGAGCAGAGCTTACAAAAACTTTCAGATTCGGTTGCTAGAAGTTAGGTTTCTAAATTCAAGATCAATTGCTTGAAGTGTTAAGCACTTGCAATCTCCCACTGGCCTCATTTTTAGAATTTGAATCACCTTTTATCGACATGGTTAAATAAGGGTTTAGGAGCAAGGTTTTAAAGAAAGCACCACTGTTTTGCTCACACACACACAGAGATACATAATAATATTTATATAAATGTTTTAAAAGCTAAGTAACAGTTCTTGTATGATACAGCACTTTGTCCAATACTGTGAATTTCATCTAGGATAGGTAGACCCAGCAATCACTAGAATGACGTTCAAATTAACAAAGGATAGATTAAATATTACGCTAGATAGAAAACAGAATGGAGCTTAATTATCATTGCCATTAATTCCTAACATTTTTTTTCCTATCTATCCTACTGAATGAATGATATAGTTTTTAACAATATCAGTCTGCTCACTCTCTGAATGATGCAGAGGAAGTCACAACTTAATCAGCAAGAGAGAATTTCTCAATAAAAATAGTGCATTCTTTGTACTACAGTTTGCAAGACAGAGCCTGTGGGCTGCCATTTTATGCCTGCTGTCTGCACAACAATTAGCAACACCACAGAATAAAAATCAGTATGAAAATCCATTTTCTTTTCAGTACCGGCTGTTTAAAGTACATTACTGATAGGTAGTAGATAAGAATGGTTGTAAAGATGAGAAAAGCAAAAGAGTGAGGTTTAGTTTACAGATTAAAGTTACAAGAAAAAATTGTGCCTTGGACATAATACAAAACCAAAGCTTGCTTATGTGCGCCTACTCTTCACTAAAAAGAAGCCATTCAGGGAAGTTCAAGCATTTTCTGCTGAACACTTACCTAATTTAATTCAGTAGAAAAACTCCAATTAACCTCAGGGCAACCTGATCTGACCTCTTGGCTGGCCACTCTGCTGAGCTTGTTTGTTTATTAATCTGGCAGATTTAAGATATTTCTGAGTCCATTATATTAAGATAATTGCAATAGTCACTTATATTAGAGAAAAACAATTATACCTTATTTGATGGATGTCCCCATCCTTTCAGGCATTAGTAAGGAAGATTAAGCTGCTTCCTGTACAGCTATTTGCATGGCTACCTGAGCACAGTACTTCTATTTTGTGCATATTGCACTTCTTAAGCTATTCATCACTTTTTCGAAGTACAAATTAATTTAAAATGCACCTATCAGTATCAATAAATGAAAGGAAGCAGATGTTTGGCGTGTCTCTCTTTGCACTGACAAGTGCAACACAGTGCTAAGACCCCTACTGCTTTCTCTAGGAGCCCAGCTTTTGGGTGTCAATAAACATGGTTTGATGGAAGACCATACAAAAGAGTGACATGGCCTTTGACCTTTTCATGACGTGGTGGCTTTGGAAGGCTTTGTCTGAGATAAGCCATTGTACAACAGTCTCTTGAGTTAACTGGCACAAGTCTAATTTCCCTGACATCAATACAGATTTCAGATAAATCTCTTCCAGTTAGGATAAATGAAATAGAATATTATTAAGAAGAGTGTTTGGGATTTGAGTACTTTTTTTCTTTGTTTATATATATCTATATAAATATGGATAGATATAAATATATGAAAACAAGGCATCTCAAACAGATTCATATTGTACTATAAGTTACTAACTAGAAATAGATTTGGAAATTCTTTCTATACATAGATGTACTTAACAAGACTTACTTTAAAAATAATAATTCCTAAGCATATATTTCTTAAATGTATGTTCTGAAAAAAGAAATATTTCCTAAATGCTGCCTCCATAATACTTCCCAAATTGCAATAGCATGCTAGTTTTTTCTCCTTCTCTGACTTACTTAGTAAATAAATGCAACCATGCTGTGTCAGGTCAAGGATCATCTAACTCAGTATGTTTTCTCTAGCAATGGCTATGAGCAAATACCTAAGGTGAAATATGAACAAAACACGCATACATGATACTTCCAGAATTCTCTCAGCCTCCAAACATTTTCAGTTCAATGAATTTGCTGAAGTGCCTCTAGTTTCTATATAATTAGTAACTTTAAATGACTTTTCTTCAGACTTTTTTCATCTCAAGTCTATGTAAGTTTTCACTTTCAAGGACATCATCTGACAACATATTTCACAAGTCTCCAGTTTTTTTATCTTTTTGAGTCCAGGGACTGCTATCTTTATCAAAAGTTAATTTTTTTTTTTTTTTTTTTTGAAGAGTTAAAGAAATAACCTACCTTCTCCTTAACGTTCATCATTTTGTAACTACTAGTTTGTTAATTTGTTTCTCATATGAATACAAGCCTATATGTCAGCTAACTTTTCCTCCTTTTTTAAAATTTCCCTCCAACTCCTTTGTGTAAGTCTTCCTGTTCAACTCCTCTCTTCCTATGATGACTCATGTTTCCATAAACCTCTTATTACACTTTCACCCATCTTTTCAGCTACCATTCTAAATAAAGCATACATTTCCTTGCTCTAGTTTTTGTTCACCTCTTTCTTTTCACAAGGACTCCCACTTTTCAGATTTTCTCCCATTGCACTGCTGCCACACCCCTTCATCACATACTCATCTCGCACTCCTACAAGCTGCCTCCTGTGCTTTTCTTCCTACCTGCTTCTTCTAACATTTCTCCACTGCGCAGGGAGGGAGGGATAGGAAATGGAAAGCTCTGTGAAACTCAGAAACTTCTTGATTGGAGATGTAGGAGCTGCATCTGCTGATATTTCTTCCTGCCATAAATTTGAAAAGAATGCAACTAGGATAAAAGCATAAATGGTAGGATTGATTTCATCAGAAACTGGGCTTCTATGCAGACATCTACTACACAGAAGTAGTTATCTGGACTGGTTGTTTATTATTACTGCAGAGAAAATATAGATAGTCTATGTAAACATCTCTCCTGTAGACAGTTTTCCGTAAGATACATGCCACAGCATATGAAAGGAAGTATATCCTAATTGCCCCCCGTTTCTCTGTCACATCAGAAAAATTTAAAGGTGCTACAACAGACAAAATTAAAACTTTTTCTTACCTTGCTCCAGTGGGTTTCTGTATGTAAGAAATAGCTTGTGGTTCAGTGTCTGTGTTTCCTTGCTTGTCAGCCCTGACTATACATGTGCTATAGGAGTCCAGCCTGTGACAAGCAATTTCCATCTTCTTGCATGCTCACCTTGGTAGTTATTAGTTACTGTTATTAGAAACAGCAGGAGAAATAAAAAAAAAGCCGAGTTTTTCCAGTTGAGGAAGTAAGGAACTTGTACAGAAATTATCACAATTATTTATCACTAAATTTGTTTTGTTATCCAGTGACAACTTTTCTCTTTGCTTTCATGATCTCCCATCACTAATTAATCACCCCTGAAATTCTCAGTTATTTATTTCCCAGATGACACATAAGAAAATATTAAGAAGTTTCTAAAGAAGTATACTGAAATTATGTTTCACTGTTTTACTGTTTGATTTTTGGGTTTTGGTTTTGGTTTTTATTATATTGTTAGAAGAGTGGGTTTTTGCTTTGAGAGTTCAGAATCCTTTAGGTAAGTAGTAGAAGTAGGTAGAATAAGACATATAATTCTCTAGGTGGGCTGAAATGATACTTTATCTCCTATAACATTAACATAATTAGTAGGTAATTGTGATATTTCTTTCTACTGGAGCAAATGAAGCAATGGTTCAAGCAGAACAGGGAAAGTGATTCTGCGGTTCAAATGATGCTGCTGTTTATTTCTGTACTAAAAATTCATTATCTGTTCTTGTTAAAATGTTATTGCTTCATTAGCAGAAAAATCTTGAAGTGTACAAATAATGTTTGTTTTTGAAATATGCATGCTCAAAACCAATTGCAATTAACCGGAACATGCAATCTGTCCAGTTACATGAGTATTGCTGAATATCTAGCTAATATTATTATGCTGAACTTTTTGGACTGGAAGTCAGCTTGAAGAAAACAGAAGTTTTACACCAGCCTGCACCTCAGGAAGTCTCCCATCATCCCCATATCACCATTGGTGAAACAGAGCTCAAATCAGTCCAGCAGTTTAATTACCTGGGAAGCATCATCTCCTCAGACGGTAAGATTGACGCAGAAATAGACAACAGGTTAGCTAAGGCATACAGAGCTTTCAGTAAACTCCATAAAAGAGTGTGGCAAAACAAACACCTGAAGAAAAGTACAAAGATCAGCGTTTACAGAGCTGTTGTACTGTCTACTCTTTTATATGGATCTGAATCCTGGGTCATTTACCAGCACCACTTGCGTCTCTTAGAACGCTTCCATCGGCGCTGCCTCTGTACAATCCTAAACATCCACTGGACTGACTGTGTGACCAACACGTCTGTCCTTGAATAGGCAGCAGTCACGAGCATTGAGGCCATGCTGCTGAGAACACAGCTGCGCTGGGCAGGGCACGTCTCCAGGATGCAGGACTACCGCCTCCCTAAGATCGTGCTCTATGGGGAACTTGTCACTGGCTGCCGCAAGAGAGGAGCCCCGAAGAGGAGATACAAGGACTGCCTGAAACAATCCCTCAGCCTTGGCCATATTGATCATCACCATTGGTCTACCCTGGCCTCCAATCGGGAGACCTGGAGACACACCATCTATAACGCTGCTGCTGCTTTTGAGAACACACGCAGGATCACTCTCGAGGAGAAAAGACAACGCAGAAAGAATCACGTCTTGTCGATATCACCTGGGGAGTCTTTCTGCTGTGCCTTCTGCAACCGGACTTGTCTATCTCGCATTGGCCTTTTTAGCCATCAATGCACTTGTAGCAAGCGTGGGTAGAGCCCTTCTCAAATCTTCGTTAGCGAAACCTAACCATGATTATGTACACTGTTACAAATAATTCAACAGACTTATTAATTTTAGGAATTTAAATTCATATTTTTTAGGAATGTGATTATGGGGTAATGGTCTTAAGGGAGCTATGAGGGTCTTAACTTATGAAGGGCTTTACATGCCCAAAGATTTTTTGTGTTCTCCAACATTATCACTTAATCTATTAAAAAATATTCTCTTTCCCCTAAACCCTTCTCCTTATGACTGTCCCTCATATGCTGAGCTTTGGAAAGAGACTTTAACTCATGCTGTCTAAATCCACAGTAACATAATATCAAGGGGGTACATGATCCACCTGACAGAAGAGTATATTGCCGAAATATAAAATTAGAATATTTCCCTTTAGTTATAGATGTTTAAAATTTTGCAGTAGTCCTTTTCCGGAACTAAAAGGCGGTCATGATAGCTGTCGTATTGAACATATTCTGCCTCTCAAAAAAACCCCAAAACCAAACAAAATAAAACAAAAAACCAACCAACAAAAACCCAAAACCAAACAAACAAAAACCAAACAAACACTGACTTCTTAAAAAGTTATAGATTGTGGGAAACTCCACAGTTATGAATTGCTTCTACTCAGTAATCACTGACAGCTCTACTGAGATTCTGGAAGGAAAACTGTATCCTGTGCTCACATCAAGATACAACTGAGATACTACTGTGTGTGGGAATGAAGGTGGAGAGAAAGAAAACAGAAATGTCAGTGAAGAGATAAGGTGGAAAACCCCTGCTGAGAAGCATGCCATGACAAACAAACAGAGGCAAAGTGTGGAAAAAAAGTAACAGAAAAGCATACACCCTGAATTGTTCAGTGGAACTGCATTTCAGAAAGTCACAAAGCTATAACTGCTTTCTCACCTAACAAAAACTATTTCTGAAAGGCTAAGTAACTTATTTTCTCTGACCTCTCTTCTCTGTCCAGAAGACTACTACAAGGTAGTTAAACTGAAGCTAAGTCAGGTAACAAAAAATTCAGCCCACTACCAATTGAAATTAATGCATAAATCCAAGCTTATCATACCCCATTACTACTGTAACTTATATATTTATCTCCATACTTCTTTCTCCTTGTATTTTTTTCTGTTGTACTATGTGGATTTTATGCTTCTCATCCAGGAACTGGATTTTTAAAAATCTAGATCACCTTGAGTATTTTGGTTATTTCCGCAGTTGTTTCCAAATATGTGACCCTAAATCTATCAAGAATAAAATGTTTATAATGCAAAAGTTTTAAGGGCTTTTAGTTTTCAAACTGCAGACTCACAGTGAATATTCGTCCATTTAAACAAATTGTCTTCGTACCTTTCATAGTCAGAGGAAAGAAACAGAAGTCTCTAATGTACTGACCACTAGACCTCTTTAGAGTTGTATACAAGGGTGAGATTATTACACTGCATTTAATTAAAGGAAACACAGCTGATTAACCTTGCATGTAGACATCTATAGAAATCAAAAATTAGGTAGTATAAACCCTACATCTTATGCTTTGCCATACAAGAATATAAATAGGCTACAGCATCATGTGACAGAGAGCAGGTAACAGCACTGGGGGCAACCCCTTTTGTTGGGGCTACTTTGAAGGTAGTGCCACTCCTCCTGACCACAAATAATAAGGTCTGTATAAACACAGGCTGTAGCTGGAGAGTAAGTCACATACAGGAGACCCGCAGACACCCAAAAACTGTCTTAACCATCAGTCCAACCCAAACTCTTTGGATGGCATATAAACTTAAAATTGATGAAACCTCTTTCTATTTAAGTCAGTTAATGTATTTCTCTGAAATTCACTCTTTACAGATTTTTCGTTCCATTCCCTTTTTTTCTCACACTTCTTTTATGCCTTTCATTGATTGATGTTTCACTGCTTTCATTATACCAATGTTCTGAGGTTGGCAACAATAAGAATAAACTCTCACTATCACAATGGGAAATATAGATCAGTAAAGTATGGCAGTTAATTGCTGTTTGAAATCTCAGACATCTGTTTTCTTCCAATTGTTTTACAATACCATATGGGAACAGAAACCATGGGATGGAAATTACTTATCCAAAATGGCAGGTGAAGTGGTAGAATAGGGAGGCACGTAAAATACTTTTATTTTAAAGGGAGGTAGGTCCCTATCATGAAATCAGATGGAAGAAAGCTTTTAGGATCAAATACCACAAATGGCTACGCATTCATGGCCCTAAGAACCCACTGTGGGAGGAGGGTCTGAGGTCTTGTAATGCTCTAATACACCAGTTTCACACATACAAAAAATAACCAAAGCAAACAATTTGCAACACTACATAGCTGTGAAACATTTCTAAGACAAAAGAAATTGAAAGATAAGACTTCAGGGATGTGCAAATACCAGCAATAAATTGCTAAAATAGCTACCATTAGATTGAACATGGATTAAGAATAGCTTCCATTCTGTAAGCAGCATCTGAACCATTTAATGCTGGAGGGATTCAAGCAGCTTTCAATTTAAATGAAGCCTTTGCAAGGTATGTCAAAGCTTCTTACTGCCCTTGGTAATTTTCCTAAACAAGTAACTGTAAATGTAATCTACCACTACCTATTATAAGCTTTATTTATATTGTCAAACCACAGAGGAAAAGATAGGCAGCAGGAATCCAGAATGGGGTATCTATTACACATATCTGGTGGAACCATTTTTCAAGAAAAAGGAGGAATATATACTTTTAAATATACATTTAAGCAATGCAATTATTTTGATGATGCCTAATTTTTATAAAATTAAGCAACCCTAAAAGCATAGTTCTGATTTTAAGTATCCTTTTAGCTTGATCCTGTGTAATAGACATATGTCAAAGCATATGTAAGTGCATACGTGTCTTTAAAACTTGTCTATGCCAAATTTGCAAGCACTGATTTTGAGACACGTATAATAATTATCTAAATTTTTCTACTTTTACTGCACGTCCAAGGCAGACACAATAAGAATTCTCATTGTTGGGTGGACATCCAGCCTCAAATCATAAAATCTGCTTAGAATAATGAGGTCATAATGCCATACATCAATACATATTTATCCCTTTTGAGAACTTGTCTGGTTAAGTAAGGAGAATATTTGGAGAGGGGGAATGGCTGTTTTATAAACATGGTTTGCTTTGGAAACTAGAGACTGTTCTCTTATATACCTGGAGTAACACTAAGTCACTACACACTTGTAAGATGGCAAGCATACTGCCAGTCCATAGCAATTAATATTCTCACTTGGAAGGACCATACTACAATTTTTTATTAAAAATAATAAGAAAAAAAATAGCAGCTGAACAGACTTACCACACTGTGTCTCAATTGTAGAAGTGAGGTTACAATTGTAGAAGACGAATGAAGTTAAATTGAACTTTGACTGATGTAAATGAAAACATAATTTCATCTAATAGTAATCATCTAATCTTGTCTATTTTTGGGCTCCCTAAATTGTTTCAAGTTTTAATACAAACTGAATAAAGTTGATTTATGTTAGGCCAAATGAACCTTGAATGAACCTCTGCAGGTTAGAATCTCGCCCTGTACATCCAGATGATCCTGCCATATCTACTAGAGACACAGAAGGGAAAAAAATACATCTGAAAAAATACATCTGAAAACATTAACTGTGTGAAGTCCATCAGTCAGCCTAATGGAACTGAAAGGGGTAGAAGGAGTTTGTGAGGGGCAATATGCAAATAACTATATTTAACAAAAGCACACAGTAAATTTCAACCTTTGTTAAGAAAAAAGTAGGAAAAAAAGTAGAGGAAAAAAAAAGAACAAGAAACAAGCATTACTTTTTGGTTGAATAAAAGCAAATATTCAAAATGCTCTGACTTTAGACTACTTCTATAAAAACCAAGTAGTCACACAGCAGTTGCTCTTTACTCCTGTGCTTATTAAAATACCTAGTTCTCTGCAAGGGAAGGAGAAAGCAGGCAACAATTTCTTGCACAGATGGAAAGAACCATTGGATATAGATTGATATTACTTTTCTTGTTTATCTTATATCTAATCTGAGACAGCTCTTCCAGCTTCCTCGATGGAAGAAGACAAATCAACCTCTGAAAAGATCCATATCTTCCCATTTACTGTAGAAGGTACCTCTTCAGTTAGCTCAGATTTGACACATAGACATTTCAGATGCCTAAAGTTAGGAGATTTCGTTGATCTGTGGGTTGACCTGTTGGTCTTTGCTTTCCATAGTCAGCTTGGTATCCGGGCTGCTAACATATAAATTGGCATCATATGCCAGAGCCTTGGGGAAGAGGGATTGGTAATGGGAACAGCTCACAGTGAGAAAGATATATGGGAACTGGCAAGGAGAAGTAGAATTATTTTAAAAAAAGAAACAGCAGGAGTAAAGCAAAAAGAAACTTTTAGAAAAGCAGATTGTTTAGTGTGCTAGAAATAGATATGGCTGCAACGAGGAGGTAAAGCTGTGCATCAAGCCTTCCCGCAGCACATCAAGTGTATGCTGAGAAGTGCTAATATGCAAAAGTTATATTCCTCCAGCTTTCTAGTAAAGAGCTCTACATGGTAATTTTTTATTATTTTGATCACTTCCTGGGTCCTTTGGTTGTATTTTAATTACAAGTTCCATAAGAGTTGGAGGGAGTTTCCTCTCTGTAAAGCCTCTGTAACCACTGACTAAAGACTTCAGAATTTGCCTTGCAACATCATAGCAATATTGTCCTCTTGTAAGGAAAGGAGTTCCTGTTAAAAAAAAAAAAAAAGGAACTTTTTCAACCCTTTTCAAATACTTCTTGCTTTCACTTGTAAAGTTACTTTCATTCAAGGAGCTCAGTGGATAAGAAATATTTTTCATGAATGCTCCAAACAAGGAAGATGAGACAAACATGGGATAAATGGCTTCTCTCAACTCATTAGTGACAGATAAGCAAGACTTTAGGCTTTATCCTCCTCCGTCAGAAATAATACAGCTTTCACTTCAGAGAGAGAATCCTCTCTCCTCAGCGAGGATTTCTAGAAAAGCCAGAATCAGCTATACAAATCATGATAGGATATGATATGCATACAGTAGTAGACATAAGCTGTAGTTCAGCCATAGCATTGTAACAGCAACCAGAATCAAATAAAATTTAAATCAAATCCAGGGCAGAATTAAATTGTGCCCCATTCTTTTCCAATTTCCCTTGCTATTACATTTTTTACACTACAGAAATACAAAGGTCACTGAATTCTCCTCAAGCTTGAAGTATGAATCCACAAAGGTCTTCCTCCTCTCTCCCTATTTTCTTGATGTTCTGGTAGAATATCTTGGCCAGGGCTGGTCTTGAGTCACTATGCAAAACTGAAATATCAGCTTATATACTTCAGATTTTCTGATGTCGTATTTATTGACATAAGAGAAAGATCAGTAACAAAAGATGAGTTCTAGGAAATCTGAAACTGTTTCAAAATTAAACATCTTTTCTTTTTACAAAAAGAAAGATCATGGTCACAATCCATGGCAGTATTAATGACAATAGTGGCAGGGCTGGCAGCAATGATTAAGGCAGGTGGAGAATTAGTAATGCTGGAAAGTGAAAGTGATCTTGGCGGATGGAGATTTGGTGAGACCACATACCTTGGATACAATTCTATGTGATGGCTGTGGCCAGTCAGTCAGTGACAAATTGATCATTATCGGTGATACTGGCATCTCCAAAATACACAGCAGACACAACCTGTTGAAACAAGATCTGTAAGTTTGACACAAGGCCCTGAGCATATGCCAAATAAGCTGCGTGGCCATTTAGTAGTGCCTTTTTTTTTTCTATTGTCTCCTGCTATGTATTTTATACTTATTATAACTTCAAAACCCTCCTCTTTTACAGATGATCATCTCGAGATTTTGAAAGAAGAGTTCAGCAGACAAATAAAATGTAATAAAACAAGAAGTTTATGTGACACCAGTCCGCAGTGTGAGGTTTCATACACTAGTACTTACTGATCGCCACTACAGAACATGTTCCGGTTATATCAAATACAGAGTGGCTAGCCAAAAAATCTAACTCACCCCAAATTCCTCCAGAGTGACTGCAAGCTTCATTTTAACTATTATTAGGCCTAAAATATGATGGAGTGTGCAGTGAAAATGAACCAAATTTTATGGTGCATCAAGGTACTACCTAGGAGGAAAGATTTGGACTTCTGGGGCTTTCCCCAGTGACTGTTCACATATTTTAAACCTCTTAAGTTAAAACACGTTGTCAAAAACAGAATTTTGAAATGTTTCTATATTCTACCAAAGTCCTATCTACAATGCTATTGCTGCTTTTAATCTGCTGCTTTTAATATACAATCACCAGTGTTGAATAGGGCCCTGGGCAACCTGATCTAGTGGGTAGCATCTCTGCACATGGCAGAGGGATTGAACAAAATGATTTTAAAGTCCCTTCCCACTCAGACCTTTCCATAATTCTCTGATAATAATTCTTGACTTGTTGGAATAACACACAAAGCATGTGGTTTTTGTCCTACTGGTCTGGTATTTGATATCTCCTTGGCAGCTGCTACAGATCAGAAAAATAATAGTTTGCCTTTTCTCATTTAGTCAGGCTTTTAAGATCTTCTAAGATATGGATCCAACTTCAACTAAAGTGCTGACCTGGGGTAGAGAACCATGTCAAACTTTCCCCATCTTTTCTGCCATAAAAGAAAATATGACTACCTCCATCTTGCATTCCTTCACAACTGCAAAACAGGCATTAACAATATGAACTGATTTAGTGGTGGTATGGTGCTTGGACACTTGTACCAATGATATATTACAGTATTTTAAAATATCAGTTCTATAGGGGTGTTTTTTCAGGAGTCTCAGACCTAATATGTTGATTTAAATATTGCTAAATTAAGGTCAAAACTGCTTTAAGAGAGTTTTTTTCTGTATCACATTTGCTCACTTAATAAATATAACGTAATACAAAAAGTCTTTAGAGAAAAAAATGTGAATGACACAAAAAGGAGTAATTTAATATCATGTTAACTCCTTCTATATGATACCAGTTAATACTGCATCATGACAAAAACATGGTGTAAAGTATTCCCATATGATTTTATAACCATTAATACAAGAATTCCATATTTTATAACATCAACAAACCAGATGAACCTCATCTACTCAAAGTATGGAACAGTGAAAAGAACAAATGTCTTGTGAAGAGTGGAAATAAGAACAATGTGTCTAAGTTTAAACAGTGGAAATAAGTTGTGGACGTTGTGCATGAAATAATTACTTCTGCAATGGGGCTCTGCTGTTCCTGTATTTAGATTATAAGCATAAAAGGGCATACAATCCAGGCATTTCAGAAAAAACGTCCAATTTATTTGACATGTAGAGAAAGTTAGATTTGAATACAAAGAATTCTTTTTTAAAAAACCCTTTTGAAAATGGAGGATTTATTAGCCGAAAAAAAGAGAGAAATGTATTTCACTTAAAATATATAGTGTTTCCAGTCTGAAAGTGTTCTGTCTGTGAGCCTCAGATGGCTTTTCCTAAACAGTGTGATATCTGAAACATAATCAAGGGTATACCAAATCTTTTGAGGACAAATAATCATGCCAATATCCCAAATATTCTCCATATGTCAGTGATTTTTTTTTCCCCACATGAATATCTAACTAAAATTGGCATTCGAACAGAAAGACAAAAAGCTACTCAGAGTATGTTGGGATGGAAATGAAAATAAATAAACCCATACTAAATAAGAGCACAAGTAGACGAATAACCAAATGCAAACATGCTTGTATCAAAGGCAGAAATCAAGACCCTGATAAAAGCACCAGGAATAGTGCAGGCAGTATTCAGAGTTCCAGAGCTCATATTGTAATTCAGAGCCTGTTCTTTTTTTAAGCCTCAGTCAAGGTTTAAATAAAGTTTAAAGAAAAATTAGTTAAGGACTGTATATTTGGGAGCTGAATGTAACCACAAAAAAGAGGAAATATTTCTTTGTAAATAGCTAAAATTTGAAACTAATGACACTAATTTGATGACATCTAAAATTTTGGAGTATTTTATCATTATTCTACCATTCTGTGTCTTACCCTGAGATTTGGATCAAATGTCTCAATCTTTATGAAAACAAATGGAGTGAGTTATCTAAGACACGACATTGGTAAACTGCTATTAGTTTCCCACTCTCATTCCTTTCTGCACTACATCTTGTGAGCTGTCTCAGATATATGTTACAAAGCACCACACTGTTTGATTTTAGAGTTTCACAGTTCTCTCCAGCCCTCTTTCTACCCTTTTGAATCAGCCTGTAGCTACTGTCACAAGTTGGCCGAGATCCAGATAGTAGGTGTTCCTCTCCCTAAATTTCCTGTAAGCTGTCAGTCTAAATGAGAAATTCCCAGACCAAATCCAACACAAATATATAGGAACTAGCCTTGCAAAATACATTCACTTTCTGATGTTAATTTATTTATAAGGCAAGGCCTGAGAAACCTCTTACCTTATACTTAGAACCTCTACCAAGAAAATTTAATATTTAATGCCCTCTTTATCGTATGTTCATTTTACATCAAATGGCCTTTGGATGAAAGAGAGAAACAATTTACAGAGCAGTCAACAGAATCTGTTGTTCTGCACATTGATATTTTTCTTGTTCTTCTTTCATTAAACACCACATATTCAACAACAAATTTTGATAGTGTGTCCTTCTTGATGGTTGTCCAGGTATTTTAACCTACAGTGGTGATGAGGGCACTCAACTAGGGTTGGGAGGACAGATACAGATTTCTGGATGACCACACTACCTACACATAACAATCAGACTCCTTGATTGTGTGAAGATATCCAACTAAAGTGGATCTCCTTGAAGCTCTGGGTTACAAGTCACTGAAAGTTACCAAACGTTTAAAAATTATTTCTGGATCAGTAAGTCTCTGAGCCAGAAATGCTTGGATGCTTGTACAGAATAGACTGAAAATATCACTGTTTGATTTATTCTTGTACTTTCCCCTAAGTTAACTTTTGGTCAACATCGGATGCAGAATATAATGCCAGTTGGATGATTTGTTTGGTCTTTCAAGTAGTATGATACAACACGGGCAAAAGCGACAACAGAGTTCTCCCACAAACAAATTCATAGGTGGAAGACAACAGACTGTTCATTCTGGTGCTTTCCCAGTGGGGCTTGATTGTCATAGAAGTTGTGTTGGGTTTGCCACATTATCTCTTGTAGCCACAATCAGTATCTGGAGACGTACCCAGGTTTATCATGGTACTGCTCTTGGGCAGCTTGCAAAGTGTAGTCACCCCTGCACTGGCTAAAATATACAGCTGATGGCAGCACTACCACCAAACACGCATTAACAGGAGAGCTCCATTTACTCCTTGAGAAATGTAAATGGAAGGAAGGAAGGATAGTAGGGCTGAAATGCCTGAGCCCTGCAGGGCATAAGCTTCAGACGTGTTTGCCCTACACCAATGTCAGTTGTGGTTCAAACTGCACATAACTTCACCAAGACAGCGAAGACCCCCTTACGAATATTGGAGGTGTTGGCATCGAGCAGTGCTTTACTCTGAATTCCACCTGAGTGCCTAACAGACACAGGTGGATATTTTGACACTCTAAATTTAGGTGCTAGTGTACTTTGTGGTAATTCTCTTTGCAAAACTGAGACCTGCAAGTCAAGATTTCAGTAACACTTCTTTCCCTGAGTTAGTCGGGTATGCTGAAAAATTAAAGGGCCTAAAAGCCAGGATAAACAGGCAGTCTCACAGTGAAGGCTTGCATGAACAGGACGTTACTAGAGCACACCAAATTAGTGGTGATATAGTACTGAACTCACTTTGGTTTGATGCACACACAACTAACCAGCCTCTGCTATACTGAATCTGGCTTTCTCTGTACTCTGTTCTCCTGTTCCCAAGGACCATGTCAATTGTATTTTGGTGACTTGAATGGCAAGGTCATACTTCTAGAAAACCATTCATATTATAAAGAAGGACAATAATCCCATTCTGAAACTTATCTTTTATATAGGCACACAGAAGAACAGGACATGTATACATGTATTTCAAAGATATTTAGATAGAAACATGAGTTTTAACCCAGTTCAAATTAAAATAGGATTAATGCTTGCAGAAACATTACCCTTCAAATCACTGCCTGGAGTTGATGAGTGCATGGACCAGAACCGACAGGCTTCAGAGCTTTTTTTTTATTATTGTTACTAATATAATTATTTACTGTCTATAACAGTCTTTCAGAAAAAGAAAGAACTTGGTTCACTCCCCTTCATCATTTCAGATGTTTCAAACTCAAGGATATCTCTCTCTCTAACTACCAGGTTATATTCCCCAACAGAATATTAATTTCCTTTTTCTACTTTCTGAAACCAAAGTGAGCAAAATTCATGGACTTACCAAAAGAACATGTATTTGGAGGTCAGTAGATTGTTACAAGGTTTGCTTCCTCACTCAGCTGTAAGGGAGCAAAGATGACAAAAGATCTCTTAGTTAGAGTCCTAGACCAGTCTAGATATTTTCTATTAACCAGTACTAAAATAAATATATAAATAAATATTATGATAATAATGATAGTAACCACAAAAACCACCAAACAAACAAACAAAACCAAAAACAAACCAAGAAATCTCTAAAACAGGGACTCATATACCTAAACAATGGGAAGCTTTCAAGGAACCATAAAGGGTGCTTAGTGTTCAGATGGGTGTACTACTTGACAGCAGCTCATTTATTGGTTTTCTTTTATCACCTTTTCAACTTAAAGCATGTATATTCTCCCCAAGCCCTTCCTTTTGGAAGACCAGTCCTTTAATCCTTCAACGCTACTTTTGCTGTGTCTTATATTGCAGTTAACTAAACTAAATATGTAGCAGTTGAGAAAACATCTTTCAAGTATCGTCAGCAACAACCCAAGTTATATCAGCCTGCTGCATTAAGAAGCTTCAAATACATTGGAGTGGAACCTAAAGCATGTTCGTGCAGTTTGAGAGGTTCTGTGTGTAGCATTGGTCCTTTTGAAGATGTCACCTTTCTTTGAATGTGAAAGCATGACAGTGGTATTCCCAACTTTACACCCACGAATAGGTGTGATTTTTTCTCTTTGCTCACTTTGGGACATATTGGTAAGTTCCTTATCCAGATACTTGTCAATTTTGCAGCCTTTGAGAGGCTCATTCAGTTCTGAATTAACCTCCAGTTCTCACAGCAATGGAGGACTTTTTCCTCGGAAGCTTTACACTTCTATTTCTCATGATTCATTATTCTCCATACCTCTCTTCCTAGCCTCAAACCCTGGCAACCAGCTCTAATTGTCTTATCTGAATACAAGTAAATTTCCCACTTCCCACTACACTATAACTGAGCTTCGTGCTATAACTGGTTGCATACATCTGGATTTTTGATTAGGCTTTCCCAGAGTAAAGAAAATTCTTGCCAGTCAGGTCAAACTAGTAGATGACTAAACATCTCAAGTTACTGACCTGACCTGATGCTAACCTTCAGAAAAAAAACCACTTTTCTTGTCACTCTCAGAAACATCAGTGAGGTGTAGATTTTTTATTTAAAGTGATAATTAAATGTATGAGTTAACTTCATCAAGCTTTTAGTCATCTTTTGTAGTCTTCTAGTATATTATGAAGAAATTAACAATAAAAGTTTTCACACTAGAAAGAAATAGTAATTAAATGTCTTCTACACAAACAAACAAATATTAGGGCCTGCTTGTTAAAAGGGACACTTGGCCCTTTAGCTGTGGTGCTTACTAAACCAAAAATATAATACAACACTGAATTCAGGATATGATGCCAAGGGTTTTGTAAAGCTTTAACTTTTGATGCTTCTTTTTTAGCAGGTTTGTGAATTTCTTTGGACAAACATATAGTCCCAGTAGGCTTCAGAGTTATATATATTTAATAAGTAATATAAAACTACATTAATATATATAGTTTGACTATTATAAAGGAAAATTCTCTGTATAGGATGGGGAAAGGATTTTTCTGACTGAGTCTACAAATAAAACTATACATATGGTAATATCCTTATTTTTCCCATAGACAACATTAAATCTGTTAGCCAAACCAATTTTTAAAGAGAAAGACAAAAATATGTTCTTCCATTTGTTGTATGCTGCATTTAAACTATTTTTTTTTACTGATAATGTGTAAATTTTGAATAATATATATAAATCAGATACTTATGAACATCATGATTATGGGCAAAACAATACTTTATGACTAATCAATAGTCGCTTTCCAGCGTTTCACTATTCCACTGGGGACTGAGGGACTTCTGTCCGAGACAACCATTACACAAGCATTCTGTTTTTTCAACTTGAAGTGCAATATACTGTTTTGTTTTCATAAGACAAATTAACACACTCTTGAAAAAAAAATAAAGTGCATGACATAACAAGCTTCAATCTTTCCTCTTTGGAAATAAGATATTTCATTTTGTAATTATTTGAATAACAAGCAGACAGTTGGCTGATGGTATAAACATACCATTTTCCATTGTTCATAGCAGAGTTCTCGTTTAGTGTGAGTTTTAATATCATTTAAATATTAAAGTGTTACTGAAACCAAGGTCAGAGGGTCCATGAGGTGAATTGCTCTAGCCTCCTCTGTATTGCAAAACATTTAACACAACCAAAGTGTTCTGTCTTGATACCTGAAAATGAAAACATTACAGTCATGAGAAAACAAAGCTTTTGTCTTACTCTCAATTTAATTCCACTGACTACTTTTGTGCTAATTGCTGGTGTGTTCTATTGTCTTAAAAATACCAAAAGTTGTAAAATGCCCCATCAGTGAATAGTAATACAGAAAGGTCTTCTTTCAATTACTGATTTAGTATTTCAATCATAGGCTTTCACTTTGAACAACCTGCATGGGCTTTTGAAGAAGATATGGCCCAGCTTCTCCCAAAACAAAAAGGCAAACTGCCACAGCATGACCCCTGTGAGAGCACCCTTTCTATAATAGCCTGCAGTGCAGATACCTCACTAGGTTTTGCAATGAACATGTTCCATACCTCTATTTCCTCAAGCTACTAGGTTACAGGCTATTCCAGCCACAGACGTTCCTCTGAACCACTGTGCTGGAATACACTCAGGATTCATGGATCTGCTGAGGACCGCAAAAGAGCGAGCATGTCTGTATAGTTAAGGATACTTCAGAAATGTGGTTTAAATCCACAAACCCAGGGGAGGGCTTCGCACTTCATCTATAACTACTTCGATCAGCAGTAAATCTTTCCTTTTAAAGGGTACTCATTACACATTCCATTTCTCAAGCAAGTTGGCAAATGTCTACCTTCAGGATAGGATTTTAGTCTGTAAAATCATACTCAACAGAAGTATAAAAGATGACCTGGAAGTGGCTGGGTATGCTCAACAAAGGGATTTAGCCCTTTGGAGCCTACCTTTGAAGGTAAATCAAATACAGTGATGAATTGCGAAATGTAACTGAACCTTGAATGAAACTTCAGATTGAGAAAGACCACTCTACTGTCCAACATAAATGGTCCTTACCTGGAAATCTCTGAACATCTTACAAGTAATAACTCTAACTTGTTGATCCTTTTCTCTGCAAGAATCTTCCCCATTCAGAGTTTGGGAAGAGAATAAATTATGCTATATTGGAGCATTGTGTATGTGTTTACCAGATCAGAAGTACGTCTGAGTTCTTAGATCAGGTTGCAAATTATGTGCTGAGACATAGCTGGCCAATGTGAAATCAATTTCTTTACAAATTTTTCATCCTCTGACCTGATTTCACTATTTCTTTTTTCCATTTTTACATCCAGCAGAGTGAACATAGATATCTACATGAGACATCTACATATTGTATCTATTTGATAGATGTATATATACCTACACAATACATCCACATAAGCATGTGTGACCACAGTCTTGATCTAGAAAGCTGAGGAAACTCTGAAGACTGCCCCCTCAAGGACAAGGATTGATTGTCCTTTGACAGCAAGTCAAAAGAAAAATTTTGAGAAAAATATTTTTGGATATATTCCCCTCAAACACTCACATTTTGAGTTAAATTGCACCACTAATAGCAAAATGTGAAGTTGTTGTCATATGTTTGTGGTACATTGCTGCTACATACATAAGAGATGAGACTTGCTCGAATAAAATTCATAGAATCACAAAATAAACTGAGTCGAAAGGGACCCATGGAGCATCTTCATAGTCCAGCTCCTGGCCTGGCACAGGACAGCCCCAAGAATTACACCATGTGCCTCAGAGTGTTACCTAACCTCTTCTTGAACTCTGTCAGGCTTGGTGCTGTGACCACTTCCCTGAGGATGCCTGTTTCAGCGACCAACCACCCTCTGGGTGAAGAACCTTTTCCTAATATCCAACCCAAATCTCCCCAGATACATGCCATTCCCTCAGGTCCTGTCACTGGTCACCAGAGAGAAGAGATTGGTGCCCTCCCCTCCTCTTCCCCTTGTGAGGAAGTTGTATAGACTGTATAGACTGAGGTTTCCCCTCAGTCTCCTGCTACTCATTCAAATAAAAGTACTCACTATTTTTGCAGTTCCAAGAAATAAGTTTGAGAGCTTTACAAGCTGTTCCTGGACAATTCATGAGTAGAAACAATGATAATATGTGTGTTGAATAGATTGTTTGCTGTAACTTATTTGTCCAGTCCTTATTTTAAGCCTACCTACAATATATTTTCAGCACTCTAGTGATAAATAGCTTCCCCAAATAAAAGGCTTTTGTTGGAGTTTCACCTGCTCTTGTTGCATATGCACACCTGGTAAGTTTCTTGACAAATACCCTAAATATTAAAAAGAGAATATGAAGTTCAGGTCAGCTGAATGAAAAAGCTGTAAAAGTCACTTCTTTACAAAAACTGTATCTTAAAATATGAAATAATCTGGTACACAAACCCAAATGACCACACAGATAAACTTAATGGAGTCTCTCTTTTCAGTACTTAGAACACATCCAGCTTTGGCGTGAAAACTAGCATGCTTTCTCTCATTTTTTTGGTCTAGAATTGCAGTCTGAAGTTTTTTTTTTCTAAATTCATTCTCAGAACTGAAACATCTACAATTAAAGGTTTTCATCTTGACAGTGCAGGAAGTCACACTCTGGGCTGAGTTCCTGAATTTCATTCTGTTCAATTCCTTATTTTAAAACAAAATATTTTTCTTTCCCATGCCACCTGCAGAGTTTTAGTGCATATCTAACTGTCTCCAAATCTCTTTCCCACGTACTAAACAAGCTGCATCCATTCTCCTCCGTGTTAGCTGTATCTCAGTGAGAACTGGTTCTACTGCTTTACCTTTTCTGCAGGCAAGGGGAATACCCAGAAAGGGGAAAATTTGGTTAACAAGTTCTTGCTGTTCTTCCCACCAAAAAAGCCACTAGCTATATCTCCCTAATACAAAAGTGAATTTGTATGTTTATCAACATGTGTGGTCTGTTTATAAAACCAGATTTTAACACCATTTATAATAGCTTCATTTTATCAGTCTTGCTGTAGTCTCTTCGGTTTTTTATTGATGTTGTAAGGCTCATATATAACTGGTGTTTAAAAGATGTCTAATTTTGCTTCATTTTCTAAGATATAATAGCAATTTATCCACATTTTGAAATAATTTATAAAATTTAGTCTTAATATAAATATGCTTTTAAAGGTAGTAGTAAATTAAATACTAAGGAAGTGATTTATGTATAAAAGAACTAAATAAAGGACTTTGTGCTCTTTTCTATTCCTTCTATTGGTGCAAAATACAGGTAATTACAGACCTGAAACTTTGTAATATAAAATAGCAATCAGAATTCATTGTACATAAAATGTTTTGAAAAAATACATTTAGAGAATAAAAATTGGTTATTTAGCAGAGAATAATATCTCAAAGATAAATAGTACAGGCAAAATTTAAAATAATAGAACTTTGTTGGAAATTTAAGTAGAAATTTTGGTCAAAACTGAGAGAATCAAGGAAGCAAGAGTTTTTCTTTAGTCACTTCTCAGATAAGGATTCACTGAAGAGACTAGATGAAAATCACGTTGAAATTTTGAGAATTTTAGTAAGACTGACAGGTTTCTCAGTCGTGTTTAGTCAGTGACTGTAGCTATCAGGTCAATAAAATTATAGGATTCAGGCTATTTTTGTTGGAAATCTTTCAGATAGCATTCTTATTCCATTAAGAGTCAATAATAAAAATATTTGAAAATGACCCTTACCACTCTAGGTGGCTCACTGGAAAATAATTTTACTAATCAAGCTTTGGAGTGGGCTACCCAGGGAGGTGGTGGATTCTCCATCCTTGGAGGTATTTAAGAAGAGACTGGATGTGGCACTTAGTGCCATAGTCTAGTAGCTGAGGTAGTAGTGGATCAAGGGTTGGACTTGATGATCTCAGAGGTCCTTTCCAACCCATCTGATTCTATGATTCTAATAATAAATTAAACTTCCCAAATGTAGATATTTATCCTACTATCCAAATCACAAACACTGTCATATGTATTTTGTATTGAGAAATTAAAAAGCAGTAATGATAAAGAAATGTGGTTTGCTTTTTTTTTTTTCAGAGGATTATCAAGAACATGAGCACTGCAATTCTCAATCAAGGAGGAATCTGATTTAACATCAACTGGAGACTTACCTGTATAAGACTTGTAGGATAAGGTCCAAAGAGTTTTTTCCAGAGGAATATGCAATACATTAGATTACTCTGACTTTGGTCTTGCCAAGAGTTACTCCTCTGACTACACTCACCCACTTGATTTCAATAGAACTCTTCACAGGTGTTGAGTTAGGCATGTGTAACACAGTTTGCAGGCTCACTGGCCATACAGTTCTGGAAAACACATGGCTACGTAGATATATATAGGTCAAGGAAAATTTAAAGATATATCTAAGCGTATAATTATATTTAAAAATATAACGAAATATGTTTTGTGACTTGTTTTATTTCCTGTGTTATTACTTTAAAAGGTATTAATTTTCATCTCTACTGACTACCTAAGGCTGGATCACACTTGAGAGGTGAATACAAATCAAATATACATACATATATAATATTTATATTTTCCTTAATTAGATCAAGATTAAAATAAAAAGTCTTCATTTCCATGTTTCTAGTCTATGGTTTCTTCTCTGACTTTCAAACTGCCAACCCAGTAACGGGTGCATCTCAACAAGCAATACATATATGTTTTTCATACACTTTACCATCTCTAATCTTAAATACCTTATGAAATAATTGCAGATAGCCTTTTTCTTTCCTCAGTATTTATTGCTATTTTGCCAGCTTCAAAGCAGGAATTGCAGGCAATTTAGTAAATGTAGTAAAGAACAAATGTCTGAACTCTCTGTGTTTTCTATATAGCTTGGTTTCTTTTACTGAACTGCTGATTTGTAACTGCTCACTGTATGCTCTCCAAATTAATAACAGCCCAGCATCCCTTACAGCAACTGAGTACTCTGCCCCTTGGTTTTTTAAGTAGAAACATCCTCCAAATATCAAAGCCACATTCATTGAAGGCTCTATTTATTTCTACAGCTATGTAAGTAACATATGGGAAAACTGAGCGTAATAAACTCCTCACTGGGACATCATGTGAGTGAGACTGTAGTTTCACTCCTGCACAGAGAACATCCATAGTTTGCGTGGGATTTCTTTTCCCTTGACCGTGCAGATCAAGGGCTTATTTGGACAACACGGCAGTTCCTCTATTACCCTTATAGCTTGATTTCCTTACCCTGAAATCCACAACGGGCTGGTAATCACCCAAGTCTTGTCCCACTAGGAAACTGGGGTGCAGCCAGAAGGTATATCTGGACCCAGCCCTCATGTGTTCTGTTGTCAAGACGTGACTGAGTCATTTAGTGTGGTCTGTGCCGGATAGACTACCATATGCTTCAATTCCCTTGAACACATCTCTTTTTTTAATGCCTGGAACATATATCCAGAGGGAATTCAAAGATTTTTGACATTTGTTCAGGATTTCTGGATGTCTGGCAACCTAATCAGAGCAGTAGTGGAGAAAATCTGGACATATCCACTCCACATGCGCGTATCAACTTTACAGTGCATTTGCAATGAGGCCAACCGATCCACTATGCATGTGTTGCACAGATGGCCTGTGTGTACGCTGTAAATATGATGTAAAAATTACTGAGAAACACATGCACCGAGAGTCTGTAGCTTCCTGGAAGCCTCAGGCTCATTGCACTTACCCTTAATACGTAAATGCATGGCAAACCTCTTTGGAAAATCCTCCTCATGATACATGATCTCTCAATATGATAGAGGGATATCCTGGAGTGGATGAAACATGGGTGTGAAAACACCTTTACACCAGAGCCTGGAAGTGGTTCTGGACTTTGTGCAGGCGAAGAGTATCTAGCACACTGACAAACAGACACCTCCCTGGCACCACAATGTCTCTCAGCTTTTGTAGGAGCTCAGAAGAAGCTCCTGGGCCATATGTCTTGTTATGTTATAATAGATGAAGCAGGCAATGTGCAAGCATGACCAAACTTGGACTACCCCATGGGCAATTTAACCCAGAGGGTTCTGCAAGTTACACCAAAACCAGCCTCCGAGTCAGCGAGCTTGTGCTATCCTCCCTGAGAGAAAAAATAAATGTTCACAAATGTTAAAAATACTTAGCAACCAAAAATGAGGAAACTACCATCTGTGAGAGTTCAGAGGCAAAATCATCTCTCTGCTTTCACACACAGCAGACAAACAAGCACCCACAGAGAACAACAGTTTGGGGAAAACAGGTAACATCAGAAAGAGGCACCCTCAGGGAAAACACTGCAGCTCAGTGCTGCCAGAATCAGAGGTACATGTAAAAGGAAGTCAGGGAAGAAGGAAGAAGGAGCTAAAACAAAAACTTTAGAATGTCCTATTCTGTAAATGAAAACAACTTCAAAGAAATCCAAAATATTCTACAAAGCAGTAGTACTATGTAATTGCTAAATGGTCAGTCGAGAGTAATGTTATAGCCTCATAGGAGGGCAAGTTGTGTTAATCACAGGCTACTAGCTAGCTGGCAATCAGGTTTAAAATAAACCTGGAAGTCAAGAAAGCCCAAATCATTAAATAGTATTTAGCACTTCAAGTGCCATCAGGAAAAAAAGGTATGTCTTTCATACTGTCAAGCTCAGGTTTACTAGAGTTCAATTCTTCACTGAAAATCTTGAGAAGACAGGCCTTTTTATTTCTTTGTTTTCCTTACAGCCAGGAATCAGACACTTGTATGAAAAATTCAGCTTTCTTGTATGTTGTTTTCTTTTTCTCCCCAGCTTTTACATTTCTAACAAATATCATCTTACAGAAAAGTGTGAGACAGTAAATCCTAAAACCTTAAAACCAAGAAAGCAGAGGAAGACTGTTTAAAAAAATCTAAAACCAAAAAAGTCCAATTTTTTTTTATTTTTATTTTTTTTTATTTTTTTGTAATTTTAGTTACATTTTGAGTTTGTTTAAAGGCATTTAAACTATCAGGACTGGCAATACTGCAAACCATGTCATCTTATATGACCTAGGGAAGATAAAACAAAGAAGGTGGTTTATGTTTAATCAAGGTACACAGGAATAAAATCCTTTGCAAAGTCTACAATCAAATATAGATGCAGGTGAAAAAAAAAACCACAACAATTTCTCAAACTTGAGTGGTTTTAGTTGTAGTGTCCTTTGAGATTTTGTCATATTGTCTAAAGGATATAAAAATCTAGATCTTAACACAGAACTTCATCTTTTATATGCTTTTCTCCCCTTAAACTTAGAACATTTTGCACAGCAGAGGAGGCAACAGAATGGATATGTGCTTAACTCCAAGGAAGGGCACTAAGCTGAGGAAACTGTTGTTATAATGGCAGTTTCCTGTTGGACACTTTGAGAAATAGAATAATTTTCATGTCATCAAAAACAAACTAAGCATATCAAGGGACTGAACAGTAAAAAATGTCATACTTGATTACAGAAATCAAATATATTGTTGTAAATACATTTTATATATATGTGTATGCACACATTTGCATGTATATTCAGAAATACCTATGGCCCAAATTATTTGTTGATTAAATACATTGCTTGAAAAAGAAATTGAATAGCACTGGATTATTTTGAAGTTAAGTAAATTAAATGTTGTCTACGCTATTTCTCTTCTGGCTAAACCTGAACCTGGTACACAGATTAGATGATTTTACTTTACTCTAATTACTTTTAAAAGTTATTGTGGGGTTTTTTGTTTGGTTGGTTTTGGTTTTGAGAGGTTTTTTGGTTTGTTTTTTTGGGGGGGGAGTTGAGGTTTCTTATGGTTTTTTATTAATGCAGCAGAAAATTTGGGTCTAATTTTCTGATATTGTTACCAAAATTGTATCTGGAAAAAAGATGTGTGCCAGGGTTGTGATCCTGTATTGACGAAACAGCATTGGAACTCATGAAGCAGCTTAAGTGCCAATACAAACTAATAATTATCAGTTTAATTAATCTCTCTTCACATTTTCACAGAGATATAACCATGAAGAAATATTGCATTATTTTGATGAGCTGCAGATTATATTACAGAATTTCTTTTTTTTTTAAGAGTCGCATGAATTAAAGCTTCTCTGGTAACTACTAAGATCTAGGTTTTATTCCTCCCTTTCCCACCACCATCCTTAGCCAGAATATCCTTAGATCCACAGAAAATATCTCAAAACATACTGAGTGATGGCTAAACACCAAAAGAAAGGTTTGCCAGTTGTGTTTAATTATGATTCTAATAGTTCAGTTGCTTTTCCAAACATGATCAGGATGTAGCCAAAGAGCTTTTATACTGGTAAGCCAACAGTAACAGGTCCTTTGCAAGATTTCCAACAGTTACTTTAGAAACAGACCTTAATCCAAGCCAGTCAAATCTGGTGCCTGCATTTCACAGATTGGATTGAAATCTTATGGTTTTGTTCTGTCCAAGGTTAAAAAAGAAAAAAAAATTATCATAGTTTTAGAATTTTGTATCTCTGCTCCTAGTACTGGCCAATATAAGCTAGACTAAAGCGTGCAATTTATTTATTTTTTTTCTTATTACACATAGGTAAAATACAGCTTATGCTAGATTAAAAAAAAAATTGTAAATCAAATAAAATACATTTCTTTCTTACTGGAGATATTGCAAATAAATAAAATTGCAACCTCTCTAGTAAAGAAATAAGTACCAGAACCTAAAGAAAATGTGATGTAATTTATTCAGAATTTCTAGGTAGTTTTGTACAAATTAATTAGCTTGTCTGTAGCCTGTTTTCTCCTAAATCTAAATACGAATACTGTCTTTTTTTACTTCAAAGGAGACAGAGAAACACATTGTATTGTAAAACAATCCTATGATGTGAGATGGCTCATTTAAATATTAAAATTCTTGTTAAACATATGTGTTCTATTGATCTAGGCAGACTGGATCTCAAAAGCAGTATATATTTAGAGTACCATGAGCTACAGTGTAATAACATGCAGAATTACTGAATATTAAATCTATTTTTATTCTTTTTGATGAATGAAGGAACAGAATCTTGCTTTTAAGTGTTCATCAAAACCAAGGAAATTCACTAAGAAAAAAGAACACCCGCTTCCAAAGAGGAGTTCAATTTCAACTGTAGCTAATACAAACAAGGAAATTTGCAATTGAAGCTGACTTCCAATATCTGTGCCCAACAGGATGCCTCCTGAACCACTTCCTTAATGTGCCCCTATTGTGTCTTGGAGGGCAGCTGGCCTGTGAATTTCCTTATTATTAGTTTATACCCCACTGTTAATTCCCTTATTCTATTATGATGATTTTAGTTATTACATTTAATTTCCTCTTTTCATGGTGCAGATATGACCCCAGAAGGATAAACTACCCCCAACCATGCAGACACACTGAGACTCAGTTATCCTCTGATGAGTTAATGTGGCATTGGCCTCTTGACAGTTAACATGGAAAAAGATAGATTCATTACAGCTCTGCTTCTACTTACTGACCGTCTCAAACCTTTAGAAAAAAAAGATCTGAAATATCTGAAATTTCTCACCCTCAGCACGACACTTGTAGAAAAAAAAATCACTTGGTCTTTTATAATATACTTGAAGTATTTATTGTCAGATACAGAAATATTCAGTCAAGTACCTTTGATAAAAATATTCCACTTTTTTTTTCACTCAGATCCTAATCCCACTACCTTTGCTTTAAAACTCTGTGCACAGTTAAGTCTTTAGTTTCTATTCACCTAACACTTTAACAGTGACTTGGTTTTTAATTGAATTGACTAGACAACTGTGTGGCCAGAGCCTCATTGGCCTCGTTGACTCTGCTTCTATGCAGCTTGCAGTGAACCAAAGATTAAAGTACTCATTTAGTCCTCTGTCATTACCATATCCAAGCTTGTCAAGGGATTACCCCAGATTCTGGGTCAGCCTGTCATTAATAAAAGTGAATGGCATGAGCAGGTAGACCTACATGGTGGAGCAAAATCCGTGTCTTGAGGTAAAGGGACACACAAGCCTGGATCAGGGCACAGTGTGGTCACCCTGCACACCTCCCTGTGAAGGGGAACATTGTTTCTGTTCAGACAGGCCTGACTCTTGCCTTACTTTGATGCTTCCTTGCTATTGAAGTTGATAGCCCAGTTGAAAAGCCTGATAAGTAACACATGGCCAAGAGTACTTTTAAATTATTTTTAAGCTTTCCTAGGCAGTCAGTTCTTCTTTCAACACTCTAGTTGCTCAGAGAAAACTACATTTATGGGTATCTGAAGTAGGGAAACCTACGGATCACAAAGAGTGAAAAACTTGAGATGATGCAAGGTTCAGATTAAACTTGACAGGCTTGGACTAGGTAATGACATAAGAAGGGATGAAATATTCAGAAGTGCTTGAAACTGACATAAAAGTTACCATTACCCATGCTTTGGCATGGTCATCCATAATTATGTATTCATAGTAGTAATTACGTGAGTTTAGCTTCCAGTGTAAGAGAATTTGCCCAGTTTGCACTACCACCTGCACTACCATAAGCATTTGAACCTAGTAATCCTACTTCACAAAGTGGATTGTTTTTGTTATGCCTTTTTGTTTTATTTCAGTAAGTTATTTAAGTATACAGTGCAAATAGGAGAATGAGTTTATAGCCTTGTAGTTATTTTTTTTCAGACAGGATCTGGGCATTGCTCCAATTAATATTTGATTTATTTTCTCCAAGGCATATGCTTTTTACAGAAGAGTGTAAAAGACACCTATATGTAACTATTAGCTTTAAGGGGTTAAAATATCTGAGTGTCAAATGAGATGCTTAGATAGAAATCCTAATTTGGGTAGAGGAATAAAACTTTCAGCATGAATATCTTTTGTCCTAAATCTCCTGACTGTTGCAGGACTAGAGAGTTAGAGGGGCTCCATCAATGTCTCGATTTTTCTTCCACAAGAAAAGAAGGCCACACTTAAATATGCAAAGACATATCTATGCAAATATAAAATGGCACCCAGAGGTAGCTCAAGTCTTCGTGAATTTCCTATCGGCTACCCGAGGTTGCTTCATATTTTACTATGGAGTTTGTAATTCGGGTTCTCAGGCATCTGAATTGTAACATATGCCGTGTGTGGAGCAAGGTATAATTCCAGTAGGTAGCAGGATTTCTAAGTATTAGTCATTCTAAAAGCAAAATCCTTTTGTGACTTTAGCCCAAAGGATTATTCTTATATTTAAGAGGTACAGACTCATGAAGGACAGATTCAGCTGAATATCTTAAAGGATTTAAATAACTACTGTTTATAACAGTGGGCAAAGTGAATTCATGCTTCGTCGGTTTCTGCTAACTTCTCAGCGCGCCAAGGCAGTATATTTTTGTGTTATGCAAATGTCAAAGCCAAGATCTTTTTCTGGAATCTGTGTTTGCTTACAGTCTTATATAGCATACATAAGAAGCAATGCCTTGATAAGGTACTTCATGTCAGGGAAAAACATACGTTTTCAGCAGAATACTTACAGAGCGCATGATGTTTCTAGTAAGGGAAAATTCCATAGGATATGAGTTAGCTGTGATGCATTTTTATTTCAATAAAATGAAATTGGTAATCTGTTTTTCAATATCTGATAGTATTTTGCTCACTTGAGACCTACTTTTTTTCTCCCAAATTTAGTATAGTGTTTGGTAACTGTTGCTCTCTTTCAGTCTTTGTCTCAGTACCCTAACACACCTTGTAAGTATTCCTCCATATTGGCTTCTTTTCAGACTGAAAGCTGCCATTTCTCCTTTATCGAAATATTTTAATATGCATACAGTGTCTTTCACCCAGAAATACTGATAATGACTTTGGAAAGGAATTTAATACATGGCTATAACTGTAGTTTAACAGTACACTGAGGCATCTTCTGGAACTACAGAAAATTAATCTCTGTGTTTGCAATCTTATAATCTTCAATCTCCTCATTGTTCAAGAAAGTAGAATTATGTAGGCTGGAGCTAGACCATATGAGTATGCATATTTGTGTGTATATTCATGAACAATGTTGTGGATACATATATATAATACGCATACTACATTTTCCTCAAATATTCTGGTTTTTTTCTGAAGCCAGAGATAAACATTTTTTATAAAAAGAATAGGACTTCTATTTATTTACAGTCAGTAATAGCTTCAAGGCTAAGTACACAAATAAGTAAAAGATAATTTTCTACAAATTTCAGTACTTTGATGGTCAGCCTGGTAAATAAAACACACTGGGGAGAAAAATGAGGTTGAACAAAACAAACCATTATATAACTTCCCCAAAAGGCTGGAACATATCTTGAGCAATTTAAGTAATTAGACTGAACATCATACATATACAATATAAATTCTATCTAATGATAATGGAAAGAAAAAAGGAAATGCCAAATATTTGATGATTGCTTCTCATTAGCTTTATTTTTCTTCTTGCAAGTAGCAAAACTGAATTCTGAGGATGAAATATTAATGTCAGATAAACGTGGCTGACATTAAATTAATACACAGATTAAATTCAGCTTTTAAGGATGATTCATCACATTTTGACAATTTCCACAAAAAGAAACTGTCTTTTCACTAGATAATAACTACAAATAGAAAGACTGATGTGCATGTAACAAACTAAATTCATTTTAATCTAAAATATCCTTTTGGTACAAGGAGAAGGTCACATGAAGAGGATCAAATTTTTTGATAGTTACTTGGGAATGTCTTGCTCAATGTACTTTAGATTCATCTGAATGGCTTTTAAGATGCCAAGGAAAGCCATTTATTTCTGCCTTGACAGTTGTATCTGACAGTGGATGCTTGCTTTGTTGTACTTTAAAGTACAACACGAAATACAGGGACACGATACACTGCATGGGCATCAACAGAGGAGTTAGTTTGTTCTACAAACTATCTGTTTGCACAGAGAATCAGAATTCACTTCATTCAATAAAAGTGTAATCTCTTTAATTCATATGCTCCCATCCAAACTCCTTGGTCTTTCTCCTTTCTATCTTTCTTTCCTTAAAAAACCCACACTAAACTAACTAATCAAACAAAAACCAATAAAATTAAAAAAAAAATTAAGATAAAATAAGTTATCTGTTAAAGTGAGTGTCAATTCCAAAGTTGTACACGAATAAATATTCTTATAGATTTATTTCCTGGTTTCTATGCCTTACTGTATAAAATTCTTTTATGATATGATCATAAAAACTTGTGAAACAGCACCTCTAACACTTTAAAGAGCCAGAGTTTGTGTGGCCCACTTCTACATTTCCTTATATTATGGGCTGTAGGGATTAGCCAGGATGTACTACCAGCCAGAATTTGGTCTCAAATATAGAGCAGTGCTTTAGTATGTAGCCTGTATAGTCACATGGGACTCTGAGTGTTAATGTGTCAGCCATAGGGGACAACACTTAGAGATCCTTAGGATAATTTACTTAGAGATCTCTTATTTCTGTGGATTTAAGCATGAATTAATAGATTTTTAAAACAAAAGGGAAAAAAATAAAAGAGCAATGGAAATTTTCCAAAATCCTCATCTGAACCTAGCAGAAAGCAAGGTACAAAGAGGGCTTGAGCAAAAAAGTTATCACGGTATTTATATTTACACATGAAAAAATCATAGCACTGCTAGTCAGAAATTTTACTTGTTAATTCAGATGAAACCTGACAGCTCAGTGAAAGCCCAAAGATGAATAAATACTCCAAGATCAATACTTAAATCCATTACAGAGAGTTCACAGAACTGCAGCTCAGCAGAGAGCTTTCTGTGTTCCCACACCTGCACAGCTTCTTGTCTCACAGATCACACCAGCTTCAAGATTGACTGCCTGTTCCTCTTCAGGAAACATCCTCCTTTTTACTAATATGCACCATGGGAACACCATAAAGTTCAATGTCCAGCTGGTGCAAAGAGAAGGGGTCTGTCCTCTTACTGTGTCTGCTCCTTTCACCACAAATTGAAAATGAAACTTTAGGCAGTGTGAAAAAAATGTTCTCATGTGCAAGTTATAGCAACTTTGCAGAGCAAATTTACAAAATGGATTAAGCTTATACGATGAAGGTCTTGACAAAAGAAGGTCCTCAGGAGATGTCTGTGGAGTGATGTGGAGAAATGCATCTGCTCTGCTTCCACATAGAGCTGGTCACACACAGAGTATGCTGTGTGGCACTGGAGAACAGGTTGCTCTGGTTTGTGGTATGGAGGCAGGAAAGCCAAGTCCCCAGAGACTAAACAGTAAATTGTTATTATGCTTCCTTTTTTCCCCTTTATTTTCAGTCCATCAATTGCATTCATAACCACAGAAAATGACAATATGATGTAGTAAAGCCAATAATTTGAATCTCAATATTCATATAATAATCTTTGGAAGGGATTTTGTTTTGCAGAGACAAACTAGACCCATTTATTTGTACCCCACGTTGCATTTCAGTGAACAGAAGCAGTGTCCTGGAAACATACAGACTCATGGATTTTGTTCTTAGGGATGTTTAATGGGTGTAGAACTCTTAAGTTCTGTTTAGCTCTGCACTGGGCCTACTGTAGTCTTTAAATAGGTCTGGAACATATTAACAGCACAAAGGCAGACAGGATAGCACTGTATGACATGGTATCTGTGTATATACTTCACAAAACTCTTAACCACCAAATAAATATTCAAACAGAAAGGGTAAAGTTCAGCGTAAGAATTTAGCTATGTAGTGAATGTCTGAACTAATGGAAGGCATAAACTTTAATCCTAGCATTCACCCCTAAGAGTCTCATCAGCTTACCAAGAGCACAGAAACTTCTGAGACTTTCCCCCCTCAGACACACCGTAGGTACTACGCCATCAGTGGAAGCAGCCCGTAAACCTTAGCACATTTATGTTTTGGGGTTTTTTTTAAATTTTATTATTTTTTGAAGAGGACTAGATCCTGGGACCACAGCTTTAAGCCTTATCTTACTATGCTGTGGTACCATTACCATCAGGTTGTTTTTCAACTGTACTGGCTGCTTTTGCTATGAGTGTGCTAGCTGGCAATACTCTAGTGCAAGTTAATCTAAGCATGTTCAGCAGCTACGCACCTTAAGGTGGTTGGTTCTTTTGGACATCAAAGGGAGCAATGTTAATTCGGCCTAGGGAAAAGAAATATATATGAAAGAGTTTGGTAATATCCTTTATACATTTACATTTTGTGGAGTAATTTGTTTATTCTCTTATTACATTCTGAATTCAGTCTCTGGGAGAAAGGCAAGATTGTTAAAACCACATAGGTCTGCCTAACTCACCAGCTGCACTGTTTTGCATGGTCTTGGAACACAAAGATCAGTTCCGATCTTTTTTTGCTGACTTCAACAAGAATAGAACTGAGGGCTAGGGTCATGGTTTCCTTGTTGACTTTACCTCATTTTTTACATTTGAACTCAATTTGAGATAAACTTTGCCCTCTAGGGAAGCAATTACAGATAATACTACAATCAACATAAATTGAAGCCTAATCATATTTACAGTGTCACTAGTTTGTGAATTATGCTCGCTGTGTGAAAAGTTTCCTTCTGCTTAGTTTTAAAAAGGTCACTGCTATGTATACGCTAATATGTATAAAGAGAAGTAACAATATATCAAACAGAATCATTCTTCTTTGTAGACTGATTTTTTTATCTATACAGTACTAGTAATGAATAACCTTAGTCAGGAAATAAGTTTTCTTGTCACCCAATTTCCCTCAGTCTTTGGATCCATTAGTGAAAAATTAGTATATGCATCCTGGCTTTTTTTTTTTCCTAAGGAAGCATAAAATCATTTTAATACCCATAGTAATGTTTATACTTTGGAATAAATCTGTAAAATAAGACAAAAGGAAAATCCACACATTGAGGAACTACTTTTTTAAGATTTGAAGAAATTGGCACATGAAGAAAATAAACAGATCTTCTTTCCGTGGATGAAATTACTTTTACTAAAGTGAACAAAACATAATAATTTAAAAGAAAAAAAAAAAAAAGAGAGAGAAAAAGGTAGAAATGCTTTATTTTACATTTAAAAGAAATATTTTCGTGTGCCTGAAAATCTAGAACAGTGAACATGGGGAATCATTCTTAGCCATCCCAAACACAGAATAATTCCCTAAAGTATATTCCTGAGAGTTTGGTCCAGTCTAATTTTAAATCAATCTGCTGATACCACTTTTACAACCTCTCTAGGGAGAGTATTCCACTGTCAAATAAATATGCTTCAGAGTCTCAGGAACAGAAGTTATTCAGGCATTAGAATTAAAATTAGAGTCGAAGGGAAAATAAGCTGAATAAAATGTTATGTGTAGTTTTGTTTTGCCATACAGATTCGATTAGAGTTTACAAAACATAATGAATGTACATGCAAGCTCTCAGCAGGATGCCTGGTAAGACCTAATTGAGACTTCAGGGCTGAAGCAAGATGGTCCTATCAAAGAGTGAAAGTTTTGAAAAGGAGTGGATTTACATGTAGGCATTTCTGAAAACATTTTCATATGTTTAGACATCCCTAGCCCAAAAAAAAAAAAAATGTGAAAATAGTTCAGCTCTCCCACAGAAGTGCAGAGATATTATTTTTTTATCCCATGAGAAAAATAAAGGTATGCCCTTCCCTTGGGTTAGGTAATATGCAATCACTATGACGTGAAATCAAATCCTAATTAAGTTAATTGGTTGGCAGCTTTAAGAAAAATTCATTGCATAAAGTAAATTCTAATTTTCAGTCATACCTTGTTGCCTTAATGTACGAAAGCCAAGGCCTTTTCCCGTGTTCTCTGCAAGTCCACCAGAGAGATGACCCTTTTTTTTCCAGAGAAGTGACTCCCAAATCTGTGGTCCCAGGAACATAAACAATAGCAGAATGCCTGATACATCTCTTACACCAGCCTGGGTAGGGCCTATGCCTCAGGGTGTTCCCACTTGTGTGATTGTGGGTTTGTAGAGGCCAAGGAATAACCTGATCACAGTAGACATGACACTCACCCAGCTAGAGGAGGTGAGGCACTGAGGTGGTCAGGAAATCATGGGAAAATCTGGTCAGGAAATCGTGGGAAAATCAGTGGGTAATCAACCAATGCCACACATCTGGTTCCTTAGGGACCAGGGACTAGGCAGGAGACCAATGTGAGGTCTAGACTTCCCAGGCTGTGTGCCCTGTCTGCATGAAGCACAGAAAGGGAGGTTGAATCTTTCCAGATGCTTCAGATAGGTGGGCACTCTGAATACTTGCCAGCTGGCAGTCTCACAGTAACATGTTGCAAAGGAAAAATCCAAGAAGCAGGGAGAGAAGAGGCCATCCCAGCCAATTCTTCATGTCAGGGAGTAGCCAAGGTGATGCTTCCCATAGCTAGGGACAGGAGAGAAACCCTCAGCTTAGAAGATCTCCCAAAAGGAGGGCTGAGGAGCCCCTGCTAGAGCTCTCCCAGTTTTTTCTTGAAAATCTCCCGAGCCAGCCAAGGCTTAGCTGATACTGCTTTCTCCTATCTGGAGCCAGCCATGAGTAGCCAGCTAAAATCTCACCCTGCTGGCTGTGGGTTCCCCCAAAGAATAGACTCCTCCTATGCCTTTGCCTAACAAAAAGGGCACAGTAAAAAATACAGCATCTTGAATCTGTTTTCTCCTATTCTGGAGGAATCGTCCATCAGCTGTTTTGGACAATATAATAATTATCTGCAGCACAGTTGTAAGGCTGAAAATCTGGCCCAAAAAATCAGTTTATTTTGTCTTTAGCATGTTTCTAGTTTATCAGTGCAGACTGGTCTTACTCACAAGGGGGGAAAAGCTATTTTTGTGCGGTTGCCAAGATACTACTGGCACTAGCAGACTGATCAGATAGCAGCTGTCAATAGCTGTGACAAACTAACACAATGATTCAAAGAAGGGAATTTAAATGAAGTATAACTGACATACATCCAACGTGCAAATCTTCTGCTCCCATCTGGAAAGTTAGGTAAGTCAGTCCCATTCCTTCACAAAGCTCCCCATGACACTGAACATCATAAGAGATGGTTGGCTTAGGGAACAGCCCCACCACAGAACCTGTACTTCATGCCCAGCATAGATTCCCTTGGTAGTGTACAATACAGCTTGAAGGCTACTATAAAAATGGGTTTCAGGCACGCTAATACTGCCAGAGAGAATGATGACACAAACAAGTTAGAATCAAAAGGCTTTGAGACTGTGAGTGCAGAAACACAGAAGGGGTAGCCATACCTAATGCAAACTAACAACTTTCAGGGAAATCTTAACAAACACAACCCAGAAACATTTCACAAGAGTAAGATTCTTTACCTTTATTGCCAGCTCTTTAACAGTAAATTCCAATAATGCCTTATGCTTTCTTCATAATTTCTTCCAGAATAGCAATTTTCAGTATAAAATGCTGCACTTAAAAACATGTCCAATTTAAAAGGACATAGTGGGAAAAAGGAGTCTGGATTTGCTTGGTCTTTGCACAAAAACTGAAGAATGAGCATTGGAAAAATAATGCAATTTACATTCAGTAATGAAAATGTTTTTAACAGAATGTGTACACACTTTGCATTTATATGTCTGTAGCTTGGCATATACAGCACAAAGAAATAATTTACCAATGCTACTAGCTGTTACATTAGGGATTCTGTGCCCACATAAAAATGTAAAATGTGTCTTCTGATTGTGAACTGTACGCACTTAAAATGTAAAATCTCTGTCCAGTAAAATTGCTTCAAAGTCACCTTGTAAAGTAGAATGTACAAAATAACACTAAATGTTACATGGGTAGATTTTTAAACAGATTTTTTTTTTCTTTATCTAGGTATAATGAGTGTTCTATTTTTAAAACAAAACACAAAAAATAGAATTCTGGTTTCCTATGTGTATGTATATGAGCTTGTGTGTGTATATGTATTTGTGCATACATAGACAGACATACAAATATACGGAATCATGTAATAGACAACACTAAGATCAATATAATACTATTTCTGAAATGGGCACCTTTTACCTTCCTGTAAGGCTATAGATAACAGTAAACAAGATACAATTCCTGTACTTTGTACCTTTTCAGTGTCAAGGAAAAGGATAAAGTATAAGCAAAGTACCACTGTAAAATGCTGTCAAATGAGATAAACAAGGATCCTGACTGTCTCTGGAATGACAGTGAAGCTTGGATCAAGTACTACAGTTTGGGTAACACCTTTCCACCAAGTGGAGATTCCCTTAGACAAGTCCAGATTAGGAAGGTTCTGAAGTTGCCAGAAAATTCAAAACTTTTCAGCTACTTCTTCTATATTTTTCTGGATAATCATAATTTGTGCATCTATTTCCCTGTCAGTCCTCAAGACAGGCCATAATTCTTAGGTAATGATTTTAAATATTTAATTAGTGAAGACCTTTCCTTTAGGATAACTTTTCAGTTATCTCATCTCTTCTACCTAATAAAACTAGGGTAAAGATATTGGGTATTGGGTTTACATGGCAAGGTTTTGGAAGGCAGAGGACTACAGGGGTAGCTTCTGTGAGAGGGTGATAGAAGCTGCCTCCCTGTCCAGCAGAATCAGTTTCAATCTGCTCCAGGATGGACCTGCCACTGGCCAAAGCCAGGCAAAATCTGAGCCCCATGCTAGCACCTTTGTGATAACATATTTCAGAAAGCATAAAAACCACCACAGAGCACCTGGGAGAGAGGAGGGAGAAAATGTAAGCAAAACAACCCTGCAGACACCAGGGTCAGTGAGGAAGGAGGGGGAGAAGGTGCTCCAGGCACCTGAGTAGAGATTTCCTTGCAGGTGATGGTGAGGCAGGTTGTCCCTCTGCAGCCCATGGAGGACCCACACTGGAGCAGGTGACTGTTCCCTGAAGGAAGATACCATCTGTGGAGAGCCCTCTCAGGAGAAGACTCATGTCAGGAACTGTATCCCATGGAGAAGGTCCAACATAGGAGCAGGCTTTCTGGCAGTTCCTGTGACCCAGTGGAGGACTCACACTAGAGCAGTCCATCCCTGAAGGACTGTCAGATGTGGAAAGGACCCACGCTGGAGCAACTCTTGAAGGTCTGTATCCCATAAAGAGACCCCAGGTTGAGACAGGGCAGGTATTTTTAATTTTGTTCTCATATTTCACTATCCTATTCTGTTACAATAATTTGGTAATAAATTAAATTATTTCCCCAAGTTGAGTCTGTTTTGCCTGTGATTGCAATTAGTAAGTGATCTGCCTGTCATTATCTCAACCCTTAAGCTTTTCATCATATTTTCTCCCCTGTCCTATTGAGAAAGGGGAGTGATCGAATGGTTTAGTAGGCACATGGCAGTCAGCCAAGGTCATCCCACCACAACTATTAAATTTACCAAAATTTCACATATTTCAAAATATAAAGACAAAAATTGTATCTATTTCATAGTACAGGCAGAACAAATAAACCCTTGCTGAATTATAGGAAACATTTTTTTGTTTTATATTGTTGCTTTGCTGCTCTGCATTAATGCGTAGCAAAATACTGTAAGGGAATCTCTAGTGAAATCAACATCTAACACAGTGGAAACTTTTACACTTGGATCGATTCCTAGGCAAATAGGAAATTTCTGATGATGCCTCCTCAGAGAGTTTTTCAAAGAACTGGCAACAACAACAACAAAAAAATGTAGACAGCCATCAGATCAAAAGTGACAGATTTGCACTCCTAGCACTCATCCTGGAAAACAGCAATTTTTGCATTTAGCTTTAAACATGAAAAATGTGTGATTGCTTATCACCTTAAGTTAACCACAAGCTTGATTTTACAAAGTTATTCAGCAGCAATCACTAGTATTGATATCTCATTACTTCTTTTTGACAAGTATCAAGAACAAGCATAATTAGCAAAATAAAATGTCATGGAACATACAAAGTTGAATGTTATTTCTTAAAAACAGAAGGCATATGAATAAAACCACAAATCCTTATTCATGTTATCTTGGGCTGGTTGTTTTTAAATCACATTTCCTTTTTAAAACAGAAATTACCTCATGAGAGGGTGTTTCTAAGAAATAAAGATTCAGTCAAAGGTTTCTCAAATGGACATCAGTCTCCAAGACATTCCCTCAAGTCGTTCTGGTATTCTTTGCTCAGAACTATGCCAACATAGAATCTTCTTTTGGAAGATACCTGGCTGAAATAGAGGAGACAGGTGGGACAAAAGACCTTCAGAGTGAAGTCATAAAGCTGAACAGATGTAAATGCCTTGGGTTTATGTAGGAGTTTAGAATCTGATATTCCAAAATTCTGATTCAGGCTCATGTTTTTCAGGTATGACAGATACCACTCTTGCCTTCAGTTTCACAGTGGGAAAAAGCAACAATAACACTTATTCATCTCCTACAGATATCAGAAGGAAATCCCATGTCTTAAGTGTGAAGAACCAGTGCAAGTACATATTTTTGAGCTTTTAATACCACCCCACAGATAGAGCCAGGGTTCAGGTAGACTGGGGATTTTAGAAGCCTAAGTGTCCTAGGAAGAAATAACTTAAATAACTCTTAGGGAAGAATATAAAACAAAAGTAGTATTATAACTTATATGCATACAGAAAGTCTCTCTGAACCTGTGGAGAAGTGTACTCAAATATAAAGCTTAAACTTTGCAGAAGGAACTGGCAAGAGAAAGAACTTAATTTAGAAAGCACTGTAAAGGCTCTGGCTGGCAAATACAGGAACAATAGAACTACAGAAAGAGTGAGAGAGAAAGAACAAGTGCCATGTCCCTGTGATGTTGATGACCTGGAGTAAAGTGGGTGCTCTGTCTTGTCTGACAAAAAGCCTTGCAGTTGGACATCTCATATCTAAGTGTCTTCATTAGTCTACTGCTCTGTAATCCACTTCCTATTGTACTATCTGGTTTTAAGCAGATAGCATACTCTGAACCTCTCAGACTCACATCTAAACCACAGCCTTGGTCATGATAAACTCAGCTTTTAACCATCATGATAAAAACCCTACAAATACCATATATACTAGGGAACAAGGTGTCTGCGCAAAGAGTCATAGAACCACCTGAACTTCCTTTTGGGATTATGTTCTTCCCATCCTGCTGTTTCCTCCACCTGTTGTTCTAGCTCTTGATCACTGTGGCATATCTGTCACTTGACTTAAAAAACCCTGAGTTCAAAATATACCTTTACATATTTAGTATATTTTGGGTGATGCCACAATATAAAAAGTACATTTACAGTGATATCCATAACTATATCATAAAACTTTGCAAGCTGGGTGTTTGCATGGTGGCGTTTGGTTGAATCATTAGATTAATTGAACTCACTGTTTTCACAAGCACAGGTAGGTAGTGCTCTTGCCAAAATATCTTAGCCTTTGATGTTGCTGTAATATTCTCTAACCTTGTTCTTGTATCACGCCCTAAAATGTCTTTTTGTTTTGAAGAGTGAGGGTTTATTTTCACTGAAACAAGCCATCCTCTGATGTCAACATATTGAAGCTTGGGCTAACAAAAAAGAAATTACCTAATGGTAGCAGGAGAATAAAAAAAAAAAAAAAAAAAAAGAAATGAGAGACTTTTGAACGACACCTTCCTACAGAACAGGAAAAGATAAAGACCTGAAATAATAATAACAATCAGATGACTATTCATTAATTGCCCTCTCAGCAGTTTAAGACTTTCCAAGTCTTTCCATCAACAGATGGATAATTGCACTAGTTGTTTTCCTCCAACCACACTTTGAAGTACTGTTTAACTCCCTGTGTATGCTTTAACATACTAGGTGCAAGACATTTTATTTTTTCCACCTTCCACTGAGGGAATCAGTGGTGTTTATTGGTAATTCCTGTAAAAAAAAATTGTGTTTATGTGTTACCAAATCATTAGCATAGACCTCACATCTGGACTGTGTTATTGTACACAGGACTCAGATGTAGTCACCTGATAAGGGAGAATACATACGAGGGCATGGATTGTCACCCTAATATTAGCTGAGAAGATGATTTGGAGAATTTTAGAACAACATTTTCAGTATAGCTCTCAGAGAGGCAGAATGTTCCATTTCCATTGCCACATACATCTTTGTATACGGTTCATCATCCCGCTGAATGACTTCCCTGCTTGCCACACAACAGAAGTTTAGCAAACTTCATATGATGTGACCCGGAATCTTGAATCACTAAAACAAATATTTATGAACACACATGCTTCAGAATAGAGGTCATATCATGTAAGGCATAAATCATGTATCATTAAACTCTGGTTACTGATCAGACTGAACAACATAGAATTATATATGAAGAAATTATGAGGAAGGAGACTATTTTGTCGTGTCCTGAAACAGTTATCTAAGTAGTCAATTAGAGACTTAATTTTCTTTCAAGGGTTTTTAAGTAGGGTGAGGAACAGATAACAGGAAGGAATTAAAACTGCTCAGTTAAGAGTTTAGTAGTTTTTAATATTAGACCTAAGAACATATTGCATGTTTCTGTCCCAAAAAGGGATAAAGAAATCTAATTTCAGTTGGAGTGAAATGCCTCCCTTTGGGTTATGGATTTTAAGGGGTTTGGATTTGGTTTTGTGGAACTTTTTCTAATTTTCATTTTCAGCTTTTATGCATGGAATATAGATCAAAGGATTAGATTTCAGGAAAGGAAACTATTTAGAGCACTTAGACTTACTTATTTAGCAGGAAATTCATTCATCATCTACTTTATAAGCTCTTAGTTGTCTCAGTGATAAGTGCCATGGGAATCATAACAGCCTTTTTCTACCCTTGGATCTGTGTAAAGACCATAAAGGTCACAGATAACATTCATGCTATCACATAAGTCTTAACTTTCTAGATTTTGAAGTCAAAACAAACTATAAGCAGAGAGGATGGGAGGGCATGGCAAAGGATCTGCCACAGATTTTTAATTCTTCAATTAAAAAATATAAAAGTCATTAAAATGGAAGGTTGTTTATTTTTTTCTCTTGACTTAAAGGATCTAGAAAGACAGAAAAAAATCAGCTCTAATCATTATATGTGTGTGGTCTTTTTGAACCTTGATAATACAGTGATTCTGTGATAAGATCCTCCTGAGACTTCTCCAAGATGATATGTCTTCTCTCATAGAAGAGGTGTTCCAGTCCCTCAGTCACCTTCTTGGCTCTTCATTGGACTCTTACCAGTATGTTGCATGTCTTTCTTGCCGTGTGGAGCCCAGAACTGAACACTGTACTCCAGTGGTGGTCTCACCAGTACAGAATAAAGGTAAAGGATCACCTCCTTTGAGCTGGTGATAGTGTTCTGTTCAATGCAGCCCGGGAGGATTTTTGCATTTGCCTCAAGGTCGCATTGTTAGCTTATGTCAACTGGTGACCACCAGGACCACCAAGGCCTTTTCTGCCAAGCTGCTTTCCAACTGGTCAGTGCATACCGGTGCATGGAGTTGTTCCTTCCCAGGTGCAGGACTTGGCACTTTCCTTCACTGAGAAAGTTTCTGAGTTTTTTCTGAATTTCCTGTCAACCAATTTCTCCAGCACAGCTGCCCACAACAAGGCCACACATTCACTATGGCATAAACAGACAGTTTCTCCTCTTACAGTACAACATCACCATTTGTCAAACACTGTAAGAAAAACTGTTACCAAAATTTCTATGCAATAAAAGGGACAAAAAGATAAATAAGAATCTAGTTCATCAAAGAAAGCTTCTTTTTCAGGTCAGTAAATCATATTTTCTCTGAACTCCTATTATCGATCAAGAGAAGCAGCACTGATTCACAGTAAGGCAATCGAGGAGGAATTTATGAATGTTGGGAAGTGGCAAATTAGAGTAGATATGATCTTGTTCAGCCTGACTAGTTATATTGCCAGCTGAATGTGACTATATTAATTATGGGTATTTTACTTTTTTTATCATAGTGTTTCATGCCTTTACGCAACATAAACTGTAGTAATGGATTAAATGCAGCCTTGAAACCATGACTGCACAGGGTCTCATCTTGCCTCTTAACATAAGAAGTGTGCTATCAACTCAGTGAAAAGACCTTAACTCAATGAAAAGGCCTTCCTTAATGTGGGAGGTTAATTTGGAATTTATGATTGACTTCTTGTGTTGATGCCCATATTCTCAATTCTGAAGGGTGTAATTTGGAATAAAGACCCTTATTTTAAAGTCAGAGGATGTGATTCATCTCATTTAACATCAGACATCTACAGCTGAGATGTTTATAATCAAACGAGTCATCTTTACAGTCAAATAGGAAGATAGAGACACCGAGCAGATGTGATTTATATGCCTTATTTTAGATTTCTTCCTTTAGAATAAGATTAATCATATACCAGAAATCAAATTGATTACTGAAGGAAGTCTAAATTCAGTGTGAATATCTAAAGTTTTCAGGGTTAACCTACTCAGGAGGTCAAAAGCAGTTAATCTGCAATCACTGTTTTATATCCTACCTTAGGCTGAACTAATTTTCCATGTAGATCAGACTTAAATGAATAAGTGTCAACTGCTGTATCATTGCTTCCACTTTTTATTAACTTGGTTTCTCCAAAAATTTCACAGGTAAGTGCTGTCAAATCCCAATCCTACCAAACATCTGATGAGATCATTATCTTCAGTGGTAACAGTTGCAAAATTTCCAAATACTTCATGTAGACTTCTGCTTCCACATCGTACCAGACCATGCTTATTTCTCACACAGATCACAGCCTTCAGTGAGCAGGTTTTTCTGAATAAAGAGTTCATATCACATTTCAACTAGCCTAGAGGAAAACTGGTCATTTTCCAGAAAACTTCTACAAAATATATATTCACAGAAATCATTCTCTGATGCACAACCTTATTCCCTCGCTTTCCATTACAGTTTATCTCACAGCTTGTCCCACTGATACTATATTGAACTCTAAAGTTGATAATATCTAACTGTACCTCATGCTTGCTTTCTCTAGTGTAAGCACAATTTGCAGTAAGGTATTTTACTGAATAGTAAAAAGGAAGCTTATCTCAGAGTTCCTTGCACACAGATACCCAAGAACTGTTTTGTGTACTGAAAGCCGGTGATGGGAAGGAAGATACAAAGTCCAGACCACTGAACAGCCTATTTCAGGTAATCCAGTAAACCAGAAACTCACATTGAGAAGAGGACTTTTCAGGCAACAGTGGGAATTCGTGCAAGCATGATTTTGAAGATTAACAGGGGAGATGGCCGAACAGAGTCAATATCCAGTGTGGTTTGCCTGAGAGTCAGGAGGGGAACTCCTCCTATCTGAGTCAGGGAAGAATTGCATTCCAGAAGCAAGATTTTTATTTTGGGTGGTACTTTCTGGAGAGATATAACTATTTAAAATTATTTGCTAATAAACCCTGCCTCTTTCCTTGGTTTCTTGTGTAACAAGGAGAAGCCATGCACATAACTGTGAGATATTGTCATAAGGATCACATCCTAACAGACTGGAGGGCTATTCCCTCACTAATGGAGCTTCCCAATTTCTGAAGAAATCATTTTATGAAAAAGAGTCCCTTATCCCCAAATCACTTCATCTATCAGAGTAAGGTTTCACTGGTGAAATAAAATGCTGAAGTTTAAATCAGACAAGCCTTGGTGATGTTGCATTCTGTGCCCTGTTAGTTAGTAAATTTGCAGTTTAAAGGAGAAAGCACCAACTAGAATTTTTACATTTCCCCAAAGTCACTGTATCAAAATAAAGCATTTTTAATCTCATTTTGCACTCATGATCTGTCTGCTGAAAACAGCAAAACTCTCACACATTTACTTACAGAAATAAATATCAAATAATTCTTAATTCCATAGCTTCACTATTCTACTGATTCCTAAAAAGCATTTTCAAAAGACTGTCTTTTATTCAGGCTTTTGAACATTTCAACTTATACCATTCCCAGACTCTTCTTGGCTTGTTTTCTGCTAAAGCAATAGCTACATATAGCTAAGTGTAAAGTAACCACACTAAAAATGAGAGGTGGGGGTTAAACACATGAAATACTGAGTTGTTTTGAGTTTAGGAGAGTAGAGCTAAAACATCAGCAAAATTTTAATTTAGACTGAGCAATTGTGACTTCCCTCACATTCACATAAATGCTTGTGCATCCCTTGTCTTCTACTGTACAGGACTAGGGCTATTAACTTATATCCACTAGCCAGGCACATGTCCATGACTAGAGCAAGGTTTTAGAGTCTACTTGACTGTGATGTGACAAATTACTTATGCACATACTACAACATATATTGTTAGTTTTGTTAAATAGAGAGTAAATCCTGATATTGGATATTTTGATTAACAAAGATGGGATCAGTAAGATTGTGCTTCAGTTTTGAAAAATTACTTTTTTCATGGTACAGTCCAAATTCAATCTACAAACTGATCAGGTTCTTGTTAATGATAGTGATGGAATTGTCACCTGAGATATGTTTTTTTAAATATTAATCACTCTACTTAATGATAAAATAAAGATAGAAAATAAAATTCAGAGCCACTAAAATAATTTTTTTCAGTATTACATTTTAAATTTTACCACTGAAGAGGTCTTCATAGAGTTACACTGGGGAAGATAATCATCCACTATCATCCAAAGATAGGATAGTTAACGCAAATTAAGCTTTTTATTTCACAGCTTAATCTCAAATTATTATACAATAGATTTAGATATTCACAGCAGTAGACTATAATACATTTCTCTAGTGTAGCTCCTCATGTTCCCATGAATTCAGGCACTGCTTTTGGTTCTTACTGAGCCATGGGTTTGCAACAACATAGTGATTCCCACAACAAATATCACCTTTTACTGTATTCCTTGATTAACAGAGAGTGCTTGTGATTTCAGCAGGAATCACAAATTAAATGGCGGGTTTTTTCTTCTTCTTCTAAGCTTCTGTAGCTTGGAAGTTGCCTAGAAATCTAAGGCAGACAGTTGAGGGGTCTGAAATTACAGTGTAAAGAGGGTTTTAAACTTGAAGGTTTTCTACCTCTGTAGTACAGAAGTGGTCTATTAAGAGCAATGGGTTTGTGACTGTACTGGTAATTCACACCCTGGTTTTTCTGGTTTCTTGATCTCCCTATTAATTCTGAAGGCTCTATAGCTCCCCATTCAACAAACACTCAGGTGATTTGACTGCCAGGTTGCTGAGAGCAAACCTCCTTGGCTGACTGCTTTTCTAGATTATTTGCTACCTGAGCACTCAGCTCTCTTCAGTGGCAAGCCTTGAAACTGAAATGGCAGAGGAGGGGCTGATGCTATTAAATGCAAGAGAATAGGCACATACAGAAGCCTAGCTCCAAAATTCCCTGTCAGGGAAAGAAGCAATACAGTGATGGAGGCAATCAGGAAAGCTGGCAGAAAGCCAGGGTATTTTTTTCCCCTTCAGAACTCTGCCGAGTTTTGACAAATGTTTTCTTGACATCAACATGTTTCGATTCAGTGAATCTGAGCTTTCTGACTTAAAACATGTCCCAACAGAAAATGTCCAATCATTTCTGGAAGGGAGATAGCAATTTAACTTATTAATAAAATTTAGGCTTTGTGGATTTAATTTTAAAACCAAGCAGCTCTTCTATAAAAATTAATTATTTATGAATCGTAACAGTTTTAGTCTAGTTTTCATTCTCAGGGAAGAGTAACTGAACTCAGTAGTGCTCTTCCAATTCATTGCCCAGCAGTACTGTGAACTCCCCTCAACAGCAAGTTATAACCCTTGAATATGTATTCCCATCTTAGATTTTCTTATCTGTTGGAGAACCATGTAGTACTTTCACATGTGTTATGCATCTTCCACTCTGCAAATGGTAATGACAGTCTTTCCTCATTTAACAGGATTTCCGATTTTCCAGGTTGCTTGGGCTTTTGTTGTATTGTGGTTTTTTGGTTAGTTTGGTTGGGACTTTTGCAGGGCAGGGTTGGTTGGGTTAGGATTTTCGTTTGTTTTGTGGGAATTAATGACTGCAGCAGTTTCTCCAAATTTATGACAGAAAGACTTTTTGAGGAAAGAAGCCTTTTGGGGGTAAGAGAAAGATATTTTAGATATTTTCAGGGGGTTTATGTACTATTTTGGTTTTATTGGTAAAACAGACCACCAAAAGAACTTGCCAGAAATGTTTGTTCTCAGCTTTCACACTGTTGCCACACGTTTGTTTACACTGGGACCTGAAGCTTTTCATATCACTTCAGGCTGTGATCTTCTCAGATCACAAAGGCTAAGTAGGATCAGAGCTAAGCAGTGTTTAGCTGAAGAAAGTCCAAGGAAAATCCCAGGTAACAGGGAGTGGGATGGAGAAGGCATCTTTCCCTCCAATTCAGAGTGGAGCCAGCCTGCTGCCAGTGGCAGCATGCATCAACATCACTGGGCCAAACACCTCTGTGTGATTAAACCACAGTCAGTGTAGAAGCAGAAGATCTAAGACAGAAACATTCCTAGATGAAGCCATACAAGCAGTCTGTGTTCCCAATTGGTTTTGTTATTCCATTTATCTGCTTTTCCACCTTCTGTAAAACTAGTCCCTTATGCCTGATCCAAAGCTCCTGTGATCTATGCATATCCTCTGTTTTCTTTTGGGATATTTTTGTAATTACATTTACCAGTGTCTAACGTGAGCAAATTCTTTTGAATACAGTGCACAACCATTCCACTCTGCACAGATTTCAGTTTCATTCACTGCTACTCAATGCAGAGAAATCTGATACAGCCCCACAGGTTTAAGTACAATCCAAATTAAGCTTGATCATATCTCACAAGCTCTTCATTATTCCTGAAGAAATCTCTCACGTACCAATAAAGCAGCTGTTCTAATCACATTTTAATGCCTTTTGAGGATGTTTTTGTGAAATCTTTCCTGTGCTATTTTCTACTCACTATCTTGCCTTACAGCTGTTGACCTCTGAGCATATGAGTAGTTTGAGAAACCATACATATTGGATATTTATTTAATTTTTTAATTAGTTTTACCTAACAAAAAAAATTGCCCTCCCTTATCAAGAACATTTCTGTACTTTATATGATCCAGTATGAAGTGAAATTCTTTGAAATGGTAATTCAAATTCTTGTGGTTAAGTATAGTTCATCATCCTTAGGTTGTTACTGTAGGTTAACGAATTTACCACACTTTTTTTCGAGCTGTCATGACAAACAATTCTAATGTCATATTATGACTAGTGAAAAGAAAATTCCACTATATCAAGTTACATGTTTTTTTTCTGCTAACTGCCAGGGTTGGGTATCTAAATATCAATCAAGAACAAGTATGTTCCATTAATACTTCAGAAATTCTTGAAATAAACTGAAAGGAAACTTGCTTCATCTCTAAAAACAATTACATTTTTTCTAATTGTATGAAAAGTCCAGTTAATGTATAGGCAGCACAGTTGCAGAAGAATCATAACTTTCATCTTCTCTGTAATGTCTGATAACTAAGTCACTAATAGAACTTTTGCAGTACAGATTTTCAACCCTTCAGAACATTATTTGCTATAGATCAGGTTTATTTCAAACCCTTACTCTAACAAGAGAGTAGTTTCCCAGACCCTTCAAAAGCATGTGCTTTGTGAGAAATACCTAGACAATGTGTCACAAGAACAACTTTTCACAGCTTCTAATGCTCAGTCAAGAATTTTATTTAGGCAGTGTTCCTTCCCTCTTTCAAATCCATCACCAATGACCCCTATAGAGGTAGAAAAAGTCATACTTCATCTACTAAGCCACCAGTAGCTTTCACCATTTTTAATACTTTCCACAGCTGCATCTTACAGGTAACTCACAGTCCCATGAAATAATCAGAATTTTCTTTATACATTTGCAAACAATTTGCAATTCATTGTAAAACTACTTTTATTAGTCCCAGGATATCTCACCATGTACTTTTTGTGCTAATAAATGCATTCTATCACTTCGTTCATCAAGAACATGCCCTATTTCAGTTGCTCATGATGCCGTTGAACTATGTATCATGGTCAAATTTCATTAACACTCTCTCATGAGTCAAGATATTTGAGAATACCGGTCCTCTGGTCCTGCAAGAATGTCCCTCCCATCTTTGATTTTCCTCTTCATCATTACCTATTGTTACTATCTCTGTAGTAAGATCCATATTTGCCCTACGTTATGTTACAGACCTCGTCCTCTCCATTTTCTCTAAGTGGGATTTTATTAAACGTTTCACCAAAGTCTTTGAGCAATCCCATCTAAACTAGACCATCTGGGTTTGGACCAGATGATGCCAGAGGTCCTTTCCATCCTAAACTGCTCTATACTTCTATGGTTTTTTATGTAGATTGACAAGAACTCTTATTTCTCCTCTCTAAAAGAAAGGAAAGTTATTTAGTACACTAGGTTAGCTTAACATGGCTAGTTTTCTAAACAGATTTCAATTTTGTTCCATTTTTATTCATCTCCATGTCTTGCCTTGAAAATCTGACATGTAGCCTGGCACGTATGCTGTGATTGCTGTTTTTTCTGTGTTATTCTATATTGTACCCCATGGACTAATCTTGAGTTAAATGCACTTCTGCTTCTAGGGTTGAATTGAAAACTAAAGAAGCTAACTAAGTAACTAAAAAAATTTCAGCATTCCCCATCATACTTTCACTTAATGATCATCCATCTTTATTAGTTTCATTATTTTTATCTTTATTAGTTTGTTTTGTCCTTTTTTTTTTTAATAGTTACTTTAGTTTGGATTTGCCAGTCTTTAAGTTCTTGTTATATTTTCACTCTCTGAAGCTAAGATCTCTCTAAAATCTGGCATTTTCTTGCTGGTAGGTTAGCAGTAGTTGGGACATCATGTGTTTGTTTATTTTATTCTTGCACATCTTGAATTCTTTCCACTGTTTTCAGGCATTTTTCACTTAAATTATATTCTCTGTATTTTTCAAAATCTTTTCAAATGGGTGATAAGATAAAAGCAGCATCTGATTCATCAATAGCATATTCAGAGATCTACAAAAGTTGTATTATTTGGCTCAGTTGCTATGTTTCAGGGTTATGTTTGAAGGGTATTGTCACTGTTCTGTTTCTCAACTGTATTTTTACAGAAGCACCACTTGCCCTTCAACAGATTTACAAATTCCTACATGATCCTATTTTTCATCATATAAATGAGGAATAAGTCAAGAGAGATTCAAACAGCTCTCTCATGAAAGGATAACTACTTAATAAGACAAGGTAAAATTAATTTTAGAAGCACATTCCTCACATATTGTGGGTTGACTGGCCTATTGAACAATTATCTTTTCAGTGGTTTCTCTTAGGACAGTAATTTCAGTCCTAAGTACTGAAAAGGATGGGCTATGCCAATAAGCCTTAATACGAGAGGGAATTTTCCCTGCCTCAGGTTCTGATCGGAATGCAAGATATATTCACAGTGACAGCTACACATTTACTGAACATGTTTCAAACGAGTTGCTGGAAGCAGAGCAATCAGTTTTGTCCACTCTGCAAGCCTTTCAGCTTACCAATAAAGCTTCTGTTTGAAAATTATCTTCTGTAATAAATGCATCTGTATAGACACTGCAATCTATATTTTCTTGAAACTGGGAAAAACTAAAACCATTGTGGTATGCAAGCTATATTTTTTTTTAATCTAGTATAAGCTTTTTTATGTCACTTAAGCCTTAAGTTTTCTTGCTGTTATCAGTATCTTGCAGTGAACAGTTAAATCATTGTTATCATAAGTGGTTTTCACTCTTGATAGATATGAGCTATTCTTCATCTTTTTTCAGCCTTCTTTCATAGTAATTCTCTAATTATTTAGAGGCAGTTCTCTGCATAGGTTAGACAGAGCTTCCATGTTTTGTATCTGAAGAAATGACAGATATATTACTAAAAAAAGGATTCATCTACAGGTTTGGCTTGGGTTATCTTTTTCCAGGGGACTTTTCAATCCCATTATTTCATTTTTACTACCCTTATGTAATTCAATTTCATGCTCAGAAAAAAATATTTATAAAATCTCTATAATCATTTATGTATTAAATATATAATCATTTATATATAAAATACCAAATTGAAATTAATGCAGTTCACTAAATCATTATTAAGCCAGTCCTGTAATACAAAGACTCACAGGACTTTGTAGTCTAACTGCCACAAATAATTTCAATACATCTATAGGGCTTAGAGTTAACATTGCTCTAACGAGAGATGGAGTTTTTTCATCTAAGATACTCTTTTATAATGAATTTTCATCTATTAGGACTTCCTTTCATAAGAAAATTCTTGCAGTAGTTTCAGTCAGATGGTAAAAGAATTCCATTACCATTAGAATTTTCCATTACAATTCCATCACCAAAAGAATTTACACACCATTAAAAATAGTATTGCCCAGTAACACAAGGGCAAGAAGGAGGACCCAGGAACTACAGACAACATTAACAGCGTTAACTCATGCTCAGTTCCTGGGAAAATTATAGACCAAATGCTCCTGGAAGTCATCTCCAAACACATGGAAGACAAAAAGGTGGCTTGGAACAGTCAGAAAGACTTCATGGAGGGTAAATCAGGCCTGACTAACCCTGATTGCCTCCTACAATGACTTGATTAGTGCTTTGGACAAGGGAAGAGCAGTGGCTGATGCATGCCCTGATTTAGTAAGGCCTTTGACACTGTGTCCCATAGCAAGCCTATGGCCAAATTAGTAATATCTGATCTCATTAGGTGAATGAATCTGACATGTGGAAAATTCACTGAACTACCAGGCTCTAGGGATTGTGATCAGTGACATACATCCAGCAAGTAGCTTGTTACTAGTGACAACTTTCAGAGATTAATACTAGAGGATACCCAGTCTAATCGTTTTACTAACAATCTGGACAATGGGATAGAGTACACATTTAGCATGTTCCCACGCGATAACAAACTTGGGAGAGTAGTCAAAGGCTGGAACAGTGGCACTGCCCTCCAACTTCAATCAAGGCACATGCTAAGTCCTGCACCTGGGACAACATAACCAACAAAACAACACAGTCTGGGGGCAGACTGTCTGGGGAGCAGTTTTGCACCAGAGAACTTGGAGGTTCTGTGGTACAACAAGCTGAGCATGGGTCTTGCAGCGAAGGAGGTCACGGTCCTCCTGGGCTGCATTTACAGCATATAACCAGGAGGCTGAGGGAAATTATTCTTTCCCCCATACTTGCAAACCTCTACTGGTAGTATTCTGTCTGGAACGATGACAGACCTTAGCAGATGGTAGTAAAACCAGTAGTGTAGTACTAAGTTGGTTGAGAGGTGCAGCACATGGCAGACTAGATGGAGAGAACATGATTTTGTCAGCCTGGGGAAGGGAATGTTAAAGAAAATGTTATTGCTACCTACAGCTACCTAATGGGAGAAGAGAGAAAAGACAGAGACACTCAAAGGAGACAGAGGAAGGACAGGAGGTAACTGACCCAAGCTCAAATACAGGAAATTCCAGTTAGATACCACATAAAATGTTTTCGCTATGAGGATGGTCAAACACCACACCACATTGCTCGAAAAGGTTGTGGAATTCCTATCTTTGGAGATATTCAAAACTTTGCTTCATAGTCTCCAAGCTATCTGAGCTGGTCAGAGCTGACTTGAGAAGAAAGATGGATTCAACCTCTAGAGGTCTCTTCCTAACTAAATTATTCAGTGATTCTACAATTTATGAGAAGTTCAATTTTTTTGCTTAGTTGGTCTGATGAGTAACTTCTTTTGGGTACACCAGTTTTAATAGAACTCTCAAAGAAATCTGTCTAAAGGGACTAGAGTTCTCTTGAAAATACTGTCCAAATACAGTGTATGTGAAAACCAGGTCTCAAGACATGTGTTTTGAGATTTACAAATGATGACAAAAGTTGCCATTCTACCTCAAAAAAAATGTGGTGTTGTGCATATCGTTTCATTAACATTTACATGTCATTAAAATATTGGAAATCATACAAGTATTTTGATAGTGATTATTGAAATATATGTAAAACTCTTCACCTGAATCTGTTTCTTGACAGTTAGTTACAATGTCTTCACAGAAATATTTTTCAGTCCGTTTCCTTACCCTGACCAGGATAGATGTTTTGCTGATATGACTGACCTCCAGGTCCTCTTAATGCAGCTAGATGATGAAAAACAATTTGATCCTTTGCCTTGTAGGGTGAAGCTTAATCTGATAAAAATCTCTACAATTACATGATTCATCAGAAATAAAATCCACAGAAAAATTCAACAAAAAGACTAATTAAAGTTACAGATTAGTAAATTGATTCACCCTGCAAAGTTATTTGTTTGAAAGCCTTCTTTCTTAACTAATACTTAACATTTTATATTACTTGGCTTTGAAGTATAAGCTGAAGTACCTGGAATTCTTCGTTGTAGACAAGCACTGCTTGGAACCAATTTAACCTGATGCAAATGAACACTTTGATTTGTGTAAGATTCACACCATTATATTAGTCAGTGGAAAATGAAGAATCCCTGTACCATTTGTGATCCTTTTCTATTATTTACAGAATTTCCAAAAGATATCAGAAATTTAGAATTCTTTCTTTCTTTCTTTTTTTTTTTTAATAATATCATTAGTGTCCTGAATGAAAATATAATCTGCTTGCTAGGTTACTTATCTGTTATTTGGTGTCTTATCTGGTAATCACATTTGAGAATAATTATAAAAGCCGTGATCATTTCTGCAGGGAAAAAAAAAGGTGCCTGGAATATTTACTTAATTCTTCTTCCTTATGTCTATATCACCCTCACAGAGCCTTCAAACAATTTAATTTTCTAAGTTTCAGAACTAGTACATACTAATCACACACTCTCTTAATGTGTAATAATTGTGGATTTGCAAAAGAGCTTCCATGCCTTGCTTCACTATTTATTTCACAACAGTATCCCTCTCTGGACCAGCACAATGATTTTACTAGCATTTTATGTGGCAACCAATAGATTTTGCAGCAATTATTAAACAGCATGTTTCTTCTGTGCAGTTTGATGTGATCAAGATTCCTCTGAACATCTTATTTCAGCTGAAATTTCAAATTCCTAACAACATCAAAGAATGGAGTTAGTGCTAGTAATTTTTACAACAGCTTTGATTCACAAAGGTACTAAAAATAGTAAATAAATTGACTAACATAGTTTTGTTCCAAGAGTAACAAGTTCTGCAAGGATAACATGTTCACAGTGGGTTACCATTTGAATCTAATCAATAAATATCTTTCTGTAACATGGTCATATATGGCAGACGTAAATTGCAATGTTGACAACATTTCTATTTAGCATCCAGAGGTTAAAAATTATTTAGTAAAAAGTAATGATTAGAGTACAATACAAGAATCCAAAAGTATTTAATACCAGTGTTCTCAAAGGGGTATGCTTTAAAAATTTTGATCATACTGAAATCTACTCAAAGCTGTTAAAGTATGGATAATTTCGTTCAATTTTCCAGTAGGTTTCTGCTTTGAATAAGTAAATAGTGGGTAATGGTTTGTGTCAAAGTCCTTGTAACACTCCATTAAACATAAAGCATGACAATCTGATCAGATGTCTCTTTTATAGTCAGAAACTGACTTGTGACTTTGGGAGTTACTCGACTGCATCAGGTCACATCAGAAGTCTAGCCTTTTCATCTTCTAAAAATCCCTTATGGCTTTACATCTGACAAATTTTGAATCATAGCATCATGACCTCACTTTTAAAACTGCATTTGATATAGTCCAAGCACTGTTACTGAATGGAAAGTAGAACACTCTTCTGCTGGGGACTATATAAAAGGAAACCCTCTATTTTTTTTTCTTCCCTTTTTTTTTTTTTTTTTAATGCTTTAGATTTAAATCATATCCTTCAGCTTCAAGTATTTCACTTACATGAAAAGAAATTAGAGTCTAGCTTAAAATACACACAAAACCAAGGGAATACAGAGTTAGAAGAGAATCATTTGCTCATTCAAACATTAGTATTTCATGAAGAAAAAGATTAAAAACAAACAAGCCCTCATTTAAATAACTTAGAATAGAGATTTCAGACAAATATAGAAGAAGAGATTCTCTCTGTTTTGCACAGATATCAGTAGACTCTGCCTTCATAAAGTCCTTGTTACATTTAATGTAACATTCAAAATCTAAAACATGTTGACTTCCTACCTGATACAGTCATATCTTTCAGAAACTATTTGCCCCTTTCTTTCTTTCCTGCAGGGTAATCTCACCTGTCTGAAGTTCCAAGAAAAGGAAAGGTTAGGACATGGTAAGTGAGGGAAAGAGTAAAGATTCAAAGGATAGAAGACAGGAGAACATCAAGAAAATGTGGAGAAAGAAACAGTTTGTTCCAAGTGTTCACCAGAGTGGCACATCAGTGGAACCTCTTTAATTGGCCAAGGACCAGTCCCAGTGAATTGAGAAGAGAACCACTGGAAAATCAGGGACAATAAAACAAACACTTTATGCTTTCAAACTCACGGCTTTCTTCCTTTGGTATATTGAAGTTTTGCAGTTTGCAGACAAGCCTTTGCTTTTTCCTGCAACATGGAGGGACTTAAACCATGCCCTCTTCCTGGTTAGTAATATAGAAGACATGGTCTATCACTGCTGGAACACTGAAATTATGAAAACAATTTGATGGTATTATAAACAGCATTTCTATAAACATATTAACATTTTAGATGACTCATAATATACAGCAATATATGACTGATCTATGTCAGCTCATCTAATAAATTAGGTCATCTCTCACTCAAATCCATTCCTTCTTAACATTCTTGGAACAGTGCAGCTCCAAAAGCAGAAAATTCATACTATGGAAAAGAGGTGATGTCTAGCTGTAAGACTCCAGGCTACAAGCTACAAGCTCACTGAAGCAGTTTTACTTTAAAAATATACTAGGCTGCAAAAATTCACGCACTAAATTTTTCAGAAGTTCCTTCAGTTCTTTTGATACCTTGAGATAGCGCAAGGGAGAAGACATCACACATATTTTCTCAGGAGGTCAAAACCACACTTTTACTGGCAAATTTTAGAACATAAGGAAACTTGGTAAAAGTCTAAGGGGCAACATTCAACTAAAACAAAGCATCCCACAAAGCAATGACTTAGCACATGCTAACCCATACAACTTAGCAAAATCCAACCTGTCCAGTTTTAAGTTACCCAAGATATTAAGGAGATTAGGAAAAGAAGTGAAGAAAGAGAGAGACAAAGACAGAATTATAGCTACCAACTGTAGGTCCAGCTGTGAGGAGAAGATAGCAGGGTCTAAACCCATGGATACCACATGTTGTTGCTTTTATTTTTTTGGCCCTGCTGTGGCCACAATACCCACCCCCAGGAAGGAGTTCCAGTGTGCCAGACATTCTGGGGTTGGATCAGGGGTTCCAGAGGGTGTGGTATGTAGCAGTGCTCTTCATGTGCCACTGACTGACAGCTGCCCCAGGGGTGCCCCAGGAGACTCCAAAAGGCTAGGGTACGGACCAGGGCAACCACCACATCTTTGTCAAATTCAACCTGTCCCTTCCCCACCACCCCACACACACTTGAGCTGGTCCAAACCAATAATTAGTATCATAATCCAGTGTCTCACACTAGCTACTGGCATAATCTTACAGTGCATTAGATGACATTCTTTTCATAAAGAAAGACCCTGATTCTGGTATCAGTTTTATACAGGGGTTTTTTGTATGGACTTGTCAGTGAAATCACATTACCTTTCCTACAGTTCCTTAAACTGACAGTAGATTTTTTGGGCAACATTCTCAAAAGGGTTTGTTGTTGAAATATGATTTCAGTGTCATCATTGCTACCTTTCTGCAATAGTAAGTATAGATTATATTTCCATATTGCGTTTAATTTGTAACTATAACTTGCAAGTGGTTTCCAAGATATTCTGTCTTTCTCTATGAAGTCTGTCCTTCTGAAACATGCATGTACAGGAGTGTGTTTTCCCTTACCACTACCTTACGTAGCTGGAGGAACCGTTGTGTTGGTGCTGGCTGGAGTAGCATTAATTTTCTTCACAACAGCTGGTATGGGGCTATGTTTTGGATTTGTGCTGAACACAGTGTTTATAATGTAGGGATGTTTTTGTTATTGCTGAGCAGTGTTTACAGAGAGCCAAGGCCTCTTCTGCTTTCTCTACTGCCACGCTGTCAAGTAGACTGAGTTCTATGGATAATTGGGACAAGACACAGCCAGGACAGGTGACTCCAACTGACCAAAGGGATATTCCAAACAATATGACACCACGCTTGGTACGTAAAGTGGAAGGAAGAAGGAGGAGGGCAACTGTTTGGAGTGATGGTGTTTGTCTTCCCAAGTAACCGTTACATGTGATGGAGTTCTGCTCTCCTGGAGATGGCTGAACACCTGCCTGCCCACGGGAAGCAGTGAATTAGTTCCTTGTTTTGTTTTCCTTGCATGTGCGGCTTTTGCTTTCTCTATTAAACTGTTTTTATCTCAACCCATGAATTTTCTAGCTTTTACCTTTCTGATTCTCTCCCTGATCCTGCTGGTGGGGAAGTAAGCGGGTGGCTGCCTTGGGCTTGCTGGTTGGGGTCAAACCTCGACAACCATACAAAAAAGAGCATTGATATAGAAAAGAACACACTTTAACCAATTAGAAAGAATAACAATAACTCCCAGTTAATTCAAATTAGCTCCCTAAATCCCTTCTATAGAATAAGAACCATTAGTAATATTAAACTTCACTAAGGAAAACACTATCTTTTTTCTTGGTGGAATGGGAAAATTTAGTTGAAGCATTGTTCATGCTTCTGACTTAAAGCCTCTGATATGGACTGAAAAATTAAAGGAAGTTTAGTCTAAAGTAGAGCTTTTAAAATATCCACAAAATAGTAACCTATTGTTCTCATGGGATTTCAAACTCTTATGCTTAATATCCAATAGATTGCAAAGCCAAACTCTAGACCAAATATTTGATGTAACTTGAGTTTTACCCATTATCCTCTCTTCTTGCTGGCTGAAAAAAAAATTCTTGATGTAATTGTACCCTGGAGAAAAACAGTTTCTTACAAAGCACAAAGCCAGGTGCAGGAGAGTTTTTATTACAAACGAACATCCTTAAACTGAGGCCTGTGACCTGTTTAGGACTGTTTAGGATTTAACTACTTGTACAATAGATACCAAAACACTAGAATATCTGGTATGTTTAATATTCAATGAATTGTTCATATGAGCAGCAAAAAGGGATTTTATATAATTCTCAACAGACTTCTTGTTAGTAAAATCATTAAGTATAGAAAAGCAAATTTAAAACCACAGGAAAATAACATTTTGCAGTACAGAAATGAAATATTTATGAATCTTTTGAGATAAGCATTTTTAATATGAAATAGCGCAATTAATCTTGGGCAATGTTTTCTTATTAACACCATACTGTGAGGGGAGCTGTCTTAGAAAGTTTATTTACATTTTGTTTAGCAAAGGAAGAAACATATATATTTTTACCCAGAATTCAGAAAATATCTTTAATTAAATCAATACAAATTCAAACAGGATGGATTGAAAAGGGAAATTCTAAGCACTTCAGGGATTTAATACTGATTTCGTATAAAGAAAAGTCTTTGAACCTTTTCCAGAAGTGAGAATGATAGCTGTCCCATAGCATAGCCCTCATTATATTCCATAGTTCTTCACTTGCCCAGGAATGAATTTCATCCTTTATACCTTGAAATCAAGAAGAAAGTTCATGAACTGTGCACTCAGCTCCATGATCTTCAGTCATCACAGTAGGACAATCAGAAGAGAAAATATGTGCTAACAGACAACAACAACAAAAAAAATGGCTCAGTGAAACAGTCATAGAACATTAACAATTTTCATAGTGGTTATATTTTCTTTACATTGTCAACTTTTAGGCTTTTACTATAAATTGACATTCTTTTGCCATGACCCTATCACAAGTTCATCATCCTTCTTACTCTCCTCTATGTTTAAATGAATTCACTGCAGGCCATATTACATTTGGGTTTAAAAAACTCTTGTACTGGGTGTAGGTGGCAAGGTTTTGGTAGTGGGGGCTGGAGAAGTGACTTCTGTAAGAAGGCATTAGTCAAGCAGGACCAGCTCAGGCAGCTCCCAGGTTGACCCACTACTGGCTAAAGCTGAACCCATTATAACATATTTAAGAACAAGTAAAAAATGTCGTGTGGCAGCTGTGAGAGGAGTGAGAAATATGTGGGAGAAACAGCCCAGCAGACACCAAGGTCAGTGCAGAAGGAGGGAGAGGAGGCACTCCAGGCACCAGAGAAGAGGCTCCCTTGCAGCCCAGCTGAATACCATGGTGAAGAGGCTGTCCCCCTGCAGCTCATGGAGGTCCACGGTGGAACAGGTATTAAGACTGAGGCCTGTGGAGGATCCCACACTGGAGTAGGTGGAAGTGACCTGACACTGCAGCTTGCAGAGTGCCATGGTGGAGTTGACTCCACATGGTGGAGTTGACTCCCCAGGAACTGGGGCCCATGGATAGATGTCCATATAGAATCAGGTTTTCTGGAATGACCTCTGACCCTTTGGGAGCAGTCCATTCTGGAAGAGCTGCATCACTTGCGGCAAGAGGTAAAAGTGAAGGTAAGACTGAAGATGAGCCTGGGAAGAAGAATCAGGTGGTAAGAAGATGCTTCTAGTTTTTTTCTTATTTCTAACCATCCACATCTGTTATTAACTGGTAAAAAAAATTAATTTCCCAAAGTAGAGCCTGTTTTACTGTGTCAGTAACTAATGAGTGGGCCTCCCTGCTCTTATCTCAACCCATGAGCATATTCATAGTATTTTCATCTCCTGTCCTGTAGAGAAAGGGGCCTGGTGAACAACCAGATGGGCATCGAGGGGCCAGTCAAGGTTCACACATCACTGGCAAACCAGGTCCAGTACAACTAAGAAAAAAAATATAAGTAATTTCGTGGGTTGGATTACCCAAAGTTCAGTGATAACTAGTAGGATGAGTAATGTCTAATAACAGAAGATTTTCATGTAGGTGATAAATGGAATAAGTGATAAACGGGAATAAGGAGAAAACTACCTTTCAACTTATAAAAGCTAGATGCATCCCATTATGAATCAGAACAGCCACAGGAGGCCATTCTATGCAGAAGACTCTCCTTCTTTTGACTGTTGATGAAATGCCTTCATGGAGAAGAGTTTCTACACATGAAGAAAATTAAATTCTTCATGAATTTCACATGAAGAAAATTAAAGACGTTGTCTTATCGTCAGATTGTAAAATTTTTCTTCATTTTAGGATCTGCAGCAAAAGGTATTTGAGAATCACTTGCGAGACCAGGGCAGACAGAGCGTAGTAACCCAGAATAAGAAAGACCAAAGACATATTAGTAGCATGGAGAAAGCAGTCATTTTCTGGAAATCTACTTCTGGAAGCTCTGGAGTGCTTGTGGGCTTGAAGTGTGAGGTCTGCAAAGTACAGAAAGAGTTAGACCTGTCCTCTTTATTTTCATGAATTTTTTTCTTCTTTCCAGGGCGTTCCACCTGTGGAAGGAACAGGAAGGAGAGAGAGAGAGAGAGGGGGGATTTGGCTCATGCTGACCATCTAAAGGTCTATAGTAACATATACACACGAAGCAGTCCTTAAACTGAATAAGGGATCAGCAAATGGAACACAAAAGGTGCAAAAGTCGTGACCAACACATAGAGCCCTAGAAAAACTCCTTTGGAATAAGACTGATGAATACTACAGAGACTAAGGCAAACTTGAGGCAAAAAGAGGCTTTTTTCCTCTGGTTTAATAACCAGCTGAATCATGTTCATGGTGTACATATTTCCACACTCTCTTTATTATCTACTGATCTCCAAAGATACAGAGCATTAATTTAAAATTTGCCATTCTAGTATATCTACTTTCAGGGTTAGAGCAAATATATTCTATTTTTTTTACTTATTTTGAGGAAAGGATCAACATTTTTAGAATCATATCCCAGCTTAACAATTTAACAAACAATTCATAGAATTAACTACAGCAATGTGTTTCCAAGTACTCAGACTTGGAAAAGTTACTAAATTTGTTTGATTGTCAGGTGGTTTTAGTAGCATTTCTGTGGTTTTGCTGAAGAGAAAAAAATCTGATCTACAAGATTCAATTTTCAATTCAGTATCACATTTTAATACAAGTAAGGCTCGCCCAGTCATGCTTTGCTCATAAACATCTTTAACTACCTTAAAATAAAGAAATGGAAAAAATAATATTAAAGTGACCTGAAACGGCTGAATCATAGAAAGGAATAACGTGCACTCCAAAGCCAGTATATAAGTACATCACATTTCTGAAAAAATGCCATGAATTTGTGTGCACCTTAGTCTGTCACCCAGCATAAGGTGTTTATCAGTTGAGTATGCCATAATTTATTATGTGTATCATCACATTTCTCTTCAGTAATTGTTTACTGAGATTTATCTTGCATATTAATTTAGTCTTTAGTTAGGCTTACTGTTTGCTTCAATATTTATTTCATTTAGAATAATAACCAATAGAACAAAACTATTTCCTGAGACCATGTTCCCATGCCAATAGCATGCAAAATTGTCTAGCAAATTAAAATAACCAACAAGAGCTGTCAAGCTCCATAGTGTCATTTCAAATTAATCTCCAGAAGAAAGTCAGACTTTATATTAATAACAACAATAGCTGTAATACATATTTTTTCCTTAACAAAATGTAAAAGTGACAGCACATGATCTCAAATACCAATTAATACAGACAACAGAAAACATCTTTTTAGAGAAAGATAAAACAGCTTTCTACTGCTTATTTGTGGTGCACTGTAAGAGCAATAGAGTAGCTAATGTACATACCCATTATATTGTCTAAGACAAAAATGTGTGCTCAGTAGCAGGAAATCCCTGCCCAACTGATAAGGAAGGAGGACTACTCCACACTATTCAAAAAAAAAATTGTGAGGTTAAAATTAGATTATTACTCAGACTGCTTTAGTTTTGAAAAGCCTATTTTATTTTTAACCCTTAGAGAAATGATTCCAGACAGATTTGGCTTTTAGAATGATTAACCTTTTCTAAATTTTACGGAATAATGGTCTATTTATTAGTTTAATATTAGAAAAGAGCATATTTCTTTTATTTGCTCTATCTGAAACACCTAATTCTGAACTATTTAAAACAATTCTATACATACATGTTTACAAAACAATTATAATTGGAAAATATATTTAATAATACTCTGGGAAAAGATAGAACAAGTCAGTAAAGTTAATAAAGTCAGATTAATAGTAAGTTCATATTAACAGGTTTTTAGGTTTGGGATGTATTGTATTTAATGAAATTGCCACTGTGATTGTCTGCAGTAAATGAATTATAAATAGAAGATATATTTCCTATGTGGCTTTGTGGTTGAAATTCAGCTTCAAGGATCAGATCAAATTAATTTGATACTGTTATTTCAATATAAAACAATAATCTACAACAGAAAATCATCACACACAAAGTGTGAAAAATCTTTGCTATGTGCTAAAGAATGCCAGCAATCAGAAAGAGGTAGATTTATTTACTGTCTTCAGCAAAGTCAGAGAAATACCTGAAGTAATATAAATTAGACCTCAAAACATTTTATAGGCTGAAAGGAAGTTAAAGAGGGAATATGAGCATAAATCACACATGGAATTGTGGTGGAATTAATGAAGTAGGGTAATTGCTTTTTTCAGTTATAACTTTTAGTGTTCTTCGTTTTGGAGTTTTTACTGATTTAGAGTCCACAGACAGTGTCAGAATGGAAGGAAGTTAAAGAATTGCTTGAATTCAGAAGTATCTGTGTTAAGTTGAACTTTACTCTGGGTGTATTCAATGTGGTTTCTGGAAAAATGTGCCACATAGGAGAAGAGATAAAATACAGGGTTTCAGGTGGTTTTTTTTGTAGGCATACAGGTGATAAAGCATATGGTTCCCCTTATTTGCAGAATTTTATCATTACAGAAGAATTTTTATAATGGTTTGTAATCTAATCTACCAGAGTAACCAAGGTAAATGCCAAATGATCTTTATTCTCCACCTACACACCTGCTTTAAAAATATTACTTATTTTTGGAATAATAGCTGCAGCTACATGCACAACTAGTAATTCTTGAGTAACTATGGAACACTGAAAAAAGTTTAAGCATGATTTCCACGAGGCTATATCATGCTAATAGCCACAAGGTTATTCATCTTGACTGAGTAATATGAGACTCTGTGGTCAGAGAGATTGAATCATCAGGGGCTTCTAAGATTAATGCTTTCACATCATCCTTGGATCTGCTACCCATCTATCCATCTGCTCATCCTAGAACAAAAGGATTGGAGTTTTTAGGGAAGCACTGCTACCTACTGACCCAACTTACTTCTACACCTATTTCCCCATCAAGTACCAGTGTTAAAGGTCAAAGTGATAGTTTTTAAGATCCCATGGAGTACTAGAAAGGTTTTTTCTTCCTGTTTTTTGGGATTTTTTCAGTAGAAGTTCACTTCAGTGAGAGTTCCTAACTTAGCACTTTAAAATGCAGTCCATGTAACCCAAAATCACTGGCGAGGAACAGTGGATGAAAACACTGTGTTTATTACGAAAAATAGCATTCATACTACAGTTCCCACTCATTCCTTATAAATACCAACAGAGGTGATTTTGAGGAGGAATACTGGAGAATAATCCAACACATTGTGCCTACTTTACCTTAGACATATCCAAGACCCATTAAGTGGATCACAGCATTTGTGCCATACTTTTTAAAACATTCTCCTCCATTACAGGACCTTCATGGGATTTAGGGACTTTTGGCCTTAAGGATCCCACGCAGAAGCCAGTATGTTCTGTGATCCCAGCAGTGAGAAAGTTTTCACATAATTCTTGGCAAATTTTGCTCACCTATTTTTACACAGTACTTTTACAAAGAACAGCCAACTACAAGCTTCTGTATTTATCTGCCAATGAATTTGGAAGGGTTTCTATGGCTTAAACAATACTTAAGCCTTATACCCTGCTTCAGTTGAGAATAAAAGTGAGCACTGAGCAGAAAAAATTCATTTCTTAAAAGACTGTATCAACCTGTTTTCATATGGACAAGTTTCCAGACCAACCAGGGAACTGAGCCCTCATTTGTGCTGCAATACTTGGGGTGTAGAAACAAGGTATAAAAGGAGTTTCATCATATGTAGGAACATATTCATAAAGTTTGACCAGGGATAGCTTCAACCAAATGTTCATCTCCAGGCTTATGAAAAGCAAAGGTCTATTAACAGATAAATGAGAAAAGTGCTTGGTGGGGTAGATAGAAATAATGACTTGTCACTGCTTGTCAATAAACTAGCAATGAACCTCCGCATCTGAAAAGCAATTCAAGATGACTGCAAGGAGATAACAGGTATGCAATATCTCAGCTCCCTTGGCTGTTATCATTGATCTGAGTTTGCTTGCTAGAGCCTGAGCTAGAGCCTGTGCCTGACCTAATTGGCATTTAAACATGTACCCACTCCCTGGCCAAACCTTGCATCTTGCCCTTGCCTGCCCAAGCTCAGTTCAATCCAGGCTCTTTTCAACAAAGCCATGTGTTGCTTGACTCCCACCTCAGTTGTTCCACTGGGAAGTTGAGGTGTCTCCTCTCATGTTCCTATTACAGGACAAGCTGTGTTTCACATTCCTCTGTAATTTGTCTCTCATCTCACCCTTGGGTCGTAAGACATTACTTCTTAAAAAAAGAGAAAAATTTTATTTGACCATGCTCAAACTGGACTTTGCTTTACAGTTTTCCCATCGCTACAAGACAATCACAAACAGTCACAGCTCTTACAAAGGACTCTGCTGAAAACTTCTCTGGCCCTCCATTAATTAAACTAATCCCAGACCAGATTCCTTAAAACAAATACCTTTTATATTCAGGCAAACACAAACAACATGCACAGAACAGGACTGAAGTAGCAAGCTTGCATGTGCTATTTTCTAAATTTACAGTTTGTTTGCAAGCATGTGAGGATTTGTCTTTGCCCAGTTGCACCCAGATCTGTGTAACAGCAAACACACAATGCTGCTGCACTGTCTCAGCACCTTCCCTTTGAGACAGGGGAACTCCATATTTATGGGGTTAGGACTTAAGCCAGACAACCTGGGTGACCACACCACAGAAACCAGTGCCCAAATGGGGACAGGAATGGACTAAGGTCCCATTCTTACCTACAAATGCATGTCATTTCACTTGGCTTCTTTTTGTTTCTACCTCTCTCTTTAAAAATAATATCTAGCTGTGAGGTGTCCCTTCAGCCTTCAGTTCTACCCCTGGCCTCACTGCCCTAGAAAATACATCATTAGTTTCATTATAGTAGATGAAACAGCATTATTCAAAATGTGTTCACCTACATATCTCTGAAGTGTATTTGGTATACTCTTTGGGGAAAATGGTTGTCTTTTCTTTCCTTGTCTTTGTTATTGTTTCATTTTTTCATTTTTCCCATAGAAATTTCTTTTGATTTAACCCCACATCACCTGTAGAATAATAAGAAATAGGTACATTAATAAGAACGTTATATTTATACAATACAACAATGAGAAATCCTTCATTTTCCACATCTCCTACACCTCAGTAAAATAGCTGAGCTATTTGGAAACTAACCTAGAAAAGTTTGGTTACAAATAACATTTTAAGTGGTACATTTGTTTCATCTAAAAGTAAAATGTTACTTGGAGCACTTTCTTGTTAACTGTGAGATTTTCATAAAATAACAAACATTATCTTCAAAATGTCAGTTTTGCAGAACAAAGTTGCATATTAAATCCTGTGTCCCCATTGCCCCAAACCCTCTTTTCAAAAAGCCTGTGTTTCATTCCAAGCACATCTAATCGTAGCTTGGTGTCTCTAGGTAAAATAAAGCCATGGAATTTGTCATTCATCTCTTAATTCCTTAATTTTTCCCAAGGATTTTCTTTCATGACTCACATATCTGCAGTACTCATTACAAATGCAAGTCTGGATGGATGGGTGTGTGGATAGATATTAAGTGCCTGAACTTCTTTTGACTCTGTTTCCCCAAATTCATCACATTGCACAACGTGCTCATCCCTAGTTTCTGACTAACAGTAAACAATAGGTTATCTTTCATGGTCACAGAGTACTTATTCCAAGTTGACCAATGTACCTGATACTTTCCTTGTGGAAATGGGTGGAGGTCCTGCTTGCTCTTAGTCATGTCAGCTTACAGGAACTGGGATCGTGACCTGAGGATAATGGCTTTCACTTTTATCTATAATGGAGGGAGAGGTTTGTTAACCTTCCCTCCCCGTGTGTTTCCCTATCACCTTGTGTATTTTCACTGATGCCCTCAGCTGCATTCCTGCAGCCAGGTGTCTGTGTTTTTAGTGAGGATAGGAACAGATTTCTGGCTCGCGTTATAACATAACTTCCAAGCAAAATATCAAAAGGTATGTCCTTTGATATCTTCACTGACAGTATTCCTGACCTTAACTGGGTGTGTGCAGAAATGTACTCTTCAGACAGCAGACATAGCTTCATGTTTGGGACTTTTGGCTGTGTTTGATACCCTCCCAGCATCTGATATTTTATTTGGCTATAAATGATCATACCACAGTTCCAGGAGTCCCCGTGCCATGATCAGCTTAAATCTCTCTCTCCCATGCACACTGCTTCACCATCCTCTTCATGCCAAGGTATTCTGAATTTCCCAAAATGAAACACTAAAACAAACAGTAATTTTTAATTGTTCGATGAGAAGAGTCACCTGTTAAAAAATCATAGATCTTAGAGGAACTAGTAGTGTACCTTTCTGGCACATGTATCACAAGGTTAACTGCATTAATTTTAAACCGAAAAGGCATTGTGGCTGTAAACACAATGCATCACTTGTCTGGTCCTCAGAATATGCTTCTAAACATCAGCTGGCAAATTCTTCCTGGTTAAAACTTCACCTGACTGTTTCTGTGAGTGTTCTTGTCTTTATCACTTTGCATGTGCTTCTAGAGTAATTCACAAATGCTTTCTGACATGGTTCTAATCTTTTCTCCTTCCTTGTGAGCTTATGGAGCTTCTTTTCAGACCAAATCCATATCCCTCCATTCTGAACATGCTCTTTGTTAGGACTTTCTGAGATGAGTTTTACAAAGATGAAGAGGCACATATTTTATGCTAGCTCATTTCTAAGTCCCTAATTATCATAGAATAACCCATGAAACCTCAATTCATCAGTTTAAACCCTCTTTTTCATGTCATATATCCTAATCAAATTTACTTAAGCATGTGAAATTCTGGTACAGGTCCCATAAACTTAGCTGACCTGAACATGTGACTTTAATTTTATTCCTAAATAAATGCAAAATTCCCAAATGAGACTTCCTTGTATCAGAGACCATGGAGTTCTGAGTGCAGTTACTGAGCTCTGAGTATATTTACTGCTGAAACCAGGCAGCTGATTTTAGGGAACCAGGGAACAAAATACGGAAGAATCATTATTTTCCATTTAAACATGTTTTTTGTGTTAAAACCTTGTAGACAAAATACTCTTTCAGGAAACAGAAGTTCACAATCCAGTTTCACCTCTTACATTCAGTGATCCAGCATATAAAAAAGCTATCCTGAGGCCAGGTTCAACAGCTCCTGTAAAGGATATAGCACTGGTCATTCAGTCTTGCAGGACTCTAAAGGATGAAATAAGCAGAGGACACGAATCAGGTTGAGCAATAAGTGAAAAAGGTGTTCACAAGAAGTTGATGGATGAAGAAGAGATGGATTGATGTGCTTGAGATCTAATTCCAAAGGCAGAACACTTTGAAGCAAACAAATTTCAGGTAGAACATACCAGAGTCCTCCACTCCTTCAGGTCTGCCAATGAAACATATTATAGCGCCTTACAGGATTTATTGTAGCCCATTTGATATTATACGTTCTTGTAGCTTTTTGTTCTTCTGCTACAGCACTTTCTATTTATTTTGTCTCTGCCTTGCTTGGTGGACAAGCCCTAGATCCAACTCTTTCTTTTTGTCTTTCTCTCTGCAATTTCAATTTTAAAGATGCTTCAAACTCATCTGAATACATTTTTATAAGGGACCTTTCTGAAGTGAATAAGATTATTCTGATATTCTTTTTGCCCATATAAGCTTTATACACAAAATTTTTACACATCCATAAGATATACAACACATTCCCAAGCATTAGATGTGGTTCACATGTAGGTCCTGACATTTCCTCAAGTCCTACCACTCCAGTGAAGAATGGATATAGACTGGAAAGGACTCTGATGGATATATCAAATGCAATACTGATGTCTTCTTCCTAATGCCCTCCTATTAGCTCAGTACTGCCACTGGTCACATGCAGAATCCTGACATGGAGTCACCCCTGAATTGCTCAGGAGCCTCAGGGTTTGAGTGTCCTGTAAAGTAATATCTTGACTCATTTCCCTTCAATAATTGGTGTGGGAGAAGTAAGTTTACCCTTCTTTTAAAAGTATGATGTACAGTTCTACACCTCATAAGATGAATACAGCACAAAGTTATAAATCTCTTACTCAACAATTTTTAGGTTCAAACACAGTCTTTATCAACTGGGTAATTTTAGAGAGATGTTTATCATCAATTTTTATTGCATGATCTTCTCTCTACTTCTCCTTTTTTAAGCAACATTAAAACCTTTTCCCTGACTTTTGCTTTAGTTGACATTATTTTCAGTATTGTTGTCACTGTCAGAATTCTGCTAACATCACCAACAGGTATAGCCAGATGTATTTTAAGTACTTTGATGTATGGATCTAAGCTGGTGATTCTGCTTCCTTTGTCACTCAGGTGAAATCCTGCCATTTGTAGAGGTATGTATAAGAAATGGGTTGATGCCAAATAAAAAAACAGCTTTAAAAACAGAAAAGAAAAAAGTGTATGGAGAACCATGATCAATATTTGAGCAGTTTGTCAGATGTATAGAAAAGGTCTGGAGAAGACCAAATTCAAGACTTTCTGTAGAAGTCATGACACCCTTCAAGCCTGTTACATCACTGTTACAACACTGGTCAACAAGGGTTTAAAGCCATAAATCTTCCCTGGAAGAAGAAAGAAAAAAAATTTCTACAGTAACCCTGAAAGATACCTTATTCCCCAAACTATTAAAAATGCCAACTCCATCTCTCCCCCTTCTGTTTATATAATTCACTTATTAGAGTTACATGTCAAAATACTGCAGTACACAATTTTCTTTGTAGCATTTCCAGATCAAACGGAAAACGGATGTCATCCTTTAAACTGTGTAAAAAGAGAAGCAAATTAGACAGCTTTAAAGCTAAAAAATATCTAGAATCTATTCAGAGCCTTTTTTACTTCTTAAGAAATTGTTTATATATATTGGGGAAACAGGGAGGTGCCTTCTGTAATAAAAAGAACTGTCAGTTGTAGTGAATGAAAAAAAGAGATTGAAGATGGAGGGAGGGAGGGGGAGAAGAGGGAAGAAGGAAGGAAGGAAGGAAGAGAGAAGGGAGAAGAGAAAGAAGGAAACTTCACTGCTCCTGAAATATGAAGAATAGAGAAATCTGTCCTGCTACCCCTGTATTTGATATAGATATCATATTAGGCAAAGGAAGGAAAAGCTGAATGAATATATGAAAGTGTAGAGCTGCAGGGAGGGAAGGATAAGAAGAATCAAGGGAGCATCATTAATCTCCTGAAAGCAAGACTTTTACATCCAGCAGCATAAAGACTTCCTGGGAATATTGAACTTTCTTATTACATAATACAAAAAGGGGCTAAGGCAGCATAAAGTGAATACAATTATATGAAGGTGGATATTATCAGAAATTAATACAATACCATTTCAAAGAGAAATGTTGTATAGCTTTTCAGTGGTTAAATAAAGACCTTTTTGCACAAAACTGGCTGTCACCTCTGGTAAGTAGAAACACATGCATTTTCATTCCACTGCATATAACAGAGGCATTTTGTCCTGAAATCTAAAAAGCACACCCAATACATCAGTAATCAACCTGCATCTAAGGCTGAATATAGATCTATGGCAGGTGTGGAAGCTTATGTGGAATCATATAGCATGTGAATACATCCCATTTCAGCTGTAACTTAAAATTTTATGGAGTCACGTAACTCAAGTTATTCATGATGAATTTTCACTGTATTTCCCTGCGTGCATGACTCACATTTCTGAATACCACCTCCAATCTCTCTTACTCACCTCCCTACCCCCAGCCTCAGCCTCACCAACCTTTTCTCTTATGGTGCAATGCAGAGTACAAAGAAATAAAACTACAAAGCAAGATAAGATATAGAAAGGAAAACAACTGAGGTTGAACACAATAGGTTTGCTCGTCTGCTCCCCTCTGTAATAAGAGTGGCTAATCTGCAGCAAAATTCTTCAAAACTTCTTTAAAAAAGGTTTCTGATGCAAGACACTAAACAGTGTTTTGTCTTTGGCTGAAGGGAGAATTTTACTTGCAGTGGGCAAGTCTCCCAGTCATCTAATCTGTCATGCTGTGTGCCTTCACTTCCCTCTCTTCATCCTGAAGCCCTAAAGTAGGAGGAAAGGCAGACAGACTCATTTCACTAGTTACCACTAGCCTATAATTTTTATCTTGAGTTCTTGACTGAATTTGCATAATTAATTTTATTTCTAATTTTATTTATGGGTGGGCTTTCTGGGTGGCTTGTTATGGTTTTCAGAGGGCAGGAGTGAGGGGATGTTTAATTGTCACAACTAGCAGAATTCTTTTCTGTGTTTAGTTTAGTTTAACTTTTTGTGTCTATTCAGTCATAGCCCTTCTGAATCACTTTCTGATGCACTTTGCTGCCGATTTCTGCAATGGCTGCATCAAAGCTATTCACTTTAGCAACAGTCTTCCTTTGATAGAAAACCTCTTAGATACAAGATGACAATTGCAGTCATTAAAATTTTCACAATCTAAAAGCTATAAATGTTCAAATAACAATTCCTCTAGCATGCAGCAGATAAAAACTCTGCTTTGATTTACTTCTTAACACATAACTTAAGTCACCTCTTTGAAAGCTTTACAGCATGATTGTTTCCCAGCAGTAGGCTATGCAGAACCTAATTGAAACAATTACGGTGACGTCTAACAGCTTCAGTTGCATTTTGAGGATATCAGTTTATATTAAGATTTTTCCATATGAAAAACATTAAAATGTATGTTGTTTTGTCACCCTCTAGATAAATTATGATATTGCAGATAAATATTAAAATTACTCTTTAGAAAAGTTCAGATGTGGCTAGGGAAAAAAGACTTCCTGTGCCTATCCACTAAATAACCAGCAGCACATCCTGCAAAAGAAACACAGTTATCCAGGACATGAAATGCTGCCTCTTGGTTGTGTATCATTTCTGATAGTAGCTATCTGTTATAATGGAAAAAGCATCAGAGATGCATCAGGATCTATCTGGCAAGGCACTATAAGGTTCTCAATCACTTGGTCTCTGCAATGTGACAGTTGTTACAGTTCATGCTTTTTTTCTACAGAAACTTCAATGCACTGAAAATGTCAGGTTACAGCAGCAGCAAGATCTCCATCTATTTATTCCAGAATAAATATAAGACAAAAGTCACAGCAGAGAATTGACTGGCTCTGATGCATTAGCTCTTTTTCTCTCATTCTGAAATGCTATCAGTGCCTTTATTTCTTTTTTTAAGTAATGCATTATCATCTTCATCAAGATCAGAATCACTATGGGTGCCACAAACGCATGCCAACCTGAAAAGTTTCCATCATGAATCAACCTGTCTTACCTCTCCCTTTGGCTACAACCAGTGCAGAAAGCTTTCTCCAACACATTGTGATGTGACTACAGACCAGTACTGTCTGCTCTGTCCTTTTCACTCCCTGGTCTTCAGAGATAAGTAAAGACGTATGTTCAGCAAAAGAATGAGACAAATAGTGAGATGGAATAGAAAAAAAGCAGCTGATGCAGCTCAGGATAGGAAGCATTGTTATTTAGATTATCCTGGACACTGTTATCAGATTTTAAGCCAGTTTAAGTTTTAGAGATAGCAACATAAGCAGAAGTAGTTTTTCAATTTGCAATGGTAAATATAGAAACAAGAGGACTGCTGCTCCTTACGTCATGCTTGACATGTGCCATGGATTTCCATTTTGTTTCCAGTGACACCCCCCTGATAAATACACATTGAAAATGTGAAGCTTCTTTGTTTTTCCTTCAAGTTGTCCACTGTTACCTACATAAAGTTTTTTGTTTTGCTTTTCATTGACTGGCTGGTATTGCTTTTGCTTTCTCTTCAGAAAGTCTTTATAACAGTCTTTTAAAACAAGAGGTTTATCTCCCTTCCTTCACCCCTAATTATTAAGACTTTGCAGTAACCTCGTTTAGAGGCTAGAACAGGTTTTTATGCAGCCTCAAGGAGAGGGAAGAGACCGTAAATCAACATTAATGATCCATTTATAGCCAATCCTTGGTATATGAGATTATATTCTGGGAGTGAATTTTTCTTTAAAATAATATATTTAAAGCTGCTTCAACCCCTGAGGTGTTCACTGTGTTCACAAGTTTTGTATTCATTCAACTCCCCAAAACAAGCTACGAAGAGTAACTAAGCAGCATTCTGATATTTCACTTTGTTTATGTTAGATGGCCAAGAAAAGGAGTACCAATTTAAAGCAAGAGCATTATACTTATAAACAACAGCTTCCTAAACATTCTCACATTCTTTCTTAAGTTAAAGAGGTGGAGAGGGGAATCTGCACTGTAAAATTTACACGATCAATCACGAGCCATTACATCTATCAAAAATCCAACTCAAAGAGAAGACCATGTTGCTGACACAGTGAGACACTTCAGACAGCCCTTATGCAGGTTCAGAAAGATGTGGGATATGTCAGGAGCAGACATTATGAACTCATCCCATCAGTCCATTACATGGTGACTGCAGGATTCAGCTGTAGCTACTGTGCACCCTCAGAGGCAGCACCAATTTAGTTTTAGACTGAACCTCTAAAAGGGTGCCTGATATACACAACTCAAGTCAAAATACTGCACTGACAATTGTAATGTCAAATTTTGCTCTTGGTGATTTCAACATTCCCTATTGTTTCTACCAGAGTCTCCCCTGAGTCATCCTAAGCAAACAGTTTAGGATACACTACAATAGAGTGAGAAATGGCTTTGAATTAATAAATCCTTTTTAGTTAATTTGAGAATGGGATTAACTCATTTCAAAGTGGAGAACTCCATAAGAATGGGTTCAGATCCTTTGCTTCTTATAAAACAACAAAATATAAATTAGTTTGTAATGAAATACTACAAAATGCTTAAAAGAAAAATTATTATTAGCCAGGAAGAGAATTTATAAAAAGATTGTCAATATTGTTGTCTCAAATATTGCAGTTGAAAATGTTTGATTCTAAAAGTACCAATAGTATTTTCTTTGAATATTGCATACACAAACTTTGTTACATTTGAAAACACTTTAATATTTTAATTTAGTTATCTTTTAAAAATAACTATATTCCAGATATTTTTTTATGTATTTCACATAAATAAAACCTTAGTTTCGGACAACAAAAAGTGCACTGACAATTGTATATTTAAAATTTGTTCACAAGGTATGACTGAAGTCTTCCATTCATGAACAGAGAAAAGGATGTTACCCAAAAAAGAAGGAACAGCAGATGTCAACATAGTCATGGTGGATACAAATTGAAAATAATTATAGTGTTAACTGGATCATATTTTTGTAGTGGACATCTTCAACAACATTAACTACAATGAATTTTATCAAATAATTCCATAGTTTTGCATTATTTTAAAATAGCAAGGAAATTCTTCATATAGGCATTCATGTATTTGGAAAGAGAAAAGCTTTATCAGGAGTTTTATATATTTTTTTAAGAAAAGAGTAGCTTAATGGGTTTTTCATTTGAATCTCTCAGGAATCTTAAATCCATTTATAAAATGCCAAATGGAGTTGTACAGGAAGCATTAAGAATCACTAGCTAATTCTGACACTGCATGAATTTTCATACAATTTGCCAAGGTGCGAGTCAATATAAAATGCTGTGAATGACTCCAGTGAATCACACAATATATCTCCTTTGAGAAAATTATGAGATTAAGTAGTTGGTACAAGAAGCTGTTGAGAAATCCACTGAACATTCACTTCTTCACAAAGACTTATGGTTCCTTATGTCACAGAGAGCAGCCTGAACATCCCTGTAATGTTTACTTAGCAAAATGCAACAGTGGTGTAATAAAAATAAATAAATAAGGGCATACTTCTCCAAAAACCTGAATCCACTAAATTACCCATATTATCTAGAGTAATAACAAGCAGGAGAAAAAGAATAAACAGTACCTTGAAAGATAGGACTTGAGCATATCCCAACACACACAAAAGGATTTTGTTTTGGACACAGGATAAGTGCTCAGACCACTTTTCTGTATTGAATAGGAGCTGCTTAGGCAGGGATACAGGTAGAGCAGATCAGCCAAGAAAAGCTTCCAGATAGCTTTGGTTTATTTACCTGCTCAGACTTTTCTCTACAGTTTGAAATAAAAGAGTGTACAGGTGTATTATACCTGTTCAATGAAATATCATGCTCCTCATCATTCATTGTAACTCAGAACAATTTCTCTCACTGCAAAACCCACAGAGGCAGTTGCAGGCTCCAGCTGCATACAGTTCTGTAGGTCAGCTGACACTCCTGCCCACTTTTATAAGTTCTGGCCAGTCAAGAGCAAAGCTCAAGCTTTCCAGATTGAGGCATTGACATCGCATTTTGTCTTGCAAGGACAGAAAAACCACCAGCATAACATATAACCTGAGGAAGATTTTCTCACACAAAACAGGCAGAATAGTCAAGCTTCAACTGGAAAGTTATAAATCATCATGCTATTCCAGCATCCATCCAAAACTCCCACCAGAGTTTTTCAAGAACTCAGATGACTTCTTGCAATCTGCCTACTTTAGCAAAGGGAACAGGGAGGCGGAAACACAACCTTAAACTGAAGCTGAAGCCAGAGATGCACAATACACAGAAGAGAGGACAAATTGAGCAGGGTGAGGACAGGGTAAGATTTCTGCAAGCTGTTTGTAACACAGCCTCTGGGCGACGTGGACTGGTGAGGCAATTCACATCAGCTGAACCTAGAAGTAGAATTCAGTGGCCAAAAAACAGGCATCTATTACAAAAGTAAATGTAAAGTCTCTTGACTGCTCTCCAGAAGGGTTTGGGTCAACTACAGGTCTTCTTTTTTTACCATATCTTCCAGCCTCATGTGGCTGTCTCTGGTATCCTACAGACCAAACATCTGCATCCAGGTCACTGAATTTCCTGCCATGTTTTCCAGTGATGTTTTAAAATATTTCTCATTTTGAAATATTTCATGAATATTTGAACATCTTGTTTTAGAAAAGCATTGGAAAGTCTTGCTGGGCAGTTATTGTCCAAGGAAACTCTAAAATGCACTTTCTGTTAAAAAAACATAGAAGTAGTTCTTGTACAACTTTCTCATTGTAGCAGTTGATTCAAGTGGAAAAAAATACTAACTTTATCACAAGGATTTTGATTCCACCAGGAGAGTCAGTGACACTGTGAACATATGCTACATCACTTGAATACTCTCCAGTCTTGCTGCTACAACAACCAGGCTTTTGAAATAGCTCTCAAAAGCGAATTCTGGTGAAGATGGGGACTGCATTCCCTTTACTCCAGGTTTGAAAATGAAGCACAGTAGAGAACAAGGGCACAGAGCCAAAGCTACTGTTACCAGGTCATTAATGCAGAAAGGCTTTTTTTTTTCTGTGGTTGTTGTTAAATATGGCATAGAAAACCCTCAGGCTCCATGTGCTCTAGCCCTGCACACATACTCCTGTGCCATCTGTAACACCCACACACATCCTGTGCTATCTCTCCAATATCCTACATCATACATCTCCTGGAGAAATCATACCTAGTAAGTCAGACATTCACCATTAGGGAGACTGGGCTGCTTCAGTAACAGTGCTCTGAGTCATGGCTTTCTCAGTGCCTGAATCATTTGAACAGTTGCAGCAATCAGAGATCAATACTGCTCTTTGGGAATAGGTAGATTCTTGCTACTTCACACTGCAGCTTTGTGCTTTTCACTGTGCACATGGCTTTGAAGGGTGTGCAGAGAGGGACAGATTGCCTCAGTACTCAGGGAATGTGTCTCATATATTTGGTTTTTTCTAAAAGAAACAGTATCCAGTGACAGTAGGAAAGTCCAATTCTTACTCTTCATCATTTACTATACCAGCTGGCTGAAGTCATTCTGAAAAAAGGGACTATCTAAACAGAGAGGTTAAGAAAGGATGGAATTAACAACCCAAGTGGATTTTTAAAACAATGCAGTAAGCCATATCTAAATCTTGCCAAATAGGCACAGTGTCTCTGATTCTGACAGCCCATCCACATTTTACACTGGAAGTATTGGACTGTTGCCATAGTAAGAATGGAAAAAACTGGAACATTGAAATCACATAAAAAATTATCTTCTGTCTGATTGTCTTCTGGTCTAATGAAACAAAATGTTTTGATACTGTATATTTATAGATTAGCAAAAAGGTTCTCTGGCAGTTCAGGTTTGCCTTGGCCCCTTTTGTCACCTGTACAAGATATCAACAGCTCCAGGGTGTCAGCAGGTAGGATGCTTCTGAAAGGTACCAGTTGAAACTTATCAGGGAGCCCCAGGACATGCTGTCTAGCAGTTTGAGTGGATTAGACATACGATACTAAGGTGTCTGACAGCAAGTCTTCTATTACAATGGGGCATTTTCTAGTTAAGATCAGCCCCTGTCTGATATGTCCATACAGGTACAAAATACACACATAAACTTATATGTATGTATAGAGAGAGATAAAAAAGATACACATGCATACATGAAAGACTGGTTTCTGTTTTCCAAACTATGAAACAACATATACATGGGCAAGCCTTGATTAAGAGCCTGAGTAGATTTTTTAGGTAAAAAGCATTTTGAATAATCTGGAAGCAAATCCCCCTCCAAGCCAAACTAACCCTGATGTAATATCAGCAGTTATTTGTATTGTGTAAGAGCAAGAGCAAAGCAAGCTCTCTAGGTTTCTTTGCTTGAGCAAAAAATGTAAGTATAGCAGATCTCAGATAATTCTGTTGAGTTTCTCTGCTGCCTGATATATTTTGCATGACTATATGCATGGAGTTTTGTCTGAAACCTTACACTAAATGCAACAGATCCTGATGCCCACAATGATGTTTTTTACAGATCTTTATACACTGTAATCACAGTTGAAATAACAGACCTACCATAACTTGTTCAACTGTTTAATGAAAATAGTTTCAAGAGCTGTTCAGCATTTCACAGCAGTATAATTAATCCTTTACCATCCTTTACCAGCAAATTTTACCACTGGTAAAATTTTGCCATGTGGCAGTCATACAGGAACTCCCAGAAGTGTCAGCCATCTCAGCAAGTTTCCCTTTCAGCTTCACTTGCATCAGTCATGTCACAAATGAGTGTTTTAGGACACTCAAAGACTGACCAGCAAAGTTATCAGCAAAAGTAGGTTTAATATAAAATTGAAAGCATGACAAAGTTCTTTGGCAATGTTCACTCTACTGCTTACTGGATGGTTAAAGCACACAGAAAAATGAGATTAAAATCTAAAATTAATCAACCTGAAACTAAAATCAACCTAAAATTATCTACGTGGAGGCTGGGGATGGAAAAATGATAAACATGGGAAAGGGTAAGGATAAAAAGGAATAAGGGAGACTCTCCTGTTGAGTCACAAGGTTCAGAGGTGACTCCCTTGCCAAACTTAGCCTTGGACTCGACCAAAGGTTTGGACCTAAAGGGTTTGACAGCACTTAAACTTAACAGCACTTAATCAATAGACTAATTTAAACAATTTAAAAAAAGATTCTATAGGATTTAGTACAAGCACTACAGTTTCTCACTTACAAAGCCTAACTTAACTTAGAAATCTAAGATTCAACATACATAATGCATTTACTACAGCATATTCACATGCACACAGACCTGAAGGTGTACATATAAGATATACCTGTGAAAAATTCCCCTTGAGTTCAGAACTCACGATGGATGCCTTTGCATCTTTGTAACAGGAAAAGGATTGAGCCTTGAGGAGTGGGAGTATTAGCCCAGGCTCTGTTATCTCATCATTTGATGGTGGTCCTCCAAGTGTAGCAAACTTGAGAGTTCTCTGTCTCTGAGAGGTGTCACACTCAGAGGGAGGTTGCTGGTCACAGCACGCTGCAGTCCAGGAGAGCTCAAAGGGTCTCACTTAGGACTGCTGTTTATAGGGTCACAAGAGGCTTTTTTTTTTTTTGTCATAGTAATCTTTCATCCTGGTTGCAATTCAGGTTGATAACTTTCTATGAAAGTTCAACTACAGAAATGTTGTTCCACTTGAGTTGTTATTCAGGCAAGTAAAATGAGTTTCCAAGGCTGTCATTAAAAAGCAGGAGCGCATTAGACAGCATAAGTTCCTGGGAGCAGACAGTGTTTCTGATAGTCTCAAGAGGAGCTTAGCCCAGGTGCTGTTCATCAAGGCTGAGGCATAACAAGCATTTCTGAAATCATAGTGCAGCCCGAGGAGGGATCGGGAAGAGGATGCACCACCACAAGACAATGACAATGATGTTCATTTTTCATCAGTTAAACATAGCATGGTCAGATGAGCGGAGTAGAAAAAACGGAAGCACTGGGTCCCTCCTTTTTTTGTCACTCAGTAATATAACCACCTGATACCTACATGAGTGGAAGCCTGCAGAATAAAAATGAAATTTCAAGTATTGGTGCCACTGACTCCCCTTAAGAGCAGAGACCTTATTGAGGTTCCACAGCTGAGTTTCTCCTGCAATGGCTGTGGCAGAGGAGCTGCTCAGATGGTATCTGGCAGCCATAGGATGCTGTCACTAATGTAAAGCTCCACAGATATCCTCTTTGGCAGATTATGAATTTTCAACCCCTCCACCAACATACTGCTCCAGGAGATATTTTATTTTGTTTTTGCCTAATGTTGGTTCTTCATAATCTTATGGATGAGATTCAACTCTTTGTTCAGCTACTGTTACTAAGAGATAGTGTGGGGTCATATCCTCTATAGGCAGTCTGGTTACTTCCATATTGATGTGTGCTGCACTGAATTAAGCATCAAGATAATTGGGAGAGTATTTGGACATTATAATAGAAATAAATCATACTGTGTCCTATTCTTTCTTCACTGACTACAGCAAAGCAACAAGATACCAGGCTTCTCAGAAGAAGAAAAAAATATTCTCATCCTTTGTTATTCAAGTAGTTTCATTTTCTATAATGTAATGAAAGACTGACTGGCAACAAATTCATTAATCTGTAGCTTCATGGCTAGAAATGAAATAACAGCCACTTCATATACCTCAAAGTGCTCACTGTACATTTTACCCAAAATCTATTTTATACAATCACGAATAGAAGAAGACAATTCCATCCTGAGAGAAGTAGGTGAGACCCACTACCCTCTCTCCCTCTAGTCTAGCCTACAAGAGGAAAGCATCTTTACTGGGACACCTCACTCTTCTTATAAACTATACTCTATGGTACCCATTCTAGAAATTAAAAAATATATATTTGGCTTCATGGAGTGCCATTTAAGAATCTGGGCCCATGTCATTTTATTCTTCAAAAATCACAGTACGCTTTAGTACAAAAAGACAGTTACTTCTTCACAGTTAAAAAACCCCCAACTTAAATCCATTTCCATTAATAAAAAAGTAGAAAAAAATAATATTGGCATTGTCTAATACTTGTTATAAAGCAAAGAGCAAGGATTTTTTTAAAATTGTGATAACATAATACTGAGCCCAGTAGCTATATAATACTACTGTAAATATGGGATAATCGGCAATCTGAGTAGAATGTAACCCCAGGATAATTATGCACTTCTCTATATCTTTAAAACAAAGCCTTATCGTCACATCTAAAAAGTGGAAGTTACATGGTAATTATTCTTTGAATTACTTTGTAACTGGTAGTATAATTATCAAGTAATCTGCATGAAAATAATTAGGTATTTACATAGTCTTTGCAACGTAATTACAGAGTAGTTGGTTGATTATGCAGCATGTGCCTTGTAACAGAAAGTGATACGAAAAAGACCAAAAAACCCTATAAAAATACTTGCCTTTCAAGTAAAATGAATTAAATCTCAAAAATAATTTCTCTATATTTTGCAGGAATATGTATGTGTCTGTGTGTATACATACATGCCTCTCTGTGTGCATTAAAAGATGGAAAACTGTAGAAACAGAAGTGTGCAAATCATGGCAGTTTCCTTGGTGGAAGAAACTTGTGAAATCGATCATTTTTCAAGTCATAAATTTTGCTCAGAAGACTATAAGAATTTCTTCCATAATTCACAGCTATCCTTAACTCTCCATCTCACGAGCCCATTTGCATTCAGAGATGCTTAATAAGTTGATAGGAACAATATAAGAATACAGTAATTGTTTAAAAACAACTACTCTGGCTGACTTTTACTCTGATTGTCACCTGAAAAATTAATTCACAGTATACTTTTTGTTTTAATTTTAGAGACATTATGAATTATCTCTCTTTTTTTAAGAAAAAATATGCTAATGGCAATAGTTTGCTTTTGTTGTGAACAAGGCAGCCAAATAATTGATTTTGATGCCTGTTACACATCTGCACCTTCTGTTCTGGATGCACAGTTCTAGTCACATTCAATTATCAGAGGCAGATCCTGCAACAATGGAGATTATTTCTTAAGTAGAAAGTCATTATTTGGTAATCATTTGTATTAAAATAGCACTACAGTATGAATGGAATGTAAGTGCTCAAAACATTATAAATATATGGTCACAAGGTAAGTTATAAATGGAGAGGAATAAGAACATTCTTTGAATATCACAGACAACAAACAAGCACCATCAATAGAAAAATTCTGAGAGCATGATTTCATATGTGACTATCTCATCAAAGGAAGTAATAATTATTTTTATGTTTCTTCCTTATTAAATTGTTTTCTTCTAGGCAGCTTTGGACTGTTTTTCTAAGCCTACCCTATCTATGTCCATCTATATTATGAAACCAATACGATTTTTAAAGCCACAAACCATTTATGATCATCTAGGTTGACCTTCTACATAAGAGAAACCTGCTCATTCTTGTATCCCATTCAAACTGATGTGTCAGACAGCTCTCCTTTAAATGAACAACTGTTTTTCCTCTGTTCATTTGTTTGGTCTTTAGTCAGGGAATTTCCCATTGTTCTTAAAACAAAATTACCTAAATTGAATATTAAATACAAAATTGAATTATGATCTCTATCTTCACTTTTTTAATCCAGTAAGTAATATAAACTGATGGGAACCATATAAACTAGTTTCTTAAATGAATGTATAAAAGTGCAAGTAATTTCATTATTTTGAATGTCTCAATTATTCTCTATGAAATATTCCAGCAAAAATATGTTCTTAATGATTCAGCAAACAGCAAACCCGTTTGATACACCTCAGATGTCTGGAATGATTTTTTCCTGCTGAAACAAGAATATGTTTCAAGCTGACAAAGTGTGAGAGTTCCTGTTTTCCTTCACTGCTTAGCTTAATTTCACATAGAGGCTAAGGGCAGCTTATAAAACTGACAATCAGATCATTTCTTATGCATAATATGTGGAATTTGAGTGTGACAGGATGCATCTAAATTTTCCAAAGCTTGCCTTTCTTCAGAACTGTGGCTCAAAATCTCATCTACTATCTACTTTTTGAGGAAAATTGAGAAAGAACAAAAGACCAGATCTGCTTACTTATTAGTGTGCCCATTAAATTGGTCAGTCTAAAGGGAGAGAGTTAACCAAATAGCTTGAAAATTCTACCAATAGCTATCAAATACCTTTTGTCACCAGTAGAGGTAAAAAGAATTAATAGAATAATTAGGTGGTTTGTATTTTCTGTATCATTGGAACAACAGAGGAAAGTACACCCAGCTACTTAAAGAAGCAAATTTCATTATAGAGGTCTAAAACAGATCTGAACATTATTACCTTGCTGTGTCATTAAAAAACTAAAGTTCACAGCAAATACCAGTGTCTGGCAGGTCATAGGAAAAAAATAAGGCCTTAATTCAGAAAGACAAAAAAATAAAGGAAAAAAAAAAAGAGAGAGAGAGAGAAAAAAAGGAGAGAAAAAAACCCATAGGTCAAATTGAGCTGAGACACCTGTCGAGGGGTTGAACTCAGTACCAATTTTCAAATGTGATAGAGAAGGGCATGGGACACATCAACTCCACTGTGCTACAAAGCTTCCATTTCCCATAACTCACTCACTGTGATTAGAGCTTGCCCAAAATATAGGAAGGTTTTCTTTTATTTTACATTCCAGGGTTTCACCATGATGAACCCTAGAGAGAAGATCCATTAATGATATCTGTAAGGCTTTATAAATTTGTCATTTTGAAGCTGTGGAAACCTGAAAACAAACAAAAAACTTTGTCAGATAAAAATCAGACTATATGAGTTGTTAGCTGGTGACACTAAGGAGTTAACAATACTAAAAAGAAAAAAAAAATCCAATTCACAACATGATCAGTATTTTAAACTCCAGACAGCCTTGAAATATGTTCATACAAGCTTAAGCCATCAAGTTCCATTTCTGCTAGACAGGAGTTTTTAAGAGCTATTTCCACTTTGTTCAATTGATTTACATGATAAACAGTGCCTGAGCTAGGACCAGCCACTGTCTCATTCTCCAGCCTACACTAGGGAACCCAAGGCCCTAAACACCTACATATTTTTATTCCTCTGTGGTTTTTTTTTTTTTAATTTACATTTCGCTGTTGATTGCTGAATTTCTTTGGTTAGTTAATAGAAGACAGAGCCATTAACGGGTAGCAGGTTACATAAGGCAAGTTCTTGCACGCCGTATGACAGGTTAAATTGCCCTCTAACTCTCCAGGACAAGCCTGAATGGAAACTCCACAGGAGCACAATTGGAGTTAAGAGCTCTGAATGCTCTTCTATGGCAAATGGCAGTAGTCTGACCCTGCAGGACTTGTTCTCTCTGCAGCAAAGTGTGATAAAACAAATGCCTCCCTCATTAGAGGAATTAGTGCTGCCTCATCTCCTGTGCGTCTGTGTCTCAGTCCTAGGAGCCAAGTACTCTGCCTCAGGTGCAGACATACTGTGGCTGGGGGCCAAGACTTTAAGGGGTCTAGCAGACTTTTTCCCACCTGCCCTGTATGGTTCAGGAGCTCCCAAGTTACATGGCAGCAGTTGCAGCCCAGCTGCACAACTTTCCTCAAATTTAGAAGGGGGCTGCTCTGTTGTTTGAGGAGCGCACTTGCTGTGACCAGAGAACTATGAGAAAAAGGGCTGTTTCAACTTGACACAGAGACAAGGCAGGCAGTTGCAATTTTCCATGCCCTCTATTTCAAAGCAATGCTATAAACACTGAGAAGGTTTTCATCACTAGGGAATCTCTAGGAAGCTGTGAACTCACCTGGAAGTCTCTTCTTCAGTCGGGTAACCTAGAATTTCTCCCTCCTTCAATAGCCACAGTTTTCACAAACTCTTTAAAACATAATTGTCTGAGAGATTACAGCTTTCTACCCAATCAGACAGCAGACTAGAGAATTTCCATAGGAAATCAACCTAAAGAGCGCAAGAGTTGAATAGGCTTTTATTGGATGTGTCTGAGTCCTTCCCTGGATCAAGTCAATGTAGTTGACTGCTCATCAACAACCATTAATACTGGATCAGGTTTCATAACTATACTAATTATCAGTATTCATATTGATTTTATATGCATTTTTTTATGTTACATCTGTGCATTTAAAAGCTCATATAAAGCCAAATATCAAAGCCAGGTGAGTATTCTAGGGTTTGGGGCTTTTTTTATGTGATTCGTTTATACACCCTCACAATGTGTGCTTTCAAGTGCCAGCTAAGTAATGTACAGGATATTACAAACCATATTCAGTCTTTCCATAAGACAAGGACAATTCCACCAAAAATCCCTCTGCTTAAGCCAAGAATTTCAACAGCCTCTAGTCTTTGGAAATACTAATCTCAAAGCCCACAATTTAAATTAAAGAACAAGTTTTGTTTCAGTCTTTCACTTTTCCCAAAAGCCTCTTAGTGTAGGTAAGTGAATTCAGTTTTTCTTTTTGGGGTCTCCTTCACACACAGCATTCCACCCCACACCTGGTTTATGTTCCTGGCTCCTGTGTCTTCCAATAGATATCTATTCTAACAGTCATATAGTAGTCTTGTATAGCAAATGGAAAAATTCAGGAGCTTATTACACTCAGAAGTCATCATCAATATGACATAAATGCTGTGCCTCAAAACTAAAAAATTACAAAACTGATAAAAAGTTCACACTTCACTAGAAAATCCTACTTTACCTAATATTCCACTGTAAAAGAAATTCAGTAAGCAAAAAGCATTTTTGACAAATACCAATGAGTTACATCTCCCTGCTTAGGATGCAACCAAGAACTACTTTCTCCAGAATCTTAATCTTCAGGAAATGTCATGCACCTTACCTATCATAGTTTAATTAAAATCATTCTCCAAAGTACATTAAGCCACAAAGTAAATTTAACAAGTATATCTAGGGCACTGAAAGTGTGAAGCTGAACAAAGGGGAGAAAAAGCCTAATGAACAACTGGGAGTGAATAAGGAAAATTAGAGAAATAGCTAATGTTCAGTGTGGGACAGGGTGTGACATTTAAAATAAACAAAAGTGCCACAAAAGAATTCCTACCTGCATGCACTTCCAATAGCTGACTCTGCTGATACTTGCTGGTTTTGTAAGTGCTGGCTTTCTGAATTCACTGATAACGCTGAGTTAGGAATTTTTCACAGAAGGGTGAGATACAGGCATTTCCAGCTGTATCCTTCAGATGACAGATTTATAGAGATATTGCACTTTATTGCAGTCTTATGCTTATGATTTGGCCATACAATGTGCACAGAGATTATTGTCATGTAACAGGCTGGTGGCTTTTTCTTCTTGCCCTGCTAACAGGTGTTGATCCTGCCATGAGATGCAAAGTGATGACTCACTGCAGCAGATGTGGCTCCTGAACTCTGTCCCACTTGTACCAGAGGTATAAGTCTCTCTGGAAGACAAACTCTGCTGAACTCTTCTCAGGGAGGCACATTGCAGCTAGGCCTGTCTGTGGAGTCTGGCTGACCTAGAATGTCTTATTTTGGTAATAATGATGGAGAAAAAAACAATTCACAAAAATTGAACAGAGGTAATCTGTCCTGAAGGAATCTTAGAAACCTGATTGTTTATATATTGAAATCTAGATTAATTTCTATATGCTTTCCCTCGCTCAGACATCATGAATGTCAGGATTATGTGTGCCTAGCAAAACATTATAAATCTACTATCTTTGGATTTTCTCAATGTGCCTGTTATTCAAAAAGCCACTGCTTGCTGTTGTTGATCTTTCAACCCACTCTTTATTTTGCATTACAAGGGCAGGATTACTGGCTCTTGCAGTAGTTTAATTTGAGAAATGCATTAGAATTTCCTTTTTCTCAGTAAGACATTGTCATTAGAATAGAATGCATCAAACATTCTGCACATGCACCCTTCATATTTTTCCCTAATAATTTATTTCTGTGACATAGCCAGTTCTAACATTATGTCTAACAGTGAAGTATTTTGTGATGATACATATGTAGAAGATCAGACTTCATGGGCAAAAGCTAGTTGCTCTAAAGTACTAGCAATTCAGAGACAGTGATAACTGCTAACCTCTGTGGGACTTCCTCACTAATATTAATATCATAAGTGGATTTTGAGTAGGCTTTCAAAAAAACTTTTTGCCCTTTTTTTTAAAGGTCACAAGCTCTTCTGACAACATCTCTGAACTGGCCGTTCCAGGCTGTCCCATCTCTACCAATATTATTATATTTATTGCCTCCCTTCTTAAACAAATTGGTTGGTTGTCCATAATTATCTACTTCTTCACTTCAATAAAATTATTCAATTAAACATATGAAAACTTGCAAAAAGCTTAAAGGAATCAAAACTGGAGCAGAGTTAAGACCAATTAAAAAGCCTGAATCCTCAGACATGGAGGCAGAGAGGTTATGTTACTGCCCTCATCCAGTAGCAGTCCAATCTTAACGATTTTACCTTTGCTTTTTACTTTCCTTTTTCTTCTGTGTCTTCACATATTGTTGATTACTGAGCACCAAAAGTGGGTTGTAAGTTCCCAGTAGAGAGGAAGAAGGATCAGTTCTGAATTTGTCTTTGAGAGGCACAAGTGATATGTTACAAACTTCACAAAAACATGCTAAGCTACATTGAAGAGAACAAAAAACAGCCAGGGGAACAGATTTGGTAGTTTTTGAAGTAGTTCAGCTTCTACATATACTCATCACTAAGCTTAGTCATACATCTTGCATCAACTACACTAACTTAAGAGTCTCTCATATAGCTTAGGGAATGTCTGCACTTCGTAATGGATTATCTTAAACCAGTAACAAATGGAGAGCCCTTACTACAAGAGAATAAAACTGCCCCAATCTTTTTTGGGGAAAAAGATATTTCAGAAATCTCTGCTTATGTAGAACTGGCTGGAAAATAGACTGCTGGTTTAGATTTGTTTGCAACTACTGTTGAGATGCAACATTTCAGTGAAATTTGTGGCCAAAATTTAAGATTTGGAAACTTTCAACCACCTTATACTGAGGGTCACCCTGCAAATAAGCATCTTTAAACTGCAAGATCCTGTAATAGTCTTGCTTGTACAAATGTATAGTGCAGAGCTAAGGAAAAGCATCACTGAGTGGTTTGTCTGCACAAAGGTATTGATTTGTGGCCAGTGTTCTGACAACATGAAGGTGTAAGATTTTTGCAGACAGCATTGTTTTTCAGAATCTGAGTTAAACAATGTTATTTCCAAGAAGCAATATGACCCTTCTTGTAACGGTTCACACAAGAGGCCAGTCTCTAAATCCGAGTTCAAAATGCTTCTCTCTCTTCATTTTCCCAAGTGTGTCCTGGGGACAGTCCTGTTACATCTTCTTATTCTTAATTGGAATCAAAGCAAAAAATGTGAATTTGATAAATCACAACCTGCTCCAAATGCTTCTTATTAGTGCAGATGCACTTAGGAGACAGTCCAGCAGGAAAACAGTTAAGATTTAACTATGTGCACTCTTCTTTCTGTCACTGGCTAATTGCTCTCACTACAGTGTTATCCCTTATTGCACTAATGTATTATATTCTGAAGAAAATATTGTAGTATTCTGTCAATACAGCACATGCCTTCAAACTGAGGGTATTTCTTTGGTAAATAAAGTACATAAAGACTCAGCTCTTTTCCATTTGTTCTCAAATTGATTTTTTCATCGATTCCTCAGAATTTCCAATACTACTTCATTGCAGTCACTCAACTTACTGTACACAGTTTGAAATAAAAATTAAAATTGAAACGAAAAAAATCTTGAGTAACCTTCTTGTCACCTATGAATAATTACACTTTTTTTAAATTTTAGTGAATCATTTTATGAAAAAATGGATTATTTAGCATGCAAGTTACTTTACCAGAATCCTCAAAGTAAAACTTATTTTATTTTACATTAAAACCCCAAAGCTGATCTTACATAGCTATTCCTGAAAAATACTTCACACTTTCTTAAGGAAAAAAAAAAAAAAAAGGTGATTGGAAATTATGCCAACCCAAGCCAAATAAACCAAAACAAAACAAAACAAAAAACCACAAAAAACAAACAAACAAAAAAAAAAAACCCTGCAACCAAATCAAACAAACCCTTGCAAGGTCTTCGGTGTTTTAGAATTATGTGTACCTGAATAGTATGCCTTTATGGTAAGTTTTTTTTTTTAAATTCACTAACCCATCTCAGTGGTGAAAACTCTACAAAACCCAAAGACTTTCCAGTTAGGGAAGGACTGCAGGATGCACATATTCCACAGGATACCACTTATAAATGTGTAATGGCTAAAGTGTTAAAAAGAGAGGTATAAAGTCAAGTCCTTAAAATACTTAACAAGTTAACGAAGAGCCATCACACCATAAACAGAGTATTGCAGACAAAACATAACACTTTGAAGACACTAATCATGCTGTTCAATGCTGAACACAAAATATTGTCTTAGATCTGGGAGTCAAAGAGACCTCACAGTCATAGGCTATATTGCCACAGTCATTCTTTGGTGTGATGGATAACTGCAGTTATCAGTTGGATAACGCATCTGCAGCCTGGTGGAGGCCTTGTCTTGGGCAAACAGAAAGACTGGCTCTGCAACTGAAGAAAAGGCTTCAGAGACCAAAAAAGCAATAGGATTCTTGGGACAAGAAGTGAAACAAACAAAACAACAGAGGCAGGAATGAGATCAAAAGGTCTAAACAGAAGTACAAGATGGGACATGAACAGACGTCTGGACAGCAGCCACGTTTCTGCAAAACAGTTCTTAGCAGGCAGTAGAGGGAGGCTCTAGCTGCATTTGTATGATGAAGGCAGTGTCACAGCTGCAGAGTCAGACCCAGAATAAATGGGGAGTGGAGAGCTAGGGTGTGGGAGGCAGGGAGACAAAGGGATTGTGCCATGTTGTGTGATATAGTTGTAGGCAGCCAGATGTACAATCCATTCAATTCAAGCAAGAGCTGCAGGCATCTGTCAAAGCGACACCTCCCCCATGGAGCTTCCTCCTATCTGGCTGACGGATGGTTTCAGAGTTGCCAAACATATTTGTTCATCAGTAGAAGGGCAACACCAAAAGCCATTTGTTATTAACCTCCTCAAACAATTTGATCAAAACCCATTTCCAAAAGCATGTGGGGTAGAATAATCTAGACCACAAATACTTTTTCTTCCCAGATGCCCAACGTTCCTTTTGTCTGTCACTTTAGCATCAGAACACCAGATGTCCTAAATAAATCTGAACCCAGTATAATATCAAATTCTGAAGTGTCTAGGCAAAATATCTAAATTTTACAAAACACAGAAATGTTATGTGTCAAGCTCTATTTAGTGTCAGAGAAGGAAGTGGAACAAGATCGTTTCCTGAACTACAAAGGAAAATTTCATCCTTTAGTTTTAAAAATTCTCTGTAGATGTTACCATGGAGAATTAAGAGAATAATTTCACAACATGTTTCCCATACAGATACTCAGAGAGTCAAAAAGATAATGGGAAAAAAAAATCCAACACTGAATATCTGACAAATCATACTGATTACCAGACTATATGTATACATGCACTGTCTGTATATTTGATCCTGATGTTTAAATGACATTGATAAAAGTAGTTTAGTTTGAGGTGGTCAAGATAACAAATCCAAAAGATTTGTAACCTTCCTGGGAATCAAGTTCAAGAGTATAATCCTTCAGACTATTTGATTCTTTTTCCTTTTTGTACGGAATAAAAAAAGATAATTCCTACTTGTCCATTCTGAAGATAAGAAGACAAAATAAAGGTTCGACTCTAAGAATGTATCCCAAGAGGCATTTGGAGCAATTTTCCTTAAAAAGGACAATCATTCAAGGGATTATAGATCATCGCTTCCTAAGTCCTCCCACTGAGACGATATTCTTTCAGCAACCTCACATGTTCTTGATCATTCATATTTGAAGCTTTAGTGCCATTGACTGCTCTCGCTTTTTTTGGGATTAACCTGATCTAAATGAGGTGAGCTGGTGCTCTGCAAGCTTAGAGCACAGAGCCTGAAATATAACTTCAGTCCGTAACTACACAACCCTGAAGTGTCATAGCATTTTGTCTCACAGCGACTTCCGCAGAGGACAAGTTTTTAGAATAGGCATCACTAGGCAATGGGTCAGAAGTATGTTTATCTCCCTGAAGTGTTCAAGCTTTCTAAACAAGAGAAATTGATAACTTGGATTTCTGAATGAGGCTTAGCCTCCTTGGAAGTTGATCTATGAAAGCCTATCACCATGGGGTATGCTTTCAAAGAGTCACATGGGGGTTTAATGGTGTGATTTTCATGTACTATTCAAGAGCAAAGGCCTGCCTCTGCGTTTTCAGTTGTGTTGGGTAAAAGCAAGGAGTAAACACATATATGTACCTACCCATAGAATTATTTTTTTGTTTTTCTCTTATATATTATGCCCAAATTTCTTCAGTTTTCTAGAGATATTCATATCCATTGGCTGCAAATCAACCAATTCTTTCTCAGGAAAGTGATCTGATCTGGGTAGGTAATGTCTTGGAGGCATTTCTTCTCCACTCCCAGACAATTTGGTGAGTAATCTATAATTAAAATGACTGTTGCTTTAGGTGTCTAACAATACATTTCCACACATGTGTGTCAGTTTGCCACAGACGCATGACAGAGGCCACGTATGCCATGATTATAGACAGACTTCTTTCACATACGCACTAGTATTTTTAAAATGACACTTTGAATTTTTTTTATTTTTTTTTTTTTTCAGCTTTAGTTTGGTAAAAGAAAGACTACTGTGAAACAATAATGATGGGTATTCCTACCACAGAAAAAAAATAAATCTAGTTTACATTCCTCATTCCTCAGCTTAGATTATTGAAAACTTTCATATAGGCCTTGATAAATACAAATCTGTCTTTACTCAATTTTTAGAATCTGGAACTCAAAGACGGCACTTAAATCAAGATCTGGAAGTCTTGCTAAATGAGAGTTTTATACTGAAAAGCTTTCTATATTCTTACACATTGAATTTCTGGACACTCTGTAACCTTTTTCATTAGAATGTAGATTGTTTATGTGGGAGATCAAAAGCTTTTCAAAAATGTGTTCTCATGTTTATCTACATGATTAAAGCTCCTGAATCCAGCAGAGAATATAGATATTTTTTAGAGCCAATCTTTAGGAATTTATATTTACTCAAAAACTCTTAACCAAAGCATTTCATACTTGTAATGACTAAGTGCATTCTGTGGGTAGAGTTTCCAGGTCGACTTCTCCATTCTGGCTTTCCTTTAATGAATTCAGGCTTCTAAACCATGTTTGTATACATATTAAAAACATACATGTAACAACAACAATGACAACAAATAATTAGAGAACAATTGGAGAAGACTTATTAAATTTTTGAGTGACTTCTCAGACAGATGAATTTGCTGAATAACATATATATTTTAAAAAAAGAAAAAACTATAAAACTACTGTAAGTCTTTTTTAGAAGTTAATTTGTAACACTTAGGTAGTGTTCTTTTTTGCATAGGTCACTAGTATACCTTCTTGAGAAGACTAATGAGCAGTGTTATTTCAATACAAATTTGAGTAAAATCAGAATATATTCTACAATATTCTAGTGTTTACCACAGTGACAGATTTTCCTACTCTCAATCAGGCAAATTTGTATATCAGGCTTTGAGTTACATCCAAGTTTGGGTCAGGAAGAATGTAAGGGGGTGTGTGTTGTTACCCCACCCTCTAGGCCACAACTTCCTCAGGGAAAAAAAAAAGTAAAAAAACACCCTTATGTTATGATTAAAAGGAAGAGAGAAATCTTTTATGAGTAAATACATTCCCCATTTGTTGTGTTCATCTGTTTCAACATTCTTTCATTAATTGGCATGCTGACAAGTAAATTCTGTATTTCTCACCTTTCTTTAGATAATAAGACATTCTAGAAATGAAAGCCTGTGAGAACTTTTATTACTAATGTTCAAATTAAGCATATCTTCAAAAGGTTGGCTTTATAGCTGTAGATGATAAAAACAGCAAGGATTCAGACAATATTGTAATATAGAAAAGTTCCTGAACTTCATTTCAGCTGTGATAACAAACTTTGTGAGTTCTTTACCCGTAGCAAATATAAGGAAGAAGAGAGGCAGGCACTGATCTCTTCTCTGTGGTCACCAGTGACAGGACCCAAGGGAATAGCCTGAAGTTGTGTCAGGGTAGGTTTAGGTTGGATATTGGAAAAATGTTCTTCACTCAGAGGGTAGTTGGGCACTGGAACAGGCTACCCAGGGAAGAGGTCGCAGGACAAAGACTGATGAAACTCAAGAACCATTTGGACAATACTCAAGGGCATGTGGTGTGACTCTTGGGGATGGTTCTGTGCAGGGCTAAGAGCTGAACTCTATGATTTTTGTTGGTCCCTTCTAATTCAGCATATTTTTTTGATTCTGTGTGATTCTGTGAAGGTAATTTTGAGTTAACCCTGGGATGAAGAAAGTCAGACTAAGTTAAACTACTTCTATTTTCTCTCAAACTTAAAGTGTGCTCTGGGTAAGTCCACGTACAGTAACTCAGTCATACTTTTGAAATCTAAGAATATACCCAAGGGCTTTGATTAAAATATTGTTTCTTGCAAAACAATCACTAAGGAATAAATTGAAGAAAGAGGTAAGCTCTTCTTGGTATGCAAAACAAAATTTCAAAGATGTGGTAACGAGATATTAGGCAACAAATATGAGTGGTGTACATGAGTTATTTATATTTAAAGTGCCAAAGGGTAGCTATATGCAAGGGTGCTATGCACCCTGACAGCTAATTAAACTTACGATCCATATAGGAATAGCATCACATCAGCATAATTAGTTTACCAGCTGGTGAGTCAGAAGAGCAGAACCCTTATATAATAATAAGGGATAATAATTCCTATAATAATCCTTTCTATAATTTCCATTGCAAGCAGAAGACAGTACACATGATATGTTTTCTCCAAAGTTGATGATCATATCTTGTACAATAAAAATTAAGGTAATCACATGAATAGCATCCACCAGCTCTGAATAGGCACCAACATCCATTTATTAGATGCTGGTTGCACATAGAACAAAGCTGATTCCTGACTTAAATGTCGTGGAACCTATAGGCCTTTCAAGACTGAAAAAACATCTATGTGCTTAAGTTAAGCAGAGGACCAGTGAGAGAGCACCAAAATTAACACACTCAAGACTAACATCCATATTGCAATTCACTATCACATACATGTTTACATTCCTTCCTCTCAAGTCTGTTTCATCTCTCCCTTTGAGCTGATTAAATTCACCTTCATCAAGACTGGATTCTTGGCTCCACCATGCACTGAAAAAGAAACCACTTGTTTTACAGCTGCTGAGAAAGATTAAAATGTTTAGAGCAAGACTATGAAATAAACAGGTTTTTAGTGTCAATTACTAATGGACTCTTGCCCTGAAGAAAATTATCAACTCTGTTTCTGTTTCACATGGGATAATAAAACCCATAGTAAACCTGACCTCCTGAAGTTAGTTTATCTTGGATTATAATTTGAATCTTTAATGACTGAAGCATTTAAAGGAATACCTGCTTTTCAGTTTATATGCTGAGCACACTTTGGAAAAATTCTATACTATATGATTATGTATACCAAAATACAAAAATTATAGATGGTGTTTCCATATATTTTCATAATTATATTCAGTTTATTATGAAGCTTTCAAGCAGGATTATATACTCTCCTCAAAATGGGGTTTGTTAGAGCTTATAAAAATAATTCCTTACGATCTTAAGTTAGAGACACACTGAGCTTTTGCTGATGCTAGTGCATACCTTCATAAAAGCTATTTAATGTGTGTTTAATTTATTTTATTTAGTGGACTAAAAGCATAAATTCTCACATGAGTAAATGCAATCACATCCCTCTGTGGGATCTCATGTGATCTCAGTCACTGCCCCAGTACTGTTGCTCCTTCCAAAAAAACAGCCTTGTACTTTGTGAGAGGTGGGTACAGCCAGAACATCCCTGAATTGTGATTGTTTAGAAATGATGATGAATATCTGAGTATTTTTCAGCTAACTAGGTAGTAAAGAAGTAAAAATATATATACCAAACCACCACTGAATCATGTCAATTAGTAAATCCCTAACTCCAAGGCTCTTATCTTAACTGGAAAGAAAAAGAAATGATTGGGAGCTATTACACAAAAGTACGTGTCAGGCTGTATGTATTTTGAGAGCAGGAGTGATGAGAGAAAGCATGTGTGGGGGGTAAGAGTGAGAGAAATAAGAAAAAGGTAGGGCTGCACGTTGCAAATCATGGTTTGGGACACGAGGCAGATTTCTGAAAGACACTGTCAATGTTGCAGCTTTTTTTTCCTCCACAATCTCAACTAAAACTTACAAGCCAAAAGCTCAAAGGAAAGATATTCTTCCAACAGACGTGGAACAGTTCTGGATTCAGTGCACTGCTGTTCTATGCCCCCTCTATGAGCTACTCAGTTTCTCAGGTCTTCCCTGTCTCTTACAAGCATAAAAATGTTTTCTCTTTTGGTCCTTGTTTATTTTATTTGTTCACAAACAAGAATTACCTATCCTAACTGGCAACCCAGTGAACTAATAGTCTCACTACAACTAGAATGGGGATCCAGACAAGTATGAATTAGGTGGGGGGATACAAATGTGTGTGCTTGTTCAATGATTTTAAGATGACACCTTATGAATGACTTGATTAATATGATATTCTATTAACTATCCTTGCTGAGGATTAGTGTGAAAGCTAAAGGTATACATGTATTCAAAAAGAGATTCAATAACTTAGTGAAGAATAAAGCAAGAGCTCTAGAGGTGCCTAATTAATTAATCGCTGCAAGATGACCAGGTATTTATGAGGAAAGATCACATTATGTGCATGCTTGTTATTTCATCATTTTTTTGACCTTAGCGTCTTAGAAAATCCTGATTTGAAAAAGATCCACAAGGATCATGGAAGGCCAAATCTTGGCCCTGCCCAGGACCATGCCAAGAATCACACCATGTGCCTGAGAGTGTTGTCCAAACGCTTCTTGAACTCTGGGAGGCTTGGTGCTGTGACTACTCCCCTGGCACAGTTTTGTGCCATTCCCTTCTGTCCTATCACCGGTCACCAGACAGAAGAGATCTTTTCCTGTCCCTGCACTTCCCTCATGAGGAAGCTGAGGACCTCAGTAAGGTCTCCCCTCAGTCTCCTCTTCTCCAGGCTAAAAGAAGCCAAATGACCTCAGCCACTCCTCAAATGGTTTCCCCTCATCCCACATGTCTTCACATATAGAGAGATGCTGTCTGCATCTTACACTTCTCATCAGAGAGGGTGAGGAGGCCATGTGTAACAGCTCTGGCTCGTCACTTGCAATGATGACATCATCTGCAGGCCTAAGTAGAATCTGAAATGCACATCACATGGCAAAAGGTTTAAAAGGTAAAACGATATGAGATTCCCAGATATTTTGTTTTATTCTTTTTTAATTGCCATTTTTCCTGGGAATGAGCTAGGTATATGGAATACTGAAAGAGGTACCCGTATGGTCTGGATACAAAAGTTCACAATGCCATGGTGTCTGTAATCACAAAAGAAGCTGCAACCCTCTGTGACTACATTAGGGTTTGCATTAATTCTTCTCTCCTTTTGTTCAAAGGCAGCACTGGAATTTCTGCAAGATGTAATGAGTCCTGTTTCTCCATTAAGAGCTCACAAAAGGACTTCCACCCACACAAGTGTGCAGAGACTGTGTATGCACACAGTATCGCTCGTGGTAAAAGTAAGAAAAAAAGAAATTTTGAACTGACACAGTTCAGCTTCATGATGTTATTTACTTGCCTGTTACTTACAGGCTTTTGCATGCATTCCTTTTAAATTGATCAGTTATTGTTTGCCTCTAATTATAATAATTTATTAAACTTATTAAAAATAGGAAATGGACTTTGGCTTTTTATTTAAGAATATGAGTTTTAGATATGTTCTGGAAAAGGTGTTTTTCTTAGTTAAAAATTCTTCAGCGCCATTTAAACATTTTTACAGGGAAAAAAATAATTTATTGCTATGAACAAAACTCTTAAAACATCATGATAAGCTCGTTGATAACCTCAAGGACTTTCAGGAGAGATAAAAAGACAGCAGAAACTCTTTCCTGTTTCACTCCTCCTTACCCTTCTTACCCCTTCTCCTACCAGCAACCAACAAATGCAAAGTACTGTAGCACCTACAATAAAAATTTTCTGATTTCCAAAATATTAATTTCTCTCTGTTAGCTTGTGTATCTGCTGTAGTCTTACCATTTATCTTGCTAAATGAACTCTGTATCCTGAACATACCTGGATGAGCCTAAACTTTGCTCAGTGTTTTGACTGAGAATGTTCTTTTTCTGCATTCCTGTTGCTTCAAGTTGTCAGAGGAGAAACTTAACTCTACCACTAAACAAAGACCTTTTGATATTTTTTCTAAGCTGTTGCTGAGTGATTTTGCATGTTTACCATTAAGCAAATGTACAGGAACTGTATCAGCATTGTAAAGCTTCATGGTATGACACAGTGTAATGACAGGGAAGGAAAAATTCTCAACTGCAAGAATACAGTGATTTTCTCACCATTTCAGTCACCTGCATGGTGATTGTAACAACACAGGAAACCCAAGATATTTCAGTGTGCTGATACTTTTTCTTCCTTCTGTTCTTTCTGGTCAAGTTCTTTTCCATTAATTCATCGCATTTTGCTAGAGATACTCAAAAAACTTATAATTATTTGGTGAATGTGTAATTTGCAAGGAAAAAAATCATCCCTTTCTATGTCATCAGAATAGAGATTTGCATAATGAGCAAATAATGCAAATGAGGTTTTTCTTCTTTTATGACTACTAAAAAATTTCATTTGGAAAGGAAAAAAAACATAAAGCAACTTAGTTCCATAACAGTTTAGTTAAGGATATCATGTGTTCTCTGTCTCTGAAGATAAGCAGTCCCAGCATATGGGTATACTGAAGAGGGTAAAGTGAACATACAAATGGTGCTTAAAAGTAGAGATATTCTGGTGGTAGAAAATCTTTTCTAGGTAGTTTCAGTGGGACTTTTTTTTCCTTTTTCATCAAGGTTTTCCATTCAAAACTTTTGGTGCTTCATCTCAGTTGTTTCTCATGGTTTATTTTCAGCACTTGAAAGGTTAATGGAGAAAAGGTTGCACTTATTAAAAATATTTGGAATATTTTTCTCAGGGAACCAGTCACTGTAAGAAAAAAACCTTTTTAAGAAGTAAAATTTAAATTGAGTTTCTGTCAATAAAAATTTACATATTTTTTTCAGCTGGTCTCAGATGACTTTGTCAGTATTTCAAATCTATATTCTGTTTTAAACCTTCTGCTTCTCAGCCCCACAATTACTTTAATGATTTTATTACCACAGTGGGTATCAGTAACCTACTTCATAATTAAGGATGCCATGGACACTTACTTTCAAATTATTGTTCATTGGCTAGTTTAGGAATGAGACTCCTGGACTGAATTATTACGATTCCCATTCTAGATCATTAGAATTTGCGTTTGCAATTTCAGACTTCTCACTACAGAAATGCAAATCTCCTTACTTTGCACTTCCTACTCCTTACTTTGAGCCAGAATAACCTTTTCCATAGTTGTGTAGGTCAGTTTCCAGTGGAAACAATGATATGAGAGATGTATACTGTTCCAGAAGCATTTACTCACTAACCAATTTTTTCTTTTCCAGAAAGCCTGCCTGTTCTATCAATACACTTTGGAAAACTCTAACTCTAATCAATAAATTAAGAACTTGACCATTATTTTTGCTCTTACTTGTAGCACAGATAGGCTCTGTAGCACAGACAGGCGCTGTAACACATAAGAAATGCTTAAGAAAAAAATCTCATATAGTAAATACAATTTGAAACATTATGACAAAGAAATTCTAGTTCATACCTAACATTTCAGTTCCATGCTGAGAGAGATTCATTTTTCATAAAAGGAAGTTAATTGCCTCCTTTCTTTACAATGTACAAGTGAAAAGCATAGTCTACAGTCTCTATTTTAGTTTCAGATATCCAAGATGACACTTAAGCAGCAAAATGTAACTGAAAAAGGAATTATGTCTAAATTTTTGGGTAAATTATACACACATATATATATAAACTCTAAAGAAAACAAACCCTGTGTCTCCTATATCACTCAAGCTTCTGAATTTTGTAGTGAAAATTTTGGGTAGGACATTGACATTAGTAGATCACTTCTGCCTGCAACCTGAAAGAACACCAGTCTCCTGCCAGCAGCCAGGTAGAAACTTCACCACACCCCTGATCACACTTCCTACCCTGCATACCTATTTACAAACTAGACAGCCTGCTTGCTGGAGGTGAAATTCTCTTTTTTGATCATAGAGGGTACTTAAGACATTCATTGCAGGAATCTAAAGGGTGGATACAACCTGGAACAACTAGGTCAAATCATAATAAACACTGTCCCTTAAATGAAGCGAATGGTGATATTTTATACATTAACTGTAAACAAGATGAGATTCTGGGGTTTTGGTGAAACAATTTCTTAAAAATTAAGTAAAATATCTAAATAACAAAATTAAAAAATCTCTATTTTTCTAGAAAATTAAAAGTCAGTAAGGATCACTTTTAGCAAAACCTGTTTATCTCTGTTTTTCTTGCCAAGGATTTATGCTTATTATCTTTATGTTTATTACTAGAGAGGAAAATATATTTCAAGGGAGTGAAAAAACACAAGCCTTCATGCAAAAAGTATTAATCTTCACCTTCTGTTAGTGATGAGAGACTGTTTTGTTTCATTTATTTCCACCTTTAGAAATCTGTACAAGTCTACTCTTGCTTACAGCACTGAATTCATTATTTTCTACTTCCCTTTTGCTCCTTACTCACTTCTAAAACCTATTCCTAAAAGTTACCTTTGAACCACCATTTTCTGGTGTTTGGGGATTTAATCCTTACTCCCTCTCTTTACAGTGAAATTCTGTATTCACAGAAGACAGTGACAAATTTCACATCCACTTCAGCAGGTATTTCACCCTGACTGTTTTAAATTTTTCATCTGCTCACTAGTGTCCTGGTTATTTTTTTTTAAACCCTTTTTAAAACCAACATTTTCCCTAATACCACAAGCAAGATATGGCAACACTGAGGTTACAAATTCTATGCAAGCAATACGATAACTGAGGAATCAAACACTAATTCTAATGTCTCTGTTTGTCACCAGCTCCATTTGTTACCCCCAAGAAATCATTTCATTGTGCAGTCCCTCAGTTTCCTCTTTGTAATACGATAATTATCTTTTTCAATAAGAAGCCTGGACAGTTAATCCAGCAAAGACAAACAGTATTTGGCTAGTATTATAATAACAGGCCACCAGGTACCCAAGGATTCTGACTATTCCATGCTAGGAGTGGCCCTGGATTACATCAGGACTAAGATAAACCAGGATTTAGTCTGATTGGTTTTTCTCATGGTCGAGCCTAAATCTACTCCTATGTTCTTTTTCACAAGTATGCAATTTTAAGAAAACATATATATTAATATTCTTATTAAAGACAATGAATACATTAATCCTAATGTCACAAAAATAACAGGGATAAATATTATCATTAAAATATATGTATAAGAAATATCAATTAGGTCCTGTGAAGTGAATTTTAAAAATTCTCTTTGTCTACTTCTTTTTACCTATTGTGATAAAAATTATAACAATAGATCTCTAGAATAAAAATTAAAATACATGTCTACAACTCTAATAAGTTCTGACCTGCAGTGCAATTCTGTAGAACTTGATTATTTTTATCAGCAGCTTTGTTTCTCCTTCAAAGCAAAGTTATCAAAACACAGAGAGTTCTAAAGTTGTCAGGTCCTGACTATTGGACTTGGTCCCTTAGTTTGGTAGTTAATTTACATGCACTTTGGCAAAAGAAATCTGATGAGAAATTAAATAAATTATTATGCTCTCATAATATATAAATCAATTCCATTCTTTATTAGAAATCTTTTACAAAGAGTATTAGATAATTAAGCTGTTATATAGTAACTCATGCATATCAAATATCTCAGCCAAGAAGGTTAATTGAAGCTCCCTCTTCATCACTGTAAATGTCTTCAAACTGCTTTGACTGGGTCAAGTTGAAACAAAATAGGTAGGCTTTAATAAATGCTCTGAACAAATTAGTGACAGGAAAAAGAAAAAAAAAAGAGAGGGAATAAAATATTTCTTAGCATATTCTGATTTTTAAAAGAAAATTGCACAATTAAATCTTTTTTTCCCCTTAACTTGACTTCTAGTTTTAAATAGTACATCCTTATAAAAGTATGGGAAAAAAATCAGTCTTTCTCAATAGGTACCATTCAGCAATAATCTCCCACTAGGCACTAAACACTGAACTTTATATATACACCATTTTTTACTTTGTCAGTAATTAAGATATATACAGTTTTATCAGTATTATTTGCTTATGTTTGTGTCACCTTATTAGTGCAACATAGTGACTAAATACATGCATAAGTTGAGTTCAGTGTAAAAAAATTAACTCACGGGAGGCAGAGCTTTGTGTTCCTAAAAGTTACAATCTTAGATTTTCCTACAAATTACAAACTTGGAGTAACTTAAAAAAAACTGTGGTGAGAGAAATTGAAGGAAAGACAAGTACTGTTACTATTACTACATAGCAACAGTTCATAAGCATTGGCTTTTACAACATCCACTGGATATACGCCATCCAATTTACTTCATTTTCCTTTTTGCCAATATTGTGGTGAGCAGACAGACAGCAAGGAAAGACTTTACAGTATTGCCTTGGAGGAGGTGGGGTGGTGGTGGTGCTTTTTCATTTTTAATTAAATTTGGATTATTCTTTTAGAATACACTAATTTAAAATATACATATCCTACATAACACAGTCCCATTAACTTCAGGTTTTCTCTAATTGCGCTGCTTCATTTCACAGGTTCCCAGCCCTCTTCCTAGAAAAACTACTCTTTATTCATTTTTGTATAATGGTGCAAAAGAATCCCTAACTAGTGAACCATGATACAGTCTTTCACTACAACCAGTTTGTGAAGGAGAAAGCTCTAAATAATTATCAAAGTATAATGAACATTGCTACTAAATGCTAACTAAATGCCTCATTGCAAAATTTGAAAGGCATTAATTCAGACAACAGTTTGTCTTTATCTCCTGTATTTCCTGCTTCTAATTCCTCCTTTTTTATTTATTAGTAGAGCAATTTGCATGAAAGAAGCATCTTTGTTTCTTCAATATTCATTTCCTTTTTCTCACTGAGGGTATAATTCTGCTTCATTGAAAACAATGGCAATTTTACTGGTTGTCTTCAGGGAAGGCAGTTCTGATAGTGAGACATGCTGGCTGTCTCCAGGTCCCATTGAAGTCAGCCACCAGGTAACAGCTTTCAGAATCCTTTCAGATAAGAATCCCTGAATTGTGACTTCCTTTGTGCAACTTTAATGATTTGCTATTGCAGAAATGCTGATTACTTCATCAGGGATTATGACTTTATGCAAAGAGTAAACAGCAAGAGTAGGTGGATTTCTAAGTCCACCCCTTCCACAACCCTCTCTTTTCATGCAAATAGCTGTATTTATGCCAAATAGCAAAAGAAAGCACAAAATGTATTTTACAGAAAAGCAGGATATAGAGAAACAGTTTCCATGCACTACCAGTAATTTTAACCAGCAGACAATGTCTATTCACCATTAATTGCTATGTCATAGCTGGGAAAATACAAAGCACCACATCATCAAAATATCTTTTTTATTAGAATATCAGGGTTGGAAAAATCATAATTGTCAATGAAAGTCTTCTGACACTGTGTTACAAAGTGTCTTGTGCAAACATATTTCCATCACCTTGCAGACTGGTTACATTTACAAAACAGTCGTTTCCAAGAGTTTTTTTTTTTTGTCAGGTTTGTTTGTGAAGATGTGATTTGTTCATCAATAGGGTTTCAAACTTTGTGCATGTGTGCGTGTCTGTAAATTAATCCAAGAGGGCCAGAAAATGGAATTTTGATTGGAAGGTCCTGTCAAAGTCTGTCTGAGTGATGGTTGTGCTTTTCATGAGTGTAATCTGTAATCCCCATTTCCATCAGTTAGATATAATTAATTGTCACACACACAGCATCCTCTTTTTCCTGGGCACATCCAGCAGAGAAAGATTCTTCACAAACAATTTACATTCTGCTACACTTGATATATAGGCTGATGCTTGCAAATTATCCAGTCAGAATCTTCCTTAGAAACACCTGTATTTTGTAGTATAGCTCAGAATTTACTGCTTGTCAAGGAAGCATATGACCTACTATACTGTGTCAATCATGGCCTAAAACCTTTTACTTAGAGCCTTCGAGCAGTTTTTTCACACAGTTAGAGGAAGTCTGACATCTCATAAAATTTAGAAATGAATTTTCACTGCAGGAGAAGTAGAGAAGAGACTGAAAACACCACAAATTAAGCAAAAGATAATATATTGTGTGTCAGGTCCAGACATGAATGAAGGTATTTACAGAATGTGTTAGTGAAAGAAACGTGCTAGCAACAGATAAGAGTTACTTGTTCTTTTTTCTTTGTAATGCAGATATCCTCTCTGCTTTAACCTCCCTTAAAGCTTCAAATCTTATATCTGAAGCACATGTGTTATTAGAGATATTATCTTTTAAAACAAAACTCTTTATTTTCTAATTAACACTGAAAAACTACTAAAACCAGCTAGAAGAACACCAAATCAATGCTCCTAGACTGCCCATGAGTGCCACCTCCGTATGAGAATGGTGGGTAACTAATTAAATTTTACTCAAATTGGTTAAGTTTGGGATATAAAATGGCCACAAAACTACTGGGGCAAAACTTATTTTGTTATATGTCACAGACTGTTCTGAATTGGAAGGGACCCACAAGGACCATTGAGTCCCTCTACAGGAATCAAACCCAGAAACCTGACATTATTAGCATCGTGTTCTAACCAACTGAGCTAATTTCAGTTTTTATAGCCCTAAAGCAAATGACTACGCTACCTTTAAAAATGAGCAGCAGCTTGTAATCCCTCAGTTATCTAATTTTAAAAAAAAAAAATTAATAAAAAAGATAAAGCATCAAGATGAGTATGTCTCAGGAAAAGGTTTGTATTATTTGAACACTGCAATTTCATCCTTTTTCATGGTGTCCCCTTCCCATACTTCCTGAAAAAATATACTGGACTTAAGTCCTTGAAGCAGGGTTGAATATTCAGTAAAGTGATGATCACATCTCCTGTCCTGCCAGAAAGATCCCACCACAATTCAGGGAGTCTTAAAATTATGAAACAGTGAGCAAAGCAGCTATAAAAAATGCACAGATGTTTATGTCAATTATTTTAGGTTTAAGCAATGTGATCTCTAAAGGAGGAGAGCAGAATATAGAGCAAGTAAAGACATCTTGATGTCATTTTTGCTCCTTCTCTTCCATGCGGTATTTTTTATTTGTAAAACATATACTGCAATGTTGTGCCTTCAGGTTTTGGCATGTACACCTTCCAGGTGAATACTGGCCATGTGACAGAGGAGTTTTTCTCACATAACAAGATGTATTTCTGCAGTTCAGTCCTTGATTCACCACAGATTGCATAATTAAAAATAAAACTACAGAAATGACATTATTGTGATTCATTTATTTAGTCAGGACATTTGTTACTGCTACATGGATGAATGAAGAGGGAAATAAAGCCACCTCCAGTCTGTCATAAATTTCAAGGCAAGTAAGTTCTGCAGAGATATGTTTTAAAATATTAACGTGTATGTAGCTTGAATTCCCTCAGTCAGTGAGAATCATCCCATTTATGTATTCAGTAACACAATAAAAATAAGAGGAAATTGCAAATGAAAAATTGGTACCTTCAAAATTTAATTATATATTTTATAAAACCTATTTAAAATTGATTTAAAACAACAGCAAACAAAAAAATAGAGAATTAATTTTAAATAATATCCATAATTAAAAATTGTGCTAAGTCTAACCTACTTTGCCACAATACACTTGAACTTTTTTGTTTCCATGTTTTTCTCCTTCTCAACTATGATGTCAAATTGTGTCCTAGACAAAGGAGAAGTATACAAAACAATAAACAGAAAATAATTTCAAATCATTCCTCCCACCCATTGCACATTTTGATATAGAATGCTTTAGTCAATTTTCATGCATTAAAAAGTTAATTAATTAATTTATTGAAAAAAATAACATCTGTGCTTGTAGGTGTTATGAGTTGACATAAAGAAAATCACTGAGAAAACACTGAAATGCGTTTAATGTGTTGGATTGCAAAATTTTGTTTCCTGTGTATCATGTTCATCTGGATTCATTACACAGAAAAAGAATCCAAAGTGCTGGAATAGATGTCATACATGAGTAAAATATTTCTTTGGAAATTCATCAAAAGCAGACATACTATTAAGCAACACATTGAATTTCAGGAGGGAAAAATTAAGGGTGATCTGCTCACCAACCCGTGTACTCAAGATCCACTGAAAGCTTTTCTGCAGCTTTATGATCAGTATTATTTGCATCTTTCAGGACTAATAAAATCTTGTCCTCTAAGAACTTATTTTTCTTCACATATGATAGTTCTGGCACTTCTCTTTCAAATTTCCAACCAAGTAAGAATGGAAGAAGGCTCCATTTAAGAAACAGATGGTCAAAGTATTAATTTCTTATTTCTTTCTGTGGTAGCAGGGAAGATCAAGTCTGTCCAGAAGGACAGAGGGAGAAAGCTAAAAGGGAAGAGAGGGATTTTATTTCAGAGAAAAGAGACCTATCTTCTTTACACAGACTTAATACTATTACCAGGTCAGAGACAAGGTTCTCAAATATTCACAAGATACCTTTTGTAAAGTGCATACTTGGAAGTATAACTCCGACAGAAAGTGAAAATTAGCGGGAGATATTGGTGGGAGCTAGCTACCAACAGAAACTTTGAAAGCTAAGCCATCAGTTGCCAGTTATCTCATTCTCAGCAAAGCTCTAAGTAGCACATACTGTTTGACATGATCAGATCTGTAGCAATAGAAAACACATTTTTCTGCCAAAGTGTACCCTTTCTTAGCTCAGGTAGTTTCAGCCAGAGAAGGACAATCATTTTAATTCAGTAGTAATTCTTGGGTCTCCTTTTACTTAAAATTGAAAGACCACTCAGGCTCAAAAATTGATTTGTTGCATTAAAGCTGTTTTGTTTTCATACTCAGTTTAGGTTTAACAACCATAAAAATCAACAGCTTCTAAGTGAATAATCTAAATTTCACCTCTATCTGATTGTGAGCTCAGAAATACTTACCATAGAAAATGTGGAAAGAGGACACGTCCTCTAAATCAAAGATCTCACTCAATACACTTCTATGATTCTCTGTTGCAAGAGTCAGAACTTGCTATTTTTCAGTAAATGAAGTTCAAATGTTATAATTAGAAACCACGTGACCCAAAAATGCTAATCTGCTTTTTCTGGATTTAATGTACTTAATCCTTTCCTCCTATAGCTTCATATTTTGAAGTTGTTTGGTTTTTTTTGCTTCAGTCTTCTTGGTCCACAAACTTAGGAAAGTACATACACATAGAACATCTAATCTGCACTAAATTTCCACTCTAGCTTACCTCCCTGTAATTTAGATGTCTTCCATGCAGTTAGATATTTTTTTCTTCTTCACTTCATTTCCTTAATTACTGAAAATGAAGTCTTTATAAAAACAAAAAGACAAATTTTCACCATATCTTTTGCATATAGACTTACTGGTATTTCTACAAGCTCTGAAAAAGCTGTGGGTGACAACTGCATTTTCCTCCCAACCTGTCATTTGCTTATGCAGAAGCAAATCCTTTTTTTTAATTATTATTTCAGGATTTACAACCCCTCTTTGTTAAACAAGCAAAACCAGAACAACTAAAACCACATGTATTTCCCATAAATATTGAGTATCATAAACAAATAACTCTTCAAACAATTGCTCTTCCACAGCACCATGTAAGAAAGGATTATTGGACAAAAAGCATTTTGTAGTCACTCATCAAAATTAGGCTTTCTTTGCTGTAATAACTTACAGAGAGATTAGTTTTGTTTTTACTAATAAGCCACAGTGTTCTTCAACCATTTTTCTATGTCTTTCTGTTTTCCAATTTCATTGGTTTGGGTACTTGGTAGACTGCATTTAATAATGCCAAGTGTATTAAGATTTGGATATTGGTTTTAAGTATTATATAGACCATTTTTAGAGCCATGGGAGCAAATCATGTCAAATTTTCATCATTTAGATAGTTGCACAAACCTATTATGCAAAAACTTTATTCAAAGCTGAGGGAAACAAAGTATAAACGTTATATAACTTATATATGTTATACATTTTAATATGCATATATATATATTAAAACAGATATTAACTTCATGGGACTGGAGAGAGAGGGGAAAAAATTGTTTTCTTTACCAGAAAACTTTCTGAATTTGTACTGAAAGTTTATTGAGCTTGATAAAGGTAGAAAGCATTTTTTAAATGTTGACTTCAGCTTTAAGAGCTTCAGCTCTTTGGAAACCCTCTGTGGTCATGAAGAGAGATGGGCATCCCTAGTGAGAGGTTCAGGACAGGACCCTGACTGAGGGGTCCACTGGTTCCCTTGAGAACTCACTCTCCATGGAAGGAGCATGAGAGGACTGGCCTCATAAGTCTAGAGCAAGGGCTTAACAATACTTCCCCAGTATGTCATTCTGCCATAATAAAACATATCTACTCCAAGTAAAGCTCACAAGCACTGAATTCAAATAACTGTAACATTTAAGCGTATCAAGATTTTGGGAATCACTTTTGAAAAGAATACTTCTTTCACTAGAAAAACTACATTTCAGCTTCAATATTTCTCTCATTCTGAAAGTGTAATATAGATACCCAAACTTATTACTCTAACCAAAGTGTATTGCAGTAAAGATTTCAGGCAAAAATTACAGTTTAGTGTGAGTTAAACCTGTGGTTCAAAGAATGTGGAAAATTCTTCAAGAGGCCTATCATATTTCGATTGCTGTCTTTAATATTCCTTGGCTGAAGGTTTTTATTGTATAGGAAAAGCAAATAGGCAACGTAGTTGTTGTTGCACATGAAAAGACACAGAAAATAGAAGAAATATCCTCTTTAATTTTAAAGTAATTACAAGGAGTAAAAGTTTCCTCTCTAGGAGATGACCCATCTGTGCTCTACAGACTTTTATGAAGTTACTGTCTTTTCTAAAAAGAAGTAGTATTATTTGATATTATGCTCTGCATTACTCTCTGTGGTCAGATTAATGATCTAGGACATGAAGTGAAAACATGAAGCTTGTCACTGTGTCATTAATAAGTATTCTTTTTTAAATTTTCTATTTTTCTGGTTTTCTGAGGAAAAAAGACCTTACTCATTGAGATGAGAACTACACTGGCACTATGTGGAGGCTTTACTTGCCTTACCAATCACTACAAAAACACAAATTACAATTTCTACTCAGAGGGAGTTGTAACTTAAAAGTATTCCCCTGAAGGGCCTACTTGGTTTTGCTTTTGTCATACACAAAATATCAGCAGATGATACCATCCAGGTTTCCTTGGATTGGTGCTACAATACAGCAGCAACAAATATCTTCCAAGTCTGGCTTCTTCTTCATGCACTTTATTATTTTGACTGCAGAAGACTGATTGCAAATTCAAACATGTTTGCAGAAGAACAAACAGCAAGCTGCTTTGCTCATATTTCTCTGGAAGCATTCTGATTCCCAGTCACTGAAGAGACATTGCTGTGTTAGGTATGACATATCACTACTAGAGATAAATTAACCTGTACTGATGCCTTCTTTAGTGATGCAAGTCTCACATAGGGTTGGTTCAGAGAAGCAACATAGTATTTAAGAATCTGGATGATTTTTTTTTTTCTAATAAACAGAGAACTATATTGATTTGGAGTCACATTTTTCTGGACCATCAGTTTGTGTTCACATGCTTTGGACTAGATTTTTCTCTTCCATAAATAAGCCTCAAAACTGACATATATTTGAGAGTCTTAAGGAACTGTGAGATGTAGAAAGAATAGTGTATTGAGTGCAGGGGACAAGGTTTTAGTATTAGGGGGTTTGCAGGTTTGGCTTCTGTGAGATGACACCAGGAACTGGCACTCTGTTGGGTAAAGTCAGTTCCAGCTGGTTACCCTTGGGTCACGCAGATAAAGGTTGTTATGCCAGGCCAACCCCAACCTATTTGCAGTAGCTTAGGCATCACACTATAGAAATGTAGAACATCCTTGCTTCTTCACTTTAAAACTTCAGTTATTCTCACAACATACATTTAAAAAAAAATAAAAGTAATATTTTCTTTATTTGAGTATTTTAGGAATCACTAATCAGTTACCTCCAAAAAAATTCCTTACTTACTCAGGTAGTACTTTTCTATTGATAAGAGATTCTACAAACTGTTCTTTCTGTTCTCCATCCCCTATAACTTCCATAGTTTCTTTAGCATGTCTCATCCCTTGAAATATTTCTAGTAATAGTATTCCATATTTCATGGAAGATCAAACAGATTTATTATTATAAAAGATTGACATGTATATAATCTATCTCAGCTGTCTTTTTACACAAAAATCTCTGGAGCATGCATTTATAATACAGGTTCTCTTCCAGATTAGTATTCAAGTTGAAAATTATACATATGTGCCCAATAAATAAATAAATCTCTACAACCTTACTCTGTTATTTACCTGACAATTTCAGTAATTGGGTTGTGCTCACTCAGACTGAATTTCCATTAAAAAAACATGAAATCTTGTATTTTAGAAGACTAAGACATCAGCTTTCTTCTTCATTTGAGCATATTGACAAATAATTTTAGTTAATGCTCATTATGTGGAAAAGTTCCCTTATTCTTTCTTTTTTAACTATATTTTCTCAAAGAACTGTATCAGATCTGCTATTACATACATCTGTAGCCAGTTTGTTCTTTAATTTACTTTCCAACTATTTCAGGAATTATATTTTTAGTTCCTTATACTCTTTATTAATATACTGATTAATATCTATTAGATACTTCTGCACCTGAGCACTCTCAGATTGTTAGCAGTCAAATTGGGCACATCTCATCCTCTGTAGTTCACTGCTCCAAAGACAGCTTTGTTTGCCATACTTCTGTTTGAGAAGAAGTGTCTTCGAGAGCTTCCTCCTATAGTGAATTGTCTCTAGCTCTTTTCTGTGCTAACTTTACCAGGTATATTGTTTCTACTAAATAGATTTTAAAATTTTCATTTTTGTAGTCTTAGCCTATGTTCTGAATATTTCCAAAGTTGTTCATTCTTTCTTATCTCCCTGTGAAATGTTTCTCCACAGTGTAAAATGCTATCAGACTTAACAACTGTTGGGTCATCAAACTTTCTGTCAACAGATTTTGGTGACGCACTTCAGGAGCAAAGCATAACCAAATAGTTTGAAAAATAACATACCTTTAAGCAAGTGTAACAGGCAAACAGGCAAAGATGTAAACTTAGTTTTCCTGAAGATACAGGCCAAAACTCTTCTATCAATCAAGCTTTGTGGAAGGCTTTAAATGAAATGCCTTTGGAAGTATTTTCCCCTTGTAGGTAGTGGGAAATATTCCCTTACCATACAGTTATTTAGTTATTTGGGGTCCTTGCATATGCAAATGTTATACATTACACTAACTACGAAGTGTGCATATTTGTTCTTATCTTCACTGAACCTTACAAGCTACTTTCCTTAATCTCTGCCTTCAAGTAGATGAAGTGTTTTTTGGTATGACTCATGGACAAATCGGGCTATGTTTTACTTAGCTGTGTTCTGTAGTTTATTGAAAATATCCCTACCCTTAGTAAATAATTTCTATTCTTCTTCATATCTTCTCTTGAAAATTTGATACCGTTTTTTGAGCTATCATACATTTCCGAACCAATATGCTATTTTTTAATCATACTCTTTCAAACTGTTTATTTCTCAGGCTGGTATTTACTCATAGAGTTAATCCACATACCAAGTCCATTTAGCTCACAAAAAAATCCTGGGGTTTACCAAGTATTTTCTTCTGCCTTACAGTTAAAGACTTCAGGCTTAAGAAAAGCAGGGCTTTTATCACTTAAATTTTGTTTTGAATATCCATACTTTTTCCAGGGAATGAGGAGCCAGCTTTCTGTTTCAGATGACACAAGGTTTCCTGAGCCAAAGTACTTGTACCTGCAAACTCTTTCTGTTGCACCTGTAGTTTGTAGGTAGAAAATTAATGACTGTCACCCCTCTCTAGTTGTGCCCCAGAGATCCTTTCAGTGTCTTAGATTATTAAAGTATTTCACTTTATTCAAAATCATTTGTGCTTTTATGGAATTGGTTGATTTCTCTATTTCCCAGATTCTGACCAATTTGTAGTATGCAGTGGCAGACACTGTACATCACCAAATTCTAAAGGCTCATCATATATCCCAATACTCCTCCCTTCATTTCTTACAATGTATTTTAGGGACTGTATTGGTCTTGTACTGTTTCTTAAATACTTAATTATGCTGATAAATCAAAAATAAAATGGTACAATATCCTTCTTCTCCATGGTTTGGATTTTAGAAACTGAGGAATTTTTTTAGCAGATTCTAAAAATGATTGACAGAACCAAGCTTGCTTTGTCTGCTGTTACTGTGAAAGTTATCCAGTTATCCATATTAAATACTCCTCTGATATTTCAACAAGAATACAGTGCTTATCAGTCCTTATGATACATGATAAAATTGATAAAATTAATAAAATTTTGATTTCAGAATCTTTAAATGAGTACAGCATAGTTTCTTATTGTGCTAGGAAATCCACAGCTCAATTCCATGTTAGGATAACTCTTTTCACATACCATATATAAAACAACCTCTATATATCTCTTACATTGTCTTCATTTTCTATTTTAATTCTAAATTTAAGTAATCCATACTGAGGCCAAACTTTTGTTCTTAAATTGCTGTAATTCTGTCTTATTTAAACACAACATTAAGCTAAGAAGAATTTTACAAATAGCAGAATCACAGAATGGATAGGGCTGAAAGGAAACTATCAAAATCATCTAGTACAACCCTCCTGCTCAAACAAGGTACCCTAGAACAGTTTGCTCAGGGCCATGTCCACACGGGTTTGCAGTATCTCCAGGAACAGAGACTCTGCAATGTCTCTGGAAAACCTTTTCTCATGTTCAGCTAACCTCATAGTAAAAAAAGTCCTTCTCTGTGGTCAAGAATATTTCTGTGTGTTTCAGCATTCTGCCCTCTTGTCCTGTACCTGGGCCCTACTGGTAAGAGTTTGTCTCAGTCCTCTTTACCCCCTCCATCGGGTATTTGTATAAATTGACGAGATTCCTCTGAGCCTTCTCTTCTGCAGGTTGAACACTCCCAGCCTTCCTTCATAGAAGAGATCACTGAATCACAGAATCATAGAATGTTTGGAGGTGAAAGAGACATCTGGAAATTATCTAGGCCAATTCTCCTGCTAAAGCAGGGTTCACCTAGAGCAGGTTGCACAGGATCATGGCCTGATAGGTTTAGAGTATCTGCAGAGTAGAATACTCCACAAGATCCCAGTGCAGCCTGTTTCAGTGCTCTGTCACCTCACAGTGTATTTTTCACGGTACAGTGTTTCAGTTTGTGCCCATTGCCTCTTGCTCTGTCACTGGGTACCACTGGAAAGAGTCTGGTCCTATCCTCTGGACACCCTCACATCAGATACTTATATACATTGATGAGATCCCCTTTCAGTTGTCTCTTCTTGAGTCTAAATGGGCCCACCTTCATCAGCTTGTCCTCACGGAGAGATGTTCCTGTCTCCTGATCATCTTCATAGCCCTTTGCTGAACAACCTCCAGAGATTCCTTATCACTCTTGTACTGGGAAGCCCAGAACTGGACACAGCACTCAAGTTGAGGCCTCACTGCTGTTGAGTGGAGGGACCTCCTGGAAATGCTCTGGCTAGTGCAGCTCAGAACACCACTGACCCTCTTTGCTTCAAGGGCATATTGCTGCCTCATACTCAGCTTATTGTCCAAGACCCTCAGGTTCTTTTCCACAGAGCTTCTTTCCAGACAGCTACTTCCCAAACCATACTGGTAAATAATGTTGGTTATGTCTTCCCAGAGGAAGGACTCCTCTTTTCCCGTGGTTTGGCTCCATGAGGTTCCTTTGACTCAATTGTCCAGGCTGTACAGGCCCTTCTGAAAGGTGTAATAACCCTCTGATGTATCATCCACCTTATCCAGCTTTGTATCAACTGCAAGCAAAAGGAAAGAATTAACCTCACTAAAAAAGATCAACAAGGAGTTGTTGGGACCAATAGGACTTTGAGAAAATTAACACAAAGCACTTCAGCAATAAGACAAGGGAAACGCCTCCCTTGAATTAATGATAGCAGTCTGCCACAGGATGGAGCAATGTGTTAGATACCTCTTGCTGCCTTAAGCTTGTCCAGGGCAAGTGAAAAGGTTGCTCTGGGATAAAACAGCCCTCCTCATAAAGCCTCATTATTCCATCATTCTCAACCCAGCCTCACCACATTCTTACTTCATTTTGAAACATAAGGATGTCATTGTTCTCTCACAAATATACTCAAGGTCCTCTATAAGTCTATTTCTTTCTGTGACACTTTACTCAGCTGCTTTCATTAAAGATCACTTTAACAATCCTTAAAATAAAAAATCACAGAATTCTACGTCGTTCTCAGTTGATTTTTTCTCCTGTTGAGCATGCTTTCTGTCTGCAAATCTTTGTCGAAAAATAAAACTGAAACATCTTCCTGCCAGGTGGAACAGCATGTGTGCATCATTATAGGTTAATGATTTTTTTATAGCTAGCTGAGCAACAGGTCAGTTGTTAACAGATTCTGTTTTTCTCATAGACAGAGGATAATCTGACACATAGATAAGAGATGAGGGTAGCATGTGTATGTGCGTGTGCTTTGTTTCCCAGCTCATCTGATTCTAAAATGTCTGCAATAGTATTGTCTATATTTAGAGCTTTTCTATTTCCTCCTTTGTTTTTCTGCCACAGGATGTTTTGCATTAAGGATAACTACACAGTAAGCGTTCCCAAAGCCTTAGGACCAGCAACACAGATGCTCAGCCCCTTCTTATAATTCTCAAGGGCAACAAAAAGAATACCCAGTAAAAGCTGAGAGGCACCACAGGAACTTGTGGGATTGGACATTTCTGTGAAAGAAACATTCTTCTAGTAAGTAGCTTTAGCTGAGAAAGTTCTTTCACATGTGTGCAGCCAGGCAGCAGAAACATAACGAGAGCTGAGGGTCTGGCTGACTTTGTAGCCTGTGCCGAGAATAGTTTCTCTAATTTTTTTATTTTTTTTTCCGGTAGCATCTGTCACATATTGAAACAAGCTCTCTGCTAAGGAAACATAGCAATATTATACTGAAAGCACTGGACAGTTTCCTTAAAGAAAAAATTTGACCTATTATGTTTTCTAACATTGCCTTTAGGCTGACATTTTCAGTCCCTGTTACAGGATTTGAATGTTAGGTCTCCTTGTATCTCCAAAGCCCATGGGACAGCCTTGAAAAAAAATATCTCACTCTAAATGTCAGAAAAGTTAAATTTCCCCATATTTTAGAATGTGATTTTCCATAGCAACACATTGCATCTTTATATAGTTTTTAAAAACAAAATGATTGAAGAATAATAATCACAAGTGGAATCCAAAATAACATGCTGTGTAATAATCGCATTTTATAGTTGTACTTTTATAATCCTATCAATATTAAAAGCTTTTCTTACAAGTTTTGGATACCAGCCATTTGTGAGTTTGAGTATGTTAGCTACCACATTCTTTCCTCATCTTAATTAAGAGTGAGAAGTAATTTACATTGTTGACAGGACCTCCAAAAAGCTCCCTTTTCTTTTGTAGGAAACACAGTTCCTTCAGCGAGTACGCTAAAGTCAGTAATATCTGATTCCTCAGGGCTTGAGGGAGGGACAGATATCAAACCAATTATTTTATTGTTTTTAGTCCTCTTTTAGAAGGACTATCTCGGTCTCCTAAATTGTCCAACACCAAGAAGAGCTTTCACAGTAATACTACTCTTGGCTATGCTGGCAAGAATACCTCACCAAATACTACATTATTTTATCACAGAATCCTTACCATGTGCCTTAAAACCACGTGCTAAAGTCTGCCAGAAGCATAGGCAGTAGGTGACAACCAAGCCTATAGAAAGGGCTAAATTAAAGATTACACTACATGCAAATTCCATCTGAGCTGCAGGACAGTACAAAATTAATGTATGGGATTACTCTACACACTGCTCTGTTCAGTTCAGTTTCCCTTTCTTCTGTATTTCTGGAAAACACTGTACCACAAGATTTTTTCTTCCCAGATTTATTAGGAGGTAAAAAACCTCTTGAGTCTTTTAATCACAATTAGGCTCACCAAGTCACTGATATTTTCTTCTAGCAACACTAGCCTCCTTCCATCAGCACTTCCTACTAAATTTTACCTAAGACACTTCCTTAAACCACTCATCTTCCTCCCACAGAACACTGAGACCTGCTTCTTATTTTGTGTCTTTTCCTCATAAGTCATGAGAGCTCTCAGCGTTCCCTGCAAGCAGCTGTGATGCATTCTGGCCACAAAAGTTAGCATTTTAGTAACAGTGTAGAAATGGTATCTTCACAAGTTGTCACACCATCTTTATTGCCTTCATCTGCTAAAAGTAAAGTAAGGGGTTTTGAAATCTGTCCCCTGGAACAGAACATGTAGATTCATTCCTGCTTCATCACGGTGGCTGTTAAGGGCTGTCAGACAATTCCCATTGATTAATTGGGAAATGATCATAGGCTCAGAACACTGGGGTTAAAGAATTTGAAGATGACATATGAAAGTAGAGCTAAGTAATTATGCCCACAAATGTGGTGTTTAATATGAAAGGTGCACATGAGAGCTTCTAATGCATGCAGTTACAAGATTAAGAAGGGACCACCTGCTCTTACCTGCCCATTTTCGGTGTCATTCAGTCCCAGGCTTTCTGCTATTGGATTACAAGTCTGTTTCTTCCTTCCACAGAAACAAACTGGATCCATTTGTATTCTTTATTTCAGATTGCTTTTCCCTAGTAATTTATTCCATATGTTTATTGCTAAGTACGCAAAGCACAGAAGTCTGTATTGTGATCCCCTCTATAGAGCATGTAACTCCAGTAAGCACTGAAAATAGTGAGTTACATAACTGAATTCCCCCGTGAAAAACTAGCGTGCCAAGATGATGCATGCTAGACAATGCAGTTAACCCCTCCAAAGTGGTACAGTAAGCAATGGTTTCTAATAAAAAGTGTCATTTTCTTTTCCCTTTAGGATAAGGAAAGGTTATTTTTCAGATCTCACATACTCTTCTTAATAACTATAATAAAAAGCATCCAATATGCTAGAGTTCAAGTGTATTATGTATAGATGTTTTTATAGCTGGATTTGATTGCCTGTTTATGCTTCTCTGCATTCAAAGTTCAGATACTCTGTTTCACTTTGAGTACTTCCTATAGGGAAGGACATTACTAAGGGGATAGCCATAATCTTCACAGACAGTGCTCACGTCTGCTTTAGGGGAGAGCAGAGTTCCTCAGACATCCTGTCAGCACAACTCGTTTCACCCTCCCAGCTCCCCTTTTTTTCCATTGTGTGTTACTGGATGCATTTAATCCCCTTTTTCCTCTAAGAATGTCTTTCAACCCATAACTAATCATAAGGGCTTTTCAAAGTACAATTTATTTATGCCAAACATAAGGGAAATCGAAACAAAACTAGCTGTAGAAAAAAAAGGCATGCTAGACATATAAGCTAAAATTATAGACGATATTTTAACTAAAAGACCTTTATTTGGCTTGAGAAAAAGCATTTAAAGGAAAGTGCAGAGAAAAAGAAAAGAGAGAATAAGGTCTGGAAAATGATGTTGTGAAAGTCTGAAGAGAAAGGGGAAGAAGAAGCTGACAACTGATAAGGAAAAGGAAAGAGGAAGACAGTCTGCACTAAAAACAGGGTGAACAAAGGAGAAAGCAAAGGAAAGAAAGTAATACAAAATAGAAAAAAACCAAACCAAAACAAAAATAAGCAAACAAACAAAAACCCCCAAACCAAAACAAACATATAAAAGTATGGCAAGAAAAGGGTAAATTGGGTTACTGTCCTAATGGTAATTCATTTCATACCCATAGGTCCTATGGGAGGGCTTTAGGGGCAGTGATTTGCTGCTCTCACTCCAGTCAGAAGGAGACTGGATGTTGCACAGGTGGTCACACTGCCTGTCCCACATACAGGGGACTGGGGGGCAAGGAGCCACCAATCCTCCCCATTGCTCTATGTGCTCCTATCACAAATAAATTGATGGATATGGATATTCAGTGCTAATGTGAGGGCCCTTGAAGAGAGCCATCACTGTGGCTTTTCTGTAGAAATCACCACCCAGCATGAGCAGAGGGTTTCAGTGTCTCTCTCATCTGCTCTGGCCTGTCTACTCACTGTAAACCAAGAAGAGTAATGTGACCCTTCTGGCAATTTATCCCTGGGGAAAGGCCAGAGCCATGTAGCACTTATGTATTAATTTAAGATATAGAGGGTCTATAGGTCTACTACTGACCTCCATATGTTTAGATTAATTTAATTCATACCAAATATATAAGCATATCTTTAATCTCACTTAATTCTGCAGTGGGGAGAGTGAATCCAAAGTTCAGACTCTGTGGATCACCGAGCAGATGGACTTACTTATTCTACTGTGGCAGTCATTCTAAATATCTGTATTTTCTGAGGTCTCTTATTTCACTAACATATTCAGATTTTATTTGGAAGCAATTGGAAGAGTCCTTCCCTATTAGAAAAACCTCATTTTCTTCCCCATAGATGGAAGCAGCTGCTTTCTTACTAAGACAATAAAAACTCAATTTTTGCTTTAACACCATAAGCACTCTATATAAATTTTAGGGGGTTTGCCTCTCTATTAGTGAAGCTAAAATATTTTTCAGAAGGAAAGTGAAAACTTACTAGACTATTCGTTTTCCCTCCAGAGAAAAAGCTGCTTCATTCTATGGATTTTGCATCTTTCTGAATTTTAAACATTTGAACAATGTGAACAACACCATCACCATCTTCACTACATACTCTGATAATGCTGGAGTTTTATCAATAATATACCAGGAAAGTCACCTTTACTTTTGTGTCAACATTAAAAAATAAAATAAAAAAGAGAATTCTTTACTTTTTTTATTCTGAAAATGTTCTAAAAGACCAGTTCCCACCACAGTAAATCACCATTTGTTCACGTTTTTGTAATTTTGCAAGCCATAAAATGACTGGGCTTCCTTAGATGGTGATTTTGACAATATGCAAGGAGGGAGCATTCTCATGCTAATTGACAAGCTTAAGCCATTCACAAAAGAAAGCTCCCTGAATAGCCTAAAAGTTGCTAGTGGATTGAAGCAGAGGAGGGACAAAAGCTGGTTTAAAACTAGTTTTGCTATTTCAAAGTTTTATGAGTCTTTGCCTTGATTTTACCTTCCTTTTAAGTAAAAATAATTATTTTAGACCACAAGATACTAGACGTCATATTATGCAAGAAGGTACCTTGTGGTAAGCATGATGATCAAGTATAAATATTTGCAGAAATAATAATTACTTGAGTCATGGGAAAGCATGAAAGCAACTTTCATTGTATAGGGGTCTCATTTAATATGATAGACAGTTTTTAAATGCATTTGCAAATCCTGTTTTGCCTTCATGAAAAAAAGACATTTTTTATGAACAGTATATATAATAGTCATATAACAGTAAATAGTCTTATAACAGTAAATCAGAAATCAGCAAAAGGTACAAATTTGGTTTATAGGACTCCACCACCACACACTGTTCATTACATATTTTATTTTTTTTACCAGGACTAGATTACAGAAGTTCCAACACATGAGTGAAAGATAAAATGTATTTATCTTGGTACAATGGAGGAAAAATATTCAATTTTTTTTATTAATAAAATTATAATGATACCAAGAAAGATGTAGAAAAACTATGGGAAGACAGGGCAAATTAGATAAAGGTTCATCCTCAGCAATTCCCTCCACACATTAGTCCAACAAAAGACCTCTGCATCATTTCCTTCCCACCTAAGGTCTAATGGTTATTTGTGCTTCTTAAATACTGTGTTGCTCCTCTGTAAATGGTAAATTTCAAACCTGGGTACTACTTGGGGAAATAAGGGATTCCTGATTCAGGGCAAGATCAAATCTATATTCACGATGCATGAAAAAATTCCAAAAGACTTGAATAAGCCTGGGATCAGGTCTATATTAAGCAGCTCAGCATGATCAGGCGCCAGTCTTACTCACTGACTTCACTGCAATCACTCATGATTCATGGAGTAATTTTCAAAGTACAAGTAACTGGTATTAAAAATAAGACAAAATATTGTATTGTAGAACTTTCCCCTTACCTTCTCCCACACAGAATAATTGAATCACTGAGTCTGGAGAAGACCTCCAAGATCAAGTCCCACGCCACACCACATCAACTAAACCATAGCACTAAGTGCCCCGTCTAGTCGTTTTTTTGAACACTTCCACACATGGTGACTCCATCACTTCCCTGGGCAGCCTGATTCAACATTTAACAACCCTTTCAGTGAAGAAATTCTTCCTGAAGTCCAACCTAAACCTCCCCTGACACAGCTTGAGGTCATTTCTTCGTGTCCTGTGACTAGGCGCCTGGGAGAAGAGGCTGATCCCACCTTGCCACAACCTCCTTTTAGGTAGTTGTAGAGAGCGATGAGGTCTCCCCTGAGCCTCCTTTTCTCCAGGCTAAACAACCCTAGCTCCTTCAGCCACTGTGTTACATTCATCGTGGGAAATAAATGTGATTGCTCATTTGCAACAATCACTGGTACACAGTCAGTGGCCTCAGGTCCAGTGACAGTGACTTCACGATCAAGTCATCAAATTATATTATGGGCACAACACTTCTCCCATTGAAATGAGTGAAAAGACTATATCTTACATCAATGAAAGCAGATGCTCAACCTGTTTCTTTCACAAAGGAAATATGTCTAAAAATAACAGAGGCACATGTACATTACCTTTTAAAGCACAGTTTAAGGTTACCTTATGTTATGTACAATTTTTGAAGTTGGAAAGGTGATGAAGTGACAATAGCAGCTGCTATAGAGATGGCACATCTGATTCCTGCTATAACTGATTCTCAGACAAAGACAGACACTTCAGGAAAACAATAAAATAATACAGAGGCTAAAAGAGATGGCACCTATCTATCATGCACAACACAGAGTGTATACATACACAGACAAATCCAGCTCACCCACCACTTCAGTACTGCCACTGAAGTTTATAGCATTAATCATGTAAAGAAGAGAGCAATTTCATACATAATTTCATGCATAAAAGCTTATAACTGATTTGACATTTATCCTTTGCAAGGGAGGATGAGGGAAGGAGGCATATCTCTTATCGGAGCAGGTCAAGGCTTTAATTCTTGAAGAGAAACACCACGGAATCCACCAAGAACTTAATTTATTTGGGCCTAATTATCACTGGAGTTGCTGTTCCCATAATCAGTAACAGTGGAAAACCCTGAATTCAATAAACTCCATGTTCCTCTGCAGTCAATTTATGGCCGAAGTAAAAAAGATTCAAGACCACAACAGGTACCAAGGATGCAAAAAGCACTCTGCCAGATCCTGCTCCAAAGTCTTTGGATTCACTGTATTGTAAAGTAATGATAATTGTTGAACCTATGTTATTAAAATTTAATATCAAGAACCTCTCAAACATCTGAACACAGAACCACAGGATGCATTCACTTCTTACCCTGAGAAGAAAATGACTCAAGATTTGAATAGTGCTTGTCTAGTACATATGTTGGAGCATTTTATATGTGAAAGAGTTGAGCTTGTTATTTTTGTGCAAAGCAGATCTAAGTCTACATAGACACCACATTGTAGTTTATTTTCTGCATCAACATAGAGAAATTCTGTCTAACTATTTTATGGGGAAGTTATTAAAACAGGATTTTTTTTTAACAGAAGATTTATAATCTGTTTGAATATTTAGTGGGTAGCTCAGATAATACTTTTTGTATATATATACAAATATATATATGCACACATATACCAAGACTTTTAGATCAGGCTGAAGAAATGCATAAATGAGAAATCTCTAAGTGAAACATCTAGTCCACAGTTTCTCAGACTGCAGCATACACGAATTTTGGGTAAACAGTTATATGCCTTCTCCTGTTCCTGTACATAGCTGAGAGGGACTGCTGCTGCTGTCACCACTTCTGTACCAGGAAGTCTGCAGACTTCTGAACCAAATTATGCACCATATTTCGTTTATGCCAGCCCAGACATTTTCCTTAGCCAGTCAGGTGTTTGTAGCATCCCCATGTTTGTGCCAGCCTAAACATGTTCAGGAGAGATTAAGAAAAAAAAAAAAAAAAAAAAAACACAAACAAGAGAAGGAAAACTTGGAGGGGTTTTGCATAGTTCTTTGGGGAGTTAAGGTGAAATCTTGGCTGTATTCTGTCAACAACAAAACTCATAGAGGTGTTAATGATGCCAGAATACGACCATATAAGGAGTATTCCTGTTGGTACAAAGAGGGGTAGCGTTCAAAGGAAAGCCTGAGTAGCTGAGTGCCAAAATTAGACTTAGAAGTTACTTTTAAGATATTTTTGTTCACAGGCTCAAACCCCCAGTACAGCCAAGTGATGGCAAGAACAAATAGACTTCAAGAAAGAACACACAGGCTATCCATGGACAAAATTGACCATGATTTGTGACATTTTATTCTAGATGAGACCTAAAACTTACTTTGCACATTGTTAGTCACCTGTCTTTTTAAGCTTAGAGAAAAAGAAAATCAGATAGCATACACTGGTAAGACAAAACCTGATTTACTGCTATAAACAAAGCTTACTACCAGTATAGTTTTTCCACTGAAGATTCTCTTTTTCTCACCAATTTTGGTGATGTTAAGTAAATATTTAACATCAGCACCTAGGTGGGAAAACACTGGTTTTTTTCTAATCACCATGGAAGAAGAGAACACCACAATTTCAGCACCCAAACCCAGAGCTCTGTCACTGGGAAAGAGACCTGAAAGTTGATAGAAAGCTAGCACCAGCACAGTAAACCAGTCATGGGGAATCTCTACATAGTCATTCACTCACTATTTCTGCACATGGGTCCAAATCCAGTAGGAAGAATGCCAGCTTCAGCCTCAAAGTTCTTTGGGATCCATGTTTTTAATGCAAGTCCTGATTTATTACCTCAATTCTACCTGAGTTTCTTACATAACTACATGGCTTTTGGGATGAAAACTGGCTCCTACCTTTCTGCTTTACAAAAAACAACAGATGAAAGTAGAGTGTAGTTGAATACATAAATACACCCAGAGTGCATTTGCAGGATCCTTTCTATGGCATTCTTTCCTGGAAAATGAGAATTCTTTTGAAGAAGTGCTGAAGTAGCAAAAAAATAATAGCTGCAGGCTTGAAAGCTAAGAGGTCAACAGCAGCACAACCACCCAACCAGGTAAACTGTTTTCCCACAACAAGAGTACAATATAGACTTGATGGGAATGGGTAAATGCATGACTAGGAATGAGAAGTTTCTTGGCTAATATGGCTCTCTGCAATTAAGAAAGTATGTATTGACTGTTCAGTGGGAGAAACTTCATGAGACATTTTTTTCTCAAAGACACCACTTACAGTTTTTGGTGTTCTAATTATTATGATTTAGTAGAAATTGTCAAACTAGCAAGACACAAAACCCAGGTGAAACACACACTTTGCCCTAAAAATCTTGAAATCTGAATGAGACAAGCAATGCTGTCCAGACCCATAATGTACTAGATCCTCACCAAAAGGCATTAAGGTCAAACAATACAGTGCCTTTTGTTTGTTTTTAAAACAGCATTTAGGGGATTGATTAGCACTGTAAAGTAGTTACTCTATCACTTACATGATTTGTACTTCACATACAAAATATACAATGAAGGTATAAAACACATTAGATAGAAACATAGGCGTAGTTAGTAACAAAATACCTCATTCATTTTAACAGTCTGACCACAGTAAGGTTTCATTTCCCAGCTTTCAGCCTTTACATCTATACTGTTTTTAAGCTGTGCTTTACAAATACAGAAAGCACAAACACCACTAGCGAAAATAAAATTGTAATAAGTGTATACAAAAAGAATAATTTTCCAGTTATTGGTATTTTCATCTAATCTTTCCCCTCACAGACTATTTTTGAAATTAATTGGGTTTGGGTTTTTTTTTTAGATTATTTTAGCCCAAAATAAATATCTTCATATTTTTTAATAGTTTCTGTATATATTTCACAGTAAGTCCTGAAAATATGTTATTTTAATAGACACACTGAACATCTAACTACCAGCAGAAATCAAGCCTGTGCAATCTATAAACATTGCAATTTCAGTTAATGCAAACATAGCAAAAACTGTGGGCTAAGTATGTGTAACTGTAATAGCAAAGCTCAAGGACTCTAAACTCGCTTACATGATAAGGCAGGCTTGAGGTTTCCTTTGATCCATAAGAGATGAGTTGTAAAAGGCACTTCTGTTCACTTCTGTTCCCCTGCTCAGGAATGAAGAATTCCTTTTGCTGCATTATGCATAACATCATTACTAACAAGGTACAAGTCAAGAGCAAGTGGTTCAGATATCCTACCAGCATACTAAAATAGCAGTAGGACTATAAAATTATTTAGGTACTATATTACACAGCTTTTCTTTAAATACCACTTATGCCATCACATGTGCCAGGAATCCTTCTTTTTAAGTGTTCTAAATGTAAAGCTTCTGGTATCTATTCCCTGGAGGCAACTTCAACTAGAATAGGCAGGTTGGTAGAGCAGATGACTATCTGTTCCTTACAAACTATGTCTGATGTACTGTGTTAGTGATAAAAAGCTCCTTATCAGTTTGGATTCCATCCTAAAGGCAACTGCCTTCCAGATCTTACAGTGAAAGATAATGTGATGTAATTAAAGCTCACGACCTGCAGATACAGCATGCCAAACATCACTTGCTTTAGTCAGGACTGGAAATTTTGGTTATAAATTTACTGAGGAGATTTTTCTAATCTATAAGAAGAAATACTGTTCAGGTCTTTCTCTTTCCCTTTAGCATTCAGAGACACTCTTTCTCTCTCTCTCCCCCCCCTCTTTTCCCTTCTCAGATACATTAGTGAGACACATTTAAAACACTTCATGAACACAGTCTATATATAACAGTTGTGTTTTTTGCATCCACTTGCAAACTTTCCCAAATTTATTCTAGGCACTCTAAAAATGACAGTTCAAACATTCAGTAGAGATTTACTCAATTTTAGCGATAAAATTTTAAATCCAATTTCCACTTAGCATGCCAAAGCCTCACACAATTTTTATGTGCAATTGAACTGGATGAACTGGTAAATTAAACTGTGATTGGGAATGTTCTCAAACAGTGGGACACAGTTGCCTCTGAGTGTATGTGAGGTAGCATTTTAGTTCAGATCAGGATGCACTACTGAAGCAAATCTCCCAGTAGTTCCCACTTCCTGCACTTTGGTTCACATCATGTTTGGAATGTGCAAAATGAATTCCTTTCAGATAAAAATAAACCTGGAGGAGCAGTCTCCGAGGGCATCTAATGCACTGACTGCTAATGGACATTCTGTCTGCAGGAGCAGGCTAGACTTAGGAAACAGTAAAACTCTGAAATACAAAGACTTTGAATGCCAGTGTGGGTGTAATCCTCAACACCAGATGTTTTCTGCCATGGATCTGTTCTTATTGGGCCTTTTTCTAATCTAGGCAATCCCTAAATTTTCAAACCATTTCCTGGTACACTTTTGGCACACATGCCATCCAGCACTCATACAAAAAAATCCCAAACCAGCTTGGGATTATAAATATTCCCAGGATCATTTCCAACAGGCACTTTTTCACACAGCCATCTAGTTACAGAGAATGATGGAATTTATTAGCAGGAACATGTTTTTGTTTTCTGGTCCAGCAGCAGAGCCTGGGAACATTTTCAGGCACTTCTAATTAGTTGGTATAGTGGTCCCCCACGTACAATGATGGTCACCCATGCAGAGACAAAAGTGTGGACACTTATCTCCAGCTCCTTTCTCAGATCTTCCAGGCAAGGGTGAGGATGGTAGGTGCAATAAAGAAAAAAAGGAGCCATGGGTAGAGCATCTCATGTCATAATCAGCTATTTTTAATGTGTTTCTATTATTCTATCTCAAATTCACACTGTCTGACAACCTTACAGCTGTTAGTCACTCTGTTGGTTTCTGTGACAGAGGTCACAGTCCATCCAAATATTTTGACTTGACCAAATAGAATGTGATACAGAATTACAGAATGAAAAATGCAACCAAATTGCCATATTCAAGAGCTCAGGGATTTTTAAATGGGACTTGACATTACCTGTGCCCTCAAAGTCCTCTGTGAACTCACCATCCAGCCCATGTGCCAGAAACAGCACTGAGTTTTCAGTACACAGTTTTGCAAGAACAGCAAACATCTGCTTAGGCTCTGCAGTCAGAAGCATAGGCCTTCTTTGAAAGGCCTGAGCTACATGTCTAACACCCAGTGAAAACCTCTCCTGCTGGTAAAACTCACCTATACTCACTCACCTATACTCATACTTTAAACTATCTCCACACTGTCAAGTTTTGCCCTCTTTATGCCTCTCCTGGTGCCATCATGTTCCACATCCATCCCACAGCCCTTCACAATGCCCTGTTTATTACTTCCTCAGCCTTCAGCCCAAAATGGAAAGCCTGCCCCATCTCAGCCTCATCACACACCCCTGCATCTCCCACAACAGCCTGGTGCCACCCACCCTGCTGTCACTGCAGTAGTGTGCTCTCCATGCCTTTGGGATAAGTATCTCAGACACTCACACATAAGCATCTCATGCCTTTGAGGTGGCACTGCAGAATTCCTTGTTTTAACAGACATTTGAGATGGACAGAAAGAAAAATGGTGTAGAGAGCTGGGGCATATACTGTTATTTAGTTTTGTAGCTTTAAACAACTATCAGAGTTCTTAGAACATGGGGTAAGATTTGGTATGCTTTTTGAATCACATAAATAATGTCAGCCTGACTTTGGGGGGACACACTTTCAACAATGCCTGAGGGATCTGGGAGCGCACATCCCACTGACTTAATTAACAAAGCACATTAAGAAAATACTGAAAGTGTTCATTTCCAAATATTTAAACCCAGGTTGAAACATAGGTGGTTTTCATACAATTATATAGCTGACATTTGTTCACCATGTGAAAGATAATGTCGTCATTTAACTACCTGCTAGTTGTTTTTAGGAGCCCCTGGTGGTCTAGTGGTAAGGGCGCGGCACTGTCACTGCCGAGACCCGGGTTCGATTCCCGGTCAGGGCCACTCCCGGGCAGGTGGGGCTCGTTAGCCCTTAAAGGCAACCCACCTACGTCCTAAGGACCTCGCTGCCACCGTCCAAGCTCGCTTGGCCCCGGCAGATGAACCTTAGGATTAAAGGGTGGGCTCAGTTCCGCGCACACTGTGTCTCACCTAAAAAATCCAATGCGCAGGCTGGAAGGTGTAAAGACCTTCCCCGGATCTTCGCTCACGAAGACTGGCCATTATTATTATTAGTTGTTTTTATAACTCTCTTAATAAATTATCTAGCACCACCTCTTTCCTTTATCTGTACTACCAGTTACCAAGAATAGATTGTCACAGGGTCAGCTTATTTTTGGTATAAAGTAGTTATTTAATAATTACTAATTATTTTCTCTATGTCCTGGCTGCTTATTATCTTTCTGTTTTGATGCTGCTGCAGGGAAGCAGAAACATCATATTTGGACAGTGGAAACCTTTACACAGTCAGAAGAATCTGGCCCCTAAGCAGACCTTTTCTATTCAGCTCCTAACTGTTCATGGAGGAATTCATTAAATTTCAAAAGAGAATAAGAAAACAAACTGGTTTTTCCAGAGAAGTAAACAATACAATTACAAGAACTCTATTTCAAGCTAGACATAAAAAGCAATCACCTAGAATAATAAAAATCATACTCCAGATGACAGGAAACAATAGACTCCATATTGTGTATATATTCACTTCTGCCTTTTATAGACTGATCAGAGTACAGGACATGAGGCTGGAATTTAGTCTGAAAGTTGTCATACCTGACTTCAAAGTTGTTATTATCTGTGTAATCTACTTAAGTAGTGCAACAAAATTATGCAAAGTTATGTAATAGACTAAGCAATGGAGGATAGTGAGACCAGCTCTCATGTTACTTATATACTTAGGTAGAAACACAGGTCTCCCTGGGATCTGCATATCATCATAAGACATTGCCAGATTCCTCCAGAGGGCAACTCAGAGCAAAAGCCAATAAAACCGAACTATGTCAAGCTGCAAAAACTGGGAGCATTTCTCACTTTCCAGGAGGTCCAGATACCTTTGTCTTGGGGGAGTCGGGGGGATGGGTGTAGGGGCCAGTAATGGGGGAAAGGAAAGAGAGATGCTGTTCTCCCTCCCCTTCCTGTGCAGCAGAACCCAAGGTGCTTTGTGTTGCCCCTGGTGAAGTCTCAGCCTTCCTGCTGGCTCTGTAGGAGAGAGAACTCACAGAGGCCCTGTTTCAGCTTTTACAGAAGACACACAGGTTTATGTGAGAGATTCAAAGCTAGCAAAACCAGCACAGTGCAGCATCTCTCAGTGTATCTGTGTGGCCACATAGACCCTCTACCTGCCTCCTCATGCCCTGGCCAGGCCCAAAGCAAGCATGGAGTTACACCAAGAGAAGAGACAAAATGTCAACTGATGCCACAGGGTCTGGGCCTGCTGCACATTATAGTTAAACATCTGTGTTTTGTTTGCTATTGTAGACAAGCTGAGTAGGACATAAGAGTATCCTAGACACGTTGTTTCCATTTTCTGGATCTGAGGATGTACTGTGTCCTGAGTTTTCCTACAGAACTGTGCCATGGGAAATTAGGAAGAAACTTTAGCTCACTATATGATGCAGAACATACACAGCTATTTTACGTCTTGCCTTAAAAAACTGTGTTTGTTTTCTTCTTCTGCCCTTCTCTTCCCAAAGTTCAATCATTCCGCTCTGTCAAAACTCCCTTAAGTACACCTCAGTTGTATTCTCATTGTAGACTGCAGGATTGCAAAGAGGTTGAAAAGGAGGCTTTTCTGCATCCAGACCTGCCTGAAACTCAGTAATTTCCATCCTCAGATTTTTATCAGTGGTATCCTTGGGTTTAGTTTCTAGGGGGTTGTTTCTCATGAAACTCAATTTGAACTCCAGGCTTAAATAAACCAAAATAACTCCAAGTGCAACATAGTAAGAACAAAAGCTGAACCTCAACATGTTAGATACATGTAACCATAAATCAGTCAAAATTCACTCAAAATTAACCATAGGATTACCTGAAAGGTTCACAACTTTAGCTAACCTTTTGATAAACCTGGCTGAGCTTTCAGAATGTGTGGGTGCAAGTTTTATAATACGAGCTTTCACAGTTCAAGTCATCACCTGCACTCTGCACTCTGTACATGCATTACAAAGCAAGCACTGGTTCTGGTCTCTTCTACAATGAGATAAGTCAGATACCCCGGCCACTTGGAGTTGAGTTACGTCTCTGAAAAAATATCCTGCTCAGAGTATTTATATGCTCTTCTTAAAAGAATGGGTTGAATTTACAGAGAAATTCAAGCTTACTAGGTAGATCATAATTCTCAGAAATTCAGGCTTACTTGGTAGATCATAATTCTCAGAAGCAGAGTGTGTATCAACTGGTTTTTTTGTATAAATATGCCAACTCCAGGAAAAGGAAATAGAAAGTTTTAAAACTAAAACTTGCATCACAGATTTAATTTGATAGCAAATACTCTTAGATACAAAGTACACTTTCTAAAAGCATGATGATTTCAGTGAAGTCCTTACTTTAACTTTCACGTTCATTTTTCTAGAGAAAATTGTTTCATTTTCAGAGTGAACTGTCTTTTGCAGCTGCTTTTATGCCTGCAGCTTTGTGTAATCTGGAGTTCCACTTATTGAAGGCGGATGTTCTCTTGAGATTGGTCTCTCTCCATTCCACACAACACCCACTTGACATTTACTAAGGACAAGAAATAAAGCAAAGGATATAATATGGTTAAAAGTCAAAAGCTATAAATACTTTCAGCCTTTGAAATATTCAGCATCTTAATATGGTTACATACAAAGTTCAAGTAAAAACCACTCAAGGTTCATTTCTTTATGTTGTGCCTAGTTTGTGCTTTGAACTAATATAATATTCAGAGTTTGGTTTGCTGATTGCTTAATGTATTTATGAACAGAGATCAACACTGAAAAGTGAAATCAGATTAATGCCTGTGCACTAATGTTAGGATTCTCACATCACTTGTAGCAGTTTCTCACATTGCTCAAAAAAAACCCTCTTATAAATCTTTTATTTTTCTCACAAACTGAGATGGTTGTTAACCATTCGCCAACGCTCAGATCTACAAACATAGTCAAATATCCTTTCCTTAATTAGTTTTCTAATTCCTGCTAAAATCAAAAGCACTTAGGCAACTTTAATTTTTAGGTACCTTGATATCTTTCTGAGTGCAAATTCTCAGCTACTGCATAAAGATAAAAAGAAAAATAGTGAGGTTGCTGGAGCCAAGCATGGAGAGTGAACCAAGGCTAAATGCAAGAAAGTCATGGAGCACTGACGCCTTGGATTACATTATAACTGTTTGTATAGCATTAACATTCACCATGCATGCACGCACACACACAGAGTATACGAAAAGCATGTGGAAGGTGACCAACAGTGCCTATTTAACCCAGGTCCCAAATTTGATACCAATTTATCCTGCACCCACAGTGAAAGAGTCTTATAGAAAATGGCTAGACCACAGATGTTTGAAGGTGGAGCTCCTGCACAGGGCGGATAACCAGGGAAATTCTCTTGGGCCCTAAGGGGAGTAAGGGATAGTGCTCATCTAAATTAGGTAGAGGTGTAAGTCATTCAACAGGTGGGTGTGAAGAGGTGTGGCTCATGCCTAAATCTTTGCCTAAGAACCCAGCTGTCTATTGACAGCACACTGCAAAGGTATTTAGGTGCCTACCACTCCTTCCAAGAAATTAGCTTAGAGCCTATATTTTATCTTAGGTACCTACTGAACTTTTGGGGTCATAGTTGGCTTTCAAAATATAGGTCCTATTCTCTTTATTCTGCTGGGAAAAAGAAGTATCTTTTGTCCTTATATGTTGTCAGAATTAATTCATGAATTTTGGTACAATGCTGTGAAAAATGGTGGACATTATTTGAAGGGTAAATAGAAGTATTATATTCTTTGTGGTGTTAAGCAAGTTGTGTAACTTTGCTGGACCTGTGCCAGAGATGAGCTCCAGTAGTTTATGAAGGAGCTCTGTTAGTTCTTGCAATGATAAATCAGGCTAAATGAAGGAAGCATTCCTGTTCCTGGCAGGTACATTCCAAAACTGGCTGCAATAAAATGAAATCAACTCCCCCTGTGCAGATTCACCTTTGATAGTATCTGAAAAAATACCTTTTGTCAGCTACTGTACATGTCTTTTCACTGGCTAAAGGTCTCTCAAAGATTCCTGGAATGTCTGGTCATGAAATGACAGACCAAAGCTACTTGATCCCTCCATTTTCCTATTTAGGATTGTACGTGCCATTTTTAATACCGGTAGTGATAAAATCTTACTTTCAGTTAAGCTGTGGTCATTGTACTCAAGAGTTAAGCATTTAACCACATAGTTTGTCTGGACTGTTTGACAGCAACATTGTTCTTGGGAAGATTTTTGACAGAGATATTTTATCCATCATGTTTATAGTGAAATCGGGCAAGTGTCTCTCACTGAAAGCTGTGCTAGGGGGAAAAGAGCAAATCAGGATGGAGAAGGTGAAAGGAAATACTCGTCCAGTGGATGGCTGAGCAGCATAGACCCAGAAGGCTGAATCCCTGAGCAGCTGTTTTAGGAAGCAGAAAATTCTTGGGCTTACTAATAGTGACTCAGTTCCAGTTCCTGTAAGTGTGGAGAGCCCTCCTTCAATTAGTCTGTCAGTGCTGCAAATTCAATAGCATGCTCACAGCAGGTCAAATTGACATAATGTTAAAACACAGGTCACTCTACTGTGCTAAGACTCCCAGTGTTACTCACACTTGCTGAGATGACCTGTGGCTGCATACCAGCAAGTGACACATTTTTAGAATAAGTCTCCAATATAAAGGGTTTTTATATGGCAGGAAAAAAAGCTAATTAGTTACCTCAGCAGAGCAGTAGGAGGAATAGAATTCATTGTTTCTGTGAGACCACAAAAGTGCCTGAAAGGCTTTTTTTTGTTTGTTTGTTTTTAATATATCTATATTGAAGCAATTTTTTCTCAGTCTGGGTATGTGCAGTCTAAACCATTTTCTCCATGTAATAATTTTACTTTGCTGAGAGGCAGGATCACCTGGGGAGGGGTAAAGGACTGTAGAAAAGCTAAGTTATTTTCTATGTCCAGTTTTTCCACTTAAAAGCTTGACAGTGCCCCTTTTCATCAAACTTTGTTTATTTGTTTGCTTTTGATTTCAAAGCCTTTTTAACAGATTTGGACAGAAAAGTGAAAACAGCACGGGTTTGATAATTGCAATCTTTTGCAATCAAATTTATGACATTTATAAATATAGATGCATGGATTAAAATTCCTAGACAATGGAATATTTTTATTGGCCAACATCCTAGGCTGCATACCTGGTATGCTGAGGTATAATCAAGCATTGGGTAGGGTTTTATGTGTGAAAGCAATGCTTGACTGGATTTAAATGGTTGTGACTGGAGCCGATATGATGCATAGTTGGACATAATGTTCATAATTGCCTATTTTTCTTGGCAAACAACAAGGGGCTTGATGAGTGCTTTCTGAAATGTGCACATCTATTTCTTTGTGAAGTGTACCAAAATTTAACGGCAATTCTAAACAAGCTTGTGTTGTAGCCCTCTGAGAGAATGCATTCCTTATTGGCTTAATTTCCTCATTACAGCAGAACTGCATATCTCCTCTGTCAATGTGGAATCTTGGTCTGGTTTGAATGACAATTCCCACAAACACCTTTGCTCTTTCTATTGTACTCTTCTTTTTCCTACACACATCCCAATAACTATCATCAAAATTCAGCCAAATCTGCAAGCAGTCTCACATGTGTTCCTCGGACAGACTATTTTATCTTTTTTCATTAGCGTTTGACACAATCCAGAAGAGGTGTTTAGAGATAGGCATCACAGAGCTATAATGACTCCAGCCAACTTGACACAAACGTGCACATACACATATTTTTACTCCCCAAGACACAGCTCTGCCTCAGAAAGGCTTATGTTCACTACCTTACTTGCAAAATATCTTCCTGGGTTTAATGCATGAACATTTTTGAAACAGGAATTAACAGGAGAACAGCCCTAGTGCTCTTCAAGCAAGGCTCCTAACATTACCGTAACACTAAAGAAGTACTTAAAAGCCCTTTACAAACATTGAGACATTCAGGAAGCCTTGCCTGTTCTATTTTATTTTGGGTTTCCTTCAGAATGACTCAAGGTCTTTATTGTGTTTATCCACATTTACCTCCTGGGATATATCTCAATGCTCTGATGATTCCTCAGTCATATAAATCTGCCACGTGTAAGACTGGACAATGACTGGAATCAGTAAACATGCTCAGTGTCTTGTCCCAATCCTCTCTGATAACATCTGACAGCAATATGTGCTCAATCTGTCTTTCAGATGCCCTCTCTTTAACTTACATGGATGTCCTTACTCCATGCCAGCCTGCTTTCTTGATAGCTTGATCCAACTTCTTCTCCTAGGAGTAAAAAACAGCTTAGCAATTGCCAAATTCACCAAATCAGTACAATTCACACAATTTCCCCTCAGTCTGGACAAATCACAGCCATTTCCAGAAGAGATGGAACATTGAGTTGGCTTGTGCACACAGTTGTCTCAGTCGATCTTTGGTGTAAATACAAGACACCTAATTGACACAGATGGCAGAAAGGCTTCAACACTGGAAGAGAACTGTTCATGTGCAAAGTCACTTGAAGAGGTGGAAAAGTTCCATATTAAGATTTGGTGGGATTTTGTCTTTGAATAATCACATGTTACACATCTATTATGCTTTTCATAAGTGGGCAGAAACTCAAACTCTCTCCCTATCTTCATAACTTAAAAGTTGCCACTTCCAAGGCAGTGTGTCAGAGGGACTTGATAATTCTCTTATGTTTTATATGATAGAGGTTATTTAGACAGCTGACATGTAAGACTGCCCCTTGAGAAGAAATAAAGAACATACCCATCTGGAAAACCAAATCTCTTGTCTTATGACAGAGCATGAGCAGTCATATAGTCCCTCCCTTAGTAAGACAATGTCTGAGCATCAGAGGAAGAAAACGATTCCTCAGAAACAAAGAATTCATTAAAGTCCTAGTGCTCTAATGTGAAAACCTCCTGAAGACTCTGCCTTAATGCAGAGGAAGAAAGCAGGCTGTGAATTTACGTCATAAAAAGCCTCAGTCTAAAATGTTGGAGGAGACACCATTAGGCTCCTGAAAAGACAGTAGTCAAAAGCAAAGAGTTTTTCATGGATCATCAACTGCCCATGAAGAGCCAGGAGGCATGGCTGTCTGAGGTGGGTAAGCCATAGATTGAGTGTCCTTCTGTGTTTCCCAACAAACCTACTTCCACACAGACAAAAATAATGAGCTGGCAGATGGAAATGTCTTTTTCATCTCCACAATATTCCTCTTTTTAGGCCAACTGTAGAGCAAGAGGAAAGTCCCTGTTGTGGGGGAGGAACTGTTTCTTCACCTTACCATGAGCTGGTGCCCCAGACATCATTCAGACTATTTAAAGCATGCATTTCGCTTAGATAGAGTTACTGCATTTGTGATACATTCTCCAGTAGAGCTGGAGATAAGGAAAGAGTTCCTAAAACCACCTAGTAATGTAATTTCTAATCATATAGACAGAGAAACTTTATGAAACTTAGTTATGGTAAAGCTGAAATTCAGACTCTAATCTAATATTCAGCAAATTTACCTTTAAAAGACATAGACTTCACAGTCCTTTGAGACCACTCCACTCCAGCAGACTCTACAAGAAATAGCAGACATTCCCTCACTCTTTTGGCAGATTTTTAGTGTAAAAGAAAAGAAGATGGAGCACGCTGGTTCTCTTTGAGTGTTGTAAGGCTCATGAGTTGCTGATGGTTTAAAACTGCTTTCTTAAAGAGGACTAAGGGGCTGTGCACATACACTCGTTTCAGTCAAGTAAAGACAGTTGCAAATCAGATGATTCTAAGCTAAATAAGATTGTCTACATGAGATTTACATTGATTTAAGTGAATTACTTTACTGAAAAGGTAGAGATTTGCATAAAGATGGGATTTCACCTTTCCTGCTCCCAAACAGCTGTGCTTAGTTCTGTTTTATGTGAAAAGGGCAAAGAAGGAGAAGGGGAAAAATATCTTTGAGATAATCTCACTGGAAAGAGAGAAAACTAATGCATGCTCTTCCTATTTCAGCTGCTCTCCACCCCAGGAGTAATAGTTTGAAGTGAGCTTTTATATAAACAATAAACAAGTTATTCCTGGAGCATTTGCTTTGAGCTAGGACTGTGTGTAAGCAATTGGCTTTGAAAGTGCTGTCAAAGTATCTACCTTTTAAAATTAGATTTTGCATCTCAGGTTCATTAAGACAGCCTTGAGCAAGAGTCTTTTATTCAACCTTTCTTTAAAGGTATGAAGTGTAAATTTGATGAGTAAAAATAACTTGAGTGAGGAATGTCTAAAAAAACGGAGGAATTAACCGCAGTGATATTTATGCAGCCTAGGAATGGATTTCAATACACCTCTTTAACGTCTTTCTTCCTGTTGAAATCTCTCCTTCCTGTTTGCATACTCTGTGCAAAAGGTTAAAATTAATTCTTTAAAATGGGAAAAGGATAAAATGGATCTCTAGTACTGGTGCACATCTCTTTTTGCAATTTGTTATGCCAATTTTTCTACATGGAGAAGACAAAGCTACCATTTGTACAGAGTTTGAGATAAGTATTTGATATGATTTTATTTTCTTCTTCATTCTTCAAGGTAGCTTGAATTCAATCACTTGGACAAGATGCAAATTATTAATCTTGGGTCGAACTTGTCACAAATATTAACATTGTAGCATATATGGGTGTGGTAATAGCAAATCACACTGTTCCTGAGAGCAATTAATAATGACATAAGCCAAGGTTTTCCATGGATAGTTACGAATAAGTACTGTCTGTATACAATTCAACAGAAACCCCAGGGAAAAAAAAATATAAAGAGCATAAGCCTTAAAGCAATAAAAGCAGAATAAGTAACTCAGACAATTTCTTGAAGCATTAGTAACTTGACAGCACCTACTCGTTCACAACAAAGCCATAGCAAGCTCAATGTTTTCTGCTGCTGCACTAAATAAAAAGTGGATGCTAAATTTCAATTCTTAAGAACAAATGACAACCCTTTATAAAGTGCTGTAGTGCTAAATGTCCAAAAAAAATGAAAGTGATTTTCAAATCACATTGCATAGTGTTCTCTTTTAAGGGAACATGATCTCTGGTGCCTTTAATAAAAGCTGTGTAACAATTCTTTAATTCCCTGTGATTTCAGCCTGGAAATGACTGCTCTACTTCATTCATCTGCCATTACTTCTAACCACAAACATATTAAGTTATAAAAAGAGGACAAATCAAGCTGACAAATCACTTTTAAACATTTCTGGAAGGTGAGAAAAAAATAAATAGAGGGGAAAATGTTCAGCTTTGAAGTATCTACCTCATTTTTTTATATCTGAATTTTAAAGGCTATACAATACTACTTTTCACAAAATGACACTCACTTTTGAGTGACCTTACAGTAAACAATCAAGGTATTACTGTAAGAGCAATTGTTCAAAATGACAGAATCAGGCTCCAACACTTCTAAAACTGCCTTTAATTTCTCTTTCAGACAAACAACTATTTCAGATAACTAGCATTTTGATATTTGTCTTTTGTGTTGTTTACCTTCTTAATTAAAGAGCTGAATATATTGGCATTCTAGAGCCAAAGAAACACTTCTTAGATGAATCACCCTATTTAATAAAATGTCCTCTTGCAAACACTGTTTTTCTTGATAAGTACATGCACAAATAAAAGAATGGAAAATGGTAATTGTTTCGTTGAGATGTAAGGGCACACAAAATGGTTAGCACTAAATAACCTGGTCATCAGCCCAACTAATCTGCTGCGGTTTGTTTTCACAGCTTTGCTCTGAACATCAGTGCTGATGGTCTGACACTCCCTGCAGAGCCTGAAAGCGAATGGTAAGTCAAGATACCAGCCACACAAAGCTTCACCTGCGATGCCAGAGATTTGGAGGAGGGAGAATAACAGTTTGTACAAACACTCATAAACTTCATAAGATCTTTCTCCTCTCCTCTCCCTCTCCCCTTCCCCTCTCCTCCCTCTCCTCTCCCCTCCCCTCCTCTCCCCTTCCCTCCTTTCTTCCTTTCTTTCCTTTCTTTCTCTCTTTGTCTTTTCCTCTCTTTCTCTCTTCCTCTTTCTCCTTCTTTCTTTTTCTCTTTCTTTCTTTTTATTTCCTTCTTTCTTTCTTTCTCTTTCTTCTGTTCTTTCTTTTTTTCTTTCTTTTTTCTGTTATTCTTTTTCTTTCTTTCTTTCTTTTTCTTTCTTTCTTTTTCTTTCTTTCTTTCTGTCTTTCTGCCTTTCTTTCTTTCTTTCCTTCTAATTTTAAATCAAACCTGAATTTTTTTTTTTTTTTTTTTTTTCATTTCAAATCTGCAATGTTAATTTGACCGATGAAGGGAATCCAATTGCTTTCAAGGGGACTACACACTACAGAAGATTCCTAAAGGGCCTGTGTTACCTATTCCAAAACCTCCTTGTGCAACACTTCCACTCCAGGACAATCAGCATGATCTCAAATCAGTCTCGACTCCAGTGAGACTTAGCTCATTTTCTGAGCCACACGATGCAAGAATGAACTCCACAGAACTCTACCACAGAGCTGATCCTGCCTTTGTCCTTGCTTTGCTGCTTGGTGAGATAAAAGCAGCCAAATTGCCTGAGTTAGATTTTGCAATCTGTTCAAAGCAAAAGATTATCTGATAAGAGCTTCCTACCTAATTATGCTTTGAGGTCTGACCCTGTTTGATTATGAGTGTTTCCTGCTAAGGTCCATCATCTTCCAGTCAAAGCACCACTGCATGCTCAAACACTGTGCTACTACTGAGGTCAAATGGGGCTTTTACCACTGTATGGCTGGTTTAGATGGTTTCTTACTCAGCATGTGACCTGTTATGAGTTATAATGGCAGACTTAATTGTGCCCATTCTTTGCCTGTAATATCATAAAAAAAGCTGTAAAGAGGCAGGGAAAAAACATCCACCTTTTGCAGTATCGTATTCAACTGGCCAACAGCAGGTGCCTAGAGAACAGGACTAGAATATAGTTATAGTTCCGTTATTGACTTTCTCCTCCTCCATAAACTTGCAAAAGACAGCCTTCCTGAGGCAGTCCACAGCTTCATGTGGAATACTATGGGTATTTTTCTTCTCATGCCTAATCATTTTCTGAACCCAGATAATCTTTCAATATCCACAATAACTTCAGGTGCAGAGTTCCACAGCTTGTCTACCATGGAGGAAATCTCTCTTTTTGTTCATTTTCAGTATAACCCCTGCAAGTTAAATTTGTTTCCTCCTAGTTTTTGCATTAGTATAAACAGAAAATAATTGTTTTCCAAGGCAATTTTCTGTGCAAATTATTTTTTTCCAGAAATAATTCATATCCCACTTAAACAACTTCTTTCTCAAACTGAACAGTCCTAGTCTATTGAGTTACCAGTTGTTTTGAAGTCGTTCCACACCTTTAATCATTGCTGTCATCCTTTCCTATAACATTTTCAGCTTTATTATATTGGTTTTAACTTGCTACTCAATTACCCATTCAGTCAGTTCAGTGAGAGACTACTAACAGAGAGGAAATTTCTTTTTCTTGTTGTGTTTAATAATTTACGACTCTTAGTAAGCTCCATTTTTCTGTTAGTTGCTCTCTGTCCAGATAATTATGGCTATGTTGAAAGATACATGATCTAGGAGAGACCCCTAAGGGTTTTCACTTGATACATCTTCCCAAGGAGAAAACTGACATTTATTCTTAACTCTTTGCTCCTAATCTTTTTAAGCAGAGCTTAAGTATTCACCTCATGGTTCCACTGATGTTCTTTTAGGTGCCAAAAAGGTATTCATTGATGTCCTTTCAGATGCCAAAAAGGTGTACACTACAATGCTCATCCGTGCAGTAACTAACACCAATTTTGGATCTAATCCAAATTGCAACTGTAGATTCTAAGAGACACATGACCATCCAAGTAATAGGCATTGCAACAGTTGCTTTTGTGCTTTTGTTGCCATAGCTTTGTATCTCTAACACAAACAGTAAAAAAATTAATTATATGATTGAACACAAGTCAACATGCTGTAACAGTGGTCTATTCGTGACTCTGTTACGGATTTGTGATGTATAGCATCACATAACTCTCTTGGCTTCAGGTCCCAGTTGTCTGCTCGGTATTTGTCATCCTTTTAAATGTAGGGCACTTAGGGTACGAGCTGTGTTTTGTTATGGCTGCGTGTGACAACTCATACAGTGATTCTTGAGCTGTTGGTAATTCTTAAATGGATCTCCAAGGTACTATTGCAATAACAAACAGACATTATAATGTGTATCAGAAATGTAGGACTGTGAATGACTTAAGCATTGTTCACTGTTCTCCTTCATGATGCTTTCTACCACCAGGATGGAGCTTGATTTCTCTCACAAATGTAGGCCCAGACAGAAACTGGACTAAGTTTTTCTGCTAGTTCAGTTGGAGAGGAGTCCTATCATAGCAGTCAGGCAAGCCTGTGGATTTAAGTATGGACTGAGAAATACATGAGGATGTGACATTTAGGTTTCCTGCTTGTTTCCCTTGGAGCATTATTTAACTCAGGAGGCAAGCCAGAATAATTAGTCAGGATAATACAGACGCTGCTGCAGTTACTTAACTGTTTGCACCTGCAAAGGAGTTGTATCTCCTTCTCCAGCTGCCTCTGTGTGCCAACCTCATCCCACCAGGACTCTTTCATTCAAGGATTTGTATGTAAAATGCAGATCCAGAAAAATAAAGAGAAGACTTCAATTTATTTAGGTATTTATGTCATCAACAACATCTGTAATTATTTATTTATTTAATGGCAGTAGAGTAAGGCCTTAATGAAAGTAAGCATCTAACTATTTGAGATCCAAGCCTGATATCATCAATTAGACTTTCCAAAAGACTCACCCAATGTGCCTGCTAAGTGTTGCCTGACTCCTGAAATGAGATGTCTGTTCATTCCATAGAAATGAGATTCCGCTTCACTATCTGGAACTCAGTGGTTGCATTTTGTAAAGCTATGAATGGAAAAGGAAAGTAAAAGCAAACCAGAGATGTTCGAAGTTACGTCTTCGAAGGTAGCACTTTTGTGTTAAAAAAGATAGGAGGATTTTTGACAATATGATCACATCTCATTAAATCAGATACAGAATTAGATTTTTATAGTAAATGTATTTTTAACATTTTAACACTCATATTTTTAATTTATGAAAAGGTTTTACTTTTAAAAGCTGAAAAAGTAATGCTTAGAAGAAACTGTAATTTGTAAGTTGGTAGAAGATGAACATTCACATTTTTTTTATTGTAATCTTCTAAATTTCCTAATACACTGCAGTGAAATATCTGGTTCTTAGATATATTTTTTGACAGTTTAATGAGAGAAGAGGAGAATTCTTGCTACAGCATTTCAGGAATAAGTTCACTCATGCAATGCCTAGAGCAGGGGTGAAAAAAAAAGGATAATCTGTGTAAAAGGAGATCAGACACCCAGTGCTCATCCTACAAGTATTCCCTTTGTATTGAAGGTATGTCAGTGCTGCTTTAATGAGCTCTGGGTAGAGGTGTTAGTTTGCATGAAGTGTTACCGCACAGAGGCTGCAAATAATGTGCCATTAGCTGCACTTCCATGAGAGAAACTGTTTGATAAATAAATCAAAAAATTTATTTTACTGTGAGAGATTTAGCATATGATCAAGAGATGCAAGTTTGACACTATATGCTGAAAGTGAGACTTCAGTAGTAAGAATATTCAATACGTCAGGAATTCTGGTGGGTTCTGTCTCCATATTGCATGGAAGCAATTATGAAATTCAAATATTTATAAATGACACCAAACTGCAGTCTTCAGTGTAATTTTTAGAAAAAATGAAATATCTTAATACTAGAAGTGCTCCTACCCTGCTGTTCAGAGAAAATGGGATAAGAAGTTCCTACAGTGTCAGCTGATTCCTGCTTTGTTGAACAATATTGAAATCAGCTTGCTTTTCCATTGATGTTTTGTTTTTCTAATTCCACTTAAAAGAGTAAGTGCTGACAATGCAAGTGCTGAGCTTATGGATAGAAGGCCTGAATTTATTGAATTGCAAAAAAACTTGGCTTCATACAGAGAATGGTTTGTTTGGGTTTCCTGTATTTTGGGGGTGGATTTTTTTTCTGAATTTTGGCTGGAAAATGAGATTATGGATTGAAGATGTTGGGGTTCCATGAGTGTAATTCTGGCAGCCATTAACTGAACTTAAATAACCAGGCATGCAGCCTATACAGCTCAGCTATGATATGTGTCACTATTCAAACAATTTAGATGCTGTTTGGATATACTTTGCTGCTTTCATCATATTTTATTGAAGAAATTAGGGAACACAGAGCCCCTCCATTTCAAACTTTTCTGGTTTAATCTAACTTTTCAGTAAAAATGAGCTTCTCTATTCAAAGAAGTTTTGGCGACTGAGGAGGAAAGATAAAATTGGAACCTGGTTGTGTTTTGTTTCCCTGAGAAAGGAAGGGTGGCAGTGATGAAAGACTTGGAGCTGATCTAAGATTTCTCAACAGAATATTGATTTACCATTATATGCTATCATTTCTGAAATCAAAAATAAAAATTCTCAGCACAGAAGCAAAACATTTTAATATTAAGGAAATTTAATATATCATTTGACTTATGGAAATACACACACATACAGAACATTTTTGAGATTCAGACTTTTTATGTCAAGCCTGAGAAATCTTATTTGCTTTCTGAATATTTGAGAGGGATGGATAAAGGCAGAAGTTCCCTTTCCAGCCCTAAAAGTTAATGTGGTGTAAGAACAATTTCCCTCTACCAAAGGAAAAATCATTGGTTTCATATGTGAAAGTTACAACATTAAATTACACTCACTGAGTACAGTTGTCTAAGATCAGTCCCTAAGTGTCAACCATTGTGTAGTCTGTCGCTGTAAAGTAATTTTTCAATCTTTCAATTAAGTGCACTGTATAATTTTATAGCTTCAGTCTGCATGCACCGTTCATGCACAACTGTGTTAAACAATGACAGGAGCAGCCTGGAATGAGGAAGAGACTACAGGGAGGATCCAGTCTGACAATGAAGCTGACATAGCAAAGGTAAAATAGGCTTAATGTCTGACAGACACCCATGATTTTTAATTATCCATTCTCACTGCTGATTGTTGCAATTCATCTCACCCCCACACTTCTCCCTTTCTCTACCCTCAGCTTCATCGCATGCCTGCTACCTCCTCTCCTCTCCACATCCTGAAATGCCCTTGCCTCCCTTTCCCTGCCTTTTGTTTTTCCCTTTTAACTGATCTCCACCTACCCAAACCCCTATCAAACAAAATAAAAATGTTTGGAACTCACAGGGTGTTTCCTGACAGGCTATTGCTCATTCCTCCCCTGTGACTCAACCTTTCTCATCTCCACTCTCCTTCTGTGCGGTGAGCCCTTCATTTCTGGTATACACCCTCACTCTACATATCTTTTGTATTTTCAGGTGGCAAGCTCCTCAAGGCAAAGACAATCTGCTCCTTCACTGTGCAGTCAGACTTTTCCATGAACTAGGGTGTATTCAATACCAATATAAACTGCATGCATTTTCAAAATTAATGATAAGAGTTAGCCATAGTTAATGGTTAACTATTGAATATAATGAACTTTATGTTATTTTTAACAAATCATTTTAAATGAAGGTACGTACCCATAATGAATGGCAGAGGATCTCAATGTTCTCACATCATACATATTCAGTAATAACTGTGGAAAATGAACGTATCAAAGCTTAGCAGATACTCGTTAACTTTACTCACCAATGGGAATTATGGTATTCCAAACAATCATAAATTTGGAAATGTGTCAGAAGATAGAAATAAGAATAAATAATTTCTTTTAAAAATTCATTAAAAAAAATAAAATAAAAATTAAAAAAAAATCCTGTTCTGTAGGTGGCCATGAGTAAAATTTACAAAAGTAAAAGGCTCTTAGATGTCTATCTTAGATTTTATCTCTGATTTTTTTTCATCAGTTCAGCCTGTTTCTGATGTATTCAGCATGTCAAGAAATGAAAAAGGAAAAAAAAAAAAAAAGAAAAAAGAAGACTGAGAGAATAAATCCTATAAAATATTTTAAGGACAACCACAGTGGCAGTGTAGGAAGGTACTGTGGAAGTATTGGCATACAAAGTCAGTTACAGCTAACTGAGTCTTAGGCACAATGAAAAGCAGACTCTTTCAGAACACATTATTACACTTTAAAGCAGTCTCCTTTATGATAGTCATTACCTAAATATTTCACACAAGAGATTTATTCTATTAAGAAACCTTGAAACTTATATAAAATTAATTATATTTTACTTAAGGGTTTCTTATTGGTTCTAATTAATTAAAATATTCTTGGATTGCAATAACTTTGTGCTGTTAAATTATTCGAACACAGGCTTTTGATTATTTAATTTCTATTCCATATAGGTAGCTTTCCCTTTATTACATGTATGTGTTGTAAAGCACCAGCTGTGGCCCATCTAACTAATAGTTGTACATCATATAATGTAATCTTATATGGAAATATTTCAGATGCTGCATACAATATTTTCAGATCCTCCTCATAGTCACTACCTTAAATAATGTTCTAATCTTACTGGTGCTTCTCCCCTTCTTCCAAGCTCTCCAAACTTTCTCACATAAAGACAGGCTTTCAGCATCAAATACTAAGATTTAATTGTTCAAAGAAATGCATATGAGTTAGGCATCTTTGGTCTATTCAAGGCACTTAACTTCACAGACATATACAGTGTGGCATTTTAGTTTATGATCATGATCAGTGATTCAGTCTCCACTCCCCCCAGTAGTTCAGATTTCTGAGAGCCTGCCTCCCTCAGATATCAATGAAAAAAAAGTAGTTGCAGGATTTAGTCTAAATATTGTGTATATGGGAACCATATCCAAAGGGGAATATAACAAATTAACTTGATTCTCCTCTGATGTGTTTATTAGAAGGTGCAGTATGTTCTGTAATTAACAACAAACAGCAGTTATTAAAATCCACATGTTGAGGGGGAAAAGAATCCCAAACATCTTCCATTGTTTTAACCAAAACATTTTCACCTTGATTTTTTTATATCAATGTCTTTTGCATTTCTGAAATTTTTGACAGTTCCATCCTTGAAACATCTAGCTAGAAAAGAAGTGCTTCCTGGTAACATTGCACAAAGTCCTGACATAATTTTAAAGAAAATAATCTGGCCTCGTATGTTGCACTGCACATAATTATTGAAAACTACCACATAATTAAAAAACAAGGGGGTTTGCCTTGTTGCTTTAAAGGAAACAATCAACAGAAGTCTTGAACTCTACTGGGTCAGAGAGACCAGATTCCTTACTGGTGTGCAGACTGGCTGTTTTAAGGAGGTTGAACGAATTGGTGATTGCAGTGAAAATAATTTCTAGTGAAGGGATTTGCTCATTTGGATTTTCTCACCAGAGGACGGAACTGTAAATTTTAAAGCAAAGATAAAAACTATGAAGGAAAAGAAATGGAAGCCTCACAGTGAAAATCAAAACACAGCCAAAGCTTCAAAAAAATCCAACCCAGAAACAAACCCAGATCACTTCAGGGATATGTAGTTAACATTGAAAAGCATTGTATTTTTCTCTTCAGATACTTGTTTAGGGAAATAGCAGTAGGCCAATGTGTTTTTAGGGAAGAACAAACAGCCGCAACTAATGGTTCCCATGGAAGACTCCTGTAGAATGTAAAAGTCTGTGAATAGCTGAGTTCTGGCCCATATGTACAATTTTGTTCAATTAAAATTTGTAACTACGAGAAGAGATGATCCCATGGGAATTACCTACACGTTAAAGGCTACTTTCACAAGACAGTCATTTAACAGTTCAGAACAGCTTTTTAAGAGAATAACCTCACAAGAAAAAGCCACATTAGAATCCATGTTCCTGACACTGGTGAGCTAAGATACTGGGACTCAGCAGTAAAATACTTGTTGTTCAGCAGTGACTAGGTAAGCTGAATGTCTGTTTTAAATGAGGTATAAATTTTAATCAGTCAACGGTGTTGCTAGTGCTGATGAATTTGGGAAAATTATTTGGAATGAGTTAAAAGAACTGTGACAAAGAAATCAATTAAGCTTAGCACAACTTTTATTATAATTGATGCAGAGCTAAATAAAAGATGCAGCCTCTCACACAGAAAGTCTTTAGCCACAAAGCAATGGAAACTAAGGAGCTACATAAAGTATCATTCCATGAACAGTAGGTAAGATAAGTCTCTGATCTGATCTCCACAGTTTTTCTTATAAAGCACATCTTTTAACAATGATAAGAGGGAAGTAGCACTAGTCAGTGAAGCCTTGTATCCAGTAAAACTGATTTTTTACTTACTGCATCCAACTGTGCATGTCAGACTCTAAATGTATTTCATTTGGCAAAGCACTGAAGCTGTTATACTCTCTCTGAGCCAAATTCTGCCCTTGACTTCAGGCACACAGCTCCGATTGACTCCAGTGGAAGTTGTACAGAGGAGATAGATTGTGTAAATTAGGTATGCCCTTGAGATAGTGAAGGAAGATTCACTGCTGAACCTTGGAGTGGGAGTTCACCAAGGGCCAGTAAAGTCGATCTCACCAGTCAGTCCTTCCCAACTCATCAGAGAAGCGGTTTGAAAGATCACGCTCTTCTTGAAAAGCAAAAGGACTTTCACATCTTTGAGGCAGGCTTTCCCTTCAGTCATTACCTCGGAAGCAGTCCATCCTCAAAGACTTTATTTCTGTGCAGTTATCTGTGAAAGGTACTGTTATATCCTCAAAATTGTTTTACTTAGATCAATTCAAGACCCTCTCTTACCTGTACTGCCATCAGCTACAAACCTACTTTTCTCCTTGTCCTGGCATTGGTTATTCCCTTTGAACTTTGGGGTTCTTTCCCTCCTAGAATCAATTTTTGGTTTTCTCTCAGGCTGAGTAATACATTTTGTGTCATGCAAAGTTTAACAGATAGGTGCTTTAACTTGGACCTCTCAGTTTAACCTCAGTGAAAGCAAAGGCCTCTAAGCATAATGGAAACGAGCACAGCTCACTGCAGTTCTCTCATACTCACCTCTTTAAGCAAAAAACATGCATCTGTTCTGAAAATCCCAAAAGTCATGGATACTGTAGTAGGTGTGCAAATAAACAAATACCAGAACCAAATCAATAGCACCAATTCCAGTTTACATTTTTATATGCCTTTAGTGCACAGATGAAAAATTTTCCTCTAGGTCATACTCACAAAAAAATGAAGGTCAAATTCTGCTTTGCTATTCACGTCCCAGTTTCTACTTGTCCTGTAGATGAAATACATAGGTTCAGCAAGTGGATGAGAAGGCATCAGCTTAAATTTTATGGATCTATTTAGCATGGTCTTCTAAGGAAAAAAAAACATTTTTTTTATAAGTATTGTCACATAGAAGGACAAGTTGCACTATCAGGTATTTGCAGAAAAAGAATTATCTTGTTAAACTAGCCCAATATAAATATGTTACAGACTTACACCCAGAATGGCTTGTGAAAAAGATAAAGCACAATAAAACAGAGATAAGAGTGTGATGGAAGAAGTAAGTGACTAAATGACTGAAGTATGTTAGGTTTGTAAGTTACCAGACAAAATTGTATCTTTTCCGGTTATTTCTATAAGATAACAGCAGTTTGCTTGGGAGTTTCTGTCTCCATCAGACCATCTGCCATTTTCTAGGAGGGAAAAGGAGTGAGAGAGGGAAAGATCAATTTTCAGTTACTGATTTGGTCTCCAGAAAAACTTTAGTCCACCTCCTGCTGTTGGCTGGAAGCACTATACATGTACACTTGGTGACTTCATAACATTAGTGCCTGGTCTGTTATATAGTGTTCCAAATATATAATCCTAGAAAATATAAAACTTTCTTTAAGCAATGAGAGAAGTCAGCCTTCTCTTGTTTCTACTCTGTTTCTACTACAAAAGCAGCCTTCAGCAAAGCATTATAGGATCCAGTCATTTGCTTCATCCAAGAAAAAACTTAGAACTTGAAACATCTTAAAGTCTGTCTGTAAAGTCACTCTGTAAAGTCACAATCTGCCTTGCTGGTGAAATATGGACACACCTTTTCTCCGTTTGTACTTGGATTGCTACTTACAAGATTTTTCAAAATATTTGATCATTTATTACAAAGTTCCAGCGAATAGTCTGTTGGTTTCACACATACACATGCAATCTACTACTGACAGTTTTCTAAGTGACTCCAGAGATTATTTTTTTTTCCACTGGATTTGTGAACAAAATTGCTGAAAGGTGGATCTTAATGAATTTGACATTAGTCCTTTGTTCAAATGAAGACACAGCCATTTACTATTATGTGCCCCATACTGAAAATCCCCTACCTATAAATCAGATACATAAAAAACAAATTTTCCTACAAATAACGACTTTTAAAACCTCCTTATCAACACTGAAGGTCAAAGGAGTGAAGAGATGCCTGCCAGCCCTGTTTGATGAAGCAATTTCTTGAACTATCAGTTATCAAGGATCTCCTCAGTACTCCAAACCCTTCTGACTGCCTTTCAAAATCTTTCAATCCATCTCTGAAAAAAATAAACAAACAAAATCCTTCCTTGATCCTTGCAAATAAGCAAGATAGTTTGGTGGAAGGTTTTTACAGTTTTTTAAACTCATTTAACAACTTCTAGACATCAAAAAAAGCCAGCAAGTCCCTTAAACACACAGGGCTCAGCAAAAAGAGGGAGACTCCTGTAATTCAAGCCGTTATAAGCCCCTGCATTTCTCAAATTACATTTTATATATACAACAAAAATCTGACCTAAGAAATCACTTTGTCTTCCAATTACCTTTCCAATTCTCTTTCCCCTTTCTACTTTTCTTTGAGTATGTTGTTCATAAGTTAAACAAAAAAATTAAAAATGTATTCAACAGGAAATATTTTCATTTCACTTGTTTGATCCATTTCTATATAATTTATAGAATAAATTATAGAATAAAAAGTTCCTTACCTGTTTTATTTATTTCTACTTATTATTATAAATGCATACAAACTATGTACTAAATAAATATAAATGAAATGTTATATAAAATGAGAGGGTAGAATTAGTGTTTTATAAACATAATGGGTAAGAAACTACCCTCCTTTATCTGACAACTGTTAACAAAAGTGCAAGAGGTATTTTACATCAGGAAACTTCACATATAAACTTTTCTTTGCAGATTAGGTTATACGAAATCTTAACTATACAATCAATTAAATGGAATGATTAATCCCAACATCTGCTTTTCACGAATAAAGCTTCTTTTATCAATTTTGAACGCAAGGGAAAAAAAAAGCAAAACAAGACTTGCTAAGACTAATTCAAATTAATAACAGAATCAAACACAGACTATGTTTAGGAAAAAAGGATATTTTCTATCACAGATTTTTCAGCCACAGAATTATAAAATGAGTAAACAGATATTTTCCCTTTATGAATATTACTATTCTTGTCAGGGGTTTTTTTTGAATACTTTAGTGCTTTCCTTCAAAACATTCTTCCTTCCTTACCAATGTGGCTGGATTAAGCATTAGTAATTTTGGTGACCTTTTACGTTCATAAGTGCTTAGAACCCTGTTGAAGCTCACCTGACTCATTGTGGCTTAATTCCTCACTGCTGCTGATTACAGTGGGAACCATTCTCTAGTGGGTTAGAGCCAAAGAGACCCAGGGAGGAAGTGTTAGTGATGGCCGGGTTAATAAGGGGAGTTTATACTGACATTTTTCTGGGAATGTTAGTTGTTTGATTTGTGGTGTTTTGGTGTTTTTTTATTATTTTTTTTTCATAGCTGTAAAGGGCAGCACTCAGAAAGTTAATTTAGATAGCCCTATTAACACCAACTTTTTCATAGAAATTTACTTCTCTAAGGTTACTGATTATTTTTTTTGCTTCCATTGTTCATACCATATGATTTGTAACATGCAGTCACAGTTGAAGTCAAACCCTGAGAGCTGCAATTCAGTTGAAATAACTGGATTTTGTAGTCACTCAGTAATAGTCTTGGAGCCTTCTATGGCTCAGAGAAACTTGATTTCTCTAAAAGAAAGAGACTTTCTAGAGCTCCTCATACAGTAGAAGAATTTGTATATTTAATATTTATTACAGATCTTAACAAGGTACTTTTCTTTAAGTATGAAAGAAACATAAAGTCTAAGTTTGATTTTTCTTTATCAGTTTATACAATTTTCAGAAAAGATAGACTCACAATTAATTTTGCAATAGAGTAAGAATAACATTGTGATGGAAATGCATTAATCTATTTAATGATGAATTGTAAAGTCAACATCACTAGAAAAACAAGAATCATTGATTCTTTTAAGTGACATTTGAAGGATTATATGCTTTGGCTTAGATTTAAAGTGTGTCCCATACAAAATAGGGACCTACCAAAAAAGTTTGGAAAAAAAATTTGAATACCCAGAGACAGACATCTGTACATAGATAAATGCCTGTGTAATGTAGTCGAGTATAACATATATCTTGTCCTAATAAAGAAAATAGAACACTTGCATAAAAATTGCCAATAGCTGCACATTCAGTGTGCACATGTGTTCTTCCATGACTCATAGGGGAAATCAGCACATATGCCTACCATATTTACAGCATATAGTCATAATCAGCCAAACACATCATAAAGATGGAAACAACCTTGTAAAAGCCAGCTTGTTCCTTCTAGTAGTAGGAAACTCATGCAAGGCCCAGACAATTAATAGGTTATGTTCATTTGTGACCAGTTAACAATTAATAGACATCACCTGGCTTCTGCTATAAAAATGCAAGGTAAGACCAAAGACAATGCTCTTGAAAAGCTGTGGAAAACAGGAAAGAAAAAGGAAAAACAACCAAACAACAAACAAAAAGCCCACCCTAATGCCAATACAATTTGTTAAGTCTTCAGGGTTTAAACCTAGAAGACAGTGTTCCTGTGAAAGGACTGCAGCTATAGAAAAGGTTGTGTGTGAGCAGGACATGTTTATTTTAGGACACATGTTTTGAATACTTCCCCAGACAGATTTATTAGCTATAGTAGCCTCCTCAGGAGTCTCATTCTCTAAGCATAGCACCCTTGGAGTTGTCCCCAGATTGCTATGTGTCAGAAATATTTTCATAAAACAGAATCTTTTATCCACTTTTAATGCAAGTGCTGTTATTTGCAGAAAAAAAGGCAGATCCCAGCGATTTTGGAGATGCAGCATACATTAAGTGTTACAGCACCTCCATCAAATTTTAAAAGGCCAAGTATCTGCATCAGCTGGAGTGCAATGCCAACAAATTCCTTTACCAGCTGATGTGCCCAACATGCTGCCTAAGCATTGGTACCCTCCTCTCTTATGAGTCACTGTGCCAGGTCAAAACCAGCTCCATGCTTTTTAGGATTTGGGAGTTGCTTTTATGTTTTTTGCTAGAGCAGTAGGACCTAGACTTGCTCCATGGAGTCCCCTGACAGGAAAGACTCAGATCTGAATATCAGTTGCTCACCACAGATATGGTCAAGTAACCTAGACCATTTGAGTAAGCACTATCCATTCATAAGTCTCATTTCCCCTTTTTCTTGATCCTCTCTTTTTTTGATACTCATTTTTTTGCTATTTTTAGCATCCTCCTCTTTATTCTGAATTTTCAGAAGACAGATACTTTAGAGCTGAAGTGCAAGGTACAGGTTCACTGAGGATGCTGATCACGTAGTCCTCATTGGCCTAGGGCCACCAACAACAATCAACACCTTTCTAATCTGTCATCCTAGAAGACTCGTAGCACTATTACCAAAGGGCTCCTTAGCATGTATCAACATGTACACTACCCTCAGGAAATATCACACTAACTTTTCCTTCTATTCCAGGGAAAATTAGGCCCCTGTGGCCTCGAGGCTCCATGCAGCTGAAATTTTGGCAACACTGTGCAGACTGCCCTTCTGTCTCCTGTGCTCATTAAAGGTACTTAAGGATATTATCTGATTAGATTCATTTCTGTAATATTAAAGATAAAGGAAAAATCTAGAGAGATAATGTCTGATACAGTTTATGATATAGGTCTGTACATTTTACTTTGCAATCTAAGTTCTTTTCCAATTTTCTCTTCCAAAAAATGCAGTTGTGTGGCAGTAGGTAAGGTATTTTCACTACCTACATTTTGTGACAAATTCTAAGTTCAGATATAGTCTCAGAGGAGACAGGTGGAAAAAGGAAGGTGAGAAAACATTTTTTAAAATATTTCTGGGGGGAACAATTAATCATCTTTTACAGGTGCTCAAAGAACAGAAGCAGCCTCACAGATCATCATTCTTTATTAAATTTCTGCAGTGAACTCAGCTGCAATCTGTACAAGGAAAACTAACATTGCTTTTACCTACAGGCAAAGCTACTGTGAAGTTTCACGCAGGAACTTGTGTGGTGGTACATAGAAACCCAAGCAGATAAAGCAGTAGAGAGGTGTGTGATGCCAACTCATGGAAAAGGGGACTAACTTTTCACTGTGCACTTCCAGAGGCTCCGGGTGAGACCACAGGCTGGATTCTTCCTTGGGTTCTTCCATCAGTGCTTAATCACTCCTCAAGCTGACCAGTCAGAGTGACATCAGATAGTCAGATCTAATCTGGCATCAAATCACACCTGTCTAGTGCTTCTAATACAGTAAAGGAAAGAGACTACATGGACATAAGACAACTTTTTACCAGAATTACCACTTAATAAGTGGTTCCTCAAAAAATTACTTTAGTAGGACATGACAACAATGACTGAAATGATTAAGCCATTTCATATCACGTGCTCCAGGCCAAGTCTTTACTTTGTTGTTTTCTCCTTTCATGAAAGCCAGCCTTTTCAACTGAGCTGTGTGTAAATCCGTTTCTCTTGTAAATATTTGGTCCCTAACACACTCTAGTTGTGCAAAAAAACTTCTGAACACTTTTGAATGAATCCATAGAAAGGTGAACCCTCCACTTCAACATCATACAGCCAACAAATATGGAATATCATATTTTGTTACAATAATCCCAGAGCCACCAATACAACACATAAATATTTCCATATGGTTTCCAAATAAATCTCTCATATCCCATATTCCATAAATTGTTACCTCAAGTGGTATAAGCTATAGAAGGTTAGTCATCTATTCCAACTCTCATGGGAGCAGCAGACCTGATTTTCCACAAACTGCATGCTCAGCCAACTCCATTGAAGTTAGCATGTCCCAGAAAATAACAGTCATGGAGTTGGTGTGAGCACAAAGAATCAAAGCTACCATGTTTCATCCCCAGACTGAAGTTGTATCCAGATTTTTCTCCCTCTGCCTTGGTAAAATTACGGGGATCAGGTGAGCATGCTCTGGCATTTGCCAGCCAGCTTATAGGTGTTGACTCATGCACGCTGACATGGGCTTCCAGGGCTGCAGCTCCAACAAGATCCCTCTTAGACTGTATCTGCACTGGGCTAGTGGGATGCAAAACCCTACTTCTGGCTGTAATGTCAGTCTTCCCTTATATATTCTGTGGGACTATTTGTAATGTTTATTTATAAATGATGAATATTTCACCATGGTTTGTTAATGCGTTTAGCACAGAAGTAATGCATGGGAAAGAAAAATTCTTACGAGCCTTTGGTTTGTACCACATAAAACATGGTCTTATACCCAGTCTCCCACTAGACATCAATTTCTACTTTAAATAGTCTAACTACAACTCCCTGCGTATAATATAAAAGGCACGACCCTTAAAAATGCAGTGAATACTCAGCCCACAGGATGAGTGGACTAGAAGAGTAAAGTGGCAGTTCTTTACAGTCACACTCTATGTTATAAAACTCATTATAGTAATGAGTTCCTCTAAATACATTCCTACAAGTCAGGTAAAGGTTTTCCAGTAGAACTAAAATTCCCCTTGTGAGTCTAATGTATATGAGACAAGGTTTGGAAACTTTATTTGCAGTCTCATTATTTTTCTCAACAAAACATGAGCATCCATATATGTCTACATGCAGATTAATGTTTTCCTGACTTTCAGCATTTTTTTTTTCTGGAAAGACAAGAAAAAGTTCAGGAAGGGGAAACTAATTTGGCTTGGTTTCAAACTGGAAGGGCTTTTTCCTCCCAGAAGAACAAGATTTAAAATAATTGCTGGGGAAATGATTCTTTGCAAACCTGAGCATGAATACGAACTGTGGCTTTGTATTTCCTGATCAGGATGGAAACAGAAACATGGGCCGTTCAGACCTAAACCCTAAAATTAACTCAGAGAGCACCATTCAAAAACACTTCCTTAAGTCAGCAGGGGAGGAGGGCAATGAAAGGCTTGATGAGAGTTTGTTGAATAAGGAGGAAATAAGGGAGGGATGAGGGAAATGACAGTGGACACTCAACATCTTACAAACTCTTTTAATTCTCCTCCATGTGCATACATTCTAGTTATTAGCATGACCAATTTGCAAAGAAGTATTTACTTACCCCAAACGTGGACATGTCTTTTGCACAACACTTTTGACTCCCTAGGCTCATGCACTGGAGAAAGCACCATAACCAGGCTAAGGTTTTTAGGTGAAATTTATTTGGAAGGGCAACAGTGACAAAAATATTATCTTAGTCAGCTTTGTGCAAGACACCTATCTCCACATGATTCTATTTGTGACATTATTACACTTATTTTAACACAGGAAAGAGAATGTCTATAATTGCAAATTATTTATTAATATTTTTGTTACTTAAGCTGCCTTGTATTAGGCCTGCTGTGAATAAATTATAAGGTCAAAGGGGAAGTTGTTTATTTCAGTGACTAGAACAGATTATTACACTGAGAAATGGTTAGCACATCCTGTTATTGCTACTACCAGAAAAAACATTGCATGAAAAGAACTAGGCAGACCAGTTGCTTCAGTTCTCAAAAGGTTTTATTTTCAGCCTAATGACAGAAATGTCTGTGTTTGCACAGGAAATAAGAATGATTGATACAAGGGAGTGGAAATAAAATGCTTCATCCAATTTTCATTGGTACATTAAAGACTAGACTCCTGTAGTGTCAGAGAAATGTTCAGTGACCCTTAGAGTGACGACTTTTCCATCAGTCCCCTATAACTCCCCACTTCTCTGGTCTTGAAAGCTCCTACATACAAATCAATTCCTTGTGCAAGTTAGAGCATTTTCAGAAGTACTCTTGGCTGTACCAGTGAATAATGATGCTACAGAGAACAGCTGGCATAGCCAGAATAGCTTGTCCTTCCCCCAAGGCATTTCAAGTTGGCCCTGTGGGAACGGTGGCAGAAAGAGGATAGATGTCATGCTGTTCCCCAGTGGAGTCTTTTGCTGTTGCTGTAAATTGCTTTAAGCTCTTTTTGTTACAGTTGTTCAAAAAGTACTTATTCAGGGTTATGGACATGGATCAAAATGTAATCACCCTTGACCAAGTCATCAATATCCACATTCCAAGGACCTCAGTAAGGCTTCTACACATATTAGGGTCACCTTCCAGGTACTAATGACAACTCTAACTTCTAGAGTATTTTTGACCAAGCTAAACTAACTTTAGAAAACTTGCTGTATTAGAAAAATGGGTAAAGTCCTGCCTACACTGTTAACATAGTGCCAGCAAAGCTAGTATTTCATTGAGTGCTGTATTTAATTTCTTTTGTTGAAATTAGCATTATGCTTCAGTTCTGAATGTTCAGAGAATGTTCATTGTTGTTAATTAAGTTACTTATTAGTGTTTCAGAAATGCCCTAAGGTTTCAGTCAGGAGCAGTGCCCAGTTATGCTGCAAGTGAACTGAAATGAAGTGAAAAAGGCTGTTTCAAAAGAAATACTAGGACTTGCTCTTATATCCCTGTTATGGTTTAACCCATCAGGCAGCTAAACACCACGGAGCTGTTTGCTCATAACGCACAGTGGGATGGGGAAGAGAATAAGGAAAAAGGTAAAACTTGTGGGTTGAGATTAAGACAGTTTAATGGGACAGAAAAGGAACAGAAATAATAATAATGATAAAAGAAGCAAGTGATGTACAATGCAATTTCTCTGATCCAATGCCCAGCCCAGCCAAGCAGTGGGATGCCACCTCCCAGGCAGTCCCCTCTAGTTTTGTTGTTCATCATGATGCCATATGGTATGGGATATCCTTGTGGTCAGTTGAGGTCAGCTGTCTTGGCTGTGTCCCCTTCCAACTGCTTGTACAACCCCAGCTATTTGCTGGTGATGGGTAGAGAGGCAGAGAAGGCCTTGACTCTGTGCAAGCACTGCACAGCAGCAGCTAAAACATCCCTGTGTTATCAACATTATTCTCATCCTAAATACAAAACATAGCACTGTACCAGCTTTAAGGAGAAATTTATCTCTATGCCAGCTGAAACCAGGACAGCTCTCTATCTCTATATGACCATAAATCAAAGAGGAGGGAGTTGGTCATTTTGGGTGTCTTTCCAGCTAAGGAAATGGAACATTTAGGTTTGTGTAAACAGAACTAAGTGTTGGGGATTTCTGAACTACTTTAGCAATGTCCTCCATAACTTGACGGTTGCCTGATTTAAAACTGACATGGAGAATTCAATCAAGCTAATACTTGGGGAATTTCTGTTGTTCCTATTTTGACCGTTTTTTAAAGAACAAAATAATACAACTTGCTAATTCATTTCAGCTATGATTCTTTTTCTTGTACGTCTTCATTCTCTTCAGAAGGGGAATGCAATTCGTCCTCAGCTAAAAACCTCCATTTGCTTTACAAGAGCCACTTTATTGTGAAGGTGCTGATGCCGAGGGAAAAAATATTTCTCTCAGCCTGAAATCCTGGAACTTCAAGTGTGCAAAAGGGACAGGTACAGATCCATGCTGTAGCTGGCAGAAGTACAGAAAAGACACAAAAAGACTGGAAGCTGGAGAAAGGCATCTCAGAATCCTTCTCCTTTGCTGGTAAAGGAGTTTTACAGTGGCTACACATAGCCCTGTCCATTCAATAGCTGAAATAGTTTACACAGGAAATTACACAAACATTTACCAAAAAGAGTGGAACAGTCTTCAGCAAGGAAATCCCATCTTGCTTCTTTGCTCTGCAGTTCCGGCAGTTCAGGAGGAAGGTATAAATGACATATACAAATATCTTCCAATATGCTGGGACAGACTTTCATAAGAAGTCATGTCAACTTTTCCAGAACTTCCAGAAGACCTAGGAGGGGAAGGAGAAAAAAGTATAAACAATTTGCTCTCAAATGTCGTGTTTGGGCTGGCTGAAGTCCTCAAGCAACCTCATTCTAAGCAAAGGTGAAGGAAGAGATTTTAAGCCTTTTTTCAAAGCTCAGGAAGTGATGGAAAACAAGCTTTTCCTTCTTGTCTGGACACTTTGAGGGCTGGAAAGAAATTGGCCAATGCTCCCATCTAGATTCCATTTTGGCTCAGAGGGCTGGGATAATGAAGCAACAGGAATCTTTTGTGTGTTTTTGAGAAAGGAAGTTGAACAAATGAAGCTGGAAGAGCACATCAGCTTTGTGCACTATTTTCTTAAATAACTGAATGACTGTTCGTGGTTAGCTCATAAATCTTAAGCTCCTCACTTCATTTAAAAGATTGAAAGATACAGGGACACTATGAAAAGCTGGATATATAAGTACTTCATACACTACATTATTTATCACTAAAGTTTATTAAGTAAAGCCATTTGAAAGGCAAGACTGACCTGAAAATTATGCAGGTACATTATTTCAGCCGAGAACCTAAAACTAGTCAGACAAAGAAGGAATTGTGGAATACATGCAAACAGTGTAAGTCATTTAAAGCAAATATACTGTGCTTATGAGCTCTGGCTATTTTAAAAAAGAATAAAGAGAGAAGATAAGAGACCACAAGGAAGAGGAGAGATCAGGTTATTTGCTTCCTAATATCCATCCTTTTCTGTTTGTCCTATGAAGGGTATTCAACCTGATTTCCAAGTTATGTCATTTGACTGCAAGCAACCAGGGATGTTTCAGGACAACTGAGTGATCATATCATGGGCTGTGAAAGAAAGCAAGTCAGGAGGGACTTCTGGGGACAGCATCACAGAACCCAGCAACACAATGATACATGGAACGTCCACTATTTTTTTCTCCTCTATTAAACAAACTTAGAGATACTTTTCCTCTGTTTCTCTGAGATATGTGGTCTTGCATCTAGTCCTCAGATTTTGGTAGGTAGCTTCTAAAATCAGGAAAATTTTCTACCAGGCATTGAATTTTTCACAATGTTGAGATAGGTCATTTTGTCATCAAAGTAAGATACATGAAGTTTCTCTGATTTAAACCCAAGGCAAATACTGGTCAAAGATAGAAGTCAATGCCAAAAAATCAAAAGTTCAAATTCCAGAGACAGAGTATAATCCTATCTTAAATGAGGCCTATGTGTTGTATTTCTATAGCTAACACGGAGGTCTTGTTTTAGCAGTGCTTTAATACAGTGCCTGTACACATTCTCATGCCAACATCATGTTCTGGAATTCAACTGTTTTATATTTGCTTTTCTCCTAGGCCCAGGGAACAGTGTGGAGATGTCACAGTTTCAGCTGCAGAAACAAGGTATGAAGAGGAGGCACTCTAAAGAGGAACAAAGAGGTGGGGTGATGAAAGATGAGGTGTTGAGGCAGAGCTGCAGAGAGCCCTGAAAACGCATCTGCAGAGTAGATGTAAGAAGCCACATGATAAGATAAAGTGAATAGTGTGTGGTAAAGAAGTAACAGTTATTAAAGAAGCTAAGATAAAAAGAGGATAATTTAGAAAATTAATTAAATATCCTAGGGGTTAGGAGGAGGAGGAAAAAATAAACCCCCAGAGTAAAAAAAAAAAAAAAAAAAGAAGAGGAGGTGGAGGTAAATAGCAGCTGTGGAAAGGCTTGGGAGTACTGATGATTATTAGGAAGCCTTTTCATTTTCTGCCAGGCTCTGTAAATCTTCCCTTTTACCCTGAACAGAGGTGTGGAAACTTGAGTATAAATTCAGAAGTTTTGATACTCTTCCAGATCTTACCTAAATCACATAAACCTCCTTATATGTAATACAACTTAGCCAGAAATAACTTAAGAACTCATTTTTTTCTGATGCTACTTAGCACAGATGGATGGATTATTCACCCTCAGTGAATAATACCTATTTTCTGTGTGAGAATCATTTACAAATAGGCTTTGAGTCTCGAAAATTTGAAATGCCTCTTGATCCTGTTGATTCCTCTTGTCTTTTTTTTGCTTTTAATGTATCTACTCTCTGACATTAGCATTTGCACAAGTTAGGTGAGTAGACTAATTTTTGTCAGCATCAGAAAAGGTGGACTTCATTTTACTATAATCAGAACATTTACTATAATCAGGAAATAGGCAGAGGTACACTCTCAGTCCTTCAGCTTTTCTTTCACAGACTATGCCGAAAATGTTGCTCGAGCATAACAGTTACCTACCTGAATCTGCAGAAAGCTTGAAGTGGTGGCTGTAGAGGTGTGATGCCACTCTTTGTTTCAAGAACAGTTAGCTAAGTTGCTTTTAAGCATCAACATTAAGTTGCTTTCTACACTGTCCAAAGCATGTTTTGGAAGGAGGGGAAGCATCTGAAACACACAGACTTCTCTGAGCGGCTGTTCTCTTTGGTATGCTTTTAATAACACATGGGAGGGGTGAAGAGTGCAATTGTTCTTATTTTCCTAAAGAGAAGGTTCAACTTTCAAAGGTTTTGGAAATGCCAACGTGGGGATTGAGATACTGCACAGTTTAAGTATTCACTGCCTCCTACTTGGAGCATTTTATTGGTTAGCTAAATCACGGGATATTCTTCCAGCTCACTAATTGGGTTAGTGTATCCTTTTAAACAGAGGAATAATGAACGCTCTTGTTTGTAAAGCAATAGCCTCGTTCGCATGCAAATACGGGTATTCACACAAATCAGCCATTCCTCAAACCTCCTCAGGAACAAAAAACTTTCTGTCTGAAACCGCAGGAGCAGCAGATAACAAGGGGCCTTGATATGGAGAGATCAAACAGTCATTTCAAATTCCTGTGAATGTTCATGAATACTGTTGTTCAATATTCATCCAGTTCTGGGAGGTTTTTTTGCATTACGGAAAAGAAAACAAAAAGTTAAAATAAGATGTAAAAGAATTAAGAATATGAAATGGTACTGCTTTCAAAGCCAATTCATGTATTCATATATTGCAATTCGGTGTAGTAGTATTCAGGTTGCTACCTTGTTTTTTGAAGACACATTATTGTAAAAAATAATGTAAAAACACTTTTGGAGATTCATTGTTTTTTCAAATTGGACATAGCTTAAGCCCAAACAGCAGTTCCAATACATATGAGGTAATCCATCATTTCAGATGCCCGAAAATTCAAGATACACAGTGTCTAAGCAGATGAGAAATAAGACTTGCCATCTGAAGTTTTACCAGAAATTCTTCGCCAATTCTCCAAGACTCCTCAAAGGATGAGTTATGTCCTCATCTGGCTATAAAAATAGCTGTTTAGCCATAAAGTATTATACAAAAGTAAGTGAAAAGAAAAGAGCCTTGCAAAGAGTGACAGCTCCAAGGGTAACTTGGCACCCTTTCCTCACTCTGTTTTTATAGCTGTAGGAATTCCTTATTACTTTTTCTCAAGCTGTCATCAGAGCAACAGAAACCGCTGTTATTTGGGTTTCCATTCTCTTCATGGAAAGAAAGGGATGTAATAAAGGCAGGTCATGAGCAATAGGTTGTAATCTATCCACAAAATGGCCCCACCTTGCTATTTGTTCCCTCGTATTGTGTTCGAACAGACTCCCAGTAAATACGTCTGCTTCGCATTGATCATCACTGATAGCAGCATCCCTAATAGCGACTCCATCTTGACAGAAAAATGGTAAGTACCATTGTGCTCCAATGTTTTTGTCTCTTTCTACAGCCACTGCAAAACAAAGCTGTTAATTTATCTGACGAAAGACATGATGGTGAATGTTATGTAAAACCCAGATGTTTCCCCACTGATTTTTTAAATAGGAGCACATAACTGTGATGATTGGAAGGCCATTAATCCAAACTGCTTGTAAGCAAAAGAGAAAGAAGACCTCAGCTTACACTTTCACTGTGACAAGCTTCTGTGCTTCTGTGCATAAGATGTCTGTCGTTCTGCTCACTGTTTTATAAACCTGAATAATTCCCCCAGTTCTTCTCCATCTGTTTTCTCACAACAGTGTTAATGTTCACTTAAATAAGCATAGCAGCATTAACCTTTTGAACTCTTTGTCTCTCAACTCTACTCAAATCAGATCTGTGGTCTAGAAAGTTGACTCTTCTCTCAATTTTGACAGATTTTCTTATTATCCCCTGCTGACCTGTAGAGAATTGCACTGGCTCAATTCCTGAGGCACCTACAAGTTTCAGATGGACTCAGCCTCTCTGTCTGATTGCCTGTCATGAGAAGGCTCAGGGGTATGCTTTTTATTTCAGTTTATTCCTTTCCTCTCAACAAACACAATTAATTCTTTTGCAGTCTTTTCTTTTTAGCAAGCCTTGCATATCACATTTTCATCCTCAATGCAAAGACTGCTTCAGAAAGTCTGTCTTCAAGAAAAAATTTTGATAGAACACATAACAGAAAGTGCATTAATAAGTTTTATACAGATCTGATTTTATTGATACTGTCTACAGTAAATTGTATAGAAGTCACAGAAGCCTCTTTGATTCAATCTTCCTGTTTGCATAAGTACTATTAGTACTGATACCTTAGGCTGATAGTTTAGGCTTAGAGCAAAATTATGAAGATGGCTACTCTTCATTCATGAAAAGGATACATGTGGAAGAAATTATGACTCTTATCTAGAGTAAAGCTGAAACTTTGGATAGTGTCATTCAACACCGAGTTGAATGTAGCTAACAGCATAAGCAAGTAGCTAACAGCATAAGCACATTAAAATCTAATTTGAATTTAGGAAATTACATGCATTGGTGAACCTCCAGTAAGAGTCCAGGTATGTATTTTTAACCCCTAATGCAAATATGACTTAGGTCAGCCACTTTTCACTGCTATATGTTGATTTCTCCTCTTTCCCTGGCAGCTGTGCTAATATGAATTACGTCACAATAGCCATGGGAGTTGCCACAAATCAGCTGGCCTGTAGTAAATTGCAGTGAACTTTACACCAAGAAAGGGTTTTTTAGATAGGATTGGTGGTGCTGTTTGAGTTATGCGCAGATAGAGACAGAAGTATAAGCACTTAGAAAGCTATGGGCAAACAGTGTAGGTATGACCTTGGGAGAGTCTTCAGAGAGGGAATATAATTGGAAAGAATGCTTAGAATATGGAGCAAGGAATCTGCCACCTGCTCATTTCAACTCTGTTTGGAAAACACACAGTTGATACATTTAACAAATGAACAGAAATGAGGACAATGGTCAAAATAAAGGCTATGGTATAGCCTTGGGTCAAAATAAAGAGAAATATAGCTATGGTCAAAATAAAGAGAAATCCCAAGAATGTAGTACAACGCGTAAACAGTGTAGAAGAAGGAAAAAATATTAGGAACTCCACTCTTTTAGTGCAATTATTCTATTGTAATAGTTTCTGTTTTCTGTGCTGTAGAGTTTACACTCTATCTGTAGCTCCCACAGCAAGCTTTCCCCTGACCCCCAGCTTGTTCTGCTGAGAAAAAGCTGTGAGAATGACTGTACAGAGATAAGGCTAAAATTACAGACAAGGTTGAACTTGCTTAGGTTGGATCATCTATAACTCAAGGATTCAGGAGGTAAAACACAAATATAAACAGGAATAGCATTAGTGTAGTGAGGTACCAGACAGGAGTCCCAGGCTGTCTATCATGACTGTCACTGGTGGACAGAGTGGCACTTATCTGGTGCTGTGGGGCTTCTAGGAGAGCTGTGAGTGCCTTCCTGCAAACAATGGTCCAGGCAGCAGCAACCCTTTGGTTGACTCATTCATGAGGGTGATGAGCACAGAAGTGCTTAGCTTAACACTTAGTGATTCCTAGCTGTCTTTTGTGCATGCTAGTCTATTAGCAACTGCTTTATATATTTCAATGGATACATTATTCTTGCAGAATATCCTTGCATTTCTCTGAAGATGCCTAAGCAAGCCAAGAAAAGGGGGACCATAAGTAAGATAAGGAACAGAGACACAGCAGTGTCATGACTTCATTGGTACCCCAGTGTTCACAGTGTTTCATGCCACAGTGCAACAGGGCTGTCACACTGCAGAAGCATCTGCTCCAGCCTCAGTACTTACAGACACCAGGTAGCTCATGTGGGCCAAGAGGACCTGTTATAGACCATACTGATTTGGTACCACTTGCAGAGACTAGCGGCACAAATACCACAGTTTAGTCCCTGGAGTGCAGAGTACAATCCTCCATTATGCACAGCTGCTAAGATGTGAGTCAGAAAGTGATTCCTCAAGGAACAGCAAGACAGCTTGCAGGCTGCCACAGGACTCTGCTGGAGCAACTGACAGGGAAAATCAGACACTGGTTAACTGAGGCACTGATCCAAAGCCCCTTTAAACACCTCGGTGACTCTCCTGAAAATAAGATGTAGGAGCTTTTCAAAAGATTACCCTTAATCTGTCACAGTGTGCAAAACAACTTAATACTTTTATCTTTTTTTTTCAGCTAGTGAATTCAAATCCCTCTGCAACAATTCAACTAGTAAGTCAAACTACTCTTACATGGCAAATGTCTGTCCTAAATTTGCAAAAAGGTGGGTCCTTTTGTTACTGACTTGTCCTGCACATGCTTACACCTTACATCAATGGGAGCTGTGCTACTGAATACAACAGCAGTAGCTCTGAGAGACCACTGGTCTTTGTGTCTCTTTGAAATCTTGGTTTATACTATCGAGCTTGATCTAGTCACCCTCAGACCACCAGTTCAGGTGAACAGACATCAGATTACTTGCCAACCTGGACTCAATGTATCACGGATTTCTTTTAACCATATAGCAACTTTTCTTCTCATGTTATGTTGAATGTTCATGTTCTCAGCAAAGTAAATGAGCCGTCTTTTCCCCTTTTTGTGATGATTTTCGGCTTGTGCCTTAAACAGCAAATCAGTCCTCTGTCAGGCTTGTAAAAATGCTTGAGACACAGTGCAATAGAAATCTATTTTGTCTTTCATTTCATATCCTGCTTCCCAGAAAGTATCAATGTTTGCTTTTCAGCCATACTATTTGGGTATTAAGGTATTTTCTTCACCATCCTCAAAAGCTGATTATTCTAATGCAGCTCAGGAAAAGTCTAGTATTTGACTTCTTTCAAGTCAGAAATACACAGTTTTATTTAAAAAAATTCTTTTAGATCATTTGACATTAGATATATTCAAACCAAAGTCACCTTAATACTAAAAATCAAATTGTCAGTTATTAAATGTTCTGGCTAGTGATTATTAAAGAGCAGTGGTTGCTCTGGAGTAAGTGCACATTTCTCAGTGGCCAGATGTAATTTTTAAGTGCTTATTATCCATCTGAGCATGGAATTTTTAAATACCATGTTCTATTATATCCATTCTATTGCATCCATTCTTACACCAATTTCCTTGTAAAATTAGATTTGTGCTAAGTTCCTCTCCCTTAAAGCAGTGAACCAGAGAAGTGCAGTAATGTCTATTGCCTCTTACACCATATTTAACCTTATACACGTATCAGATATAGATTAACATCTTGTCTTGGAGAAGCTTATGTTTTGTAGAATATGGCAGTTTCATTTAAAAAGAAACAAATCAATATACCCTTCATGCTTTAGGAAAACGAGGAGGATGTTTTCAGTGTTCTCCCTCACAGGCACCATTCTCAAGCTTCTCCAGTGTGACTGGGCTAATGGCACCACCATGATCGGTGTTTTTACAGTGCAATGAAACCCTGTTGGACAAAATGGCTTTTTTTCAGTCACATAAATCATTATTTGCAACACGCTAAAATGTGACCCTTTTAAACTTTTTCCAGTCTAACAGACCTCTGCAGATTTAAAAATTTAATTTCTAGTTCAAGAACACATTCTCCAGGAGAGAGGGGATTCCATTCTGGAAAATTTGTGTAAGCCAGGAGGTACAACATTTAGTTCCCTACCAAAAAGAGAAAGTGGAGAGGGCATAGAAAGGTGATGGGATTTCTCCAGGTGGTTCACTGGGCTCCCCACAGCTCCCACAAAGCAGTGCTGGCTGAATTGGAGCAGATGTGCTGCACTTCCCCACAGATGGACACAATAACCTGCCATCAAACCACTGTAATTAGACCAAGCCCTTATTTTCAGGCCCACTGCAAGTGCAGTGAGCATGTAAGGCAAGCTGTGAAAATGCCAGTGAAGATACGCCAACACCAGCTACAGAACACGTCGCTGTGTAGGGCCAGCTGAGGCAAGGCATGGTGGGGCTAAATGCCACAGGAAGAGGGGGGCAGCTCCCCTTGGCAGAGACTGGGACCAGGGGGAATACAATTGCTTTTCTGGCTGCAGCCCTCTCCTCTGCTTGGCTCAGTCTCTCTCACTTCTTGGCAGCCACTGCTGCTCCATATTTAGGTTTTCTGAGCAATAGTGAAAGCAGGAAAGGAGGAAGGCACTGGGGAGAGAGGAGTTTCATGGCAAGACCACCCAGGTGCTTTACCAGGTGAGGAATGAGGGGGAGAAGAATTTATTTGCCCCAGGACCCAAAACAGCTCTTGGTGTGGGTTCTAATAAGTACTGCTGGAACAACCAAGCCTGCAAAACATTCAAGTGTTTATTTATCTTTTTCTTTCTTTCCCCTTTTTTTACTTATCTTCTCTATTCTTCTTCAATTTTTTCCCTCTTTCTTTCTTTCCTTTTTCTTTCTTTCTTCCTCTCCTTTCTCTTTATCTCTTTTTCTTTCCCTTATTTCTCTTTTTTCTTTTTTTTCCCTTTTTCTTACTTTTTCCCTGTCTTTATCTCTCTTTTTTGCTCTTTTTCTGTTTTCCTATGTTTCTCCCTCTCTTACACACACACAAACATACACACAAACACAGGCCACTTCTCCAGAGAGCACTTTGACAGCAAAAAGCACCAAGGGCTCTCAACAGCATCAAAAATGGTGCTATTGCTCCACCACTTAAATTCATAGATGGTCCCTATAGATAAACCGCTATTTTTAAGTCATGGTTACATAAAGAGTTCATTGGAAAACAAGCCAGAGCCTGCATTTATAATATCAGTTTTTGGACAGAAATTGTCTTAAAACAGCTCCTCTAAACATTCACAGGCCATGATAACTATAAGAAAAGTTGCTTATGATGATGATGATTGCAGTAAACCACCGTTCCTTTTGCTTAGGGGAAGCAGACATGAAAAGGCAGTTTCTTCAGAGTAACCCTGGTGTAAATTCAAATCCTTACTTATCACACAGAAAATCAAATACTTTAACGTAGTAGTCAACTACCAGCTGATGCTAGAGGCATCTTTACCTTTTTTTCTGATAAGTTTAAAAGATTTTATTTCCATGATCTTCAGTGGTACAATCTAGTCACTAAATTTGGTTAACATGACCACAAAATATTTGCAACATAGATTATTGCAGAAATGAACAAAATAAAGTGGTAAAAAATAATTTTAATTAAAAACTTCTAAGATTTTTCTGTCTCATTGACATTGAAATTCCTCATTTCAATTTTTCTACTGATAAAATATCTGACAAAAATATTTTATAAAGTTTAAAAAAAATCATTTAAGCAATTGGCCTTTTATTGGCAGGGAGGTGTTAAAAAATCATATCAAAATTAAATATTTGAAATATTTTTAATGAAGTTATGAAAACATCAGAAATGCGAGACCAAGATTTTTACTATAATAAGGTAGCTTTCCTGGAAATGTGACTTACTCTCAAAGCTAAATAAAGATTTACTTTTTTTTTAATTGAAGAACAAAAATGAATTTACAGTAAAGTCCAAATTGTAAAAATGAATTGATCTAGAATTGCAAATAACACATTGCTCTGCATCAGTTCTGAAGAAGCAGGGACATTTGAACCTTCCCCAGTTTAAAGGGCTGGAGCAAAAGGTACTTTGAGGTCCTTTCCATTGCTGCTTTTCTGTAATGTAGTGATCAGAAACATCCATAAAACCACTGCTCCATGTGACACTGTATTGTCTTCTTGCCTGGAAGACAAATAATGCAATCCTAGTGCCAAGTAATACAATATCTTGGTACCATATGACACTGTCTTTTTTTTTCATTTAGTGAGCTGGAAGAGATTTTGTTAGTACATCCTCCTGTAGGGGTGCGAGACCTACACAGTGGAATGTGTCTTCCTAAACCCTATACACTGGAGTCCACAGTCTCTCTAGGAAGCCTTTTCCAGCCTCTTTTGGTTCTTAGAGTATTTTTTTCCCTCAAAAATTGTGAAGGAAGATGTTTCACATCTTTCCATCAGTGGGTGATTTAAATCAATTAATCACCACCATCTTCATAGAATCTTTTACACGTTAGCAGATAAAGTAATTATGTCCCTCTTTACTCTTTCCTATTTTAGACTAAGCAAACCCCACCCCCATAATCACAGGACAGCTATCTGACTTCTTTTGCTCTTTGAAACTGTTTTATGGACCCTTGCCAGTTTTTCTTGAAGTGTGATAGCTGCATTTGAAGATGAAGTTTGGGCTGATGAAACCTAAATACTAATAGGAAATAAATAATTAACTGTCCTTTCATGGGTACAATACTCCAATCAGTATATTCCTGAACAGGATTTTCTTTCTTTTCGCAGTAGTTGCACAATGGATGCAAGAAGGTTTTATATTTGATGAGTGCTTGCTGTAGGATACAAGAGGGTCCCAACGTCACCATTCCTCAAAGAGCAGTGTGGCATAGACACACTGTCTACTTATGGAGCCAGGACTCTTGGGATGTAAATGTTTGTGTTCATGTGGGTCCCATCCTGATGTGGATTTGCAGGTGGCAGGCACATATACTAGAATCCACAGAGTTTCTCCTGACTGCACAGTATAGACAAAAATGTTACTGTCTTATTCTGGTACAAGAGATATGATACAAAGTCACCGCCTGCCTTCTTTTCTTCTATATTAATCACCAGCTTTTTAATCCCTTTTTCATGTTTGTTCTTTTTTATTTCATTCTTCCCCCTCCCTAGACATAGCATTTTATGTTTATCTATATTGACTTTACTTTGTAAATTTCTTTTCACAGTTTATCATGCCCATATTGAATGCTACTACTGTCGTCCAAAGAGTCTGCACATTTGTCAGCTTCTGACACTATCAAATTTCCTCTGAAATCCAAGTTCTTAATTAAACCATGAAGCTGAGCCAAGTCCAGGAGAGACAAGTCACTATTGTTTACTTGTGTAACAAATATTATTTGCAGATATCAAAGCAGAAAAAAAAAACATTTTATATGACAGTTTGGTGTATTGAAGAAGAGGCAATGGTCATTGACTGTAGATGTTTGAAAGAATTACATTTATGCCAATTAAAGAGTATACCACCACCAAGTAAGGAAAAGCAACTACAAGAAAGAGAACTTCAAATCCTGGCAAGAAACTAGAAGACCTGAACATGAGGAAAACCTAGTGAAAGAAATAATAGCAAGAAAGCAGCCAAAGGAATTAGAGAAAGACATCCTTAACTGCTGTGCCTCACATATTTCAAGTTGTTTCTATGGTCACAGAAGAAGGTCAAATCAGATCAAATAAAGCAGGGCAGAAATGAACAGCACAATTAGGCCATAGACAAAAAGTAATTACTTTTCCATCCAGCAGAGATTGCATGTTATTTCTTGGAACTTTATATTATTTTCTAAATAATAGGTACTAGCCAGCGAAGCAACTGGGAATGAACTGGGAAAAACCAGCTAAAAGGTCACTTGGGTAAATATTATAATGCTATAATTTATATTAAAACTTAGATAAACTTGAAACTTGGACACTAGTGAGTCTTACTATATTTATGCTAAATGACCAAGAAAGTAAAGAAATAAAGAATGCAAGAGAGCACTAAAATAGAGTACTACTGGAAAAAAACCCCAAATCTTCCAAGACAGGTAAAGTAGCGTTCCCTTTGCTCTATTCCCTTATAATTTCAATCTTTTGATATTATAATTATGATTCTCATATATATCCTATACTATTGGTGGTGTTGCTACATTATATAACACTAACTCTCTATGAAGTCTTATTTTTACTTCACCATCCTTTTTTTTCCAGTCATACATTTTTCCACAGTTTCTTCACAGGACATGAGACGTACTTCACAATGCATGCAATAAATTTGTCAGTCATATATCTCTCTAGAGTAGTTCTTTAAATAAGTCAACTATTTTGCAGTGCTGAAGCAAATCCTTGGTGAACTAAATGATACAGTACTATGGAAGCTTCTGGAGCTTCCTAATCTAACCTCTATGAAGATAGAACTCAGTGTTTGAAAAGGTGTGCTGTTTTTGGCTGGTGTAGAATTAATTTTCTTCAAATTAACTGATAGGGACTGTGTTTTAGAGTTGTACTGAAACCAGTGTTGATTATATGTAGATGCTTTTTGCTATTGCTGGATAGCACTTGCAGAGTGTCACCAAGTTTTCTGCCTCTCACCCCACCCACCAGCAAGCAGGCTGGGAGTGCACAAGGAACTGAGAGGGGACACAGTTGGGACAGCTGACCCCAACTGATCAAAGGGATATCCCATACCCTATGGCGTCATGCTAAGGATGTGAACTTAGGGGAAGAAAGAGGAAAGGGGGGACATTCAGAATGATGGTGTTTGTGAAGTCACTGCTACACGTGATGGAGCCAAACATTCCTGGAGATGGCTGAACACCTGCCTGTCCATGGGAAGCATGGAATTAACTCCTCATTTTGCTTTGCATGCATGCATGGCTTTTGTGTTACCTATTTAACTGTCTTTATCTCAATCCATGAGTTTTCTCACTTTTTCAGTTCACTCCCCTATCCCAGCAGGGGCAATGAGTGAGCACCTGAGTGGGGCTGAGCTGCCAGCTGGAGTTAAACCACAACTAAAGGTATGTCTGTCATTACAGATTCTTACAGATATGTAATCCTTACTAACATATCTTCATTCAGCATGGCAAGAATCAGCATACAGCACCTGAAAATCAGTAGGAACACTCCACTACTGATGGAAATAAAGTCCCAAGTAGTGTGAGTCAGCCTCCCCAATCAACAACTGTCTTTCTTCAGAAGCCCAAATTACTCTGTGTTATTACAGCACACCAGAGACTACCAAGTTCAAAGAAAGTTCAGCAAATCGTTCCCATATCAGAGAGAAATCATGCTGTGATCATACTACATGAGTTAGTCACCTCAAACCAGCCATATTTCTGCACTGCACTATTAGTTAAAAGAACCTCTCCTAAACAAAAGTAATTCCTTCAGCTCCAACTGCCAGCCCTGGAATCAAGAGGGTTAAAGTAACTATAATTTATTTCTACCAAGTGAATAGAAAATTACGATCTTTCACTCTCTTTCTTCCTCATGCATCCCTAAGAAAAAAATTATTTCACTGGAAATTATGATTTCATCAGCTGAACTGAAAATCAAGACCTAGACCACTTTAAATATTCACACCACCTTGATTAAAGCAGGTGTCTCCAAGCCCTATTATTGCAAAGTGATTGTCAGAATTTCCATTGTAAATCTCTTCCCTCCTTTTCACTGGTTTTATACTTATGCCTTGGCTAGAAAAGCACATTCCAGGCTGGAATTTAGGCTGGCTGATTATTAAAAAGAAGAGAATTTTCCTTTACAAATTATATTAAGAGAATTTTAGGATTAATAAAACGTTGGTTTTTCAGCATGGGGGAAATGCAAGGTTTGTTTTTCTATATTGCACATATTGATCCAAAACAGTAACCACAATCTGGTAGAGAAAGCAGAGCTGAAAAATTGTCACATTTCCCCAGTTGGCAAAGGAACTCTCTGAGTTGGCAGCTTATTATCCTATTTTACTCTGCTTCATTCCTTTCAACTTCTGGAATGGAACAAACAGCATGGGACAGGAAGGGATGTAGTTATTCTAATTACAGAAATCAGAGGCCTCACTATCATATCATGCCTAGTCTTTACTATGTTTATTCTCCTGGTAGCCTGTGAAATACAAAAAGGCTTTTGTTCATTTCATAGATAAGAAACAAATAAAAGAGATTTTCACCTAATAAACTCAAGGTTAAAAATCAAGACAGCACCCAATACTTGTGTTCACTGTTTAGGCTATGTTCCCAGTAATAAAATCAATTGTCCCAAAAGACATACACAGAGACATATCTAGGCACTGATAATCATCAGTGAACTCTGTTAAGTGAGTACCATCATCACAGCAGCTTGTGACACGTTTTCAGCCTGTCCCAGTTAGTACCCTCCCAGGCAACTCCTGGGCATGGCTCAGGAGTTAGTATTGGCCAGAGACAACTCCTAGCAGGAGAGAAAGAATAGTTTAATAGCATTGGCATTAGCTGTTCCCTGTCAGCTGGCCAGAGAACAGTCCCAGACATGTTTAATTTACTCTTGCAGAAGAAGCCAAAATTTTCAGCACCAGCTAGTACAGTGCATGGATGTCACAGTTCTGTGCTGAATTATGCCTATGCTTGCAGCAACCTTTCTCAGATTTGTCTGTAAGAACCCCCTCTCTAGCCATCATATCCTTCAATATTTCACCATGGCTGGCTGGGAGTGTGGTCTTCACTCGCCTTTCCATCTATGTTAAGGCTTTGATACTGATCATCAGCGTAGCAGCAATTTTTAGTGCAACTATGATCAGTGAAAATTCATGTGTATTGATACATGGGAGGAGGAATGTAACTGCTCAAAGGAATCGGCAATAAGACCCAGTCTGCTTTTTCTGTGCACTCTCTGTAACAACCTTTCATAAGTATTTTATTCTCTTTTAGTAAAGATTCAGTGTTACAGGTCCATAAAATGAAAACATGTGTTCTCTTTAATATGCATTCAGAGTGAAAATTGCTTCACTCACATAAAACCTAATAATTGGACGTTATGTAGGGAAAGTCTGAAAAAAGAAATGAAGTCTCCTGTGAAGTGGCACTAAAGATGTTTCACAATCCTGACACAAGCCACAAAAATGTCTAAGCCATCATCTCCCACTGGCTTGAGTAAGCACTATGTTTTCCTTACATCCACATGCAAAAACTTTTAGGACAAAACATATATCTAACTGAAATAAGAAAAAAGACTGCAAGAGTCTATTATTAATAAAATCCACTGCTCTTTTTTGTTTGAAAATTATTTTCAAATATTGCTTTTAATCATTAAGCCTGTATGTGATTAAATGGCATTGGTGACATCAATTGAAATATAGCTTGCTGTTCAACCCTTTCTAAAGTTCTGCATTCACAGAGAAGGGAGATGAACTTCTGTTTCCTTAGATGCACACTGAACACTTTCCTTGCTAGCACAAATTAAAGGAACCAAGGGTTGGATTATTTAATACTGGGCACAATTGCATGCATCAAAAAGGGATTTTTTGGTTTTATTCTGAATTCTGTATACTCGTTGCTTATATACCCTTCATCTATGTTTTAGCATCCCAGCCTACAGACCCATCAATACTGATGGGAGGCTTTTATCATTCTAAAGAGGTTGAGCCTAACACTGGCTCAAAGACAGCTTTCAAAGGAAACAGAATGAAAGTGATGTCAAATTCAAGCTCACAGTCAGTTCCAGAAAACTGTTTTTTTTTTTCTTCTGCCCTTTAAGGTATATAACAAGTAGTATTAAAGTGTCTTAATGTTTAAAACACGAATTTGTTTCAAACTACAGCTTTGAAAGTATGGAGCTGCAGATTCTATAATGTCACTAAATTCTTTTTACGATACCACTGTGGAAATATTGAGGCAGCTATAACTCTCAGTAGGATTACATTCTGTCAAGAAGCAAAGCAAAATGCCTGAAGTGATCCCACTGTGTGTTAGTCACCTGGTTAATTTGTTAAATTTGCATTTCATTTCTTTCTGTAGCTTGGCAGACATTTTATTGATAAGAAATTTTTTTATTGTTTTGGTTTGGATTTATGGGGTTTTTTTTCAAGAGATTCTGCATTGATCAATCTGTTTTCTGTCCATGGCTTTGTCATAATTACTGACTGAGTACATAGCTGAGTAAGAAGAGTTATTGATAGGGCATACTCTTTTGTGTAGTCTCTTGTTTTGTAATTGTTCCTTCTCTGGGTTCGTAGGTTGCGTGCAATTTGCTTTGGTTTTGATCTTATTTTCTTGTGAAATTGCTTTAAGACAAGCCCCGCAGTGTTTTTTTTTTTTTTTTAAGTCTCTTCTTTGTTCGATTAATGTTCATCCTCTTGATTTCCTTATTTTCCTTTATAGCAAATGACTGGGGTGAGGAATTCCAGGATGGGGCCACATAGAGAATCCGGCTCTCTTGCTCCCCCCAGCTGTTGAAGAAAAATTGTAGTAGTAATACAATGGTATCCACTCTGAAACCTGCCCATCACTTCTCTGGCCAGTCACCTCATGGAATGAAAATGCATCTCTTTTGAAAGGACTTAGACTCCGAAACTCAGAAACGACCAAAGCCCTGCACAGCGATGACTTCAACCCCATTACTAATCCAGAATAATACATGGTTCCATAAGAGAATCTAAAGTTACACCAAACATTTCTTACTTAACTTGCAACTCACTGGAGTTACCCATAATATCCTTGGCTAGACCACAGTCCATCTAAAACACAGGGTGGTGCAAACCCCTTAGAGTAACAGAAGAGAAGAATTAATACACGAAATAACTAGTACACAAACTGATTAGATGTCATAGACAGTATCATTAAATATCCTTCAAAACAGGAAGGCAGTTAGTCCCTGCTTATACATCTGGGAGTCCTATAGAATTATGCATTACTTATCACCCTTCCCCTGACTTACAGGATGCGTACTGCATTTTGCATTGCCTCGAAACTGCTACCGCTTTTCCAAGACAACTCCAAAAGACAGCACTATATAATGAATTATCCCTCAGGTATGGATCAAAGCCACATGGGTTTGATTGGAGTAACATCTTGGGCCAAACATTTATCAGAACAGAAAAGGAAAAATGAGTTGTGACAACAGACCCCAGTGTCTCTGGGTCTTGTACAGATTTCTAATTTCTCTCTTCTTTTTTTTTTTTCTTCTCTGCAAGAGCAATCACATGCCCATGAAACTGTTTCCAGAAAAACTTAGAGATGATATTTGCATCCCTGTTTCATTGTGCCTACAGGAATCTTCTTTGGATAAATACAAGGTTTCATCTTTCAGTTGTTCCAGACTTCTCTTGCAATTAGTTTCACTGCTTCAGTCACTGACATTCCTTCTGACACTTGCTCTTCACTAATGGATCTGCAAATTTAATTTCCATAAGCAGAACTGTATTCCTAAACAAAAATCTTTTGCAATAAGAAAACCTTGAGAAGATCTCTACTATCTGGAAAGGTGAAAATTGTCAAACTCAAGTCAACATTCAATGCTGTGGCATCTCTCCCGCAAAGGTATGGAAAATGAGGAAAACAATTCCCTACAGAGGAAAGAGCAGAAAAACAGGTCCATCTAGAAAATAGGTCCATCTATGTGTCTATGGCATTTCTTTATTCTCAGGTATGACACATGCCTGTGGGGGATGAGAGCGATCCTTTAGGAAGATCCTTCAATGATTGGAAAGGAGATTGAGGTGCTCATCAAAGGTCTGACAGAGGCCCTTGGGAGGTGATAATGGGTTCAGCACAAACTGAGGTTCAGGCTAGATTTTAGCATCAATGCTGATCAGTGTCAATGCAAATTTCAAAATCTGATGTTACTTTTCACTGCAATACAAACATAATGATTATAGTAACACTGGCGTGTAATCCCCTTTAGATAAATTCAGATTCAAAAGAGGACTGAAGTCCTCTCTAATTTGGGTTATGACATAGGTCCCTGTCAAAAGTCACAGAGATATATTCTGAATCCAAGATGTCAAATTCAGAACTAGGTTTTGATCTTGCAGTCTGGCTGGATGGTGAAGCCATATGAGGAGCAGCTGAGGTCAACTTCCTCATGAGGGGAAGAGGAGGGACAAGCACTGATCTCTTCTCTGTGGCAACCAGTGACAGAACCCAAGGGAATGGCCTGAAGTTGTGTCAGGGGAGGTTTAGGTTGGATATTAGAATAAGATTCTTCAACTAGAGGGTGGTTGGGTGCTGGAACAGGCTCCCCAGGGAAGTGGTCACAGCACCAAGCATAACAGAGTTCAAGAAGTGTTTGGACAATGCTCTCAGGCATATGGTGTGACTCTTGGGGATGGTCCTGTGCAGGGTCAGGACTGGAGTTTGATGATCCTTGTGGATCCCTCCCAACTCAGCATATTCTGTGATTCTATGTGATTTTTTGATGGAATAATGCAGACACACTGCATATAACCAATGAAATTATAAGAGAACAGTCAATTTAAACTTTGACAAAAAACATTATCAGTCCAATCCCATATAAATGGGTCCAAAAAGGTTCAGTATTCTTGATTTGTGAAAGTATAATTTATATTAAAAAAAAAAAAGTAGAATTTCACGTTTAGTTGTATGGCCCCAAAAGCAACAAAGCATGATTTATTTAATCTCCTGTTATCATCAGAACTACCCAAAAGAATAAAAACAAGAGAAGAAAGTTTTTGCCCATGTTCATAGACAATACGATTAAGGAAAGATTTTTTTAAAATAAAGCATTAGAAGGATGTCACATTGTAGTTTACACTGGAAAATGTCCTACACTATCAATAGTAAGTCCATTATTATGATCACTCTGTAATGAAGGACATGCTAAATCAATACATTAGGAGCAAAACACTGGTGCAGTAGTGTCCACTCCTTGTGAACTCATATCTGTTGTACATAGAACAAAATGCCCTGAAGAAAACTCCTAAAACGTGGTTAATTAACACATAAACCACAAATGTCGGAGTATCATAAATATTCAAGTAGTGATGGATAGTGGGATAAACCCTGAGTGCATGCCATAAGTTTTTTATCTCCATAGCTATCTTGAGTTGGATATTTACAGTAAATTACAGCTGCACATGCTTTACTCCAGAGCCATATGTTTTATTATTCAACCAGATGTAAGCCATAAAACTGTTTTATCTATTTTGCGGTTCTGCATAGTACTAATAAAATAAACTACAAATACCTGACTTATAGCTTTGCTAGCATTTTTGCTCTCCAGTGAAGTGCAGTGCCAATGCCTCATGCAGTGAAAGTGATCTAAGAAAGTCATATGTTCTTCCCATTTCTTATACATTCACAAGGACCTAAATACTTGAACGAACAGTGTTGAGTTATAACTTGTTCTTTTATTGTTTTTCATCACATGGCCTATCACCATCACTGATAATTCATTTTTGTTTCCTGCAGATTGAAAAGGACACTGTAAGAGGCCTGCACTCTCTCTTGGCATCTACATCACTGATTTTCCTTAAGCATTACAGTGTAGCATCAAATTACTAAAATAATCATATCCTAGGAAGGATGTACTTAGTTATATATATAAAAAACATAATATTGCAATTAACAATATCTCTTTTTTTTTTTTTTTTTAATCTATCATATTAAACTTTGGACACAAGAATCAAAAAGTATGAACTTATCTTGCCACTATTTGGGATTAAGATTCCTTTAGCACCCCTGAAAGTTGCCCTAAGTGCACACAAAAATATTCTCCATTTATGTCAAGTGTGCTGGAAGACAAATTCAGCTTTCATATGACCATTTTTGCCAAAAGAAGTGGTCTCAGAGGTTTTAGAATCCTATTTTTGGTGTGGAATGTGACCATAAGAACACAGTACATAGTGGGGTTAGAAAAGACATAAAAAATATGGCGAAAAGATTGCAAAATGCAGCCAATTTTGTACAAGATTTTAGATACACTGCTGGTCTTTGCCTAATATGCCGTCTTGAGGTTGTCATGGACCTCTGTTAATAAGTGTCCCTGCATACGGACAACAACATTCATTTGGTTCTCCAAATGCATAACCCTAGCAGACTAATGAGGAACTGAATGTTCAATGTTTATCAAAGGGGACTCTCTTCCATTCCATCCACCTCTTGCATACTTTCAAAGAATTAATCTATTTTAACAAGGGACCCTCTCCCTATTCTATGGCCCCAATTCAATCTCTAAAACAGGGGATTAAATCCAACATTCTGCAAGTGGAAATTAAAGTGGTCTTGGTTGTTGTTTTCAAGCTACTCTGAGTGTTAATTGGGGTAAAATCTGCAGCTTCTGGATTACCATTCACATTTCGATAACAGCGGAGGAAAATTTTGCCAGAAGTATCACAAGAACTAAGCAAAATTAAGTCTGTTAACCCTTTCTCAGCCTAGTAAGCAGATATCACTTAGAGGAACACAGGCGATTTAAAATGCTTTGATTGTTCTGTACATAATAATAAAGCTGAAGAAAAACCAAAGCACTGTGTCATATTTACTCCTCAAAATCCTCCAGATTTCATTATCATTGATTAAAAATAATTGAGCAGATGTTACAAGCAGTAATGCTTTTAAACCCTTTGAGCTTAGACTTAAATCTGATATAATGCAGATAAAGGAAGTGTAAAAAATTTCATATCATGGTCCTACAAGTATTTATAAAACATAAGTGCTGTTCTGATACTTTCTTATGCCCAATGCTTTATCATTTTTATGTCACTGCTGAAAGGATAAGGTCTCAAGTGTGAGTTCCTGTGATAAACACATTTTCTTTTGGCTCATGAGTCATAGACATTGTAAAAAGATGTTTTCTTCTCAAAAAGCCAATATTGTGAACATCTGGCTCATACCCTTCTTAACAAAATTTGTTCCACTGCTCTATTACATATAAACATCTGTCATTTATATCAAGCAGTCGACAAATGCTCTATCTTGAATTCTAAGAATTGGTGTGGTTTATCATTAAGTATCCTCTTTATAAAAAATGAAAACTGTTTGTTTGTGTTGAAGACTGAATTCTACTCAACAGAGATGACTTTTTTATCAAATAAGAAAATGGGTTAAATCCATATCAACAGTCTTAAATTTTCCTTCTCCTGACAACTATATGTAATTACTGTAAATCACTCTTCACATCAAAGACGATGACGTGCTACTGGCTGATACTGTGTGGATACTGTTTAGTGAATGGTTTTATATACCTAAAAGACTGAAAATTTTTAGAAGATCAGACCCTCAGAGTTTTCCAGATAATCATTATTTGTGAATTAATTCTTTTTAAAAAAAAAAAAAAAAAAAACAACAGCTTTCTGGTGTTGTTCAGTGCTATAAGGTTTCTTTTTACTTTGCTTTGTTTGAAAGAGATGGAATGTTTGCTAGAATGTAGAAACACTTCTGCATCTCCTTTTTGGAATTTAAAGGCCTGTGAAATCAAACTCTGGGGCAGCTATCACTCATTTTTGTAGTGCCCAAATGAGAGCACTACAAGCACAGTGAGATTATTTGATTTTCCTTGATTGTCCTGAAAAGAAAAGAACAACCTCTTCTACAGCAGGGTAGGACAAATTCCCGGGAGGCTTCAGCCAGGATCACCACAGGATCCTGTCTCCTTGTGTATTTAAAGTTTGAACTGGGACCCAAATAGGAAGGGCCTTCTGGAACGTTGTGATTCATGACTTCAAGAAAAGAATCCAAAATTTAAGTATAACCTCCAAAACTAGTTGGTTTGAGTAGAGTCCACTGTTAAGAACAAGTCCAGAGTGTAAATGAGGTGTCTCCTTCTCTCCATTGACTATATAGACTAAACAAAGGGTCACCTGGCAACAATTAACAGAAAAATGGATTGCATTTCCTAAATGAGGTGCATAAAGTGGGCAGTCTGCACCTGGCTGTATGAGCTTTAAAATTGCCATCTTTATTCACAATGTATGAAGTATTTTTCATAGCTTTCCAGGACAGGCATTGCACAAGACATTTGTAACTAGCTGAAAACAAAGAAACCCTGTGGTTCACTGCAAAAAAAAAGAATATTTAGTTAGATGCATGACAGACCCAGAGGCAACTTCAGAGCTGCAAATGCAATTACTGCTGGCCAGAGGCATTTGCTTTTTACTTAAAAAAAAAAAAAAATCTGCTCTGATTTGTCTCATTGCTGTCCAAAGAGGAACAACATAAAACATGTTCAATCTAAGGGAATCAGGAAGATTCTCCCTAAAAAGAGAACAGATTTGGAAAAGGTCCCTTTACCTACATGTGAAATATGAATAAATAATTCAGTCATCCTCTTGCCCGTATTATAATAGGCTGAACATTGCTTTTTCATTGCAGGATGGGCAAAAAATATGGAACAATTTGATATGCAGCCTGTACTAACATTGAGAAAGCCAAATCTACTGTCCTAATGAAATCTATTGCAATATAAAAATGGTGTGTTTATTAATAAGGTAGAACATTATTAGATTTTCTTACTGAGCTAGAGCATTTCAAGGCCATTTGGGGCAGGGAGAGAGAGCAATGCCTTTACAGTACATTCTTTGTTTCCTTAACACTGATCACCTGTCATACTTGATTCCCACAGTGGACCTTTTATAGCAATTTGCTATTCTGACCTTAGCATACATTTTTTGCAAGCTTTACTCTGGGACCATTTAAGCTGAGATGGGTGGGCATATGCTGAGTAGGGTAGCAAAGAGCAAGGAAGGATTAAATTTCAGTTGTGAACTGGCTGCATCTCTTGAACCATTCATTACCAGATTCCCTAACATTTGGGTTTTCAAAAGGTGATGATTTTTTGTGGAAAAGGGTATTTTGTTGGCTGGACTCCACTGAAGCATACTTTTGACATTAACTCCCTATTGGCAGCAGTTTCTTCTTATGATTTGTTTTAATGAACACCAGTTTAAACTGGGCTAATCATGATGTCTGCTGGAGAAATGGTAAACCCCAGCATAGTTTATACAAGCTTGACTCAAGCACAGCTCATGTACTGTGGATGATAGCCATGCAAAAGGGCTTTTTTGAGTGTGGGAGTTATGGTAAGAATACAGGGAGGAATTAACATTTTTTCATTTCTTTTTTCTTCCTGTTACCTCAGTTGCCCATCTCCCTAACCGCTGCACACACTCACCTCCTTCTGTCTCTCTGACCCTATGGATATCTCCATTTGCTGTGACCTCTTCTACTCCTACATCTTCCACTGACCTCACTTCCCTCATGCTCCACTTACATCCTGTCAATATTCTGATTACAGTGCTCCTCACTGTCTACCAGCCATGTGTCTTTTCATCTTTCTCACATCTTTCCATGGTTTCCTAAATCCTCTTTCTCACATCTTAGGTGAAACAGCTGGAACCAGAAAAGGAACAGTTTCTAGTTCAAAAACCTCCAATTGTAAATATCAAATATGTAAAAAATACTCATTGAATTTCTCAGAAATGTCCCCAATTAAATTCCCTCATAATACTGAAGGGTCATCCTTACCAAAGTCCACAGGGAAAAAAAACCCCAAAGCTAAGTTGTTATATTTATTACTGATGTCATTAACTGAAAATACATTTTTCATTCAAACTAAACCATAACCAAGTATTATAGCAATAGTAACTTTCTTCTGAGTTTTACCTAGCTATACAAAACTAAATTTAGAATAAACAATTTCTGAGAAAAATTAGTAGTTCTGATGAAGTTTGGGAATCAGCAGGCAATCAGCTTTACAACAGGACGTCAGCTAAACCCCCATTGATAGAGTGCCCATATCATTCTGCATCTGGTTTGCATCAGCGCTGCATTTCTAATTAGACCTTGCCAATCCATTTGTCAGTACTGGTCTACAAGTGACAGGGTTGAAATATTTTTTTCTATAGAGATATCTGCCAGCGTTTCATGCGTTTTGTTTTAAAATAGGCTAAAGCAAGCATGGATTGTGAAACTCTCTTTGGGAATAGTAACCACTACAAATTTTTACAAAGATAAAATTGAATAGGTTAAACATTAAATATGAAGGGGCAGATCCTCAGATAACATAGATTGTTATTGTTATTCCACTGATATCATTAAGGCTCTATTGATCCAACCCTGCTGAGAATATGCTGAAAAGTAGTACCACATCCTGCAGCCAGAAGGAATACTGACAAAAAACATATCTGACCCTTATCAGAATCCACTTTGCTTACAAAAGGAAGTTATTCTTTGTAGCTTTATCTTAAATTTTATTCTTGTGAATATTTCTCTGTGAGTTAACTTCAACTCCCTTGGAGCTGTTTCCCTTTGAAATGCAAGGGTCTCAGTGTTTCATTATTGCAAGGAACAATTACTTTATGCAATTTACATGTAGAACTAAGCATTTGGATTTCAAACCTTGAGAGTATGGTATTGAAACAGTGGAAGTTCCTTTTTGAATACAAAACCTGTTTCAATTATACGTAGAGTGAGTCCACTGAGTTAAGGAAATAAAGCAACACTTATTTTATTTGCTAGTGCGCTATTTATTCTTCTTTCATCTTCTTTCTACTGCAAACATCTCTCTATGTGCTGTTCTGTTTTGTAGTATTAACAGATAAGCCTGTGGAGGCTGGAAATCCTGCCTCCAGGATGGAGGGGAAAAAAAGGCTACAGAGGATTCAAAATGAGCTGCAAATGTGGAGACCCAAGGTGAGATTTCTAATGCATCAGGCATGTAATTGCATTAATGCAATACAATGATTAAAGAGCTTTGAAGCAATGCTACTGCCTCATCCAGACAGATTCTGATCAAGCCACAGAGGTGTGAGAAACTGTTATGGATCAAAGATTGATAAGATATAGGTCAGGGAAGAAAATAGGTTCAGAAGACTTAGAATCCATATTTAGAGGCTCTGAGAAAAAAAAAGAAATGTGTTGGATATAAGTTGTAGAACAGATTGTTATGTAGCATTACAAATTTACCATTAAATGTATACTTTAGGGAGCACAGTGATAATGGATAATTTAAAGATGTTATTTAAAATTATTTTGAGGAAGAGAAAATAGTTCAGTTGCAGTTCAAACATCAGCCTCTTACACATACAACATAAATATCTAAATTTAAATGCTAGTGAACTAGCTCAGCTTCTGAAAGATCTAAAATCATTAGTGGATTTAAGGAGGTATCCCAGGGCCTGTAACACACATTCCTACAAGCACCAAAATCCCAGTGTTGACTCTGAGTAGTCATATCACCTCAACTTGATTTTCAGGGCTGCAGAGTATTAGTGATAACTAGATTTCTTCTTGACTACAAATGTCTTGCTCAAAATAGTAAAAATTAAGGCAGTACATTAAACTCAAAAACTTAGTAGTATCACAAGCCCTGAAAATCAACAGGCAAGCTCAGGAGCATTGTTTCAGATTCCCTTTCTTTGCTGCCTGAGTTCAGCTTAGTGCCTTGTTTTGAGAAGAAGTAGTCCAGAAATAGAGTGAGGAAAGGTGGGTACCTCGAGGAGTGAAGATATGGCTGGTGATTGTAGTTTTCGGTATGCATAAAGTGGCCATGGAAAGTCATGGGTCTCTGGATAAGTCAACACATGATTGGTATGCTAGCAAATATGCTTTTTCATTTCCTACTTTTTGTGGATAGAAGTTCACTGGAATGTATATTAATATGGAGAGTTCCTAATACTTTCCAGAAAATTGTTTATCTTTGTATTTTAAAATGGTGTTTTAAGGATTCAGTGGGAAAGACCTACTGCATAAGGAAGAGAGTACTCTAAATCATGATGAGGGTTTATGAGCAGCCACTGACATAAAAAAAAATGTGTACTAGCACCTGCTACAGGTGAACATTTGTATTCTACTGTTCAAGAGTTTGTCAATGGACAACTACTGGGTTATACAGTTTTTCTTGTGATATATAGCTGCAAAAGATTATCTGGAATTCTTTTATTATTTATTTTACAAATTTTCAGTTGCTTCAGATCTTTCCAGCATACACTCGTCTAACAAATGAAGTGAAACTCAGCAGTGGGGTTTCTTTGGGAGTATCCATCAGTTGTTACTGTCGAATCCTCAGATGGTGCTAAATTCTGCACCCTAGAGGTCAAGAAAGTTTGAAACCGTTCAGGGATGCCATTTTCCATGCCCATTTAAAAACACTATTTTAAGCCAAATACTGCTGTGATGTCTTTTTCAGCATACTTCAGTAATCTGAATTAGATGCTCTGACTTTGACCAAGTTATTCCAGATGCCAGAAATGGAAAACAGGTAACAAAGATTCCTCTATGTCCATTCTGTAATCATCTAAGGAACAGAAGTCTAGTTTTGACACCTGTATAATGTTACCACTCTCAGCACCTTTCCACATTAACATCCACCTGCAATAGACTAAGCCTCTCCTAGACTAAGCAGTATTTTGAAGTGAGGCAGTAGACTTTTGCTTTCAGAATCTCCCTCCCATTTGGGAAATTCTCCCAGAAAACACCTCCTTCACTCACCCTTTTGTCATTTTTCATGTCATTTTCTGCAACTTCCTGATGAAGGTAAGTGGAAGGGTAGGCACCTACCTCTTCTCTGTGGTGATCAGTGACAGGATCTGAGGGAATGGCCTGAAGTTATGTCAGGGGAGGTTTAGGCTGGATATCAGAATAAGATTCTTCACCCAGAGGGTGGTTGGGTACTGGAACTGGCTCCCCAGGAAGCGTTCACAACACCAAGCCTGCAAGAGCTCAAGAAGCATTTGGACAATACTCTCAGGCACACAGTGTGATTCCAGGGGCTGTCCTGGACAGGGCCAGGAGTTGGATTTTGATGATCCTTACGGGTCCCTTCCAAATCAGGATATTCTATGATTCTGTGATTCATTAGTGCTACGCTGCAGCTCAACAAAAACATAACACTAATGAGTTCCCCTATACCAACACCAAGTGAAAGGACAGGCTGTTAAAGGATACATTCAGTGAAGATAGCTCAGTGTGCAGCTGCAGTGCCAGCTGCAGCTTGAGCTCTGGAGGCTCAGGAGCCCCAGTCTGAGGTAAGAGGCTGTGAACTGCCAATCCTTTGCCTAACAAAGGACACTGGGACCTGTGGTCCGTCCAGAGTACTGGACACTCAGAGACATGGAAGGAGCCAGTGATGCCCAGACTTTACCATCTGTAGACTGTGAGGGTATAAAAGCCCAGGGGACCCTTTGTTCAGGGTCCCTCCTCAGAGACACCAGCTTGAGCTGTCATTTTTTTATTTAGTTATTGCACCCAGATTAACTTATTTTAGGGATCTGGACACTTGATTCTCTGCTATGGGAAGCCTTGTAAGGAAACCTAGTCTGACTGTGGGAGTGTGGGATGTGTATTCGTGAAGGGTCCCAGCTCAGGTGGCATGAGCACGACTGCCAGAGCGGCTCTTGGATGGTCGGACAGGGAAGTTTCCTTAACACAGGTTATGGTTCACTGAGCCAGCACTGGTGCCTACACTATAAGTGGTTTCTGGCCTACTTTAACGTCTCTTCCAAGTAGCCATCATGCTCCTTTAGACCTAGGACTCAAACCTTGCATCTTTTCTGACAACTGAAGGGAGTATAGCACAAAATAATGTGGCTGCAGAGCCTTAGTCATTGCATAGGTGGGGTTTGGAATTCTTAACATTATGTTTATCCCCTGAAATTGCTTCTATTTGGAGCATTTTTTGTGCTTAGAAGAGCTAATCCCATTGCTTAAAAGGCTGTATAGAGGAATACATGCTTTGTATATAATTATTCCCTTCAGCAAGTTGCCTTGTGAAAGTTACGTTGTTGAGTCCTCAAGGCACTGCATAGCAATTTTATTAATATCTGGATGAGTACCTCCAGAAACAGAACAAAATTCTCTTCCCAGTCTTCTTTTGCTAGTCTCTCTGGTGAATGACGAACTAATTTCAACCACCTGTAACTTTATTATTCTTTTTTTTTTAAGGTTTTTTTTTTTAAGGTTTTTTTTAGGGTTTTTTCTTTTACTTTCAGTATGGGCAGAGATGTTGGCATTGAGTAGATCAGCAGCACAGAATTCCTGGTGCAAGGAGGAAGAAAAAATGAATTATGTAGTTAGCTGTATTGGTCTGTAGGTTTCCATTAAACAGATGTCTCTGGCTTGCTATCATTCACTGTAATTGCAGTGTCTGGAAAGTTGACTTTCCCTTGAGACTAATCTATTTTAAGTTCAGTGGATCAGGGGAAGCTTTTGAATGATTTGTAAAATTCTTTACACTTAATTTCTTAAGTCCAAGGAAAGACAGTACCATGTACCATATATGCTTCTTAGTGCAGAATTTATTAGAATATTGAGACAAATTGTTGTGTGAATTTCACAGGCAATGGATTACCACACACACATATAATTATAGAGATAGTAATTGTTTTCAGAGATGGTATTTAGAAAAAATTAGCTAATTTAGTTACAATTCTAATTATATTCTTTCTATTTTCCTATATTTCCCATGTTTTACCATCAGCTCTGGCAGAACTATCAAGGCAGTCAAAAGTTGCTACAGAGAGTTTTAGACATGCTCTGAAGGAAAGAATGTTATACTTCAAGGTATTTTTGGCATTTTTTCCAAATATATATGATATAGATAGACTAAAGGACTAGTCCTTTAGCTCTTCTTGAAGCTCATTTCTTCAGTGAAATAACTTGAAGAGATTATTAGAAGTTCTAAACTAATTTTAAATAATTTCAGAAGAGTATATTCATTATGCCCTGAAATCTCCAGGCAAAAAATTCCTTTCTTCTTACCTAGACATTCAAACTATTGCAACCCCATGAAACATGGTAACCAAAGAATAGTTGGAGAGGTAATCTAAAATCTCATTTACTGTGGCTGCTGTAATGTCTATGACTACTGTAATCTCTGTTCAGGTCTCAAAATCAACACAACATTCATACAATACATCCGTGGCATACTTATGCTTACTTAGTCCTCTGAATATCATATAGCTTAAGATAAGAGCCCTACATTATCTTCATGGTCAATGCCAATAGAACTAAAGCAGTGGTAAAAAATCAGTGGTTTAAATTCTTTAATCAAAAGTCAAGAGTAACCAACTTTCAATATGTACAATTCTTGGCCCATAGCATTAACTACATTGATTCCTGAGAGAGAGAGAAAAAACCGCAAGTAACACTTATTATATATATTGCTTAATCCATGGCTGATAGCTGCTTATCTGTCGTCTAAAGGGAACATGTAAATGTAAAATGTAAAAAATGAAGAATATTTGCTTTCAGTCTTCGTAATGGAGCATGCTCAGACCTTTCAGATTCCATCTCGCTTTCATTTTTCACGTTACCTAGGAAGCCCATACGGTAAGAAGCCTAAGGAGTATTAAGAAAGCCTGGTGTTAAACAGATGCATAAATGGGCAGTAAAGTACATCTCCTGCGTTCCAGGTGATAAGACTTGAAATGCACCCAGTCTTCTAAACAACTGTGTTCAGAAATCAGGAGTGCTGGGAAATACTCCATATCTGGGGTCTTTTCTCTAGCACTTCAGGTTAAACACAGCACAAGTGTCTCTTTACGAAAGAAGAAGAAAATTATTACACTCGAAGACTGTTATTAAATCTGAAACTCTGAACCCTAATTTAACAAAAACTAGTGTTGCACCTCTCCTTCTCTTTAGCACCGCTATACACACACCTCTTTGAAAGGGCACTGAGAGTTTCCCCAAGAGGATGCAAATGCACACTACGACTTTCCACCAGTGATCTCACAAAACACTCTATATCCCACTGAAGGTCTGTCCAGTCATGCCTGAGCATGGCAGTTCTGGTCTGCTCTGCGGTGCTTTTGGCTGCTCCAGAGGCTGAACTTGCAAAAGGCAATGGTATCTGAGTCAATTAGTAAGGTCACTTCATAGGCATTATTCTATGGACAGTATCATATGTGTAGACTTTGCCAGCTTTTTATATAGTTTATGACAGACCATGGTAGGAAAGAAGAGTACCCACTACATCAGCCTTGGGCAGTGGTAACAATCAGAGCTGAATATCAGACCCACCACGAGATACATAATCAAGAATTGCCACCATCAAAATCGTACCTGGATTTTTGTGTTTGTTTGAGAGAGCAAGGCTCCTTCATACTCCTGGTTGTGTAGATGCACATTACACACATTTGCTCAATCTGTCCCTGTATGTCCAACAACAGAATCAGCATATGTGCCAATAATACTTTTAAAGGCATTTTTCTATACTGTTAAACTTCTTTGGAGATCATTCTTTCTTCCTTTTCTGTTGGAATTGGATCTTCTTTTAACTCAAGATGTTTCTCTATATCTGGCGGTGTGAATGAGACTTTGAAGATTTTGCTGTTTCAAGAGACCAGAATGATTGACTGCAACAGCAGTACAGTAATGGAGGGAATCACTAGGGGGATGTTGGAGCAGACAGCTGTTATATTATTTTGAACTGGCAGTTTTCCTTATAAATATTTACTGTATTGAAAAACAGACAGCTATTGTAGCAGTGATCTGGAAAAAATTTTGAAAAATTACTAGGATTTTCCCTGTGAGACCAACTTCAAAAGCTGTAACTGAATATAATTATGGTCCAGTATTGCACAAAATTTGGGTTCAACCTGTATTTGGGAAAAAACTTCTAGTGAAGAACTGTATTTTTAATGTGAGGAGGTCAATGTGACTTTGGTTTGAACAGATATTTCAGGACTTCTACCTCTTGTTCACAGATTTTACCCAATCTGAGACATATGCCTGACAAAATCAGCCAAATGTTCCTTTGATCTAAAGGGGCCTTCACAGCCTTCACTACAGCTGACTTGGCTTACACTAGTGGAAGATTTGATCCTGCAGCAGAGATTAGTAAATTTATTAAGAAATAATTTAAATGTTTTTCTGAAAAGTTGTTGATACATTTACCACCAACTTCTGAACATCTTAAATATAATAAAATATTTCCAATAGCCATACCAAACAAAGAGTACTTGAAAAAAATCACACTATGAAATTTCAAGAGCTAAATATTTGAGTAATAATTTAGTTGCTGTTGTTGTTTTAAAATTGGTTTCTTCGTTATGTAAAATACTGCACCTATGAGATAATTGACTTTTCCTGTAATTAAACCTGCAATCAAAAAAATGTTATCATCACTTAAATAACTGCTTGGGAAACAATTGAATGAGAAGACGAGCTGAAAGCCAATGAATGGTCTTTTCTTAGAGTGTGAATAACAACAAGGTTTCATAGTCTGTCAGTCTCAGTACCAGCAAGCCTGTCTTTGAAAATGCTTCCATTTTTCAAGCTGTTAGAGGGATTGCTATAGATCCTGGGGGCATATGCCTGAAAGAAAGATCATAATTCAGCAATAGGAGGTCTGCTTATCTCACTCGACAGTGAGCTGGCAGAGGACGAGACCCACACTTTATTTACAGGGGGAATAGACAGCATACCTTCTTGGTGCCTACATGGGCTGTGAGCCCCCTTGGAACAGAGGTGAGGGAAGGATGGAAGAGCAAGGCTCAGACTGTGAGGAAAAAACTGTACATAAGTATGTAGATGTGTAATAAATGGGACTCTTCACACCTTCAAAAAAGTAAAAAGAAGCTGCCTCATCCATACAGTATCCCTTGATCTCTTTGTTAAACTGTATTTGTAGGTTTCCATTGAAATGTCATTCAGGAAATATCATTCAGCTTCCCTTGACACAGAAAGAGGAAGGACAGTATTAAGTGACCTGTGTGATGAAAGGAAAGTTTTATTTCTAATTATTCTATATTATTTCTAATTAAACTGAGATAATTACAAAAGAGATGGGGAAAATGGGAAGGGGGGGGAAGAGAGAGAGAGAGAAGAAATTGAATCCTATTTATAACACAGTCTTCACAGAGCTAAATTCTGCTATGCCTACTTATTTTGAAGTGATTTGGTCTACTTGCAAAATATTCCTCTAAAGAAACCACAAAGGTGCAAAAGAGGTTAAACTGATTATAACATGATTTAGCTAGTAAGAAATGGTCATTTCACCCTTTTAGCAGAAATATATTTAAAATCTAATTAAATGGTGTATTTTAATTTGGAGTTACAGGTGACATTCACCAGACAGAAAGATCAGTAATTACCCTAGTTGACTGCTAAAAAGTGAAGAAAACCAAACCAAAGAAAAAGAAGTGTTCACTGAAAAAGGAAAGATTTTGCCTTTGACTTCTGATTTTCTCCATACATTTCTAAAGAGTTTCCTGTTTGGATATTACAGGGAAATAGATTGAAAAGAAAAAAAGCATTGTATTTAAATATTTTTTAAAATAGCATTATATTAACCTTTTAAAAACTGAAGATAAAAACTATCATTTATGTTCTGCTACCTGTGGTCCAAAAAATAATCTGACTTGGACATACTTGCAAAGGTCTTTAATAATTTGATAAAGTAAATAATTCTATTTTCCTTCCTTCACATTTTTTTACCCCATCAAAGCTAAATGAATGTAAAGCAGTTTTAACTTTCTAAATAATCAGCTTGCCTGTCTCAGTTCTTCATGAAAGATAATGAGGTGTATTTGATCACAAGGTTCATTAAAAATGATTACATAAAAAAGGAAAGTCATTCCAAATAGTGTTGCTAATTGGAAAAGATGAATTGTAGTATGACTGAAGTTTGGATCCAAGTTCAGAGTCAAAGAAAATGTGTAACAATTTGTTTTCCCATATGCATTAGTTTGTATGATGTTATGACATTAACAAGTCCCTCAGTTATATCAACTTTCATTTCACTGTGTGATGTTCAAATAATTTACATTTTTCAAAATTACATTTGAGTTTGTGAGTATGAATTACCTAAGAAAGTAATTGGCTGTTTAGAAATTGATGTTTCTAATAACGAAACAAGTGTTGAACCATTTCATTTTTCAGCATCTGTCATATTCTTCATATGATTTCTGAATTGAGCATGTCATGTCACTGACGTCCCTTTTAAATTGAATTAGAGGAAAAATGGTAGTTGGAGAAAATGACTATTTTTCGTGTTTCATCTGCATAGCTAATGTTAACAGAGTAACAAATAGTATGCTTTCTTTAACTCGTCATGGACGAATATTCCTTGAATAGCCCTATGGACCTCACAGAAGCCACACCTCTTTTTAGGTTTGCAGAATTGACTATCACATAACGCCATCACCCATTCAGGTGAAAGTAAGCCTTGATTTATCAGCCATAATAAAAAGGTATTGCTGTAATAAGAATACTCACAGGTTAACGTATAAGATACCTAAAATAATCAGGTAAATGCAAGGGAGAAAGGAGAACATGTAGTCAAAAGGCAATCTCCTCTGAAACTTATAGCAAGATTTCAGCCTATGGAGATTAGATTACAACAGGAACATATGCTGAATAAAATTTACTTCCTCAGCAAATTACATACCGCTTTTGAGTACAGGTGGGTAATAGGACTGTGTGTCCCCTTCCAAAACCTATCAATCCTAAGCACCTTGTCAGGAGAGAATGAATGACACATATCTCTCCATTGCTCTAGAGAAATTTTAGATAGCAAAATTACCACGTCTGCACAGATGATGGGTGAGGTGAATCCTGATTGCTCTGTGCTCTTTTTTAGGGAAGTTGCAGAAAGTCACCAGTATTCAGTTAACTGCTAAGGATCTATGGAGAAGAGGAGAATAGATTTCCTTTTGAAGACTGGATTATGTGAGGTTTTGGAAAAACAAGCTAAGCTTCAACTTGATCAAACAAAGGTGTGAAAGTACTACTTTTCTTGTACAGAATATGTGTTTGATTACTACAAAAGTAGATTACTCTTTTGAAAAAATTGCATTTGTGTTATGCATCAGCTGCCTTCTCTGTTAAATGGATGTACCTTGAGGTTCTGCAGGGCTGTTCAAGGCTAACTTACAGAGTTAGTTTGTAAAGTAATTAACTACTTTAGAAAGAAATGTTATTAATTGCTATATCTTTAAGAGATGGGAGTGTATAATAGTACTGAAGACTTTAATCAAGGAGCAACAAAATAAAATACTGTGAAAAGGAAATTTGTTCTGCCTTTTTCAAGAATTTGTTGTATCTTATGTAGTTACAACTGATACTGTGAAGCAAGCAGGAAATTAGATCACTCGTAGTATTTTTCAAGTTAAATTCTATGGGAAATAAACTCTAGCACTCTAGTGCTTTTAAGCACCTGAAACTTGATTGTTCATTGCTTTGGCCTTGAATGATGGTACTTTTATGAATGCAGTTTGTACAAGGTAATGACAATACAATATACAAGAGTGTAGAGTTCAGTCATTGCATCCTAAAGCTTTGAATCTGAAACAGTCTCTGTATGAGCAATTTTTTCTCCCAGAATATTCAGAGGGCATAAATATTATTAAACAGGCATTAGACAGAAGAATAACTTACAGATAGAAATGATTCTAATTTGAGGAAAGAAAAAGAATATTGATGGAATACATCAGTTGATGTCCCTTGCATCACCAAATTCTTTACAAATGAAACTGTTAAGAACTTTGTTGGGATCCAGGGAATCATTAAATATCCCGGGACCCTGGGAGAACTGCTTCATATTACACTTGCTCAAAAACAGTTTCTGCAGAGAAACATCTAGACAGTGCGCCATTGTAGGCAGATCCTCTGAAGAGGCACGGTGCACTGAATATTAACACCATTTCACACATTCCCAAGATGTATGCAATTACCTCAGGGAGAGAAGCTGGGAATGTGAGGTCTCAAGGGCTTAGATAATGACATAAAATAAATTGCAACGATTACCCATGTATTTTTCCAAGAGACATATTATTTAAAACCTGTCTAGGCTTTCGAGAATGAAAGACAGAGGAATGTCCACTTTATGAAATTGCTATTAATGTGTGACCTAGAGTTGAAGACAAGGTTAATTATAGGTTTTAAACAGAAGTATCATTCTGGTTTAATATCACTACCCAGGCCTTAAATATTGAAGTAAGTCACATTTTTCAGGGACAATTGCCTTTGAATGAAGAATGGCGGGGCTCTGATCTTTGCTGACCCTACTGACTCCCATTGTGTAATCCATAGCAACAGCGTTGCTACAGCAACCAGGGAACACGTCGTAAAATATGATAAGACCATGAAATCTGATGTCATACTTCCATGAGATGCAAAATTGCAAATAACTTCCTAAATCAGGTTTATTAAATGATTGATATATTGCATATATCAATGGGTCAATCCGAAATGAACAGGGAACAACGGAATGAATGAAATGAAGCCAAGCCGATCTTTCTGAACACTTTAGTGTTCTAGTCAAATGTTTGGTGCTTAAGACAATTTTCCTCAAAATGTGCATCTTTATTAATGTTTTTGTTCTCTTGAGCTTTTTCTCTCATCTGGATCTAGTAGACAATCAGATTCACTTGATCTTATTCCATACAGTTATTCCTAAATTAAATGGAGAAGAAAATAAAACTGCAACCAGTGCTGTGTGAATGAGAGGGAATTATTCAGGATTCTGTATACAGCTTTCCTGCCTTGTCTACAAGCTGATTTTTCCTTAGAATAGTGTACATCCATTCAACTAGCATGTAATTTACATGAATGTTCACAAATACAATAGACAAGCTGGAAACATTAAATTACACTTTCTGACAAAGAAAAATTATTTGTGACCGCAACATTCTTCAGAACAAAAGAGTAATAGCATGTTATAACTTTTAACAATAAATATTTTTTTTAAAAAGTAATAAAATATAACACCACATCAGCAAATTTTTAAAAGACTGTTTTATCAAGAGCACAACAAAACAATCTGAGAACAAAAGTCCTATTCATTAGTAAAAAGTTCTTGCTTCTCAACCCTCATAACATTTGTTAATTAATATAACTTTGCAGTAATCTTAAGTACATCTCACTGAATGGGTGGATTGGACTATACATATTATAATAGGCTCAATAGCCACGAAGCACAATGCAGGGAATTTTTTTTAAGGATCAGAAGGACTTACACTAATCAATTTCATACTGTTTTTTCCTAGGTTTCACAATAGTCAAAGCTGGATATTTCAGAAGAAGGTGTAAACTCTTTTCATTGTATGCAATTACAGATTGCTATAACCTAAACCTAAATTTCTAACAAAGCACAGATGGTGATCTACCTATTTACTCAAGTACAAGGTTTGATGGCTCCTGTAATTTGATTCACTTTTGTTAGTACAGCTAGTCAACGAGGAGTGTCTTTCTCTGGAAGTTCTGTCTGTATATTAATCACTTGTGATGCTCTACTGCACATAATATGCTGTAGACATTCTGCCTCTATAGGAGATTTTAAAGTATGTTGGCCAAATATATTAACCTTGCTAACATCTGCATCTTTAAAGACAACTTTTTGATATGGAAAGTTCAAAGGATTGTACAAATTACAAATTCAAACAATGGTGATTTATCAGATAAAATGGTATGAAAACTAAAAACCTGATTTTTCAATTCATTTTATGGCTTTTTTATCCTTTTCTTAAGGCTCTTGTATGACAAAAAAAAAAAAAAACCCTGTCTAAAATTACTCACTTTTTCACTAAACATATGAAAATTGATCGTGCACTTCTAGAAGGATTTTTGCTTTTTATAAACTACCATTCATATTTATGACTTCTGAAAACAGAACAATATAGTATTTTGGCTTTCAACTAAAGACTAAAAAACCCCAGTACTTTATTTTACAAAAAATCAATACTTCTTGGCCAGCTCTGTCTTTCGTATAGTTATCTACCACAGAAGTTTTATTGGAAACACAGATTATCTTTATAAACTAATTGAAACAGGTAAGTAAAATAATTTGATTTTATGGCTGAAATTCTAATGCTGACATGAGATTTAAACTGCTTGTGAAATCCAGTTACAAACTCATAGATATGTTATTGAATATATATATATGTATGTCTTCCTTTTTTTTTTTTTCCAAAAACAATAGTAAGATATTCACAGCTTTTGCCTCCCTACTGAATAATACAATTATGTTCACCAACTGGTAATATAGGAATTTACAGGAAATTAAAAAAAAAGGAAGAAAAAAAATGTCCATGTCCATTAGCTGGGATTATGACAATATTTCTTTCAGTGAGATCAATTTCAGAGTTGAAGTAGAAACTCCCTCAACAATCTATTTCCTTCACTTTGACTCTACATTTCCATAGGGTCTGGAGCCGTTTCAGTCAGGCTAAAAAGTTGTATTAAACGGAAATTTTGTTGGAAAAGCAGGGTTTCTTTAGGTTTAGATAGAGGAAGGGGTGATCAATAGTTCTTCATTGCTGGGTATCCCCTTCTGCTGCAGAAAGGACAGTGAGCAAGTCCTGCACCTAATTTGCAAAGGGCACCACTGAAGAAAGTATTGATGTTCCCAGCAGTTAATTAGGGCTGTTCTGGCCTGTGGGGCAGGTATGAAGAGAAATGTGATCACTAATCTCAACTGGCTACCAGCTCCTGACCACAGGATTCTCACTCTTCAAGGTACACTCTATGAAGAATGTACCTGACCACCCAAACCGGAGGGACCTATTGGCATATGTGTCAGCACCTTCCCTACTCATGTGCCTTGGTTTTCCTCACAGACAGAGACACCTCTAATTAAAATATAAGTACAAACACTTGCCTAGATCATTTTTTGTATGGACTTCCAGCTCAAGAAAGCATGTAGCTTTCTTGTTTCCTAAGCTGAAATGATCTGAGATAGTCATAAACAGTCTTCAGTTCCCTATAGAACACATAAGACTGGGATTTCAGTCTTTCAAGCTCAAGCCATCTGCAATTTGTTTCAATTAACTCCACATCATCCAGATCTTCCTGCCACTCTGATGAGAATTACTCATCCATTTTGCTTCCTCACATCCCTGGATGCACACACTCATACACACATACATGCACTCATGCAGGAGGTCACACACAGAGTCTTGTATTGGAGATTCAGAGACAGCAGGAACACCTAAATTAAGAAGTATACCCCATCTCTGCCCGTTCCAAAAGCAGTCCAGAATCTGAACACCTACTGCTTCTTGCTACTGATTCATATAGTCTGCAACCTGTAATTCAAAAGCTTTATTTTCTTCACTTGAAATAAAACTAGTCACAAAATGTCCAAGAGAGTTAAACTATTTTTAGTTACCATAGTTTACTTTATTGATGATTTTTTGTCTACACAAGTTTCTCTAATTTCACAGAGGTCCCCCTCCCTGTTAGGAGTAGCATTCTGTGTGAAAAGCAAGGAAAACTAATGGTTATGTCTATTCCCCTTATGTTTCCTGCTCCACTGACATCAGGAGAAACTGGCCATTAAGCTCAGAGGATGTTGGATCCAGTCCTAAACAGGTTCATGTATGGCAATAACATAGTTTCCTCTTGTTTTGAATGGCATTTCTCCTTCTTTCTATTAGTGTTCATCCAACATATCAAAGACCAATTGAGTCAAGGCAGGCTATAGCTATAAAGAACATAATCCCCACTCACAAAGTTTAAGGCTGAAGCTATGACCTATTCTAGCTAAAAAAACAAAATGGGCTTCACAGGTGTCAGAATTCCACTACAGCCAAGCTCTAATCTTTGTTTTGCAAGAGTGAAATAACAACAAAAGCAATTTCTCTCTAAAACGATGAGTTGACTCTTGCCAGGTTTATGTTAAAACAAGAGACTTCTGTAGGTATTTTTGAATGTGTTTTTAATCATGGACTTCTAATTTTTTACATATGTGAGGTAGGGAGGGAATATTTATATTATTTGATTGTTTCATCTACTTTCCAGGCTCAATTATTTTATCAGCTGAAAAGCTGGAAAATATTCTTATGACTAAATAATTTCATGTTTATCATTGATGTTATTTTTTTAGCCACTTCCCATGATATTGTTCTAATTCTGATAACATTGATGGAAGAAGTTGGAAATGTTTACATGCAGCTATCTAATAATTCTATTCATTCAAAGACATTGTCAAATGTATAAAGCACTTGTTAATAAACTGGCGTAGCAAATATAGTTCATATTGCATAGTTCTCTTGTACAGAGAGATACTAATCTTTTCTTACATGTTCTATATTTTCATAGGTTTATATAGCTTAGTTTTGTATGTAAGCATTGGTTCTGGAAAGAACAAATCATAAATAAATTAGATTCCTATTAAACTGTAAGGTCCTTAGAACTGACATTCTTGTTCTAATCTGAGGGAGGATTTACAAGAACTAGTGCTGGTGCACCAATACTAAGCAATTATCACCTCTAGTTTCCTTGGATTTTCCCTATTTTGTAACTTGCTATTATCAAATAGGCTTGCAGAATCAGAGTGAGTCTTTATCTTGTGGACTACATAGGTAACTTTGAATTTTTGCAAGCAATTTTTGTGGCAATTAAATTTTGATGATCTGTCAGACACATGCAGCCAGTAATCTAATTGGTTCTAATTTAAAAAATAATAATTTTTGCTGTACCAGTAGCCAGAAAAAACAAAGAAAGGGGACAAAGGGTCAAAATTGGAGCCAACGGCCTTTCCTCAGGAAAAGCCTGTAGTTGAGACAAGGGGAAATCATATATGAGAATCATTTTCTCACTCTATATATAAATAAAGAGAAACTTTACTATGAAAATATTAGCCATGAAGTTGTTTCTGACAGATGCCCTTACATCTTGATTTCAGCACAGGCCAATGTATTGTTTTTTGAACTCTACCACATTTCAATATATATTTACTCAGAGAGAGGGGAGAATGACAGCAAAATGTAATATTACTCAAAATTTATTAATACTCTAAAATTTAGAGTACAGAATATGCAAATAGTCATCATATAAATCATTACCCAGTAGTGTTGGGCAAGTAGCAATCACAAGATTTAATATATGCACAAACGTTTCACATTAAAATCTGATGGACTCTATAGTACCTCCACCTAAAAGAAAAAGGAGAAGAAAAGAATAATAAAAACTATGTGGAGGGAGCTGTAAATAATTATACTTTTGTTTGCCCTTGATTACCATAATTATTACCCCTTTATATCCATAAGAACTTTCCCCATCTTCAAGAGGCTGCAGTTTTTTGTGACTGTGCAGCAGAAGAGGATAGTCACTACTCCCACTTGAGGCAAATGGATTTTTGTTCTTCCAGGTTTCTTTGTTGTGCATTTATATGATCTCACTTTAGGTATAGCCCCCTTAAATAGGAATAAGGAAGAACTTCTCTTCATAGTGTATACATGTATAACACAGTATACACAAGTCCCTTTACTCCTTCACTTAGTGCTGCCCTTCTGTGTTGGTTTCAGATGGGAAAGAAACCCACAATAGGTTTTAATCCTGTTGGGGTTTGCAATCGAAAAAATGTGCTTCAATTAACACAGATCTTCATGATTTCTGCAGCATTTTGTCATATGCCTCATTTTAAAAAAATCAAGAGTTCTTCATGTCTCCCTATCACATGTGGCTCTTGGAGCAAGAACTAGTTTGTGCCTCAGGCAACACAAGCACCTCACTGCTCGCGTGAACCTCTCCGGCTGTGGCCTGTGGGGTGCTCCAACAGGAGCTGAGGCTGATGACCTTTCTCATCTCTACATCTCCGCAACACTTCAGAGTGGAGATTTGGCTATCAGCAGACACTGTGAGAAGTGGGTTTCTGATATTTCCTACCGAAGTCTTACCTACACCAGAAAGAAACATCTCCACCACACTGGAGAGTGCCCTAAATTTACCTTTGCCTCCTCAGGCTCCACAGGGTCGATGACTGCGCTCACCATCTTTTCATCTCGGCTTGTCATTTAATGGCAGGATACACATGAAAACTCTCAAATATGTATTTTAAAAACAGTCTGTGTAGATCTTCCCCCACAGCCTTTTTTTTTTTTGGTTAATTTTGTTTATTTTAAATTAAGGCTAAAATACAACCCTGTATGTAATGTTTAAGGAGAAAAATCCTACTGTGAGGAAAAAAAAGGAAAAAAATCAGAAGAGTATCTTTTTGTTTGTTCCAGAAAGATCTCATGGAGATGACCAACTTTGCCTAACAGTTGGCAGAGTCAGCCTTTTTTTTTTTTTTATTAGAAAAAAAAAAAAGTCTGGTTTATAGTTAGCTCCATATGCTGTTTTTGAAAATCCTGTCTCACTCACCAAAATTGAATTCATTGTTTAAGAGTTGTGAAATGGAGTTTAAAGAAACATCATTGATTAATATGGTACAGACTGATACACCAATTCCCATTTACTTTAAGCATTCACTGATCATTGTTTCAGATATTCAATGGGAGTCTGAAATAGACAAAATGAAAAGGTGCTGAAGATCTAGATTTATTTTTCTAAGGATTTCTTGGACACCCTATTAGGTTTCCTGACATGCAAAGAAAGGGAAAATAAAAGTTTCCCACAGCCCAAAACACAATAATCAGAAAAGGATCTCACAAACAGAAGTTGAAAATGAAGTTACTATTAAGGTTTGGCCACCCAAGGGATTTGCAAGACATCCAAGACAGAAATGTTTTTGTCATCTTCACAACCAAGGAAGTCAGAAAAGCCACTGTTCATCAGAGGGTAATGTAATTCCAAACATGGCCTTTAGAATACTCATAGTACCATGGCGTTTAACAGTGTTGTGTGACTTAGAATGCCCTGAGTCTGTGTAACCATCATGAGTTTAAAAGCCTTGATTTTTAGAGGATGAATCTGAGGCATGTGAAACCACTAATTCAAAAAATCTTAGTTTTCTAGCATATACAGAAATACCTTAAAAAAGTGATGTTCTGCCATCAGTTATCTGAGACTGCTTCCTAATTATCCCACTATTCCTAGGATGTGGCTGCTCAAGTGAGTTCCCTGCAGCACAGAGCTATCTGGACTAGCTAACATAGTTAGCTCAGACATCATTACCATTGCAGTGGAAGCAGTCTGAGTTAATTTCTCCTCCCCAACAGAGCAAATTGCTCTAACCTGGGAGGAGACAGTCACAGAATAAGAAATTGCTAGTATCTGTAGACATGGTGAACAACCTCCTCTTAAAGTTAGCTTTTAATGTGGGCACAGCAAATCATCATGAGCATTTGTGTAATCTACTGGGGATTTTTCAAGTGATGTCAGTTTTTCAGGTATGCAATAAAACTTTTTTTTTGCCCATGAAGGGATGAAATGGTGAAGCAAAACTGAATATTTACAAATGTTATCATTCATAGTACTGAAAGATCAATTAGTAGAACTAAAGAGACGAGCAGATGCACTTAGAAAAAAATCAATGCATATAAAATATTTCTTTGATGACACATGCCTAGTTTTAAACTCCAAAGAGGTGACGGGAGAGGGAGACCAGCTGCAGGGATGGAAAAGATGAGTGAAACAGAGATAAGACACAAGAGAAACAGGATAATAAAAAAGATAATGCTTGAGTAATTGTGAAGACAGATATTAAGAGAGGAAGGAAGCATGGCAAAAACAGTGAATACAGTAACAGGGTCTAATATATTAACTATTGGATGTCATAGATGGTGAATCAGAAATTTAATTCAACACTTGAAAATAAATAAGAAAGAAGTGACAGAAAAGTGTAATGCAGGCTAAAATATTTTCCACTATAGGAAAAATGAACTCATAGAAGGGAGCACTGAGAAAGAGAGATGCATTTCAAGGAAGAAAAAATACAGAAGGAAAAATATTGTGATTTTTTTCCCTTTAATTAAAAGTCATCTTTATTCTTTATTTTTTTGTCTTCGTCATCAATAGTTGCTGCTTATTTATAATTTTTTTTTCTGTATTCAGGGGGCTACTATGATTTCTACAAAGCTGTGTTCCATTAACTGCTGCTAGGAAGAATTTAATAAAGACCACCTTTGTTAGCAGGTACCCTCAGTGCCAAATTTACTCCTCAGATATTAGCCTCCCACTGGTGGGTAGAACTGCACATACAATCTCAGCAAAGGACAAGTCCAACCGGGTAAACACTCCACTGTGTGACAAACAATTCCCATCAAGATATCAGGGCATGTGACACACCTTCATGGTAGATTTGTCTCGCTAAAAGTGAAAGGAGAGGTACTCAAGAGGAATAAGTAAAGGAGATGTCATAGAGGAGGGCCTGTCCCACAAAGCCATTGCCAGGGAATATGTATTCTAGCGGGATTCCTTTTCAAATGAAACCTGATGAGAAGACACACTCCATTTGTATTTGAACATCACTAACCCCTGATGTCTCCACGATGACAGCACAATTGTTGTGGTACCATTGTACCAGCTATAAATTGCATATAATTCAACAGTTAGTTCAAAAAATGAGATGTGAAAGCTGCACCATGGTTTGTGTTTTTTTCTTAACTATTATTATTATCCCTCTTAGTGAACTTCTGAAAATAAAACCCAGTATGATCTTTATGGATGCGATGGGCTTTGCACTGCACAGAAAGCAGGGTGGTCCACAAGAAAAGTTCTATATCCAACTTAAGGTTTAAGGTATCCACCACAGATCCTGACTTTATCATTATGCATATAGAATTAAATAAAAATATCATATTGTCCATGAATTAATCTTATTGAATTTTGACTGAGATATAGAAGAGAGAATGTTGACATGTGCTATGAGAATGTGTGGTTTTCCAACAGAGGAGTTATTTGTTTGTTTAAACTAACAAGAAAAGAAAAATTTAGACTTTTTAAAGGTTTTTTGTCCTTTTTCCTTCTTCTCTAAAGTAAAAACAAACAAACAAACAAAAAAACCCAACAAAAACAACCAGACCAAACACGAAAAACAAACAAAAGAAACAAAACCAAAGTTTTTTTGAAAGAAAAGTAGTTTCTTGGTCTAATTGAAACTACATCTAGTATGAGTTATTGATCTGAAAAAGGAAGTCAAGCTGTGAAATCAGCTTATTCTTTTTCTTACCATTATTATAATCTTTCTTGGTAGCTTGGTACCAAGCTTTCTTGGTAGCTACTTCTCACAGTTAGTTCAGCTGTAGATAATACCAAGCATGCAAGTGCCAGCTGACTTTTCTGAAAGTTCTACATATTTTCATTGAATCGCTTATACTGAAGCTACCTGACAATTTGGACCCCCACACCATTCTGAAACTCTGTAACAGCCATTGTCTGTCTTCAATACAAATGAGGCTTAAGCATCACATCACCACCGGCTTCACTCACTGCAAACTACACTTATAGTCAAGGAGACTGGAAGTTTAAAGTGTTTGAAAGTAGAGGCAAAGCTGCAAGTTTTCCAGCTGAAAAGAACTTTATTTTAATAGTTTAAAACTCACAACTGTTCAGAGGACCATACCAGGTCCTTAAAATGAATTTAAGCCTCTATAATATTACTAAAAATTTAAGCAATAACTTATCATATGAGCCTTGATTTGGCTTTAGACCCAGGAATGAATTTCACCTGTGGTGAGTGTTGTGTGAAGGGAAAAAAATGTATGAGAAAGACTCCACAGAAAGAAGCAAGCTGATAAGTTAAACAAGAGGATTGGCAGACAGCCTGCTATGATTGGTCATATTGGATAAACAATGTGAGAAAAGTAATCTGAGATATTTTAAAAGCCATTCTAAATCCTTACCTAGAAACAAAGGAGAGATATACTACACTTTCTTTGTGTTAGCCAAGAAGGAGTGAGCATATCATGCTTCCATTCATGCCTTTGTTGAGGCTCTGAATTTTCAAACATAGTGAATTAAAGCCAAAGAAAATCTGAGCTCTAGAGATACAAAACAAACGGGTGATAAAGGAAAAGGCTGTATAATAGGATAACTATTAAATACTATTTTCCACCAATTAATATCATAACAGATGCAGCTCTAATAGGATTAGAAAACTATAGTTTGACATGGAATCTCTGTAATATAGAGCACAAAAATCCCAAGGGCTTTAGCTGAAGAAAACTAAAAATGTTGAGTAGTATGAGTTAACCAAATAGATAAATAACTATCAAATCAACAAATGTTTAACTCAAACTAAATATCTAGCAGCAAATATCTTAAACTACCTTTAAAATGCTTCATTGACCTAGTATTCAAGATGCAAGGCTACTATTTCACAGCTTGTCTGTGCTGTCAACTTCTGCAGGGATTTATCTGCTTACACTACACAAGTACTTTTCACATCTTTATGTGCCTGACCACACAAACTACACATCCAAGTGCAGGTTGTACATTCATCTTCAGCTTTTAGATGTGATTGGTGCCTTTAACAAATAAGTGGATTTGAAGTAAAGGTTAAATAAATTATCATATTTATCTGGGCCTCTGAGCTGTTATCAAGCCTTCCACAGGCTACCATTGCAATTAAAAATGAGTATTTTAAAGTAAAAGGTTAAGGGTCTTATATAGAAAGAAAATAATCAAGTAATTGAAAAATTCATTTGCTAAGTCAGATGATAAAGACAATTTATCCTTAAACATCAGGATAGATGTAATGTGGTTTGCAAAATCCTTTATGAAACTCAGGAATATTGAACATTTTCTTTAAAACGCCATCTTTCAGTGCAAAACGCAATCCAACTTAACAAGGTAATATATATGCTTTTGAATTACCTTCCTTTTGTTTTACAGTGACATCAAATATTCTGACATAAAACTAGAACCAAGTAGAATAGAAAGCAGACAGTAACTCTGGGTGGAAAACAGCAGATTTTGGAACTTAGGGTCACATTTGCAAGTACTCAAATATGGATTTCACTTCAGGAAATACAGTGTACAATTACGATATAACTGTCCAAACATTACTCCTGTATGGCAACCATATTTCATTCCCCCATTATGCATGATTTCTGAAACTAGTTTGAAAGCTGTATTCTAGAAATGGCTTAATTCCAAGTTTTTCTGTAGTGGTTATTACCGAATATAATAAAGCCTGGTTACGGCTGAATATGAAATTACTATTATTCATGCATTTGCTGTGCTAGTGACAAGCTTACCTTAAATTTGTGGCTAAACAAAGCAAAATTTGATGTGTGATGCAAGAAAAAAATGAGCTTATTAGTTATCTAAAGCTTATGTGCTATCAGCAGTGATAATAAAATACCTTTATTCAGACTTACAAAGGCTCCATCTCATTGTTTCAATCGAAAGCATTATTTTGAGGGCATAATTGTAGTAGTGCTCATTACATAGAAACAAAGTAATCCTTCATCCTGCTCTAGCTGAGCAAAGCTTGTAAAAATGAACTCTAACTAGAAAAAAAATGTTGCAACTTATCAAAGTCTTAACAATACAGACCTTCTTGCAGAGCATGAATGTATAATAACAAAAAAATATATGATAGGCTATCTGGTTTTACTTGTTTTAAATATTCTTCATGATTTTATAAATGGCTATTGACCTGAAAAAGAGCAGCTGTGACATATTGTCCCCCCTTTTTTTTTCCCAAGTATTAATTCAATACATTTTAATTAAATTCAAGCATCTGAGGATTAGAGGACCGCACACCTGAAAGTACATACTGTGGCATATACATGTGTATACATAATTTTTAGGAGGGACTCAGTACACTTGCAAGTGAAAGATAAGGTCTAATTTGAGGGTTCTAATTTCCATCTAATTTGAGGCTAAACCAATAAATAAATGAAACATAAGTTGGGGTAAAATTACGTACATGATTTCTGGACCAAGCTCTCTTTTCCTCTCCAGCAATCCATAATTCTCCACAGGGACAACAGGAGTTAACTATTTCAGCCATGGACAAAAATGGCTGAATCAGTATTTCTGAATGTTAGTGATTAATTTTATTTCACCCTGTGCCACGGGAGCTTATTGGAGTTAATTATGACTTTTCATCAGAAAAATTAAATATTTTAAGTCTTCCAAGTAAAACTTTCCAGAGTTCTCCTAAGAGAATCCCATTATCACTATTATTGTTTTTTTGACAGGCCCACTGTGTGAAACAGACTTATCATTTCATTACTCCAAGACATTAAATTGCTCAGTGGAGTGAGCACATTCCCCTCTCGCTGTGTTGAGTCATGCAGTATCTATGCATGGTTTGCAAAATTCCTTTATCTCTGGTAACCTCTGTGACCCACGCCAGTGACTGACTGGCACCTTCACTTTGTGGGGTTAGGATACCTCCAGGCTTTCACTTTGAGGAGCTTTTGTAAACTGTTCTTTTAAAAGAACAAGGCCTTCACAATTATGAAGTATTCCAGGAACAATTTCTGCTTTTTTAAGTTCTTGCACAAGAGCCTAGTGTCAATGAAACCTAAAAGAGTGCATAAATGAGCTCCATTACAAAAAGAGATAAACATTGCAATTGCGGTGTTTAAACTGACCTGTGATTACCTGAATTGAATCCAATACAGATATCCCCCATACTAAAAGTTCCAGTATACTCTGGCAGATTACTTAAACCCTGGCAATTTAACAAACATTTTAATTTTATCAAAATGATGACCCAGTTCAAATCTTTCCATTTTCATCATCTGGGTTGGAAACATCAGCTGATAATGTTGTCAGTAACATCAGCTGTCCTAGCCACAAAGTGGATAGCCCTGAGCCATGGTCCCTTCTCTCAATTAGTACTTTGCTTGCAAAGTTGGCCCATGTGTAATTTGGCACGAACTCTCATTGAGCTAAATCAGACGAGACTGAGCAGCCAAACACATAAGAAGAGATGGCATTTATCCCGATCAATATGCAAAAATAAATTGGAAAAAACCCACAATTTTTTATTTTTATGTGTTTGGTTTTTTTTTTTTTTTTTTCAGAAATCAGTAGTACAAAAATCTGCTTAATCATTCTGCCTCAGGGAAAAGCTATTTGCATAAAGATGTGGACTTGATTAGTTTGGACTTGATTTTTTGACATAAACATTCAAATACAAATCTAAAGAGGAACAAAATAATATATACCATCATCTAATTTTTGGCTATGCAAGAAAGATACATGTTTAAAACAAGACATAGATGAAGTTACTTATTGTTCAATACATTCTTTCACTTATATGCTTCTGAAATTGCATAATATTTTACAGTGTGAGCACACCTAAGAAATGAAGAGACAGAGGGAAGCTAGTAGTTCCGTGTCTACCCAAAGTAGTTGACTGTTGCCTCAAGAAAAGTAAGAGATATTGCACAAAACAAATTAAGAGAAAAAAGCAGTCATAATCCTCCTGTAAGAGGTAATGTAAGCCTACAGCCACAAAGCACTAAAGGGTTTCTGAATCACATGGTTAGTCACGTGGTAACCTATATGTGTTTCTTTGAAACAAGGTGGCACTAATATATACTACTGTGACATTTTTTGTGTAAACAAAAAAAAATTTTAAAAAAAAATTGTAATAGAATAGCAACAACAACAAAAAAAGTTGATCTGTTCTATACCAGGTGTATATACTACTACAAAATGAGTAAGGAATCAAATACAGCCAATTGAACAGGATTGCTTTCCACCTTTCCATTACCCCAGATCTTAGTGGTCAAAATCTTTAGGATATTTCTGATCAGCTGAGACCAGTTTTTAATATCTTGGTACCACACTGTGAACAGCCACGTTGATTTCAAGCTGCCTGTACAGGGAATAAGGAACTAAGAGGACACAAGGTGGATTTCTGCAGAGCGTTGCCCCCTGCCTACCACAATTTCCTCATGCATTAGTCTTGCTGAATCTGTGCCCCGTAGGTCTCACTTGCCAAATCCACCCCATATTGCACCACAAAATTCCCTCCTTGTTCTTCTTACAGAATACCTCCCATGTGCACTACTAGCTCTTTAAATTCCTGATCTCCTGATGAAAATATTCCTTGCTGCAGCATTGTACTATGATAACTGATGATGAGATAGGTGTCAGGCATGACTGTTTTTCTGCATTCTGTTTCCTTTACTGAGGCCAGCATGAGTGGAAAAACCAAAGTGGTTGTCATGATTTTCTAATTACTTATAAATACAATTTTTCAGGTCTAAGATTTACTGAAAGTTATATTAGATGTCACTACAAAAGAGGATTTTTAGGCTTGGTGATTTTGATGGTTTTTATTTTTTCAAATGGCCAGTAAAGGACACTAAGAACATGGACATCTTCCTTAGCTACTCAGTAGTATTTTGGGTTGACATTTCCTAGATATATTTACACTTAATATGGTACAGTATTTCTCTTTATTTTATTAGTCATTATACTCCTCTCATTTTGCTTCTGAACCGTCTTTTCTAGAAGCTTCTTCAAAGGCAGCCAAGTCTGCAAATTCCCTTTTATTTCTTAATTCCAAAAGGGAATATAGGAAGTGCTTGCTCTGCTCTTTATTAATGCATAGTTTACAGCAGAGATAATCCACATGATCCAAGGAACAAAAACACCCACTTCATGCAGGTGTGTGGGCATGACTGAGTTTCACTGTGCTGCCAGAATTCTAACACAGGCCTTGAGATTTATTTCCACTGGATAAATATGCAACCCTTCAAATGATTTTGCATTCAATATATCACTAATTTATAAAGGCAAATAAATAAACAGAAAGCTGGCACTTGCCACTTAGTAGAATCTTTGAAAAGCCTTGGTACTATAATGATTTATCTTGCTTAACAAGGGGAAAATAATGTCTAGTATGCAGTTGTTAACACTTCCCATAAACCTCTAAAACAATCTTTTTTTGCTCAGTGACAAGAAATCTTCACAGGTTTTTCACACAAAATCTCTAAGCAGCTATCCAAGATCTGCAGGTTTTTTCATCCAGCATTCTTTCTCCTTCTGTTTGCTATTCTACTTGGCTCTGCTCTTACGTGTTAATAAGAGGTGCTATTCTAAAACAACAAGTTTAATCAAAAGCATATAAATTTGCTGATGTGATGGTATATCAAACACAATGGCTGCTAGAGTAGGTTTTTAAGAAAACCCACAGCATTCTGTAATGTAGTGCATTGGATGATGTGCATGTTTCATTATTGCATCTCAGAAACAAATTCTCCATAACTTGACATAATAAAGAATTAAAAAATGGAGAAGAAAAAAATCTAAACAGGAGTAATAAAGGCTTTTCTCCTGATCTGATGTGGTTCTTTCACGGTAGTGTCTCTCCATCTACTCCTGGTTCCCTGCTGCTCTGCAAGGGATTGTTTGCTCGGGTAGAACAGTATGTGAGCACAGGGAGACAACTCAGGCCACTGGGTACTGTGGCTTTTTTTTTTTTAACCTAGATCTGTGCCCTACAGTGAGCCCTCTCATAACCAGAAATACTAGAATGTTAGAATAATAACCTTGGGTAAAGACTGTTCAAATGCAACTTTATTGTTTCTGGACAATGGCTCCAAGTATTTGTACCATGCAATTACCTGATCTATTAAGTATGTTTCTTTTGTGGAGTCATGCTTGACTTTACATCACAGCTGTACTCATGTTTGACTGTACCTACTGAGATCCCTAAAATAGGATTCCTCTCACCTCATTAGACCTGACCATGTGTGTACACAACACACGGGAAGAAGAAGAGACTGGTGATTGCCAGTAGCCAGTATTCTTAGTAGAAACCATATCTCCTGACTCAAAAAGCAGGACAGTATTCTTTTGACACTAATCTCTCTTGCCTTCAAATGAAAGTGTTGGAAAGACACCTTCTACCCACTCATTTTAATACATTTTAATCTTCTACCTTACTTTGCCACACTTATTTAAGCTTACTCCACAAGTCCTCCCATTGATATTATTAAAATATCAGCATACAGTGATCAGGCTACTTTGAAGAACTTCCCTGGGAAAAAAAAATGGAACAATTTTATCTGCATTTTATCATCTCATGTAGATAAAAAAAGCCTCTTTAAATAAATGCCCAATAGAACAGGTATCATAAGAAATTATGTGGGCAGATAACTATGTTAATTTGCTGTCATGATTATTATTGCCTTTTACTAGTCCTAAACTGTTGCCTGTGGAGACAGACAAGTAATTTCCCCTTCACAAACATGAAATAATCTCCATGTTAATAGATTTCTAAAATAGAGATACTCATAATACAAGAAATGTTGCAAGCAATGCATGACTGTCTTTTGGCTCACAACAGAAATTAGTATCTGGATGTCACAAGGAGTGTCTGCAAAACAGCAGGCCTTGGTACGGCGCAGAACACTGAGTGGGAGCACACCAGACAACTGAGAAAGGGTTTTTTGCATAAGAAATACATGTAGCAGTATTAGCTTCATGTTGTTTTTTGTAACATTCGTCTATCTTCTATTGTTTACAATTCTCCACTGCTAGGTCACATTTCTCACCAAACTGCACTAATTTTGAGACTGGGTTTGCATCTAGCTAATGCATCTCTAACACATCTATGATATTAAAGGGGTGTCCTAAGTACATATTTTTAATACCTTCTTCTCCCTAATCATACTCTCATTTCTGTTTATTAACTGTCACTCTTCAGAAATCCTGGTCTTGAAGATTTGTCACTTCCCTGTTTCTCTGTGGTGTTATGCGCTGCCTTCAATTCAAGCAACTAAATTAAGTCAGTGGCACCCAGTTTCTCATTCTGGGTTTTCACGTACTGCTTCAAGGCAGAAAAAAAGAGCAGTTCTCCCCAGTCTGCAGCTGTCAGCTAATTATCTCTGGTCTGTCAGCAGAAAATTTAAAGAAATACACTCTTTTCTTTTCTTTTCTTTTCTTTTCTTTTCTTTTCTTTTCTTTTCTTTTCTTTTCTTTTCTTTTCTTTTCTTTTCTTTTCTTTTCTTTTCTTTTCTTTTCTTTTCTTTTTTCTTTTCTTTTCTTTTCTTTTCTTTTCTTTTCTTTTCTTTTCTTTTCTCTTCTCTTCTCTTCTCTTCTCTTCTCTTCTCTTCTCTTCTCTTCTCTTCTCTTCTCTTTTCTTTTCTTTTCTTTACTTTTTTCTCCTTTGTGCCACAGTCCAAGTGTTCTCCATTTAATTTTCAATTTAACCCTACTGACTTCAGAGCCTGTACATAATAGATGAATTTAACTGGGTAGTTATGATTCACCTAACTCTTCTGCCCAAGCATCAGGTAGGGAATTCATGCACCACTTGGGTCTCTGGATTCCACTACAGAAGTCAGACACCTAAAATTTAGGTTTGAGCATTACCATGCCCACAATGCTTTTGCATCTGAGGCATAAAGACCTACCTCAGATGAGCCTAAGGCTGCTTTTCCCTCCTACACCCCTTCAGACTGAGCTTTCCTGCCCTACCTTAGCAAATAAATGGAGGAACGGCATCAAGGACACAGAGTCTCTCCTTCATTCAGGTCATAAATGTTTAAGATGGTGGCTCTGATTTTAGGGGAAATTCAGCCTCATTTTTGAGGAGAGAGAGTTTTCCCAAAAGCAGGAGACATTTGATAAGAACTCTAGATGTATTAACAAGATAAGAAGCTTATTATTCTTCTTCATAGCAGCAGGAAGGAATTAAAAAAGCAATTAGTTCAATAGGTGACAGTTTCCTTTAATGACCCACCTAAATATGAAATAATAAGGTCACCCAAAGTTTACACCTCTACTATTTAAACCACTAAAAGAAGCATATAGAGCAATGCTGAATTCTCTGTTGACCTAGCAGTAATTTTATTCATGTTGCCATGGGGAATACACTGCTTATTAATTAGTTAATATTTTTTGCATTAGCATGTAAATAGACATTTCTAGGTTAAATCAATCATTTGTCAAAGATCTGATGGGTCAGGCATGTCCTTGTCAAAGAAAATGGTTAACACTGCATTAAACAGCTAAAAATTTTTGCCTCTGCTAATGGAAGAGAGATAGAAATTTGTCCAAATCTCATGGAGATATAATTCTAAAATAACAAGACAAATCAGGAAGGCTTCTGTACACTTCCTTTCCACTTGTAGTGGAGAACTGAAAGCAGTTGTAGACACCTAAGAAACTAAAGCCCATGGAAAAAACATATGGTACAGGATCTATCATGTGACTGCCTGGATGCAAAATACTGAAGACATCTGAAAATGTCATCTGTGGATCTTGACTGTTGGTGGGAACATCTCTCACCCAGAGCTAAGCTTTTTGAAGTGCAAGGCCTCAGCTGTTTCCTTGGCACTTCCTGCTGACATCCCTGTCTTTGATGCCAGCACCAGCTCTGCCTCTTTTAGGATAAAGTACTTGTCTTTAACATGAGGACAGACTTTTATTTAAATCTTAAACGATTTTTAACTCTCGTTCTGTTTTTTTTTCCACAGTTTGTAATATCGTTTGGCTTAATACATTTGGAGCTGTGACTTTTATAAAATAAAGTATTCCAAGTACTCCAGTGGGATGGTATTTTCTTCAGCTATTGTACTCTTTGCAAAAATTGTCCCCACTGCCTGACGATTCGGTATAAAACAGCTTGTTCTGGCTCTTAGTGATAGAAACTGCACAGGTAAGTTGATTTCACAGATATGTTTCCAGCATTCTTTCTTTCTTCCTTTATTCTTGTTAAGAAAAAGAAGGCTATTGATTTCCCATTATTTATTTTCCACTGTTCTAATTTTAAGCCCTTTTTGCTATATGAACCTCAGTGGGATCTAAAACCACAGTGCTGAAAGAGTTAAGCAGGTTTTAAGCAGAGAAAATATGTGTGCAGACTTGTTGACGCTTTTAAAATGCCATCTAAAAATCAGTGTAGAGGAGTCAGCACTGGCTGCCACTGAACATAGACAGCATAGAGGAGTCTGCCACTGAACATAGACAGCAATACTTTGCAAAGAGCACTTTATTGTTCCAGTACTCTAAAAGTGTGTTTTTAAACATCTGGAGCCACGAAAACTGTTCGGCTGAGACTGTTCATTACAGGAGGAGGCAGGGGATGGCAAGCAGCCATGGGATCAACAACATAACACCTGGTTTCTGACCTAAAGCGGTGAAGAAACTGAAGATCTCATCATTGGCAGCCACAGCTTCCCTGCAACATGATCTCTTCTCTGATATATTTGTCTAGTGCTCTTTTTAGGCCTCCTGTAGGCTTTTGCTCAAGAAAAAACCCCTCTGAATTCTTTCTTTCCCTGTAGAAACTGGCAGAGAGATAAAAAACAGAGTATGAAAGACAGTAAATGGATCTCAGCAGGAGGAGCCCCATTCCCCTTACAATGACCAGCCAGCGTGTCTGTTGCTCCAGCGCAGAAATTCAAGTCTTGTCTTTAAAATCACCAGGCATCTTCTAGACCTCATGGATTCCCTAATTTTTCCTCCAGTTCCATATTATAACATTCACGCTTCCTGCTACAGGGGTCTAACCGTATCAAATGTTTCTCAGTCTGCCAGAAGGCATCCTTACAAGCACTGTATATTTGTTTCAGTCTTATCCGCTTCCATACATTTTTTGGTATAGACATGTACGAAGTCAGTGGGAATTATGTCTGCGCACGGCAGAGCTGAATACAGCCCCAGATTTACTGTGTCATCCAGTATTTGTAACACAATAGCGTTTGTCAAAGTGCCAATGTGAAGTGCAAGTGGATTTCAAACAGCTGTAGTGCTGCCATATGCTGCCCTTTGGTTAAGCCATGACTTAAAGTTCAGCTTCCCATTTAGAGCAAAAATTGACAGATTCATCTCTTTTGGATCTTCAGAAGCAGTCAGGCTCTTTGCTGTGCCTTTTCTCATTTAAATACATCTAATGGGCGCTGCTGACACCTCCCCCTGACATTAGACCCAGCGGGTGCCTTCATTTCTGAAAAAAAGAAACCTCCTCATGGCATCCACTGTCCACCTTTAGTGAAGTGTATGGGATCTCAGCCCAAGCCAAAAGCTCAGAGGACACCTTACAAACAGTCACATTGCCAATAAGACCCAATTTCCCACTTAGGACATGTGCTGAATCGGGACAATATCAGAGACCTCTCAAACAAGATTTAAGCTGTACAGATGGGCTTGCATATTAAAGAGGAATTCCCTAAATGTCAGGTTTTGGGATATCCTTGATCCATCTCTCTTATTTAATGACAACAGGATAATACCTCTGCATGTAACTGGCGAAGGTGGGCAAGTAGTGTTACAGCCTGACTCGCTAGACCACTGTTTTGTGAATTTTGGTATACTAGAGGCTCTTCTGAACAATAGCAGCTCACCTACCAAAAGTGATAAAACTCCAAGAGAAATTAATGACAGAGTCAAGATACCTGGCAGGGCACTAACCTGAAATCATATATCCATACCTCTGTTCTGAGTCACGCTGGCTGTGTATGTAAACCTTGGACTCCTACGCCCCTGGTGAATGACCTAAACTGCGTGTTTTCAGAGGTGATGGAGATGGTGACAGTCTGGCTGCCAGCAGGGATCTTTAGTACGTGGGAAAGGACCCAGACTTAGCTCAAAGTGTGGTCTGTCTAAAAAAGATAGATTGAGAAATAAAGCAAATTGTTAGTACAGCAGTGATTCATGTGGTTTGTGAGGAAAAAAAAGGGTTAATAGGCCTATTTGAAAACAGACATTTATGCACCAGGTCGGAAGATACAACAACAAAGCAGTCAGAGAAATATTTTCCATTAATGTATTATAAAGGAAACATCCTGATTTTGCTATAGAGAAACATAGGTAGAAACCTATCAGGCTTTGTGACTGCAGCCAGAAATATAATCCTCTCTTTCTGGATAGGATACCTAAGAGGTGCTGAGCAGTTTCAAATCCTACTACTATTAAAACAAGCTTAAAGTGCTTTATCACCATTCAAGATGTTTTACAGGAGTGGTTTCCCACAATACTGTGGACACAATAATTGGCCATGATGGCATCCAAACTGTTTCTCAGGCAGTTCCTCTTCAGCTTTTCTAAGATTATACTATAGGAAAAAGACAAGCAATTTCAACTAGCAAACTATATATTACCTCTTCTTTCTTTTTAAGGGACAAAGTAGAACTAAAGGAGAGTTCACAGTACAAAAAAAATAATTTTATTTGGGGTATGGAAAATTCACTAAGTGGAAATAGACTAAGAAACATGGGTACCATAAGAAAGAGAATGAGATGAATTAATGTTATCTTTTTTTATAAGGTAGAAATATGCTAAAAGGTGATAGAACTTAGGAGCTGATTTCTCTGTCTCGGAAGGAATAGAGAAAGTTTCAAAGGTGGAAAGCTAAAAATTGATCAAAGAAAACACTCTTTTATATGATGTGTTACTGAACTATAAAATTCACCTCTACATAAAGACACTCAGACCTGGAATTTATGGAGATTTAAAAAAAAATCAGAAATTCAACACCCATTAAGAGTGCTCAGAGCTCTGATTTTCACTGCCTTTAAAATAAAAGAACTTGGTACACTCAGTGATACACACTTAAAATAGCTGGCAATGGATAGGATATTTGCAAGAGCCATTATTTCTAAGGAACTTGGAAATGTTACTTAAAGGGGTCTTATATTTTATAGGGATTTAATTGCCACCTGATTCCTGTCTGTCAATTGTTCAGTAATCAGAGGCTAAATTCTTCAGGGCCCAGAAATCAGTCAGCTGCATCTACAAAAAATTCCATTTAAGGCTCAAGAAGTCACATTTGGATCAGACACCATTCTAGAAGCCTGGAGTAATGCTAAGTGGAACTGTCAAATAATAAATAGGAAGTATAAGCCTTCACAAATCTCCTTCTGTGACCCAGAAACAGCCTCTACAGAGAAGCCGATGACTACCTCCGGGTCTGCAGAAGATGCTGCTGTGTGACAGTCACAGCTGTTTATCCCTGCCTCCGTGATTCTTACCACCTGTGAAACTTCCAAGGGTTTAATTAAGGCGGATCCTCCTCATTGTTTGTTCCTTGCAATTCACGTCTGGCAGAGCACTCAGCAGCGGGACAACAGATGAGCTAAGGCATGCCAAAAGCCCGGGATCAACCCCCACGTGCCTTCCTTACATGCTCAGCCCACTTCGAAGAAATCTTTTGAATTCCAAGCGGTTGCTGTCACAGCCGTGTACACAAAGCTGAGTGACTGAGCCTCGCCACTTTCAGCTTCAGTCCTGCGTCTGACAGGCTCGGTGCCGCAGCAAGAGCCCTGTGAAACTCCTGCCTCGTGCGACACGGAGCAGCTCTTCTCTTCGAGAAGGAGTAATCAAAGTGCTGGGGACTGAGACTTCACCACCTCCTCTCCACCTCCCTGCGGAAGCCTCAACAGCCCACACTAATCCCTTATTGAGAGTGACCGAAAGAGAAAAAAATAAAATCAGTCGTCTAACTTTTGCGCCGGTGATGAGGCCTTTCCGGAGCAAGGTGTACTGGTTTTGCAATCTGTTAGTAGCATGACACAGCTAAAATGCAATGGTAAGATATCTCTCAAAAAATTGATGCAAAAATGACTCTTCCAAGTCTCACCTGGATGCTTGTAGGCATCTATTAATGGTGTATTGAGTGAGAGGACGCTGTGGAAACACTGCAAGTAGCCAGCTACACAGGGAAATAAAAGCATTGGAAAACTTGATAAATATAGTTCTGATGCTATCTTTGAAATATTTAGGCTGGGTGAAAAATCCAAAGCAAAAACATCTGCTGTTTTAAAATGCAGCACTAGATCAGAGTGGAGGGGAGCTGACAAAAGGGATTTATGTCTCTCCTGCAGGAACCATGTCTTAGTATAAATTCCTTGCATTGTGTGTAATCACACAGGTTACATCTACCTGTGGTCAAAGTACCCAGATTTCAGTTTTATCACTGCTCATCAGAAGAGATTGAAAGGACAAAGCTATGTAAAAAAGCCCCAAGCTGGCTGCCACCACACTGGTGCACCAACAGTAAAACCATGAGCACTTTCTGCTTCCCAGTATTGAGCTGGCTTAAGGAAATGAAACAAAACCAAACAGTGTTTATTGCCAAAATAATTTTGTCTTCCAAATATGCTCATTCAATTTTGAGCTGCACATCAATAGCTGCTTCTTCATTCTGCTCAAATGATCTTTCCAATGTGAACTGCTTACACTTTTCTGAAAAGAGATTTTACTAGATTTAATAATTTTTCTTAAATTACAAGAAACAAGACAAAGCCAACTGAGATATTTTTAGTTTAATGTATTGATGAATGGAAATGTAAACCCAAGTGGATTGAAATGAGCTATATTTAAATTGTATTTAGGAATTTTACTGCATGCTATTTTCTTTCAGATGCAATTGAATAAATACAAAAGGAAGAGATAAAGCCACATAAAAATTCAAACTAAAGCTGATTGAAAAATAAGGGGCTTATAAGAAAACACACTCTTGGTACAAGGATTGTTCCTGTGTTCCATCAGAACTTTATTTTTTTTTCAGAAAAAAGTTGTCACTGGCTCAGCCAGAGCCAGCCATATAAAGAGGAAAGCCTAGAGCAACATTTGAAAAGAAACTTTCAGGGTGAGCAACAAAAGCTCTGTCCGGAAATGAAACCTTATCTGGAAAGGTACAAATCCCCAGCAAAAGCTTTGGGATAGGCAGGGCTGGCGTACTGAGCAGGTGATCAGGGCATGGCATCAGGGTGTGCAATAAACAGGCTGAAGGAAAACAGCCACCCTTTTCTAATCAGTGGAAATTTGAGAAAAGACCTCCAGACCCAGCCATATGGATCTCTACAGCTTGAGCACTGTTTTGAGGCTTAGAAAATTCACATGTGCTTTGTTTATGTACAAAAAGAAAACATAAGACATAATGAAGGAAAGAGTGTGAAGCAAAAGCAGCACATGCAATTATTTTCAGCTCTTGTACCATCATTTGAATTTCCCCAAATCTCGAGATTTTTCAGAGTGACATGAAGAACTCTTTTGGCCTTCTGGCCTTACATCCTCCCATACTGCTCATGGGGATGAAGGTTATAACGCTATTGATTCTGCATAATTACTAAATTATTCATGTGATTATATGCTTCCAATAGCTGAGTTTAAAGACAATCAAAATTAGATACACTGATTGAATTAAGAGAGTTGGAAGCACCGAGAACATGGCATGTGGGGGATGAACAAATACTGACAGGGCACAGCTGACCTGCCGGTTATGCATATGGAATCGAATTGTAAGTAGGAAGGAATGAGTTTAAATATTAAAGAGAGGACAAAAAGAAACATTAAAAGTGAACAATTTTTTATTACACATTTTATAATAATCCAACCTACTTTTAATGAACAGATACAGCAAATTGCTGACAATGTTCAATAAACTACAAATAACAATTTTTATGGCATTTAATAGCAGTCTTTTTATAAAAGCAAGTAATTGTTGGTATGTTTTTTGAGTACAGTCTTCATAATATTCAGGACAACACTGTTATAAAGCATTTTCTCATAGCTAAGAGCTATAATAAAATCTGTATAAGTATTGCTTATGCATGTGCAATTCTGAACTGTGATAAGTAGGATCAGATATCAAACTGTACTGTGTTAATTTATATCCTCTGAAGGTCTGATCTAGAAGCAACTATCCTCCCACCTTCAATGGATTCTCCATATTATTAATTTAATAATTGCATTTGAGCAGTCTAAGCACGTGAGACTCTGTCAATGCACTTACGAAAACACAAGTCCTATTTCAGGGGTTATGACAGCTGTGCACAAGGTTCTTTCCTATTTGGAATTTGAATAGTCCTGCAGTTATTCAATTCTTGCAGATCTCTGATCTCTTTTTCACATGATCTCAAGTTGCAGAAAACACTGAGTTCTGGTCTGGGATCTCCATCCCGTCTAGGCTCTGTCTTCCTTCAATGTCTAGCAGAACAACCTGGCCTGATCTCCTTACCTACCTGAAACAGCAACCAATACTTACCAAAACCTGGCCTGATCTCCTTACCTACCTGAAACAGCAACCAATACTTACCAAATACTACACTTATTTGCCTTCCATCTGTCAACATTTTCTTCTGCTTGCTGAGACCTCTTTTCCACCAAAGCCTTTCCCAGAGCTGTTTCTCTACCTCCCTCCAAAGCTGTCACCTTGCTCTGATTTCTCCCTGGGATTTTGTCATTGCAGGTGTTCCCAGCCTCTTCCTCAGAGAGTCATCACCCTCTAACACACCTTCCCTCTCCTTGCCTCCTTCCTCTGCTCCACAGGCACTTCCCAGGAGCAGCCACTTGCAGCTCCACCCCTTCATCCTCACCGTGTATGGGCAGGCTCTTGCCCCTCCTTCTCAAGAGGGTTTGCTATGGATTACATTGTCCTTTAATTAAGCATCAAAGTATTTCCACCAGTCACGTGAAGGATGGATATTATTTTGTGTCATAAACAATAGCTCAGTCAGCTGAATCCAGCACCATTTGGATTATGAATGGCACAATCATGAATACACTGTGGTATATACTCCAATACTCATCTTTTTCCAAACCAAATATTGCTTGATTTCTGGTGTGATGCTTCATGTAATGACATGCCAACTGTATAAGGACTGTTTGGTGTTTTTAAAACCCGGGATTTTTGCCCACCAAAATTTGTATTGTGGTCATGAAGATGGAGAGTGTCACTTAGAAAGACTGAGTTTTCATTGTCCTTTGTTTTACTAACCACTACAAAATTTTAAGCTTTTCTGCAAAAAGAAAATTTACAGTGCCCATAGAATCAAAACAAGTGTGCTGCTGACTGAGCGAGCATTCAATCAATGCATCACAGCAAAGCTAAAGAGATAGGCCAAAGAAGAGGTACATAATTTTAAACCTAGGCAGTAACACTGTTATGCTTACTTAGTGAGGCACTATTTTATGAAACAGATCTTATTCCACTCTAGATGGATAACAACTGTGAATTATACTTTTATTTTCCACTTAGTGGAGCCTATTGACTTGGACTAGATCTTGCCAGAGAACCAGTTTTGTAATAAAGGCAGTAAATTCTGTGCTCATTTGGTGCTTGTTTGATAATTAATAGTGCACCGTTAACAGCAGGACAAAATGCAAGTATGATTTTTTCCCTCTGGAAATTATAAGAGGTGGGTTATAAGTCAATAACTTTATGCTGAGTATCTAAGGCACATATCTTTTACCAAAATGAGTTCAGCAGACTCAATGGAGAGTCTGTTCTGTTTGGGAAGGTATGTGTGCAAGGCACTCCCATTAACCAAGCAACCTTGGCCCCAGGCGTAAATATACAGATAGTTACACTGGCAACCATTTTCCCCCCCAGTGGAGACGTGGTTTATAGCAACACTGATCTTCCTTTATTGCTGTAACAGTGACAAAAATAGGTGTCCATGGGTGTCAGTATACATGCTAGTTATAAATATAATAAAAAATTATATATCTGTTTGAAAAAAGAGGCACAGTAATGAAAATGCCATGTAAACTTGACACTATTCAATTATTTTTTTTTATCAGCATCTTCCTGTATTTACCAGCACTTAAAATAAAAACAATAGCCTTAGCCTTCACTAAGCTAGAGCCACAGCTCTAACAGATGGCTGTGCCAGACAAGCTTTCAGCATAGACCAGACCTGAGCACCTCACAGCAAATTAACAACATGGGAACTCTCATGACAACCCACCGAGATGAGCAAGTGAAATCCTGTGTGCAAGTGCAAAGCAGGGAGTAAAAACTCAGTCCAGCCAAGGATCTGTGTGCTCAGAGAACACAAGGCTACCTCCTTTCAAGTGACTTACAGACATAAATGGAGGATTAGGCCCCAGTGATTTACTGAGATGCCAGATGATGTTCACATGTTCCACTGTGAGCACACACGCCTTCTGCCGGAACAAGTAACTCTCCCAAAGACACCTGTAGCGGAGTCAGAAGGCAAACCTGAGTGCCACTGTGTGACTTTCCTATTAAGGTCAACTTCCAGCACAGATTCTGTAAACTGGACCTCTAAAATGAGCTCCATCAGCAAACTGTCATGCTAGTCCAACCATCCCCCAGTCTAGGATTTTCTGTATGTCCTGTTTCAGGGTACTTGTCCCATTGCGACATGCTAAGTGTCTTTGCCATACAGTCATTTTTTTCTGATTATTCACAAAAGAACAAATAATTTGACAAATGGGAATTGCATGACCCATACTATGAATAACTAGTTGCCTTTCTTCAATGAAAATTTTATGACAAATTGGCATACGCTGTTAAAGTGACAAATGCATCTTTGCCCTCTGTAGACCCTCCCACCTGTTACTCCATGATGATCATGCTATTTACGTGCTGCTAACAAACTGAATGGTGCTTCACTTTCAGGGTGACCACACTTTGTCAGAAAATTAAGGTATTATTTATTAAACGAATTTGTTATTCTAGTGAAAATTACAGCGGCACAACCACAGATCTTGCATTAAGGCTTGTGCTACCTGCACATGTGGGCCTCCATTTCCCTTACGGTGCAGTAAAGTGGGGACAGGACAATGCATGGCCCCACTGAAAGAACCATGCAGAGATGCTCTGACTTTGCAGCCTTTCTAATCCTTCATCATCCTCCTAAGGTCTTACATCTCCTGTCCCTTCTTGCTCAGCCCCTGCCACTCCAGGCTTGCTGCTTCCCCTCCTCTGGAGAAGCAGTGACAACAGTATCCAGAAGGCTTCAGGTGTATTTTTTTCTCTGATTCTGGTCACAGTGTAAGCCCACCTTATAATGTCTGGGAATTATCTGTGTGGTTATAATCTCACCTCCAAGATCATCCAGGCAACCTGGTTACTGCACCTGATTGGAGTTCACTGACTTCCAAGGGCATAGGATACCCAGATGTTTTCTAAAATCTGCTGATATATGTAAGAGGGTGTCTGGGAAAGAAGTAGGTTAACACAAGTCAGTGTATTCTAAGAAGCTTTTTTTCCCATTAACCACTAGCAATCAGGTTGGAGAGATGGGGGAGAGGAGAAAGGGAGAAATGGGAGGGAGGCAGGCATGCAGGCAAGCTTAGTGGCTTTCTTATTTATTTTCATCTTTTAAGAAAGAAAAAAATGCAAAACAAAAGAAGAAAATACTTAGAAGGCAAGGTTTCCATAGGAAAAAAATATTTTATTTTTTTAAGAACAAATTCAGTTTGAAACAGACGTGGAATGTGATTTTCATAATTTTCATTTTCTGGGAACTAATTGCAATGTGGAACTAAAGCAGATTTCAAACTTATGACCGGCTAGTTTTAATACAGAATGAAACAAACAAACAACCAAAACCAAACCAAACAAAACAAACATAAAAAAAAAAAAAAAGAAAAGAAAAAAGGAAATAAGAATATTTATAACTCAAACATAATACTGTGTTACTTACAAACTGGACAAAGAAATTCTTAAATAAATATTCATGGTACACAATTTCAGCACAAATATGCGGCAATTTGGCAACCTTTTATATAATTTTTTTTCCTCAATACAGTGCAAAGGGGAATGACACTGCCTTTAAACAAGCTGTAGCTAAATACATTGCAAAATTCAAATTTTATACAAAACATCTTGCTCGGACTTTATAAAAAACCAACATTGCTCTATATACACAATCTGGTTAAGAAAAGCCTTTTTTGTCTTGTTTTCATGTGGATTTTCTTTTTTTAATTATTTAAAAAGGTGAATAAGGCTACTGTAACACCCGAAATCCATATACAGTAAATCTGAACCTATTTACAGCATCTTCACTTAGACATGATGGTGCAAATTCCAATTCAGGTGACTAGGGATGACCATACAAGCAAGGCATTTACAGTAACTTTTCAAAGCTGGACCAACGTCAAAGAAAGGAACAGTTGGTAGATTGTCATAATTCTGCACCAGACACAAAACAGACGCACAGTACATTTTTTTTCAATTGGTTGCAGGTTGCTCTTGAGCAATTAATCTGATGATTTTTTTCACAGTTTAGTATGTAACTAGAATGTGGCCAACTGACAAAGCATAGATATGATTTAATAAAAATCAGTATCAGTAAACCCATCTTCTCCCTTCCTCCCCCTCCCCCAAAACAAAATCTTAATGACTTACAAGAGAACCTTGTATGGATGGATTCACAGAAAGGAAAGGTTGTTGAAAAGAATTACATATGTACTGTAGTTAGTCACCATGGTAACCTTCCACAGAACCATGGGTTGAGATTTTTTTGTTTTTGTTTCTCTCTTTTGGACCAACATCCCAATATAACCCTCAGGTTCAGAAAACAAAGAGAGTGATCATTTCTATAACAGATTTTTTTTTTCTTTTTTTTTTTTTTTCAGGGGCTCACTGGACGTCTGAGAACCCTAAAATGCTGTTGCTACATTTTCTTTCCAAATCAGAAAGCAAAGTGTTACCATAGTAACATGACTATGTTAGAAATGTCTATTTGCATAGCACATATAAAAGTAGAGTTTTTTTACTTCCTCCCCAGGGTGGGAGCTTTAGGGGAACAGCCATGCTAAAGAGAAAACTTTAACCTGAAACCTCCCTCTACAAACCTCAACAAAATCTACAGAACACATCAGCCTGTAAGGCAAGGGAAATCACAACACAGAAAATAAATAAATGCCGGCACACCTTATCACTGTTAAATATGTGATGCAGTAAAACTGACTTCTTGATATTTTGGGCCTTATATTTCCTGGTTTTCTCTTATGAGATGCTTTGGAATTTTTATTTTTTAAAATATGCTCCCATTGTTATTTTTGGATGGCTGATTTTTCTTTCCCAGAAGTAATTAATTTTATAAAAAAATGTGTGCGTATGCATAAATATATATGCATATGTATGCATATATAATCATATATATGTGTATATACATATATACACACACATATATATATGTAAAATGATAACAAGTTAAGACTATGTAATTGCCGCAAATGAATTTCACATCTTCTGGTGTAGATTCTGTGCAATCTCAAAATATATATTAGTAAAAAAACCAAACCAAAATAAAAAGAAAGAATGAATGAAAGAAAAAATCTCACTTTATATCCCTTGTGTTCTATACACCTATTATAAATAAGACATATTTTCCTTCTCCATCTCAGTGTCATAATTTATTTTATTCTTATGGACTGTAAGAGGTTTGCCATATGTGCTTTCACTTTGCAACAGAGCACCAATGAACAGCTGTGTCAGTCACAGTACCTACACTCACTGTGCAGGGACAGCACAACAATAAGCCAAAGTGCCAAAAGGGTCAGTCAGAAAGAAATTCTGCCTTACTTTTAGAGATGAGAAAGGTTTTGTGGTTTGTTGCTTTTTTGTTTTTTTTTTCTACAACTTCACCAGTGACAGAATTAGCTCATTTGACCCGTTGGCTTATAATCTTCTTGGTCAGACTTGGCTCTCTGCTATTTTCTTAAATGCTTTCCCTGTGTTTAGTATAATCTGATAGTATAGCAGCTGAGTCTGCTTAAAAGTCACCCAAAGCAGACTATGTTTTCCCCTACAGCTTCAAAGCTGTGTATCTTATTGCCAGTACCACATCAGCCCTGCCCTAATATAATCCTCAGCGGCCTGCTATTGTCTTGTCTTCTCCAGGCTTGTTCACTTACTAACAATACCCCTCTGTTCTACTGTATCGAAGGTTCTAGTTTTTTCTGCACACTGGTATTTGATAACCATGAATTCCTTCAAATGCAGCCTTAATCCACTGTGCATGTTATTGTGTTTCCTACTTGCCTCTTAAAACTTAGAATACCAAAGTGCTGTGCTACCTAAATGTATTTTTTTTTTCTTCCCAGTTTCTATTTTTGAGGCAGCAATATTCAACTGCAATCAGCCCTTCCCTCCACCACCCAGTCCTGCTCTTGACTTTGTTGACAGCCTAACTATTTGGCTGGAAGGCTCCTTACTATCAAACACAATTTTTTATAAATGCATTACCCATTCAAGTGAGGCTGCTGTAGCAGATGGATGGAGTGTGGATCTCCAAACATTAATGTTCCATTAGTGATTCAGGAGGTGGAGTGAAAGGAAATCTTATGTGAAGGATGGCAGAGCCCTGGATAACAGAAACAAATGGAACAGTGACAGACTAAAAGCGAGAGAACTTCAACAAGTCTTACTTAGACACCAAGGTCTGTGTGACAAATCCAGTACGCACTGAGAGAGACACACAAAAGTCAGAAGATTGCATTTCAAGGTTGATATATCCTAGAGCACCTTCCCAGGATGCCTAGAGCTATTAACATCCACGGATTGCTCCATCTTCCCTTGGCTTTTGTACACGCCTGAACGCCCACAGCACATGGCTTTGAGGATGATGAATGTAACAAGAGTACAGCAATCAGAATGGGCATCTTCTACATAAAAGTCTTCCAGCTTTTAGTGAATACTTATTCACTGAGATAGGAATTCTACAGACTAGGTAAGCTGTCCAGCTCGCGTTGGTTCCTGGAGAAAGAGCTGTTGCTTTCTCCCCCCTGTGCTTAAGTCAATGCTAGCGCACCAGGCATCATCACAAACCCCAACAGAAAGCATTTGACCAGTGAGTTTCCTCAACGACTCAACTGTACCACAGAGAAGGTTGTGTGTTTTCAGACCTTGTAATAAATGTTTGCTGGACTCTGAGGAGGCATCTCTTGAACTATGTACACCGGATGTCCATAGTCGCCGCTGACCTTTTCATAGTGGGGGCAAAAAACACTGTCTGCAGTCCTTAGAGGAATGATAATGTCACTGGGCTCAGAACCATTGTTGTTGCCACTGCGTTTTGGGGTGGCTAATGTACTAAGTGACAGAGTTGTCGTGTGTTGCGGGGAATGCTTCCTGTGTCTTCTCCGGTACTTCAACAAAAGAACCACCAAAGTGATGATGATGACGATGAAAATGATGCACCCTGATGCAATCCCTGCAAATAAGGCCACCTCTGAACCCAGTATACTGGAATGCCCAGCCTTACTGCCATCTGTGCTAGATCCTGGAAAGAATGGAAATACAATAGACAAAAGTTATTGCCATCCTGCAACCTGTTTACGTTGCTTAAAAATTTGTAGAGTAAGCATCACTGGAAGAATCAACTGACAGCTAAAGTTTGACAAACCAATTACCCTGTTAGATAGCTAAATGCAAACAGCCGAAGTCAGCAATCAATATTAAACAAGACTTTGTGTCTGTTGGTCTCACTTTTGTGCTGCTCCCAAACCACTCTGTTTCATACATCATCATCCATCAGCAGCAAGGACTGGCACTGACAAGGCAGCCTTTGATGCACACTGCATCTTTTAACAGATGCTGGCCAGCCCCGGGCACAAGAAAGGGGTGGGATAGGACTGGAATTGAATATAACACAAGGAAATGACAATTCTCAGAACAACTGGTACTGTTCAGTGTCACAGTGTTCCCGCTGCTATTTTATCTTTTGTATATTGATTTAAGTTAAACCATCCTTAGTACCTCTTTACGTGGACTTCCCTTGCTTGCACATGAAACAAAGGAGCTTGAGGCAGTGTGGGAGACAGGCAAAATAACTCCAGCATGTATCTGTTTGTATTAACTAACATTTAATTAAAAGAAAACAATACCATGCGTTTGGTAGTCAGGAAAAGCTCACGTGCTGAATAGTGTGTTGAATATTTGGTGCTATCACACCATCACATTATTTGTCACAAAAATTAAACGAATGCTTACTTGACCCTTTCTCTCTTGAAAGTTTGAACCAATTTCCCTCTCTTGATGCTCACTATCAATGGAAGACTGATACAGATGCCACATTCACGTAATTGTTAAATCTTCCTACCGAAGCCTCTATAGGAATCAGCAAAGCCTTCCTAGTGACCACTATATCAAAGATTCATTAGCCCAGTAACTAATGACAGAGCTAGCAAGCAAAACTTGCAGCCTTTTTCAGGAAACCCAGAATCACCCGTCAGCAAGTTTTGCTTTTGCAGCATTCCCAATTCACTGAATTTTCTTCAGGACACCTTCAGTCTTAAGAGTTAGGTTTTTTCTTGTTCACCTAACAAACGCAGTGCATCCTGAAGGTATTTGTTTGGAATCATCTGTTTATTTTGTTTAGGTAGTTATTAGAAAACAAAGAATCTTTGCATTTAGTAAAAGACCAGCCATGTGTAGACTTTATATGCTCAGCTAAAAGATTAGGACGTTAATTATAGATGCCTTGAAATAAACTTTATAAATGGCTGTTGAGAACCACTTGATAATGTCTTATATGGGAAGAGAAAGATAGAGACTAGTTCATCTGCCAGAGTACTAAACGTAAAGCAGCACTGACCACTGTAAAGCTGCTTAGCAAATGTCCTATCCAAAAACTTTCCTGTAAATGAGTGATATTGTCACCAGACATAATGAACTTCTGCAGGAGAGTGGAAGAGGGGTCAGAGCAGCTGTTGTGAAAACTTGCAGCTCCAAGGCACTATCGACTGGAGCAGCAGAACTGGCTTTTGTTTCATCTCACTATGAAAATATTTGCTCTTCTGGCACTTCAATGGTAAAATAAAATGCATTTGGGACAAGGAGGAGACATCCTGGAGTCCCACCACACATACCTGAGTGGTCCTTCACAAAGGGGCTGGTGGTGGAACTCTTCCCATTGGTGCCAGCTTCCTGCTCGGGGCGCTTGGTGGGATCCGTGTGCCGGGGCAGCCCTGCTGAGTTGGGATCTGGGGGAGAGAAAGACGACTCATGCACCTTTGGCATTTGATGGTATGGAGCCTTATATGCCAGCTCTAAGTACCTCGTGAGACACAAATGGTTTAGCAGAAGAATCTTTATGCAAAGGACAGGAAGATATAAGAACATAATTTTCCTTTTAAAGCAAAGTGGTTATATTATTTCAGTTGTTTAAACTGTGAGGCCATCTGCAGAAACTATAGGGACTCCTGTGACTGGCAAGAAAAGCTTTGCAGATGACATTTCAGTTTAACTGAGGAAGTTGACTGACTACTAAACCAACTTCTGCTTAGAAGAATAATTCTTTCTTCCTGCACAATAGGTTATCTATATGTGAAAAGAGACAATGAACAAAAACCTCTCTGTAATCAGAATTCATAACAAGCAAACTACAGAAATATTAGCTTCCCTCTTTTCATGTATTTTAAATAATTTTAAGCAGCAGAGTTGTGGCTTTTGTTTTTAAAATACAAATAAAAATGACTGAAACACACTATTCCCAGGTGACCTTTTTCCTTCTAGGGATCTCTCCAATGAAGAGATCCTATTACGCTAACCCTCCTTCTGTAGAAATCTGTCAGTAGCTGAGGAAGAGAAAATAGACGTCGCTTTCAGACTATAAGGGAGGAATGACCACACTAGACTCGACTGGCTCTCTGCTCTGCACCGCTAAAAGAAGCCTGAAAGCTAAAAAGGACATTGAGACCGATCAAAGTGATTTCATGAAACAGCAGATGGTCTTTACCTTGTCCAACTTTCATGAGGATCTTCATGGTTTTTGTCTGGCACACCCCTCCCTCCTGGTTATCCAGGCCCTCCAAAGACCCATTTGATGTTGCTGATTAAAAATAAAAGAAAAATAAATAAAAATAAAAATAAATAAAAAACAGGAAATCAACAGGCAAAGTGATGTGAACATGAGTGTCTGAAAGCAGGGATCTTTCAATCTACCAGGACCTATTCTTATTGCTTGGGCTGACCCATGGAAAGTTGTGAAATGTTGAAAGCCAAAGGAATGAACACATTGGTAAGCTGTACAATATATATAAATGAAGGAATGTGTTATCACTGTTTCAAATTTACCCAGCAACCTTTTTTTCCTATGCGCAATTGACTGACTGCTTTGTACAAAAACACAGTGCCTTGCTAATATGTGATGGAGTCAGCTGAAAAGGAAGCTCTGGCAGGCTCAGAGAAGGAAAGCGCTGAAAAATCACCCTTTCCTCCCCCAAACCCAACAATATCTTTATAATCACCATATTACACCTGCTTCCTCTATTACAAATCTCCTGCTGGAAGAAGTGAATGCACACAAAAGACCCAGGTGAAAGCTAAGATTCTGAACTGATTGGAAAACCATTTAATATTTTAAAGCACAATCTCACTTTTCTCAGCACTGAGGAGCCTCCGCCAGGGTGGGAGGCAGAGGGGAATACACTCTACTCTCATGGAAATCTTTTAGCTCATATGAACAACATGGTGCTTTCCCCCGTGTTTATATTGTTCTCGCTTATCTAGGTGCCAGCTGGAACCAGGCAACCCTGGCGCAAACCGACACTGCCATGTGATTCGAGAGCGAAGCACCACTCCCTTGGAGAACCCAAAACATTGAGTCACGGTGTACGATGGGTGCGCCGCTGCTGCCCAAGACAGCTGTTGGTTGCAAAACATCTGCTGGAAAATGATTCAGCAGCTCCTCAGCGGTCGGCACTGCGGTGACTCTGCGCCGTGCTGGGCACTGGCCACCGTCGGCATGTGCGGTGGTGCCCTGGGCACGGTGGCAAAGAGGGTGCAATTGCACACGGTGGGCTCCGGCTTTGCTATGCAGGGAATGCACCAGAGGTTTGCCTGCCCTGGTTGTTCTGAGGATGGAAATTTCACCATCATTTTCTTGGAGCTGTTTCTCCAAGCCCAAAACAGACACGGGAGAGGGTGCATGCCCAGGCATCAGCACTGGGCCACCAACTGGAGAAAACAAATGAAAAATGGGTTGTACGGAAGCTCACTGCTTGTCATGGCTGTGGTGAACTGCTTAAGCAGCACATGCCTGTTTCTACCCCTCTCCTTTCAGCTCATGGGCTTTACACTGTTCAAGTCTTTGTTTTTAATTCTCACTCCTTCTCTTTCACCTTCCTTGGGGATTTTCTTTCAAATGCAGTCTATGTATATTTCCTTTTTCTTTCACAATGTCTTCCTAGCCCCATGGCAGTATTTTTCTTGCTCTAATCTTCTCCCTACCCGTAAAGATATAAACCCCATACCGCTGAACCTTGCTTCCTAGCCTTTGATCTGCTTCTTGTTTTTGTTCCACTTCTGACTCTTTTGTGACCAACTCGAATTACAGCCACCATACAAACTTCCCAAATTGTGCTTTCTTTTCCTAAAATTCCCTTCTCCTCATAAGTGGTCCCTCCCAGTTCCTCCTCTTGTTCCCTCCCCCCTGTAAAAGCATGACAATTAGATGTATGGCAAAAACACTTTTTAAAATACAAAAGAGCACATTGAGTAATTTAAGATAAAAGCTAATCTGAAATATGCCACTGCATTGCCAGGCTCAGAAAATAATGGAGACATATAGTTTTGTTTTCTTTTGTTTTGTTTTGTTTTTTTTTTTCCAGAGGGAAAAAAAATCAATAGCAAGAACCCATCCTGGACATAAATCAAATGTGTCTTTGCTGAAAGTGTTTTTTATGATCTATTTTCCAATGTACCAGCACAAGGACAAGGAGAAAAAAACCAGTAAATAGAAATACCAAAGCTGAGTATCAACTGAACCTACAAGTAATAAACACTGACTTTGTCTTGTGTTTTTTTGTTATTTGATTTTTTTTTTTTTAATCGAGGCAATGAGGATTCACATCTCATTTAAATACCTTCTACTTGATTTTCATTGAATAAAGTGCTGCTTCTTCTGAACATCAATGCCTTTTTATTCTTTAAAGGTCTATCCATTTAACCCACAGAGCAGGAGACCTCAATAAGATGCAGACGATGCAGTATGACCTCAGTACAGAATAAAAAAGTAAGGTGGCAAAAAGAATGCAAAATTACTTCAAATACAGTCTCCAAACGGGAAGACCCAGATGTACAATGAGTCTGGTTGTGTGTCTACGCCAGTGCAATCTGCCTCGCTTGCTTGCTAAAAGAATGCTTTCATAGCTTTGATGTCAGATGAATGAATTTGCAGAAGTATTCACTTTTTCCACAGTTCTTCAAGGGATTTTAGGAAACCCTACGTTATAGCTCAGAGTACAGACTGCTACGTCCTGAGGAATGGGGAATTTTCAAAGAGGAGAATTTCAGTGACAAAGCAAAGTTTCCATCTCAGCTTCTCCCTGTAATTAAACCGACAATTACCCAAGGCCACTGGAGGAAATTATTTTTCGAAATTCATTAAGACTATCGAAATATAACCTTGCGTATCCCTAGTGTACCAGGAAGAAAGTGGGTAGCTTTAAACACATCATTCCAAGCTTTGAAAAGCTGCACAAAGAAGTAATCTGGGACAGCAGAGGAAACACAGTTTCATACTGCTAATGCCCCTTGACAGTGTAGTGTGCAGAAGTCAAACAACGGAGCGAATACAAAATATTCCTCAAACACTTGCTGTGGCCTTTCTATATCGATCTCCAAATGAAAACTACACCCACTATCATGTTAGCTCTGCCACTGCACTCACACCTCTGTAGGAAAGTGACCCTTTACCTGTAGCTCTGCTCACACTGAAAGGATATTTAAAAAAAAAAAAAAAAGTGATAGTAGTTTTGGTATAAACACAGAAACATGACACAAATTTTCTTCTGTCTAAAATGGAAATTATACTCTCCAGTGTGTTTATATAATCAAATTTTAAACCTTCCATTCAGTTTATCTTTATATATGGTTTGGTTTTTTTTTATATATATACGTCTAAATATGGACATATTTTAGAGTCAATTTCTTACACACGATCTACCCTACATGCCCCTCTGCTAAGAAGACAAGATACTACTTAAATATTAACATTAATAAACAGAAATAATGATTAGTATGAAGTTTCTCATTAGTTAAATGTTCTCAGAATCCTACACTTTGTATTAATACAGCAATACATATGAACCTAAAAGTAAGTAAAATGTTGCTAAACAGGTAGTAAAACATTTTTGAATCCTCTGATGGTTAGATAGCTCTGGTTTTCTGAGACTTGTCCTGTTCCACTGATGTCAATTGCAAAACTAATAATTACAGCCAAAAGCGCATTATTCAGTCAACAGTTAAACCACACCAGCAAATAAACATATATAATTGCAATAAAAATTGTAAGACTTTCTAACAAAATTGTAATAACTTATTGGCATTTTTTTAAATAGTTTATCAGACACTGTGTGTCTGCATTCCTTGAATACAACAGCAGCTGCCATTTTATGAGGAATGCAATTTAGGTTTTCAACATTCAGAAAACACTTATCTGTTATGAAATTATGGTTAAGAGTCTGCTGATACATGCTTTAGAGAAGCTAGTATATATTTTCAGTTTTGTAAAACACTGCCTTAACATATTCCTCTCCCTGTACACAAGGGAGAAATGAAATTATTTAGATCAAAAAACTTCATTCACATTTGCCTCCCCTTCTTTGAAATACATGAATTATATAAAATCAAACAAAAGCCTCAACAAAACAAACAACAAACCAACCAAACAAAAAAGCCTAGAACTCAACGTAAATCATGTAAATGTTTTACATTTATTTGCTTTTAAAACTCCACAGTGCTGTTTATTGTATGAAATGCATTAGTCATAAATGCAGAGGCAGGGAATCAGTGAACGAAGCAGAGTCAGCTGACAAGAACAGTTTCTGGCTATGATTCTTATACAGTCCCCATGGAGAGGAAGTAATATTACATTTTAATATGTCTTCATTTGATTGTTATTACTCTGCCTCCCAGGAGGCTGAGCCACTGCATGGATCATGGCTGTTTTCAACCTATCAGGTTGGTAACACTGCTCTAATCAGATGGAGAATTAAGCTGCTGGATTTGTGCCTGTATATAGCTTTTCATTCACAAAGAGATTAAAAATCAAGGCACAGTCACAAAAACTCAACTTCCTTCACTCCTAAAAGCACATATTACAATATGAAAAAATGCCATCACAATTACTTAAAAGAAAACACCAGCAGACAAAAATCTTAGCCTCTTAATTCTGCTACAATTATTACCTACAGTTTCATGTTTTAGGATGATGAAAAATATTACCTGTTTGCAAATCAAATGCCATATCCTTTGAACCAACACAACTTTAAAACACATGTATTTCTAGAGCTTGAATATAAAATGTACTACATAGCTGACGAGAGAAATGATGAACGTCGTACTCAGTTTTCCCGTGAAAACTAAATGGACCTTAAACCACAGACTATAGGAATGAATGAGTGGTGTCAACTGATGGGCAAGGACAAAACTGGTTTTGATCCTCCTTAGTGTGCTGGACAATAAAAGTCATTTGGCAATATATCAAAGATACATTATTGATGAGGTCATCAAAAATTAATTGCTGCTGATGTGGATCTGTTAATAGCAAACTGAGAATTACAGGTTTCTTTGGAGTGGATCAGTAGTAACCAATAGTAGTGATTTTCAACTTTTTTTTCATTAAATACTGTTTAAATTCTGCATCAGAAAATAGGTTTCTCAAAATCAGAATAAAATAAAATCAAATAACACTACCCATTGCCACTTTCCCCTGCTGTGCTTATAGACAAAATGGAAAAGTCTAAACAGTAGCAAAAATCCACACAAGCCTTAGATCGAACATTAGAAAGAAGTTATTCTTAAAGCAAAGCTGCACTTGATCTCACATGCACTCTCAGGACTACTAAGTGCATGTTAAATCTTTCAAGGTTTTTTATCTTATTAAGAGTAATAGAACATTATTTTGGCCAGGCATCATGTGTTTGTGCTCTGATTGCTTTCATCTGCTGTTGGGTCCTTTTAATGACTCTCTAAGTAAAATACCAAATAAATAATTCTTCTTTCCCATAAATTTCAATAATTTATGGGACAGGTTTAAGAACACCAGAAATCACACACTGCAAAACCCCAAATCACTGATCCCAACGTGGAGGTTGTTTCTAAACCAGCCATGGGTGAAGAACAAGGTAGCTGAGGTAACAGAAGAGTGTTTCAATTAAATGGAATTAAATTCCACCCCCTCTTAGTAGCAATGCCAGATCTGCACAGAGATCTGAAACAAAAATAACAAAAAAAAACTGTTCAGGCCACTCACCAAAGAATAGGTAACTTGGCACACACTATGTTGGGTGAGCAGCAGAATGTTTAGAAAGAGGAGAAATATAATAATTTCAAATACTAGCTAATGGTTTATCTTTGTTTTGACAAAAAATAAGACTGACACTGAAAACTCTCCCATTTAAAAAGGATTAAATTGTCTTCCAAAATTTAATTATCAGTAGTCCCAAACCTGGACCACAGGTGTTAACACTTAAATACATCATGAATAGTTGCAGGGAGTACTGTCAATATGTTGACTGTGTTTTTATAAACAGACAATAAAATCACAGCTTTACTAATGATCTCAAAGAGACAAAAAAATTATCCTTAAAAAAAAAAGAGATGAAAACCTGCTGAATTTGCTCAATTAGTACAATTTAAGACACCAAGACTGTAATGAAAAATATAAAAACAGCTTACCAAAAATTTTCCTTTTTTTTTCTAATGTCTGTTTTTATTTGCCCTACTTGCAAAGTCAAGGTGGCAGAAGAATTTTGAGGAGTTTCTCAATCTAAAAGTCATTCACAAACTCTCAATCTCTCAATTTATTCCACACATTGCTTCCAATTAAGATAGATCTTTTCCTTACACTAAAGCTTACGGAACGTTTATAAAAACACTTGAAGCCAACCTTTTTCTTTCCATCCACATGAGGCAAAACTTCAACGTGAAGGAAAGGACAGGACTTCTTCATTCTTCTTTTTCACTTCTCATGCTTGTTTTTTAAATTAAGTCCTGTACTGCATGTCTCAGGATTTATATCTAAACAGGCGCACAAATTATATTCTGCACAGCAAGTAAGCAGCAATGCCCTCCCCAGTCAAGCTAAAACCAAAACAAAATGAAGTAAAATAAAGCCTGGAAGAAGCAAGGGCTCTACAGTGAAACTTTGTGATTCACTTTTCTAACCACTGCTCTAAAATGTATCTTGTTCAACTGTGAATAGCATGAGTCAATGGTACTTAGCTGGGACTCATGATATAAGGGTATTTATGTAATTCCCCATAAAAATCTCCACCTGTATTCATATGTTAAGAGAAGGACAGATTCTACCACTGTTTCAATGATTTTTTTAAGGGTGCAGTGTGGAGGACACCATCAAGACAGGCTAGCCAGCTCTGTACTGTAATATACATTGGTAAATACCAACTGTAAAATTCTAGGCACAACTCTGGAAACCCACAGACTCTCCTTCCCACATCTCATGTCACCTGACAGCACAAAACAGGGAGAAAATGGTAAAGTTTTGTACGTTCAGAAGGATTTTATTAATTCCAGGGAGGCATGGCACCATATAAGAAAAAAACAAAAGGGGTAAAAAAAAACCCAAACAAACTCTTTATGTCAACAAAGTCTTTCCATAACGGGAAAAAGCGATAGTGAGCAAGATGGCGTTGGAAAACATCAAACAAGCTGTGAGTTCCAACTGATTACTGCTGTGTATAATTTTAAAAACACCACCACTTTCTTGCTAGGTTAAGGAATACCACAGCTGAAGTATACTAAACAGTAAGCTATTTGCTCAATTATTATCCATAACTGAAGGTCACAGCTTCCACCCACCCACAAGAAAATCCTACTTGCTTCACTGCTGTCAAGTCTCCCTTTCTAAAATTCTCTTGGAAAGATTTAGAGATTATATAAAAAAAACCAGAAAAGCCTCTCAATACTGTACCACTGTGAATGACAATTTGAGTCTTTCATTACAGTTAAGCATTTCTAAAAGTATTTCAGTTACATATTTCACATACTCTGAGAAATGTTGTCAGATAATGATCCACTGCACACATGGTTGCTTCTAGTTTACATAAACAAATTATATATTTGTGTGCACTGAAGTAACTGTGGCAGATGCAAGCCCACTAATTATGATGTATTTAGTGTATATCAGAAAGTATGCATCTAAAACAGATTACTAGCTAGTTAACTTCACCAACCACAAACAGGTATTTTACGTAAGTTTATCCTTTCTCGTGGCACGCTACTGACAAAAGCCTCTCATGGATAGGGAGGAATATCTCCCCACTACCACAGCAAGCTTTCCTTAACAGTTCAGCTGAACAGAACTAATAGAATTAGTTAGCATTCAAGTTACACTGATTGTTGCTAATGACAAGAGGGCTTGATGGGAGTAAAAGCAGAAGCTTTAACAGTAAATGAGGGCCCACTTTCTGTATCATACAAATTCAACATCACCCTACAAGGATGTTCACCTGCCTTGAAAATCTCTCTGGTTTTTGTCTGTGCCACATGGATAAGAAAGGGTTATAGTGAAAGTTCATATTAAATAAATAACAAACCTCTTGCTCATTCTACTGTCACTAATTGCATGCAATGATATTAATGACCCAGTAATTGCTATACGAGTAGCACTGAAGTGGAAAACATCATTTTGAGGCAGAGTTCATCTCTAGGTGGTAGGACTTCACCAGTGACTGAGTTAATGCCTAGTGACAGTTTAGAATATAACACTATAGATGAGAAAATGTGCCAGTCTCATGGTTATAACAGTTTAGATGGACATGATGTTATTTGCTTTGACCACACAGAGTCCAGGAGTAACCCCAATAAAGTGCCACAGTCAGACTTTGCCCTGTAGATGAACCTCATTCCTTTCAGGGGAGATGCTCTGTACTACAGCAATCTAGAGCAATTTTCCACATGTTTGCTTCAATAAAAGAATACCTTCATCTCCTGCTTTTACATGGAGGACAACAAAAGTGTGCTTTATTGCAAAACACAAAAAGCTATTTACATCATCTAACTATCCTTCAGCAACACAGAGTTTGGCACCTTACTACTGAGATCAATTACGATACTATTGGATGACTGTGCACTTGGCAAAGACGATCAGAAGTTAAGCACTGTTTTGATTGCAGTATGCTTATGTTTGTGTTTAGAGCTTTAAAATACCCACAAAGCAAACCTTAATGAGGGAACATTGCAAACATAAAGCAATCTGAATTTCCAAGGTACTACAGGACCTGCAGTTAAAACATTTGCCATTAAGAAATTAAGTCTTTAGGTGTTCTTTAGAAATTATCACATAGACACCTTCATTGTGGTTCAATTTAGGAAACTCTGATTTAGGAAACATCTGGGACAGATGTTAATCCTCCAGTGCTTGGAATTTTGAAAAGTTGCAACTAGACAGGTAAAATGATACTTTTAATACTTACATTCATACAGTTTTAGTAATTCAGTACTGTTTTAACACTATAACAATAATTTTGGGTTTTTTCTTCTTTTACAACATGAATTATTTAATTAATTTTTTGATTCTGCGAACAAATCTGCTATGGCAGCCTCTGGACGGCAAATGGAACCGAGTTTCACTGCAGGCTGGGGCTAAACATACAGAAAGCACCTCTGCAAAAAAGGCCCAGAGGGTCCTAGTGGACACCAAGTTGAGCATGAGCCAGCAATGTGCCCTTGAGGCAGAAGTGGCCAACAGCCTCCTGGGCTCGATCTGTCAGAGTACTGCCACCAGGTTGCAGGCGATGATCCTTCCCCTCTACTCTGCACTGGTGAGGGCACACCTGGAGTGCTGGGTAAACTCACAAGCTCCCCAGTACAAGACAGGAACAAGTCCAGTAAATGCACATGGAGACAATGAAGGAACTGGAGCATTTGCATAGGAGGAGGGGCTTTATCCTTGGAGATACTCAAAACTCAGCTGGACGTGGTTCTAGGCAACTGGCACCATCCAAGCCAAACCATTCTGGGATACTGCAATCAATAGCACTGTTGTAGTCTAATGCATTTGTATGCTAACATATAATACACGAAAACCAAATAATTTTCAGTTTTCCTAGCAGGATTTGGATTCAGAATTCTGTTTCACTGTAGCTCAGTAAGCACATAAGGACTAGTGAGCTGCTGCAGTTTAGTGATTTTTGCTGTCTTCATCTACTGAAAACAGATAAATCATGCTAACAAAGATCCGAACATGCTTTTTAATAACAGCCTTAACAGCTTAATATGGACTCTTCTCAAAGAACAGCTAAGACTACCTTAAGCCTAATCCTGCTTTTACTCACAGAAATATTTGCATTATTTCCTTGGGACTGAAAAAAAGAATCTGGAAGACTGCCCATTAAAGCTTAGTTTTATAGTCTGATTTATCAGAAATAAATACTGAAATAGTCTTCATCCAAGGTTTCCAGGATTGACTAAAGTCAGGAAGGAAAATCCATACTGACATTTAATCCTGATTTTCAACCATTCCAACCCTGTGTTTTAGCTAATGCAGTTCTCAGACAAAAGTACATTTCTCTCCATTACAGCTATTTATAGCCTTTAATAAGGCAAACGAGTTTCATTAAAACCTTTATAAATTCTTATGCAGTTCTTCATCTTTTTTCAGGACTTGAAATACTGTAACATAACGTATAACACAAGGAACTGTTTAAAGACATAACACCCCACTTGATAAGCTAAATCCTCATCAACAAAGTTAAGCACAAAATGGAAGCTAAATGTGTTTCAGTATAGTAGTGCTCTTTCAAGTTTCTGTTTAGACAGACACTTTCCTCATATCATGGCATGTCTCCCCAATACACCACCCCTGATTTAAACAGTTACTCATAGCCTGAATATAAAGTACAAAATACACACTCAACCCAGTCTTCTGCATGTAGCTCTGTTAAGGATGTTTATGTGAGAACACACACAACCTCGAGAAGATCAGGGTTTAAGCTTTTCTTTGCAAAGCACTACAAATGCTATATATATAAAGACTTCTAAGTGAGAGTATCTTTCTTTGTGACTGTACCATATTTCCAATATTTATAAATTGTTTCTGAGGAACTATAAAAGCGAGAAATAAAAACAGTGACTAAAAATATTAAACAGCTTCCTATGAAAGTTTTAAACCTGTTCAAGTCCTGAGTATTTCCTGAATAATTTTTTCTTCCAGTCTGAATAATTATTCTTTATTTTCATCTGATTCCATATCTATTTGGAATACCTGTGGGAGTGTGGGGGAAGATAACTGGTTTTTTTCACAAGATGCCATCAATTAACAAACCGAGCATTACTATCTTTCATTTCCTTCCCTTAGGAACAGAGACGTAATAACAGATTTCCTGCTGAACTATCTCTGTCTACTTTAAAGGAGATAAACGATTGGTATTGCTTAGGTAATGGCACCGAATATGAACAAAGTCCATCAATATAAAATAGCCTTATTCTCTTACAAGACCTGTGTGGTCTGGGACAAAACCCCAAAGGACCATGACTCCATTAATCCTGTAGGTTTTAGACTCTGTTAGAAATCTGAAGCTGCACAGACAGTGATTTTTCTCTCCAGTAATATTATTTGTATAAGCTGTATTTATATTTCATTCAACAAGAGCTAAGTGGTATTGCTAACACTTCCCTTAAAAGACTCTTCAGCAGAGTCAAAGACTGACCTCTGGATATCATTTTACACTAAGTAGAAATTATTTATCTAATTTTCTGAGGAAGAAGGAGGAAAAAGGAAAGGAAAAAATGTGATCTATGTACAAATGGAATCAGAGTGACTATTATCACAACAGCATCATAAAAAAACCCAGTAGATTTCTGGACCCCAGAGTCTTTAACAAACAGCAGGGAAAATATCTTTGATGCGAAAGAAAAGGCACTGAAATTCTGATAGGAGTTTTTGTTCCCATTTAGGCTAGTTTGGAATTAACCTCGAACAAAGGAAAACCTGTTTACTGTTTCCTTTAAGGCAGCTCTCGCTAGGTGACCTGGAGGTTGCAGGGGGCTGTAGGTTGAAATCCGCCTCAAAACGTTTTCAGAATTCCCAGCCAAACAGATTAGTCAGTGCTTAAACTGGTCAGCATACTAAAATAACAATTTAATGTAAATCTATTTGGCCATGCAAAGAGATTTACTCTTTCCAGCTGGGCCATACTTCAAGGCACAATCCATATTGTCCCTTAATATCTTCTTCCTCAGACAGTGATTGCCCTTTAATTGTAACAGAATGACAAAGTGAAAACAGAAGAAGATTTGTGATTTTTTCAAACACAGCTAATGCTAAAGTTTCAGAATGACTGTTTTGATTTTAAAAGCCACAGCACTATTAAAGCAGTTATCCAAAATGTAGTGCTACTAGCCAGTATAAACCTTTAAATCAGTCAGGGATCAAACAGGCATCAAATATATATATATATATGTAAATATATATACACTTACATATATATATGTATTTTTTTAATTTAAGCCAGAAGCCAATTATGGAAGTGGGTCACTTGTAAAAAGTTGATAAAAAACCATCATATTCCATTTTGCCAATGTCAAAGCCAATGAGCATCATCGGCTCAGCAACCTTGGCTAATGAGGTCCAGGCAGAGCAAGCCTTATACAGGAATCTTTCAGAGAACCATTCTGTAGCCCCTTCCCAAGTTCCAAACCATTCTATTACAAATTTGGAACAGGTAAAGATCTCATTGCAGGTGACTTATTTCTTAATGTTGATGATGTCAGCCCATAAACTTCACTTTACTTATGCTAAAGAAGAGACGAAGGGAGTGAGGTAAGTGCTTGCTTGGCCTAGCTATCTAAGAAGCTTGACAGTGGCTTGACGGCAGGCAGCACCACTCCCTTCCCTCTGGCACAGCTTCCCACAGGCTTCCCCCGGGGCTCCCTCAGCACAAACCCAAGGTATTGCAGGGTACTCTATGCCCTCTGCCTTTAAGTGAAGGGTTCAGGACAATTCCTGTTCACCAAAAGTAAACATCTTTGGCATATTATATGTGTTCGTACTATGCTAACACGTCTCCCTTCCAAATAAGGAACACTGTATCCAAGAGAAATACTGAAGCAGTGGCACCACGACCCAAGTACTTGCTGATCAATCCCTCAGTACTCAGAAGATACTCACTGCTCGTTCTGAGCAATTCACAACTGCAGAAAATTACACTTCATTCCCTAACCATGCAAAGACACAAAAAGACTTTTAATGCAAACATTGGAGTTGTAAATCTTCAAACCCTTAAGTTTGCCCTTCACACAGATATTTATGTTGTTGGGCACGATGTATCTCCCTTCATGCATCTGATTAAGCATTTCCTTAGAGACCTATGAAATGTTAGCTAAATGGTCACATATTTTTTGGATAATCAAACATTAATACTTATGAGATCTCAAGTACATTTGACCTTCTCCAGTTCTGTTGAAAAGAAATCAGGTAACTGTAGGAAAATGAATCTATTCATTTCCCAGGAACAAAAAATTGATGATGGCAAAGAAGAGAAAGGCAAGGACATTCTGTTACATCATTTATTCACTTTCACAATACCATTCGGTATCATCTTTCCAATTACTGCTGTTCACAGAATTAACTCTTTGGATACTGATACTCATACTGAGAAATATCCTGCCAGGAAATGGATTTCTTTTTTTTTTAATTATTATTAAAGTACCACTAAATGTGAAAACAAGTATCAGAAACTCATCTACACTTTTACTTTTTAAAATATTGTGAATTTTGAAATGAGATTTGCATCTTTTGTATGCTCAGGCTTTGGGAAGCACTGAATAGAAAAGATCTCCTTCTGGTATACCTATCATGAATACATCTGGATGATATAAAAATTATGGCTTGAAGAATTCCTGTGCAATCACATGTCCCTGAAGGTACACAGGGCTCAGGAAGCTGCTTCATCCTGTGTTGTAATTCCTCATCCCAGAATGACTAAGCCCCCTAATCTGAATAGAGATTTTACTGTTTAATACAGCTCCACAAACCACATACTATTAGCTTAGAAAAACAAACTGTGTTTTCAAATAATGGTGAGATGATAAAGGTACCTGACAATGCACAAAACGATGCAGTTTAAAGGGCTGACAACAGCCTGCCAAGCATAAATAGCGTGAGATTAGGCTGCAGGGGCAGCCACAGCAAGCGCTGCAAAGATGCTGAGCTCAGTAAGCTCGTGTCAGGTTTGTTTGATGCCCCTTAGTTGAGGGAATGCAAGATCCTAAAATACTTCAAAATCAAAAGCTGGCACATAAAATGCATCATTGCCTTCATTTCATAGCACTTCAATCCCCCCCAAAAAATCCCAACAAAACAAGCAAGACAAAACTCAAAGCTACCAAACAGGAGGGAGGGAGAGAGAGAGGGAAGGAGGAAAGAAGGAGGGAAGGAGGGAAGGACAGAAAAAGAAAGAATTACAGGTCTGTGAAGAGTGATTTATGTAAACAATTTACAGCCTGATTTCCGTATGCGATTACGATGTATTACAAGAAATGACGGCAAATATTCTGACTACCAGAACGTGCATTGACAAGGCTGCGTCAAGAGCTTTTGAATGCAAACTGTTAAAATGCTATCTAGCTTCAGTATCTCCGTAAAATGGTGTCCTAGCTGAGCACTGGCCTAGTTTCCTACCCCTCTCAGTGTTTCTGAGACCAACATCACTGAGTTTATTGTTTTCGCCTTGAATGACAGAAAAGTGAGAGTTTTAGCTTCAGGATGGCTGGGTTTTCAGGGCTGGGGTGCTTTTTTTGTCCAGTCTATTAAAATGTATAGGTACCCTCGCTAGCAATAGAGTGATAAATTAGCCATTTGTTTATGCCACGATGAGCGGGAAAAGTAATACCCTAAGGCACGCCAGTATTACTGCTAGGCTAGTGTGATTTCTAAGGCTGAAAGCTGAGTAAGTTCTTTCAACCAAGTTATACTGTAATCTTACAGGAAATGCAGCATCTATTATGTCTTATTGCTATAATGAAATAATTATACAAAACTAATGAAAATGAGATGTACTTAATAATTCTCTGGGTAAATCCATGACATAGATATGACAGAACTGACAGGGTATCAGAAAGCTCCATTTGTGCCCATAATTCTCAGTTAATAATTGTAACACTGCCATTTGTTCCACTGCAGTTGGTCTTCTGTGGATGATTTTAAAAGCAGCACTAAATTCTGGGCATATTTCTGCATTTAGACCAAATATTTGAGCATGGTCATTTTTATGCTATACATTTTCAGTGGAGTTACAGATAACTATCTCTTAACAGCTAGTCTTGTCGCTTTTACCCTGGTAAATACCTCAGTGGATTTCAGTGGGAAGTTTGTCAGAGTTAAATACTGTTTAAGTGTTTGGGGTTTTTTTAAAGTCAAATACTGTTTAAGCGGTATCAAGTTTTTATATACCCCCCAACTAAAAGAGAAAGTGCCTATATTAAGTGATATTTAAAACAAAAAAATGGTGGTTTGTATTTCCCACTACTGTTATTTAGTAATTTCTACAACTGATATTTAATAAGCGAATTCTTACTTAGTTTCTGTGACATACAACCTTTTTTATACACTGTGTGTACCATAATGGATATAACTGGGAAGCGAGCATTAATTTATATTGAATGCATTTCCATTTCCATTTTAAAAATACTTGCTGAGAATACTTTTAAAATTTAAATTAAGAAATATTTACACTGGCAGAGATCACATGAAATAGTTATTAACCCTTCAATTTTCAAGGAGGTGGTAGAAATCTGTTTGGGGACAAACTTTTTACCAGGGCCTGTTGTGACAGGACAAGCGTTAAGGGTTTTAAACTAAAAGAAGGTAGATTTAGACTAGATATATTGAAGAAATTTTTTACAGTGAAAAAGAAAGTGGTGAAACACTGTAACAGGTTCTCCAGGGGGATGCTAGATGTGCCATCCCTGCTAACAGAGTTCTGAGCAATGTGACTTAGTTGAAGAGTTCCCGGCATATTGAATGGGGCTTGGACTAGATGGCCTTTAAAGGTCCCTTTCCAACCCAAACTATTCTATGATTCTGTTAAATCAGACATACCAGTATGTAACTTCCTTGTAACTGCAGAAAAGCCAAAACACAGAATTTGTTCCATCTCGTAATAATTGGTGATACTTGCTCAAGACTTCAAAAGTGCCCATGGAGCTAAGTGAGATCTGCAGGGCATAGTATTACAACGACAAAACCTAAACTAATGTAAATTGTTGTTGCAGTGCTGAGGTCTCAGCTAATGCTAACTCCCGATTTACATCATTGACTTTACACATCATAAGTAATTTGAATCACCAAACACTGTGGCTACCTCCAGACTTGCTCTCAGCCATAAATTCCTCATCAGACTAAAACTCACACAAAGTTTATTTTGTTGGACAGAGGCCTATGCCATGCACTTTCATTTTGCAAGCCAGGACCATGAAAAAGGATGAAATTCCAAAATCATGCAAGTCTAGGTTTTGCCCAAGAACCCTCCTGGCTCCTGTACGGACACAGTAGGTACGTTGTGAGGGAAGGCATGTTCAACTACAGTCCCTCAACAGTAACCCTTGTGAGGAAACCACAGTGCCAAAACTGGCATCAAAATTGCCAGAAGATGTTTCCTGTGAGACTGCCTGGACCACATGGAGCAATGGCTAGCCATGTCACGTAGTATGCCCCATCTTAGAATAGCCAGGTCACCGTACCCCTACTCCTGGTATAAGAAGCCCCAAGGACAAGGTGAACAGGATGGTACATCACCAGGGCAGGAAATGCATCGCAGTTTAGCTGCACACACCTTTCAATGAGAACACATGACACAATATTGTGCACAGAAGAAAGAAGCCCTTTACAGGCACAGAAGTACAATCTAATTTGATTTATACAAAGCAAAGAGAAAAAGAGACAGAGACCCTTTGGAAATCAGAAATAATGCTGAAAACATGCTGGCAAGAAATTATTTTCAGATAAAAAATACAAATACATTCGTTTTCCTCTTAGGTTGCTTACAATGTACAAGACAGTGTACTACAGAATGAACAACTATGCTAAAAAGAACGAACAACTAAAACGTGGAACTTACATATGACGTAATAATCTTTGTTCTTCTGAAATTCCAGGCCCCAGAGATTAGGACTGAACTCTTGAAATTTGATGGTAAACTTAACATCTTGATCTGGTTTGGCACAGTTGAGTAGAGGTGTATTGTCCTTTTTAATAGCACAGTTATCTGCTTGGTCTTTATCAACCATGTAGACCTTATAATATTCATATTGACCAACAGTTTTAGAGTCCACTTTTGGGCATATAATATCCAGTTTGTCTCCTATCTGTGGATATAGTACCAATCCTTGTCCAGGAAGGAATCTAAAATAGGGAAAAAAAAAAGGGGGGGTAGGGAGGGAGAGAAGAAGAGGGAAAATGTGAGACACTTGATAAAATCTCATGCAGAAAAGTAGCAACTGCAGTGAACAGAAAGGAACAAACACAGTTTCCAAAACAAAAATGACACACTGAGCAAACCAAATCTTAATAGTTTGAGCCTAACTCAATATCAACAAGATGTTTATTTAGATCTTGTAAATTAGAGATGGATTGAATCCTAAAGCTCTTATCCCAGTTTTGGGGATTGTAGCAGGTTTTACATCTCTCTCTGGCAAGTACTGCTATTTCTTCCACATTTGGCATGTAGAGCAGCTAATGCAGTATCTGGTGGGCTACAATTCTGGTTTTCTGCTTTAGTAACATTTCTACTATTCCTGCACATATTTTGCTAATTTTGGACATAGAAGAATGACAAGAATAATTTTTCAAACCCTTGAACAACCAAGTGGGACAGGAAACAACTTAGATTTTAAGAGTTAACAACATGTTAGGATGCTGATTGATATTACTAGTATAACACAAAGGAACATCAGTCACTCAGCAGCACCATGCTTACAGACCCAGAATGGACAGAGATCTACCTGACCCAAAGACCACACGTGCTTCTGATAAAACACTTATATCCACGACAGTGTGACCACTACACTACAAGGATTTGTCTTCATAAACTCCAACATTACTGTCATTATTTTAGGGTTTTTTTGATTTTGTTGGTGGTGGTGTTTGTTTTTTATTTTGTTGTTGTTGTTTTTTTGTGCTAGAGGTGAAACACAGGTGTGCTTCTGCCTTAGTATGGGAACACTCACTACACAAGGAGACAGTAAGCTTTAATGTTTGCACCTAGGCATAATATTGCATCTTTCTAATCATAATAATTAACAGGTAAACATCAGCACTTCATTAAAGAAAAATATAAATAATTACTTATAGTATTGATTAATCCACAAAATGAGTAGCCTTGTTCTCACAAAGACAAAAGCCACAGCAAGTTTGTTTCTCTCTCCATTAAGATATATTTGTTCCAATTAAGGCCAAGAAGTGCATGTTTTAGAACGACAGCCAACAACACAATGTACTCGAATGCACAGACCTAAAAGACTGACTTTCTTTCCTCTTTCTCTTGCCTGCCAGCCTTTTCCAAAGATCTTCCTTAATGGAAAATCGGCCTGAAAAACCGACTGAAACAACTGCTGCCTAATGAACACCCTTCTCCAAGTGCTAGTATTTAAACAGCACACATAGTAAATCTAGCTTATTCACAGCCAACCTTCCTGGAAAGTTTAAATTAAGAGTATTAAGATCGACACAGAACAAAGCTGTAGGCGTCAGCCAGTGACCTCCAGCCTCTGGCTTGGAGAAAGGAGCCACCAGCAGTAGTGGTGGGGGAGAACTTACTAAATTAAAGGATGATGCAATGCCCCCCAAATTCTGCTTGCTCCCATACAATTCAAGTTTATGATCTGTGCTAATTGAGCAAGATTATTTTCACTCACAAAGCCTGTGTAAGAATTATATTTGTTATGAAGCAGCACGTAGCAGGACAAAGACATGTAATTACAGATTTAGGGAACTAGAACAATGAAATGTTATGGCAAGAAAAGCGACTGTTGATGTATAAATTACTGCACTCTTTTGTGCCATGCAGTGTAATTTCCAGACTGCAGAAACTGGGCTTGGCCACAGCTCCTCAAAATGAGATTGAAGTGGAGATGGGGCAAAGCTGCGCCTCCTCCCCCTCCAGTTTTCAGACATGCCAAAGGAATGCAGTGACTACCATTTCCTGAAAGCCGAAATGGCGAAACAAATGGGAAGGTGGGAATGCATCCTCAGAATTATAGGCTTAAAGAAGGACGACCCGATGTACGTGTACATGTGGCACTAAGGGACACGGGTTAGTGGTGAACACAGCAGTGCTGGGTTAACAGTTGGATTTGATGATCTCACAGGTCTATTCCAACCTAAACGATTGGTTGTATTATTCTGTGACTGAGGGAAAGGCCAGTTCTGCAAGGGCACCAAGAAAAGATGGGCAGGAAGATCCCAGTCTGCAAATATTCCCAAGGGAGTAGCACATATCCTGATTCTGGCTCTCCTCAGGGATCAACTCTGACCAGGCGAAAGTAAAGGGACAGAGTTTCTGAGCCAACCTCCATCACCTGTGACTGACTTCACCACCTCGTGTGACTACAGCCCCATTTTAACTTTGCTCCTGTGCAGCAGTGTTGTACACCAGGAAGATGACAATTACGCACGACAGGACAAAGGCTGGTCATTGTACGATCCCACTGCTGCAAATATTTCTTCTTGCCAGCAATTCTTCTTCACATACTGGGAATGTTTACTGTGAAACACATGAGATTTCAGAGGACTACATCTTTGCTTTTAAATTATTCAATTTAGATTTCCACACAGAACAAATATAAAAATTGTAAGGTTAGATAAATGCACCTGTGTTTCATTATCAATAATATGACCCAAAAGCTCCTCTGAAAAACAAAAGACACTGATTCCAATTTTAGACTTTGTGTATATACATGAAACAGCCACAGTACACATTCTCCATGCAAACTCTGAGCACAAACAGGATGGGTTAAGAAACAGCATGCCAGGCAATCCTCAGAAAGAGCTATGGGAGAGAAAGCACACTTGTGAGCCTTGGTTAAGTAGCCAAGAATAATAAATAATGGCCAGTCTTCGCGAGCGAAGATCCGGGGAAGGTCTTTCCACCTTCCAGCCTGCGCATTGGATTTTTTAGGTGAGACACAGTGTGCGCGGAACTGAGCCCACCCTTTAATCCTAAGGTTCATCTGCCGGGGCCAAGCAAGCTTGGACAGTGGCAGCGAGGTCCTTAGGACGTAGGTGGGTTGCCTTTAAGGGCTAACGAGCCCCACCTGCCCGGGAGTGGCCCTGACCGGGAATCGAACCCGGGTCTCGGCGGTGATAGCGCCGCGCCTTTACCACTAGACCACCAGGGGCTCCTGGTAGCCAAGAATTGCCCCATAAAAGGTAGAGGACAGAAATGCCCCCAACAGACAGCTAAAACTACATTTTACAAGAGCTTTAAACCAATGCACTCATTAGACTTTATGGTAGGGGAATATTCTTGCTATGACTCTGAAGTCTGTACAGTTTTAGAACTAAACTCAGTAAGTCTCCTTTCACTTGAGTGTCTGAACTTGCAGGATCTAACGCTGATAGGATTAGGGAAGAAAAAAGGTTGAAAACGCAAGGATTAATCTGAGAACTTGATTGTATTGAAATTTTTTCCACAGTTTGTAGTTTTGACCATGACCTTTGCGAGAGAGAGATTTTTCAAATTTACTTTCCTTATTTTCTTACAACAACAAAGCATGAATATGGATGGAGATAAAGCTTTGCTGTATGTATTTCAGTTCAACCACAAAACTTACAGGGGCTCATTAGTAGTAGGCATGATTATTATCCCTATATCCCTGTATCCTTTTGCTACTGTAGTTTTTATAAAGACTTTAGGTAAATAATTTCTGAAGCTATTTATGAAATGTCAGGAGGATTAAGACTATTGTTTTATGATTCTATTTTTGAAGACCTTCTACCTGAAAAATAAAAGAAAGGACAACATACATTCAGAATTAGTAATGGATGAATCCTGAATCTTTATTTTCACAAGTGTTCATGTAGCTTAACTATTCTGGAGTAGCATCAACACTGACGAAATATTTGCAGGATAGTGTCTCTAAAAATTATGTTAATGAAATGGCTTTAAAAGTCTGATCAGAATGTGCCTTCAACCAATTAAAAAGCTTTTTTTCCATCAAAACAGAAATAGAATAAAGATGGAGCAAGAGGTTTTCAGAATCTTGTGAGGGATCCTGAGGAGGCTCTGTTGCTCCAGTGGTGGCTTGGGACAGTGGCATGCTCTCTGAGCAGTCGGGATAGTGAGAGTACTGGAACCACTGCTGTCTGAAAAAAAGCTCACTTTCTAACTTTCTGAGTTTCAGTTTTAAATATTATTTACTAGGAAACTTACATATCAATATAGGCCTCTGTACCCCACCAGAAGCTCAGGAGACAAGCTTAGCGAGCTTCCTAACTCATTTCTGTCAGCAGTCAGATATAGCAAGACTCTTAGAGCATTTGAAAAATCCTGCTCACAATAAATAATCCTGGTGCTTGCTGTGAGAAAGCACAGAAAAGTATATTAAGTACCATATAAGCTGTACAATGAAATCCATGCACTTTCTGTCTGGTACTTTTGGATACAGATGGCATTTTTACTGTCAGCCCAAAACTGGTGTACTGTGGGCGACATTTGACACCTGTGAAAGGCCCATGGATGTGAATCCCTCCCACACGTCCAACTAATCATGCAGCTTATCAAGTAGTATCAACCTGCAGAGCTCCAAACATTTTTTGAAATAATTATATTTGAACAAAAAGTCACATGACACACAAACAGAAAAAAGGAACAGAGTATCTTGTTCCCCACTCACACCAACGTTACAATGATTTTACCTACCATATTTATTATAAGGCCCAGCAGCAGTTCCCGGCAATAATGTACCCTTATTGGTCAAAGTCCTCAAGAAGTTAAATTTGATTGTGAAATGTTATAAAAACATAAAATGTATTTTTTGCACAGTTTCCAAATAACTTCTTAAGAATCTACTTACTGTTTAGAGAAACTTAGCACATTCAACCATATTAAATTACAAAGGAATTTTGCTTAATGATAACCACTCAGACCTTCCTAATCTCATAATAGCAAATTCTCAAAAAAAAAAAACTTAACCTACCCACACTATTATTCACTGAGAGTATTCTACCATTTCTTACTACACAGTCATTTCTGAAATTGTAAAATTAAGAACAGATAAAATTCTTAGAGAAATAAATTCTTAAGAGCTTTTGTTAATCAGTACTGACTGATGTAACCAAGTGTTTTGTCAGGCTTTTTCACACTTGCAAAACTATACAAACATATATATATGTACACTTACTATAAATATAGATATGCACACTTAGCTTTAATGATATTCTAGTAATTATAAAATAAACACGATTTTAGAAAGCGTGTTAGTACTTGTTGCAAGTCTTGTATATTTAACTGGGGAAACAGTGCCAAACTTCTGTGCTTTAACAACTTACCTGAACTAATTGGTGTAGGCAGTTAGCTTTAAATTAATGTCACAAAAATAACCCTAAAAATGTGAACAATCAAGACACTTCTTAAAATGCAGCCTGAAACCTACTGTTAGGGAATCCTACCCACCTAACTTTATGAAGTTTAACTACCAGCCTGACTATAAAGTTATTCATTGAAAAGTTTTATTAAGGAAATTACATGAATACTAATAACACACTATGTTACTCCGTTACTTATGAAACTGCAAACTGAAACAGAATACAGAATGACATTCCACATACAAGTCTTTACTGTTTAAAAAGAATGGTTATTAAACAGTATATGTATTCATCACCTGACTTTTGAGAAAATAACATTCATATTTTGAATATCACTTTCTCCAGAGGAGAAATATTTAAGCAAGGCAAGTCCTAACCAGCTTGATGCAAAGCAAATAAAAGCTTCGGGAAAAGGCTAATGATTTCAGTAAAGTAACAGTGGGCTAATTATGATGAAAATCAGTTTATTGATTCCCAAAAACACTGAACTGAATCAAATTCAAAAACATAGACCAGAGCTCTCCTTTGCTCTATACAAAGCTTTCACATTAGCTTCTGTCATACTCAACATCATATACAAAGATACGCCATGTGGATATAATGTATACACCCAGCTGCAAACATGAAACGCTTTTTTTTGCAGAAGCAGTGATTTTATAGGACTCATCTCACTCCAATTTAAATGGATTAAGTGAACATGAGTTCAATGAGAAGAGGATCATTAGCTGCTGTGGACAGACAGAAAAACAAGCTTCATCAAAACAAGATTAATATGGAGTCTGAAAATGGGTATCTAATTTTGTGAAAAAGAAAGGCACTATGCTTACGTGAACTCTCTGAGAGAAAAAATACCATAGAGTGACACAGCAAGATGACAGACTGGCTTTATACACAGACTAGCAAATAAAACTTTGAAAGCAAAAAGAAGTACAGCACTTCATATTATTAAAATTATTTTAAGTGAATTATGGAAGCTACTTTTCTTTGCCAGTGCAGTCTTATTAAATCATTTTAATACTATAGTGAAGTTTTACAGAACATGCTCAACAGGGATGTTTCTGAATTTAAATAAAATTTAAGAAGTTTAATCTGCTGACCTTTATTTATATGTAACATTTTTCCACACAGTTAATGAAACCGTTCATGTAAGGAATAGTTACAAGCACTAATGGGACTTGCAGGCTAGAAACTAAATGGAATTCAAACATATAAATACGCAAATATATTCATGCTCATTCCTTAAGATTTTTAATGGCAAGTACCACATTATACAAAGCCAGATTATAAAACAACATAACACAAGTTGGTAAAACTGCAGCTCTTGTATTTCTCACTTCTACTGTAAGGGAAGAATGCTCCCCTGCAATAAAACCTGCAGTAAGACTACAAATGCTTTGAAACAGTCCCCTGAAACCATAGCTGATCTTCATCCCGGGGCTTGGGGCACCTCCTTCTTCTTGCCCTTCCTCACCTCTGAAGGAGCCCACATTCTTTCAGACTAGCTGAGGCAAAGACTTGCAATGCACTGAAATTGTATTTTCCTTTAATCTCAACTCTGGACAGAAAATGCAAGTGGTGCCACCATTTCATGTGTCCCAAGGAGCCATGCAAATAGGCACCGTTCTTGGTGCATTTTCCTGAACCTATTCTTACTGAAATTGGTCGCAAAATTTCTATCGACTTCAGTAGGGCAAAACGATGCAATATGTTTGCAACTGAAATCTTAATAATCTACACAAGAATGATTATGTAGCCTTATCATGCTTTCTCAAATTTTTTAGTGGACAGGGAATTAGAAACATATAAAAATTTTAGCCCTTTCATCTATCCATTCATCGTACTACCTTTAGCAAAATACTAGCAAGGAAGACATTTAAAATTTCTAACAGCTGTAAAAGAAGGATGGCCTGACAGTGCATACACTTCTCCCAAAAGAAAATATTTTTTTGCATGGACCTGTGGGATTTGACAATCAAACTGTACCATCACATCACACACAGTTCTGGTGAGTCATGAACTTCCTTCAAAAAATAACTCTTAAGACTAGTCCTGTTGCAGGGATACACTAGTTCACCCCAGATTAGAATGGTCACAAGTCTAAAGGTGTCTAGCATTTGAGAGAGCACAAAACCTGCAGCCAAGACATGATATTTGGCAAGAACCCTACCCCTTCCATCATTCACATATACAGAAGGTCACTTGCAACCTGGTACCAAACACATTTTATTGGAGACACTCAAAGAGAAAAGCTGGTTCCTTAAAAGCTGTGATGTTCAAGGTTACAGATGTGATCTTGTCCTGTAGAAAAAGTAAATAAGCCAAAGGAGTTGCCACAGACTCTCCTTCAGCACTATCCCAATCCTGGGTAGGGAGGTAGCAGAGGTAGGTGACTCTGCAATCCCTGTCCAGGGAATCATGTCATCTCAGGGTGCGATCAGGGCATCTTGGAGTGACCACGGATACCGGGGCACCAGGACCCTCCCTTTCCCCAGCCCACCTCACTGGGCAGAGGCAGCACCCTGCCTTCAGCCACCCAGCACGCAGAAGGGTTTTGCTGTTAAGACAGCATATCTGTTTCAACCAAGCGTCAGCTCTGCCTGCAAGAGAGGGTTTAGTTGTGCTGGAAAACTGCCCTTGCCCTCACTGCTTTGGCTCTCACTTTCAGAACAAAGCAAAAAAACCACTTACACAACTAAAACCTTCAGACCAACTTGTGTTTTACCCCTCTACCCCAACAGAAATCTAGAGTGCAAAAACGAATGCCTGTTTTTCTTCCCATAAAAGTTAAGTATGTTTTCCCTGCTTTCAAAGAAACTTCTGAGAGCAACTATCTATCTGTCTTTTCCTGTACAATGTGGTTTTTTGCACAAGAATATACAACCTGGCTCAGAATATTTACTACAAGGGTAAGGCATGAATGTTGAAAAGATATACAATCCAATTTTTTACTGAAGTTAAGGATTTTTTTTCTTAAAAATAGAGATTTTATAATCAGTTTTCATACATGACCTCCACATAAGGCACTATTAATAGCAATTAAGTTTCAGTATTATGTGCAGAAAGCAATTACTGCTCTACTAAAAGTACTTAAAGCACTAGAGAATTCTGATCCATTTACTAAATCAATTCCTGTTACCACAAAAGAACCACTAATGTGCTTCAGGACAGTCTTCTAACTAAGAAAAAAAAAAAAAAAAAGGAGGATGGATATGACCAGTGTTCTATTTTAAAGTGTATTATATTAACATTTCATCAGCATTTACAGAAATATGAACCTCACAGCAGTGCTGGACTTACTCAGCTTCACCAAACAGGGAATCATTGCCCACTTGCTCCGATGCAGAAGCATGGAAACATATTCTCCTTTTTATTTCATTTCAGCAGAAACGTGCTTTCTACGTGGAGTTTAAAAACTGCAAGTGGCTGCAGTGGAGAGTAGCAGCCAATCTGTATAAATGGCTTATTCTGAGGAATTTCTGAAAGAAAAAGCACTCAGTAGGTGCATTGTAATTAGTTGCTCTTTCTAGTTACCTCTTGACAAATGATGCATGCGAGTCTGGATGAGTGCCCAACTCTTGACCCATGCCACCACTACACACTTTAGTACTTCAAGCAGAAACTCCTAGCCTCAGCATTCTTTTCATTTTGCTTTTTCCAGAAATGTGGCACTAGTAGTGCACAACATGAGAATCAGCCATGATTAACAAAGTTGGAATTCTTTCAGAAGTGCTTCATATAGCTATGTCCTAAATATATCTGAGGGGAGCTGAGCTTCCTGCCTTTGATTCCTTAGAAATATGTAGCATATTTCAGGACCCCATTAAAGGACAGAAGTACAGAGAAATGCACAGGGCAAACATTATTCTCACAACATTTAGTGACATGCTTTGGCAACATTTGTAAGCCTTTCAAACAGAAAATATTCATGTGATCATTACAGGAGATTATAAACCTATTGAGAAAAGCAACTTTTGACACAAAAAACACCCATAAAAATAAACATTTTTTTTTGGATAGCACTTTACTGCCCCCTTTTGCACTCTAACATTAGAACAGGTTTCAACATAAACATATGTCTGAGAAGCACTGTGAAACACTGTGAAGATATGGAGTAAAACGAGTCACCAGTAAGCTCTCAGGCACTGCTTTGGTGACATCTTCCACTTGCCTAAACTGCAAACAAACGAAACATCTAGCTTTGATTGTTCTTAACCTTCCATGGAAGAGATCAGTAATGGATGGTTTAAATTACTGCCTTCCATTGTAATCTGCATGTATATGGGCAACTGGAAAAGAGGGGGATATTGCTCATTAACACTAGTTGTCTCTACAGCATAATTTTCTAAAGCAAAGATCATCTGCAACTTGAGTTTGGTTTATTCATCTAGATGACAAAGGGCTTTCCAGTCTGAGGCCATTCATGTGTTAGCAATGCCTGAACTGAAAGGATGGGTGTATCCTTCAGAAGAAAACTTCACAAACTAGCAGGCAAGAATATTTTCATGAAAGGTGAAGACAGGAAGCCTAGACATTCAAATACCCTGCAAGCCTACAGGCATAAACCAGTTCTGCAACTCTACACTGCAATTACAGTCAGTAAAGAATCAATGTATGTCTATGTCCACATAGATCTGCAAAAGGTAATAAATCTATAGTCTAGTGGCCAGTTATTTACAAAATACTAATTCATTATGACAGAGCCAGAGGGGGACCCATCCTGTCCCAAACCTCAGCTTCCATTTGACAAAGTCCATGTGCTGCTGTGTACACTTATATTTAAACTTAATCCATTTTCCTCTGTCATCCTACAATTACAGTACAAGTCACAATAATATTAAATTTCACTGCCTACAGCATTGCACAATTGAACCATTACTGTAATGAAAACTGACTCCCTTTGATATTAACACTGGTGTTTTCTCTCATTTGCTAGCCATGAAATACAGGAAGAGACCAATGTTGTTTTAATTAAAGAATTGTTGTTCAAAATATGCTACTGGGAATATTAAAGTAGTTCTTTGCTCTCGCGGCAAAGATAATCAGCTATTTCTATGTTTTGAATATTGGGAAAAAAATAAAAAAGAAAGTAAAATAAAAAAATCTGTGCCATGAATTCAGCGTAACACAAAACCACTGCTCTACTTGACTTGTGCTCAGAGAGGCAGGGTGTGCCAAACCCAAGAGAGATGGTGCTTTATTGAAAAAATGCAGAGTAGTAGTTAGCATGGAACACAAAGACAAACTAAACCATGTGTGTTTCTTCCACAAGTCACTAAAGTCTTAGCTTTAGAAAGCTAACAGTGAGCAGCTGGCATTTGCCAAAGAACTACTTTTCAAAAAGTGCAAACCAGATTGTTCTATTGCTGTGGTATTCTGTGCTCTTCTCCACCATTCCTGTTAGAAAAACAAATGTCTTATATGGGCCACAATGTAAGAATGCCAACCAAAGTTTGCAGTCTTCCTTCTCTTAACTACAGTTTGCTCACACCTGTACAGTCTTGTTTCAGGACATGCTCCAAGCAAAGTCTATAAAAGAGGGCGGGGACTGTCTTTTAGTTGATGAGACATTAATGATCAGTGATGATATCTCAAATTCAAAGAAAAAAAATCTCAGCTGCTTGGCAGTCTTTAGAAAATATATTATTGCATACCATTTGCCTGCATAAGTAAACACTGGAAGTAGAAGTTGTTAACTCACTACTTTCAGGAAAAGTTATGTCGAATCAATAACAGCCTTGTGTAAAGGTTTGTATAACAAATCTATTTTGGCAAACCATTGTCATGTCAAGGAGAAAATGACCTTGAGCAAAAACCCAATGGGAGATATGCAATCAGTCTGCACTTGTTTCTTGCATTAAACCCCAGATTCAGCCACTCACAAGCACGAAGATCCTACGTTCTTACATTGTGTACCAACTTCTCCGAAGTTTGACTGACTTGCAGAAGCAACATAAACTGGATGGCTGCAGCCACCTTCAAGGCAGTAGCAATATCTGACCTACCAAGAACCAGCTTTTGGCCCACTGCAAGTCTGAGCTTCTCAAATGAAGTCACACTGACACTGGATTAGTTAAAAAAGTTCTGTAAACACCCAGAAGGGCATTACACACGGCTGACATCCCTGCCCCGAGAGGAAGAGTCCATCATAGGGGTTCAACGGAAAGCTGGGGACAACAGGAATTCCAGACACTCAGTTTTAACTCATTGCTCTGCTCTCATGAGACACTGACAATTCATTCAGCTGCTAGGCCTGCGCACCCCTTGCACATTGGGTTCTCTCTCAGGGGAAAGCAGGGGCTCTTGGGAACAGCCAGGTCATCCTCAGTGATCAGTTATCAGTGGAAATGTGCTGCTGGCAATACACCAAACGGTGAGCAAAAAAAAGCACAGAAAACTCAGTTCCAGCAGAGTTATCAGTGCAACCAGACTCCAGAGGCACAGCTGATGAACCTGCTCAAGCTCACAGCTGGCACAAGGGATCACCACTGGTACTGACTACTGGTAAGCTACACATCTCTTTCCAAATGCAGACAGGGTTGTAGTTTCTGACATAATTTTCTGATATTTAAAAAAGAGCACTGAAGCTTCAGAGAGATCTGTATTTGTCCAAGCCCAAAAAACCTCTTCACTCTGGCCTTGGTTCAATACAGCTCATGCTTAAATTCATCCCGCTTCAGCAAAAATACTCAGCATTCAGCACATGCTTGACATGAATTTTTCTCAATAAGAACAGTTTACCAAGTCAGGCCCTAGGAACACAGTGCAGTCCTGCTTGCCTTGGTGTCACACACAGATCCACAAAATCAAAAAAACTACAATAAGTTAAAAATTTAAGAAGAATTGGCTTTTGGTTTTCTTCAAAAAGTGCCTAAAAACTGTCTGATAGAAAGAACAATGATTACCATTAAAAAATATCTTTTAAAATATTTTTCACACAGACTAGTAATCTTGTCTGCCAGTGTGACTTTCCCTGTTCAGGTTAATCTATATAGCTCAGAAATACCCTGGAAAAAGAAACACCCCAAAAACCTGAAGGTCAAGTATTCTGGTTCTGAACTAAACTTAAATTAATTAAACATGAAGATAGCAACTGAAGTGTGGACAGATAATGCTATGGGACTGCAAATCCCCAAAAGGAATCAAGATGTTCCCAGCTCCAAATTTACACTTTTATCCAGTCAGGTATAGAAACCAACTGGTGCTCAGGCAGTAGGTAAGCAGATGGCAAGCACCAAGCAAAAATGAAACTGCGAAACGATGCACCACCCGAAGAGTCAGAAGAAGCGCAGTTATGTGTGCTTCTACCAGTGCTCACTGTACAGGTTCCTTAAACAAACTGCTTCAAACTTGCAGAACATCAAAAGCCAGATGGGTCTCCCTGAATGAATCCACAGGCAAGCAGCCAGGATTCCCGTTTGCTGCAGAAATAGGCCTGGACTTGATTTGAGTCTTCTTAGCTCTGACAAGCTGAAGTCTGGCAGAACTCCCAATCCAAAATAAAATAGCATTCAAGCGAGACTGAGCTTTAACTAACAATAATAATAATAATAATAAAAATAATAAAAATAAAATTTAAAATCCCTCTTTTTAGCTTTAAAATGCACTTCCCTTTACAGTGCAGTGTTCACCTTTCCCACCGCTGCTCTCTAGTTTGAGTACCGAAGTAAACGCACTATTCAAAAAAAAAAGCTAACAAACAGAAGCAATTTGCAGCATCACAGATTTTTCAGCCTAACATTATCATTCCACTATCTAACCTATCCTCCTGCGTAAGACAAGCCAAATAACTTCTCATTTTCCATTGACATATGTAAAACTTGATTATGCTTTAAAGTGTACAAAGCTCTGATCCTACTAAATAAAGTTTTGTAAATCTTATTTTAGCCATCAACTACGAGACATTTAAAAAGAACACTATAGGTAGGAAACCCATCTTATAGTTATGTATATGCCATACACCAGGAATGATTCACCTAGCAACATAATCCTCGACCAGTCTTTATCTTTTTTGGCTTGGAACTTATGTTTAAAACCAGAAGAAAGCATAGACTATTACATCAAAGTTTAAATCAGTTGCACTATAATTATCATGCTGATACCGCAATAAACACTGGGTGTTGGCTGGCCAGGATTGCCAAAAAAGATAGAGGTCCTGCCCTTATTTGCTGTCTCTGACAATGTATATAATCACATCAAAGCAAAGTTCTGTGCATTACAGTTAACAGAAAAAAAAATCTGGATGTTCCCTCTCCTAGACTAAAATGATAGATTTTGTTCATTATAAGAAAATTTAAATTTTGCCTATAATGAAAAAACAATTATAATGCAAAGCCCTTGCAGGCTTGCAAGACTTGTAGTACTCATTGAAATCACAGGAGGTATTTTCATGGAGTTGGAATAGGAGCTAGACAGGAGCTTTGAACATATTTATCCCCTTGAAACTACAAATACAAAATACAAAATGAGATTTTCGTATATGAAATTTAAAATTATCTATTGTAATTCCGTATTTAAGTCTGCTCAAAGACTTCTGAAAACCAGGGTAAGATTAAACACGATTTTACAAGGACAGAAATGCTAACAGAAAACCCCCAGATAATTAAAAATTACACTGAAGACCCTTAAAGTTTAGGAAATTTCTGTGTGTATGCTTATTGTTTCGGGTCTTAAGATCTATCTGAGGGTGAAGGAGCATTACAAAACTGGTTTTTGTTCTGCCATTTTGTTTTCATACTAGGCTTTCAGAAACATACTGAGCTCAATGTACTTGTTTTCTCAAAGCCTCTCCACTGTTCCCTGTGAGGGTTTTTTTCCCCATCTAGGGAACAGGAGTGCAAATTGCAAAACCTCTGTGTTTTAAAGACAACTTCGAGTTTATGCCAGTGAAAACTCCTTCAGGAGAGGGGAACCTGGAGGGGAAGGACTCTGTGTGTGCGCTGGGAGAGGTGGGGTGCGCTGCCCCCCAAGATGCTCTCCGTAGAGGATTCCCCACTTCTCCCTGCCAAACCTGTCGGGCCTTATCTGGGACATTTCTGAAATGTGACGTGACAGGCAGGTTCGAAAGCTAAACGTTGGATAATGGTGGGCAAACAAAGGACATCGTTTTTTGCATTATTTCTTTAATTACTTTAACCCTCGTTCGAACAGAAAGCATAAGGCCAGAGTAATTCAGCTTCTCTCTTTGTCATTTGCCTGCCATAAATATGCACCAGTCTGCATTTGAAAAGCTGAAGGAGGCCGCAAGCTTGCTGGACATTTATCATGCTCTGTTCCCTGTTAACAAGCAAATACTTTAGCTGAATGGCCCATTAGCAATCATTGTCAAATGCAGAATGCAAGGTGCTTGGATGTGACCGGCCTGTAAATTAGATGAGGGTGCTCCTGAGCTTTGGAGAATTTCAGCAAATGAATTGGATCTTTTGATATAGATTTGTGAAGGTTAAGTTGCAAGACAGGAAACCTATCTGAGCACTTCAGGCCCCCTGTATTCTGTCTGCCTCGCTATATGCACTTGTTTATTTTTCATTTGTTAAATCACATCAGCATCAGCAGTTAAACAGTTCAGGGTAAGGAGTTCCCTTTTCAGTCAGATTTGTGAAGACTTCCAGCATACCATCGGGTAGGATAAGAATGATAAATTCAAGCATTAATTCGTAATTAACATCTTTATATAAAAAAAGGAAAAAAAACCCAAATCAAAACAAAAAAACCCCAACCCACTTTAAAAGTGTCCGAGCCACTGCCAAACAAACAGCATGAATTCCATTTTGCCGAGCTCATCCCAGGCTCACTCCCACTAAAGAAAGACACAACTGTTATTGTAGGCTTTGGTGTTTTTTCCTCTTGTGTCTAGACTGTGCTCAACAAATGCTGAGTGCTTTCTTTCCCCCCTTAGCAGACAAATGAGCAGGCAATAAAGTAGGTATTTCTCATTTGAATCGTACCCCTGATTTGCAATGTAATGCTGACTTTAAGTTGAGGGTGTTCAGGGTTGTCAGCTGGGTAGAAAAGCAGGTATTAACTATTTAGAAGGCTCTTTAAAAGAAAAGGCAAGAAAAATACAAATCAAAGTAGCTGCACTAGGAGAGGTATTTACTACCTTTACAGCTGCAGATTGATTAAAATAAATGACAGAACATGGCTAAATTGTCTGCAGGCTGAACTCAAGGGGCCGACAGCAAACTCATCCGAGTGATTGTAAGTTGGGGGGGGGGAGGAGAGGCAGATGTTTATCTCGTTCATTTCCAGATTTCAGCCTGCCTTTCGAAAATAAACACCACCTAGAGACCGAGCCAGATCCCTCTGGTTATCTGCAGCCTGACTGGTAAATAGGAATGGATGCTGTTTTGTTTGTGGCTGTTTTGTTTTGTGTTTTTCTTTTTTTCTTTTATATTTTTGCAGGACAGGAAACACAAGAGATGCTCTGAAGTATCACCTGGCCAAGGCATAGACAATGCAGCGTGTTTATCTTTGCTGCTCCCATAGAGGGTGAGATGGAGACCACAGACTGAAACACAGCTGAAATCAAAAGGTCTTTGTTTTCTTTCCAGATAACCCCAATCCTACCTATCCCCTCTGCTGTCTATGCCTTGCCAGCATGCTACTGCCCGAAGCCCTAACAGATTAAGGCAACAAACCCCAAGTGCAGCCAATTCTTCAGAAAGGCTGCTGCTAGGGCAGGAGTTAAAAAGGAAAATCTTCCACACCTCACAATTGCAGCCATCTCAAGTTTTAATCGGCCCCCATCTCGGCAAAAAGCAGTAAATGAAATCTATCTTTACCATATTATACACCACCAATGAGCAAGAACTGAGCAGCTTTTCTTCACCGCTTCAACCACCCTAAGCCACAAGTAGGCCTTTCATACTTCCTAATCCCGGCCCCCAAGTTTTGTGCAGTTCTCACATAATACCTTACAGCCCGGAGCAAGGCCCTTAGTTTATAACACCCCTTTCAGAGACGTGTCATTTCTAACATCAAGCTAATCTATATGTTGCCATGGCATCACCCTTTATCTGCCTTTACATCTTATGAACTGCATGGATTTACCACATTATTTTTATCTGAAAGACAGAAAATGGTGGTTTTATTGCCATACAATCAGATTACTGCTGCTAGTTTCTCTATGCCTTTTTACCATACTTCAATCAAAAGGGATCAGTTTCTTTATACTCTGCCCTTGATTTACATTACATCTGTAAAGACCTAGTCTGGGTTGTAATCCCCTTATTAACTATGACCAGGGTTGATTTGCCTAAAAATAAAAGCAAATTGTGTCAGACCTTTTCACTTTGTTTTTGATTCGGAACTACAAAATGGATTACTAAAGAAATCTTCAGAGTTCACACGGCTGGTATAGTACTGAATTTAAAATGAGAATTAAACAAGTTAAACATGGGAGCTGTGTCAATGGTTTACATTTTCCATCATGGGAGAAAGGCTGAACTGCATTTGTCTTTGTGTTCTCTGGCTTTAAAGAGACAATGAAGCCACAGGAGTTTTTTCCAAGCTCTTCTAACACTGTCCATTTGCCATCCTCCCTTCCTCTGCTTTTTCATGCAACTCCCCCATAAACTCTTCTCCCTTGCTGCTTCCTCCCCACCCTCCCAAAAAAGCCTCCCCTCCCCCAAGACAACAGTGTTCTGGTTAAAAGTCTATATTCAGTGGTACTGAGTATTTTAATCAAAATATTTCAAGTAGTTTAACATTCCTATGTAAGTTTCCACAACGCCTCACAAGGAATGAGCTCATAAGGAAATCCATGTAGATGTATGATAAATGACCAGAAAAACAGGTTTCTTTATGTCAGCAGCCAAGGCAGACAGACACTAGGCAAACATGAATAACATTTTAATCACTATTTTTTCTCAGAAGAACACTTTCTTCTCATTTGCAACAAGCAATTTCAAGTACTGCAGGTTTGTACTGACACATGAAGACCAAACAATAAAAAAAAACCTCCCCAAAACAGGCCTGCCTGTGGCTGCTGCTAAGGGCTGAAAGGCCTGTCTTTGCCAGCGTGTCACAGCAGTCACCTCAGCTCCTCTGTTGCTAACTTCCCATGACGGGAACCTTGGCCGAATTTGAGATGATCCAGAGTTTCGCACCTCGAGCAATGTGATCTCCTCAGAATAAAATAGGGAAGAGGGAAAAAAAAGGGAAAAAAAAGGGGGGTGAGGGAGGCATTCTTGTGTGTGGGAAGAGGGAGAACTTAAGTGATTTTAGCATGACTTTTAGTCACTGCCTCTCCAAAAGCAATTACTTCATTAAACAAAGTGAAATAATGTAGCACAGCTTACAGATAACATGCTTTAAGATAATTACTATAAATAATATAGCAATTATACTGCACATATAAAAGGCTGGAGAAAATAATGTGCTAAAGAAATCAGGCTTCAGTTTATTCTGAATTAATTTTGCTAATTCACTTGTGCTTCAGAGACCTGGCTACAAATGCCAGAGATATCAAATGAACTGGAAGCCACCACTTGTTCCTTCTCTTAGCATGCCAAGTGTCAATAGCTATGTTTTGGGTACAATTTAGGAGCATGTGTTTAAATCATTTTAACCTTCCACTCCTGTTTCTTCAGCTTGAAGCTGTAATTGCTGAGGTTAGAATGTGCGGTCCCACAGCACAGGAGTCCCAAATAAATTCTTGTCTAGCTGTGAGGCTCCCAAACATGTTGTGAGATATCGTTTTAGCAAGCTCTTTGTGTTCTGCCTGGCTAGCCCGGTCCTGTGAAACAAGGGCTGTCCATTACCTACAGTTTATCATCCTGACAAAATGTGAGGAATGTGGATGTGAAAGCACTAACAATTCCACCCCTGGTGCTTTCTCCTTTTTTTCTCTCTGTATTAAAACCGACAAGATTAACCCAAATGCAAACTGCAGAGCATAGTTCAAGGGGCTATTCAATCCGTAGTGAATGTGCACTTGTTTACCTACAAAAATAAGAATTTCAGATACAATGAAAAGCAGACTAGTCTATATGCTACTGAATAGAACATTTAACAGGGTCATCAATTGTAGTTTATTTTATCAGTTTCTGACATGTTAGCATTCATTCAGAGGCGGGCTGTGAAACATCCCATATATAACTGGTTATCAGAGGGAGAGAAAAACCGCTATATAACCTAACTTAATCAGTGTCAAAGGCACCACTTGTGAGGATAACCCTCCACATGTCTGAAGAAGAACCGCCCTGCTCGCCGGCCTATAGCACGCAGGGAATAATGATACTTAGACATAAGCAATGCTCTTTTGAATGAGATTCCTCTACTGTTCCACAAAAAGGCACCCCATAACACTACGTGCAGCCCTTCGTATCAAGGGCGGTGCTGAGCCCTTGTGAGGTGAAACTGAGGTAACCCGTGCTATCTGCATACAGTGGCAAGCAAACAATGGCAGAAACAACACAGGCATAAAGTCCCCCCCCTTAAAAAGTGGTAATGGGAGTTAAAGCTACAGAGTATTTTTTCCTCAGTGTTTTCAGGATCAGGAGATCTAAAGTTCTTCAGATGATAAGTCTGTAAAGTTTACCAAGACCATCTGCAACAATGAGGTTTAACCTCCCAAATAATGAAGTCATAGGTATAATTATTTTATGGAGGTCACTTCAACCTCGTGATTTGGTCGAGGCAATAAAACAGATCTCTAAAAAGGAGGGGGGGAACAAGGGAGGGAGCTCTGTGTTCAAATAGCTACTGCATGCTCTCCATCTCAGCCACCTGCTAGAAATTATAACCTCTAGACTTCAGTGCAAAACCAATTCAGTTTATACATTCACCTTAACATAATATTTATTATTTCATACTACATATTAACCTGACTAACAACTTCTGCCAGCATTTAATTGCCTACCTGTTCAGCAGATTTATGTGTTGAGGCTTTCAATAGAGTTAAATGCACTGCTTCCCTGAATAAATTAAACAGCACCAAAGATAGTTATTATTTCAAACCTAGAAAGGAGCTTTATTATTATACCATGCCAAGATCTATTCAGCAGCTTTACTTCTCAAGCTAACATTCAGCTTGAATCCAGAGTGAGGACAATCTCATCTAAGGAGAAATTATTCACTATCCTTCAGGCAAACAACTGTGAGAAGAATTAGTAAGAAATCCTGCTCTGAGAAGTGGAGCTGCCTTACCGGCAGCAATATCAGGAATGCATTTGTAAGCCTCCTCAAACTCCAGGCCTCCAAGTGGCCTATAAATCACTAGCCCCAGCAATTGAAAAGACTAATTTTAATAGTGTACTTCTTCACTGTGGTGATTAAGCCTCAATGAATCACTCAAGAAAATTCAATTACATCAGCAACACAACCTATTTTTAAGCGTGCATTTAAGTTGAAAAAGTAATTAGATATTATCATTAGATCTACCATTAACAACATTTAAACCTTTTTTGTAATCAAACAGTTTAGAATTAACTAAATGGAAACATAAATCGTGTTTGATAAAGGAAGCATATCCTCAGGCTCTGTAAGATCGTTGAATTCAGCTGCTCGGATACTTTCGTTTCACTGATGGCTAATAAACGCGATCAAGGTAAGTTAAAAAAAGCGAAAGCAGGTTGGGGCTGGCGGAGGAGAGCTCGGATCAGCCGGCTCTTCTGCTTTGGAAGAGTGACCTCTGTAGGCACAAACCCAGCAAGGGCTAGGATGCAAAAGCCTTCCCCTTCCTCCAAGGCCGAGCCAAGGCTGTTTTCCACCAGCACAGCAGGCCCACTCCTGCAATGCAACCCCAGCCTTTGCCTTTCGAGAGCCTAAAGAGCCTTATAAAGCCCGCTTTATAACCGGCCAGGCCGCTTTATCCTCTGATGTGATGCCCTGTCTTTCTTAAGTCAAAGAAAGGCTTCAGCTATGTAGCATCATGCAAGTGCTGAGCCAGTGACTGGAGCTAAAGTTTAACAGGCTTCCCACCTGGTGCATATACAAAATGAGCATTTGTCAATTAATGTTACAAATAAAGACACCGAATTGAGTAGTCCACAGCGTTCCTGTTAGACGTTTTTAAAGAAATATCAGAAAACTATGCGGTAAAGAAGTTTTACAGAGATATAAAAAGCATTCACATTATTAAAAAAAAAAAAACCAAACAGAAATCTGTAGCGATTTTTTTCCTTCAGTGAAAACAACAGGAGATAATGATGCCTGTAAGGCAAGGCTACTTGATAAACCTGAGATGCTACTTTCAATTCAAACTTTGAAATCTTCACCAAACTCCTGGAGATCCTGCCACCTACGCAGAATTAATCCTTGATCCAGGAAATACTCCATTCATTCTTGTCTCATCACCACATAACACTTCCTCTACAAACTCCCCTGGGAAAACAAGATGTGTACTCACTGGACTTAATGGGAAATTCTAAATTCAATTAACACAGTGCATATGGCTTAATTTTAAATATCTAAACTTGAAGATAGAACATGTGTTTAAAGAAATTATTTTAACCCATTTCTGGTGTTGCATCACTGGTTTAAAACTCCCTAAACTCATTACAGACTATTTCTTCTTACTGCGATTTCTGTTTTATAAACTAGTGGTTATAATCACAAAAGTTCTCACAACTGCACAGAGCCAATTTCCACTTTGTTATGTCAAAAATTCAAGGGGAGAAAAGAGTAGCAGAATTAGCTTTTCATCACTGCCTCAGACTTCTTTTTAGAAGGACGGCCCACTTTCCAGAAGTTCCTCTTTCCAATAGCAATAATTTTGTATGCTTAAGTAAAGAGGATTTTTTTTAAAGGATACGCTTCTATTTTAAGAGTGTGCTTTAAAAGAGAAGTCCTGGGAACGCATGTACATTTTTGCCTGGGTTTGTTAATGAAGAATGACACTAAATGGTTGTGTGATGGGTAATGCTTAGTTCATTACTCACTGACATGTGCCTTGATACCATCAACTCCACAACCAAATTTAGCCCTGTTATAAGCAGATGTAACTTCGCTGGAGTCAATGGGATGAGTTTGCATCTGCAGACGGAGAAGTTGAAGAGTATCACCCTTTCCTGGTAGCCCAGGGTAGGCAGCCCGGCTCCTCCGGCCTCCGCCGCTGCTCTAGCCTGGGCGAGCCCGGACCCCGCCCGCAGGTCTTAGCCTGCTACCGCCGCCCCATTCTCCATCCCGCTCCCGGTCCGCCGCCCCCTCCCGTCGCAGCCAGCCCCCCTTCCCGGGACCCTCCCGCCGGGGACAAGGGGCGACGGGGCGCTCTGCCGTCACACAGAACCCCCGTCCTGGGGAGGGCCGGATCCTGCCGCCAGCCCTGGCCAGAGTCCCCTAAAGCCGCCGCTCACCGCTGCTGCACCCACCCCGTCCCCACGTCTCCCGGCGGCCGCGGCTGGGCTGCGGCACCGTCCCGTCCCTCCCACGCACACGGCCGCGGAGGACAGCGCTGGCCCCCGGGGAGACGGCGGACGGGAGCGGGATGGAAACTTACTTGGGGTTGGAGGAATTCCAATATATGGGGTCTAAAACGATGGACCGCGCCAGTGCAGTTCTGCATAAAACCATCACGGCTCCCCAGCAGTACTTCCAGGCGGAGGCATCTCGCCTCCGCGCTGCCATGGTCGCAGGCGGCACCGAGTCCCTCCCCGGAGCCTCGCCAACTCCGCCGTGCGCCTTCCCCCGCACCTGAGCAGCAACAGCAGGGTGGGTGCCAGGTATCCCAACAGCTGGGACGGTTAATAGGAAATAATAATAATAAAATTTAAAAAAAAAAATCACAAGCTAAGAGTCGACGATGTAGTTGGCGAGAGCTGCAAGCAGATCTACTGAGTCATGTATGCCACTCGCACGTAGGAATATCTCCTGCGAGGTAAGATCCAAGCTATCTCCGAAGTAACAGCGATAACAAAAATAATGCAAACGCCTCAGTTCTTCCTCTTACAGGGGGTCTCCCGGCTGCCTTGGAAGATGCCACTCAAACTGCCAACTCCCATTTGAATCCAGAGCGCCATACGCGTTCGCAGTGTCTTAAGGCTCGCGTGAAAAGGAGTAGGGGAAAAAAAAAAAAAAAACAAAACACCACCACACAAGGGTAAAATAAACGGTGGTAGGAGAAATACAGGGGTGAGGGAAAAGGACACAGCTTCGGCGGGAGGCTCCTCCTGCGTGTCTCTCACTGCTCCCCGCAGTTTGCAATCCGCAGGACACTAGCCCGGGCTGTTTCGGGGAGCTCGGAAACACCCGCGAGTCAATAAATCCACTCCGAGTCAGCTCCCCCGGTCCCAGGGAGGCGCATCCGCAGGGCTCCGGCTTCCCCGGGGAGCACTGCTGTCCTTGTCGCCGGCAAAGACCACGGAGCGCAGTAAGGAAAGAAAGAGAGACGGATAAGAGTAAATAAAAAGAAAAATAAAATAAACCAAAATAAAATGGGCGGTGGGGGGGTCGCAGCGTCAAATCGTCCCTCTCCCCCGTTGCGCGATCTGCAGTGCGCGCCGCGGCGGCCGACAGACTGAGGACGAGGATCGCCGGGCGCGGGACTTGCGCCGCCACGCAGCCCCACCGCGGAGGGGAAGGCGGGGAGCGAGGGGAGAGGAGCGGCGCCAGCCACGGCCGTTCCCACCGCGGCGCCTCCAACCCGCGATGTCGCCGCTCCGCTGCTGCTGCCACCCCTGCCGCCGCGGCGAGTTCCCGGCGCAGGAGCACGGCCGGCGGCAGCGCGCCGCCGTAGCCATATAAGCGCGGCCCCGCCGCCCCGCCGCCGTCGCTCATAGGGCCGCCGCCGGGCCGCCGCGCTGGTTGGGCGCCGCGCCTGTCACTTACCGCGGCGGCGGCGGGCGGGGCCGCGCCGGGCCGGGCCGAGCGGGGCCGCCAGGTAACACCCCCTGTCCCCGCCACGCCGCGCCTCGGGCAGCCAGCGTGAGTGGGGAGCCCACTCGCTGTTAGTCACGCCAGGGTGGTGCGGGAAGCACGGCGGGCCCACTCGGCGCGAAACCGGGGGGGGGGAGCGGTGGGAGGGGAGAAATTAAATAAGCATTAAAAACCAGTCTTTGCTAAAACTGTTTCCCCAGTACGGTTTACAGAGCGGGGAGCAGCTGCAGGGCCAGGGAGTACGGGGCTGCCCCGCACCCCGCTCGCCGGTGCGGGCGCAGCGCCCCGGGGGAGCGCGGCTGCCGGCGCTGTGCGGGCAAGTGCCGGGCCGTGTCCCCCTTGGCGCGGAGGTCCCCCCGCAACTTTCTGCGGGTTCCCTGCCGGGCAGAAGGGCAGGGGGTTCTCCAGCGCTCAGTCCCCACTGTCCCTCCTCCTGGCTTCTGGGAGTTCTCAAAGTTTGTCTGGTTGCGTGACAATTAAATACAGAAGAGTCGGACACGCGAAGCCCCTCAAAGGGATGCGGAGCGGCGAACAACGCGGGGCTCTGGGGTCGGGTAAGGGGTTCCCTCGCATTTCCCTGACGATTGCTCAGCACTTCCTTCCTCCCCTCCAGAGTTCGGTGGGTAAACGTTCGGACCCAATTCTTCGCGTATCCCAACGGCACGACACCCGGCCCTTTGATTTCGTTCTATCAATAATTTCTGGCCAGAGCGAGCTACCTGCGGGCAGCGCGGGAGATGCTTCCCCGGTGGCCCCGCAGGTCCCCCGGGGGGTGCGGAGGGCGCCGGGGGGTCGCGGCGGCCCCCGAGGGCGCTCCCTACGCCGCGCTCGGAGTTCGACGCGCCGCGGCTCCCGCGGCTCTTTCACGGGACCAGAGCTCCCACTAGCGGCCAGCCGCTGTCCTCTGCGGGGGGAGCGGTGCCCCCGGCTGTGCCCCTCCGCTGCTCCCCCGCGTCCTGCCGGCCCGCCGCCTACACCGTTCCCCCGCACAAGTCCCCGCGTAAGGTGAATCTGGGCGGCGGTGCGGCCGCACCGGCCTGGCTCGGCAGCACACGCGAGGGGTCCGCAACAAGGACTGTACCGAGGCTAAACACGGGTTGTTGTAATGTCGTAGTCGCTCCTGTGAAACTAAAGGGGTTACCGAATTTCTTCCAGCAGGGCTTTCTTGCCAAAATAGTATCTGCAGAAAGGATTAAAAATTAAATCCCAGGAAATTACGACGTTATTTCTGTCATTATCTTACCTTTTAGTCGAGGCACGCAAAGAACATACTACCAAAGACCCTAATAAAGAGCCAATTTCGCATAATTTTATTCCCGAAAAAATACGGACATTCACCTAAAAATCGGCTTCGTGGTGGTGCTTGTCCGGCTTTTAGACGAACGCCAAGAAGCTCTTATAAGGAAAACAACTGGCACTGTATTTTTTTCCTCGGATCAATTTTGGAAACCAGTGTTCTCTTTTCACTTTTTTTAACTAAACCAGTGTTTCAGCCTGGCAGAGCCCGCTCCTCTCGCTCGCAACAGAGGGGAAAGAAATTTGAGGCGCCCTCGAAGCCCCCTAGATTTTGTGTTGTGTTTGGTAGTTCTCTAACGAAATCTACCACCTAAGGAAACAAGGAAATCAGTTTGCTTTTCACACAAAACATCGAATACGTTTTCAGTAAACTGCTTAATTAAATTTAATTTGCAGTGAGGAAGGAATTGCAGATCCGTCAACGCAATTTGGTGGAAAAGGATCTGGTTCCCGGGACGGAAACTTAGCACTCAAGTGGGAGACAGAGCTTGGGTATCTATGCACTACAAAGGGCATCAAAGGAGAACTTCGCCAGTGAGGGAGGAAAGTACTTAATTATTAAACTTTTAAACAAATGTGTGGTGTTTTGCCGGTCGTGAGACAATGTAAACACGGAGCCCGATAAATGCTTCCAGCAACAGAGACGTGTAAAATAGGTCTACCTCAATCTCGTGATACTGCTGCTTCTGTTTGTTTAGATGCAAAAGGTTACGAGCGGTGTTTTGTAAAAACTGTGAGTAAACTGTGACCTCTAACTCTCCGTATCCTTGCTTTAAGTAAATCAGAGGAAATGAAGAGCCCTGGTATTGTCTGAAAATATCCTCCAGTATCTAAATATATCACACGACGCCTATTGTCCAGCGGCTAATCACTTTACGCAAATACAGCGGTTTTACTTTACCGTCCAGCATCCTACCGATGCACGCTGTAAGTGTATAAAAAATCGAGTTAACAAAATCACTTTTGAGTAAGAACCAAGAGAAAAACGACCACTTTATCTTAGAGATAACCTAAGCATCAAAGATTAAGACATCCAAAGAAATGGGGGCTCGATAGCTACTCCGCCCAGGTCACCCTTTTTGGTCGAGGGACCGGTCCCTGCGGCTGGGGTCGGGCCGGGGGGGCCTTTCAGCACCGCGGAGGTACTTACGGGTGCGAGCAGGGCCGGGCCGGACCAGGAGGCGGGGGGCGGGCGGGAGCGGACGGCACTCGGAGGGGCCGCGGCGGCGCGAAGCCCCCTGGCAGCCGCGCTGCGATTGCGCTCCCTGCCCGGTCCCCGCACCCTGCGCCCGCTGCATCGGCCTCCAACATTCCCGTCTCGCCTCCGAGAAGCAGCAGGGATCGCCTCGGACACGGGGGAAACGTGAGAGGTTGAGGACAGGGGTTTCAAAGCAAAAAAGACAAATGTTCGGAAGTTAGAAATCGGCTTCGGCCGCGTCTTCTCGGAGGGCTATTTCAGGAGGAGGTTCCGGCAGACATTTCGGGTTTCGCAGGGAACGCGGTTTCCTGACATAGGAACTCTCAGGGGACAGGCTGCTGGGGGAAATCCTGCCGCGGCCGCAGGAGCGGCACCGCAGTTCCCCGCCGCCTGGGCGGTCCGGCTTGGCGTGAGGATGGACACAAAAATGGACAGACGAATGGATGGATAAGTGCGAGCAGCGAACAGGTGAGACTCACCTATCCCTTTCCTTCACTGAAAAATTGGGACTCTGCCGTTTTCTGTACCTCAGCCAGGCTTAAAACAAAAAATCGGGTTTATCGCTGAATAACCCTTTTCGTCTTCTTTTGGACGGTGACATGAGCAATAGTTACATAGACATTTGCTCTGGTCCTACGAAATCCATAACAAAAGGCAGCTAATCTGAATGGGATCAGGATCGGGCCCACAATCCCTGATTTGCTTTTAAACATCAGTCTAAACATCGACAATGAGAATATATGGGACATAAATTTTTTTATTAAGTGGAAAAGCTCACCATCATTAATCATTACTTAAAAATGTACCAATTTTAAAAGTCGAAAATATATTACTCAATGGATACAATTACTGCTAAATTTAATAAAGAGAAATTATCACAATTGATGCTTACTGACTTTAATGGATTCTTTATCATTTCTCCAAAGGGCAAGTGTGCCAGATACTTGAAACAGCTCTTCACACCACAACAATGCATTTTCTGCACTTATGGTAAATACATATCTGGATGTTAATTTGCCTTCTCCAGGTCTATTTTATAACTGCAATTTTGGTTAACCATAGCTTCTTAGAAAATGAGCTTGGCTCCTCCTAAATACAACCATAGAATTCTAGCAGCCTTATAGAAATCAGAAAAGAAGTTCATACACCTTAACCATGCATTTTGTTTGACTTATTTTTATACCAATTCTCAGTAGCACTCTGCAAAACCAAAAATATTTACATTATTATGTGGTCTGAGTGATATGAGTGGTAGGAAAAAGCACCTGGGATCAAACTTCTATGCGCCTATCCCTTTATTATAAAAGGGGGTTCATGTCCTGTTGAGCAGAGCTGATGCTGAATCAGCATAACCCTTGATTTTAAGTGTCAGTCCAGGGAGAATGATCGGAAGCATGAGGTTGTTCAGTACAGAGACATCAAAAGGCTCAGCACTCTTCAGCTGGCTAACAAAAGAGTGGGATGGGGAGATGGAGATAACCCTGAAATGCATGTGTGGTGGCACCAGGATGAGAATGGAATACAGATACATGAAAGTCATGGTTCAACTCCAGCCAGACTGGCCTGTCAGTCCGAAACCATACCAAACCAGGCACTTCGATCATATCCTCCTGCCTTGGAATGAGCCTTAGGCACACAGGCAGCTCCGCAGTTCTCTTCTGAAATCAGTCTCCTCTGTAACACAGCCTGGAAGGTGTTAGTATTAACTTGAATTTCGCCTGCACTTGCACCAAGACCCTGTAATGACAGAGCTAAGATCCCAAATGCTCTGAAAATGTTTAATGAGATACTGTGTGCAGTTTAAAGTGAATAACCAACATCTCCATATTTGGTGTACGTCCAAAAAATGGCACGTTAGTGGCATCACAAAGAGGGGATTACCAGCTTCACGTCAGCTAGAGAAAGACAGAGGATGAGGTGTATGAGATGGCACAAAGCTAAAGAGAAAAGGAGAAACATCAAAGGTAAATCCTTCTCTTTCAAGACAAGGTAGGAATGGATGAACTATTGATACTTCAGTGAGATTATACAGAGGTACGCAGTTCCTTGGCAGTATAGATATCTCACCGACCTAACTGTCTCTGCTTTGCTAAGCTTCAAGGATTCCATCTCTCCAGTGCATTTCACAGCAGCCAGCTGTCAACTTGTACTTGGAAAAACAATGATAAATGAACATGGGAATTAGCAAATTGCCAAAGTAAGAGCACGTTTAGCATGCTGCTCTAAGGCCTTCCATGCTCCTGCCTTTGCCAGACAGATGCACTGTTCAGTATTAAAATAATTATCCAGGACATTTACGAACAGGGGTTGGGGAAGCTAAGATCTCTTCTGTTATCATAAAAGGGAAATGAATACTGCTCAAGGTAGGTGGCAACAGAAATGTCCACTGGCCACCCTAGGTGAGTCAACAACATACAAAACCCCAAAACAACCTAAAAATTGTTTAACCAAAATTTGAAGTTGAAACTTCAAACTGTAATGAAATAAAAATTAACACCCAACACATTCACCAACAGCAGTTTCTCCAGGTAGGTCAATGTCCTCTTGAAGATGCATGCAGGGAGCTCAGTTTAAACACCACATAAATGTCAGCCTTAACAGGCATGAAGTTCTATAGGAATATAAGAACATGCCAAGTTCTCATCATCAAATGTCAATTTACCCCCCTCCCAAACTATGCACACCTCTGTTTTCCTAGAAATCAGTGTCCCTGAAGTCCTACAATAATTTTAAAAGGAAAGAAAACCGCAGTGCAATGCAAATGTAACATTTGCCCACACCAGACCTACAAAGAACTATCTCACAAACAGAGAATGCTTTAGGACAGCACAGATTCCACTAACTGACCTTCGACCCCAACAGAGGGGGAAAAAACCCAAAACAAACCCCAAAAGAACAAAAAAAAAACCCCAAACACACAAACCCACAAAACAACCAAACAAAAAAACACCAAACCCAAAACCCTAGCTGCTTTTCTGCTTTTGAGGATAGGGTAAAGAGAAACTGGTAGTGAAATGGGGAAAGGCAGAATGGGCAATCTCATTTGGAATGAGCATTTTGCCCAAGATAGCCCTAGAGGTGTGACTGAAAATAACCTTGTAACATCTAAGCCTACACAATGTTATATGCAGAGAACAAAAGTTGCTATTTAGCAGCAAATTATGTGATGCAGAACAAAATGCTTGATACCCACAGCTGCACACGTGATTACTTAGCTTCTTGTTTTTAGAAGAGGAAATGAAACTGCATAGGTCTGTTTTGAGTATTGACTTTTAATAGCTTGTTTCTCATAAGGGAACAGGGGATGTTTTCTGTTTTAGAAATACAGGTATCAGTTGATCTTTAAATACAGCCTGCTCCTGCCAACAGGTCATGTACATGATTTATTTGGCTTCAGCTTTTGTTTTTATGCATTAAGCAACTTTCAACCTTCTTTTGTAATACAATATATAGGCAAATTTAAGTACAATAATAGTGTAGGTATTTTACCGTCTTCACATTTTCTTGACATGCTGGACAAAGTTACACAGATCAGTCTGCACCCCAAGCCCCAGTTTCATACAAAGCATGTTGAATACTGCTTTCAGTGGCACACTCAACTTGCTCCCACATTTAATTTGCCAAATCTACAGAAACAGACCCTTTAGGAATATGAGGAATTACTTCCGACTTTGTCCAGTGACATTCAAATGCTCAGGCAACTATTGGTAACTTTCATTTTATGATTACTACAGATGTTGCACACTGACAGGAAAAGAAAGTTTTAGAACTGGACAAGCTATAGTAATCCAGGTTTTGGTAGAAGAATTATATACAAAAAGGGGATTTATATATATAGTTTTCAATCTGTTGTTTCATTTTTCAAAATAAAACCTGTATATATAAATGGATAATATTCAAGATCTGTATATGAATAACAGTTGCTTTCTGGCTAAAACAATATATTTAAACAGAGTCTCACTTTCTGTTAGTCACTTCAAGTATACTAGCCAGTCCAGTCCTTTGGGAGAAAAAACTTCCATTTTTAAATCCTTGAGGATCCATCAGATTCATTATATAGTAATGACCTTAACTTATACAATATACTATATTATGAGGTGAACTGAAGGGGATTAGATATCGAAGTACCAGTCTGGGTGCAGTAAGCCAAACAGCTGTTTAAATATGATACTAGAGCTGAAATAAGTCTCTGTCAGAATAAAAACCAACATTCATAAAAACAGCAGCAGCCATCAAAAACATTCACAACTGCAGGGATTTTTTTACTGTGTGTAATTTTGCATTATAAGTAGGAGAAGCCACAATAGTTTAAAGCAAAATTTAAAAAAATACCACTATAGTCTTGAATTTAATAATGTGAATTGTCACTCTTATAGCTGTTTATAGAAGTGTGCTAAAAAAATTTACTTAAACATATGAATTTAAGACTTTCACTTTATTCAGCAAATTGGTTTATTTACACAATGGGGAACGCTGGTTGAATGCTGTCAATGTAATAAAAACAAATCTAACAGAGACAATACTGCTCTCTATGTATTCATAGCAGAAATGACAAACTATTTCCTTACCTGTATCAGGAACATCAAGCGCAACAACGGGACAGTATCATAGGACACTGATTTAACAATAAACCGCAGAGGTCCAGTAATACTATGGCAATTTACTCATGTATTTACTGACTTCAAAAAAAAACATTAAAAGTCAGCAATACCCAGTATAAAGTTCTGTCAATTATCAGAGTCAAACTCTGACTAGTAGGTCAGTAAAACCTTATTAGATCATCCACAATTCATGAAGTGACATGACTTGCTTCAGATCACCTATACAGAAACAAAACTGATGAAAACAGATTATGCTCTAAAAGGCAATGATGATCTGATAAGGGTTTAACTTAGTGGAAGTTTTAAAAAAAATAAGAATTGCAGAGCACAGCCCCTATTAGAACAAGCTAACTTTCCAACTTTCAAAAAAGACAAAAAAAATTGAGAGGAAAAAAACCAAAAAACACTTCAACATGAAGCTACCATACAAAGTTTTTTTGTTTTCCTTTTTTTGTTTGTTTTTTTTTCTGTTTCTTTTTTTTTTTTTCTTTTAGGAGTTCAGAGTTGAAATTTAATCCTGGCTTTTTAGGGAGAAGGACAGTTTTGGCCTAGACTTTCCTTTGCCCAGGATAATTTTTTGCTCTTCCTTTTGCTGACGTTGTCTCTCTTGTTCTAGTTTCATCCTCTCCTCATGAATCTTTCTTTGTTCTTCAACAATTTTCAATTGTTCTTCAGCCTATGGAAGAAAATGATAAAATTTAGGCCAGCCTATTTTGTAGTCATAAAGGCAATTTACAAGTCCATATTAACTTCCAAACAGGTCCAATCCTGCATAGGTATGTAAGCAGTTCTGCCTGAGCTAGATGCCATAGTTGGTTTCAGTGAAACTATTTATAAAATGGTTATTTGAATTGAGTTTAGAAGAAACACTGAGAACTTTCTACAGCTAATGTATTGAAATCTTGAGTGCTTACATGCCATATTTTTCAGCATTGCTGAGCAAACAACACTTTAATTAAGGAAGACAGTACATAATCTAAAGATATTCCCTGACGTGTAAGATGCAGGCACAATGAAGTAACACACCTTCAAGCAGAGGTCTCCCTGCTCCAAACCCCTCTAAAAACCCCTCCTAATCCAAACCCATCTTTACTCGATTTGTAACTAGTCAGTCCTTACACTGACCAATGGTTCTTACAGCTCTTCCAATGGTCTTCTAAAGGTGCTTATTTTGTTCACTACATCAGTTTATACTTTAAATTTTCTTTATATCCTGTCTCAACCATATAAGGTTGAGAAAAGGGTAAAAAAGAAAGAGATCTAAAGTAGGTGTAATTCAAGCAAAGAGTTTTAAGAAGCCTCCTTTTTACATGAAAGAGCTGTAATTATCTGGGCAATTGAAACTGATAGACTTCAATCAGGACTTAGAAGACACTTAGTTTGGCTTATCATCAAGTGATTAGAATCAGCTAAATCATATTAAATATTTTCATGTGGCAGGCACCTGATTAAATGGGCTGGAAGACCAACATATGCTAGACTTTTATAACTTAAGACATCTTAAGCTTATGCTGAAAGTCCTTTTCAGCACTTCAACATCAACACTATACTAGTCTCAAATCCAGTTTGTACTTGTCCTGCTCAACGAAACAGAATTAGTCACTTGAAGCTGAACATGTCTGCAAACTTACTTCAACCTTCCCCATGAGCTGTAGTTAAAATGGACTTTTTAAATTCCAAGGGCAGCAATTTTCCTCTAAATTAACTGCATCCAAACTATAGTGTTACTGCTAAGGATCTAGTCTTTTACGCTCAGGGGAAGGAGAGCAATGCTATTGATGCAAGCAGCAATAGGCAAGTTAAAATCTAGAAAGGGTCAATTTGTTCAACTGTGTTGCAAATCTAGCAGACACCTGTATTTCCCTACAAACTGGTTATCTACATCTTCACATACCAGTTTAGCTTGTGCTTCTGCAATTTTTCGATTATTCTCTTCCAGTATTCGCTCGAGTTCCTCACGCTTTGCACGCTCTTCTTCCTAAAGGGGAGGACAGGGCAAGATGTTAGTAAAGTAAAATATTCATTTCTGCATGTTCACTAATCTTTCTCAGAATTCTTCTGTGAACTGACTTAAAGTGGCAGCTTTACAGCCACCTATTTTGTCTCACAATGGTAAACTGTGCAGCCACTAAAACTGGTTTCTACTACTCAATTTAAATCATCCCGCCCAGTCCAAACAGCAACCAACTAAACCCTCCCTAATCATAGAATCCTGACAATTTATTACTAGAATTTTAATATCACACAAATCAACAAGGACAACTACAAAAACTGGATAGTATTTACCAAATTAAAAAGTAATATAGAAAATATAAATAAAGTGAATAGTTTGTCTCACCAATTAAGTATACCTACGTATTCTTTACCTATACTCCTTTAATCAGCATTAAAAGTTGAATATTTACTGTCTTGTCCAGTGTCCTGCAGAGTGTGCTCCTCGGCTGCCATACGCGCCAGCTTCCTCTTTAAAATGATTTGTACTGTTAGCTTGGCAATACCTGCATCAGCAGCTCAACCATTTATAAAGAAACAACATACAAGGAAGGCTGAGCTGAGGAATGCAGATGTTTATGGTAAGAAGGAACAAAAATATGTAAATCATTCCTAAGGCAAACAATTAATAAGAAAAATACATTTACTGTTAGTGAAAAATACAAATGGTAATCCATACTTCATGGAGCTATGGGCTTCTTTCATGGGGAGAATGGACTTAACATTCAGTATTTTGACAATTTTAAGACAGCTGAAACTGTCGTTTGCAGTATGAACTTGGAATTCAGGAGTCCAGGGAAGGCAAGATCAGGAAATAAAGCCTTGTAATTGTTGTTTTCTTGGTGAATTTTATGGAACTCTGTTATGCAACTCAAATATGAAGACTGCGTGAAAGTTTTTGAGGTGTTTCAGTTCACATAATATATATCCGAATTATTTTAATATTTGGAGGATTTAAAGTTAGCCAGAGGTTTGTGTCTGTGTAAGAAAAAAAAGTTAATACGAACAAAGCAAGCATATGAAAACTTCTTACTATGACTAGTAACGAGCTACTAGCTAGCACACTTCACTCCAGGCATGGAGGTTTATTATGTGTTACAAAGAACTGATGAGACTTCTCCACATATTGACAATAGCAAAAATACTTTGTAAAAAGAGTCATCCATCTGATCAAATGAAAACCTCTATATATGAAGAATTTTCTGATGATGAACATGTAAATTCAATGTAAACTCTTTCATATTGAAGTCTGAATTTGCAAAAAAAAGTATAATATTTTTAATATTTACTGTAACTCAGCATTCAATTTTTTTCAATTAATTAAATGATATCATGTAACTGACAAGTCACATTTAGTATGAAGGGGAAAGCTGCATTGCTACTGTCTCTCCTTCTGTAAGCCAATCAAAATATTAATTTAAAATAAACTGTGTAGGAGGTATAGAGTGAAAAAAGCATTCAACACTTATGACTATTTAGCACAGATTTCCTTTACAGTTTGAAGTTTGTTTTGAAACTTTTGGATCCTGGAATGATTGGTGCAGGCAGGCATCAAAGCCTTTAGTAGCAAATTACTGTCTCACAGAAAGACATTTTCAGCTTCTGTTCCAGCTGCTGATTAAAAAAACAAAACAAAACAAAAAAATCCAAAAACCCAAAAACCCAAGTCACACGTTCAGCTTGACTTCAGACAAGGGCAACCTGCTCTTTTATAACTTCTAGGGAGAAAAAAAGGAGTTGTTAGTAGTTATTAAGAATGGGTATAATGACTTGGACAGAGATCCTTCATGAAGACGTGAATGGGCTTATGCTCGAAGTCCCAGAATTAGTCCAATGTTTGCTCAAGGAAAATGTTCATTTTAAAATGAAGAATAAGAAACCTATTTGTTAAAGACAGGTACTGCAGATCACTGCTGGACCCTGCTTTTTGCCTGACTGAAGGCAAAAGCCTCTTACAGTCTAGGTAAACAAAATGAAACAAATGAAGGATACATAATTACAAGTTTTTCAATACCCTTCCCCAAAAATGAAAGGACTGCTGATAAATCCTGCAGCCATGGCAAAAGTTTCAAACAATTCTGAAATATGTAGGTCAGTTCCATTAAAAATCAAGTATCCTTGTTCAGGTTTTAGGAGAATAACTGTTTAAATATCAGTGAGCTCCTCTGAATAGGCTAGAAATTAAGTTTCGCAGCAATGCAAGTTTATATGAGAAGGGAATTAGATTTGCTGTATTCCATCTCTTTCTGAACCGAACAGGAGGCACAAACCAACACTGAAAGTTTTGCCATGGACTGTCTCTACTTTCCAAACGACCGAGCGTTACCTCTCTGGCTTTTTGTGCTGCAAGTTCAGCTTGTCGCTGTCGCTCGAGTTCTTCGAGCAACTGTTTTTCCATGATGCGCTTAGCCTCCTCCACCCTGCGGAGAACCTCTCGCTCAATCTCATCCTTTCTTTTCTCCAACTCTTCTTCTACACGTTTAGCCACAAGTTCTTCCACTCTTCGAGCAGTTTCTTCCTCTATGAGTTTCTCTTCAATTTCTTGTTGACGACTACAAAATGCAAACATGAGGATTACCTTTTTAATCCATAAAGAATGTTTGCACTGAAACAAACTCCTTCAATACCCAGCATCAGCCACACTACTGAATAACTTTTGAAAAGTTTTATATCTTATACACAAATTACATATATAAAGAATACTTTGACATACATTTAAAAAAAGTGAATATTCAGGCAGTGTTCCTACTATAGGGAATCCATTCAACTCATACCATACTTAGCATCTCTATAAATACTAGCAGACTAAAATTAAGAATACCTAATCATACTTCACCTTCATCATAATTAGGGAGGAAGAAGCAAAAAAACCCCAAACCAACAAATAACCCCCCTCAAACACAAAACAACAACCACAACCCCACCACCCCTCAAAAAAATCCAAATCCCACCCAACTTTGACCATCCTTCAGGAGTTCAAATGTTCTTCATTTGGTCTCAACCTGTAGCAATAACATCCTGTAAAATCTTCCCTGAAGTTACCACCTCAAAGGCACCAAACTCATCACTAGTAACTTGAAATAGAAGACAGAAGCAATAAAATTTGTAATTTGAATATTTTAACTAGAATTCCAGTGGTATACCTGTGATCTAGTTATCCAATCATCTACCTATCAAATTTTGAGTACCTCAGCTCTCTTATTTCAGCACTCTGTTCCGACTGTAATTATCCACAATAAATTATACCAATATCAAGCACTAAAAAAATCCTTGTGAACTACAGCTTTCCATGGTCGGAGTTTTAGAAGTATTTTCAAATGTCTTGTCTTTATTTTTGTTTAGCAGCAGTATTATCACTTAGCCTGAATGCTGTTTAAGTTTTTATTAAGGATACCAAGAGTTTTGCTAAATTTGCAGTTTAATTACCAAACGCAGGGGAAAAAACATTCCAGGTAGTAATCACCAGTACAACACAGCAATTACATACCCAAAGATCAAGTGAATACTGTAAAGCTATATTTCATACAGTGCCATTTATCTGGAATTGTTATGGGCTTCGGGGAGAAAACTGTTGCTTTTAAACTTGACATTGAACTTTCATTTTAAGTATTCTGTGAAGTACAGAACAATCTTATAAAAGTTATCTTATGGATTGTCAGCGATAAAAATCCATGATTTAGAATAGCAACTACAGTTGCAATATCTTCATATCCTGTCATTTTCATAATGCTTGCATTATGAAATAGGAGATGATGAAGTATGGGTCTAGACAGGCATGGGAAACACAAAGCTGAAAGACTCCAAACTCCCTCTTTTCACTTGTCATCTTTTCAGAAGTGTACTCAGGTAAGTTAACTTCAGTAAAAAGTTTTGGAACCCTCAACTCAATCATTCAGCCTGAGAAGACAAATTTTATTCTTACATTCCTCAAGAGACAGCCATCTTACCTGGGGGCACATTATGCCACTACTCACTTTTCCAAAATGGACACAAAATACCTTGAGGTGATTTTTTCAGAAAAAACAGACAACAAAAGGCAAACAAAAACCTAGACCACTATCACCATCCAGAAAAATGCAACACCCCCATTCTGATACAAGCCACGACCCTTTTTGTACAATTTTTAAAACATCCTTTATATACTAAATATCCTTTTAAAAAGGTTTTAATTTCCTCTTATGAGGTTTTATTCAGCAACGAGTACTCTCAGTATCCTGTACCAATACTGCTTAGCATACCTAAGAGGTTGTTCTAGAGAAAGAAATTGTCAGAAAGTTCATATTCTTGCGTTTTATTCAACTATCACAGCTTTATATTTAACACTGGGAAATCTAGAACAAAAGTTAACTAACTGAATAAAGATAGTGCATAGTTACAAAAATACCCATGACATTCATGTCTGAAATAAATTTTCAAATATTCTTGGTAGTGGATGATGCACTCACTGTGCCTGCTAATGTTTCATTCTTCTCACCCCAACAAATTCCATTTGAATTTAATTAAACCAATCAAATGTATTTTTTAACACTTATAGGAAGTGATAATATTACAATGCCTTTGACCTCATCGAGGAAATTAAATTATAAACACAGATATAAATCTCAATGATTTATTCTGTAGTTCATATCACCTATTTCTTTTCAATCACGTGAATTTACAGTATTTCATATAGAGGTATAACTTTATCATCCTGGCCTACTGATGATTCCAGAGCAACAGATAAGTCATTAAAGTAAAAAAGTATTTTTAGTATGATCCATTTACCTCTTAAAGAGTAATTTTATGAAATCTGCAGAAAAGAAACCACTTATATGTCCGTAAATTTCTGAAGGAAAAAAAGTCATACTTGCAAGGCCTTTATAGAAAATGAGCATTATAGGAAAGAACAGAAGTTAGGCTATGTATTAAGATTTGAATAGACATGAGAAGAAGAAAGTCACTTTCAATATATGAACTGTCCACTAGTTTATTCAATCAGCAAGAAGGTACTTCTTTCCTTCACTAACATGAGTCTACACTAACATATGTAATGCAATTTACAGCTGACTTACTCAAATACCATACTTTTCTATGGTATTAGGTTTTATTGCTTTTTCTTTTTAAAATTTAAAGTGTATTAAGTAAGAAGTATGAAAAATGAAGAAGTGTGAAAATTTCATACCCAATCTTTTCCAACACTGATTCTTCCTCAGAAGTCTACTGTTCTGTAGCAAATATTGCTCAAATGTCAAATTCCTCCTATAAAGACTTCATGAGCATTTTAAAATTTCAAAACTAACTTAAATAGAAAACTTACTTACATATGAACTAAATCAGCTCTGAAACACTAAAATAAACTACTCACTATATTCTCAAATTGTTAAGCACATTCCAATTCACCATTTAAGATGTGGATGGAATATTTTTCTTAATTTATGTATTGAATAAAATTATAAACCACAAAAATAGAATCAGTATCTCAAAAACCCTTCAATTTTCGTCTGTGTTTGTGTTACTATGGAAGTTTTTGACAACACTGCTGTCAAAATCTAAAGTTAGCAAAGGAGATTATCAACAAACAAAACCGAAAGTGATAACTCGGGCTCACCCAGCCTTCTGAACGTCAACTAGTATTTCATGAGAACGACAGTGCTGAAATAAAATTCAAAGTTCTACCTGAGAATTAACAAGAGTATTTGACTCCACTCATACAATCAAGTGCTTTTTCTAGACTAGTGATCCAATGAGCAAGGGTAGCAGTCAAAGAAGAATCACCTGATCACAACCATTCTCCTCTCTGCTGCATAAAGATCTGTTTCATAACTTATTATGCTGCTAAACATCAGTGCATACCCAACGTTTATTAAAACAGAATTTATCTTTGCAAACTCAACAAATAGCCACACTCCCCACAACGTAAACTGGAAAGGGACAAGGCTTCAAACAAAACAAGTCACCGGCTGTCACTGTCCCATCTGGCAAGAAAATAACCCCTCAGTGTTAATATAATAGCTTCACAGTGCTTCTTGAAACCCTCAACCGAGCAACTCCAGATGCCTCCGCTGGCCGCACTAGGAACCCCACGCCAGGGCGGGGAGGGGCGGGCGGTGCAGCACAAAGCCCCGGGCGCCGCGGCCTCGCCGCACAGGGCAGTGTGGGAGCAGCGCCGGAGGACGGGAGGCGGCGTGCGGGGGGCTCGCCCCCGAGTGGGCGGCTCCGAACGCACCTGAGGGAGCCGGGCTTAGGGACAGGCGCGGATGGCGGGAAAACCGGCTCTCGTCAGGCCTCAGCGAAGGCCCGAACGCCTGCACCCCGGCGGCAGGCGGCCCGCCCGCAGGAGGAAGGCGCGGAGAGAAAGGCAGAACCAGGGCACAGCGCACCCCCTTCTTCCCCCGTCCCTCACCGCCCCCCTCGCCCCCAGCCCAGGCCCGGCGCTCACATTTTCCGCTGCCGCTCGAACTCCGCTTTTTTCTCCTCCTCCTCCCGCTTCTGCTTCTCGTCCAGGCTGCTGCGCTTGCTCACCGTGCGCCCGAAGATGTCGATGCGGTCGGGGGGGGAGGAGGCGCGGTCGCGGTCCCGCTCCCGGTCGCGGCGGGAGGAAGGGGCCGTGTTGGAGCGCGAGCGGGAGCGGGACTCCCGGCGCCGGTTCCGCTTGCTCTCCCGGGACTTGGAGCGCTTACGCGCCCGCTCCTTTTCCCGGGAGCGAGACCGCGATCGGCTCCGGTTCTTCTTGTTGTGCTTGGAGCTCTTGGTGTGCTTGGAGCGGGACGAGCTCCGGCTGCGAGACCGACCCATCCCGGCGGAGAGGAGAGGCCGCGCCGACGACCGCTCGACCACCCCCGCCCCCTTCGCTAGCGGCGCCCGGGAGAGGTGCGAGGAGGCTCTGCGCGCATCAGCACCCCCCGAGCAAGCCCCTCGTCCTGTCCCTTCCCAACGCTCTGCGCCGCAAGGAGAAGGAACAGGCCCCGGGAGCAGGAGCAAGTCCGGACGCGGCCAAGATGGCGGCCCTGGCTCAGCGGCGACTCTCCTCTCCCGCCCCACAATGCACCGCTCCGCGATCGAGCCGCTCCCCCCCTTCCGCCGCCTGCGGCGCCGCGGCGGAGGAGCCCGAGAGCGCTCGGCAATGTTCGGCAGCCAATGGGAAGCGCCGCCTGGAGGGGGGAGCCCCGGCCGGTGCCCTGGGCCGCGGGGGGCCCGGTGTGTGGGCAACGAGCGGGCATTGACATCTTTTTCTTTAGCCGATTTTTTTTTTAAAGTCTGTTTTTTTTTGTTTTGGTTTGGGTTTTTTTTTTTTCTTTGACATAGGGGAGACAAGGAATCTATCAGGAAGTGATAAAAAAAATTAACCCCCCCTCCGCCCGCCCCCAACAATTGTGAAAATTATTTTTTTCTGATCCCTTTGTTGAATCACTACGGCGACCCATCTCTTAAAGAGAAGGAAGCGCCTAAGATTCGTAAATGCGCATTTGGTCGAAAGCAGCAACAAAACTCAGAGGGCCCGCAAACAAACAAAAGTTTTAATAGTAAATTACACACTTAGTGTGGAAGTTGTGTTAGTGCCTACACCTACTACATAAGCACACGGCAGTGTGTTTTGGATAAGCGAGTAAGGTGAATGCGAAGAGAGGAATTAAAGAGGGAAACATAAACAAAGAAAGAAAAAAGGGAAAAGAGGGAACCAGTCCTGGTCCCAGCATTGATCCAGCTAAGGCGATGTTAGTCCTGGTTTCAGTCGTCAATCCAATTGTGCTTGTCCAGCTGATGAGATGTTCAGGGTCCTGGGGGTCTGTTTCCGTGTAGCTAATGTCCAGTGTGGTGCACTGAATGTCTATTTTGGCTGTATTTAGCGTGTATTTACGTGCAGACTTAATTGTCCATTGTTACCAACAGGTCTGTAGGCAAAAGAAGCACTTCAGGTCATGCAGAGAGTATGAACTAGTGGTTCCTGTAGGCATCTCTGTAGGATGTTTCCATCACAGTTCTGCCATGTAAGTTTTAGACTTTTCTGCTATAACAATATTTAGAGCTGGTGTTATTCTTGGTTTCAGTAAACTGGTGCAATCTACAGATAGTTAACCTCACTTTTTACTTTGAGCAGAAATTTTAGCTCCTTGGTATCTTTCACAATTGCTGTTTGTGTTTTTTTAATAGGTAAATATTTTTACTAAGTTTAAGTACAGTTTACAAAACATTCCTTAAGTCACTGGACAAAATCTAATCTCACTTAAAGGTCTTTTCTTCTAATTAATTTGATTGACTTGCCTTGTTTTTCTCGAAGGAAGACTTTCTTATTTAGAAATTCAGACTTAATCTAATGAGTACCAAAAGTAAATAAAACGGAAACATCTTTCTGATAGCTCACTTTGCAAGTAACAGCACTGTAATGGATAGGGTGAAACCAGCAAGGCAGGAATTCCAGAGTCACAGACCCTGGCCACACCACACTTGTTTGCCGCTAGCCTTGGGAAGCTCATGCAACAGGTAACTAAGGAAGTTGATAATGAGACCTTTTAGACCCTGACCGGGTAGGTGAGTTTCTAACTGGCATGATTCCTGTAGCAACTTGGCTACAATTGTGTACTGAAGCTTTTAAATTCATATGGTGCAACAGGTTCTGATTAAAAAATGTATCATACATTTTTTATTACTACATTACATATTGGATGTACCAAACTTGACCTGGAATATAGCAGAGGGAAGGGGCAGAACTACTTATTTTGCAGTCATAAGTATAAATGAGTTTTTTAAATATTTACCATAAACTGAGTTTTCTCCTTGGTAAATCACTATAACAGAACCTGTATTTAGCAGCTTGGTTACCTGAAGAAATACCAATTTCATCTGCAGAATTTTATTCCTATTTAGTTACATTGACTCATCAGTGCTATAAAATGCAATATGCAATATTTTATGAGAACAATTCATTATGATGGATTGTGTAGAATTAAGGAATTATATAGTATGCTATAATGGAATAATTTTCTCAATTCATTATTGTATTGCTGCATCTCATTTTTTTTAAGCTCCTGAAGTAATAAGAGCACAAGATTTTTAATACTTGTGCTAGGTTAAGGTCATTAGTCCACTCACTTTGTTATTTATGAGGTCTAAATTCTGGTACTTCTGGAAAAAGCTCCTTTTCCTCTTAAAAAATACATTCCTGAGAGCTGAAAAATTAGTAGACAAGCGTTCCCGTCTATGATTTCTTTTTTACTTTGAAGTTTGGTAGTTATTTGATTGGGGTATTTTTTAATTCTATAATCTTATATTTCCCAATTTAATAGTAGTGAAATATTAATATTTAGGGTTTTTTTTCCCCCAGGTGTAATTACAGTACCAAAAGGAAGTTTTTAGTAAATACTAAATTGGAAAGCCTTGATAATTACATAATTTCATTTTTTTGTTTTCAATAATTAAAAAAGAAGACGGTAATTTCCCTTATTACTTTCACTTTAAAGTTTTAAGTATTTAAGCTCATGCAATTTTTTTCTGGATTAAATAATACTACAGTTTTGGAGTTTTTAATGCCATGTGTGTGGGGTTTTTCACAGTTTGCTAGCTATACAGAATTTCCATCCACTCTTGTGGGTTTGCATTTTTTTTCCATTTTAATATATCTCAGTATATTAAAATGTATAATTTGCTTCTTAAAACAGTTACCTTAGAGTTGGAAAATACCTTATTTGACAACCAAATGGTGCCATAATTATAGCATCTCACCCTCCTTTACCTTGGCTACTGTTATCACATGAAATCTCTCAACCCATGGGCATTTAGGGGTAGCTCCACGGAGATACTGTGTTCTTATAATCTCCAGATCGTACCTGCTCTCGCTTACACCACCACTTCTGTCATTAGCTGGGTCAAGAGGAATCTTGGGAGATTAAAAGTGGATTATTTTGGGTTGTGCTAGTGTGGCACAGCTGGATGTAAGATCTTTGTAATGTGTCTAAAGGGGAAGAACTCTGGAGGGTAAGCAGGGGAAAAAAGCAAGAGCATAATAGGATAAGGTGTTTGGTATGTAATTTGCTGTCATCTGATGTAGTCTGTCTCACAGTAGTAAGAGGGCAGAAGTAGCACAGGAGAGACAGGTTGTTGTAAGGGAAAAAAGTGGTTTAAATGTGTATCAGTTCTTTCAAAGCTGGTAAACTCATGCAGAGTTTATTAAAAGGTCAGAAACTGAATACAGGTAGGGTTTTTTTCTTGTTTGTTTGGTTTGTTTTTTTGGTGTTTTTGTGTGGTTTTTGTTTGTTCGTTTTATTTTGTTTTTAAATTTATTTTAAATATGATTCAGTGCTGCAATTCATGTCACAGAATCTGTAGATCACAGAAGCTGTACAGATGTAGAATTTGTATCAATCACTTTTTCACTTCATTTTTTTTATACATAATGCTAAAGTTGCTTGTTATGCATTTTCTGTCAGGTGCTTTGTTTCTCTTTGAACAACGCCATGGAGTTCTGAGCTGCTAAGCTGCAGAGGCAGGGAGATGAACTATCCAGGAGACTGGCAGAACAGTTGTGAGGAAAACATGGCAGGAGCCTGGAACAGCTGACAGACAAGGAAATATCTTTTCTAAGACTTGAGAGAATAAGTCATTAAAACTGCTGCTGCAAAGGACTGTTGAAAAGGGGAAAAAAAGTTTAATTGAAAGAGTGGAGAGGAAACCCTGTAAAATGAGAAATTAAATAAATGAAAAGCTTTTCACATTGTACCTATACAGAAATGCTGAGTAGATTGTATGCATAAATTTAGTTATTAGCTAAAATAACCATTTTCCTCTTTTCTGTATGTTCAGTTGATAATCATGTACTTAGAAATAAGAAATACTGCACAGAATGCTGTTGGAAGTTTTTTGTAATTTGGATATGCAATAAGACACAGCTTGAGTTATCAGGACTAGCATTTGGATATATGATCAAATTAATTTAAAACAATATCTATTTTCTTTTCCATGTGGACTTATTTTTAGAAAATAAATAAAATGGCCAAATCATGATCAATGTGATAATTTAAATATTACATTAATTATCAATATCAGAGGACATTTTATGATTTTTGTTTTATGTAAGCCCACTAACCACTTTTTTTAATGTTTGGACTACTTTCTTCTTTCTACATAGAAGAAGGAAAAGGAATGTTCATTCGCTTGCCTTGGTCACCTTACCTAATCTATTTAGGTCCTAAACAAAAGCTCTTGAGTGCTATTAGAAGTGGTGAATTAAAGTTTTGACCACAGCTTGAGACACTGATCTGTGAACTGTAATGATACATAGTGAATCATTATGCCTTTTTCTCACAGTATTTTATTTCAAAATCATTGATACTATATGAAATATGCAGATTTAAGATCTCAAATAAGTATTTATGTATGGACCTACAACTTGTTTCATTTAAGGCTGACAGTAATAAAAGTCTAACCAACTCTCCTCAGCAGCTGCGTAGTCATTGAGCTACTTTTACTCTGTAAGCATATTCTCATTTATCTGAAGGACTTCATATCAATCGTAGTGTCGATATGTGTAATTAGGGACTTAAGCCAATTGGAAATGGGCTGAGGTGTCATCTAAGCCTCATGATGGACTGATCTAATGTGGATACTTGGATAGTTCCTTAAAAAAAACCCCCAACCAACCAACTAACCAAACAAACAAACAAAAAAAACCCCAAAACCAAAAAAAACTCACAAAAACATGAACAAAACAAACCAGAGTAGCAATGAACACTGTTACTCAAAACCAGGTTGCTCATGATTCAGTGGTTAACATAGTGGTTAGACTAGTTGGACAAGCAGGAAAATGGGATTCAGGTGTGTCCTCATTCATATCAATGTCTCTTCCTTCCCATGACCATATGTTAATCACCAGGCCAGTGTCTAGGCTGGAGGATGGTGAGGAGGGAGCTAAGGGCAAAGTCCCCCTCTGTGTCGTCACAGATTTCACAAAAGAGGAAATAAATGTTCAGAGGCAGGAGGCAACATGGTTGTAACCTAATATCTGTGGTACTCTAGATGGGGGGAGCAAGTTGCTCTGGATTTAAGTCTAGTCAAAAGACTAGTTTTGAATTTTGTTACATAATCATGAGAAGAGAGACAGCTAATCGTGAAAGCTAGAGCACAAAACTTGGCAGGTATTATAACTGCTTGGGTGTTGCATAACATACCCCCTCCCACGGCAGCTGCATTTCAAAAGGGATGAGTAGTGTTCTGTTCTTCAAAGGCTACTTTAGGCACTGCCTCAGGAAAGGACTCCCAATTTTTGGCTCCTGAATAGATGAAGATGCCACCTTTGTGGTGCTGACTCAGACACCTTGGCCTTAACAGGGCGACAGCCACACCTCCCTGTACAGAATTTCCTCTTGGCTTGGTGACTTCTAGTTAGCATGTGTATTTTATGAATTCCTAAGTCTTGCTTAATTTTGAAAAAAGAAAACTATTTGATTTAAATACTGGCTGTGGTCATTTTATATCCAGAACATTTTGCATATTTTATTTGTAACCAGAATTTTTCCCCCTATTTATTTATACACACTAATATCTCTAGTAGTACCACTTCTTCTGTATGAAAATGACTAGGAGTGATTACTTTTTTTTTTTTGAAGTCATCAAGAAGCAACTTGTTTATGATAAAAACAAGGTTCCAGGTATGGGAAAACCATCCTACCTACACTTAAAAATTAAATTAATGCTACCACAATTTATGGGAATTTACCCTGAAGCATTTTTGAATGTTAACAGCTATTTTGTTAAAATTTTATCAAAAAAAGGTCAGATGAAACCTTTTTCTGTTTTTCTTACCACCATGCAAATTGATGAACTTTAAAATTAAAACTTGTACATGTTAATGGGCAGAAAACAGCAGTTATGTTTTGTTAAAAAGTGTAAGACAAATATTCTGTCTACATGAGCAAGCCAGTTTAACAGGAAGTCTTCTGAGTGCCAAATTCTGCCTCTTGTATTCACAAAAGTAACACTTCATTTTGCAAGCTGATTAATTAATTAATTTCCTTGACTTGTTAGGTTAAAGGTTGAAGGAATAAAGCTTTTGGGCATGATGCAGTTTTATTGTACAGTTTCATTTTAACAGAAGCTTTTCAACTTTTTTATTTTTGAGAAAATCTCACTAAAGTGGCAAAAGCTCAGAGCCTGTACTTCTAGAGGTCTTTCTTACTGATCTGAAGAGAAATAAAGTACTAGAGAGAAAACAGATATTTTGAAGTGCATCATTCTGGGAATTTTCATTAGAGTATTCGTTAGCATCTCTTCACTCTTTTTGGAAGACCAAAAATGTTTGGCATGTGTTGTTTGCCTCTATTATTGTTCTTTATGTCTTTTATTCCTAAATTATATCAGTAGTATTTGTCTGCAGATGGTTTGATAATTTTTAAACCACAATGATAGCAATTCTGCAGGTCAAATGAATTGTATTTTCATGAGTGATCTGGGTGACTTGACACAGCTGATGATCTGTCACAGAGTTGTAACCATAACCGAGAGACTTCAGCGGTACTGGAACAGGGCTGTCTTGATGAATCTTGGTAAAGTTGTTTTCAGGTTTCTATCACAGATGCTAATTGTGGCTTTGCAAATTCTTGGGATATAATCTCTGTAACGTGGGAAACAAATGGAAGGGAATACATCAATCTTTCTTCTTTATCTCTTATTTTTATTATTACCAACTTTTGAATGGATGAAACACATACTTTGGTTGTTTAAATCATTACAATGCATAGTGTGGTGGTATATTCATGTTTGGAGAGTTCTCTGTATTTTGCTTTGTGTCCTGTTTTTGGAAGCAGCTAAGGGAAGAAGAAAATACTCCCCATGCTATGTTAAAACATTTGAAGAAATGCAGTGTTAAACACCACTTTTTAAAGTCAGGTGCTCCTGATTGTGAATAAGAGTGGCAGAACACAGTTGTATAGATGAAACTGAATAAATCTACAATACCATTTCAGCTAGGAATAAAACTTATGTTTTTGCTGCTGAAGCAAATCTCTCAAACATCCATTTGACTGCATTTGGAGTGGTCTCAAAATGTATAACCTGGATTATTTTTGGATAAGACTAAGTCTGAAATAAAAACTGAAATGTGGTAGGTTCTGTTTGAACATAAACAGTTTTTTTACTGTGAGGGTGACCCAGCACTTGCACAGGTTGTCCAGAGAGGTTTTAGAGTCTTCATACTTGGAGATATTCTGGGCAACTAGCTCTAGACAGCCCTGCTTGAACAAGGCAGGTCGGAGAAGATGACCTCCAGAGATCCCTTTCAGCCTGAACCATTCTGTGTTTCTGTGAAATTGGATGATGTGTTCTAGAACTCTGTCTGCTATTAGGGCTTAGTCTGCAGGACTAGGCCACAGCTAATGGAAAGTAAAGCTCTTGCCAAATGCAGGTCGCATGGACATCTGGTTCTCAGCAGCCGCCGTCCTAGTTCACAGACTTTTTATTGCAAAGTGCTACTTGCCAATGCAGTAGCATCACGTAGAGCTGAGTTAGCAAGTCCTTCGGTATGGGTTTCTTTGCTCAGGAGCACATAGATACAGCAGAAAAAGCAGGCCAGAAGTTGATAGCATTAGTTTGTATATTGGATTTGTACAGACATAGCCCCTTAAGACATTTTTTTGCAGGTTACAAGACTGTGGTGTTTGGCTGCCAGCATCTGATAGGCACCAAGCCAATCTAAAAGTGTACAACATTGGAATATCTAGCTAATCTGACTTTGTAGTCTTTCCTGCTGGTTGCTTGATGACTTAGCACATCCTAGATTCTCTTCATTTAGCTCTGTGTTAGACAATTATGTATGCTTTAAGGCTGGCCAAAGGTTAGTGGAAGAAATGAGTAGGGGAAGATAATACTGAGGTTGAATGGTACGGGAGACATGGGAAGAGATGAAAGTATTGCGCTAGATGGTGGGGGAGGATGTATATAGCTTAGGTTGGTATGATAAAGGTCATCTGCACACAGTTCTGGAGCTTCTGCTGTGTATATTAGGTAATGGAATAATGCACTGACATGCTCTGACTGCTCGAAACAGGACTTCCAGGGCAAAATGCCATCCATACTTACTCACCTTGCTGGATAGCATTGTCTGCAATTTTTCTCAGGCTGTTTCTACAGTTATTCAGTCTTGGTGGTGCAGAGAGACCTGGAATTCTCTAAGAAGCTGTACTTCAAGAAAAGGTGACTTTGCTGCATCTGTATAAAAGTGCTACTGCAAAGAGCAAGTGTGAAAAAAAGTCTGGAGCTTCCCTCAGGCTTGAAGCCAAGAGCAGGCTTGCAGCTGATTGTGAGACATCTGTCATCAGCAGGAGCTGCCAGTAGTGGAGCTGGGGGCTACGAATGAGAATGACAGAAGTACATGATGACCTAGTGAAAGAAAAGGATTTTCTAGGACAAAGGGTAGTAGTTCATGACAAGAAGGCAAAATAAACTACACATGTGAAAGAAGACGATCAAGTGTCTGGGGTGGGGGGTGGTGGTGGTGAGAAGAAGTAACTAAAGCATAGAAAGTCACACCAAGAAATAGGCTGTGAGTGAGCAGTATTGGGTACAGATAGTAAAATGCATGCATTGGTGATAAAGGGGAGAGAATGGTGGGAAAACAAATAGGAAATTAAGAGCAAAAGAGCCAAGAAATGAAGGATGCAAAATCAAAGAAAACACTCACTGCATTAAGGGAAAAAAAAACCCTCAAAAATTTATGTGTACTATATACATATATATACACTAATTTTCTATATGATCTGTTGGTAATGTTGCCAGAATGAATGTCAAACAGTTTAAATGGAATGGTGTTTGAGATGAATTCTCTTCAGCTGTACATCTCCTAGGCGAATGTGTGAGAACTGCTGATCTGTTCATCTTGTTCAGATCACATGAATGTGAATACAGCAGAGATTTTACTTGGTGTCCCTCTCTACAAATATAGAGGGGAAAAAATGGAAAATGGAAAGAAAAGCCTTGCCTGGGAAGAAAGGGAGGGATCCCATTATTAACAAGAGTCATACAACATCCCTTCTGGAGGCATGTTGAAATTTCCCATGGGAGGAAGAAGAATAAACAAAGGTCGGTATTACTAATAAAAGAAAAATAGTTGGCAGCCAAGGAAACAATAATTATTTGATCACAGTGTCCTGAAAAGCTAGCAACAGAAGCAATACTATGTTAAAAGCAACGGGCTGAATGCCTCTCACTTGCAACCAACCCTACCTGTTGTTACACAAGGATGTGTTTGCCCTACTGCTCTGAGAGCAGTGCTCTGCCATGAAAATAAATATGCCCTGGCTTTTCACCTTTACTCCTTTACTTCTTATGACCACAGTGTTCCCAAAGGTTTATTGTGTTTTACTTCTCAACACTATTGTGAAAGGAGTAACTATTATCTCTGCTTTGCAAATGAGGAACAGAGCCTGCAGGTGAGCTGTGTTTACAGCTGCACAGCTTATGGCAGGCAAGGGACTTTCCAAATCACAGGACAGTTGCTTTCTTTGCTTATTTTTGGTGGTGGCAGAATCAGTAATGGAATATTAGTACTGGGAGGACAAGTATAATGTTTTTTCTTGAACAGTCAAGTTTACCTGACAGGAAATAAATTAACAAAGTTTATTATTAAAAAGAAAATTTAAAAAAAATCCCCAAACTTCAGCAATATCAAGAGGAGATCCGTATAGTCTTGAAAAATACATTAATAATTAAATATTTATGTTTGTATTTCAGCAAGACCCTATTTAAAATGAGTACAATTTCGTTTAAAGTTCAAACTGGCAAAGCCTGTTAAGGCCAAATTGTAACAGGCATTGTTATTTATTAATGGAGAGGTGTGTGGTGAGATTGATAAAAGAAGGCCATACATTGCTCTAGTCATGTTTCCAGCCTGCCTGATGATGTGACCATAGCCCTAACTCTGCCCTCAGTCAGAACTAACCTCTCTGAATGGCACCATCTAGTTTAGCTTTGTCACAGCGCAAACAATTGTTCTGCATTCTCAGTGATCTTATCTTTCCTATACGTGTATAGTGAGTGAGCTGTGGGAAGGTTTGTTCCCAGGTCACTGGGGGCTGCTGTGCTATGGCAAGTGTCACTTTCTCAAGTCTGAGTGTACGCTGAAAGTGACAGACGCAGTACTCTGGAAAGAGTTCAAGCTAATGCTGTTGGGAAGGGTGAGGTTGTGTAACATATGCTCAGTCCTCTGGGCTATGGAGTGGGTGGGTATTGGATGTTCCCAACACACCAATTACTATCCTTCTATGGGGACTGTAGCACACTGCTTTTCATCTTCAGGAAGACAAAGCCTCGTGGCTAGATCTTTCCTGATTATTTTTTTTGTTTGCTTCAGTGACGTCCATTTCTTATGTTACTACACACGTTAGGGTATCTTCAAGAGCTTCAGGGTTATCTTTGCTTTTTTTTTTAACTGCGTCTGAGTTTTTCTTCTATCTCCTTTGTATCTACATTGAGCATCTCTGCCCGCTAAATGGGATCAGTCTTTTAGGATTGTTAGTTCCTGTTAGAGCAGTTATCTTGGAGAACAGAAGAGAAAGAAAAACATCACTTTGAATTGTCAAGACTTTTTGTTATAAAGTCGTTATAAAGTCATTTTAAAACTGAATCATGGTTACAAACATAGTAATCTTTTAGAATTTAGTTGCTGCATAGGAGCGAAACATAATATGCAAATTGATGTTTCTAATGATACTTGATGATGATGATGCCTGTAGCTTTTTAGGTATTTTAATGTTAAATATATTTGTTTTATTGAAAGAAAAACCTGAAGCTAAGTTGATAGCTGAAGACTGATAGTGATTCAGTGGTCATTGTGCTGGGCCCCTTGCCTATGGCTATGTATGAAACTGATTGTGCTTCATTTTGTAGTGTTAATTTATGATAGGAATTTATACTGTGAATGAAGGTAACTGTTCTTACTTCTGACATAGTTATGCAAAGTTACATACCAGCAATATTTTACAAAGAGGTTGTAAATTTATCTTTCATTAGACATTTGTGTGCAGCTACTTAAAAATGTCAACATCCTGAATTAATATCAAAGCAATCAGTTCAAGTATGCCATTTTAAATGGTGATTTGAAAAACAGCACGTAGAAGTGCATATTCCTGAAATATTTTCTTTCCCTTTTCGGTAACAAATACTATTCTTACTTGTAAGAAATAAAAAAGCCACATTTTAGTTTCCTCTCTTAGTTTCTCTCTGTGAAAAAGGGTGATAACAATGCTTCTCAGTTTCCTTGCAATTGTTTGAGATATTTGAAAGGTAAATGCAAGAAAATAATTCAAATATTTTATAATAGTACTATATACAGTTTCTTTTCCTTTGACTGTAGAGTATGCTTGAAAATCTGTTTTCTTCTTGTCTGTTTCAAGATGGGATAAAGAGGGTTTTTTCTCCATAACTAGATACTTTGGTTAACACTTTTGAATTGGAAAAAACATTTTAAGAGCTCTGAGTAGACTGAGGGATGCTGGCAAAAGGATTTGCACTCGTGCTTGTGGATACTGGACAGTAGCCTTAACTACTAGCCTTAAAGATGAATGCCAACATGATTGTATAAATAGTACATTAACATGTGCTTCTAAAACGAGCATCTGAAAGACTCTCTTGGATTGCCCTTCTCTAGAATGACTAAAATGGGAATAGGCTAAACACGCGCGTATGTACCTGTGTGCTCGGACACGAGCGCTTTGCACACAGTGGGGCTGCTGGCACAGCCGGTGGATGGTCCCAGTGCCAGGAGATGGCACCCAAGAGCACATCCCCCACTCCCACAAGCCTGGTAAGGTTGGTGCAACTGATTCCTGCCAGAAGTTCTTTGCGTGGTGTTTCTTAGTGAAGCTGCTCCTGTGCTAGGCCTGCTGCTGAAAAGGGGCCTAGGGAACTCGCATTTCAGAATGGTCACCCTGTGAATGTGAACTGTACATTATTTTTTTTCTACTGAAGGTAATCAGTTTCTTTCCAGTTCTCAACACTTGTTTTGCTTTTGCGCTTTTTTCAAATTGTATATTAAATGAACGTGTCCATTAGAATATATAAAAGGCTGCAATGAGAAGAATTGGAATGGTACAATTAGAGGAACCCTGCTTCCCATTTTGAACAAAAGCAGTGTTGACAAAAATCTACAGGAGTAGGTCAAGCTTTGTTGAAAAACATTCCATTTCCTGTTTTATGGGCACTACACTAAATGCAGTCCCTTACTTTTGATGGAAGCACACTGTTTGTCAGTCCCAATGGAAGCAGAATTCTTGAATGAGGCCAAAGTTCCCTTTTATAAGAAAGAAAGTAAGTAAGAACAATCCTTGGTGACTAGTCTGACGCCTATTATTACTGGTTTATCAGAGCCTCCACCCATTCTATGTGGATAATGGACTCACTCAGTCCTTAACATAATTATTAGTCTAGACTGGAGACATGTCAGGTTAATAGTTCCACAGAGAAGGGTTTTCCCCTTTAAAACCAGATGGTAGCTTGAATCATGGTACTAAATCTGGAACATGCTCCTAAACTCTCCGATTTGGTCTCATTGGCAAAGATTACTATACTGGGAACCACTCCCAGAAAAAGCAAAAACGTGAATCACAAGCTGTTTGATTCCCTGTTGAAAGGACCTAATGAAAAAGTCTTAAGAGTATCATAGGCTAAAGGTATTTTACATTAATGATGAGTTTCATTTCATATTTGGCCTTGGCCTACTGCTGTACAGAAACTACTGTACCCAAACATCTGACTAATTTCTGGAAGTGTTGGACAGTACTTTTTGCTAAACTGTAATGTAAACCATGCTCGATTTGATTAGGTTGCTATTTCCCCAGCTTGTATTGGGTAGATAATCTGAAATGCCTTCGATTTGACCTGAAAAGAGGAAATTAACTTTGCAATTATATTTTGACCTTGGCAACACCTTCAAAGAATGGTCTCATAACAAATAACAGTAATAAAAAAGTAAAGAGTGTAATTCCTGCTTCATTAGCACTTCTTACAGTACATCTTCACTCATGACTTACAATAATTCCTACTTCAAAACTATTCTGGGAAGTCAGGAAACTTGCAAGATAGGAATTTCTATGCTTATATCTGTACCGATCTAGAAAGCTGGGGAAGGTGGTCACTCATTTTTGGTTATGGAAGCAGAGTTTATTAAAGAAAGCTTTATTTTTTTTACAGACTGTCTGAGAGCATTTATGTGTCTAGCTAGCACGGGTGAAGTAAATAGTTGATCAGTATTTCCATTATGAACCTCCATTTTCATTATTTTGTAATAGTAGGAATCCCTACTTTTATTTTTTTTCCCAAGTGGGAACCTGGCATGTATATTCTCAGTCCAATTATTTTTATATATTTTGAGACAAATCAGTTTGTCCATTTTTAAGTTTTATGGGAGATCATAAATGTTTCTATGGCTTCAGGTGCCTTATTACATTCCTGTAGTGGTGCAGGAATTGGTTAAAAAAGAGTTCTGCATTAAAAAGAAAGTTTTCAATATATACTGTTGACCTGTGATTTTTGGAGGGTTTTTTATATTTTTCTATCTTAATTAGAAAGTAACACATGGTACTGTGCACCATGTCTTATTTAACATATATTATTCCACAGAAGTGTATTTGCATATTATTGACTGCTTGGCACCATCCTGCCAGTGATCTGTAAACAAATAGCTATTTTAAGTGTTAAGAGTCTGAGAATAAATTTTCAATTAGGTCTACTAATCTACTAGGAAATGCCTTTGAAGGTAGTCCAAGTTCAGATATGGCATTGCAGTATTATCTTAGACCTTTTTCCAAGCTAAAATCTAGGACATTGTTTTCCCTCTCCTTGATTCACCTATCTGACATCCATTCTCAGTGTCCATCAAAATTAAACTTGGCCCGTTAAGCTAAATTAAAGACACATCTTTGTGAGGGAAAAACAATTGAGGTTAGCTCAACTGGACCGATGTTTAGACCAACTAAAACCAGTCTAGAATAATTTTCTTAATCTAAATAAAATCTTTCTTGTAATAGACAGTAGTAGAATGGAATAGAAATTAGTTCTAATACCTTTAAATTTCTTTAAAAATTTATTTTGAGAGAAATAGAGTATGCTTTTAAGGATGCTGTCACTGAACAGTGGTGAAAGATTAGATCCTCATAAATAAAAACACCACTGTAATTCAATGTACTTGAGTATGCCAGCTTCTACTTGCTGGTAGTTGGATACAAAATATTTTAAGAGATGAACAAAGTAAAAAAATCTAAAAACTTAGATTCTCTATAAAATTACCAAATGAAATGGAGTATCATCCTACTTGCCGGCCACAGTTCTATGTACGATACAACCCCTTGTAAGCAATACCTCCAGAGTATTAATGTTAGAGCAGAACCACCAAAAATTTAACAAGTCACAGAAATAAGAATTCGTCCACACACTGGAATTCACAATTCTCTGAAAAGCTTATTAACTTCCTTGATGAAGAAATATCTTCATCACTGGATTAAAGTAGTTTTTAATTTATAGAAACAAAGTGTATTTGTAATGCCAAGTAAGTCTGTAGATGCAACAGCCTATTTAAAGTCTGTAGACTTTTTCCTGATCAGTGTTTTCTTTGCCCATCCAATTTCTGTGCTTCAGGCAATGGCAATGAAAATAATAATGGAACTTAATAGAAATACAATGTCTTGCTTCACAAAAACATTGGAAAGCAAGTGTATTCAGTGAACAAACACAGCCTGATACTCTGTTTTATGTCACATATGTTTTAAATACACATGAATTCTTGTGAAATTGGGGAACTTCAACAAAGGATTGATCTCAAAAAAACAGGTGAAATGGTTGACTGTGTGCTTGTCTTTATAGCTGATGTAAATAGGCTCTACAGGTACAAAGACCTATGACAACAGCATTTTGAATGCCCCTACTGAGCAGATTCTTGTAGAAACCAAAGTGTGCCAGCAATCCGTGGTGATCCTGCTGTGGTCTAATTCCAGGAAAACACTTACAGTAAGTTTAATGATGACTCCAGCATTACTATTTAAGATGCTTGATTTACCTGTTCCAAACACATTATTACTATTATCCTCATCATTACAAAGAGTACAAAATCAGGCCTCAGACTGAGTAATCCTGCACAGTTCCGAGAGATGATGCAGATGAATGTCTGTCTGTGACTGTGAGCATCAATGTTTCCTCTTATGCTCCTCCAACCATCTCTTTTTTTTCTTGTATTTGTAATTAGGTTAGGCTGCCATAGTGGAAAATGAAGCCAACTATCTTGGGTTTAGGAAAGGCAGAGGCTGTTTTCACTAATTCAGACCCAAAGAGTATATTTTGTGTAGCAGCAGAAGAGTAAACTACTCATCCAAAATCCTAGAACTCGATCTTTTATAAGGTTTAGTAAAATTTTCCTTTAAGTGAAAAGTTTGGGTTTGTGGTACATTGTCTCAGTAGCATCATTATAACAGAATTTAAGACCTAAATGAACATCATTTAAGCAGGACCTCTTGAGGCTCAGTGATAACTGCATTCCTGAACCCTCCCTTGGCCATTGCAGCCTTTCTGCAAGTGAAAGAGTGAGAGAATCTTCACTGTGATTGACATCAAGAAGAGATCATCTCCCTGGGACAGTGACTGTGGGTGAGTCACTGTCATCCATCCCTGCTGGACTGCAAATATGTATAATAATAGAACTCTGCAAGGAGAAACTTCCTGCCAGCGTGCTACTTGTGTCAAGCCACAGGGATTTCGGATTTTCTTGGGTAACCTTACAGTAGTATTCTGAACTGGCAAACCCTGGTGGAAAAAGAATTATTCCAGTGAACCAACACCCTCTTTTATGTAATGCTTTCCTTTATTAACAAACATAACATAAAGCATGTAACTTTAAAAAAAAAAAATCCATATTAGAGTCATGCTGACTTGTGGAATTATGTAAACATGGGAACATGTGAAACAAGAGAGAGCGGGCAACTTCATTACACAGAACTTGGTTCTTGGCAGTCATATAAAATTAGAGTGTTTGTTTGTTTGTTTTTTCTGAGGCTGCCATTTCAGAGACATTTATTGCTATATGATAACCTGCACAAGAAATGAAACCTCTCTGTGGCTTTGCTGTTGTAGCTACTATTGGACCACTGGTGCTGAAAAGATGATGAAGTATTTTTCCTGAAGTAATTTTGGTTTTGTAATAATACAAAATTATAGTGATTTCACAGTCTTGCTTTAGAGTCAAAGACTAATTAATTGGTTTTGGTTTATTGGGATATATTGTAATGCTTGTATCCTACATGACTAATATATTATAGCAAGAGGGCACAGTCTTCAGCTATGCCAGGGGAGGTTTAGCTTAGACTTTAGGAAGAAATTCTTTACAGAGAGAGTGACCAGACATTGGAATGGGCTTTCCAGATAGGTGGTGGATTCACTATCCCTGAAGGTATTTAAGAAGAGACCGGATGTGGCACTTAGTGCCATGGTCTAGTTGAAAAGGTGATATTAGGTCAGAGGTTGGACTTGAAGATCTCAGAAGTCTTTTTCAACCTAGTTGATTCTGTGATTATAATAGAACTAAAATTATCCTTTAGAATTCAAATATTTCTGAGCATTTTTGTTTGGTTGGGTTTTTTTTGGTTGGTTGGTTGGTTGATTTTTTAATATTACTTAATTGATGCATAGCTTAGGACATTTAACTGTTACTTTATTCAGAGATGGAGACCTGCTGAAGTCCACTTTTAGGAAATGTGTAGCTATGTAAGTGGAAACCATTATTCCTGGCAGCTGCCTGTCTTTCTTTTGCCCATGAGGGCTATGTGGGGGTTTTGTGTCTGCACAACTGCCTTGAACAACATCTTAAGCTGAGGTTTGAATCCCTTTACAAATGTATAGAAATTAGGGACTAGTTTAAAAAGTGCAGATTTAAAAAAATAAGAAATATTGCATCTGTGTTCTTTTGTTGTTTGGGGTTGTTTTTTGTTTGGTTTTGTTTGTTTTGTTTTGTTTTCTCCTGAATGCAAAGAGTTGGTTTTTTTTGTTTGTTTTGGTTTTTTTAATGTTTCTTAGAAGTTTCATGGGATAGAAACTTCAAAATTAAACCTGAGGGGTTCAGTATCATCACAAACACTGGGGGCTAAGTTTTTAAGGAAAAGATATTAAATATCCCATGAATCATGATGAAATTGTGAAGTGTCCATACTGATAGGCAGAGACAGCTTTTTGATTAACCATGTAACTGTGACCTGTTATTTTTTTGCTCATTGCTGCCATTCTTACAGTTGGCAAGTGAAATAAAGTCAAATAAGGTCATGTATCTGTAAAAAAAAAGAAATTAAAAAAATGGGTCAAGTGACTATTTGTATAGTTTTCCTGTCTTTACTCAGAAGTAAAAGTGGCTTTCACCAAGAAATATTTAGTATTTGGGAGGGGATAGAGGACCGGAAAGGTCTTTTGTTATCCTCTTTTACAGCTCTTTATGTAAAGTGCGAAGAGTGCATTTGGTAGCGGTCATGCTACACTAATTTTTGCTTATTTCTGGAGACAGAGGCAAGATTGCTAATTTTTTAAATACTGCTATGGTTGTCTTTCTTGCTCTGCTAACCTTTAAATCTTTATTGCCTTATGGCACTGTGTGTAGAACATGAAATTCATGACTTAATATGCTTTCATATTCTCTTTTTTGCCATTGAACTCAGAAACAAATAAAATTAATGATTTTTACCATTTAATAGTTAATTTTTCTTGTAGAAATTACATAGGCAGAATTTTGCAGAGGGTTTCTCTCCTTCCAGTGTTGAAATTTGCTGTTCCCTGAACGAAAATAAATTTGTTTTCCTTGATCTGTTTACAAAAAACAATAAGGAAGATGATGTAAAATGTAAACACACATATACAACTTCCACTCTTAATAATTAACTTTAAGACAGAAGTGTGTGATTGCTTACATGGTAATGGATTAAATTAAGAATTTGGGTGTGAAATGCAAATAATTTCTTCCCATTAGGTGTTTGTACAGAATCTCTATAGCACTCTAAACAAGTGAAAAGAAAGGGAAAAAAAAAGGAGCTTTAAAAATAATGACAGCCTGCTTTTGTAGAGCGTAATTCAACTCAAAGAATTTTTAAAATAAAATTTACAATTGAAGGGAGTGCACATCACAGCTAAGAAGCTACATTAATATGGTTTCAACCCACTTTTCCACTCTTATTGAATTGAAATAAAGAAATTGTTCTGGGAAAGCCAATTCTTTAGGAGAAAGCTGCAGAATAAGGAGCTGCATGACCACAATCTCAACGCTGTTATGATGCGCTAGACTGGCAGTATCAGAAGTATTTCATACCACCACAGATCTTGTGCAGTGAGGACCTGCTTGAGATCCAGTAGGTCATATTTAGAACACCTTTGCAATTGGCCTTTTGTAGGAAGATGTTTGGTCTTGGTCATTTAAAGTACTGGCATTGCTTCATTGGTGACAGCAGTCCAGCTGGTTCACAGTGTGTGCAGTGATGCAAGATTGAAGTGAAGAGTGCCTTTTCCAGCTGAAGCTGGGAAATGTCAGTCCTCTGGCCAAGCTGCTGTGGAAGCCGCTCTAAGCATAGCAGTACAGTGGAGGCCAGCAGTTTTGTTTGGTTTTTGTTTTTGGTGGGTTTTTTATTTGTTTGTTTGCTTGTTTTGTTTGTTTGGGGTTTTTTTTTGTTTGTTTGTTTTTTTGTTTTTTTGGTTTTTTTTTTTGTGGGGATGTTTTGGGAGAGTCACCAGGGTTTAGTAAATGAGTCTGAAAAATGGTCCAGTCTTACCATGGGATTGCCTAGTGGGCTGTGCTGTGTTGTTCTGTATTGGAAAGAAGAGTGCTACTAATGCCTTGCCTTCCCTGCAGCACAGAAATGAAATAAAATGTATGTATTTATTTGCTTTTCTGCTCTGCTTATGTCCAATATGTGATGTTGTCCAAGTTGTAGCATAGCCTGGTGCTACCTGATGTATGTTATTTAAGAAAAGCCTACTTTGGGTTGCTATCTGTATATTTCTCTTAGATAGAAGCCCTCTTGGATTTTCACCCACTCCCCTATCTCCCTCCACTAGTATATTTTCACTGTGCATTTCAAACAGTGATGAACAATAGCTCTGATTACTCCACACAGGCTGTGTCCCTTCAGAATGTATTATCTCAACAGGGACTCAAGTGAAAAGCAAGCTATTTCCTTGTTTTCTAGCAATAAGTCAATGTACTCTTAAGAGCACAAGCTTTGTCACAGATGCAATTCTTAGGCTATGAGCAAGCAGAAGATAAAAGAGATCAAAAGCTTCAAATTCTGGTGAGGGGAAAAAAGCTGCTGTTAGCAAAGGGCCAAAAGCTATAGCAACACAACCATTCTCTAAGAAGTGAAAACTTAAAAGGAACTTTAAAAATGTGTATCAAACGAAGTCTAGTGTATGTTCTCTGTGGACAAAGGAGTATGTGCAGGCTCACCACATTCTATCTCTCAGTGAAACGTAAACAAAAATCTCGTTTGATTGGTCTCTTTTGTATTCTCCTGGTTACATAGAAGACAGTGGGGGAAGGAGCAGCTTAGGACCTGGAAGGACTGTGCTCAGGAAAACTCTTTTTATTGTTCAGGGAGCTGAGTTTTAACTGGTGGATTGAATTAGTATGTAAAATATAGCTTTGCAACAACTTATGTTTTATTAGAGAATTATATTTATTAGAGAGTATATTTCATTTGATCACAGTTCTCTTTTTAAGGGTTCATGACTTCCGCTGACCTAAACAACAACTGAATTTGAGGGAGACGACTAAATTATCCCTGGCACTAAAGCACTTTTCAGGCTGTCATTTGAAGTACCTCATATTTCTTTCTTGCTGTACATAAAAGCATTTGCTGCAGAGGACTTTGAGGTTTGTTACATTAGCAAACACATTACGTTCTGAAGATGAAATCTATCTTCCTAAAAACTTAAAAGTAATTATGTAATTAATTTACATTTAGATATATAATCATATATAATTTGCGAGTCCTTATTGTCTTCTCTGTGTTTTGTACAAAAGCAGGTTACATATGACCAGGAGATGCAATTCTCATCACTGGAATATATGCTGGATTTCAGAGATACCACTTCTCACACTTTTCTTGCAGGCCTCATTAAGAACAAAATCTTTTAGTGCTATTGACAACACAGGAGAATTATGTGGTATGATATTTTGTTCTCCCAAATTTTAGTTGTGGTCTTCTATTCCTGGGGAGAGGTGTTACCAAGCCATTTTCTGTTCTGTACAAGTATATGGGGAAACTACTGTGCTTCTGAGGTCCTAAATTTGGAGGGAAAATTCTTTTCAATTAACTGTCTTTTCCTATTGAGGAAAAATGCTTTCCAATTAGTTGCAGAGTTTATGCAATGGCTGGTGAAAAGAGATTCAGTTTCCATGATCAATATGTGAGAATATTATCAGAGGTTTCACAAGAACTTTTGCTTGTTGTGCACGGAGTGGGAGAGACGGCAAGCTGTTAAATATTATTAATCTAAACCCGTTATGCTTTGCTTTTTGTCCATCTCAATTGGGTTTGGTGATGCTGCAATTTTTTGCATCCTTTTCCTAACATGAAGTATTTTATAGCAATGCATCTTCTGAAACACTTGTCAAGCCTATACATGTTCAAATATGCAAGAGTCTGAGTAAAACCTGGTAACTAGATGTAAAAATTGGTTTTCACCTTTATGTATACATATGTCTACCTAAAACAGCTCACATTTTTATATGAGACTGAGTATTGCTTTATCAGATCACAAAATATTTTGTTGGTCAAAAGTTCAGTGTTAATAGAATGATGGAATGAGAATGACAAATCCCTAAATGTTTATCTGTTTTGATTTTTGTTTGTTTACTTCATTCCATTCAAATGGCACTGGACAAAATAGTATGCTGCTTGAGGTCCTTTTTTGTTATTTCAGATGTGGCATTGTTCATGTTGTACTACTATAATCCTGAATGATTCCTTAAGCCTTCAGAAACATAGCCAGACCTTTTATAAATCCTTAACAAAGACTCCTACATCACCATCAGGGAAAGTGATCTTTTTTTCCTGTTCTGATACCTGTATGCCTCCCATAGCAGTAATCCTTTAATTTAATAAAGATAAAAATGCAATAGCTTGGTTAAGTAATACAGGACACATAACAGCATTCCTGGTTTATCTGTCTGTTTAGCCTTATTGATCTAATTACAGATTAATTATCCACATGAGTGCACTGGTCTTCTATAAAGTATGTAGATTCATTTAAATCTGCATTCCTCTAAAACCTTTGCAGAAAAAAATTGCTCATGAGTCAAATGTCTCACTGGCATTCATGGTCCAGAAATTCTTAGGTTCATTAATTACCTTGGCTCAGCATCCCATGTGGAACAATTTCATTATGATGATCAGCAAACAGTGCTCTGTATTAATCCTGCATTAGCCAAATGAACTAACTTGGGAATCGGAGTCTTGGACTTTCCGACCTATATCTTAGGCTTCAGAGTGTGCAATATGCAGGACTGAGATGTTGAACTTGCAATGTCCTTTAAGTTTCACATTACTTTAACATCATCTGGATATAAATATACAGCATGGAACCTTCCTTAGCTAGCAGTACAGGACAAGATCTGCTTTATTTAATTGGCCTAATATTTGTTTCAATCTCTCATGTATGGATTATGGGGTATTGTTCTGAACATGATTAGTTGGAGCAGCTCAAAACAGAGCAGGGACTGAAATAACAGTTAAGCAACAGATATGGTCAAGTCTCATTCCTAGACTCCCTCCTTAGCTTGCCTTTATTTAGCAATATACCTCCATCCCTTGAAATGTTTACAATATGATGGATGTCTTTCTTGAAACTTTCTTATGGTTGAAGTTAGAAATTTGCTGAAGAGATAGCTGTTAAGAAACTTTATTAATTTAAGCATGAAATCTAAATAAATGGTGTGGCTTGTCTTACCTTTAATGTGTGTGAGTGTATGTGTAACAAGTGTCAGCAAAGCATTCTCAATAATAAGGATACTTTATATTTCTCTCTGAAAGATTAAAAATCCCCAACTGGTCTTCTCTGTTTCATATAGCTATAGAATTAGTGTTTTGCCCGTGGAGTTACAAAATTGCATATGATTATCCTTGGCTTCTGTACACTTCTCCTGCTGGGCTGTACTACCTCCTAGATGCATTCAATTTTAACTTAACTGTTGTGGGGATATGGACTGCAGCTAAAGAAACAGGAATATTTGTCCTCTGTTTCCTCTAGGAGTTAAGTATTGCAGATGTTCTTCCTTTTCATGCTTTTTGTTCAAGTCTTCAATTCACTACTGTTTTCATCAGCTGTGTGGTTTGCTAACCTATTCTATGTCTTATCTTTAAAGTCCAAAGGCATTGTTTAACTTTTAGTACAGTTCCTGGGTTGTTACAATACTACTGTTTGTATTTGTCAGGCTGGAGAGTTTCATATCTATGACTTAAATCGTGTAATGACTTATACATGCCTTTTATACAGTGGAAATTCTTGCTGTTTCAGTGGGAACAGTCACAGGGTACTAATTTTATGGAGTGACAAAATGTTGGTAAAAGTTTGCCAATAAGCAATATTTTTCATAATGAGGCAATGTATTTCTCCAGAGCTGTAGCTTCAAATGTTACAGGTACTTCTACCCTACTGTATTTTTGTTTTTTTTTCCTTTATCTGCAGTTGTATGTTTTTAATCCAATATTTGAGCACTCCTCTGATTGGCTATTGTTTTTGAAACACTGCAGTGGGTTTCTGATGAGATAGGCAGGGAATCAGCCTAACCACAAGGAGAAGACTGTAGCTGTGCCACTCACTGACTTGAGAAGGGCCAGGGCCAAGCCCTTGAACTTTGGTGGCTCATTGAAATGTTGCTCATCTTCCTGCCCTTTGCCATTAATAAACTGCACATTCTCTAAAATTCTTACCATCTTGTGAACCGAGTGAGTAGCCAGGGTGTCGGTAAGTGGCCAATGTAATTGTTGCCAAGAAAACTGGAAGTCCCAATCTTTTCTCTGTATTCTTTTGTACCCCTGCTCTGATTCCTAGCCATATGTTTCCACCCATTCCTCTGTGTCAGCTTTTGCAGTAAGACAAATTCGTCTTACTAGTCTGGCAGGAAGCTAGTCAAGTTTTCTTCTGCTGTATTTTTCTGCCAGATTAGTAAAATGCACTGGCTTGCCAAAGGATCTGATGACAGCTTACTTTCCATACTGACAACTGTCTGAGAAAAGAGCTCTGACAAACTGCATGCCATCTCTGAAGCAAGCTTCCCCACAGCCCAACTTCTCCCAAGAGCCCCTGAGCTCAATTTTGGGGAACACATGCTGGATGTAAGTAGAGGCCAAACACAAGTCTGCAGCTTTGAGAGTGCCATTTTCCCACTGGAATATCCCTTGTGGGCATTTGTACAATCAGAAAAAGAGGTTTCATTCACCTTGATTTGAAGGTCAGCCTCAAGGGACACATGCTGTGTCTTTAGTGCTGTTCTGTGCTGCTTACAGCCAAGGACTGTAGGTGCTGCAACATCTTTAATTTAGGGAATATCCTCGGAGGGTCTTTAAAGAAGACCAACCTTTTTGTAACGTTGGCTACTTCTTCTGGAGTCTGTTATAGTGCAAAACAACTGGGTGGGCCTGGAGGGGCAACCAAGGCATTGCTTGGAGGAAGAGGCTGTCCTGTCTACTGCTACATGTTTTCAATATGACTAAGGACATCGAGGATATAGTTTGAGGACTGGCAATGAATGCCTTTTCTTCAGGGATGACAAGAGTAAGGAGAGCAATGTATTTGCTACAGAAAAAAATAACAAACACAATAAGATTTTTTAATTGTTATTACATTGAAGGAAGTAAGGTTTCATTTTATATTTGTCTTCTAATAGCAACTCCTAGGGAACTGGGATTGTCCATCAATAACTCAATTTTCTGACCCCAACATGCATGCATATATATCCCTTATTCCCTCCAGACTAAAGAGTTATGTTTCTGCATGCTGCTGTGATCTATTCATACCGATTTAGAGGAGGGTCTTGACTAGGTATGGGACACCTGTGTTGTCAGACCCATACATGAGAAAGGCACACCATCTTCTTCAAGTTGTCTTTAGGCAAAATGAATTTGCAAGTGGGAGAAGACTGATCCTGTGGGGTGTCTTCTTGCTGCCCACTCCCATGTTGGCAGCTGAACAAATATGCTTTTGAGCAAGGAACCCAGGTTGTGGCCGAAGTTTCCTCCTTTTGTTGCGTAGTGCTGGCAGTTGCTGATATGACTCAGGCAGGGAATTTTGTGTAGGCCATGGGCATGCCAGGTTGCTGGCACGCAGATGCAGGAGAGAGGATGGGACCAGCCTGAGAAAATCTTACTGGCTCAGAGGTAGAGGATAAGTACTGTCCCTCAGGGTGTGCTGACCTAGGTGCGCTCTTTCCACAGTGGTCTGAAGACTCTCCAAGAGCCAGAAGTAGAATAGTCTACTCCATTGTAGTGCCATAACAGAAACCTTACTCAGGAATAAATCTGCCATGGAAATGGCCAAAGAGAATGAAAAGTACATTCCTGAAAGAGAAATTTTCTGCCTTTGAAGGAAATTAGTTCTTAGAAACTTTCATATGAGAAGTTTTGTAATACTTCACAGACAATGTGGGTTGAGTGAAGGTTGCCCAGTTGAGAAGTTTCAGGCAATCAAATTCCAGAGTTTCAGAATATTTTCTCTGGCAGGTCACCAAACTGACAGTCCAAGTTTGATTCCTGGGAAATGAGTCTTTTAACAGAAAAACTTATTTTGCCTTTAGTGAGAGGAAGAAATTTTCCTAAATGCTGAAAGCAGTATTCCGGTTTCTTAGTCTGTGTGGAATCCAACCTGTTTAGAATAAAACTAATAGGGTTTTCATTTGAATATCATATCATAAGTATCTTGAAACTTCAGATAAACCTCTTGCCTCCTATCTTATTTGTAACCCATAAAGGCCACCAATTCTAATCAGAGCAAGGTTACCGTTTTGTAATATTCAGTGACATCAGGTTTTGGAACAGAACTAACATATCCAGAAAAAAAATATATTGTTTTACAGCCATACAGCCTTTTTATTTTCTTTTGTTAATTTATCAGCAAAGTTCCCATTGTTGTTTTACTGATGATAAATTACACTTTTTTTTATGGAGTGCCGAGTCATAGTAATTTCCTTGTTCCAATTTCATTAACTTCCTGGTAGTATTGTCTGGAGCAACCAGATGCTGATGTGTAATCCAACTGTTTCCCTAGTATGTGGGAAGCAGTAAACTTTTTGTTTATCTCATAAACAGTTCTGGCTATATATCTTTGGCTGTTTCTTTCCCATGGTCAGATTAAGACTGGCCTATACTGTATTCTTATTGGCACCACATAGTGCCTAGAAACAGGGACAAAAACATCCCAGACCTATGTCATTAGTCTGGTTCACAGAAGTTGGGTGACTTTGTTTTGTTTTTAAATCTGTCTGGGTTATGTTATTTTTATATATAATGTATACATGAACAGCCTCTGGAAAACTGAAACTTTACGATTAATCATAAAATTAAATATAATTTTATAGAACCTTACCTGAAATATTTTGCAAAAGATTAATCTTAACATCTAAAACCAATGAAAAAATAATAAACAATATAGAAGAGAGACATTTTCTCAGTCCTTACAAAACATAGTAATTGCAAAGCCCAAAATAACAAGATTTTTAAGTGAATGTTGTAAGAAAGAGTGAATTTGGATCTATTACAAATATTTACTGCTATAAAAGTGATTTTGCCAAGTATTAACATGAATTTGAGTACATATCTGGACTTTGTATAAAATCTGTAAAATACTGTTGAAGATTAATGCTTTTGGTTTTGAACATCTCTTTCAAAAAGTTTCATAAATATTTTTGGGCTAGTCTCAAAAGGGTTTGAAGTCTTGCGTTACCATTTTTGTTAGTATAGCCAGTAATATCAGGACCATAATTAATCACCTATGAATCATATTTGTAAATTCCTTGGATATTTTGCAATGAAATATCTTTATTTTCCTTAAGAGTATTTCAAAATACAGCAGAATCTGGCACTCTGTCTAAATTATTCTGTCAAAGTTGGATATTTTTAGAAACAGCAAATATGATTAACTGTAAGCAACTATTGCAATAAGATGTGCTTTCATTTCTTAAGTGTTGAAAGGGTTACCTGAAAAGAGATTAGCAGGGGGAAAAATCAATGCATGCTGGTTTGAAATGTCTTTGCTTTATGTACTTTGAGACAGGCTTTATGAAAACCACTCTTATAAAAGTTTGACAGTGTTGCTTTCACCTAGATGTACTTGAGCATTCTTGACCTGATAAATTGAAATTTTTAATTTTATTTTAATTTTATTTTTTACACTTGCTAATAATGATTTTTGGTACCTAGATCAGAACAAATTGAATTTAAACACCTGAATGATATTTGCAGGGCTGGCATTATCTTATTCTGTAACTGTGGAGTGCCCCTTTGCTTTATTTTAACTGGCTCAGAAATAGCCACTCCTATACATGACCAGATTGAGATTGGCATTCAGGCTGATTTTTACAGAGTGTGGTACATTTTTAGCATTTCTTTTAGATGCAGTAAGATTGTGAAGTTGGCTGCAACTATATATAGCTATGTATGTATGTAATATAACCACTTGCAGATCTAAGTCCACTTCTGAGGCTTAGGCACTGAAACTCTCCCCTTTTTCGGGTGCCCAGATTTGTGGTGGGCCAGAATTGGACACCCAGTATTCCTATACAGTGTGCGGGTAGATTCAAGTGCCCTAGGAAGATAACTGTGCTTATGAAGTAAGGTTTTCATCACTGGTGATGAGGAAAAGGAGCAGGAGGGAAGAGGGAGAATTTTCATCTGCATTAAAGGCCACTTTGGAAAATGTAAGTGGACTTTGGTGCCTGGGAATTCTTCCCAGTTAAGTTGTTTAAACACAGCCATTGAGAGTCTGCATGGCTTTGCAAGGGGCTTCCAGAGCTATGAATTGGAAAACAGTAAGTACAGTGATATATTTAAAAACCTGTATTCTCTGTTGCCTGTTTCTGGGCTGTTGGTAAGTGCCTCCAATATGAAAGTGCTATTTTGTACCCAGGCTTTTGCATTGGCCTATATTTTACTTTAGGTGCCTGCATTCTCCCTTGGCCCTCACTCTTAGTTTTGTCTACGAAGCACAGTAAATTCTATTATAGAAATACTGGAACAGGTTTCTGCAAAAGGTAAGTTAGTCTGACCGGAGTTATGGCCATAACACAATTATACTTTGTCTGCTAATTTAAATAGTTTATTTAGAGTTAGCTGTCTTTAGGTGGAACTGAGCCATAAAGTCTATTCTGCTCTATCAAGAAATTTGGAGATTGGAAGAAACTGCATTTCTATCAAGGCAACTAGAGCAATGCCAAAATGTCTATTATTATGCAAGTTCAAAATTTATGCTTGCAAAGTATTTTTTACTTTGGTTCGTAAACAGTCTGCCAGAATGAGTATAGCCAATGGAAGTTTTTACTATAGTTTCTTTTTATTTCAACAATGAATAATAACCAAAGACACTGGATTTAAGCTTTTAATATGCCTTGGCTTGAATTTTTAATTTAAAACATCTATTTATAGGTAAAAAAGGCGTTTGTGTCTCATAAAAGTGGTAGTCATGAAAACCAGTTATATGAAGTGATGTTTCTATTCAGTTGCAGCTATTTTTATCAGTATTATTTATACACTTATTTTCAGTGCATTTGGTAAAAAATGTAAGGTACTGTTTTAAAAGAAACAACTGGACATTGCACTTAGTGCTATGGTTTAGTTGTCAAAGTAGTATTTGGTCAAAGGTTGGACTCAAACTTGGAAATCTTTTCCAACTTTAATGATTCTATGACTCTATGACAAGTAACTGCAATAGGTATGAAAATATTTTAATTGTGATAGTAAACATTTTCCTGGAAGAAAAATGCACATTACTTGTATTAAAAATAATTACAAATTAGATGCAGATCTTTCAGTTTTACTGATAGGAGGTAAAATAAGAAGACTCACATACTGCAGTTTCTAACCTGTTGATATTTTTCCACAAATTTGATTAACATGGACTGAATGAGACCTTTTTCTTCTAATGAGATCCACATTGCAGGTATTTTTAAAATTTCTAATGGTGGGAGAGCTAATTTTGCCATCTAATTTTTATAATTTTACATAGTAAATTATATTATGAAAATAATAACTGAAAACATTTAAAAAATTATTCAATATATAATTTATATATTAAATTTTTTTATTAAAATATTCCTACAGCTACTGTTTAACAGTTCAGTCCTGTAGGAATTTATTTACAAAATGCATACTCTTCATTCAAAGGTCCTCCACAAAATGCATCCAATTAAAGCAAACTTGAGTGTTTCCAAAATGTTTGTATATAAAAAGCCTCCTGCCTATAGAAAATTGTCACACTGACTGTAAAAAATTATGTCTTTGACAAAAAGAACAAGTTCAATGCATGAAGTAAATGAGACATCTCCTGGTTATATTTTTCATCAAATGCCAAAGTAGGACATAATTCAGGCATGTTAGTTTGGAAAGATTTATACAATCTCTCTCTTTTTTTCAGTATTGTTGAATACATGGAGCTGTATACCTCTGCCTCATCTGATGTGGTGGTGGAGCATCTCTTCCAATGCTTTTGATGAGTACAGAGGGAAATAAGGTGGTTGGACCCTCGTCCTTGTGAGGGAACAAAGTGTGGGGTAGCTGAAAGGGAAGGTACAGACAATACTGGATTGAGTGCATAAATCTCCTGAAAGTTTTGAATGCACACAATACAAAGGTTTTTTTTTTTCTTCTGTTCACTGGTCATAACAGAATAGAATAAAAAAAAATTAACATTACCTTGCTGTTGATTCCTTCACCTGTTGGTTGCTTTTTCTTTTTCTTTTTTTTTTTTTAAATTTTTTAAAGTTTACATAGCTGTTTTGCAAACAAAAGGGGATTAGATTAGAAGGTCATAATGGAACTGAGGAAAGCAGCTCAGAAAATGCCACTCGCTGAAAAGCAGTACTGTTAATTGCCTCTCCCACTATAAAATTCTGGTGTCTGAGGAAAGCTGGAATAGCTACAAGTAGTGGTGTTTTAATCTGTCTTCAAGCAGTTGGTGCCAGCAAGGGTAGAAGACAGCCAGCAGTATGTTTTTTGTTTTTAGACTTTCTTTTCTGACACCAGCTGGCACTGAAGCACTTGATGTGTTTAACAGGCAGGAAGGATAGCTATGAAATGGTTTAAAATAAGTTTGAGGAGTACTGAAATCTGTGTAAAAACTAAACATATGAAAGATGTTTCTATATTTGATAGGAACTGTAGATGAAAAGCTGAGCATTTGTGACTGTTTAGAGGTTGAACATCCTGAATTTTGAGAGTCTGAATCCCTGGCCAGATTTAGCTGCAATCTGGAACAAAAATCTCTAGAAAATGCGCAGTTGAGAGGTCCAGAAAGAGCCCTTGGCAAAGCAAGTGCAGTTGTATTTTTCATTGGTTTGGAGAAATGGTTGTGACTTATAGTTGTACTTCTGGTTTTTGTTAATTCTTGTTCACTGCCCTTATACAAATAAGTTTCTTAATTACATTTGTGGATAAGATTTGTCCTTGCTTTGTTATGATGTCTTCAAATGCTGTGTAGTGTCTGTGCAAAATTACACTTTGCTGGTGCTCTGCACTGCCTAGCCTTTTCATTTTGGAATGTGAGTATGAGAAGGTAGTTCTATAAATCTAAATAAAAGTTATCTCAAGTGGATAGTCTATCTTGAACGTATTCTAGTCTGGCTTTTACATTTTGTGTGGCATTGAGGTTATTTGTGCCTCTAATACAGCTAGCTGCAAATTTTGACCCTTGTACATATGCTAGATCTCTCAGCTGCTGATATGAGGGAAAATTAAATTTTTCCTTTGTGTGGTTTTCGTAAGTACATTCGACTGCAAGTGTGCAGGAGACTTACAAGACTGAGCTTGGAGATATTTTATTTGGCAGTAGCATACAACATGCATATATATAAACTGAGATTTACATTTGTGTCGAAATAAGACATGACTGTAGTTCATATCAGAGGTAGTTCCAGATTTCCGTCGAAACTAACAGATTCACATCATATTTTTCTGAAAATCACATCATCAAGTGTAGAGCTCTCTCTCCACTTTTGGGGCAAAAAAAGCATTTTTTTTTCTTTAAATGTGAGCATAATAAATTTTTATGAAGTCTGTCTCCATAATTAAGAATATCACATGTAAAACTTGTCAGATAGACATGAAATATATAGAAATTTGATGACTGGACTGAGAGAGCACTCCAACAGGTCTTGAGCAATGTTGGCACCTTAAGTGAAAAGATTAATGTGCACCTGATATTTTGTTTTGCAATAGATAGAAGCAGTATATGCAACATCCTAATTTGTATAGGCAGCATTCATGAAAGAACATCTGCAGGTGCACAGGTAAGTAACTTTGTATTGTATATAGAGGGAAAGTTATTGGGTAGTGATGGGTAATCCTGTACTGTCAACTCATCAGCAGGAGATTTGATATGTTATCCCACCTCTTATATTTCTCACAAAATTCAAAATAAGCAATCACAAACTAATGAATAGCTGAACAATGTTAGGATTATGTAGAATAAACTTTTTAAAAAGTTAATAAGGGCAATTAAGGTATTCAGTCATCAGCATTAGTTTTCTAAAGGAAAAATAAAGTAACAAAAGCATTTCTAAAGTGCTTATGTTACTTGATTGTCATTTTTGAATTCTTCTAAGTATGACCTCATTTATGTTGCATTAAAGGCATTCAAACAAAAGCCATATTTAAGCAGTAAATTATTTCCCCCCCCCATTATTTTCATCTATTATGTAATAGTAATATTTGGAACAAATAAGAAACTACCATGCTCACAAAGCTGTAGATATCACTGATTTTATGGGCTTGTAAGCATATCTGGTATATCTTGTAAAAACCTAGTTAAGATTTTTCCTCCCTTTTTTTGGACTATTTACTGATGAAAATGAGTGATCTGAAAACTGATAAATAATGGAGATTTTTTTTAGGCATTCTTACTTGAAGGCTTCTGTTTTTTCACATTAAGTATTGAGTGTTTTTCTGATACTACTGCAGAAACAGTTGTGATGTGTGAGAGAGGGGAAGACCCAACCTTTCTAACATACATTGAATGTTTATTTGCAGTGCTTTATGAGACTGTGGTGGTCTTAGTCCGCTTAGGCAATGTCACTATGGTGTCCTGTAAAAATCTATAGCTGGTTGAGAAAGAAGAATATTGAAGGCAGAATGATTCTAGAGAGTTGAAACAATATGTTAATCAATGGAGAGAAAGCAAAAGAATATGCTGGGCCTAAAACCATGAAAATAGGTAACTTGGCAAATGGTGTAAGACCTCTGTGTGAAGTTTTAAGTAATGGCATTTGGCATATGTATTTCAGAACTTCAGAAGAAACACTTACAGAAAGAGAAAATTACCACTTTTTGACAAGGAGGGAAATTTAGATTTGAATTAACAGTGCACTAAAGGAGAATAATAGGTGTGAATTGAAACTAATTGGTGTTTCAGATCACTGAGCTGCTTGAAAATAACATGTATGGTGAGAACTGTAGAAGTTAAGTCTCTCTTAAATGCCTAATTTACCACAGTTGAGTCCTGAAGAGGAAAGAAAAAAATGTTATGTCACTTACTGCTTTGTTCTCAATTGACTGATTTAAATGGACAGTCAGTCAAAGGTTTAGCTTCTGTGTGATGAAGTTCTCTTGATTAAGCTGATCCACTGGTCCAAGGAGGTGTGATGCCCTGAGGCATACAGCTGTAGGCATAAAGATGGGCATAGGTATAATCAAAGTTGTCCAGAAAACATTGTGTAAATCAAAACGAGCAGGTGGTTGGCACAACTGATGATAATTTTCAAGTGTATGATTAATGTGAGTGCAGAAGTCCTGTAGCTGAGCGTCTAAACTGCCTCACACCCTGTGGCCTGTTAAGCACACGCATATGTGAGTTAGAATATGACAAAGATACTAAGAATTAGTTTTTCACTGGAGAAATATCCATTTAAAAGCATGGAAAAACCTCACTGTGGAAATATCTATTAAAAAGCATGAAAGAACCTGAAAGAACTTCCCTTCTATTCCTTTGAAAAATGGCTGACTGATGATTAAACTCATGTAAAATAAATCAGACAATTTGACATGTAAGATCCTTTGCTTTCCAACAAACTATTGAGTTCACTGGCTGCAATCCAACAGAGAAAACAAAATGTGCAGAATAAACACTGTCTATAGCAGGTGGAGGTAATGCCTTATTAAACATAAATGATGCTTTGTGTTGTGTAACCTGGGGACAATTTAACAGACAATTTTGTACTTAGAAAAATCATGGTTTTATGCAGAAAAGGAGAACCACGGATAATGAATTGTCTACATCTGAAAATACCACACTAGATCTGAAACACATGTTCTACCACATTGTCTTATGATTTCAAAAGCAGAGGAAGGAAGAGAGATTATTAAATTTAATTTCACTCCCTCATATCACTTTAAAGCAGATGTTTAAAACTAAAAACTTATCCCTTCTTCACAGTGTTTATTCTTACATATTTTAGTACCAATGTTTTGTAACTCAAGATCAAACATACAAACAGTGGCCCTCATTCATCACACAACTAAGAAAGAACTATTGTAATTTTGTGCATGAAAGCCTCATTTTAACTGTAAAAGTAAAATGAAGTAAGATAATAAAACAAAATGCACACAAAACACAACCACGCTGTGAGAAGCATGGGTTGTATGTGTGTACCTGTATGTGGTGCAGGTGTGGCTGGCTGGTTCCAGGGGAAGCTGATCCCTAAGGTTTACCTTCCCCAGTAGTTTTCTACCTTCAATTCCACACAATCAAGTGCCAGCATTTCCAAAGAAATATGGGTTAACTGAGGTGTGAATTATATTTTTAAAAATCCAGGAGACATCTGCTGTATTTTTTCAAGGCCAAAGCACACAGACTTATTTCTTGGTGGTTGTAAGATGAGGGAAACCTACTAAAGTTTTCAGACTGCTGACATTTTGTGCAAATGAGTCAGTTGTCTTCACATTCCTACAAAACTGGAAAGGCAAAAATTATGTCCATACTGAGGTAGAAGTATGGAGTCCAACAGCCTTAACTGGAGTACTAGAGGCTTCATCACCACATCAGCAATAGATTATTGCACTTCTGTGTTTTCAACTTTGAGATGAAAGAGAAGAGGAAACAAACTGGTTTCCAATGCAACATATTTTGCTGATTTCATCCAATTTCATAATTATCAGCAATACCAATTTTACTTCCAAACGATTTATAAATTTGTTCTCACAATTGTCACAACAATCTGGATTTTACTCTGAGACTAAAAAGAAATCACTGAAGACAAGGAAACAAAGTCAGTCAAATACAAATCGAAGGCTTCATTTTCTCTGTGAAGTCAGCCTCAAAATGGCATTAGATCACTTCTGGGCAGTCCTTGTTTCCAGTATAGACCTAGTCATTAGGCACTTGTTCCCTTGCTCATTTTCTCTGAAGCTGGTTTCTCTGGAATCTTATTGCCAGAGGAAAGGAAATTAAAAGAAAAGAAAAGGTTTCTATTGTTAATGCAGCTGGTTTTGTAAGTTTACTTCAGTTTCATTCACGCCCTTTTCAGTTAATGTTTTGCTCTTCATATATTGAGGTGGAAATGACTATAGAAAAGATCTTTTCCTACAATTTAGGTTCCTCTTATGTATGGCATGTGTTATCCAGAAGTTTTCATTCAGGCAGGTGCAAAATAGCTGCTCTTCTGTTCTCTGTAGCATCACATAAAGTATGAAGGGAGTAAATGAGACTACAGAGTCACGCTCAGCTCAAGCTCTTAGCTCTCATCAGATCTCACAAAGGTGTCCTAGGTTACATTCTCCTTCACAGCCAGGAGCACCTGGGTTGTACTTCTCAGAGGCACAGCTTTCCCCACTGCTCTGTCCTACAATAGCATGACTCTAGAACTACCTGAAAGGAGGTTCTACTGAGGTGGGGGCTGGTCTCTTCTACCATGCCTACACTGAAAGGACCAAAGGAAATGGCTTTAAGCTGAGACAGGGGAGTTTCAGATTAGATACTAAAACCAAAATTTTCACTGCTAGGGTGGTCAGGCATTAGAATATGTAGCCTGGGGAGGTGGGTTGATGATATTGAAAGACTCAGAGTGCTTGTTGCTTGGAGTGCTGTTCTGCTTCTGGGAGAAGTGCTTTTTCCTCTGCCCTGTGTGTGGTGTGAATTAAGTCAGTGAGTGGAGTTCCAAACAAAACTAAGTACTTAAAAGCTTTTTTTTCTTGGCAGATGCTTTCCAAAATGTGAAATATCTTCTATGTGCATATCCATGTGAATGCAATAGGATGTTTAGCAATCCAATTTCCATTTTGCTTTAATACTCATTTAACAATCACAAAAGCTTTACTTTTTAAAGATTTGTTTAAATTCAAATATTAAATGTTAGCAAAGTTTTAATCTGAAAAAAAGTTGTAAAAGCAGTTCTACTTAATTTTCCTCCAACCTTGTGTTCACCTTGCACCTATCACATAAGGAAACCCAAAACATTATTAGTAGCTATAATTTGTGAGAAGCTTATCTCTGAAGAACATTACATGAGCTCTAAAAATGTGACTTCCTATTTTGCACAGGACAAAGAGTTATTCACTGGGGCAACAGATGGAAATGGCTATTAAGTAGCAGTGTTTCAAAGTTTTATAAACCTACTGTAAAAGATTTGAAGCGGCTAAAATTTTTAATGTTTAGAGGAGTTGTTCAGGATTTTAAAATGGAGGGTGCAATTTAAACAATGACATGCTAATACAAATTAGTGGTTTTCAACCCTCCTTCCTGAAAAATGAGATATTCTTTAAAAATTCACTGAATTCTCCAGCACCTGCCACCTCTGAGACATTGTAGGTTATTGTCAAAAGATGACCGGAATACAGAGCCACTGAATATTTCATCTTAATGATAATGTGTGCTGCAGAAGGTTTGAACTTTATATTAAGATTTGAATTGACTTTTGATAAAAGACATACTGGATTCTCTCCCCCCTCCCTTTTTTTTTTTTTTTTTTAACATTAACTTTGTGCCAGGACAAGGGTCAAAGCTAGCATTTAAATTCAGACTTTTCTCTACTTATTGCTAGTACAATGGGGATTTCAGGGGATTTATTTATTTTTAATGTAATTTTTAAAAGTTGTCTGGATCAAGTTAAACTAATTAGATGTGTTTTTAAAGAGATGGATGGGATAAATGTCAAAGTGTTGTAAGTCATTTTTTTAAGTGAAGTATGCCCTACTACAGTGAAGTCAAAGGTAATTTTACCATCCCTAACACTTTGAATGTTTTTTGCTGTACTCAGCCATGCACCCTATCCAACTACATGCATTTATTAGTCAGAGAATCAGCATTAAACACCGGTGCCATAAGACCCAAATGTCATAGATGGGCTGTAGTTCCATACAGTTCATAATATATTTTCTAATTTTCATGACTGACTACAACACAAAACCAGGTATTTCCTGCATGTCCAGAGTTGCTTTTTCTTTTCTTTATTTTGTAAAGGAGTTTCAGAAAAAATGTTCTTTAAGCTTAACGTGGGCAAGTCTCACCAAGTTCTCTTTCAAGAGCATTTTACAGTCAGAGTCCCATTTTCCAAAGTTTTTTCTTTATATGAAGCAGCAATTAATTTTTGTGTGTTAGAAAAAAAAAGTGAAGTTAATCTTTAGGGCTGAAGGTATGTTTCCTGATATATTTATTTCATCCTCACACCATTATTGTACGCTTTCTACTGTTGAATTTAAGTCTTAGAAATGTAAAAAGTAGTATGCGTACTTTTTTTTTTTTTTTAAGTTATACATTTTTTTCAGAATGTCCTGATTAATCTTACAACATACCAGTAATAACTTACCACTCACATAGTTCTCCTTTTTGGAAGGATTCCCAGGAAAGTGGTCATGATTTCTATTTGCTCTTAAACATTGTTTTAAGGAATAAGACCCTTCATTTACCCTAAATAAGATGGTTAATTATAAGTGTTCTAAAACATAACTATTTTCAGGAATTCAGTGACTGATTTATAACTTAGCAGAATGGAAAATTATACTGGTTTGTTGTATCATTGCAAGGTCAGAGTGTTGCTAATTATTTTGTAACTCCTTGAGCTGGCTGTTTGAGATCTTCTTGTAAGACTGTTTCTGTTTGAAACAAAGAAATTAGTTCAGAGTTTAAAGAAATGGCAATCCAATCAATTTTATGCTCCATCTCATATCTGCCTCTTTTCAGAAACTAGAGTATGCTTTACTGCTGCTTTCTTCTGTTACCCACATTGGTTTTACACCAGTGAAATAGAATGAGGTGGTTGTCACTTTTTGTGCCTTAACTACAGAAATGGGAACCATCATGTAGTCACACTTAAGAATTCATAAGAGGAAAATGCATTCAATGGCTCAGAAGTTTGAGCCTTGTGAAACAGATAAAAATTTGGGCTTTAATACCACCTTAATTAAAGCAGATGTCTAAGTTTTTGCTGTCTGGAGTGGTACAGGATGGGGCAGAAAGAGGAAGTTTGGGACTGAAGGATGATGTGAAGCTCTTTGAGAGGTAAACAGGAAATCCCAATCATGGAATGAGAGGAGAAATGGGAAAAAGGAACCCAAACAAACAAACTCAGAAAGCACAAAATGCGGTTTGCTTTGGCAAAACTTAACCGAATGAAGTGTAGAAGCTACAAATTCACTTGATCAAGTCAGGAAAAAAAGAATGAAGAGGATGTCAGAACACATAAGCTTCATCAGATCAGTGGATGTGCAGCTGCTGCAATTAAGCTCTTTAAAGGGCATGTGTTAAGTTGTAGAAGTTTGAAGTCAGAAATGTTTATTTTGCACACTCATTCATTGCACTGGGAGATTAACATGTATAGCACTGTACAAACAAGTGCATTTTCTCTGTTTGTCCCAACCACTGACATGAGTCTGTGGGTGTTGAATTCCTTCACTGCTCAAGGTCTGTGGGAACAGGCAGTGAGGGTCCTGCCTGTTCTCTGAGCAGTAGGACCAGAGTATTTCTTGCTGTCACCAGCACAGGGACAGAGACTACTGAGTTTTTCTCCTAAGAAAAGACATTTCTACCTCTTCTTGCTGTCTGTGCTATATACTACACCCAATTGCAGACTAAATTATGGTGCTGTAATAACATGCATCATAGTCTATTAGTTGGGTAGACACATATTATATTCAAATTGTCTTAATAACTTGAATCAACTCTGAAATTAACACAAAGCCTTAAAGAATGCATTTAAGGCATTACTGTATGGGTTTTATTTTTCAAGTGTAGGCAGTAGAAAGGAGACAGAGGAGGAGGGCAGCATCAAGGTTAATACCAGAGCTTCAACTAAATGAGCAAATTCTGATCTTGCAGATATTCCTCAGATGTTTCATTATAACCATTGACAGTAGCCCCATTGCTTTTCTCAGGGTCATTTGTGAGTTTGAAAATACAGCAATGAAGCATAAAGTATCAGGATGAAAAATGTGAGAGTAAAAAATAGCAACCCCTCTTTCAGCCTTCTGACAAATACATATTTGCTGTTGGATATATTGAGCACAGCACAAAAGTGTCTCATGAGAACTTTGTGCAAGGAAATGCACCATGTCAGTCACTAAAAGAAAAAAAGAAACATGTCATCACTCCAAGTGGTATTGATTAAAACAATAAGGATTTCCTGGTGCCAACAGTTGAAACAACTGTGTGAAAAGTAGTGAAGAGGTATTACCGTATTGTTGCAGCTTTCTCAGGAAAATTCCAAATAAACTGAAGGATTCCTGTCAATATTTGTATAAGGAAACATGCTGCTGCCTGATTCAGAGGCACTTCACACACATGTGCACGCACACATGCCCCACTGCATGCAAAATTCTTGAGAAACTTTGTTACAGCCACACACAAAAAAAGGACACACTCAGAGATTGGTGCACTCTTTCTCATGCTAATATTTACAACATCGATCTCTTATTGTCGGTATTTGATCTACATTTCTCCCAGCTCTGGTCAATGGAAGGCACAGCTGCTGAAGCCCCATATTGTGCAGGCAGCGTGCCTTTGTGTTCTGCAGCTGGGGAGTTCTCATGTCCACAATAGCCAATCTGAGCACACTAAATTAGGAAAGATTATTGTTTCATTTATTGACTACACAGGTTTGAAACAGCAAGTATATAGTTTGTTTCATGTTTTATTTGTTAAGGTCATTTTCACCAAAAGCTGGGCACATGGACACAACTATAGGGCAGCTGTACTTCCAGCCACCTCAGTAGGAAGAAAATTCCAAACATTATTGAAATGAAACTGGATGGTTGGTTGCTTTCATGTGGCACAGCCTCCCACCTGCCTTCTCCCAGCCATTCATTTGTGAAGACTTGCTGGAGCTTTTTTTTCATCCTTTTGCATCCAAGTTCCTTCCCAATAAAGTGTTTATCCTACTGTACAGTTCATTTTAAGACAAGCTGGTTTTACAGTGGAAGGAAAGACAAGTGAGTTCAATTTTTGAGCTCAGTTCTCCAAATGTTTCTTTCACTGAATGGTCTTTAGAAAAAGGAAGGCAGCAATTTTAGCTGGAAGTAAATATCGCTTCAGAGTAACAAAAAAAGAGAGGGGAGAAAAGGGAGAAAAATGTATTTAACACTTTAGGATATAATGGTATTCAAATAATATATTTTTCTGCCATTTATTCATTTGTGAAAGAACTCAGTGAATAGTAATAGCTGCTGTCAAAGATATTTATATTTAAGAGGGTCTTTATGTAAAATAATTTTTTTTTTTATCAGGAGTGATTTTTCTCCAGGAGAAGTCTGCCATCTCCTAGCAACCGATATGGCTATCTTTTTTAACAGACGCTGCAACAACAATGGGTGCCTAACCTTTATACGGAAGCATTTGCACATGTACAATCAGACCGCTTACAAATTCAAACTGAGCTGTTAAAGTGCTCCAAGGGAGACACTGGTTACAACTTTATCTACCATGCATCTCATCTATCCAGGATTTTAAAATGGCAGCCATTTCAGCTGTAGCTGAGTACCTCCCAGTGAGCTCCAGAACTGAATCTGCAAATGATCCACAACTTAACTTCCCCTTTTCTTCTCTCACCACAATGGGTAAACCAGATCCAAACCATAAAGAAAATGAGGAACAATTACAAGTAAATAAAGTAAAACATTCCCTTGAAAGCTCTTCTATCAATTAAGTGCAGCTAAACATTGAACTTCAGTGCCTCCACCCCAAACCTGTAGCTCAGTCCTCTATTCAGTAAATTTGTAGGAAGCTATGACAAATCCCAAGGTGTGATGACAAACGCTACATTAAGCTTCAACATTCTTCTCCAATTGCAGTTTATCCTCCTCCATTCTTCTATCCATTCCATTCAGAGTGATGCTTGAGACTCATAGCCTGAAAATACTTACTTTTTTTTTCAATTTGTAGTTGACCCAAAATTTGGTTGAAAACAAATCATCTTATATATACATTTCTTTGGGTCAGAAGGGTTGAAAAATGGGGCTTAAAATGGAAATCATCCACTGTGAAAGAGATTCTGCTTCCTCGTATTACTAACAAAATTCTGGTTTTTTTTTTTCCAGCTCAAGAATGAAATTTTTACATTCAATTTGCTTAGTATTCTCTTTGCTTTTTCTCTATTTTTTTAGCCAACTGTGAATTCTTGTCTATGTATTTTGATATTCTTTGTTTAGGGGGTGAGCATTTTTCAAAGCAACTTTTGGATTCTTCCTTTAAGTCAGAATATAGAGTTTCTCTTTCTCATTTTTGATGTCTGTCTGCAGGCATTTCCAAGCTGATTTAGTGTGGTCTCTGCTTTGCCACAACATTTAATGTTTTCCATTACTGATGTTCTCTGCTTCATTTCCACTGATAAATAGGACTATTGTGCTTGTTTATCCACAACTTTGTGATCAAAATTTAGATGTCTGCCTATAACTTTATATATATGTATCTTTCTTCATATATAAATAGCTCTCATCAGAGAGGCTGGGTGCTAGGTCAGTGGAGCACCTTGAGGATGTACCAACACAGCTGAGTTCTTACTTTCAAAGTGCATTTTAACTTCAGAAGTTTTTGCATAAATCCTTGATGTGTGTCCCAGAAAAAGAAAGGAAAAAGAAAACTGCAAAATCTTGATGTCAGAGAAGTAAATAGTAGCCAGTATTCTTTGAGAGTCTGATGCATATCATTTGAGTGCTTAACCACAAATTTTTAAATTAGTCCTACTAAGAGAATTCATTAATATTAGATGAACTTCATTCACTGCATGAGTTATAGAATAATAAAACTTGTGAATAATTTGAAGTGGATATTTTACTTATAAAGTGAATTTGACAAATTTAGCCTCTTTTTCTGTTTGTGGAATACCAACCACTGCTGACAGGCCTCTCTGTTTGGTAAGGACATGAGATGTGAAAGGACGTCCTGGGTAAAGGGGAGCACTTACAACCTCCTGGGTAACAGCTCTCTGGTCTCACTGGCAGCCGTGTTGTATAATTTATTTTAGAAACTTTTCCAGTTTGATCTTAGAAGCAGTTAAGCTGCTATTTTACTCCTCTGGCAACTAGAAACTGTCTTCTAATTTTCCAGTCTAATCTTACCCAAGAATGCTTTGGTTTTTTGATCATTCCTGGATGAATGTTGGTGTCTCAGCTTTACTAGCTCTTTGTCTTCTCTAGTCTATATTTGTTTCTCAGCATCTGTTTTCTTAAATTAAATGAGACTTATCTAAATTTTCTTTCTATTCCCTGGACCAACCTAGGAAGTCTTTTTTCCATTTATTCAGATTTCATACTTTTATCATTGTTTGACTTAATTCAGCTGTTTTTTATAACTTCAAAAACCAATCATGAACAATTGCTAATTACAATCACTGTTGATTTGTATCAAGTATTGTTTTTATTCATAATCTTCCTCTAAGCTTTTTTTTTTATTGTATCTTATGTAAAAACTATTGATTTTGCAGTATTCAGTGGTCTGAATCCAAGTCATAATAAAAGGATAGAAAATGTCCCATTGTTTTATCTGTTGAAGATATATTACTTGCTGAATTACCAGGTGAGTAAAAGGAGATAATTTCAAACAGATTTTTTTTTTCCTGGGTCATACATGTCTTACTAGGATTATTACTCTAGAAATCATCTTGGTTTATTACAAATTTATGATGGGTGATGAGTCAAAATATATACGGTCTTCCTTCTGTGTCTAGCCTCTCTTTTGTCTATTAAACTTTTGTTTCAATCCTTCTGCATGTTCTTGTTACCTCCCATAAAACTGCTAGGCAGCAATGCCTGGATGAATTATTCTTGACTGATTTCAATAGTATTTTGGTTTTGCTTACAAAATTAACTTTTTTGCCCTTTTACTTGCATGTGTAGCTACTCTATAATTAGCTCCTTCTTTTTCAGGCATCCAAATTATCTCTACTGGATTTCAAGATGAGTGAGTGCAGAATCTTGCAACAAATGAGGAAAGAGCTGCAAAGAGGAAATATGATTTCTAGTGGTGAGCTTGTTGCTAGATCACAGACCAAGGCCTGGCTTACATTAGCATATAGGGCCACAGAAAAGGAGAAGATTTTTGTGCTGATCTGCAAACATATGAAGCAAAAATATGAGGCAGAAAGCAGTCGTGTGTGGTTCTCTTGCTGTGCAACATTTCTTGGATCTCTGACTTGTTGCTGCTGTTGTCCTTGCTCTTTCTCTAGCTCTTTGCTATAGTTGCTTCCTGAACCAACTTAGATTTTCTGTATTTTATCAAAAGGCAAAGCGAGAAGATAATTAAATTTTTTTTATGTGCTCCAACAGAGAAGGTACCAGTGATCAAGAAACATTTTGATGAAGGTAAGATGCAATTTGATGAAAATTATTTGGCCGGTAAATACCGAAGGTCAGACTCAGTAGGTAAGAGAACTGTACCCTTTCCCTGCTGAAAGCAGAGCGAGGGCTAATCCTCCTCGCACGGCTGCGCTGGAGCGTTCTTCCGTCGCCGGCCGATGTACTGAGAGCTCCCCCTCCTGTTTCCTTCTACATCTAAGGGCTGGCAGATCTCGCACCGCTAAACCACAAATTTCTGCTGTCTTTCATTTTTCTGCACCATGACATGGCAACGCAGGAAACACTTTTCAGTGCCAGGTAAGTAGGTTTCAACAAATTTAAGTTGTAAGCCTCACCTAAGAGGGTAGGCAGGAGGGGTTGCTGCCCAAAACTTTCAGGTTTTATTCTTCAGTCACAGTTTTCCCACGTCTGACTTTGGGTTTATGGCATTAACTTTCCTTTTTCTGTTTTCTAGCTGTGTGATGAGGATCAAAAAATTTCCTCCAGTAGGGAATTTCACACCCCCCCCCCCCCCCAAAAAAGAAGACAATTTTATTTAAAAAGTTTTTCATTAATTTTCAGATGCAAAAAATCCCCAAACAACCAAAAAACCAAACCAACCAAAAAACAAACAACTACCCCCACAAAACCCCCAAACAAACAAACAAAAAACCAAACAAACAAGCAAACAACCCCCTATTTCTTGGAAAACCAGATTTAAGACATTTCCCAAGTCACAGTCAAAAAGGAGCACCATGGAGAAATAATCAGAGAGTATTGAGGAGGAGCAAGCTGTGACTATGAAGGCAAGCACACCAAAAGGGATAGAATCCATGCTGTTGGAAATTTTCAGTTGTTACCATGTCCACAATATAGAAACTCAATGTCATCTTCTGAGATGAAGGTAATGATAGAGAATGACATGTATTTTCTGGAAAAGTGCTCAATTCTGAAAATAAAAGAAGCAAATTAATCATATCCTATGCCTTACAGGCACCTAAGATGGAGAGATGGTCTTTGCTGACTTTATTTAAAGAATGAACAGTAATATATTTCATGAGGCTTGATATTGGTGTCATACAGGCTCTTAATTCAGTACATGGAGGAATGTGGATCATGCTGTGCATACTTTGTAATGACTTGATTCCACTAGATACCTTGCAGTAAATGAGCAACTTCGAGGTGATTCAAAGGTTGCTAAAATAGAAGAATTCTTAGCAATCATATCTATAAAAATAGATATCTTTATTGAAAGAAAGTGGAATTAAGGCAGGAGGAAGGAGTCTACAGTCACATCTTCCTTCTGTGCATATGGTAACGAAGAAAGTGAATAAGAATGAATTTCCAAGATATATAACTAGGGTTAATGATGTGTTCTGCATTGTTTGTTGTTATGTTATTCAAGCATCCTTGCAATCCTTTTTACCCTAATTAAGTTCTTCTGGAAAACCACTCAATTAGTTCCTCATTGAAAGTGAGATGACAACTTTTTTATTGCATGAATTTTTTTTTAGTGAACTGCTGTGGAAGTCAAGGAAATCTTGAAAAAGAGAATTGTTACTTGTGTCTTAGGATTTTAAATATATGCATATATTTTAAAGAAACTTGAATGAACAAGAGTAAATCCCATTTGAGGGATGGCCTTCCCGAATCTTGTTTGCTTCTATGGATTGATGCAGAGCAAAGAAATAGTCAAAAGGGGTTTTTTTGTTTTAGTTTGGGGAGGTGGGGGGTGGTGTTTGCTAGTTTTTGTTATTGTTGTTGTTGGGGTTTTTTGTTTTGTTTAGCTTTTTTAATTTCCAAACAAGCACTGCTTCTCCTGTTCACCCTGCTGTACCGTCTTTCGTGGCCTGGCAAGAGACAGAGGCAGCCTTTGCGAAGTTGGGGGAATGGGTGGATTGCAAAACAAAGGTTTGGTGACACAAGAACTCAGCAGTCCTAGTCTGAGAGCTGGGATTGGGTGCCTGCAAACGAGGACTGATGTCTGGAAGGAAGCAGGGCCTCAGGAAGGATACAGTGAGGCTGGGGCTTGCAAAGCACATTGTGTCTAGAGTTGCAATTAAGATATTTCATTGCTTTAAGGTTGTGTTTTGGTTTTGTCTGCAGAGAAAAAGATTATGCTTTTTGTGCTTTAGAACTGATACTTCAGGCTTGATAGTCCATGTGAGTTTCTGGCTCCTTCATTGCTGTGAAGTAAATAAGATCTGAAGACGTCAGTGCATCCGGGGTGCTGGGGACTGTAAAGTCTCAGATTCTTTAAGAGTGAACGGTTTCCTTTAAAACCACCCTACTTAAGTATAATTTCACTAGTGAATCACACAGAGAAAAGGTGTTCACATCCTCTGAATTGCCTGGCTATTGAGTATATTTCCCAGAGGAAGTGCTAGTCCATACTACTCTCTTTCTCTTACATAGTCCACCTTTTCCCTACAACTCCAGCCTACCCACAGGCACTGCCAGCTCATGAACAAAAAGGAGTGTGTCTGGAGCCCACTGCTGCAAGATTGCATAATCACTCATGTAATTTAGTCAGTAGAGACAGGAAAATGAGCCTCCTTCACTGCCATTGTGTGTAGCATACGCACAGGAATTATGGCAATATAACAGCAGTAGCAGCCATTGAAACATCTGCATTTGACTAGCCACTCAAATGGACAAAAAGGAGGACTTTTCCCTACTTCTTCTTAATGTAAGCAATTCTGTATTTTATCTGCTGATTGCTATGTACAGTTTACAGATAACTTGGGGAAGAAAACTGAGAAGAAAGTATGAGACTGTGAAACAGAGGGAGAAATACGCTGGAGTGTAACTTTGGGAGGATGAGAAAGAGGAAAGGGAAAGAGTGAGATCATTACACTGGAGATTAAAGAGCCATTCAACACCTCTTCCTATCAGCCAGGATTAGGGTGGTAGAAGGAATGTTCTTACATAGTGTCTGATTCTTTTGGATACATAGTAATAATCTGTAATATTGGCTACAGACTAGTCAATAAATTGATATGGTTTTAAATGCCATAACACAGGTGATGTAGCAATGACATCACTTTTCAACTTTGGTGTTTTTCATTTAAGGCAGATAACTAGAAAAGTTGACCTTGGGTATGTTGATCCTAACTCCTGGTTTCTCAGTGCATGCTTATGGATGTGAGTTCCAGTAGGATGGGCCAGTCCCAGCTGTGTTTCACGGGGTATGATAGCAGTACATACTGACTTAATTTCCCTTACCAAGACTGCCATTTATTTCCTAAAACCTTTAAAATTTTAACTTAGATTTGCATACATTTTCCCAATATATATTTTATATTTTCATTTTTAGTCTTGCAATCAGTCACTCTAAAAGGGTGTTTAGTTTCTCTAGAAGCATCTCAGATCACTTTCAGCAATGTCAAACCTGTATAGATTAGCAGAGCAATCTCCGTGTATTACTTGAACTGAAACTCTTCATTTTGAGAGTAAGGAATGACAGTATTAAGGCCATTCAGTTACTATGTGACTACTGTCTTTGTTTTTTTTTTTTTTTTTACTATTTTTCTTGTCATATGCAGCTGTAAATCTCAGTAGACACATATGCTTTTGTAAAAATAAAAGCAACCCTTTAAAATCTCTAAATTGAGCATGTTAAATGGAAAATGTTAAGCACTTGTTATATTCCATTTTACTTTCCCAATACAATTCCCAGTGCAACAAACAAAAAAAAATGAGCAGTTTATTAATACATTCCATGGTATTTTTGTATTATGAGAACAATATATTCTTAAGCACTCCATGCATCTGAAATTTGTCTCGATGTGGTCCATTTATTTTAATTTGGGTCTGTCAGCAGAAAAAAAGAAGTAATTAAACTTGTGACTAGCATGGAGAAACATTTTACATCCTAACACTGTAGCTTGATACCCAGTAGTTTCTTTATATTTCTTCCAGTTGTCAGATCAAAGTCTCTCAAGTACTATAATTCAGCCATGCTGTGATTAATTACTTCACACAATGAATTTGCAAATTATATTTCTGAAGTGATTTATGTACTTTTAAACTTCAATCACACACGCCTTCCTCATCCCCCCCTTTTTTGTTGTGTGTTGTGGTTTTTGTGTTTTTTTTCCTATTCCAGTCTTTTTTCACTAATTTAGTTAGTCCACGCCTTAGTAAAATATTTTTGAAAAACAACTCTTGTTGTTTTATACTTAACAAATTGGTATAAACACTGGTTTCCAGTAACAAATCAAACCTTACCTGAACAGCGCAATTAAACAGAGCTATCAGAAATCACACAAGTTGCAGTCACACACCAGCACTCCTGGTCAGGTCTTCAGCCTCAATGCTTTGTACAAATACATAAAGTCTCTCCCTAAAAATTCACAGCTGCAGGTTTTGTCTAGGCTGGTGTTTTGTTCAAGACAGGGCTACTGGAATAGCTGAGCTAAGGCAACCTTTAATACACATGTTCAAACCAAACATTTGGTTACTGTAGTTAGACATTGGTAAATAGTATTTGGGGAAGTAATAACTTGCCTGTATCAGTGATGTACTTGTCTGGGCAAAGTTTAATATTTACATTTGTGCTTTCTTTGTGCAATCTCACGTGGCATACTGCTGTTCATGTTCAATTCTTTTGCATTACATAATGATAACTAATCTCTATTTAGTGGTATTGTATTTATAGATATAAATATCCATGCCTTCCCTATGACTTGATGTGACAAGCTTCTGAAGGAATGGTATGAGGTTATTTCTCTCATTGCCATTATATGATATCCTAAGTTTCAAATGTTTGAACAGGGCACCCATTCACAGCCTTTAGTTGTCATTTTAATCTAGTTGCTGCTTTGTTTTTCATTCAGATATGAACCAAAGAAAGGACATGTGGGTGGGGGTAAAGGAACAGAGTATTGATTGCAGATGTGTGGTTGGGATACTGTCCCAAATGCTCTTGTTCCTTCTCATAGCTTCAATGTAGTGGATTTGTCTATACATATAAGGAATGGCACAGAGTGGACTGGGCTAAAGTCTTACAGATTAGAAGTATTCATTGTGTCCCTGGCTTTCTTTTGAAATATGCTAATACGTCTCCATCAGACAAAACTCAGCTATTGTTTGGGGGATACTTCACTTTGAAGGCCCCTCATTGTTGGAAAATATACAAGATTTCGATAAATTTGGTTATTTGGTGTTCCTGGCAAGATTTTCTCTCTGAAAACCGAAATTATGGTCAGGACTTGCAATAACTTCCTTAGTATATATAACTGCAGTGCTGGTGGACGGATCTCACAATAGTTTGAACTCTTTGAACTAGGAAAAAAAAAACCCACAGAAAATACTGTTTTCTAGGGCTGAGGGGAGACACACAGAAAATATGCAGTGTGGATGAGGCCAGTCTCCTCAAGATGGGTACAACCAAATAGTGTGTGTGAAAGGAACTGCAGCACCTGCTGAGAGGTGAACAGTCATTCCCTGGGACAGATGCATTTAGCCATATAGATGTAACACAGGCAGAACAAGCTGTCTACCCAGAGCTGTGTCTCCAAAGACAGCTAGTAGTGGAGGCATGAGGTAATAGGTATGCATTTTAATCGAGTTTAGAGTGATAGTTCTCCCTGTATGCCTTCCCTGTTCTACTGTGTTTGTGCTTTCTATATTCAATTTTAAATAGACCTGTTACTTCTGGGTCTGATCTTGGGCATTGGCACAGACAGGTCTATTTCTCCTTGTCAGAAAACATTTTTCCAATGAATTTTCCAGGTCCTTATGAAACTTTGATATTCCAAAATTTTGTAGGAGTTTTAGAAGACTGAAAAATTTGTATGGCTTTTGGGCAATACAGTTTCCTATTAATTTGACAATTTTGCTACTGAAATGCTAATTTCTCCTAAAGAATAACTTGGACAACTCATAAGGAGGGTACTTATATAAGAATATCCTTTACAGACTGCTTAATTTGGTCACTTAAACATAAGGAGAGGAAACGTAGTTTCTTTAAGTGTTGCCATTGCCCTGTTTAATGCTCTGTTCATAACACTTGTCAAACTTCATTTTAACGGTAATATGGGCTTAACCTTTGTGCAGCTGCACAACATCACTATAAGATAGGGCACAGCATTTTTTAAAAGCAAACCCAGCTGACTCAGACTGAATACCCATGGTCATAAAAAGCAACCTACATGTGCAGTATGTTTTCACATGACTCTTCTGAAAGATGCAAAAAATACAGGCCACAAGATTTTTTCTCTTGCTAGGTCACAAATCAAGAAATAAGCATGGCAGCAAGCTAAGAATCAGCTTTACATGAAATAATAGAGTCAGAGAAGGAATTCTTAAAAATAGGGTAGATTGATTTTTACATAGGGGCCATTGCGAAAATTCTTTCTTTATGAAAATAAAATTAATATCTCCATTAGTGGGTTGAGACTTGAGAAACCAGTAGCCCTAGCATATAAATAAGGCATTTTAGAATGCTTATTATTAGGATATCAATGCCTCTTTTGTACTGAACAGGAAATCCAAGTGTGACGTTCTTCAGCCATGTAACAAGTATGTCAAAAGACTGCTATCATTATAGAATAAATCAGAATATAGAATGCATTCCTGGAAAGACCTCATGTTTCTTAAAGTAGGATTGAATCATCTTGTGTTTGTTTTTCACTGTGTTTATATATAACTGTGATGATCTTTGTAAATAATCTGCTGGAAAATATGAAATTTCCTTGCTTACGAATAAAATAAAAAAATGTCGATAGTAATAATTTGTTTGCATCTGTTATTATATCTGTGTGTGTAAATTCCTCTCTTGCTTATTAAATATTATCAAATCTGGCTAAATGTTATTTTGTTTTCTCATCCTAGAACCCTGAATAGCCTGGTAGACATTTTGCATTGGTTTATAATTTAGCCCTTCATATAATTTATGTTGTTAATAAGTGAAATAGTTTTAATAAATGAAGAAACACCCCAAATCCCAAAACAAAGAAAATACACTAACCTCAGAAATCTTCATATGCAATTCATAGTGATTTTTCATCTAGAAAACAATAAAAGAATAGTGTCAGAGAACAGCACTGATATGGCCTATCACATTAGAGTAAGGAACTGTGATTGCTTGTATCAACTTTGAAACTGACATTAAGACCTGTATTCAAAGACTACTTTTGTCCACAACTTTAACAGTTACCATCCTTCTCCTGCAACAGAGGTGTCAGCTCAACTTTTACATATCCAGATTTATCTCATGACTACAGCATGCCAGGTGAAATGCATGTGTAAACCTCTGGAGGTCAATTTCTTGATGGTAAGAATGTATTTTGATAATTTTCAGCATGTAAAATTAAGCTGTTGTATCAATCTTCTCCAAACTGGAGTCTGTTAATCTCAAATTAGAGCTAGCCATCTTCAACATATAATAATACGTTGAATTAATAGATGTTTATCCTCCTCAATAAAATTTTATTTCTTTACATCAGAAAAGAGTCTGATGGGTTGCCTATTTGTCCTATATTGGGTTTGTTTGATTGGCTGGTTGGTTTTTCTTTTTTTTCCCCAGGTTTGGCCTTTCGCATTCTTTTGCTTCCGCAGTACATCCATCACTCCTGTCCTTGGGGATTGCTACCTGATGGTGTGTAGGATCAAGTCACTAGGCTGGAGAACTAAGACTAATTTCTTTATTTCAATAGCAACATCCAAACAAGATGTGAATTCCACACTTCAACCAGCACAACTATCAAACCTGCTATGCGTGGGAAATCATCTGTTTTTACACACAAGGACTCTCAATAGGTTTAAATTGGCACAATGCTTCTAAATGAATCAGTGCTGACTTGGACAAGCTGAGAATTTGGCTGTTCTTATCTGTAAGAAGAAAATGTATTTAAAACTCAAAAATATGACTACACATATTTATGCTGAACATACATTTATATAATGAGTTTTCAAAATTCTGGAGAAAGGTTTGGTGGCTGCTTCCCCTACTCCAGCCTTAAGTGCACTTGAATATAAGCAGAAAAAGTCTCAGGCCATGATGGAGGAAGCAACTTATTGGCAAAATAATTCTTTTCTGAAGCATCAGAGAAAATAACACTAGAACATCTGGTTTCTGCTTAGACCGGAAGCCCAGAAAAGTTGTCTTCCACTTAATCTTGTCATTTAGCAAATGCAAGCGTCTATTTTTGTCTGGTTTCCTAAAGAAGTGAGGTTGCTGTCACCTTGTAGCCCATCACTCTGTTCACTTTCATTTTTCCCTTCTTAATAACTTTGGAACCCACAGGCCACCTTGCAAATCAGGCAGAGGTAATACAGACTTCTCATGCAGTTCTCGAAAATGGCAGCCAAGTAGAGAAACTGCTTAATGCCTTCAGTGAAAATAAGTGATGGGGCATGAACTCAGGCAAAGAAAGAACAGAGAACTTGGGACAAGTAAGTATGTTATGAATGGCACAACTAAAGAGAGGGGGGAAAAAAGCAAATCAAACAAAAATTTTCCTAGTCATCATTTGTTTGGTTTTTTTTAGAGTTCAAGAAACCTACATGTGATGTTGCTTACAGCTGACAGGCTAGTTCCACGACATTTGATTGAGTACAAACACTGACTCAAATTTTGCCCATAGTTAGGAGATATAATTTTCTTCTTGCTGCATGGACTATCCAGTATATAAGAAAGTATATAGAAAAATTAATTTATTCAAATTTAGTTTAAACAGAAAAGAACTACATGATACATATCTGTTGGAAAGTAGGCTTTTGGAGTTTGGAGGCTTCTGTTAGATCAACAAGTAAGTGTGGGTCAAAATTAGAGGGGTTCCATCCAAGTGTTTATAGTCATACCTGTTTCAGGATCTCTTTTCTTTACATTTAGCAATTTAACTTGCCCTTATTGAAATTGTTTCCTAGAGCATTTTCTCTGTGTTATCTTTTAACATTTAACCCACAACTCACAATGAATGGTATACATATTTATCATCTATTTCAAAGCATAGCAGCCCTGACTGAATTGTTGCCATCTTCAGTGTAAGTATATCCTTGCATACATGAGGGACACTAGACTAAAACCCATTTTCCTTCTTTTTTTTTGCCAGACACTACAGAGGACTTTGAGCATGAACTGCATTATTAGACTGAAACTTCAAGGATTCTGGGGAGAAAGTCAGAGTAACATTAGAATGGGTCAAAATTATGTTTCTTGCTGCATTATTAGTCCTTTCCCAAGTTGTGGATTTTTTAATTTTTATTTTTAATTAATACAGCTCACTTGAGCAAAGCTGTTCATATTTTCTAGCCCTACAGATTTTACTTCTTTACCCTTTGGTCCAGCACTTTTTTGGCATGCTTAGGCAAAACTGAGACATTAATGTTAGAAGTCACCAACAGCAGGAGCTCAAAGGAGCAGAGAATCCCTTATTATGGGCTAGCTCTCTTTCCTGGTCTAGCCTGAGGTATGTAACCCTTCCATACGACCTGGTGCAGAATGAGGTTTGGCTTCCATTTCCTCACTTATAGTAGGAATTCCTCTCTCTTTTAAATAAAAATTTCCATTTCTGGGCAAATCTGTGGACAAGACACCTTTCTCTTTTCTCTCTGTTTAAGTCCTGTTTTCCTGCACATAACTTTGCATTTTTATGTACATAAGCATCCCTTACCTTTTAGCCCCTGCCTTTTTGTTCCTTCCATGCATTGCTCTCTATGTTGCTCTGCTATAATTGTTTATGAGACAACGCACTAGACTAGGACAAAGGAAAAATAACTTTTCTTTTGTGAAAGCTTTGCTCTTAGGTATGTTTTTTTTTAACCTGAATGGTTCTCTAACCTGACTCAATGTGCCCAGCGGAAGGGACAGACCAGGAGCAGCTTTATGGTAGGTAAGTAAAGAGACATTTAAGTCAACCTTACCTCTGAGTGCGATATAACCACAGTGTTAGAGGAGGACACTGAGCAATGTGTGCCTACACTTGTTGAGTTTACTGAGAAATTCACAGTGAATTTTACCCTCTCCTGTGGTGGTCAGGAGGCTTAATCTGGCCTTTATTGTACAAATGCCTCAGACTGGGAATATGTTTATACAGCACCGAGCAAACTGTGATTGCTCAGAAGATAATTGCAATTATTTTCTCCACTATCTAATAATGTTTAAGCTCCTCCACGTTATCTATGTTGGTGTTCATGATTCAAATAAAATGGGAGTAATGAGTAAAATTTCTTGTGTATGGATAATAAATACCTGCTTTGAAGAAAGGCCTTTATATTCAGGTCCTCTCCCCAATGTAAAACACTCCCCATGGTATACTATTATGTTAAACCAATAAAGAGGAAAATGGTATTCCACACACATGCAAACTAATAACAACTGGCATGCAGAACATAAACACCACAGTGGGTCACGCTAAGGCAGACTGGCAAGCTGCTGTGCTAGCTAAGTTTCTAAATGCCTGAAGATAATTGCCCCAGGATATCCATGCAAAACTTACAAAGAAAAAAAATAAGATTATCCCAAGCATGAAACTAGCTGGAAAATTACTCAGCAGTGTTATTGAAAACTCATTTTACTTGCTGTGATATTTAGCTAATATGATTAGCGACATTAAGACAGAGGCTTCTGCTATGGTTTGGAAATAGACTCCAACCTACCTATCATGGTGGGAAATTTATTTTGTTCAATAACATATCAGCATTTCCTGCCTGTATGAAATCTCTTAAACATCCACCTCTACTTTCTTATATCACTAGTGTCAATTCAGTACTGATTCACGAGCAATATACAGTTCAGAACCTCCACACTCAGTGAAAATGGTAAGAGCAGTAAGAGAAGCACTATTTCAATAATTAATTGCATGAAGCAAAGGCAAAAATCTTTTCTTAAAAATGGCTTACAGTAGATTTGTATGCACAAAATATTATTTTCATGCTGAGCTCATTTTCAGGAGCTTTTGCATAAGTGAAGTCTATTCTATTTATATGGGCATATAAGAAATTGAAAGGCTGATGCCTATTTTTAATAAGATATAAAACCAGGTTTCCGTTTTCTTGAAGCTGTTTCCTTACACTTCTGTATTCACTGACCATACCATCTTCCTGCTTAATTCAGTAATTACAGCTTCCTCTTCCTTACAAAGTCTATAATAACATCAATGTTTATAGTGAAATAATACCATGTAACTATAGCACCTGAGGCCTGTGGCTGTAACAAAGACCTCATGTGGTGAGGTCTTTAAAAGAAAGCACAGAACTAGAAATTAGTTTTCCCTTTTACAGTTTCTCAAGAGAACACATTGTAAGGCAGGAGACAACAGATAATACACACTTCTGGGCAGATTGCAAGAGACCAATGATATCAAATAAGGCAGAAATAAAGATCAGACTATCTCTGAATGAGGCAGTGCCCACTGTAATAGTTTAAATACTATAGCATCTACTAACTTGAAATCCAGGGGTTAAAACAACTTTTTGTAAAAATGTATTTGAAATCAGCCATATAACAGGTGAAAAATTGTGAATTTAGTTCATGGAAGGCAGAAACTTTTCAAGATTCTTGGTATGTTTGTAGGAAATCTAAGGAGCAATAGGTAATGGTTCAATTAACACAACCGAAGAACTTGAGTGGGAATGAGATACACAGGCTTCCTGTACCAAAGCGTGGAGAAAATTAGGCAGAATTACACCCATTTACTGAACCAAGGTAGTTTCCTCCATCTATTACGAGATGACTGAGTCTAACCAGTTGGAAGGCTAGGGATATGTATCAAATCCCACTTACTGGTTTTCTCACTTGCAGTTTCTAGAGATAGCTCCTCTTCATCTGTGATCTACAGCCCAGAATTCAAGCTCTATCCACAAGACAGGAACTCATGGTATTTTAAAGAGGAGTGGCTCCTTTAGCACTACTGTTTTTAACAGAGCTTTAACACCTCCCTATGTGCTTGTGTATATATATATATATATATATATATAAGTAGACATTTGGTTCTAGGGACCATAATTCAGATCTTGGCATGCAACTCCCTGAGGTCGTCATCTCCCATCCCCTGCACAAAGCAGGATCAGTTATGTCAGATTGCTGGGAGGATTGCACCATAAATTTTTTTAGTATCTCCAAAGGTAATGATTACACAGCCTTTCTGGGCAACTCGGTCAGGTGTCTGACCATCTCCACAGTACATTTTCCCCCTACACATCTAAAGAGAATTTCCTGTTTTCTAACATGTGCCCATCATTTCTGATGCCATCAGTGCATGAGATCTTCAGTGCTCTTCCTCCTGCAAGAGCATGGCTCTGTTATCTCTGCATTTTTCCATTTGGCAGCTGCAGAGAGCAGTAAGATTTCCCTTTCACCTTCTCCTCTCAAGTACCCAATTCTTTTGGTCTCTCCTCATATACCATGTACTCATATTACCAGCTCTCCTTTGGACTTGCTCCAGTCTTTCAGAGTCTTTCTTGCAGAGAGGTGACAAAAACTGGAAAGTGCAAATGCAGCCACACAAGTGCCAAATAAAGGGGCATTAACTCTTCTTTCGATCTGCTGGCTACAATTAACTATTGTGCAGAGTGGCACTGATTCAGCAGCATTGATTTGAGACTACCCTTATTTTGAATGATCTGAATCCTAGTGTTTATAGCATTCTTTTGGGGAGATGATAGTTGTGGGTTTGCATTGGTCCAATAAGGGAGTCATCTGAATATCTTTTCTACATCTTGACTGACTGTTACAAGCACTAGGTTTTACCTTATAGGGAAGCAGCACACTTTGTGTGGGTCCTGGTGCTGAGTGCAGGTGCTAGGTATGCTCTGAGAATCCTTATATGATCATGATGTCAAAATAGGTCGAGAAGCATCTGTTATTTTTATTCTGATTTGGTTTAGGTAAGATAAATATATTTGTTGACTTAGTTCTGTGACAGTGGAGATACTTTTGTGCATTCTGGACTACCACAAAATTCCAGGGATTTATCAAAGGAACTTAGGTAGCTCCAGGATTAGGCAGCAGCTGAAAAAGGTTGTTCAGGATAATATGTTTTTTGTCATATATGCCTAAATTCTGCTTAAATCTGGTGCTTGAGCTATCTCTGATTGCTTTCAACTTGCACTGCACTTGAGGATACCTCAAAACATAGCTTGTACACAGGCAAGCTTTCCTCCAAACAGGACTGGGGTCTGAAGACTGACTCTACCAAATAGTCACTGCATGCACAGGGACAGGTAAGAAAAGTATAGTATTTGATGTACCTTGAGGCTTCCCAACATCTTCGGTTGTTAGATAGCATCTTTCCAACTGCTTCTTGATGGTAAGCTCCTCATCTATTTTTACAATATATATACAACCCCATTTTCTGCCTCTTTCTGACTGGGTCTCCTCTTTCCAGATGGATCAGAGTTGTTTGTGCCCACTGAAGCAATGTGCTGTTGCCAACGAGTTGCAGGAGAAAAGAATGTGAGCTAGTCCCCAGCTTAAGACTCCCTATTTTGCAATCCCCTTCCTTCAGAGCTGGGATGGTCCACTGTTGGCACAGGCAGAGCCCAAAGCATTGTTAAAAGTGATGGCAGTGATGCTCTGGGCACATGGTGCTGTGGCTGGGCAGCCTGCTAAGTCTTGGCAACCTGAGCCACTCACAGAGCAGATGCTTAGAGGGGAAGTTGTGCCAAGGGCTCTGATCTAGCTTAGGCTGGCCACACTGCTCTGCCATATAACGAGCAGTCAAATAACCTCTTTCAGAAGAAACCAGGATTTTTTGGTCCCACAGTCTTCCTCTCAGTCAAACTCTCTCACGAGTATGGTTGCTTTTCCTTTTGAATTAACCAGAATTGACTTCAGTAATGCACTTTTAATTTACCTAAGACTTTATCAGTGTTATCAGACGAATCTTCAAACAAATGCATGTTTTTGTATGGAACTGCCTATGATTTAGTCCTTTATCTCTGCTCTAAGGAAGAGTACTGACTAAACAGAAACACAGGACAACAGTACATGAGATTCCAGTTGCTTATTTGTTGCATTTTTATGTTACTGTCTGGGAAGATTTGAAGGGTGGACCTACTCTTTTCCCTCTGCTTCAACTACAGGCAGGAAAGTGCTTCAGCAGTAAGTCACGTTTCTCTTGTTTACTCTCATCCAGGCCATTCTGTTGCGTAATTCTTTTGTTTTCCACTGTTGTAATCTCTGATGCACATGGACCCCGGACAATGTAGATGACCCGTGTGGGATGCATGAGGTTCTCTGTCAAGATATTGTTGTCCCTTACTGGCTGTCATCCAGCTTTAGTACTAAGCAGAAAAAAAAGCAAAAAAAGAACAATGGAGATAAATTTAGATTCTGTTGGGAAAAAGAATCTAGCACACTGTCCATCCCAGCCCTTTGAAGCGACGCCCACAAAGCAGTTTCCTGACTTTCTCAGGGATTCCCAGATTTTCACAGTAACTTATGCAACCAAGCAGACACCACCTGACTAACATTTGGCTAACCCTTTGCAAACTCATTCCAAATGCAAGCTAAGAAATAAAGCTTGGTGTCATAAGTTAGACCCTGACTGTGTGCACTCTGAACACAACTGAAACTGCTGGACCACAGACATTACCAGAAGTACCAATGCAAATCTGCTGCTCTAACTTCCCTGAAGGCCATTACCAGTTCCACTCTCCAAGAAACAGTGACCTAGGGCTGAATTTAACTTTGCTAGTACAAGCACCTGCACTAATACTGAAATTCCTACTATTAGGTCCTCTAAAATACTGTTAATCACTGAGTTTGCAGACCTATTTATTGTTTTGACTAGTAGCTTAGTTACATCTTAGTAGCTTAGTTACTGTCTTTCAAAGGCCTCATTGAGATATTACTAGCTAGACTGATCACTAATTTCAATTCTATAATACTTGTCTTTCTCTGTAGATGTGATGTTTAATTGTTTAAAAGCAGTAGGACATGGTGGTGTGCCCTAAGCAAGTTTCTTTAGTCAGATTCTGGGGACTGGGGGAGGCCTTGGCTTTTGCATTTTTCTTAGAATGGCTGCTTTTTTGAGGTCTTTCCCTATGTTTTGAAGATTGTTTGAAGTTACTAATGAAATGTTTTTCTTTGAAAAGAAAAATCTGTGAAACGTGTTTTTGAGTAGTATATGCCCTTTCTGTATTTGGACATTTAATATCAGCACCTTGAAAAATAGAATTGTGTGCTTCTCAAAGTTAAACCCTATGTAATCTTATTTAAGTAAAGCTATACGTAAAATTAGCAAGTGCCTTGACTTATTGCCAAAATATAAAAGAAGGGAAATTTTTACTTGTAATTTATGCATTCAAGTCACTGCACTGAAGAGTAGTAGGGAATATTAAGACTACTTTGAGACCATGGCTGGACCATAACTATGAATATAATGAATTTAAATACTGGTAAAATACAGGTACTTACCCTTTTTTGTTTGTTTGTTTGTTTTGTTTTGTTTTTGTTTTGTTTTTTGTTGTTAATTCCATTGTTTTACAAAATGGGAGTGTAATCTGCATTTACACAGCACTTCTTATCCAAAAGGATGCCATGACAATTTTCATCTGTTGACAGAGGTAGTCCAATGTAATGTTCACCAATGCAGTGCAAGACTTTTATTTCCACCACTTAAAGGTGAAAAATGTTGCTTTGGGTCTTGTATTTTAAATTTTCATCTCATTAGTTAAATTGCTTTGTGCTGAAATAACAGAATTTTTTACAAGATAATACAACTTTCATTTTAAGATTATGTAATTGAAATATATACTTTTTTATTTCAAGTTATATTTTGGTATACAATTTATTTTTAGGATTTTTAAAATGAAACCACTTTGTTTCATGTAAAAATAAATCCAGTTGCAACTTATTTTCTTTTTCTTTTCATTTTGTCATAAGTATACATAAAAAAAAATGTAAGTAGGTCACAAATTTTCTTTCTAATTTAACCAGAACCTAAGAAAAACCCCCAAAACAACTCTCATCAGCCCAGTCATAATTTGCTCTTTAATACACACCTTCTCTGTGGGCAAAAACTTTGGGGTTGAATTTACACAATAGGATTTCATTTTTTGTGTTTGAGGGCAGGTAGTTGTTTTCTTTCTCTCTCATTCTAATGTCAAACCATATCACAATTTTTTTTTCCACTATTTAATGGAAAGATATCAGGGTGAGAGTTAAAGTGAAGAACTTGAATAGCATCACACTAGAAAAATGAGTGAATAATTATCAGTAGGGTTTTAGCTGGAGTTCCAAGCTGGAAAGCTGTTTCAACACACATCAGTCTTCAAGGATTTCAACAGTACCATGAGACTCATAAAATCATTTGATACATAATTTGGTGAAATTTGAAAGCTTTTCCTGTGCAGATGTTTTGATTATCTCACTATAATAACTCTTTGACCTTAACCTTGGTAAATAAGTATTGTATGTGTTTCTAATCAGTGTGCGTGTATGTTGTTCTGATTTTATTTTTAACTTCAATGCTACCATTTAATACAAACCTATGCCTTTAAAAGTACCAAACTTTATTAATCCACTTAGAGGCTTAACTGTCTATAAAAATGTACTATGTAAATTGGACTTTTTCCCTTCTTCAGTCATCTCAGCCAAGCACATACAGCTTGGGGAAATTTATGCATTTTGACCATCTCTAAATCGTTAGAGGCCAAACCAATTTAAATAGCAATCAGTGACCAAGAACACCCTTTGCTCTCTGAAGGTTTGTTTTTCTTTTTTTTTTTTCACCTAGTATTCTAATTATTTAATTCAAGCTTGTTACGTTCAGCTCTGCTGGATGCTCTGCAGTCTGAATTCATTCTGTCTTATTTAATTTGCCTTTATCCTCTGCCATTAGATTGTTAGCTCTCAAGATGAGAACAGAGCACCAACTCAGCACAGCATAGTATGAGCAGAAACTGTTTCTTAAACTGTTTTGTTAAACATGTTAAAAAAGATAGGATGATCCTTTGAATTTGACTTTTGGGACAGAGGTTTTGTGCCCAGTTTAATTACTTTCCAGACTGGGATCATTTTCCTTAAGTTTTCTCACTTATAAGACTGAACTCCTCCCATTTTAAAAAAACCCAAACTAACATGTGAAGTTTCACTATATTAATTTTTTGCTGACCTCAGTGGAGTAAAAGTTTTTCTCTGAGATATGTGGAGTTCATGAGGTATCTGGAGGTGGTCACAGTGGAAATGGGAAGGAACATATCTGAAGGTCATTTTCAGAAGTGGCATCTCAGACTGGGCTGGAGGGTAAAACATGTTATTCTCAAAATCTGTAACAACCAGTTCACTGAAAGGCAGTATTTTCCCTAAGCTTTTAGTAATCTGCCACTTTAAAAATTGCACAGATTTAAACCCTCCTCATAATGTTTATTCTGTTGGAAAAGTTGACAGAGGCATTTAACTCTGCTGTCACTTTTATTATCAATTATTACATCCCTTGTGCAAGATCTGGTCTCTGAAGTCATCACTGGGAAGAGGTAGAAAAATCTACTACTGGGCAGATTTTTTATGCCTGTGTCACTCAGATTTATGGTATTATAGCTTCAATATGCAAAAGATGCATCTTTTATGGCAAGGTAGCTCTTCTAATGTCTTCAAGTGTCCTGAACTCATTACAGATTTTGACTTGTTCCAGGCTTCAGATTAAAATGGTTCAGGTTACATCATTTTAAACTGCACAAAGGGTCAATAGACTGCATCATTTCAATGAGGCCACAGTTCATTTGCTTTGGCTCAGGAAAGCCAGAGGATGAAATACATATTAATAGTCACAGTTTGAAAGAAGGATTGTGGCCTTGGTGTTACAGTGAAGCGAAACATTTCATACGTGATGCAGCAAAACAGTCACTGGAATTTTGCCAATTTGAAGGAGATGGAGAGGGAGAGAGAAGGAAGAAAAAATATAATTAAAAAATGCACATACCACTTAATGCTTTTTTAAAACCTTTTCCTAATAGGGAGAAGCAGTATTTGCTTTTTGCTTCGTGGAGTTGAAATCAGTCCATTAAGAGGGTGGGAGAAAAGATTAATAGGCAAATTCGGCATACTGACTCCTTTATGTAGTTAATGTGCTTCACCTCACCTAGGTGATGAGCTGCATTTACACTGACAGTGAGTGGACAGAGCGGAAGAGAGGTTAAATATGTGGTTAGGGGAACAAAGTTAATGAAGGCATATTAGAGAATTTTACAAAAAACATATTACTGTTAATTTAATGTAGTTCTTGGGACAGTTACATCCCTGGTGTAATCTGATTAAGCTAATGAGATCACATCAGGGACGAATTTGGCTCTTGTATTTGAAATTTTAAAATGATGGTGGTAGCATAATTTTCTTCTTTCCTTAGAATGAGAATGAGCTTTGGAAGCCTGATAAAAGAGCATTTTTAAAGATGATAGAGACCAGTGAGATAGGGATGATGCAGAGTAGAATATTGAGCTATTTATGAAATTGCTATGAAATAACAATATTCAAGGACTATTTCATTGCCCTTGTCCAAATCATTATTTAAAGTTTACCAACTTGGTATTTCTGTGTGTGGAGGAACTGTTGTCATCTGGAATCCAGAGTCCTAAAGATTTGAAGCACCTACTTCTCTAAATACTGCTGAGGTTTACCCTTAAGTGTGACAGACACCTTCAAAGTCATCCTCATCTGCATTGATCTGTTTTAATACCCTGTCAACATTTGAATGTCTTAAAGTACACATCTTGGATGGTGTTTGAGATAGCCACTGTGACTGCTGATCATCCCGCAGTAGGTTTCCTAACTGAAACAAAAGCCTCCTAGCCTCCAAGATATGGCTACTTAAATGCACCATTCATCTACTTATGTGTCTTGTGAATTTGATGCAAAAAATATATAAAGCATATTCTCCCTTTGTTGATTTCTCTTTTTTGTCCTTGACAGTAGAATGCTCAACAGTAGCAAATTGTATCCAAGTTCTTCCTTTTGTTGGCAGGACTTCAAATTGAACTTTGTGAGACCTACAGCTATCAAGCTGTTGGAGTTTTATTTCATGTAATTATTGAGTCGCTGGAGCTGACACTTGCACTGGTATTTTGGGTATGTGTCTTAAGCACTGGGAGACAGCAACTCCTTCCATCCGTAGTCTAATGAGCAAAACAAATTCCTCTAACTGGGAAAATGACATGGACCAGTAACATAATACTCAATAACAAACTGGTAAGGGTAATCTCTTATAAAGTGAGTTCAGATTACTGTCTCTGTGAAGTTACAAGAGAGATTAGATTCAAGTCTCTTAAAGTACAGGTGAATGAGCCAAGAAAGCATCTACTTGATGGTTTCTCTGTCTTTCTGTGGTTTTTCACTGATACGGAAAACTACACATAAATGCCCTTAGAGTAAATTCATGCCTGACAATCTGTTTCACTGTAGAGAAACATTGTCCCTTGCTTCACATGGATCATGTCAGTGTGATAGGGGCATACACATTGACTCTGAATATTACTCTTTGTTAAATTTTGCACAGTTCTGCTTAGCTAGATTTTGATGTATCTGACTATCCCCATGTTTGAGGGAGAAAAGATGGCTGTAGTGTAGCAATTCTCCGATTATCCCTGTTTGCCAGAACCAACAAGCAATCCAGAGATTTCTAAGAGTTATGCCAGCAAGTCAAATCTATCATTGGGGTTAGTTCAGTAAGATTTCATATAGAATAAATTATACTTCTGTGAAATTTATCCTAAAACCGGCACATTAATAATTCTTTAGTATTTTTCAATTACTCTATATTACTATTTTTTTTTTCCCTCAATACATCTATTAATGGTTTAAAAATCCCTGCAGGTTTGTTTTTTGTTTTTAATTTTTTTTTTTCCTTCACGGTATTTCCCCTTAAATATTTACAAGAATTTTCCAGCTGCGATATAATGACAGTATTTTCTTCCATTCTACCTTCTTGTTCTACTCCAGCAGTCTTACAATGAACATATTCTCAGAACACAGACCCAGCTGCACTTTCCTTTTATTTCTTATGACAATCTTCAGAGTGCACAGGAGGTATTTATTTTTTTTCCAGACCTTATTTTTCATTCATCATGACAATGACACAATGCTCAAGACCTTAAAAGTCTTATGCAATTTCATTTTTGCTTTCAATAACAGTTCAGACACATTCTTTACTCCTTCCTCTTTTTCCTGACTAAGGTGCTTTTGAATTTTTTCAATAAGATACGTAAAAATGTAATTATTTTTATTGTTTTACCTGCTATTATAATTATGTGATGATCATTTCTGCTTCACTCTAGTGTCTCTGCTATAGTAGTGAAGGAGGTTAGGTTATATTATTTATTTATATCTATATATCATCTCTATCTAACTCTATCTCTCATTCTTCTGTTCAGCTGAATTTTGCTCTTGAGTGAAGCTGATTAAACCTGTAATTTCTATTCTTTGGAAAATGCTGAGAATTTATTTTATTTTATTTTTAATGCCAAAACTGACTGAAATTTTAACCAAATAATTGAAGACTGATGGGCATGTTCTGATGGACATGAGAGACCATTGAAATATTGTGCTCTAATTCAGACCTGTAATTTTTTTAAAAGCAGTTCTGACACTATCAATATTTTCTATCCGATTTTTCAAAACAAAACAGTCCCTGAACCAGGATATTTCATATTTCATCATGTCTTTTTTTTGTTTTTTTCCCTCTGGAAATTAAACAATATTTTTTAATGTAAGAACATAATTGTTGGAAGCTTCTTACTCTACAATGAAACTGGTAAGGTCTTGTAAGGTGTAGGATTCAGCTGAAATCAAAGAGGAGCTTAATCTGTTCAGGAGGGACCTTGGCCCCGGGGAAAATTGCAGGGCAAGAGCAAGGAAACATTGGTGCTTCTCTGCAGGCAGGAAGGCTCCTCCTGCCTGGACCCGAGTGCTGTCCCACCCACTATATCGGGTTTAAGGTACTTAAGCAAAACAAACAAACAGAAAGGGGTAAAAGGGCATTCTTGGTGCTCAGATAGTGATGAGAAGGGGAAAAGCATTCTATGGCAAGCCTGAGGGAGATATATGGTTACCCAAAGTGGGGAGGTAAACAAAAAGCCTGAGTGGAATTTGTGTCTCTTGGAAATGTGTTTCTTCTTTTTCGTTTTCTGCTTTTCACGTGGGGGGCTGCGGAGCTAAGAGTATGGGAACATTTTATTTTGTATTACTGAATTCAGCAGTGTTTGTGAGCCTAATTTCTTATCATAATACATGGTTCATTTTAAATGCTTTAACATCTACAAGGCTCTCAGTGTAGATGAATGAACACTGAAATCATTCTAAGCACATCACTTTTATACCTTCTTGTCAGAGGGTTACAGTTATTAACAACAGTGTTTAAAATTCACTTTCTTCTTTGAAGAAAGCCCTGACTATAAGACAGAGCATATTACAAGTAGTATGTATAGTGCAGCAGTGCTAAAACTGCTGTCAGCATCCCAACATGGCCATATGTCTGACATAAAGTACACAAAAGAAAGTGTTGAGGATTGGAGCACAGGCTAATGATAAGTAGGCCGGTTAAACAATAAGCCTCTCAAGTGAGCAATATACATTCTGTTCTGTTTTTCTTACTTTGTGCTGCTTTAAATCAAAGTCCATGGGTCTGCTATTGCTGGGAGGTTGGACATGTTGTCTGCAAGTAAATAGGCCCTGTGCCAAGAAACTAGAGCTCACTCTTGGTAGAGGAAGAACATTGTTCACTAAAATAGTTTTTCTTTTGATGCCAAAGGAAATCAAATTGTAATCAAGGGCTGAGAACGGACTGAAGTCATAAAGGCTGGCTTGCCTCAGACTTTGGCAGCCTCACTTGTTCCCAGGCATATTAAATATAATTTACGTTTGCAGAGGGGAGAGGCTTTATTGCACTGGAAATTTGTTTTAAATAACACTTAAGTGAAGCACTGTCAGAGGCAGGCAAGGATACACTTCTACTGTCATTTAGACTGCTGAATATCCAGAATATGTTCATGGCCTTTACCAGATTTGTTCTGAAGTTACATCTGTGTAAATGAATATTTATGGTCAATGTTGATGAAACAATCACATTTCCTAGGTTCTGGTCACCCATGCTGAGTGGAAAGTTCATGATGAAAGGCTTACCTCAGTTACAGAAAATGTTTGTATGTTTTTCTTCTGTTTTATCATGCATGTGAAAATTCAGATTAACTATAAATAACAATAGTTGGACAAAAAGTAATGAACACTGCATAGGACAGCTGAATCTATTTCACCCTTGATCTGCAATGTGTGGAGTGAAATAAATTTTACTGATAATTCCTGTGTAAAAAAGTTAAAGTTTAAAATATAGACTTTGTGGTTTCAGAAAGTAACTTTAGGAACCAAAAAAAAAAAAAGGAAAAATTTGTTTTATATTTTTCTAAATGAAATTTAGCTTTTGGAACAATAAAATTTGCACCATGGAATTACAGAATACTTTAAAAGCAGCTTCTCCCAAGAAGTGATAATTCTGCTTTTCAACATCTTGTTCATAAGTAGCCAGCTGAGGGAAAATGTTGTTTTAATTCTTTGCACACTTTTAGACAAGATATTCTTCTTCTAACCTAACACCATAATATAGATTACACCTGAAACTTGTTTTACATATTAGTACTAAGTCAAAGCAAAGGAATCTGCCAACTAAAAAGTAAAAGGTCTTCCACAGAGATCTCATTTAAAATCACATTCCCTCCTTTGTTTTGCAGTTTTGTCACATTGCATATATCATTTGTCAGCACGATAGTTTTAGTTATTTATATGTACCATGTAAAATGAAACTTGACCCTAGGGAAAACATAAGGTATAATTAAACTACCAAAGAAATGGTTGAGTAGCTGCTGTCTTTAAAATGTAGGGGGGGTTTGCTGTTTCAGTCTTTCTGTTGGTAATACTATTGGAACAGTACTCTTCCTCCTTAAAATGGCAATATACAGGTCATTTTGAACAGCTCACCTCTCTTCAAGCAACAGTTGACATTTAAAAAAATTTAAGATTAATTCTTTTAAAAAACCAGGACGGATTTTAGACCCTGACAACCAACTTGAAGGTCTTACGCTATGTCTCGGTGCTGCAGGATCAAAATAGGTAGCGATTTGTTTGATATGTTTCTTAAAACCCTGCCTCTGTCTGCACATGCATTTACCTAAGTTTTGATCATGCCTAACATCTAAATGACTAGCTTAATGTCCAAACTCTGTCACATCAGAGTAATCCATAGCCTCATGACTAAGCTTTTTCTGGAGGCTCCTTTGAAAGTGTGTGTTGTTCATGTCTTCTGTATGAGACATCTAATTTAATTTGACTTAGGGCAGTAGGCCTTGATAAGAGGCAAGGTGTCTAGGAGAGGTGACCTGCATTTCTCACTATTGCCTAAGTCCTTGTGTGGGTCTAACCTAAGGCACTTAAAAATAGCTTGATGGAAATACAAACAAAACTATCTTTTCCTGAAGCTGGGACCCTCCCTTTTCCAGAAGGGAGCTAAAATTTTAATGAATTTGAATTTTAATGAACTTTTTAATGAATTTGCATTTTAATGAATTTGCATTTTAATGAATTTCTGAGCAAAATTGTATAGATTGTACTATTGATGTTCAACAATTTTAAGGTAAAATATCAGTTCTTTCTTTAGTGAAGAAATGAGAGTAAATTACTGCAGAAGTTCTGAAAGTATTATATCAGTGGCTATTCCAAGGGGAAGATGACAGGGTAAACATTTTTTACATCACAGCATAAAAGTACCAGGACTATCAGTTGTAAGCCATGGCTGCCATTTTTCCCAGCTGTCATACACGTTTGGAAGATACATGGTGAGGGCCAAGAAACTACAAAAGACAGAAGGGTGACTGAGGAGGTAAATGGTATGACACTTAGACATGAACTAAGCTTCCTGTCACTTTTGACAGCCACTGGCACTCATGGGAATTTGACGAATTGGTAGTTGCTTTAAAGTAGTCCATGTCAATGAATAATACCACATGATAGTGGAGTATGGGCTTTTGAGACAAATAAAAGCAGGACACTGCTACAAAATACAATCAGACTAGGAAGACATTCCAAAAAGTAATGTGAGAGACCTCAGTACATGTGTTCCCTGAAGTGCATGTAGAGATTAAGGTGCTATGTGAGATTGCATCTGTGGTTCCTGTGAAGATCCACGGCTCAGATTCTCTCTGAAGTCACAGAGATGTTCTGAGCAGATCTGTGCTCTCCAAAGAAGCCCACACAAAGAGTCTTTCACAAAATTTCTTCAGGATTCAAGTCTGTCTTCAATATTTCCTTTCCTAGCACAGCATAGTCCTGTGTCACACATTTCAAGTGAGTCTCAAATTTTCTGTTGCTTTTCTTTTCCTTCCCTTTCAGTCAAACAAAGTGATACAGTGTATTCAGATGTTAATAGGACCATTTGTGTATTTCTTGAAATAGGAACAAACAGACTGCTTTAAAAGTTTTTACTTTTATATATAGATAGGTGTATAGAGATATTTATACTTTTGTTATGTTTTTTGCCTTCCCTTTGTGTTCTCTTGTAAACATGTCATGAACTTGATCCTTCATTTTTGAAAACAATAGGAGCTGGATGCTTACTTCAGGGGAAGCAAATGAAAGACTCATCTCTCTATTGTTGCAGTTTTGTTAAAAAAAGGTTACGGCTTTCAAAAATATTCTTTGAAATACTGCAAACAAAATAGGAGCAGAAGGACGTATTTCAGTGCCCAGAGTGTACGTGCTATCCCATTCACTTGCTACCACGATAACACTAAGGAGCAAGCAGACAGATATAAAAGACACTCATCTGAACATGAAGACAAAAATGTGCAAGAGGTTCAAAGCTCTATCCCTGTCTCACCATTACCTTGCCTGTAGATGCTCACTGGCAAATCAACTGACAATATCCCATCCTGTGTTTGGGAACTGAACAGTTCACAGTGTTTCTGCAGTAGGAAATTGGCCCTACTACCACTGCACAGACTGGGCAGCCTATTTCTATCAGATTACACTCTTCTGTTGGACTTTTCTTTTTTCTTCTCAGAAACTTATCTTACATGCGAAGAGTCAGTAATATGGGAAAAAGACAGTTGATGGGGTGGAATTTTTAGCCTGTCACTTTAACAAAGGACTTTTGGAAATGCATTGCCTCCTCAGGAAAGAGGTTATTCTTCATGAGGTTTAGTTTCAGACATGTACAAAAATGTACAAAAGACAATTAAACAGAAAAGTACATAAACAATAATATTTTAAGATCTGCAATATTCATGTTAATTATTCCATATTTTTTAATCACTCATCATTCCTAAGTGAAGAAACTACTTTTCAGCAGTCAGACAATCAGGTGACATAGGCTCTGCAGTCATCTCTCTAATTAAAACCATTCGAAATTCCTGTGCAGATATACATCTGTGTGGATGTACGCACATCTGTGTTGTGCCTAAACCTCTCTATGTAAACACCAAGTATAATTTCTAATAATTTTACTTAATTAAAATACCATTCAGACTAAACAACTTCTGCTACAGAAGCAAACGGTTTCTTTCCTTGTATTTGTCGGAGTTGGAATTAAGTGAAATATAGCACCTCGAATAGGCTGCACTGCAAGTACCAGTTCATATAACCTATGGAAACCATAAGCAGGCAAATTTTGCATTTCATCTACTGAAAATCCAATGCCATGAAATGCAACAAAAAAAGAACAGCTCTGTCATTCTATGGTAAAGGAATCAGTGATCTTGGTCATTGATGCAAATAATGGCATGATTTCAGCCAAAGTAAATTTAAACAAACAAACAGCTCAAGTTCAAAACCCTCACTCCAGATCAGGTACTTGCTCAAGAAATGTCAGAAACCATGTCAGACAAAGCATAGAAAATTCAGGAGACTAATTTTGGAATATGCTGTCAAAAGCAAATATGAAAGACTATTCAAAGGCAAACATATCCTTTCACTGCAATGCATTACAATACTGGCTATTCAATTTCTTGTTCAAGCTCAATGGCCCTAAAATAAAAACCTAAACATTTGGTACAAATTTCTTTGTCCACATACATACAAATAACTTTAAAGACACATATGTATTCATCCAAGCATTTTCCCATTGATATTTTCATTCTATAAACACTACTGTTTAATTGCTAAACTCCTCAAATGCAATGAATCTGGGTGATAAATAGAAGTTTCCAAAACAAGAGAAACTTTGTAAAATTTGTCTGCTTTTCCAGTGACAGAAGATAAATAATAATATTTTAAACAACCTCTAGCAATAACCCCCACGACACAAATATTAATGAACCATGAATGGTAGCAGTTTTAGGATATTTGAGTGAAACCATTGAGTAGTACCAACAAACTTTATCTCTATGATAATATAGACATTTGAATCTTCTTATTGTGTAGAAGAGATTCATAGTTGTCTTGTGCTTTGCAGTTCCAAAAGAAGACACAAGGCAAAACAAACTTAAAATTCAGAAAAAAAAAAAAAAGATAGCATAGCATGTTTTCTCTACTTTATCAAGAAAGGATGAATAACTGTTGTGTATCTAATATGCAGAGACATCTTAGTATAACAAGATACAGCTTAACTCCTAGAGTCCTTGTTATTTAATCCATTTAGTTCTGCCCAGGGATCACATGAATTTATGGAAACCCCCTGCTATCCTCTTTGTTGACTTCCATCCCTGCTGGGAGATCCCCATCTGCTGGGAAGCAAAAGTCTGTCTTGAACTTTACCTCATTTAACAGAGTGCCACATGTAAATCCAACTTCTTCATTTATTACTTTGACAGAGCAGATGGCAATGGGCTTTTAAAGGACTGTAATGTTGCTTAAAACCAGCTATATTTGTAGAAATAATAGTTTTAGCTGCTTGGATTCTAGGGCCTGATTTTTAAGAAGAGAGTCTGACACAGGCAATTAAATTTTTGAGCCATCAGTACTTAGTGATGCATCATAATTTAGCTGTTTTCAGAAAATCATATTGTGACCAAATAATCATTCATTAAGACAGAAAATACTTTTTTAATGGAAATTTGAGACTCCTGTTTGGTGGCTGATATGAGTGACTAGTTTTCTAATAGCCTTAATCACTGGAGTATTTCTTTACTTGTTCATTTAAGCCCATTAATGAAAACATATGATGTTAAGTCTAATATCTACTAACCCTTGATGACTGTTTTGACTTCCAGCATTGTCCTATAAATAACCGTGAATGACATGCACTGAAAATCAAAGAGTATTATTTCACTGTGATTAAAGAGAACAGGTTCACCCAAGACTTCCTTCTCATCCAGTAAGACCACAGAGAAATTCATTGTTAGCTTGAGTCAGATGAAATGTACTTCAAAATGTCTTGTCCTTAAAAATCTTACCCTAAATGCATTATGCACGTTTTAAAAATAACTTGAAAACTCAATGTCAGCCAATGGGTTTGCTTGTAGAAGACACATAATGGGATAGGGAACATCAAGCACAATCCCAGTATCCTGGGCTTGAAGACTACAAATGCTATAAATTACTTGTCCCCAAGATCCAATCTAATGGTTTGTGTGTTTGTCTGCTTGTTTATAACTGGTGACATCTGAAAGATTTTTTAGCCCCGAAAAATGAAATAAACCTTACATAGCCAGTGCTTACTTTACTTTTCTGACTGAAAATATCAGCTAACTTCATGCTGCATAAAATTCAAAAAGCATGTATTTATCTGATACAACTGGGGTCTTTGGCTATGTTCATCTTGGCCATGAACTTTCTAATCATATTATAAGTATTATGGCCAAAGGGCACTGGTTGTTTGTGTGACATTTGTGGTCTGTCATGCAATCATGACGTCTTGTATGGCAGCTTCAGGGTGAGACCTCATATGAAGTGAGCAATCTGTGTTCTTGGCTCTAAATTAAATAAATATCTCTAATTTGCACTTTCTTAGTTTAAAGTCAGGTGTTTTAAGGTATTGTGCATGTGCTTGTGTCCTAATGTCAGGTACCATGATTCATAACAGGTTCTTGTTTTTCTGATAATAAATAACATGGTTTAGAAACAAGGATGTCTGTTCCCACAGGGCTTTGATAATGAACTGCACAGGCCTCCTCTGCAACTATGCTGGTCAAACTTCTGTGATACAACACCCAGCTTTTGTTGATCATCTGGAGAACATTATACCAGGAAGGATTTGTCTCTCAGTGTAATTTCCTTTATTAGGTACTGTATTATATTTAAAATTTTAGTTCATATATTGGAAATTTCTGAAGCTTTAATATCATACTGACTTTTCTTGATTTTAGTTGCAGATAATTTTTAAGATTCTTGAGTTAAAGATTTAAAAATAAGGGTCATGTGCTGCATGAAAAACCCCTGGAAGATAACCCTGGTGGCAGATTCCTTTACAATAATTTCCTGCAGTATGATATGCAGAAAAGTGATGCATCAGAGTAAAAGCCAGAGAGCCTCTATCCTTATCTAATAAATGCCCTAAGTAAAATTTAAGGAAAATTGAAGTCAGGCATAGCTATTCCTACTTTGGCTATAACCTCAGGAACACACCTCACTCTTTTCAAGCAGCTCCTGTGAAAAAGGCAGCAGTGCTTTTCTCTGCCAATAAATGTGATAGGAAATCAGTGGATAATTAGTGACTATGTAAAATATAATCCAGCTGAGAAACTGGACTGCAGTGGGACTCACTTTAGGTAGCGTGCAGAGCTGAAGCCTGGGAAAAGGAAGACATCCAAGCCCCATTGATGCAAGCTATGCTGGCATACACGTACACATGGCTCTTGCTTGTACAACATAATTGTGGTGTGTTTGCAATGAAATAAAAATACTTGTCCTTTCTTGCATTTGTGAACCTACGGACTGAACTTCAGTAGGTAAAATGTTATTACTCAGTAGGGAAAAAAATTGGTGAAGTCAGGACTTAAGTTGTGGGTTTTTTTTCCTCTACATTGTCTAGGATTATAATTGTCTCCTTCATTGTAATTCATACTTAAAGGAAATTAAAACAAAAATGCAGCACATATTCTTTACATAAAGAGAAAAACGTAGTCACTCATGAAAGTTAACACTGCCTGGAATTTAAAGAAAAAAGGAGAAAAGAAATTCCCTAACGTGGTTGCACAAGGATTTGGAAAAAAAAAAAAGCAAACCATGTCGGTAAGCCAGCCACTTCCTTTTCCCAATGGCTGTGTGTAGGCAGTTTATGGTATTTTCGGTAATTCTGACCTTTGTTTAACTACATGGCTGTGTGTCAATAGAAGTCTAAACAAGTAAAGCAATCACTCTGTGTACAACTGGTTAAAATTCATGGCTAGCAGGGAGCAGATTGCCACAGGAAAGCCCCCAGCCTGTTCATCTACTGGTACCCTACCACCAGCAGAGCTCTTTTTATTGCAGCTTCTCCCTGTGGTTGCCTTCAATTCTTTTGCAAATCTTCCTCTCCCCTCACAAATTTATAGCCCATTGATGCTTTTCTGTGGGTGGCTTGAAACATCTGGGTAACAATCCTGCAGTCTGTCCCCTGCATCTTTCCCTCAAACAATGGTGGGTGCAGGACTGCCATCAAACCCAAAGCAAGAATGGAGCTGGTTAACATGTATATTCTTTGCCCACCCCCAATTAGGGGGTGGGGGAAGGTGGAGGAGCTCAGGGCTTTACTTTGTCAGTCTCAGAAAAGTAGTTTCCGTGATTGTTACTACATTTCCTCCCCCTGGATGTCAGCCCCATCGCTACCAGCTGCCACTTTTTCAAGAGGTTTTGCAGTAGGTTCAGTCTGAGATGGCTGAACTCAGACATCTCTGGGCACTTGGTATGACAGAGCGGGAAACCACTCAAAAGGACACACACAATTCATTTACAGGAGTTTTACATTTGAATTAATTTAGTGGGTTTTAATAGAGAGTACAGCTTTTCCCCAGAGTTTTAAAAGCATTAGATAGCTGGGATAAAACTCCCTATTGAACTCTAAATTTAAATATTTTTATAAGAGATGTCTGCATTTCATTTATCTGAAAAGTTATATCTTCAATTAGAGATTTTTTTGCTTTAGGTTAACCAGGTGAGAGAAGAAAGAGTAGAAGGAACCTCTCCCCACTTTTTCCTAAATAGCATAATCATTCTAAAGACTAAATTAAATTTATAATTGCAATAAATATTCTTTGGGTGTTTTTTTGGTGTGGTTTTTTTCCCCTTATGTATGGATATCTGAAGGTGTTTGATGAAGGAAGATATAGCATATTCTTTGTAGTTATGTAATTCAGTCTGTAGTAGTGTGTTGCTAAATGATACATGCTAAGTCAGAGTTACTTCGCTATTTTTCTGAGATTTGTTGAACCACACTGATGTTTAATTTTCTCATTTTTAGACCAGCCAAGTGCTGCATGTCGTGTTCCTCCTAGCGAATCATAAGGACAGGAGGTACCTCAACTTACAGACAACAAAATTTTGCTCCAAGTCTAAACTAATACTCTCATTTTAATATGTCAGGATTAGGCACTTAAATTCCATAAATTTTCAAGGTTGAAAGATGTCAAGCAGCTTATCAAAACTTGCTCATGCAGATAGGTTCTCTGACACACCAAGTTCCCCAACTTCCACCCTCCAGCAAAAAAAAAAAAAAAAAAAAAAAGAGGAACAACAAAAAGCAGCATCTCTCACTGTAACTTGGATTGTATAATCCTTTGTTGAAATTTCTTACTGGTTAACGCATCTACACCAGGGTGACCTGCTTCGTGCTATTGTGCTGGGGTAATAGATCTGTGACCTCAAATGACACGCTTCAGATCCACCCAAGTGGCAAAGCAACAGTAGGATGACATACCAATCTATTACTACCTGCAGAACAGTAAATATGTCAGATGATGAGATTGATTCACAGTTGGTATGGATGGGATGTGAACTTGTGAGAGAACACACAAATGTGTCTGACCCATTAAGCTATAACTGCTTTGCTTCAGTATGTGCTAAAGAGAAATGATGACTATTAGTCTATTTTTATAGAGAGGGCTACTGGCAGGTGCTATAAGACTCTCCAGAGAGCCTTGGTTCAAAAATGATTAACTGAGACAGGAGTTTGAGCACACACACAATTTGTGTGTGTCACTGCAGTGAAGATAGTGTATGTAATATTACTTGGAATGGGGAACTGTCTCAGTATGAGGTATCAAATACTTTGAGCAAATCATTAAGACCCATGCTACAGTGTGGGAAAATGCCTTGCTTTCAGAAAGAATAATGAGTTTTCAGTCATTCTCAGAATAGAAAAACTTGCTAAATTTAATGGGAAAGTTGTTTGCCTGTCTCTAAAGAAAATATGCATACATAAATGTTAAGCCACGCGTTACTTATTGGAGAGTAGGATGGAATTGAACAAAATGTAAGTCATACTTAAGAACAAGACAGAAATCCCAACTTTAAAAAATACTTTTTGTAGAGGTGTGCTTTCACACTTCAGTGTTGTCATTATTTTGTTAAAAAAACCCAAACCCAAACCATGACAGGCATTAAATTGGATTAGGTATCAATTTTCATTCAAAACAGCTCTTGCAAAAAGCTGACTAGCAGTATATTTTTAATGCTGATCGATTAATAAAAAATACTTTTCAAGGTGATTAATTTATTTAGTAGAAGCTATAAATTACACATGAATGGATCCATCTACTAAGAGAAAGTAAATGTGTATGTTTTAGTTCTATATGGAAAGTCTTCTGTAAATTACCGCAGGATACATATTTCATTGACTGGCATGTGTCTACACTTAAAACAAAGGGGAAAACAAAGAAAAAAGAATTCCCTATGGCACATCCCCTGAGGACAGGGGAATTTCTTTCTTTTATCTATTGTGGGTGTAAACACTGCATCTCACAGCACCAAACTAAAGCTTTTGCTCCTGAAATTAGAGATGCTTTGCACTTCTTGTCACATCCCAGCTTGCTGTGAAGAGAGGTCCTCTAAGGAGCTTCTGCTTATCTTGTTTTACTTTGAAACAGGTTCAAAGGAAAGAAGAAAGATCCCACTTAGCCTAGTTAGCCTGAGACTAGATCATTTGGTTTGCTTATGGAAAGGCTTCCCTTTAAAGATAAGAGCCCTTAGAATGTATCAGATAATTTGAGTTAAACTTTTGGGTCATAAGTCTTGCTGTGGTCTAAGTGTTTCCGTGGCTGTCTGTGCATGTGAGCACATCACAGTTACTCAGTTTTGTCACTATAACACCCCAGTGAGATAAGAAAATGTCTTTATTTTGTGCTTGGGGAACTGAATCACAGGGTAGGTGAATAATCTTGCCTGAAGTCAAATGGAAACTCTGTGGGAAGCTCTGTGGTTGATCCAGGGTACTAAAACTAGGTATGGTGTCCCAGAGCGGTGCTGCCTCCACAAAACCAACCTTGATTTTTGTCAGCTGTGCCAAGACCTAGTAAGTGCTTTTCTTTGAGAATCATGTCCAAATCATGCACAGACCTGAATCAGAATCAGTGTTGATTAGTTATACAGCTTTTTTAAGATATGACTCAGATTATGCACAGGCACATTTTTGTAAGCTGTGAGTGCTGTGCATTCTTTAATGATATGACACATATTAAGGATTTAGCCATGTGATTTTTTTTTTGTGGCTTTCAAGGCAAAATAAAAGAACACATTCCTTTAAAGTTCAGATAAAAAATGATCCAGTTTATTCAGATTTTTGAGATAAGAATATGTAATGATTTAGCATGATTCAGCTGGTTCACCTAACTTACATTGCAGTAAAATGATGATTCTATTACTGAATTTGCAGTGTTTTAATACAAGCATTCTGGGATCAAAGTGAACGCATCTCCTCCAGTGAACAGGAACAGGATATGCAGTGATGACCCTCTCTACCCACAAAAAAACAGTGATAATGTGATTCTGGACTAACCTTCTATACCTGCTTAGCAAGAACTAGTGAAAACTACAATCAGGTCTTCAATGGTGCAAATTTGGGTTTTTTTTCAGTCTAAATAGGACTTGGACATAATCTATGACAAACCATGAATTCAATTTAGAGAAGGTATCTGAAGCAGGTTCTTTGCTTCCCTGCAGTTCTTTGTAGCCTGCATCTACCAGTAACAATGAAAAAGAGAATGGCAGGATTTTAACTGAGTTAGGTGCCAGCAGAGCAACATCTGCTGTGGAAGGCCCTGTCTGTGTGAGTGACATGGGGAGGGAGAATGTGCAGTCTGTGTTCTTTCCTGGGGTGCACCTGGGGAGGTTACTGATGTCTCTGTATGTACTGACTGTGGCTACCGATGATGCCTGTACTTGTCACACTATTTCCACTATGGTGGAACACAGAAAATGTCAAATCATTGGAGGAGAGGCTTAGAAGCAAAATGAAGTACAGGCGTTTCTGTTCCTTCTGTTTGGGAAAGGATTTGAAATCTCTGTCATCAGAAATGGTTGAACAATTCAACAGGAGTAGCACAAGCATAGTGATACTGGCTGAAGGGTGCATAAGCTTCAAGTACATGTGTATACAAGTGTATATTACATATCCATACATACATATAGATATGTTCAATTGTATTTTAATTTTTTTCCTCTGTTAACTGTTCTACACTTAGAAAAACAAATATCAAATTCATAGAAGATCTACACTGCCTTTAAAGTGTCATTCAGGTTAAAAAAATTATTTAATAATAATAATAAAGGATTATTTAATAATAATAATAAAATAAGAGTTATTTCAAGTGTAAGTGAAGTATCATAAACCAACTTCTCCCCTTTTTTTTTTTTTTTTTTTTTTCCTATCACAAGCAAATTGTTCCTTCATGCTAGTAGACATTCCAGTTTTTTAACATCCAACTTTTGGCAATCATTAGCTCCCAGACTGACAGTAATGAGAGTATTGTAAATTTTTGATTAATGAAAGATTGCTTTCCTAGGCCATTTGTCTAACATTAGGCAATGTTGTCTTGTTTCTATCCTGGTCTGCCTGGAAAATTTATTGATTGTGAGATTTCAGCGTCTACTGCATGTCTAATGTTTTCTATGCATTTCTATAATCTTTCTGGGACAGTTTAGATGACAGAAGCTGTTTCCTAACATGGTCCTGAGCATAGCTGTCGTGCTTTAATCCCATCTGGCAACTAAACACCACACAGCTGCTCACTCACTCCCCCTCAGTGGGATGGGGTGAGAAAACTTGTGGGCTGAGATAAATACAGTTTAATAATTTACAGTCAACAGTGATAATAATAAGTAAAAATGGAAAACTAATAAAGAGAGATAAAAATAAAACCCAAGGAAGACAAATTATGCAAATGAAAACAATTTTTCACCACCAACTGACACATTTCCAGCCAGACCCTTAACACTACCTCCCACCCTCCACCAAGCTTCCCACCCAGTTTTATTGCTGAGCACATTGTCATATGGTATGGAATATTGCTTTGGTCAGTTGGAGTCAGCTGTCCCAGCTGTGTTCCCTCCCAACAACTTGGGCACTCCCAGCCTGCTCACTGGTGGAATGATATGAGGAGTAGAAAAGGCCTGGATTCCGTGTAAGCATTGCTCAGCAATAACAAAAACATCCCTGTGTTATCAACTCTGTTTTCAGTACAAATCCAAAACATAGCCCCATACCAGCTACTATGAAGAAACTTAACCCTATCACAGCCAAAACCAGAGAATGTTGCCTCAATGAGCTTTAACTTTTGATACTGTTATACTTTCCTTCACAGTCTCACCCAAATTCTTCAAAATCACCACAGGTTTTGGATAGTTTGTGATTGCATTATCTCACATAACAGAGTACTTCCCAGGTAAATTAACTTACCCACTGTAGACACTGAATACTTGTAGCAGGTGCTACACAAGATTTTCCAAAATCAAGTGCTTTGAGTATAACAGCAAAATACTACAGTAGTTCTGTGTACCCTCAGGCCTCAGTTCCTAATTCCAGCATTTTTATCAAAAATGGTAATTTATTTATTGAAGTAACTCTGCTCTGGCTTTTGGCAGTGGGGAGAAATTTACAGTGATGGCAGTGAATGCAGGGGATTCTTATAATCTCTAAACATGAGACCTTTGTTTAAGTCTTCAAGTTTGTAAAACTATATTTATTCATTTTCCCCTTCTACATTCCTACTATCAAAATAGATACTAGACTATATATTGTATATTGATGCGATAAATAAGATCTGAAAATACAATTGAAATGCCATTTTTACACTAATTAAGATCTGATTTAGCAAATAAAGTAGAAAACATAATCTGTAGGTAAGACTCAAAATGGTATCACTCTACAGAAATATTTCTGAATGGTTTTGTTTAACCTATTTTTTGTCTACAAATTTTGCATATATATTCGAAGTTCTGGGAAGTTGGAAGGGAAGAGTTAGAAGGGAGTACGAAAAGCAAAATTACATGAGAATTCCTCCTGTGCAACCATTGGATACCAAAACCTCTCATGCAGTAGTGATTTATTGTGGGAAAGAATAAGAAAGATTGTGTGTATAAATCAGACTGTTAGCTGAGTTGTGGCTCAGCTTCAAAGCCTTCACACTTCCTTCCCTCTACTCTTTGCTTTATTCTACAGTTTCTTTTCCCAGTGAAAGCTGCCTTTCTCCTTCATCTGTGCATTACCCAAGGTCTGCCTTCTTGGCTTCTTTAAAGACCTCTGATTATAGAACGGTTTTTGACCTTTTGCTTCAAGTTCTGTGTAATTATCAATGTCTTGCTTGGGAATGTGATAGATCTCTGCTGTGCTGGACTGAGAAGTGCTGAACTCCTTTCAGAGGGCAGCCTTCATTGACTTGAAACAACACAGGGTCGTATGGTAGCATAGGCATTAAAAAAACCCCACGAAACAAAACAAACTTAAAAATGAAACAAAATAAATAACATAGCTTCATGTTGTGCCTGATATTTGGCTGTCTTCGACACTGCAGATGGACCTGACAGGATGCACAAGCAATAATTATCAAAAAGATTTTTTAAATTTTCTTAAGTCAAATGACCAGTAACTGAAAGAAAAGTGTTCACTTGTTGGAGAGCAAAATGAGAATATTAAAGGGGGTAATATCATGATAAGAAAATATGATTTTTTTCCCATTTTTGTCTTATTAGGCTTCAGTGACTTTAAGGTTAGCTTAGTGGTAGGGTTTTTGTTGGGGGAGGAAGCAACTTGAGAAAAACAGAAGGCCTTTTGAAGATGGGAGAGAGTTTTCTGTTTTTAAGCAGTGATTTTTAGCAAAGGACAAACTAATGAATGTGGAAGCATGCAACCATGACAACAGTGCAGGAAGAAAAAGCCTCATTACCCACAAAATTACTGAAATTACTGTTCTCATAGGTTTCTACTGAAGAGATGCTGTTTTCCCTAGACTCAGTTTCTGTTATTTATCCAAACTGTGGAACTTTTATAACTTTTCTTCACTTTTTTTCACCTGTCTAATAAATACTTACCCAAGCAGCTATGCCTGTCTTGAAACTCAAAGGTGTGATTGCAAGTTGTAGAAGCCTAACTGTGACAAGTTGTTTAGTTGCTAAACCTGGGTTTTGGCATCATCTGCAAAACTCACTCAGGATGCTGTGCCAAACAGGGAATGGTGCTGATGCTGGTTCACCATTATTAATCACCAGCCTAGGTTGGTATAATGATTTCAGGTAGGTCTGCATGAACTGTGACATCAGTTACACTATAGGTATGTACTTTGCCACAAGTACTGCCTGTTCACTAACCACTTCCCATTAGTATTTTTGTGGAGCCCAGTACTGAACATAGTACTTGTAAGAAATTCTATGAGAAGACATTTCAGGGAACAACTGGTTTTGCCTCTTCTTTTTCCCCTTACCTATTTGTCTTTCCTCTCTATCTCTACTCCCTCTCCTTACTTTCATTCAGCTGCACTGTTGTTATCAGATGTTGGTATATCTTCATCTCATTCTAGTCTAATAATTCTCTGACTGCCTGTGTGCTTCATCTGTGAGCTGAATTAAGCATATTATCTTGCAGGTCACAATTTAAAACCTTAAATAAAACTCTGTGTAACCGTGATCCCTGCACTGTCCTGGTCTCTACAGGCTAACACATTGTCATTTAGCATCAGAATTTATTTACTGTACTTGCTTGCCTCTCATTTATACCATAAAAATCCTATAGTTCAGACACTAGCTGTCAGTAACGAGAGTTAAAACATTTAGCTCACTGCTGGTCAGCTCAGTACCTTAATGTCCTTCCTGTAAATGGTTGCCAGAAGAAAAGGTTAAGAGTTGCACAGTAATAAGGTCATAAGACACATAAGGACAACAATATGAGGGGGAGGAGAACAAAAGCAAGGACAACTGGGAGAGCTGAAATAGTAAAAGTTTGCTTGAGAGAATAACATCAGTGGCAATGACATCAAGAGGAAACAGGAAACAGTTCCGAGAAGAGGAAAATAAGTCTTTAGAAGAAAAAGGCAGTGTTGGGCATAGAAAAAAATCCAGCACCATGTTTAATTAAACTTGTATTACACATCTAGTCAAGACACCTCTTCAGCGATTGAAAAGAAAATTGTTTGGATATCTGCATTTAACAGCTGACAATTTTCTTTTCAGTTAAAATTCACAAAAAATCAAACAGAGCAATCAAAAAAGGGATGCAGAAAATATCCTGTATTACTTGTTTGCCTTGTAGCTTCTGAATTACAGAGGTCCAATAGATCTCAAATGGAAGAGTACCACTGTATTTTACCACAGGTCTGAGCTGGGGATTGCTTAATATAGATAATTTAATACTGTGAACTGCATGAAAGATATCTTGGGATAGGCATTTAAGGAGAAGTTTGTGTAATAACATTTGTCTTTGTATCCTGCAATATTAAAGAAGAGGCATATTTTACATTATTATGCTATAGTTCTCTCTTGAGATGTAAATCAACTGAAGTTTCAGTTCAAATAAATCTTCTCCAAAACCTCTAAGGGCTTCTCTATTCCTCCCATACTCCTCCCAATTCAACTGCATTCTTGATTACCCTCCAAAATCTATTCATTTATGCTGATTGTTAAATATCCTTTCCCCATTTCCACTAACTACATCATTATCAGCCTTACCACAGCAGGACCATTTATCCTGTCCTTTAATGTGCTCTCTTATTACCATCCCTCCTCTCCTCTGACCACTGAACATCACCTTCTCCAATGACTCCACTGTCTTTTCTTCTGTCAAAAGCTTCTTCCCTGTTTATTTCTACCTGATCTAATTTTGACTGGATTATTCTAAACCTCTGGTAGGTATGGGGTGATGAATAGTGAACCCAAAGATTTCTTGTTTAAATCTTTAAAGGTTCCTGAGTCTTTATAAAGTGTATTTTGTGGTGATAAAAGGGCTTGGAAACAATGAGAAAAGCTGAGGGATTTTTATATTTTTTTTCTATACTATTTTGATAAAATTTAGAGTGAAAAATTTTGAGAGGAAAGGTCAGAGGAAAATGAGGTGAAATTTCTAAGGTATAGAAGTGAAAGTAGAAGGACTTTCATTTACTTGACACATTTGTATTATTTTTCTTTTCTTTGTATGTCTTTTCTTTTTCCATCTTTTCTTTTTCCATGTCCTCTCAGTTTTCCCATACATTCTTTTCCCTGCCATAGAAAATCTGAACGAAGGGGTGTATCATCATTTGGTAGCTTACAGGGTTGGGAATTCAGATCTTATCAGGTTGTAAGTACAATGAGCCACTTCCAGAACTGAAAACCACAGATTTTCTTACCATGCAGTTACAGCAAAGGCATTTGGGGACATCTCTGCGGGATGTGAAGATAACTTTCTCTTCCAAATACCTGTCTGAATTTTTAAGTATTCTTGAAAGTTTAAGTATGGTTTTGTTTAGGAATGAAAATATAGAACAGAACAGATTTTTTTTCTTATTCTTCTTCTATTTCTCTGTCTTTGGACAGAAAACAGGGGAGCAACTGGGGCAGTACAGAATCATGATGAATCCCTAAACCAGCAGATTGTGCAACTGGCATGCCTAAGCAGGGTCTCTCAGGGATGGAGGGGGAGCTGGATTGTGCAGAAAGCATGAGAAGCAGTTGTGCCCACCCATAATAAGAATGGAAAAGAAAGAGCTTTTCTTAATCCTTTCAGCTGAATAGGGACTGGCATCAGCTTTACTTTATATTTTTACACTCCTACCAGTGCATGAAAGTCCCTTTTCTCCTCCGTTCTGCTTAAATCAAGAAGCCAGGGAAAGGTCACTACTTTTATGAACTGTATCACTCTGGGAGAGCAGGTAAAAAAAAAAAAAAAAAAAAAGATCGAAAGGCAACAGGTGAAAGTAATGAAGATTTAAGTCCTCTCTTAATGTGCTAAGTTTGTGGGTCAAGCTAGTGCAGCACCAAAATGGGCAGGCCTGGAAGCTCATATTTCCCTGGGATGTGACTAATGTAATTTTAAAACAACACACATGATCCCAAAGTATTAAAGCACTCATAAAAGAACACTCCTCTAAATATATGAATATTGTGTGAAGTGTGTGTCTGCCTTATAGGATGTTGTTTCTTAGTCAGACTGCCTCAGCGTGGAATAGCCTGGTGCTAATGCACGTCTCCCTTTTTCCATTTTGCAGTGAAAATTTACTACTGTTAGTGAATTATCCTGTAGCATGTCCAGATCTGTGGGACTATATTTTTATTCAGCTGTTTTTTTTTTTCTGGAAATAATGGAAAATCCTATCTGAGTGCTCCTTATTTAAATTTATCTGAGGGTTGACACTATACAGCAAGGTACTGCACAATAAAAAAGTTTGTGACAGGAACCTGTGGCACTTTTCTCTCTCTAGATAAGTGTACATTATTTAATTGCCGTGATATTTCTCACCAACTTGTAATTACCAGACAGATTTGCTTCTGACCCATGCACTGATGTTCCAGATTTTCTTTTCAGGTACAGTGGAGCTGTGTCTTTGAATTAAACAGAATTGGCACTGTGTGCATTAAATACAAACAGCAATCCTTCATGTCTGAACTCAAAAAAAGAGCACAGGTTGGTGGGAATTTTGTGTATTAAGGAAATTAAAAAAAAAAATAAAAGAAAAAACAAACCTTGGCCTTGCTGTATAAAATTCCACTTCAAAAAAGAAAACCCAGAAAGTGAGTAGTTTGTTACAATCAAGCGGAAAGTCAACAGAGACTCTTGAACTTTTCCTGTTTTTGTTGTGTCTAATGTCCAGCAATTGGTTGAGCCTAATAGTCAGTTTCTCAGGCTTACATTAATACTTCAAAGAATTTGACGAAACCACAACTGAAAAATGGTTTTTCCTTTTGAAAATATTGATGGCAAGTTTGATTAAAACCTTTTATTCCTCACAAACAACTTCTGCAGTTAAATAAGTCTTTTATTTTAGACTTGTTTAATTTACTAAGGTCTCATCTCACCCGTTTGCTTAGTGAAACTGCTTCTTTGCACAGGGTTGATAGACAGGGGAGTCTGAGATGCTTAAGGGCAAGTAAACATCCATAGCATTAAAACCTTTGCATCTACTTAACAACAAACTGTTATTTTGTGCTGAACATTTACAAGATGTTTAAAGGAAGACATGATTCTTCTTGTCTATAACGTTTCTGTGGATCTACTGGAGCTGGAGATTGTTCTTACATAATGAATGTAAGATGATTCACTACTCAATAGCATAATGTCTTCTCTGGGGAGGACTGGGATTTTAGACCCATCTCTGGACTTTCCTGTGCACACTCTAACTCCTTACTGCCTTAATATGTAAATATGAGACTCTGATACTCATCAAGGCATTAAGTTCTGCCTTCAGGGAGATTTTAACAGTTGAAATGTCTACTAAGATAGAAATTATTTTGAAAAAAAACCTTGTAAAATTGAGTACTACAGTACTAAATAATTCTATTTCTTATAGATTGTACTATTCCAAAAGCATGGGGAGAAAGCAAACCACCTGATCATCTTAGCAGAGATTTTGCCTACCATACAGCATTTTCCGGCAAAGCTTGTTTCTCATCAATAGTTTAGCTCCATAGCAGCAGGTTTCACATTAAATGCACCACTCAAATGGGGATTGCTCCATGTTCATGCAGTTGGCCCGGTAGTCCTCAGCTGCTCATCCCCTCCTCTACACTCCCCTTCACACACCTTGGTGAAAATCAGTACAGAAGAAAGGGAAGGGAGAGGGAGGGAGAGGAGAGGGAGAGGGAGAGGGAGAGGGAGGGAGGGAGGGGGGAAGGGAAGGGAAGGGAAGGAAGGGAAGGGAAGGGAAGGGAAGGGAAGGGAAGGGAAGGGAAGGGAAGGGAAGGGAAGGGAAGGGAAGGGAAAAATTACTTTAGCGTGGGACTTACTGGGTGTCTGAATAAACCACAGGGAAGAAAATAGTAGGGGAATGCAAAGAGGTGACTATGGTGATGGGAAGTGAGGACTGCTTAATTCAGTGGAAATGCTGGCTGACAATGACAGTTGAATTACAGTGTAGCTTTATTCTGTTTTGAATAATGTCTGTCCTCCCACAGTCACTATAAATCACTATAAGAAAACTCTGTACCAGCATATGCTAGCTAATTTAATGGAAGTGTGTTCATCACTCCTGATCTAGACGAAATAAGGCAATGTGACCTGGCAATGCACAGGGTTGAGACAGGTGGTTTTACAGCCTCAGATTTTCCTTGTAGCCAGTCTGCTCAGAGATCAGGAGCTTCAGCCATCCTTTTGGCAGTGGCCTCTGTCCCAGCACATGCACTGGACAGTGGAGAAGCCAAGCATCCAGCCAGCAGTTAAACCTAGGCATCCCATGCTGATGCTCCATAGACCATTGATCTATTAAAGTGTTAATGACATGTGATACACAGATTTAATACAGAACATAAGTATTTAAGTTCAGTTTTGTTTATGCAAATATTGGTCACGAAATGACTCCTCTAGAAGAACATTTGTATTTCATCCCTAAAGTAACATGGCAAAAAAATCTTCATACTGAAATAGTATATAGCTGTTTTAATTCCAAGTGTTAGTTCCATTTTATTTAAGGTCTTGTCAAGCTAATTCTTTGAGTAAGTTACAGAGTAAAGGATAAATATAAAATCTAAATATGAACATCCATGTAATAATAGAGCTGTCAGAGTGATTGGTTTATGGAAGCAAGCAGTCTCCCTGACTTTCCTAGACACACCATTCACTCTGTTTAGAGTTTTCTTTCTCATTCTTGTGCCATTACATGATTTCTGCAATGCTGAGGAAAAAATTAGTTTTTCTGAAGAACAGGCACTTTAAATCCCCCATACCTTATAAAATGGACATAAATATATGTCCAGTGGCAAATAGCTTTGGGGTATTTAAATCATGTTTGTTCCTTGAATTTAAATACATTCTAGTGATCTAGCACTCTGCTGACCTTTGGATCGAAAATACCTCCATCTGGATACACCTTATTCTCAATATTGCGAACAATCACTTTGCTGTTTCTTACAGTTTGGCTTTCACCATATTGCTTTATTTTGATTTCCTCCTATTTTTCATCCCGACATACACACACACTAATGGTTGTTAATATCCTTTCTAGAAACTGAACTCCTGGTTACATTGCTCTTCAGGTAATAGCCTGGGGTAGGCAGGCATGGGACCATAAAAATACAATCTTTAATCTTAAGGACTTCCTGTTCAGGAAGGACTAAGTGCAGACCAAATGGCACCAAGCAAACAATGTGACCTGCACTGACTTTTAATGTGAATAAACAAGTCTGATTAAGAGTTATTCACTGCTAGATATTCTCAGCAATTCTGAAAGAAAAATAGTAGCTCTGCTCATACTAGAATTTCAGTTGTTTCCACTAGAATCAAATAAGCCCTGTTCACTGGGGAATTGGAGTGCTGGATTTCCTCTTGGTTAAAGGAACAGAGTAATACCTTCCCACTCCCTAACACTTGCACCTCATGCTCTCTCTCTTTAACAGTTACAGACACACAAGTAGCAGCATGTTACTTTCAGCTTCTAATATTAGATTTACTTACAGAACCAGAGTCCTGCAGTGGCCATGTTTGGTAGACCCCCTTTTGGAAGCTCCTCCTCCATGAGTCACATTTGAAGAGTTGGATCTTTAAACTTAAAGACAAATTTTTTTGAGCTCTGAACTTTACCACGTATGATATTAGGCATTTGTTTGGAAATTGGCTGAAGTAATTTTCCATTTATTTTTTTAATTAATTTGGCAGTCCTAAACCTGAATAGTCTCTGGTAAATGCACAGTCCATATGTGGAATCTTAGTGGAAATAGATGAAGTTTAAGGAACTTAAATAGAATCTGTGATTTTACATTTAAAATGTTTTAAATGTCCTCAGGCTTACTAGGTACTTTCAAATCTGATTAATATCTTAGGAAGGTGGAAGGGTGTTAGTAGAGAAAAAGATGAAAAGTGCTTAGCTTAGCTTTCCAAATTAGGTGCCCACCACTGTTATTTAAGCTTTATTTTTTTTCTCTTGTGTGTTTCATGTTAGACAAAACCGGCTTCTTACAAAAATAGACTGTCCTTGTTCAAGGGTCCCCTGATACATTGAAAGTAGCTTTGTCTTAATTTGGGAAAGCCAGGACTACACTTACCAGAAAAGAGTAAGGTTGTGTGGTTTTTGTTTGTTTCTTTTTTGTGGGTATTGTTTGTTTGTTTGTTTGAAAAATGTATCCCTTTCTTATAAATAGCTTGCTGTAAACAAGAGATAATTGTGGTGTCTCTGATTGGGGAGAGGGTATTTACGGGGCAGAATAGATTTGCTCAAACTTAACATGATGCACAGCAGTTTTAAAATTTTGAAATTAACTCAGAGGATGATTTTTACTTCATGTAACCAGAAGAAACCTCTCCCATGCAAACTGCTCTCCTGATACTTTAGAGAAACAGGAAGAAATTTTCACAGCTCATTCATGCAATCAATGAAATGTGAAATAGGTTCCACGGTTTGGTGAGAATCCTGGATATTCCCTCTATCTCTGGGTAAGGTAATCTTATTCCAAGGGCATTAGGGTAAACAGATAAAGAGAGAGGAAAAAGTATTTATTAAGACCAATTTTTCTGTCTGAATAACAGAGGGAAAATGAAGGACTACCCAATGGTCTTATGTATGTCCACAAAGTGTTACTGAACAGCTGTACTGTCAAACAAACAAACAAACAAAAAGAAGAATAGTTTTCTTTCATCCAGACCCTGAACAAGTAATTTGATGCAAAATCAGTAGACATGGTTACAGTACAGAAGATTAAAAAAGTTATCACCCTCCTTATAGGAGAGATTATCAGAAGACTATAAATCTTTATAGATTTATAAAATCTAGAGATTTTTGTTAGTGCTACTACAACATATAAAGAAGGTGCTGATGTAGAAAAATACATCTCTTCTTGTCAGAATTTCATTGACTTAAATGAGGCAAATGTGCAAATAAACTGTGCAATGCATAGAACAATCACAGGATAAAAGCTAATTAAAATTTAAAAATTGTTTCCTCTACCCCCCGCCCTTATAGTCAATTTGATTGACACTTAATAGTTAAGCCAGTCCATTTGTTTCTTAAGAGTGAAGTTCCCACAGCAAAAAAACCCACAACACAATAGCCTGTGCTGGAGTCTTGTGGGCAAGTGCAGCAAGCATGGAGGAGTTCTGATGAGTCTATTGAAAAAGCAGCTGTTTCTGCCTTCACTTCTGACCTGGTAGTGCACTCTGGTTATAGCTGTGTGCAGCTATAACCCTTTCACTCCTTACTCAGTGCTGCTCACCATTTAGTGGGACAGAAGCAAAATCTTTACACTGGTTTTAAACTACTTCAAGAAGCAGATGCAGCAATTACCTTTAAAAGCAATAGCTAGATGGACCCTCAGTGGTGGTCTGTTTTTATTATTGCTGTCTGTCCAGGGAGCACTTTTATCGCTAGCAATCAGTGTTAGATCTTCAATAGCAGTTGATAATTTTTGCTTCAGGCTTTTGTGTGTCCATATGGCCATGAGTGGGGAATGCAAAGATGTATTAGGTTTGCATGGCAAGGTTTTGGTAGTGGGGGGCTACAGGGGTGGCTGCTGTGAGAAGCTGCCAGAAGCTTCCCCCATGTCTGATGGAGCCAGTGCCAGCCCACTCCAAGGCAGACCCACAGCTGGCCAAGCCCAAGCCCATCAGTGATGGTGGTAGGGCCTTGGGATTAACAGATTTAACAAGGGTGAAAAAAAAAAAAAAACAGGCAAGAGCAACTTCAGTCAGAGAGAGGAGCGAGAATATGGGAGAGCAACAACTGTGCAGGTGCCAAGGCCAGTGAAGAAGGAGAGGGAGAAGGTGCTCCAGGTTTTGGAACAGAAGTCACCCTGCAGCCTGTGGTGAAGACCATGGTGAGGAAACTGTGACCCTGTGAAACCCGTGATGGTTTGGACTCCTGACAGGACCTGTGGACCCATGGAGAGAGAAGCCTGCACTGGAGCATATTTGCTGGCAGGATTTGTGACCCCTCAGGGTGCCCATGCTGGAGCAGTCTGGTCCTGAAGGACTGTACCTTGTGGTAGGGACACACGCTGGAGGAGTTCATGAAGAACTGCAGCCCATGGAAAGGAGCCATGTTGGAGAAGCTTGTGGAGACCTGTCTTCCATGGGAGGGACTCCACTTTAGAGCATGGGAAAAGTGTGAAGAGTTGTCTGCCTGAGGAGGAAGGAGTGACAGAGACAACCTGTGATGAAATGCCCACAGCCCCCATTCTCTGTCCCCCTGTGCATCTAGGGGAAAGGAAGTGGAGAATCAGTAGTAAGGTTGAGCCCAGGAGGAAGGTAGGGGTGGGAAGAAAGCATTTCTAATATTTGGCTTTATAGCCCCTTGCCCTACTCCGACTTGATTAGTTGTAAATTAAATTAATTACCCCAAGCTGAGTCTGTTTTGCCCATGACAGTACCTGATGAGTGTTCTCTCCCTGTCCTTACTTTGACCTATGAGACTTTCATTATATTTCCTCTCCCCTGTCCACTGAGGAGAGTGACCAAGGGACTTTGGTCGGCACCTGGGGTCCAGACAGGTTCAACACAGCACAGTCCTCTTTTGTCTCCAAGGTGGGGCATTTGTTATTAATGTTTGTATTTTGGAGCAACTGATATGCATATCAAAGCCCTACTTCCCAGGAAGTGGCTGGATATCGCTGCTGATGGGAAGAAGAGAATAAGTACTTTTTTTCCTTTGCTTCCATGTGCTGTCTTTTCTTTTACTTTATTAAACTGCGTTTATCTTGACACATATTTTTTTTTTCCCCACATTTTATTTTCTCCCCCTGCCATCCTGCTTTGGAGGGGACTGTTGGAGAGGCTTGGTAGGCAGCTGATGTTCAGCCAAACTCAAACCATCACAAAAGAACAAATTTTGCTCCTGAATAATTAGTTCTTGTATTGTCTTTTAATTTTACATTATGGTCCATTGTGTGTATACCACAAAATGAGAAGGCAAAGTGATTAATCCATAAATGATAGCCAAACTGAAGGAGCACTTAATTCAAATACTACATCTCTGGACTCAAAATTATTAATGTGGCAATTATAGAAGGTCTATAGAACTGCTGACAAAGATGGCTTGGGTAATAATGTATAGTTACCAAAGTATAAATTGTTCCCAAAGTGTTACACTAAGGGTGGTGCAGATTTTTTCACTTGTTAAATTTGTATATACAACTGTTAGAGCTCAAAATGATAGGGTTAGAAAAGTAGGACAGGTATTAACAAGTGTACAACCTTTTCCCTTTAGCAATATAGCTATTACAGGCTTTTGAGTTGTCAAGTATTCACTGAAGATACAGCATACTCGTCTTAAGTGATGATTTCTTTTGAAAGACTTCAGAGATAAAAAATTGTCATGTTCATGACCTATAGCTTCTCAGACTGAAGCATTTTGACTGTTAGTTTTTCAAGAATCAATAAGTAACTAAGGACTAAAAGATTCTGGACTACTGATATTAAACACAGAATAAATTTGGTGGTAATTAGGATCCATATAATTACACTAATTTAAGAAAGATTTGTCGGGTATACAAAAGGCTATGTGTGCCGTACTATAATTAGCTCTGTCAATGCTCATTGATAAGAACTGTGATATATTTTTTTATTTTAATGGAAAAGTTTTGGAGGGCTTTATAGAATTTTACTGTAAAAGACAATGTTTTGTTTTGGGGTACTAGGCAAGATTTACCTGCTAAAATAATGTGAGTTCTGTGTTATTAATAAAATCTCAAATCTCTTTTTTATTCCTAGGAATTTCCAGAAGCAAAAACCCCAACCAAAGCTCAAACTATACTGTCTCTTTTGTTCTGTGCCTGATCTTACAAACTGCAACTCATAAAATACCTACTCCAAAGAACTGAATGTTGTCCCAATTTTATTGTTTTCCTTATTTACTCTCAGCTGCAATCTAGTATAAAGTGACTTATGCTGTAGAGGTGATCAGTAAAGAACAACTAGATGTTATTAATGACCTATGTATCAGTGTTGAAACAATAGTGACAAATGGTTATTTGTGGAAACATGCTACTATGAAAATGTTCAGACTGACCATAGGCATAGCATTATCTGGAGTTGCCTGTGACTGTGGAAGAGGTCTATCTATAAACAGAAAACCATCTTTTCCTTTTAGAAAATAGCAGTTTTGGGAATGAAGTTCTCAGAAAATAATTTACTGAGAAACAGCTGGGATCTCCTCAGTTATATACTGAGTCTTTGTGTATATATACTACTCAAATCCAAGATAACTTTACTCTTTCCGAAATGTTGAAATCTTCAGATTACCCCAGTCTGGTGAAACAGCTGTGAAAAACAAGCTGTGAAGATTCAGAGGTTGAAAAGCTCTTGGAGGGAAAGAATCTTGTGCAGTATACCCTTCCATGCAGAGGTGTAACATGCACTTGTGACTGACTCAAGGTAACTTAACAAATAAACCACAGTTTCCAGATGTTAAAATACAGTAGTTGATTCTGTAGTGTGGGGAAAGACAAATAATTTGTTACTGTCAACATATTGCACATATTTAAAGAGACTGAACCAGAGACACCAATCTGTGCTTTCTCCCAGTGTTGTCCAAATCCCAAAAAGGGTATAGGATTTTAGACCAATAACTGCTCTTTTGGACATCTTGGAATTATACTTGTCATAGAGATATTCAGTCCAGAGTATTCAGTTCATAACAGACTGTTATGAACTAAAAAGTGGATAGAGGAGCCTCAGCAACAATGGATTCTATCTACTGCTCTGGGTTTATTGCTTACTAAGAGGCATACCTTTAATCAGTATTAAATCACCATTAAATTTCCAGTGCTAATATTTGGTGTAGTAGAGTCACTGAAAGAACATGTGAAGAGTGAGGGAAGATTATCTATGGCATTAATGGCTTGGTGCTAAAGTGTTCTTTCGAGTTTCTGGTAGTTAGATTGCCAAATATTTTTCAGGAGCTGATGCCAGGCAGTAAGCTTTCCCTAATTTATTTGGTTTGATGTGTAACTTATTGTATTCTGTAGTGAAAGACTGTACTTGGGCTCTGAATTTAAATAACTACTCGTGAAGGAGAGGAGGATGGAAGTACATACAAACTTGTATTATAATTAACCATGAAACAAAGAAGTAAAAATTATTGATAGCACCATAATTTTCAGTGTTTTTAAAATCACTATCCTTGTTTTGCCGGTAGATTTAAGAGACGACTAAATTTTTTTTTTCTTTTTTTTTTTTTTTATTTTATGAAGCTATGTTTCTTTAACCAGCTAGAGATCTGATCTGTGGTTTTTTTCCTATTGCAATAATGTCTGTTGGCTCAAACAAGTGCCAGTTGTGTGAGAACAGCTTGAAACAATTGGTTATACAATGTTCCTGCCTTAAAAGTCTGTACATCTAGATAAGCAAGAAAGTTTTAAAAAATACAAAAACCAGACATGTGGATTTTGCACCCACTAGAGTACAGACTGTGGTTATGCTAAGAAAATGAAATTCCCACTATAAAAAGGTCATTTTGGAAGCTAGTAAATCAGAGGTTGTTCTCAATGGCATATTAATTTCTCTGTAACATGCTGCTCCACTTCTTTCCTCTCAGTGAAGGAGAGGAGGATGGAAGTACATACAAACTTGTATGTCGTGGTTTTGCCCACCAGCCCGTCCCTGGGGCTGAGGATGGTTTTGTCCAGGTGATTTCCGGACAAAAAACCAATCAAAAAGTTCAGTGACGCCTTTGCTAATTACATCTTTAAGAAAACGGAAGAGAAGGTTGTTGCACAGTTGAAATTAGGAGCAACAGCCATGTAGGAGAGACGCAGTGGGCCCGAGGAGGGCCAAGGCCCCCTCCTCCCCCGGTTTGGGCCGGGGGGGGGGCAGGTGTAGTACTGAAGCCTCTCTTCTCTCTTGTGAGAGAGTGAAGAAAAAAAAAGTTTAAAAGACGAACTGCTTAGACGAGAAACCGCTGCAGAAGAATTCCAGCCATGAGATAACAGGATTTTCAAGGTCAAAGCTGCAGTCGCAGGAGAGAGAAGAAAAGTTCGAAGGGGGGAGAGCTGCTGTTTTTCTCCCTTTCGCTCTCTCTCTCTTCAGCAGGGTAAAGACTGAAAAATAAAAACCCTGCCACCTGTAGAAGTTTGTTGGGGTGAAGAGACCCCCATGCGGCTCACAGAGGAGCTTGTGGATGCACCAGAGATTTGTGACTTTAACAGAAAGAGAAAGCCTTATGCTGGAGTAAAAGCGGCTCAGATGAGGCAGAGTCCTGTTAAAGACATTGTGACCCTCGAAGGGATCGATGCTTATGCTGGAGCGAGACGGCTCAGATAAGCTTGGGATCTCAGTGAGAGATCCATGCTGCTGCTGTTGAAGATTTATGACCCTGACGGGTATTAGAACCTACGCTGGAACACAAAACGGTTCAGGTAGGGATGTTGGGATCCATGTGTGGGATCCGTGCTGCTGGTGCTAGAGAGAACCTACGCTGGAGCAGAAAATGGCTCAGGTGGGATATTGGGATCCGAGTAAGGGATCCAGACTGGACCCATGCCGAGAAGTCAATCAAGGACTGTTCTCCCATGGGGAGGGACCTCCATAGGGAAACAGGGGTGAACTCTTAAACCATTATACCCTGTAACCCTGTGGAAGAAGATCCATAGTAAGCAAGTGTCCCCTTGCAAGCCTATGGAAGGAGACCCTTCAGGACCTGAGTAACCCTCAACCTTCGGTTTTAACCCAGGAGGGGGGTAAGCCCAGCCCTGGAGGCCAACACAGAATGAAAGAGAGATAAAGAAGTTCCAACTGCGACGGAAGTGCTGCAGAGTTACTGGAGAGAGAGAGCTGGAATTCCAAGAACAGAAAAGGACTGCTTCTCCTCCTTGGACTGATATAAAGGGAAGTGGGGGGAGAAGTATCTTTTGTAAATACATAATACCTTTTACTTAAGTAGAATTGTTGTAAATATAATTCTTTAGTTTTAGTTTGTTAATAATAAATACTCATCCTTTTTTTAATTCAGTCTCTTTTTGTCTGCATAAACCTTCTCTCAGCTAATAGTAATTGTATGTGGGAGTATAAAAGTAAATTGAGCCAGGGCAAAACCACGACACTTGTATTATAATTAACCATGAAACAAAGAAGTAAAAATTATTGATAGCACCATAATTTTCAGTGTTTTTAAAATCACTATCCTGTTGTTTTGCTGGTAGATTTAAGAGATGACTAAATTTTTTTAATTTTTTTTTTAATTTTATTTTATGAAGCTATGTTTCTTTAACCAGCTAGAGATCTGATCTGTGGTTTTTTTCCTATTGCAATAATGTCTGTTGGCTCAAACAAGTGCCAGTTGTGTGAGAACAGCTTGAAACAATTGGTTATACAATGTTCCTGCCTTAAAAGTCTGTACATCTAGATAAGCAAGAAAGTTTTAAAAAATACAAAAACCAGACATGTGGATTTTGCACCCACTAGAGTACAGACTGTGGTTATGCTAAGAAAATGAAATTCCCACTATAAAAAGGTAATTTTGGAAGCTAGTAAATCAGAGGTTGTTCTCAATGGCATATTAATTTCTCTGTAACATACTGCTCCACTTCTTTCCTCTCAGAAATTACATTGGCAAGATGATTCTTTCCTCTCCTGTGGAGTTTGACTGACAGGCTGCTGCCAAGGAGGGAAAATGATTTTCAAAGTCTGACCTGAGTAAAACCATTTCTTGTGCTTTCGCTGGACTATTGTTGCTCCAGGTGTTACAGGAAAAACAAATCAACTGCTCCGGTTCTTAATAAGAGTATTATTAAGATCCACAAGCATAGCTGATACTGCTCTTCCAAACAGACAGAGGAACTCCATTCATTCTGTGATGCACTTTCCATGAAGGGATTATATTTCTCTCTGTTTGAAGGACCTGAGAGCCCTTATTATTTTTGTTTGCAGAAACACTGTGGTGCACATGAAAGAGACACAGAGAAAAAACCCCTTTTTTGGTGGGGAGAGAATGGCTGGTAGTTGATTGCCTCTTTTTTTTTTCCTTTTCCATTTGAAAAAGCTTCTTGGATGATTGATTTCTGATTTAGATTACCACATCCTCCTCGTTGTTCCCTGTTCTGTTTACTGAAATTTTCTATCTGCCTTGCTCAGCTGACATTCAGGATATTGATAAGGTTAAAGATAATGACTGAGTTGCTTTAGAGGCCAGGTAGAACTCCGAGTCTAGCTTATTTTGATATAGTCTTTCCTTTCTGTCATCCAATAAAGGCAAATATTTGCTTAGGATAAAAAGAAAAACAGATAAAAAAAACCCACACAAGAAAAAATTCACCCTCTCTCTTGCAGATTCCCTTTCCCTGTAGCTGTCATAAGTCCTTGTACAACAGTACTTACAGTGGAAAGCAAATGTAGCCCTGGGTGGGAAGAATATGGGGTTTTATGGGGCATCCCATACATGTGGCTGAAAACCCCAAAGACAGCCATCATATTTGTCTCTGCAAACAAATACACAGTTCCTGGGGGTCTCTGGTACATGACCTTGTCTGCATCCAAATACTGTGTAGAATTCAGGGGGAAGGGTTGAGAAAAGGCTTACAGGAGGTTTATGGGATCTGAGAGACCACAGCAATTCTTCAGATTAGATCCACTGTGCTTTCAGTGAGCCTGGTTTTGTTACTAAGCCTGAAAATTTGTCTTTTCTATATCTCCGTATGCCTGTACTATGATTTTTCATCCCATTTTGAAAGAAACTGAATGGAATATTTATGGCCTAATCCCTTTCTCTGTGCTGAAGACTTGAAAAATCCGAATTAGTGGCTCCATTTATTTGTGATTGTCAGAGAACCATTATAATAAGGAGAATGTTTTTCACACTGGTACTGCTGAAGTACAGTAGTTCAACTCATCTTGCTTATACCTAGTTTAAATTGTAATTACTCTTCTCCTTTCCTTTGTTCTTGCTTATTTCTCAGCATGAGTCAGCTCTGGACAAACAGTTAATGACGGTTGAGCAGGATTCAATGTAACTGGAGAACGACATGTGTAGCACAAGGAATTATAACCTTTGCACTGTTCCACCTCTGTGTCTCACATAAAGAGGGATTTACATTTTTGCTGCATGCCAGCAAAACCTACAGTCTGCTGACAGCTGGGGAAGGCTAGGATGCTCCTGCATCCTGATCCTCTGTCCCCTTCAAAGGCAGCCCCTAGTTACATCCAGTGGTGGATACCTCCATGGATACTTCCATGCTTACTGTCTTTGTGGTGTAAATTACCTTTACATGCAAAGTAATTTGCAAGCATGTTACAGGTTTTCACTGTAAAGCAGATCCTTATAATTTGATAAGTAAAGGAGATACTAATTTTATCAGTTGTACTAGATCCCCTGAAAAAGTGATACTGTGTAAAATTTGCAGTCTCTGCCACATATCTCTAGTGACAAATAAAACCAGAAAGGAATACATTACATTTCACACTTATAATTTGATTATTTTGCAATAATTTGATACAACTTCTAAACTACACTGAAAAATAAAACCACCTTTAGTTTTTTGTGTATACTACTTCATTAATAGTGCAGAATGTAAGCTGTTAAAATATTACTCAACTTACTAATACTCTGGGCCTGATTTTTCATTTATTTACTGTGCCTTTTAATGGACATAGGCTTCAAAGATTTTGATAGCTTTCTTCTGGCTTTGCAGTGTGTAATATAGTATAGGGTCATGACTTTTACTGTAAAGAGTACATTTGCATTTAAAGGAAGTCTTTACAGACAGTTATTAAGCTAAAGGTTATAGAGGAAAAAATAAAGTGACTGTTGCTTAAGCTATAATAGGACCACAGCAAAGTGGAAGATGGAAGATATTTTTAGGCTGTGAACTGCTGGCTTTCTTCCTGTGTCATGATTCCTGCTGCTCAGACCTGATGTTTGAGACTATGTGACAGAGAGTTTGGATTTTTTTTCACTACCATTTTTAGAGGGTTTTTTTGCAAGTTAGGGTCAACTTATTCCTGCAGTTATAGATTTTAAAACTAACCTAGAGAAAAGCAGTAAGATATGGGAGCATTATAACCGAGCTGAGACTTTGGAGGATCCTTATAAACATGAAAAGGGGCAATTTTTTCTACTCTATAATTTTTTTGAACCATAAATCTAAATGTGAAATGTCACTTCAGTTTGGAAAGACTGGAGGTAGTACTGGCGTCTGTAAAAGATGATGATGATGATAATAACAATAATAAATAAAAAATAAACCAACCCAGAGACAAAGTTTCTGCTTTTCAGATCAGGTTCTGCAGTGTTGAATTTCCCTAGTAATGCATTGAAAACTTCCAAATTCTAATTGACTTCTAATGGCATTGAAGGCACTTAAAGCTCTGTCATTTATATCCTTAAAGATCATTGTAGACTGATACTGATTCAGAAGTACTAATATTCTGTTCCAGTTCTTTATTCTTCATGGAAGCAAAAATATCAGGGAGACCTAGTGAAAATTACATAGAAAAGAAAGATTTTAAAATAATACATGAAGTAGGGCATGTCTTTTATGTGAACATTATAACAAATAAGATCAACTTTCTCAGCTGTATCAATCTCCTCTTCAAAGCTGTGAAAACTGTCTTAGATCCTCTCATATCAGCAGTATGAGGCTAATATACAACAACTGAGAATCTCCCCTGAAAGAAAAAAACACACCCCCAACAATGCAAAATTAATTTTTCCACAGAACAATGTTTAATAGCCTATTGTTTAAAGACCAAACTCATTCTTTGAATCATATTCTGACTTTGATTAGATAATATGCTATGCAAAATAGCTTTCATATTGATAAACACTTAAAAGAAATCTTTCATTACTTGAACAGCAATGAATCCTCTTTTGAACTATCTCCTCCTTTTTTCAAGACCGGTTGTGTTCAGACGTTGTTTTTCAGACATAATTTATTTGATTTAGTTGATATACTATACAGAAGAATTTAATATAATTAAAATTAAAGAAAACCAATTTCATTTTGAGCTCTTTCATTATGAATATTCCGTCATCTAAAGGTTCCAGCTGATGCAGTTATCCATGGTTTTGTGTTCATGAAGTATTGATTATTTTTTACATTAAGCTTAACTTCCATGGATTTAGTTTTGGATTTTTTTCATTGAACACTAGCACAAATAAATAATTCACTATGAATACACAAAATAAAAAGCGGAAAACCCTATAAATTGTGTCTATATTATAAAAAGTATCAAAATTTGCCTACTGAAAAAGGAAGCCAAAGTTTCTCATGTACTCTGAGAGTATATTTTGAATAAATAAATAATTAATAGCTACTTTGCAAGGAGTGTTGGAGATGACACTGCAAGGAATTGTTCCGCATTACCTGCAGATTGATCTAGATCATGAATGCTCTGGTGACTTCATTCATGGAAGGATAAATGACACATTGTCTTCAATAGTTAAAAACTGCTTTCCTGGCTGTTATCTGTCTTCTCTAAGGTAGTGTTAGACCAGTTGATTAACGTCCTGGTGCAATCATGTCTTCATATAGAGAAGTCTATTTATTGGTGAGGTGTTGTTTGATAAGTATTCATCTTAGATCCACTCAAACATTTATACGTGTTATGCCCACAGGCTTTGAGAACCACTGAACACCTTTAAAGATGAGATGAGTCCAAAAGACAACTTCTGTAAGGAAAACACTGCTATTATCCACAAAATATTGTATGACTAATTGTAGCATTTCTTTAAAAAAAAAAAAAATCTATGAAATGCCTGTAATGAGGCATGGTTTTAGATATTATTTGTCTTAGATGAGACTATTTGAGTCTACTGAAGAGGTTTGATCCTCTTGGGAAGAAAGTCTCATAACTTTTCACATTAGAATAAAAAACCCCAAACCCTACCCTCTATAATTCTTGTTAAAGAGTAGGCTGCATTTTAGCAGTAAAAACAATGGTTAGTACCGGCACAGTGGTGAAGCAGAAGAAAGGTGGGAACACAGAGGAGATTCCTCTCTTTATATGTCAAAGCAGGACTGCAAAAGGAAAACAGTTCTCTTCCTTTCATGTAGCTAGCAGGTTATAAATCAGTGAAAGGGTGTTGTGGCTATTGTATTTTCACCCTCTTTGCTGCAGTGTTTCTTCTTAGCTGCACTTGGGAAAACCCATCTGTAGGCTTCTTAAATTAGATGAAAGAAGGTAGTCTGACCCCGTGCACAGAGAATGTGATAGCTCACTATAAAGTAACCAGCCAAGTAATGGATAAGACTTGGAAAAAAGTATTGCCTTTTGCATTTACAATCAGTAAAGTGCACTATCAGAGAAAAAGAAATGGATCAGGTGGACCACTGGTTTGATCCAGAAACTTCCAAAATACTTGTAGTACAACTCTGATGTAGTAATTTTGTAACATCTGCTCTGGCAAATTCACCTATTGATGGCAGGTCATAAAACTTGTACATGCTAGCAAATTACTTCTGTTATAAAACCTTTATATGAGGTTGGTAACTATAATAAGTCACAACAAAGTAACAAACTATGTGTCTAGAAAATACTTTCCAAGTACATATCTTATGGCAGCTGCTGTATGAATGTCTGATTAGTATTTTTGTGGAGAGAAGAGAACCTGCAAGTACACAGCAAAATCCTAAAAGACAGAACCTGTGAGAGTTTGGATGTCAGTCAGGAACTTAGACACAGCTAGCTCACCTGGGACCTAGTGGGGGGGGGATTTTACTGATAAAAAAATAATTTAAAAGAATTGGACTCTAATCATGCATAGCAAAATAGGGAAATTTTATAGAGCTTTACAAAATATGAGAAACTTCCCACAAAATTATGAAAAAACTTATCTTACCTCAAAAAAAATTTTAATTTTGAATGACTTTATCCCTGTACTCTTCGGTCCAGCCTTTCAGGGAGGTGAAAATTACAAACTATGTGTTTAGGGGATCTTTTTGAGTCACAGTGCCCATAAATTTCTACTTTTTTTTTTAAATTATTTTATTTTATTTTATTTTATTTTATTTTATTTTATTTTATTTTATTTTATTTTATTTTATTTTATTTTATAGTATGTCCGCCCAAAGGAGAAGCAGTAATCTGCCTGCATTGTGATAACTGCACTCCAAACATTGCAATGGAAATTTGGTCACTAACTGTGTGCTCAGGGAAAGAAGAATTCCTGTGTGATGGAGCTGAATGAACAGCTCACCCCTCCCCAGTTGTGTCTTTGATGAGAGGTAGTACGTGCTGCAGAGTGTGCCTTTGCTGGCCAATACAGGAACAAATAAAACATGCAGCCACTTAGCTACCTACCCAACCAATTTAAACGTCTTCTGGTGGAAATTATATGTTGAAAGAATTTCTGTTGCAGAAAAACTGTTGGTAGATGCATTTGATTCCTTTTAAAAGAGTATGTAAAAGAAAACCACTCTTTGCCAAATGCAAGAAAAAAATTGACTTCTCTCTTGAAGGATTTATCTATTCATTTGATTGTCTCTTCTAAGTGAGCTGTAATTAGAGATAGTCCTCTTCTAACCCTTGTGCTAATGAGGCTTTGCTCACTTCTATTAGTGACAGTGCATTGTATTTTAATAAGGATCCCCTGGTTTGGCAGGACAGAACCTGCAGATAAGGGGAAGGAGAGCAAAAGGAAATGTAAAGAAGTGGGATCAGCAGGGGGTCCCCTTCTTGGCACTGGGCTCTGCAGGAAGGCACTGGCTAACTTTGTCTTAGAACTGTCATTTGTATTAACTTATAACCCATCACCTTCCCTGGTAGGCGAGCTTTACTCAATGAAGCGGGATAGATCCTTGGCTTGGCCTCTCTATCCCCTGTTTCAGCAAACTGAGTACAACACAGAAAGTTCACAGGGGAAGCATCTGGGGAGATGGTATTAAGGATAGGGTCAAAAAGAGCTTTTAACTCATCTTAACATTACTGTTCTTTTCCATTTCAACTCTTATCTGCCCATCAATGCTTTCGGTTTGCTCATTCATCCATTGCTAAAAGAAAGCCTCAACACACAAAAAACCTTCAAATGGAAATTTTATGTGTTCTGAGATATGCAACACTTTGGTCTATACCAGCACACTTGCTTGTGTGTTTTCTTTCTGTATGTTTGTTTTCCTGCCGATCGATTCCTGGTTGGATCAGAATTCTTTGGCTGCCATTCAATAAAGTTAGAAGGGAAAAGAGAATAAACCCTTTTGTGTCTTTTGTGTAACAGTATTACATCTCAACCAGAAAAACCCTTTCTAATGAAGTCTTTTTTACAGATACCAGAGCCTGTTAGACAGATAAACCTCTCTCTGTATGGCAGAAGGATGGCATTATTTTTTTTGTTTAGTTCCTATCAATGACCTCCCAGAAGACCTAAGCAAAATATACTTCTTAAAGTTAGTATTGCTGAGCCTACCTTGGTATCTTTCAGATCTCCAGGGACATGAGACTCTTCTACCTCAAATTCCAGAAGGTTGTTTACACACCAATGAAGCAAATGCAGTACTTTATCATTTTCTCTGTTTGCCATCGACTTCTCCTTTTATGCATATGTATAAATGCTTTTACACTTTACATAAAGTATAGACCAATCAAGCCAAAGGCCATTCATGAAATACCAAGACTATTTACCCCTTTAAATACCATGGTATGTTTAGTCAGTATCCTTTCTGGTAGGTCATATGTTGCTGACCACCTTCCTGGAGAAGTTACTGTCTGGTGACAAAGGAGTTGAATAGACACAACACCCCCTTGGTCCATTACTGATATTGTAGACAATTAGAATTTATAGAGATATGAGACATGAGTTTGTTTATGTTAGCTCAGACTCAAAGTCACATTCAGTTAATTAATTAAAAGAAAGCTGATATTGAAGTTCTACCCTTACCTTGTGTGGACATGATGGGGAGCAGAGTGATTCCAGGTAGCTTGTTTGTCTAGTAAGTTTGTCTAGTAAGCTTTGTGAATTCATCTACAAAATCAACGTGCTTTATCTGTCCTGGCATTGGTTGTGTCACCACAGAAACTTATGCTCACTTCAGAAACCGCCTTTTTCATGTCCAGTTTATTTCCCTAGGCATGATTTCAGATGGCTGGGACAAAACTTCTTGAATCGCCAAGTAACTGGGTGATCTTTCTAAGTATCACCTGGCTGCCATCATCAAACGACATTACAGGACATGTTCCTTTACATCAGCAATTGCGTTCTCTATCCTATATGCTTTTTTTTCCCAACAGGCTTTCAGGTAGTTCATGACCTTCATCATCTCTTAATCCAACCTTCCACTGCTGTCCCAGCATCTTGTCCTTCTCTATGCACTAGCGTGGGTCTTCTAAAAGTCATAGAAGTTTCAGGGTTGGTATCTGCTTGGGACATGAGAAAAGGTAGACAATCTTAGGCTAGAAGATCTCCAGAGACACAAAAGATGTCTTTTACTGTCAAATCAGAACACAGTCAATGAATGTGCATATTCTGGGCCTTTTGAACTTTTTCTCTTGTCTGTATCTGGCTCACACGGTCTTCCTTTCCTTTGGCTTTGCTAGTGATTTGATGTGCCAGCTGCCTCAAAGAGTCACTATATGTACTCTGAGTGAAAGACAAGCATGGTGAGCATTTTAACTCCCTTAACAGAAGTGTTAGAGTAGAACATTGACCTGAGGATTGTGCATACAGTTCTCCTGTCCCTTCTACCATCTCCCTAACTCTGGTGAGCTATTTAAAGTTCTTGATATAGCTTAGTTTACTACCTTTGTGTTTAGAGATTATACCAATGTCAATGTGTATGCCTGGTGTCTTGTTTACTGATGGGTTGAAAACACAATTCAGCCAATTTATTTAGCTGTTGCAGAGAAAAGAAATGTCATTAATTATGAGAAACAGCATAACCATAATTAGGCTATAGTCCTCACCTTTTATTCTTGGTCCTTGTCCCAAAGAAGTGGAATCATGAGCTGAAGAGATGAAAACTGACTGTAGCATTGGTATAGGTGTGCTGTAAGAAGGGCTCTTTCTCTTCCTCTTGTTATGTTAGAAACACTCTCACCAGTGAGTGAGATAAGCTTAATTCAATGAAGAATGGTATGAACTGTGTTTCTTTGTTAAGAGAAATGGTTTCTGATTTCCAACAAGACAAAATACCCATCCCCTTAGAGAGAAGCAAGACCAAGCTTGATATTTCTCTCATGACTTCTCAGCACCAACCTGAATGCTGGTCCTAATTATTACACAACATTTTTCACAGTTTTTCAGTTCCTTAAAAGGTTGGGTTTGTATTGCAGAAGGCAAGATCACGCCTTGTAACTACCAAATGTATTTTAACACTTGTATATTCAAAGGAGATGCCAAAAGATAGAAGCATTTACATATGTGACAGTTACTGCCCAAATTGGGAAGGATGTGTTACTCAAATATGTATAGTAAGTTCAAGAATAATCAACCATTTGCTCTTTTCAAGTCCTTTACACTTTTCAAGCTTTCTTACAAAGTCAGAGATTTCAATCTTTAGAACTCATGTCTTACAAGTTAGTGAAATCTCTGTTCTTTATTTTCCTTAGTTATGTGCAGGCTAAAGCTTAGTTTTGGAAAATAGTGTTCTAATTACTGTTTGATTGCAAAAGCACAAAAATAATAATAATGGCCAGTCTTCGCGAGCGAAGATCCGGGGAAGGTCTTTCCACCTTCCAGCCTGCGCATTGGATTTTTTAGGTGAGACACAGTGTGCGCGGAACTGAGCCCACCCTTTAATCCTAAGGTTCATCTGCCGGGGCCAAGCGAGCTTGGACGGTGGCAGTGAGGTCCTTAGGACGTAGGTGGGTTGCCTTTAAGGGCTAACGAGCCCCACCTACCCGGGAGTGGCCCTGACCGGGAATCGAACCCGGGTCTCCGCGGTGACAGCGCGGCGCCTTTCCATTAGACCACCAGGGGCTCCACAAAAGCACAAAAATATGATATACACAAATGCCTATTAACTTTTAGACTGTTACCTCTTTAAGTTTTTTTCTTGATTGAAGCATCACAGCTTTAGTTTTATATTTCCATCTGTATAAAGTTATACTAAAAGGTTACAACTTGTTAAAATTCTAATTATTTAACGTGATAAAACCATCATGTCACTATATTTCTTAGTTTTTTCCTAATCAGTGAGAACATATGTTAATTCTGATGATTCTTCTTATACAACTGATTTTAAAGTACTAAAGTGTCTAATGACAAGATTGTGGGGGAATTTTATTATGTATATTTTTAGCCTTAAGCTTTTATTTTGGGATTGTCTCCTCAGTAGCTAACATCTACTGTAATCTAATGTATTTGATACCACATTTTCATTTTGGAGAATCAATAAAACCTGAATCTGTTAAATGCATGATTAAAAAAGTTTAAAAATCTATCATTTTACTCTGTTTTCAGTTGTAGAAATAAATAAGACAACTATGATTGTTTAGTGCAAGATTTGCCAAACAAACTGCAGTGTCTTTGTCATCAGAGACTTCTTGCCCTTAGGTCAAAGTTGTGTGCTTTCTTAAGTATGTTTTTTTGTAACACTTGTTCTTTTTCAGAGAGAAAAAAGAAGGTAACAATGAAGATCTTTGAAAAATCATTTATCAGACTACAAGTCCCCTGGTGTGTTGAACAAGCAAGAAATCATGGAGGTAACTTCTGCCCCAATGGATCCCAGATCCAAAATCTTCTTTGTAAACAGAGCCTTTCATTTAGTACAACTGGATCATAAAGTGACAAGTTTTCCTCTAGAATTTAGCCTAAAGCCTCTTCTGGTCAGATTAACTCTGTTGTATTCAGCTGCAGACCTGGATTAACCCCTAAGAAACTCAGTATTGTTTCTCTTCATTGCATATATCCCCATGTCTCCTATTATCTCCTTTTTACATCAGACAAAGTGATACAAAGTTTAATCCATTATAAGCTTTTTTTTTTTAGTTTTGCCTATTTGTTAAGACTTCTTTGACAGTTGTTTCCCCTTTTAATGCAAACAACCCATCCAAATAGAAAACCTTGCCAATAGAATTTGCTAACCTGAAACAGGAGAAGACAGTAGTAGGAGAAGCATACTTTTTGCAAGGACTAAGATGTCAGTGCAAAATCTGTTGTCCCTTGTTATTGTCACTGTTGTGTGCAAATTGAAACCAAATCCATGTACAAAACACACAGCTCTTGTGATAGACCTACTGCTAGATTGTGTTCTTCAGTGAAAGTGTGACTGTTCTGAAGTTTTCTCAGTGTAAAACTATTTCATTATTTTTAAAAGCTTTTTTAAACTTGTTTTTAAAACTGCTGTGTCTCTAATACAGTTGTCAGGGGAAACTAGAGAAGAACCCTGATTAAAGCAGTTTTGAAAGTGGATGCCAGAGTAAGGAAGGAAATGTCATTACCTGTGTACCTACTTAACTACCTGCTTACTAGGAGAAACAGGCATAGAAATAATGTAACACGGGTCACAATTTTGATTTGGATAATATAACTCTGTTTAATTGACAAAGAACTTTATGTAGCAAAGAACTCACTCCAATACTGCTATTAATGTGTGATGATATAACATATTAGCAAAATCAGAACTTTTTCAAAAATAAGCTAAGATCCAAGGAAGCTTCGCTGGCCTCATCACATGAGTTTTATTGAGGTGTCTACAAAGCAGTGTTCTCCATGGGGTAGGGTTAGGGCTAAACAGAGATAATCCCGTCAAGACTTTAAGATGTTTTCAGAAACTCAAACCAGGGCACACTACAGCAGATTATCCCCTGGCCTTTCACCTTCAAGACAAGCAGACATAGTATTGAGAGATGAGACATAGCTTTTAAGAGGGGTATATTAGAAGTTTCTAAATGGACCAGTGTTAGCTCTATTCCTGCAAATGTTTCCTGCAACCTTTGGATGGCACTGTTATACGTAAGGCACAAAGGTGTTGTATTTTCAGTCTTTCTGATATTCCTCACCTCCACAACTTTGGAGAACTACTTGTACGAGAGGTTTATTTCTTCTGATAAATTAAAAATGTCTTTGTTTAGCATTGTTTTATTTTTACATGAAGTTTTTTCATATTCCCATTTTAAAAAAGGAAACATTAGAAACTATCTTACTGTTGTTTTCAGGGCTTTTTCTTTTTAGAGATGGTGATAAAATATTTGGAAGCATGGGGAGGATGTAATTTCCATTCTTTCAAACCTCTGTTTTCAACCAAAAGTATTTTGTCAAAATACTGTAAACTACTGGTAGTTTTTAGATTGAGTATATTAATAGACTTCAGAAAGAATATCCCTAGAGATCCAGCAAGAAGAGTGTATTTGGAAGATCAAAAAAGCAAGATCGTAATGTCTCCTTTTTGTTTCAAGTTTGATATTTTGTCATTGCATTTTTCTACTATTTCTAAAGCACTTACAAAACCTCTGTAACTCAGTAAGTAGATGACATAGATGTGTGAACACAAAACTTATGTACAAAACACATGGTAACAGGGAAGTAAAACACATATTTTCTACCAGACTTGTGACTTCTGTCTTGATTACTACTCCAGAATAGTGCACTTTCTCAACCAGTTCTGTTCAGGGACATCAGAAAATGTCAGTGTTGTCAATGGGAGTTTAAACATGGAGAAGTTTAGCTGTGAAGCATGTTTCTTCTTGAGCTCTGGAAAGATCAACTTTTTTACATAGCAAGAGAACATCCAGAACACAAGGCAGTGACAAGTTGATGATGTTATCAATGACAGAGAAGTGGAGAAGAAAATGACAAAGTTATATCAGCAGGGAGAGGTAAAATTGTACAAGCTTTTGATAGTTCATCATAACAGTGTTAGTCTGGTGTAGTGGGAAGAAAACCATGTAGCACTCTCAGGAAGATGGTTTTGCTGCTTGGCTGACAAACTGATCTCAGTTTGCATGGGTTCAATTGAGAAATACCTATCTTAGGGACACCATAGTGCTGCAAACATCAGGGTGTGACATGATGGCAACTTCAACTGCAAATGTTAGCATGGAAGAAAGCATTATAGAGATACTGAGGAAAGGATGGGTAGGTGTTTTGGAGGCCAAATGTAATCATTTCAGGTGTGACGTTCTCATAACAAAATGTGTGAAAATCCTCTTTTTCCTTGGAAGGATTTTTTTGGTTTGGCAACCAGCTCTCCTGTCTCTTTCATGTTATCTGCAAGAACATTAAATAACCATGGAAATTTATGAAGCTGCCTCAAAAGAATATCTCTACACTACAGCTTGTACCTCCATTCTGAAAATACAGTACTGCTGTAGTTCAGTTTTTTCTCAGGGTTGTGCAAATGAGATTGATAATAGGGGTTTCCTTACTTGTGTTGATGTCAATATCAATGCACCTGTCAAAAGTTAATATGTTAAAAATGAGCAAAAATACATTTATTTAAAAAAATCCACCTAAACATCAAAGGCTGCCAGACCCCATAAAAACTGCACCTTAAGAAATTCCTTACCTTTGGATTACTAGAAATTGGTATGAAATGTCAGGGTAAGGATTGTATTATCCTAAACACAACATTATCTACTGCTGGTCACTGGTGTAGATGAAGTACCTATGTTGACTAATCTATTAATATGATTCAGTTTTACTGCTCTTATTTTCTTACTCAAAAACGTAGATTGCGTATGTTGTGATTCATACAACATTTGATTTATACAATGGGTTGGTCACCTAAGGAAGTATATATTGATGGAATTTATTTTCTGGAAAGTCTGTATTCTACAGTCTATTGCTCCTGTTATTGACTGCTTTGTTTGTAAAATGTAAAATGTGCAACTGTAAAATTAACACTGATAAATTTACTAATCATTTAATAAATTAAATTTCCAATGTGTCCAGCACTCTTGACTTGATTTACTTTGACTTATGCATAACCTGGAACATGTACAAGTTACATTGCTTTTTATAACAAGGCTTTTCAAGATCTTAAGGTTCTGCAGAGACTTGTTTTGCTGGACCGGCAGCCAATGTGATCTTTGTTTGCAAGTCAAATTAATTGCCTCGATTAAGAATTTTGTTGGATTAGGGGCCAGAATGCACCCATTTTACTGGATCAGTCTTCCAATTGGCATGGTATGTGTGGTAAATGAGCTTTCAAAACCAGATGTCTGAATCATTTAATTATTGATATTGTTCTGAATTTCAGTGTTCTGAAATATACATCTGGAACAACATTCAAAAATGTCTCACAGGGCTAAAAAGACCCTTTCTAGACTAGAAGTTTCCTATAACTAACTCAGTTACCTAAAAATTGAAGTCAAACACACGTGAGTTGGAGAAAAGGTCTGAGAAAAGGCAGGAAATGTATGATCATACAGTGAATAAATGCTTCTGGAAATTTCCTCTGGGACACTGAAATTACTGTGTTCCCACTGGAACACCTGCAGAAGGAGGAACAACGTTAACAAAATATTGAATGAAATCCGATTTTAAACACATAACTTTTGGATGCCATTCAAAAGCCTCTGAAAAAGTGTGAAAATCAACTGTAATAGTTGCTATAGTAAAAAGTCATGTAAAAGCACCAATCATTTTTCTTGTTAATCTCATTAAAATATAGAACTTATTGCTGATATCAGTGTAATTCCCAGTGAAAGATCTTTTATGACAGAAAGATTTCTTTTAATGATGTTTAAAACTATACAGTTTCCAAATGATGCTCCTTTAAGTAGTTCAGGATTTGTCTATAAAGCTGAAGCTTGTCCCCAGGTTGATTGCTTTTTTTTCTCAGCTGTATTCTTATCTATGTGTAGTTTTCTTTGCCCTTTGTAAATTTGCTAATTGATTACATGTGAAAAGTAACAGAAACAATGTACTTGATCTTATCTAGCATTCATCTTGCCTTTCACTCTGCTCCTTCACTCAGAAAAGTGACTCCAGAATGAAAGCTACTCTTGTATTTATACCATCGTTAACTACACTCATAATCAGATGAAAAATAATATCTTTCAGGAAGAAGTGTATATATTTCCAGCCAAGAAACAAATCAGTCTTGTGATTGAAAGGCTGAAAAACAGATTTCTGCTTGATCTCATAATTTAGTAGTTTGACAGATATTATCAGGACTTTGTTCTTTGCATACCTCTGTCTTTCTGGATGTATTATATCCAGGCAGTAGACGTTTATCTGTAGCATGCACTTCTGATTGTTTTAGTATTTCCTCCTTTGTAGATTTACAATAAACATAAATAGCAGACCCTAAATAAAGATGACAGGTATCTTATTCAGTCCAATGATGGACATTAAAGGGACAAGAATTTGACATCTCTCATCCAATTGGTAACAGAAGAGAAATGCCACGGTCACTGAGAGAAGAGTTTTATAAAAAGTTTTACAAAAAGATTTGCTGCCTGTACCAATCTCCGGATTGCCATTTTGAAATAGTTAAAGCTCATCTACCTTGAAAAGAGTCTCACAATAGATGAGAAAAGACTCACTGTTTTGAGTAGCAGAAATGATTCACACAGAGGAGATTACTTTTAATTGTGAAAATTATATGGCAACATGTTCCTTGTCTTTAAATCAGTACAGAAGTGTAAGGTCACATGAATATCAGAACATCATACTATTATCCCATATTAGAGTGAAATGGGTCACATGCATATAGGATTTTTGGAGACTTTCACTTATATACCTATATCTACACATCTGCAGCTAGGTGGTTCCGGAGAAAGAATGAGGAAATACCCATCTTTATATAAATCATATATTGATAAGTGCTATGCATTAGTAAAGGTGTATAATTGTAAATAGTACTGTGAAGTGATAAAAGCTGATCTCAGATAACATAAGCAAACTGAGTTTTGATTTTACAACCATTTTTGAGAAGATAATTGCTTTAATGGCAGCATGACATGCCCAAGTTTTATACCACTTTCAGTACTGAGAGTATCCTCTCAGTACTGCTTTATAATTCTACAGCTACAATTTTAAAATCCATAGCATGGTTGTAATGCATGTGTATACTCATCTATTATGTTGTCTTCTCATCATTTTAGTGAGGAATTTTTTGGAGTACAAGCCTGTTTGGTCTTGTACTTCCCTCTGAATCATTCAGAGCTAAGCCAGGATGTAAGGGGAATTTAGCCTTGAGGAAGTCAAACTTGTGGGACAGGGTAGACTGTTGTTATCAGACTAAAGATTTCTGTACTAGTATAGATTTTTGAAAGTGAAAGCACGAAAACATTTGTAAAGGGAAATATTTTTCAATATGTATTTTGTATTATCAAATCTTTTACCTGGGGTACCAGTCCTGTGTTTGACCTTTCTTATTTTTTTTCTTGACCAAGGAACAAAGCCTGTGTACATGCCTGCTGAAAGGGTGTGCTAATATACCTTAAATGCAGTCTACTTATCTTCATTTTTCCCAACCCAGCATTATTTTCATAATACACCTCAAAAGATTACATTATTATGTCATTTTCTACTGGTCCATTCCTTTTGCATTTGAAGCAATTTGGCTTCAGTGGAAGCCTAGCAATAAATTTTTCTTTACCTCCTTTATTTCATGTCTGTTTCCTTGAGAGCAACTTGTCATTGTATGCATATGTCTCTGACAATATGCTACAGAGGCAGGAGTGTTCATGATTGCATGGAAAGGCAGGGGTGATTGGAAAAGTGAAGAAGTCACTCCACAAGGAGGGACTGAAAGAATTGAAAGGGAAAGGAAGCCATTCAGAAAAAGCAAAAGAAGAAAATGTGGGGAATAGGGAATGAAAAACAGGAGAACAAAAACACTAATCTGTCTCTGCCTGATCTCCTTTCAGCTCTCTGCATATCTCCCTCGAGTCCCTGGATAAAATCTGACAGATTTGTATATCTGCCAAGACAGATAGAAATTATCTGATGCAGAATTATTAATTAAACAAAAAAAAGTTTTTAAAATGTAAATAAAATGCAAAAATAAATACAGAGATAACCCTGAATGCTTCCAGTTTACTCCCTAAGCCTGAAAAGGACTGGCTATTTTCATATCTATGCACACCATGAGTAAATCCTTTGACATATAAGAAACTGATATTAAGTATGCAGACTGTTTCTTTGCAGGGTCATGTTTTTACATTGTAAACAGAGCAGAGACCAATCTTGCAAAACCGTAAAGTAGTTTGGGTTATATTCTCATTTCAGTAGAACATCCAGATAGGAGAGATGTCACAGATAGTTCAATTTCAATGCTTCTATAGTTTTATGAATCCTAACACTAATTACTTTCTTTCAGCAGGATACTCATTTAGAATATAGTGCATTCTGCACTGTACGTTGTGTACTCATCACAGAATTGATGTATTTCAAAGGAACTGATACATTTTTTCCATATGTAACAGCAATTCTGCAGGTTGCTGACACAAGGGTTGTGAATTGGCTCTCACACAACACAGTTGACTGCTGATGGCTGCGGTCTGTGCTTAACCCCTTTCCAAGGTGTTGGTTTTTTTTTTTCCTTCTCTGTGAAAATTCTGTTATCACTAAGATAATATACAAAAGACGCCATGAACTTCATGAGTATAAGTGCTTATCTACCTTGTAAGTTCCTTTTCTAGTAGGCTTTACACCTCTGATTCCAGCAGTGCTTAGGCATCTCTTTCACAAGGCCACATTGTTTCTGGACATATTTAGGAACATTAGGAACTTTGTGAATGAAAATTAAGATAGAAATTTTAGTTTCATCTGAAAATTTCAGGAGTGAATTTGGATGAATGTGTTTGATTTACTCTACAAGACAGGACTTGGGAAGGTTTCAGCTGGGCTCAGTATTACCCTGTATCTCATCAGAAGTTTCTCAAAGCAGATAGATGAGTAGAGACTTCTGTCACTTGAAAGTAGTTACATAGGTCTTGGTACGATACTTTTTTAATGGACGTGTATGTTCCAATTAAAGATGGATTATTAAAATATATTTGTGTCAGAAAGGAGTAGGTTACTGTAGTCACGAAAACTTTTTGGGCAAGCCTTATGAAGAGAGGTAATATCTTCTAACAAATAAAATGGTGTAATTGGAAAAATTGAAAATTTTTCAGGCAAAACTCTTCTTTTTGTTCTAAACAGCTTTTAAAAATTACATAGCTAAGTACAGCATTTTATTCACCATATTCCAAATGTAAGTTTGGTGCATTTATCATATTTACAAAACTTGCATTTAACTCAGCTCATTTGCTTTGTCCTGCCTGAAGGAAGGAAAATAAGGGAGATGCTGGTCACTTCTATTCACCCAAATATTAGCTAAATGAGACGAAATGCAGCAACATGGTTAGTAGTGTCAAGAAAAAGAGCTACTTCTCCTTGCTTTCAGTATTAGATGACTTAATTTGAGGGTAAAGAGCCAGTAATCCTAAAGTGGGTACTTTTTAAGACATGGCTCAGCAGAGCACTAATAACATATGCCAGCTTGCTAAATACTACCTTAGCTGTAACATCCGTTTCCACTGTGATTTAAACAGAATATTGTACAGTCGTGCGTCTAGCAGTATTCTGCAATGTTCAAATTTCTTAGATGGGTTTGGGTGGAGCAAGGGTTTTGGATGGCTTTATTTAACTATACCATTCATTAGTGTGGGTGAATTGAGATTATTAGTTGCCTTCTATAAGCATACCATAAAACCTGAACAATAGAATCAAGTAGAAGTGGATGCAGTTATTACATTCTTTCAGAGATCCCAAGAGATTTTCAAATTTATTTTCATTTGTCATAGATGAGTCTATTCTATTTTGAAATATATTTTATCTGTGGAGTTCTAAAACTTCTTGAGTTCCTTTGGCCAGCAAAATTGAAAATTAGATTAAGAGGAGTTATGAATGTATTTTTCATTTAAAGTTAACTCTATATAATACATAAGATATCCACCCTTTTTTTTCATAAAGCCCAATGCTTCTGTGGAGATTTCTTTTGCTAACCAGTACTGTATTGAAAAGGATGAAAAATTGACCTCTTTGTCCATAAAAGCTTATTTAGATTATATATCCTTAGTATATATTTAATGTATTCTTATAAAGGAACCATAACTACTGTCAAATTCTTTAGCTAAACTTAACTGATCCTTCAGGGACATCAAATCTGATATGTGAGCTTCCAAAGAAAGCTGCAAGTCCATATCTACAGAGCTGCAATTCCTAGCTGGATATAGCCCTTCTGCCATAGGGACAGGGGATCTATTTTTCACATTAGCGCACCATAAAAAATAATATGACTTTTACAACTGTTGAATAGATGAACATACACACATCCCCCATCCCTCCTCCACTGAGTGCAATTTTTCAAACCCTTCAATAAAGTAACCTAAGTCTAGAGAAGTCAAAGCATTTCAGAAAGATTTTCCTTAATTAGTGCAAAGGTATTTGTTCACAACTGAGTATTGTATATGGGAAATATGTTCTTTTTACATTAACAAATTTGAGCAACTGTTAAAAAAAAGGTGAAAATTCTGCAGCAGGAACATTGAATCCTTGCTAGCCTACTGAGTAAACTATCTCATTCTTCATATTTTGACCATCACTTTTTCATTTTCATTTTTTTCCTGAGACTTTTATTATCTATTTTGCAGATTAATATTATTTCTTCCTATCATGCCCATCTGTCCACCCATCTGCTTATTTTAGCTACATTTCCTCTCACCCTGCTGGCTTCTGTATACCCTCACCACACCCCAGGCATGTATCCTTCAATAAGATTTATAATGTGAATCATTTTGAATACCTTCAAAACAGTGGTATAAGAAAATTGAATTCCTGTCTTTTGGTGAGTAATATAGAATTATTTATAGGAATAAAAATGAACACAGTTGCCCTAAGAGAATCTTTAGGCTTTGGGTAGGATTTCAAAGAATAAAACCAAAAGTGCAGATTATATTTAGACTTTTAAGTATCAACCAAAGCTGTTCTAACCAGTATGTACGAAGTGTGCCCTCTTCCTTGGCCAGTGGAAAGAAAAGGAAGCTGCACTTCTGGGCGAGGTGGAGCCTGGGGGCTGCACACCTCATACATACCTCATCTGCCTGAGGGGTGACCAGAAGCTGGAGGTGTGCTAGGCCATTGGCCACAGGGTAAGTAGGAGCACATGTACAAGCACAGCAACTTTCTGTACAGCCTGTGTTAATTGTGTCTGTAAGGAGATTCTCAGAGGATTAAAAAATGAAATAAAATTGGAGAATATCATTAAAACTAGGGAAGTGAGAGAGCAAAGAGAATGCAATCTAATCTTTGCCTCCTCCCTTAAATAATTTTATCTCTGCTGGTGTTAACATGAAGAAGAGCCACAAAAATACTTCTGCTCAGGTTGTAGAGCTCCTCGAGGAGCAGTTTGTGCATGGTACCTGCCTTAGCAAAATGCCATGCAGGTGGAAGGCTGCACCAGCAACAGGGAGAGAGCTGAACTCCTCAGCTCCCATGCTCCCATTTAGCTTGCTTTGGTTTCTTCGAGCTTTTTGACAGCCTTACTGGGATAATAACATGCAATTTGTTGATGCTGAGGAGCCCTGCATGGTCCCTTCTTCCAGCTCAGTGGAAGAGTGGCCAAGGCCTTGCAACCATGCCACTTGCTCAGGGAGGGCTGGCCAGCACAGGAACCTGGCACAAAGCCAGGTGAAGAACTGTCTGTGGATGCTGAGTGAGAAGGAAAAGTCACACTAGAGCTTTAGATGATATTTACTACATACACCTGGTGCTGCCATACCCCTTCCCAGCACATCTGTGTGGTGGATAGTGCTGTCTGCCAGAGTGACAAGGGGGCTGGGGACTGGTCTCCAGCCTTCTTCTCAGGGCAGCTTGCTTCATCTCATGCTTCCTACGACAGGCTCCTCTTTTGTGCCAGTAACCATTTCCAGAAAGTGCTGATGTTGATGGAAAGTTTTTGGTGGTATGAGAATTGTCCTGTGTTGTAATATATGTGATGTTTTCTCTCTATCAAAAAACCTCTGTGTATTTTCTTCTATATAATGATATCTCTTTGTTTGTTTCTTTCTTTCTTCTTTCTTTCTTGGTAATTGCTGATAGAGCTTTGTTAATTTCTATTTGCAATTTATATTTAAAATATAGTACTCCATAAAACTGTTTAACTTACAGTATTGATCTCTACCAGTGAGAAAAAAGCAGTCATCTCTTTACAGTAAAAAGAAATTTCAGCTTTGTCTTATTAGCAGATCTACCTATGTCTAAATACTCTGAGCAGACTTTAAATTCATAAGCATGACTCCAAAAATTTGAATGACAACACATTCATTTTATGTGCTGAATAAAATGGAAATTAACTTAAAAGAACAGAAATCTCCTCTGAGAAGGAATCATCAATGAATATTTAAGCAGTAGGGGTTGCTTGTGTAACAGTATGTGATGTAATTGCCTTGTATTTTAAAAATTGCAGTTACTTTCACAAAGATAATTTTGTTTCCTCCCTTTAGAAAAAAGGTTCTTTTATTCAAGTTTATTGACCTCACTTGTGTTAAATCACCACAATCTCCCTTGCCTAAGTCACAGTCTCATTTAGAAACCATTATATGTTCTTTTTTCACACAACTGAAAGTACATATAATCTATTGTGGAGCAGGCTTCAGTCCAGAAATATGTTTTACTTTATTATTTTCTGCTCTCTCTGGGGATGCCTTCACAATATGGTAAAGCCCAAAGACTTCCTGAAGGCTAATCCTTTTCTGGGTCATATGATTCTTTTCAGATTCCATCTTGAGAGAGTTTTCTTATAACAACAGGTTCTGCTGTCTGCGAACTGGAGAAAATCCTGTTGCTTTAGCACTAACAATGAGTGGAATTTTAGTGCAGAAGGAGTGTTTGCTTAATACAATAGAAGTTGGTACAGGCTGGACTCACAAGTGTCAAGTAAACAGTGTGGGAAAATCTGTACTACTGCAACTGAGTCAACAAGGTGCTGAACGCCTAAATGTGACTGAACTGTAACTGCAATAACTATCTGGTTGACTTCATCTTTTCCCTCCAGGATAGGACCTGACACATATCTTATTGAGAAAGAGTTAACAAAAGAACAGGCTGCTAACAGGGAAAAGATGAAAAAAGCAAGCATTCAGTCATGCGTCACAAACACCACACAATGCGCAATCAGAACAACTGTGCTTCAGGATCAGATACAAGTCTGATTTGCTTAGTGAATATGATGGAAGATGGCTGTTTAGACCTTGCCATAACTGCATAACTTCCCTCAGAAACGTAAAACAAAGAGTGTCCAGGTCACAAAAGAGAGCAGGTAATTTATTTTCTTTTTCTTTTTTTTTTTTCTTTTTTTTTTTTTTTCACTAGGCAGTAACAAGAATGCCAGTACCCTATTCCTGTCTTGACTGAAATACAGGTTGACTGAATCCTTACCAGAGGAAAGACAAATGAGACAAGATACATTTATGTTCAATGTTACAAATAGATAAAGTGACATAAATTTATCCAAATAAGAAACCATCATTCAACCTAGCCTACTGCCTCATTTGAAATGAAGAAATAGTTTTTCTGTAGTTTCAAGTTAGGCAGACTTCTAAAAAAACAGTGTTATATTTTCAGTTTTTCAAAAGTAGAAAGTTTTTCAGGTATTTTGTCCTTTCTTTGGTCTTATTTACTGTCTTATTCTTATTTAAAGATCTATTTGTATTCAAGTTGTGCCTCTAATTTCCACATACACCTATGACTCCATTCAGCTAGCATGGTCATGAAACTCCTGTCTTAAGAATGAAGATAAAAAGTCAAATTAGTGTCTTTCAAACTTATGTCAGACACTAGATCAACTAGAGAGATGTGGCATAGGTCTTAACTTGCCTGCAAATTTGCCCCATACAAGAAGCACTCCATGCAACATTACAACTTTCCTGCACATGGGTCACCACTGAGATGCTGAAGCATCCCCAGTGCTGATTTAACCACGAAACCTGGAACTGTTGTGAGAGTTAGGCTGCTGAATTCCCTTTTAAACCTTATGAAAATGTCTGTGGACTCCAGTATTCCATAGGTAATGCTGTATGTCCATGCAAAACCCCGGATCAGGGTTAGAAAACTCTAGGTGGCTTGTGAGGGCTGCCTCTAGAGTAGGAGTTCCTGTGACTCATAGTCAGCTCAGCCTAGGAAAATCTCTGTAAGAAAGTCACTGCCCTGTTTCTCAAACCCAGGCTAGCACCCCTCTCCAGTTTCATTACTGCCAGTGTGCCATGTTCCACCCTTGGTCAGATACATATTGATAGTGCTGCTTTGTCCCCTGCATACCTGCTCAAAATGCACAACAACTTCAATTTTCTGTAACTGATTCATATACATCTACGGTACTTTTTTTTTTAAATTCACTTTCTCCAGGACAGGTGCATGCATGTGTACATCTATCTATTAGATCTATATAATGTATGTATCTATATAATGTATGTATGTATTTATACCTATGCAATATTTTATGGCTGTATATATCCACTTACACATACACCAATCCAATAAGAAATATTTCTGCTGATTAAGCCGTTTCTCTTGTTGCTTGTTCCAGAGGAAGAAGAAGGCAGAAAGAGAGTTAAAGATTAGCTCTTATTTTTATTTTAGAATATTTAGGAAATAGTCTGTTGACAGGGGTTACAGCAGATAGAGATAAGTACCTTTCAGCGACAAAGGTGTTCATTGTATATGCAGATTTGTGAGTCAGAGGAAATAGGCTTGGGGTTCTCTTAGCTTTTAACATTATTCTGGATTTGTCAGTAATTCAGAGAGTTACTGCAGAGAGTTTATTGAGAAAATGTCAAGAATTTAAAATAGTGTAAGGTTATGCCTTTGAACAAAAACTCCTTAGGGCATGTAGTACTACCTCCTGACTGTAAGGAGCTGCATATGCGCTGTGTTTCTCAATGCACCAGCCATCCATGAGATCTTCAGTGTCAAGGGCAGCATGTGTGCTCTTTTCCTCTGCAGTTGGCCAGCTGAAGAGGTAACGCTGTGGTCCGTTCTCCTTCCTACTACTCCTGGTCTAGCTCAAGACAAATCTAAGACCAAGTTTATAGCAAATGAAGAAGAAATGTACCTAAGCATGGGGGAATTGTTGTTTTATCTTCTTGTTTGTTCTGTGGACACAATAATATAGCCAAGAAGGAGCCAGAGAGAAACATGTTTTTACAAAATAAAGGGCCATAAATAACAAGCAGACATTTTAAGAGAAGCTGGGTTTTTTTCTGTACATCTCACTATGGACACTCCTCTGCTTTTTCTTCTTAGCACATTTAGTAAGCATTTGAGTAGCCTTTAGTAAAGCTTAAAAGTAAGGTAGGTACAGATGGAGCGTGATAGTTTCTATGAATCCTGTAGAGCTTCGGTGACCTAGGCAGGAACTGCAAACGCCTCTTTATTCTGATGTTGCAGATTACAGGAGTTTGGTTATTGGCCAAATTAAGCATCTGCCAAACTGACATAAATATTTTTAAGTACCAACACAGAAGAGTTAAGTCTAGATTGCTGCAAGAGATTTATCAACACCTCTGTTATGGAATACTAACAGTCTTCACTTTCTCCTGGGTGCAAAAGTAAACCACTGTTTCTGAGATAAGCTGAGACAAGCTCGTTCCATTTTCTACTTCATAATAAGACGAATAGCACACAGGGAAAGAAAAAGAGAGGTTTTTCTTTTTTTTTTTTTTTTCTTTCACAAATGGATATACATATATTTAAAGTAACCTTTCCATACCTTGGAAAATATAAGGTAGCGGTCAGCAAATTACAGAAAATCAAATAGATTAAAATAAACAGTAGACAACCCTTTAGGGAACCTGGTTAATTTTTTTCTCATACTCATCCACCTTCCTACAATATATAGAATTGGCTATAGGAGAGAACACTTTTTATTAAAAGTATTTTTTATTTGTGTATGCCAGCCATCCAATTTAGAATTTAAACACTAATTATAGCTTCACTGGGCAACAAGGACCAGGCAGAGATGAGATAAAAAAGAATTATCAAACTTCAGAGAGGCCAACTCTCCATTTGGCCCAGAATAATGACCTGCAGTTGCTGCAAATGAATGGAGAATTAGGCCCTATATCCTTTCCTTATTTACCAGTAGCATAAGACATTTCAATGGTCTTTCCATGGAATCTATTTTGAAACCCTAACTTCTAATCACAAAAATAGTTGTTACCATTGAGCTCTTGAGTGCTTTCCTATATTAATTTAATAATACCAGTATCACTCAAACCCCACATGGTTTCATAAAATATTTTGAACAAAAAAAATTACATTAATCTCTATAAGGATGCATCTTAACGTGTCATGTGGTTCAATCTCCCTTAAGCCACTGCACTGTTGTTTCTACACTACAGTTTGCTTCATGAGTGGGGGATTTGTAATGTTCTAGCAAGCATTATCCCCTTTGTGCTCTTTGTGTAGTCAGATAGGACTGCATGGTTTTGTTTCACAGTATAGTTTCAGCACACCTTGCTGCACTCCCATTCCTTTTGTTGCAGTCCTTTGGTGAAAATTTGGTCTAAGATTTCTTCTCAGTTAGAACAAATTAGCAATTTTGAATCCTTTTGTCTTTGAAAGGCTACTCTCTGTCCCCAGATTTCTAAATCTGTTATTTGAAGGGAGCATCAAAAGGACCATCACTGTCATGTGGTAAACATTTCAGACCCTTGGAACTGGTTTTTAATATAGGCATTTTGTAGAATGGATGTAATTGTATTTGGTTTGAATGCAATCATAGTCAAATATATCTTTCTAAGAATTTTGAATTCTTTGTATTTCACTTCAGTTCTTAAGGGCACTATGTATTTAACTTCACCCACCCTAAGTGCTTTAAATCTCCTCTCTGGCAGGGTAGTATATGTTTGTCTCCTACAGGTTTATTCTGTTATTCTTTCCCTTTGTCTCTGTGCATTTCCTGGTAGCAAGACAAATGATCAATGAGATTGCATTCTTTTTGGCTTTCAGGGTAAGGATAGATAGTAACAATTATGGAATAAAATGAACATTCGGGAAAAGAGAAAATAGACTACGAAAAGGTAGAGGAGTCACTGTGTGGCTGTATTTTAATAATGAGTTAAATTGTCAAAGTGAAAGGTTAAGCAAAGGTCTTTGCTCTCTTTAGCAGGGAAGGTGAAGAGAGTGGCTAATTAGACTATGCAAACCAGCAGATAGTCCAATTACAGTTGATAGGCCAGATGTGACCCAGGGGACATTTCCACCTGGAGGAAATGGGGAACGGCTGCTTTATCAGCAAACACAGCACAAATAGCTGAGCACTCCCTGTGTTGGGGTGGGAGGAGGGTTGATGTTGTTTCAGCCCCCTCCATCCTGGTCACGGGGAGATGAGGTGATCAACACTGAGAGGTAGATATTCTCCAGAGTCTGTCCATACTAAAAAGAGTCCTTGTTTGTCTTGTCCACAGAGAAGTCAAAAGTCAAAGTCATAGGTATCACTCAGAAACTGGGGGGCAATATCCTGCCCTTTCTGGGCAACCAGTGCCATTTGTTGTAGTGTAGGAAGTGTTTTTCTCTGCTCTGTGTTTGGGAAGCATCCTGATGACTTAAGTGTAAGCATATGTCTACACTGTCAGACCTAGAAAAATATGCTGATGTCAAGATTTGGTTTTAGGGTCTGACCATGTTCTGACATTAGATTAGGATGACAGTTATTGGCTAAAATCCAGCAGTATATACCCAACATCTTGTTCACTTTGTATAACCAGTTTCAGACTAGAGATTTCAGACTCAGCTGACAGCTTGACTTTTTTTGTAGAGGGGAAAGATTTTGTAAACTTCACGGTTTCACCAAATAATTTCACGATGTTTTGATTTTTGGACAGATTAAATATTTCTACATAGAACTTCAAACTCGGTTATGCTGGTTTTATCGATGTGAAAGTCTTTCCACTTTGTGAACTTCTGTATTAACTCATACATTGTCGTATTTTAAAATTTAGCCTTTATTCAAAAAAACAACTTGGAATTTCTACAGACTAGAGATGAGATCATGTATCACTGTGGTTACAGCTACTGCTTCTTTTCCTTACAAGAGAAGGAAAGAAGATGAAAAAAGAGCTTGTATATTTGTAGATAAGCACATGCTTAAGAAAAATACAAAGAACTTTAAGCTTTTGATTATATTTTTCTAGTATAAACATCTTACACTGAAACTAGTTTTATAGGCTGTTTTTTATTATTTTACATTGTACTAAGTACTATACTTCATGTGTTTATGAGTCATCCCCAATGAGTATATTCCTTGTGGAATAAGCAGGCTCAACCATATGTTTCGTTTGCATATGTTAGTTTGGATAACTATTCCTTCCTTCTCCTGTCTTCTTCCTCCCTCTCAGTCTACTTTTTTTTAGCATTCATCTGCATTTCTGAATCCTTGTGATTTTGCTTGGTTCATGGATAAGAGCATTATGTCTTTTATATTTAGCAGTAATGTCAGATTAAAAAAGTTAAATTTTAGCAAGTGATGTCTACAAGATGGGAGATGAGTCTGTGCAGATGAAAATCTTGCAATTTTGGTTTCTTTGTCAACACATTATATTCTTCCATGGCTGAATCCAGACACAGTCTGAAAATCTGCCTCTGCTATTTTGTTAACATGATTAATCATTCTGTACCAAGAAATTCCTACTTTTATAAAAGAATTAAAAAAAGAGCATTCTTTTTTTAGTCTTCATTTCTGCCTGTCACATATATCAACACACAACATGAAGCTATTAAATTGTGGAGAGGGAGGAGGATACAATATACGAATTCTGAAAAAGGGTGGAGACCAGAGGGAAAATGTGCATTGTCAGTATGTAACATACTGATAGCTTAAATTGAAGGTGGTTAATTTGCTGAAAGCTGTGTGCCATAGAGACACTGGTTTACAGTGTCCCAGATATCATGCATTCCTTTTCAGCTGGCAGCCTTATAACAGCTTCAGAAGAATGCCTGCTCTTGACTATTTCTTTCTTAGTTTTGGCACCAATGTGACTTCTGTCAGCAGTCAATATGCATGGTATTTTCCTCCCACTATCATTATTTCTTGGAAATTCACATTCCTTGCACCAACATGCAGACACCCACCTTCTCCAGCTGTGTTTGAATTCCCTTGTCTTAAGCTCATATCAGCCCCTGACAGTTAGAGGTCCACGACCCACACCTGGGCTAGAAAAGATAATCCTCAGAAGACTCAAAGCACACTGAGCATTCATATGACCAGTTACATAAAACTAGGCTGCCTCCTTCTTTTTTGGCAGGACATCAAAGTGCCTGGACATATATGGGGCTGTCAGCAGCAGTGATGCACCAGCATTTGAGGGTTCGAGCCTTCCAGTGAAAAGTAGGGGATGCTGTTCTAAATTGGACTGTAACTCACCCATAAGTACTGTGAGGGCATATATTTGAGTAGCTTTCCTGAAATAGCAAATGCGTATAGAACCAGAAATGTAACTCTACTCTATTCAGTAATTTCTTATTTTAATGAGTAGTATTAGTATTTACTCCAGTAGTTGTCCAGAAGCAATGGAGCAATGACACTTATGCTATGGATAGTCAGCTAAGTAGCTCTGATGGCAGAGCAGAAAACCTCTAAATTTTGTTGCAGTTTTCCTCATGCATTTTAAGAGGTGTTTCATAAATACTATTTTATGAATATAATAATCTAAAATGTGCATCTCTATAGAAGTGTTGCACTATAAATATACGATCTGAAAACCAGTTAAAGTTGAACCTTTTCCTGGGTAATGGGTTTCTATTAACATCAGCAGTAAAATGGTACTTTGAATTGTGTGAAATTTATTTTATAAGTGCACTTCGTTTAAAAATGCACTAAATTGAAACAACTTGAGAAGCTGTATGTATGTATTTTTTTATTTTAGGGATTCTAAAAGAAATTTTGTCATCTGATGGATAGTTGTCTGCATGAAGAGTCCGTCAAGGTAAAATATCTATTCCAATTGTTCCAAATTTGAACTACACCTACATTTAATCTTTTAATTTATAATTTATGCTGAATTAAACTTCTTATTGATATTTTAGGTAGATTTTTTCACTTACAAGTTATGAACTTTACTGAAAAAAGATCTGCCTAAATTACTGTGAATTTTTTTCATAAGGAAAAACCTTGGTTCAATCAGAAGCAAGAAACAAATGAAGTCAACTTTTACTGTTATTTTGATTAGAGTTGAATGAGTTCAAGAGGTTCAGATAAAGACGGATATGTATCTTACTGAAAGAATCTTTTCATTACTTTTCTTACTTTATGCTGGTTTTTGGAGGGAACCCAGTGGTTTTGAACTCCTTTGCGCTAATCAGTGCAAAACTCCGACCTTATCCATTAATTCTCCAGTATTTTCTCATTATTGCATTACATTATTTCACAATGTTTTCACCACATTTCACTTTTAAAATGCTGCTAACTAATTTGGCTTTCTTCGTTTCAAATGTTAGTAGAAATAAGAGTTTGTGCTCATTGTTAGCTAAGGTTAATGTTATGCCTTATCCTTCACAAAACTAGCTCAAACTAATGACTGTGATATAAACACACAGCTTTTGCCAGAACAGACATAGTTGCTGAAGATCTGTTTTCCCATTATTCATGCTCCATTGTTAACAGTGAGAACCAAAAAAGAACTCCCTCCTGACTGCTAAAATCTTCCCTTAGTAATACAGTCAAGCTGAGGTGACAATTTTCATGAAATGTTTTTATTTCTGTTCATGGAAAGTTAGTAACTTGAACTGGATGAGGATAACCTCTAATTATTCTCAAATAATATTTCTTAAATATTGCTTTTCCATATTTTTTTTCCTGTGCTACTGGAAGTAGAGTTTTGCTTTCACATGTCTTTGTATGTCCTTTCAGAGTTAAAAAAAGAAGAATGACTCGTTCTGGAAGAGAATATTTATAACACATTGAAGGTTTTTATCTTAAGTAAGTATGTAAATAATAAGTAAAGAAAATAGCTGAAAATGGAGTCAGGTTTCACATATTTCACAATATCCATCCTATCAGCAGTATATGGTGACTAGTTACTCACTAGTTTCTTCAGCTGATGCAGACTTGTGGTTAGTGTTATAAGCATATTTAGCACTTTGTAATAAAAGTTGTGAGATGACAAAGTAGAAGAAACATTTAAAAATATGCTTGAGCTATGAAAGTACAAACAGTGTCCAATGAAAATGCATGAGATACCACAGTGCGCTGTTTCAAATGGCTTTGTGACTGGAGGCTAACTTCTAATATGCAATGCATAATTCAGTGGGAATAGATCTTGCTTGATGTCATTACAAGTACCACAAGAAATGATTATTGGTAAATGATAAATAAACTTGAAGAAAATAAGTCAAATTATTTTTATAGACATGCAAGTGCCTTACGATTGAGAGGAAAAAATTGCAGTCTTCCAACATCTGATGTCTGTCTTTGAGCTTTAACCGGTAAATATTTGCAGAGGTCTGAAGTGTTTTGCTTTGAGAAAAAAAAACGCTAAAAATAATCCTCAGCAGACCATGATGGGTTGTAAGGAAGGATCTCCAGGGGGGTGGTTAGAATATCTGCAAGGATTTACACCTTTACTGATAATAGAAGAAGAAATGATTTCAACCTTCAAGTCGTGCTTAGATTAACTCTTCACTACAGAATTCAGCATAGCTAGAGGCTAAGGAAAGTTCAGATTGATCTTTCGTGACATCTGATAAAATAGGATCATGTTCTTGATGCCTGGTAGCAGTAGTGTCAGCTTTTGGATGGTGTGAGAACATAAATAAAGAAACAAATTAAATCATAACACTACATTTGCATGCAGTTAACCATTTTCTTTTACCACACTGCAGTTACCTTGCAGGCCTTCACTGTCTGTCATTCTTGTAAAATGTAAAAGGGAATTAGGGATATTATTTTCTTTCCTGTGTTTAATCCAGGAGAGATGATGAAAGCTCCCCACTGATCTAACTGCTGTGGTTTACTCTCTTCCTCACCACCTCCCCAGGTTGCAGTCCTGCTTCCTCTTAAAGAAGAATTACAGAGTTTAAAATACCATTACCTTGTCCCTTTCACTTAGTTGCTTTGAGGGTTATACACTGTTAGTATGTTAATTGAATGAGTGAAAACACACAAACAATTCCTCTTTTAATTTTTTTAGACATTTCCTACCTCCTTCCTTTCAATATCTCTAAAGAAATTCAAGGTGGCTTGCTTCCTCATTGGAGAAAAAGAAAATAAAAAAGGAAAAAGCCATTGGATATCCTAGGCTGCCTTCATTATGTTGTATATAACATATTTGTCTTTTCATCCTTTGATTAAAATGTAGTAGTATTTCTCTGAAGGGAGAAACTTTGCAGTTGCAATTACAGATAATAGCGTTGTTCTCTAAACCCCACTGTGGTGTGAACATCAAAGTAGTCTGGATTATAATAATCCAAACAAATAACCTTCTGTAAACTCATAAGAAAGAAGAAGCTGGATGTTTTCATTAAGCGAGAGGCAATTCATTTAACAGTCAGTTGTTGCCCCTCTCTACGTGGTGAAAAGACTGTTCATTTGCATAAGAAAATAACCACCAAAGAAATGTAAATGATTGAAGTAGGATCTCATTAGCAAAGCCTCTCCAGCTACCTGAAGGACCTACCACTGTTGGCAGTAGATCGAGTTTCAAGTACTTTCTTACCTTTTAGAAACCAATTATCTTCAGGCATTTCCATCAGTTCAGGCAGGGGGAAGGGAGCACGGCAATGTTCTTGGACACGGATGTTTTAATTTAACGAAAAGATTCTCCGAAATAAGTATTTGAATGACTTATCTTTTTAAAATATCTTGAAAATCTATGCTTTAAATGACTACATGTAAAACATAAATTTTTTTGTAGTGTAAGGGAGGAGGATATACTTTGGGAAGGGGATAGGGTGAAGGAAGTGCAATAAATTCCAATAAAAATGTTGCAGTTCAGATGGAGAGACAGATGACATTGGAAGTTTTTCAGTCAATAACAGAGCAAAAATATCTAGGTGGGGGAAAAATGGTTACTATTTTTTTAGTGGATGAAAAGGAAATTGTTGTTCCACAGTGATGTAGCTGACAGGCACAGAACCTTAACTCCCATAACAGAGTTGAACGGTTTGGATAATACTCTCAGGTACTCTTGGGGATGGTCCTGTACAGGGCTGAGCATTGGACTTGATGATCCTTGTGGGTCTCTTTCAACTCAAGATATTGTGTGATTCTGTGATAACATACAAAATACAATAAAAATGTTTTGAAATAAATTGATTTAGTTCTACTGGAGTCAATAGATGTTTGCCTGCGTGTGTCAAATGTGAATATGATTCACAATATTTTCCCTCAACATATAGGCTACAGGTGTTTTACACATTACAGTTTCTAGGAGACAGATCATTCAATGCATAAACACGGTAACATTTCACTTCTGAGTCCTGAGTGTAGCTGGGGGCTGGTCAGGTTACAGGCAGCAGGACTTTGATAAACTCTCCTTGCCTGGTAATAAAGTTTTCGGTTTCTTTACAAGAGAAGTGTTCAATTCTGAATTCTGTCTGAAGTAAATGTTTTATAGAGGCTTTGAAGAGATGCTAGAAATATGGAATGCTCAGTTAGGGAGAGATTTTCAGGCAAAGGTGTGCTGCCAAATTGGGAAGTACTTCCAGGGTTGTGGTGCAGAGCATCATTTGGAAGCCATATGAACATGAGCAGAAGGGGACAAAAGTAGGAGGAGCCTTATCTGGAGTGTAGTGTATTAATCAAAAGACTGTAAATTTCACAAAAAAGACTGTATTAGCAAAGTTAATATAGTTTTCTCCTACATCAAGATAAATTTCTCCTGAAACTTTTACATGAGTTTATGATTTAGGTCCCTTATATTTTTTTTCCCTGCTACTGGCCTGGCTGAAGGCATTATCTTACCCTTCACTGCTGCTCTCCATTTCCTCACCATGTACAGCTTCTCAAATAGTTCTGATAATTGTGATGCTCCTATTACTGGATCTTGCCTCATTACAATCTAGATAAGCTGAGTTTAAAAAAATCCCTTTGTATTTCAACTGATGAGAGAACACAGATTATTTTTATGGAATGAGTAAGAGAAGTGAGTTGTACTGTTGTAATTATTCAAGTGGTCGCATCATCAGGGTATGAACTAGCACTGCTCCTACATTGCATGTTTGTTCTGCCATAAGTCTGCATATTTAGGTTTTCTCCATCATACTCTTTTACTGGAGGCAAGGTGCAGAAAGAGAGCCAGCCAGACAAGTACCAAATCAAAATCATAGAATCGCAGAATCATAGAATCACAGAATGCTTTGGGCTGGAAGGGACCTTAAGGATCACCTCGTTCCAACTCCCCTGCTGTGGGCAGGGACATCTTCCACTATACGAGGTTACTCAGAGGGCCATCCAGCCTGTTCTTGAACACCTCCAGGGATGGGAAGTCCACAGTCTGTCTGGGAAACCTGTTCCAGTGCCTCACCACCTTCATAGTTAAGAATTTGTTTGTAATGTCTAATCTCAACTAACCAGCCTTAGACATTCCCACTTGTCCTATCACTACCATACCCTTCTGAAAAGTCCCTCTACAGCCTACTTTTAAACCCCCTTTAGGTGGGCTTACATAAAAGAACCAATATAATTTGTTTTCACACCCTTGCTTACCTTGTGGAAAATTGTTCCTGTGAGACTGATAATTTTCTAGGCAATTCTTATCAAGCACGAATAAATCAACAACTCATTACGCAAGATATCTTGTGGTACACAAGTGCCTGTAAGTAGACATGAACATGCAGTACCAGTGAAGATATCTGTGTGTCAAGGAAGTCTCTGTACTCAAAACAACTGTGTTTCTTCCAAATAAACAACATTGTAAACATAGTTACAAACTAGAGACTTTACTACAAAGTTACTATGACATTCTTAAGGAAAAGTATGATTTCTCTGTCACACTGTTTAAAGATCATTCAGTGACTGGTTCAATTCTGTCTGAATCAACAGACTGCCCACAAACCAGAATTTTTTTGATATTTTGGGGGGCTTTTTTTCTTTTAAATTTGTTTCTTCTTTCCTTTTTTCACACCATGTTCAGCCTTCTGCTTCCAAAAGATATATCAGTCCTCTCTTTGACTACAGCGACATAGAACTGTTGGATATTTCATTGTCTTTAACTACAGGATCATGACATGGAGGTCACTGAGCAGAAATAATATCAGAGTATTGTGCTGAAAAAGAAACTACTTGGAAGATACCAAGTGAGATTGGGTGTTTTAGTGTTGGCTCATCTCCATAAGCAGTTCTCCATTCATCAGTGAAATTTTAATCTGCTGTAAAGTTATAAATGAGTCTTGGGAAGATAAAGAACTATTTTTAGAAATTTATCTCTTCTGAAAGAAAGATCAGGACATAGCAGGTCAAAGACATTGTAACAGAGACTGGCCATAAAATGGAACATTGGTCAAAGGCCAAAATAATATTTGAAAGCAAAATATTTCTATTATTTAGAGATGCCCTGTTAAATATGGTAAAACTGAACTGTTTATAGAAGATGCTGGAGTCTCTCCAAACAGATTCTGGCTGCACCAATTCAGTGTTATGTTTTTCAGAGACAAGGAATTTTTTTTTTTTTTGGAGCTGTAAATGAGAAAACAAAAGGGGAGCATAAAGAAAAACGTACTTCTAGATGCTATCCAGATTACCACATGGTTAAATGACTGGGGGTGAGTATTGGAAGTGTGGCCTACCAGGAGAAGGGCATCAAACGGCACCACCATCCACATGCACCGCTCTGCGATTCTCTGCACACTCTCCGCACATTCTGGTTTCATACTACAGCAGCCTTTGAGCTGAAAAATGTGGGATGGCAAGCTGTTTTGTAAGGAATTCTGGTCATCTGTATGCTCCGAATGGTGGGGAGAAGCTTATTTCAAAAATGGCACCACTGCCCACACACAGCCTTCAAAATTCCTCCAAGATGGTGCCCCTGCTCTTTGGTACAATTTGCACTGCAGGGGAAGGGGGTGTTAATATTATGCCAGTCTAAATTCTTCGATCCAGCTCACTGCCAGCTCAGACAAATGTCAGAGCATGTGCAGGAGTGAGGAGAGGGCAGTAGGAGGGAGCCACCCCTTTCTTCAGCAACAGCTGGCAAGGGCTAACACAGATGTACTGCTCATTCCACCCTCAGATTCTCCACCAAGCACTGAATCCCTCTTCTGATCACACAAGTAAGTCTTTAAAGATTTCATGACGACTCCAGGTATCACCCATGGCTAAATCAGCAAGCAACACCTGTTCCTCTTAACAGTTTTTACTGCTGACTTCAAAATCCATCCAAACTTTTCATGTTCTGAGTTGACCTTTTCATATTCAGTACATTGCCTGTCATTTTCTTCTCTCTACCACTCTGATTTCCAGGCTCATATGATCTAAAAGACTTCAATAAGTTAGTTTAGCAAGTCAATACCTTGCTATTACTCTTAATTTACTTCAAATTTCTTCCTATTCCTCCTTGCAAGTCTAGTAGGGAATGGAAAAATAGCTCAAACATGTGGCCTTAAACACTTCCCAGCTGAAAAAATACAGTTAACCAGCATGAGGCTAATGGGCTGATGTACAAACTGATGATCCACACCAGTTCCCCTGCAGCCAAATAACATCCTCTGGCCTGTATACACAGCAGCTGACTTTACCCTGGATGTTCTAGTTTCTCTTTTTCCTGCATTTCCGATCTCTCAGTACAGAGCTCTAGTGCTACTTCAGACTCTCTTAGCCCATTAACTGAATGATGCAGCAGCAGGGTCCCTGGGCTGTAGAATCCTGGTTTTTTTATTTCTTTGCAGCCAGTAGTCAGCAATTTACCTTGCCCTTTCCTTAATGATGTTCTTTTCAGTGAACATCATTCAAAACAGACAATATAATGATTAAAACTACTGCTGTAGGTTGAGTAGCTTGTTCATTTTGTTGTTGTTCTTATTTAAACAGCCTTTTCTAGCAGAATATGTATGAAATTCTATCTTTTGAAAGATCTTTAACTCAGAAAAACTGCTTAAAAATGAAAGTTAATAACCAAGTCAAAGCTTTCCTTTGGTATTGTTTCCTTTTTTTTTTTTTTTTTCCTTCTTTTAATCTGTTTTCATCTTGGTTTTAGTATTTGAGGAATTTGAATAAGAAAAATTACATGTAGAAGAGACAGGAATGTTGGAGTATTTTAACTTAGCTTTCCTGACTTATAAAGAGCAACTACATCCTTGGACAATGGACAAACTGTCAAGATGCACGAGAACTCTTGGGAATTAACATAGAATTGAAATCTATGGGAAATTAGCGGAGAGATGGAGAAAAACTCAGCTCTCTCCTACAATGCTGATTAGCTTACAAAATCCCTCTGTAAAAGAGGTACATAAGAGTAAGTTTGATATTTCTAATCTGCAACTAAAATAAAGAGAAGTAAAGAAAGTGTATGTTCTTTAAAGCATAATTCTCAAAGTCTTCAAATTAGAAATAGCTTATCTGGTATCAATGTCATTTAACTGATGTAGAAGCAAGAGTAAAATGTTTTCCTGAAGATACTTTGGACTAATACAGAATAAAAACTACATAGCTATTTTAAAAGATAAATTTAGTTTAGATATTAAGATAAAAAGTTTAATTATGATGAACAAAAATCTTTCCATAGATTTTTAGATGGAAGTGATTTGCAACTGGTGACTTACAATACCCTCTTGAATCTGTAAGGTAGTTCTAAAAAGTCTCTGAAATGCACCTCAGAAAAGTGAACATATTTTAGCAGCCTAAATTCTTAAGGATTTTGACACAGCAAAGGGTTGAAAACCACCACAAAGTGTTAGCAATTCTAATTCTCACTTCTACCTATCAACAGGAGAAAATTTCCAGCCTCCACCCTGGCTGAACTGTTCAATTTCAAATCAGGGTTATGTACTGAATCGTAATCAATGGAGAAATGGAAGACTTAAGAGGAAGTAATTTGAACTCAGAACTGAGTTTTTCAAGGCTTTTTTTTTTTTTTAAATTGATGACCTGGCTGTCAGAGTTTAAATGCTCGATAGCTGTGATATTTATTATCCAAGTGGTTATGATCAGAACTTTGTCACTCAAACTTTCCTGGTATCAACTGGCATATGATAACATGTTTGAAATACCACTCAGTAAATCACTGATAATGTCAATGTAATTGCTGAGAGCTAACACACAGTGTAATTCTTTTCCCATTGAAGCTGATGGCAAGAGTACTATTGATGGCAGTGGTGCAGAACTGAATCTGCTAACCAGAAAAGTATTTTCCTCTTCCTAATTGCACAAAAAGAATCAATAATTTTCCAAAACCTCAGTCTTTAAATGAGCTTATATTTCTAAATGGTAGCATACTGAAAATTTCATAATTGAAGTTTTTTGGTAGGTAATGCTGCTGTGACTATTTCAATATGCTTTATTTGTGAGTCAGATGTTAATATATTCATAAGTAGACGGATATATGAGTATAAGAACTCTTCATACATCTCTGTTCCATCTGTTATTTCCTTTTGCCCAAAGTTTAACTACTCTGTGTTCAATGCTAGCATTGTTATTAGTATTTAATCATTTTTTTGGCCTTATATTAATTAGGTGATATCGATGGAGTAGTTTTATTCTGCCTTTTGGGGTTTAATTTTTAACTGGTCATTTTCTCAAATAAATACTAAATTGCCAAAAAACCACTTCACTTAAAAACACCTCCTTCCCCACTTACCACCTACCACCCCACCCCAAATGTTTCAATGACAGGATTTCCCATGTTCTAGGCAGATTGTCTGGCAGGGAGACACTGCCATCACTGAGATGTGAGAGATTCAGAGTTGTCTTTTTGTTCTATACAATTTAGAACAGAGTCTTAAAGGTGGGCCTCCCACACCCGGAAGGTGCTGAGATGCAGACTCAGACTCTGGCTGTCCCAAATGTGTGATGAGTCTGTTTGTTGGGTGATCAGCTATCCTCCAGATTTATCTCTCTGTCTGATGTGTGATTACCTAAAATGTTCAGAAAGGTATTAGTTTTATTCCACTGCTGGGCAAAAATCAAAATCCCAAGAGAGTTTAATGATACAGTACCAGTTTCTATAATTACTGTGAGCAGAGGTTAACTGAATGCTGAAGGTTTCTGCAATTATACTTCAGAACTACCATTTTCACTACTGTTCATCATGTTTGGATCTCTTAATAAAATGTTACTGTTAAAATTCTTTTAAACTTGAATTTTACAATTCTGATTTATAGAAAATATCTTTATAGTTGCCAGCTAGTTGTTTGAAAATTTGAAATGTTTTGTTGCATCTCAAGACCAACGTTTGTCTATTACACTCAGTCCAGAATATGTACTGATATTTTTGACAAGTATGAAAACAAATTTCACTTGGTAAAGATTTTATAAGCTAAGAAGACAGTGAACAGATGACGGATGGGGACAGTGGAGGAGTAACCAGCAAAATAAGTATGGTTTGATTACACTACAAATCTTGTCTTGTTTTGTCTATTCCATGATGTTCATCATTAGCAAATTTGCAGATGACACCAAGTTGGGAGGGAGTGTCGACCTGCTGGAAGGCAGGAGGGCTCTGCAGAGAGACCCGGATAGGCTGGAGAGTTGGACAGATTCCAATGGGACGAAGTTCAACAAGGCCAAGTGCCGAGTCCTGCACTTTGGCCACAACAACCCCCTGCAGCGCTACAGGCTGGGGACAGAGTGGCTGGAGAGCAGCCAGGTGGAAAGGGACCTGGGGGTGCTGATTGACAGGAAGCTGAACATGAGCCAGCAGTGTGCCCAGGTGGCCAAGAAGGCCAATGGCATCCTGGCCTGCATCAAGAACAGTGTGGCCAGCAGGAGCAGGGAAGTGATCCTTCCCCTGTACTCAGCACTGGTGAGGCCACACCTTGAGTATTGTGTTCAGCTCTGGGCCCCTCAGTTCAGGAAGGACATTGAGGTGCTGGAGCAGGTCCAGAGAAGAGCAACCAGGCTGGTGAAGGGACTTGAGCACAAGTCCTGTGAGGAGAGGCTGAGGGAGCTGGGGTTGTTTAGCATGGAGAAGAGGAGGCTCAGGGGTGACCTCATCACTCTCTACAACTACCCGAAAGGAGGTTGTAGCCAGGTGGGGGTCGGTCTCTTCTCCCAGGCAATCAGCAACAGGACAAGAGGGCACGGGCTTAAGCTCTGTCAGGGGAGGTTTAGGTTGGATATTAGAAAGAAGTTCTTTACAGAGAGAGTGATCAGGCGTTGGAATGGCCTGCCCAGAGAGGTGGTGGATTCACCGTCCCTGGAGGTTTTTAAGATGAGGCTGGATGTGACACTGAGTGCCATGATCTAGTGATCACAGTGGGGTTGGATCAAGGGTTGGACTTGATGATCTCGGAGGTCTCTTCCAACCCAGTTAATTCTATGATTCTATGATTGGAGTGTTTTTCAGGTTTGTTTGTTTGTTTGTTTGTTTGTTCCTTCTAATTGTCTATCTGATCATCACATTTGCTTTCTAAATCAAATGAACGGGAGAAAGATTTTTTATCTTATAAGAAAGGTGGCCACTGTAGGAGGGAATTATGGCAGCAAAAGTGGTGTTCATTGAAAATAAAGAACTTTTCCTTTACTCTGTCATTGCAGTCAAAGGTCAGTGCAAACTGCTCTGCAGATAAACTATAGATATCATTTCGAGTTTTATTTTTCTCCTCTGAAGGCTATCCAGATAATGTGTTTGTGGACTTGTACACAGCAGGGTTATTACTACATTTGCCTGCTGCTTTTGAACTTTCATGTGACATTTGTCTCTTTTGACCATCAGCTATAATTGTACTCTTTTTCTTATATTATAAAATGTATTGCTTTGATCTCTGATGTCTTCAGGGTCATCTGGTATCCCTCAGGGATATATTCTGGGATCTATAGTATCTCTTTGTTACACGTATGGTGGTTGGAATTACTGGTGTTCTCAGTCCAAATAGCTGAGATGTGAGACAAATAACTCTTGGCTGTGTTTATCACTCCTTGAAGACCTTGTTATAACATCTACAATGCTGCCAGATTGTCCTTCTATTATCAATGTTTACATGGTGCTAATTTTCTTAAGTGTAATGCTGGAAGGATGGTGTGTAAGTGGAATAATTTCAGCTGGAAGTAGAGCCTCTTAGGAGTCTTTTCTCTTCCTTGTGTTTTAGCTTTTTCTCTTTCTAGGCTTACAGTCTCATGAGAATGTCTCAACTTTGGCTGAGATTCTAGGCTATTTTGAAAAGACAATGTAGTTTAGGAGAAGTAGACACCTGGTTTAAATTTCTAGTGGGATATACTTTTCATGCAGTGATAGAAAATGGAAATTACTTAACTGGGATCATTCATTTCTGCATTCTCAGACTCCTCCCTTAGTGAAATAGTCCAGGATCCAAAGATCTGCCACTTCTAGGCAGTGCACTCAGCTTTCTAAACTTTATTGGTAACTGAACCTCAGAGAAACCTCAATACCCACTAAAACTCAGAACAAAGCATAGTTGGGGGGAGAAAGAAAAGGAAGTATGCAGTGCTGTCTCAGAACATTTTCCTTAGCTAAATGCTAGCAGAGAGAGAAAACTGAAGGCATTGGGAATTTTTCCACGTCATCTGCTCAGACACCCTTGGTATAACGGGAGGCCTCTTTTCTTCAGGTGGTGACTGGTAGATAAGTTATGTTCAGCTTTACTCACAGGCAGTGGCTGAAATGGGAAACTGGGCTGTGCTTGATACATTTCCCAGGATGCGAGAGAAGAGTTGAAACAGGTTGAACATCTGTATTTGAGGAGAATCTTCATACTCATCGTGACTATTTACACTCTTTTGGCCAAGTGTCTACCTGAATTCTAATTCTTCAACATGCCTTTTTTGTTCTGAAACCTGTGGCTCCCAAATAATTTGGATCGATAAAATTCTACCAGTCTTCAACATATCACAGAACCTGGTGTACATGACTTTGAATTGTCAGCACTGTGCATTTATTATTTAACAAGTTTCTGCAGATTAATTCCACGTCCTGCAAGAGAGCTTGGATCACAAAAGAGCAGTGCTGTAAGAGGAAAGAGGGTGGCAGAATTCTTTTGCACTTTTCCCTTACACGTGTACGTACTGGCGCTCATGCGTATACACATGCAATTGCTCACTCTTACTTCTGCTGAAAAAAATGAATCATGGATTTTCTTTAGCTTTGCTGCAAAAATGGGTTAACACTCCATTTTCACACAAGATTTTACCTTTTCATCGTAAAACTAAGAATAAGTGGTAAATCTTTGCCTTAAATGTGCCTATGGCCAGTTTTGTTGCCTTGATACTGAATTTCTTTCTCCTAAGGAAGCAGAATAAAAGATTATTTTTTTTTAAAGAAAAATTCTTAATATGTTAAACAATTCAAGTGTCTGGAACAGTAGTGTTAGATAACTTACAGTGATAAAATTAAAATGTACACAGTAATAACAGATACAGGACAAACTAAAAAGCAAAACAGAAGACTTTTTCCTGCCCTATAAACTCCAACTAATAAAGGTGAATAATGCTAACTATTTTTAATTATCTTTAAAAAAATGAAATTGTGGAATGTGCAAAGAAATAGCAAGTCTTAGTGAATACTGTCCTGGAGTAGAGAGAGCTTCCTTCTGTTCCTGTGTTGCTAACTTCTTTGAAGTTATTTCTTTATGCCTCTGGGTTTGCTTGTTTTCTTTGTTTATTTAGAGCATATGAAATTCACAGCACAGACCTGTTCTGTTTTACTGTGTGTAATCATTCACACCTTACAAAAATGCAAATAAATAATTCCCATATTGCTTTGAGTTACACTTTCATGGTAAGATTTTGGTGGTTTTTTTTTTTTTTTGAACGGGGAGATAGTAGTTTTTACCCATGCTTTTAAAAGTCCAGGTGCTATATGGTTCTGGTTCATGACAAAGGCTTCCAGTTGATATATTAGTAGTAATAATAATATTAATAATAATTTTTTTCTCTTTGTTTCTGTGGTTTCAGAACAAAACTAAACTCACAGAAAAGTAAGTGGTCAACTTGAGATCACTTTCATCCTGTAATGCTTATGTTAAGCACTTTCATTGTATTTGTGCAAGCTCCTGCATGTTGTGTTTAGAGCATAATATAACAATAGAAGAATGAGGTTTAAGCTACTAAATTCTGAATACATTTTAGAAATACTATCTTAAAACCTGTGTTTCCCTCAATTTTAAAGGGGAAAGAAAAAATAGTTTAAAGAGAAATCTGCAAATGACCGAAAACTAGTCAGACGAAGCGGGGGAAAAAAGAGATTAAGGCTATAGGACATAGTCTGTGTTCTGAGCCGAAAGTATTACTTAGGATAAAAAAAAAAGGTAGACAAAAGTCAGGAAAATTATTAGAGTGGAGATGACAGAGGGATATAGGCACTGAGGTAAGATTTTAATGGAGTTCCAGAGTGGCATTTTCCAAATTCTGTTTCTTTACTCTTAGTGAAAAAAGTTGAAGGAACAGAAGGACGGATCACATAAACAAGTACAACTGTGCTAGACTGTCACCAAATAAACCTGCTTTTTTCATTCAATCCACATTTTTCCTGACCTTTTACACAAGAAAATGTATTTTCAGATTTTACCCCAATAAATCCTGCCTAAGATATTTTTGCTTTAAGATTAAGATCAGGCAGAGGGTAGGGGGGAAGGCTGGGGTTGGAAAGGAAGGTGACCTTAGAAGCTATGAAGCACGTGCAGCAACCCTTGCAGTGCAAACATCATCTACAATGCCAGGTGAGGTCACCTTGGAAAAGAAATACAGACATGACAGAGGCTGGGGATACTCTTTGATGAAGGGCTGGTAACAACTTCCTGTGGTTTCAAATATTCTGGGCATCACACGTAAGAGAGATTAGCATTTAAAGATCGCCCTCTCCAACTCCCACAGATTCATGGTATTTTCTGGACCGTGTAAATCTGTAGTTACTCCTAGTCTATGCTGCCCTCTCCTGCTCAGACTCACAGTCGCAGAAGTTACCTTTGCATTTGCAGTCAGATGTTGTTTATACAGTACTGTGTTTTTTTCATATAGTTTAATATAGGAAGCATTTAGAGACGTATGAACTAGTAAGGTTAATGGTTAACATGTAACTGGCATGCAGCTCAACAGCTTGTCAAGGTAGTTGTTGGATTAGTAACAGGACTCTTCCATTATAGCAGTTAATTTATACATATGAACAAATGAAGGGGGTTCAATGCTAAAAGGAAGATTTCTCAGAAATATTTTATTAAATTAATAACTTTAATATTCATAAGGTAAAAGGTAAGTGACATTTTTATTTATTCTGATGTTTAGCTGCTTTGAAAGAGATGGAAAACACTAAGGCATTAAGTGGATCAAGCTGTTGGCAGAGAACAACTCTTTATTATACATTTGCTAGCATTTTGTCCAATCTACCTTTGAATGTGTTAACTGACAGACTTTCTGTCATTTGTACCTTAGAACTCAATGGATCTTTCTGTAAGAACACTTTTCTGTATCTTGCAGTTAATCTCATTGTTTGCCTTGTTGCTAAGTCTCCTCTTTCTTTGTTTTTGAAATATTTAGGGGTTGCTATTGTCTTCTGCTACCTTAGCCAAGCTTAGATATACTTAACTCTCTTATAGGTATTCCTTGCATGTTCTTGACTTGTTTTTCCTGCTTCTTTTAGAGTACATGGCTGTGTCAGTGATGAGGTACCCAGATCTGAACACTGCACTGTACAGCAACATGAACAGCTGACGGCTGTCTTTTTCTGTGAAACCAAATTTTATGCACCCTCTCACGCTATTTATTGCCTACAATTTTTTATAATTTTTAATTGAATTCATACAATGAGTATTCATCCTTCCAATCATTACTTAAAATGACCATAGTGCTGAATAACTTCATAATGTTGAGTGCCTTCTCAAAAAAAGCTATTCAACAACCTAGTCATTGTTATGTGGCATTGCTTTCTACGTGTCAGTTAACCACTTTTCTTTAAATCAGACAGTTCTACTGTCTAGAATAAAAGAAATTAATTTTTCACTATGTGCTGCAAGAGTTACAGCCTCAAGTAGAGTCACCACAGAATCACAGAATATCCTGAGTTGGAAGGTACCCACAAGAATGATCAAGTCTAACTCCTGCCCCTGCGCAGGACAACCCCAAAAGTAACACTATGTGTCTGAGTGTTGTTCAAATACTTCTTGAATTCTGTCAGGGCTGGTGCTGTGGCTGCTTCCCCAGGAGGCCTGTTCCAGTGCCCAGCACTCTCTGGTTGAAGAACCTTTTCCTAATATACAACCTAAACCTCTCCCAACATGGCTCCGTGCCACTCTCTCAGGTCCTATCACTGCTTACCAGAGAGAAGAGGTCAGCGCCTACCCCTCCTTTTCCCTCATAATGAAGCTTCGTTGCTGTTCTTTAGACAACCTCTAAGAGCTTCATATCTTTCTTACATTATGACGCCCAAAACTGCACACAGGACTAAAGGTGAGGCCACACCAGTGCAGAGTAGAGAAGGAAAATCACATCCCTCAGCTGGCTGTACCTTTCTTGCATTCTCTTCAACAGTGTTTTTTTTTTGATATTAGAAAACAAGCAATTCACTGTATTTTATAACATACATATTCCTTTATTGCATCTAAACCTGTGCACTGTATTGCTACTGTGTCATGATCTTCCACTGATGTGTGATTCAGCTAAAACTAAGTGAAATAAATTAACTCAGGAATGATTGGAGTGTATTTTTAGATGCTTGTACTACTGCACTTTTTCACACGCCCCCCCTCAGGTGTTGAAAGAGTAACTTTTCACTCTACACTGTTTACTCGTGCCCTCTCAAAGATCTTCTCTGAGATTCTCTCAGATCTTTTATTGGTGAAGAGCAGAAACCTTTAATGCAGGCTAAACCTTACTGCTTTATTCCACCTATGTATTGTCCTTCAGAGCTTGGCTCCACAAAGTCCTGAGCCTCCTGGAGACTGTCTGGAGAGGGACTTATTTTTGCCTCAGATGCAACTGCTCTCCTGAACTGAAGCTGAGCATTTTCTAAAGCTCTTTTGCAGGGCCTAGATATCATAAGGGCAGTAAATGAAAAGTTCTTAATACTGCAGTGCCCTTGGGCTTGCAAGGTGTTTCAGTGCCCCCTCTGAAGTACTGCACACTCTTTACTCCCACTTCTTTCAGCTCTCATTGCTCACTTCTCTGAATTCACTAAGATAGTCAGTGTGCACAAGATAAACAAGTATTTAACTCTCAGAGTATATTCCAGGTCTTCTTCACTGGACAACAGGTGCTTCCACAAGTGTTTAGCTCATTTTTGTTGCTGTTTTTTATAGTTTTCCAGAAGGAGGGGGCCAGTCCATGTTTCAAATGTAATCATTTTCTGAGGGCTGAGCAGCAGACATGGATAGATGACGCTAGCATGGTTGCTAGCAGGTGGCCGTTTGTTCAGACTGTGCTTGACTGTGTTCAGGGCCAAGCAAAGGAATCAGAATCTGGGGTATTGTGCAGTTTTCTAAATCACCTCTCCAGCACTGAAAACCCCAGCCAAAGTCCTTCAGTGGTGTTTATTTTTTACATTATTTAGTTAACAGAAAAGGAACCTTTCAGTGCAGATAAAACTGCCCATTCTTTAAAAGCCAATGCTTTTTTGTTATATTTATTCATTTATCAATGCTGTGAAAGTTTCATGTGCTCCAGCCATTGATTTCAGGAGCCAATGCTATTTTTCCTGTTTATTATAATTTATTGTCTCATTGTTGCTGGTAGTTTGCACTTAGCTGAGTTTCCCACACAATATACAGGAAACATCTCTATAGCATCAGGCTTCCTCAGATTGATTCCCACAGGGGCTGGGAGGGACAAACCACTCCCGGGTGCTTTGTGATGTGGCTGCAGAGAGTCATGTTAAATCCACCATTTGGAGACTTCCTTCCTTGCACTGACGGTAGCACATGCGGTAGCCAAATCAGGTCTGCTCCCACCACATGCTCTCCCCTACCACCTTTGGGAAAATTTTACCTTCGTGTGAGCTTTCACAATTGTATTACTTTCTTTTCAAGCGCTTAACACATTTGTTACCAGTCTCCAGCGAAAAAGTGCATCTCCAAGGGTGTCTATTTGTACTAGAGTAAAGCTAATGAAATTATTCACTTAAGTTATTTTATTTCAATTTACCTTTCCTCACTGTTGATTAACTGATGATTTGCAAATGTTGACTGACGTATTAAGTTGTCTAGGTGGAGGTGCTGTGGGTAGTAAAGAGGGCCAGTATACATATGTTCCTTTGAAAACATTCCTTAAATAATACCCTCAAGGGTCTCCTGGGAAAGCTGGGAAATTAAATGAACATTGTCTGTGTCTCCCTCATGAGCAATACTTCCCTATTAACAAACAATGAGTTCAAGGGTTTAGAATAGAGACAACTTTATTGGGAGTGAGGGAGCAGCTGAGGGAAAGTTCAATATGGAATTAACTTTACAAAGTCAGTGATTCATAAATCAATTCTATTAAACTATGTCATCACCCTTTCCTGCTGCCTTCCCTCTTTACTCCTTTCTCCTTTGTCACCCCCTCCACCTCACCTCCTCACCCTCCCGGATGTGCTGCACAATAGTCATGAACCTTCTCTCCTGCCTTGGTCCTGGTGGTTAGTCACTGCTCTACCTCAGCACACACTGCTCATGTGTTTTTTTGTTGGTGCTTTTTTTGGTGTGGGGTTTTTTGATTTTTGTGGGTTTTTTTGGTAGGGTTTTTTTTGTAGTTTTTTTTTAAGTCAAAGTTGACTAAATCAGATTTTGGCTAGTTCCAGTTCTTGGCCTTACAAGGTCATGTGTTCATCATTTACAAAGAATAAGATGCTGGGAAAGCTGCTGTTGGTACCCTTGGCTGGAGGAACATCAGCTCTGCCGAACACGCTGCAGTTGTCCTGGTGCTTTTTTTGGTTTTCTGAGGTTTTGGATAGAAGCACTGCAAACATTGCACAAACTGACATATAAGAAATTGTACTTAAACACAGGAAAACACTTTTTTTTACTGTGGGGTTGTTCAAACACCGGAACAGATTGCCCAGAGAGATTGTAGAGTCTCCATCCATGGAGATATTAAAAGTCTAACTGAAACTGGCCCTGAACAACTCTGAGCAGGTGGGTAGGACTCCAGAATCTCTGGAAGTTGCTTCCTACCTCCACCATGCTGTGATTCTGTAAAAAGTACAGTGTTTTCAGTTGTCAACCAAGACACCTGCAATATCAGTTCTAGAGCAACAAATACTATTTCATATGAATCACGTATGCAGTAGTGGGTTCCTTTTAAAAGTGATTGCCAGAAGAATATATCTGGAAATATTCTGAGACCTTCTGTGCTTATGTGGGTAGCAGAAACTTTGGCAAAGGTCATGGTTAAATGCTGTAAATTAAGAGGTTAAATTGTAGTGTTCGTGCCAGACTCATGACTGCTCAATACAAATTCTTTCTAAATGAAACTTAACTGAGGTTTTTTTATTATTTGTTAATCATTCCCTATTGCCAAAAACCAACAGAGCACAGCTTTCCATTTTCTCATTCCTACTCCTATAGAAGTCAGACTATTGTTTTGTCTAACATACATATGGGTCCCATGACAAGAACACAACTATACACAGGTCTCCCTCAATAAAACCCCAGGTATTTAGTAGCTCCTGGTCAGTCTGAAGAAGAAACTGTTTTCTGAGTTCTCACTTCAAAGCACAACAAGGACTGGCTTCAGGCTGCCTCATGTGCTGGAATTAATTTTAACCAACCATACCAGAGATATAAATTTAATTGGCCAATGCTCTTTTTAATATTTTCTTGTTTATTGGCATATATTTGTATCTGTGTTTTAAAATAAAACAAAACCAGTTGTTTCTGTTTGTCTAGCAACCCTTAGGAGTGCTTGCATTCCTTTTCAGTCAGAAAATTTAGTGAAAATGGATATCAAGTAAAGATTGCCATCTCAAGAAATAGAAAGCTGGAGGAGTTTTTTCCCTTCTGGGACCTTCTGCAGGTTTCCAAATATATTGACCAAGGTGCTTGGTGCTCCATCATTGTTTTTTGTCTTGGCATCCAGTTTGCTCTTTTATTCACTGGCGATTACCTTCTGCTCAGAGGTGCAGCTAAGCATCTCTAAGAAACGTGCTTCTTTTGCTGACCGTCTTCCTGTTTGTTCTTCTGCTCATCTTTGCCACTTCGTTTCTTTTCTTTCCTCCTACTCTCTCTTTTAACTTGTAATATCTCTTGTTCTAGGGAACTTATGCACGTGTAAAGGGACTATTCTTCTCTGACTCTTCCTTGTCTTTTGTCTTGATTCAAAATTTGCCTATTTGGATCATTCTCCTTTCAGGTGGAACCTTCTATAATTACTCGACTGTGTTTAACATTATGGGGCCGGCAGCAAGGTTATTAGTTATTACTAATCATAAGGGCAATCACTAGAAATCCATCCCTATAAAATTTCTAAATGTCCTGAAAATGTAGAGAAAAGTTAGAATATCTGGAATCCAAAGCACATTTTTTTTTTTCTCCTGTAAGTTCTGTAAAGTTCACAAAATACTTTTCTGTACTTTACAAGGCTGAGGTGACTTGATGAAACTGCTCAGATGCCTGAGGCAACAGACTGAGTTGTCTGGAATGATAATAATTATTCAAATGATAATTATCCAAATGACCCAGATTTCTTCCTTGCTGTATCTTGACAAATTGCTAGGCAGTGGCATCTCTGCTGTCTGTGATTCTGTGGGCAGACACATTTGGATACTCATGTAGGTTAGCTGTATATACCAACAATGACTATAAGGCATATCAGGAGTTAGGTGTCTAAATTGTAGTGTCTTTAATGTAGTTTTCAACATTATTAAGTACTGCAACTGTGTCTTGCTTTCTCTTTCTATTGTATTTCATTATCTTTATGTTACAAGTTCATCTTTGTATTATGCAAATTCAGAATATGCAGGCTATTTGCAACCAGCTGTTGCCGATTTACCTGAATTAATTTTATTTTGTCTAAGTGTTTGTCTTGAACCATGTGCAGACTAGGATCATACTGATAGTTTGTTTAGCTTACAGAATTTATGGCTGCAGGCTTACAGTTTAGGTGAGATACAATATGATTTATACTGGAAACCTCCCCAGTGGCATCCCCTTGCCTCCCTGATCCCTCCAACTGTGGTATGGGAAACTTTGCATCTAAGTTGGCCTTTTATGGTGACTTCTGCTAAACAGATTAGACTTCAAAAATAGCAGTACTATAGCAAAGGAAATTATGAGCGGCAGAACTCTTTTATCTATTTCTGGGCCTTAGTATGTTCAGCCTTCCTTTATGTTCTGTGTTTTGAGAACCCTTCGCTAGTAATCCTTTGGTCTTACTTGGGTTTTTTTTTCTTTATCTGTTAGTTTGTTTTTTTAATAGGTAACTTCTTATTGTTTCCTCTTCCTCTTTGCCACCTTACCGTGAGTTCATCTTCCACTTTTGCTGCTACAGCTGTAGAAGTACACGTGCTCAGAACAGTGTTTCTGATTCTAAGAACAGTGGTGTACCTTGTGAGACTAGCCTCCTTGTCTCTCTTTTGTGTATTGGTGATTTATATTATTTCCACCTCTTACACAACATGTTTAACCCTTTAATGGAGAAGAAATAGACTTAAAGAATGGAGGAGAAAAACTGAAAAGCAGCAGTTACTGTAGAAATGGAAATACAGCAAAGTATGGTTAAAAAGTAAATATACAGGAAAATCTTAAGCAAAAGGATGAGCAGATTTGTGCAATATGAGGGATGTGCCATGACTCTTCTGACTTGGTAGTACTTGGCCTCGGAGTCTCTCTTCCATATGATCATAGATCAGACAAAGAAAATCCATAACAGTCATCTCACGTGTTGTTCGGTTCTCTTCAGTATCTTTTTCTCTCCAGAACAATATAATAAAAGAGAAAAGCACTCTTCCATATTTGCAACAAACCTGATTCCATTAGAATGCACTGTTAAACTCTAAAAGAAGGAAACTCAAAAGGAACCAGTGAAGACCTAGTATTTCTTTTAGTACCTGGAAGAAGAACAGCTTAGGCTGATGTTTTCAAAAGTCCAAAGTTTTCAAGGGGAGCACATCCTTGACCTCCCAGTGTGACCTTTCTGTGCTGGTAGAGTACCCCCTGCACAATACATTCCAGTGCTTGTGGAATGCACCAGTTTGCACAAGATATGGTCAGTACAATTTTATCCTAACAGTTGCACTTGGAATGAAGTGCTCTGGACATAAAGAGCGTGTGCATCGCTAGTTACTCAAGTCTGCAGCTCATACCAATTTTGATTCCCCACCTTTCTGGCTCTGAAACCTCCTAACCAGTTAAATAATGTAAAGAAAATGAGAAATTCTGAATGGTCTATACACTTTGAAAAACTGTATTAGTTTGATCATAATATTATGGTTGACATAGCTGCACTCTTTTTATTTGAAACTGGCCTGTATCCAACTGGTTAGGAGAACAAATAGCAAGAACTACTAATTTGTCTGTATAAAACCCATTGACTACTAGGAGAGACTTTCCCAATTTGGATTCTTACGTTGCTCATCATTGTGTCTGACAGCTGTATCTGAAAATAATATAATAAAGGACTTAACTGCTACAGAGATAAGGCAATAAATGAACACATGAAAAACTGCACATAAGGCAGGAGGACTATATAAATTTAAAAAAAAATGTAGGACAAGAGGAAATGGCCTCATGTTGTGCCACAGGAGGTTTAGTTTGGATATTGGGAAAAATTTCTTCGTTAAAAGGGTTGTCAAACATTGGAACTGGATGACCATGGAAGTGGTGGTATTATTACCAGCTGGTATTTAATATTAATAAATATCCCTAGGGGTATTTAAAAGATGTGTAGGTGTGGTGCTCAAGGACATGGTTTAGTGATGAACTTGACAGAGCTGAATTAATGGCTGGATTCCTGAGCTTATCCATTCAAGCTAAATGAGTCTGTGATTCAGTGATTCTATGAAATCTAAGTTGAGGAAGCAGAAGGATGCAGAGATTCTGTACAAGTGACTGTGATACTGTGTTTCTGCAGAGCAATGATCACTTGAAAGTGGTCTAACAGCATCAGAAGTTGACATTGGTGGTCACTTCGAATTGAACTCTAAAATTTTATGTGATTGTTATTGTATAGAGTGGTATCACACTATACTGGAAGGTAGAATCCCTGAAACACAAAGTAAAATGAGTTGAGGTAATTAGATCTAAATGTTCAAAGTATTTCTATGCACAGCATTGAATTTATTTAGAAAATATATCATGTCTATAAGATAACATAACTCCTCTCCCTCCTCACCAATAAAGCCTGGTTTAGCCTTAGCATCTTGAAAAAGATTAAAGAGAAAGACTTATTTATCCCCAACAGATAACTTTCTAAAATAGAAGATCTCTCATAAGCACCAAAAGGGAAATTGCTGTAATCACAAAATTTTACTGTAAAGTCCCCTGTGCACCACAAAATACCAATATTTTCTTCAAAACCATTGTCATGTAACCTATGATTGTGGACACACACATAGGATCTCCATTTATTTTCTGTATAAATACATGCTTTGTATAAGTTGGTATATCCCTTATTGCAGACAGAACTCTTCAATTTCAATATTCAAATGAGAGTTGGGTATTTTTTTATTTTTTTTTTTTTTTAACTTGACGTTTGCAAAAACTTTGTCCTATATATATGTGTTGCTTTCCTCTTTTAGTGTGGTTAAGTGGAAGATAAACTGTCCTGAAACTTCCTAAACTTGCAGGAAGTCTCCAAAGAGCATGTAAAATCAAAATCAGTAATGACCTCAAGAAAACGAACAGTAAGAAAAATGCCATTTTATACTGGTATATCTGTCTTAAAAAGAGATGCTGCACAGATGCTGGTATTTGTTTCAGTGGAACAGGAGTCTTCTAAGATTTATGTTAAGAAATAATTGTCAGGCTTAGTATTTAGTTGGGAAAACTGAAAACCTTCTTCTGTCCCTGAGTGCTTGATGTAGGTCAAATTAAGAAAAAGAAATATACCTATTTCTGTGAGTGACATTTTGTAGTTCCTTAAGACAGGCCATCACAGGGACTAAATCAGAGCTATCATTGGGCATACCACATTACCACTAGATTAGACAACACTCTTTATCAGCAACTAGCCACGTACAAGTCAATCTTCAGACACCACCAGGGTAGGTAAGCATAGGGTTTGTGAAAGTGGAATTATATGATAGGAGAATGGGAATAATGAGGACTTTGGGGTTGAAAGACCAGCCTGTGGATCTTCAGCCTTGAGGTTGTTTTGAAGTGTCACGAGGAGGAGCTCAGCAAATTCCCTTTACAGTTAAGAACAATGTAGGATTCCACCTCTAAATATCACTTGTGTGCCTACTTTCTTCAAGGCAGTCAAGGTATTATTTTCCCACCAAAAATACGGGAGATGTGCTGAAAACTGAATGCTGTAGATGAAACATCACGGATACCTGTTGAAAATTCCTCTCCACAAGGAACAGATGGTTGTATGAGAGAATCTGTATTTGTGCCAGTAGAATCATTCCAAACACCCAGATCGTGAAGGTCACTAAGTGCAGAATTAGCACAGACACCAGCTTCAGTGTGATGGTTGCCAAGTCCTTGCTGCACCTGGCTGAAACCAAAACATAATCATCCTGGGGTGAGTCATGTTTGGTAACTGTGTCCTGAGTAAACCAACCAAATACATATCAAGCTGAAATAAAACATTATTAGTTCATTAAATTACTTTTAAAAAGCAATTTAAAGTCACTGGATCAGCAGCAGAAAAAGAGGATAAAGAGCCAAGGATTGGATTCCTGGAACAAACTTGCAAACAGAACTACAATTTCTAAGTCTTAGGCTTCCTGCCAACAAACAGAATCTCTTACATGAGGAGTTACAAGAAGCAACTCACTTCTAGCAAGAATCACTAAACACTAGAAAACACTTGCTGGAAAGCACTAGCAAGAAAATGCTACTCTGAAAATAGCAGTATAGTTGAAAGTAAATTTTCAAAGAATTTAGGATTTTTTGAAAGGAGGAATTAAGGCTTATTATTACTATTAATAATAATTTAATTTAAATGATTAAAAATAATGTAATTGTGTCCTTTTAATGGTCATAAACTTCTCCAAATGTCACCTGCTTCACCCTGTCCAAGAGAAATGGCCAGTGTTTTATGTTTTGAGACAAAATGTCACAGTGCCTTGGAGCAGCACAGAATTTGTCTGCTTTTTGGATAGGGCAGGATTTTATTTTGAGATAGCACTTTGTATATAGCCCTTTGTTAACAGTTTTCCAAAAGTGGTGGTTCTTCTGACTTTCTTTTTTTTGGTTGTTTTTCATTCTTCATTTTCATGTTGCCCCCATTTTGCAGATTTGTCTATACTAGTATTGATTGGTTTTTTCTTTCTCTCATGAATAACGGTTGCATGGCCTCACTTAATCAAATCTGTTTCTTTTTTTCTGACACTAGACCATTAAATGAGATTCTGTGTAGTCTGTTTCCTACCCATTTTGTTCTAATTCCAAAATAATTCCTTTGTCCCTTCCCTGGAAGATGAAGTTTCTATCCTACTTTCTTCTATTAATGTTCCTCCTGCCTAGCTCTGAAACCAACCTCTTCCGGCCTACCCAGTTTTTCCAAGTGGGGCACTTTGTCTCAGATTTGGATTCAGTATTACTGATACAAATTTCTCTGGCAACTTTCACTGATACCATAATCTGCAAAGAAGAAAAACAAGTGTGAAGGACATTTATGCCCAAAAAAGGTTTTGCTCTGGGCCTAATCTGCATGTGCATTCCAGCAAAAATATTTATATATAAGTTAAAAATAAGGTTGGCAGAGAATATACAAATTGCAGCTAAATAGTGTAGAGTTCTCTCCCCCCCCACCACCTTCCCAATAAACATTGTTATAAACCTCCTTTATATTTTAAATATCCCAACAGAGAGTTGGGATATCACTTCCTAGCATCCCCAAAATGGGCTTTGTTCTGCTCAAATCATCATGAAATAGTCTGAAGTCCTTATAGCAAATAAAATAATAAACAGTAGTCTCATATTCCAGGAATCTTATTCTCTACTTAAATCAATACATTTAGTTAATGATGTAATTTAAATAAACGAAACCATATTCAGGGTATTCCTGGAGGTCCTGGTCTCCACAGAGGTACTATCTAGTTGAAATTCTCTATTTCCTAGCATTCTATTGCCTGGACCCTTTTGCTTAACTATATCTCCAGCCTGCTCTCTTATAACTTTAGTTTCATTTTCTCCTCTCTCAAATTAAGCCCTGTCCTGAAAGGTGCTCAGTACTTGTGCTGCAGTCACTTCTGTTTCCACTGGAAATCAATGGGAAAGGATGAAGCTCAGCCTTTTGCAATAGTGATTCTCCCTGAAAGAGAACAGGCAAAGGTTTGAAATATTGGTCTTTCAGACGATTGAATGTCAACCTCATCAAATTGAAGTTCAGACTTTCTTGACCTCTGGCTAACATTGTTAGCTTCATTTAACATTCCATCTTAAAAAAAAAAAAAAAAACAACAACCAAACAAACCAAAAAAACCCAAACAGAAAAAAAAGAAAAAGAAAGGAATAATTCAATAATCTCTCCTAAGAGCTTCCTGGCAGCCTACTCAGAGTGAACTGGGGAACATGAATATGTTTTGCTTTGTTTAAACTATCTCAAACAACTGTCTTTTGGTGACCTTTTTCTAGGAGGATCTAATCTTTGTTCAGTCTTCTATATTGCAAGTATTGGAGTTCACTCCTATTTCTAACACAGACTTAAAGTGAGGAAATCCAGGAAGATATATTCTGTCATTGCTCCTGAAACCACATCTCTTTTCTTTGAGATTTGCCATGCTAGTAGGAGCTAGGCATGAGCTAGACAGAAGGTTAAAGTTTTCGTTTTAAAGTTGAAATGAGAGGAATATAACGATAATTAGGCCCAGTTTCAGGCACAGAGGAAACACAAAGAAGAAAGTAATACCCACTGTTCCCATGATTAGAAAGTAGAATGTGTCGCTGAGGACAGGATGCACTGCACTAACTTGACCTCTCCAGAAGTGAAATAAGTAGGTTCCTCTCTGGTCAATGAATAGGAAATATGCATCTTTGGAGGGCATATTTTAAACATTTTAAACACTTATTCTGGACTACAGAGGGAGCTTAGACAATTGACTTAGATTGGACACAAAGGATATCATTCAGGTGCCTAAATGTGTGGTGCCAGTTTTGATACTCCAAGGAATTTCCTCTGTGGTAGGTCTTTCAGAGATGTTATATCAGTTCTCTCAGTGCAAGATGGTTTAGACCACTATAAAGAACAGCAATGTTATAGTGTAAGAAATACTGCCTACATAAGATACCTAAAATTTCTAAGATTGTCCCTATATCAAAGATAAAAAATTGCAGGAGTGGATGAGGATGGATCAACAAAGTGAGCTGTAATAAGGCAGAAAAGGAGAGACTTCCTAGAGTACTTACCATCTAAGAAGACTATTTGTAGTTTTGCACACATATTGGTCAGAAAGACAATATGGAAGTTTATTTTCACTTCCTAGTATGAACTAGTCTGGTTTCAAAATTCAATATCCAAGTGAGACAACAAACTGGGAAAATGATGAATAAAGGAACAGGAAAACTGGAAGAAAACTAAGACAAAAGGAAACCTTTCAAGAATAATTAAACAAAAATGAAGATAAATCCTACTGATGATTTATAGCTGAACAGCAGATCAAGAGACAGGAGAGATTTGGGATGGAGGAAGGAGATGGTCATTGAAAGTTATCATGTGCTTTAGGACTATAACAAGTTCTCAAATGAGGGAAATAATAGTCTGCATTTGATAGTAAAAAGGCATTTGCTTCAAGAAGGAATATTTTATGACCTTGTACTGGACTATTTAGCAGAAATTTAGCCAAAACTGACCTGACAGCAAAATGATGGGGCATTTAGGGATCTTTCAAAAGGCTGTGAGAATGCAGATAGTACAGAATTTAACATATAAACAGGTTTGGTTTTATTTTACTGCTCTATCCTGAGAGCAAAGGCAGAAGCTGGACAATGAAATGCACCCACATCAATGGAAGGACAATAATAACAGCAGATGGCAAAGACAATTTTGAAGGAAGATTGGTAGAGAAGAGGTTTTTGTCAGAGAAGTAATGACCATTCAAGGCACTGTGTTAAACAGATAAGAAGCGAAAATTAGAGAAGAATCACCTTAAAAAGTAAAATAATTGCCCTGAAACTGTGACAAACTGACTGCAAAACCCTCATGCCAAACTATGAAGGTTTTTTTTTTGCAGTTTTTTTTTGGCAGGAAAGTATGGTTGTTTGGCTGACTTCAAAGGCAGCTGTACTGGCAACAACTAAACTGTTTCTGGGTCAGTCACATGGGTGTTTGTAGCTCATTTCAGCATGAGTATTCTCTCACTTCCTTGTTTCTCTCTTGCAGGTTTTCCCCAGTGTGTATTCTTTCATTCTGTTGGATATTAATAATAGCATATTTAATGAAAACATTATGCAAATACTTTATGAAAGTTCTGTAAATAATTTCTGTGACTGAAATGAATAATTTGAAATGGATATACTGTGTAAAAATTCTTTCTAATTTTCAGAAGAAACCATTTGTTCTGTCAGTTCCGTTCAGCTATAGACGATGTTTAGTGAAAGAAATGCACTGAAGGCATTTATTAATGTTATAGGACTTTCTTACTGTGCTATATCAGCACACAACCACATGTCCAAAATTGCTCTGCCCAAGAGTGCTATGTAATCCCGAAATATGAATAGCATTTCAGAAACACAGAGGATGGTAAAGGGAGGGTTTAATGGTCAGTGTGTTGCCCTCTGAAATGAATAATACAATGTTATAACATTAGCCTTGATTTATACAGAGGGCTATATAGTTTAATTATGCTAATTTTACGCAACCAGGAAACAGAAAAAAACGTAGGGAAATGATTTGGAAAATACCAGAGAATCCCCGGGTGTAATCCTCACCTGAGCAGGTAAGGAGTGAGCCAGAGCCACACCCTGCAAATTCTAGGGAGTTCAAGGATTACCATGTCTTTAGTTCATCCTTCATGCTTTAGGAGCAATAGCCCTACCTCCTTACACTGGATCAGAGACCTTGGTTTGTGATTAGAGGGCATGTGGAGAAGATCAGTGATGATTCCAGAAGGATTATTAAGTGTGCAGCTATTTTTTTAATGCTATTTCTAATCAAATATATACTTGCTTCCAAAAAGAATGAGGTTTCTGCAATTAGAGTGTCTGTCTTATCAACTTACTCTCCCTATTATTTTGCACTTATTAGGTGGTTTTCGGAGCCCCTGGTGGTCTAGTGGTAAGGGCGCGGCGCTATCACCGCGGAGACCCGGGTTCGATTCCCGGTCAGGGCCACTCCCGGGCAGGTGGGGCTCGTTAGCCCTTAAAGGCAACCCACCTACGTCCTAAGGACCTCGCTGCCACCGTCCAAGCTCGCTTGGCCCCGGCAGATGAACCTTAGGATTAAAGGGTGGGCTCAGTTCCGCGCACACTGTGTCTCACCTAAAAAGTCCAATGCGCAGGCTGGAAGGTGGAAAGACCTTCCCTGGATCTTCGCTCGCGAAGACTGGCCATTATTATTATTATTCATTATTAGGTGGTTTTCACTGCATTTAACATAATGATAGACCAAGATTTGTGTGTGTTTGGTTGGTTTTGTGGGGCTTTTGCTTGTTTGTTTGGGTTTTTTTTTGTTTGTTTTAGTTTGGTTTTTTTGGTAAAATTAATTTTTGTGAAGATTTTGGAGTGGTTGAGAAAGATAATTGCACATTTTGACAAGGAAGAAGCAAAGACTTTTGTTATTGATGTAGTGCCAAGAAATATAAGAAGTAACATGATGTCAGGAACGGATATGTCTACTGTTTCTAAAATGATGCCTTCTGAGATTTTTGAGATTATGGAGATTCAGTCTTATCAATGCTTTTTCCCCCCCTGAATGGGAAGTTTTCTGCCCAAGCATAGGTGAAAGTTCACCTTTTTAAAAAAACCCTACTGCAAAGATCCATGTTTTCCTCATTTTGTAGTACAACATTGTACTGGGTTATGCTTTCTAAGTTGGCAATCCATGTGTTAAGCTTCAATATTAATATTCATTTGTATAATGGCAATAAAAACCCTATCCTAATCATTATTTCAAACCCTGTCTTCTGCACCCAGACTTTTTATCAGGCATGATTATAGTGTAGGGAACAATTTGTTTGAAAAGTTGAAAACTGAATGGAGTTTGGATAAAGATATTTAGCTACAAGCATTAATGATAAACACTAATATGCAGATCCATGGAAATCAAATCAACATGGAATTAAATTTCTACTTACTGGCTTTTGAAGTAAAAATGATGAACTTTGTTTTCACTTTCAGGGAGGAAAGACACAGGAGTTTTGTTGTTTCATTGTTGGATTTTTTTTCTAAATGGAAAAGTTGAAGTCTGGTCCAATAGACTTTAAAGACGTTAGAAGCTATCTAGTGCTCTGTAAGATTTTATATTCAAATTAATGTTTAATGTTTTGTAGTTTATCAACACCGAAGAACATATTTTATGAACTCCAATGCGTGGATTTGTATCTGACTTGCAATATTGAATCATGCTGTGAGAACAATTGATAAACCAACTTCGCATTTGCTTTTGCTGAACATGTTTCCTCACAGAAATTGCTGTCATAACAGGTAGACAATGCTTTATGCAGACGATTTTAGTTTTAAAATCATTATTTTTATATTAGTAGTAGAGTTGTCATAGTCTAAGGGCCTAAGAAAAATGATTAGGAAGAAGCAATATCTTTTATGAGATTAATAAATTCATTGGAAATGCTCAGTTCCTCACCCCTCAAAAACAATCCCAGAACAAAACCTCCCATTCACCAGCTTTTGATACCTAAACTCTTATTGTATTGATGCTATTTTTTCATTCATGGCAAAGTGGTCACTCAAATCCAAAGTTTAAAATAATCATAAGTACTTCAGTAGTCATTCAATGAACAAGTGTGTTTGGAACAACAGATATTTGACACAACTTGAACTGGAGGTGACCTGGTAGTGCCAATCTGCAGATAGTAGTTAGTTATATAATTTAATGGCCTTCACATTTTTCTATCTAGGTGTCTGAAGTAGGTTTCCTCTTTCATACAAATCTTGTGGTAACCTTTGCTCCCCAATGGTTTAAATCACATTCTTAAGGGATTAAACTGTTATGACAAAAGAGGAATGTTTAGATATTCTGCTTTGCAGCTAAAAATTTGTCAGATTAGAAATTGTGTATTTTATAATCTCGAGATCAAAGAAGCTTTCCATCAAAGCTTTATGTCTGCTATAATATTTTCCCAACCTTTGTTGAACCTGAATTGTTTTGGATTATCTCACATTGGGTTCACTGAGTATGCCTAGCCAAATGTGGGAAAAAGCTTCCTGCCAAACATTTTAAACATTTCACATATGTAGGGCAGAGGCGGTAAGCCACAGGTATTAGTTTACTGCAGTGGTGAAGCTTGCTTTAACAGTCTTTTTAACTCCACTTTTGTATAAGATGCTTTTTGAGACTAGTATGACAGATAAAACCCCACAGGGCAACTGTTTATCTTCCATTAGGAATACCATTCACTTTCTTTAACCTAGTGACCTAAGCACTCCTGTAAAGAGTCTCTTTTATAGAGTTTTTACATCTCAATGGATTAAGTATCATTTCTCTGCTGAGGAAAAAAAAAACACAATTCAATTTCTTTAGAAGAATGGTTTGTCAGAGCAGAACAGCTTTTGTCTTTATCCATCTTTAATTCCAGCAGTCATGATCCCCAAATACCCACAAAACAGTGATCATTCAAAGTTCAAATTGTCAGTTAATTTAAAATCCACTCACCGAGCTCCTTTATTTCAGTTTCACTACATATTTGGCAAGGCAATAAAATACCAAGAGGACAGAGGATAGAGGGTTTAGCTGTTCTCTGTGCTGTGCACTACCTTGATAGTCTTTAATGTTATTTGGCATAATCTTAGTGGAAAATGCGTATTTACAGTAATAACTTTTTTTCTGCTAATACCCAGAACATTATTGAGATGCGTATTTGCCTATATATTAAAAACACAATTGAAGTAAATCTGAACAACTTCCATGAAGAAATAATCAAAGAAATTGTTTAGACTTTTCCAAATTGGAATTGTCTTGGAATTCAGCACTCAGAGTGATGTGCATTCCCCAGGTTCCAATCAGTACCTTTTGGAAAAGCCAGACAGGTTGACTTTTTAATGAATATAATGAAAAGTAATGCCCAAACATACAGAAATATTAAGTGTCTCCTTTGCATTTGCTCTGTTTGGTTTATAAAAATGCAGCAATGGTTTTGACAAGCTGTTTGATGCTCTCACCTCTGTTTGCTTTTAAAAGACCTGCCTATGATGAGAGATCTAGCCCTGTGCTCAGATGCTGTGCCTCACAATATTTTAGGCAGAGGTTCAGAAACAATTTATTTTTGGTGGCACTTGCCTGAAATAAACCATTTTCCCTACTTTTAAAATCTAGGGTATAAATTTTTGTCTCCTGATTTTTTTTCTGCATTACTCTTGTCTAAGTATTTCACTGTTATAACTGGCTATTCTCTGTTCTCTGGCATGTCTTTATTTTATTTCCTTTTTATTAAGGTAAATAACCTGTTTTCTTGATTATTTTAGGTACTGTGCATGTATCTGCAGGATTTAGAAGTCATTTTACATCCCCTGTTCCATCTACACTATTTTAGGCCCTGATCATTTCAATTGCAGTGTGAAATGGCCCAGTTATTTCACTGGAGCTCTGCAAAGGTGGAGTAACTCACAAATTACAACTTGAAGTGCATTCCTGTTTCTACCCATGCTCAAATTCTTTCACTTTAGTCAGAGAGTCTATAAAAAGCACTGGATGTCTATAAAAAGCATTTGATTTTTTAACTCTTCATTATTTAATAGCATTTTTATTGATGTACTTGAGACTCCTTATAGAAATGACTACCAGTAGAGGAAGTCTGCTGAAAGCATAGTACATACTTGTCATTTGTTTTCCAAGGGATGTGCAGATATCATTAAAAAAGGACAATATCAGCAACTTCAGCTATTCAAGCCGAAGGTAAACTTGTAGTGTTTGTATCCTTTTTGTAAAAAAACCATGAAAAATACTTAGACAAAGGATTAGAATTTTTTTGTTTTCATATTAGATGATAACTGAAAGACAGATTCACCATATGTACACTGCTACCACATCAAATGTTAAAGAACTCTTTATCATCTTTTCCCCTTTTTTCACCTAATACCACCTTCTTCTTCCCAGTCTACTGCTGTCTTGTTTGTGCCTAGATTCACAGTTTAAAAGATTTGGGGTTTTTTTTGAATTCTAAGAGTGAAACTGTACTTTAGCTCTGAACTTGAAAGTCTACTACTTATAGACCATCAGTACTAAATATCAATCCCCTATATCTCCTGTGCTTATGGATTCAGGATGAGACATCCAGTCCTATAACAGCATCATCTTACTGTATGCCTTCACTTACTGGGCTATTATGTATGAGCTACAATGTTATCATTAACTAGCTAGTTTATTTTTTATCGCCAGAATCTTGTGATTTTTTGATATATGACAAATCTCTTGATCATAGTATGGAAAAACATACTGTAAGGCTTTGCAAATACTTACTGATTAGGAGAAAAACTGGCATTTGTGCAAGAAAGGCAAATTTTGCCAAAACAATGCGATTGCAGTAAACACAGTCTTCCCGTCTTTGTTTAACTACAGGAGCTCTAGATCCATTGTTCCTCATGTTCAGTTTTCTTTATATGTGATTTCCACAAAATTAAAAGGGCAGTTTTCAGACTGAAGAAATTACATGAATTAATATCTTACAGGGATGTTAACATATTAATGGAATTGTGATCTGGTAGATCTTGAAGACTAGAAAAAAAAAAGAATTTAGAGAAGAAAACACAACTTATGCCTGCTGGGATACTTCATCAGACTGTTTTAAAGGACTGAGAAATGAGATTGTACTTGCCCATGGTCAAGGGATTTCTGAACTAGAATATTAAAGGTTTGTTAGAATTAGGTTTCAAACAGTGTTGGGTGTTTCATGCTTGAGTGACGAAAAGACAATTATTTCCTAGCGTCTTTACTGCCTCTGGGCATGATTAAATAATGGAATTGTATTCTCAGAAAGATGCGGTTTATTACTTTTAACAGCTTTTCAAGTTGAAGTCTTTATAAATAAAAAGAGTTATAATTTAAAAAAGATAAAAACCATGTGCCATTTCATCCCCTTGAAACATGGAAGAGAAAGAAATGTGTGCAGCATATACAACCTTTAGCATGTAACTTTCTTGAGGTGTGTATTCTTGAGGGAAAGAAAATGTGATGCTCCGATGGCCAGAGGCTCTGCTCATACTTGCTTTGTTGTTTTGTTTCTCGGAGCAGTGGATTATGCAAAAAAGATGAGCGAACTGATTGGGGTTTGATGAATTTTGATAGTGACTCCACAAGTGGAGAATAAATTAGAAACACCCCATCCCCCTTTCCTCTCTCATCTCCCCTCCCCCCCCACCCTTCTCCCCACCATGTTCGGATACTTTATGTAGCTTTGCTGTTCCTGAATGTCTCCAAACCAGACTGCAGCATTTGCAAAGTCAGTCAGTCCCAGAGCACTAGCAGTATCCTGTGTCTGTACACTACTCGTAGTCAGCTCATCGTCAGGTGTCCTTTCTGGCCACAACAGTAAATCACGATACTGGGCCCTTGTGTTTCAGCCCATGGAAGAAGGGTTTGTGACCTTTCCTGTCTCCACAGAGGCGCTGTCAGGCTGGTTGGTCTCACACACAAGATTTGTTGTGTTGTAGGTGCGCTGAGACCATCCAGCAGAAATCAGCAGCTTTCAATTTATTAAAACTGGAATTTCCATTTAACATTTCCAGTAAAGGTGGACTCTTATATGAAAAACTAGTACAAATAGCACTGCATTTTTAAAAAAATTAATTTAATTTCTTTCATTCAGTAAAAAATACTCTGGACACTATTGTTTAAAACTATTTTGGTTATAGTTACCAAGTATTTTTAATACAGAAAAAAGCAGAGTGCTACCAAAAGGGATTGGTCTGCCCTTCTCCGTGGTTGGTCATTAATGTTTGTCCCTATCTCCTCTCCATGCCAGATTTAGCCTATGAGCCACCATATAAGGAAACCTGTTCGGAACAGTCCACCGTTAGTAAATTTGCAGATGACACCGAGTTGGAGGGGCAGTGTTGATCTGGTGGAGAGTAGGGGGGCACTGTAGAGGGACCTGGACAGGCTGGATAGATGGGCTAAATCCAATCATATAAGGTTCAACAGAACAACTGCCTGGTTCTGCACTTTGGCCACAACAACCCCATGGAGCACTGCAGGTTGGAGACAGAGTGGCTGGACAATGGCCAGGCAGAAAGGGATCTGGGGGTACTGATGGACAGGAGACTGAACATGAGCCAGCAGTGTGCCCAGGTGGACAAGAAAGCCAATGATGTCCTGGCCTCTATCAGGAATAGTGTGGCCAGCAGGACCAGGGAAGTGATTGTTCCCCTGTACTTGGCAGTGGTGAAGATGCACCTCAGTGCAGCCAAGTTCTGGGCCCCTCAATTAAGGAAGGACATTGAGGTGTTGGAGTGTATACAGAGAAGGGCAATGAGGCTACCAAGGGGTCTGGAGCACAAGTCCTGTGAGGAGAGGCTGAGGGAGCTGGGGTTGTTTAGCCTGGAGAAGAGAAGGCTCAGGGGAGACCTTATTACTCTCTACAAATCCTTGAAAGGAGGTTGTAGCCAGGTGGGCGTCGGTCTCTTCTCCCAGGCAACCAGCAGTAGGACAATAGGGCACAGTCTTTAGCTGCACCAGGGAAGGTTTAGGTTGGGCATAAGGAAGAAATTCTCCACAGAAACAGTGACTGGGCATTGGAATGGGCTGCCCAAGGATGTGGTGGAGCCACTGTCCCTGGAGGTGTTTAGGGAGGTATTTAAGACTAGATGTGGCACTTAGTGCCATGGTCTAGTCAAAAGGGTGATGTTAGGTCATAGATTGGACTTGATGAACTCAGAGGCCTTTTCCAACCTAGTTGATTCTGTGATTCTGTGAGAAAAAGCTTTCTGCTCTTCCTCTACATCCTCAAGAGTAATTTAGCTGGAACAGTTCCTTCTTTGAGCTTCTGTGCATTTTCAGAAACTCTGTAACTGGCAAAGGTGGGGGGGAAATGCAGCTGAGAAGAGGGAAGAGAGAATCACATTCTTGGTGCTTGGATGGATTTGAGCATAATATAAGCAAAATTGAAATTACTGATTTGTTCTGTTGGTTTTCTGCACTAAATTAGGGCAGCCATGAGGTAGTATGGCTCCATTTGCATCTTATCTAAAAGATTCTGTATGGTTGTTGTGTTCTTAGGATTTTGAATCTCTTTCAACAGGCCACAAAACCTTCACAGACTACCAGTTTTCCTTTCTAGTAAGTGAGATTAAGCTTTGTGACAGCAGCTCAAAAAGCAATACTTGTGTGTCCACTCTCCGACACATCATTATTCTGTGATATGTAACAAAACTCCCCTCTTTTTTATCAGATTGCAGAATTGTCCCGTTTGTACAACTGCTCAAAGTAAATAAATAATTGAGACAATACTAAGTGCAAATGTAATTGAAGCTATTCATTGTTTGGTCTCACATCAAGGAGAAAACATGTCAAAGGATTTGTCCAACCGGAGCAAGGTGCCAAAATCCCTAGATCTAACCTTGGCATATGGTATCAAGCAGATGTACTGGATATGAAAAATCACAGCTGCCAGCTAGCTGATAGCTACCTAAGAATCAGTCAGTGCTAATTTACTATTCCTATGCAAGATAAGATCTATGTGGTGTGTCTCTGGGTAACTAAAGCTCTATTTACATTAGGTTGATAAGAATGGATACCTTAGGGAGTGTCTTAGGAAAGATGTATCCATTTGTGACCGCAATCCACATGACAGTTAATTATTTAAAATGAACTCTGCTATTACTGCATCAGAAAACCACATCTGTAAAAGCAGGACTGAAGTGGCATCTTCTTCACGAGATCCTTCGAGACTTATGAAAAGGCAACTGTACCTGGAGTTTGAATCTTACTTTAATAAGGCCCTAAACTCTGCTGTGGAGTGCAAATGATCTTTAAAGTGAGGTAAGTTGGTCAGAGTAGCTGAACATTTTAAAAAAATAGCAAATAGAGTCCATGGTAGCTAAGTACAGAAGGAACATCCCTGGTGACATTTCCCTTAGTCATATTTTTCCTTCATCGCTTCACGCTTCTCTTTCAATGAAATTGTTCAGGTGTCAGCAAGGGTGGAATTTATTCCATTTATATTGTATTACAAAAAGCATTGATTTTACACTTGAAGTGATACGAATAAAGGTTTCTTCCATTGTGACTAAACTCCTCTTGTTTCTAGCACTTGCAAGTGAAATTAGCACTGTCTTGTCAGCCATAAAAAAAAAAAATCCCAACCCCCAACCAAAATAAACAAACCCCCACCCATAAACCCACCAAAAAGAAGAAACAAACAAACAAACAAAAAGAGAGAGCTATCGACCTCCAAATATAACTCCTTTGAGTCCAACAGGCCTGACATCTTCCACAGTGCCTCCTATCTATTAATTTGCAACATTTCAGTTCTTCCCTTTCCTACATCTTACACTTGCAAAAAAGCAACAATTCCCAGATATCTTAGAAAAAGGAGATGAAGATAGTCTATCAGATTCAGTCTTCCTTTTAAAACCAGTGTTCTCTCTAATGTGTACATTAATTAAATAAATGCATTTTTAATTGAAACACATGAAGCTTTCAAGTCAAACTGAGTTCATGTCCTCAGGCACCCTATTAATGGAATTTTGGAGTGACAGTGCATGCCAACCAGCTGGGTCAGGACCAACCATGTTAATACATCATCAAAGTTTTTTTTTTCTGATGGCACAAGCCATTGCAAATTCATTCTGAAAGAAAATTCTATCCATAATTCCTGGAGAAATAACATCTCATGAGATCTCAACAGATTCCACATGCAGCCGAGAAGATATTTGAATCAAGTTTGTCTGTTTTAAATGTTTTATTTTACAGACTGTCAAGTTTTAACAGCAGCTAATGATGTTCCTCAAGAAGTTTTGTCTTCCCTTCCAAGGACAGAGGAATCATTTATTGTTCTTTTACTTCAAAAGAACTATGCACAAGTGCATTATCTATGTGGAAAAATAAAGAGTTTCTAGTTTCTGGGATTCACTGATGTTATTCTTAGAGGACCAAAGTATTTTCTTCCTTTATAAAAAGGAGTAAGACGAAAACATCACAAGTAAACCTGAATAGATACACATCACAATGGGTTATCCTTATGCAAATACAAAGGACAGTCACCACAAGTAATATCCATACCAAAAAAAACCCCAACAAAACAAACAAAAACAGGCGCAAAAGGGTGGCTAATTCCCTTGCATTGTTGAGTAATGAAGCTTTCCTAGTTATGCACATGCTGCAGCTGCACATCCTTTTTGTTTCTTTTTGTATTGGCTGGGGTTGCTGGAGCCTGCTCTGTACCTTGTATGTGTGAGGAGCTCCCAGGGGGACTTAGCTTTAATGCAGGCTGGTTTCACAAGACTCATCTGCATTAGTAAACAAAAAAAGGCTAGAGAGTCTTATCTGGTCCAGAGGTAAACTGATGTAAGCTTACATATATATGACTACATTCTTTCTTTCCTTCCTCAAACTAGAATGGCTTTACCCCTGTCTGTTTGTAGGAAAATCTGGGGTATGTTGTATGCTGAATTTTCTCCTACATTGTTTGAGAAAGTATTCGTTCATGTGGGTCAAAATTGTATCGGGAACATATTTACAGCTAAACACTACAAGTGATCCCTGGCCAATGGGCAAACCCAATACTTTATGAATAGCAACACAGACTAAGAGTGGAGCTTTCCCTGAAGGTATCACTGTACCAGAGAGATTCTCGAGGGACAAATTACCTACATACTGCAAGATATGCAGACCTGAGCAAAAGCTCAGCAGCCTAAGTTCTCTTAAAGTATGGTCAGAAAAGGAAGTAAAATGCTGCTCTTATGCAAAATCGATGCCATTTTGTTAAGGAAAAAAATTACCCTTAGGTATAGGATAGCAGCTTCTAAGCTGTTCTTCATCTGATTTTGCAAAGAAAAAAAAATAAATCTGGTCACTTTCTTTTCAGTGAGGTCTTTTTCAAAGGAGACACTTTCAGCCTTGCCTACTGAATCTGGTAACATATTTATTCACCGAATTAATAGAGAAGTGGTTTGCAAATCTCTAACTTTCCCGATTGCAGTGTCCACCTCATCCTATACCTCTGTGACCTTCTGAATACTTAATATAAGAGGGACACAAAGCCTTTTGTGCTGGCTCTGAAAGGCATATTTGCTTGAGAACTCTGTATTACAGACCAAGTAAGAATGTGTGCTTCTTATATGCTGGCCATGTAGAAGGAAAGAGAATTGTTTTTTTTTTTTTTGTCAAAGGAAAGATCAGTTTGGTTTGTGAAGGAGATTTGTTCCCACGAACAGAAGATGGTTAACATCTAAGGTAATGGATCTTTGTGGAGCAGTATGCAGGACAATCCCATTGCCTACTGCTACTACCATTGGTCTCTCTCTCTGCTTAGCTTGCTCATCTCTCTGAATTTGTTTTAGGCTTCTATCCTCCTTTACAGAGGACCAAGAATTAGACTGAGTTCCAAAATGGCCTTTTCTGTCCTCAAAACCTTTCTCATACACTTTTTGTAATAATCTGTTAAGATACAGTTACCTTTATTAATACTTCGGAATGTAAATTTGCGTTTCCTTGCTGGACAATTGTTCAGGGGCCACAATGCATACAATTTATAACATAGAGGTTCATAATAGGAATGAAAGAGCAGTGACACAGTTCAGATTAATCTAGTTCAGCAACACTAGCCTTTAAGTGCACACTTAGGGAGAAGGAGAAAAACAACAAGAGTGCATGATACTTCTTTCTAACGCTCTCCTAGTCTTCAGTTACTTTCAGCTCAGGTATTTCCCCCAACATCTGTGGTTTGTCTATTTAGTAACCTTTTGTGAACCTTACTTTCGACTAGTTGTTTGGTTTCCCATGACCACATATATCTCTTGTATTGACCACATCCTTTGGCAGCTTGTTACAAAGGTTATCTGCATGTTACATGAAAAACTACCTTTTTCTTTCCTCTGAATATAATTCTACTGGGGTTTTTTTTTGGCAGCAACCACCTTTAGCACTAGAAGAGCAATGAGTAATGAGTCTCTGGCCAACACTATAGACATTTGTCTTATGATCTTAGACCACCTCTTTTCTGAGCTGTAGTTTTGAGCCTATTGTCATCCATACAAATAGTCTTTGAAGCTTGTTGACATGTACGTTTTCTGAGATTAGATGACTAGAGTACAAAATTAAAAGTCAGAGTGCATAGTAGATCTATATTCTAGAATAATATTTTCTGGTTTATTCTCTGTTTCTTTACCATTATTCATAGTATATGAATTTCTTTTTTGGCTGTCTCTGAATACTAAGTTGATGCTTCTGTGAAACTACTTATCAGGCCCTCAAGGTCTTGTTTCTGCAGTGTGATGAACAGATTATAGCTCACCTTGTATATCTGAAGGCAGAGTTTTTATCCTATGTTCACAATTCCATAGAATCATAGAATCTTAGGATGGTTTAGGTTGGAAGGGACCTTTAAAGGTCATATAGTTCCACCCCCCTGCCATGGGTAAGGACACCTTTCACTAGACTGAGCTGCTCAAAGCCCAGTCCAACCTGGCCTTGAACACTTCCTGGGATGGGGCATTCAGAGCATCTCTAGGTAACCTGTTCCAGTGCCTCACCACCCTCACAGTAAAAAAATTCTTCCTAATACCTACTCAAAACCTACCATCTTCCAGTTTAAAACCACTACTTTTTGTGTTTTCACTACAGGACTTGGTAAAAACCCTTTCTGAATCTTGCTTATAAGCCTTATTTATATATTGAAAGGTCAAAATAAGGTCTCCCCAGAGCCTTTTCCTCTCCATTTTCAGTTTTTCTACATAGGAGAAATTTTTTCCTATTTGTATTCTTCTGGCATTTTGTTATCCAGTTACTCAGCCCTATTAATCCAAAATTCCTCATATTTGACCTTGTTCTCACTATCTTGAATAAAGTAGTGTTATCAATTTTTTTCATGGGAAATGTTTTGTTCAAATGACTTAATTAATATAATAATAAAACTGATTTCAAAAATTTGCAAATAATAAATAGTTAAATTTCATTAAAATTGATATCTATGAAATTTTGTAGTTCAAGTGAGTCATACTAATAAAGTGAGCATAGTGATTTTTGATTTCTGGGAAAATAGGAATAAATTATTATTCTAACCCTACTAGCAAAAAATGTGAGGATTTTGGAAGTGTGCAGAGAACCTTGTTTTTGACTTTAGTTCCAGCAACAAAGGGGGTTTAATTTTCTTTGTGTTAAAAAAATATTTGTTGTTAACACACACATTTGTGTCAAAGTGAGTTTTCCTAAATATAGCTGGCAGAAAGAGATGTCCTTTGTTCACAAAAAAAGTGCTCCAATTGATTTGATATATTTACTGTGCACTAGACAATAATCACCCATCTTGCATGGTAGTAATGTGTTTTGTACCATACTCAACACGTATCAGTAAGAAATTCCAGAGAGCCCAGTCTTGTCAAGACCTAAATTTTGCATTAGCACATAATTTAAATGAAGGGTTTGTACATGGAAAAAGGGGCTGCCTGGGATATTGGGGTTGTCATGGTTAAACTGAGTCTCTGTGCTGCAAGCAAGGATCAGTCAGCTACAACCCCCTCTGTCTCTCTAATGTCTCCTCTTTCTCCTCACCTGCCTTGACCTCATGCTTTGTATGACAGCTGTGGAAATTCAAATTGTCCTGCAAACCTTCTTTCTGCTGGCCAGCTGGCAGTGTAGACCAGGACCAGGAGTGCCAGAACCTTACAGATGTATGTGTATTGCTGCCTACCCATCTGTAGCATATGCCATATGCCAGTCCCTGGAGTAAGCTGAGGAGAAGATCCATCTGAAATGAAACTCTTTTATCAGAACCTGAAAGTATTCCTTCTCACTTTCTCACCTTGCTCCTCTGATCTTTTCTGCTAGTCATTTATTCTCTGCTCACTTCATCTGTGCACTAGGAATCATATCTAGAAAATTAATTCAAGCTTGAGGCCCACTGCTACATTTTTTTAGTAAGTATAAAACATTCTGAGTGACCTTTTGAGTAGAAGGTGTGGCAAGTACCACTTGTGTTGAGTAAATAATGTAAACGTAGGATTTACTGCTCCATGGGTTCAGACAAATCTGTTCAGGCAATTTACAGTTGATTTGATTTTCTTTCCCATGAGGTCAGCACAGTGCTTACAAGGGGGTTATGAGGAACAAAAGGTTAATTCAAAGATATGGTCAGTTCTGTCTTACTAAAATAAGCGTGTCCATCTAAGAACACATGCATCTTCTAGACTAAGTTATTTAAAACATTTGCTTCCTTAAGTAATGGTTTTCCCCTTAAAAAGCAAAGGCAGATATTTCTTCACTTCCCAGATTTCTGAACAGTTTAAAATAGAGGTGGCAAGAAACCAACATGCTTAGTAATGTGCAGTGGCACTCTGAAGGCAAACATGAACAATAAAAATATCCTTCTGCACTGTCAGAGCTGATCACATTTGACTGGAATATGGATTTCGTTATATGTTAAAAGATGAAACCTTCTGCCATTCTAAAAGTGCACCCCTCACCACAGGAGGAAGGAAACTATGCAGAGAGAATTCAGGGCAGATGTGTTTTATTTTTAATGTTAGATGAAGTTGAAAAAAGAATTGTGACAGTGGAGTAAAGGTCTTAGAGCTCTCTTACTCTGACCTGTGTACATACCTCTTCTTGTTTAGCCTTTTTACTCAACAGGAAAAAAGTCAAGGCTTCTGAGTTCAATGATATATTAAATTTTTATTGCTCATAGGACATTCTTCTAAGTAGATCTTAACTTAATTTCCAAGGAAAAAAAATTCTTTTTATTTGTTCTACATTCACTTTCTGTCTTTTCTGAGTGTTACTTACCTTAAAACAAAACTTAACAAAACATAATAGACCAAGAAGTCCAACAACAGTGCTCTTCTGGAATTCTTGACCTGTCTCTTCTCTTGGTTGTTCCCTGTAGAGTGGATCTGGATGATAAACCATATATTGAAGATTTCACTTATAAATTGTAGGGCTACTCATAGTGCCTAACCTCAAGTTTCTAACTTAAAAGCTCAAAATTCCTACTTGGGGTGTCTCATTCTCTGTTTTGGTTGTACAGAAAGCATGTGATCCACTAATGAAAGTCTACTAATTGCTCCTAAACTGCCTTCCCCAAATAAAAGTGGGAATCCCTTCCTTCTCCAATACTCTAATTTTTCTTCACTTACCCAGTAGTACAAACTGTCATGGAAAGCCAGACGCAGGTGCTTTCTAGAGCAATAACAGTATTGGTAGAGATTCTATTTCTCTTCATCCCCCTGCCCCCCTTCAAATATTTATATTGAATATATCAAATTTGTTTGCATAACTCTGAAAAGTTGCCATCTGGCAATCTGCTGTCTGGATTCATGGCAGAGTGTTTTTTTCCTGCCAATTTCAAGCCTTTGTTTTAAAATCTGTGCTGAAAACAACCCAATTCTCCTTCCCCTGAAGTCAGTGGCAGAACTCCCACTAGTTTCTGAGGGAGAAGGATCAAGCCCAGACAATGATGGAAGGTAATTTAAAAAAAAATTCAAAGTATCATCAAAGGAATTGCACTCCTAATTCTATTTGTCGCTGCTTTGAAAACATAATGGCAAGGTTTTGCATATATCAGTCAATAGCTCTAGGCAACGTGAAACCATCTGAATTAACTACTGTACTTTTTTTTTTTTCTTTTTAATAATAAATCCCCATGGGAAAAAAAAGAAAAACATTTGAAACAGTGCATACAATACCATGTTTTCTTTTCTGAAAGCTAAAAGAAGCTGCTAAGTAATTCTATTATTCATCACTCAATAAATAGAGATTTTCTGGAGCAGGTTGAATTATAGGACATAAGATCATAGCCATGCAGCTTAGGCTGAAATCCCATCAGATATCATAACTAAAAAGAAGGTGACTTGAGCCCCAGGGATAAAATAGGATGTTTAAGAAACAAGTGGTGATTCACCATGGTCTAACTCCTACAGAAATCTTTCTATTTATTTTAGGTAGAGCTGGATCACTTTTTCCTACTGTTTTCTTCAGTGCCAAATTTGAATTATGCCAAGTTTCTATGTCCCTATGGCTAGACACAAAGCTGAAGCCTGATGACCTCTGATCATAGAAATGTGCACATTGGTCCTTTCCCAGGGTGAAAAGCTGGCCTCTGTGTTCTGGCCCCTTTCCAGGTGAATTCCAGTCTGCATCCCTGGAGTTGTCCTGTATTTTAGCCATGAATAAATATGTATTTAATTTCCTTTGTTTGAAACTGTTGCACAGTGTTACTGGTACAAAATGGCTGTGGTATTCTGCTCTGACATAGCTGTGTGTAACTGGGAAGGAAAGAGATACCTGCTGAAGTCCCTGGGCTTGTAGATAGCTGTTATTATTATAAATGGTACTGACCTTTCCTTCTCTCCTGCAGACTGCCATTTTCAGCCTAACCCCAACATCACAACCCTCACCCTCCCATATAGATGTTATCTGAAAAGTAAATTCTGAGCAGATGTTCACAGTACTTGCTACCAGCAATCAAGATTAACAGAACATTGAGTTAAGCAGGACACAGTCTACAAAGAAAAAGCAGAACAAAAACACTGACTGAGATGAGAGGTGGGAAAGTCACCTGCCCCAAGCTGAGTGCAAGCCTTAAGGTATGGTTGGTACATAGTCCTTCTTTTAAAAAACTCTCACCCTTACCGTGCCTGCAGGACATCAGGCATTTTGGCATCACTATTATTTTTACTAATGGACTAGTTCTGCATTTAAGTGATGGAATGTGAGCCATATTGGCTCCCCACAGGGAAAAGGAAAACACTATATGTGTTTATATGCCAGTTAAACATCTGGAATCAGTGTGGATGAAGCAAAGAAAACTTCAGTGTGAGGTTGGGAGCTGAATTTTTGAAAAGTGAAGATCTAAATGTTTGAAATTTTGCTTTCAATTGCATTTTCACCTTCATTATCTCCCTTATCACATATATAAAATTGTTTCATTTTAAGTACAAATAAACTGATTCTATGCAGAAATGTAACAATCAGATCCTGCCATTTTATTCAGGTAGGTAGTATCATCCACTTTTTTTGTGTGTCTTTGATGTAGGAAGCCATACACAGCCTAGCTGCTGGGCTGTAATTGCACATTATTTCCTCAAACTTTCTGTGTGAAAGGTGTGTAGCAAATGCAGGACATTGCACCTGACTCCAGGCTGGTTTTTACATGTGAAATCCTTGTGGGTTTCCTCTGATTCTTGCAAACACAATGATGTTTTCTCTCTGAAAGAAAATAAAAATATCTCAAACTGTCTTGGTGATAGAAAAACCTAAAACAAAACTGTCAGATTTAATCCAGTCAAAGAAAAGGCAAACATCTGAGAACTACAAAGCTGGGATCTTAGTGCAAAGCTGGATGTATTTGGACATGGATTTGTATTCTTTCACATTTTTTCTCAGGTTGTAAGCATATCCTGAAGTATAGGAATGGAAGTAATGTTACTGATATAAGATTAAGAAAAAAGAGTTTTGTTCCCACTGCATGCTAGCTCTTACAGCAGCTTGGATGTAAGCTTTCATTTCCTGTGGCACTAGGAATTGTGTATGTTCTGGGGGGATCAACAAGCAGAGTTATTCAAGGGAGACAGTGTGCTTCGGTAGTTGCAGCAGGGAACTTTAAAAGGTCCTGGCCTGGTTTCAGCATCTTTCTGGGTCATTCTTTCACTCTGTGACCTTAGATGACTCATTTGACCTCAGTCAAACAGCTGCAAAGGCAGGTAAAGGAGCTCCACACTGCAGAGGAGGTACAGGATCTAAACTAAGACTCCCTGGGGAAACAACTACTGTATATTGAGCTGACAGCATTTGAGATTTATGAATGTAAAAAATGTTGAAAGGTAAATCACTTCTAGTATCTGATTATGAAGCAGTGGCCATATATTCTCCTTCATGGATCATTTCAATGTCCACACTGATAGTATTAGCTGTCGTGCCCTTCAAGTGTATGGACTTAAGCTGCCTAAATGATGATGAGTTAGCTAACAAAGATAACAAGTATTTAAAGAAGATAAATTCTCTCCCAGCTGGACTCTGGATGGTCAACAAATACACAGCCTGCAACATTTTAGTACAGCTTTGCTTAAGCCAGGCAACGTGACAGACTGTGCACTGTCAGGCTCAGTAGGCCTCCAGTGCATTGCCAGACAGAAGGCAGAGTGAGCCAAGTGTGTCCTCCTACCTGGGAAGAGGCCATATCCACCAGAGGATGGGCTCAGGAGTGTCCTATGGAAAATCACATAGTGAAAGTCACTGCTAGAATGTATGAACATGACTATTTGGAAGTTAATGCTGCTGTGCATTCACTTTCCTCACCATGATTCCCCCCTCCCCCTCCCATTATTTAGCTTTATTCATTAAAATATTCTGATATAGTTATAGCCAAATATTCAATAAATATTAATTCTTCATTAAAAGGCATCCATTTTCAGCCCTTGGTGCTGCCTCATGTCCTATGAAGGACAACTGGCAATTGCTAGAATGAGATGTGAAATATTTAGGAATAATTTTAAATTTATCTGAATTGAGCCTTAAATTGGATATTACGACAATCTTTATCTCAGCTGACACAGGATGTTGCTAGGAAAAGAGATTGTGCAACATTTGTATGGTGTCTTGAGTATAAAATCTCAGTGACTGAGCTGGAAAGATCACCTCTGGTGAGATTTAACATTCAAAATATATTTTGAAAATGTAACGTCATTACTGTATAGTTAGTACAGGCAAGCCTGACAGAGTTCAAGAAGCGTTTGGATGATACTCTCAGGCACATGACATAACTCTTGGTGATGGTCCTGTGCAGAGCCAGGACTTGGACTCTATGATCCTTGTGGGTCCCTTCCAACTCAGTATATTCTGTGATTCTGTGATACTGAGATCTTCATAAGGTTTGCCGTGAACTCTTTTCCCCTTCCCCACTACCTTCCCCCCTCCCTCATTCCTCCACTCCTCTCTTCCTTTTCCCTTTTGCTTCCCCTTTTCTTCTTCCTCTTTCCTCTTCCCCTTTACCTTTCCCTCTCCAGCTCCCTTTTGTTTTTATCCTCTCATCCTCCCACCCCCACACTTTCTTTCTGTTTTTCTTTTCAAAGAGGGAGGATGGGTGACGAGGAAATGTATGTAATTTTTTTTTCTCTTGGTCTTTGTTTTCTCAGGCAGGTTTCTTCTTTCCTGATCTGATTTCAGTCAGAGATCATACCACGAATCATTGGTTCTCATTTGGGGTTTCTAGTCTAAAAGAATCCCACAAAAACAAACTTCAAATACAAATTTGGATTCGGTTTATGAAAGTCCAATATTGGAAAATCTACAGAGGTTTACTTTGTTCTAAGCTACCACTTAAAGATAGCCATTAAAAATTCTGGGAATCTTTAAATGAGTTTTTTGCACAAATAGATTTTTTTGTCAGATTGTAATTCCATGTATTTTTAGGCTTTTGTTGTTTATCTTACCTTGAAAATTATATCCACACACAGCATAAACTTCTCAGTGTTCTATGTGGGGAAAATCTTGAGTTGGCATATTTTTCTTTGTTACTTAGTTTAATGAATTAGTTTTCTTGTTTGTTCATTTTATGATTACTTCTTATAAAATTAAACCTTAAGATTTTTTTTTTTTTGACAGCAGAGGACAACCTGATTGATGGAATTTACCTTCTGTGAAATCGAACAATGGTTTAATCCTGGAGAGGAAGCCTGTGATATATTATTACACATCTTAACACAAACACCTTTTTATCATATGGTGAAAGATTTTCACGGTTCATGTACTGAATTTTACAAAATGCGTAGGTATAAATTTCTCTAGAGGGACTGTGTAAAAATACTGTAGAATTTAGGAATATGTTCTGTTACATATAAATTTGCTGGAAGGAGTGAGTATGTGCGCATTTGAAATTGGATTTGGTGGGCCATACATGCCTGCATGCATACACACACGCACACAGACACAGACACAGACACACACACACAGACACATAATTTGCTCAGATAACATGCATTTGCCCTATTTAGCATAAAAAAAATGCCTGTATTCCAGACACATCCTGGACTGAAGTCAACAGAATCAGCAGTCATTTTCAAAGCTAGGACAGGACAACAGTAGTGCAGAGTACTAGACTTAGCCCCCCTTAACATTTGTCTTTATCTGATTATGGTTACTGGGCATGGCTACAGTACAAACAGGTAGTTATAATGAAGTAACAGATCCACTGATAGTGATCTACTTAAGCAAGACAAAACTTTTAGAGAGCCAAGAGTAACATGACTCTTCTGGAGTGTGCTACTTCAACCAGGCATCACGAAATGCAGCTTCCATGGGTCAGTAAAACAAAGAGATACAGAAACTGTGTTCACCCATAACATGAGTCACAGAGTTCAAGTCTTTTGTGTAAACAGGTCATCCAGAGAAAGAGATTAAAAATGCTCATCCATATTTTATTTGATAAGATCTAAGATTTTATTTTTTTATTCGTTTCTTCCCCCCCTGTTTTGTTTCTCCTGGAAGAAAGAAGGCATTCTGAAACATACTTTGCTTCTCCAGTCATAATGGTTGACAATACTATCTGAAATTATTTTGATTCTTGAAATGAGATAATACTGCTTCACATGATGGAATGTTTATAAAAATGTGTTTTAATATGACTAATATATACTAATTTCTGTCATAGTTAATGTTGAACTCTTGCAGTCTTATGTCAGAACAGAAGCTATAAGTAATGTGTATTGCCACTAAATATGCCAAATAAAAATAATTAATTGTAAAATTCTCAGCAAGGTTTATGATTTTGCTGTTTGGGAAAAAGATAATTTTGATGACATTTTTTCTAGACAAGAAAAGTCTTTTTAGTGAGGAAGCACATAAAACTGGCATAATGCATATGTCATCATATGTAAGGATAACGTATCAGATTAACTAATAAAGTTTTAAAAAAGAACCCATTTTCAGATACCACTAATCATAACTTTTGAGGAAGGAGACCTAAAAAACATTTTGGGTTTATGGAAAAAAAATCACTTTTCTCTAAGACTGTTGCAATTTGTGTATCCTTAAAAGTATGATGGGGACAAGATGCACACTGAAACTGAAGGAATTACTTACCTTCCTGTGGAGAAATTAACAAACAAAAGTAATTAAAACATAAACCTTGCAAGATAGTTACCTGAGGACACAACCTAAAGCATTTGGATGATTTTATTGGTTTAATAGTATTTCTCATATGACTAAAACTGAGCAGTGGAGGTAGGTTAAGTCATCCTTATTAAAATCACAGAGTCACGGGATATGCTGAGTTGGAAAGGACCACAAGGATCATCAAGTCTGACTCTTGGCCCTGCACAGGACCATCCCCAGGAGTCACACCATGTGTCTGAGAGCATCATCCAAATGCTTCTTGAACTCTGTCAGGCTTGGTGCTGCGACCACTTCCTTGGGGATCCTGTTCCAGCACCCAACCACCTTCTAGTTGAAGAACCTTATTCTAATATCCAACCCAAACCTCGCCTGACACAACTTCAGGCCATTCCCTCAGGTCCTGTCACTGCTCACCATAGAGAAGAGATCAGTGTCTGTCCCTCCTCTTCCTCTCACTGGGAATCTGTAAACTGCAATGAGATCTCTTCTGCAGGTTGAACAATCCAAGTGATTTCAGCAGCTCTCCATGTGGCTTGCCCTCAATGTTTATTGATTTTTTGTTAAAAATATTTTCTTTTGTTTTTTACTTATTATTGCTTGAGAAAGTACCATTGAGTAACTTTCAACATGTATGTAAAGAGAAACAGAAAGTTCCAAACCTAAATGGAAAGTATTGCCTTATAAGTTGTAATGTTTCTATGATTTTTCATTAAGACTTTTGAGAGACATAGGGTTTTCAAAAACATTGTAGAAGCATTTTTCTGAGAAAGGACCAAGGTAACAATTACAGAGTTTGTTAAGTAATAAACATCTAGGCAGACTGACAACACCTGAGAATCAAGATTTTCTCTGTGCCCTAATTTTCTTAGAATAATAAAGGTTTATTGATTGAGTGATAAGTTGTACACTAATAGTAAGCAGAACTGGACAAGCTGCTTTTGCTTGCCTTTGTCTCCTAATTTTAAGCAAAGAAGTACTGGCATTTCTGAATTGCAAGAAGACTTAAGTAGCTTGTATAGCTTGTGATCGCACTTCAGTGCAATTTCCTGTACAGTGGTTGCAGCAGTTAAGGAGGGCAGTAGTTCATAGCAACCCTAGGCTGATCCTAGCTGAAAGCATGAGTGTTTATCAAACAAAAAAATAGCTCAGAGTTTATGGGTAGCCTCTGTATATGAGAGGTATCTGACTGAAAGGCATAGAACTATTTTTTTCTAGCTGCCCTATGGAGCCTGGTCCCATAGAGGATTTGCCTACAGAAGAGATTTTCAAATTGCTTCCTCAGTGCTTGCACCCCTCATGATATCTCATCTTGTCTCAACTCATCTTGTCTCCTCTCATTTCATCTAGCTTATCTTATGCTTTTAAATGAGAAGCTTGTTTTCCAATCCCTGCAACTGATTAAAAAAAAAAAGAAATTAAAATATTGAGAATAAAACTGGTGTAATACTACTTACTGACAAATCTGTATGTCTGAAGAAGAACCACATGCTTAAAATTTTATAAATTACTATGTGGAGGGTTAGAGGCACATCCTGTGGATACACTGTAAGATATGTCCAGAATACCACTGTTCCTAGGATATCGCTCCCACGCAAAAAATGCCTTCAGCCTCATGGCTGTGGCATATCTGTGTCTCTAATGGGAACTACAGACAAAATTGCTCTCAGCTGCATTAAAAATAGTTCTCAAGTATTTATCTTGTCATAAGGTTTTAATTTGCGTATATGCAAGAATACAATTTTATCATTATTTATTTCCAAAATTAATAGTTAATTCTCTCTTTATGTTTATTGATATCACTTCTAACAAGAACAGATCTTCAGATCAGTCCCCATAATTCTCAAGAGAAATATTTATTTAAGAATTTCTTAATGAATAACATTAAAGACTATGTTATACAATATCTGCAAGGACTTTGCGATGGAATGAGTCAGAGTAACAGAGTCAGAGGCTCGCTTTAGGATTCCATTACTTATGTAGGTTGAAACTTAGAAGCTGCATTGAACCATCAGCCAACATTTGAAATTAAACATGTTAAAATTAGTTTTCTTTCTGAAAGCTAGGAGAGCTTCAGAAACCTATTCTTTTGTATTTCTCTTCATTGTTTTATTGCTTTTGGCTTCAGCTATAAGCAGGCATGGCTTGGGAACCATATGTATGTATGCAAACACATACAGACATGTATTTCTATATTTGTATTGGATATTGAGCTTTTTGTATAAAAGGTTTCTGTAAATAAAATGCCCTTGACAGTGACTCAGGAATTTGAATGGTCTGAAGTTTTCACCCAAGTTTCAGTTTTTTCCTGAAACATGTTCTTATGAAGATCATCAGAGCCACAACAGATCACTTCTCTTATTATCCAAGTCAATAAACTGAAGAAGTCTGAGATTCCAATAAGTGCATATTTTTGAAGTTCTAAATAATATTGTTGTACCTGTTGGTAATAATCTGTGCTTTTCTAGTACTCTTATTCTGCATCTGCTCTGGAACAAGAAATGTAAATTGCAGGTAATATAAACCACAGCAAATCAATTCTCACTCTATCTTACAAAGTCAGTTAGGTTCTATCCATTTTCTATATGTAGGGTATATCTTGCTAGTTCATATTTTCCTAGTAAAATTATTTCAATAACATAATTTTGCTACTGAGTGTTTTAAAAAAAGCCTAATATCCCCAGTGAACTTTCTAGATGTGTGAATTCCTATTCTTTATAATAGAATAGCATTATGAAGCAGAAAAAAGCCTTTATAACTATGTGAAAAGCTTTTAGGAAGGTACTTTGTAATTGTTAGTTGTTTTTAATAATAAAAAGATTTTGTTGACTTGCTATAAAGACATTTTGACATGAAAAATAATTTAGCAACAAAAATGTAATTTTGATTAAAATCAAGTTTTATCAGAGGTTGCAAGGGGCAATTTCCTGATTAAGCTGGGAACATTTTGTTTTTCAAAAGCTGCAAGCACACTGTTTAATTGACTCTTTGTTTAACCTTTTCTACTCCTTTCAAATATATTGTTCTCAGTGGAGAACAAGGAGAAAATGGCAGAATGCAAGACATGGTACTTACCAGCTAGGTCTCCAGCAAATACTTTGCAGGAATTTTGAGGGCCTCATAGAACAGTCTAAAACTCCTCACACTAAATATTTTTTTTTTTTTTTAAATTCTGTGGCATAAAATTTTCTGATGTTGCATATTTTCAATAAATCAAAACCGAGTAAGAACTTATTTGCTCTCTGTTAGGTCCTGGGTAAGCCCAGAAAGAAAATGAACATCAAGCCACTAACAAAGGATATTTAAAGAAAAATAGTTTCCTACTGATACCATTAAGTCTGTAGAATTGTTTTTATAAGGGTACATATCTATGTCCTATCGATTTTCCCTAGAAGTATTTCTACAAAGAAAACTATAAAGTGTTAGAATTTGTCTTGAGAAAACAACCAGTTTTTGAAACATTTTTCAGCATAGCTGCTTATTCTAAATGTGTATATGATAATTTACCTGAGCTACCAGTTATCAGCTTCTAAGGGAAAGTTTATCCTAAAATCAGTAAGAAAATTTGCATATATTGTGGAAAAGCAGAAAAAATTGTGATCTGAAAAATGTATTTATCTAGTTACTTACAGTTTGATGTAACTCTTAAAGGAAAATTATTTCAAGTCATAGGATTTGGTAAAGAGTATTTTGAATAACTAATTAAATAGTTATTAGATTGGACAAAAGACCTGACTCCTTATAAGCCAAAAACTGCATTTCAACAGCTGTTGTTTTATTAGTACTTCTAAAAAGATTTTCTGTTCTCAAACAAATTCAAGAATGGGAATATATATAAATAATGCAAGTGTTCATGAACATATATTTTAAAATTGAATAAATATAAGGTGTATATAACTATTCATGGAAGCAAAGCATCAGGAAATATGTTATTCTAGACCTAGAATTAAATTCATTGATTGTCCAAGTCACGTTTCTGTGTATCCATGCCTCACTTACACCTTCTGTAATATAGTTTTTATTTCTGTATTGTGAAATTCAGTCAGATCCACTTGGATATTGAATGATACTGTGTAAATCCTGAGCCTAGTGTTGTATAAAGACAGTGAGGGAAGTTTTAAGGCAAGCCACAAGTATTTCAAACTCTGTAAAACTGTAAGGCCATATGTTTGTTTCATTTTTTTTAAAAGTTATTTTGAGTTTGTTTTACATTGAATACAAATAATGAATGTAAAACACTCCTCAACCTGTATCTGGATACTCAGCAGTTAAATTTCTTTGCTGATGATGAAAGTGGTTGTTGAGAGACAGAACAGAAGTGGCATGGGTGCACAGCCTTTAATATTCTTGTAATAAGGCAGTCACAGATCTAATCTTGTTGCTGATTACATTTTGAAGGGGTTTGCCCAAGAACACTACAAACAGGAACTGGCTGGAAACTTCCTAATGAGACATTTCCTTAATCAGAATATCTATGAGTTGTGATGAGTAAAAGCCTTCCATTTGGACGCATTCTCTCATGAAGGGGAGAATTTATGTTGACAAGAAACACTAATTACAGTGTAGCTAAGTGACCCAGGGGTTCTCTTGGGATGTTCACTCCCTACTCTGCTTCTGTTTGTGACACATTTCATTGGAGAACAGTAACCATTTCTCTCAGGCCACGCTTATCTCTCTCAAAAACATCCACTGCTGGTTTTTATAAATGGTAGTAAGTCAGACAAAACCCACCTGTTCAAGCTGGCAGTTTACATTGGAAGCAGGGACATAAGGTAATTCTAGGTTTTAAATGAAGACCCCAATCACTGGGCAACTGATTTTATCTGGGAATATCTCTGGGAATGTCTCTGCGTGTCTCTGGGATTGCACATGGAAAACTAATAAAAAAGTTAAAATGCAAAATCAAATACTAAATTTGTCATCAGCTCTAATAAGAACTTGCTTTTCAATAGAAGTTTTGAAGCCTTTAATGCACAAGGGAAACCAACATGATCAGCAGGAAACACTTAGCTTCTTGAAAGGTGTTCGATTTGCAGCTACACAGATTTCCAGCTGGAATGTCTCTGATAATAATTAATTTCCCCCTACAGCACTGTTTCCATTCCCTTGCTGGGAAGAGCACTACAAAGCCTGGCTCTGCTGTAGAATCTGGGAACAAAGACAAGACGCTCATACTTCTCCCTGCCTTTTTCTCAAAACTAAACTCAGGTGGAAATTTCGCTCCCTGTACATTGCTTTGATTAATGAGATGATATCAAGTTCAGGGCTAAATACACTGTAGTGTTCATAAAATGTTCGATTTACTGGAACTCTTGTTCTCTTGATGGTTAATACGAGTGCAATGGGCTGCCATTCCCAATTGTTTTGTCACATCTTTGCTACAGAAACAGAGCTTGTGTTGGAACTGAGACTCACTTTAATTATTGAATTAATACAATTTCATGGTTGATATGCTTCTTTCTCACCTCTGGGTTTTATATTTACTGGTCTGCTGTGATCTTTTTCCCTATTGGTGCAAGTGAAAATTAATGTGTTTGCTTGTTGCTCATGCATTACTTTGCATAACAATCCAAAATTAAATTTTACCCAAATAAACAGAGTCTCGCAAAAAAACCCTTTCCCCTTCAGTTACTTACAAATTTAAAAATAAGCAAGACATCTTTCTTTTCAGTCACAGGCATACATTTCTAGTGCAGGATACTCACATCAAAACTGTTTGTTATCTATTTCAGTTTTATGTTCATTTCTTGAAAACTGTGTCCCAGATTACTGAGGCATAGGAAATGTGAACCTGGGCCCTGATTTGTCTCTGAACAAGTTTGTTTGTGCTATAACCTCTTCAACGAAAGTAGCAAACACAGTTTAGATTGCAGAGTATTAAAGTATTCACAATGTTTAGATATCCAGAACATTTAAGCCTTCATCTGGCAGAATTCCCCATCAGCTGCAGTAAAAGAAATTGCAGGGGAGGGGTTATTGTTCTTGTCTTTTTAAAATTACCCCCCCTCTTTTCAAAGTCCTCACAGTTTAACAGGCTGAGACTTAGCAGAGAGAAACTTATGGTAGATATGTGACAGCTTATCACTTCCTTGCAGCCTGTCACCTTTAAGCCAAATAACTTCCTATCATGTTGATAAACTTGTCTAAGAAGGCAATACATTGCAGAAAAGGTGTATTCATGGTTATGGAAAACTGAAAATGTGTGATTATAAAAGTATACAAATTAGCTCTAAAAATAAAGCATTGAATCAAAACCTTCTTCCACACTAGCGTTTCTTGCTTTGTTCTCATCTACTGTCTTATTCCCTATTGCACTATGTTCTTATTTCATTCTCATAATTTTTTTCCCCCTCAAATTGAGGAGAGATGATGTCCTCAGCTGACCTGGAAGAACATGCAAACAGCATAGCAATTAACATATGGAGAAATGAATAGCTATTGAGTAACATAATGATATGTGGAAGTAGGATATGCTCCTTTTACTGACCGGTTATGCTCATATGTAAGCATTTTTTTGCAAGGCCATCATAATCAAGAAGTCTTTTAGCTATTATTGTCTTCCACGAATTTGTCCCCTGTAGGCCATTTAGGGTAGTAGGGGTAGTGAAGGGGTGGCCTCCCTCTACTACCCTCTCTTCCATTTTGTGAATCAGTTGGGCTTTTTCCCCACCTGAAACTGTTTGGTATGGTATGATCCCATTCTGTTAGTAATTCCAGTGAAACCAAACACCTTTTGATCAAGAAAACTATTTAGTATGTAAATACCCTCATGGTCATCTGACACCTGAAGGGAAAAAAAAGGGGAAGAGAGTGTCTTATTTGAAAAATTAATTCTCTCACAGTCCTTTATTCTCCAAAATTCCAAATTCAGACAGATTATGAAGAGAAATACAAAAGAATAGGTTTCTGTAGCTTTGAAAACTTTATACTCATTTACTTACTACTGAAATTATTTTGCAGTTGGAAATGTTCAGGGTCAGATGGCCTCCTCCTCATCATTTACTCTGGGGAATATTTAGTTTCGTACAGAAGTTATCCTTCAGAGTTATATGACATTGAACTTCCTTCAGGAAGAGGGATTTCACATTTGAATAACAGTTGCCAGGTTTACTTTGGGGTTTGTCTTGCACTTGTTGAGCTTAATACAAGGGAGACACACCACACTGTGTCAGTACAACTGAACTTTTAGTAGCCTTGTTGACGCAGGAAATCCACATTTTGTATATTCTTTCTTTCTGAGTACATATTGAAAGTACATTTTTATAAATGGATTCTATACAATAGGAAGTGTTTTCAGAGCCAACAAAGACCTTGGGAAAGTTAATGTTTTGCTATTATTAACTAATCAAGAAACTGTACTCTCTGCTCGTTTTTCCATGCAATGAATCATAATTATTTTGTTGTGGGGTAACATTTAATTTTTATGGTACATTACCTGATTATGAATGTAATGGAATTTCAATGGAAGATCAGGCAGAATCTTCAGGGACAATATTTTAAGATTTTTTTAATTGCAGGTCTTTATTAAACTTTCCAGTTTAGGTTCTTTTATATCACAGCAAACCAATCATATGCCAAACATTTAGACTGATGACAAGAATATTCTATGCTAGAAGTTATAAAAGGCTATAATGTTATACATCTGTATCTCCATGTGATAACTGTTGCATTCCCAACACATAGATTTTTCTGGTAAGTATTGAAAGAATTCCATGCAAGTAAGAAATTAACCCAAGAAACTTCAAATCAAGCTGGAAAAGGGTGGCAGGAAGGATAATGAAAGAAAATCTCTCTTTTGGGACAAAAATATCACATCAGTTGCCTCTATTTCAACTGAGAAAGCAAGTTTCTCTCCTATCCCAGTTCAACATTTTTAGTTGAGTAAGTTTTATGATACTTTCTCAAACAGACCAAGGATTTTTTCAGCCACCTGTTGTTGCATTTTGTCTTTTGTTAGCCAAGCCTGGTAAAACATCCTATCTAATCACCATTTTAAAAAGTCCTGTGTATTTAATAGGAGGTTGTAAAGTCTATCTACATACTGTCTGCATTAGGAAGAGCCAGTAGGCTAAGGGAACACCTAATTAACCTCCATTTGGCATGTCTGCAATATTTAGTCCAGTTCTGGGGCAAAAATATGCCAACAATCTGGACAGAGTCTGGTGAAGGGACACTCATTGACAGTGTGGGTGTCAAAGCACACAACATACAAGAGAGACCGAAGTAACAGGGCTTGCTTAGCCTGGAGTACAGAAGCAAATGGAGACATAAAATTGGGCCTTCAGTAAAGGAGGGTTACAAAGTAGAAGCCAAACTGTTTTCTGAGGCCCATATAGAATAGACAAGATGTAAGTCACAAACTGTATCAAGTGAAACTCTGATTACACATAGCTGCTGCCCAGAGACAACCTTCTGGAGATGAATCTCCAAAGAAAAGAATGCATCTTCTTTCTCAACTATGCCTTTGTAACTCTTTATTTTTTTTCTAATAGCAAAATGACTTTTGGCCTCCTCTATAGCAAACCTGGGCACAGACGACTGCTCTAGCCTCCTCACTTTTTGTAGAGTTAGGCAACCTTACTTTTCCCTGTTAATATAAACAAAATCTTAATTTTGTCATTTTAAGGTGATGGAAAGCTCTTTATATTGCTCACCTGCAAACAACTCACCTCAAACTTTCAGTTCCTGTTACTTTTAGCATTCCATAGAAACGGCACACGACACAGTAAAACTTCAGAGGTAACAACAGGATAGAGTGCTCTGACCAAGTACTCTCAACCCCACCACATACAGATGCACATGCACATCCTTTGTAAGAACATGGTGGCACATTTTCAGATCCCAGAATTGCATGAAAGGGAATTATGGGCAGGGGAAGTGAGAGAAAGGTGACATGAATGACCTCATCCATGTTTTGACCACCATGAACATGCTTTTGTGACTTGCTGTTCACTGGTTCTGGTAACCCCATTCTTTCTTTCACAATGATTTGTACAGATAGTTTGCCTTATTTCTGCAAAAAAATTGTAAATGAGTAAGTTGTTGGCATATTTTCATAGCTATTTGGATGTTGATGTGGAATTGTAGTTATGTAAAATTAAATACTTTAAAATAGATTAAATAAAAATAATAATCTTCAGTAGGTTGATAGACTGACAGATCTATATCACTATACAGGATATATTCCTATTTTCATCAACATTTTGTTATTCATTAAAAATAAGAATGGACAACCTGTGGTGTACTTTTTGGATTTTACAATATCTTTCACTTTTTTTGTTTGCTTGCTTGGTTGGTTTTTTTTGGTTGGTTGGGTTTCTTTAGTTTGTTTGTGTTTTGGGTTTTTTTAGTGTTTCTGGACCAGAATCTTGGGTTACTGGATGGTGAGTAGTGAAGGTTATTTTTTTATCTCTGAATTACTTTCTAAGATTTTCTATTTGATTTTACAAAACTGTGTTTGTATCACTATTATCTAAACCACTAAAAACTGGAAAGAATCAGTGTTAAAGAGGATCCAGGAACTGATTTGGTTTGGTAACTTATGAAGTGCCAACACATCTGAATCCAAATGAATGAGCCTATAATTCAGTTCTCTTGCTCTCTAGATAAGCATCTATGGATGTTAAATCTTCCAGACACATGCAATCTTGTGTTCAGGCATAGAGACAAAACTTTAGTTCAAATATCCTGTTGACTTAGCTTAGTCAAGATCCGGAAACTGTTTCTCTCCCTAAATCCCCTGATTCATTTGTCATGCTCTGAGCATGACCACAGGAGCAGGTTATTCACAGGATAAATTTCATGCCCCTTTTAACTTTTCCACAGCCGCACAGTGCATTTATGCAACTGGTAGATGACCTAGCTTCAGCTCCTTTTCAGTGTCAAAGAATTTTGACCCAGCATTCCCTCTCTCATCAAAATCCTACTGAGTCCCAGTAAAAAAAACAAACTTGGATTGGCTACTTTTGAATTGATGTTGTGTCTACATGTCTACAGAAAATGTATGAAGTCTAATTCCAGCCTAGTTCTAAGGACCCTTCAATAGAAAAATTGAGGATCTAATGGCATATTCTCCTCTGTGGGCTGCTTCTAAATTTCAGCCATTCGTACTTTCATTTCAGATGCTCATGTGAACCAGTCACTTTGTATCTTCTTCAGAAGACATAAGGAGGCCTGCACACCTGGCACAAAATTCAAGCTTCCCATCTATTGACCTTGGAACCTAGAATATATTCCATCCCACACTTTTTAAAGAGCCCAGCTCTGTCACTGATTCTAGCTTCTACCCTTGAGTCAGTAGGCCAGGTGACAGGTGGTAATGCAGGCTGAGGTTTCTCTGAGCTCCTTCCTTCATCTTTCCCACATTTGAAATCACATTTCAACGCCCTTCATGCACATGTTTCCTTGTATTTAGGATGTAGCTTCATGCTGATGGCATTAGCAAAAGATCAGTATCTTTTTCAAGGTTTCCGTATGTTCTGTTGTTATAGATATCAATTAGGTTTCTTTGAAAAGAGAATACCTGCACAAAAACCAATTTTTTCTGCTTGTAATATTTTACATTGCACTAGTTACTGCTGAAGATATTGGTACCTGACTTGGATTGTTCTCCTCATTACTCCACATGTCAGCTTGGTAGTGCAATGAATGCAGAATCCTGTATTTATGACTTCACTGTCCTAACCACAGAAGCAATCTGTAGCAGCACAGACTCCATGCTGTGGCTTTACTTAAGATCTGTCTGGTAAAGCAGACAAGGACTGAAGAGGAAGGTTGCTATTACAGCAGAAATAATTTGCTAAAGAGAAATGAATACCTGAAATCGTAGTAAAAAGCCACTCTAAAGACTGAGAGATTATATGTATTTTTTAATTACTTTGTATAGCACTAAACCAGGGCTTATTTTAGCTGCATTTCAAGGCATTTACTGTCTTTTCTTTTAATTACGAAAAAGAAGGAAAGAAAAGGTGTGTTATGAGGTGTGTTGTGAGAAAGGTAATCCTTCTATGAGGCTCTGTCATCTGGCCAAATTCTCAGCTTTATGTGAAGCTCATTAGCTTTAGAGCATATAGTGATACCACTACATCTGGTTCATCTGCCCTGGAAGGAATGAGAAATCAAGCTACAGAGATGAAGAGGAAAAGTGAGGTAGCTGGCTAACCAGAGGTACAATTTTGTATTTTGCAACTACTGTCAGAGAGCACAAGGAATGTCCACCAGAAAGACTGGATGAAGTTGTCTCCTGTTTCCCACTGCTGACTGTAAAGAGAGAGGCTGAGTTTCTCTGGAGCTGTAACTATAACATTCCATCTGGAAAAAAAAAAGCCTCTGATGGGCACGGGAATATTTACACTGTTCTGAACAGAGCTTGAACTAAGACTTGTTGACTCTAAGAGTCACTACACACTGCGCTGCTGAATTCGTCAACACTCGCATTACATTGTGTTTGATCTCTACTCAAATTTCCCTATACACTGTCTGAAGAAGTTACCCTCAAATCTAGTCCAAAGTTAGCAGCTGCAGTGGCTGGCTTCCTGTGTTGCAATCCAGTGGGTTGCAGTTATCTGCACATGACTGCAGCCAGACTTCAGTAACCCATAAAGGCAACAGCCACAGCAGGAAATGCTTTCTCTGTTTCCTCCTGCCAGAAGAGCTGGATGTGGCAAAAAGATGAGATGGAAACACTTTTTACAGCTCCTTCTCCTGTCCCCTCTCCTCTTCCCCCAACCTGTACTCTGCAGAAAAGGTGCCTCTTCTTTCCCAGGGGTATCCATAGGTATTGGGAGAGGCAGTTACTGAGAAATATGACAGCAGGATGATGTTACCAAGTCATGAACAGGCAGGGCATATCTACCTCCTCCTCTTTTATGTCTTGTCAGGGCCAAGAGTTCACTTTGTCTTTGAGGAGATCCTGAGAAAGAGGAGGTTATTGCCAAGGAAGAACCAACTTGGTATGGGTGGAAGAATCTTAAGAAGAGCATCTTCATAAACTGTGTTGTGTTAGTATAGACATTTTCAGAAAGTATTCTTAATTTATGAAGTATTTTTGTCTCATATTGCTTCATCCATGCTCAAAATTACAAACTCTGAAGTTTCCCAAGATTTAGACACCTATTGGAAGAGCTGGTATTTGATCAAGATTTATTTTAAAGATAATTATGACTTTTAAGTCTTTGTGCAGACATGATATTCTGGGGAAGACTTCATCAGAAAGCTACTACAACTATGCAATGTGACCATTGAGAGCTATCAGAATATTTCAAATTAAATAGAAGGAGATTTTCATGACACTGAACTGTCTCTATTTGAATCACTATTAGTAGGTTACCTAACCCCTCATAATTTTGTTGATTCCAACTTGATGACATCCTTGATTACTGTCATGCTGCAAAGACTGCCTGTATCCTACATGCTTTTGATTATAGTGATATTATGAGCACCATATGAATTAGCACCAAGTAGGGAGCAAGCAGTTATTGCTGCCAGAAACTGATCTCAGGTACTGAAGGAAAATAAAGCATTATTTTCCCCTTGAAGCAGTACTTCTTCGTTTTGCCTTCACATGCTCTCTATACTGTGTTTGTTTGTTGTGTAAATACAAGTGCAATAAGTGCTACATAAACTATATTACACTTGCTAAACCTTAAACCGTGTTAAAATATCCTTGAAGCACTGCATCACAGCCTGAAAGATACTTCTCCAGCAACTCTCATTATTCGTGGATCATTGATATGATAGACCCTCATAGCTTCCTCAAAGACATTACAATGTGCTATATAAATGTGAACCCTTCATACATGGATCATTGGCATGATAAAATGCAACATTTTATTCAAAACCCTTGCAGTCTACCAAGTGAATGCATACTATTAGAGATCTTTAATTTGTGGATTATTGCCACAATTGATCATTACACTTCCTTTGGGGCTGCTATGGTCTATCCATTAAGGTATTAACATGAGCATTAATCCGTAGATTACTGATAAAAGTATTTTCATCTGTTTTGTTGAATATATTTTAAGTGGCAGAAATGGCAAAAATATTAATGAAAAAACATATTGCACTTCTATGCATACGAGTAATGAATGTTTTTAAACATACTTTCTCATACAATTGCTCCATTAAAATTCCTAAAGTTATCAACATGGACGCTAGGGATTTGTAGTCTTAAGATTAACCTTTTAATGTTTAACCATTAGAAAAGTTCTTACTGTTGTCCAGTGGTGGTATTCAGCTATTTCTGGCCTGCAAGTAATAAAATGGCTAAATCTCACCTCATAAACCCCCATAGCTTGCATTCTTGCCTATTCCTGGTAGTATTGTAGTGATAGGTGGTTGAGGTGGGAAACTGATGGACTAAAGAGTGGCTTGGAGTACCACACCTCTCAGGCTGCTAGGTAACGAAAGGATTCAATCCAGGTCTCCTATGCTGCTTGTATTCCCAGCTGGAACACTGCTGCACTGACCTGGCTGCTTACGACCCCGTGAAAACTTGCCTTTCTCAGCAAATCAACATTTCTCAACAAAAGAAAAAGTCTGCTTTGCTAGAAATTTTCTCATTACCTGTATTCTCTCTCACTCAGTTCCCTCTGACCATGCTTTGGATAGACTTCTGAAAATGTCCAGCTCATGTCAATAAGGCATATGTCTAGTACTACTGCAGTGACTGCAGAATCTCAGGTCTCATTAAAAGATTTTCTTTTTTAGCCTTAGTGGTTGCTAAGAAAAACTCAGAATGTGAACTGAATACAGCAGCTTTACTTACAGCTGCTTGGAGACACAAAAGAGGAGCAGATGGTGAAGCAGCAGCAGTTGCTAGAGCAAAAAGCCAGTAAGAAAGCCACTTGCTCCCACATCTGCAGAAACCGGCATGATTCTCATTTTTTTTGGATTGGTAGGAGTGTGAAAGGCCAGTTCAGAGGAGAAATGCGCCTGAGGAATGGACATGGGAAGTGAGAAGAGATGGTTGTGGCAATAACAGCAGTGAATAAGATCAGGAGGAAAGTCTACTCACCCTTCTCTTCCTCATCACCTGTCTCAGAGACTCAGATATTTTCTACTATCTGCCAGGGTATGTTACTTGTTATCTGAGAAGTTCGTATCTAGCCTAAAACTGCTGATCTTGTTTTTCTAAGAGATAACTTCCATTGTAGCTAAGACTTTAGATTTTGTAAAGCCTGCATCCTTTCACAGTGAAGGATTGCCAAATAAACTCTGTAGCAGCATATTTAAGATATGTGAATTCCCTTAGCCCTTTTTTTAGCCTTCTATGAATAAAAAGATAGCAAAATCAATTTAAAACAGATAGGTATAATAAATAAAGGTGTGGGGAAGGTATGTGTGGAGTGGAAAGCATCTCAGCTGAGAGCATATATGCTTTTTTAGCTAAAAGCGTGTATTTTTAGAAAACATGACAGCCACTCAGTGGTACAGCAGTAGGTAGTTTAGGCTCCAAGCCTGACTTATGTTAAAATGATCACAATCTGATGGCGATAACCTCAGTAAGTTATTATAATTGCCTTCCCTCTGTGCTTTTAGAAAAGAATTTCCTAAAGTTCCATTGATTTTAGGGAATGTAAACAAATTATTTTAACTAATGTGCTACTATTTGCCTTGCAGCAGGGCTCAGCTTAACTCCACAAAAATACTTTCCAGGATGCACTTCTTCATTAGAATTACTCTGAAGGCAAGTATGAAGTGAGAGGTTCCTCACTGCAGGTTGCTGCCCTCTCAGATGTACTCAGTCGAGTGTTTGTGTATCTGTGCTCTGAAGCCAGACCAGTGAAATGACCTTCAGTGTACACAGCAGTTGTTTTTCCAACCCTGCTGTTTTCACTGGTTGCATTTATAGCACATACCGTGTGGTGCTGTGTAGGAAGGTACTGTGCAGTGGGAGGTGAGCTGGCCTGTGCAAGGATGAGACAAGGACTCTAAAATGGTTTTCATAGAATCATAGAATAGTTGGGCTGGAAGGTACTGTAAAGATCCTCTAGTTCCAACCCCTCTGCTGTTGGCAGGGACGTCTTCCGCTAGCCTCGTCCAACCTTGATCACTTCCAGGGATGGGATATTCACAGATTCTCCGTGAAACTTTTTCCATTGTCTCACCATAGTCATAGTGAAGAATTTTACCTCAGAAGAACTAGCTAATCCAAATCTATCCTTTTTCAGTTTGAAGCTGTTAATCCTTGTCCTATTGCTACATGCCTTTGCAAAAACTCCCTCTCCAGCTGCCTTGTAGGCCCCTTTTAGGTACTAGAAGGCTATTCTAAGGTCTACCTGAAGCCTTTTCTTCTCCAGGCTGAACAGCCCCAACTTTCTAAGTTTGTAGAGGACAGGTGCTCCAGCACTCTGATCTTTGTGGCCCCCTCTGGACTTGCTCCAACAGGCCCATGTCCTTCTTATGTCTGGGACCCCAGATCTGAATGCAGTGATCCAGGTGGGGTCTTCCAAGAGCAGAGTAGAGGGGTAGAATCATTTCTCTCAACATGAAGGTCACACTGCTTTTGATGCAGGCCAGTACATGACTGGCTTTCTTGGCTGCAAGCACACATTGAGAAGTCATACTGAGTTTCTCATTAACCAACACTCCCAAGTCATTCTCCTCAGGGCTGTTCTCAATCCATTCTCCACCCAGCCTATATTTCTGCTTGGGACTGACCTTGCACTTGGTCTTGTTGAACTTCGTAAGGTTCATATGAGCCCACCTCTCAAGGTACCTGTGGATGGCATCCCTTCCCTCCTATGTGTCAACTGCATCACATGGACTAGTGTAATCTGAAAATCTGCTGAGGGGGCACTTGATCCCATTGTCCGTGTCACCGACAAAGATGTTAAACAGTGCCAGTCCCAGTACTGACCCCTGTGATGAATGCCACCCATCACTGGTCTCCACTGGTTTTGTAGAGAGACAGTTCATAATTTTGGATATTATATGGAGATTATATTCATATTAGGGGTATTAGAATAAAGCAGTTCAGCTATATTGTACTGTATATTCTTGCAAACATATTTTGTGCTATGTGTATGCCTGAACAGGGATGACTAAAAATGGTCTATTGATTATTTTCAGAAATAAAAACAATTATGGAAATAATGTAAAAAGACTGTATGTTTTCCTTCTTCCAGTGGCCTTTAGGACATTTCTGTGAATGAAAAAATTAATAAAAATAAATATTTTAAAACAGCCTGGAATTCCCCTTTAAATTATAGGAGTGCTGCTGGCTGCTGAGACATTAACTGCTCTCATGAAGTTGCTCAATGATATCTTGTTAGTGATGGAAGATAATGAGATGATAAGGGCAAAATTCATTGACCTTTCAAAGCTTTTGATTCACTAAATGACACTGTTAGATAAGCTAATTAAATTTTGCTTTTTCTGCTGGAATGATGGCTTGGTTCTGATCTTATCTGATTAAGAGGGAAAATCAGTGGCTGTTTTGGGCTATCATTCTAATTTATTACTATTACTATTGAAAGGTGCCTTAGGGCTCAAGAACTGATTTACTTCTTTTTATTTAGTCCTAAATTATCTCTACGATATTTGTGACAAGACCTAAATTCACTTACATGGTATTTGACAATACTATTTTGTACAACAGTTTTGTAATATCTCTGCCTTAATATGCTTCCAAAATCGTATGCTAAAATATGGTTCCAAAATCATATCCAAATTACGGTTCCAAAATCACTATAATAAAAGCATTTGGAATGACAAACTTGAGATAATGATAAAAGACTAACTTCATCTCAGTTTCCCAGGAGACTTGTCAAGGGGAAGGAGATACTCAGCTAACAGTAAGGCTGTAATAAATTATCAAAGAATAACACAATTAGTCAGAATACTTTACCCATGGCATGCATATACAAATGCTCCAAGATAAAAGTATTCAGGTCCCCAATTCTGCAAAACTCCTAATTGTGCATTACTTCTTGGCATTTGAGAAATTTAAATTTGGTGTTCTTTAGCCTCTCACTGGGAATCCAATTGGGTTTAATAAGAATTCTCATGCTCTAACTCAGCATATATTTCTGAATCAGACTCATAGTTCACAAGAAGAAGAATTAATGATGTATATTACTAACACTACTAAAGATAATAGTGAAAAGCATGAGGTCTGCTACCAGGCACATGTGCAATATAAAACCTTCTTGATTTGGTAACAGTTTACTCCATTATGATAAATATTAGTTAGCTGACTTTACCACTATTTTTAGTCAGGTTATTTTATGAAGTACAATATCTCAATCTGTATAAAATACTTTACAAAACTAAGGATATTATACCCAATCATCTAGATTCATGTCTCAGAATTGTAATCTCACTAAAAACTGATACCAGGGCTCTCAGTCTATTTTTCTTAAAATTATATTGACAGTTATTATTAATACATCTTGTGTTAATTTGTATCAGTTAAGTTTAAATATTTTTTTTTTCTCCCCCCTACTGGAACTGGGATACTGCCAGAGTGACTGAGCTCTAGCTGGTCAGGCAATTTCAAAGAGATTGGTGCTATATTAGGATTCTAGTCCTTTGGAATTTCCTGAACTTATTATTAAAAATGACACCCCATAAACCAGCAGTTTTCTGGAAGCCCCAGTGAAACCCAGTTCATGTGAGAAGTTACAGTTCTTCGAGACTTTCTGCTGAGAAATTAGGGCTCAGAGCCTGGAAGTTTTGCAGTGGGTTTGCAAAACCTCCAGACAGCCACAGGCACCACAATTCTGTTTGACTCTGAAGTAGACCACAGGAGTCTACCTTGCTCACCTCATCCAGAGCTGGGAACAATTCAACATCAGCTAAGGTGCTGTGCAGTCTATAAAGAGCACTACAGGACCCTGTATGTACCTTTCAGATGAGATCTATTAAAAAAAAAAGTTTGCTTGCGAAGTTGCAAAAGAACAGAAAGCTACCAAAATCCACAGGAGCCATAAAAATCTATGAGAGGGATATAAACAGTGAAGGGCTTATGGGTACACCTTAAGACACAGTAGCATTTTGCAGTAAATAGCTGACTTCTGTAGCAAAGATAGGAGAGAGTGATTCATACACAAGATCAGAGAAGACAAGCTGATGCAGAAAGACTGTGTGCTGCAGAGGAAACCAAAGTGGAGGCTCCTGTTTGTTTCCAGAAGTTAGGATTCCCCATTCCCACAGTGTTTCAGTCTGACTGGAGAAAATAAACAGAGGAATAAGCAAGCAGATTTTATTAGTTTGATTTTCCTATCTACCAAATTCCAGCTAAATAGAAGATGGGTTTTGATACTCAAAGAGAGAAAATAATGAAAAGGTAAGGAAGGCTACTAGCAAGCAGGGTTGCACAAGTAAGAACAAACTCAGAGTTGAAATAATTAGTGCTGAGAACCCCATGCTCTTGTGGTATATATTTAAGAAATTTTGTCTCTTTGGACTAGCCCAGTAGTGCCCACAGACTGACCAGACAAAGGCTATCAAGTGAGCTCCTGGAGTAGCACTTCTGGTTCAGTTTTGTCTGATACAAATACAGTTTCACATGCCCTAATATTGCCCCACAGTACAAAATCAAGCAAGACAAGTGAGGATGACCAGGAAATTTTCTTTAAAAACCTGGTTCATATCAAAAGAGCAACACACCCAAAACATCTAGAATGCTTAAAGTGGGGAATGCTGAAGTGTTTTTCATGTTCAGGAACTTGAAATACATGATGAATTTTGAGATAGGTCCCCTTGACTAGTGGCAGTTACCAAGAGAAGAAACTCAGATTCTCAAACAAATATTGTCTAAAATAAAACCTAGTTTGTTACTTGATTTGTGAAACATCATCAGTGATTTTGGATGATTTGAATTGTGCTCTACAAGCTGCAATTAAATATAGAGATTGCTATTGGTGACATATTTCAGATCAAGCAAGGGATATTTAAAGTCTAAAGAATTTTCTAATTTGCTTTTGAAAGCTCAAACATGTAAGTACAGTCCTTCTAAACATTCTTCTGGAACCTATAGCAATGCATTACAATCAGAGTTTAAATAAATAATGAGGCTGTGATTTCTTGACATCTATGATAGTGTGCAGAAGACTGTTATGAAGCTACTTTGAAAGGTTTTTGAAAGAAGGTCTTTGAAAGGTCTTTGAAAGAAGATTTTTTTCAAAGTCAGGTAGGGCAAAATGTTACCATTATTCCAGTGAATTTAGCTGATATATGCTTGTTATTGTCTGGTTGCTTATAGGAAAACACAGTTATGTCTGTATTATTGAACTAGGTTGACATTTGCAGGCTCTGGAACTTTAGTCTCTGTATACTTAAGTTTTTTAAATGAGTCTTGGGCTTATTGTGGCACATGCCAGTAGGCATTCTCCAAAACAAATTTCCAACAAAAGTTTTGAGTTATCATAAGACAGAGGCCTAATGTGCCATTAGCACATTCCTGGTATGAGCACCCTGTTTTGGACAGCAAGTAATCTAATAGCATGAACACAGCTGTTCTGTTCTACTTGGCTTCATTGTGAGACTGGAGCCCTGAGTACACTCAATTTGCTAGTTTAGGCATAGCCATATGGACAGAGGTTTGGAGAGCATTGCAGATTAAATCTAATGTATTTTCTACATGGCGTACAGGACCTTGAAGCAGATTCAGTGTATCACTCTCATAAGATGCCATGGTGCTCATTATAATGTAGCATTATGAAGTACAGTGTCCAAAACAGATCTGGGGGCAGCTAGAGAGCTGTCTGTCCCTCTTTCACATCTCCAGGAACGTGAACGCTACACCATGAAGTGCTAAATGGCATGGCTACTGAAAAACAATACTGAGCTGCTCAGACAAAAAATGTTACAAGCCTACAGGGGAAGAGGAAATATTACTTTACAGTTCAACCAGACAACAAATTGGATCACTTAAACATACAACACTAGTTTTGAAGAATTTGAACAAATTAATGTAGAATGCTGCAAACTGTCTATGCCCAGAATTCCTACTGGCTTCCCACAGAGACCAGTATGTGGCAGATTTATAGAAATAGTTAGTAGACAGTTTGATTGTTCAATAAGCAAAACTGTGTAAGGTACATTTTTTTATATAAAGTCATGTCTGCTTTATTCTCCAAAGTTTTCCTATTTCCAATTTCATTTCTCAGTCATGTAGAACAGTGTGGTGTAACCCAAAAAGGAGACTAAGTAAAATGAAAAAGGGCAGCATACACTGTAGCATGCAAAATGCAGCCTGACAGTGGTGCTGAATGCTAATGAGTAATTATTTGGTCTCACCCCAATCAGTCTTGATCAGATAATTAATTCAGGGGCTGACCATATGACCTGATTTTCTGAAGGCAATTGCTGCATATCTTTTTTTTCAGTGTGTGAACAGGTGGTTGGCAAAATGCATTCATTTTAAACAAAATAAATTCCAGTCACATAATTTTTTTTCAAAAGCTTAACATAATAATATGAATTACAAAAATCTATAATTGTAGGTTAGTGATATTTTGGACCCAAACAGCCTTTTTTTCAAGACCACTGCCCATTTATAGGTCTCTTGTATTAGTTATTAAGTACAGTAAAATTACCAAATAGTTGCTTAGAACTTCCAGGTTATCTCAAATTCCCACCACTAAGTATGTATTTATTAATTAAAGTGCTATTGAGGCAGAAATTTGCAAATTCACCTTGGCTAATTCTCAAAAAGTAGATTCTCAGTACATATGGAGAAGTAAATGAGTAATGGACAGTGTATTACTTTAAGAATTAAATGTTTGCTCTTCTGTTTTTCACTTTTGCTTTGAAATTTTATTTAAATTCCTGTGAGACAATTATGGATAAGTGCTACTGGGGACAGAAGACTGATTATGTTTCCCTTGCATATGCACCTAAATATTCTCACTCCATGAATATACACAAATGTGGAATAAAAGCAAATGTAGTCTCTGATGAAAGCACATTCCTTCTCTGATGAAATCATACAGATATGCTCCATGAGGATCTGAGTGCCTTGAAGAAACAAAAATGGTGTGCAGTGTCACTTGCAAAACTTGATATTTAAAGTCTAACCTCCTGGATTCTAGTTCAGGGAATCAAGAAGGTCAAGATACCATTTCCTCCTGCTTCTCACATAGCTACAGATTCAGGAGGTAAGTAAGAAAAAGAGATTACATTGAGCACCTTTGATGTGAATAAATAAATAAATAAATATTTATATGGAATTGAGGTTGTGAATCTTGTTTCTGTGGTGCCTTGAATTTGAGATGAGAGGAGTGGAGGGTGTCTACTATGAGTCAGAAAATATATTTGAGAAGTGAAGGAATAAGAAAATGTTTGACACAGGATCTTTAGTGCAATCGCAGAAAATTCAGCATCAGAAGATTCATAGAAATTTTAGTTAGCTCAACAGTGGTCCCCTTTAAAAGTAAAACAGACCTCTTTAGAGGGAGAACTGACTATAAATCAATAAGACAGGTTGCAAAACGTGTTAGTTAGGAGAAGAGGGAAATGGGAAATGTGATGCGCCAACTTGGAGCATCATCACTTGTGACGGATTCCTGAACATGAGTATTCAGGAATCTACTGCATTAAAAATCTGAGGAAAATTGGAAAGGAAACAAAAAGAAAGAAACATTGGAATGTTTCGGTGAGTACTCACCACCATGAAAGACTCTCCAGCTAGAGAGCAGCATTCCATGTGCAGCATAACTTGAAAAAATGGAAGACATCTCTGGTAATGGAAGGTAACTGGCAAGACTTTGAATCACATGGGACACATATGAACTTCCTTCCTATTCTGATGTAGGCTTCTATACAGAGCACATAATTTTCTGGAGGGCAAGAATTAAGATGCAGAGGAATCAGGAGACAATATAGAATCCTTTTTTTGTTCAAAGGATCTTTTATTTTGGTTTATGTCATCTTGTGTGTATTATGGGGCTTCAGAAACTGGTTTAAATATAATATATATAAATTTCTCTAACGCACCAATTCAAATGTCCTTTCGAAGCAACATCCTGTCTCAAATACTTTTCACTTTTTTGTGTTGAAGGAAAAAAATGTAAGAACAGGTGTGGAGTGATTCTTTTCCCCTGAAAACCTCCCAGTTTCCTGGAATGCTGAGGCAGATTGCATTTTGTTCATTGTGTTTAATAGCTACTGATGGGCTTAAAGTCCATAACTTTTCCTAATCCTCTCTTTAAATCTACTTTTTTTTTTTTTTTTAGCTGCTATTAACAAAGGTTAAATTTCTTTCTGAGACAGCAGGTTACTGATATAAGAAACAAAACTGCATAACTCTATAAACTGTGGGACCTGGAAAAGGAAGTATCTGTGCTCAAGTTTCACACCTTAGGGAGCAAGTTGTTATCTTTTTACTGATCATTTGTCAATAGTTGGATTGGGTGATTATTTTTCTTTCTAATAAAGATTTTAATTGTTTAGCTGTTGTGACCAACAGACCAACATCTAACCAAAATTTATATGATGACATTTATTTAGGAAAAAAAATAAAGTGATTTGGTGAGGTATTGCAATCTCAGAATGAAGTTCTCCCATATTTTTTGGGTGAATCAGGCGAATTTTGATTATGTGCTGTTAGCCTAGGGAGCTTGTCAACAATTGTTTCAGTGAAGGAAAGTTGTGTTACAGGAGATAGGATTTTGGGCCGGCGTAGTTTGAGGTTTTTTTTCTCTGTAAGTTTGCTAGAAAAGTCAAAGACATTTTAAGAATATGAAGGAGTTCACCAGTGTTGCAAAAGCACATGGACAAAATGAGAGTTGACAAAGTAAAATCTGCTGGGTTTATTTCTGTGTTCTTTTGCAGGACACAAGTAAGTATCTGTTTGTTATTACATCCTAAGATTCCGGTTGTTAGAGAGACAAACATCTGGCAAATTGTGGAACTCATGGACATACTCATTCTAAAGAAAGTGGTTGTAGGAGAAAGCTAGAGTCAGCTGGATTTGTAAAGACTGTATATAGTAGAAGAGCCTACTTTATTGTATTAAGGAATTGAAAATACAAGAGGATAGGTACAGGTGGTTTATGAGGGGCTCAGAATACTGGAAGAACAGAGAAAGAAACTGTTGATGTTGAATAAGGTTCAAGAGTATCTCAGTAAACTCTTTCAAGGACAAACGGTTCCCTTTTTACTGCAGAGATATTTTTCAATACCTATTTCAAGTTTTCTCATTTTAGTGGTTAAAGGTGTAATGGATGAACCCTGTAGATGGCAAAAGGGTCAGTGCTAATTAAAATATTTGGTACCACTTGTTTTTCTGTACCACAAAGAAAATTGTTACTTACCTTGACAACTATTTTTCAGATTTTGAGAGGCAATGAATGCAATTTATAAAACATCTGCTGACCATATAGAGAAAGGATTTAGAAACGTCCAGCAACCTTCCTCAGTTTACTTGACAGGGAGTAAAGAGCAACAGTTCATTTTCTAAAGTCATTAAGAAACATCAAGGGTTTCCCAATCACTTCTGATGGAGGTGGATTGAGATAGCTTTTCAGGATATGTTTGTGTTGGCCTGTATTTTGACTCCTGTAATTAATATTTTAAAGCTTTTATTTGACAAATAAAAGCACATAGGCTGAAGTGTAAACTGCTTGGCTCAGAAAACTGTAGTTAAGCTAGAATCAATGCACATGTGTGTCTATATGTGTCTCATCTTGGAGCATCCCTTCAAAGACATTTAATAAATGAAAGCACTGCACATGGCTGTGCAATAAGCATTTGATTTTCCTTTGCTGCGTATGGCATTCTTCATCAGCTGGATTGGGGTGTGAAATTTGTTGATTCACAGGTATAATTTTCTCTGGCCTGAAAAAGTTCACCTTGCTAATGAAGTCCTTGCAAAACCACGTACCATCACCTATTCTTGCCAAAGATAATTAGCAGTGTTGCAAAATGAGGAAGTAAGGGAGGTGAATGGGAAGTTAGAATTCTTTCCTGGTAGTATAGCGGGGTTAGAAGTATTTCCATAGGTCACAAATAGATGATTGATATCAAACTGTACTAAACTGCTGTCAACAAACTGTATCAGAAGCCAGAAGTTTAAACTGGGCAGACTTACTTGCTGGTTGAAACCACATATTAATTTCTCCCTGACCACTGTCCTCATACACCCATAAGTCAGTTTCTTCATCCTTTCCTTGCACCTCTTTGGTTCTGTTGATGCCCAAGAACCAACATGTTTCTACAAGTAAAACACTGAAGTGCTGGAGTGTGTCCAAAGAGGGGCAATGAAGCTGGTGAAGGATCTGGGGCATAAGCTTAATGAGAAGCAGCTGAGTGAGCTGGGTGTGTTTAGCCTGGAGAAAAGGAAGCTCAGGGAGGACCTTGTTGTTCTCCACAGCTACCTGAAATGAGGTTGTAGGCAGGAGGGAGTCTCTTCTCTCTGGTAGTGAGTTACAGGTCAAGAGGAAATGGCCTCAAGTTATACCAGGGAAGGTTTAGATCAGATATTAGAAAAAAATTCTTCATAGAAAGGGTTCTCAAGCATTAGAATAGACTGCCAAAGGAAATGGTGGAATCCTTGTAAGTGTTAGACCACATGTGGATATGGCACCAGAGAACACGGTTTAATAGTGAACATGATGGAGCTGTAGCACTGATGGTTGGATTTGATGAAAGAAAGAAAAAGATTTAAAGGAAAAGAAAGGGAGAAAGAGAGAAAAAAAAGGGAGAAAAAAAGGAAAGAATCTGAAAGAAAAAAACAACAAAGAAAAATAAAAAGAAAGATAGAAAAATAAAGTGAGAAAGAGAAAGAAAGATCAAAAGAAAAAAATAGAAAAAAAGAAAAAGAAAAATAAAGCAAAAGAAAAAAAAGAAAGAAAAAAGAAAAAAAGAAAACCAAAATCAAAAATGAACAAAGAAAGAAAGAATGAAAGAAAGAGAAAAAGAAAGAAAGAAACACAGAAAGAAACAAACAAACAAACAAGCAAAAAAGAAAAGAAACACAGAAATACAGAAAGAAATACAGAAAGAAGAAATACAGAAAGAAAGAATAAAACAAAGATAGAAAGAAAGAAAAAGAGAAAGAAAGAAAAAGAAACACAGAAATACAGAAAGAAATACAGAAAGAAAGAATAAAAGAAAGATAGAAAGAAAGAAAAAGAGAAAGAAAGAAAAGAAACACAGAAATACAGAAAGAAATACAGAAAGAAAGAAATACAGAAGGAAAGAACGAAAGAAAGAAAAGAAAGAAAGAAGAAAGAAAGAAAGCAAGAAACAAAGAAAGAAAAAAAGAAATAAAGAAAAAAGGAAAGAGGGAAAAAAAGAAAGAAGGAAAGAAAGAAAGAAGGAAAGAAAGAGAAAGAAACACAGAAATAGAGAGAAAATAAATAGAGAGACACAGAAAAAGAGTAATGAACAAAAGAAAGAGAGAGAAAAGAAAGAAAGAGAAAGAAAGTAAGAAAGAAAGAAGGACAGAAAGAAAGAAGGAAAAGAAAGAAAGCAAGCCAGACAGAAAGAAAGACAGAAATACAGAAAGAATGAAAGAAAAAAAAAGAAAGTAAGAAAGAGAAAGACAAAGAAAAAGAGAAAAAGGGAAGGAAGGAAGGAAGGAAAGGAAGGAAAGGAAGGAAAACAACAAACCAGAAAGAAATTGTTCAATTGTAAATAGTTGGTGATTGCCCAGCCCTCTGATTTTTCAAGGCCTTTCTGCAGGACCTCGCTGCCTTTGAGGGAGTCAACAGCTCCTCTCAGTTTTGTATCATCTCTGCCCAAGTCATTTAGATGTTGAAGAGCACAGGACCTAAAATGGAGCTCTGTGGAACCTCACTAGTGACAGGTCACCAGTCTGATATTCCCCCATTCACTATTACTCTCCATGCTCCACCCATGAGCCAATTGCTCACCCACCATGTGATGTGTTTATCCAGCTGTGGGCTGGATGTTTTGTCCAGGAGGATCCTGTGAGAGATAGTATCAAAAGCTTTACTGAAATGAAAAAAACCAAAAACATCAACTGGTTTCCTTTGGTCAAGTAGGTGGGTTATCTTGTCATAAAAGGAAATTAGGTTTGATAAGCAGGACTTTCCTTTCACAAAGCCTGTGATCAATGGCTACACTGTCTTTTGGGTATTTTTTTAATACCTACCAGAATAATTTTCTCCATAACTTTACCAGGCACTGAAGTGAGACTAACAGATCTGTAGTTTCCTGGGTCTTCCTTCTTGCTCTTTTTGAAAATTTGGACAATTTTCACCAGCTTCCAATCACCTGGGACCTCTGCAGATACTCAAGACCACTCAAAAATCATCAAGAGAGGTTTTACAGTGACATCAGCCAGATCCTTGAAGATTTTTGGATTAATCCCATCAGGTCTCATAGATTTGTAGGGCTTCAAGTGGAGCAGAAGATCCCACAGTTTCAGGGTTGACTGGGAGTTGATCATTCTCACAGTCATGTTCCTCCAGGCACTTAGACCCCCTTGGTCCATCATCTGTGTTGAAGACAGAGGTAAAGAATGTATTAAGCACCTCTGCCTTGTCTCTGTCCCTATTTGTGAGGTGACCATCCTCATCATGATAATGGTATTTCCATACTATCTATTGCCATCAATGTATTTGAAAAAACTCTTTTTATTGTCCTCCACATTTCTGTCCAGTTTAACTCCAGCTGAACTCTGGCTGCACAAATTTTCTCCCAACAGCAGCAAGCAACATTTCTGAATTCTTCCCATGTCACTTGACCTTGCTTCCACTGGTCATACACTTTCTTTCTTTTGACCTTATTTCCAAGAGAAGATCCCTGCTCAACAAAGCCAGCCAGCCTTCTGTCTCTCCTGCTTGACTTCCAGCATTTGGGAATTGCCTTCTCCTGTTCCCTTATGAGGTGATGTTTGAAAAGTAATGAGCACTTGGATCCCAGCACCTGCAAAAACTTTTTACCAAGGGACCTTACTTACTAATTCCCTGAGCAGAGTGAAGTCTGCTCTCCTCATGCCCAGAGCTGAGGTTTTACTGGCACTTTTCCTCCTGCCAACAGAGATTTTAAACTCGATCATTTCATGGTCACTGTGGCCAAGATGACTGCCAGTCTCCACTTTGTTGATGAGATCCACTCTTTTGACAAGCAGCAGATCAAGGAGGGCACCTTTCCAAGTTGGCTCCCTTAGGACCCGTTCCATGAAGTTGTCATCCAACATTTTGGGCCATCCATACAGTAAAATGTGTTTTCTTGTGTTCAGATTGAATTTCATGTGCCTTAATTTGTATTGTTTACCTCTTGTCCTGCCAGAAGATACTACTGAGAAGAGGCCTGCTCTAACCCCTTCATTCCCTCTCATCAGGTAACTGTGCTATTCCTAATTCTCTCAGTTCCTGACTCCCAGAAAAGCTCAAGCTTGCTTTGCAAAGAGCAGTTCTACTGCATTAAAATGCAAACAGACTTGGAAGAAACATAACTTGGTCTGAGTGGTGCTGTACTAATAATTCTTGTTAGACACGAACCAATTTGCTCTGCTACCATCCATTGTTCTGCTGATACAATACATAGATAATCCATCCTTAGATAACTCAGACACATTCATATTTAATCATTAGCAAGAAATGTGGCTATTGGCTGAGAGTTTTGCTTTAATTGTCATTTATCTTTAGTGTGCTGCATATCACAATAAATGTAAGCCCAGAAGCTAGTGTTGAATCATTTTGATCCATTGCATTAGGTAGCTTAAAAATATGACATGCTGCAATGACAAAATATCACATCTTTGTTGAAGATATGAAGTGCTTAGAATTACTTTTCACTCAGAAAGAACATATCATTTTGGAAGAGGACTTGTGGAACAGAAATAGCCTGATGGAGGATAATACAAGCAACTTTCAAGGTCATAGACTGTCAAAGTCAACAAATTCAAACACAGTCTCTAGAAACAGGAGTTTTTGAAGTATAAATATTACAGCTTGTTCTCAGAATCTGCGTTATGTAACTCAAATCTTAGGAAAATTATCTTTTCAGTCTAAATGCATAATTTCTGTCTTTTCAATCATTTTGCACTATATACTGTTTCAAAATGTTCAAATTAAGGAAACTCCATTTTAATGAATGGACTACCTGAGAAGAAAACCCATTTTTCACACTGTTAATCTATGACTTTTCGAAGACAAACCAAAACTTTTTTCAAACTCCTTTTCTCCAAGTTTGCCCAAAATTTCATTTTTCATGACATTTCAAGCAGGATTGTGAAAATGTATGGTTTTCATCACACTTTGCCTTTTGTTATACACACACATAATAATAAAGAGATCTATTTTATCTGAAATGGCATATAATGACATTAAAATTAGTATAAAAAGTTCACAATGTAAAAACCAAGAGATATAAATTTCAATGTAATTATTTTCTTACCAATAGCGAGCTAAAGATACTTTCCTCATACAGAGTATCTCTACAAGCATTCCTATTTAAACTAATGGCTCATACCACATCCTCCAACACACAAGATTTCCACTTGTTTTGAAAAAAGGACCATGCCTGCATAACTTGCCCTCCAAGACAGTCAAAGCTGAGGAAATTATATACATAGAACTGTGAAGTTTCTGCCTGTTGCCTCTTGTCCTATGGCTCAGCATCACTGAGAAGAGTCTGAGACATTCTCCATCTCTTCAGCTCTTCTGAAGTTGAGCTGATGCGATTTGTACTATCTGTGTAAACTGTAGCGTATGGAAAAGTAGGGGAAAAAAGGTTAACAAATTTTTTAACGGGTATTTTGCACTTTTCAAGGCCTTTCCATCCATTTAAGAACAGTAATAGGTTCTGATGATGTTTTGGAATTTCAAAATCCTTTCTGAATTAGATTTCAGCAAGAACACATTAGGGTTATGTTGCAAAGAGTAACCTAAAATCTGGCAGAGATTAGTTAGAGAGTTCAGGTGAAGAAAAATGCCAGATAGTTTTTTTACAGCAAGGTCTCAACTGCTGAATTAATTTCACCAGGATTAGATTAGCCCACGTCCTTAACATGCTTGAATAAAAATAAAAAATTTACTTATTTTTAGGAGACCTTTCTACAACAAAACCACGTTAACGAAGCACAAGAAAAAAAAGCTAAGACATCAGAACAGAAAAGATGAGAAGACCTCTGTATATTTATGATACCAAATTATGATTAAATGCTTGGTATCTGAATAATATTTTGATAGAGAAATCAGAAATTGACAAAAAATATGCAATTAATATGCTATATGAACTGAAGAAAGACATCGTACTCAAATATTTTTTTTTACTTGAGATTGCATCTGGATGTTTTTTCTAAAGAATTCTAGCATCTATTTTTCAGAGTTTGTTTCTTTCTACCCCTCAGGGATGTTACGTTTCATTAAAGAATAAAATCTCTGCCAGATTCTTACAACAACATATGAAAGAGTAATGTCTCTGTGATAGTTTACTTGCCAAAAGAGTAGCAGAGAAAAAAACCAAAACAACAAAATCCAAAACACAGGCTGCTAATCAAAGTTTTAGAATTCACCTTCAAGTTGACTATGCCAGAGTAACTTTAAGGTCACAGTGAATGAAACAACTGATGGATTAGAAGTAATAATGCAGACAATTTTTAGTTTCAAATATCAGAATAACTCAAAATGTCCACACTTTAATTACTTTTGTCAAAACATGTATTTTAGGAGCAATCACTTAACACCAGTATTGTGAAATGTCATAAGAAATTGAAAACTCAAATATGTTTTTTTAAATTATCTAACACTATTACATTTTTGAGTGCTGTACTTCCAAGGTGGTCACTGAAAATTTATGTTTACTGTTCCTTAGAACAATTTAACTTTGCTTTGGTTTATTAAACATTTATTTTCAACTGAGGAAAAAGATGATGAAAATGAGATGGACTAAAAAATTAGGGAAAATAGCGTGAAAAGGTGGTTAAAATCTCATTAGTACTGCAATGCATAGTCTGGTCTAAAACTATTCTTTTTCAAATACATGTTTTGTAGTTTGTGTAATGCTAGCATAGATTAACATAGCTTAATTATATCGAGCTGAATTGCATAGTTATCAGGAAGATGGGCTTAGGTCTGGTAGTAAGGAGTTTGTCCATTTGGAATAATGAAGGATAACTGGGGGGAAAGAGATATGAGAAAGTAATAAGGTATCTTTTGTGTAAAGCACAGTTTAAATTATTTCATGAAGTAGGAATCATCAGTGTTAGTCTGTGTTAGTCATCTAGACTCTGTCCTCAGCAGAGGGAGAGAGTCACCTCCAGGTGAAAGATTTAGCCCATCCGTGCCTAGGATAGTTGGGATGAATCTATATTGGGAAATAATTTCTCCCTCTACTGGCAAAAGGAGCTTCGATTACCAGCCTGGACCAGCTGACTCACATTTGGCAGACAGAAGTGATATAACTGACAGCCTGAACCATACATTGACATAATTACCTCAGCAGAAATATTTTGAAGATTTTAGAGGCTCAGAAAATAAAACAAAATAAAATGATTAACAAAAGGACACATTGTGATGATTTTATTTATTGATGGTACCAAAAGTGATAAAAGAAGAAACACTCAAGCTATGACTCAGTGACATGATGACAGAATTCTAGTGAAGTTTGTGCTCTGAATCAATCAAAGTATCAACTGGGAAGAAGAACATTTCTGATATTCTGACATTTCGTACAACTCCTTGTCTAGTTGATAGTGTTGAAAGGTGCACTAGAACTTGATGGTTATAAAACATCATATAAGAAAAATATTAGGACAAAATTAACACATAAATTTAGCAAGTATAGGCAAAAAAATTGAAAAACTCCAATCTGAGTTACAGCAGATGGCTATATGAAATTATCTGAGTTATTGGTTATAGAAATGTACAAACTTCCCTTTGGCCCTTCTGCACAGACAGTTTATGTCTTCAGTTCTGTGTGCACAGTGTTTTTCTCTGAAACAATCTCCAAAATATATATAGTAATGAATTAATGCCTCAGACTAAGAATTAAAAATATGCATTTGCTGTGTGACGAATAAATCTTACTTTCACTTAGAGTAACATTTTTAGTATGAGAGCTCAAAATATTTAGGGCAAAGAGCAATAATAACCTAGTGAATGCAGATCATGTACCAACAGGGTATCTGAAACTAGTAAAAAAATACGAAGAGGCATTCTTAGGCCATGATTTATGTAATGTGTTTTAAATATTTGTTTTTAAATGAGATGAATAATTCTCTCAAAATAGCCTCTTTTTTTATCCATCCGTTGTAAAGCAAATCTGGATGGCTATTTTAGAAGTATCTATCTTTGTTTTAGATATATAAGGTGTGGAGAAATGAATCAGATCTTCAGTGAGTCAGTCACCTAAAAATCTAACCACAGGGATGCTTGAAAATAGAAAATAAACCTGTTCAGGTTCATGGGCCAACATTTCTGCCACGACATTATGTTGAGCTTTATGCCATTCACCAAGACTACAGTAACTTCCATACATAACATATAGAAGGAAATAGTATTCCTCAGGGAGGATTCCTTCTTCATTTACAGTTTGAAGCATATTTACAAAACCACTTAAAGCCAGTCATAAATCTAAATAGAGACAAGAACACATGTACAAAGACAAGAGTTTTTCATAAAAAATGAAGAAGAGGAGAAAATGAGATACACCTCCTTACCTACTCCACGCTCTTTCAATGTACAGTAGTATTTTTATGTTTTAGAAAGGGCAGAAAGTGAAACTCTCCTTGACATTAAACTGGTGCTGAGGCAATGCCTGATGGATTTTCGTCTATTTTATTTTTGTTTTGTTTGTCATGCTAGTGGAAGTATAATACCAGATTTTTGCCTTTTTAAAAAAGTTTCTGACACACTGAAGTAAAATACAGCACTTATACAGAATTTCTACAGATGATTAGTTTCCCCTGAGATTTTTTTTTAGGAAATCAAGTACTCATTTGATGAGAAATAAAAAATTGTCACGGATCAAAAGCTAGCTAAGAAGTGGAAAACAAAGAGTGGGAATTAATTATTATTATTCAACAGAATGAAGGTTATCATATCAAGACCTCTTCAACAGTACAGCAAAAGAATTTTAATGGTCCTCTAAAAATGTATGTCAAGCAGGTAACAAAATTGCATGAGAGTGTTGAGCACTTACTATCTGACTGGTCTAAGTGTACTAATAAAAAGCACTTACACATGTGAGGATGTAACAATCCAGAACTGAGGACAACACAGTTACTTCAGGAAAAATAAACAGAATTCTACTGACAAAAAGTTGTCCTTTAAAAATATAAGTTATTTTGCTTTTTAAACTGAATTGATTCCAAAAAACCCCCAACTCTTCCATAGTCTGGAAAGTTTTAAAGAAGAATATCTGTATCCAAGAACAGAGAATTATGTCTGCTTCCCACATTTCTTAAAGTGACAAACTGTTTAGGTATGAGCAACTCTTTAGATGGTTTACAAGGCAGACTGAGAAATTTTAAAAAGTAGTTAGTATAGCCTCACTACCTTTGTACAACATCCATAAAGAAAGTTTCAGAAGCAATCTTGGGAAAGATAACACCATTTGAGCTCTTTATAGCGACTTTCTAGTTAGTATATTGTCCACTCTTTGGAGCAAGCTTGTATAGCTAGTCCACAAAAAAGTTATCTAAACAGAAAATATATCCAGGAATTGGGTTGTGCTGCACTTTTGTCTTCTTTAGAGTCTGTTCTTTCAAAGTGTAGTCAGCACTTTTCTTTTTTAATATTAAAATATAAATGTTGTATTTCTTAAATATATGTTTGCATATTTTTATTATGTAAGGCTGAATGTTTAAAAAAGTTATTGTTACTTTTTACTGTCTGAGTTTTAATAAGTAACATTTAGAACTCACTCACTGCTATATGTTACACTTTAATCCAAACAGCTGTTAATACTCAAAAATGAGAAACTGTGATCCTTAATTTGGGCATGCATTAGAGCAGATAATTATATATAAGGCTTCATAGACAATCTAGTTAATGGTCATTTAAAAAAAAATAAATTGTATTGTAAACTTTCTGCAGATTTTTGATGATCAGAGAGAAGATACTATTTTAGATAGACTATCACAATCTGCAAGTTTCCTTCCTGGTAACTAAGGTATGGCATTTACATTTGAGAAAGAAAAAAAAGGGCACACAAGATATATTTGATCATGTCAGTTATTGATTAACACCTCAAAGCCATCTTCATGCATATCAGTGGTAGATAAGAAGTGAAAGAGCAAGAGCAGAAGAGGATAATAGCCAAACTGACCAACAACCAGAGACAGTGAAGAAGCTACTGCAGTCTGCTGAGAAAATCTGATGTGTATGCATAGTTACACACACATGCATAGGCACATGAATGCTTACAATTATCCTTAAAAAGAAGCAAGCATTGAAATAAAGCTCTGGCTTATAAATACAAATACCACACTACTAATCTCTATGGTAAAGAGCTTTTTTAATGCCATTAGAGACTTTTTTTCTTTTAACATGGGATAGAATAACAGTATCTCTGACATTGAACTGATAGCCTTGAAGTAAGAGCCCATCCATTTTGCTAAAAACATGTGGTCAAAATGAACTCTTGAAGTTAAATAATCAATACTACTAATACTACTAATACCTACTTAATACACTCTGTTTAGGATAACATAATACGGTGTGTGTAGGATAGACTCTAAATGAAATATTCTGTCTTGACTAGTGTTTTACTTCACAACCTCTTTCAGACATTGAGAAAAGAACCTTACACTTTTTGCTTACAGTAGAATTTTCAAATGGTTTCAGAATGTCTCTTTTCTGTTTTATAGATGCCAAAGCTGCTTTCCTTCAAAAGTGTTTAAACTATATTGCTTTAAGACTAGCAACCTCCAAGTCTTTAACCTTTCAGTTAAATTATTGTTTCTAGTTAGTTTCACTTTAGAGTGAAGTTTTAAAGAAGTGTAAAAATTAAATGCAAGGAGTATGAAATTATTATAAATCAGTAATTTCCTCATATATGAATGTGTGTTTGCATGTGTACAAGTGTAAAGGGAAAAGAAATACTTTCTACATATCACCCTTGCAAAATGCAGTCTGGGAACAGAAAACCAATATACATTAATTTGTGTTGCTTTGTTTTCACTTTAGCACAGGAGAAGAAATCTGTTCACTGAACAGCTCCTATTATAACACAGACATTTTTCCAGTGTAGAATTTCCCTTTAAAGGTTATCTCAAAACACCTATCAACATCCAACAGACAGTTGCCCAAGTGTAATTTTGTAATTGGAAATAATTTTCTCACACTCCTGAGCTGTTGTAACATTCTGTTAATTGATACTACATGTTAAAGCATCTGTAATGAAGAGTACTGTATTTCCATGCAATAAACCGGATTCATTAGTGTGTTGTTAAACACTGTGGTTTTGAAGAATGGATAAGAAGCTGCAAGAACAAAGCACTTCCCAGTTCTTTGCTTCATTAAACAGTCTGAAGGACTTCTCCAAAGGGCACAGCCTCGAATGTGTAGGTTATCTCAACTAAACCTCTGCACTGAAGAACGTACTTCATTGGGAGAAACCCCTCTGTGCCTGTATGTGAATGATAAAAAAGAACAAAAGATTCAGCTCATTCAAACAGAAGGCATTCACTGAATCCAGGCTCTGTATGGAAGCAGACTTTAGGATGCTTGAAGCACAACAGAACAGCAAGGAAATAATTTACTCTAGTGTTACCAAGTTGGGGAGTGAAAGCACTTCTAAGTGAAGGAGGATTGCTTTGAAAACAGATGAATCAAGTTAATTAGTAGTGTATATATCACAGATCATGAAATAGGCCTTTAGGATTTAAAAGTATCAACCTAATACTATGAAGATGCAGAATGCATTCTACATTTGCTTCGATTATAACATTTTTTAATGAAATGAAATGAAATGAAATGAAATGAAATGAAATGAAATGAAATGAAATGAAATAGGGATGTGAATGACAGCACAATAACCTCTAAGAGCAAATCGATACACGGAAGTTTTTTACTTTAACAAAGTATTATTACTAGGGCTTTCAAAAGGATGCCAAGCTTTCTGCAAATGGCAAAAGCAAGAAAAGCAAAGATACACAATCTTTTCAAATAATAAGCTTGAAAAGTTCATCAGAAATGTTTTCCAGCTAATAAAGCCCTTTGATCTCGTCAGCACTGGAGGACAACAAACAACAAACATGAATAAGTTTCAACAACAGATATAGACATTACAGATGTGAACAGTCTCTCCTCATCCTCTAGAGTATATGATTCCAGGAAAAGAAAATCAGTAAAGTATGGATTCATTAGTAACAGAAGTAAATTAGAAATTTTAAATTTTCAGTAAATATAAGCAACTTTTAAGGATTTGTCTTCCACTCAATATATGTTTTGGTCACAGGATTTTGCAATGATTTATAAACTCACATTTTATTAATAATATACCTTTCCTGATTTGCTGTGGAAAAGAGGTTTATGTCCATTTTTAAGTGTGTGTGTAAGAGAGCTTTTCCTCCCTGGCCCAAAAGCTTTTAAAATCTGTTCTTTTCAATCAAATTTAACAAACAAGTTCATTATACCAGGTTTTCTGCAAATAGGCAAACTGGTAGCAATGATGGTACCTCAGCTGAGGGAAAAACAGTGGCATGAGCACACATATTAGGCACTTGAGAGTCTAGATCATATCAGGAGATGGAAGCAAGTCCTTCTAAATGTCCCAAAAATGGGAGAGACCTAGAACCTTTTCAGGCATCAAATTTAACCAACACAATCCAGGAAACTGTAGGAAAACAGGTTGCTTTAATTCTAGTGCTTATAGTCTTATAAAACAGATTTATGAGGAAACAAAATTTTCTCCAGAATGGCTTATCTTGGTTTCCTTCCCACTCCCCTTTATATTCTACTTTTCATCCATAGATCCCATCAAAGTTAAGAAAGAAAGTTTCTTCATCGCTACTTAAAAAGGATGACAAATGTTAATTTAGATAAAATTGTATTATTCATAAAGAATGTATTTTATGGCTTATTCCTAGAAGATATGAAAAATCCACATCTTTAAAATAGGGGTTTCTTCGGACATCACTTTAAAACTAATTGAGAATCACATCTATACATGACAGGACTGTAGTTCATGCTTGGCAACCAATTCATTCAACACACAACTTAAACACAGAAGTCGCTATTTCATAATAGGGTAGGTTGTCTCTTCGCGGGAAGAAAAACATGCAACTCCAAGCTACCAACCCTGTAAAGCTACAAGAAGACATTTAAAAGTAATAGTTTGGGTTCTAAAGAAAGATTTTCAATTTTAAAATTTCTATCAAAGAATTAGACATCTCCACAGAAAAATAAAATTGCTTTACAGTGGACATAACAACCAAGACTTTTCAGATATTGCAGCATTTGGATGCAAGTAAAAAGAAGTTAAATATCTGTAACTTTTTCTACACAGAATATGATGAAATAAAAATATCTGACATAGTCTTGTCACCGAAAGAAACAAATCAAGTCAAGAAAACACTGTTTCCTGGCAATTTTTTTTTCACTTCTTACTTCATCCTAAAGTATCCCAAAGTATACAGATAAATTTACATTCACAATTTTTATTTTTTTTTTTAACTTCGTAACACGTTAGGGTGAAAGTAGGGATTCTCCAGATGATGACTGAAATGTCAGGGACTTAAATAATATCAGAAACACTCACAAACTTATATCCAGGATAGGGGTAGTAGGATCTGGACTTACATAACTGCTACAAACAAATCTTCCCCACATTTAGTGTTTTGAAAAGACTATTAAGGTTTTGTTAATAAGAATATCCCTAAATGCATATCTGAACTGGTTGTTTATTTCAGTGGAGTTCTGTTTCCAGAAGAGTGCACATTTACATTCAAAATCTCATATAATATACATATTACATTATCAATATAGGATACTCCTATTACACGTAAAGGAACATAGACTATTCATACTACGTGTTTAAATTTTGTTATAAAATAACTCTTTCCTATAACTGACCTGAAGCCATGAAGCCACTGACAAACAAGTCCTCCATATGTCATACTAATACAACATTTTCTTCTGATATTTTTATGGCAATAATCACTGAACAACAAAACCCTCATAAGTATTAGGCATTGTCACATAAAACTGTAAGTACATAAACAGAAAGATGCAAATAATTAAATGTGCAAATCTGGTTAACACCAAGATGTTTTGGCCAAGAATAGATTGGACAGTTAGTTATACATCCAAAAGGTTGTCTAAAAAGACTTTGCTTATGGAGAGAAGTTTGGTGCTTCACAAAATTTCCCTTCTGATATATGATGTTTAGACTCACCACTGAACATTTCATCCAGCCCACAAACATGATTTATATTGTGCTGTTCATCTCCATTTGTTAGAATAATGCTTGCTATATCTCTAAGGTCTTTCACCTTCTGAATGATCTGTCACAGGTGAATGAGATGACTGATATAACCTACTGTGTCTAGAAAATAATGCTGTAATAAATTATAGACCTTACAGTATGTTCTGTAAAAAAAAAAAAAGTTAAGGTTATAGATAAGCAAGTATAAGAATATTTACCAGCAGAAGAAGAAATATAATGAAATAGAAACACCCTGCTTCTAACCCTGTTTTGAAACTGAATTGGTCTAGGAAAAATTCCATGTTTGATCTGAACGCTTGTGGATATTGTCTCTCAGGTAAGCTGATTGAACTGAAATCTCATATACATGTGTGTGTCTGTACAAGTACTTTATATGTGTGTGTAAATGTACGTGAGTGTGTGTATATATACGCACATGTATATATACAGAAACAGCCATAAAGAGCATATACATTTGCATTTCTGCTAGGATTTATTTTAAAGTATAAATGCTCACTCCTAAGAAGAACTATGAATTTAGTTACAAGTTAGCCAATATGATGCCCATCTACAAAAAGGGTCAGCAGAAGAATCCAGGAACTGCAGGCCTGTCAGCCTGATCTCAGTGTTGGGGAAGGTGATGGAGCAGATAATTTTGAGTGTCATCATGTGGCATGTACAGGACAACCAGGTGAACAGGTTCAGTCAGCATCAGTTTGTGAAAGGCAGATCCTGTTCAACCAACCGGATCTCCTCCTATGGCAAGGTGACCAGTTGAGTGATGAGGGAAAGGCTGGGTGTTGTCCGGCTGAACTTTAGTAAAGCTTTTGACACTGTTTCCCACAGCATCCTCCTGGAGAAACTGCCTGCCTATGGCTTGCACTGTTCACTGCATAAAAAACTGGCTGGGTGGCTGGGTGCAGAGGGTGGTGGTGAATGAAATTACATCTAGCTAGTGGCTGGTCACTAGTGGTGTTCCCCAGGGCTCAGTATTGGGGCCAGACCTGTTAAATATCTTTATCGATGATCTAGACAAGGGAATCAAGTGCACTCTCAGTCAGTTATAGATGACACCATGTTGGGCAGGAGTATTTATGTGCTGGAGGCTCTACAGAGGTGTCTGGACAGGCTGGACAGATGGGCTGAGGCCAGTGGTAGGAGGTTCAACAATTTGAAGTGCTGGATCCTGCACTTGAATTAAAACAAATCCATGAAGTGTTACAGGTTGAAGGAAGAACTCCTGGAAACCTGCCCAGAGGAAAAGGACTTGGCGGTGCTGGTTGACAGCCACCGAACAAGAGCCAGCAGTGTGCCCAGGTGTCCAAGAAGGCCAGTGGTATCCTGGCCTGTATCAAAAATAGTGTGGCCAGCAGGATAAGCACAGTGATTGTCCCTCTGTACTCAGCACTGGTGAAACCCCACCTGGAATCCTGTGCTTGGTTTTGGGCCCATCAAGAAAGACACTGAGGTGCTGGAGCATGTCCAGAGAAGGCCAACAAAGCTGGTGAAGGATCTGTAGCACAGGTCTGATGAGGAGCAGCTGAGGGAGCTGGAGTTGTTTAACCTGGAGAAAATGAGGCTGAGGGGGGACCTTATTGCTCTCTACAACTACCTGACAGGAGGCTAAGGCAAGGTGGTGTTGGTCTCTTCCCCTAAAATAACATCATGGGATGAGAGGAAATGGTCTCAAGTTGTGCCAGGAGAGGTCTAGATATTAGGAAAAAATTCTCCACTGAAAAGGCTGTCATGCATTGGAAAAGGCTGCCCAGAGAAGTGGTTGAGTCACCCATCCCTGGAGTTATTTAAAAGATGTGTGGATATGGCACTTAGGGACATGGTTTACTGGTTGACTTGGCAGTGCTGTATTAATGGTTGAACTCAGATAATTAAGAGGTCTTTTCCAACCTAAAAAGTTCTATGATTTCATTTAAAAAAAAGAGAGTTCCTATTACTGATGATGTGCTGGATTATGTTTTAATATTAAAATGGGACATACTACTCTTTCACAGAAATAAATAATTGGATTTATTAAGATGGTTTTATTTCCTTAAATACACATTAAAGAATAATAGTCCTATTGCTGAACTCAGGGTTGTTTAGAGCAAAGTGTACCTTGCTGCCACTCTTTTTTTTGTGCATTCTTTGATTGCAAACTTTCCATTTTTCCTCAAAAATTATGATACTAAAAGTAACAAAGAGCTTTACTGAACCTGACAAATAAGAAGAAAGAGCACAGTATTACTCCTTTGATCTAAGGTATAGTTTGCCATAGGATTCAGTACTAGAAATCAGGCAGTAGATATTATCAAAATAGCTGGCACAGATAGTTATTATAGTGGTATATTTCTGGAATAACCAAGTCAATGTGCACTGTTCACTTCTTTCCTGTAACAATCAAGGGGTATTTTCCTCTATTTCATCATTCTTGCTCTAGTATTTGTGTGGTCAGCCAGAAAAGTCAACTGATCCAGCTGAAAATTATCCCTAAGAAACATATCTGTCCACCTATGTGTGGTGTGAAATTTGTCATCAGATCAGTTCCCTGTTCAGCTAACAGTGTAGTCTAGCAGCAGTGCAAGAAATGAAGTGGGAAGACATAACCAAGGGCAGGAAGGTGAGACAACTAGCTCTTAAGCTGACTTAAATCAACTGTGAAATTGCATCCCCCTTATAGACCTACACTGACTGAATGAAGTTCAGCGTAAGAGATGAAATTAGATTTCATAAATGCACCCAAAACTCAGGTACTACTTCCAAACGTGGAATATTTATATTTTCATCCTCATTCATACATATTTTGAGGAAAATTTTTGAGAAATGTTCTTTTCACTATCAAGAATATAAATATAGAACAGTTACTTGCAATAACTACTTACCTCAAAGTGACATCAGATTGGAAGTCAATTTAATTTCTTGCAATCTATATTGGGGAATTCAGAATTATAGTGAAAATTAACTGACCTATGTTAAAATTATATCCTCATAATACCCACAGGTATTATGCAGACAGAGAATTACTTGCATTTTTAAAAGTGTGTCATAGTTTATTCTAGAGAACACAGAGACACAGAGACCTGGAAATCTTTCTTCCATAAAAAAGCAACCAGGGAAATCATTGCATTTTTGTTAGTTGAAGCTGTAGTCAAGATCACTGGAAAATCATGGGCAGTAAAAAACAATGGATTCTGCGCATTTCACATCACTTCTGTCACCTGGCAATAATACTGTCCATTTGGCAGCCTCTGTGCAGGGCAGCAGTTTGTAAAAGGCTTGAGTCAGATGAAAACTGAAAGCACAGGAGAAAGAAGTAGAATGAATGATCACTACAAAGAGCAAAGAAAGGAAGGTGGTGAAATTGGAAGGACATTGCTTTAAGAAATGCAAAGGAAGAAGAAAGAGAAATGAAAAGTGGAAGATTAAGATGGGAACATCCCTCGTGATATATAATAGCTGTATCTGAACTCCCATATTCACACATGTGCTTGTAAAGCCCTTTGAGCAATGTATTTGCCTTTTGAGATGAAATATTTTATGAACATTCTTCTCTCCAACAACATCCATGTAGCCTGTATGTGACAAAGGTAGGAAAGGAGCTTTAGCACACACTGAAACTGTACCTCCAGGTGTACTGCGACACACATCGCTCCCTTTTCCCATTTCCTGAGCAGAAAAGACCACTTTTAAAAAAGTCTTCACATTGATGAGCCCCCTCTACATTCAGAAATTACATTCAAGAACTATGCAAAGTGCTCATGTGAAAAGCTTAGGGTTTGACACACCTGTAAAACAGAAATACAAATACCACAAGAACTGAATTCTAAATAGATTGTGAAAATGCTCTTTGTCGTAGTTAGACTGAAAATTCGAAGTAAATTTTCATTGTGCCTATATTTCTGGATTTAAACTTTTGCCTTAAATTATATGTTCACAGACTAGAATGAGCTCAGCCTGCAAGAAATCCTTAAAATCACAAAGTGATGAGATGGTGACTGTTTTCTTGTTCTCATAAATTTTATGTACTTAAAAAAATTTACTATTAAAATATGCATTTTACTGGCTGAGGTCCAATCAAAAGAATTTGATTTTCTTGGGCATGTCTCATCTCTCTGGATTCCAGTATTCCAAGAGCAAGACTTCCAAGCTGAGATGTATTGGCTTTCTCTCTAGCTAGTGCAGGGAAATTCCAGAAAACAATTAACCCTGCTTTATTTAGAATCAAATTCATTGCTTTCTTGGAGTGGCTTCCCTACCTTTCACAGATGACTGTGGAAACTAAAAATGTCAACAATTTAGCCAGCCAATGTTAGTTGCAGTGAATTTAAACTTTAAACTCTGACTCAGTCAAAGAACTAACACACCAAAATCCAGACTGGAGATCCTGCAAAATCTGTCTCAACCTCTGACTAATTTCCATTAAAATGGCTGCTATATGACACTACCTACACGTCTGCATTTGTAACTCCTGCCTAAAACAGGAATTAAGAAACAAGATACCTTTCTGCCCGAGTGCTCTGTGAGGCTTTTCTTGGAAAGACTGGTGTACAGCCTATGAGATCGAGTTTCTACACAGAATCTGTTTGTAGTTGCCACAGCTTTTTAAAACGTCACCAGAAAAGGTTGATTTATCCTCAGTTTAAGTACCAAGAGGTTACAGTAGTCCCGTGGGAATAGGGAAAGAGATGGTCTCAAGCCTGGTGCTTTCATGCTTCAGGAAACTGCCTCTGTAGTCTGGCTGCAGGCTAATGCAGGCAGAGGAAGGAGGAAACATCCACACATCAAGAAAGATCTGTGTCTACATAGCAAGAAAAGCAAGGTGGTATTTGTTTTGGCTTTTTTTTTTTCTTACCTCCTCCCTAATCTTTCCCAATTCCACATTAGCCATACAAAGAATTCATTCATTAACAGCAGCTAGAATAATTTGTACATGGTGACAAAGGGATCTGAAAAATTTCCCTAGAACATATTAATCTTATTTTTAGGAATAATTCCAAAATTGATTGTGAGACAATTGGTGTACTTCTTGTTCAATAGGCAACTGCAAACTGCAGAGTAAATAACTGTATCCAGGATCTCTTGATCCCAAACAAACAATATAGGAATGATGAGATATTCTCTAGTCTTTTTTTCCCCACTTGACAGATTGAGTCAATTAATTCTTATTCAAACAATGTTTCCTGTAGAAAAGCTCTGTTATAGGCTTCCTCTTTCTGTATAGCAGCCAACACACTCTGTGTTACTTTGTGATAAGAACAAAGAAACCAAAGAACCCTGAAAGGTACGCTGCACAAAGATAAACAGAAACAGAACTAAACCAAACCACCTGCTTTTAGTCTGCTAAAAAATGAAACTGGAACCCAACTCATCAAATGTAGATGCAAAAGTCGCTAGCAACGGAGGACAACTGAGTCCAGTCCAATTTAGCAATCTGAAGACCACCAATCCTGCTACCTTCAAGTCTTTGCAACCTAAACTTGTAAAAACATTCCTATTCCAAATCGTTAGCAGTGGTGATAATTGTAGGGACATGAGTTAAATCCTTGTGGTGTTTAATGCCAGTCTTAGAATTGCTGGTCTGTTTACTTTCTTGGCTGCAGAGTTAATGATATAGACAGCTGAACAATTGGAAAGGAATTGAACTGTATATTGCAAGGTATTTCTCAAGTGCCAGAAGGATAAATGACTCTGCTGCGCTTTCATTTTCTACCCACCCAAAATTATCTTTCCTGAAAACCTCCTACTGATCTTATGTGTGCAATAGCTTAAAATTGTACAGTTTCCTTTGCTTCTGGGGGTGTCCTTTGAGGTGCCATTTCCCATCCAATTTCTGATACAGAGCTAACTTGCTGTTGTGAAGGCTGGTGTTTCAACCTCTCTCAAAATATTGCAACAATTTATAACACAGAAAGACATTTGAAATTTAGGAGAAGACAAAAATAATTTAAACTTATTGTCATGTGAGGTAATTTTTTCTTCTTCTCTCTTAACCCCAAAACAGACCCAAAATATAGGAAATCTGGGCTGAAAAGTAGAAAACCTGAGAACACACTTAAGGGTTCACAGAAATCCTCTTCCTGAACAGTCTTCATAATTCTCTGTTAAATTTCATGGATCAAAGAACATGATATGCCAAAAAAGAAGCAAAATGTGCTTTGCACAGCCTTTCCAAGGCAGAAATTTTGTGCATATGGGTCCCTTCAGGGAAAAAATATGTACAGTAGAATTTTTCCTTTATTTCTTATTTGCGTACTATCAGATCAGAAGCTTCAGTTTCTCAGACTGTTTCAAAAATCCTCCATGTTCCTCCAAAAGCATATGGAAACTCTTAGATATAAATTTAAAAGCTTTTATCCAGTTCTTGTAAGAGTCAGGGATTAAATATCTCTCTCTGACCCTGAATTTATAAGAGTCTTTTAGGTAGACTATACAAGTTGCTTGGCAACCTAACCCAAACAAGGGTCACAGATAAATAAGAGCAGATAATAAATGTCTGGGAGATCAGGAATGTCTATTCCTATATTGTAATAATAATAAAAAAGTAATCACCACTAGCTGTTTTCATGGAAACCAATATAAGATCTCACATGATTACAACTTGAATTAATTTAAATTTAAAAATGCATACTATTTATTTTAAATTTATGTTGGAGGGAATGCAAAATAACAGAGACATTGATTTGCACCTTTTGGTTGTGCCTTAAATTACACTTTCAGAAAAGTAAGCTGTCACTGCAGAGATAAAACATTCAACTTTCAGATTTTGTCACCAATACTAGAATCCTGCTGTACAAAATATTCACAATTTTAATTTTCCTACTTTTTTCTCCTTCAACTTTCAGTTACAAAGCAAGATGCAGACAATGCAATATACTGTCTGTAAGAACCAAAAGATTGGAGTAAAGAAATCTTGTTGAAAATGTAATTCTAACATTTCAGAGTAAATACATGTTTTTCAAGAAAGTACATTCTCTACCAGTACAGAATTAAATTTTTGAATCATAGGTTATGACAATTAACATTTTTTTTTTTCTGGGAGTGAATTTTCCCTAGCCAGTCAACCAGAATGAGGCAGAAACTTCATTTGGATGAGGAGATTGAGAGGATAATCATTAAATAATATGGTCTTAACTAGTGTTAGATATCACTGAAGTTCTCAATATTTTAAATTTAATTTTAAGAACACAAGATTGATTATGTTACTGAGACCTGTGTCTGGGAAGCCCAGCATCTTGTCTCCGGTGATGGCCAGTAGTAGATATTTGGGGAAAACGGGCAAGAAAACAGCAAGTATTTTACTTTTGCGTATTTTTATACTTTCCAGATAAAACCAGAGGTTGTCAGAAATTCAGTTTTGACCACTGTTTTGGCTCCTTCCCCAGTGTACTCAATCTTTTGTAAGCTCTTGCACAACTTCCACCATCTAATTGTCCCCTCTCTGAAACGTTGTTTCTCCTTTTGATATCTGCATGATATCAGTATGTGTTCTTCAGTTTTGTGTGGTGAGGAACAGTGAATAGTCATTCCTTAGTAACTTTTCTTAGCCGTGCATGATTTAACTGGTATCTACTCTAAGACTGCATTGCTTTTTTCTAAGCAGAAGACACCTATTCTTCCTAAACTCTGCCAGTGTCCTGTCTCCATTATCTGCATATTTTCCAATTTCTCCCTAAGTTTCTCCCTAAGAGAGAGCAACAAGAATTTCATGCACTGTTCATAGATGGGGACTTATAATAGATTTATTAGAATAATGACAGTAAAATTTCTACTTTGTTTCCAATTCCTTCCTTTATAATTCTTTATGTTCTGTAATTTTGCCTCACTTCTCCAGACTACCAAGTTGATGTTTTTGGGAGTGATATACTGTGACAATGCTATGCTTTTCTGAGTAAGTAATATCAAATTTAGAACTTGCCATTACACAGATGTTTTTACAGCTATATTTTTCCACACTGAGGCACTCTCAGCTCACTGATGCTGAGTTTCAGGTATTATTTTCCTACCTACAAAATGTTCTTGGACTTCTCACTTTAAATTTTATAAACAAGTTCTTAAATTATTCTTTGTCATCTGAAACTTTTACATCCAATTATTTTTTTCCCCCAGTATATTTAGAATTACTTCAGGTTGTAGAAATGTTAGGCCAGGTTTGGAGTAAAGCTGCTTATACACACCACTGTTCTGGATATTGAATGTACATCCCCCTCCTTTGTATCCTATTTATAGATGGCTTGCCAGTCTGTAAGAGCACCTCTTATCATAGAAGAAAGAAAATTAGGATTTTCCTAAGAACCTTTGATGAAGATTCTTCCAGAAAATTAAAAACACTGTTAGACCATTTGTGATGCTTGCGTGTTGAGTGTTTTTTTCTTTTTAACCTTATTAGTTGTATGTAACCTTTTATTATTGCAACCATTCTCACTTCCTTTGTAATAGAAAAATTATTTGAGCGACTGATATTTAACCCATTAGAACCCCAAACCTGTGTTTTCTGACAGTTTTCAACTAGAAGTCCAAGATTTAAAAAATCCAGCTGATGACTCTGGAAGTTTAACCACATGGTTGCAAACAGGACAATTTAGGATGGCAACTGTTCAACAAACAGTTGCAACTTATCCCATCGTAAGGTACAAGTCTTGAACAAGTCAGATGAGTCAATCATTAAAAGTACCTGTTTCCCTCCCCCCTACTAACTATAAAAACAGCTTAGATGATGACCTTAGATGTAAAAGTCTGCAGATATAAGGGGACAAATACATCCCACCTTGCTTGTCTAGACACAGTTTGCATGAGGAGATAACATGTTTGGGGTATATCTCATGTCAAAGGTATCAGCTCTCTTTTTCTTGCTTAGAATTAATAAAGAGAGAGGAAAATCTACAAGCATATGAAATCTGTATGGGGTCAACCAAAGTAATCTGGAAGTTTGCAGTCCCCTTGGTTTTGTGGGAGGGAGTAGACAGTGGGAGAACAAAAATCGAGGCACATCTGAAAATGGTGTGCTTGTAAACCTGTTAGGAATCCGTGTATGACATAACTGTATACTAAAAGGTGTGGGGGAGCTGTTTTTATTGGGATTTTGTTTGTTTGTTTGTTTGTTTGTTTGTGGGTGTGTTTATATTCTTTGACTAAAAAAATACGTTTTTTTTAAAGTTTCTAAAGGCTATCATGAGTATGGAAGAGCAGATACATCATCTCACATGGACTGCTTAATGCAGGCAATATTGTAAACAGCACTCTAGGGAAAGGTTTCAGAAGTGCATTTAATTGCATTTTCCACTCCTTGTAGCAGCAAGGGATTAAACTGGGACAAAATGTAATGGAACCAGCTCTTTCCTATCTGCTTAAAGAAAGGCAGGAAGCTAACTGAAAACTGTGTTTATTAACTTGCTATGAAAAAAAAAAAAGCCTATCCAAAATTAATGAATTTATAAGCCTTTTACTTCTCATGAATAATGGAGAATTCTTCATCTGGAATCTAAATGAGTTTTATGAGAGGTTAAGAAACGAGTATTGGAACCTACTGCATTTATTTACAAGTGCTTAATTCTCACAACCTGATGAATCTAAGGACATTGCAGCATACATGTGAAACGAGAAATAATGCTCAATTAGATGTTATATATTACTCAAGGATGTAACAGGTAGTATGTGTTAGTCAATATCTATATCTGTTTACAAGAAATACTTATCTTCTGTACTGCTCTAATGCTTTCCCATTATCTTTATACTCTCCAGAAAGCAAATACTAGAGGTTCTAGTTTTCTTCTACAAAATATAGTACTGTAAAATTTGTATTTTATGTCTTTCTGGAAGAATTCATTTCTGGATAAATAGCAGAGGAATAAAATATGCCTCTTCAGGCAAACAGTGACAGTGACTGAATTCCCATCTTCAGTGTGGATCAGTGATACCTGCATGTTTCAAGATAACAGAACTTGATAAGCAGCAACACTTCTCCACTATGAAGGGATTGATATTTCAAAACAAACAAACAGATGACAAAGAACAAATGTTTAACATTCTAAGAAACATTTGTTGTAAATACTCATACTTGATATTATAGAATCATAGAACTCTTTCGGTTGAAAGGGACCTTACAGATCATCTAAACCAAACCTCCCTGCCATGGGCAGGAACACCTTCCTCTAGACCAGATTGCTCAAAGTTGTTGAACTTCATGAGGTTCACACAGGCCCACCTCTCAAGCCTGTTAAGGTCCCTTGGGATGTCATCCCTTCCCTCCAGCGTGTCAACCACACCAAACATCTTGGTGTTGGCAGCAAGCTGGTTGAGGGTGCGCTCAATCCCACTGTCCGTACCAACAGTAAAGTTGTTAAAAAGTGCTGGTTCCAACACCCAACCACACTCATCACTGCTTTCCACTTGGACATTGAGCCATTCACTGCAACTCTTTGAACATGACCATCCAGTCAATTTTTTTGTCCACTAATTGGTCCATCCATTAAATCCATTTCTCTCTTGTTTAGAGACAAGGATGTTGTACGGGACAACATCCGGCACTTTGCACGAGGCCCCTTCCCTCGTGCACCGTTGCTGTAAACCCACTGTAGAATGGTACCAATTTTTTTCAGGCGTGATTTTCCCTAAATGAAGTCATGGCGGTTGCCACCAATCACCTCATTTTCCATGTGCTTTAGCATAATTTCCAGGAGGATTTGCTTGATGATCTTGTCAGGCACTGAAGTAAGACTGACTGGCCTGTAGTTCCCTGGGTCTTCCCTATTTCTCTGTTTAAATGTGGGGGTTATGTTTCACGTTTCCCATTTTCCAGACAGTGGGAACAACACTGGACTACCATGACTTTTCAAATACAATGGATAGTGGCTTAGGCACTTTCTTTGCCAGTTCCCTCAGGACCCATGTATGTATCTTATCAGGTTCCATGGACTTGTGCATCTACAGGTTCCTTAGAGGTTCTTGAACCTGGTCTCCTACAGTGGGGCAGTTCTTCATTCACGCAGTCCCTGCTTTCACCTTCTGCAACTTGGGCGGTGTGGCTGGAGGCACTTGCTGGTGAAGACTGAGGCAAGAAAGTCATGGAGTACCTCATCCTTCTCCATGTCCTAGGAACAGAGGTCTCCCATGTCCTTCCAGAGAAGACCTACATTTTCTTTATTCTTGCTTTTATTCATGATGTACCTAAACAAGCATTTTATTTACCTTGATGTCCTTGGCCAGATTTACTTCTGTAAAGTAAGTGATTTAGCTTTCCTAACCAAATCCCTGACTGTTTGGACAATATCTCTGTATTCCTCCCAGGAATTAGCTTTCTAGTTTTCAAGGAACACTGTTTTTAAACTCTGTATTCCCATGCACAATATCTCTAGAGCTGGAACACTTGACTGTCTGATTCAAAGAGAGCAATTAAGAAGCACAATATTAAGGCAGTAGTACAGACATCTCTGAAATTATTGGAAATATTCCAAGACTTAAAGTGTCATATCATCTTGAGACTTGAGCTATCGTATAAATGTAAACATACAAGGATGGACATCTTGAATGAGACCAAAATTTCATCGTGGTCAGAACTGAGTCTCTGGCTGTTGCCAACAGCAGAAAAGAATGAGGTAATTACACGATGATGTTCCCTTCGTATGACTTGTCCATTTCTGGCAATTTGTTGCTAAAGGAATTTGCAAGACAGATGGAGAATTGGGCCTGACATCCCTTCCAGAAATCAATGCCACTGACTTGCTTTCTAGAGCTCATTTTCTAACATGCAGTGAAGTCACTTCCAGGTGCTTGATCTCAGAAGAGTAGACACAGCACTAGAGAAATTTAGGATGTAATGAGAACTTTCCTTGTGTAACAGCAGTGAAAATGTTAGATGCATGGTAAGCAAGCAAAGGAAAAACATCCCTTCCTACACATTTGTGGTTCCAGTAATTCGTCACATCATGTCCACCTTGCCGTCCTATTCCATTCAACAAATCTTTGTACCCTAGGGTTTGGTTTAAGGAGCCTTTGTTACAACGCTGGCTAACATGCACCCTTGCTTGTTTCATACCTCTCTTATGTGACCAAGTACATTTCTATTAGGCATTACACTTGCATAAGGAGTTAACCAGTCCCAGTTTTAAACTGTCAGGCTCCTTATGTATGCAGAGTCTTCAACCCCTCTTTCTGAAAGCCTCTTAGCTCAGAAGAGCTGGAAGACAGGTTTGACTGATTTAACAGGAGGCTAAGTTTGATGGTCACACAGCTGGTCTTCACTACTTTTCGTGCTCTGACATCATCTGCTTACATTTATCTGGTCATGAAGACCTGTCTACGAATCAGGCACCCAAACAAACCAACATACAGTGAGTACTGGCTGTTGTCTTTACACCGATCTGCTGTCTCTGGCTATACCTTGGTGCTTGAATGGGCATGGTCTTTTCCTTATTATGTTAGATTGTCCATTTTCTTTGCCTGCTAGTTGAAAAAATGATATTTTGAGAGTTGCATTTGACCTTTGAAGTTTTTTTCATTATTATGTAGTCCATAAAAACCTGAGATTTAAATCCTGAAATCAGTCGCTACTAGCAATAAAAAAGATTTTGAAGAATCTTTACTCTGATTTTTAATCTTGAAAGATTTTTATTAAACACTAACTTGCTCTGTCCAATACATTTGTAAGGTGTTTTTGTTTTCTTTTTACAGGAACGAAGTCCCTTCTTGTTTCACCATCACTTTTTTTCCATTCTGAATTCTCTTTCTGATGAGTCTGTCTCCTTCACATATGTAAAGCCTTATTTCTCTCGCCCTTCATCTTGTCAGTTTTATTTTACCTTAACAAATACAAATGAGAGCTACTTAATATCTGAAGTGGAAGAATGAAAAAAATAAAGGCAGCTTTTAAACTTCTGCATTCTGCCTGCCCTACACTCTCTCGCACAGCTCTTCAGTGGGTTAGTTTCATTTTGCATTGAAAAATACAATCAAGTAAACAAAGCAGCACCCAATTGGATTTTTTTTCTTCACTGCCAAATTAAATTACCCAGCTGCTCAGATGAAGGGAGGAAGGCTCTGGAGATTCAAGGGACTCATAAAAAAAAAAAAAAAAAAAAAAAAAAAAAAAAAAAAAAAGAGAAAAAAATACAAACTCTCTCTGTTTAAAATGTAAGAGCACTGAAGCAAGCTTTTCTCCTAACTCCATCCCCAATTACTGTGTTATTCTGGTTATATTGTTTACTACAATACACCTCATTACATTGTTTAATACAAATGCACTAGGCAGTAGAAAAGAGGGTTTCTTGAGAGGTCTTGCAGCAGTAGAGGTAATCTGGACTAAAGAAGCTGATCAACTGCAGCAACCATGGGCAAATTAGAAACTGAGAGGAGTGCAAGACTCCTGAGCTGAAAGAGAAGCTTTGAAACAAGGAGAGACAGCAGCTTTATTAGAAGTGTTTAGCATATTCATCCTTGCTCTTGTTCACAGTTGTGACAGGATGTACTTGCAGAGGAGTTTTAAACTGTGCAGTAGCCTGCTAATTAAACACAAGTACACACATGAACTCTTGAATTGCCTGCTCACAACTAATCTCCAAAGAAATTTGAAATCTTGAATAAATTTCTGTTTGGTGTTCTTGCTGAGGTGATCTGTAAGACTTGTTTTATTCATCTTTAAGACATAAGACTAGATCCACCAGGAAAACTTAGTAGCTGCATTATTCTCAGTTGGAACACCTGACTTTTACTTGCCTGACTAGTAAAAGCACCTGACTAGCAGAATTTTGTTATTCATGCTTGATATCCAAATTACTTGTTCAATACTAAAGCTAGGTCACAGTGGTCTGACTGAAGGAGCTGATGAACACAAAATGTATCATTTGTAGGAGAACTGAGGGTATTTTCAGTGTGTTTTCCACTGGATCACCCCTGTGATATTGGGATCTTTAGTCTGGATGAATGAGAAAGGAGGACCAAGGCATGCTAGACCACCTCTAGTAGATCTGTGTCCTTATATGCATCACACTGGGATTCACTTATGGCTTCTTTAGTAGGACCCTGTATAAGCCTTCCAGATGTGAACTCTGGCATACCTTAAAATCCTGCCCTCTCTGAGTTTATGCTCTTATTTTGACAGAGTGAAATATCTCTCTGCAATAGATTTGCAGTAGCCTTACTGGGGAGTAACTAGGGCACAAAATAAATTGAGGAAATACTGAGAAGGGTTTGAATAACAAAAATAAAAGGTGCATTTTTCTGCTTTATTATTCTGCCTTTCTAATGTGAATTAGTAAATGAAAAAAATCATTAAAAGCTATATTTTCCCATATAAAAATGATGGATGGATTGCATAAAATGAAACCATTTGGTAAGGAAAAGCATAAATGAAAAATATCTCATAATCACTCCAAAATCAGTTTTCCAGTTTCAAGATCTTTGATGGCCTTGCGTCTACTTACCATTCATTTTTGTATGGAATCCTTCTTTTTCTGTTGGATTATGTCAGAAAGATCATTTGACCGAAATACAGACCTTTGTTTTGTTTTGTTTTGTTTGCAGTGTGTATGTTTTTGTTTGTATGTCGCTTTCTGTGGTTTGAGTCCATTATTCTACATTTTCTCTGTTGTTATTTTCTTAAAAACAGAATTATAATAATGCATGCTTGCTCTCTTGCTCCCCTTTCCTTTGTATCTTTGTATCTTTTTCTCTCTCCATCTGAGCTCGTGAACAACATAGTCAGCAAAGCTCACAGGATTGTAGCAGACATATCATTAATTATAGTTTCTACCGTCCCTTTACAACTGAAGAGAGATATAGGTTATTTAAAAATTATTTCTCTGTGAAAATAAATTAAAATTTTGAATGTCTATTTTTCAATGTATTAGCTTACTGAGAATAATAAAAATGTGAGATTAGTGTGTGTGCTGAAATGAATTACTTCTAGCTATATCTACTTGCCTTGACTTTCAAATACAGATTTGTGGTATATGCATACAGAACATACAGAGTCAGAAAATATGTTGTGCAAAATATGTTGTATAAAGACCTGTGGGATTGAGTGGGAGCTCCAAAAACCTTCTGAACTGGCCATCAAGATACTGTACATATGTGGTATCTCTCCTACGAAAAATCAGTATGAAATTATTTCTTACTTTCAATTGTCTCCCTACTGGTAGGTTTTCATGATCAAGGAAAAATGGTTGCCTTAAATAAATGTAAATGTCTTAGGTCACTCTTTCCTGGACAGCTTTGAATAAGAAAACAAAAATCTTTGAACTGAAACTTGACTTTAAATGAGAACAAGTGTGGAATGGATTTGTGATGTAATATGTTCATTGGACACTGATAAAGAGATTTCATTGAGATCAAAGAGGTCAATACCAACATCATATTTGATGGGTTCATATGTAGCCAGAATGGCCTCTTAGTATCTTGAATGAAATATTTTTGTATGAGAGAGGAACCTTGATTGTCTGTATGGGGATTACAGACCGGGGTACACTTCAACTAACTTTAAATCTCCTAGAAGTTATAAGTCCAGGCATGACCTATTTGCTCAAGATTTGTTTATATTCAGCAATGAGTAAGAAGTATTCTTAGGCTGTAGGGTTTTTTGCATCTCTTAGATGTTCCTGCCTTGAGAACATTAGGGTGACATGAGTCACTCAAGAAGTTTCTAGTTCTCTCCATAGGAAAATTTGGATGACTTTGTCAGCCCACAACCTTAATGAGGCTGGAGTAAGATTCTCCATAATGATCAGTCATACATATGCTACTGTCACTTCTGTTCCATAATTTGCCTTCTTCAGGGTAGCATGCATGAAGATCTCCGTGTATATCCTTCTGAGACATAGAAAATGTGTCTCTGAGTTCAGATAAAGTGATTACACTCAAAGGATTTTATTTCAAATGATTTTCTGAGGCATTAATGCAAAGAAGAGAAAATAATGGTTATGGTATCTTCAGTTTGTTTGTTTTTCTCTTTTGGCCTGAATTTATGACAGCTGTCAGAGAACCTTCCACTGGGAAATGAGCATTTAATAACATTTCAAATGTTCCACCAAAACATGTCAAATTCTTCTAATTTCCCAGCTGTATCCAGGAAGGTTTCCTAAGAAAAATCTGTTTCATTAGCAGCTGGCTTTCTGCTTCCCTGGCAGTCTCCATGGCAAGCTCCAGCAGTGCTGGTATCCTGGGAAGGCCAAGGAACACCACTGAAGCCTTTGAGGTTTCCTGCTGTGCACCCAGTCACCAGCAGCCCTGAGTACCTCGGCTGGCCTTGCAGCTCCTGGAGCTTCCAGACTACCGGCCACATGGCAGAAATCCTGGCAGCACTCCAACTTAGATTTGAGGAAGATTGGAAACTTGTACTAGGAAAAAAAAAAAAGAAAGAAATTTTTATCTTTCTTAAAAGAAAGTCACCCAGGCATTGCCTTTCAAGAAGAAATATCTATATGGTGCTCAGATGGCCTTCTGCAATGGATAGGAGCAGCCAATTATATAGCAGTATGATACAGGACAGTAAAAGGCTTTTTGAATAACCCTCTCTTGGTTACAGTGAGGAAAAACTGAGTCCTGGCACCTGTATTTTGCATTTTTGTGAGATAGTTCTTTTCCAGTTTATGATCCCAGTCTGATTAGGGAAAAGTTGCCTGCTTAACGGTTTATTTAGTTCAAACTGATGAGCAATTCATTGCAGATTTGGCTCATTTTGAATGGAACATTTTAGAATTGAGGAAGCTGATTTTCAGGTGGAGTAGGGAAGTAAACTGGTAGAGATGTTTGCTAAAAGCTGAGTAAGGATCTGCTGCAGGCAGTACCACTTACTCAGCCCTGCTACAGCTGGAAAAAGATTTACATCTACGATTAGCAGGAGGTCTTCTACAGCAATAGAATTGTATCAGCTATGCAGAGGGTGGCATTGCAGTCATTTAGTCATACTGACACAGTTAAAGTGGTACAAGTGAATGTGTTTGTGGGTGCTTAAGGTGTCACATTCCTGATACTAATTCCAGGTAAGTCCTGGGAAGACTCAGAAATTTGAATAAAGTAACACACCTGAAGAGTCAGTGCAGCAGTCAGGATTGAGCATAGCTGAAGAATTTCAGGGAGATGCACCAGACAGGTTGTGGAATATCAGCTAAATAAAATGCCTAGCTAAAGGTGACATGCTTTCTGGAAAGGTCAGGAAGCTAAGAATAAACTACGTTTCTTTGTGAAGAGTAAAACAGAGCTAGGAAAATTGGTGTGAAGAAGAGAGGATGAAGAGCTAAGAAAGTACACCCTATTCCCCAGCTTCTTCTGGGACGGGATTTTGTACTGTACACATATTATAACTCTACTTGAAATAGTTCCCTGGAGGTTGGGTTGAAAATGAAGATATATGTTTCAAGGCAAAAGGAATATGAAATATTATTGCTCTGTAAATGAAAGCAAACATCTTAATTGGATTGCAAACAATCTAAAAAAAAGATCAATTAAACAGTCTCTCCTTTTTTTTTTGGTGACATATGTGTAAAATACGGGCACAGAATAATCCAATTACAAGCACTTTCAAATTATTGGGTTGAGCTGTTAGTGAAAAAGGATGCATAATTTTCATACTATAAAGGAGTGTTGTCACTATGGTCTTCATCCTTTTACTTTAACATCTCCTGTGTAATGATAAACAAAGATCCAAAGATGATACCAGCACTGCTGAAATGTACAATATGGGTGTCTAATATAATTATAATTAACAGTTTCCATTCATTTGCAAGATATACCCTGATGGCATTGCTCAAGAGAGGGGGAGCATTAGTGGTAATTATGCTTTGACTTTGTAATGTTGGATTGAAGTGATGGTTTCTGACAAAATCAGAAATGAGTGGTTGTTCTGAATAGTGTAACAACATTGCCATCTAACTGCTCCTACAGAGAATCACAAGTTATCAACAGTGACAAATATCTCAAATTCACGAATCTAAAGCATCCTGGAATTTTTTATGGTGACTGCATAAAGATAATCTCATTTTTTAAAATCAGTAATTACCTGATCTTGCTTTTCTAAGTAGGAATATTAAACCTTTGTACTTCTTCTGAATTTGACTTTAAGAAGGGAAATTTAGCTTGTCTTTGGATGACAGAGGGGAATTTAAAACTGTAATGGAAATGTACTTGACTTTGGGAATTTGGCTTTGTCTGGGGACAAGACACAAAACAGTGTGTGAGTTGGGGGGGCAGTAAAAATCCCAAGAAAACAACAGACTTCATGATCTCAGGAATTTCTACACCAAATCACACAACTAGACTATAAGTTTCGTACCTTGTACCTAACAAAACTTCAGAGGGATGTTGAAGAACACTTAATATAAAAAAAAAGATTAATGTCTAACTCAAAGTGTCATTCTATAATGTTCTGTCTTATCTTTATGCTACCTCATGTTGATTGAGATGATCTCATTATTACTGTTTTTTCACATCCTGTTAACACTGCTGATTCTGAAAGTGACTTTCACCAGCAAACAGGGCTCTGAAAACAAAAGTCTCTTATTTCCATGCTCTGAATCTGATGTCCTTCAAGCCTATAGAAGGGTGGATCTTTTTTCCTGTAACTGATATCAGGGCTTCCAACAGTTCTTAATCTGCTCTCTCTCTTTTTTTTTTTTTCCTTGTGACTTTTCTTACTATTTCTAATTATTTAACTTTTCTTTTGCAGAGATTCTTATTGCATCATTAGTTATTTTCTTAATATTTTTTTTCTTTATGCTATTTTCTTTTTTTAAGACAAAAAAGTGTAGCATAATCAAAATACATGATTCCTACCAGATTAGGTAAAATTAATGTATTCTTTACATCTCTACTTTGTTGTCTTGTTTTCCAGTTAGCTGTAACACAACGAAGTATAAGACAGTTTCAAGTGAATTCAAAGAGATGGGAAAAAAGACTGAAAAATCTACAGGTAAAAATTGAGATACAATAGACCTGGAAGAAAAACAAAATTAAATAAAAGATAGGGAAGTTTTCCTTTTGGTTCAAGTACCTTCTCCTTCTAAAAGTCGGTGGGGTTTAAGATCTTAAAATACTTAAAAAAAAAAAAAAAAAAAAGAAAAGTGCTGATGTCTAGTGACACCTTAATAGAAACATTCAAAATGAAACTAACATACAGACCAGAGCTTTCCATCTTTATTTTTCAGTGTGATGTTGAAGTCAAGCTGCTGTTATAGGGCTCTCAGCTCTTTAAAAGCCAAATGACATGAGAGGGAAAGGGCAGAATCTTTCTCTGCCTGCCAGAGATTTGCAATATCTTCCTCAAAGTCCTGATAGAAAAGAGAGAAAAACAAGTGCTTTAGGCTGAATTTTTATTAAATTAGATATTTTACTTGAATAGGAAAGGCAGTTTAAAAATCCATACAGATTTTTTGCAGGAATGCTGACTACGGTCACTGTCCATAAGGCTGAAAATACCACATGGATAATAAGCTATCTACAGGCTCTTCGAGAGACAAAGTACATCTTTCAGTAGAACACATTTTTTTCAAGGTTAGCTGCTCAGAACTTAATGAGATGAAATATGTATTGAGGAGCATGAACATGGTTTCATCTAGTTTCACCCATGGCAAACAACACAGTATAATAGTCACCATGGAGATACCTTTTTCTGCTTCCTGCTTACAGCATGTTCTCTGTCTGCAGCAGCTGCTTCAGAAAAGCTGATGGAGCAGGCTAAGTTTAGGAAAGTTTTTGATTGCCACCTGGTGGCTAGTAAAGAAAATCAATTCGTTTTTGGAAGCTCCAGGATTATTAAGAAATAGTATTGAAGCCACTTGATTCAAGTAATATCCTGAGGAAAAGACAGCTGAAATTATGCGGAGAAATGTATGCAAAATTTTCATTCATTCTTTGCCTCACATTTTATTTTTTTAAAGAATATTTAGATGTGAAAAGAGAAACCAATATATTGAATACAGCTGAGATTCAGTCAATATGCTATTCATGAGAGGCTCACTGAACTACCTTCCATCGACATACATGGACAGATTTTTTTTTAATAGTTGGAGTTTGCCTGTAGTGAAACTTATTTATAAACAGTAACACTGTTTATAAACAATCAAAACCAACAATAAGCCTCTGCAAAGTTCTTTTCCTGCATTTACTGTGCATTTTACATTTACAATTTGATTCTATAGGAATTTCTGTTTTGGAAATAACAATCAGAGAAAGAAAAGAGCATATGTTGTAAAATTTTAAAATGCTGGATTACAAATCTCCCTTCTGGTTTTTGATGAACTTGGTATCAAGTTCAGGCTTACCGTAGTGAAAAAGTAAAGGAAATTGCATTTTTAAGTCACCAGCAAATACCAAACTTTTTCAGATAACAAGCTAATGGTACTTTAACTAAAAGAAAATTAAATTCATGACTCTCAGATCACTGAGTCATTTGAAAGTAGGTAGAACTGGCTAGATTTTTTTTCTCCAGTGATTAAAAAAAAATAAAAAACATCCAAGTTTAAAGAAAAGCTTTGAATGCAAAGTAAAATGTTGGGATTTGGAAATCCTGGGCCTCATGGTGGATGGAATATCTGACTCTAGCTTCCATTTCTCTGGGCCATGTGCCCTGAGCAGGCACAGCCCTGGAGGTTCACCTCTTGGAAAATGGAGGTAATGAGTCATGAAGTCTCTGGATGTGATGGATGATGTGAAATATGTTACAGAAAGATCCTGAGACTTGCAGAAGAAAAAGCATATGAAGGAAGCAAATTTATCTGCCCTCTTGACTATTAAATTCTTGTTCCCAGTCTCTTCTTTTCTGTCCCCATTATTTGGAACTGTAAACATGTCACACACAGTGACCAAAGAAGAAAAAGGTCAGGGGGACTGTGTCCCCTAGCCTGAAAGTGAGGGCACTTGTGTGAAGGATACACATATGAGCCACAGGAAAAAGTTAAACCGTCACCTACGTGCTGCATACCTTTAAACAACTTTATTCAAAATGAGAGTGTGCAGTCATACAAGGAGAGCAAGAAGAAAGAAGATGAGAAAGAGAATTAAATCACCACCACTACTACCAGTGTCAGAAAGAAGGTTAAATCTCCTCTCCCTCATTTCAGCTCAATACTTGGGCATTTGGAGAAGGGATACCTCACATAAAGAGAGGAATTGTATTTGACATTTTAGCATATAATTTCCCTTCAGTGTTGAATATAGTGTCCAGATCCTAGGGATTAAATTGTTGCAAAAATATGGAATTATTATGCATATGGAGAAGAGGGGAGATTTGTGTTTCCTCTGAGTAGCTTAAACAGTTTTCTGAGTATGTTTATCTTCAGTGAAGAACTTTATTTTCCCATATGTTTTATAGATTCTGTTTATCTGACTCAGAGCAGTAGATTTGCTGTAGAGATGGTAGTAGATATCAGCTAGGCACTGCAAGCCTCAAATTGCATTATCTATATATTTATTTAAGTCATTATGCTTATAATAGATTAATGCATTTTACATAGAGTAGAAATTTATTCTGTTTTAAAATTTGGCACTTCAGGGACATCTTTTAAGAAGTGAAACGAAATCTGAATTATAAACAAGACAGAGCACTAACACCTATGTGAGAACTTTGATTTCTAGAAGATAAGAGGTTGTTCAGCTCTAGATCTTTGATTCAATTGTATATAATCCAGGACCTGACAACGAAACTCAAGTCCAAGTTTCAAAATGCTAAGCCTTACTAAGAAAGAGACTGTCTATACCATACGGAACATTTTTTTCATATCCATCTTTGCTTTAACAAAATATTGTGTAAGTTCAAAGGCAGGATAGATTGGTGTTATGCTGAACTTAGTGCTCTGGATGAAGATAAAGTAAAAAATTCTTAATTGCTTTCCTATGGGTATTTTTTCCCCAAAATTCTGTGCTTCTGGAAGGTATCAACATCCATGACACCTCACGTAATAGTGAGACAGAAAAAAACACATCACAAAACCCCATGAAACTAATACAATCTAGAGAACCTCCACAGAGCAGCTCTGGAAGTACTTCTTGACTGTGGTGTGATTCCTCCTACTCACTAAACCAGCCCCTTGAATAACCAAAAATTGCCCACACCTGCGAATAGAAATTACCAGTAACAATGAAGCCAGGAAGTACCTACTAGTATTATAAGGACAAAAAGTTTCAGAATGACTTATTGTGGACAAATTAGAGTCACTTTGATATTATTGTGTTCCATCAAATGGGGTAGGAATAAGTGTGTGACTAGATTTAGGACCTAGAGAATTTGAGCTCTATGGACGACTCAGTACCAAACCAGCCATCATGCCAGTTTCCTTCTCTTCCCCTAAAACCTCCAGGCTTTTTAATTCACTTTAGTCTCAACTGACTTTGACATGCTTTCCATATATCCGTTTATATTTCAAAACACTTGGATTTTGGATTCAATTCCTAATACACATTCTGGTTTTTTTGCAAGGCTGACTTTTGTGGAAGACCTGGACTTTTATAATGCTGTCATAACCCCAAGGCACTTTGAAGTAAATATATAATTATATATTACTTTAATAAAGTACTAATACATTGTATTCCTACCGTATATCCAGTAACTGATAGAAAAAAAAAGATTGATTTGATTTGAAGCTGATACTGGTTTTTCCCTATGTAAATATATTGGTATGCATAATAAATTTAATATTGACAAAAGAGGTGTACTTCTTATACCATTTAATTTGGATCATTTAAATTAAGTTTATTATGATTCCTTGCTGTTGCATACACCAAGTTCTTACTGTAGCACTAAAATAGTTTTGCTGTATCCTTCAATCTGTTTAACTATGGGTTGTTTGTTTTCTGCCAAATGTGAAATTCTTGTTGCCTCAGAAAAAAGGGTTACTACACTCATTTGTAAATCATACTTTTAAAGTTAATAAGCAGCTTTTAGATATTTTTTTAAGTTTGTTTGTTTGTTTGTTTGTTTGTTTTTAATGGGAGCATAATCTCAAAGCAGTGTGTTATCAAGGACAAGAGGATTGGTTGCCTTATAAAGAGAAACAATTTTCCAGAGCAGCCTGAAAAATTAGTTTCAGTAGTAGTAAAGGAGGCCTTTAAAATGACAAAACCCCATCTTGAACACAACTCTGAATAAACAAATCCTTCAAAATTACAAATAATTTTTATAATTACAAAAAAAAATGAAATTATTGAACTTACTTGTGGTTTGTTTGGGAAATTTGGCAGTTGTTTTAAATTTTGTTCTTACATTCTAGATTCTCATTTGCTATTGTGCTAAACACAGGCTTCCATTTATGTTTTTATTGTTACGTACTTTGTATTATTAAAGTTTATACAGGATTGTATGTCTATGCCTAGTTGTTCTTCTCTTAGTTTCAGACTACTTATCCCTGTACTATTTTCAGCTGCACCTCCAGTTCTAGCTGTTTCTGAAACTTTAATGGTCTTCTGAATTTAAGTTTTCTTTAATTCAAATATTCTCCTGGTAGCTTTTAAAATATTCCATGGAAGCCATGGCTCCTCTGAAGTACTTGAGGAATAGCATAAGTAGAGTAAAATGTTTAATTGTCCTTGTGCAAAAAAGAGAAATTACCTGAAAATCTTTACTAAATCTCTGTTAGATGAAAACAATGGTAAGGTGAAAAAGTCTGTGCATTTGACAAGGAGATATATTCCTGTTCTGGAAAGATAAAGATTTCTAGGAGTGCAAATCTCTCAAATTACTGAACCTCAAGGCAGAGACTGTGGGAGTTAAGCCCCATTCATTACAAGTGAAGATCAGATTCAAGACCACTTGAGGAACCTGAACATGCATAGGTCCATGAGACAAACCAGATGCATTCCAGGGTTCTGAGGGAATTAACTGATGTAGTTGCCACTCTTCATGATATTTGAAAAGTCATGGCAGTCAGGCAAGGTCCCAGTATCTGGAAAAAGGGAAATGTCACACTCTTTTTTAAAAAGGGTAAAAGAAGATCGTAGGAACCACTAACCAGTCAGCTTCACCTCTGCGCCTGGCAAAATGATGGAAAAGATCCTCTTGGAAGTTATGTCAAAACATATGGAAGACAGGGAGGTGATTTGATACAGCCAATATGTCTTCACTAAGTGCAAATCATGCCTGATTAATCTAGTGGCTTTTTATGATACATGACTGCATCAGTGGACAAAGTAAGAGCTACAAATATAATTTACCCAGACTTTGTAAGGCCTTTGAAATGATCCCACCCAACATCCTTGCTGCTCCATTGGAGAGATATGGGTTTGAAGGATGGACTATTAAATGGATAAGGAATTAACTGAATGGCCACATCCAAGGTCTTTCAGTCAGTAACCAAACGTCTAAGTGGAAAGCAGTAACAAGTGGTGTCCCTCTGGGGTCTGTACTGGGACTTAATGAATTGGGTGGGATTGAGCCCAGTGGGATTGAGTCCAGCCTCAGCAACTTTGTGGCTGACACCAAGTTGAGGGGTAAAATATGCTTGAGGGAAGAGATTCAATCAAGAGGGGCCTGATGGCCTTGAGTAGTGGGCTCCTATGAACCTCAGTCAGTTAAAGATGGCCAAGTGCAAGATCCTTCACCTGAGTTGGGGCAATCCCCAGTATCAATACAGACTGTCGGATACATGAATTGAGAGCAGTCACATAGAGAAATGCTTAGGGACATCAGTGCATGAAAAATTGTACATGAGCCAGCAATGTGCTCTTGCAGCCCAGAAAGCCAGTTGTTTCCTGGAAAGAATCACCAAAAGAAGCATGACAGGCAGGTCAAAGCCTTCCTCTACTATCATGAGATGCCACATGGAGTACTGCATCTGGGGTCCCCAGTACTAGATGGAGTGTATCCAAAGGAGGACTACAAAAATGGTCAGAGGGCTGAAACACCTCTCCTATGAAGTTAGGATGAGAGCGCTAGGGTTGTTCAAGCTAAAGAGGAGATGACTCTATGGTGACCTTATTGTAGCCTTACAAAACATAACACAGGGCTCAGCAAGACTGTGAGACTGCGTACCATGACTGGAGCAACATCACAAGGCAAATGGTTTTAAAGTGAAGGAGGGTAGGTATAGATTGGACACAAAAGAGATTTTTTTTTTTTTTACAATGAGAGTGGTAAGACACTGGAACAGGTTGCCCAAAGAAGTTGTGGATACTCCATCCCTGAAAGTACTCAAGGCTGGATGGAACTCTGAGCAACTTGGTCTAGTGGAAGGTGTCTCTGCCTGTGTCAGGGGGCATTGGAACTAGATGATCTTTGAAGGTCCCTTCCAACTCATATTGTTCTACAGAATATTAAGCAGGAGGCTATAGTAAGAAAGTGGGCATGGACAAGGACTGGGTAGAATTGATGAACACATGTTTGAAAAAAATTTTTCTTGCTTGATCTGGTAAATGCGTTTACTTTTGAAGAACATAGTCCATCACTATCAGTTTAGAGTATAGACTAGTATAATCCTGTGAAGTTTTGTTACAAAAAGTGGAACAATCCAACCTTAAACTAAACAACATGGAAAGTATGTTATAAAGAAAAAAAACCCAAAACTACAGGGTTCTAGAAATAACCTTAAATATATACCATAACCTTAGTGAGTTTTATTTTGATTTATGTATGCTTGGTTTCCTTTTTCTCGTCCCATGTGAAAGTGTCCAGCCAGAAAAAATATTTCATCTTATGCTCCAGACTGTTTCCTTAGAATAGGAGTCACATTTAACTGCCATTCACTTTATACTTGATGAAGTTGCATACATAAATTGAAACCTCAGTCTCATTGCAGTGGGGGACACTTTGACCATAGGTTTGAAACAAAGTGGATTCCTCACATCCCCTCCTAAGAAACCAATGCCCTAATGAAAAACTGGCATTGTTGGTCATCAGGTTTTAATTTACCAAGTCAGTGAAACTGGTCTCATTCACAGTGTCAGATGCTATTCAAGGCAAGGAAAATAGTTTGGCTTCAAGACAAACATTATGACATGAAAAAGGAGTTTTTAGTAAATCTGTATGTTGAAATAGAGCAGTTAATTCACCCATTGCATGTACCTACCTGTGTCAGCAGCTGGGTAGGTCAAAAAGGTGGGTGGCTCTGAAAGTGTGACAAGCAGTATCAGGTTACACATCTGTGAGAAAACTGAGATTTGTGGTTTATTTTCTCACCAGATTTACAGTTTATATTGTTACAAATGACTTTTTATTTTCACCTGTTATTTGCAGCAGTACCTTATGCCAGCTTCACTGTATTTTGATTCATGTTATCAGAGGGGTCAGCACTGATTTCCACAATGTTGCTATCATTTACTGTCACCCAAAATAGTTCCTAAAACATTCAAAATCTGACCTGTAAATGTCTCTGAACTCACCTCTTTGAACTGTTGTTTCGTTGTCAATCCCTTTTGGGAAGAACCAGTCCTTGTGCAACTAGACAAAGTATCTAATATCACTTATACATTCAGATCCTCATTGTAAACTACTGAATATCCCATAGGTAATAAATGAACATGTATTTTTGTAGATGTTGCACCATTTAAATTTGACATACGCATGTTCTAAAAATTAAATACTTTTCTTTCATGGGTATTATTTTTCATTTCTTCTAATTGTGTTCCCTTCGAAAGAGATCTGATTTCAATGGCTGTAAAGTACTGATGTTGTGTTATACACCACAGTCTGGAAACACAGTTGAATATGAGGAGATTACCTCAATTTTTATATTTATGTCAAGGGCATTTTATGAAATAGGTAATTTCAGTCCAGGCTAGAACACAAGTGTTTGAATTTTTTTTTCCCCATTTTTTTCTTTTGAGAAGAAAGTTTTTTAAATTTAAGTATTATTCAAAATCATTATTCCCCCAAACACCTTGGATTTAATTTCATTCACAAATCCCTGACCCAAAAAGTCAGACTCACTGTTTGCATCTTTAAATTTATTCTTAATATAGCATTATTTTTAGTATTTTTTCACAATCTTCAACAGTTTCTCCTGTCATTTTGAAAAGAAGTTTTTCTGTGAGTCATTGTAATAAATTATTTCATCAAAGTTCTCTGTAAAAAATTAAAGATAGTTTTAGTTGCTTAACTAAAGTAGCTATAATAATACAATATTTAATATATTATTACAATTTACAGGTTTGTTTTTTTTTTTTTTTTCTGACAGGACCATATAGCCCTCTTTTCAATGCTAAGAATCATAGGACATTCCATATAGTTAAAAAACACGGATGCCAGTTTAGCCCATTTCAAATGAAATCCAGTCCTTAACTCTAAAGAAAGAAAAAACCCAAATAACAAGGGAAAAGAAAAAGGAAATGAGATTAAACACAGTTAAATAAATCTACTTTTAACATGAGCTTTCTGTCGTACAATTTGGAATAACAGAAGAGTAGAATAATTTTAATTGCAAATATCTTAACATAAACATGTAATTTGTAGCTGCATAGTTCAATCAGAATCTTTAAAAGGCCAAAAATCTGGTTTTGAACAAAGCATAAGAAAACAAACAAATGAAACCAAACAGCTTCTGAAGAACTACATAAATAAATTGTCGTTAAGGGTTAATAATAAAAAATGCAATTATCAGAATTTTAAAATTTAATTTCCACTTTGGGGAGTGAAAATACTGTAAATTTTTTTCAGTCTTTCTTCTTGTATTTATAATCCTGTTTAAGTTTTTGCATATTCAAACCCTGAATGAAACTTGTTAAGAGTTCAGAAAAAGAAAGGTCTATCAAATCAAAGCTCAAGGCTTTGGCTCAACATGACTTTTGCATAGAGCTGCAGCTAATTATTTGACCAAACCCTTGGACAAACCTTAGGAACATTTCAGTCTTTCAACTGATCACATGTTTATTTATCTTATCCATGTGAGTTTATCTTTGCTCATAGGGATCTTGGGCTTTCCAAATCCTCCCTGAAGTCAGTGAAAGGACTTGCTCTGAAAGTGGTAGATTTTGATCCATGGTATTAATCCTAGTTTCATCTAAATGAAAAGCACGAATCCCATAGAATTCAGTGGACCTGTGGATTAATGATGAATAGGAAACAATGTGAGAACATCTCTCTGTGGATGAAAAAATAAATACTTTTGCTTCATAATTTCTTTTGGTTTGAGTTTTTTAAAATTAGTTGTTTTGTTCTGGTTTTTATCCTGCAAGTGTAGGAAACAGGAAATAGGAAAACTCTACCTTTTATCAAATGCATTTAATTTTCAGAGAGCTACTAAGGCAAAATATTCTCTATTTCAGACTGGTGATTCTGTTAAAGAAAGGGAAAGGTGGATGGAGGGAAGGAATGGAAGAAAGACAATTTTCTTTATTCTGCCTTTGTTTTTACTGATCTTGTCCAAACCCAACAAAAAGTAGTGACTATTTTTCTCACTGGTCACAGATCTGATATCTTTCAACTGATGTAGCTGTTCTGCTTTCTTTACAGAGTTTTCCTAGAAAACTGATTAGTAGCTGATGATAGTCAAGTACCACTACTACATAGAAACTTGGTCTTGTAAAGTGCTAGGTGCTCTTCATCATCAAATGAAATAAGTAGAACACACTTGACTGAAATCCTCTATTCCCTTTGGAAATTACAATAAAGGCCGTCAAAATTAGGTAATGCTACCAGATTATTGACTGCTCAATATATAATTTATTGACATTCCTCAGAGGAGGAAAAGAGCGCCTGTCTCTCGTATGTATGTAGTAACCAGACCTTGTATATATTTTTACTAGAATACTAAATTAGTTCATTTATTTGTGTCTACTGGAGCAACACCATAAAAGAAACTAATGAAAACAGTTTTTCTTTCACATTCAATAAGAGTAGACTGCTATTAGAGAGAGGACTGATATGCATTTAAAGGAAACCCTTTCACTGCATTCTAGCTGGTATCATGTTACCACTTGATCCTACATCTGCAATTTATTCAAAAAGCTGGTGGACGAGCCTCAGTCCAATAAAAAACCTTCAGAAACGTGAATCCCAGGGAGACATAGGAACTTACTGAATGCTCAGAGAATGACCCCAAGATAGCAGGATTAAAATAAGACTATCCCATTCAGTGTAGAACACTGGCTTGGTACTTTCCTCAGTAGACTCTTGGATTGTATTACTAATTTCTATCATGATCATGCTTCATCCAGCTTAATTTGGAGGTGTATAATCACCACTTATAAGACACATAAGAGTTTGGTGCTGCAATGCTCTGTGTTGTCCTGACTAAAGATATTTTCAAATAAATCTCATATTCTATGAAGATATATCCCTCTGCTGCCTGATTTATCCCTTTAACTGAAAGTACCCTTCTTCTTTCTTCAGTTTCCCCCACTGCTAAAGACTTGATGGAAAGATTTGTATGTTTGTGTTAATGATGTCCTAGCTGGCAATCTAGTCTTCACCCAGACATCCTTCATTTTCCACTGGAGTGGAACACCACATCTTCTTTTCCGCTTATCCTACCCTGAACAATAAATCCTGGCAAAATCATAGAGGAGGGCAGCTGGGAGGAGTAAGGTCTGAAGGGCTGTAAAGAGATTTCATGAAGTCTCGTTGATAAACCTCTTGCTGCTTCTGCTGAGATAGTTCTCGGTGTGAGAATAGCAAAAGGGTTTAGAGGCATACACAGCTGGCAAAATCTTCACCTTTCCTCAGAGGGTTGGCTCCAAAATACGTTAATCCTATTTCAGCTGTTTGGGGTGTCCATTGCACATATTGCATTTCAAGCACACTTGTGTTTCCTCTGACCTGTGTAGTGGAGCCTGACTGAGACTGAATGTGTAAACAGGGCAAACACATGCCCCTCTGGAGAAGAAACTGAGTCACTTCTTGTGTGTCTAAGAGACGAACAGGGTGTTAGGAGAACGTGAGAGCCTAGAGATTGGACTGAAGTGCTGAAGCAGAGTCAGCACTTTGAAAACAGACTCTCCCTTAGGACCCATGACTGAGATCTCCTGTGCCAATGACACCCACTGGAAGTGCTGGGATGAGGTCTCTGTTGGGGTCTTCCTGTAGAAATCAACAATTTCAAGGAAAAGTTCAGAAGACTAATAGCTAAACTCATAGGAGACATTACGGTGGAAAGAATAACTAAATATGCTCCTTTCTCCTAAGTTGTTTGCCTTTTTATAATATCTATTTCTACTGTTGAAATTCTACTTGGAAATTTGCAATCCATAGTAAAGAATATAAATACAGTAATTTGGCCCCATTTATTTTCTCCCTTGGCACTTTTTCCCTACAGTACACTGTAATAATTGTAGAGAATATACATTTGTGTCTCTCTCTTTTAAAATAGGACTATTTTTATATAGATCTAAACCTACATATGCTTTTTTTTTTTTTTTTCATCCCCATTGTATTTTGAAGAATTAGAGCTGGTTTCTCAGAAGGATTTTCCAAGTTGCCCTAAACTTTATTTTTTTTCCCCCCAGAATCACTTAAAGTAAATTTTTCTTCTCCCTTCAGGGAGAGATCAAGCTTGTTAACATATGAAAAAATGCTGGAAAATACTGGACATCCAGATGCCTTCAGTAAATGTAATTCCTCAGACTTGCTGTAGAAGATGTTGGTAAATTAAATCCCTCAGCTGAGATGGTGTGTGCTCCAGTCCTAACTCCCATCCAAAAATCTAGCTTTAATGAGAACTATTATATTCAGAACTTGACATATTCTTTTCCCAAGCTTTTCTAAAATACTACTGTTTCCTGACAGCTGCTGACAGATGGCAAAGCCTCTTTTTACCTCAGAAAGGCTATTTAGTTTCATCTCCACAATGACAAAGTTTGCAGTAGTAGTCCTCTGTGCTCCTAGTTCAATTTTGAAACCACTCTAAACTAATATGAGTGCACAATAATAAAAAACCAAAACCATTCAGCAGTAATATGCTTTTGCCAGTCTCTTGTTAAGACTCAGTTGGCTAGGGCTGAACCCATTGATCCTCAGTTTATGCACTATGTCCATGAGCAATTCCTGAGTAAAGATTATGGGACAAAATATGGAGACCTATGTGCTACTATGAATTTTTTGTAGGAGTGTGCCTTTACCTGTATCAAGGCCCACTGGAGTCAGCATGACTGAGCCCAGCTTGAAGCCTGTCTGTGCTGGGCTTATCATGGGGCACTGATGGGATATACGGTGAAAGCTGCAGTAAGGACCAGGCACCTTCGCAGATTCCTTGTTTAGTTGATTCTTTACAGGTATCTTGAAATTTCCTAATAGAAATTTTTTTTCACTTTCCTAAAAGCTACCTCTACTCTGCAAATGAGTTTTGCTTGTGCTTTGGGTAGTCACGTAAAACAGATTTCACTATGTAAATTTGTGTGCATGTACATAAGCTGTCTTCAGCTCTCACACAAGCAGGTATCTTCCGTGCAGAGAGGCAATGCCTTCAAAAAGGAAATTAATTATCATAACAAATACAGAGAGAGCACAAGAAAATGTCCTTATCCCTCACTTTTTAATAGAAAAGTATAACTATATAAGCTGAGAGCCACAATATGTACCAGACGAAATCTGCCGTCTTTGCTGTTTGAAATACAGCTCTCATTCTTTCTTCTTTAGTTGTGTAGAATAGCATTAGTTTTAACTCGCAAGGAGAAATTTTTTTGTTTGGTTTGTAACTATTGTTCCACAAATTCTTTGGCAGCTGATGACTTAGTTTCATCATTTATAGAGCTAAAACTTCATTCTAGAATTTCGTTGCTTTTGTCTTTAAATTATGGTGTGCAGAAGGACAACCTTCACCTGCTATATTAAAATAAATTAAAAAAAAAAAAAGAAAAAAGATACTGTCTCTTTAATGAAAGAAAAGCATTAATATACTGTATTACTGAATGCAAATGCAATAAAGAATAACATATAGCTCTGGTTATGTTATATGACATTTGGCTTAGCAGTATTAACATATTGCATAAACTCTGGATTTTCCCTATTGCAGAAAATAAGATGATATAAGGCATGGGAAATCTCTTTCTTCCATATGATCATAAAATAAATATTATTCTTTTTTCTTTTTCTTCTCATCGGTCATTTGCAGAAATATTTTAGTATTACTTCTTTGTTAAGCCAGCTCTTTATCATGTATGTATTAGGCATACAGTACAAGGAGAAATGGAACAAGATGGCAGTTATAGCAGTGGTAAGATGCAAATTTATTCTGGAAAAAAGTAATATGTGCACAATATCAAGCATGCTTAAGTTTGTGCCAGGAAAACTATTACGAATGAAGAATGGATGGAATGGAATTTTGCATCATACATGATTACATGTTGCTTAACTTCATAGAAGAGTCTTTGTCTACTCCTGATGTCCCAGGTGCCACCCAGAGAAGCTGCTTACCACACTGCTAGAGTGAAAATGGCAACAGATACCCCAGCAGTAGTCACCTCTGCAACATGACTCTTTGCTTCAGAAATTAAAGAAATAGACCTCAAAAAGATGACAGAAAATTCACAGACCATTGAACTGCAGGCACTAACTCCAGGTGGGGAGAGGGGGACAAATTTATTACATGTTGTACTTGAGTAATAATTGAAAGTCTGTAATTGTTTTCTGCTTCATTTTCCCCAAGTTTAATTAGGCTACTTTATGCATGTGATGTCGTTGTCACGGTTTTTCCTCCTGTCTCTCTCATATTGTATGACACATGACTGAGTGTAACCAAGTAGTGGAGGAGTCATATTTTTCACTGACACCACTAGAAAACCATTTTATAGAAAAATAAGAGATGAAGGATGAAGAAGAGCAGGAGAGAAGAAATAAAATATCTTATAGATATATCTCTACATTAACTCACCATGAGGCAAAAGAGAAATAATAACTTTTCTTCATGTGTCAATTCAATCAAGATGAACCAGACTTGCTACTGTATTGGTACAGTGTAAAAATAGATGACAGTGAGTAATGGTGTGAACAAAAAAACCATGAGGAACATCACAGAAATGGATGTTGGATGGTCTTTGCACAGCAGAGGTAGATAAAGGTTATAACAAACTGTTTACTGACCATGTACACTTACTAGAATTAAGAGGTCAGTTGAACAAGAGCTCACCTAGTAAGAGCTTTCTCAGTAGTGTGACTCATCAGCTGTTGTACAGTACCAGAGCACTGCCCAGTTATTGCTCCATCACTTTTCAGTAACATCTCTGTCCTTTCAAAAGTCTACATTCTACCATTAGTTAAGGCTTTTTCTTTTGCATTTCTACATTTTTCCCCAATTATTCATCAGTTCACTACAAGTAATACATGTGCCTCTAAAAGAAAAGAAAATAAATAAAAAGCACCATGTTTTATTGAACAAAATATAGCATGTGCAAGAAAGGGAAGAATTATAGAAACAAACCAGTGCTGAAGAATTTTGCATTAGCTGGTGCTTTTTGTGGTTGTCATATTTGCACAGATCATTTTAGGCTCCTCAGTCCGGGTTGTAGCAAAACACTATTAAAACAAACGCTCTTGCAAAATATTTGAGCTTTCGCAGCTTAACATGTGCATCTTGAACCGCTTAAGCAGCATGGTTATCTTCTTTTTTGTTTTTCTCCAGAATTTAACAGACCATAAAGTGTATACAAAAACGCATTACGCACCAGTGATTAAATGTTCTTACAACATTAATATTTATGAAGGGGTATTTCATAGCTAGAAAGTAGGTAACTATATTTTATTTCCTAAGAGAACATTTTCTATAGTTTTCCTTCATTTCCCAGCTACACAGCAAACATCTCTAAAGTGCACTTCCCAAGTGTAGTTAGAGAATAGGAAGGAATGTAAAGTTTTTAAAAACAGCCCTTATTAACTCTTCCTTCCATTGATTCTACTGTAAACTCTAAAAAGCCTTTTTAAAAAGCAAATTCTCATACACTCAGCAGGTGAAATGTTCCCATGAAAATAAAAGTAAACAAATTAAAAACCACCCCAAACAATGAAAAATCAGCAATCATATTACAATCTTTTCTCTTGACTACTCGTATCCTAGTATATCTTTACTGGTTTTATTGCACATTTATGAAAATGGTTGTCCTATATATTAAAAAAAAATAGTTTCTTTATCTGTGCTAACACATTCTTGTGCATCCTTAATAAACTAGAGTAACTTTCAATAACATGTAGATATTAGAAAAACAATGGAATCAAAACCAAAGAGATACTTTGTATTGCAGATGCTCAAAGACTTCTAGTGTAATTTTGTTGAGACAAAAAAGAGTTGGAGTTTGGAAGTTCTTAGCTCCATATGGAAAGCTGCTGGTTATGTGACAGCAGGAGAACTCAAAACATGATTCACAATGAATGTCAATCCTTTACCTCCAATATGAAGGTTTCCCAACTGCTTAACTTGCTGAGCATAACTGGTTTTATGTAGCATATCTAAAAAAGGCTGCTCCTGTTCAACTGACCAGTGAGAAAGGACTGGACTTCTTCAAACGGGTATTGGAGCAACAGTTTGTTATATATTTCTTTACATGTTTTAACTGTCCGATCCCACCTTGTAAGGAGAGCACTTGTTTGTTCAGCTAAAAGGAACCCCCTTCATGCTCCTTTTGGGTTTGCTCAGTCAACTGTTTTGTGCAACAGTGGCAGAGGCACACTAGAATTGTGTACCCATTCATTGTGATTACACAGACAGAAGCAAATGTGTGTTGTCTGTGACGAGAGATGGGAAGGGAAAGGAGATGAATGGTTCCCATGGGTAAGAGGACAGTAAGGTTTGTTTGGGTTTTTTTCATGGTTGCCTTTTTTATTTTTTTTCTTTTCTATTTTTTGGTTAAATTTGTTTTGTTGTTCTTTTTGTGGGTTTTCGTTGGGTCTTTTTCTGGGTTTTTTGTTGATTTTTTCTTTTTTTTTTCTTTTCTTTTTTTTTTCCTTTTTTTTTTTCTTTTTTTTTTTTTTTTTTCTGCTATGTCATGGAATCATAGCAGTCATTCCTCTAATAGAAACTGACAGGACATAAAAGACAGAACTATCAGATGAACACACACAATGACTAGAAAGATATTGACAGAGAAAAGACTTAATTTAGCTTTGAGAAACCGTCCCAAAAATAAAATCCTGTATTAACAAGTGCAAAAAAACAAACAAAAAAAGAAACTCCAAACATTAAAACACAGTGTATAAAATGGTGTGAGAAATTTAAGTCACCAAACAGCCTTTTAGTCAATAAAAAGCTGTGTTCATGTGTCCTTGTTGTTTGGGTAGTGGCCCATCCTTTTCATTTTACCCAAAAGGTCATTCAAGAAGAGATCTGAGGGTAAAGCACTCAGTTTTCGCTGTTTTTGACTGTAGTCATTTGGGCCTGTTGTGTTTCAATCATGTAAAATGAATCCTTTCTTTCATTCCTCATTGGTTGAATTATCTTCCAAAGTTGTTATGCCTCCAAAGCCCAGTCCTGTTGAGTTCTGTGCTGCTGAGACTGTAAGTACTGTATGTAAGAGAATTAATACAAGAACACACAGTTTAAGTCTGCTGTTACACAGTCTTGATGCTGATGAAACTGTGAGCGATGTCCTGTGACACATTGTTGAGCCACTTGTTTTTATAGTCCCTTTGGATTGATGATCTGATAATAGTCCCCATCTGACATCACAGCATTCTGGTTCTGCATTGGTTGGATAGTTTTCATAGAGCCCTGTAGGGTAAACATAAAAGAAAAATAAACACCAAGCACAAAGATTGGCAGAAGTGGTAGCTGGAAGGAACAGTTGATCTATTAGTCTAAGCCACTGAATGTGGATAAAAAATCTTTGGGTGAGACTGAGGCCCTCTAAAGACCCACCATTTTGTATAATTAGTGATGTTGAAGGTACATGCAGCATCTAATAAGAAACAGCATTAAAAGATCATTCAGCAGAAGTATGATGATGAGGATGGTTGTGTAAAGTAACAGCGTTAAAAAGTAATAATTGGTATTTGAATGACAAGAAAATTTGAATTCTTCCTTTTTGGGAAGTAACAATGAGTGACGAAGTAAGAAAATAATCAGGACATTTCCACAAAATTTGAAAGAACCTTGAAATTCTTCTTTCAGTATGTGAACACATAGTAGTGTTATCACAGTTTGTGAAAAGACAGGTATTAAATAACAAATAATTGACATACTGATGATAATGATAATACTGGTTGTTAAACCAATGTAAACAAACTGTATCACAGGAACAGCTTCCAAACAGAGCTCTTTCGAGTCTATTTGTTTACCCTGGGTGTTCTCTTAAGTACATGCCAAAGGTGAGAACAGTCTTTTCTTGCCATACAGTAATTGGATTTCCTGATGTTTCTGACTATACACCTAGGCCATTTTTGCCTTTGGAACTCTATTGAGTTACTCAACCTGATCTGATTATGACTTTTTGAACACTAAGAGGAATTCTGTCCTATTGGAAATTGTCAATGCTGTCTGCATTACTATATAGGAAATTAACATAACCAGTCTTCTGTTTACTTCTCACGTATCTTTTTTCTTATAAATTAAAATAACCTAATTAGGCTGTTTAACTAGTGTTCAAATGCAAGAATGTCTAAAATGATGGACAAACAACTTTTCTCCCTTTAAACAGGTCTTGGACTAAATTTTTCAGTAAATAATATACTCTCTGGTAGAAATAGATTTTACTAGGAAAAAGATCTATCTGTTCTGAAATATTAGGATAAAAATTTTGAAAGTAGTTTTACTTCTCGGAACAAGAATTCATTTTCTCTAAAGTGTTACAACATCATTTTCAAAAAGCAATGTAGTTGTAACATTCTTAGGTCCAAGCACCAGACTGCTTGTATTTTGTAAATAATCTGTAAAGAAAAGCAGCACAGCTTAAAATATGGAATGCTTTGGTTCATACTTCTATAATATTGATCTGCAACTAAACAAAAACTGTATTAGGTATGCTGAGCATGTTAAGATACAGATTAAACCTAGACTAGCACATTTTTACATATGCTATACATGAGTCCAAGTGAAGTTGCATTTAATTTTGTATGCAACCAAGTTTTTAAAGATATAGGAGTGAGAGTAACTTGTTTCATGTTCTGTAAATTCAGAGTTTACTCTATGGCAAACCTGACCACTTTTGCACCTTTGAAGCCAGAAATTTAATGCAGCATTTCAATGCTTGAAAATTATTTATTCTCTCTCAAATCATCTCTGAAAGCACTGCATGTTTTTTTTAAGAAATTCTGCTGCATTTTGGAATTTGTGGACAATTGTTTATTGCAACAATAATAAAGCAGTCTTATTGCTAACATCATATTTTCTGGGACCTATCTTTTGGCATGTGTGTGCATAAGTCTGTTTTTAAACATTGCAACATACAGGCAGTGCCTCCCAAAGCAGGGAATTATACAATTTGTCCTGTGACTGCAGTAGCTCAAATGATTAGTAGTAATTGAAGAGACACAGAGAATGGTTAATGCTTTGATCCCACTGAGACTTGTTTGCTATTCAAACTATATTTTCTGCCTTTCTTGCTACAGGAAAACCCAGACTTCCTTTGAAATCAAAGCTATGTATACAAGTTGGCAATCAAATTGTATTTAAATAGTTCATATGCACTTACTGAATTAAAAATAAATTGACAGCAACTCCACATTCAAAGCTGAATTGAACTTGTTCCTTAATGCAAAATTACATTTCCTCTTTATTTCAATTCAGTAATTGAATTTAAATTTTGAATTTGCAGTTACATATTTAATGAACAATTAACTACAGAACTACTACTTATGTGACAGTGTAGAACATTTGGATAAATTCAGTTGGACCTTTTGCACTGAAAGAATAGTTCACAACATATGTTCTTCACTACATACTTGTTCGTAGCCATAAATATAAGGTTTTGCCCTTTGGATCTAATTAGTCAGTTTATTCAGTCAGAGGGTTACAAATCTGTGATTTACCAGAAACCCAGGGAAGCTGGCTATATCAGTCATGGAAAACAAAGCAGAAAAAAACCCTAGTTTGTTCTTTTATCAAAATATTCATAGAATGGCTTGGGTTGGAAGGGACCTTAAAGATCATCTAATTCCAAACCCATGTTGTGGGCAGAGAAACCTTACACTAGGCTCAGAGCCTCATCCAACCTGGGCTTGAACACTGTCCAGGGATGAGGAATCTACAACTTCTCTGGTCAACCTGTTCCAGTATCTCACTATGCTCACAGTAAAGATTTTTTTCCTAATATATAATCTAAACCTACTCTCTCTCAGTTTGAAACCATTTCCCCTTGTCCTATTATCACATTCTTTTGTAAAAAGTCTCTCTCCATCTTCCTTGCATGTTTTACCTGAACCTGAGTGTGTGTTAGCCCATGGAACTTTGTGTTTTGTGGGCTCCCCCACCCCCAACAGATCAAGACTGCAACTGTCGCTTTGAGCAATGGGCACCTAAATTGCAACAGTCAAGTCTCACCATCGGATCCAAGGGTGGTGACTATGAGCCCTTCTCTCTCCTTTTTTTTTTCCTTTCTCTTCTTCTCCTAACTTCTTAAAGTTTGCTACGTTTACTTTGGATGTTTTAAAACTTACCAAGTTCCTTATTCTACCTTAATGTTCTTAAGTTTGCAAGTTAAATTTTGTTACTGAACCCCCTGAGAATTTTGTTGTTTCTCCTGCACACCACACAGTCAAACAACCTTCCTCTAAACCCACCAATTGGACTGGGGAATAACACTGACTAAGCTGCTTTTGATGCAGTTTAGGACACAACTGGCTTTCTGGGCTGCAAGTGTACATTGTTGGCTCACGCCCAGCCTCTTATCCACCAGCACCCCCAAGTCCTTCTTGGCAGGGTGGCTATCCATCTGTTCATCCCTCAGCCTGTAATGATACTAGGGGTTGCCCTGACCCAGGTGCAAGACCCTGTACTTGGTCTTGTTTAATCCACATGAGATTCCCATGAGCCCACTTCTTGAGTTTGTCCAAATTCCTCTGGATAGTATCCTGTCCTTCAGTGTCAACCACACTGCTCAGCTTGGTGTCATCTGTAAATTTGCTAAAGGAAACACTCAATCCCTTTGACTATGTCATCAATGGAGATACTAAGTAACACTATTGCAGAAGGCCACTAGGCTGGTTAGGTAGGACTTGCCCTCTGTGGAGCTATGTTGGCTGTCTCAAATCAGTTCCCGGTTCTCCATGTGCCTTAGTATAGCTTCTAGAAGGATCTGATGACAGGTTGGTAGTTCCCAGCATCCTCCTTTTTAAAGATGGGTTAAATGTGCCCCTTTTTCTAGCCACCTGGGACTTGACCAGGCTGCCATGACTTTTCAAATATTGTGGAGAGTGGATTGGCAACTACATTAGCAAATTCCCTCGGGACTGCGGGATGCATTTCATTGGGTCCCACACACTTATGTACATTCAGGTTCCTTGGGTGGTCATGAACCTGATCTTTACTTACACTGGGAGAGATTTTACTCCCCAGTCCCTATCCTGCTGCCCATCCACTTGAAACGTGTGGGAAGAGAGGTTACCATTGAAGACTGAGGCAAAAAGTTGCTGAGTACCTCAACCCTCCCCTCAACCATTGTTACAGTTTTCCAGCATTGTTTATCAGGGAAATACACCTGCTTTGGTCGTCTTTTTCTGGTCAACATACCTGTAGAAGCCCTTGTTATTCTTTGCATTCCTTGTAAAGTTCAGTTCCAGCTTTGACTTGGCATTCCTCACCCTATACTTAGACTACCCAATTTCATGCTCTTCCAAGGTTACCTGTCCTTGTTTCCATTGCCTGTGCATTTACTTCTTTCCCCTTAGCTGGACTTTTATTTTGTATGAATATTATATATAGGGATACAAATTCTGGGATAAGAAAATGGCTATCTGTACCCACCAAACCACCAGGGTTTCCCTATTCCTCTTCTGTCTTTATAGTTCAGTAATACTTTGTATTACTTGAATATTTGCTAATTACATTTCTGAGACTGACTTACCAGCTGTTACTGGCTCAAAATGTACTTTGTTTTTCACTTTTCACTTATGATTCTCAGTTCTATGTCTTCATTTCCCAGCTCTTCCCAGCACTCAGTTATATTTCATCAGCAGAAATCTTACACCATATGGAGGTTCTTGGACCTTTAGTATAATTGAGGATCTAGAATTTGCCAGGAGACTTTGGTTTCAAACCCTTTTCTGGACAGATATGCTATGACTCAGAAAGATCATATAAAAGCTAACTCTTTGTTTTGTAACAGGACAGGTTTTTTTGCATATGCAGATAACATTTTGATGATCAGCACAGAAGTTATAACTGTAGGGACTGTGTGTTACTAATGCTGAGGTAAGAATTAAGGCCACTCACTTGACTGAGATTATGTTAATAGAGACATGAATAGATAAATCCTGTGTGTCCCAGTCAACTGAATCATACTAAAAGAAAAAGGAGCAATGTAATGAATATAGTATTCACATTGTGCAGAAACAGCTTTGGAGGAAAAGCAGAAAACTGCAAACTGCAAGTAAGTTCTTACACAAGAATTGAAATCACAAAGATGGTCTATACATGTATGGTCTGCTGATCAGCTAGATCACCAGCTGACTCAGGAATGATGTGGTTTCTGCCTGAGGTCTTGCAGGAACCAGCCTGCAAAAGCGGTGGTTGAATTTCCACATCTCTCCTCAGCACCGTCAGGATGCATCACACTTGTGGTTGGATTTGTATCTGCAGCAGTTGGTCTGACTTGGCCCACTTCTTGGTTTCTTTGCTACAGAAAGAGTTATGGAGACAGTATTATGCATCATGGGAAACTGGGCTGGTTAATGTAGGTGTTGTCATTGCTAAATAAGAATTTTGTGAAGCCACAGAAATAAAACAGATCTTATAATGTGTAATGTCTTTTCCTTCTTTTCTTTCTATGGAACTCTAAACTGTGTTCATTTTTAACATAGATTTTGGATTATTTTTGAGAGGTATACGATTCTTCCTGTGCTTGAAGAAAAGCATGAACTGGAAGACATCACGTAAGTGGATGCAGTATACCAGAAGTTTTGAATATTCCATTTTTTTGTGAATCCCAAAGTAAATGAAGCCTGCCAAGAGTGATCCATCCAGCAGTGACATCATCATATCAGTTAATGCCAGCACTCTGCATGACATTTCTGTTTCTGAGGAATTATTTCTGAGATTTCAATATTGACATTTTCCAACTAGAGGAAAATGAGTCCTCTAGTCAAGAGGAAGAGAACACAGTAGATATATAACTAGATTTTCTAGTCAAGAGGAAGAGAACACAGTAGATATATGACTAGATTTCACTGCTTGCTTACATCTGATCTGGAAGTCAGCATTCTGCAGTCTTATCCAGATAGTCTGTTCTATTTCTAAATTGCTGTGTCTATGACACATTATGATGCTTAGACATATATTTTATACCTTTCATATTATAAAAAGTAATAAAATTAAATGCAGAAAAATATTGAAGATAAATAAACTATTCTTTACTCAAACAGATTATTCTTAAACTGGTGAATAAGACTGTTCAGCTCATTTGAAAACATTATTTTCCATTATGGACTCCATTCCAATTGTTGGAGGTGATCTGGGTTGCTGTGTTACAGTGTTTTAAAGTTTTTTATCACTTCATGGTGGTTACTACTTCAGGTAGTTGCTTCTTGAACATTTTCCTGTGTATCTGTGTCCACATTCAAGAAAAAGTTGTTGTGTTTCTTCACCATGCATGCATTTTTCCCCTAATACACGCATAGGGCAAATATCCTCCTTCTGCAGTGTTACCCCTCTAAAACTGACTGAGCTGCTGTAAGTCAGAAAAATAACTAAATAGCTGACTCTCAAAGCTATACAATGAAGACTTTTATCTCTGCTGTTTTGAGATACAGGGTCACATGTTTCTAGAAAGCATTTGGTTTTTCCCATTCCCACTGCAGTTTTGCTTCTGCATGCACAATCCTTAATGAAAATGATTTAGTATTATGATATGATAGGAAAGGGACATATGTAAGTACTGTATCACCACAGAAAATTCAGGATATCAATAGGTTAATTGCCTGGGTCATTTTTACAGGAGAAGAACAATTGAAGCTAATAAACCTACTTGGATATGGGACTTCATTTATGTAAAAGCTCCAATATGCAAGACTAGAAGGACACTAGACTCAAAAAGATGAGCTATTTAGTTACAGATTTTGCTGCAAAACCATGTCAAGTTTTCTTTGTAAGCAGATCTGTAGCTAATAATAATTTAAACCGTGCTTGTCAAACATAAAAGGGATTTGTCCTGCTGTCTGTGTTAGCTTAATATTTTGATGTTTTAGGAGATGTAGACTAAGAGGTGCAGACAGGAGGCAAACAAGACATTATTTTGAGCTATTTTTGGAAGAACAATTTGGATTAAATACATGGGGCTTTTTGAGTTTGCCAAAAACAACATAAAGCAGATTGAATTCAGAGATTTTTCTCTACCTGAGTTTTTCTACAAAGGAAAGATAGACTGTGATGCATTCTGTACATCATATTTTCTCAAGGAAATTGTTTTCAAATTGCACTGAAACCAGGGCATCTGTTTTGAAACAGACTCACTATAGCCAAACCTGCTAGTAAAACCCAGACAAACATCTGCCCCTTCAGAAGAAGCTGCAGTTTAAAGATTTTCTCCTAATACTTTTGCTGAGTTTTGTTAGTCTTCAAACTCCTTCTACAGATTGATGAGAATTCTCAGTAATGATTCTCACCATGTCCTTAGACACATTAGTATGTAGCATGACTGACAGTTTCATTTCCAGTGAAATTTTATTCTAAAGCAGAAGGAGTTTCTGAGGAAGTGTTACTCTGCGTAGATCTCATAAGAATTTGTTACTGCTATTTGCCAAATATTGATTCTCACACTGTGTTCTAAGCAACTGAGATGTTAGTCAGAACACACGAAATTAGAGGTCTAAATTAATGTGAACTGAAAGGAAAGATATCAGTGATTTAAAACACCGATCCACCTGTTCACTCACCTCTTCTCTCCCTTTACTTTCTTCTTCTAATTGAAAAGTATCAGATGCCTGTTCAGCACAGGAGAGTAGACAAATTTTATTCTCTTACTGATGTCAGAAGACTCATTCTGATGACAGAAATTTAATCACAGAATATTCTGAGTTGGAAAGGATGAACAAGGATCATCAAGTCCAACTCTTAAGTGTATGGCCCATACAGGGATTGAGCATACAACCTTGGTTTTAATAGCACCATGCTCTAACTGACTGAGCTAATCTCAGTATTACACTACTCTTAAGAAGTACCAGAGGGTGACACACTGGTCTTGGAAGAAGTTAATGTAACATATCTTTGCCTTGTTGCTGCTCAGTACATTGCCTTCCTTTCCTTCAAAGAACCTTCCTTCTCCATTGAATTCCATGACATCTCTTGTACAGATAAAGAGTGTGAACATGTGTTTTGGATTTCGTGCCTGATACTTGATACTAGGTAATGGCCCTACTATGCCACAGGGCACAAAGACACCATAAGTCATGGTCAGTACAAAGAAAGGCATTAGCAATACAATTAGCCCTAAATCTGCACTCTAGAGTGCTCCATACTTGACACATGGACAGCAGTTATCTCAGCAGCCAGAACAGGCTCTGTATTAACACGTAATTTTGGTAAGAGAAGATGGTCTGTCAAACAAAAGAGTTGGTACTGAGTATTTATGTTGTGTCAGCCCTAAATCTGAAGGGATTTTACCTCACTCTAGCTCTAACCTAATTTTGTAGACTCAATGTGCATTAGTGATTGGGGCATGGTAGGGTTGGTGCTGTAGCCCATCCCCTTATTCAGTTTAAACCAAAGGAGCTCAGTTCAAATTCTTCAGTGTAAGTTAAACAGCAAGGAGTATGAAGAAGGGATTTGCTTCAAATGTATACTCCTGAACTAGACTGCTGGATCCTCAGTATTGGTGGCATATCCTGGCTGCTTAGGGAAGGGCCATGTGTGTAGATGAGAAGCAATGTTCTCTCCTTTCTTTTTTCTCTACTGCTCATTTGGTTACTCTGTTTTCTCATGTATTCTGGTCGAGCAAACTGCAGGCCTGAAGGGATAGTTTTGGCTGGGAAGAAAATATTTATGACCTCTGCCTCCTCTTTCAGCCTCCACTGGAAGATGGTAGCAAGCCAAACAGAAACAGTTCATGGCCTGAACCAGTTCCCAGGCCACATTACTTTGGAAGGCATAGGAAAATCAGGAGTTGTGAATTATTACCAGTCTCTTCCCAGTGCTTTGTACTTAGAATCTGTATTGGGTTTGCATGGCCTGGTTTTGGTGGGGAGCGGGGCAGGAGAGACAGGTACAGTGGTGGCTTCTGTGAGAAGCTGCTAGAAGCGAGGGGGTTGGAACTAGATGATTTTTTATGGTCTCTTCCAACCCAGGCCACTCTATGATTCCATGATGACTTTATGTCCTACAGAGCCAATACCAACCAGCTCTAAGATGGACCTGCCACTGGCCAAGGCCAAACCAATAAGTGATGGTAGTGACACTGTGGGGATAACATAGTTAAGAAGAAAAAAGAAGTTATTGTATAGAAGCAATAGCATCCAGAGGAAAGACGAGGGAGAATATGTGACAGCAATGGCTCTGCAGACACCAGGGTCAGTGAAGAAGGAGGAGAAGAAATTGTGCCAGGCACCAGAGCAGAGATTCCCCTGCAGCCTGTGGTGAAGACCATGGTTAAGCAGCTGAGCCCCTGCAGCCCATGGAGGTCCACAGGGGAGCAGAGACCCTCCTGCAGCCTGTGGAGCAGCCCCATGCCAGAGCAGGTGGATGCCTGAAAGAAGCTGTGACACCACAGGAAAGCCTGTGCTGGAATAGGCTTCTGGCAGGGACATGCAGACACATGGAGAAAAGTCCCCAAACTACAGCAGGTTTACTGGAAGGACCTACGATCTTGTGAGAGAGGAGGTAGAAAATCAGCTATAAAATTAATCCTGGGAAGGAGGGAGGAGTGGGGGAAGGTATTTTTAAGATATGCTTTACTTCTCTTCTATTCTGACTTTGATTAGTAATAAATTCGACTAATTTCACTGAGTCAAGTCTGTTTTGCCCTGGATGGTAACTGGTGATGATCTCTCCCCATCCTTATATTGACCCGTAAGCCTTTCTTTCCCCTGTCCATTTGTAGAGGGGAGAGAAAGAGTGGCTTTGGTGGCTACTGGAGGATACATCTGGTGCAGGTAGCTTGGTTTGCAAGCTGCAGTTTGGGATGCAGCTTGAGATCTGAGTGGGAGCTCAGAGAGACAAGAGGCTGTGAACTGCCAACCCTTAGGTCAACAAAAGGCACATACTGGTGGTATCAGCCAGGGTGGACACTGAGAGACACAGTAGGAGTCAAAGACTCAGGAGGAAGAGACGGACTTGCACCTGGGTAGACTGTGAGGGTATAAAAGCCCAGGGGTTCCTTTGCTGGGGGTCCTGTCAGAGGCAACAGTTCAGGCTGTTTCTGTGTTACTGCACTTTATGGAACTCGACATCTGAGACTCTGCTATGGGAAACCTGGAGTCAAACCAGTAAAGAAACCTTGTCTGACTTCGTGTGAATGGGGTGTGTGGGGAGTCAAGCAAAGCACCCGACAGCTCACTGGAGTCACCCACTGAGAAGGGGCTTCGGATGCAGCAGTTAAAGTCTCTGGCCTTGGGAGTTTGACTGCCAGAGAGTCTCATGAATGGTCAGATTGGGAAGTTTCCTCTACAGCGGGCACCTGGTGTCCAGCCAGAGTCAACCCACCAGTCTTTCAACTCTGAAAGAACATGTATTAAAGAAAACTGCCACATCTTCCATTCATGCTGGGAAAAAAAAATAAAGGAAGAGATGACTACATCTACAACCAAAAACAATCCCACCGGTATGCACATGGTTTTCTTAGAAGTTACAACCAAATACCCTGACCTGGAACTTTACATGGGACTAATTCATTGTAATCTGCCATGCGTGTTTGTGTGTTTCTCTGTGTGTGTGTGTGTGTATGTGTGTCTAAACACTATTATTATTTCCCTTAAATAAGATTCTGATTTGCATGGGCAATTCTAGACAGCTGAGATGTAGAAAGAAACATCTTTCATCTAAACCACTGTTAACTTTAATCATATGGATATGAACGCCAAAGGTCTAAACTGAGAGCAATCACTCAATTCTAATGAATATGAAAACCAGTATGTTCCAGAATAGTGCCTGATGGAAGGATCAACTTCTTTCCTTCCTTTTCCTGGAAGCAAAGGTGCAAGAGTGGAACACAAAATTCTTTCTAGTGAATTGCATATTTCCATAATCAGAACCACACTGTGATTCTGATTGTTTTGATTAGTCTCCCAAGTACTTTCTTTTGCACTGCAGTTATTCCACACCCTCACATGCATTTCTACAAAAGTCAAGTTCTGGTGATACGTAACTAGTGTGGCACACTTTCTTCCTTTCCCACTATCTGCTTTCATTGGAGATGATCAACTAAGACATTCTCAGGCTAGAATACTTGCCACTCATTATATGAGTTCTTCAGGAATTTCGAAGAAGTCAGTATTAACCTATATTATAAACTAATTTTTTTTTTCTTTTTAATTTAAGGGTGACAAAGATAACAATGACTGCAAAATTTCTTGGGGGAAAATAGACAGTCCTATGATGTCTTGTCATCATATGGATCTTTTGAGGAAAGATAAAACCTTTGTTGTTATTTCTTTTTCCAACCTCCACTACAGGATTTTTTTCTTTTTCAGACTCCAACTTAACAAAAATCCTGCCCTGAAAGAAAAAAAAACTACATGGGTTCCTTATCCACCAGTGATGCCATATGCTCACCTGCAGTGGGTCTCTGTGCTCTGGCTCACTGCTGCAGCAGGACAGGTGTGTCAAGGGGAAGTGGCAGCTCAGTACAACCAGGGCACCTCCCAGCATTGCTGGTGGCACCAGCCTCTCTCTAACTGCTACTGGAAAATAGCGTGTAATGTTTATATGTATGTCCCACTCTCTGTGCTGTAGTCAATATCAAATAAAACCAGATATCCCTCGAATACCTTTTGTTGTTACTTGATACCTAAATATGAGATAGAAATACTTTTTGACCTTACTCTTTCGGGTTTTGCTAATGAAGAGCCAGATCAGTAACTAAAAATCCCAGAACACGTCTGCCAGACAGGAGCTCACAGAAAGTGCAGCAGGGGAATAGGTCCCTCAAGACATGGGTGACCTGCTTCCAGCTGCCTTTCAGCAAAAGGATTTCAAGTTACCTGTCAAGTCACAAGACTATTTTGTCTGCTGTTGAACTCACTGTACTTTGCATGAAATAAATCTATTTTCACTAAGCTGCAGAGAAGTGCAATTCCTTAGTCCCACAGCAGATAATAGTTTCATTTATCATTGTTTAGTGGCAGGAAGCACTCTTACAGTGAGCTACTGCTTAGTAAGAGAGTGAAAATGGGCCTGTATTCCAGACAAAGTTTGAATTGCAGCCTTGTACCTGTCCTCAGCATCTTCTCTTGAACACAACTTCCTAGGGTCAGCATACTAACTCCCACAGGTCTGCTCTGCTACTGCTGGGTCCAAACTTGGGATGACAAAAAGCTCAACCAAATATTAGTTAGTGGACTGCTAAGATGAGCTTCAGGTCTTCCTGGTTTTAAATGTCTGCAAAAAGACCGTGGTGACTAATAGCAAATACAGTAAATAGAGAGCAGCCAGCACTGTGAACAAGTCCTCTCATCAGGTGCCAGTGCCTACTTAGGCTGATTTAAATACCTCTCAGCCCTACTGACTACTACCAGATCTTTAGTGACTCTAGAGAGAGCTTAGCCACAGTGTTTGTGTGTAGATACCCACGTTACTAATACCTGCAACAAAATGAGCTTTATCCTCTCCTAAAGCTGCTTTCTCATGCCAGACTCAGAGATGTCAATAATCTTTTCAAAATCATGTATTTTGTGTGTTTTAGGAAGGAATTTGGATCTTGAGTTATAGTAGGAAAATGGCCATGTATTTCCTAAGAGATTTTGTGAAATATATGCCAAGATGGTTTTGTTAATTCTTTGTGGGTTTTTTTCCATTGTGTATGTGTAAGTTGGTACACATGTGTATATACATGAACACACATACACATATATATCGTATATTTGTGGTAAATAAAATAATATATAAATAAGTCTCTCACTTCAGCTTTTACTATACTATCTTAAACTGGAAAATAATACTGATTTGTTTACTGCATATGTATATTGGAAGGCTATTAATATTTACAAAATGCATTGAAGTGCTAAGCACCATTACCTTATTGATGACTCAAAATTGTAACTGAGCTCACATTTCATTATATTGTCTTTTGCATATGGATGGATATTATTCAACTGTGTGCAAAACACTTAAGCTTCAAAAAGAAATACAGTAAATACCTTGCTACCAGAATCACCCTAAATCCAAACACAGGGTATAAGAAGAAGTGAGTTGCCACAATCATTATGCCTGCATCTCAGATGGCATATAGCATCTATGGGGTTTTATAACTGGCTCTGTTTTTAAGTAGCTTACCTTGGGCAACTCATTTAGTATCAAGATTTCCAGTGCAGCCCTATTTTAGAGGTGAAGGCTGTCTAACCTCTGATGTTTGGACCAGGATGTCAAATGATCTAAATGTTGAAATGTCTTTTTACTGATTTAGTGGGAATAAGTTGCCTGAATATCTTCAGGGTTCTCAGATGATACTCCAGGCACTGTAAATCCAAAGATAACATTAATATAAGCTGAAATTTTGTTTGGATGACTAACAGCCAGTCCTGAAAAAAGTTTCTGTGATATCTGAGATATATATTAGCAATACCTTTTAAAACTGAAATACTCACAGAGGAGACAAAAAATATCAGTTCTTCTTATTCTTAAATTTCTTCACTAGTGAAAGACCTTTCCTTAGACATGCACGTTCTGAGAGCTGCTGCAGTTTTGGATGCTGTGCTTCTGATTCTCCATTTATCCGACATAAGAATGCAGCTGTACAAAGATGAATATACTAGAAACTGGACCTGCCTTTCTCTTTGTTTTCTGAATATTGCATGACATGCAGCCTCTTTACTCTGAGTACTGCATGACATGGAGTAACAGAAATCCTCCACCAAATTATTAAGCGTAAAAAATAACCAGAACAAATTCCTTCCAGCAATTTTATTTTATAAACTTGATGATGGGCAAGCTGTAGCGTAAATGTGCATTTCTAAACCTAGGCTCAAATCCTAGCACCTCGAACATATCTTTCTGATGAGGAATGCCTTTGGGCTCTCATAGTTATAGCTAAGTCCATCAAATTTAGACTTATGAAAACAAGTGACATTAGTGGGTTTTTTTATACTGTACCTGTACAGATGAAACTTGATAGTCCTCCGTAGATGACATCATCGTTGTCTGGTAATATAAAGGGACACCTCGTTTGAACCTCCAAACAGTATTGCTTGCAAGGAATTCTGTTGCTGCAGTGAAACTGTGTGACTTCAAAATACTGGGAACAGAGCCAGGCTTTGTAGACAATCTGGAAAAAAGAGAAGAACCAGAAGTATAGATGGATTGCAATAGCAGTGTCATTATTAGAAGAACACACTGTACTGCACACCTACATTAATGCTGCTTCTGAAAGAATATTTTGAGAGAATATCACCTGGGTAAAACAAACTCTTAACTTTTGAAAGTCCTCCTATTTCAGAAAAAAAAATTCCAGCCAAGTCATTTAAAAGAAACAGTTAATCGGGACTAGGGTTATGTTACTATATTATCTTAGTTTGTAAACAGGTATCTCTTAGATGTGACTTTTTATTGAACATATGCATGTATGGAACACAGTCCTGTCCCTTATCCCTGCACCTTATCATATACAAACTGAGACAAAAACCTCATTTGAAGCTAGTCAAGGACAAATTTATGAAAGTGCATGCAAGAAAGAGTTGAAAACTGAGCTCAGGCCATCTTTCTATCATCTAGAGCTAAGCTACCAGCTTGCAATAGATGGTGCTGCTTCCCTTCAAATAAAACCTTATCCAGTCTACAGTATTAATTTCCTGAACATTACGGTTCTTGAACACTAACAGCCGTAGATTAGGGGATAAATCTGCCAGAGTGAGAATCAAAGTCTATGTTTGGGAGTTAAAAGGAACACTTTAAGGATGTTCTCATTTGATGCCGTGTAGCCACGGCTGCAGGATCTTTGATTATTGCAATTATCATCATCATTTAAACAGAAAAGTAAAATAAACATGTTGATTTCAATTTTACTGCTTTTTGTCTTCTGAGCAAGGGTATTTGTCATTAGAATTGAACTAACCTTTTAGGCACAGAAAAGTTTCCTACAAAAATAGGTTGGACACCAGGCTACAAAGGTGATCAAAAACCTGTGTGACAGAGTACAGAGAGGTTTACTTGTTTCCCGTTTTATTTTCCACTTATCCATTTTGAGGTACATTATTTACTGTCTAGATACTTGCTATCTAGGTTGTTATATAACAAAAATTTCCTTTCTGTATTCACTCAGAATATCTGAAAATCTTAGTAACTACCTTTCCTTTATCACAGGCTGAAAAGCAATATAGTCAGTTAATCATTTCTCTTCTCTCTAGACTTGTTTCTAATAAAGAAGGAAATGTAGACGAAATTTTGAAGCAGTGAAAATTAAAAAACCCTGACACCTGAAATGAGCAATCTAGATGAGAGTTTTGCTTGAATTCAGTATCTTTCATCTCACTGGTAATAATTTTATGAGGGTCAATAACAGCAGCTTAAATTATGTAATTAATTCCAGTGTAGTAGTCCCAGAATCACAAAACTTTTATTTTAGCTTGTTTGCAACAGTGGCAGGTATGGATAAAGTTGTGAGGTGATAAAGTGAAGCCTTTATCAGTAATCTATGGTTTGTGATTATCTTTTTACAGCAGCTTTTGCCTACTGAATTCCATAGAACATGGGTTTTTTCCACTACAAATTCAATTTTAATTGCTTACAAACTTTTCTTATCCACAGATAATGATTAATGACAAGGAAGACTATGAAATGTGTGTACTTTTTGTTCTTAAATAAACTCCTAAAGAGAAAATGTTTTTCTCGATGTTGACTATATTACCCACCACATTTTTGATGCTTGACTTGCTATATTGACACTTGCAATAATAAATGAAATAAAGCAACTGTTTTTCTATTTTTATTTAGTCAGTGAGCATAGCCTGTTGGTTGGAAACAGGAACACCTGGTCTGATAACAGATAAATATTCACAGATGTTCTTTCTTGATCACTAACAGTGTAGAGAATCCTCTTGTTCTCTTCATGAAATAGATGTAAGAGTAGTATGTTGGGTTATGAATCATATTTGAAAATGTACGTCAGTTTTTAGGGAGTGTATTGAACAGTGCACCATACACAGTAACCAGAAAATAAGCAAACCCATGTGTCTACTTATGCAAGATAAGAAATAAGTGTTTATTCAAGAGCAGAAGTAAACAATGTAATCGTGGGCTTTTGTGAAGATTTTTATGTATCTAAGCTCAGTTCATACATATCATCTTCCTGCTCTGATTCACAAGTGCTCAGTTTTGGCTCAAAATTGCATTTGAATTCTTGTCTACATTTTTAAAGAATGCACGTGCATGAGTATACCTGTTCTTGAGATCTGTTTCTTAGATAAGCGCCTCCCACTCTGTTATTTTTTTCCTCACAGCTGATTTCAGACTTTTCTGTAGTCTATACAGATATTTTTAATATCCCCATTTTGCTCTGTTTTGGCCAGCAAGGCTACATGGAGTACCAGAGAAGGCTCACCTTCTGTGCCTGTCAGTCCACTGCTGGCACAGCTTTGGCCTGTGCTAATTCCTACATTTCCAGACAGCGCTCAGCCATTGTCTGGGGAAAGATGTATGCCAAGAACCACACCAGTAAGCAGTTTTCCCTTTTTTTTGAGAAAAAAGGAAAAAAAAAAAGTAGGTGTTTGCAAATAAGCTATGCTGTGCTAGCTGATAGACCAGAGAATAGTCCCTCTCTGCTCGTACTTGCACAGATGATTTAAATGACTACTTTCCCAACAAACACAAAAAAATAACCTCCCCTATCCTTCCTGATATTTCTAGACACCAAAGGTTTTACAGAGACATGTTACTTTCATGTGCTACCCAAGAGGGAATACAGCAGTGGGTGAATTTATCTCATATTTGTACCTACCACTCTGCCCAACAGCATTTGCAGGAGTCCCATGGCTGACCCAACTGAGTAATAAGATCCAGAGCAGTCTAAAGTCTTTCCTCTGTTTCAATAGTAGAGAAAGGTGACTTTTTAGCTTAATTTAGCTTAATGATTTGGGACTGAAACGTATTGAAATGTCCTGAGAATTTCCTAATAGTAAAACAGATACTACGGCCTTTGGTCAGCCAGTATTCATTCTTATACCCAGGAAAATATAGATTTTGGTTAGGTGGGAATTTTGTTCTATCTCCTAACAAATCCAAAATGCTGCTTTCCAGAGTCTTAAAATGTGTTACATAACAAGGCCTGAAACTATCAGTGAAAATACACATTGGCCTGGAGTGTGGTATTCACTTTACAAACTATGATTTGATATGAGGGTCTTTTTCCTTCTTAAAGTACATCAATAGCTAAATCCAATGATTTATAATGACAATAAATGTTCCTTTTAAAAATATTTCCTATAGAACACATCAAAGTACTAGTTAAAATCTGTTAATATTTTCCTGCATAATTTGCAGCGTGTCAATGGAAAAGACTGAAGGTGGATGTGAGGAGACCATGTGTTAAATAGCCAGAGGTAGGAAAAAATCTCTAGCTTTTTCATTTAGTAAAATCTTCTAGAACAAAGTTCTTACTCTTTCAAAACATGCACTTTCTCAAGATTCAAGTCAATAAACCAAATGTCTTGGATTACATTTCAAGGAAAGGAAAGAGGGGCTGTGGTGGTAGCAGACGGCTCTCTCACTGTAATATATCCTCATTTAAAGAAAAGAAAGCTAAAACTAACTCCGAACACAAACTGAAATAAACTGAGTTATAAGATGGGAAAGATATATATATTATAGAGAAAATATAAGAATAAAAAATTTTCATCAGTTTTTTTAAGAAACAAGAGGAAATCTAGTTATTAAAAAAAAAATCAAAAATTTAGAAGACAAAAGAGTCATTTTTATTAACAGACTCTTTACTCATGTAATCAAGCTACCAAAACCAAACTAAAACACAAAGAAGACTTGGGATTTTTTAGAATTCCAATTTCTGCTACATATTATGATCTTTTTATATATTGCATACATGTAATGTAGAAAAAAAATAGAATGGTCTTATGATTTCAGCTGCCTTGGGAGATGATTGAAACCTCTGAAAATTCATAGTTGCTAACATAAAGCTGGCAGACCAACCTCAAAGAACAGAAAAAAACACCACGTTTTTCTCTTAGTTTTGTTATTACTCTTTTTTAACATGGGATATAGCTAAGATAAACTGGATTATTGATGCATCATGGCAACAACATACATAGAATAAATACTTGAATACATTTAAATATCTCGTCTCTTTACCATGATGGCAAGATACTAGCCCATAAGAATAAAATCATCTTTCATGTACAGAAGCATAGCTACAAAATCTGAAAAGGATTTAGTGGCAATTTTGCTCACCTAAATAAATTAAATCTGCCTTACCTTGCTCCTTTAGGAAAAAACAAAAGTTAAAATTACACTTTTGAAAAACTGCACCAGTCAATGCTGGCATTGTATGCCTGTATTCATAATCATGAATGCCTACCCAGACCGATCATCACCAAAATCTTCTTGGTAGTTGTGAATTATTATTAATATGATAAAAACATATTATTAATTGGATAGATTGATTTATTATTTCTACTGCACTGTTATTCATTTTATTCCTACTCTATAAGTTTCAAGCACATGTCTGGAAGCAGAAAAAATATTTTATTACTTTAGTAACCAATCACCCAACACAAAAAAAAACAGCTTCAGCACTTCAAGGAATGAAAGTTTCACAAACAGACCAGACACTAAACCGCATTTGCTTATCAAATCATTACATATTGTAAATGGATTTAGAGTTACCATGAAGAAAATGAGGGGTTTGTGGAGAATTTTGAGAAACTAAAAGGGCATATCATGTGCTTTTTCTCTCAGGACATTTCTATGAAGAACACTTATTTTTGTCTCTTTGTGGTGAATAGCAGTCCAGGTTTTGCCCCTTTTTCAGGACATTCTGTGTGTCATACCACACATGAGGTTAGACCCTGTCTGAGTTATTCTTTCTGGCCTTGAAAGGCAACCAGACAGAGTTACTAGTTAATAAGATTTCATTAATTGCCTAGAGAGAGGCCAAGAGCTGCTGCCCCCAGTGTGTACAGCATGTCCAGGTAGAACAGTGCATTGGCTGACCACGACCCTGGTCATTACACCAGCAGAATTCTAACTGGCTATGCAACTGCACAGAACTAATTTTAACTGGATGATAATCATTAAGGTCCCTTCCAATCCAGGCCATTTTATGATTCTGTTTACTAAGACTGCAAAAACAATGGAAAGGGAAAGTCTCCCTCCCTCTCCCTCTCATTCTCACTCACTCGTACATGCACAATACATGTGATCCTGGATAACCTGATTTCAGTCAAACCAGACTAAGTCACACTGCATGAGACACATCAGTAGCGCATAATGAAAAAGCTCAATCAGTTTAATTCTCTATAGCTGCCAATTCTTCCTAGTTTTCAAGAGATGAATTCAGCTTCCCTTCCCCTGTTGTTCTTGACTGCCATTGTCATCACAGTTCTTAATGAACATCATGAAATTTCCAGGAAGTACTTTAACCATTTTCCATGAAAATTACTTTTTTTCCTCACTGAAGGAAAACTTGATGTTACTGACTGGGCTGTCAAAAAAATTATACAAAAAGGAACATAGAAATCACCAAAAAGCTCGTATGGTGTGCAGATGTGGAGGATGGTGGGAGGGAAAGAAAGGAGGAAGTAAAAAGTCACAACAGAAACTCTCTCAAAATGGTACATTTTCTGAATCAGAATAGATTTTAAATGCTTTGCACTGATGCTTTGCAACCATATTCATGGTTGAAAATGACATCTTCAGAGAACAACTTCATAATTTCATCTGCAAGTTGGAGAGAAAGAGGCCCCTCATGAACTTGAGAGGCCTTCTGACCACTCACACCTTCAACAACACCAGGAAATTATACCTTATTGGAATAAAGGAATTAAGAGTATTGCCTTGAGACAGTGTGATATGATTCCAGCTCAACTTCTCCCAAAGTTCGTGAGTATTTAGAGGTAAATTCTGCAGTCACCATGTATACTGAGGAGTACCTCAGGCTGTGACTAACTAATTAATTGATTTTCCCAAGAATATTGATGGAATAACCTACTATGTAAGCTGAGGCTTTTCAGCAGAACTCGATGGAGAAACAGCATTCACTTGAAAATAAATAGTGATGTGCTCTTCAAGTTTTGCTGTGTTCTACCCTAGTGGTTCCCAGCCCATGTTTACTCATTGACAACAGCAGTGAATAAAATGTGTAAGGAGAGTGAAATCTGTTCCCCGTGAACCTCAGGTTAATGTGTGATTTTCTGTAATCAAAAGTAACCCTAAATATTCTAGTATACAAGAGTTGCATTATGTGTTCATTAAAACTTAGACTATATGCTTAAATCCCATGGGGTTTTGTTTTCATTTTTATTTTGTTTGGGTTTTTTTTCTGTTTGTTTTTGGTATTTTATTTTATAATGTATTTTTTAATTTGTTTTGTTTAGAGTCTGGGTGAATTGTTGCCTCATTACCACAACCAGTAATGTTGTGTCTTGTAGGGTTCCCATTTCAACCTTCCTATGAAATATTTTTAAAGTAGCCTAACAGTAGCAATACTTCATGAGCTGAGATGTTGTAAACAACAGTTTTGGAGAAAAGCTACTGATAAAGCTGGAAAATCTTCTAAGCCCTTGCTTACACAAATAAAGATACTCACTCCTTGATTCAGAACTCTGCCTTAACGTTGACCAGGCAAAAGACAAATATATCAAACACTATATATATATATATAAAATATATATATATATATATATATAAAATAAGGGCATGAGCTCTGAATGTAATTATGCATTTTATGCAGCAATGAGGAACCTCAAAAGAGTACTCTTATTTCTTCCGGTGATAAAAATTTCATTGTAAAAGTCACTTTAAATCTTGTGAATGCTATACAGCAGCAAAATAATGCTATATCTGTGAAGTACAGTCTCTAAAAGGCTTTTTATAGTCGGATCGCCAGGGTATTACGTATTGGTTTGAGTGACAGTGCATCGTTAAGAAACATTTGGATCAATCTCAGTTTCTGCTTTGTGCATCAGGACCTGAGATATCACATTGTACAAGTAGAGATGTCTGATAGTTTGCTTACAAGTGTATTTTATATAGACTACACAACCAAAAATTGGATGGCTCACTGGTACAAGATTTGATTAAGTCTGACAAGGGTAGTGTTAGAAATGTGAACTCCCCTAGGAACTTTGTCAGTTTTGAGCACTAGGGACAGTCTGATTTCAGGAAAACTGCAGTTTGCAAGTGTACTAAAGAATAAAAATCAGCTTTTACAGAGAGCCTTCTGCTCATGAGAGTTGTGGGACTGCTGTTAGTGTTTCTCTTTTGCTGGCCTTTGTTCATCAGTCCCATTCTGACACTTTGAGCAGCCTCACAATAGGACTGCACAGAAATAGTGTAGGAAGATTGACCAGATAGGAGGGAACAATTAGGTATCTTTACTAATGAACATCAGTGGTACCATCAGTGATTAAATGTTCTTCATTACATGCAGTAGAAACCATACAACAAGTGGGTTGCTGAAAATGAGATATTTCATAGAAACAGTCTTAAAATCAAGATTATTTTTCTTAAAGATATCAAAATGAAACTATTCTGATTGGGGAATCATTTTTCAGTATTTCAAATATCTCTTTCCAAAATAACTATTTTCATTCTGTTTATACAGCCAAATATTGCTCATAAAACATTCATTTAAATACACATCACACTATTGAGTTTTATTGCATTAGTATTAACTCATAGCTGTTCTGTTTTTGGAGAAGTTGTTTTGTAGATGCATTTGCACCAATATCTGCACCCATCTTCTTGGGGTTTTTCCAGGGAACTTAATTTTACTTTTGCTTTTGCCTTTTTTTTTTTTTTTTTTAATCTGATCCATAATGAACAAAAATTATCAGTCTGAGCTTCCTGTACAACAGACATTATATTTTCCAGTTATTTTACTCCATGTACATTTTTAAAACTTCTTGTGTTATAAGACTGTACCAGGAAATGAGAATGTCTGTTTCATATTAAGGAAATTTATGCCTGAAATTTACAGTAATTTGGGAACTAACATGTCTGTTTTGTGGTTATTTCAAACTCTGATTTTATTTCTATTTTATTACAATGAATACTTTCTGTATCTGCATGAATGGAATATCATAAGATAAATATTTTATCAATTATCCCGAAGATCTTAATGCCACCGGATGCAAACTATTGTATTAAGAGACAAAAACTTCTGATGTTTCCTAAATTTAATAGGTAATCTTGTTTCTTTCCCTATTTTACCCATTTATGAATCATTTTATTTGAAAGACACATGCACTATTTTATTTGAAGATAGAGGAAAGGTAAATTAAGGCTGAAATTTATTTGCCATCTTCAGTTTATATGCTATGTAACAAGATTTCTTTTAACCAAATACAAATGAGTGGAATGACAATCTGCTCTGCTCATATCTATATTGGAAAAGACGAACAGAAAGATGTGAATATGCAGGCTCCTAATACAAATAGGTTTCTGATTATGGAGCCATTACTGAAGAGGAGATGGTATCAAAGTCTCACTGTCACTTTGGTAATCTTTAGGAGAAATTATATACAGACATAGGAGAGATCTATAATGTTCTTATTTGCCAAAATAAACCAAGCTTCTGCAAGGGAAAGATGTGCAAAAACCTGATCCACCAGTCCCGTCTTTCTGGTGATCAGCCATCCGATTAAGTGGGGTCATCATGATGATTGACTTCACTGTTGTTTTATATTACCCTAAAACCTGAACTTATCCTCTGTATCAGAATTCAGTGTTAGCTGTTACTTAATATAGCAAAGAAACTTTCTTTTGAAGATCATAAACATCCCTTCGGGTGAGCTTAAAGGAAAATGAAGATTAAATAACTCATTACTGAAATAAGTAGTCTGTTAAAAAAGTAAAAAGGAGGCACTAGCCTTTGATTTAGTGAGCTTAATATTATTCCATCTAATCAGATACTATATTAAAATGTTGAAATTATAAAAATAAAACAAGTGACTAATCTTTAAAGTGTCTGATCAATTTCCCTGGAAAAGCTTAGGTCCACCTAAGATCAAGTTAGCTCACAACGGTCAGGGCCTGTTTTAAAGTTTTACAATCTTCTAAAATCACATCTGGATTCATGAACCAGGTGATCTGTCAAGTCTGGAAAGTATTTGTGCTCAGCTCTGCTCTCCATCATTTCTGAAGTGATGGTAGTCTTTGTAAATCAGCTCAATGTGACAGTATTCAGAAGATTGGTCCTGCTGACTACCAGCATATGCAGGAGATGAGGAGAGTGCCTTTCTTTACATCCTCTGCTTCCTCAAATTAAGGACCTGATTTTTTGTTCTGCCTGCAAAACTCCAGTGTTGCTCAGAAGAGAGAATCCCTTACGGGACCTGAGGGCTTCCAACTAACTTGCAACAGCTGCTGCAGATTCCTGGCAGGTGAGGGGACTTGCCATAGGCTGATGTAAACATAGAGATAAAAAAAAGTGTAATGTGCCTTGAAGTTCTCTTTCCATTTGGAATTATAACTTCTTTAATCATAAGACTTATTCTAGTTTGATGTTGAATTTTCATCTTGGTCATGCAGGAAATTGAGGGGCAGGTAGTGAGGTCTTCATTCTTGTGACCAGTGACAGGGTTTGAAAAAATGCAGGAAGCTGAGTAAGGGGAGGTTTAGGATAGATAGCAGGAAAAGGTTTTTCAGCCAGAGTGTGGTTGGGTGCTGGAACAGGCTCCCCAGGGAAGTGGTCACAGCACCAAGCCTGGTAGAGTTCAAGAAGCATTTGGATGATACTCTCAGGCACATGGTGTGACTCTTGGGGTGTCTTGTGCAGGACCAGGAGTTGGACTTGATGATTCTGTGATTCTATGAAGAGTCAGTAAATAAAATAACAAACACTAAAGACAACGAGCTAATGAATTCAGAAGAAATGAGAAAATTTCTTAGGCACCAGTGATATGACAGATGCTTTAGAACCTGAAATCTATTAAGGAAAAAAGAAAAAAACCATAAGAACTCATAACTGTGGAAGGAGCCTCTTATAAGGTAGACTCTATTAATATCATTTGTATCATCGATGTAAATTTTTTCTAATCATGATTAATTGAATTGATTTGAAGAACTTTATTGTGTTGTAAACTATCTAGAGGCAAAGCAGATTGACCTTACTCTTTTTTCTGGACATTTCTGAGTGCAGGAACAGGGCCAGAGATTCCACTGTACCATTCTACGTTGCTACACTGCAGTATTCTATATTGCTACTGTCAGTGTCTTCAAGTTGTGCTGCCTCTCCCCCTTACATTTAACTTATAGAATGACATAAAGACCTCAGAGTTGTACATTGTTATGACACTGAAGTGAGCTATCCAGACATCTGAAGAGGGTGAGTGGTTGAACTTAAAGCAGCTCCCAAGGAGAGGAGACATTTCCTCTCTTCTCACAGTTTTTTATCTCACACAGCTCTGGTTTGAAGCCACACAGAGCACCAAAAGCTGACTTGAACCCAGGTAGCCAAACTTGGCCTGAATGGGAATATATATATGACACTGCAGTCAGAGTCATGACAGCTTGTGATCATGCATTTGATAAATCATATTTTCTGAGAGAGCACAATAAGCTCTTCAAGGAGCTCAACAATAGCTCACCCAAGAACAAGTGTCCCAAGTGAGGAGTTTCCCCAGTATGGGGTAGCTCTGCAAGGGACTAGACATTTGCCACAGCAGAATGACACTTGTTATCATAGGGAATAACAGAGCAACAAGACAACTTTCATATACCTTTTGCTGTTTCACCTGCCAATCTATTGCAGCACAGGGACTGCAACAAATTCTTCTCGCCTATGATTTCCCAGAATAGTTGGAAGCATCATATGTCCCTTTAAGGATTTGTGCAAAATATCTGCAGCTTTGCCCACAGTGACAACTCCCATCTCTAAGTTCAGCATTCAGAGCTCTTGCATCATATAAAACAGTACTTACGAGACTTCAAACTTTCAACCACCTTAGGAAGTCCATATTACTTCTTAAAAATTTTCTGCTTTCTCTGTATAATCCAACCATAATATAGTTTGAGAATCCCTTGAAAGCTAGTGTATGTGTTGTTTACTAGCATACAAAAACTATATGCCTCTGAAGTTTCTATTTCACAAGCAGTCTCATAGTTCCTTGGTTGTTTTTTTAACTTTTTTTTTCCTGTATTTCCCTTGGAAATTTACCTTGGAGAGAATTTGAAGTCCATTTTTTTTTTTCTACTAAATTTACTCATACATAAAAGTAAGTAAAATAAATTTAAGATATTTAAGATTCTATCCAATTATTCAAGCACTACGGTCATATACTGTAGCATATCTGTAGATAGAGATAACTGATGCAGTTAAACAAAAAATTAAATCTCTGTCAGGTAAATTCTCCACCATTAAGAGCAATATCAAAAGCAAAGATTATTACCAAATATTCTTGATGGCATTCAGAGATTTAAGTGGAAGGTCTGATTGATAAAAGCTTCTCTTTTGCTTAGGCAGAGCATGTTTGCTTCACACAATTCTCAAGATATGAATGTTACAGTTCTTTTCTCTTCCTATCTATTTTCTTTTTGTTTTCCTCCTTTCTTATCCTGCATTTCCAAAATGCAAATGCTTGTTTATTTCCCCCCTCCTTTTTCTATGTTAGCAGTGGTCTAACCTGTTCTCATGTCTGGATGCCTGGCAGTTTTTGGAAGGAAAAAGTAAGTCTAATTCCTTCAAACCTTGTTGTGCTACCAGAGTTTCCAGAGGAATGTCTCAGCGATTCCAGCCCAAGAGGGCCAGATTTCAGCACTACTATACACTTCTGCAGAAGAAATAGCTGATTTTAACAATATATACAATGCATGACATTCTCATCTTCAAAGTGCCTGATACTGGGATCAGTTTTGCCTGCCTAGTCCAGGGGAAAAAAATTGTTTTATGCTAGACTGAGGTGGAAATTTCAAGACTGGTCATATTAGGTACTCTTTTCAGTTAACAAAAAAAAAAAAAAGCTCCTTATATCTAATTGCATTATGAGTGTGATACTGCTCTGTGAATGGCTCTACTAGCAGTTTTCTCCGTAAGAGAAATATCCTTGTTTCCCTCTGCCAGATTTCCATCGTCTTTAATAGTATCAAATCTAAAACACGTTTTTATCTAAAATTTCAAAATCCTTTCACTGCTCGATGAAGTATTTTTGCAGGAAACTGAATAAAACACTGTACCACAATCTGCAGTGTTTGCTATAAATTCTTTCTGTTTGATTCTGTTGGATTGTATGATGCTATCTCAATTTCAAGCATTTTGCTCAAACATCTATATTCTTGTTACACATTAGACATCAATATCAATTTACTTACAGCTAAAATGTGCCTTTAGAGACACTCTGTTAACTATGGTGCAAACTTAGAGAGGATAAGGCTGTTTGGGGCTCAGCGCTTTTCATAATTCATTTGTATTCCTTCACTGATGGGTATGCAATAACAACATCCAAAAAGATGCTGTGTCTTCCACAGAGATATAATAGAAGAGTTACACATAAATGAAACAGTATAAGCTTGTAATGGATACATTACATTACTCCCACATTATTTTTATGGAATTATATGTGTTTGACTTTGCTGTTACAGTAGCATATTTGTCCTCTCTTTTCATAAGGGATCACCTGAGCTATACAAAATTGGTATTTATGCAAGCTGTTGTAAAGGGAACTTTTTCTCTCTGAACAAAAGCGTTGTTTGTTCTTAGATTTTAAAATATTTACGTCATTGCAGTTTTTCTTAGATGATTTCATGTAGTACACTGGATCAAGTCTGAATGTTACTATCTGATGCCACATCCAGCAATTTGTATAGGTCAGAAACATCAGAGAAAATATTTTCCACTTCAAATTTACTTTCATTTGTTGTTGCTACAGCCTGTTCAGAAAATAGAAGACAATGGTGGAGGACTACCAAAGATCCTGAGAGTAAAACAGCAGATCTGCTACCAAAAATTATAAAGTCTGTCATTAGGAAAAGTTAATAGATTGATGGATTGAGAGTAGAAAATATTTTATTTTATATTTCAGAATGATTCCCTGTCATCCAGAGACTCTCTGACAAGCCACAGATATATTTGTAAGCTAATAAGTTGTTTAAAATAATATTTCAAAGTGGAATAATAAACCAAAATGTAGATGGTGATATTAGAAAGGCTAGCCAGCCTCATCTCTGCAAAGGTAAATTGTATCTCTAATGAATTAAAATTCTTCTAAAGAATAAAAATGGAAATATGATCCTGATGACAATTTATTTAGGTTCTCAAAAATCCATTAACCAGGTCTCTAAACAAAGGTAATAAACCAAGTTACTATTTTTTAAGAGTACTATACTGTCACATATATGAAGTGAGTAGGGGGAAATGAAGGAAAAAAAACCCATCGGATTTCACTTGCACAAACAGTTAAAGGCAGGGTGTCTTCGACTTTCATATATGCAATGTTTTGCTTATTAATGAATTAATGCATCAGAAAGAAAGCTAATCAAGAAGAAAACAAATCTACTGACAGAAAAATGTTAACAAAATCCAAAAAGAGAAATTCAAGTTAAGATGAACTGAAAACTTGCTGAAGTTCAGTGCTGAAGAACTGAAAGAAATGAAACTCTTTGAAGAAAATGTTAACTACTTGTATACCATAAAGGATTTTAAGTTCAGCATGTGAACCCGGGAAAATAATCTGGGTCTTCCTGTTCAGTGAACACTGTGCAGTTGCAGCTAGAAAAGACAGGTGAATTTGCAAAAGCTGAGAAATGAGACAGAAAAAGTCTCCTGCTCAGCCAGCCCTACATGCTTACCTGGAATATTCCACCCAGAAAGAGATAATCCCACATCAAGAGGAGGCACAGAATTAAAGAAGAGATGACAGCATTTCCGTCACTGGGTCCTCTGAAGAAAGCCTGAAAGACTGTGTTATGAAATTTCAGAAAGGAGAGGGCGACAGGGAAAGATCTATAAAATTATGAGTGTTGTAGAGAAGAGGACAATTTTTTGATCCTGTTTTATAACCCGGAACCAAGGGGCAAAGAACTAATGGAACTGAAAAATCTAACTTTTGAAAGAATAGATGGAAATATTTTTTCATGCAATGCTTGGGATTGGCAGTCATACACTAACATTTCCTTGAGAACAAGATAGTAAGATTTAGCAAATGATCTTTCCAAGGTAAGGCCATATGTACAGTTAATAGAGGAAAAGATCTTTGGAGACTTTTGGAGGGCAAAACTATGTTCACCTTAGATGTTTTGTAACAGTGTACTTCAACTCTCTTTGAAAAACCTCTAGGCTTTTCTCTGCATATATAAAGGCATTTATACTTACTTTAGGAAAGTTACCTCATTACATAGTTAAAATGCAGGTGTACTCAAGGTGGCTTGGATACCTTATAGTGCCAGCTGAAAGGGTACTAGTATAAATACAAAGTCTTTAAGAAAATCACTTTTGGATTTAATGATTAGGAAATATCTCTTCTGTTGCTTATTCTGAAATTTCTGACTCCTTCCTTTGCAAAGCCTATTGCTGACTACTGTGGAAACAAGATTGTGGATGAGATGGTTTATTGGTAAAGTCCTGCAAGTGACAGTTGTTCTGTCTTCTAGTGAATTTTCCCTAATTTTAGTGGGCAGCAACTGTGAATAAATCATGTGCCTGTTTCATTAATGTGTGTCCAAAACACACTACAGGTTCAGAAGACCTCATGAGCTTCTACTTCTTGTTGACTAAGAACTGAACACTCATATTTGTCATCAAAGCCAATGGGAACCCTACAAAAGCTGCCAATGGAAATGCATAGTCTGATTTACCCACATTTCTCAATAAAATGATATAAAGTAAAGAGATATGTGTTTACTATACAAAATGGAGAACTTAAATGCTTAGTAAAAGAAGAAAAAAAAGAAAAAAATCCTGAAGGATAAATTACAAAGGAAAACCGATTAGCTGTTTTTATAATGCAAGTCCTTGCAAGAATAGGTCTTTTTTAATGACTTAATCCTCAACTGAATTAGACCTGTGATTCCAGCCTTTTGAATTGAAAACACGGGAAAAAAGACTAACTGAGAATAAGCAGTAAGGAAGACTTATGTCTCTCTGTGCTGTACTGTTAGTTTATTGACTTAAGGTGATGGTGCAGTTTAAACCTGCACCTTTAGAAGACTTGTGACCAGCCGGAACATCAGAAGAACACACCATGTTTCCTGTGTGACATTCCCCCAGCAATGACTGAGAAGAAAATAAATGCAGAAAACCATTGAAAACATAATAAAAATGGTTTAACAACAATAAACAACATTTATTTATTTATTTATTACTTACTTACTTAAATATTAACATCTCTTTATTTAAAATTAGGCCACAGGTTATTTTTGATCTTTAAATTTGTTTGGAATTTAAACATTTTAAAATATTTAAACATTTAGCTATTTTTAAGCATTCCCTGTCATCTCGTGATGATTTTTCTTCCTTAATCAAACCCCATTATGTCTGGAAGTTTTGCTGTAACTCCTCCAAAATGCTTCTTTCCTAATGTATCCAACAGAACAACTGCAGATCTTTCTCTGTTAGCCTGTGACCTACCTAATTATCCTTTTTATAAAGCTGTATTTCTTCTCATACTGACAGGTTTTACTTTTTTATTTAAATTCAGATGCTGTCTTTATGAATATCAAAGACATCTTGGAAAGTCAGCACTGAGAGCATAATCTGTCATCCTGTACTCTATACGATATTATTTTGTGGAACATGGAATCAGAAAAAAATACAGAACTAAATACATTTTTTTCTTCAATCAGCTGCTTTTCTTCATGCCAGGAATCTCACCCTTGCTCATAATGATCTTTACAATGGCAAACCTGAATATTATCTTAAAAAGTTAATAGATTAAGGATCAGCTGGCCCAGACTTTCTTGGCAAACGCATAGTCTACACAACATGGCTCAGCACCCTGTCCAGATGAATCTTAAGTATCCAATGTTGGGGAAACCATCACTTCCATGAGGAGATAATTCCAATGGTTGATTGTTCTCATTGTCAAAAATTTTCCTTCTGTGTCTAAACAGAATCTCCCCAGCAGTAACTTGTACCCATTGCCCTTTCTTTTTTTTCATGTGACTTCTTGCAAAAAGGAAGTGTCCTGGCTTCAACTAAGGTAGAGTTAATGTCTTCTCAGTAGCTGTTGCAGTGCTGTGTTTTGGATTCAGAAATGAGAATGGTGTTGAAAACACACTGATGTTTAGGTTTTTATCCTAAGTCCAGGACTTTTTTCTTGTCTCATGCTTTGCCAGTGAGGAGGCACAGAAAAGAAACTGGAAGAAAGCATAACCAGGTGACCTAAACTGACCAAAGTGATATTCCACACCATAGACCATCATGCCCAGTATATAAAGTGGGGGGAGTTACCCAGAAAGAGGAGCTGATATGGGTTCAGGAATGGGGGTCTGGCATCAATCAGCGGGTAGTGAGCAAATTTATTGTGGATCACTTGTTTTTCCCTTTTTATTACATCATTATCATTCACTGTTATTACTGTATTTTATGTTTTCAATTATTAAACTGTTCTTATCTCAATCTACAAGTTTTGCTTTGATTCTCCTTTCCATTCCACTGGGGTGGGGGGAGAAATGGAGGACTCTAGTGAGCAGCTGCGTGGTGCTTATTTTCCAGCTGGGTTTAAACCATGACAAGAAGTCTCCATCTTCTTTGTAACACTTTAAATACTGGGACATGGTGATGAGGTCTCCCCTAAGCCTTCTTTTCTCAAGGCTGACTCTCAGCCTTTCCTCACATGGCAGGTTCCCCAGTCCTTTGATCATCTCTGTGGCCCTTCTCATGACCCTCTCCAGCCTGTCCACAGCTTTTTGTATAACAGAGAACAAAACTGAACCCTGTGTTTCAGGTGTGGCCTGACAACTGCTGAGTAGAGTGGTAAAAAGTTGTCCTCTTTAACAGAATGAGAAATTAATACATTAAGCTTCTGTGCTCTTTTGCCTTTAATGTTCTAAAAATTCTAAAGTTTTATATTCCTTCAGAGTGGGTTAATCTCAGAAACCAGCCTCAGACATCTCTTTTTTTGGGGGGTGATTACAGTTCCACTGATTGACACACAGAATCCTTCATCTAGGCTATGAAATAGCTGTGTGTCATGATAATTCTTAAAGATTCCCTCTCATGAATGCTAAAAACTCCTTGGAAACTTAGCAAATCTTTCCTGTCTACTTTTTTCCTTCTTAGCGACTTATTTATCCTAAATTAGCTCTCAACCATGCTGTGCTAGCTGATTTTTTTAAAATTTCACTTAATATTTTACTTCTTTTCCCTTGCTTGCTAGCACTAATAGCACTCATATTTAATTACTCTTTGGTCACACCCATGTGTAAGGGTCACAAATCCTGGTCAGAATCAGGGCCCAGTTACACAATTTAGGAATTTACTACAATAGACAAAATCCAACAGTGAAGCAGACAACTGACAAGTCTAGAGATAAAATTTTAAAAATAACATTTGTTTTCAGTCACATAGTCTCCATAGGTGTTAAAACACAACAAATCTCACTGACAGCAACTGAATTGATGATTCCTGCTTTCTTGTACAGAAAGCAGCCCTTACATAGTTAAAATGATGCAAGAAAACTGGTCACAAAGGCAGAAGCTCCAGAGATACTGAATTCCCACAAGTTTGTCAAAGTAGAAGAATGTTTGATTTCTATTGCTGTGGTCTCAACACTGTAATAAAAAAATTCTTTCCACTGCATTTTTTTCCTCAACTGTTAGTCTAAATAAACAAGTGGTGATTCAGGGTATTACAACGTGTTGTAATCAGAGTTGATTGTGATCAGAGTTGTTGTGACCGCCTCATTTTGGAGAATCATGATAATCTATTTTGAGAAGATTTCTCAGTAAACCATTATCTTGGAAATATGGAGCCCCTGGTGGTCTAGGGGGTAAAGGCGCGGCGCTATCACCGCGGAGACCCGGGTTCGATTCCCGGTCAGGGCCACTCCCGGGCAGGTGGGGCTCGTTAGCCCTTAAAGGCAACCCACCTACGTCCTAAGGACCTCGCTGCCACTGTCCAAGCTCGCTTGGCCCCGGCAGATGAACCTTAGGATTAAAGGGTGGGCTCAGTTCCGCGCACACTGTGTCTCACCTAAAAAAAAAAATCCAATGCGCAGGCTGGAAGGTGGAAAGACCTTCCCCGGATCTTCGCTCGCGAAGACTGGCCATTATTATCTTGGAAATTACCAGAACATGAACTACACTCTTCCTTCCACTCCTGTGTTATCTGGATTAAATTTGGGCCCTATTAGAAGCTATTTGGTCCTATATTGGATCTCTGTGCTCTTTGGACCAGTGATAACAGGAACAATACATAAGGAAAGAGTCTCTGCATTAATCAACCTTCATGAAAATCATGTCTGTATGGAATTTTGGGTTGGAATATCAAAGGATGACACAGGGCCAGAAGACCCATCTGGTTTTGAGGGAAAGGAAAAGCTCATAACCTGAGCAGAAAGGAGGGAAAGGTCATGGTTCAAACCAGCTTGAAGAGCTGAATCATAGAATCACTAATAAAGGAAAAGACCTCTAAGGTCATCAAGTCCAACCATTAACCTAACAATGCCAGGTCCACCACTAAACCATGTCCCCAGGCACTGCAACCACAATTTTTTTGAGCACTTCCAATGCAGTCTGTTCCAATGCCTGACTATCCTTTCAATGGAGAATTTTTCCCTAGTATCCAATCTAATCCTCCCCTGGCACGTGTTTCTGTGGAAGACTCCAAGTCTGCAACAGAGAGGTGGGCCATAGGATGTGGTCAGAGGGTAAGTCAAAGCCAAAGACTCCCTATGTCCTTCCGTATGGCTTTCTGCCTGGTGTGAATACTGAAACACTGTACCTTTGTCATTCAGTGTGGTAGGAAATACAAGATGGAAAGTTCTGAAGCCTATCACCAGTACAACAGATCAACCATCTAGATGTGTGTAAAGGATCCCAGGATACACTTCAGAAAGAAAACTTGTTAACCCTACTGTTCTGACCACTGTTTTCTGCATCAGCAAAACAATCTCTGGTGCCAGGAGTTTGCACGTGTTATTGCAAACTGAATAATAAGTAGGACTTCCCAGTCCTGTAGGGTTTGGTTTATGAAGAGTCTTTCAAGAACTTAATTCAAACATGTAATTGTCAAGACAAGGAATTAATTTTTAATGCATTTTTAAAAGGTACAGTCTGTTAACAGAATTAGACAGAGTGGTACAAGAGAGAAGGAGAAAGAAAAGTCTAAGGAGACCTAAGAATTATAGCACCATATGGGACAGCCCCTCTCTCTTTCCGTTAATTCACTCTCTTGCATGTATAACTTCAAAATATAGAGATATATTTTAGTATCTCTGTTCTACCCAGTTTGATATCACCTCACTTCTGTTGTGTAAAATACTCCCACCAGAAATAAAGAACAACAAAACAGACTTTGTTCTTTTTGGTACAATAATATAGTTATTTCAGTCTCTACACAATTTTACTCTCTCATTTTGGATCTGTTTAAATTGGTATTTGTGTGAATCTCTCTTGATACCCTTAGTGAAATGTAGCTGTCTCAAACACCTATCAGCACCAAATATCTTAGGCTGTGGTTTAGCTCTTGGAAAGGGAAGTGCAGGTGGAATTCATGCCTCCAGTTTCTAAAAGGAAGGCTTATTCTTAGCTCAAGCAAGGCTGTACTTGCATTGGAGGGGTGAGAATTATATCTGTTAAAATGTTAATGAAGTATTACTAACTGGGTACTTCAGGGTCATCTTTTTCTTCAGTTTCTGTGTAATCAATAGAGACACTTTGGCTTCTATTATGACTCACTATCTACCCTAAGGATGCAGAGATTTAGAGAGATTATCCTCCCCTACATAGACTCCTAAACTCCCATATTAGAGGATATATGTAATTCACATTCTATTGATAAACTGCTACTAATTCTAAAGCTATGAAATGGACCTAAATAAGTAAAGGAAGTTTATTAAAATTGATTTTACTGGGAAGTCTTGGCTTACATCCAGAGATCATGGCATCACTGAATCACAGAATGCAATGAGATATCTACATTTGGGAACTGTGGCATTGTCCCTACAAAAGAACCTTATGATAGGGAAAATTACCCATGAAACTACCATGAAATTTGGTTTTGGTTTTGACTTTTAAAAGAGGATTGTTCCATTAAAGGGCATGCATCTGTGCAAACAAGTAGACTTTGTGTTCTGTGGATATAGGTCTGGACACAGGGGAGAGAAGTGGATAGAAACCATAAATTTAACCTTCTGCTAAAGAGCTCAAAAACATGTGAGAATTTGGCCTGTAACAATATTACTGGTAAACTCTAATTCCAAAAAGTGCTGTAGCCACAAAATCAGGAACAACTCCTTTGGCAGACAACTCTGCTTTTGAATTGAACATGACCAGTTAAAAGACATGCCAAGGACTTTGCGACAAACTGTGCAAAGTAATTTCTTGTCAAAAATTGCTATATAATTTCCCCCATCAGGAAGTCCTCATGAGATGAAGGAATAATTTAACTGTCCATCTTACTCCTGTACAATGAAATGCTCAAAGTAGATCAAAGTGGTAGTTGTTTAAAATTAAAGATTAAATAATTACACTGATTTATGCACAAAAAGAATGGTGGAGATAATGTGTTCAGTCTGTATCAGCCAATGACACACATCACAGCATACAGTATCCTGTCACATTCTAACATTGTATATAAATGTCAACCCTGCTATTTATTTTCAATTTAAAATGCATTAATATTAGCTCTATCATGCTGAGAAATCTTATAATGAAGACAGTTGATTTTTTTTCCCCCTGAAGGACAGGGAAAGACAAGAACACATTTCAATGCAATGATGAACATGTCTCTTATTATTTTATTGGGAAATTGATTCATTCATCCTGTTCATATTCATGTCAAAATAGTCAATAAGCAAAGACACAAGGAAGGACAGATGGGAAGTCATCATTTAAGAAAAACTGTTAGGAAATATTAGGGAAAAGTCAAGAACAATGTTTTTATTTTTATATACTCTAATACCTATGATTAATTTCTTTATTTTATGATTAATTTCTTACCTGTATTCATCAACTTTGTGTTTGAATTTTTTTACACCTCCCAAAAGTTCTACAGACATTATTATTTAATTCCTTTGTTTACTGAACCACAGAACAAATCCCTGACTTGACCGATTGATTGGTTGATTGATTTGTATTTCCTTTGGCTAACAAAAGACAGTGCTTTTGGAGTGGTGTGTTTTTAAGCATATGCAAAGTCATGCTTTAACATTACCTATCCCAAACATTTGAAGACCCAAGACTGAGAGTGAGAAAATCACAAAGATATTTACTCTTATAAAACGGTGTATTCAGTATTCATGTTCATAAAATGGAGAATCAAACTGAGGATCTGATCTCAACAGCAATTTTTGTGAGCAATAAGACAGGTACTGAGTGAAAAGATGCTTTCATTGCAGAAATTTTCACTAAAGGTTATACGGTGGTATTGAAGCATGTCTGCAGAGTCATGGAATAGAATTAGTGGATAATCCAGATGGCAAAGGACCTCAGGAGATCTCTAGAGAATGCCTGTACTCAAAGCAGAGCCACCTGTGAAATAAGAGCAAGTTGCTCAGGGCTTTTTCTTGAACCTTCCCACCAAGGATGGAGCCCTGTCCCACTGCTGATGATCATCGTGGGAGAAAAAGTATTTTCTGACAATATTTTCTAAACTCTTTCAAGTTATGCTTGTTATCTTTTTGCTGTAAAGAGCCTGTATTTGTCTTTTTAATGACTTCCCTGTAGATACCATTAGATTGCTATTAGACTGTCTAAACTTCAGAGGCACTTGCACTTGATATTTAATCTTTATTACATGTAGTTAGTAGTCACGTTCAGAGAAAGTATTTGAGAATTGCTAAACTTTTAGCCTGACACATCAGTTTTTTTATTTTCTTTCCAGGAAAATAGGAAAAAAAAAAAGGTTTTTTTCCTTACATACTGACAAAAAAGGTTCAATTTCATATAAGGCTGAAAAGAGTTGATGGAGAGCCCAACTCTGAGCTCTGGAGAAGTGACAGAGAACAAATTTAAACAAATTCACTAAACTCTTCTACAACTTACATCTTTTTAACAAAAGAGTTTCTTGTCTAGTCAAAGGACTTGATTAACCTTAAAACAATGTAATTTTAAATTTTAAAGAAAGCATTATATTTTATGGATTTTGATAGGAATTGTAAAATGTGGCAGCTGTCGCAAGATTTGCTAGACTTATACAGTCTTTTCCAAAAGTTTTTCCTTCTCTGTTTCTGTAAAAAGCTGGAAAAAAAGATTTGACAGTTGGGAAAAGAGCTGAGAAACAAGCACTAGCAAAATAGAAGCCAGGATAAAGAGTTTGTTGCAAACAATCATGCATTGTATCATGCTGTCTTAAAAACGTTAAAGACTTTAAAACATAATTCCATCATGGAAATTACGTTAATAACTTAATGTTTAAAGTTTAATGTTAATAATTTGCAGTACTCAGTATAGATACTTTATGCTTCTAAATTCACAGTTTTCAAAGGCACCGTCAACACTGGGTAACTCATAACATCCACAGGAAGACATGAAAAATGTTTGACAAATATGTAAACAGTAACAGAGAGTAAAAGCTCAACAAATGTGAATATGAGAGCCCATTATTAATCCATTAGACTAATACATATGCACATAAAGAAGGGTCCTTTTTCTACTCCATTCACAGTGGTTGAACTGCTCCACATCCACTCACAAATGCTTTTCCATGAATAAGCATATGTGAGATAACACAAGATTTTAAAGCAAAATCTTTCTTTGTTGTATTCTAATTAAACACAAAAGTACTGACAGCACTCAATGCAATTAATTCAAATGATCACAAGGTGATTGAAAGCAAATTTAGAAAAACTTTTGGAGCTTAGGTCAATAATCTCTGTTAAATTAACACTTAATTGTACTTTATTCTTGTGGTAAAATATGGGTTTGCTTTAAATAAAGAATCAGACATCCTGGGAAATAAATATTGTTTTATTGTTCAGCTTTGAGGACCACATTGTGTATAGGTCATTATGCCATCATGGGATAGCAACACATATACAGATACTGATCGACGTTTTGTCACTGAATTGGCATGAACTAAGGGGGCTGTAGAAAAGGTTTTGCATTCCTGTAATGAATATGCAGTATCAATATGCAATATATTAAAAGCAAAAAATCAGAATGTGCAAAGCAACATTTGTGTAAATGCATTCAGGAGACTTATGCAGTTACCACATGTTTTGCTTTGTCCCTTGTGCTGTTTCCATTCCGAAGAAGGTCATGTTCACTTTTTCTCCTAACATGGTCTATACTTTGGCTTATCTCAGCCCTAAAGGATCAGTGAGAAAGCAGACAGCTAAACCTTCTTTTGTAGTACAGCTTCTAAGTATAGAACAGGAACTGAGGAAAAAAATAGAAGTTAATACACCACATATACCAAAATTGTTTTCACACTGGTTTCCTAATTTGACCACAGTGGATTAGTTTCAACTCCCAGTACTGTTAGGATGCTTCATAACATTTTTTAAATATCATTATTTCTCTGCAGAGTTTTTCTGTTTGCATAACAGTGTCTTACATATTCTGTATCTATTTGCACTTTCAAGTAAAACTGAACAAGTCATGTAGTCTCAGAGTTAAAAAAAAATAAAAACACTACAACAATATCAGGAAGTGAAGGGAAAAGCTGTTCAGGAATATTGCTATTGACTGGTTCTATTATCATAGAATGGTTAGGGTTGGAAGGGACCTTAAAGATCATCTAGTTCCAACTGTCCAGCCATGGGCATGGATACCACTCACTAGACCAGGTTGCTCAGGGCTCCACCCAATCTGGCCTTGAAAACTTCCAGGAATGGAGCATCCACTTCCTTTCATGGCAACTTGTTCCAGTGCCTCACCACCCTCTCACTAAAGACTTTTTTTCTGTCATCTAATCTAAACCAGATCTCTTTCAGTTTAAATCCATTGCCCCTTGCTGTCTCACTATTTGCCCCTATAAAAACTCCCTTTTCCTCCTTTTTATAAGCCCCCTTAAGGAACTGAAATGTCACAATGAGGTCTACTCAAAGCGTTCTCTTCTCCAGGATGAACAATCCCATCTCTGTCAGTCTGTCTTTGTAGGAGAGATGCTCTATCCCTCTGATCATCTTTGTGCCTCTCCTCTGGACCCACTCTAACAAGTCCACATCTTGTGCTGAGGACCCCAGACTTGTATGCAGTACTCCAGCTGGGGTTTCCTGAAGGTAGAGTTCAACAGGTATGTTTGTTTGTTTGTTTGTTTGTTTGTTTTTTAAATGGGCCAAATGCAATAAAAGTTAGGACTGGTCCTGTCAGTCCAGCCAGTCGGAGCCTGGAGGTCTTCCTGTGTGCCTGGCTTCTGACTAGGGCAAGATATTTGAGGAAGTAAAACTTCATGTCTCCTTGTCCATGTCAGGGTGACAGCCTTGCAGGTTTACCTGGTCCTGCCCCATGTAACAACCAGATAATATAGAAATGCCAAAAATAATGTTTTGCCATTGTTTCTTCATGTCAAAACTTCCTACCAAAGTTCGCTGTCAGCTTTCCTGCCAAAAGCCCTTACCAGACTTTTCTCCTGGAGTTTTCCTGCCAAAAGATCCTGCTCTTCTTTATGGTTATCACATCTCTTTGAACATCTGAATAGGGCTACGTGCCAAGAAACCACATACAACCTCCTTTTAACACCATAAAAGTTGAGGAAAAATTTTGGAAAATCAGGGAGAGGAAAGTGAAAGAGAACCAGTTACCATAGCCAAGCACCTCTCCACCTCCCCCTCGTGTTTTCTCCACCACCATACGCTGCCTACCTGCCACCAAAGACTGAAATGCTGCCGACCTGGAGAAGAACTGAAATGCACCGTGCCACATGTATGAGTTATACCTCGCCTTTCTACCCTTATCATATTTCTGGAGGCCGAAAGGTGCTGCTGAATCGAGACCCTGCACATCCTGGGACACAGCTCAAGCATGAGTGGCAAAGCCGCATATCCTGGCTTTATTCCATAGAACCAAGCTGCTAAGACACCCCCCCAACCCTTCCGTCCCTGCAGTTAAAGGGATAACATCGAAACATGGCAGAGACAGAGAAAAAGAAAGGTAGAAACTGCTCCTAACCCCACTTCCCCCACCAACTCGGCAGAAAGGTGCTTTTTGGTGGTAACTCTCCTATGCTTCTGAAAGCAATCTTAGCTTTTTCAAACTTTTCTTTAATTTTTCCTCTTTCTCCTTTTATATCTTAGCAATTAATAAAATAAAAATTTCAGGTTTTGGTATCAACAGATAACTTTGCTTTAGTTTTAATTTTACTAGGGAGAATATTCAAATCTGAAGTTCTTTCTGCAGCATTTAAGCAAATTGTAACACCCCAGCCATGGGTGCTGTGAGAGCTGTGGCGATCCCACTTATTATTTGGTAGCACTGCTGCCCTTAACCCTTTTCCTACTCTCCTCCAGGGATAAACTACATGTCTCCAGGCAACTCAGAGAACTAACTCCCTGCTTTTGGTAACTGAACAGTTTTCCCTGAGTTGCATTATTCTCTGAGCCCTTGTTAGGTCTAGCTTCTGATTAAACTGAAGGGTAATGGCGCAACAATTGCAATAGGCAACCTGACTGTCCCCTGTCAGGAGGTGTGTGGCCCACACTCTGGCAGCTACAGACCTTTTCCTCTGAAAGCTTTAGCACTTCATGGCTGAAGAGGGCCAACCCATTTCTGCCTTAAATAGCTCTTTCCATTTTGCAGCATGTATCTTATTCCTGTTAGCTTCATTGGGATTTGTGCTCTCTGATCTGCATGACTAGCAGTGCTGCTTTCATCACTGTTTCACAAGATGCCTATTTGTAAACTGTGTTTTTCACTGATTAAAGAAGAAACTTGTTGAAATTGTAGGATATTTCAGTGTAACCCAGAACAATTCCTAAATCACTGAGCATTCATGTGTAAAGTAACTACTGTCACACTGGGAGCTAAGTTTCTTGCAAAGAGTCAATCACTTGGGCACAGATATATTGCTTAAAGAAATCTTATAAAGTCTGAAAAGAATCTGCTTGCTATTTTTAACATAAAATGCTTTTGCAGCTCCAAGGAGCTGAAATGAGACCTGTTTGTTTCACTGCAGTGCACAGCAGCATGCATGAGAAATCAGCCAAGAGAAACTTAAAAGGAAATGTTGAGCTGCTCTCTGTCTTTTTAAGCACTCTAATCTCTTAATAAGAGTTGGCAGGTGCTAACGGTTTTGTACTTGTTTCTTTCACCTTTTTTGGTTATCTTAGTTCTTTGGAAGTAGATTAATTTTCTGGGTTCAGTAAGTATTCCTTCACCTGCCTTGAAATGGAACTGTGGGCCCTTTGATAAATAGATTAAAAGGTTACCAAATTTCACTGTTGCTTCTTCAACTGTATTTGTTTTCTCTGATGAAATGCTCTTTCTTAGCTTTCTAGAGCAGTGACCTCGATGGATCACAATAAATGTCCCTACTCCTCCCAAAGCAAAACCAAATCAGGGTGGGAAGAAAAAGCTTTGCCTTAATTCTTCAGTAAAGACACTCAAAGCAGTGTTAAACAACTCCCTTCTGTGTGGATTTCCACAGGTCCTCAGGGAAAATTACCATGCCAAACTACCCCCCACTAATGTCATTAACAGAGATTCACCAGATGCAATTTTCTCCAGTTATTAATCAGAACAGTTTATATATCATGAAGGAATACAAAGCCACAGGAAGATCTGGTGCCTTTACTGTGTACTCACTCTAACATGCCTGAGACAAGCATCAGGCAAGTGGAAATATGTGGTAAAATTCAGGTATCTCACTCTAACAGCTTTAAGGTGGCTTAACCACTGGATGTAAAAATGATGTGACGTGATTAGAGCACCTCTAAAGTAAAACACAATGGGAAAAAAATCTAGCTTTTGAGATAGGGATTTACCAAGAGGGACACAGAGGCTACAGTATGTCATGCCTAACAGAGCATGAGCTCCTTGAAGCACAGTGAGAAGGGAACAGTGCTGTTCCATCCACCTCCTTTTGTGGAGCTCTGGAGCATACAACTGGAGATAAGATTTTGCCATGGCCTGAAATGCTCCTGGGAGACACCGCTCGTGGACATACCACAGTCTCTGAGAAAGAACAGGGCCACTGGATCTTTAAGTAATAACCCCTAGGAGAAAATGTGTGCCATCTGCAAACGCATTCTGTGCTGTGCTGCTGTTGTTGGGCTGAGACAGATGTGACTGGTGATGTTACTGCAGATACTCCTCTGTTTTACCCTACCATACCTCCTTCAGATGCACTGAAAAAGCACTTTGTGAAATAACAGCCACAGATATTATGCCCATGTAAATATACTGACTTCAGAGGGATTTGATATATGTGGGTACCTGAGGGCCTTCCCAAATCAAGGCTGAAGCACACACTGTGAAAGGGATAGTGTCTCCAAAACCTTTCTCGTGCTTTGTATGAAAGACTCCTATTCCCTGTAGTTTTTTATATTCATCTCTTTTCTTCATTCCTGCATTGTTTAAAAAGACTGTTATGAGAGACAGCAAGCCTGATGACAATACAAACAACACCAATATTACAAAAGATAGCCTTTGCTCTGCTAAATAAAAGATGAAGACCAAACAACACCAATTGGCTCACAAGCAAGCTGCTCAGACCTTATTTAACTGTTTTGATAGATTTAAGTATTTGTGGCAGTTCAAAGTCAGAGCTGAGGAAACAACTAACCAACCATTAAATTATGGATATTGAGGATCCAGAGTTTTCTCTCTTGCTTTCTTTCTTCTCTGTCTTTTTTTTTTCTAAATATCTCATATTCTGCACATTTAGGAAACATCTGTGAGTCTTATGATTTTCAGGTGTCATATTTTAGGTCTGGGAATAACTTGGTAGCATGCACATAATCAGCATGTGAGACATGTCGTATAACTTGCTGAAATGCAATTGCACTCTAGATTCAGCTCCAGAATAAAAGACACTAGTCCTTGGCTTCTGCAGTACTCAGTGAGTTAAAATATGAGACACTAGGGGAAACAACAAAAAATCAAGGTTATCTTTATTAAAGTGCTGCAGAAGCTGAGGACAATACAAACAGCAAAGCACTTGAAAGCAGTGAAAGCAAGCACTCTAAAGTTGCATATGTTTTCAGAAAACTACTTTAATAAACAACCATTAAAAATGTTACAGTAGGAAAAGAAAAAGAATAAAAGCTGTCACAAATTACAAATTCAGGGACATTTATGGGACAGTCACATCTTGAGGTCATGGATGCAATTAAAGCCTATTACCATGTCAGCAAAGAATTTGTACAAGTACTTTTTACCACATCATTGTTTTGTATAATGTGAAGGAAAAGCCATTCAAGATCATGAACTAAAAAAAAATAAACAAATAGCCAAGTTCTACAAGGGCAAGGACAATGGCAATAGGACACACAGTTCTTGTACTGGATCTGTTTTTCTGACAATAAAACAGGGATTTCTTGCTATTCTGTAACTTCTGATGGTTTTCTATTTTTACAAAAGCATTTAGTTTTTCATAGCAATTTCAACTGAATAGTTATAAAAGGACTAGAGTCTATAATAGATTTGTGGAGATTTTAGAAGGAGGGAAAGTAGGAGACCTTCCCTGATCCATACTTGCTTATTTGGTGACATCTTACAGCCTTGAGGCAAACTGAAGGGGAAATTGGGACAATTGCCTGTTCTCAAGTCCAAAAGTATCTCTAAAAAAGTTTATTCATGGAAACTGATGACATTTTCTGAAATAATCTACAGCTTTGAGAATGATAAAAATACAGGGAAATGGTAATAGTTTGTGAACTAATATTCTCTATTCTGTAAATAAGCATTTGAATGTATTAGAGTTTTGTGGAAATTATATGGGTAGGGGAAAAAATGGAAAAGACAAGCACTCTCTCATTATGACTGATATCCAAAGCAACTGTAAATGGAAAATATTATGATTTCTAGAGTTTTGTGAAAGCTACCAATTTTTATAATCCTAGCAGAGCAATGTTCTGTTTTCCAGATGTATGCTTGAAGGAAATTCTGTTGAATACTCCATGGAGAGGAAGACAGCCATGTGGAAATTGCTTTCAAAATATTTCAACTGTTTCTGTGTACCCTGGGAAACCCACTGACTTTCATTAAAGTAAAACATCAGAAAATATGGATTTGCTCATCATTTGAAGTAGTAGAAATATGTATCAGCTAAAGCTCTGATAGTATAAATTATCCAGTCATTTTAAGAAGAAAAGCCTTTTTGTTTTTCTATGACTTTGGGATATAAATGAAACTAGAATTCAGACTAGGAAAGACATTACCGAATTGGAATACTAACGATACCAAAAGCACTGATGTTTCCAAAAGATGCTACATCGGTGGTGTGGTCTAGCACAAGCTGACCCAGATCTGCACTCTTGCTGAATAATGAAGCATCGAAGTTACAGATCACTGAGCCTATGCTGGGGCTTCTAAGAAGAAGCAAGAATATGACCTGTTCACATAATTCTTGATTTGAGTTTTTTATTTGCTTGCTTGTTTGTGTTATCTTAGCACTGACATAATCAGCAGGTCACTTCACGTAATGCTGAACAACCAGCAGATTTTGACACTGGTTTTAAAATATTTAAAATATATATTTCCACAAGGACTTCATCTGATGAAATAGCCTGCATCATACCATCGTGCCTTGATATTATTTTTGTCTTTTCTTAAGTCATTATTTTGTCTTTCTAAATTTAAAGGTTGAGCTATCTTTGCTCATCTTGGCATGTGAGACCTAGTTAATTGAAATTAATGGTAAAAAGCAGTAGTAAACTTCACAGTACAAGGTGTATTAATTTAAAATAAGATAGGCTATAAGTAGACTACGATGTCTGTCAATAGGCAATACTTAGAATCAGGTGAGAATTGGTTTATTTAATTTCATATGGGCTGTGTAAGAGAAGAAAAAAAGAAAGCAGCTATGGAAAGACATCATGGTTGCATGGATAATAGAATCCAACACACAAAAGAGTATCCAGAAAAAAAAAAAACCAACACAAAGAAACCCAAGAATTTCACATCTGAGTCTGCAATCTGATATACAGAAGTGCCACTGAAGGAAAAAGTATCTCTGGGATTTCCAACTTAATTATTGAAACATTATCCCAAAAAAGTGTTATCCTAAATAAGTCAAATGCAAGGAAAGTCCTCCAATAAGAATGAAAGCAAAGGATTTTATATGCTTTGACACTTGAAAAATATAGCAACAGAAGCTCTACTCAGTATATAACATCATATAACTGAAGAAAAACAAACGAAATAGTTTATTCTTAAAAAACACGCAAAGACACTGATATGATGCTATAAAAAAAGTAAGAAGAGAGAAATTAAATTTAACCAGGAAATCTCAGCAAATTGATATTGATCAAAATTCTAGGAAAAGGTAAACAAATTATTTTCTTATTTTATAGGGAGAAAAGTAGCTTGGGTGAACACCAGGAAAAGTCTAATGACTAATGCTGGCCAGAATACACACTAAACTAAAACTCCTCTGTCAGTCTAAACAAAAATATTTAATCAGGTCAGTTTGGGCTTCTAGTTACAGCCAAATAAATGAAACATATGTTTGGGAAATATGATCCTTTTGCTATTATGTAAGACATACAGAAGATGTAAAATGTACATGTCCTTGGCCCAGAGTCTTTTCGTGATGAGTTCCTGGAATTCACAATGGTTGCATCAGCCGATGTGCACATCCAACTGAATGAGTATAAACTTGAAGTTTAGACATACAACAGTGGACCTTCAGATCCGTCAAGCAGGACTTTTGGCCTTTTGCATTTGATGGATAAGACACAACATGACCTACAACCTACAATGAAAAGATGCTCCATTATGCTGAAGGTAAAGCATATGTGATTTTGACCCTACTGGTACTTAGTGCCATGGTCTAGTTGACAAGGTGGTGGGTCCATCAAAGGTTGGACTCAATGATCTTAGAGGTCTTTTCCAACCTATATGATTCTGTGATTCTGTGATTATTAATATTGTATATACTATTTTACATCCATGCACATAGCTCTCTAGTTGTGTGAAAGATTTTTTGGCAAAGGGTTTTCCAGTACAGCAATCTCTCTTCTTGTGCAGATGAGAACTATTTCAAGTAACATTCCTTCAAATTAAACCTATTTCTAAAAAATCCAGACTCAGAAACTTTTCTGGATTCAATATTCCACACATGCTGAAATTATGTCCTGACTTTATTTGTGGTAGGATATGGATGTGCTCAAGGAGAAATCTCCATTTTGTCTTCTAAGACATTCTGTTTTCCCCCAAAGACTCGTGTGCACATGGAGTGTGTTAGAGAGTGCTCCTACTGGTCCCTAACCTCAGTGCAAATGTTGTATTCCTTACGAGATAAACCTGGAAAGAAACTTTGCTCTTCTGAAATTTTTCAGAACTTGAGCATGTAATGGAGAACATTTTTGAAGGAAAGCTGAAGGCTTTTTCTCATGAAGAGGTTTCAAGGAAACTATTCTGCCAATGGAAACTTTTTCTCTAATCGCTTTTCTTAGCAGTACCCTTAGAACCATGGAGATCTATAAAGCATTTATTATTGTGCCTTATTAAGAAGCAAGAATGAAAGTCATCTTGTATAAAACCTGTTTAAAAAATCAAGAGCTAGTAGTATTTTTTTTTTTTCCTGAGATGCATTAAAAATAAGTGATATTTCCTGGAAGAGAAACTTTTAGAATAGCCACAACCTCTTATAGCCGTAACGAGCTGGATAATTTGGAATATATTATGCCAGAATATCTCTGCTGCTAAGACCAATGTTAATGAAAGAGTAATAAAAAGAGATTATTGAGCATCCCCAATGCTTTTGTGCTTATGAATTATGTGATTTTACAGTGTTTTTCATTAGATTCTGTGTTTTTCAAAGTCAAACATGCAATTTCATGATATTCACAAGCAAAACTTAAGAAAAAGTACTGGATTACATGAATTAATGAAAAAGACACAATAAAGTACTTAGCCATGTCCAGCCTAAGAAACTACTTGTATGCATAATTTTAAAAACCTCTGCAGTTTTGCCTGTAGATGACTTGATAGAGTTTTGTTCCATGATTATATTGAGCCAGCATGTGCTACCATTCAACTGTGGGAAAACAGATGTTCTCTATTAATTCTAAATTCAGCAAAACTGATGCATTTTATGCTTTGGAATGAATTTATCTGCTGCCTTGGGGGTTCCTTTTATGTAATATAGGGTATCTTGGTCACAGATTGGGCAAGCTAGAATAGTTCTGTTTTGTTTTATGGCTTTATCCCAGAGCTAGAATAAAACTCTAGAACATAAAAGATTTTCCTTATCAGCATGATATACAATATTATTGTAATAATTCTCTGTAAAAGATAAGGTCAGTGCCATAGGGTGAGCACATTAATACAGTCATTATCAAACTTCTCATCTCAAGCACTCCCTAAAATCTCCCCAGAATTTGACACTCTTAGTTTATGATTGTATATACTGAAACTTCAATTACCACAGCCAACTCCAAAGTTTAGGTTCCCAACATATAGTTATCTGGTTTAGGACTGGTTTGGGATTGGCAGAGACAAGTATACTGCTCAGAAGGACAGTTCAGTTACTTCACGGGCTAAAATTCTTGCTGGGGATATTTTAAGCACTTCAGTTTGGTACAAAAAATTGAAACTACAATTTTTTATAACTTTTTCTTCCATAAATCCAGGCCCAAATTGAAATATGTCGCAAATACAAGGACATGATATGAGTTAATAAAATAAACTGAAGCATAAAATGAACTTTTACATCTCTCAAGACAAAATATTTCACAAAAGAGATAATTTCAAAGCTTTGGTTAAGAAGTCTTATCTGTAGAAATTTGTTTTCCTCTTCAGAATTCTTCAGTCCAGGCCCAGAGCTGGAATTTTTACTCTTACTGAGGAAAATACAGGAGCTTAAAAGAAATGGTCTAGTTGACACCTGTACTGTACAGTCTACCAATAGAGTGCAGTATGTCCTCACACCTGTAGTCTCCTATATTTCTCTCAACCAAAACCACTGAAAATAAATGCTTTAACTGATAACAAGTAGTTTCTGCTGCTCCTAATAGAAGTTGGAGACATAAACAGACTATCCTAAATGAAAGCTGTTACCATCTTTATTAATTGGTAATTTTAAATACAGTGGATTTCTCTTTTAAAGTAGATGTAGCTATGTGGACCTTTTGAAAAGATAGAAATGATCTATTTCTGTTTTCTATAGGAATACAAATAAGTTTTAACAAAAGGCAATGTTTCAGAAGAGTACATTTTAAACATAATCAGAAAAGGAGAAAACCCCAACAAATATCCGTGTTCTTCAAGATCTAGAAGAAAGTTCACTATAGTGTTAACTTTTACGAAAGATACAACAATTTTAAGGTTAAACTAAACCCAAAAGCCCAAAAGAGGGATTTACAGAGAAGGATGTTAGCAATTATAGATCCAGGGAGGTTCATTCATTCTGCAATATTGCAACGCAGTCTACTCCCAGTAGAACCATGCTGAAGTTAATACAATCTATCTGGTGTAGTTCAGTTCATTGGTTTTTTCTGTTAAAAGTAAAAAAATATAGCAAAATCGCTTTCCAGAAGTGACATTTTACATATGTAAAGCAATCAGATAAGTTGAATAGATCATTTACTAGTTAATAAATCACACCTTGCACATTTTTATTGTTTATATTTCCAATTTCTTTGCCAAAACCACCTCAAAATATACTTTTTTTCCATTATTTGATTTAATTTCCTGTCATTTGCTTACCAAACTTTCTTGTTGTTATTTTGTATATCCTAACAGATGTTAGGATTTTCAAGAATAAAATCTTTCAAGCACTGCAAAGCATTTTGCAAGATATTAATGTAAAACTTTGTTTCTGCAATTGTAAACTGTTTTCTATCGGGTTTTCTTTCAGCTCAACATATTTATAGGAAACCATTCCTTCTTTTCCTCAGTCTAGGAAAGAATCTAAGCTTTGAGTAACCTGGTCTAGTGGAAGGTCTCCCTGCCCCTGAGAGAGGAGTCGAAACTAGATGATCTTTAATATCCCTCCCAACCCCAACCATTCTGTGATTCTGTGATTCTGTGATTCCATGAAAATACACAATATCTTTTTTAAATTAAGCATGTTATTTCATTTTGGTGTTCAGTCTGTGATCTCTGGAGCTGATGGGTTGCGATGCGTAACTTTTTTCAATAAATCTTTATTCATTCTTCCTCATCTTGTACTTCAATCCTCAAGCAAACACAATCAGTTCATGACTGTAGCATGAAAAAATGTCTGGGTCACAAATCAGTTTATGAATTTTCCTGGAGTGAGAGGGCTAATAATGACAGGATACTGAATAAACGATTACCTGCTTAATCGCTCCTTTCTGAAGCAGATAAAGGGTGCCCGAATGAAATTTTGATTCCCATATGCACAGTTTACTGCTAAACAGCAATAGGTATTACCACCTGGCAATGTGGACCAGCAGGAAAATACCACCATAGTGTAAACCAGGGAGCTGTTATGGAGGAAATGAAATGTTTCATGTGGTTATTTCAGGTGTATTTCAATTTTTATAGCCTTAGTCATTTGAATTCTCAGTGTGAATTATAAAATAAAATGCATGGTTGTTAGGCCTGATTAAATGTGTTGCAGGGCTGTTGGGACAAAGCAAAAGATAATAATGAAAAATAAAAACAAAAGTGGCAAAGAGACAGAAATAAGCAAGAGACAGAGATAAATAAATATTTGGGTATTGTACGGTGCCAGATCTTATTATTTATATAAGTCCTTACAATAGGACATATACTTTTTAAGATTACAAAAATTTATCCTTCTCTAAGTCCCCAGTTATTCCAGGAAACTAGAATTTGCTTTTTCTGGTTTTGCATGAGGCTAAACAGGTTGTTTGCTTCAATGAAAACCACTAAAAGAAACCGTCATTCAGAAATTTGAAAAAATATAAGATCCATCTCTATATACAACTCTCATCTTCTGACACGATTGAATCATGTTGTGCTGTCACATCTTATTGTGGTTTTAAATGTGTACATGGGGTTTCAGTTGTGCTTACTTCACAAAAGCACACTTGGGCTTCAAAAGCCAAAGTTTGCAACTGGCCATTTAATGGAGCTGAAACAAAAAAATTAAGGTAGAAGAGCCAGACAAGCAGCTATTAAAGGACTTTGCTTAGTCTTATTGATATGGATATAAACCCTATGCACTTCTCTTTCAAAAACTTATCTCTTTTGCAGCAAATGCTTCTAAAACATTAAGTGCTCCATGTATTTGAAAGGAAGTTTCTTTGTGAAGTTTTTGTGCGTTTGGTTTTTTTGCTTCTCTGTCTAGGAATTAAAACTGCTACAATGATAGATAACTTAGAGTATGAAAATATCACTATAAATATCTTTCAAAGTTATTCCAGGTGAAATCCCTTGTTATATAATCTTTAATTTATACTTTGCCATCCTGACAGTCTTGAAATATGTGCATACGAAAAAAAGAGAAAAATTATTTCATAAGATTCTTTATTGTTTCAAAAAGTCATTTAAAATTAGAGTGGATAAAACACTGGAACACTAGGGAAGGGTCTTAATAATTTAATAATATAATTTAATGAGGACTTAAAGGAATCACTAGAGTTAATTAGCAAGAAAGGTGCTTGTTATATGCCAGTCTGAGAGGAACATAAATAAAATGAATGATCTATGCCTGAAAGATACATTATATATAATCACAGAGGCCATATACTGTACCAGCAAAATAGCAGAAAGATTAATTGTCAAGAGAAACTATTTCCATGTATTCCATCTGCTACAAAGTGTTTTAATATAATTTATTTCTATATATATGTGTGTTCCTTCAGAGAGGAAGACAGAATAATCACTAATGTATAGGCCGCTTGTCTAAACATAGAAGGAGGATCAGATACACTGATTAACACTAAAATTATCTCAGATATAAATTACAAAGAAGACTCATGCAGGAGCTGAGCTTTCATGGCTTAAGTCATGTAAGAAAAGAAACTTTCTGAGAAAATAATCCCAGACACATGATAACCACTTCCAGCAGTACATTATCATGGCTATGGTTTTCTCCTTCCATTATGTAGCTGTCATACAAATGCCCTGAAGCAAGAAGATAAGATAACCAGAGGCATCCCCTGCCCACTTCTGCAAAAGCTGCCTTGAGATGGCAAAAAAAAAATCAGGGCTGAATGGTAAGAATGGATGGAATGTAATTCCTAGTTAGGACTCCTTTTTAGGTTGGTTAGCTCTTTCTTCAAAATATTCTTTATCTTCTCAGTATTCTTGATTATTCTCTCTGTATAGGTGAATTTACATTTATTGTCTAGATGCATTAATGCAGAGAATAGTATAATGTATAGTTGTAGCCATAGAGTTTGCAGCAAGGCTACATATGACACAGAACTTCTGCATAAGCAGGACTTGTAGCCTTGTGATTTAATGACGGACAATCTGCCACTCAGGCAAATATCTCAAATACTGATACAAACACTTGGTGCTCTTTCAACAAAAAGTGTTGGCTGATGTTACAGCTAAGCCAATGTACTGACTAGCTACTTCCAACCTGTTGCTGTGAGTGAGAGGCTGGGTTAGATGATGGTCAGTGATGTCTTCCAACCACTTTTTTTCTGTTTCCACAAGGAAAAAAGACCTCTTCTGCCCTCACCTCCCTTAATCCCTAATTCTTCTCTGGTCTGAGCTTTCAGTGATTCCATTTAGGGACTTAAGCCATACAAAATTACTATGACACAAAAAAGATTAAAAATCCACTTATGCCATTTGACTTCCTGAACTGTTCATCAACTATTCAGGCAAGATTTTGTTCCGACATAAAATATAAGGGAGAGGAGGAAATGTGTGGTGAGCATGAAGAGTAGACATTGCCCTTTTCTGCAGCAGGTAGTCTTTAGGTTGCACAGCTCTGCCATCAGATTGCATGCTAAGAGTTGAGGGTCTTTTGTCACCACAGCAGTTTAGGAAAACACCCAACAGATGAAAGTTTGCACTGATATGCTATACCAGCTTAATCAAGTTGCAGTGTTATACTCAATATTCTGTTAAAAAAATGATTAGCAGCACTGTTTGAAAAAAATAAAATATAAGAAAAATACTTCCTACTGACTGTTGAATGCCATAAAACCATACATGTAATTTCTTTTTCTGAACTGTTTTAAGTTTTAAAAAAAAAAGTTAATAGACAGTGTCTATTTGTAAAAATGTTATATATATATTAGTGAGAATGAAATATTTAGTTAATTATACTTCATGTCTTTGGTAAAAATAAATCTACAATTTATATACATACAATCACAGAGGAGAAGGACACAAGTCTTTTGGTTTTCCTTTCCTTGGCTCTGACTATTAATCCTTTTGCTTTTAAAAACAGTAACTATCAATATCTAGTTTAGTGTCAGGATCACTTTAACAGAAGATCTATTCAATTTGTTCAACAGGGGAGAAGAATATAGGAAGATATTATCTCTGAAATGTGAACTAAGTTTAGCTCTAATGTGGATGTATTTAAATCTCTTTAATACTTCATAAGTTTAGCACCTGAAATGAGGTTAAGTTTTAGAAGAATTCTATTTCTAGTTGGTGTGAGAAAGAGGAAAATTAAAAATTGCAAGTTGACTAGTATTCTGTGATTTGAAAAAGAAACATAATTTAGAATTTAGGTTCTAATTAGCAAAAAAAGGTAGTTTTTAAATCTCTCTTCTACTAAATGTCAACATATTACTCCTGCCACCTGATCTTGATTTTAATAATTTCTATGGAACTTTACAGCTTACCTCTTGCATACCAGTGTTTGTAGTTGAACCATATGTTCACCTAGGTAAAGTTGGGTATGGACTGATATTTTCACAATATTTATCTAAAACACCTTGTAAAATTTACCTGCAAGAAATCTGAATTCCTTTGGAAAAGCCTGTAAGACATCAAAACTCTCACCATTCTGAATAAACGTGTGCAGAAAAATATTAATTTAGGACCAAAGTAGTAGCATGTTTAAATAGGTGCATAACTAAATTTTGTGCATAGCTTAATATTTCAGTGACACTTAGTATTTTCTTAAGTCAGGTTCACTTTCAGAAGAAAATTGAAGTACTGTAAGAATACAAACACTAAGCAGTCCTGAATTTTATAGACGGTTTATACTGATCTTCAGTGTATTTTCAGTAGGCACATGTGCATGTTTGCGTATGTGTACAAAAAACCCTGCTAAAACCTGTCATTATTTACTCATAGTGATGTCTGTTACTTTGGAATAAAAGATATATAAATGTATATATAACAAAAAAATTTTCCATTGATGGTAAAATGAAGTAAGCAATTTTGTATTCTAAATAGTTCTGATGTATGAGAAATATGCATGAAATATATACTAATACGTTCTAGGTCTACAAATAGGAATTATATGTACTCTAACAATGTTTATTTTGTTTTCACATAGTCTAGCTTTGCATAGGTCTATGTCCACATAAAGGTCCAATGCCTCTTTTAATCTGTACGGCCTTAAGATTATTTTTTTTTTCAAATTTAAGGTTCACAATTTAAAATGTTAAGAACATGTTGAATTAAATAACCAGTAATTTAGGCCAATATTGATATAGATAAATTATGTATAAATAAAATAAAACCTTAAGTTACCTGCAGAAGTGCTAATTCAGAAGTTACTTTCTTCTTTTCATTTTACAATACCAATAGGAATTCAAATCAAAGTTTTATTTCATATGTAACCAATTAATTCTTGACCTGTGGATAAAAATACCAACTCTGATGATCTCTAAAATAGAGAAAATAATATGGATGAGTTGGATATATTTATTGAAAACAAACTTATTATGATTGTTCATCTATATATTGTTCAGCAAATCTTATGCATTCAAGCTGAAGATAAGAATTTTGTCATTAAGCCTAATTTTATTCTATTGTATTCTAAGGTGGTTTTGTTTGTTTGTTTGTTTGTTTTTGTCTTTATACTCCATCAACCTACTTCTGTATTATCTAGGGAAAAATTTAAGAAAAGGGTTCCCAGTAGTCCTATCTGGAAATTAATATGGTGAAACAGAGCTTAGGGTATAGATCAAGTTAATTCCTTATATGAAACAGATTAGGTAACCACAGAAAATAAAAGATGCATAATAAATAATAGTGCTCATCATCATGATAAAAATGCATCACTACATCTTGAAATGTAGTAAGAATATACTGTCTTTGCTGTACAGCAGACATTATTCCATGTATTTTTAATTATTTTTACAATCTCCAGTTAACTGAAAAAGCTTTTTTCAAACTTTGGAAATACTAGTTAGTTTCTTTACAAATGAAATAGTCATTACAGAAGGGAACGCAGCAGCCAAGAAACTGGGAAAATCAATCTGAGAATCAAATCCTTCCTGTAAATTTCCTGCTGCCTGACTTTTTTTTTTTTTTAATGTAATTCGTTAAAGGAAAATTAGTACAATGGCTAAACACTTCTTCCTTGTTTTTCTCCTTTTCACAGTTATTTAAAAAATCGCAGAGAGCTCCCTCCATAATTTCTAAGCTCTTATATTTCGCAGGTAGTGAGATATAAACCACAGAAAAGGCTGTCTACCTTTTCCTTCCTGAGACCATACAAGAGTTTGTAACAATCGAAAAGTAACAAACTTATGATATTTTTACATTGTGTTCCAATGACTGGGGAGAAAATATCAAACATCATTGTGTACTAATGGTTTTTTCAGGAAGAAATTTTAAAAATGCATATTGCAAGCCTGCTGCCCCAGTTTCAGATAGTGTGATATGTTACTTCATTTTATTTACTATTTGCAGAGCTGCTAAGTAATTCACAGGCTTACATAATGCATTTGCATCCTAGTGTTTACTTGGCCAGAACAGAGATGTGAAAAGACACGTTTACTACTCAGCTGCAGGGAAAAAACTGCTTCACAGGGAGGGCAACCACTCTTTACCAGCAGGACCTACCCAGGAAGCTGTAAACACAACCTTCAACTTTTCCCTTTCCTGTAGGAAAGCAGAGGTCCCAAATCGATCAGTCCTCCAGTTTCTTTATTCTGCATCAGCTTTTAATTGTTTCTGCTCACTCCAGGAAAAAGGAAAGGGGGAAGATGGTGTTGTTTGTAAATCAGTTCTATGTATTCTACTGAGAGGTTTGAGTTGACTGCTGATTATAATAACAGTCAAGGTTTGGAGGCTCTGAATGCTTGAAGTCTCACTCTCCTAAGCACTGCAGAAAGATACAGGTAAAGAGCACAAAGCCCTGCCCCAGGGAGTTTGCTCACAGAAAGGCACGCCTACTCTCTCCCCTCCCTCCCCCATTAGACAAGTAAGCAAGTTAAAACCAATAGCTAATATTTACTAATATCTTAGTAAATAATAAAGCAGCAGTGGTAAACTGAGGAACTTACAGCAGCAAGCAGAGCTCCTATCCTGCCTTCCCCATCTTACCAAATAAAAGCTCTCTCTATGCATTTTATACAATTTGTGTTTACCTTAATTCCATTTATGTTATGCCGTTAATCCCCAGATGAGCTGCAGACTTCTCTGAGGGAAAACTTTATTCAGTAAATAAATAGGTCATTCTATTGCTGTCTTAATGCTATATTCTGATTGACTTCTTCGATAATTAATACAAACTGTGAAAAACTAAATAAAGCTAGGATGTCATTTCCTGAGAACAAATGAATAGTTCAGACTAAAAGGAGAATGATTTGAGTGGTTTCTTCCATAAGACACAAAATTTAATGGGAAAACACCTGGTTCCCACTCCATTGGTCTATTTTTAATTATGCAAGTTTTAGTGTGCTGAGGGAAATTCATGCAGTATCAGCTATTCCAGATCTAATCTGTCCAGGAAAGAAAATAACTCAAGGGTCTTAAAATGCCCATGACACCTCAGTCTCAGTGCAGAGACATGAACATTTTGACCCAAACCAGAGAAGGTGGTTGCCAGCTTCAATAGTAATTAAACTTCCATCTGTGCCCAGCTAGTTAAACAAAAGTTTAAAAAGTTAAGGAGGTGACGATTAACTCCTTGCACTTCAGTAGTACTAAAGAGTCTTGCATTGAATAGAAAATTTTACAAGTCCATGTCTGAATTATTTTTTCTGTTTTAAGCAGCAAGTCCTTCAAAGTTAATAGGAAATTAGATTTAAAACCACTTCACTGACACCTTCTAGTTCTTTCCTATAATGATGAGTGCAGATAAGAAATAAGCAGAAAAGAATAGTAAAAAATCTTGATTAGAAATATGAGAACCTTATTGCCCATGCTTCATTTTGCCTCATTTCCTTAGCACCATGGCAGTACCTATGCAATTGAATATCCACTAATATATACAATGTTGAGATCCCTTACTTCATACTTGCATAGCAAAGGACTCTAATGTCATAATATGTCTTCACTGAACACATCATGCAACTTAGAAATTGTTTCTGCCACTTAAATGCATTCTATTATTTATTTCCTCTTACTCCAAATCTTAAAGAGCTCATTATATTTTAATTGTTTTTCTTTACATTAGATATATCTCTGATCCTTCTTTGTTGAGCCTCAGCAACAACAAATGTCTTTGAGAGTCAGTATTAATTTGCTTTACTCATTGTTCAACTTCCGCTGTAGTCTCATGTCATTCATAAGAATATTTTAACTTTTCTGTTCTGTGAATATGCAGGCCACATTTTTCCTTGAATAGTCTGCTTACATATTAAAACCACAAACATCTAGACTGGTATTAAAAATTTTTTACTAGTTTTATTCTGCATTTTCTTTTTGAATAGAGTAAATTGGAAAAGACATTATTATACGTATTAATCAGAATGCATCTTACAAGAAACAATCCTCTGTTTTGTAGAACAGTAAAAACAAGGGGTTTTCAATGCTGATTTGGTGACAACTTTGAACCTCAAGGATTTACTCCCTTCCATATAATTTTAATTACTGAGGTGATGAAATTAGGAGTGTCATCTTTATGTTCCCATTATACTCAATAGAAAGAAAGAGAGTGCGAGAGAATGTGACAGATGGCAATACAGAACCAAGTTAGGATTTTCCTCTGCAGTACCATATCTCTTTACTTTGATATATGGAGCATGTGTGACTAGACCCTTAATCTAGAACTTAGTTACTCATCTAAATTTAGATGTTCTGAATACTACTGTAAATGTCAATTTTCATCTCTTTTCAGCCTAGCTATGTCACTGTTTCTAGGTATAGAACAGTGCTTCATAATGATTTTTAATTAAAATTAATGCACTTTTTTCTTAAAATTTTTAGAATTAAAGCAGAAAAGTTATGGTATTATGTTTCTAGCTAGCACTACAATTTCTTCTTTCATCCAAACCCATTCATCTGTTTCCTGTTGCAATATCTCTTGTATGTAAAACCTCTCTTTCATAACATCCTCTTGTATTAGGCTATATTCTCAGAGTGATTTGCAGCTCATCATTATTTATATATAATAGTATTATATTAGAGATAATTAGATGGGATAACACAGGTAAGTCTATGATGTGATGTGTCCTTATTCATCTTACCTCTATGCAGTGTGCATAGAAAATCTTTTGCAAACATTCTGACAAATTAAAAAGGAGGTTAAATGTTCTAGCATCTTTGCCTTCCTGTGTTCACTTTTTAGGAATATCAGCTTATCCTGTGAGAGTCTGATGAATTTCAAGTTCATCCAAGCTTGCTTTGTTACAAAACACAATCATTTTCAGATGGAAATAAAACTGCTTTTCCTTCTTGATTTTTTTGTTCTGTTTTTGGTTTTTTTTTGTTTGGTTTTTTTTTTGCAAAAGCTCAACAATATCATATATCAAAGGCAGTGACAGATTGTGGCAATAAAACTACACTGACAGAGATTTTATTGTGAATGTCCTTCATCATGTTTTTATGGAACTTAAACATATCTTTGGCAGTCCCTGGCCACTCTTCACTGCTAGCATTTATATTCTCCTTGGACTTATGATAATGCTAAGCAGTAGAAGAAGCCCATGATAGAACAAAGATTAATTAACACACCAGATGGAGAGAGAGACCTGTTGAAACGTTGTACAGATTCTTGGCCAAAGCCCAGGCACAGAGGTTATTATAAGGTCCAGCCAGAGCCCCAGCCGACACCGGACTCCAGACACAGCACGAGTGAATATACACAGTCAGTAACTGTGCTGGGCTACGTGACATGTTACACCAACACATGGTTTTGTGCAGGAGTTGGAGCAGCCAGGTACAGGTGGACTAGAGGATTTCTTGTTGCCCTGTTCTAAGGATCTTTCATTTGATTTCATGATTAAATGAAAATGCCCTCTGTTGTAATTTTCTTTTGAAATAGATACATAGATACAACTAATATTTAGATCATCCCTTCCAAAACTATTAAAATAATGATTATCTGAGACTTCTAAGCTAACCTGTTTATCTAGGCTTTCTCTGAAGTCAACAGAGGTAGAAAGATAACTTCCAAGAAAAATTGTTGCAGACACCTACTGGGTGGGATGACATCCTAGTTGATCTTCCAGGCCCTCTCACTGAGATGTAGAAGAACTACAAGAAAAAAACATTTGTCTGGAGGAAAAGTGCACTGATCTCCAATAAACTTAGATACTACATTTATTTACTAATTGGAACTTTAAATGGTTTTGTTTGCCAGTTTATTGCTTCCAGAATTAAAAAGATTAGAAGGAATTAAATGGTTTTGTTTAGCTGCTGCAGACACTTACGTAGCAGAGAGGAACACAGAAATTCTTAAGAAAAATGTATCTGAGAAAGGGAAATGCTTAGACTCTTTATCAAATGTGCAAAGTAATTTGAAATTATTAATTCTTCAACCCGATTTAAATGTCTTATAACTTCTTCATTCTGCTTTGTCTCTGACTACTCCAGGGGATTTTCACTTATGTTTTCTGTGCTAATTAGAAAACAAGTCCCTTGGAAAGCAAAGGAACATGTTGCCCCACTGAAAGTAAAGAAACTTATACAAAAATAGAAAAACAGTAAAGGAAAAAATACTTTTAAAGAAAAACTCAAAATTCATAAAATCTGTTGTTTGAAATGTTTATTTCAGATGACTTCAAGTAAAATAAAATTATGTGTAACAAGTGCAAGTAATGAAGTTCAGGTGAAATTAAGTCTGGTTAACTTGCTGGTTATTTGCCGCCTTTTGTGACATAAGTTTGAGCAATGTTCTAATAAAATTCTGACCAGACTATTTTCGGTTTATTTATGTATATATTTTTAAGTTTATAGACACATTAAATATCCTCTTGCCTATTTTCTATGGCAAGGGAAGGTGTGGAAGAAGTATAATTTTATTAGGTGCAGAACTTTTGGGTCCCTATCTCTTTGAATTTCTCTTAGCCCTTTACCCTTCTCTCTTAGACTTTTATCTAATTGTTTTCACAGTTTTGCTGTGTTAAAATAACAAGAATAATTTATTTTAATGAATTGGTAATAATTTCAAATCATTCCCAACACAAGGGATAACACAGTTTATTTACAACAGCTTGTTTTTTCCTTTCCTGTTAAAAAACATATTCAAGTTATACGAGGTCATTGATTATCCCTTGCCAATACTACCAGAAAGGCATTTGGATTTATACAATTACTTGAGTTACTGAAAGCAACTTTTGCAAGAAAAAAAAAAGAACTTATTTCACATTTAAGAGAAAAGATTGTATTTTAAATTTATTTTTCTTTTTTAATGTTACTTAAACATCTGAATCTGAAAAAGTCAAAATACTTTTTACAGCCCAATGTTTCAATCCCTTTGTTTGTGTTATTTATACTGTACCTTTGATGGTATTAAAGTCAGGAGACTGATGAAAGTTTAATGTTTCACTTTTCATGTGTTTTCATTGTCTTTTAAGATAGTTTTGAGGTGGACTCCAAAAAAACCATTTCCCATTCGAATAAGTTCAGATTTTTTTATTTCATGTCTTATTTCATATAAAAGTCATATTTTGTTTTCTTTTTTTATCACTATCTTTCATTTAATTTATGCAACACAATGGGCAGTTTCTGGATATGACAAAAACATATTTTTCAAGTGTTAAATGACACTGATGCTTTTATCACTCCCACTGCTGTCATCATATGCCTTTCCTGTGTAATCTAGAATGAAATCTACTGAAAACCACAAGAATAGTAATCATCGACCCTCTCCCAGGTTTACCATTCCTGTTCAGTAGGTTCCTGAACTAAACATAGTATGAAAGTTTATTTCTAGTATTAGCAAGAATGACTTTTTCCTGGGCATGTGCAAATGGCCACTTCTGAGTACTAACCTAAATGGATATTTGATTCTACCTGATCATTCCTTACTTTCCTAAAAATTTCTATGGCAAGTCTGTTGCCTTTCACTGTCAACAGTAAATGATATATTTACTTCAAAAAACATGGAATAGGTCAATAATGAATTAATCAGATTTAAAATTCCCAAGGCACATCCTGCTTGGCCAGCAGAGGCTCAAGATAATTTTGAACAAGCTTCTCTAAGTGCGGTATTCTGATTCACATTGGATGTAGATACATTTTTTAAAGTATCTCCAGGCTTGCTGTCCTGAATGTTCAACAGTCCTCTGAAGACAAGAGTTTGACAATATTTCCTCTGCATAGCTGGAGGATAACTTAACTCTTCAGTTTGCTTACTTTTTATCACATACTTCCTTTTCTTTGCATTGGTTAGATTGAGTCTTGTTTTCCCAAACCACTCAGCTCAGGAATGAAGTGGAGGAGGTTGATTGGTACAAATGAGACAGTCTGGGCTCATTTCGACTGTGAATTGAAATATAAAAAGACTAAGGTGACGACAGTTCGTTTCTTATTATTTCATAACATTATGTAACTTACTAAAATTACTGTCTCTTTTTTTTCCCTTTCCATTTTACAGGCAGAAAATCCTTAAACAGCTTCATCTACATTACCTGTCTGAGAGCTTGCCTTGGAAAGTGTATGAATTTCCAATTAAGTCAGACTAGATTAATTTGCTTCTCCCATCATCAAAATGTGAAAAATCGTATCAAGTATTCAACACATTGCAGCCTACTGGCAAAATATAAGAGCAAGCTGGTATGTAGCAAAGTATTTGTTATCTAATTTTCAGCTAAAGAAGATTATAGTTAATAATACAGGTTACTAGGCAGGAACTCTTCTTTCCATTCCTCCCTGCTTCTTTGCTCTGGAACAGCAATAAAATATACCTTTGAAGTTGCTCCATAAAACATCTTTTGAAAATGATATAACTAAATGAGCTGCCTGCTTTATGCCAGGGCACAGGACCTGTTATTTTTACAGCTCCCAGGGTCTTGAAAAGCTATTGTAATCATCTAAACCTGGCTTTCCACTGCCCAGTTCCCGTCAGAATTCCATTGATAATGCCTTCAAAAGTCAGACACCTAACAGCAAAACAGGTACCCCATGTAGCATCAGTAGAATTGATTCACTTCAGGGCTGACAGAGGCCCTTTCCCTGCTTCTACAGTTTTGATTCACAGGAAATGAGAAACAATCTGGGGTTTAGAAGTGGAAATAGAAGGTGTTATTAACCTCCATGAAGTATCATGCAAAGACATATCTGTGCTCAAGAAGCTGACATAGAGCAACCGGCTTCCTTTGAACTACTGACAAGGCTACTTGTATATTCTGTTTCTACTCTGTTTTAGTCAAAGTTAGTCAGATTTGCCAATAAATATGGATTAAATTCTTTCTGTAACTGCATCTATTTTGACTTGAAGGGATCACACAAGCAGTGTGCTTCTTGTGTGAGTGGGTGAGAAAGGCTAACACTTCAGTTAGTGTTTGGGATAACATAATAGACAAAAGCAGATGTATGCTGTGATCTTACCGTGGAAAGGACATGGATAAAGACAGATTGTAATATCTGACATAAAATGTCAAGGGAATCTCTCCATAATGTCAAAGTTATTATTTCTCCAAAGTTCTCTTGGAATTCAGTAGAAAGCAATATGATTGTTCCAATTTAGATAGTGGCTTTGGAGGAGCACCTTTACTGCAGAAGTTCTCATACAACAGTTTTGGTTATGGAAGAAACCAAACATATATATAAGAATGTGAAGTTAGAGCAGTAGACATAATCTGTACTCCCAGAAATATCTGGACTCTAACTCACTCTTTCCCAATTCCATAAAAGGAGGATCTATTTTTTTGTGCTATCACTAACTGTGGCTAGATCTACATCACTGAAAGTCTTACAGAGAAAATTAACTGATGGTATGGCTGAATGAACAAAATTACCATTAAAACCCCATCAATGGACATGCATTTTGACAGAAGAAATTATGGGTATTTTGTAACAGAAAACAGGGGGCAGAAAAGGGAGGAAAATATATGGAAATTCAAAAAAACTTTGGGTGATATGACAACTACAGTGTAGATATTACATGGTCATATGGGCACCTGTCATTTACAAGTACATGCAGGAGGAAATGGTAAACTTGAACTCCCACTGAGAAAGTGCTTTCTTTGGCTGCAGGTCAGACGTGAAAATGGTCTTTAACTAAGAGCATTTCAGATAATCTCTTGGACCACAGAGTGCTCCAGTTTGGAAATTTCCAAGACAGTAGTAAAAAACCATCTATTAACAACTGTCAAGAAAGGGAATGAATCATAGAAAAGCTAAGCCAGGAAAAAGGTTCTAAGATGTGTCACTGGAGAAGGGTTTTCTTTGAGAGAAGATTTTATTCTAAGCAAATGTATTGTGGGCCACCACAGAAAATACTGCAGTAGGAGATAGTGATTCCAAGCAGCATCTAGGTGAAGTTTAACCATAGACCTTGGTTGTAGAGACCCATACGTGAGTATGAGCAACTACTAGATAACCTGAGAACATATTCTGACAGGTGTTGCCTTTAACAATACCACCTGTACATCCCTCTTTTAAGATCTATTCGTACAGAACTGAGTAACATCATAACACTCTGTGTGAACCTTGGTGTGCCATCCAGAAAGTTCAACATTGTACAGTTCTGTTCACTTGACAGACTGCTGTAAAGATGTAAATAACACTGGGGCTGGAGAACCTCACCACCTGTGGGATCTGAGGAGCATGCTACGAGGAGGGACTCATCTGATGTTAAAAGAGTTGGGGTTCCCAGGAACAGAAGGGATGTCAGATTGCTAACGTCTTTTCTGTAAATTCTGTTCTTTACTCAGTAAATCGGTTAACCATCTCGTGTGTCCATGTCTTTCTTACTGAGATCCTAAAAGATAATTCCCTCCTGTGCAGAACAACATGTCAACAATTTGTGATTTTTCTTTTTGGTAAAGTAATTTGTGTTCTCTAGTTTTAGTCAAAATAAATAAACAAACAGCCAATTCTTGATGGGAGTACTGTTTGTGCTATTCATGAAAATTCTGTAACATCTTTATAGCTGCAATAACTGGTAGTTTTGTTCTAGAGATCTCCCAATGTGCTATAAAACATTTTTAATCCATTAGCATGAATTAATCAAAGATTAATATTAGGATTTTAAAGTTGCATACAAACTTCTAATATCTGTTAGGTTTTCAAACCAAATACACTTGTTTAATTTTGTCAATTTTATGTACCTCCAAAACCTTCAAAACATAGTCTCTGAACCACATGCAACCTACAATCTTTTTTTGTTTTGTTTTAAAAATTACTGTATGAACTGGGGAAGTATTACAAGTTCTATTTTCCAGTGGCGAAAGAAAACCCTTTTCAAAGTAAAAGAAAGACTTTGATAATCCACAGTAATGAACTCTAGTCCTTTGAAACTTAGCTCTTGTAATTAAAACCACATTTTTTCCTTATACTTTTTAATACGTTTTGTGTAGTCATTCAAGCAATTAATTTGATACATATGAAGGGCCAGCCTGTCTCTCAAAAGTCTGTGGCAATCAAGAGAAAAAGTACACAATCTGAATGTAACATAAGGAAAACATCATTACCAAATTATTTTTATATGCATAAATACTGTGATTTTGTGACTCTGGATATTCAACTCAAAAGCTTCTCTTTATAAGCTTCTCCAGAGGACTTCTCATTATAAAATCATTTACACAAAACTAGCCTGTATTTTGGATATAGAAACAGTAAAAGGTGATTTCGTAATGCCAAGAATGAAGTCTGTTGATAATTAAAGACATCTGCAAACTAAAAAGTAAAAATAAAAGAACAAAAAAATTGAAGCCACAATACTGGGCTCTTGTACAGATAACTGTGTCTGTTCACATATGTGTAGTTCTGCATCTATGTAGTCCTACATGTGCCATCCAGTTTTAATTGCTGAAGAGTTCACCAATTCAAACCTTATGTTTTTTGATATTTTTTGAACCAAGACAATTTAAGACAGAGAGTGCAGCACATTAAGACAGTTGATACAATTAACTAATAATTATTTTGTCTTCTGTATGAAGCATTACTCTGTGTGACTTACAATAGTACTTGGAAATATACTCAAGAAATAGCAAGAGAAAAAACCAAGAAACTAGTTAGGAAAATTATTCTAGTTTTTCAGTGAACCGACAAAACCCTGATAACATTGGTTGGGCCCCATTGACACAAGTCTAATTCCTTTTTGATTTTAGACTACTGTGGGGGCTTTCTTCGTGAGAAACCAGGCTGATTGGGCTCCATAACCCCATATAATAATATTCATAAAAATACAAAAAATAGTAAACTAAAAAATTTTATCCATGTATATTTGACACATACATTAATCCTTTCAATAGTTTTCCAGTTTTTCTACACTGGAAATGCTTTGTAAAGCACAGGAAAATGTAAAGAAATTGAGTTGCCATTTTTTCTAATTGATACTAAACACCAGAAAATGAAATATTTTAATGAATTACAGTGATTAAAAGCATAACAGTTGAACATACATTAATTTGATGAATTTTAGAATCTATGACTGGAAATGATCAGTGTAATCTTGATGAAATGTAAGAAAGTATTGAAAAAGATCATATTTGTGAGAGCATGTTCAAAGATAAAAAACTGACAGGAAGCAAAATATTTTCACCTTTTTTTCCTGTGTCTTTCTGCTTAATTTATCTTCCCTGAAATGTTTTATTACCACACTACACAAGGGACTTAAATGTATCTGTACATCTCTGAGAACCCATTTGCATATGTGTTTTTTTTTTCTATAGGTCCTAGAAAGTGTTTCCTTATATTAGAAAGCTATTAGAAAGTGTCCAAAGAAAGATGGTGAAGGGCCTACGGGAAAGTCGTAGGAGGAGAGGCTGAGGTCACTTGGTTTGTTCAGGCTTGTTCAGCCTGGACAAGGGGAGACTGGGGGGAGATATTGCAGTCTACAACTTCCTCACGAGGGGAAGTGGAGGGAAAGCACTGATCTCTTCTCTCTAGAGACCAGTGATAGGAGACAAAGGAATGACATGAAGCTGTGTCAGGGGAGATTTTTTAGACATTAGGAAAAGATTCTTCACCCAGAGGATAGTTGTGTATCGGACAATGCTCTCCGGCACATGGTACAATTCTTGGGGCTGTCCTGTAAAGGGTCAGGAGTTTGACTCAATGATCCTTGTGGGTCCCTTCCAATTCAGGATATTCTATTCTGATTCTATGAATGTATCAGTTCAAATGGCAGAATGTACAATTAGTCTTTCAATAAATTTGACACAATTTTTCTGATAACTTTCTTACACCATTCAATTAATAATTTTATTATTTAGTGTTTTAAATCACTTCTTCCCTGTAGCCTTCAAGTAAACTGTGTTTTACCACCAGAGTCAAAGTACTCCAGGAGCAAAAGTAGTAACATGTGCTAATGGATCCCTTGCCTATTACTTTAAAGTACATCAAAGAATACTTTTTCAAATCTGCAGATAATAATAAAAACACTTTAGTTGAAAATAGACAGTTTTTTCTCTACAGATTCAACAGAACCATAAAATTACCTTAACAGTGTGTATCAGTAGGGACATGCAGAAGTAACCTCCCTGTGAACACTTAGAAAACAACTAACCTGAGAAGCAGTATCTTTCTGCATTGTGTTTGTGTGGTGAGGATTTGGTAGCAGGGGAGCTATAGAGGTGGCTTCTGTGAGAAGCTGCTAGCAGTTTCCCCTGTGTCCAATAGATCCCATGCCAGCTGGCTCTGGTATGGACTAGCTGCTAGCTAAGGCTGAGCCCATCAACAATAGTGGTAGCACCTCTGGGATAACAGATTTAACAAGGGCAAAACAACTGCTATGCAAGAGCAGCCTGCAGAGAGAAGCGAGAACATGTGAGGGAAACAGTCCTGCAGACACCAAGGATGGTAAAGAAGAAGGGTGAAGAGGTGCTTCAGCTGCTGGGTTTGAGATTCCCTTGCAGCCTATAGTGAAGACCACGATGAGGCAGGCTGTCCCCCTGCAGTCCAGGTAGGTCCACGAGGGAGCAGAGATCCACCTGCAGCCCATGAAGGACCTCCCACTGTAGCAGGTGGATGCCCTTAGGAGGCTGTGACTGCATGGGAAGTCTGTGATGGAGCAGGGTCCCCTCAGAACTGTGTACATGGAAGCCCACACTGGAGCCCCACCCCGTGGGGGACACACACTGGAGCAGTCTGGTCCTGAAGGACTGCACCCCATGGGAAGGACTCATGTTGGAGAAGTTCATGGAGGTCTGACTCCAGGAGGGACCCCAGAGTGGAGCAGGGAAAATGTGTGAGAAGTCCTCCCCCTAAGAAGGAAGGACTGACCATGTGTGATGAACTAACCACAGTACTTATTTCCCATTCCCATGTGCTGCTGGGGGAAGGAATTAGGGAAAACAGGGAGTGAGGTTCAGCCTGGGAAGAAGGGAGGGGTGGGGGGAAGGTGTGATGAGATTTGATTTTATTTCTCATTATCCTGATCTGATTTAATTGTTGACAAAATTAATTTCCCCAAGTTGAGTCTGTTTTCCCTGTGGTGGTAATGGCTGAGTGATTTCTCCCTGTCCTTATCCTGACCCATGAGCCTTTCAATATATTTTCTCTCCCCCTCTCCAACTGAGAAGGGGAGAGATAGAGTATCTTTGGTGAGCACCCAGCACCGAGGAAGAGTCGACCCACAAAGTCTTTTGTTCGAGTACTTGAAGTTATGACGCAAATCTCAGAAGGCAGAAAATTCTGATTATTCAGTGTTGACTAATAGATTATCACTGTTTACCATAACATACCTTTGCTTTTAATGCAGCCTAATACAAATTATCTAGCTTTTCAAAGCCTGTATTTTGATTTTATATTGAGCTTGTTATTAACCACAATCAAATATGCAAAGTCATATTCTAAATTTGTACCTTTTTTCCTCAATGACTGTTATTTTCCCATTAGTCATATTGGTATAATCAAGAATTTGTCAAATTATGTTTTGATTAATGAATTTTTTTCTGCTACACTTAATAAGCACACAATGGCAATCATCACTGAGAGAAACCTTCTCCCATCTGGGTTTTCATATTATAAAGAATGAATGTGTTATTAGCTAGCTACAATTTTGCTCAGAAACCAATAGATATTATGAAGCACAGTCAGAAAGTATGTATAATGACTGTTTGCATGTTGAAACACAAGTGGGTACTTTACAGCATCATTTTATGATTGTTAGCCTAACTCTGAAGACAGTCTTCCGGTAGTCTTTGAACATATGTTTGAGGAACTGGCAGCGATAGTGGCATTTCTTGAAATAGTTTCCTCATAAAAGAGCAAGTTCAATTTTAAAGATACAAATTTCTTTCATGTTTCTATCTAGCATGTTTACAGGAAATAAAATGGGAGTAGAAAATGCAATTAGAAAGTTCTTTCACACCCTTCTTAACTTCTGCTTCACGAGAAAATTGCAAATGATCAAATAATGGCTGGAAATGCTTCTTCTGAAGGCTTAGTTTCAAATTGCTTTCCAGAATACTTGATATGTTCATCTAAAGTCATAGTGTGGGCCTTGCGTCGCTGTTGTCTGATGTTTCAATTTTCTTCTCTCAAAAGATCCAGATAAAATGTTTAGATAGGGTGTTTTGTGATCCCAGTGTAGGGTTTGTTTGTTTTGTTTTGTTTTTTCAGAACAGAAACTGAAGAAATGGTACTGGCAAGTAGAAATATCTGTGGATCAAAAGCAAAGACCTTTTATATCGAAACCCATAAATACTGAAATTGCTGAATTTTATAGTGTTCTCCTAATTTTGCCCAAACAGAATTATTTCTGTAATTTATGTCTACTGTAATTGAAATTTATTTGACCTACTGAAAGTTTTGCCAGAACTGACATGCCTCCATGAGAAGTACAGGTCCTGATACACTAAATTCAGCAAAAAGACATTTTGCCAGAAAGTCCTCTATCAGATGTAAAAGTAAGACCCTTGAACTTCACTTTAATGTCACAGTGGAAGCTTTGAATAGTTGACATGAAATATATAGATGTGCCTGACACTGTGTGCTCATGAAGAGCTGTCATGCTCTTTACCATTCATTCTTCTGAAACAAATACTTCAATCATATATATAGTATTATAAGCTCTTAGGGGTCAATCACTTGTCTGCAGTTAAGACACAGTTTTGCACTTTGATACAGCATTATATCTGGGCTACAAGTAAATTAGGCTTTAAACGAGCATTTCACAGCTGCCCAAATCAAGATATTTAAACACCTGAGGACACAGATAGACATTAGGAAAAGTTTTCACGGTAGCAGGTGTAAATGACACTTCTGTTGCTTTACTACCAGAACTAGTTAATAATTACATCTGAAGTGAATTCAGCTCAGTAAGTACCTTATAGAAGAATCATAGAATCATAGAATCATAGAATAGATTGGGTTGGAAAAGACCTCCAAGATCATCAAGTCCAACCCCTGATCCAACTCTAATTACTATATCATGGCACTAAGGGCCATGTCCAATCTCTTTTTAAAAACTTCCAGGGATGGTGAATCCACCACCTCTCTGGGCAGGTCGTTCCAATGCCTGATCACCCTCTCTGTAAAGAATTTCTTCCTAACATCTAACCTAAACTTCCCCTGGCAGAGCTTGAGCCCATGTCCCCTTGTCCTGTTGTTGGTTGCCTGGGAGAAGAGACCAACCCCCACCTGGCTATAACTTCCCTTCAGGTAGTTGAAGAGAGTGATGAGGTCACTTCTAAGCCTTCTCTTCTCCAGACTAAACAATCCCAGCTCCCTCAGCCTCTCCTCATAGGACTTGTGCTCAAGTCCCTTCACCAGCCTGGTTGCTCTTCTCTGGACCTGCTCCAGCACCTCAATATCCTTCCTGAACTGAGGGGCCCAGAGCTGAACACAATACTCAAGGTGCGGCCTCACCAACGCAGAGTACAGGGGAAGGATCACTTCCCTGCTCCTGCTGGCCACACTGTTCTTGATGCAGGCCAGGATGCCATTGGCCTTCTTGGTCACCCGGGCACACTGCTGTCTCATGTTCAGCTTCCTGTCAATCCAAACTCCCAGCTCCCTTTCTGCCTGGCTGCTCTCCAGCCACTCTGTGCCCAGCCTGTAGCGCTGCAGGGGGTTGTTACGGAAATCACAGAACCACAGAATGGGGAAGGTTTGGAAGGGACCACAGTGGGTCATCTGGTCCAAACTGCCTGTTTAAGCGGGATCGTCCCACAGCACATTGCACATTGTGCCCAGAGGGTCCCTGAATAACTCCACTGAGGGAGACTCCACAACCTCTCTGGGCAATCTGTTCCAGTAGGTGGTCACACACAGAGTAAAGAAATTATTTACTTTGCTTTACTTTACGAAAGAAATTCTTCCTTATATTCAGGTGGAACTTCCTGTGCATGAGTTTCTACCTGTTGCCTCTTGCTTGGGACCACCACAAAGAGCCTGGATCCATCATCTTGACACCCTCCCTTCAGATATTTATTGATGAGTTCCCCTCCCAGTTCTTGTGGGTGAACAGGCCCATACAAGTCATTGATGAATAAGGCAAACAATAGTGGGCCCGGTAGTGAACCTTAGGGGGCACTGCTAGTGACAGGCCTCCAACTACAATGTATAGAAATGAATTAATGAGAACAATGAGGCAAGAACATGCTCTGTAAAACAGATGATTTATATTTGATGTATAAACGAGACTGCAAGTTTGGGTGTGCAAGTCACTGAACAGAGTCTAAACTGCTGCTGATTTTGTGCTGTTATTAGAGTTTACTGACATGTTGTCTCCACAGCTCCTCCTCAGAGTATTACTAAACAACTAGTATAACTGAATAAGTGCAGTCACTGAGGATGGTATACATTCCCAATTTGAGGCTATATATGTGTGACTATATATGTACATCTATATTGTGGACATTACCACTACTTAGAAAAAGGATTCCTATCACTGTCTTTCAAGCTGCTCTGGGGTTGTTCTAATATAGAAGATTGCTTGGATGATAATATCATTCTGTTCACATTGTAATCAAAACAAACTTTCATGAAAATAGAATTTGCTTTTATCACACCATATTGAGAGTGACTAATCTAACTTGATACCTTTTTTCTTTTTCTTTTGGTTGATAAATTAAGATATAATCCATCTTATTTTCAAATTCAAGAGTATCTGATAAAAGGAACAGACAGACTTTATGGCTGATGGCTTTTATTCCGATCAACAGATGAATGACATCAAGGATATAAATAGAAAGCACATATCCACACTGTGGTTTATCATTCTGTGTTAAAATGAGGCAGCTCACATTTGAGTAAGTGAAGGAACTCAATGTTCCATCAGAGAAGGGCAAAAAAATTATTCTTAGATGAATCTTAATACACGTACATGTGAAGAAGATTATGAATTTAGCAAGCAGCTTTCATTACCCCAGCACGTTATAATTTTAATTAATATGTCTCTGACTGAGAGATGGTTTGAACCTTTTTTCTCTGTCTGTGAAAGGTAGGTGGGGATAGAAACTTTTGGTAGGCTTAAATCAGTAATAGCTGACCTCAAAGAAAGGAGTGGCAATTTGGACAGGCTGAAAACTGTCAGTTTCAAGGAAGCCAAATGTGCATATAATAGAAATCTTCAACTTTCAAGGTTCATTTAAATATTTAACTAAAATGATCAAATTCATGTAATTTTTCTCCTGTTCTTTTACAAGAGACCTTTATTCTTCTGGTGTAAAGGTACTGATAGAAAAAAGAATGGGAGAGCAGGAATGTTCCTCCTGATTGTTTTGCTGATGGTGGTTGCTGTTTTTTAACCTGAATGGATATAATGGTGTAATGTGGATATAATGGTGGATTCTATTTTACATGATTTTTGTTTCTCTAACCTTGGGACTAGAGTCTTCTATCAGATTCTACCCAAAACCATTACCTCCATCTAGAACAAACATTATTGGCTCATGAGCTATTGAAGCAGAACTGAATGCTGACCTCCACATCAAGCTAAAGTGTGGTTGTAGTACATTTTTAAAGTCACACTATCAGATCTTATAAGCTCCTGCTTACTTAGAAATTACAGTCTGAGCACATTTAATGCAGCAGGGACGGTGAAGAGCCTCCTTGCTTACAGGTACACATTAATCAATTGCCAAGTAACTGAACAAAAGCACCTCATAATAAGTGACACAAAAATCCTGGGTGAGGCTTTCTTGATTCTGTCAGTGTAGAAGGTATTCACAGAATAAAACAGAACCCATGAACTCTGTCTATGCTATGGCTGCATCTGTACTGGTGGGCTGAACTAAACAATGTCAGGGAAAAGATCATTTTTTCCTGCTAGTTGCCAGTATAGTCTCAGGTATAAATCTTATTTATGCCAACCTGAACTCTTTCAGACAATGCCTAGGAATGATTTGGGGTGTTGAGCAATGGACTGTTCCCAGCATGCAGACTGCTCTGGGTAGTGGTTGGGAAGTTAGCTGTATGAACACTACCTAAGCTGTGCTATGTGTCCTCAGAACAAGAAAAAGAAGTTTGGACTATTTTAATTACTGGTTTAGATGTAGCTACTAGGACCATAGTCCATTGCTGTAAAAGTTTAGGTAAGATAAACTGCTTAATTTCAAAGTCTTTTTCCCCTCTATTACTGTTAAACCTGCGATTTAGATGGATTTCAAATCACCATACCTTACATTTTCCAGACAGAAACATGTGTATCCAAAATGAAGGCTATTCTTTGTCAGTGATAGACACCTAGATTCATTTCACACATTTACGAAATTACTTGGCTCCAAAGGCTAACTCAGCCCTTACTTGACTTTAACCACCTTTTGTGTGTCCCACTATGCTTCCACGCTTTTAGTTATGTGTTGAGCTGTAGATATTTTTTGCATTGCATTTGATTTGGGAACTAACTTAGCTGAGTGAAACATCTCTTTAACTGTTCAAAAACCTCCTTCTCCATATAGTGTTAGATTACATAGAAACAAAGAGACAAATGTCTGCATTTGTAAATCTACATAGGGAAGCAACAGTAACACTGGCAGGGTGTGATGTTCCCTGGCACACTATTCAGAACATAGTGATGATAATTTATTTCATAAATGCTATGGATTTCAACTGATAATATAACAGGTCTTCAAACAATGGTCTCTCAAGTAAAAATATTAATCCAAACTACCATTGTGGTTTTGGGGTTTGATTTTTTTTTTTTTTTTAATGTGAGAGGAGATACTAAACAAGGTCTTGAAATTGAAATTAGAAGCAGGAGATACCAGAAGGCTGTGCTGAAATGAATCATCAGAGACAATTCAAAGTTCTTACTCCAAAGGGGGGTGCGATCAAATACAGGATACAATCAGGAAAGTTAAAACATCTCTGCTGCAACCTCTTTCCTTTGACTTTTTGCCCAATATACTCTTGCCATAGTTTCTTCTTTCTTTTTTTTTTTTTTTTCACTACGTATACCCACCTTTTTCCTACCCATATTTGCATTTCTCTTTAAAACAGCTTTAAAAAAATCTATTTAAGTATTACTACCGTTGGGGAAAATGTTTTCATCCTGAAACAGTAAAGAATGGTATTTTTACATTTGGTTGTGTGAGCTGCCTGTTCATAGCACAGCTGGAGGTTTGATGTGTGGGGAGTGTTTATACATGTTCACCAAACTCATCAGCTTTTCTATTTTTATTCAATATGAATACACACTCCTAGACATAGGCAATGACAGACTAACACAGATTCACAGAATCTGCAATACCTGTGAGCATTCTTCCACCCTCTCTTGCTTAGGTCAGAGCACCTTTAAGTCAATCAGCATTAGAAAATAAATAAATTTTAAAATACATGCATTATATGGAAAAGTCATGGAGAAAAGTGAAGTTAACCTGTTTGTTCAGCATGTTCTTAAATGGAAAAATCTGTCTTAAACATTTTACAATTGTACAAAAAAAAAAAAAAAAAGAGAAATGTTACAATAGGAAAGACCATTCCAAATTCCCTCTAATACCTTTCCTTTAGAGAGCATATTTACAAACCAAAGTTCTATTATGATTGAAAGAATTTTTTTATTATTTTTTTAATGCATCCAAATTAAAAGGGAATGAAAAATTTAACCTAGGAAATGGTAGATTTTTTTTTAATGAATGGTGTGTTAGAAATTTTCAGGCTTCCACATAATAAAGGTATTATAGAGCAAAAATTAATTTAATCATTTGTACAGAGGAACAAAAAAGATGATGTCAACCAAGAAAGAATGTAGAAAAGAACAAACTGAATGAACTGAATGAACTAAAGTGTGGTTTAACTATAGAAATCAGATTATAGAAATAAGATTAGTCAGGGACAGAAATGAGTACTAGCCTAAAAAGCACTTAAAAAAAAAAAAAGTATTTAAATTATTTAATGTATATTTAAGATATTAGATGTACTAGTCAGGAAGTATTTGTTTATTTGTTTTTTTAATCTACTTTTTAAGGTTAATGTAGGAAAAAGAGCCAAGCAAAAACCCAAAAGGAGTTCAAAAAAGTACATGAAAATGGCAATAAATTGGCAATCACAGAATCAAGAATCACAGAATATTCTGAGTTGGAAGGGACCCAAAAGAATCACTGAGTCCAACTCCTGGCCCTGCACAGGACCATCCCCAAGAGTCACACCACATCCCTGAGAGTATCATCCAAACACTTCTTGAACTCTGTCAAGCTTGATGCTGTAACCACTTCCCTGGGGAGCCTGTTCTAGTGCCCAACCACCCTTTGGGTGAAGAACCTTTTCCAACATGCAGTCTAAACCTTCCCTGACACAACTTCAGGCCATTGCCTTGGGCAGTAGGTAACTCTGTGTGAGAGTGTGTGTACACACGCTTCTTTTTATACAAAAATGAGTATACATTTTTCAGCAAATAATTTTAAAAATCCAACTGCTCATGCAGTCAAGGATTGAGGAATTCCATACGTCAAAAGATAAATTGCATTGTTGTGACTTTTGAGGTGTGATTCATGTTAATTGACTTCAGAACTGAAAACAAATTCTAAAATAACAGAATGTAAAATAGTCTTGTCTTTTCCTGTACCAAGATATTTATGTCAAATGTGAAGTCAAATTTACCAGTCAAGAATCTTTTGCTCCCAGTTGATCCATCCCAACAGCAAGTATTCTCCCCTCAGAATTATAAGTGACTCTGAAACTGTTTATGAGCAAGCAAAAACCTGAAACTTCATGAAATCCATTAACAATCTCACAAAAAAATATCCTTCTCTTTCCTAGTGAAATCCCATTGTAATGGTTCTCTTCTAAAACCCTAGACTAAATAAACGTCTTTAAATTCACTCTGAAGGCAAAGAAAAGTTGGGGATGATATAATAAAATTTGTGAGCTACCTTGCCTTTTTCTTGGTCTACTGGTATACTTGAATTACTGATAAAAAAACTCATATACTTCTTTATTGCTTAGATAGAACTAACATAAAATGTGTTTCCTACATTAATAGTCTATATTTCAGATCTTGGCCACATGCAACATACTTCCAATTAACTCTGTGTCCTTTATTACTCAAAAGTGGAGGATTTTTTTTTTTTTTTAAAATACATAAACAAAAACAAGGAAGACTGCATTCGCAGATGGACACTTTTGAAGTTTTAGTCAAATCCTTTACAACCTCTCCTATGCTGGAGATTTTGGATAACACAGTTGATATGTCATAAATAATAGTGTGAGTAAGTTATATGATCTTGTATCATAAAAAAGTTCACTCTAATCAATGCAGGAGGGTGATTTAAGTTAATTTGTTTTATGAACAAGGAGAGATTTCTTAATAACATAGTGCTCAGAATGCAGAAGTAGTAATAGAACAGATGGGAACAGTAATGCTTTATATCACTGTGGCCAACTTGGCAAAAATATGTTTGTGCATAGCCTGTGTAAGCTGTATATTTTAATTCCTGCCTTATACAATAAAGGAGGAACAGTTAAGAATATGCTGCTCTGTAGAATTTATTCCTTGCTGACCAATAGGTAATTTAAAAGTTATTATTGTGGAAAAGCCACATTCCCATAATCAGTATTCTTATATGAAAAGACAATAAGTGAAGTTTTCTAAGGGCAAAATTATTCAGAAAATATACCAAAGGTTGCTAAACAAAAAGATACGTTCTCTGACTCCAAAAAAACACAGATGCAAATTGCTGGAAGCTATGAATTTGTTTTGAAGAAGTAGTCCTATATACTTGACCTGTTCCTAGGCTCCTCTCTGGACATTTGCTGTTGACTGTTGGAAAGGGTATTGGGCTCCACATTCTTAATTTGTTCAAAGCTAGAGCAACTTTTTGAAGGTCAGAATTTCCCAGAACACTGAGAAAAACTGCTCATAACTTTTCACTGTTAATGGCTCATGTAACCATCATCATTTTACAGAGAGAATGATGATAATCACAACCCTTTAAATAACAGAAGATAAAATATAGATATTGTCTGTGCAAATATAACCATAAAGCACTACTACTTTCATTCATATTAAAAGCATTCTCTTCCAGATAGTACTAATATTTTTCTGCCACACTAAACTGCAGTATGCAAGTTTAAGCATGTGACTGGAGTAAAAATAAATCCCAATTTTTATTACATTATGTGAGTCCTTAATTCCTTTTGTAGAGTTAAACTAGCTTATTAACTTGTCTGGTTTGCACCTTCTTCTATTCTGTAATGAGCATAATATGTACCTTTTAGGGAAGGTTATATAAAACAGAAGAAATTTCTCACTATCTAAATCCTATTTACAGTGTAAAAAGACTTACTCGGGTGTAAAACCTGTTGTAAAATGCAATGCACTGAAGAACCATTGGAGCAGACCCATAGAATTAAAAATGCTGCCTGGACTTTATTACAGTTCTACTAGAGATTAGTTCAACTTCAGATCAGTTATTAAACCAGCTCACAGCCAGAAAAATCTTGTAAGTACTTCACAAGTTGCTCAGGCATGCAGTTGCCCAATGGCACACTCCTGATTAAATTAGCAGAACTTCACATAAATTGCCATGCTGCTTCACAGATATTCAACATGCTAAAAGACATGGTAAATCATCTGTAAGGTGTCAGACTGATTTAGATAAGTATTAGATAATTTTTTTAATGGGAGGTTGTGATAAACGTTGTTCATTAGAAAATGCTACGAAGTTTTCAATGTACATCCAAAAATATTACTTAGGGTCTGAGAATTATTTTCTTTACACACTAAATTGGCTGTCTGAAATTCCTTAGTTTTCTTCCAGGCAATTCTGTACTTTGCAACATCCATGTAATCTTTGGAAGTAAGCTTACTTAACAAGAGCCAAAAGACAAAATCACTTGTCACTGTGTACTGGCTAGAAAAAAGGCTACTTCACCACAGACTTTTTTGATTGGTAGTGTGCTTAAATTTTGAAATATATTCATGGCTTACAGTTTTTAAACTTTAAAACCTGACTTTGCTTTTCTCATGTCTTATTGCTCACAACAGTAACTATGCATTCGTTCTGTTTCCTCTAACACGGAAGCAGCCCTCAGGTAAGCAAATCTGGCTTAAACCTCTTTGTTTCTAACCATAAGATTTTTCAAAACTTGAGTCCAATTTTTAGCCTCTGACAGTCCAAAATGACAAACCAGGATTCACTGACAGTTTATTCACTTGTCTGATGAAGTCAACCAATAGTACTACACAGAGGAAAATGCAAGTCCTATAAAGCACAGCACTGTTTATAAGGACCATTGTACTTAGTTTCTGGTTTCATTAATTTGCTTGAATTCCAAAACTATTAAAGACCTATCATCCATACTTAAATAATATTTCCAATATTTCTGCTCTCTATAAGAGAAATTTGCCATTACAAGGACTCATTGCACCAATATGGTGTCTTATCAGCTGGCAAGACAACAAAACTTTTTCATTTTTTATTAAAATTCTTCACCAGCTTTGAGAATAAGCAATCTACTTTTTCATGCATATTCTTCAAAAAGTAAGTTTATCCTTCTAAACTTTTTTGGTTTTTTGTTTGTATTTTTCATTTTTTTGTTAGGAAAGGATTTATCTAGAACAAATAATTATTAATTTTATGAACCTAGTGCCCTATAAGGTCAGGAATGTCTGCACCTATCAAGTGGTGGGTTGAGAATCAGATAGGCAAGTCCCTTCCATCACTGAATTTTCTGAAGGATATGCAGTGCCTATCTTTGTGTTAATGGAATTTCAAATTTCAAAAGTTCTTTTTCCTCTTGCTTCCCTCACATTCACAAGACAGTTCAGCATTGAATTATGGCTACATTAAGCTGCTTCTTCATTCAGATTACCAAGAAGGGCTTCTGATCTCTGAATCTTTTAATGACTGGAACCCTGATATTTTTCCACATAAAATTTTCTACAATATAAATAATAAGGATAGCTCTTTATTGAATGCATGTGTCCTCTGCTTTCCAGTTCAAATTCTATCATGAACTGATACAGATACGTTGATATTTATATACTTTGAAGATTTCAGCAATCATTTTTCTTTATTGGTTACGTTATTTTCCTCACATAATAGTTCTTAGTAATAAATCGTCCTAAATTATGAAGGCAGTAATCTAGAAGCTCTGCAACTTTTCAAATTTTTCACTACATAAATCAGTGAAAATCCTTCCAAACTGCTTATATAAAAACAGAGTTTGAAAGAGGAACTAATGAATTGTTTTTCATGAGAAAAACAGTGGATTTATAATAATTTTCTTCAAGAAATGTAAGGAAACAGCTCCACTTTGTTGTTTGTGATATGTCCTCATTCTGCTTCTCTGAATATGCAGAAAAGACCTATTCTAATATTATAAAAGATGAAGAAAACACATCAGCTACTGCACTGCATAGCTTCCTATTATCTCATCAGTCCAATCTGTTCCTTGGTTAAAAGATAACGTTTCTGGTAAGACTGGAGGAATCCAGAAAATTTTAAAAGTCTCAAATTCTTCTTTAAAAAAAAAAAAAATTAAAAGTGCTTTAGAGCATGTGCTGTTCAGCTTCAGAAAAATCCACTGTTTCTGCACTGTTTCTACAACCATTACATATATTTCAAAAATCACTTGTTAACATTACAGTAATATAATTATTAGGAGAATAAAGAAGTATTTAAACCACTTATTTATCTGTGTTTTGTACATGATATTTTGAAACAAGGGTGGGAAATAATAACAAAAAACAAGAGATGAATGTATAAAACTCAATCCTGACTTGTATTTTTAAAATATAGAAACAAGTTCTGAATATTCTGAAGATCAAATAATGTAATACTCAAATAAACTGACTACTGGAAATCAGAAAAAAAAATCCCACAGGTAAAAAGAGGAAAACAAAGCACTGGTATACATGTAATTGTACCATTAATTTTATCTCTAAAGGAAATAATTAGATAAAGAAGGATTATGAAAGTCCTGGAAGCCCTTGAAAGAAGAATATAGTGTAGAAAGTAAAGAAATATATATATTTGTAAGCTGGGAATGTGTGAGTAAAAAATGTCACTGATTCAAGTTATGTCAATAAGAAGCAGAAAAAGTAGCTACAAGATACAGAAAATGGGTGAACGTTATAAATTTAATTTTTCATTGACTATATACTAAATTTCTCTAAATATATTATTTACAGTAGAAAACAAACAAACAAACAGTTACCATAGAGGGAGCATTTGAAAAATCTACCTCTACTGTTGCTGTTTGTGTACAGGTTACAAATGTTTCTTGTGAAATGTTAGTTGGCTTTGAAAAACAAACATCATAGAAGTGTTACATGAAAGTGGCCCTGATAATGACATATCTGCTTTAAAATGTTATTATTGTAATATCCTAAGCTGCAGTAAAGAACAGTTTTGGAACCAAGTAACTCATTTATGCAAAATAGCCCTATGCTACAAGACAAGCAGAAAGTGTAGTATCAAATTATTCTCCTATTAACTTTCATTTGACTCTTTCTTTGGAGGAGAAAAAAAAAAGGGAAAAAAAATCCTAAACCCCTAAAGAAATATTTATGGATGGCAAGTAGTGTCATGACACGATTGTGCTACATCAAATAAATATCAAACAACTTATGTTAGTAAACAAGGCTCTTCAATTTCCCCTTCACAACTCCTCATGATCTCCACCAAAAGCTCATTAAGTCTCTATACTGTGGAATGCATCAACACACAACAGATCTTTAGGACATTGAAGCCTCTCACTTTCCTTCAAAATAGATTCTTAGAAGAATTAGAATTCAACTTTAAAATATTTTATGATATATGGTTCTAGTTGGAATACCCATTATGAAATAAAATATTTAAAATATTGTATTGAAGTAAATGCTTGTTATAGACCGAATAGCAAAAAAAACCCCAAAAACCACACCAAAAACCAAACCAAAATGTATGCCAATTTTGGATTTCTGATCAAACAAGTTATATGGTACTATTTCTATTCTTAGAAGGAATAAATAAGTAATTACATCCCACATTTTTCTGTTTTAAACTTTAGATATTATGGCTTATGAAAATTTTTGCCAATAAATCTATCAGATGAATGCTGACGGATAAACAATCCAAAAGGGCAACAGGCACAGACAGAGCACAGCTTAATTACTAGTCACAGAAATAGAGCATTATAACATGTAGAGCAACCATTTGGCTGTGTTTTGTCTTGTGAATTTCAGAATTTGTATTTGCTTTTTCCTACCTCTCCGGAAAAACGCTATATCCATGGAGTGGATAAAAACACAGGAAAATCTGCAGGATGAATCTTACAGATTGTTTCACTGCCATGTTATTATTATTTTCTGTGACAAGAGCATGTAATGACAGAAAAGGGGCAATGGTTTCAAACTGGGAGCAGATTTAGATTAGATATTAGGAAGAAATTTTTTACTATAAGGGTGGTGAGGCCCTGGAATAGGTTACCCATAAAAGTTGTGGATGCCCCATCTCTGGAACTGTTCAAGGACAGGCTGGATGGGGCTCTGAGCAACGTGGTCTAGTGACAGGTGAACCTGCCCACAATGGGGGATGGAAGAGGGGGTGGAGCAAGATGATTTTTAAGGTGCCTTCCAAACCAAACCATGATTTTATGATTCTATAACAAAGTCCTCATTGACTTAAGCATAACATGACCTGAGTGACCATTACTGTCATTGTGAGAATAGGAGTAGTACAAAAAGGACTTCATGGCCAGATTCTCAAAATCCTAAAATCTGCATTTATTTGAATGAAGACTTTAAATGAGACATCGAAGTGACATTCCTTAGGTGAAGAGAAAGAAATTGAGAGGGAAATTGGTTCAGCCCACTTAAGATATGGATGGATTTGAAGCTGGATTGGATCGATTTGTGCCCAAGTGCGTTGGGCTAAAAAAGTTCATAAATCTCAATATACTAGTTATTATGTGGAGTCCATTAGCACCTATGTCACATAGTTCTGCTAGACCAAATCCTGACATTTTACACTATTTATAGTCAATTTTCCTCAATTACACATCCTTTGAATTTAATGTGATATTGCCCAAGTAAAAATGAGAGATTTGCACCACTGATAGCAGCAGCAGCAAATTGCTCAGAAACAGAATTATTCAACTGATCTGGTATAAATTAAATTGAATATATAAAAACCATTATTCATTTGTTTTCACTGTTTCTCAGACACAAAAAGCAGTACTAACTAGGGGAAGAATAGAAAAGGGAAGAGAATGCTTTTCTTTCTCTTTTCTCAGTTTTGCTCACTATGTGCTATGTCTTCAAAAGCAGTAAATAAAACATAACAAAATACAATATTAATATTATCATAACTGAATGTTATTATGGTACCCATTCAAGCAGGTACCTTCACTACCAAGAAAATAGTTTGCAGAGTAAGAAACTGAAGGCCGAATACAAAAGGATGATAGCTGAGGCTTCTTGAAAGACATTCACTGTTACTCACGGGATTCCTTTGATAAACAAGGATTTCAAGCTGTGCCAAAATTGTTTGCCACTTAAAGAAGGAAATTTTCATTCTCTTTGATAATTTACATGAAAAGGTGATAAGCTAAAGTACTTTCATCTGTTGCATGAAATCAGAAAATATGCAAAAATATAGATTTTTTTTTCTTGCAATGAACCTGGAGACCAAAAGTTGAATAAACATGAAACACTAAAAAATTTTTAGAGATTGTAAATTTTGAAAGAAGAACTTTTCAAGAAGGTCTACCTTGATAATATCTTCAAAGTTACAAATTAATCAGATAATTTTGCCATTATTTGTAGCTGAGAGGTATTGATTTATGACTTAAGAACCTAGCAAAACCCGTAGTTGAATATAGATGCACTTCCACATTAGCATCTGTGCGGGATTAGATCTCTCAGTAGGTCTGAGGTCAAGAAACACACCACAGAAATGTATAAACTTTTCTAAAGTGATGCAGATATACTTTCATTCAGCTGTGCAGTATTATTGAAGTGTGAAATAGACAGGAAACTTAGAATTGACATTGGAACACCTCCTTTTGCCTCCAAGAAGACTCAGCTCTGACTTTTATACCCCCATTAAACACAGACAGTAAATATTCAATATGTCAAAATTAAATAAATCTGGAGAAACTAAGATTTTAGTAAAAGTAATAGTTGAGTGTTCATGTTCTGTAAATCTTTCAGAAGAAAAAGTTTTGTGTCTCAGAAAAATATGGTCTTTCTTTAAAAATATACTGCAAAATATTTGCATGCATTATTGTATACGCTTGAAAATATTTCTGTTATCTTACTGAACAAATGTAAGTCAATATGATAATCAAAGCTGATTTAATTATCTAAGTGTTGAAGTAGAATATTTATCTGTTCAGGTCTTCAGCACTAGAAGCCAGAAGAGGAAAGACACTTAGAAATGTCCAAAATTAAAATTCTTTATCCTGCAGTTCTGCTCTTACAGTTTGCCTAAGTTGTGGTTCCAGTTTTTCTACCACTTTACATCTTACTTTCACAACACGTCTGTGAACAGTATGTTTGTATCGAAGCAAAAAGATTTGTGGTAGATAACAGGACTTAGTGGTGCAGTGATATTACAGTTAAAAAATAACTGTACACAGTATTTCTTAACACTGAGACAAGTTAGAGGCTATATTCATGTTTTAGAGCATGGAATAGTCAGAATTTTAGAAAAGTAGAACTGAGAATCTTTATTTTTCTGTTTATCTGAACTGCACTGTAAAAGAGTTTTATATTAGAGAAGTGTTGCAAGTGAAGCCTAGTGAAGGCAAAAAACATCTGGATAATCTAGTGACCATCAGAAATCTGGAAAGAAAACCACAATTCAGTTAGCAAATGCAAAATAAGTATCTATGTTATTTAAATCTATTTGGCTTCATCATCCACTCAAAATTATCTAACAATCTATGGGCTAATCATAAACACCTGAGGAAAATTCTCCTCACTATCTGAATGATTCTTAGTATTTTCACTTAAGTATAGGGAGTATCAGTAACTACAGTAACACTACCATTTGAGAATGCATTTGCTTTCTGAATAATTTCTGCATAGCTGTATACAAACTGCTTATCCTCACTTTTCAGACTGAATATGACACTGTTCTGAATTCAAAAACTATGACAAGGAACAAAATATAATGCTTAGATTAAGATAAAAAAATTAATTCTCCTAAATACACAAGGAAATTTCTACCAAAAGCTTGTTCTTTTGTCGTATCTGTTCATTATTCTGCCTCTCCCTTGAAAGAGGTTGCAACTTTCAATGAGTCTTCTGATTCATAGGAAACAAATAAAGTGTTATACTGATTACGAAGAGTGAAAAGCCTATATAAATATAAAATAAATAAGCACTTTGATAACTAGGAAGAAAGATGATGCTTAATAAAATGCCTATATCACAATTATTTAATCTATCAAGCAATGGTATTGTGAGATACAGTTTATCAACTACGTAACTTTTGGTAGAAACTCTAATCAGAGGGACAGAACTGAGCAACTACCTTATAAGATTAAATTGATCTTTCCAGAAAATTTGGCTAATAGTCGGGAAAAATAATGGACTTTAAGTTGAAATCTTTGCTAAAGTTTGCTAGAAGGTGATAGAAAACTCCCAGAAATCTTTGTTTAATTATGGTAGTATTTTAAGGCACAATCTTTCAAACTACTACAGAGATGTTTACTAAAGCACTGCAATCTTTCCTAGATGACACACAGAGATAACTGAATATGCCTATATATAAGATATCAGAAGTTAAGCAAGCTTTCTTAAGCCTCTATCCTGCAACAGAACCCACGTTAAATGGTCATTTTACAATCACTGCTTCTATCATATTGTTGGAATTAGAGTGCTATAATTCATGAACTAAAAATTCTGTAGAGCTACACTACTTTATTGCAAAGACTAAACAGTGCAGTGCTGTGTCTCAGTGTTCTACTCCTTCAACTTTGAAAAAAGATGCTAAATACAAAATAAATTATAAAACAAAACTATAACGATTACATATATCAAGCAGTTCTAAAACTGACACTTAACCATGATGAGTCTGAGGTAAGGAGCCACTTTTCCAGGTATTTTTGAGGTGTCTGTGAGGGGAGTTCTAAGAGAAGGTTATTTATGGAATGGAAAATGGTACATCAGTTGTCTCCAAAATAAAAATTACTTTTATTATCAGAGTTTATTTTCTGAAAGCACAGATGGTGTCAACATGCTTCAGTAGCCATCTTTCAGTAGCTGAGAAGAGAATGAAATTGGAAAGTAGTGGAATAGACCATGGACAGAAAGCAGAGCTGTGCAATTTTGATTAACAAAATGGAGTTGTATTTCATTAAGATCAAGAAGAAAAAAGCTTGAGTTCTTTCTTTAATTTAGGAAAGATTTAAAACAAAAGTCATGTATGTCATAATAATTTTATGACCTTTTTTCAATTCTCCTTGTCAATAATAATAGCTCAAAGCCCAAGTTTAAAAATAATTTAGCTACCTCCAAAACTATTGTCAGCCTTCTGATTATTTTCTTCAATCATGCATCCTATTGAATCCTTCACTCAGAACTGAGATGGTTAAGTCCTTTCTAATCAAGCCTGTAAGTCAGAGAGGAATAGATATTGCCACTGCATATAATAAGGCATGATTCTCTCCTTAAGGTAGTGGGATCTAATTTCAACAGAGCTTTATAAGCTCTGATAAAATTTTCTTAGAGGCTATACCTTAACAGTGACATCCAGTAGCAGCACAGTGCCATGGAGGTCTAAGAGAACAAATCATAATGAAAAACCCTGTGTAGGCTATTCTTTTCCAAGGTAATATAATTAGGGGACAAAATGTTTAACTGTTATAAGGTGGAAAAAGAAAAAATGGACCTTACCTTTTCAAGGGCATTTTCCTTTTATGCTATATGCGGTCTTTCATGAAATTTCTACAGACAGTTTATAACCATGCATATTTTCCTTTATGTCCTATGTGTTTTCATGTCAAATTGGTACAAAAGTGAACTGAAAAGAACGTATCTTGGGAGTAGGTCTTGGTCAGCCCCTCCACCTGCAAGCTTGTCTTTTCAAAGTACACAATAAATGTCCCACTGCAGTCAGAGGTGATTTCTCTGACTATTCAGGCTTGCAGACATGAGCACGTAGCAGCTGGGGCTGCATAGGAACTGAGGCATAGGAGAAAGTTACAACGTCCTTTACAAAGTCATTAGCAGGTTTTATCTTTTGCAGTGTACAACTAAAACCCACCAAAGCTACCCCTGAACAAAATATTACACAAACCTCTCTCCACCACATCAACTATGATGTGTAAAAGTACACCTAATCTTACACACCCACCCCTGCACCCCAAATCCAAATATTAAGCCTTGAACTCCTATAACTGCACAAAAAGACCTTTTTCCTGAAAGCTACAAGTGCATCGACTTTATTTGCATGACTCCCTTTGCAGAGCTGTATAACCAACACCTCTCAATCCTTGAATGAGAGTATGTTGAAAAGCTCTCACAAATAAAACCACAAAACTTCTTCTCAAGGTATTGAGTTTTATGCTCAACATTTGTATCTGACTCTAAGATGCTTGTTCATGTAGGACTTTCAAAGATTTCCCGAGAAGACTGACTGACTGATTTTAGACTAAAAGGATCCTAATTAACTTAAGCCAGGACATAAAAGGATCTGTAAAAAAAATTTTCGTGTTCCTCAACTCATCTGTCCTGAAAGACCACACCACGAGCCACAGAGAAAATTATTCTTAGCAGTGCTCAAAAACTATGCAAACATTAAAGAGAATGAAGTTAAAATTGTTCAGATACAAAATCAAAAGAAAAGGGACAACATGATGAGAAAACTACAGCTGACAGTCCCTTACATCACTCTTCCATTACCATCCACCACTTTTTTTTCACCTGCTCTGGCAGATTGTATCCCTCACAGATCCACGGATACAAAACCAAAAAGAGGTCTTTTCTACCACTGGAGGGTATGTGGTCTGTCTCTCTGGAATACTTCTGTTGATGCTGTTCATGGTAATCACATCAATGACAAGACTAAAGGCTGAATGATAATGTCTCCAGCAAGTTTGCAAGTGAATTGTAAGTTAAAAATACTTCTCATCGAGCCCTTTTTTCTCTTCTACTATTGTTAGGTGGTTTTTTAAAAGTTGAGCACTGCAGTGAGCAATATCTCAAGAAATACACTGATGTACAGCTGGACAACAACATCAGAAGAATTAGGGATATTCAAGTCTTTTCACAAGGACAAGCTTAGGTTTCTTTCATAGAACTGGTGGCCAGAGTGCCTTTGGTACCTGCAGTTATCATAAATTTTCCCCAAAAAACTTTCTAAATTAATTTCTTTTTGCTTTTATGTTGCATCCCTGAGTGCCTTTTCAGAGACATGGAGACTTTTTAGAAGTATAAAAAATTGTATTTCTCCTTAATTTTTCTGCTGGTAAAAGGAAAGTGATTCTCCATTTAACCCACGAGAAATAAAGTATGCATACATAAAAGGCAACTGAAATGGCTGTAGGGGATAAAGGTGATGTTATTTTTGGCTTAAGTTGAAGTATATGAGATTTTGGTTAGAAAGGAAGGGGAAAGCATAATACTTCTGTAAGTTCATTTTGCTTATTTAAATTCATGCTTAGGTCAATTATGATACTCCCAAAATTGTTTTCAACAGATACTAAACAAAAAAAAAATCAAAAATATTAAATTGTGTTCTTGATATAGGGTGACAGAAAGAACACCACGAAAACAGCAGTATGTGGACTTCATAGAGACCTAATTTTCTTTACCAGGGCTTTTTTTTACTGTTAACATTAGGTTAACATTAGGCTAACATTAGCTGGTATATCATATTTGAAATAGTACTGAAATATTAAAACTTTAATGCTACCACATTAGTACTTACTAAACTAAGGACAGTATCATTATATAGTTATAATTTTATTGTTTATATAAGATTTTTTAAATTTGAGACAATTAAATAGTCTTAATTTTTGCATTGCTACCCTTATGACAAGAGAAACTAAGAAAAAAACATGGTGCAGTTGTTGTGAAAATCACCTCCTGTCTCCTTTGTTTCATCTCTTGTGAACCTGAAGCCAAAGTTTTCCGACAGCAGGAGCTGGTGTCATTGGGATCTTTTTGTTTCCATAGCATTATCCAGAGTATCAGTTTACTATGTGTTGCTAGCCTCTAGTTTGCTACAACAATGCTTGTCCCTCCCCTGGTTAAAGACAGGATGTAAGGATATTTCAGCAGTAAATGTGTGCAGAAGGTCCTTTGTGAGGACTGCAGCCTAACCTCTGAAAATCTTAGACATGTCGTTAGCAAAAACAAAATGACCAAAACCCCACCATAGGGACATTCTAGATTAAAGTACATGAACAGAAAATGTATAATCAAGTATGCACATCAATTCCCATCACCATTGCTCATTGCTTAGTAAGATAAGAAAAACTTTGCAGGATAAGAAATAAGAAATAAGAGCAGAATAATTTCTGTATTTGTCTTTCTGTCTCAATTTCCTGTCCTTCTGAACAGTTGCCAGCCTGCAGCAGGAGCCATCTCAAGATTTTTTAAATTCCCTTTGAAATCTGTGGTTTCTTTCCTGATTTGTGGAACTTTTCTATCATATCTAATTTTTTTCTAACTTCAACTGGCTAGTTAGGTCAGGCTATTTCTGACCTTGGTCTAAGCTCCCTGTGTTCTGAACAGTGTTTGCCTCTTAAAGATTCTTATTTGTTTTCCTTCCCTACCTGCTCTTTTTTTGATGAGGCTTCCACCGACATACAACATCCAGCAGATTACAGACTTCTCTGTTCTGCTTTGAGTAACTTTCCATTGTTTCAAAATAAACTCTTCCCCACAGGCAGAGAAGAGAACACTGGCCCTCCTGGGCTTCTGCTAACCCATTATCCCAACTTGCTTTTAACTGTTCTCTCTGGTCTGGAGGGACACAGAATAGTCCTTACCATGGACTTTAATATGGAAGAATTAAAAATCAAACAAACAATCAAAAAAAAAAAAAGCAGAGGATTTTTGTAATACTTCTAACTCATGAAAGATAGTCTGTAAATTGTGTAAATGCAATTATTCAAATCATCATAGCCAATTAGCTTATTTGGGCTTGATATATTTTTTTTTCTCCCGGTGGAACTATTGAGTTCACTAGCAGGGGAAGTCCTCCTGGGACAGAAAGTAATTTGAGATACAGAGTTTCTTTGCAAAAACCTCATGGCACTTCCATCTCTCTAAGTTACTCTTACACAGTGAGCTAAAATGACTGTGGCACACCATGCTAACAAAACACTCATGGATTTTTGTCCTCCACTTGTCTTCTGTCCCAGATAGTAGAAGGGAAAATGAAAATAATGTGCATTTTCTGTCATTATGGAAAGGGTCATAGTCATTATTTGTAATCTACAATACTAGTGAGATTTAGCAGTTTGTAGATCTGCATTTTGTTAGCCTTTCTCATCATTACTACAAGAGATTTACTGGTCAGAATTTGGATGGACTATGTTTGCACGTATTTATCTAAACACATATATATATTACTGCAAAACAGAACATGTAAGACCATCCATATAAAAAAAGACGAAGCATAGCTGGGTTTTCAGTCTAATTTTAATAAAGCAAGTTATAACTCACTGGAGGTTAGCTTTCACAGTAGCCATGAATAGGAGTTAATATAGCCAAGTTACTCTGAGATCAAACTTTCATAGAATCATTATGAGTTCAAGTTATGTACTATTTTGCCCTTGAAACTCACCAGTGTCATATGGACTGCAGATGAATTTTAGTTGGAAAATAATAGGTCAGTGAACTAGAACTAGATCTGTAGCTCCATTTTGGACAAAGGTTGTGTGAAAAAAAAATTAAAAGAGAGTAATAACTTTCCATCCTTCTCCATGAATTTTTATTTTCCTGGGAATAGATGACAAATAATACCCTGGTCTTGCTTTCCAAAAAGTAAACAAGGTTAAAATAGCAAGAGCCCCCTGTTAAACTTTCCCTCATACAGAAGGAACTTTGGGATCCTGTAGATTTCTGCCAAATACCTTTGCTTCAGTGCAATAAAGAGGCCAAATGAATGCACCATAGTTAGTCCCTAACTCAGCAGGAGGGATCACAGAGCGAGGACACTGACTGGCAAGCGATGACAAATCTTGCGACAGCCCCCAGCTGGCGACTCTGCCCTTCTGACAGAGGTCAACAGCAGAGTCAGCAGAGATAACAGAGACCAGCTTGTCAGCTACCTCAGCACAAAGTCCTTCACTGGCAGCCTAAACTGAGACTTCCAGCCTTACATTTACAACTCTGAGGGTGAAAGTTTGTGATAAAGCTGAACCAGTCTAATGGCTCACTTCCAGCAAAATTGGCTGCCCCTTTCTGTCACGTTCCCTCCTCCTAGATGCTGACTTTGGCACTCATCTGACTGCAAAATGAGACAGTTCAACTTGCTTAGCCAACGGAAGGCTGACAGTATTAAAACAGGAATGGACACCATGTGTAGGTGCCTCAAAGGAGGAAAGAAATTTGTGCCTGTAAGTGACCAAAGGAGGACTGCTCCCTTTGGTCCAGACTGTTGACAGTTTGGTTCATTCATACTGTAGAGCCTCACTCTGTGGAGTGGAAATGGAGAACTTACCTCATATACCAGCTGTATTGCATAGTGACTGTCACCAAATGCAAAGAACAAATAGTTGTGGATGGTAAGGCAGCCACAGCATGATCTGCCTGAGATTATCCGTTGTTCAGATTACATTGGAGTTAGACATTAAATCAGCAAATTGCTGGGATCCACTGCTACAATCTAGCATGCTGCAACACTATTGTTCTACTAACTAAACCAACAGCACTTGAATTCCAGCTATTCCCACAAACAAGCCATGTAGGATGAAATTAAGGCATCCCTTAGACTTGTGCATGCTGTAATTATGAAATGCAATCACATGTGCAGGGTACTTGAATTAGCTTTAATCTGGCTATTGCATCTGTTAAAAGGAAAAAAAGCTGAAGTGCTGTGGTTTCTACAGGAGACATGTAGAACTCCCTAGGAACCTGCCTCTTTACTTGGTTGTGTTAGAATATTTGCTGAACTCTGAGCAGCTGAAGACCCCTTTACACTTAGCAAAGCTTAATATAAGCTTAGGAGCACTGAAATCAGCCTCAAAGTGCAATGCAGATAGCACTTTCATTTGAACTTTAAAAAAAAAAAAAATTGCTGTTGTTCCCCATGGACTACCAAGAAAGCTCCACTTACAGGTTATTAGACCTGAAAATGTTGAGGTAAACTTTGGAAGGCTTGCCTGCTTTCTACCGGTTTTCTTCAGCAAATTAAAAGTATTCTAAAGAAACATGCCTATTTAAACCAGTCAGCATAACTGAACAAATAATTTCTGACTAATTTAAGATTATTTCTCTTGGTTAACTGTCATTTGACCCTTGATTACAAGAACAACAGAATTGTCCTCTTAAGTACAACTTCCTAAGCAGATGTGGTTCTGGAAACCAGAACACAACAGAGCCTGAGTCCTGGGATGCAAAAATATTGCAAAAAGATGGAAAAACACAGCAAAACACCAGGAAACAACACTAAAGCTGAATAGTTCTTTCTTTAATTTAACTGCATCAAACCCAATTATTTAACAATTTTATGATTCTCTGTTTTGGATTGTAACCAGGCAATTGAAGCAATATTTGCAGGAAAGGGGGGTGAGGGAGTTGTGGGGAAGGGGGTGGGAAAGAGAAGGCAGGCAAACTTGCTCTGAACATTCTGTTCAGCTTCTTGAATCTAAACCATTTTTGTTTTGATGATTTTATGTCATTAACATGCTCACTGTGAATGTCAAATACTGCCACAAACTAGAGTACATAATTTTCCATTCATACTTCTCATCCTAACCAAATGAAGGACCAAATACATGTCAAAGCCTTGCATCAATTTTGGTTAGATCTGTAAAGAAGTGTTGTGTAGTTCTCATTGAGTATAATCTCCTAATCCTAGGATTAATTACATATCATGTTAGCACACAGGTCCTGGGTAGAGACAGAAGCTGCTTCTGGAGGAGGGACCTCATTTAAAGTGATGAGAATACCCCAGTAAAAGATAGAAAACTTCGAAGGAACAGCCTTGCCCAGGTTAACAATGCTTTAGTTGGCTGTCTGAGCCTGCATCTCAGTGAATTATGAAGAAATAAAAGACACATAACATCAACCTCCTTAGTTCCTACTGAATTAGTCAAGCTAGAGAAAATAAGGCTTCCTAAACACTTTTGTCTAGGGGCATTTTCATACCTGCTTTATAGAAGGTTATGGTTCTATGCATCCTTCCCATGATGTCTATGATGTACATGACAAGAAACTGTGAGTACATTTTATTTAAAAGTAAAACAATATCAGATGAATTAAAAAATGCCTTCTATAAAATTGGCTCCTTTCTTCAAGAAACCAGAGTATTCAGAATTGTCTACACAGGAATATATTTTCTTCCTTCCATTTTAATATAACAAAATAGGCATTATTATTACTTTCTGTTACCTGTGCAAGGTGAGCAGTACAGTATTTTCTCTATAACTCTAAAGTCATGTAGATACAGTACAAATATTGCTTGGTAATTGCAATATTAATTAACAGTCTCAAATAACCAACGAACAACCCTATTTGCTAGCAAGCTGTACATTTTAAAGTCCTAATCAACATTTTTTATGAAGACCATATGAAACAAAATCTGCTGAAGTAAGAATCCAGCTCTTCTTTCTGTTAATAAATTATTTCAGGAGAATGTATCAAGAACTGGATTCAACAGGAAAGAGCAGTAGTTTCAAGCTAATCCACATTAAAAGTATGAAGCAAAAAGACATCGAAAGTAATTTCTATGATCCTTATATGCTAATAATAATTATCTTTTCAGAAAGAAGTTTCCAAATCTCCAACCATTTGTCCTTTAACTTGTACAAGGTAAATAGTAAGGTGAATGAAACAGAATACAAAGCCAAGCATGTTTAATAGTAATGGATCTTCAGTTAGACTTTCATTAATGAAGCTTTTTTTCTTACTTTGTTGCTGCATCTCATCTTTTTTATTTGAGACCTTTTTTGGTCTTTACTTGCCTCCTGTATTCTTCCATTAAGCAGTCATCAAATGTTCCCATAGAAACATCTGGGGTTTTTATCTGTCTCTATACTTTCTTTTATACTTTATTATTTTCACATTTGTTTTATTTTCCTCCTCTGCCACATTTTCACCTCCAGCTCTCCATCAAAAATACATTTTCTATAATAGCTGACTCATCTAGAGATGTAAAGCCATAGTTTAGTTATTTAATTTCAGTTTCTGGATAGATGACAATAAGAGGTAAAAGTGCAAATCACTAGCTTTCCTGTCCATTACAAATTAAAATACTAACTATGGACAACAAGACAGACCAAAGAGTTATCTGCATAAAAACTCACAATACATTTAATATCAATCTGTAGCAGTTAAAATAATAATAGAAAAATGCAGTTGTAATGAGTGTAATATTTTAACTGAGGGAATAATTTATCACTTGGACCATGTACCAAAACATGTGGTAGATTCTGTGCTATTTGAAGTCTTTATTATTGAGCTAGTGGTGTTTTAAAGGGTATTTTAGCCAGAAACCTTTTGAGGAGTGGTTTAGATTCTCAAATCAGAGGAAAAATTCAAATGTGCTTAAAATCTATGTAATAAAGAAGTTTGAAGAGAAAGTCTTGCAGGCAAACCATTCACTTTCTTAAATTACTGCCTTTAAAACAGTTTGACTGCTTAAAAAATCTAGGGAAAAGACCAGTGAACATAGAGAGGAATGAATGAGATTTAGCAAGATTCAGGGATTTTCCAGAACCTCAAAACAGGTAGAAGAGGTGTTGTGATTGAAACGGCCGTGCAGACAACTCTTCACAGCACAGAACAGCCTTCTTTCTCCTTATGGTGCTTTGAGGCCCAAAAGGGAGAAAGTATGGGTTGGTTCAGGGAAGATACAAGGAATGGGATTTGGAGAAGGGTTTGATGGAAACAGGCAGATGTTACAGTGGCAGCACAGGTGCTTTTTGAAATACCATTCTGTGCCTGCCAACCTCCAGATAGTTTTAGTGGTGCTTTGCATTAAAGAAGCAGGCTGACAGCAGCATAGATTACAGCTGTCAGAGATGACCCCTGTCTGTCTTATGCTGTAGGGCCTGTTGGAGGGTGATGCTACATCGAATCTCTGCTGGGAGCTTATGTCATTAAGTAGTATGCATAATACTAAGGAGGAAAAAAATACTGGTAAAAGGATTATATAGTTGCTTTTGTAGAATATAATATTGTAGAATATAAATTAATTTTGTAGAATACAATATTCGGCACTTATACACATAGATATGTTCACAGGTTAAATTATGCAGCATATTTTTAAGGCTATTTTGTTTCCATTGATTTTATTAAAAAGTCGGGATTATCTTTAAATCTTAGCACAGTCATCTCTCCAAGGATATATGAAGCACTTTCTTCTTGTTCAGCAACTCATCCACCACTACAACATAATTACTAATGAAGTTCGAGGAGAGTTTCTGTCAGATAGTAATAAGAAATATGAATTTAACCCCAATCAAAAGTTATAAAAGCAGAGGCTTCACCTTCCTCTGAAATTCACTAATATAGTAGATATGTCACCTAAATATGCTTAATTAAATAATGAGCTGTTTTACTGAAACCCTCATGAAAGAGCTAGCTAAGCACCAGATTTTTAAGAGCATTTAAGGACATGGAGATACAAACAAGCCTTTAGGGAGCATTTCTTTCAAATCATGTCATTCTCCATCAGATCAGTGGATGTCAGATTCTTTACAGCAGAAGCCATCATTTGGTGAGTTTTTAAGCACCTCCCTAGTAGCTTGCTTATGGGTCTCTTGGGTTGCTCCTGTGCTGAAATGGTGATACACACTCAGCAACAGAGCTGAGCTGACACACAGACTTTTGGGTAATTTGAATATTTGATTCTTTATCTCCTAATAATCAAAAACTCACACACTTCAGAGCCTTCTCAGCTGAGGTTTATATCTTCACAGAGGGTTTTGATATATAATACTCGGGTCAGGAACATTGGTCACCTTTGCATTTGAAAGGTTTTCAAAATGCAACTGGGGTTCCAGTATATTCATGTTTTCCTTGTTGGAAGGATCCTGTATTTTATATACAACACCCTGCAAGCTCAGTATATTCCCTTAAAACTATGTCAGTTTAGATGTGAGCAGAGCAGGCTGCAGCATATATTGCTCCTCCATCCCCCTCCCCAGCATTATTAATCTACATCTGGCTTTACTCAGAAAACTATGGGGAAAAAAAAAAAGTTGGCTATATGTCTGGACTTCAGCTGGTTTCATCACAAAAACTGGATTGGAAATGAACTGGAGTAATTTTGTGGATTACTTGGCCCTTTATAGGAAAAACATTCTTTGACAGGATGCTTGGAAAGTGGTTCAGAGCCTCTGCTGCACCTCCAGAAATAAATTCTACTGGATTTACAGCAACAGTGGCCCTAGCTGCCCCACTCAATATTTCATTCTGGTGAGTGCAATATGACTACATTCTCCAGTACCTATATAACTCTTACACATATGATGATGGGCACTCTCATGTCTGACCAAAGTGCTGGTACACCTTATTTTTAAAATGATTTTTCACTCTTGCAAAATTTCACAGGAAAAAAACAGTCTCTGGAAGAGGATATCTCATCACTGTGTTGAGGGTGATTTTGCCAGTTTTCAAGTACATTCAAGTGCAGACTCACAAAGGTCTTGATTTTCTGTGGAGTCATCATCTCTGGCTCAGATGCCACATCCCTGGGACAGCCTCAGAAATCTGAGTTGAAATCTTTTGAAAAGCACATTTATTAAAGAGAATTTATCAGGAAATATGATACTGCTTTAGGCAATATTCTCATTCCTTGTGAACTTGAATGCATGCCTCTGAAATGGGGGAGCCATGCTTTCTGTCCAGAAAGTTCCTGAAGACAACAAACACTCTCTGCAAAAGTATAGGGATTCCCACTACCATACAAACAGGTACAGTAATCCTTGTCTTTTCATTATTAGGTTGTTTTTAAACACACAATACTCCAAAATTCAGTCTGGAGCTAATAGATCAATAGTTAGCTGCTGTTTCTTTTTTTTTTTTTTAAGTTTCTAAAAAAGTCCATGATCATGTTTAAAACTATATTTTCAGACTTTAATGGCGTTTGTAATGCAGGGGTTTGTGCACTACTGGGACTAAAGCAAAACCTCTTCTTAGAAAAATCATCTGCTTTTACTGAGAATAGATACTTCAAATTGACTTTCAGACTGAAACATAAACTCCTCTAAATCAGGGTCATGTTTAACTGTAGGGCAGCTGAACTGCTTTTCTATTGCATATGGAGGGAGTATCTGGAGCTAAGCTTTTCTGGAAGCAATAATGTTTTTTTTTCCAGAACTATATTCAGTCCATGGGGAAATTTTTCAAATAATTCTAATCACTCAGATGAAATGTTGTCCATTTATCTGAGTAAATACACATTATGTGCAGCTGATGAAGGCTGTTAGAAATTGATATTAATTTAATTCTTTGTTTTTCTTGTGAAGCAATGCTTCTGTAAATGGTTCAGCTTCCATTATTTAGTTTAAATGCTGTTAGATGTTGCGTTAATTTAATACTAATGCTTTGGTTTGACTAATCAAAATACTACTGCTCCAATGTCAAATGTTAATGGCCAAAATGAAGGGCACATGTAAGTGGAATAACATAAAAAGCTTAAAATAATTTGGGGTTTGTGTAATTGACCTTATAATTTTTGTTTCATGAATCACTAAGTCAAACTTACCAAATGCATATTAATGGAAGTGATATTTATCACAAGAGAGCAGTAAAAAGGTGTTGTTTTAAGTATATATCCTTAAATAGCATTGTCTTATTCAAACAGCTCAGTTAAAATACCTCAGTATCCAAGAGAATTAGAGACAGCTACAACACCCTATTGCAATCACATTAGTTAAGGACGTTCTGCTAGCTTTCTCTTGGTGGCAAAAGGACGTGCACGTGGTTTATATTGGAGGCAGCAGTGCACTTTGTTAAAAAACTATATTTTGATCTGGTTTGGTAAAGGACAAATTATGCAAATAAATCTTGTTCAAAGCAAGCTGTTGACTTCTTCCCATTATTAAACTTCTGATATATTATTGCAAAATGCTAACGAGCTTTAACTGATGCATTCATTTGGAGCAAGAATACTCCAGTTTTTGCTTGAAATGACACTACATGGCCCATAGAGAAGAGTATACACCTTAAACAGTGGTGCCATTGCAACAGTCAAACTGGGAGACTGGACTTCCATTTAGAGAGGACTTTACACAGTACAGTGGGACATAAATTTTAGCAGAAAAGGATGACTCATCCCAATCTCTGACCCCATCAGTGTGTTTCTAAATACCTCAAACTCATTTTTAATTTTTTGTTTTCTAAGCATCCACAAACCTTGCACAATCCCCATAGTGTCACTCTACTACAAAGAAGCAAAAGTCTTTGGAATTAGTTTTGTATTAGCATGCTTGCATGGGCTTGCCCTTGAAGCAGAAAAGGCCCTGACAAATCAGAAATATATCACAGTGGATAGAGATTTCTCTCTCTTTCTCCCTCTCTCTCTCCCCACCATGGTTTCACACAGAAAGAGAAAGCATGTAAAAAGATCCTGAGCTGCATATTTCTTCTATCTGACTCAGACCTTACAGATCAAGTCAGAACAGGACAAGAGGTGATAATGTTAAGTCATTTTCTTCATAAAGAAAAAAAAAGGAAGATGTAAAGCAGATGGACACTTGTCTTACCTGACTCAGAGCAGCAGAAGTGTCTTGCTACTGATCTGGAATAGAGGAACAATTTACTGTTTCATAATAAAGGCAAAATATTGACTTGTTCTGCAAGACCTATTCCAGGAGTGAAACACTAGCAAATCCGTAGTCCCTATAGAAGCTGTAAGATCTGTTTAGGGATTCCTTCACTAAATTCAACACTATTTTATTTTTTTAAAGGGATAAGTCACAGTTCATATTATTATTTATAATGATAATAGTGACAGACTAGTGACCTATCACTAGTGGAGTTCTGCAGGGCTCCATCTTAGGCTCAGGGCTCTTCAAGATCTTCATGAATGACTTGGACAAAGGACTGGAAGAGATACTAAGCAAGTTTGCAGACAACAAAAAACTGGGAGGAGCTGTTGACTCCCACAAAGCCAGAGAGGCCCTGCAGAGAGACCTCGACAAATTAGAGGACTGGGCAATCACCAACCATAGGAACTTCAACAAGAGGAAGTGTCGGATTCTGCACCTTGGATGGGGTGTCCCTGGATGTATGTACAGACTGGGGAATGAGATGCTGGAAAGCAGTGCCATGGAAAGGGACCTGGAGGTCCTGGTCAATGGCAAGTTGAATATGAGTCAGCAGTGCCCTGGCAGCCAGGAGGGCCAACTGTGTCCTGGGGGGCATCAGGTAAAGCATCAAGCTGGTCAAGAGAGGTGATTGTCCTGCTCTGCTCTGCACTTGTGCAGCCTCACCTTGAATATTGTGTGCAGTTTTGTGCACCACAATATAGGAAAGATATTAATCTATTAGAGAGTGTCCAAAGGAAGGCAACAAAGACAGTGAAGGGCCTTGAGGGGAAGTCGTATGAGGAGTGGATAAGGTCACTTGGTCTGTTCAGCCTGAAGAAGAGCAGACTGAAGTTTTGTTAGGGGAGGTTTAGGTTGAATATTAGAAAAGAGTTCTTCACCCAGAGGGTGGTTGGGCACTGAAACAGGCTCCACAAGGCAGTGGTCAAAGCACCAAGCCTGAGAGAGTTCAAGAAGCATTTGGATTATACTCTCAGGCATATGGCATGACTCTTGGGGATGGTTCTGTGCAAGACCAAGGGTTGGACTTGATAATCCTTCTGGATCCCTTCCAACTCAGTATATTCTGTGATTCTGTGATTTTATTTATGCTGCAATTGATCCAGAAAGATAAAATAAAACAACCAGAAGAACTTCCACAAACTCGATATGGAAACATTTCCAGATTCACAATTATTTCAATTTGATGACATACTTTTTTTTATTATGTTTTCAATAACTGTTGAAAGTAATTCCTTATACCACTGAGAATGAATGCATATCCTCTGGAAGGCTGATCTCAGCTTACTGCTTTCATTTAAGGCTCAACTCATCTTTATACAGATCCAGAGACTTGGGATGTCTTTCAAGAGGCAATGAAATTTCTTTTCATATGCCTCTTACCTCCAAACAAGGATCAGGTTCAACACAGTGTTATATCATAATATATTTAGGGCTAGTTACATTAACAACTGCTCTCCAGATGTTTTTGGATCAAAGTAAATAGACTGTACATAGGTTTGAACTAGAAACCTGTTGTTATGAGCCAGTATGTTTGACAATCCCTATTCATAAATGTAGTGAAATTTGTTAGCCCTTTTTATCAGAATCAGAAGGTTGTAGTCTTTGCTTCCCCCTACCCAGCTTTGTTATTCTAGTAGTCAGAAACTTGTTTCTAGCCTAGATTTATTCATTACATGTGTGTAATTATTTCTTTTTATACCAACATTAACTGTTGTGTATGTGTTTCTTCTTTCTCACAAGTGTTATGTCCCTGAAGAATTCAGAAAGAGCAGTCATATCCATTCCTGGCTATTCTCTTGCTAAAGTTCAGAATTTTGCATTATGAAATTGCCTCGTCCTTCAGAAAATAAATGGAGTTTCCCTTGAAGTGCAGTGATAAGATAATGGATTTGTCAGTGTGTGATCATACCTATAACTCCATACAGGTTTACAGGGCTTCTCCTGAAGGTAACTTCTTACATCAGCACCAGGTAACCCAGGGGAATTTCAGAGTAGAGTGTAAGAACCAGGGTACAAATAACTCCCCTTGTTCAGTCTGTTGCTTTCACTAGCTAGTCATGGGTAGGGGCATTGACGAAATGTCAGCAGAGAATACCTGTAAAATCTTTTGCAAACAGAACAATGACTGTCTTTGTCAACTGCTTTTCTATTTTATTACTGATATATCTCATGAATAATTGATTTTAAGTTTTATTAACTCAACCCCTAGAACTTGACCTAATAATCTTAAAGCTAACATCTATGGAATACATTTAAGATGATTTTTTAATAGGGACAAAGCAAAATAGAAACTTACTTGCAAGTCAGTTTACAGCTGTTATAGCTCCAGAAGGAAAAATATATTAACCCCATACCAAAGAAAATGCTGATGTATATGCTACTTTTTATTTTTACTTTGTTTCCATAATTAATTTTAAAAAGTTTTGATTTAGTAGTAGTGTTTTGAGCTGGCTGCTAATAAATAATGTGGATAATTATTATATTGAAATAACTAAGTTTAATGTTAATTTTAGAACAAGTAATCCATCAGACTTGCAGTTTTCTTCTCCCCACTCCTTTCCTTCTACCTGCCCCCCTCCTTTCCCACTCAAATAGCCTTTAATGAGCTCTCGCCATCTGATGGCTGCAGGAGACTGATATCTCATTAATAAAATATTGTAACTAGTGTTGTAAGGAAGGCAGAGCAGATTAAAGCAAAAAGATTTGCAAAGACAAAAGAAGGTCTTGGACAACCATCCGTTTTGAATATACATGTTTAGAATTCGCAAGGGTAGCAGGAGCAAACTATGCGCCTACCTCTTATTATAATTTGTTCATTTACACTTTAATGAATAAATTATTATGCTGCATCAGTTCTGTTCTGCTGTCATGATAAAACTTGCAGTTATATAAACTGTAATCAGTTTCACTATGGGCATAAGGGAAAAATTGATTTTGAGATGACAACCACAAATGCTTCTTTTACATACAGATTGGTTTTGAGACTTTTCAAATTGTTTGTAGCAACATGCAAAAGGGAAAGTGCTTTAGGAGGTGTGTCTACAGCAATTATTACTGTGCTGAGAGCTTAAATGGGTGGTATGAATAGGCTGTGCCATCCATGTCTCACTTTCCTGAGCTATAGCACATATTTTTGTTCTTGTGATTTACTTTGCTGCTACTCTGTTTTGTCAGAAGAAAAAAATTATATCTACAAAGATAAAAAAGTGTAGTTCAGTATGATATCAGTTAGTTACAGCAAGCCTGAGATATTTTGCTAAATAGTCTTCATGCATTTTCTTTATACAGGTGCCACTTTCTCGAGAGTTTTTCAATGCCTATAAATAGAGACATCAAATATAATTTGTCCCCATTCTTGGGAATCTTTTAAGGCTTAATTTCTCAGGTCTTCAGTGAAAATAGAAAAATTATATTAAATCTCACTTTGTCTACCCCTTCATAGAACAGTTGCTGGCTTCCTTTTTCTATTGACAATTAAAGTTACTCAAAACAGGTGACCAGTTTGAAGGTTAACTTGAGAATATGATGAGGTAGGCCTCTAACATCCTACACATCACACACTGAAGTCTTTTACAAAGTGCTCATGCTTTTTTTTTTCCCCCTTCTCTCTAGGAAGAACTAAAACCTATCTAAGTCTGCACCTTTACCTTCACAAATTTATTGTGCTGACAGAACGATACGGCTTTCCTAGTGGCATAGGTACTAGTAGGTACTAGTAGGTTGTACACTAGTAGGTTGTACTACTAGTACACTGTAGGTACTAGTACCTACAGTGGCAAGAAATTGGATAAAAAAATGAAGATGGACAGTTTTTCCAGCTTCTTTTTTGGTAGGATAACATGGTATCCTTTCGGATCCAACTTTTTTTCAGCATCTACCTAACCTCTCTATATTTACAGTTCATCATGACCAGTAAGAGCTTCAGTGCCACAGCCAAGCAAGAGGTAGGACAAGAATGGGAAGCCTAAGTTCTCACACCAATGCAGCCCTCAGTGTTTTCCAAATAAGATGAATTTATCTTTAAAACCTCCCATGAAGTAATGTAACTCCCAGTCCCTACACAGATCTCAGAAACCAGGGACTTGTCTACAGCTTGCAATGATTAGGAAGAAGTAAGAAGGTAGAAATTTCTTACATACAGATCCTTCTCATTCACAGTCAGGAAAACTTAATTGACACTGAAATACAACTTTTGAAAGCGGCTTTACTGAACTGGGACTGTAAGTAGACTGAAACATTTCCTACATGCCATTTTTCATAAAGACTCAAACAAATCTAGCTCCTTATTTAGCTTTATCCTGTGATCAGAACAAATTATCATTCACAGTGTCAATTCATGGTAACAGAACCCACAAAGATTTAGAATTCAGGTAGTGGTAGTTCCACATCATGCAGCAAATGTTCTTTACTTAAATTCCATTTCCACGGCTAGTAACATTTCAGTGATTCAAATCATGTCAACTACTGCTGCAGTGGCCCTCTTGAGACAAGAGGGGTGTAATAAGGTTTTCAATTTGTCTGCACCAGTTTAGCTGAGTGGAAACATTAAGCAGAGCTTTCACATTTATAATGAATATGATTAAAGAACTTATTTGTAATAATGCATACTTGAAATATGAAAATAAGATTAGAAACAATGTTGTGGGCATTGAGCCATATTTGGGAAGAGTGCTGTATGTTTTATTAAGACCAGAAGGCTACCACTTACTTTTAAGTCTCTCAAGTATTTAATAATTTATTTTTCTGTGTAGATTGATTAACAGCTGGCAAGCACTTCCACATTTATTTCCAGACAAGACATATGCTGTCCAGTAGCAAATAATCTTTGCTTTTGTGGTTCAGTTCTTTCAAAGAACTTTTGGCCTTTGAGGGCCAAGAAAAGAAGAACTGTGGTGCCAGGCAGAATTAAATTGGTTTGCATATCTGCCAACTTGGCTGATCTTGGAAATTCGAAAAAGAAAAACTTGCAAAGCAATTGTCTTCATTTGAAATTTAAATCTGAAAGGTGATATGACATATATCTAAGGACACAGCATCAGTGCCTGAGGCACAAGATAGTTTTCCCTTTTGTTGGTTGTGCTTCATTAACCATACCCAAAGTATGTTAAAGAGTAATGGCAAAGCACAGATGATTAATCATTTGAATTATGAATGATCATTTGAATTATTATTTACATTAGTGAGGTATTTTGGCCACATGGACAAAATTCTGGGTTTAGCCACAGTCCTTCATTGGGGCTGCAGTGACTTGTCCTCACCTGCTTGGAGCATTTCTGTGAAGTTTTCTTCTCACTTCAGTTTTTCAGTACCAACACATCCCTGTGCCTTGGAAGCTTAATATTGAAGCAAAGTGGCATCAGAGGTCTAAAAGCATTAATACAAGGAGTAGTCAGAAGGCTGGACAATGACAATAGGAAAGGAAGACAAAAAGCATGGATTTGGTTTACTTTATTACCTCTTCAAGAACACTAATAAAAGGTATTTGGAAATACAAAGTATAACTTGCATTTATGCTACTTGTTCTAGAAATTACTCCAAATGCTTGCTTCAGAATATCACCTTTGCACGAATCCATAAAGGGAGTAACAAGAAACTGGTGTTTGGTTGCAATAACCTACTTTCCTTCTGTTCCCAGGCCTGGGAGAGGATACATTTAAATTTGATGAGGTGATGTAAATTGTGACATGTCCTTAGCATATCAGAGGAGGACTGAAATACTGTAGAATTTCTTAGTCCTATTTATTTTTGTCATTCTGGACAGGTTAACCCTTTAAAGTCATTTAAACCATCAACTATTACAGTTGTTGCTTTTCCCTCTCCCCCTTTCCTGAAAGATGTTGAATGTGGAATTCCACTTAAAACAAGAAAATAATCTTAATTAAGCTACAGAGTTATTACTTGGTAACTCACAACAACCTTAAGATATTTACCTAAATTCAGTTTATTAATGCAACAGAAGCCAAAACAAGAGATGGTCTGATTTTCTATGCACATGATAAAAAGGCAAATAAATAGAGACTGTATTCATTAAACATCCTCCTCCCTACCACCTAAACCTTAGTTGACTGTAGGGCCATATTTTTTTCCAGAGCTGGAACCACACAAAATTCAGATCCAAAACATCTACATGCTTTCCCAAAATTTCCATCTTCCCTTCCTGAGGGCATTAACTCCCATTACCTCCTGAGGTCCTTCCAGCCTCCAGGCAAGCATCTAAGCAAGTCAGGCAAAACCTCCCCATGCACCCTTCCCTCAGAAGATTCTTTACTGTGGGTCCTCTTCTGCCCACTCCCTCGTGCTAGGGTCCTAATCACGGACAGAACCAGACTCTGCAAGACAGACTCATTCTGCAGGAAACCTTTGCTTTTAGGGACATCACTTCTTCATACCACACTTTCAGCCCCATGTCACTGCATCCAATTTGCTATATCTATTAAGAAGGGAATAATCCATCAGTCATTAAAAAAAACTTCACATCAGAAGATACGCTTTACCAGGGAAGGTAATATTCCATGTACCGTAGACTTTCAAAACATTTTTTTCAACTTCTCCGGTAAGAGATTGAAATCTTTTTACTAAAGGACTGGGTTTTACCTAAATTGCATTAAGGTTAAAATCTAAAAGGCTTGCTTACTTTGAAATTATTTGAATTCCTCTTACTCCTCTCCCACCCCCCCACCCCCCCCAACTTTTTTAACCTTTAAATAATATCAAAACACAAACTGATAACTTATGTTTGTTTTGTGGTTTTTCAAAACTTACATTCATATAATAGCTTATATGCAATGTAAATATATTACTATTAGAAAAGCTTCTAGGGGGGTGCTTTTTTTTTTCTTTTTATAAGAACAGATGGATTGTGATGCATGTCAAAGGCAAGTGATTTCTGGGTGCTGAAAATCATTAGAACATAAGTACATCTACAGTCTGATCTAGATTTTGGGTTGTTTTGGCTTGGGTTTTTTGTTTTGTTCTGTTTTCCTAAGATATCAAAATTTGAAAAGGCTTCCTTTTTATCAAACATAGCATTCTATTTAAGCTGGAAAGAAACATTTGGATATTGGTAAAAGAAAATATAATTTTCACAAAGTTTAATAGTATTTCCTTTTATTGAAACCCAGAAGTTATGGCATATGGAAACCCCAGGCTCAGTTCCTTCTTCTGCCTGAGACATATCTACCATCTTCTACAAGAATATTCTAGTTCAAATTATTTTTGAGGGAGGAATGCATTCATCCTTGGCTCTCTTGCAAAACCAATCTGTGCTAATTGAGCTACGCTCTTCTATTTTTCCACTGCATGAACACTTAAGAGTTTAACAGAACTGACGGATCTCCAGCAGGAAAAAAACAAGATGACCCATACCAGACTACTTCATAACTGAAAACTGTAACTTTCAAATGACAAATGTAGCAATTTTTTCAAATGTCTGGGCTGAATTAGATAGTAGATACATTTCTCTGACATCCCAAAAATATTTCCTAAATTGCAGATTAAGGCTACTCTTAAATTTTAGGCTTGGAAGGAGGAGTGTCAGTCTTTTTCTACCATTATATTGAAAGTATTTTGCATTACTGGTCAGTAAAAGAGGGTAGTAGTGTAAAACAACTTACTCTTTCAACTTTATTTTGTTTCCCAGATGAGATGTTCTGGTAAATTTAATAATAATCTGAACACTCTTTTTTTTGTTGTTTTTTTTGCATAATTAAAACTGCCTTTCAGCAAGTGCTTTAATTGCCGAAATAAAAGTCATGCTTACTTCAGATTTTTTTTTTTTTCTCTTGTAGAGCAGGTCTTTCTATACAGTATTACTTTATATCAAATTTGTGAGAAACACTCGATAAAAAAAAATTGAGTCCATAGATGGAACATGCATGATCATTATCATTCAATGCCTATACCATCAAGGCAATATAGAAATTGTGTTACAGAATAAAATTACTCCCATATGACTTTCACAAATATGATAGAATACATGGAAAAATTCAAAAAAAGTAGAACCAATAATCACTAGAATGAAAAATAAATTAGTGATGTGTGTTTTCATATATGATCAATCTAATTTGACAAATACTAAAAAAATAAATTAAAAAGCTGTGGGACAAAAAACACCTGAATATTTGTTGGATAACATAAATGTATATGAAAAATGTGTGCAGGTTTTATTATTTCCATATAAACAATGACATCTCTTAGGCAATTCTGAACTCCTCATCTCCATGAGCAAGCTGCACCCTTTATATTTTCAAGTGCCCCCAAAGCATCTATTCTAGATAGTTCCTTGTGCATTAAACATCAGAGCTATTTTTACCTTACTGACTGGAACAGTATTGCACTAATGTTAAATATTTTCTCTGTAGACGCAAAAAAGAGGAAAAAGAGGAGAGAAAAAAGCCCTTTCATTAATTTCAATCAAACAGGTTTTCTAATTTATTAGATCTTTCCAGTTTTTATTATCTTGTATAATTTTACATCGAGTGAGCAAAGGTTTTTAATAACCTACCACAGTTTGAGTGTCATGTCTCCATCTGATGCTCAAAAAATATATGTGAGCAGAAAGCTCTTTGTCTCCAGTCGCCCTGGAGTTTACATGAAACTCACAAGGAAAATTAATGACAATCTATTTATTCATTGACAAAGAACTTATGGATCTGTCCACAATGAATAAAGATTGTCTTTGCATTACTCTACTTTGAAGATCAGATCAGGAAACATTTGTTCATGTCTATAGGGGGACATGAAATCAACAGGTCTGAAAAATCAAAAGGCAAAGCAAGTGCAAAAGGACAGATAATTGCTAGAGTATTTCTAAACCACATCTTTCAAGTTGTTTTTGTTTGTTTGTGGTTTTGCTTGGTTTTTTTGTTTATTATTTTAAATACATATACTACTGTGGTCAAAATTTGAATCCCAACACTTTTCTGTTTACAAAGCACAAACCTAGTTTCCAGCGCTGACATAGTAATCACAGTGGGCCAGGACCAAAAATCTGATTCACATTTTCAGCAAACTGGAATTTGAAAAAGGAGATCAGCTTTCCATGTATATAATAAATATTCCCCACAGCTGTCTGTGACACACAGCTGGCTTCAAAAGCTTCAATGAAGATCTTTTTTACTCTTTTAGATCTCACCTCCAGAAATTAATTCCTCCATAACTTTATGAAAATAAACCTACAAAAGTCAACAAGGCCACTTTGACTGAAAGTGCTGCCCAGTGGGATCAGGCCAATATATAGTAGTCCAATGCCCTCTGTGTTATATGCTTTGGTTAATTTTGTTTTGATCTGTACATGAGCAAACAGATGTATATCCAATTTGTTTGAAAGCCATGATAGCTCACTGAATGCCATAAAGTAAACCTGTTGAGTGATAACCAGAAGATATCCATGACAATATCCTCATTGCAAATAGCAGCATCTTTTATATTGAATGAAATAGAGTTAAACAAAATAACACATTAAAATATCCTAGGATAAAATCTACAATGCAGCAGTAAATCCCAGTGATTGTTTCCTCAAAATTACCTGAAGTTTCTAAGTAGAATGCAATTAAAAACATTGCCTCATATTTGTGTTTAATTTTATGCTGCATATTACAGTTCTCTAATAAGATTTATAAGTAAAGTTACAGAGTGTTCACTATTGCTGTGTTCCTCATTCTGTTTTTGGCCTTTGTTTTATTATATCTCCTCTGCAGAGTCAGGGAAAATTGCATCTGGGATGACTAAGAGAAATTTCAGGAAAAGAAATAGGAACTTCTGAAGATATGGGAGAATGAGGGCAAATTAGTCTTCAAACTTGAAAAAAAAATACCATGGAGAAGTTTAGCTTTCTTGGGATTTGTTTGTTTATAAAAAACAAGACCATGTATACTTATACAAGAGTCTCAACAACCTTACAGATGCTAGAAACTGAAATCTCTCCTATGTCACAGCATTTACATACTATTACGTGCTATGCTCTCAACTTCTAGAAAACTAGGAAAAAGTCAGGAAGTGTTGGAATTAGTTTTGTGAGAAGTTACTCAGCATTTTTCAAATTTCTGTCATATGAACATAGTTAAAAAAGGAGAAGTGAGAGTTTTGCATTTTATAAACTGGGTAGGTAGGGAATGCAAGATATGACTCTACAGTCTCTGTTCTAAAGAACATTCTGTATTGTTTGGGCAAGTTTTTAAGACTACCTGAGTCTCAACTCCCTTTCTGTAAAAAGATAGCTAGCAATGCTTCCTTTACATCTGTCCTTCTCTCTTTCTTGTCCACTTAGAACCCAAGCTTTTCAAATCAAGGAACATCTCTTACTGCAGTCTCTCGGGGTCCTTTTTGAAGGTTTCCAAAGCACTGATACCCACTCTATAGCAAATATACTGCCAAATGGAAACCAAAAGAATGAATGTAAGCACAAAGAATGCAGATCCTTTGATGACATCATTTGAGAAAACATTTCTGAAGAAGAGAAGCCAGTAAGAAATTATAAAGGAAGTAATAAATGAAGAAAAATGTTCTGAGGAAGCCCAGCAAGAATTAATGTTGAGGTAATATGAATGAATTAGAGAACTTTTTTTAATCCTCATTTCAGGGTCTATATAAAACTGATGAGCAAAAAATGAAGAAGAAAAAGAAGCTGAGATGTGATTAACATTTCTCAGTATCAACCTTTGTATTCTGATTGCCACACTATCGGAGGATAAAATTGCTATGTGACCTATTTGCAGGCAGATGATACAAGTAGCATGCTGAAGAGGCACAGTTCTTTCTAAATGAGCCCATCCATGTACTTATTCAGCTTCCCTTTAAAATACAGAGAAACCGAGGGAAAGCCTTTCATAACAGTCGCAATTAAAAAAAAAGAAACTAAACAACCAAAAAACACACACACACAAAAATATGATTGAATCAATTTTTGTTGCCCAATCAACACAATTTAATAAATTAATTCAAACCCAGTGAAGTACAGGGAAACACAGAGCAGTTTGCAAGTGCTCTTCCAACAGAGAATTTGTTTTGCATCTATGTAGTTTCAAACCTGTCCTCTGAGGTTTTGTTTAGGCCCCATAAAACATGCAAGCCTTGACTTAGACCCCTCTTCTCCTTCCCACTGTGCACTGACTACCAGATTACAGAAGCAATTCCCTTTTGTCTGAATCTGGGTTCTTTCTGTTGCTATTGATAGCATTTATTACTCAAACTGGCACAAAGACTAGTGAGCATTCAAAACACATAGGTTTACCCCAGTTCAACTAAAGGTAAAAGGTTAAGATGCTGCTCTAAGAAAAGTGTAGGAGAATCAAGTCACAGATAGGAAGATGGAGAACTCAATTTTCCCAAGTACTGGATTAGTGCACTAATTATAGAGCTCTTAGCCAAACTTCAATAGTAGTGCTCTGTCTAAAAGCGTAAGTGAAATGAGTATGCCATTCCTAGTGCACCTTGTACAGCTCTTACTCATGTCAATATTTATTAAGGAAAAGCTGAGCACACCAAATATGCTGTATCCCTCTGGATATAAAAGAAATGAGAATGCGAATCTAATTGAAGGATCTTAAAACAAAAGAGGTATTGATCTGCTCACTGATTTCAGGATGGTTATTTCCATATGCAAGGACTGATGATCCATAAGCATACAGCTAATTAGTAGAATCTCAGGCAGCTAGAATCTAGGTATGTGTTTTTTAAGAACATGGTATTGGCCTTACCTATAAATTTGACACAGTATCAGTTTAAGTGCCTTTATAAATCAGCATCTGCGGCAATGCAGCAGCATTTCCATCATCAGGTGATTTCCCTGTGATTCCCCTGGTGACAAACTTGTTTACTTTACGTCAATCCTCCAGTGCAGCATTGGTTCACTGCACCACTTGATCCAGGTACCATCTTCCAAAACAAGATCTGCATGTGCTGCTGCACTTTTTCACAGTTATCTTGTTCTTTTGTGAGGTAAACCCTAGATTTTTTATTATTTTTTTTTTTTTTGGGTGAAGATTTTTTCCTGAAGAAAATTATGGAGAACTCTTTTTATGACAAAACGTTTGTTACTAATAGGACTGTATTATCAACCCTAAAAGTATAAGGAATAAAATTATTACACAGGTCTTTTTCTATAACCAGCCCTAGTGAAAATGACATCTTTCCTCCTGAATTATTTCATCATGGAAGAATTCTCAGTTTAACCTGACTCTCAGCAGCTTGGGGAAATAACTCTTCATACTACTGTAGGCTGGTAATATATTTATAAGTATCTGTTATCTAGGCCTCTAAATTATCCTCAAGTGCCACTCATAAGGTTTTTCAGAATGGATTATTTATAGTTTTCCTGAAAGTAGAACCATAATCTTTATAATCTCTACTTCCACAACATTTCCATCAATGACAGATTTTGTATGTGAGAAAAACTAAACATCATATCTATAATATTTGTGAAGAATAACCAGATACAGAAGTTAAAGAACTGGGACAAGTCCAGACATTTCATTATTTTAAAAAATATGTAAATAATATACTTTAAAAAAAATACAGAAATAGCTAGGAAAATGTGCCTGGATCTGTACAAAAGCCTTAAAATAAAAATGTTTTCTAATGTTCCTAAATGACAGAAGGATGCTCTGCTATCATAGAACTGAATTACTTCCCCTTCCCTCCTTAGTGATAAGACTTCTGAGGAGAAAAATCTCTCTTCTTACTTGATCAGAAGTTGCTACTGTATTGTGGCTAAAGTGTATTGACTTCCACAAGACACCCTCTTACAATGAACTCTGCTCATATAAACAACGTTAGTTGATCCTCACAGAAGTTGTATTGAATTACATAGCAGAAAATTTTGTCTGCAGATTATTAAGGAAAGAGTGAGTTCAAGTGAAAGGACAGTCTGTGTAATTTATTTTTAATCCTTTTCAAGTAGCATCAGAAACCCAAGTAGCAGTGTGGATAATGAAGGGACATCACTAAGAAACGAGATTAAAGCAATTTGAAAAGAAAGAAACTGGGTTCAATAGGTAAACTGCAATACAATATTTATTATCATCTTGTGGGGACAGTAAAAAAAAAAAGGTGAAGGAAGTTAGTGTGAAAAAGCATTAGCTTACTTTCTTTTTATTGGTCTATTTGCATATACTCTATCATATTTAATTATAGGTTTGACATCATAGGTTGTTTCTCTCTCAGTTTATATTTTCCAAATCTAATAAGAAATCTATCAGTAAAGACATTAAAAGTTTTTGTCTGAAAATATACTCAGATCTGTTGGAACTATGAGTTAGCTGAAGCATATTTTGCTTGTTTCTCACTTTGATCACTGCAATGAATTTTAAGCCCATATTTTTCAAAAGAAAGAAAAAGGTCAACTGTAACATAATATTTCTTCTATATATAATTTCTTGTTTGCTTGTAGGAAATTTGTAATTGCTCTTTCCATAAAACTTTGAAGTACTTCAAAGTATCTTAAAGTGTCTTAAAACTCAGAACATTTTGACTGCAACATACCATCAAAGAACAGAGGCATGTAGTGTAATAAGATAAGAGAGATGATATGTCATATGTATTAAGTCCCGTAAAAGTTAATACTTAGCTATTGATGGAATATATCCTAATGGTGTTTTTTGTGCCAAAATGGTACTAAAAAAATCACATATTTTTTGATAACAGTGGGTAAAAAAGCAAATTGGTCTTTTAAAGAGGTAATAATTTTAGAAATGTTAAATTGTGTAAATATCTATGCATGTATTATATACGTATATGTCTGTATACCTAGCTATATATAAAGAGTTGTTGTACATAAATCAGCTGTCAATTGGGAAAATAAAATAAGGCTAATCTGTGCTTTCCACTTTTTCAGAAGATATTTGTGATATCTTTATGGCTTGCAGCTGAGCCTTACACGTTTCCAAGTAGGCTCAGTTTCAAAATTGCTTCAAAATGACAACTGGCTATTTAATTCTCTAACTTATCAAAAGCAGATGTTAATTTATGTCGAGAACAGAACAATCCATCAGAACAATGTCCTATGTGGTAAAAGCATAATACTTGCACAGGAATTACTGCACCTAGCTAATGGTTTATGACTGTGCAGGAAAAGATCTTAAATCTGGTTTGAAGAGATCAAACAGTAGAAATTTTGTCACAAGTTAATTTAGTGTTATATATAGCAATATATATATCACACTTATTCTGTTGGTATCATTTGTGTCTCTACAATTGAATAACCTGGTACTCAATAACTTCTTCCTACATGAATATATTTTCAACCCTCATTCTCTGAACCTCTTCTGTTTGTTTGTTTGTTTGTTTTCATAATAGAATGCATACTGAAAGGAACATGAACCTCAATCTGCAGCCTGGCATTGTGGTTTTCCTTCCCAAATAACAGAACAATAATAGTTAGTGGCCATAAAATTTTAGCTACATATTTCTTGCTACAGTTTTCTATTGTCTGTTGTAACATGAAGAGTATGAAGTCTGGATGGAATTGAAGTCTTGCAAATACACCTTGCATTTTATTCATGGTCTTAACAGTAAAAATAGACTGGATGCAAACCCCACTGAAATCTCTAGGAAATGTGGTTTTTTCTATTAACTTAAAATAAAAGATCTGAGAAGTGTTTTTTGAGAACTTATCCTGCGATAAGCTGACAGCTTCCATTTGTATTCACTTCACAAATAGAATACAAAAGGACACCTATTGGAGGCTGTTGGTGTCCAAAATTCGCTTTTATTGTAAGAAAACTGCCACAAAATACAATGCTATAAGGAGTATACAGAAATGTGATACACTTAAAACATTGAAAGAAATAAGTACTAAATGCAGGTTTCATTTTGCTTTTCAAAAAATACACACATGGCAGTTGTCAGAATGCTTCTTCACTGGCAGGTAGAGGAAATGAAGGGAAGATCTTGTGTATGTGTACAACTCCTTCATGCAAAGCTGAGTACTGATGTTTTTCATTACTCAGCAGTGCCTAAACCTTCAGAATTACACATAGTTTATCTTTAATACTTCAACAAGCCATGGTCTACTTCATTTGAATGTGTATCACTGCTGGCCCGTCTGCTGCTGCTTTCTTCATTTGATATAAATGCTTCAAGATGAAAAGCAGCCCAAAGATCTACGGAGATCCATTAAAAATACAATCTCATAAGAGGGTGTTTTAGTAAACCTTACTGCAGCTCAAGCTGAAAAGCACAATGCTACAAGCATAAAGGTGTTAATTACCGAGATTTAATGTGTAGAAATCAGCCTTTAAGCCAAGAAAACATGTATTCATCTGACAAGCTATAAGCTCATACAGTCATCGTTTCTATACATTTGTGTACGTAATTATGCAATGCATGTATGCAAATGCATAAAATTTGCTCACATGATCGCCTGTATGTTGTCCTGATTTGTAATTACAAAATTTTGCTCCTAAAAAGAGGTCTTTGCTGGCTTTATGGCCTTAATTTAAGAGTGTGATTCAGTGTTTTTAGTTCTTTGCTTTGTAAGGTGATTTAGTACTGCATTCAGAGGATTCTCACGTGAACGTATCCAGAATAAACACAAATTTATGCTATAAAATTTGTAGGAAAACAGGAAGTTTTATATACCTGTACAAGTATAAATAAGAATAGTTAAATTAAGATTAATATTTATAGTATTCCATAATATTTACTTCCATCATGGTGAAAGGAAATTTAAAGAAATGAAAGCCTAATTTCACCTGAACTATTTGCAAATGGTTTACATTTTTCTCAGATATTTATTAAAATGTTTTACAAAACAATTTCTTAAAATAATTGAGGTAGGTGGTTTAAATAGACATTGTAGTGAATAGTTCTCACTCGACATAATCAGAAAATTCACACACACAGAAGAAAACATAACTATGTTTTGAAACATAGTTATGTTGCTTTCCTATAGACATTTCTGGTATGGGACAGATTCTGGAGCTAAGTTAATTAGCTAGAATATTTATAGGAGCTGAACACATAATAAATTCAATAATAATTTTTGGTAATATTTTTTCAAAACAGAATATAGTCATTAAGTTCTACCTTGGCTTAATGGTGGTATATGCTTCTTCAGTTGCCACAGCTGTCTCCTAACTTCCAGAAACCCAGTGTGCCATAGGAGCACAGGAGGACACCAAAGCCTGATCAAACATATGCAAACTAAAAGGAGAGTTTCATATTATCTAATTTTAAGAAGTTAGTTTGTGCAAGTTAGAAAGCTTTTTTGTTGACTTACAACAGAACTCTTCAGAAGAGACTTTCCCATCTAGGACTTAATGCAGTGAACAAAGATGCAAGATTCTTCTCAGAAACACTTAAAGATCTATCTCTTTCCATCAGGTATGAAAGAGGCATAGCAAGATTACTATCTTAACTAGGACATATAGAAATTTCTTTCAAACTAGGCAGCATGGGCAACTCCTAACCTATACAATCATTTCTAGTACAGATGAAGAGGGAGCACTGAGAGGACAACAGCCATTTTTGAAGACTGAGACTGTTAAATTCATTATTATATCATGGATATGAAATCATAGCACAGTCCAGGAACCAGAACAGAATCTCTAATTTTCTCCATCCAGAAGCCCCAAGATTCTCCAGACCAGGGAAAAAACATGCAGAAATGTGAACTAAGGATGTGAGAAGGGAGAAGGCAAGGACATCTGTTTGGATTTTGGCAAGATCAAAAAGCAGAGAATGTGAATGCTGGGTATCTGAGAGATTCTTTGTGTAGCAAATAAACAGAGAATTTAGACGGACCTAACAAGAAAATATTTTGGAATTAAAAAGGCAAATTGGTGGTACTGTTAACAAAGGGGTTATGTATAGAAGCCTATTATATCTGTTTAGTACTACTTTAATTGGAAAACACCAGATATTTGGTTGGAAAACACTCAATTGCTCCCAAAAACTGAATGAAACTTGTGCTCTCAAAGTATTGCTAAATTACGATGAATCAGAGTGCAGTGAATTTAAAGTCACATATTCTCTCTGTAGACTGGTTGTATAGAAAATAATGTTATATTTATCGTATGTATGTTTTGACTAAACTGGTTCCTGTGAAGAAAATAAAATTTACAATCCCAGATTTTGATACTATATAGCATATAGTTAACTCTAATAAACTATCAGTCTTACTAAGTTGGTGATTGCTCATAATGACAATTCACTGATAAAATTCTGATGACTTCTTTTGAAACCCTATATAAATAAATTAATTTTGAGGGAAAATGTGTGAGAAGCAAATAAAAAACCAGGATTCTTGTAGCTTCAAATCCAGTGTCAGAAACATTTATCTTCTATCCTATCCCCAGATTCTTTTTTTACAACATAAAAACTACAAAGTAAGTTGTTAGCTTTTCTAGTCTAAGGGAGTTTAATGAGGGAAGCGGTAGACAGTAAAATATTTTATCTGAAAGATGTGTTATGCAATCAACCAGAACTTTTACATTTCTACGTTTCTAATGTTACAATTTCCTGTAAGGTAGGCTGCCACTTTCTTACGTTGCAAAGCTCTAAACAATAACTTTACAATTCCAGTGGTGACCATTGTGGTAATAGGAGCAGTGGGCATCACAGGTCATTGCCCTCTGTTTGTCTGTTCTGTAACTGAAAAGAAGAATCAGACAAATGTTAGGAGTGCTTCAGTAAATTTCAACAGTGCAGTAAATGTCTTGTTTCAGTAATAATATCTGTAAACTTAGATTTATCAGTCATTAAAGTGAGTAACACAAGAAAAACACTAAAACCTAAGCAAATAACTATGTTCTTAGTGAAGGAATGAATCTTCTTGCAGAAGAAAAATAGGATGCCATATTTCAGTGGCAGTATTTAATACTGAAGTCTAAAGCATCTATGTCTGTCAAAACTCGATTTTTTTATTTGTGCTTTTCTGTTCAAGGTGCCCTTTGTATTAAGTACAAAACTGCACATATGTGATACAAAGACTTGTCTCAGTTATCAAACAGTTTTAGAAAAGAAAAAGTGTCTGGATATGGAAAGCAAGGAGGAATTCCTTAGCACTTTCAAAGAGCTCTCAGAGATTTCAGAGGAAGATGGCATCACCAATAATGCCTAAATGAATTAACTGAATAAAAGGAAATAGCTAGGTCATTTTTAAAGGTACATTTAATGAAAATTTCTGAAATTAAATAAAAATAGAAGTTTCTAGGTTGCTTCTACCACATTTTCTCTGTAAAGAAAAAAATAATAATTTTATCAACAGTCATCAGGAAAAAGGCTATTTTTTCTTAGTGACGGTGTCTCCTTATGGAATGAAGAATATGAGAGAGATTTATTATAGTCAAGAGGAAATTGTTGGCAAATTTGGGAACAAAAGCTCACTTGTTTGTTACTACCTTAACTGAAACCAGTAGGATTTTCTCAACTGATTTTGATGTAAAAGGATTAAGACTTGAGTTTTATCAAGTTATTAAAATTTAGTAGATTGATTCTGAATTCTCTTATGAAAGTAGTGACCACATCTCTATGGGATTATGCAGAAGATGACCACCCAGTGCATATTTAAGACCAATAAACTGCTTTTGTTGATATTGTTTACCTTCATTGTTTATCCAGTGAGAAACCACACAAATGGGGGAAAAAACACAACAAAACCTGAATAGAAAGAAAGCCAATTTTCCCTCTTGTGTGTTTGCAGTCAAGTTTTTAAAGAATTGTGCATTTCAAGTACAGATTCAAAAAAACACTGCATTGTGATTCCAAGTAAAAATCAAGCTAACCTTTTCAATTTTAATTTCCTAAACTGAGAGAAGTGTAAATGCAATGAAGAACAAGTCTGAAATACACTGATATTACTGTCTATTTAAAACATCTTTTATGCTGTGCTATTATTTAAACAAGGATAAGAAGACAGTAAAATTATAAGTTCTCCAAACCATTCAGATCAAGGTTCAGTATTTAAGTGGCAAAAGATGTATTTTATGGCTTACACTATACATGGGAAAAGCATCTTATTGATTTTTTTTCAGCAACACATCCATTTGATAGCTGACTGCAGTTTCCAGGAAGTAGGCTCAGTCGACCAGGTTCTGCCTGTCCTTTCAGATTCTAATTAAAGCTCCCTTAAAAAGTATTATCTTCTCCCCAGACCACCCCACGCCCCACGCCTTCTGCCCCTTTAACAATATTAAACTTGATTATTCAGGCTAGAATACTCTTTGTAAGCTATAACTGAAGAGAAATCCTTGTTTTGGTTCTAGTGAAATTCTTCCTTCATTTTTCAAAATGACACTGTGGATCACTGATTTCACTGAGGACATCTAAGATCTCACTGCTCAGAGCAGGGACCTGGTCCACTGCAATCATAGAATAGAATCATTAAGGACGGAAAAGACCTCCAAGATCACTGACTCCAACATTTGACTGAACACCAGCATATCAAATATCTCATAGCACTAAGTGCCATGTCCAGTTGTTTCTTGAATACCTTCAGGGATGGAGACTCCACTACTCACTGGGCAACCCATTCTTAGGCTTAACCACCCTTTCAGTGAAAAAATTTCTCCTAATGTCCAACCTGAACCTGCCCTGGTACAGCTTGAGTCTGTTTTCTCTTGTCCTGTAAACAGTTTCCTGGGAGAAGAGACCTTCCACCATCTTACTACAACCTCCTTTCAGGTACCTGGAGGAAGTAGTAAGGTTTCCCCCGAGCCTCCTTTTCTCCAGGCTAAATAAGCCCAGATCCCTCAGCCACTTCTCATTGGGCTTACTCTCTAGATCCTTCATCAGCTTCAATGCCCTTCTCTGGACTTGCTCCAAGACTTCAATGTGTTTTTTAAAGTGAGGGGCCCAAAACTGGACACAAGTTTCAAAGTGTGGCCACGTACAGAGGAATGATCACTTACCTATTCCTTCTGGTCACACTATTTTAAATATAGGCCAGAATACCATTGGCTGCCTTAGTAACCTATGCACACTGCTGGCTCATGTTCAGTTTAATCAGCACCCCAGGTTCTTTTCTGACAGTCAACCACTCTTCCCAGTCTGTAGCATTGAGTGGGGTTCCTGGAAACCCAAGAGCAGGACCCGGCACCTGACCTTGTTGAACCTCATACCATTGGTCTCGACCTATCTCTCCAGCCTGTCCACATCCCCTTGTAGAATCTTCCCACGCTCCAACAGATCAACGCTCCTGTACAGTTTGGTGTCATCTGCAACTGACTGAGGGCACACTCGATCGCCTTGTCCTGATCGTCCCTGAAGGTATTAAAGAGGGTTGGCCCAAATGCTGAGCCCTGGGGTACACCACTAGTGACTGCCCATCAACTAGATGAGACACCATTCACCACCACTTTCCCGGCCTGGCCATTCAGCCAGTTTTTAACTCAGCGAGAAGTGCACCTGTCCAAAACGTGGGCCCTCAGTTTCTCCAGGAGAATGCTGTAGGAGACAGTATCAAAGGCTTTACTAAGGTCCAGGTAGAAAACACCCACAGCCTTTCCTTCATCCTCTCAGTGGGTCACCCTGTCATAAAAGGAGATCAGGTTGGTCAAGCAGGATTTGCCTTTCCTAAATTCATGCTGGCTGGGCCTGGTCCCCTGATTGTCCTGCATGTGCTGTGTGATGGCACTTCAGATAATTGGCTTCATAATGGCACTGAAATCAGGCTGACAGGCCTGTAGTTGCCTGGATCCTCCTTCTGGCACTTTCTGTAGATGGACATCACATTGGCTAACATCCAATCACCTGGAACCTGCCTGGTTAGTCAGGACTGCTGGTAAATGATAGAGAGGGGCTTGGTAAGCTCTTCTGCATGAGCAATGACAAAATGATGTATTTTGTATTATCATTATGTCTCATCTTGCCTTGAAATATGTCCAAATTTGTTGAAGCAACTAATCTTGAAAACAATCTTAGATTACATAGACATAGATTAAAAAATTCTTATATGATCCTTTCTTAAATAAACATCCCTTCAGCAAGCCAAGAGGTGGTACCTTCACTACCACAGACAGACACTTAAAACTGCTTCATCCCCAGGATCTGAGAGCTTACAGAACTTTCCTTAGAATTCCTCATTATAGCTTCTCTGTAACCATCTGGGAACTAGTCTCCCTGACATGAGGTCTGAGATCCTCCTCTTATGCTCTCATTGACAGTCTTGTGGATGTTTTCACTTGGAAAAGGAAGATATAAAGATAAATGTCATATATGCATAAGAGAAAAGATAGTGGCCCCACTCTAGAAAAATATCAGTATTGTGCAGCCCTATTTATTGCAGGCCATGGAGAAAGTATTGTGTATGGGGCAATGATTCCAGGAAAAAGAAAAAGGAAAATTATTTTCTGGGTAGCTAGTTCCGTGTTTGAGACAGATGAACACCATGGCTGGATCTTTTCATGACGGTATTGCCCTGGTGATGAGCAACTTACGTAAACAAAATATTTAAGAAATGCTTTTTTTGTTTTCTGGATTAGCTACTTTGGTTTTAGCACTGAGCATTGGTAACTGAAATGTGAAATGATTTTTCCTATCATATTATGGTTACTTGTAAAAGAAAAAGAATTGATAATAACTAGTGGTTTTGTTCCTTCTGATCTTCGATGTTTAAAGAACAGGTTTTAAACCAGTGATAGTTATCTATTTCACTCATTGCTAAGGAAACAGTTAACACCCTTAAATGGCAATTTGACACAGTCCAAGTAGGGTGCTCTGCACCTCTCCATTGACAAGCTTAGACTCCAGTGGAATCACAAACTTAGACTAAATACACAAGTGTTAGGTAGATATTATAATACAGACTAATTCAAGAGTGATTCATAAATTTGGGAAATCATTAGAATAAAATCATTACTCTAAACCCAATTTTTTTTGTAATAATGATGTCTGATTTTCTATATAAAAAGTATTTATTTACTCTAACAAAGACCCTGAAATGAAAAATACTTTGCAGTTTTTAAATAAGTAAGATACTGGGCTAGAATTATTACCACCTCCTGAAAAAATCTCAATGGAAATTTTATATTTGCCCATGAATTCTGTGAATAAATGAGAACCCTAATCACAGAAAATGTGAATCTTAATGGCTTGCAAGAAAAATGAGTATCTAATTGAAATTAAATAGTGTCCTGTAATGTTTAGGTATAGATAAGTATGGTTTTCTGTATATTTGAAAAAAACATGCTTACTGGATGTAATTTACTTTTTAAATTACTGGAATTCTTGTGTACTTTTTGGTGTGGAAGAAAAAGCTCCATCAGAGGAATGTGCCAAAAAAAAAAAAAAAAAAGTGCAACTGCTGAAATGTAATATTTGAAAATGTGTCTCTGACCCTGTGACTTCCCCATGCAGGTCCAGTGACTTTCTCTGAAGGTTTAGTGATTAGACCTGCAAAATTCGATGTGACTTTGTGATAAAATAAAAAAGCTCCTACCCAGCTAGTGGTAGAACAAAGCAAACAATATTTTTCTGATACGTGCTGCTGAGCAGGGTCACTATGCAGATTCTGCAAATAAACTTTTAAAATCATCTTTCAAAAGACACAAATGTCATCCCTAATTAAGAACTACCACAAACATTGTGGTAAATTAAGTTTTGCAATCAGCTAGATATTCAGTAATACAAAAACATGACAGGATTCCTATATATGCCCATCTGGGTGAGCTAATCAGTGACTTTCCCTTTCCTTACCCTGCTGAGATGGATGTCATCTGTTTCATTTGAACTCCTCTCTGACATATGTCTTTTGCTGGTTACCAGGCAACCAGCATCATCGAGAAAGCTAAACATGTGCATTGACTATTATTCACATCAATGCTTTATTTCAGAGTACCTCAAAACATCTTTGCCAATTCACAAGTTTGGTTTCCCAGACTGCGGTCCCTGAGGAATGGCTTCACATCGCTAAGGTCAAGAGGTAATGGGGATGCAGTTTCTTTGAGGAAACAAAATTCTCTGGAAAACATTATTGAAAATACAAATATAGATCTAGAATTCTGAGGTCTTGATTTGTTTGGGGTTTGGGTGGTTTCTTTGTTTGTTTTGTTTTGTTTTTGGTTTTTTTTTCCTAAATCCAACAAACAAACCCTTAAAACTTCACTATTCATTTATATATTTTCAGGAAATCTGTAATGAAGCAGCATAGCTGAAGTATATATAAAGATTTACACTTTTTCTCACAAGGATAATTAATTTTCTAATGGCTCTGTAGAGGTTGTGAGGGAAAAGTATGAAGAGTAGCATGAATATTTGGCTATTAAGAAATATATAAAAAGAGAGTGTGAGGTAATGAGCTGAATATATCATGACTTTTTTTCAGATGAAAGAATGGAAGCATAAATTAAATCAGCATACAGTTTAACAACATTCTAATATTCTTTTCTATAAATCCAGTGGCACATACTGAACATGACTCTGATGTTCTGGAGGTTTGTTTGGAAAAGTCTGTATAGAGGTCAAATGGCTCCCACTACAAAGCTTACCAATATTAATTACTGTTTATTTCTGATAGGCAATGGCTATCATTATGATAATTAGCACAAAAATTGACAAGGTTCTTGCTTCAGAAAGATTAAACAGTAAAACCACCAAAGCATACGCAGAGAAACATAAAAAGAGTTGCATAAAAAAATTAAATTAATAGGCATGGCACCTTGCCAATTTACACTTTCAATGGTCCAATGATTTTATGAAAGTGAGAAACAGAGTTTTAGACAAACCATAGTCCCTTGAAATGGAACAGCTGACAAATATACTAGCAATGAATTTTGATATATGTTCAGTCCTTTCTGATCTGAAGCCATTGGAGTAACGCTGCAACTTCATTCTCACTGTGTGAGTGGGTTCTGTTAATCATCTCATGAGAAGAGTAGTTTCATAGAATATTTACCATAAGAATTAAAACCTTTCTTAAATGAAAATATAATAATAATAATAATTGCTATCTCTACTTAGCTCTTATGAACCTCATCTGGAATGCTGTGTCTAGTTCTGGGCTCTCCAGTATGGACATAGAGATTCTGGAGTGAGTCCAGTGGAGGCCTAAGAAGATGATTGAGGGACTGAAGTGCCTCACTTCTGAGGAAAAGCTGAGGCAGCTGGGACTGTTTAGCCTGGAGAGGACTGAGAGGGGATCATATTAATGTATCTAAGTACCTGAAGGGAGGGTGTCAAGCAGATGGAGTCAGGCTCTTTTTGGTGGTGCTGAGTAATAGGACAAAAGGCAACGGGCACAAACTGATGTACAGGAAATTCCACCTGAATATGAAGAACTTCTTTACTGTGTACATCACTACACACTGGAACAGATTGCCCAGACATGACATGGAGTCTCCCTTTATGGAGATATTCAACAGACACAATCCTGAGCATGTGCCTCGATTGAGCAGAGAGCTTGGACTGTATGACCTTGAGTGGTCTCTTCTAACCTTACCCATTCTGTGATTCTGTGATTTATGTTTTAATTGCAATTTCTTTATGCTTATACCTGTATTTATGTTTCTATTGTATTATTTTTATATAAAAAGTCCATAATAAAGATTCCTTTGTTCTTTGCTTGTCATATGGCAGTACACAGTCCGGAAAATGACATAATTGTTTCAATTTTTCCTAAGTAACAATAAAATGAAGTGGAAATTGGAGATGTTTTCTCTCAGTTTTTTACTGTCAGACAGAGATAATCTGTAAAAACTATACAGTCTTATACTAACTTAGATCATATCAAATTGGAATAAAAGATGAAAGGATTCGGAAGTTTATTTACCAGTTGTGCCCCACACAAATGAGGATTTTGTCTTCCTGTAACTCTGGTTATATCATATGATGATTTCATTTTTTTTTTAACCTGGATCCTTTTATGAAGATGAGGTTAGTTACACTGGACAAACATTTCACTAGTAATAACTGTCTAAGACTTTGAAAATAAAAATGTCAGAGTATGAATAAGGATATTCCTTGGTAGAATCTGGGTCCAAATCTTATGGTTTTATACACACACACACACACACACATTCGCATATATATAAACATACTCATAAACATGTAGTCCTAGATAAATAAATTAACATACATTTGCCTCTGAATATAATAATTCTGTATGGAAATGCCATTAACTAAGTCATGGGCAGTAATTTTTGTCCTTTAATTATGGCCTTGGTTGTTCATTTCCTGTGAGCACAAAGTCACCACGTCTTCCAAAGAAGTTCAAAAGTTTAGAAATTGCAAGAATGCAAAATAAGCTCCAGAAGATAAAAGTATAAATAAATGCTTCAATTCAAGCCTGTATGACCATCAAAATCTTATTCTCAACATTCACATTTCATTGGAATACTGTACCACTTAAAAACATTGCTTTTCTGCAGAAGTTGATGAAACTAATTTGTGTAAAGATAAATTCTGGCAGAGAATTGACATTGGAGGATCTAGATGGGTCTTTTGAACCTGAGTTTTAATTTTGTGTATTTTTGTTTGATGCTAACAAGAAAATTTAATTCATGGGTTAAAAAATATTCAGCAGTCACATAACTTGTAATAGTTCACAGTGAGGAAACCAATATAAGATCATAACCAGGCTAGTAGGTGTCCTCAGTTTACCTAATTGTTAAAAATAATTCATTAGTGATCAATTTTGCCTGTTGTATTTGTGGAGACAGTTTAAACTTAACTTCCCCTGAGTCATACAGTTTTCAGAAGCTGTATCACGCAAATGTAGTTCTATATTTGTGAACATATCTGTTAATTTTTTTAAAATAATTTCCTGAAAAAAACCCTAATCTATAAAGATGGCCTCACAGATTGGGCATGGAAGTATTCCCAGTAGAAATGTTACAGAACACTAGGAAACAAACAAAGAAAACAAATCAATTCTAAAAATATAAAACATATTACCTTACTGTCAGTAGGAAAAAACAAACACAAAACCTAAAAATAAATGACCTGAGGAAAATATTTTTAAATAAAACCTAGATCTCTTCTTTCTCTGGCACCGAAGTCGGGCTCATAGTCCTGTAGTTCCCTGGATCCCCCTAGTGGCCCTTCCTGTACACAGCCACAGCACTTGCTGACTTCCAAGCAACTGGGGTCACCGTGATTAGCCAGGACTGATGACAAATGATAAAAAGGGGCTCAGTGAGCATTTCCGTCAGCTCCCTCAGTATCTTCAGGTGGATCCCACCCTGCCCCATAGACTTGCGTGTGTCCTAGTGGGTGTAGTAGGTCCATTTTCACCTGGAGTATGGTTTACACAGGTGATTGCTGATCAAAACTGGCCTTGAGACAATCCAAGACTTTGCCTTCTGCAGCTTTTGAAGCCTTCTGAATCTTATTCCGCAAATTAGCAAAAATGACCATTTAAATTAATTTTTGTCAGTCTTGTAATCCCTTTCACAACATCTATTGCTCCACTTGAAGTTGTGACTAGTATTTTAATCATTAATTCCATAAAGAAAAGGAAATGCATGCAGTAAAAATATATTTGATTCCAGAAGGTGCGGAGTGGCCCATTTCCTCTCTTTTCACATGCAGTCTCAAATAAGGGGTGGAAAGGAGTATCAGGTCACCAGTGTAGGCAGAATTTTGCAATGTAAACTACATTGCTGCATTTTTAATGAAAGACTGGAAATGATGGCCCAGCTGTTACCATAGTATAGCAACAGTTGTCAAGCCATGTTGGCAAACTGTGGGTATAGGTTGTATAAAATGTATAAATTATCCCAGCATTGTAATGGTGTTCCATAAATGACAGACCTGAATATACTGATGCAGTCAAGATTTTAGAAACTATCGGATGTATAAGGACACCAGCACGTTCACACCTGCCTTCTTGGAAATGCTTAGGAACAGATACTAAAGAGGCACATGATATTTGTCATGAATTCAGAAACCAACATGTTTTGCTTTGTTTATGAAATCCCCACTGAGTGCCCTTCTGTATTCTCACACAAAGACTCTCTGTTGAATATTTGTTCCTTAGCAAAATGCAGACTGGCTTTTCATGAGATCCTGATGGATTTGGAGGCTGGGTGACATCCTGTGAGTGAGGAGCCTGTTCTGGCCACTGTTTTCCAGTACCCAGCACTCCCAGCAGTGGGTTAAGCCAGCCCTGGTAAGGAGTCCTTTAATAGAGCAGAGAGGGTTCAGAGCTTTTTGCAGACCATCACTGCATAAATTATCAATCCTTAAAAGGAAGGCTTGAGAAATGAAGAGGTCCAGCACATCTGTACGTTCTCATTTGTTTCTTTCAGGCTATCTGGCACATACCAGTTCTGGTACAAGCAGCACGGGAGGAAATGAAAGGATTTGGGAATGGTTCAAAAGACAAATGGCACTTTTTTTTGTCAGCTAATTATTTTCATATAACATAAGGAAGGGGGAATCTTTCTCCTCTTTCACTAAAAATTACACAATTTATAATATCTCCCAGGGAAAACCAAGTAATTTTTGCCAATACTGTGAAACTAAGCCTTTAATCACTTAAGGTTCTTTTTAATGAGACTTTGCAATCTTTTAAAATTTCATAATAGATTTGAGAAAACAAACGTGCCTGTGCCTATTTTTTTTTCTTGAGGGAAATAAAGTTTCCAACAAATAGAAACTACCTAACTCTAAATTTATATTATATTGCAAAGTTGGAAATAATATCCTTTCTTTCAACAGCTGAACATACTCGTACAACTGAGTGTGAATATTATTTAGGAACATGACCCAACTTACCAAATTTTGCTTAAAAATAATTATTGTAAAAGAATAAAAAAGCTTCAGTTCTGTCAGTTCTGAGAGTGGTGGTAATAATATTTCACAGTAAAGAAGAAAAACAAATAAAATAATTAATTTTCCAAGCCCTTGATTTTAATGTAGAGAACATAAATGATAAATACTTCAAAAAGCATCTTTGTGAGTGATTTAATTGTTTAGCCATTGGCATGGCAATTCAATGGTAGTGACAGAAACTGCATTTAATTAACCCAGTCCAGCTCAGCCCACACTAAACAATCACTGGCTCAGTGAAAGAGTTACTTTAAGAAGACATATGTTTTTTCAGTTCCAAAGAAAATGAAAAGTGGATATCAAAATACTGATTTTCAAAGAATGTCAGAGCTAAAGCCTGTCTTCACTAGAGGGTTTTTTTATTCAAGTTGACTCTTAATTTCCTGCCATTAGTCTACATAGCAACATTATGTTCATTTGAACTCTCTGTATCAGGACGAAAACATGCTGTCCAGAACTTCTCACATGCAGATTTGAGTATTCAAATTTATGTTAACTCAATTTTAATTAAACTCAACTATTTTTTTATTTTTTAATTTGGTAGCAATCAAAGACCAGACCACATCAGAGAGAAATGGCTGGTGTATCTTGCAACTCTGTACATTGACAAGCCATTATTTCAAGAAGGCAAATGCCTTTCAGCTGAGATGAACTACCACACCAGTCACATGTGGTTGAAACTTAAATGTATTTGGGTAATTAAAAAAAGGGAAATACCAGTAAAAATACACTTGGAAATCTAGACCTTCTTTTAAACCTCCTCTTTAACGGATTTTAGAGATTCAGAACATACAATGTATTCTCTTAATTCTCCTGAACTAGCCAGGGACTTGGCCAAGAAAAATGTCCCAAAACCTGTGAACTATTAATGTCATATATCATAGACTAAGTGTACAAATAATCTGTATATAGGGATGATCTCTAATTTATGATATGCTTTTCAAAATATACCACCATACACCAAACTACAATTTCTATCTTCCTATTTATTTTCAATTTTAGTTTCAAAGAAGTAGTGCTTATCTGTTTACAATTTTCTGACTTTCAAAGCTCTTCACAGAAAATCCCCAATACAGCAATTAAAAAAAGGCACTGACTACAGATTTCCTTTTCTTCAAATGCTTTCACAGATCCTAAAGGATGCTAACAGTGAAAAGTGAGTTAAAGATATCTTTGAATAAATGTACCCAATGTCCTATTTCTTGCTGAATTCTCCGACTATTATGTTCAGTCAAGATGAATGAATATTCCTTTTTCCTGCAAGCCACAGTCATCTTCATAAGGTTTCTTTTTGTAGTCAGAAACATTTATCTTCATCACATTAATGATGAATGACACTTCTTGCTGCACTGTATGAATTAGACATTATCTCATTCTTGATATAAATTGGACAGTTCAGGTCTTTTCTCTTGGCTTTGGGGAATAAAATAGAGGCAGAAAGAGAAAACAGAGGGCAGAGATAATTCACAACATTTTCAAACACATAATATGTGAATTTGTAATTTACACTAGAATCTGAATGGGAATGATTTGATAGAGTATTATTATCAGCATTAATTTCTCCCTTATATGTATTAAAAAATCATCATTTCATATAGAAAACAATTGCCTTTGAAGCAGTCAGCTGTTATCTCTATGAAACTACTTTTATTCTTGGAAATAAAACATCTATGTATCATTGCTTTCAGATAAAAAATATAGAGAACATTTTGAAAACATTTTCTTCGTAATGTTCATCGCTGAAGTCTAAAATTAAGAGATGTTTCAGTAGCCTTCATAAGTGAGTCCAAAATATTTCTGGTGCAATAAAGAATAAAGTTTTGTGGGAAGGTGGCACTGCAGAAAATGAAAAGGTATGTCCATTTTTCTATTATTCCTATTATTGCATTTTTTGCCTTTAATGGGAAAACTTACACTAAAAATGTTACTAGAACACAAAAGATTCAATTTTGATTTTTGCAGCCAGCAGAGCATTGTAGGTGAACGACATGTTATGCTGGAAACCTCACGTGGAATATCCACAGTCCTTGGCACATCCTGTAAGTGAAATAATAAGCTTTCACATGGCTCAGTTTTCTGAGCTTAGAAAAATCTCTCCAACTGTAGACAACATATTTCTGATCACCTCTTCTATGACTACATGTCTGTTCTATAATCTCACCCAATTTAAGAGGCATTGGGTCAACGCTGGAACTCATACTGTTGTATGAATGTTTAATTTGTTGTACTATGCTTAATTTCTCCTATTGTCATGATCTTGAGAACCTCTGAATCTGATGTCTTCCATTTAACATCCATACTAGTCAGTCTCCAGAAGACATTGGACTCTACCAGATTAACCTTAATGTAATCTACAGTTTCAAGATCAGGAATCCATGCAATGCTAATGATACTTTTAGAAAGGTCAAACACTAAAAATGAGATTTACAGAAGCCAGCAAGCTGGGAATGAACTCAACAATGTGCACTGGAAATGGGTATGACTAACACTCTTTTGCAGGGAGAATTTAATGATGGTCTGGAAGAAAACATCTACCTCACTTTAAGATTCTGAACTATGGACTTCATTCTTTGTATTCAGGCATGCAAATTGATAAACTCACTCTGAAACTTCTTTCTATGCAGCAATTCTGCACCAAGAGAACTGATAACTTACGTGGGAAAAACCTAGTTGAAAGCTGCCCTCCTCTTATATTTGCCGTACATAGCTACATTTAGGTATTTCCATCCAGATCTCTGATTTGGTATACTCCAGATTTAGGGATTTGGGTCTCTTTCACAACCTTACTTTTAATACAATTCATCTGAACATTGTTCACTGGAACTGGGATAAATGGTGGGTTTTATTGTGGTTTTTTTTGTTGTTGTTTGTTTTGTTTTGTTTTTTGTTTGTTTGGTTTTTGCAAGGTAATTAATGATTTTCTAGATAAATATGTAATCTTTTTCTTTCTTTGAAAAAAGAAACCAGATTAAAGCATATGTTCCTGTAAAAAAGTTCAGGAAATATTCAACAGATAGCCAAAAGGACACTGATTAAGGAAATGCAATGGAAGAGGGGTGTTTAATTGCTCAGCTTCATCAAGCTGTGGCTGTTCACATACTTAGCAATAAAAATTTAAGCACCCTAAAAAGTTGACCAGCTTGACAGCATTGAGAACTACTCTTGGACTTTAATTTTTAAAGCAGAATGGATATACCTAAATCCATTTGTGGATCTTGCCCTTTGCCATTCATTCTGGCTTCCAGTAGCTGAACTCACAACAAAGTATAGATTGATTTATGAAATCATTGGAAACCTCAAACTAGACCTGGGATCTGGACACTGAGATTAACAGCCCGTCACACATTAGCCCATCCCTTCTTGCTATCAGTGCAACTGTCACCCTTCAAGATGGAGGACCTGTATGCCTTCTGTGACATCCAGGGTATGTTTTTACAGTGCATTTAAAGCTACAGTCCTCTTGCGATTCCTATGCAATCTTCTTACCAAAAACCCAACAGTAGCTTTTCCTCACATACAGTGACAGAAAGATCCAGTTATAAGTTGCTCCATGAGACTCATGGCATTTTTTAATTGTTGCAAAAAATTGAGTAGAAAAAAATTCCTAATCACATTGCATTTTGTACATCATGGCAGTTTCCCATGCTCAAAATTGAAGAGACAATGTTTTTATAGAGATATATTTTGTTTTCATAAACTTCTGTAAACACTAACTGCATAAATCCCTCATAAGCAAATATGAAATAAGCTTATCTTCCAGCTTATAGGAGAGGAGCTTAATATTCACTTCTTTCAGATAAGTAGTTTTGGAATTGCACTGGGTAAACATTTCAAAAGCAATTAAAAAAGTAATCCTTGATTTTCGATAAAGAACTTGAACATCCAAGACCTATGAGCATATAAAAAATGTTTTTAATTGAAGAGCATTTTAATGTTTATAACTACATGCAACCTATCTGAAAAACAAGTAAAAGATTATTAAACAGTGAGAGTGGGCATTTGCTTTACACTTGCTTTAAAAACTTCTTTATTTACATAGATGTGAAAATGGCCATTTTTTTACAGGTTCAGTGTGAGCAGCATTAATTTTGTTTTGCAAACAAAAATAACCCTGAAAATACATAGATGGGAATCGAGAACTGAATATGAAATAAACATCTGGATTCATACAACAATTCCATGGTAGCAGGTCCTAATGTATAAGTAAAACATGATTATAGTTAAGAAAACAAGGACTGGTTTTATTTTATTGGTACTCAAGATTTAGTGAACAAGCACAATGTCTGAAAAGAAGGAAAAGAAACGTAGCATTAGACAAGGATGAATATAAAATTTTTGGCATAGTCCTTAATTGTATCACAAATGACAAGAAGTAAGTGGGCAAAATAGGAAGGGGGAAAAAAAGGAAAAAATACAATTTTTTTTTCCCTTATATACCCTCTATTTGAGGTCATCCAGTGGGATGAAAATTATTTTGTAAGGTACCATATAAATAGACAGAGAAGCACTGCTACTCAGCAAAGAAAGATAAGACAATGCAGAAATTTATACAGTATTTGAGGGAGTTAAAATTAGTTGATTTTTCTTGAGTAGATAAAATAAAGGTATCCCCAGCATTTTAGAGCACACATTATCTGATTGAAAAAGCACACAGTGTTTAATTAAAAAAATATCTGAAGCTGATTGGTTACATTTTGTTTATGAGGAGCAAAAAGAAGATTAGTGAAAATGTGAGGCTGCTGCTGAACCAAATCAGTGATGGAAGACATAGAAAAGTGGAATGTTTTCTTTGCCTCAGTCTTTACTGCTGAAGCCAGCTCTCAGTTATCACAGACATTAGAGAGGTAAGAGAGGAAGGCTGGAGAAAGGAGAGCTTCACCTTGATTGTAGAGGGTTGGGTTAGAGATCAGCTAGGCAGACAACACCCAGAGATCCATGGGCATGCACCCATGGGTGCTGACAGAGCTACCAGAGTTGTCAGCATGGATGCATTAAAGACCAACAGTTATGGCCTGTGTGAAGTGTACTTCAGCAAAAGACAGAACAAGAAAAAAGGAAACCCATCAAGCTCCTAAATATCAAGGAAAGCACTAAGGAACTTTATATTCAAGCATGGAAAAAAATTAGCTAATACAATTATTTAATTATCATTCAGTTGTGGTTTAACCATAAGAGCAAGCAGAGGTGAAACAGTGTACAGCCATGCTGCTTAGCCCATAGTAAATTCTTGATTTTTCAGGTTTTATATGCAAGTACTCAATTTCTTGCATTTTGATGGATCAAGCAATCAGAGCCATCATAGTATATGGAAAGACAAAGGGGAAATCTGGCTCTTTTTCCCACTTATTGACAAAAGAAGTTACAGTACTGTGAGCAGGAGGGAATATTAAGGTTATGGCTAGGATGAACCATCATTAGATTATCAGTATTAAAAGTAGGAATGGAGAGAAGAAAAGAAATTGATATTCACAGCTGCATCAAAGTTATTGTATTTCATACATTTGTACTTAGCATTCATGCATTTGTGCATGCCTAAAGGAAAAGTTATGACTTCAACGTTTTTCCAATGTATAATATAATATCAATTTAGATATGATATGATTATAGCAATATGTTTCTTGTAGTACTGGGTAATACTTGAAGAAATTGCAGAGCTTCAGGAGGGAAAAAGTTCTGTCAAAACTGCCCTTTTCTTCCCAGATGAGTCAGTCACATAAAATACCCCAAAATGTTGTGGGCTTTTTTAATATTTCAGTGGAAAAATCCCATATCACTAATGTTTCATGCAGAGAGCTCAATACATGCATTTTATATCTAACTCATGTTTACACACACAGGAGCAAAAAAAAAGGCACAGAAACCCATTTACTTGGTCCAAGTATTTTGCCTCCTTTCCAGTCTCCGCAAAGGAAAAGATAACATGAAAACAGTACTTTTTTTTAATTTTCTAATTAAGCTGAAAATGGGGAGTTAATTTACATGTGCTGAGGAAGATGACGCTCCTCTATAGAGGCAAAAAAGACTTCTTTAGCAGCTTGTAAAAAGATGGACTCAGTATAACTAGGGGAGTAACAAGATATTAGAACCTAAAATGACAGATGAAACCAACTTCAATGAAAGTACACAGTTATTCAGCAGGATTAGTGCAAGGCGTGATGCAAGAAGAGCATTGCATTTGGTATTCCATCTGAAATAAAAGCATTAGCTAGATTTTTTTCTCTGAGGTTTTAAGGAAAAAAAGGATTCTAAGGAGAGAAATGAGTAAAGAGAATACTCTTTATGTGTCTTATGTTAAATAAAGAACACAGAGAAAAAAATTGTTCTTATACCAGCATGTTTTTTTCTGATTAACAAAGGATTTCGCTTTATATCAATGAAGTGTAAAAATTTCTAACCTGTTTTTCTAGATAAATGGCAAAGTAAAAATTATATTTTCCACTCAAATGTTTAGTTTCCTTCTCTTGTTTGAGAAATTTCATTAGCCATAAGAAATGGAGATTAAATATTGTCTTGGAGCAGAAGATAAGGCTGCAAGATGATCAACTACTTCCACAACAAGAACAAAAATAAAATATCGCTGGCTACATGGTCAATCCAGTCCATTCTCTCTCACACCTGCCCAGTCCAGCTTCACTCTCCCATTCAAAAGAAATCTGAGATTATGTATGGTTAAAAAAGCACATAAGGAAACATAAATTAAGATAAAGGAAAAATTATTTATTTGGTCTAGCAGAAAGCCTTATTTCCTCCTTCTGCCCCAGCACTATGATACATCCATGACAAAAGGGAAGAAAACACCTAAGGAACAAATGATGAGAGTAAAAGTAGCACAATACTCCTCAGTTCTTAGGCTCTCAGATGTGGCAAGGGATTTGAGAAAATGCTTCAAATCCTTAGACTGAAAACCTATAGTCCACCACTACTGTATCTGAAAACAGGTAATAATAACCTCCCAAGGTAACCAGACCTTATATTTTCTTAAACGGTAGAATTATACTTCGAGCAGTAAAGCAGTGATACACTTGTACTTGATATGTTTGGTATGACACATAAAGATAAAACTAAATACAGAGATTATGTGTTCCAGTATGCAATTATTCATATTAAAAGCAATAAATCAAAACATTACCATACCAGGTAAGAGTTTTCACCACAATTGTCTGTAGCTGACAAAATTATAAACTTCCTTAGCAGTGTGTGCACTGAAAAACAGAAATGTTGTGGCTCCCCTCTAAACACTGAGTATAAGATACTTCAAAATAATGAATGTGGATAAAGTTACCTAAACTAATTGTTATTAAAATTTACTTGCTTCTAAACTTATAAAATCTTATTAGAAGGTGGGAATCCTGCCATATTTTGAGATATGACTTACTAAATACCTTGCTATTGTTAAACTGTGCCACATTATCTGCATGCTCATTACAAAATCCCTTTTAAGTCAGAATAAGAATAATGAAGCTTTTTTTTTGTATGAAAGAACGAAGACAAATAGATCCACAATTGTTTGCAAATTTCCTTCTGATTTACCTCAAGAATTTTGATGATCTTCAAAGAACATTTCTGTCAAGACAGGAGTGTGTAATTGCAATTAAATCCTGCAATATGCTGAGGTTGAGAATATAAACCTTGAATACAAGACACAGCTGTCGTAAAAGATTTAATTCCTTGTAACCCATTGGCATCCCTAGTCAGCACCACTGTTTACACTGAGATATTTGGTAAATCGATGGTGAATAAGGGAAGTAGGACTGATGGAAAAAAGATACAAAACTGAAATAGCTACAAGATTGTCACTGAGCTCTGACTAAAGAGACGAAGAACATGGAATACCACATACTTTGTGAAAAGATATGCTACCATAGTTCACTGGTATTTCTTCAGATCTCCCACTGAATCAAAATGAAGAAGAACTAGCTTGGCTTTTAGCTTTATTAAACACTTAAGAACAACTTCTGGCATATAGATTGCAAAGAATTTCTTCCAGCAGTTAACAATGAATTAAAGTATTGTTGTGTTCTTTAACTCAAATTTGCAGCACTCTAGCCACCTTAGAATATAACCTTTCCTGAATACTTAGCTGTTTCAAAAAATGTTTGGGAAAAATAGTCACAATGTCATAATTATATTTTTTAACACTTTTTAAATGTTGACCTGTCAAAACATTATTTGTCAAGAGAAGAGGTGCTCCATCAACAAGAAAAGTGTATTAGAAATATGCTTCCATGGACCAAAAAGGGGAGAGAAGAGAAAAATACTTATTTTCCCCATTGTTTTTATGCATTGTTTTAAATACAGGGGAGTTTATTATTTTACCCCAAGTTGGAAAAAAACTAGTTTGGTAAGCCCTGATTAAACCACTCTCCAATAATTCTTTAAATGAAAGTTCTTCAGGTCCTGTCTTTGGTCTCAGAAATTAAGTTAGGCAAGCCTATAAAACTTCGACTTTTGTTGTCTGACACTTTGGTTTCTTGAGCTGGAAAAGAACTTTTTTTCAGATAATCAATTAAGTATCATTAACTTATTTTACTGAAATTCTGATTTCAGCATGTCTTTTTTTCCCATTGATTATCAAAAATGTTGTCATGCACTGATGTTTGAGTTCAAGTTTAAAATGAAGAAATCTTTTTTAAGTGCCCGTGCTTGAGACTGGGAACTCTCATCATAGCTGTTGCAAAGAGGTATTCTGTTTGGGAGACTAATTTTAGATAGGCTGTCTCTTTTCCATTAGACAATGCTAGGCTGCTTGTTTATACATGCACTTAGTTGTCTAAGGCTGGATGGAATAGGTCTTAACATATACATCTGTTCTTTGTGTGAATAAAGAGCACATTTGGAAAAACAACATGTAGAAAGTTCCACTGACCACACTAAGTAACCCTACCTTTCAGCAGTCAGGGATTTGGAAGTCAGACCTTGGCCCTCCTATTATGGGTAAATGATGAGGAATTCAATAACTTCAAACAAAGTGCCAGCTGATGTTACTTCTATTACTGTTCTACAAAGCCGTGCCCTGCACAGTCACAGTTCAGCCAGCTCAACAGATATACTTAGTTTTGAATTTACCTTTGAGCTGAGACACTACATGCAGTAGAGAGTAACACTAGGCAGGACTTGAAGAGAAAAATGTTTGAGTACTGTTAGGTAAAAGTAAAATAATCAACTTGAGATACATAATAGTGAATAGGTTATGCTATTGAGGAATGAGCAGCTCAGGATATATAATAACTCAAAGATAGTTGTACACTAACATAGCTATTTCACCCTTTTCTCTCACTACACTCAGATCATCTGAGGAGGTTCAGTAATAACAACGTAGAAAATTCTGACTATTCTCCATGTGGCTTATGATAAGTGTGGTTTTTCACCTTGTACATGAAAAGAGGCTCATTACCATTCCTTGTCATGTAATATACTATTATATACTATGTAGGATATAATAATGAAAATGCTATTGGAATCAAAAGGAATGCTAAGGGAATAATAAATGTAAATAAAATATATGCAAACTTTTTTTTAACAGAAAAGTGTGTACTCCTTTTATTTTGACTTATAGACATTTGTGCAATGCATTCTTGTGGAACATGAGTTTGAAAGTTTTGCATTCACATGTGTGAATGGCAAAATCATTCTTCTCCTGTAAGCAAAGAATATTTAATCCTGTTCTTGTTGCTGTGTCTTAACCACCATTATCTTTCTAATAAGTGAAAAACAATATCATACCGCTTGTCCCCTGAAGACTACTTGTTCCCATTACCTAACTCAAAACCCTTTGGGTGCCAAAAGATATATTAATGAAAATGCCCTTTCCAGGGAAATCTTACTCTGCTTGCAGATATTCCAGGAGCACAAAGAGTTTCTAAATTTATCAGATGAATTACTCATTATGATTTATTATTAATATCCCTTTCTAATATTAGCTATTGTTATTATTATTATCATCATCATCATCAACAACAACACATCATTACTGTTTTCATTGCTCTTACGCCCAAGCTTTCACTGCTGGATGTCAGGTCCATATATTTTTTGGTGAACTGATTAAAGAGATAATTAAATTTCTTCTGAAAAAAAAATCTTCCTGTTCCCTAAAACAGACACGTTCATCAAGACATGCTAGAAACCCTGCTACTGCTGATAATATACTGTCAAAGAAGACCAAAAGGAAAAAGATGATTTGATTATTTGCTTGAAGATCCTACCTCACTGAGTACTATAAGGTATTAAGTAAGTTTCTGTATGTTGGATTCTGGAATACAGAAAAGCAGGCAGTTTTCAAGGTGACTACCAGAGAATAATAACAGCTTATCCAGTTTTAAAAGTCCTGAGGAAAATAAAAAAAGCCCCTGCAAGAACAACACTCTGCTAAAACACCTCAGGTTTCTTGGAAGTTTGACTGTAATGTTTTACATTCTCTTTACTTAAATTACTTGAGCTCAAAACATAGAGTCATATTAGCATGTTTGTGTTAGGAAAAAAAAAGATAAGTTGGAAGTATTTCAGTAAAACTTACAGTATTGATTAGATAGAATGCAAAGCTGAATAGAGATTTATTCTGGTCAAAATGCTGTAATCTTATTTTAACTGGGAAAAGAGCAGAATGCAGATGAGCAGCATAGCAAGTTCTTAGTGAGAGATATAGGTAACTCCTGCTGGGCAAAGCAGAGAATTTTTTTAATTGTCTTAATCTTTCATATAATACATGTATGTCCTGTTAGCTAAAGTTAACTAAAGAGCGCTCTCTACCACTCTAATTTAGCTACCTCCATCCATGCAGTCAAGGAGCTTGTCAGTCCATTCCCTGCATCCAGTCAGAACAGTTTGTCCTCTCGTTGAACTAATTTCCAAATCCTTTCCTGCATGAGAGGACTCTTCAGTGTGCACATGCATAAGGAGGTCTGTATGCTGCTTGCCAGCAATAGGAATCAAACCAGAAGGTCTCTCTGTCTGTTTTCTCTCTGTTTCTGGTAGCAGCAACTACAAAGTCCAATGAACCTATATACTGAGTTGGGGCGTGTGCACCAGCATATGATTGCTGGTGAAAATCAAGCTGACCTATCTGACAAGTAGGATAAAAGGTTTGGGAGCCAGATATTGGAATGATCATAAATCTGAGCCTACACTGAAAAAAGAAAAAGATCAGCAAACTGGCTACTGGAGAGGGCAGGAAACCTGGGCCAGCTAATGGAGAGGCCATAGAGATAGAGGTCATCTAGGAGTAAGCATATATTTCTCACCCAACCACCAGCAAGACTTCTTTGTAAATGTAAGTTCCTGTATGTGAGGAGATGAGAGGATGTAATAACAGATTGGGTAACTGTAGCAATCTATAGTGTATGTGAGCCTGTGCATGTGTATGTGTAACCCTGTGTGTGTGTGTAGGTCTGAGCTTTTAGCAACAGCTGAGGGGCTTTGGGTTTCAGTGGTTAGCATGTCCAGATGACAGCAGCTGGGGAAACAATGGGGACCCAGGAGCCATCTACTGTACTCAGCAACTGAGGACTGAGTCCGTTTTCTACTGGGCAAAGACCTGAGAGTGTTTTTAGTCAGCAGTAGAAACAGAAAAGGAACAAACTCTTCCATCTTCCATTAATAAAGTACCTTTTTTGTCTCATGGCTATGTCAGAATGGCTGAAGATTGCCTGCTTCAATCCATCTCAAAGAGATGGTGAGGCCACATCAAAGCATGACACGTGTGATAAAGCCAGAATTCCTCTTAATCCTCATGGTGTCTATTTCATGACAGGAGAACCATGATTTTATTTTCTTAGTTGAAAAGCTATAATTACTTGCTAGTTCTACTATAAAAGTACCTGCAATCCCTGCTTTGGGATTGGAGTCTTGTTGTGAAAAGGACTGCCTTTGGAGAGAGAGACAGATTTAGTTCCTGACTAAAGAGACTGTGGTCAAAGGACAGGCTGGTAGCTGTAGAAAGATATTCCTTGTCTCAAAATTACTAAACCCTTTTTCAAAGAGTTTTACCTTTAAGCACTAAGAAGCAAGAAGCTTCTGTGCAATGTGCTCTTGCAACCCAGAAAGCCAACCATGTTCTGGGCTGCAGCAAAAGCAGCATGGCCAGCAGGCTGAGGAAGGTGACGCTGGCCCTCTGTTCCACTCTGGTGAGACCCCACCTGGAGTGTTGCATGCAGCTCTGGGGCCCTCAGCAAAAGAAAGACATGGACCTGTTGGAGCAAATTCAGAGGAGGGCCATCAAGATGATTAGAGGGCTGGAGCACCTCTCGTAGGGAAAAGTTGAGAGAATTGGGTTTGTTCAGGCTGGAAAAACCTGCCATAGAGAAATGCTTTATATTTAATGCTTTTATTTCTTTATTTGTTGTGTTATGCAAGAATGAGAAAAAGGAGGACCTGATTTTGATTCATATTATACTAGTCCATTTTCACTTAAGGATTTTAACATTTTTTTGATAATATATCTCATGATTTCCAATATAATAAATGTACATTATTTTACAAAGTCAATCAAATATTTGATGATGAAAGATTTGCCCCTATGTTTTTCAAATCTGCCCACTAATTTGCTACAATTTACTGTAAAAATGACACTTAAAATGAAATACTATAGTAATTTTATCATTGTTAGTTAGAGATGTTAGGGAAAGGCCAAAAGAGCAGGGGAAGAAAAAGGTTTAGTGATAAACAGTGTGAGCCAACAGCGTGATGCACAGCTAAGCGGAGAGCCTGTGCAGAATCTGAGTACTCTGAGTCAAAGGCCACAGGGTGGGGAAAGTGACATATGCTATGCAGGTGAAGCGGCAGAGCTTGCAGCATGTGAAAACACCTTCTTGAGCTAGCTAAGAAATCCCATTAACAATCTCTCAGCTGCAGGGCTGTGAAAAGATGAGGCACAATAAGCACTGATGGGAAACCTGAGGGAAAAAATTATTCTACAGTAAGAAGTCAGATGACCCATTTAGTTGACAGTGTTTTGGCCACCTCTCCTGAATAAATGGAACGGAACCAATAATTTATCATTGTTCTACTTCCTTGTCTTTCCTGTGAACCTGAATGTATTAGAGCTCTCTGATTCTCTCCTGCATGATTACATTAGGACATGAATTTTGATTATTCATGCATGAAATGATTAATTTTTGTTTTAACTTATGGAATATTCTTTGCTGTATCAATGCTGTGATTAAAACAGCTCTTCACTGAATAAAGTAAAAGGGCTTAAACTTGATCAGGTTATAATTAACACCTAAATTTATACAGGTATAACTGTATCACACAAAGCTACGTGACAATAATGTCATTTACACCAGTTGTCTAAACTGTATGGGAATTTTGTTGTTTTTTGGAAGATGCCTGCTCACACAAATCAAATAATTCTGTGAAAAATATTTTTTTTTTTTTTTTAAGAAAAAAACTCTTGGGTATATGTTTCTTAGCTCCATAGTAAATATTTTTTATGCATTAAGACATTCCTTTTCACACTCAGCTAATAACAAGATAAACCGTAGACCCAGAAAGGTCTTCCTTTTCAGTGTCTCCAAAGAGGGACTTGAAAAAGATATTCTGTATCCCAGTTAGGTCTTCTGCATTTTTCTTTCATACTTTGAAACTTTTTCTTTATCACCATCATGCAGAACAAGGATATTTTTTGAAATATGGAAGTTTCATGGGTGTGAAAATGATTCTCTATTCACTTCCAAATCAACCGAATATTGAGATTTGCTAGAATTGAAAGGTAGCTTGCTACAGCACTCTTTCAATCTTGAAACCATATCCATCAACACCACAGCAACCATTTATCCTTGACTTGGAAATACCTTGCAGACATAACACGGGGAAGAAATATATTTAAGAAAAGATATATTCCCACATGGTCCACATTAAGGTTTCAAACAGGAAAATAATTATAATCTGCTGTGATATAGAGGAACAAGGACATTTACTATAACTGATCAGGAAACAAAATTGTCTAAAGATTTTCTTTTATCTTAATGAGATGCTGTACGGAGAGTTGCTCTTTAAAAATAATATAGCCATGTCAGGAATAAAAAGATATACACATTTTCTAAGAGCTCAGTGCTTTTGTGGTACAAAACAAATACAACTAGACAACACATTCACACAAACCTAATCTCTTTTCTTCCTTCTTTCCTTCCTTCCTTCCTTCCTTCTTTCCTTTCCTACCAGATAAAAAGAACTTACTGTGAAAGAGGAGATGAAGTATGTAATGCTAACACCTTCTTTATTATAAAAGAACTGCATAGTTACCAAACATAATAAAACAAGGGATTAAGGTAGAGAAAAGCTATTATCTATTCATTTTGACTGTTAGGAGTGTGTCTCTTTCTAAGAAGCACAAACAAGAATTTACATTATGTCATTCTGAATTTTCCCTGAAAAGAGTTTGTAATGTAGCTCTAAGAGTCATACATATTTTCCAGGGGACAGGGTGGTGGTGGTGGTGTGGTATTGTCCACATATCTGTTCATAGTTGTGTGGTGGGGTTTTTTTTCAGAAGAGGATGAAAATCAAGTCAGGACCTAAAATATTTGATGAATACTTATCCTTTATTAAAAAAAAATAGTTTGCTTCCTAGTTTCCTACCCTTTTCCCTTCTCTCTGTTACACAAATGGAACTTTTTTATGAATCTCTTTTGAAACATTTAATAAATTTACTATATGAATCCAGGCCGGAAAAATTTTACATTTATTTTAATTTGATTTTTTAGCTGAAGTATTTCAGGTATTTGCTTTACTGTAGAGTTTCACTAACAGTGGACAGAGCAGAGAAGACAATAACTTGCTACATAGATGGAAGAGTGAGTGTCCAGCTGTTCTTAAAATGGTTTTTATGTCAGAGAAAACACACTGTTGAGTGATGTCCTTTGGTACCACATCTGAAAAAGGATCCAAAGAAAATGGGACACATTCCAAACTTGGTTTCCCAAACTCCATTTCAAAGCATCTTGGTATACTGATGTAGATGGAATTATTTCATACATAACATGGTGTAGCTGAAATTTTATTTTTCTTAAAACCAACAGAAACTAGTAAAACAGAACTTGCAGGCTAACATTGAGTTAAAAATTGATTGAATATGTGAGCTGAAAAGAATACTTTTGTTTAGAACCTTTTCTTGGAAAAAATCCAAGACAATTCACTTCTTCCACACGGTGACGGACAATATATACAATGCCATGAGTCCAAGGAAGGAGTGTCACAATAAACACCTGTTTTTAATAGTACCTACAGAATACAGCAGCCATTGACAAATTCTTCTATTTCATTGTTCTAAGTGACAGTATTTTAAAGCTATTATCCTGAATATTTTCTCTTGAAACATACAAAATATCAGCTAACTCTATAGAAATATTTCAGCATATCTTTGATGGATTTTTGAGTAAGACACACTTTGTATAGGAAAAGTTTTGAAAGTTCAGTGCTGATAAAGGGGAAAAAATTCATTGTTTAAATCATTTTCTTGAGTAAAAAGAAACCCCTAGAACAAGTTTAACTATTCAGCATTTAACAGAGCAATAGATGGGGCAGCTATGAGAATTTGCAGAGGGCTAAGAGAATTTTTTAGGAATTCTGGTGGAGGTTATGAAACAGTCCCATTGTGGAACATTTTGACATTATGTAGACATCAGTTTATAAATTATTATGGATGTGTGATATTTCTCCAAGATCCACATCAAAGACTGATGGCTGCCCCTCAAGAAGGGATAGCCAAAATGCAAGGAAATACTACTGCAATAAAGGAGATACTTTGACAAAAAATATTTCATCAAAATCAGAGATGGGAGGAAGGAATAACAAAGGAGAATTTCATCTATGAAACTTGCCAAGGAAAAGACAGGATTTTGGATAATAAAATATTTATAGCTGCAAAGAACACTAAGAAGAAAGAGTCAACATCTTCCTCAGCGTGAATTTTTTTGTTTCCTAACTGGCAAATTCCTGAGCTATCTACTGTAAAAAGTGTATTCTTTCTTGGACCTGCACATACCTGTTTGCTTCTATTACTGGATATCTCTGAATGACTTGAGGCAGATGATAAAAGGCCTACAAGAGTGGATCACTAGAAAAGTATGTAATTAAGATACAATGAAGCCAAACTCTCATACTATGAGAAAGTTAGGAGGATTAAAACTAAGTCCTAGGTTTAAAGCAGTTGTGAGAATTTCCTGGAAAATCCTAAAAGACAGTCTGCTGAAGTCAGAGGGCTCAGTGCAGTAAGAACCAAATAGAGCAGAAGAAATTCTCTTTTTACATATTTGGTGTGTTAAGACTTCTTACTAATTTTGTTTGGGACAATGCTAATGTGCTCCCAAAGTCCTGAATCATTCAGAAGTGTTTGATTATGCTGTCTACACTGAAGCTCCTCACATTTGTTGACTGTTCATTTAATGATACTCAAGTCCTATACTAGGACTGGCCATAGACATCTTATTTTTTGATTGAAAATAGTATTAATCCTTTGCAAAATATTAATTCAATATTCTGAGTGACATTTGAATAGATAAACAATGAGATGGTCAGTAAATATTTCTAAGGATTCTTAGGTACTAAAGCTAGTCAGGAATTGTTTAAATACAGTTTATATGCTTATGAGGAGCTGGTATATATGCAAACCAACAGCTCTTCTGATTTCAGGAAATCTCGAATTCAGAAAAAACAAAAGTACTAGAGAATAAAGCTGTTCTCATGATCTGCGCTAATTGGTTTCCTTTAAATTGATCTTTATTTAAAATTTTAAGCTTTTACTGGTTTGCTGCAGTCCTTTTTTAACATGGCAAAACTAGCTAAGCCTTTGGTGGCATATTCTAAATCAGTAATTAAAGTACAACCCAAGAACAACTGAGTGTTTAATTTCAAAATTGTAAGCATGCCATCTTTCTTTAATAGAACCTCCTCTTTGGGAAACAGACTATGCTTAACCTGAAGAAATATACAACCTGTGAGCTTTATCAAGAGAGGCCATGAACATCTACAGTTTCAATTCATGAGCTCAGTGATTTCTTGGATCAAATTCTGAATAGAACCATCATCTTTCCATATGGAGTGCAAAAAATAGAAGCAATGCTGCGGTCCAGTTCAAGCAGTGCTGGAAATACAAAATAGTCTCTTAGGAAAATTATTAATTTCAAATTACAATAATTTTTGAATAAATATAATCCAAGTTCAGGCAGCCCATAATCTGTTTGGGTACTAATTAAGGAAATGAAAATATATTTTTTTTGTCTTTGTTCTTTTCATATCCATAGCTACAAGATCTCAAAAAGAATCTGTCACTAGCAATAGCTGTAGCAGACTCAGTGAAAGCACAAGAGGAAAAGAAAATTTAAACCTAGACAGATGAGAGCAGGCTGATTATGCCAAACTATTTCATGGTACTGGTAAAGGGAGGCATACAAACGATGTGGAAAACATACTGAGAAGCTAATTTATGTGGGGAAAATCCTTAAAGTAATACACTCATTAGAAAATGAGGTTGCAGTCATAACTGCTTTTATAAAATGAAAGAAAACCACTCCTATAAGAGATGGTGCCATCAATGCATTTGTAATACCTTAAAAATCCACATCACTATTTGTTGACGTGAAATAACTGAATAAATATATCCTTAAGCTAATGTTGCTTTTGTCTACATTGCATGCTCATGGTAGTTTTTATACAAGACTGGAATGTATATTGATGAACATTTTAGTCAACTGGCTATAAATCTAGGTAGCGGTTTATTAACAGGACATAATTTCCATAGAAAGATTCCTCAAAGACTGCATGGGGCAAAAACTATCCAGGGTAGATTATCTCTCTTTTACAACAGACATTTACTCTTCAAAATGCATATTTTTTTCTTCCCAATTTGCATAGCTAATACTTCTGAATTGAAATCTGAGATCAGGATAATCAATATGTTCAGGATGATCAGGATTATATTCTTGGACTTCTCTAAACCTGCATACAATCATATCTCTTTATTTGAGTGGGCACACTGACATGAATATCCCTAATCATGGAGGAATACTGTCCTGTCCTTGAAACTATTGTTAAGACAAATATGTTGTTCTTCATTTCTGAATATTAGGACACAAAATCATTATAATTTCCAAGTTAGTAACTGAATCTCTGTTTACCAGGCAGTGGAAAAATTAAATTGAATAGGAAGTCAAGCAAGATCACAGATCTTTTATGTTTTTTTTAGTATGCAAAATATTTTTTCCTAAGGATTGGATCAACGGAAATATCCAAATATTTATTGTTTAATTACTTTGCAGTTTAGGGGTAAATACACTGAGCTGTTTCAAAGCGATTTATCCCTCTCAAACTGCTTACAATGCTCTGTTAAGTATGTTGATTTCCATTTTTATTTGCGTGAAAGAAAAACAATTATTTGACATAATTACTGGCATGCTGTTGAGAATTTGTCGTTTGATTCATCCATTGTTAATATTTTCAAGGACAATTGTTGTGATAGTCCTACCATCCCTCTAAATAGTAAAGGGTGATCTATTTTTATTTATCTTTTTCTTTTTTCTTTTTTCCTTTCACCCCACTGTTTTCCTATTTTCCTTTTCTTTATGATGATTCTTTCAGAGTTCTGCATAAGAAGTTTATCTGTGCATTCATTTACTGACTTCTTCATTCACCTTAGAGAATGTAGAATTTCTGAATGTAGAAATGTTACACGCTCCAAACTAAAAGCAAAAAAACAACCGGAAGGAAGCAACTGACTGTAAAACAAGCTATATTCAAATTCAATTTAGCAGTGGTAATTGTAATTGGTTTGAACAGCTGAAACACTTCCAAGCTTTTACACATAAAAGCTCAGATGAAAATGAAATATCTGCAATTCATGCTACTGAATCATCTGCTATGGCATAGTTTGGACTGCAAAAAAAGAAGCATCTGCTCTTATTCCACAAATTCACTTTAAATATGGGAATTAAAATGTTCCCACAACCTAAATAGTAAATAGTATGTTTTCAGTGTGTTTCTGTGTTCTTTTCTTAAAATTCTAACCTTAGGAAACACTACCACTGACTTAAACAATTCACAAGTTTTGTCTGAACTGATAACTAAGCTCTTCAGGACATAGTACTGTGTACAATGTACATTATTACATATTGTTACTAAGAAAAGAAACATTTCAAAGGAGACTTTGGATATCTCTGGATTTCTGGCACGATGTTATTTTCAGTATAGGCAATGAAATGTTCTCAAGGCTAGCTATACTGTACGTGATATTTTATAATTACCAACTGTTTAAGCATTACAAATTTCTACAAAAATACAAGTTCTGATCCTGTAAGGCGTTGGATACCCTCAAGTGCTATTACATTTAATGGGAGACAAGAACTTGAAGTTCCTCACAAAAGTTGCTTGGGCTATACATTCAGGCCAGCTGCAAGTTAACACTTAAAATTCATTCAGAACTTACCGTGGGAGTATACCAACAGATGTAATTTTCTCCAAGTACAAGCCTTGTGAGGAAAACAGTCAGGGCTGTAATAACTGATGCCATGATGATTTTCAAGCAGTATAAAGTACCATTAAGCACAGCACAAAGCCACATATTTAAAATTATGAGAGAATCTATGAAAGCAGGTTAGACATGTCCTGATTTTTCCCTTTAGTGAATAAATTGTTATTCTGCAATTTTAAGTCTTCCTGCATAAAGTATTAGATATGGTAATCACCATATTCAAGATTACCTGCACATATCATTAAAAGACACTATTTTCACAATACTGTGTGATACAAGAAAAGTGGAAAAAAATTAAAGTCTATCATTCCTTCTGAGGAAAACACCTTCTCTAACTTTCTAATTTACATGAGCTAAAAAAACTGTTTGTCAAATGATTTTAAAAGATCAATTTATTTCTCTATTCTTTTCAAGTGTAAATTTGAACTCCACCCATATGAAGTTTATCTGAGTTAAATTATTGAACTGCGAGTCTTTGTGTATGTATTTGTTTTACATATGAGTCTGATAAGCTGGGAATATGAAAAGTCTGGCCTTTAAATTTTCGGCTAATTTGGGGTGATTTGCCTTCTTCTGATGTCCTTCACCTTTTCACTAAGGAAATTGCTAAAGTAGTACTTCTGAAGAGGAAATATTTACAATTCTAATAAACCAGATGGCACCAAATGATACCGTTCTCCGAGAAGGATGTCCAGGAGCTTTACAAAATTTTCTTAACTAGCTTACTCTTTTGCCTTGACTTGAAAATACAAAATATAGCTGGCTAGATATATATTTTATATCTATATTTATATATATAAATAGATATTGATATATATAATGATATATATTAATATAAATATATATTTATATATATATCATTTTATGGAAAGAATAATTTTTTTTAAATTATTGTTATTCAATATTATGATGACACTGAGACTATTTCAGACTGAAAACATGTCCAGTACTGCTTTTCAGAGTATTTGGATGGGGCTTAAGAAACCTCTTTCCTTTTTGCATGTAGGAATGAACAAGAAGAAGAAGAATCTGAGCCTGTCATTTCCTGACTATTAATCTTGCTTGCTTTCCTGACTGTTTAAAAGATAGAAGTAAGCAAAGGAGAAGTTTTCTTTGTTATGACCAGAAATTTCATTCAAGATAATGGAAAGAGTTATGTTTCCTTAAAAAGTTCTGCTCTCTGCAAAAGGCTATTTTTTAAACTAAAAATGTCAAGCTGAAAAATTGCACACCATCACTATAACTCAATATACTTAGTATAACTAATACAACAAGAAAAAAAAAAAAGGAAATATCATCCAGAAATATATGTTGGATGGTTCTGCTTTCCCCCTCTCATTCTGGATTCAGAATTATGTATTTATCTTTGGGTAAAACAAAACAAAACAAAACAAAACAAAAAAACCCTCCCCTGAAGTGTTTATTTTCACTCTACTCTTGTCTTACCTCTAAATTTAAAACATAGAACTTCTATGCTAACAAAAATACTTGGAGATGAGACAACTGATGAAAGATCATACTGCATTTCTCCCACTAAAGAGTAAGCTCTGTGTGTATGTCTTCAAGCACCAATAACCAGTTCAGGTTCTTTTCCTCTACAAAAAACACATTCTTTTTCAGTATGCTGTGTTCTATGAACAGTCTTCTGATGTTCACTAACTCCTATATACCACAGTGATGGGCATATTATGCAGTTTCAAAATCTTGTGGCTTTGAATCATTTTCCATCCTTATCATCTACACCCTTTTCATCTACTCCCACTGTGATCTTATTGATATGTGGGACAGTAGCTGCTGCATGAAGGTCGCAGAGAGAAGGAACAGTTGAATAGGCAGCACATTGTTGAATTCTGGATGCAACTTTGCACTAATACACTTATTATGATAATGAATGTCATACCTTAAATAACAGAAATAAATCACAGTTTACAAAGGACAAGGGTTTTAGGATATGGAATAGTAGGCAAATGGTGAAACTCTTAAAGGAAGTCACCATTCCTGACATTCTTCTGGAAGTAAGAACCAGAGATTCTTTCCATGGAAAAACTCAGGAGAAAGAGTGCTTTATCTCAGGGTACATGAAGTGCTTGAATTTTGTACATGAGTGATAGAGACATATTTCTATCATCAGACCATATGATATGCAAGCCTAGAAATATCTCATTGTTGTTACCATTTATTGCTAAGTTCTATGAGTGTTTTTTCCCTTGTTATATCTCTTCTATTTTTTGAATCCAAAGAACTTTATAATGCTACTAGAAACTTTTTAGACTATATCTTCATTAATCGCGTGGATTAAGACATTGAGTGTATCCTCAGTAAAGCTGCAGATCACACAAAGCTGAGAGGTGCAGTTCACACACCTGAAAGGCAGGATACCATCCAGAGGGACCTGGATAAGCTCGAGAAGTGGGTGCATGGGAATTACTTGAGATTGAAAAAGACCAATTACAAGGTGCTGCACTTGGGTTGAGGCAACCCCCAGTATCAACACAGGCTGGGGGATGAGCAGATTGAGAACAACCCTAACAAGAAGGACTTGGGGTACTGGTGGGTGAAAGGTTGGACATGAACTGGCAATGTGTGCTTGCAGCTCAGAAAGCCAGTTGTGTCCTGGGATGCACCAAAAGCAGTGTGGTCAGCCGGCTGTGGGAGGTGATGCTGACCCTCTGCTCTGGTAAGACCCCAGCTGGAACACTGCATCCAGCTCTGGGGTCCCCAGGAAAGGAAGGACATTGATCAGTCAGAGTGAGTCCAGAGAACCATGGCAGGGGGGTTGGAATGAGGTGATCTTTAATGTTCTTTACAACCCAAACCATTTCAGGATTCTAGGACTCTAGGGTTCTGTATCGTGAAAGTAAAGATTCTTCAGTCTGGTCAGCTTAAAAGTACCAAACTAAAATGAAAGTCCTGAAAACTTCTTTATGGAGAGTATTTTTTCAAGCCTCCAAATTCACAGGAAATATATAATGAAAATAGATGAGTACTCGGTATGGCAGCATAAACGAACACCATTCATCCAGGTGGAAGGAGTGAACAAATGTCTGACACACATCCCAGTTCAAGCCAATTTATTGTGGAAAGCCAATATTTTCATCAGTTGATTACTTCAACCAAAAATTATGCATTAATGATACAGCCAATGAGACACTGACACATCTATCTCTATCTGAAATCTTTCAAAAGCCTCTGTTTGAAACCTCTCAAAAGGATGTCTTATAAGAATAAAACCTATTATTAATTTTCATTAACTATAGTTCCTCCTTACAAGTCCTTTTCTTCTGTTTCTCTAGACTTAGTTTTCCAACCAACACTGCAGATACCCAGTACAAACTTCACCTCTTTCAGATCTATCCCTAGGAGGAGACTAAAACAGGAATCTATGAAACTTGCTTGAGGCAAGCTAAATTTAGAGTAATATTTTAGATAAACAGGTGACAGCAAATTTGGCAGAGAGGAGCTGAAGGATGATAACACTGGATTGATCAAGCCAGCTGGGAGGTTGTTAGTAGATACTGCAACTATCTGGAGCTGAGAAAGATCTGTAGCACCAAAGAGAATAGAGTACTTGCATCTTCCATATAGAATATGCATCAGGCTCATTTCACTAAGATGAGTTACCTGATGATAATCAACAGGGAGTCCAACTTCTTTTATTTCCCACATCATCTTTCCCTCTGCTATCAGATAAAACCCAAAATCAGTATTCTGGACCTTTAATCAGTTATTTGAACATTTGTGATTGACATCTACATTCAACAAAACCAGCAGACCATTGTTCATATTGAATGTATTATTTTTTATGAATGCAAATTCTCAATCTGCTGAATTATTAAATTATGTAATTACTGTATAAATGTCTTCTCCAGTGGCTGACAGTATTGGAAGCTACAGAAAGCTTGCAGTATTATAAATTAGCTTAACTTGCAGTAAAGCTCTCTTGAAATTTTATCACAAAAAACAAGTTGGTCACATTAAAAACATTGTTGAAGGCTTTATCTATATTAGCATAAAGCAATATTAGTAAAAACTGCTTGAGTTTTCCAGAGTGAGAGTACTCATTAATTTGAATAGGGATCAATGAGTCTGTAGAACTGCGTGAAGTTAGATTTTATGTACATACACAAACCTCAGAGGCTTGTTTGAATATCTCATACTTAAACATACTGTACTAAAGATTGGTGGTTCCGCTCTACCAGTCACAAAGTTCAGTTTATAAAAATATGTCAGATGGTTAAACTGGACTGAGCAACATGTTCTGTGACAGGAAAAAAAAAAATCTCACAAACTGTTGCACATATATTATGTATTAAGAAATGTTGAACATTATTTCTAGAACCACAAATCTGGATTATGCTGTGCTTAATGGTACTGTATACTGCTTGAAAATCATCATGGCCCCAGTTATTACAGACCTGGCTGTTTAGCTCACAAGGCTTGTACTTAGGAGAAAATGACATCTGTTGGTATAGTCCACACCCAGAATCTCGAACCAGCCCTTGATAAGGGGAAAAAAAAAAAAAAAAACAAAAAAACAAACCACACAAATAAAAACAGTCCCATAAATATATTGAAAACTTACAGTCTTCAGTCTTCAGTGTTAATTATATTTCTACATACACCTTCAACTAAGCTTCTTCGTCTTGTGCCAGGTTTGATTTATGGCATTCAAAGTAAATACAGGAATAAAAGACATGAATACTTGTTATCTCCTAGTAAATTATAGGCTTTCACAATCTTGTGTTTTATAGCCTGATGTTAAGGGATATAAATATAAAGCACACTATAAAAGCTTTGTCACTTATCACCCAAAGGCCTTACAAAGACTTTTTCTAACAACTGTCAGATCTTTAACTAAGAGTCAAGTATAATAATACTGGTAGCCACTGGGAGACCTTCAAGTTATCATATAACAGGAGACTACTTTTTGGAAATTCCTCTGCAATAACAAACTGGAATGAATGTCAATACATATATATACACATTTGAATGTAAGATGACATCAAGAGGAATCTGGGAAATACCAGTGAGTAGGATAAGGAGAGGACTCTCATGTAAGTTATTTAATATCCTAACTAAATTTATTTGTTTGTTCATTGTTTTTGCTCAGTGAGTGTCAGGAAGATGTGAAAACTATTTTCAGGAACATATGAACAGAACATTTTGATAGTTTTTGCAAGGCTCATAGGTCCATTCTTAATGAAAAACAGGAAGAGGACCTAGCAGACTAAAACAGAAATAAGTGGTCAAATGGGAAGTGACAGAAGTTCGTGGTGATAAGGACCTTTCTATATAACACTTCAGAGGAAAGCTGCTTGCAGTTCTTCTCATATTTTTTTCCCAGAAAATCTAGGTTGGCTAAAAGGAAATATGTGAGACTTCTGACAAGCATAGGATTGCCATATAAGAAACATATAGAAGAAAAGTTACTCCTAGACAGTCAATAAATCAGACAGTCTGAGAAAGTCTATGGCTTTCAAATTTCAGTTTTCAGGTTTCAAATTCATATCAAGGCACACTAACAAATTAAACCTTGTTCTCTTCTGTTTTAAGTAAATGCCCTGTTGGTTAATTGGTAGAAAATGTTTGACTTCATTAAAACTGTCTGACTTAGTGTGAAACCACCCAGATGAAAGGTCACCTACATACAGGAGGTTGCTCAGGGTTGTAACCAGCAGAGTTTTGAATATCTCCAAGCATGGAGAATCCACATCGCTAGACAATTCATTTTCAACCACCTTCATGAGTAAATAAGTGTTCTCTTATGTTTAAACACAATTTCTTGTATATCAATTTGTGCCTGTTTCCTCTTGTTTCTTTCACTGCTATCACTGAGAAAAAAGTTCATTCTTCACTATTCACCCCATCAGAGATTTACACACATTGATGAGATCTCATCTTTTCTGTTCTCCAGGCTAAACAGTCCCAGCTCTCTCAGCCTCTTCTTCTATGGCTCCAGTCCCTTCATTATCTTTGTGGCCCTGTGATGGACTTGCTATAATAAGTCCATGTGTCTCCCGTACTAGAGAGCCCGTGATGGCCAGAACTCCTGACCTGACTTACCAGTGCTGAGAAGAGGGGAAGGATCACCTCATTAGACCTGCTGGTAATATTCTATGTAAAGCAGGAATTCTTTCTAAATGAAGAATACAGAAAAGGTCTAAATCAAAATATTTTGCTAGTTGGGTAGATTTTCCTATAAACACATTCAGAGTGAGGAAGAAATGGAAAGCAGCCAAATCAATTCTCTTTTGAGCATCTACATTCAGTCAGGAGATCTGCAGCTTTAAATACTATATGATTTGCAAGTATTATGGATCACTTATGAAATAAAACTAAGCAGAATACTAGTAATATAGGTAGCTAACTGAGTTTTATTTAGTGCTCCTGCTAGAGAGAAGAAGGTGGTAAGATTTTTATTATTACTGTAGGCCAAAAAGAGGTTTTTAGAAAGTGCATCTTTTACAGGCTTCAGGAATTTAATTTTTTTCTACCTGCTTTTCATGAGTTTTCATTAAGAATATTTGTATTTAAAGGGAAGCACATTGATTTGGAGGGATGCACACTTTAAGCTTTTTGATGTCTGGCAATGTTGCTACACTCAGTCCCTTGACAGATCTTTCAAGATCTGTGGTTGAACAGAATCTTTCAATTGTCTCAGTTTTGGGGTGACCATGTGATATACATAAACTGTGACTTTCAGGAAGCTTCCTAAATGTCCCCTACTTGAACTTATGTCATTGCAGGTGGCTAAGTTAGCTGGAGCACACTCTTAGATCTGTCCTGAGATGACTAAACAATTGTACTCACCACCACTATTGTTTTCTCTAGCTGTTCACCCGTTGTGGGGTTAATGCAAAATGTACTCCATGATTACACAGTTGGCAGTGCTGGAGTCCAGCAGTTGTATTCCTTAATTTTATTTTATTAGCAGTTGTATTCTTTAATTTTGTAAGGTAATAGAGGAACATCATTGTAGATTACCTTGAGCTGTTATGTTAAAGAGAAAAGTGGTCTTCAATTAACATGATCTGGGCTGAGTAAGCAGGAAACAAGTTGTATACTGACTATAACTACAAAAATAATCCATACTGTTACATTATAGTCTAAAAACAGATAACTTACACAGTATAGTCAGTTACATCTTTACAAAGTAAGATCTTGCTTATTTGAAGTGTAAAGAGCATTGCCCTTGTGCTCTTACACCAACTATTTTCACTCTGCAAACTCTGCAAAAGAGCTAGTCTTGTGGGGTGTTGGTTCCTATGGGACTCATGGAAAGTAGAACAGTTAGGTAAGCAGGAATGGAATCAGTTTCTCCCAGGGTGGCTCCTGGAACTGTTCAGGCAAACTAAAACATAGTTTGGGTTATTTCTCTATTTTGTAATAGAGCCAAGAGATATCAAAGGAGATTGGGAACCCTTAATGGTACATATCATGCAGCCCATTATAAAAACAATCTCTTTCCTTATTTCAAAAGACTAGAAAAAGCATTATGTTCCATTTTAATGATGAAAAACTGAGGTTCAGACTTGCTGAAAGCAAGACCTTCACAGGAGATCTGGGAATTGAATTCAGACATTTTGAATCCAGCACAGTTTAAAAATCAAGTCCCCATTATTAGGCTGAAATACAAGACAGTTCAGGGTATGGACTATACAATTAAGTGAACTTTAAAACATTTTCAGTCAGCTAATGAGCAATATTCAAATTAAGTGTGTGTCGTGGTTTTGCCCTGGCTCAATTTACTTTTATACCTCCCAATACAATTACTATCAGTTGAGAGAAGGTTTATGCAGACAAAAAGAGACTGAACTGAAAAAAAAGTATGAGTATTTATTATTAACAAACTAACACTAAAGAATTATATTTACAACAATTCTACTTAAGTAAAAGGTATTATGTATTTACAAAAGATACTTCTCCCCCCACCTCCCTTTATATCAGTCCAAGGAGGAGAAGCAGTCTTTTTCTGTTCTTGGAATTCCAGCTCTCTCTCTCTCTCTCTCTCTAGTAATTCTGCAGCACTTTCGTCGCAGTTGGAACTTCTTTATTTCTCTCTTATTCTGTGTTGGCCTCCAGGGCTGGGCCTACCCCCCTCCTGGGTTAAAACCGAAGGCTGAGGGTTACCCAGGTCCTGAAGGGTCTCCTTCCATAGACTTGCAAGGGGACACTTGCTTACTATGGATCTTCTTCCACAGGGTTACAGGGGATAATGGTTTAAGAGTTCACCCCTGTTTCCCTATGGAGGTCCCTCCCCATGGGAGAACAGTCCTTGATTGACTTCTCGGCATGGGTCCAGTCTGGATCCTTTACTCGGATCCCAATATCCCACCTGAGCCATTTTCTGCTCCAGCGTAGGTTCTCTCCAGCACCAGCAGCACGGATCCCACACATGGATCCCAACATCCCTACCTGAACCGTTTTGTGTTCCAGCGTAGGTTCTAATACCCGTCAGGGTCATAAATCTTCAACAGCAGCAGCATGGATCTCTCACAGAGATCCCAAGCTTATCTGAGCCGTCTGGCTCCAGCATAAGCATCGATCCCTTCGAGGGTCACAAAGTCTTTAACAGGACTCTGCCTCATCTGAGCCGCTTTTACTCCAGCATAAGGCTTTCTCTCTGTTAAAGTCACAAATCTCTGGTGCATCCACAAGCTCCTCTATGAGCCGCACGGGGGGTCTCTTCACCCCAACAAACTTTCATAAGTGGCAGGGTTTTATTTTTCAGTTTTTACCCTGCTGAAGGGAGGGAGAGCGAAAGGGAGAAAAAGCAGCTCTCCCCCCTTCGAACTTTTCTTCTCTCTTCTGTGACTGCAGCTTTGACCTTGAAAATCCTGTTATCTCATGGCTGGAATTCTTCTACAGCGGTTTCTCGTCTAAGCAGTTCATCTTTTAAACTTTTTTTTTTCTTCACTCTCTCACAAGAGAGAAGGGAGGTTTCAGTACTACACCTGCCCCCCCACCCCCGGCCCAAGCCGGGGGAGGAGGGGGCCTTGGCCCTCCTCGGGCCCGCTACCTTCTCTCCTACATGGCTGCTGCTCCTAATTTCAACTGCGCCACAACCTTCTCTTCCGTTTTCTTAAAGATGTAATTAGCAAAGGCGTCACTGAACTTTTTGATTGGTTTTTTGTCCGGAAATCACCTGGACAAAACCATCCTCAGCCCCAGGGATGGGCTGGTGGGCAAAACCACGACAGTGTGATAAAAACTCTTTTAAAAAAAAATTTGGTACTTGGACATTAAATATTAAAAAATAGCTAATTCTACTTCTCTTTTAAATTTATCTCAAAAATTATTTTAAAGTTATAACTGAACAGTTTAACATAAATTTCTGAGAAACTGAGATAACTGTATTCATAAACTTATTTGAACCTCCAAACCACTGGTTGGTGCTTTTAATTTGATTTTTATATTTTAAAGGTTATTACAGCATTGTGACATAGCTTGATGGTTTTCTTTCTTCCCTCCTCTTCCCAAAACATTTCAAAAATAAGTTGTCAGCACTTCACTAAAAATGCAAGATGTTCACTTGATATGTAAGATAACTGATCAGATTGGGTTTGTGTTTAATAAAGGATTTTCTTGTGCATAAGGAAGGGAGTCTGTACACATATGATTTTTAACTTAATGCTTTGTGAACAATCTTTCTGAAGTTAACTTCTGCTTGAAGTGTAGGAAGCTGAACATGCACAGAATCCTTCATAAGGTCTAATGGGAAGCAACCTAAAAAGACAAGAAACGCCTTATTTTCCAGGTTTTAAAATACAGGAGTGCATAAGCTGAGCTCTTCCCATAGAGGTAAATTATGGCAACTGGCTCTGCAGCATTACTACTGGCTCTTTTCACCAGTCCACTGCTTTTGTCACCACCTCTGTCTCCCTCACTGTTGCTCTGATTGCTAGCATTTATGCTGGTGACAGGAGCAGTGACAGCAAGCACAGTAGGAGGCAGGTTCAATTTGTGAAATACATCTTCATTTTGGATACCTTTTGGAAAGAGACTGTCTTTCATATAATAGAATATGGAGAGTAGCACAAGATGTGCAACATGGATAAAAGATGATCCACATATTCTCTACATAAATTCTTTAAAAGCAAAGGACGAAAGTGTAGCAGGAAATGTAGATTATATCTATTCACATTCTATACATTTTTAATACTAGCTTGTATTGTACAAAACCACAGTCAAAACAGCCTTTGCCATCTTCTTGTGGTTTGTTTGTTTTGGGTTTGGGGGTTTTTTGGAGGGTTTGGGTGGAGTTTTTATTTGTTTTGTTTTAGGTTGTTTTTTTCATGCATTGGAAGAATTCATTCTCGGGGAATAAAATGCAAAAGGGAAGGTTTTGCTTATTTTGACTAAAACTATTTATGAACTCTCCAAGGGAAAGATAAAGGAAGAACCAACCGAGTTGCAAATATGTAAAAGTATTTTCTTCTATTTTCCTGTTCATAGATCAAGGAGTGAGAGAAGGTAACAAAGAAAAAGAAGAAAAAAAAGAGAGAGAGAGAGAAAACCCAAACCTCCAGTCAGGGGCTTCAGGATTGCCCTTCAGAAAATACTTCCATTTGTCTGATAATTTTCTTTGTTTCCTTTTCTTTGACATGAGACAAGGCAATGATATTTGCTGAAAGGTCCTATTTTGAATAACATAAAAGCCCTTAAGTTGAAGCATCATACAGCAACAGTACTGTAGTCCCATCTGAGTCAAACAGGTGACGTTTTCTGACTTAGTTCATTGGTTTTCTTTGTCATCTTTATGTGTTCATGGGTGGCAGGCATTAATAGTCCCTTATTTCATGCCCACTGTAACAAACTATTTGTCAGATATAATTTGCTCAAAAGCAACCAATCAAAACTGCATACAGCAGCGCAAAGATAAAGAGCAAGAGGTTGAAGAGGTTTACAGAAAACCTGAAACTTATAAGGTTAAACTGGTCTTCTAAAACCACCAGTAAAATGAGCAAATTTCACAAACTAATTCTAGCATTGCAAATTCCTGTAGAAAGGAGCAGTTCTCAGCAGGCTTGCCCAAGTGTTAAAGAGAGCCACAAACTGCTTGCACAGACCAGGGAATGCCTAGCTCCACTTATCCTTGGCATCAGCTCAGCTCATTGCCTCTGTAGAATGAGAGCTTATGCTTCCAGCTGGTAGGTAGAGAAAGTTTTTCCTCCTCCACTTTAAAGCAGCCACACTGCTGTTAGAAATCAACGGTAGCTAGTTGCTACCTGTGATAAGTACTTGTGCTGGTAATTATAGGACTTTCTTTCTCCTTTTCTTTCAGAAATTTATAGCTCCCTTTAAGCCAGAGAAGGAGAAGAAAAGACAGAATGATCTATGGAAAGGGGAGCAGGGAGGGAGTCACAGAGGGACAGGTGAACACAAAAGGCACTTGTGGTTTTTAAGAGTTTGAGAGAACACAAGTGAAACACTGCTAAATTTTGTTCTAAATGCTTAAGACAGAGAAGTTATTATTTTAACAGAATCTGCTACCCACAGTAGCAGCTTCAGCCTTACATATTCAGAAGCACAGCTTTTCTAAAGTTTAACAGATGCAAATAAAATATAAGCACATTCACTACAGGGTGATTCTTAGAGAAAAAATATAGAAACAACCTCAGTAAAAGTAATAATAACCTGGACCTTGACTTTATATTGCAATATGTATAGCTTCACTATTATATGTACCAGGCCCCATGCATGGTGCAAGACAGTAAGGCTTGTCTTAAAGGATAAATGTTTTATTAGGCTGAAGTAGTAGAGATGGGGAAAAAAAACATGACAAACATTTGGGCAATAGGTGTTTCTTCAATTCTGAAATAGAGAGAGTAGCTACAATTCTAGAACAGAATTTGCCAGAGTTTAACAAATTATGTACTAACAAAATGTCCTCTAAAGAAAAAGTAATTGTTACTGGTAGAATAGAAGAAATGTACCAGGGAGGAGAAGCAAAAAAATGCCGAAAAGAGATGTGGTGAAGTTATGGGAAAAAGAGAGAGACATATGCAGAGTTGTTGGAGGAAGGTTGCTTTTTGGGAGTATTAAAAGCCAGTATCTCTATTAATTCAGTGATATTCCTTTACTTTACTGTTTCTTCTGATCGACTTAAACCATAATATCTTCAGCAGTGCAGTTACTGAGATACGCTATTCAATACAGCTGTTTAGGTAAATAATGTGCTATTACATTTCAGCTGTAAATTCTAGCTCTGAAGGCAGGGCCAAGGCTTTCCTGAACCCCATGCAGTGTGTTAGACTCTTGAGAGCTTAATTAGTGAGAATTTTTAGGATAGGTTTTGAATTAGCCTTGCACTATAGTGATGAATGGTCCTAAAAACCCAGTAAGATTATTCTCATGAGCATTTCTTGGTTGCCATTAAAACCTTTTTCTTCTATGAAATCTAAGAGGGGATATGGATATTCACCACAGATGTCCACTTTAGAGTTTCTCAGCTGACAGAAAGGAAACACCTTATCCATAAAACACTTCTTTTTGAAACATTTTTTGTGCATGTTTTATGATCAGGAAAGATGGAAATTATGATAAATTTTATACTATTTTGCTTCACTTTTTTTTTTTTCTGATGATAGGAATTGCATTTTGTGCATAGACTGATTAATTATCTGATTAACTTTTATAACTCTCTTATAATGAGCTCATACTGTTACTTATCATAGTAATTGGCATACTGAATATTTGGTTTTCACCATGTTAATTTTGAATTTATAATAAAATTTACCTTGTAAAACTCTACTTCCTGTTATTGTCTGGTCTGTTACTCAAAGCACGATGAGAAAAAGGATGCTTAGGTGAAGAGGAAGGAATCTTTTTTCTAATGACCTGAATTCTCTTTACACTTGAGGTCATAAAAAAAAGGGAATGGGATTGGTCTTACTTCAGTGCCATCTTAAACACCATAATTTTCCTTGACTTCATGACTATTTAAGATAAATTAGGACTTTAAGTCCATAATTTACCTTGACAAGGGTAGATGTCTGGAGTAGCATGAAACAAACCACGTCTCAGATCTGTCTGTTAGTTCTTATGGATTAAAGGGCAAATAAAAGTGCTAAGTGAGAATGTACATCTCAGTGTTGCAGGTGTTTTCATATGGTCACCCAGGGCAATTCTGATCCCAGAATTTTGGGGAAACCTTGAAAAAATGAAGCTACACAACTGAAATATCTGCAAACTGCACCCTGAGGTTAAAATCTTAGCTGATGTTATGATCTTAAAAGTCCATGCCACCATATAAGATCCAGAGTTTTATGTCGATGTGCATAGTGACTTTTTCAAAATTTTGCAAACCACATTTTTGCTATAAATTTCTGAGATGGTTGATTATTACTTGGAACAAGAAAATTTTACTTACTCCCAGCAGTATTTTATTTATTATTAAACAAAATAGAAAATTTTTATTTCAGAAGACTCTAATTTACAATCAGACTCACACAATATTTCACAGATTTTTTAATGAGGTTTCCATTTCTCTTTCCATTTTCCATGAATAGAAAGTATAAAGTCAAAAAAATCCTTAGATTTCAGTGACTCATTTATTAGCTTTGAAAATGTTCATCTTTGCTAGAATAAGTTCCTGGCATACAAAAAACAGGAAAAAAAATAGTACTATATCTATTATTCAGATCTAAAGATTCTGGATTTTGGTTTATTGCTTATTTTTTTATATATCATTAATGTTTATAATAACTAAATATACACAGTCTATTTATTAGTTGAAAAGCAAGTTAAGTGGAACTGGCATTAACTAGTTCCAACTGGGGAAAAAAAGTCTTCTTTGGAATCGAACAGTCAGAAACAATACCTGGAAATTCTGTGTTAAATAAACACATTCAAGTGATTAGGTAATCCAATATGTAAAAGATAAATTGTTTTCAGATATAAACTATAAAGTGAAAAGAAGAGGAATAACCTTAGCAACGTTTTAGATAGTTTAGACAATTATGGCAGACTCTCAATATTCCTCTCAACAATGTGAACATGTGGCACCTGGAATGATTCAAGGTTCTTAGAAGTAGTTTTCAGGGAGGAAATGGCTTCTGTTAGGAAACTCACTCAATCATTGTATAAAGATTACTTAGATTAGATACTGTACTATAATTTAGAGCTACAAAGAACCTATGAACCCATGTTACCCTCTCCAGTGGTCAAAGGCTGAAAATACTAAAGTGCTGCTGTAGTGACTCATACATCTCAAACAGAAGCTGTATGACAGAATTTCATCTTCAACAGAAAGATCAAGTTTTACAACAGAAAAACCCTGACAGAATGAAGATTAAATATCCAGCTATATGTGTCTGTCAAGCTTTCCATGTAATGCAGACAAGGGTCTGTGGCCTGAGCATCCAGGGGGTGGCTGTCCCACTCCCTCCTTGGCCACCCTGCCTGCAGAGGTCTTCTGTTGGCCACCCTGACTTCTGACTGACCAGGTCTCCTCTCCATCTCCCCAGTTAAAGAAGAAGACATCTCAGACAGCTTTGTCAAGTGTCTGCCTCAAGGGCATCGAGGTCTTCCCCTGCCAGCCAACAGGTGATTGAATATCCAGGAACAGACTTCAGCTTCTGGATGGGTCATTTCTTAAGAGGTACTGCAATCCAGCAGGTTACCTTTTTAGCTGTCAGATGAGCAAATGTGAAGAAGTCTGCCAGAAGTTCAGCAGCTTGGGTTTTTTTCTTTTTTTTTTCCTTCTTGTGTTAATATTATCTTGTTTCTATGCATATTATTTTTAATTTTCCAGTACTTCTTCTATTTCTATATATTTCCGACTACCTAAGAGTACTTGTAGAAATATAAATTTCAACTTCAAAAACTTAAAATTTAATTAAGATTACTTTATACTTTAAAAATAAATTATTAATCTTCATATTGTCATGCTGCAATAAATTCAAAACAAAAGTATTTATTTCTACTAAATGACTTCACTCGTATCATGCCATCTTGTCCACAATGAGGTTAGAAATTCATTCATGTCTTTCTTTCTAATCTAAAATTCTAAAACTGAGATATGTCAGAATTCTCACACAGATGAGGTATAGTGGATTCAAATTACCTCTAAAATGTTTTTCTCTTTCAGTCTTGACGAAATATTTTATGGAGATCTTATCAAGCAACTGCTTATGCAATGAGCATTGCATTCCTAACAGCATTTCACAGCTTTTGTTTCAGCTTCATTAGATATGATTTTTCAACCTCCTATGAGTCAAGAATAAGTGTCAGTTTATGAAATCATTCTTGAATAATATTAATATCAGCTAAGCCTAAAAATTTAGGACTTACCAAGAGCTAAGCTACAGGGCTCATGAAAGCAATCTAGAAAGCTGGTCAGGCTTTATAGGAATATCAAACATTCCCAGTAAACTTTCCGTTTCTTTTGTATCAAGCTTTCTCTTTAAATTCTTCTTTAAATAAACAAGCAAACAAACCTGCCTATTTGGTTTCCACCTTATCCTCACAATAAGAGTTAGTTTTATATATTAAAAACTGTGGAGTTTTCAGCTTATTATGTAATGTGCTCCAAAAACTTTCTAATTCTTAACTCTCTGTAACATGTAAAGATAAACTTTCATTTTTAAGATGCACTTTCATTTCTATATGAAATAATAATTTGTTCAGAAATTCAACAAATGGAGCATTCCAATATGGACATCATATTTACTTATTCACTTCATACTTACTTTTCAATGCATGAAAGAAAGATTTTACAGCTCACCTGCTGTGCTGTACAAAAGCTTGCTATTAAGCATTAAGAAATTCCAGATTATGAAACACCCAAAGCTGATAGCAAACTTTATTCAGTTGTGCTCTTCAGCAACTCCTTATCATTGTAAACAAACACTATTGAGAATACACTGCACAGGAGTCTGTAGTCTGCATAAAATCCATTATTCTCAAGCAGAGGATGGAATGAAGAAATCACAGCTTTCTGTGAAAAGAACAAGCCTGAGGCATTCTCTCAAAAAGGAGAATAAGGATGACTAAAGAGCAAAATTAACAATAGTACTTGAAAATCAAGCTGCTAATAAAACAGTTTTTCATACTTACATCTTTTTTAGCATAGTACTGGACTTTTTAAAGGAAGCTAGCATTCCGTTGAAAGAAGTGTCATAAAGGTTTAAAGTGGTCTTATAGATGCTGTAAACACCTACAAGTTAGTTTCTATATAAATAGAGCCTACAGGTGGTAAGACTCCAAAGTGGATACTGAAGCCCAAACTCTGTGCACAGTTCAGGGCACAAGAGCTCAGTCTCTGCATCCTCTTACTCACTTGGTAAGAAAAAGGAATATAGCAACAGGAGTGAAAGACAATAAAGAACATACGATGCCAAGGAAGTAAGGATGCCAAGTTCCAAACCATATGTTTGAAACACAGTGGCTAAAGGAACCAGTCAGTAAAAGATGGTAGGGCTTGATTTTCAGCCCTGCACATAACATTATTGCTTCTACTTCAGATCCTGGAATTAGCGGATCCAGAAGCAACCTGTTTTTCCATTGTATCATACAAAAAAGCTACTTTCTTAACTTAGACTAAATTTCATTCATGGGAGCTTGGTTTAACAACATGCTTCATCTTTGTGGTTTCCCAGATGGATTCTGTCTGGAGTATCACACAACAGCATTGCAGTGTGTTAAATCGGCTTTTCTCTGTAAGAACTCAAGCTTTGTTTTATCAGCTGTGTTGCTGGGACATGTTTATACGCCCAGATCTAACTTGAACACAAGGTTGTGAGATAGACAAGAGTATGTCCCTCCCTGGCAGAGAGAAAAGCCTTTCAAAATCTTATGGCTATGTGACTGGAGGTAAATAATAGAAATCACTCAAACCCCTGTATCTCTTCTTCCTGTAAAGTGATATTTCCTTTGCTCTAACCCTTTTTTGTCTGCTTATAAAGCAAGCCAAAAAATTATGCCTAATGGCAAACTATCATTAAGGCTAGCCTAAAGATACATAATTGAACTAGAATTATCAGAGGTTTGTTTCTAAACAACACAGCTTCTCATTGATATGCTTAGGTTTCCAAGGGTGATTTAAAAAGCAGATGCACAACCAGATAATAGAGACTTATTCAATACGTTTTTTCCTCATTTCAAGTGTGTTCTCTTGCAGGAAACTGATACCATCAGGGTTTTTTTCGGTGGGGCTTTTGGGGGTGGTTTAGGGTCCCTTACTATACACCATAAATGACTTGGACACAGGACTGGAAGGGATATTAAGAAAATTTGTAGATGAGCTACTGACTCCCTCAAAGGGATATTAAGAAAATTTGTAGAGGAGCTACTGACTCCCTCAAAGGCAGAGAAGTTCTGCAGAGAGCCCTCAAAGAATCAGAGAACTGGGAAATCACCCATCAATATGAAGTTCAATAAGGGAAAGTGCCGGATTCTGCATGTGAGATGGGGCAACCCTGGATGTACGTACAGATGGGGGAATGAGATGATAGAAAGCAGTGCCACGGAAAGGGATTTGGGGGTCCTGGTTGATGGTAAAAATTGAATATGAGTCAGCAGTGGCAGCCAGGAGGGCCAACTGTGTCCTGGGGGGTATCAGGCAAAGCTTCACCAGCCGGTCGAGGGAGGGGATTGTCCCACTCTGCTCTGCACTGGTATGGCCTCACCTTGAATATTGCGTGCAGTTTTGGGCATCACAATATAAGAAAGAGCTTCCATTAGAGAGTCTCCAAAGGGAGGCAAGGAAGGTAGTGAAGGGCCTTGAGTGGAAGCCATATGAGAAGTAGCTGAGGTCACTTTACCTGATCAGACTGGAGAAGAGTCTGAGAGGAGACCTCACTGCAGTTACAACTTCCTCGTGAGGGGAAGAGGAGGGGCAAGCACTGATCTCTCCTCTGTGGTGACCAGTGACAGGATCTGAGAGAATGGCCTGATGTTGTGTCAGGGAAGGTTTAGGTTGGATATTAGAAAAAGGTTCTTCACCCAGAGGTGGTTGGATACTGGAACAGGCTCCCCATGGCAGTGGTCGCAGCATCAAGCCTGACAGAGTTCAAGAAGCATTTGGATCATACTCTCAGGCACATGGTGTGACTCTTGCGGATGGTCCTGTGCAGGGCTAAGGGTTGGGCTTGATGATCCTTGTGAGTCCCTTCCAACTCAGCATATTTTGTGATTCTGTAATATCACATACAATTCTGCTGTTTCTGGGAACGTGTTAGTCATGTTGGTTACATAATATGCTACTGAAGGACTTAAATACTGTGATCATTATCAGAGACTATATAATTTTGAATAAAATATTTAAGTTCTTTTGTCTTGCTTTTCTTTCCCAAGACATTGTACTCAGTTTTGTAGGCTATAACTACACAGCCACAGGTCATTTGGAGGAATGAAGTTAGTATATTATAGCCAGTTTCCAGATGGACTGAACAATGGCAGCTGCTACGTCTGGTTTTGGCCAGAAGCCTAGGGTGTGAATGCAACCCACTCAGTATTTTATGCATAGTCAATGAATATTTCTTATCTCCTGATTACAATATTCTGACTTGGACTGGTTATTAGAGTAACTGCTAACAGTTACAGAATCAGACAACCCTCACAAACTCTTTCCTCTAATATTTGACCCCCCTATTAAAAAAATAAAATAAATCAGTGTCATGACAAACTGAAAACTAATTACAGAAGAATATGATATTGCCCTCAGAGGTTCTACTGTGACTGCAGAAACAATGGGAATCAGGGATCAGCTCTGAGCTTGGCAACAGTCTGTGCACATCTGTAATTAAGGGAATTTACCAGTAATGGCAGGAGAAAAATAGTGTTACATCAATAAGAGGCATGTCATTCATTCAGGATACCATGGGATAAGGCTCCTCTACGGTACAGAGATTTCTCTGTCCTCCACAGAGAACATAACTCTTTACAACTCACCTGTAGCAGGCAGAAATGGAAAATGGATCAAAATGGAAAATGGATCAAAATGCCATATAAATAACTAATAAGTATAAATATACAAATTGTTAAAGATTAAGAAGTTGAATAGTACTTAAATATTATTAAAATACCAAAAATATTTCATCTTCTAAATTTTTAGGGCAAATTAATGTCCAAGAATTAAAATTAATAGACTTGGTTCTACCAACACTCACTATTGGGAATAATGAAGGCAGATCAAAATTAAAGCTACTCAAACCACTAGTTCTTTGTCATCTTATGGGAAAGTAAAAATGTTAATATGTTTTTTCCTCCTTTCTCATTGTAGTATAGGACTGTTTCACGCAGAAGAACATGCAGGAGAGGAAAGAAAGAAGAATGATTATAACCTCCACAAAATCAACAAAGCAGGAGCTGGAGATTTGGGTGGGAAATGAGGACTAGACAGTCCTCAGTAACAACTTGTATCTGAAGGTTAACCAGAATTTACCTTTGAACAGTAACAGTGTTAGAGCTTCTATCCTCTTCCAAAACAAACACTGGGTACACACACGCACAGAAACTTTAACATGTTTGTTAATTGCTTCTTCATTCTCTAGGGGAATTTTTAAATAAGTGAAACAGAAGAGGGTAATAAGCAGAGTTTCTCTCCGCAAAGGGAACAGTATTGAAAATAGAGGGCATGCGGCTAAGTTAGGCCTGAGATGATGGATGTTAAAAAAAATATATTTGAATAGCTTATTTTGGGGATACTTAAAAATAGAGTTAATTATGGGTTTACACTGAGGGAAGTATTGAAAAATTGTTTCTGAATATGTTTTCAATTATGTGTTACGTTTTTCTTAAATTATGAAACTTCCTTCAGTTTTGGGCCAGACTATTATTTTGTTCAACTAGTACTCTATCAAGAAGTTTAGTTCAATGGATACAGCCCATTGCTGGAGTATATGCAGAGGGCACAGACATTCTGTTGGAATTAATAGGAGATTTTGCCAAAGAGAAATTACTGTGTCATTTTGTCTGTCTGTGTTTATGAATAGTTGGATAAATTACTTTTTAGTGTTCAAAAGAATAGATTATTGGACAGAAGACTCATTATGGTCTTTAAAAATTCATTTGTCAGTTCTTGATTCGACCACTCAAAGCAAGCTTTGAGCATTTACAACCTAATATCATCTCAAATGGAACTTCTTTTGGGGAAGTACAGTACTAATGACAAAAATCTTTGGATGATTTGTAAAAACATCCCTGATATCTGCTTCAAGTGTGTAAAGAGACAGAGGCCATTGTTAAGAAATACTCAGAGTTCATTAAAATGAATGCTTCTGTGCAAACTAGTATTGTTTTACACTATAGCATTTAAATGTTCTTAAACTACACTTAGACTACCTTGTTCAAATCAGAAACGGTTTAACATATGGGTGCAAACTATTCTGTTGCACACAAGCCATTTTGTCAGTACTGATGATAGGTATGTCAGTGATAAAAAGGAAGACTAGGGAAATTGTGGGCTCCCTCTGGAAATAAATGGGAGACCTGTTTATCCAGAACATGGAGAAGGCAAATGTAGTCAATGACTTTTTTGCTTCAGCCTCCATTGGAAAGTCACGAAAACCAAACACAGAGACTGGGAGGATAAATAACTGGACACTGTTGGAGATCAGGTTCAAGACCATCTAAGGAACCTGAAGGTGCACAAGTCCATGGAACTGGCAGATGAAGGGGATAAGCCACTATCCATCATATATGAGAAATCATGGCAGTCCAGTGAATTTCCCACTGACGGCTTTCATTATTAATGACTTTAATTTAGAAATTACCTAAAACTGTACTTAAGTCCTGAGTTTCGGATAATGTTAGACTAAATTGAAGACACAGAATATTTTGTTATAAATTCAGAAGGTCCTTTCTAAAAGATTCTAATGTTCATATAGTAATTTGATGGGGGAAATGAGCTAAATTTTAAGGAGTAAAACTTCAAATTATTTAATGTACTTACTAAATGTTGAGAATATGAAGAACCTTTGTAGATGCAGTAGCTATTTCGTAATTACGCACTGTAACTTTTTCTTCTAATTAATACAAATGTCTAGCACTGCATATCACTGATAGTAGATGATGTGGTTCATTGATTCCACCTAATGCAGTTTACACTAATAAATTATAAATCCAGATAAGTTGAAATAAGGCTATGATATTTTGAAATTAATAAACATCTATGAACACAACATGTAAACTATAATTCTACTTAGTGTTTCATTAGTACCATACTGCCAGTGTAACTCTGTGGTTTTCCATAAAATATATATTTGATCACAAAATTCTGATCTCTTAACTTCTGAAAATGGATCTAGCCTTTTACTATACACTGTGTATATTAAGCAATCACACATTAAAACATAAACATTTCAGTAGCATAAAGTGCCCAAATATTTTAACCAGTGTGCTTTATTTTATGTGTGCCACATGCTGGAAGCTGCAACAGCCAAACGTTAATGTCATTGAAAGACAATATAATGCAGCATGAATATAACTTGTATCTTACATCAAAAATCTCATGCCTATCAGATAGAAGCCAGTTTAAGACTGCTTCAGCTCTATTTATTTTAACTGAAACTATAGCATAGCTAACATTATAGCAGCTACCCCCTGGTGGTTCATGTTTATAATTTACAGGTGTCATGTTTAAAAGCAATCTGTTACAAGACTATTGAATGTTGTTTTACAAGCTAAGCATCTGATGCTTATATTATTTGATGCATATAAGATAAGCATAAAATAAGGAATTGCATCTATTTGTTTCAGTCTATTGAAACAAGGTATCATGAACTGTGCTCTGCCTTGGATGTAGTGCTAGTTATTTATTCAGCAATGACTTCTTTGATTGTTTGGTTTGGGTGAGTTGTTCCTTTTTGCCCATGTATCTGTCAACCAGTTTAATTGACAGACCCACACTTCTCTAGCTCTATAAAGTAGGTTGTATAATAGTATGGCCTTCTTACTGAAGAGAAAAAAATTGAAAAAAGTGTTTTGCTCAAGTATGCTTTGCCCTAGAGGAAAATTTGCAAATATATTTAATGACTCTGTTTATCACTTTTCCTAATGCATATGGAAAAAAATGTGATTTCTCTTCAACAGTTCTTTTTTTTTTTCCTCTGCAAGTGGAAAAATTGTTCTTAAGTGAGAAATAGAAGCACTACTGAAGCTAAGAAGGTAAAACTGAACAAAAGAATGAGATCCTGAATACAGTAGTGAACAGTAACTCTAAAAGGTGGTTAAATTTTACTCCTTTTGAACCAGACAGAAATAAAGGAGCCAGTCACTGTTTAGAAAATGCAGTTGCCTTATTACAAAGCAATATATATTAGAAAGCAGTTAATTCACGCAAATTCAAATTTTCTCATAATCAAGTGATTGCTTACATTTGAAATGCATTTATTAAATGTGATACTGAAAATTACTAACAAAATGAAATATATATTATTAAAAAATCAGTATTGAAAACTGCATATAAAAATCTTATTTTATCTGATTTCTTCTTTCATTGAAAAGAACAGTGCCCCAGTGCTCTTTACATGCTAAGTATATTCAGCATTCACTCAACTGCACTGTGTAATTTGAGAAAAAAAAAAACCTGCTTTGAGCACCTGAACAGAAACTAAGTGAAAACCAGAGGTATCCTTATAAAGACAGGCTTCTTATAAATTCCATCAGCACAGAACGATCTTATCCATGTTAAGCTGGGTCCTCAGTTCACATATACTGCCATAAATTGTTCAGTGGCAACAGAGATTGCCACTGGTATAAGAAAAAAGTGGAAGAAAAAAGGAATTCTACACTGATCATAGGGCAGGAAAACAAAAGGCAGCTTAATCTACAGATGACAGAGAAATAACTATTGTTTAAACCAACAGCTGAAGATGGGGCAAAAAGAACATACAGCTGTAGTAGAAAAAAATGAAATCTAAAACCAACAGTAGATTAAATCAGATTGGACAACAAGTATGAGTAGTCAGCTGCCAAAAACATACAATAAAATTGTGCAGAACCAGATTAATGATAAAGTCATTGGGAATCCAAATCCAGTAAACATAACTGATGATTACTAGAGATAGAATATCTGGATGGGAATATTTAATTTGTTTGCAAATATGTTTACTGTATTTGCCCAGGATAATTCTTGAAGTTCTGCTTACATAAAATTAAACCTTAATACTCAGTTGCCATAACAACAAAATATATTAGTTCTCTAGTTTTATTTTTGATCATTCTACTATAGAATTGTTTGCTAGGATTTTTCTAACTTAATTCTTCAATATTTCTTGGTATTATGTAAGTGAATACTCCACATTTATTTAATCTTCACAATATTTCATAAATTTTTTTCCTTTAAGGAGTAAGACAGGTTTAAAGAATCTCATTGTGAAATAACCAAAACAGAAAAAAATATTGTGCTTTCATTGGTAGAATTACAGAAAACTTCAGAAAATAAAACTAGACAGTTTTATTTAGTCCTTTTATGTTTTTACTGGCAGTATTAGATGACAATATCACAACTCTGCTAAAAAAAACTCTGAATTATCATATCTGCTTAAGAGCCATACTCTTAAGTACATATCTTCAGTGTAATATTACCCATCTCATTTTTCAAATAACCACACTTTCAGGGAGTGCTGTGTTCTGAAGGCTGTGTTTCAGTTCCTGCCAGGTGAAACCAAAAATGCAAAGCTAAACAAAACCCCCCTGACAATCTAGATAATTTTTGCTAAATGGAGAGGATATCACTTTTAGCGTGTCTGTTCCCAGGAGAAAACCCAAAAGGAGACAAACGTGACAGCTGTGAATTTCTGTCTGTGCCTCCTCTAATGAAAGCTGGATTAGGACTCCACAGCTATTCCAAGGAAGAGTGAAACCTTCTGCATCAGTGGGGCTAAATTTGTGTTAGCATGTACATGGCAATGGGAAATGAGACTGCATACAAAGGCTGGGGTTAAAGCTGTTCTATTGCTAATGGTAGCAACAAGTATACTAGCAGCCCACAGACTATTCATGAATATATTAGTGTACTGTTAATTGTAAAACAGTTCAATCAAAAGAGGTCTTAACTTCCCACTGATACATCAAGTGTCTATCTACTGAAGGATCAGTAAACAAGGTAAATTGTTTGCACAGTCATATGTTTACATTCAAAGAGTATATTCTGTCTCTTGGCACAGTCTAGTTAATGTTCTCTCCCACTCTCTTGTCATCCATAACAGTGTTTTCAACTCATCTTAATACATTATTTAAAAGGACTGTAAGAAGTTGGGAGGCTTAAGATAAGATTGTGGTATTAGTAAGGAAAAGAGGAAAAAAGCACATAAAAAGTGTTACTGTCAATGGTGTATTGTGTCCCATATTCATTAACCACTGTAGTGCAAAATGGAATCGTCACGAACCTATAAAATCCAGTAAAAGAAATCAGTTTTGTGTGTGAAGAGCTTGGCTAATTCTATTATTATGCTGTGTAAAACGCTATAAACATAAATCAAAACAATTTTTGAGAATGCCTTCAAATAACAACAACAACAGAAAAAGAACTCACCTACTGTCTAAGGAAAGAGTTTTGTGGGTGAGATAGGGTAAAAGGGGAGGTGCAAGGGAATTTGCTTGGGCAGCCAAGTGGAAGATGGAAAGAAGCAATGTACAATGTCATCTAGTAACTAGGGAAAGGAAGGAAGTGGCAATTGAACTCAGTTCAGAAGCTAAGGAGAGAGAAAAAAGCTATTTTACTCCTATCTTCAACAATGGTATAAATCCCACCAAATTTGAAGACAGTGACAAAAGAATTAGTGTATTTAGCTGCCCGTGTCTCTGAAATGATACCACCTCTAAAAGAAAGGAAGCTGAAAACCATTTCTGGGAGGATAAGTTGAATAATGCCTCTGAAGAGTGAGTATAAATGTGTGAAATACAATCATGTCACTGTTTCAATTATGTAAACCTTTCTACTTGTTTCATCTAGAAGAACTAGAAAACAAAACTACATATAAATTCTGCATGCTGAATAATACAGTAGAAAAAGATGCTTCACTGTATAGTGTTCTCTGGCAGTAGAAAATAATTATTTGCTGCCTTATGAGAAAAGGGAATTCAGCACAGTACAGAACAACAAAAGCTATTATTCACACATTTTAACAAAATCATTACCTTCAAGCTAACCATTAAATAAGAAAAGGTAAAAAATGAGTAAATTACTTTTTCTTGGATCTTTGACTTCCAAGTCACTATTTTGTGCAATTAAAACACCTAGCAAGGATTTTTTTGTAGTCACTGGATTAAAGATAATCTGGGACTGGAAACCAAACTCTATTGTATCACTTCTATGTGCCCTGCCTTCTAGGATGCAATCTGGTAACTTACATTTTTGATTTCACAATAGGATGCTGAAAGGAGTGATCACCAGGTTCATTTATTATTCCTCTCTGATGAAATGTGGGTATGGAATCCCCAAGCTGGGAAAAACATAGAATCCAGATCCCCTATTTCTTAGAAAAATGTCTCAAGAGTTTTATCAGAGTTTGATGGTTTCATCTCTCATTTCTATTTTATTTTCAAAAATTAAGATTATCCCTCGTTTTTATACATAATTATGGGCACTAATCCTTGACAAAGGATGCCAGGAGCATTTCCTTCCTAACAACATTAGCTCAGATAGCTACAAGCATGAAGAGGACATGAGTTTAGTGGCATCCCTCTTGTTAACATTTTCAGTTGACTAACTTCATTAATCCCTCTGCTCAGTACAATAGTTCTAATAGATTAATGTTATCATAGAATCATAGAATGGTTTAGGTTGAAAGGTTCAAAGATCACCTTGTTTCAACCTCCTGCCATGGGTAGGGACACCGTCCACTAGACCAGTTTGCTCAGAACTCCATCCACGCTGGCCTTAAACACTGCCAGGAATGGGGCATCCACAACTTCTCCTGTCAACCTGTTCCAGTGCCTCACCACCCTCACAGTAAAGAATGTTTTTGTAGTATCTAATTTAAACCTACTCTCAGTTTGAATCTGTTCCCGCTTGTCCTGTCACTACAGGCACTGCCACTACAGGCACTGACACATTAAAAAGTCCCTCTCTGTCTTTCTTGTGGGCTCCCTCAGGTACTGGAAGGCTACAATTATGTCACCATGAAGCCTTCTCTTTTCCAGCCCTAACAAAACCAATTCTCTCAGCCTTTCCTCATAGCAGAGGTGCTCCAGCCTTCTAATCATCTTGGTGGCCCTTCTCTGGACTCACTCTAACAGCTCAATGTCCTTCCTATCCTGGGGACCCCAGAGCTGGATGCAGTGTTCCAACTGGGGTCTCATCAGAGCAGAGGAGAGGGTCAGCATCACCTGATGACCACTCTGCTTTTGGTGCATCCCAGGACACAACTGGCTTTCTGGGCTTCAAATGCACATTGCCAGCTCATGTCCAGCCTCTCATCCACCACTACCCGAAGTCCTTCTCAGCAGGACTGTTCTTGAGCTGTTCATCTCCCATCCTGTATTGATACTTGGGGTTGCCCTGACCCAGGTGCAGCATATTGCACTTGGTCTTTTTAAACCTCGGGAGATTCCCTTGATCCACTTTTTGAGCTTGCCCCAGTCCCTCTGAATGGCATCCCATCCTTCAGGTGTGTTAACTGCACCACTCACCTTGGTGTCATCTGCAAATTTGCTAAGGGTGTATTTAATCCCTTCATCTATGTCTTTAATGAAGATATTAATAACACTGGTGCCCATACGGGCCCCTGAGGGACAGCACTTATCACTGACGTCCCTTGTGACTCTGAACCATTGACCACCACCCTCTGCAGAACTTCTCAGTCTGCACTGCGGAGTGGTGAGCCTATGTATTATACATTTCATATGTAAAAAAAATTCCATTCATCCTGACATTTCAGATGTTCAATGTTTTGTTGAATCTGAAACTTCTACTTCAAAATGTTCAGAGAATTGCTTTAGTTCTTGAATAACTGTGTTGATTGTTACCGTTTCGACCTTGAAGTCTAAGCAGTTTTTTGATTTCTTGATTTCTTAATTTATTGTAATTCACTATGCTTCTCCAAGTTCAACATGCTTACTAAACATCAAATTTGAGCTGCAACTTCAATTCTTTTTTTTTTTCCTTAATGAGGAGGTCCTAACTAGTGATTGGAAAACTCAGACAGGACATGTTAAAGACCTACTTTCTTTCTAATAGGGTTTAAATTCATGCTTCTTCCATTCTCTCCTTCATTCACTCCTGTCAAGCACACTAACCAGCTAGGCCATAGACCATTCAAGGAATATCATGCATGGAAACAAGTGACACATTAATCTCTTCTGTGTTGTGATAAAAGAAAAAGACAAAACCGAAAATATGATGACAACTGCAGGACAACGTTTTGGTCACATTCCAGGAAGCTCTATATCCTATCCTAATCAGGTCACACAAAAAATACAGGAAAAGATACGAAATGAAAGACCAAAAGCAATCCCTCGTCACTATCTAATGTTGTTGTTGAGTGCCAAGGAAAATACAGGACTGGGATGCAGCAAACACCTCAGCTATGTTTTGTAACTATGAGTCCACACTTCTGCCATCTGTGATCACTGGCCATAATTTATTTATGTTCACTAAACACAAATAAAATTGTTAGTGCTATCACCCTGATGGTCTTCATTAGTCACACTATATGCCCCAAAGAACTTTCCAGGTGAGAACTGCTCTGTTATGCACTTCTCTGATCACATTACACAAAACTCACCACTTCACCTTCACAAAAATTAAAATCTTCTCATTTCATGCTCCTTTTTGTTAAAAACTGCAAGACTTAAAATTAATTTTCCTCTGAAGAATATCCCCCATCCTCTCATGCAATCCTCTTTTAATTACAGAAGAAATATTTCAAAAAACAGTTGGTTTTGTACCTAAACAGATAACCTCACAACAGCTTTCAGTGGTTCCTTACTACTTTTCTTCCAGGGCCTTCTCTGTCCATGACTTCCCAAAGAGGCTCTGTGTGAAAAGCAAAAATTTTTGGCAGCAAGGAACTTTTTAACAGCACACACTTAACTTTTCCTAACCTCACTTGGCAACTGTAATGAAGGAGGGTGGTGATCATGTTGGAACAGTTTTTCCATCCCTAAGGCGCTAGATATTTTAATACACCATTACTACTGATCTTCCACAAAGCTTCTTAAATGAACCCATTTTATCTTATATCCCTGCTACTCTGCAGTAGTTCTTACTAGTCATTATGAATCTATATTTATAAAGAGCCATTTTAACTACAACTGCACAGGTAACTCTATACTACTTTTTCATACTTTTCAAGTTTTAATTTCTCAAAATGTAAACATGGCAAGCTCCATATTTGTTTGTTTTTTTTTTCTTTTTTTTTTTCCCCAGCAGTTTTGTGTCAGCAGAAGAGCTTCTTTAACATTAGAAAAACATGATTTCCACATGCAGTAATTGTGTGGGTCAGTCCCTTGGCACAACTTATTTAACAAGTCATTATTGGATTCTGACTCTGAACAACAATCCATTCCTTGTAAGTATTTGCCTAATGATTTCAGTTAAAGATTATTAGCCATCTTTTCCCCAAAACATTCACTTGGAGTGCTCATGGGCTACTCTATTGATATTCTGTCATTGTGAAAGGCAGAGACAGGCAATTATCCAGTTCCAAAAATGTCATGATACTAAAGTGGATTTGAAACCACACCCTGATTTACCCATTGTATTTGAGGTCTACATGCTGTGGGTTTCGTGCTTTAGAAAACAATGTTTTAGGTTTGCTTTCAAATTGCTTTTAGTTTTTTACTGCTTGCACTAAAAGTCTCGGGCACTTTCTCAGTATACTTCCCTGATTTATAGGGTACTGCGCTGCTTTAAATTTGTAACACATATTCCTGAGCTACTTACTTATCTAGTTTCAGTGCTCTCTGAGAGATTCAGAATGTGTTTGATTATCTAAACCATTAGCAATATTTCAGTATTGCTTAGGGAAGGTTTTATCTTAAACTGACAAATTGCTTATCTGCTAGCATCAATGTTAAAAACAAAACCAAAACACTCTCATTTCTCTCTCTCAAAAAAAGAAAAGAATAAATGTAGCATTCAGAAGTTAACAGCAATTAAATTGAGCTTTGTTTAGATGAATGTTTCCTGATTGCAGCAAAGAGTTGACACCAACTTTGGAATTTTAAGAAGGGTAGAAAGTCACTTTGTTTTCTGTTATGGAAAGTGCACACATGTAGACAATTTATAAGGCATTCATGTTGAGGGGGACCCATGGTGTTTCAAGGCTGCCTAAAATTTGAAAGAAGTCATATTTTTTTAAAAGGAGTGGATTTTAAGTATGTTTTTTTAACCCCATTATTGAAAAAAAAAAAGGCAGCTATAAGTGAGAGGAAAATGAGAGAACAATGGCAAGGACGGATAGCACCTGGGATTATCAGCTTTGATATCTATTCAGACACCACACAGTTTTAGATCCCTCAAGCATATCTTTGGACGTTTGGTCACTTGGAGTTGAAGGCAAAGCAATGAGGGTTATTTTGGCTGTCAGCTTTAAATAACAGCCAACTCCCTGGTCCCTTTCTGTTTAGCATGTGTTTCACAAACAACGAAGATCACACTCTGCTATATAATGTTAGGCTGTAGTGATGGAAGTAATGACCTTTATAGTGTGTCACATCCTGCAAAAGTTAGCTGTGGTGATCTATTAGATTATATTTTACTCTCTGACTGTGCCATTCTCTACAGGAGTCCTTTTTTTTTACAATTGCTTAAATTGCCTGGGAAATTGTGTTCCTGTTTACAAGCAGTCTTTTCATTTCTTATTTTATTTATTGTCAATACATTGGAATTTATACCTCATGTGCTGCTCTGGAGGCTTCTGGAAATGTCAAGTATTTTGATGCTTGTATAACTATTGGCATTTGTAATGTAATATTAATATATTATAATAAAAATATAGAACAAAAATGTAATATATTGTAGTGTAATGTAATACAGTCCAGTATTGCACACTGGACTACTATATGCACCATTATTACATAGAAGCACATGCTTTTGTCCATACATTTTGACACTAGTTTTACGTGGGACAGTATATTTTCTAGGGACTTGACTTTTCCAGGAAGGCTTTAGAGCATTGAGTTAAACACATACACCCCAATGTATTAGGAAAAGTTATCTCAAAATATTCAAATCCCTTTTGGAGTGCTTTATGCAGAAAGTTGTAGATTTCATGTTAAGAGGATAGTCTATACTTATCTTACATGTTAATACATATCTTTTGACATTTTCAGAATTTCCCAACCTGAGAAAAGCCCATACCCAGCTTGAAATATCCACTGTAATAGACTAAATCTTGGACAGGGGTAAACAATCTGTTGAGATATTTCAGAGATTCAATATGAACACAAATTAAGGGAAACATAGGGTTTATATCCTTTAAAGTATGAGAGATATGTGGAGTTTGCTAGCTCATAAAATATCTTCACCAATCCTTTGCTATCAGCAGCTTTTCCTGGTTGGTGTTAGGGCATAGCCCTGAGCAACATGACAAGCCACTAGTCCTGCTTGGAGTAGGAAATGGACAAGGAGACCTCTGTCCCTACTGCCACAGCAGAAAAGATTCCTGGTATTTTTTCTAGGATATTTGCTTGGTGCTTTAAAAATCACAAGCTGCCAATCTATAAAACCCTCAGTATAAACAGTGAGCTCTTAGGGGTATAACATTTTAGCTGTACAGAATGCATTTCCTTTTAATATACCAATAAAATCACTGCAGTTCTTAAAAAAAGCTACAAGAAGGGGTCACTTCCTCTAATAGCACCACTCTCCCTAATAGCCCTTGTCCCTAAAGAGAGGCTCCGTACATTTTGCATCCTTCTGCCCCCCTCATGGCAAGATGACTCTTCTAAACTGGAGTTTTTCCTTCTGCTGCTCACCTACCATGCTCCTAATTACACTCCTATATTGCACTTCTATTTCTTTTTGCTCTTTTCAGGAAATAAAAATTTCTGGTTTACTTTATATTGGAAAAGCAATTCCCCACCCCCTGGTTATATATTAGTGTATAATAACATACTAAATAGGTACCATTGAATTAAATATGGGAGATCCAGCTTTGCTGTAGCTCAGTATGTGTGATTGAACTTGCTTTCCTGCTTCCCACATTTTCACCAAGTCAAACATTCTGTCTGCAGAGCCTATTGATAATTATTCCAACAAGAAATTCTTTTTCAGCTACGAAAAATGTCTCCTATGATGTGCCCCTACGAAAAGTTTGTTTTTCAAGTGGATGATATTTTTCTTTCTCCCCTTCTTCTAAATTTTTCTTTATGTTAGGCATTTGAATTTCTTACAACAAACTGATACTATGTTACAGGAAAGAAAATTAACAGATTTCATAGGACTCACTCCTTTATTCTCTGTGAGATATCAAAACTAACTAGAGCAATGACAACAATATTTCTTCTAGTTTTCTAGAGCTTGTTGGGATGCATTTCATCCAAACCTATATTCATATTGTCAATTTATTCCATTTTTCTTTTGCATTTCTGCTTCAAATGTTACTTTTTTCTTTAACTATTAGATTATATACCACTAAATTGAAAAATAGCCTTAATCAGGGCATTTCCCAAGGAAAGGATTTAAACCTAATGATACTTATCAGCAAGAACTGCAGCTTAATTGGGAAGGTAATTTGCTTAACTGGGATGCCTGTAGGTTATTTACTGTAATCAGATAAGGACATCTGAATCCTTATTTTCCCAAGAAGGTTATCAAAAGTGCTAGTTCTAGAAAGATTTTGTAATTACATCTATGGAATATTTCAGGTGTGATATTTATTCAGGTTGTTCAGCTTTCAGCATCTGCATTGTATCTATATTCACCATATAGACTATACCACACATATTCTGCTTTGAGGCACAGGGGCCAAGGAAGTGACATCCTAAGTGTTCCCTAGCCCTTAGTGCAGGATAAAGGTCACAGCAGCTCATGTTGTGAATGAAGTGGGAACTCATTCATGAAGGTCAGGTGGTCACTTTATCTGCCTGACAGCAAGATCACACAACCAGCATTGGACTCATGAAATAGTCAAATAATGGCTAATAACAACTACAGAGTAGTGAATGTCAGCAAACCAATTGTTCTTGCAAGGTCCTCGAGGATGCACATATACAACAAGAACTTGAGCAGTGTTACAGTAAGCCACAGTAATTTTATAACTGCAAATGCTCTCTCTAAGCTATTTAGGAGGCTACAGTCTCTGGGATGGCTATAGTGAAAGAATGTTTAGGAGAGTGTTTCAATATGCTATTTTACTTCACTATATTTTATCTCAGTCAAATATAAAAAAAGTTGAACTGCTGACAGAAGACACAATATAATTTTCAGCTCCCTAGTGAGACAATAGGTTTGAGATGGGAAGGGCAACAGAAAACTTCTTCAGACTCAAAATAGCATTTTTCTAATTATACTCCATCACAGCATTATGCAGATGAAAGTATTCATCCTCTCAGTACTAGACATAATGGAACCAATCATGCAAAGCATCACTTTCTCAAGAGAGAGGTTGTTACAATTAGAACTAAAAATGACAAAAGCCATCCCCCTTTTTTTTTTCTTTTTTTTCATTATTAACAATTTTACTGCAAGTTGTGTGCACCAGAGCTTTAAAAGCTATAGCTAATGGACAAACCATTTTTTACTGTTCTCATCCCCGAATTCACTGTTACTCTTTTCACTCAGTTGAATGCCTTGCTTTGCTTGTAGATCAGGAGTTTACTTCATCTAAGTCTGCTACTCAGGGTCCTTGGGAACGGAAAGGATGGAGAATGACTGCTTCCATTAGTACAGATCACTTATCTGGGCATTCAAAAACCAGAAAGAATGACAGTGAACATGAAAGCCATGCTTTCTAACATGCAGAGCTAATGCCTGTCACCCTCATTTCAAAGATCTTAGAAAGCAATTACTCTTTCTTTTGCTTTTCATTCTCCAATGGACATTTCTGCTTCATTGTGTAGGACTGTGCTAAGCCCAAGGACCATTTGCAGAACTCGTATGAAATTTTAATGAAAAGAAAGTAATGAAACCTTGATATTTCCATAAAGATACATCTCTTTCTCTTCATTTTTGGCAGCTACTGATGTAGAAAAGAAACTTTGTAAATTCATTTATAGTTAGCCTGGATTCACAACAATCTTCATGATCACTACAGTTTTTTGGATGGGGAAAAATAATATTAACTTATAATAGTGCTCTGATAGTTATTTTGCAGCTGCTCAGGTTGCAATTTCCATTTAGCAATCTCATCCCAATAATAATGCACAGAGTTCATGTGTTCATTGCAGGACCTCACAAATAGACATGAAATAGGGCAAGAGGATGCATAAATGTACAGTGAACTTTGAAGAAGCATTTTATACTGATTCATAGAGATATTCTTTATGGTCTTACTGCTGCTGACATTGTCTGATTTACATTCTCCACCTGAATCATTTACCCCAATAAAACAAAGTATTTCCGTTTAACAGTTCCGTTTTATTGCTATATTTTGACTCAGATTTCTAGGACAGTTGAATAAGAACAACTTTGAGTTATTTTTGCATGTTTTTAGAGATTGATCAAGCTTTTGAAATTACTGTGTATAGCAGGGGACATATTGAGCTCCTTCTAGCAGCCTCCAGAGATGCTGTACTATGTGTAGCAATACTGTCCAGCTTCTACTGTCCAGCTACTCCGAGACATCAGTCTTTTGACAGATATTTGTAAAAAACCAAAGCTTTTCGAGGCAGCATGCAGTCTATTCCCTAACCCAGATCCATTAAAGTGTATTAGACTGATGATGATGACAAAGGCTATAAAGCACTGGCAGCCTTTTTGCAGGAGCTTAGGCCTACTGACACAATAGGAGCTCACTTGAATTCCATGTTCCTGTGTTAAGAGCTCTGCTCATGCTCTTTTACAAAGCAGCCCATAATCAGGGAGCAAAGGCTCCCTGATCTTACTCTCAGGTATATGTTTCCTGTCAAAAACATGAGCAGTTTCTAAAATCTACAGTAAACAATATGAAAATACAGTCAGTGGTATAGCTATTTCATATGGACGTGCCAGGAAGTTCTTGAGCACAAACCTAACGATAAACCTGTCTTTCCTTTGAACTTTCTGTGGGAGCCATTGGAACCACATACACTTGGTAGGACAGAGGATTGGATACTTTTTTTTCTCTATATTATAATAATCCATCCTTCTTAACTAGTAGCAATATGCTATTCACAGTAATTTGATTTAGGATTTTTTCAGGTTGTCCCTCTTCCCTCACAAGGTCAGAATACTAACGCTCAAGAACAGTTTGCTGTTGTAGTAGTTATGTTTCCAAAGTGATTACAATTCAAAACAAAACTTTTTTTGGTTAGTTTCAGAGTAAATATACAGAGCGAAATCCTCCTATGATTAATATTAAAGAATATTATTTGTTTTGTTTAATTTTGAGCAAAGATTGACTGCAAGACAATAATGTCAGAAAAAAAAAGTGATGTAATTTGGGGAAAGGATTTTCTTTTCTTGGAAAAGAAAACTGTTTTGGTAAAGAGGCATGTTTAAATTAATAATTTGGAAAAAGACAGATCTAGCATGAATAGCAGGTATGATGCTATCACAGTACATAATGGGCAGCAGTTGGATCATATGATCACAGGGATATCCCTGTAAAAAAATATTCCTTCTTTTAAGCAGAGCTTGAGATTCACTTCCATCAACATTCAAAAGCAACAGAGAAGTAGTTTGACGGCGGAAGAGATCTTCACCTTCAAGCCATCTCTTTTACTCTGGCATTAACTGTGCTATAATTTTGTGGTGACGGGGATCAGAGCACTGATCTCATAAAAAACATGCAGATTGAAGAGAACAGAAGGAAACTGCCATGTTTGATGAGAACTTTTAGTCACAGAGAATTTTTATTATTTCAGATAGCAAAAGTACTGCAGATGAGAAGACTTATGACCAAGTTCAACAATTATGATTACCACACTGGGCTGTATGAACTAGTTTGTGTTGATCTATCTGGGCCTGGTTCAGTATTAGCATTACATCTCCTTACATCATGAAGACGTGCAAGGAGAATTTTCAGGTGATATGAAAAATACGGTTTTGGTTCTGGTTTTGTTCTGGTTTTGGGTTTTGGTTGTTTTTAAAGTTAATGGTTTAAAATACCTACAATATATAATTGTCATACCAGGAATAATTATTAGTGTTAAAAAATTATATCTGTGTAGAAATTTGTCAAGCTCAGGACTCCATTGTGCTGATTTTATTTTTTATTAAAAATAATTTGTAAATTTATAAATGAAAACAGTCTCTGTGGAGTGGGAAAAAACTAACAAACATAGCAGATGGTTATTTCATTGCTCAAATCATATGTAAAAATAATTCTACATTTTCTACATTGGTTGTCCATATGACAACACCAACACTCGATGATTAAGGGTGGAAAAGACCTTTAAGACCTATCAAGTCTAACCATTAACCTAACAGTGCCAGGCCAACCTCTAAGCCAAGTTCTTATTACAGAAGTAGCTGTAACACATCAGTTACAGTTTATGGTTTTGGGTAGCAATTATAATTAATAACTCCATTTCATAGATATTTCCAAGTCTTCAGAACTTAGTCAAATAGTTGATAGCCAAATATTGCCTGCTGCAATGCAATATTTAAATATACATTTGGAGATTGAAAATCAAGCTCTTTAACACAGGAAGTAGGTTGGTCCAAATCTCAGTCGTCCTGAGTATTCACACAAAAAATGTCCATAAGCCATAACGCTTAATTCCAAATTATGTTTAAAGGAAGCAGCTTGGCTCTGTGCTCTTATGGTTAGGACACTGGCTGAGGATGTGAAAAACTCAAGGTCATGTGCTATGGAAGTGTATAGAAGTACTGAAGGTTTTTAGTGTGTTCTACCTTAAGATAAAGAAGACAAGAAAAAAATCAGAATATATATGGTTAATTGGGTAATGTCAGATGAAGATGCAAATATTATTTCTTGATCCAAGAAGTGATCTGTTTATTCATGAAAGCACCAGATCATGAAGATGGATGAAATTGTCTTCATTTTTATTTTTTCAACATAATATTCTACCTGGATTATCTGACACTCACAGTTCGACAGCATTTTACATTTAAGAGAGTATATCAAGACCTCTTTTCTCCAAAAAGATGAGTTCAAGTAGCTTTGTGGCTTTTCTTTATGTGAAAGAAAAGACAAAATCTTTTCCTACTATGAGCTTAGACAGCTCATAGCTACTTAAATAAGAGGTATTTCTACGGCATACTTTAAAGTATTTTTCCAGATATAAAGATTTTATTTACAGTTGTCTTTGCACTTAGGTAATCTTGAATTTAGACATGAAATAAAGGTAGTCTCCAGGACTAAATTCTTCAGGCCATTAAATCTTTGCATATTTAAAGCACTAGGACACACAATCTTACTGTGACCTCAATGCAGAACTACCTTACTAGCTGTATTAACTAGTGAAACAGTAAAGACATCAAATTTATTTCTAAAACGGGAATATATTTAATTTTCAGTAAACAACTTCAGGATTTATCATTACAGCTGAATAAATATCTTGCCATTGAAAAATAACATAAAAAGGTGATACATCAGGGTATTTAAAATGAATCCTAAGTTTGTGCCAAATTTTCAAATAAATTTGGCTGAAAAAAAATCAGTTCTTTCATCCAACTAAATATTTCATTTGGAAATAAAAATTAAAATAATTAAAAAGAAAAAACTTGGAAGATTCCAAAAGCCAAGCCCAAATGTTTTAGATTCAATGTCATTTTAATGCACAATGAGAAGCTCACACACTAGATCTGTCTGGAACTTTTCCTCTTCCCTTTAAAATGCTTTTCTTTGAAATGGACAGATTCTTTAGTATTTTTAAAAACTTTTTTTATAACTGGTTTAAGAAGAAGCAATTTATTTCTCTTGTTTTGGTTGGGATTTTTTTGTTTTGTTTTGGTTTTATATAATATATATACAACTAGGAGAGGGGGCATTTCTTTAAATAAAGAAATGATGTCCAAAAGTCCCAAATTGTTCTTCTCATTTAGCTTTATCAGAGATACTTTATCTTTTGCTTTTTAGTTTTGAACAAGCCAAAATAAAAAGGAAAACAATAACTCTGATGGTCTCACGGTGATTTTTGTTCACCATAAAGTATGGATAATGGTTTGGTTTTTACAGTCTCTTTTAACAATTGAGCTACAAAATTTCAGGAATGATGAGTGCACATAATTATATTAATGTAGTTCTATAGGGGAAATATTAAAGATAAGTAAAGTTTAGCTGTGTTAATTGCAGTGTCTCCCACTTTCAACATACTTAGTTCTAGGTGCTTATTGAAAGTCATGTCTTTCACACAGGGATTGCTCAGTGGCTCATAACTAATACACAGCACTCTGTTTTGAAGTAAACAAACCCTCAATTTCAGTTTTCCTTAATTCACCAGAATGTAATTTGCAACAATTTAGGAGTTGTCACACTAGTATCTGAGCTGTGCTAGCAGTCAATGAAGAGAGAGAATCGAGACACATTCTAAAAGCCAGAAAGCTGCTGCAAGGGGCAACTTATCCCAGCTAAGTCATTCCCAGAACAAATCAGCCTTCAGATAGGAATTCAGTGCATACCAAGAAAAAACACCTCACTTAAATCATTACTGATGATCCAATCACAAATTGAGACGCAATTATTAATTACTCATTAATATTTAATAATAATAATATCTTAATCATCACTGAGACAAATTAAGTTTCATCAGTTCGCACACCAAGCCTGTAAAGTTCATGTTTGTTTTGCTCTTTGAGCTCTTTGAGCAATGTATACTCCTTTGCTTAAACCTAAAACTGTTCTGAAAACTGTATCTTTTTCCAGCTCAGAAGTAGCTGTTATAAAATGCATTACTGATTTATGAAAATGCTTTTCTTTTCTGTAAGCACTATACTGTAAACTGGTATTCATTGATTTGTTTGTGAATCTTTGTGTTATTAAGATGTGGTGATGTTATGCTCAGCTGGGCAGCTCAGAATGGCAGAAACTTTCCCTAGGGAAACTGAGTTAACATGAGAGGAGGAAATCCATAATAACTCTTCCTTAGACAGAATTCCTAACTACATAAAAAAAGATATTGCTATTACTAAAGTCACAATGCAGCAACTCACCTAAACTTTTCACCTAAAAAAAATCACTTTCCAAAACTAAAACCACTATCTCAGTAATGCTTTCTTTTATGTAGCTATGTTTGCATCTGCTTGCAATTTCTAATCTGCACGTCTTCAGTGATTGTATTCCCAAGTAGCACTTTGCCAATATTAACAATGATCAAGGTCAAACAACACTTTTCCTCTGCACTTCTAAAGCAACACTTGGAAAGCTGTCATTTACGTGTTTTATTAGTTACTTCAAAGCTAGTCTGATACGCTGATTGGCTCCTAAAATCCTGGTAAGCGTTATTAGTATGTTAAGATCTTTGCACTGTACAACTGTATTTTAATATCATTGTGATCAAGAGGACAATGTGAGCAAAACGTGTCCTTTCATTATATAAATGAATGAATCTCATAATTTAGTTCCTTTTATGAAACTGAAATATTCCAAGCCTAAAATTCCTACTGAACAAAATTTCGATTTATAGTTGTTTCTCAGTAGTAGTTCTCTTTTCAGCTGTCACTCTTGAAATAATATAGTAGCGCAAACTGTTTTTGCTGTACTACTAAAAATAAACAGCCACAGACCAAGAAAAACAAAATATGTGATACTTATCCTTTCTACCCATTAAATAAATTGTTTTTGGTAACGACACAAAATGAAAAATTAAATCGCTATTCCCTCAGATCTTGGAAAACATCATATCACTTTTTGTCTAGTGTTTTCTTTTGCAGAGCACTTTTATGCTGATTATGTAAGTAAATGAACCTTAAGACATAAAAAATTTAGGACATAAAATGAAAATAATTTATTATTGAAAATACGTGTATTAGAATCATAACAAGATAAAATGCAGCAAGCACATGAAAGCATAATGTGGATTCCTTTGTGGAAATTTTCCATGAGCAGAGCAATAGAAAGGAGCAGAACTGATTCTATAGCTCTGGCTATTTTTTGTGGTTTTGGAGTGGGATTTTTTTGCTTCTGGTATGTCAGGAGTCTCTGTGGAAACAGAAACATTTTGTTAAATGTTCAAATTGTTAGTTAAATAAGTTCAGTTAAACATTTGTTAAGTCAAGTAAAATGATTCTCTTCCAAATTACGGTTTATGTAATCAACATACTTTGCTAATAGAAAAAGCTTTAAAAAGTGCTCCCGTTACATCTTGGTAGTTGATTGGCACAGAAGGTATTTTAAGAAAACACTCTTTGTACTAAAATTGGCTTTGAGATACACAGTATATGCCTGGAAACCTGAATCAAAATGATACATGCCTGACAGGCTATAGACCTAGAAATGTTCAGGCTAGTTTATCCTGGCTTTTAACTTCTCTGAAACAAAGATGTAGATTAATTAAAACGATTTAAAATAAATTTTCACTCATGACATTAGATTAACCTCCTTTCCCACACAAATACAAATTTCTGTATCTCTCATAGGCATAGAGAGGGTCATTAACCTTCAGAACAAATGTTTTCCAATAAAATTATGAATAAAAAAAAAAAGTCAAAAGCATGCTCAATTTTCTGACTGAAACTAGACAACAGTTTTGAGTTCAGGACACTATGATCTCTTTCAAAGCCCAGAAGGCAACAAAGAGCTCTTTCAAGAAAAGCTCTAAATAACAAAATCAATGGAGGATAGACCTTTCAAAATGTGAGCAAAACAATTCTAAAGGAAGCCAGCCATTCCTAGGATATACATTACTGTGTTAATACTTTAGATTTATAAAAAGTAGAGTAATTACTTTTTTTTTTTTCCTGAGTAACAAGGATGGAACCTCTAGGCAATAGCTTTTTTTTTTTTTTTTTTTTCCCAAGAGACATAAATTCGGGCTCAAACTGTTCCGGATTGGGACTCCTGACAATTTGGAAAACACACTGCTACCCAGGGATTAAATTCAGTGGACTGGGAATTAAATTCTGAGATCGGTCTCAGCTAAGCCATTTTAGAAAGCAAAATTACATGCAACCTTGGAGTTTCCATAAGCAAACAATGAAAACACATAAGACAAATAAAATCTGCATGCACCTTGTAATTTATTTCTGCTGAGAATATTCCACAGAAAGAAGATGCATTTTCACTGAGCTGGTATGAATGTGAGAAGGAATAATGGAAAAACAAAGTGTTTTCAGCTTTGATGAATTTCGCACAAGACTAATGAGTAAAAGAATGCAGATTGTGCTTCAGTTCATATCAGAATATTGCTTCTTCAGGTAATTCTTAACCTAAGTATGATTCAGTAAACATCAGGTTTTCTGCAAGAGTTAGCTAAATGTTCAATTATAATGTTATTAGTTTATTAAGTAGGGCATCATGGATATCTGCCATCCATATGAAATTAAAGCTTCATCAATTGTGTTGTGCCTGGTTGCTTTCCTGAAAAAGTGACAATAGTGCATTTTAGCACTGCTAGAGACTGTAAACTAGTAAAAATTAATTAGACACTTTAATATCACTTTGGCTATATCATCAGCAAACCCAGTAATAGGTTCGTATTAGTTTGTGTTTTGCAGTATGGTGCATACCCACACAAACATACACCCACACAAAGGAAAACCTTTCTTAGAGCACAGCTTTTATTTCATTTTTTTTTAGAATAAAGAAGCAATTATTAAGAGAGAGCTCATGACAGGTTTAACCACTAAAAGACCTTAGTTTACTTAACACTTCAAGAAAGTTTTCTACTGGGAAGTTTCCTAGAAATCTTTTCATACTTTAGATATCACTTGAAAATACATGTGAGATATAGTGTAATGTAACATTTCAGTGAGCTTAGCACTGTAATTTTTTACATAGGGATAGCACTTTTGACAGAGGCATTTTCTCCTCTGGAAAAGTGTGCACACCATGTTTGACTCATCTTGGGATTTAAATAATTGGTACTTTAGCTGCCTTCACAGAGATTATTGTCATCATCAAATAGCCATTTCCTAAAACTGGTAAGTGTTCCACTTCAGAATTGTGTCCCAATCACAACTAGACAAAGAAGACACCTAAAAAATTCATGTAGAAAACTTGTGGGCTGTAGAAGTCAAAAAAAGCACACATTGAAAAAGAAAAGAATAAATCTAACAGTATGCTCAACAGGTCACCTGTGGAAAAAAAAAACAAACTGCTAAAAATATAAGTTATAATTTTTATATGTTTCACCTCTTTAAAGTACTCAGATTCAAACCTATTGCTGAGCTACAAACATTATGGCCTTTTTTATATAGTGTTTATCAAAACCAAACTCTTTAATGATGCCCTTCTTTATAAGTAAATATTACAGTAAAATCCAGAAACAAGAGTGAATGCAGATTTTCCCTTAGGCAGCCCTGACTGTAGACTGATCCAAAAGCATGAGATGTATCTAGGTTTCTCTCTGTCAGAATATTCGTATGATATTAACTTTATTAAATATTAAGCTACTATTAAATATTAATAGTAAATGCCTTTAATTATTAATATAAAACATTCAGATTTAAATATTAAATAAAAATTACTGAAATATAACTAATTTATCATTTAGAAATATGTATAGTTTAGTATGTGTTAAACTCTGTGATTGATACCATCAAAAATGATATATATCATAAGACCATTTTCTAATGTATTAATTCTGTCTGATAAAGTTATCATTCAAAATTATTTAAGAGAAAGAGATGAAATTTCCCCAAAGAAGCCATACAGTAATTTTGTATCATGCACCCTGTTGGTTAGTGAGGTACTGTAATTTTATGCTCATCAAAATAAGAATGAGAAATAAAAACTTCAGTAAGATTTTCAGGACCAAAATATCTGTAAAAGAAAATCTTTTCCTTCATCAATTCACACCAAAGCCTCTATTTTCCACACAGTTTTACCCCACTTTCACTGCTAATTTAACTTGCTTATCACTCATACAAGTTTAGCACTATGACTAAGAGATTTCTGGGTTCAACATGTACGTAAATTAATACATACAGAATATGATACTGCAACAGCACTAGATTGCAAAGTCATGTCCTCAGAAGTTTTTAAATTCCAGAAAGTTTCAGAAGTGCTCCATTACATGAAAAGGTGGGTATAGCAGAGTAGAGCCTAGGTACAGTCTAAAAAAGGATTTAAATGTTGACTGAAAACTTGTATTTTATTACCACCTATCCCTATAAACACCTCAATTTTCCAGTATTCCGAATGTCAGAAATTTTTAATTAGTGCTTAAAACACCTGACACATAGTGTCATCACTGAAAGAAAAGCAGTTGCTGAGTATTTGAGCACAGCTATTGTCTACTACAAAAGTATTTTCCTCTTCCTTAGATTCCTGCAAATCAGCTAATGAAATTAATGCTTTACACGGTGCTTAGGAAGTGAATGGGGTCAAAGTCACCTCAACTCTGCTACATTTTTAGATTATTTCAGGAGACAAATCCTTTCGATGCCCCAAATATAACCCATTGCGGTAGAAAGCTAGCTTGACACCTGAAACAAAATTCCAAGTTTATCTAGTGGTAACAAGAAAAGCAAGGAATCCAACATGCTAACCTCTACTCTAGTGATGAAATGATGTCACAGTCTTTTGGCCCGTATTTGTAACTTAGATCCAGCCAGCTCACCTCCTCGTGCCAGGCAAGGGTCTGCTGATCACTGACCTTGAGTTCTTCCTGGACTTCAGGAGAAGAGACAGCACAGATTCAAAGGGAGGTGTGGAGGGCTTCCCCCACAATGCTTCATTCTTCAGGAACAAGGCATTCTCAAGAGAAGTGAGAAGTCAGTTGAGATCACTTCATGTGAATAGTTAGCTTAGTTACAATGTCCCAAGTGGTGGGATCCTAACAGTGTATAAAAAGAACACCACATTTCCCCTGTTTTTTGTGCATTCATTCACATTCAGAGGGAGGGTAAAGGGCTATAAAGTCCAGGTATTCTCTTCTGAGCAGCTTTTCTCGTCTACGGAAGCTTGTACTATGTCACAGCTTTCCAGACTGAACCAGTTGGGCCAGGGTAACAAATCATGTTGCCTAACAGAGGCCTGATGCAGGAAACAGGATTAATTGCCACTGCTTAAACTGCCAGACTTTTTCCATGGGCCATTCTGATTTGCCTAATGAATGAGGTATTATTAATTGAGCAAGGAAAGTTACTGTAGTATCACAGTTGGTCTGTGCAATTGATGAGAATTGGGGTTGCTTAATTCCAAACATGATAAAGACTTTAAAAGTTAATGTGCAGCTTGTACTGAATAATAACAGGAAAATATTATAATGAATAGTTAATCATCACTTAATTAAATTTTCAGGATACAAGGGCTACTAAGCAATTAAGCAAATACTCTGTACTTAAGGGTATAATTAAAGGGCCTTCCTGCTTCCTGCATATAACATAATTTCAAAACCTTGACATTTCTCATGATCATTTCTACCAGGAAAAACCTGTGAGGCAGGAAGCAGATTATGTAGCAACATTTCATTGTTTCCTCAAGGCTGTCACAATTGAAAGTAATGTCATAAACAATCTACATAATAATCATTCATAAAGGCAATTGTTCATTAAATCTAGCATATTAAGAGTCAATGCAATATAACTAGATTGCTGAAATAATAGAATGTGCTCTTTTCAACAGTTTGATACCTGTGACTGATCATCATACCCTTTATTCTGTAGTAAAGTCTGACTGCTACTCTGCTTTTGAGCCTCAGCTGTAGAGTTTATATGATGGGGTGTTATGAGACTGGATGTTGTCTAAGGACAACAACTATGTATGTAAACATTCTAATATTTTAACAAAAAAAGTCAAAATTTATAGATCAAAGTTTATTAAATCTAGCAGTATTTATCACAACAAATTGTGGTTTGGAAATCTACATAAGCACTCTTGGGATTCAGAACACTGAAGTCAATTTTCAGTCTCCGATTTTCACTACTTCAAGTAAAATTAACAGAAAAAGACATTTCAAATTATTTCAGTACAAATATTCAGGTTGATTCAGACTCAGACTTTCGTTCTTACTCAATTCATCTTGCTATTTGAAACATTCCTGTGACCACTGTAGGATAAACTGCTCAAGTAAGTGGAGACTTTCACAAGAATTAAAAAAAAAAAGCAATCATCTCCACTTCTGTCGTGTCTGCTATGTAGCTCTGTTTGTAGTAGCTTCATTAAACTGATTCAATAGGATGCTATGACAGATACTACTCTGGTTTATAGACTAATTATTCTCTTGGTCTCTTTAAGAATAACATTTATTCCATAACACACATTATTAAAGAAAAAAGACCAACCTAGTTATCTTGCCATCCAGCCAACCTTCTGTATGTTTTTGAACTATATATGTACAACTTTCTGAAGTTCTACAGAGCTGGGAACAATGGAAAATATAATGTTGTTATGTTGCTTTTTAATGTGCTATCTTTTTTAAAAAAATGGTTAAACTGTATCATGTCATGAAACAATGGTCAGCTGAGAAAATGCAGAAATAAAGGCACCTTTGCAGGTTTTCATGGTTGCTTTGTTCTATTTCTGACTGACATATTGATGGATATATCCTTGGGTTTACTCCTGGAAGGCAGGTAGGTCATGATTATTCTAATATTAGTGTGTGAAGTGTAAAATGAAGACACACAAAAAAGTAAGTTCTTCACTATTCCTCCTCAAAAAACTTATGAACTGAGTGAGTCATAAGATTTCTTTGCTATTTATCCTACCAGAACAGTATCTTGGATGTCAGGAAAATCATATCTAAATCCCAGTCTACACTTCCCTAAATAGAAGTGGCTGCAAAGTTCTTTCCTCCTACTTATAGTCTACTGAAAGATTCAAAAAAATCCCCAAACAACACAAGAACAACAGAAAAAAACCTCAAAAAAACAACCACCCCCACCCTCCAAACCCGTCTTTAGCAGCAACATTTCAAATCTGCCAGTGCTTTCCTCTGTCTCTCACTTTCTCGCTGGTTAAATACTCATGTCATCACTAGCATACGCTCTTTCATCTCTTCTTGAAGATAGCTGCCAAGATCCAAGCTGCTGAGCCAGCAATGACTTTGTAAAATAAACCAGGCAAAAGAAAATAAAAAGAGGTTACATTTTTCTAGTGCCAATCTCCAAGTTCAAATCAGTGTAAAGTTCACGTGCACTGGTATTCAGCCTCAAGAATGTAATTTAGCAGCAGACAGAAGCTATAAATTCTTGACATAAGTTGATTTCATGTTGAATCTTTCTTAGGACCTTCTACAGTACACATTAGCATTTAAAAGTCTACCACTGTTTTTATGAACAGAATGCTAATTTGACAGCACACCTACTTTCACTCCTTCATATTTCTCTACATAAGAATCCTTGAAATGCAGAATAAGTTTTATAGCAACACAGCATTTGAAAATTGCTGAGAAGTTCTACTTCGAAATTACAATTTATTAAACAAACACCTTGTACTCAAAACCATCACAAGCATATTGATTTCATGGAAATGCTTTTCATTAGTCAGCTGTACATCTTTCTGTTAGGACACAAAAACACTTTCAACTGCATTTTCTAGGAAATTTTTGTTTCTTCGGGAAATGTTCTGTTGGTGCTATCCAAGTTACCTATGTAAAAAAAACTTGTCTAAAAATTTGACATCAGTAGACTGAAGACAATAAATTAGGGATATCTTTTCCTAAAGTAGTCCTTGAATCTCACCTTTTAGCATCTCTGTCAGGTCATTCATTTCCCAGGAGCCCCCTCAGACTCCTAGATATGTTTTTCTTGAGCTTGTAAATTCTGAAGCTGTAAAACTTCCAAGGAAATGTGTGCTTTCTGAATCTTGTTTTTCACAAAAGCTAGTTCAGCTTAAGAACTAAAAACTAAATATGCTTCAACCCTTGTTGAATCCCCTTAAAGTTTACAGTGGAGGGTGCCATATGGTCAAGGCTTCCAGAAATCCATATATACGATCAATTACTCTTCCTCCAGTATCAATTAGGACCTTCAGAGGTTTTTTTCTGCCTATGAGAAATATGCCTATGTCTATTCCATAACTACTGAAATAAAAGGAGAAAGAAGGAACATTTACATCACTTGAATGTAGGAACGTATTATAGTATGTAAAAATTGCTCAGTCCCTTTTGCAATCCATTGGAGTTAAAAAAATAAAGATGACAGGAATTTTGCAAACTGTCCTTTGGATACTGTGAGAGACTGAGATATTAACTGTTAATGGCTCAAACATTGGTCAGACTGCCAAAGGACTTTGCCCACTGTAGCAAACTGTGCAAAGAAGTGAGTATTCATCTGCCATGACCGAAACCAACCCCCTCCAAATATGCCTCCTGTATTCCTGAAATTTCAACTGTTAGCTAAGCAACGTCACAGGAACTTGAGACAAGATAAAGGTGGTACTATTGTCCAACTATCTCAAGTCTAAGGAGAAGTTAACAAGGCTGAGGGAGAAGAATGTATCCACAAGGAAAGCCATCTCAGCAACTGTGCTGAAAAACAGCTCTGGGTGGGTCCAGCGAGGGGAGGCCACAGACCACTGACTCAAGATGGGATGGTACCTTTTTTATTATGCCAGTTGTTCTCCCTCATATAAACTGGTTCAGTTACAAAACTCCCCATGACCCATGTCCACTCCCTCGCCTCCCTCTGTCACCCAGGGAAGGTCACATTCACACAAGACATTCACATTCACAGGTAGGGCTGAGGGTATTCATCCCTTCTGATGGGACATAACCAGCTCAATTATGCTGACCTGAGAGGCAGCTGTTGTCTCTTAGAAAGTGTCAAAAACCATCAAAGTCACCCAAAAGTGTGTCCAGACTAATTTGTGAGGTCTGCTGCTACAGATCCACAATGTAGCAAGAGTCCCTCACTCCCCCAAAGGGATGGTACCTGAATGCATATTAACCCATGGAACTCTACGTTTCACAGGATCCCCGCCACCAAGAAGACCAGAAGAAGAAGACCAGCAGGAAGCCATCTGGATCCATGAGTGGTGTTGTCTTTCTGCTTAATCTGTCTGTCTGTCAGTCTCTTTCTCCCACCCCACCTCCTTTTTCTATTTCTTTCTATCTCTCTCTTTACCTCACATTTAGAGTTAAATAAAATTCGTACTATTGACTTTGGCATATGGTCTCGTTTACAAATTAACTTGGGCAGAGGCATCTCTAATCATCGTAATAATTAAATCATAACAGATACTCCTCTATACCTATAATTAATTTTTTCCTGATGACAAAGACTCTGCAAAATAGTAGTTGCAAAAGTGCCATGGGATTCCTCTTCACAGAATTTCATTTGTCTTTATAGTCTGCAGTCTTCAATCTGAGAAACAATACTGGAAGTCCGAAATATGAATATGAGTGACAGCAGCAATAGCACACTGAAAACATAAACCTCTTGAGAATCATTACAAAAAAATGTCAGTTAAACAAGATATTACTACTAGTTGCCATATGATGAGTTCCATTCTGATTATATGCTATAAGGTAAACCAGCATATGTTCAGAGTATGTTTGTTCTTTTTCTCCGTATTATTTCTTCCCTAGTTATATGATTCTGTTATTGAATTTCTCTCTTCTTCATGCATTGTTCACTCCTGAATTTCCTTCCAAGATACTTGCTAAATACTGCTAACACTCTTTTAGATGAAATTGAGTTACATTTATAAAATTTTGCCTTCTAGTGTTGTCTTCTAACTTCCTGGAGTAAATGTCGATAGAATCACAGAATATGCAAAGCTGCAAGAGACCCACAAGACCCATGAGTCCAGCTCTTAGCCCTGTATAGGACCATCCCCAAGAGTCACACCATGTGCCTGAGAGTATTATCCAAATGCTTCTTGAACTCTGTCAGGCTTGGTGCTGTGATCACTGGGGTCTGCTGTGATCACAGGCTCCCTGGGGAGCCTGTTGCAGTATCCAATCGCCCTTTGGGTGAAGAACCTCTTTCTAATATCCAACCTAAACCTCCCCTGACACAACTTCAGGCCATTTCCTTGAGTCCTGTCACTGGTGACCACAAAGAAGAGATCAGTGCCTTTCCCTCATCTCCCCCTCATGAGGAAGTTGTAAACTGCACTGAAATCTCCACTCAGTGTCCTCTTCTCCAGGCTGAACAGACCAAGTGACCTCAGCTGCTCCTCATATGGCTTCTCCTGCAAACCCTTCACCATTTTCACTGCCCTTCTTTGGAGACTTTCTAATGGTTTAATATCTTTCTTACATTGTGGCTTCCAAAACTGCACACAATATTCAAGGTGAGGCCTCACCAGTGCAGAACAGAGTGGGACAATCCCGTCCCTCAAACGGCTGGTGGTGCTTTGCTGATGTCCCCCAGAGCATGGTTGGCCCTCCTGGCTGCCAAGGCACTGCTGACTCATATTCAACTTGCCACTGACCAGGACCCCAAGGTCCCCTTCTGTGGCACTGCTTTCTAGCATCTCATTCCCCAGTCTGTACATGCACCCAGGGTCACCTCAATGTTTATTTAATGTCAGTTTTAATTCTGATATACATAATTTTGGAAACATATTACTCTAAGTAGAATTTATCAAATGAAATTTAAAATGTAAGAGACCTCTAGATCAAATTTACTGATCAGTTTTGATAGCTTCTGACAGCACAAAACTGTGGAAAGATTAATAAAACTATTGATGTAAACAATAAAACAGAGGTAACACCTTCTAATCTAGGTTGATTATGCTGTTAGTTTATGATTCTGAAAAAGGTTAATATAGTTTATGTCAGATAACATAACTTGCTCATCTTCTTTGATATTACTTTTTCTTTTTAATGAGATAACAAAGCTGACTGATTAGGTCAACGCCATAATCATAGCTTTTCTTAAATTAGGCATATAACTATTAGATAAACCAGAATATAAATATGTATGACTTTTGTTCCTAGCTCATATTTGTAGAAATTTGCTCTTCAGATACTCATTTCAGTTACATGTGATGTATAGTCATGACTGTGATTAATGGAATACAGATTCTAGTGTGGTACCACTACCAAAATGACTGCCACAGTCCTTGGATACCTGAACAAGGGAAATATGAATTAGGCATGGATCAGGGTTTTTACCATTTATTATTAGGGGTATGAAGAACATTTTGCTGGTGTTTTTAAAAGATTAATGAAAAACAATTAGAGGCAGTTCAGAAACAAGGATCCAGAATGATGAATGGACTATAAAACATGCCATTAATGTCTATTCAACAACATTTACCCCCAAATCTATGTAATATATCACATTGTAATTAAGTAGATAATTAGTCATACCTGATTTATAACATAATACATCCAGACCCAATGCTTGATAGTGAAAGTTGGGTAGATCCTTACAAAGGATTGAAAATATTTTTTTGAGTTCTGGCAAATTTCTAGTAAAATTTCTAGCAGTTCTCTAACCTTTCTGCTACAAATGGTCACTGAGGTTTTTGAATTCTTGGGAAATTTTTTACTTCAGTTTAGTTTCCAAATGCAGATTCATTGTAGTTTTGTTTGTGCCTACCACTTTTTTCCGTTGTCAGAAAGAGTGAATCTGGCCTTATATAATGGAATATCCCTGTTACACTATTTTTACTGTTAATCTAAACATCCTCAGGTAGAACTCTGGCAGCTTTTTGCTTATAGCAAACAAAAAGATGTATAAAAATAATTCTAAAATTTATTCAATGCCATTTCATTAAGTGATAGATGCTTTTTTTAATGTTTATTGACTTGGGAGAATTTTTAATAATATTTTAATAAAGGCAATTACACTGTCTTTGTATAAGAATCTTGAAGTTAATATCTATGATTGACTGTTACTGGAAGGAGAGAAGAACATAAGATATTCTTGTAGAGAGTGTTAAGTGTTTGTCTTATATGCAAAGAGAAACATCCATATATTAAGTAGTTTTAATAATGCAAGAATATCAACTCCCAGATTTAGAGACCCAACGCTGAAACACCAAAGTGTAAACACTTTTTATAAAGTAAAATGAAGCCTTCCAGAATAACAGAGGTGATTTTCATCAAACACAGAGATGCAGGCACAAGAAGGATTGGGAATCTTGCATCCGATTTAGTACTGAATGAAAGCATTTCCCAGGAAGAGTTTTTTGCAGGGATAAAAAGAGCTGTCAAATGCAATCAGAAATTGGTCTTTCAAACTGAGAACTGTAGAATGCTATAACTGGCTGAAAGGATTGGTAAGATTGGGCTTGATAACATCACTGATAAAAAGTAACCTCAGAGGTTTTGAAACTTTGTTCTTATTCTGAAATAAATTATTTGAAACTACTATATCTTCTCAGTTCTTGTTAGACTACTGTGTTAAATGGTTTCTAGATTACTTGCAAATTCTTTTATTGCCACCAAAGGTAAAATCAGGCCTTATATAAAAAAAATCCCCACCCTTAAATTTATGTCTATAAGAGCTCCTTTTTATGTCCTGTCATTTTTCAGTCTTGCTTTTATGTTCTCATAAATGAATACAAATATGACCTCTATGCTATCAAAATTCATAATCATATTATGTGCTGTATTATTTGGGGAAGTAATTTTCTACCTTATGAACTCATCTACCATCTTTAAACAAGAAGTTACATGAACATATACATTTTTTTTTTTTTTGAAGGAAGGAAGGGATTCTGCTGCTGTGTGTTCATGCGTATGTGTTCAGTTTGCAGAAAAGACAGATAAGAGGTAAAACATTAAAATGTAAGGATTCCTCTCTCCAAGACACCAAAGCTCTGCAGAAATCAAGCATCATCGTCTATTTCAGAGTTTGCTGAGTAGCAGGAGACTTGCACCCTTGGAGACAATTGTCTAGAGCTCCCCTGCTTTTACACTTCAGAACCCTGGAGCTCTGGAAAGCAGATCAGACCTGGATTTCCCACTGCACAACTTCTCCTTCAAGGCTCGTTCAGTCTTTTTTTCTGTTTCCAGAAACTGCAGAAATCTGTCCTCAGTCTCTTCATATCTTATACTTGGAATAAAATGAACCTGTTCACAAGCACAGAAGATCTTTCTTTTGCATGACAAGGAGAAAAGTACATTATATAAACAAGCACACAGGCCTCACTAGCACTACCTCAGCTTGGAATATTTCAATGCTCAAAAGATCTAATCAATCACTAGATCTAATCAAAGTCTAGTTTTTCAGAGGTAAATGCCCTGGTTCTAGCCAGGACAGGGTAAATTTTTGTGGTTGCCAGGAGGGAGCATGGTTCAGACCTGGAAGTTATTCTATATCACCTCACATCATTTTCCAGGTACAGGGTAAGGGTTGTCTTCCACGTCAGGGTACTGTGGCAGTGGTCAGGTCAGGCTCTGCAGTTCAAATCTGAGGGTGAATCACTCGCCTCTCCTTGTACACTTCTGTTAATTACTATTGTTGCTGTTAGTGTTGGTTTTCTTATCTCATTCCTGTTTCCAGTAAAATTGATCTTATCTCAACCCATGATCTTTATCTTTTGTGCTTCCAATTTTTCTCTCCAGCCCACCCCAGGGGAGGAGGAGTGGGAAGCAAGTGAGCATCTCATGGTTTGGATTGTTTTGGTGGAAGTGATTAATTGGCGAATACTATTCCTAAATTGCAACAGTAAGTAAGCCTTTATTAAAAAAATACTGGTTTCAATTTTGGGGGTTTTGGGTTGTTTTGTTGTTTTTTTTCCCTGTCACAATTCTCCTTAAAGAATTATAGAAGCATTGGGACCTTAAAGATTAGCTAATTCCAAACCCCCTGCCATGTGTAGGGACACCTTCCATTAGACCACGTTGCTCGGAGCCCCATCCAACTTCCAGGGATAGGGCACCCACAGCTTCTCTGGGCAACATGGTCCAGTGCCTCACCACACTCATAGAGAAGAATTTCTTCCTAATACCTAATCTAAATCTACCCTCTTTCAATTTAAAGCCTATCATTCCATGCCCTTGTCAAAAATCCCTCTCCAACTCACTTGTAGGACCCTGTTAGGGACTAGAAGGCTGCAATGAGGTCACCCTGGAGACTTCTTTTCTTTGGATTGAACAACCCCAACTCTCTCAGTTTGTCTTGACAGGAGAGGTGCTCCAGCTTTCTGATCATCTCCATGGTCCTCCTCTGGACTCCTTCCGCAGGTTCATGTCCTTCTTATATTTGGGGCCCCATGTGGAGTCCCTCTATAAAGTCTCTGTCTCTACAGTTAAGAGGCAAGGATATCATGTGGGTCAGTGTCAAATGCTTTGCACAGGTCCAGGGAGATGATGTTAGCTGCTCTTTCCTCATCCACCAATGCCGTAATCTCATCACAGAAGGTCACCAAATGTGTCACGAGCTATTTGCCCTTAATGAAGCCATGTTGGCTGTCATCAACCACTTCATTATTTACTATGTGTCTTAGCATAGCTTCCAGGCATACCTGCTCATGTTCTCACTCAAAGGTGAGACTTACCAGCTTGTAATTGCCTGGGTCTTCCTTTTTCCCTTTTGAAAGTGTGAGTTATATTTCCCTTCATCCAATCAGTTCCACTGCTTCTCAATAAAATGGACAATAGCTTATACACTTCACCTACCAGTTCCCTCAGGACTTATGGATGTATCTTATCAGTTTCCATGGACTTGTGCACCTTCAGGTTTCTTAGGTGACCTTGAATACTATCTTCTCTTGCAGTGGGTGGTCAGACATTTTCCCAGTCCTTGCCTTTGCATTCTGTGGCTTGGGTGGTGTGACTGGAGCACTTGATGGTGAAGATGAAGGCAAAAAAGTCATTAAGTCTTGATACGGAGAGTATTCTCCATATCCTGGCTAACCACGTCTCCCTTTTCCTTCTGAAGAGGACTCACATTTTGACCAGTCTTCCTTTTATCGCTGACATATAGAAACTGTAGAAGCTTTTTTTTTTTGCCCTTGACATCCCTGGCTGGATTTAATTCTATCAGGGAAATAAGCTTTTCTAATCTGATCCCTTGCTGTTTGGAAAATTTCTCAGTATTCCTCCCAGGATACATGTCCTTGCTTCCAATCTCTGTATGCTTCCTTTTTGTGTTTGAGTTTATTCAGGGGCTCCTTGTCCTTTCATGAAAGCTTTCTGTCATTTTTGCCTGAATTCCTCTCATTGGGGTGCGTTGTTCCAGAGCTTAGATTAGGTGATCCTTAAAAATTTAACCAGCTTTCTTGGACTCCTCTTCCATCCAGGGCTTTATCCCATTGTACTCTACCAAGCAGATACATGAAGAGGCCAAAATCTGCTCTCCTGAAGTGCAGGGTAGTGAGCTTGCTATGGGCTCTCCTCACTGACCTAAGGATCTTGGACTCCACTAATTCACAGTTTCTGCAGCCAAGGTTGCCCTTGAGCTTCCCATTCCCCACCCTCTTCTCCTAGTGAGAATGATGTCTAGCCTAGCACCTCTCTCTGATGGCTCCTGTATTACTTGGAGAAGGAAGTCACTTGGAGAAGGGAGTTATCAGTACATTCCAGGAATCTCTTGGATCGCCTGGGACCTGCCATATTGTCCCTCCAACAGATATTGGAGTAGTTGAAGTCCTCCATGAGGACCAGTGATTTTGAACATCAGGTAGCTCCTATTCGTCTGTAGAGGGCCTCATCTGCTTGGTGGTCCTGGTCAGCAGGCCTGCAGCAGACCCCCGTTATAATGTCGCCTGTCCCTGCCCTCCATTTAATTCTGACCCATAAACTCTCAGTCAGCTTCTCATCCATCCCCAGACAGCTCCATGCTGGTAATTGACATAGAGGGCAACAGCACCTCCTCATCTCCACCACCTGTCCTTCCTAAAGAGCCTGCATCCTTCCATTCAAACACTCTAGTCATAGGAACCATCCCATCACATCTCTGTCATGCTAACAAGATAGTAGCACTGCAGGCCTATGCATGTGTCTAACTCTTGTTTATTCCCCCTGCTACATGCTTTGCATAGAAGCATTTAAGTTGGGCTCCCCGTGAAGCTGACTTACTGGTTGGATTTCCTTTGTGCTGCTCTTCAGGTGTTTTTCTGCTGACCTCTGATGTCTCTCTTTAGCTTCAAGGCATGAATTGTTGGCCCTGGCATCAAACTGCTAGGAGTGGGATAGAATGAGGTTTCACTTCTCTGGCAACTCTAGTTTAAAGTCCTTTTCACCATCTTGGCAAGTCTATAACTGAAGATGCTCCTCTCCTTCTCACACAGATGGAATACCCAGTAGAACTGTTTCTTAAAGTCACATGGTCTAGGTAGACTAATTCCTGGCTGTGGCACCAGTGCTGTAATCATTTGTTGATTCTACAGATTTGACTGGCCCTTTCAAATACCTCCTCGTTGACTGGGGGACTGAAGAAAAAACAACCTGTGCTCCAAAGTCCCTTATTGGCACTCCCAGAGCTTTGTAATCTTTCTTGATACTCCTCAGTCTGCTTATAGCTGTATCACTAGTCCCCACATGAAACAGCAGCAGATAATAGTCAGTGGACTGAAAGAACTTTACTGTCAACCAACAGCTTCAAATTTCACTGTCTGCTTTTTCCCTTCCTGAACTAGAAGCATAACGGACACTGAACCAAGGGCAAATATTTTTGAAAGACAGAAGACAACATACAGTTACAGCTTGCATTTAACAGCAATATTTCTGGCTGTGTTTACATCAGTTAAGTAAATAAAATAAATAAAGAAACATTTCAAATAACTGATAAGTAATATGCTGTAAATAATTCACAAGTCTTGTCCACTGAAGAAGTAGGATGTTTTGGCACTAACTGGGAAGTTAAAGCTAGCTTGTAGCCTATGCTCAAGAACATTAGAGGGAGCAAGAAGAAGCACACCCTTGGCTGAGATGGAAGCATCTGGCAGGCTGCTGGGTAGGAGGTGCAAAGCAATACCACCCACAGGGTCCTGTGATAAAAACAATTCCTCCTACTTTCTAGACTGTGCCTTAGGCTATGACAGCACAAGGTAAACCTTAGTTACAAGCAAAATTTCACTAAAATTAACATAACTTCATGCAGACAAACCTGAGGTGACACATCTATGCTTCACCTCATGCATGCAATTTAACAGTCTGTTTAACATCACTTCGCAGTGAAACTCATTTCTTGCACTGAGAACAAGAATCATGAGAGCAGCTCTTGATTTCAGTTTCCAGACTTGGAAATCCTAGCAAAGCAGGTAATTTGATCCAATTTTCCTTGTACCCTCTGTCTTTCTAAGACTACTGTTTATCATTTAAACTACTCAAGCATCACTCTGTACCTGTTAGAAATGTGTAATGCTATACTGGTGAAATAAAAGTTGAATGAAGAAAAATTATCAGAATTTAACATCCATTTTAACAGCAGTATTCTGTGCAAGGTTTTATTTGATCAAGCCTTTTGATCTGCATATTCTTTTCTCCTAATCCAAGTTCTAAAAAAAACAAACAACAAACAAACAAAAAACCCAAAACAATACTAAAAACCAAATACCAAAACCATAACCAAAACACACAAACAAAAAACACTAACATTTTCCTTTTTTTCTTTTTTAAATCCTTCTGGTATTAATGAAACTTTGAAAATTTGGCATCCTAAAAAAGACAGATGGGATAAACATCACATTTACAAAATAGATATATATATCCGTGTCAGTTCTTTAGACTTTTTTTTTAGACATTAAAGAATAACATCATATCTGATCCTACAAGACAGGTGAGTTTAACTCCAGTAATGTGTGCTTCTCTATGTTAACTATGAAGGGATTTGACAGAATTAACTCAGATGCAGACATGCATGTTTTATGCATCCAATCCTACCCCAAAAATTCTCACAATATTCCACTGCATGTGTCAATTGTGCATAAGGTAGGTACCAAGCAGGAAACACAGAAAGATAACCATTTCTTAACTATATAAAATAATTCCTCTGTGCAGTGTCCATGGGGTTTGGGTGCAGGAGGAATTCAGAACAGAAATTTCGTTCTAAGTTAAATTTAATGTTACCTTTTCATTTTACCTCTAATTGTTTTGCACAGTCAAGAGATGGGTGTTATTCCAGAAAAAACAGAGCATGATTTGCATTATTTTACTACTGAAGTAGGTTGGAACTTCTGACATATAGGCTATCATATTTGTATTTTAGGAAAACAGCTATATTTGTATTTTTGGAACACAGCTATACTGGTATTTTTGGAACACAGCTTTGAAGTAACTGATGGTCTGCAGGTACAAATTATAGATAGCTTGTTGGATTAGATGAAGAAGTAATGGGAAGAAGAGGACAGTATGATTCAATTCTGCTTGATTTATCTTTCTAGTAAGGAAGGCTGAGCTTAAAAATTTAGCTTTAATCAGCCTTTTGTTTCATTCTTCATCTTCTCTCCTGTCCATATTCCCCAATTTCCTTTTACATTAATGAAGTTCAAATCTGGAAAAGACAATCATGGGAAGAAAATTCAGCACTGTGTATAATATCCACTTCTTTCACAGCACAGTAAATATTCTCTTGTCCCTTAGAAATTTTTCACCCCAACTTACATGTGCTTGTGTATCTTAAAAAAAACCAAACAACCCCCCAAAAACAACCATCAAACCAAACCAAGCCCAACTAAACAAAAAAGTTTCATTTTTTTACTGGCATTATTTGTTATCTCAAATATTTCTTCATGTTTATACTATTTCTCTTAATAACATTAAAAAAAAATAGCCTTACAAGTATTTTGTATATAATCATTCTCATAGAAGAAACACTGTAAGTTTTTTTACTTATTTTCTATATTCTTACTTTCAGACAAGCCCCAGTGAATCTCAGCTCCTTAATTTGACAGTTATATAGCTAGACCTTTTTTTGTGTGTGTGTGTGTGTGGTTGTGGAACAATGGATAGAGTTAAAAATTAGAGGAGACTAAGAATTACAGGGTAAAATGCAGCCACTGCTCCCTGGATGGAACGTGGTCAACATGTCCAGAAATGCTCCCTAAGCAACGATAAGCACCTGCTACGCGGGATGGAATGCAGTGGAGCAGTGTGGAGGCACCATGGTCTCCCTCCATAGACATCCTTGCAGGGAGGGGAACATGGTGATACTTTGTAGTTCGAAGACCATACAATATCTGCCCATCAAGGGAGTTAGAGGACAAGGACAACTACCCAATTAAGTACTTATGACTAAAGTTACTCAAGCTCCACCTAAACCTAAAGAGATAGTATAATTGCTGGGATCAGTCGACGGGCTGAACTTGTCTTCCCTCCCACAGGGACGCCTTCTGGGTAAGAAACGTATTCTATGTGCTCTAAATGCTGGTTTTGGGATTAGAGTTTGGGCTTGTGCTTGCTTTATAATAATAGTAGATTGCTTTAAACACATTGTTGCAGTCAGACACTATCACTGACAACCACAAACCTCATTAACATGTCACAATTTGTATTAATAAGAGTATTATTCCATAAACTGTTAGAGTGAGTCCTTTACCGGTGCTAGCAGTTGTCAGCAGTGGATTGGGAAGGCCCACTGAGGGATCCCCCTGCTGTTGGGTTAGCCCCACCTGTAAAGGGTAGTTGAATTGCCCTCCAATCTTGTGAAGCTGTTCCGAGGGGTCCCCCTTATGGGACACCAACAGACTGATCAGACATAACGGTTTCAGTTTCCCTGGGGCACTGGCAAACAAATAAATCCCTGAGGGTCAAGAAAATGTCCCCTCTCTAAGAGCAAACTCCTTCCCCCCCCCCCTTTCATGTGACAATGATAAACTATAATTTTAATACTAGGCTTGTTTAAGGAATCCACACATGATGTTGCAAAGAAGTTACTGCAAAAATAGTTATTTTTAGTGAATCAAGTCAAATATTTATTTGTCCTCAGGGTTGTATCTTTCTCTTACAGCAATAAAAAGAAGTGCCATTTTTATTGCTGCTTGTTTTTTAATACTCTCAGCAACTATTTAGTGTTTATAAAGAAATAAGACAAGAATTTTCCTTGTGCTACCCATTAGTAGAATTTTGAAGTGATTTGGTCCTTGTCTATGGTTCTCCACTGAAGTTTCTCAGTATTACACAGCTCATTCTGGCAATATTAGTCAGGAAACACCTGCAAATTAAGAATGATGGTTTTCTTTGAACTTGGTTTACAACATCATGATTAAATGTCAGCCTCATTAGTATAGGAGTTTTTTCACTGTTTCAGTTATTGCAGCAGCAGTGAAGAACGAGAGGGAAAGTAGATTGCTCTAGATAAGAATTTAATTTCATCTTTACAATACGCTAAAAATCATCCAATCTGGTATAAATGAATGAAACTAGAATAATAATTCCTGATGGATTCATATAGACAAACAAAAGAACCAAAGTAACTTTTTGATTTGCAGTCTAGTTTCTATGTACACCAGCTGAAAAAAAAAAATATGTATGTGTTGTTCTTCTTGCAAACACAACATTTTAATTGGGAAGTCATTGAAATGTGAAGAATCACTGAGACATCATGAAGATGAAATCACTTCTTCACAGGAACATTTCATAGTCAATCCTATACTTCCATGAGGAAGAGATGCTTGTAAAATATCTGCTAGTGGATGAGTAATTGCAATGACTGAATCTTACAAAACAAATCACAGTTACACATCATTAGCTTTTCATTGCAGCCTGCAAATACTTTTGGACAGGAAATGTCTCTTCTGTACACAAAGCAAACTCTTATAGTTGAACTGGGGCAAAACTGAAACACCAGTAAATCTGTAACTAAATAATTTAATTAATGTGGTTGCAACCAGATTTAAATTACTGTTCTAAAGTGGTGTCATAGATCTGAAAAGAGATGTTGGAATTTTTTTCCTCAGTGTCACCCCCCAACACACACCTCCCTCATTTTTTTCTTCCGGGATGGGGGGAGCCTGGATGGGGAGACGGAGAGAACAGCACGCACTGGGCAGTGCGGTGGGAGTGGGTGTAAAGGGGAGGTTCCCTCTAAAGAGCGACACCTCGGGAGTTCTTTGTCCAGAGACTTTGGACACAGTGGGAACTGCTTTCAGGTTTTTTTTGGTCGCCTCTTTTTTTTTTTTTTTTTTTTCCTTCCTGAGAGGAAGTCTTTTTTCTTTTTCCTGCCAGATACCGTGTGGAGAGCAACTGAGAGTGAGAGATCGATGCATGTCGGAGCGAGATAGTCCGCCCTTGGAGCGTGGGGGCTGCATTATCAGACCTGCCTGACCTCAGACTGTGTCTGTGGGAAGAAGGATTCTTTCTGAGGAGCTCACAGGGCTGCAAGCACCTGTTGAGCTGCCGGGGACAGTTTTGCCCTCAGCCTCCCTAGTCCTAGTTTTCCTCGGGCTTCTTTCCCCTCTGGGGAATTAGGACTTTGCTTTGTTTCTTTTGAAAGTTTTGGTTGCACTATTGTTGTTTATTCAGATTTGTTAATAAAGAGCTGTGCTTTTCCTTTTCCACGCTTTTCACCTACAGACTCTTAATTTCGAAGTTGTAACCTTGTTAAACTTGGACAAGTGGCTTAAATGAAAAGGAATGCTGAAGTTATAAGACATCCTTGTTTCTGCTCCTTTGTTATTGAAAAATATAGTTCAGTGTTTTGACCTAGCTAAACACTTCAGAAATATGAAGAATATTTCTGTGATAACATTAAAATTTACTATGTATAGAGCTATATTTTTTTAATTTTAATTTTTAAATGCATCTAAATAAATGCATAGTGGTTCTACATCCATTTAAATTGTGGATTCAATATTTTCATGCAATACTCATCAAGTAAATTTTAAATTTGCTTCCAAGCTCACGCATACTTTCATTTTCCTAATTTGAAGCTGGTGTTTGTTGGTCTAGGATTTCCTTCAAGATACTGTTGGAGATTTTCGAATTTAGTAAGTTTATCAAATATATATGTCGGGAAATCTGGAATAAAGATTACACTGAAAATCAGCCATTTTCCCTTAGTAATTTAAGAGCTAAATCTCTTTCATAGTTATTAAAGGTCCTATTTTGATTGATCCCTTTTCCCCTTGTCTCACTGGTATAGTGACATTTCATTATTCCCTTCTAATTCACCAGCTGAATTATATTCAGAATCAAATGCATCTGAAACCTGAACAAAGAAAAAATCTAATAATGTATCTTTTTTGTAGGATTTTTAAAGCAAATTAATCTACTTTAAACAGGAGAGGTGCATTCAGAATTTGGACACACAGCACATCGCAAGACAAAAAGCCCTTAAAGAGCTTCTGGGTCATATTTGGTAGAACATCTACAAGTGACTCTAATTTATGATCTTAGTAACAAGTGAAGCATTTATTCAAATGACTGAATAAGTTTTAAGCCTACAATGAAGGTAAGAAGCTGTGTTCATATTTGCTTATTTTCCATTTCACTGAATTAAGAGCTTTTTTTCCCCCACAATGAAATGAAGAGCCTTTCTCTTGTAAAGGAGATAAAGTTACAACAGAGGAGAATTAATTTTTTAAGTGCTTTGGTTTAGCCTTTAGAAAAAGAATAATACAACTCAATGAATGTTCATTATGGCATAGAGCATTAAAAGTCATACAAAATATCTCATGGTGTTTCATAAAACTAGAAGACATTTTAATTGGCTACCTTTGAATGAAAAACTCTTATTTTTTCATATCACATACCTATAATAAGCATGTATTTTGGTAAAATTTCTTTGCCCACACCTTTTTACTCTGAGTTTTAAGAAAAAGTACTTGGCATACAGAACACTGTAAATGGATTTTTAAAAATCCTATTTACTGTGCTTTTTTTCGAAGTTAACTGCTTTTTTTCTTTCATAGAGGAAACAAAGCATTTCCAAATTAAACAAGAACGTCCTTATTCAAGGATTTATTGTGAGTATTAGGTTATGTGCAGTTCCTATAACAGAGGGGAAAAATGCAGTGTCTCTGTTTCAAAGAGCTGGTGCTTACCGATTGTCGGGAGTCAGGTATGTGTTAGTGTTTCCTGACCACATTCCACTTCTGTATGAGAGTTAAAAGGAGCATCTGACTGCATTTTGGTGGAAAAAAAAAAAAAATCCAGCCAAGTATTACCTTTCTAACCTGAAAAGAAACCAACCAGAAAAACTTCAACTTTTTCCCCAGTACTTTTCATTAATTTTATCCACTGAATTTGAAATAAAGCTCAACCAAACCCAAAGTGAAATAGATACACAGGTCAAGGCTATTATCTTTAATGTTTCTGGAGTAGCACCAGAAAATACGCCTAGGGTTAAAAAAAAAAAATTATGACACATCACCCTACTTACCACCTAAAAGGAAATTTAACAGCAAACAATTACACATCCATAAAAGAGAATACCCATCTGTGGAGATGATGGCATACATTTATGTGTTGAAAACTTTCATATACCCAAGCATTAGAAAATAAAGAAATCTATAAAAATAGAATATAACACTTTAGATTTCTACATTTCTCTTGCATAACACTTGAAAGTTAATTCCAGTCCAGCTACACTGCTGCAGAAATATTCAATACACCCCCAAAATACTGAGAAGCAAAGAAAATGCATACACTGCTGTTCACAAATTGGAAGTATCCAGACTCACGGTTAATGATTAATGATTTGGGTGGTCTACTACATCACAGTAGATCAGACTACAACATCTTCATCTGAGTAACGTGGTTCAGATTAAACTAGAATTACATATGACTTTTCATTTGTATTGTTCAATTGTATATTCACTCATGGAAGACCATCACTGACATTAGATGGATTATATGACCCTGAATCAGTACTACAGGAGCCTGTACTGATACTTGAAGAAGAAAGTATTTATTTTGTTCTCCTGCTAGGCTTTCCTCTTCTATACTTGCAACTAAAACTGTGATGCAGGGCTAATGTGGAGACCTGGAAGGGCCACGTATTTTCTACATTTCATGTAGCTGAATATAGTCTACCATATAGCTTGGCCAGCTCATATGCAGCGTTTGGAACAATGTGGGTTCCTTTTTTTGGCTTGGCTCATACATAATAGATAGAGGTGAAGTTTGTGCCATGGAGGACACTGAAAATAGTTTCAGGATCTAGAGCATTAACTGCTGACAGGCTCTTGGTCAACAAAGCCCAGTATAGCAAATGAGGACCATTAGGGTTTTGAGTTCTATTTCACATGGTTACAATACAGAAACTACAAAACATTCCTTCTCATATTTTAAGGCTACTGCGGATCAAATCTTAACTTGGCATGAAGTGCCCTCCACCTGTAATGGTTACTATTTGAGCCCGCAAGCAGAACTCATTGAGGTAAATCTATTTAAACCTATTTCTTTATTTTTTCAGATGTAAAAGTAGAATAATATAACATCTGCCACCAGCTGAATTTTACAATTTCTTAATAAATTATATTCCTGAGGCATTTCGTCTTCTAACATTATCAGCCAATACATTCTGTAGCAAACAAATCATTAATTGAATTTAATTTAAGCAAACTAGGGTCTCTTTCTAAGTATGATATATCATTGGAACTCATAGCAATTTATTACACTGGATATATAAAAAACAATGTGTTTTCCATACACATGAACTAATGAAGCTTCTTTTCTCTTGGATTTACATCCAATAACCTTTAAGTCACATCACCACAATAACTTCATGCTCTTTTCCATCCCAAAAGATTTTGGTCCACAAAGTTGGTAGTCCTTTTATATACCCTTACTTCAGCTTTCTCCATGTTGCCTAAAGCATATCCCGGAGTACACATCTCTTTTTTTTTAACCCCTAACAAGAACTAGACCAGTAGCAGTGCCTCCAGTGGCTCTGGGAGCACCTGCTGACTGGTTTGAGGTTGGGAAACAGCTGAGCTTACCTTTCATCTTTCCATCCAAGGTATTCAGTGGGAATACTCTCCTCTCATCCATCCAATTTGCACAATACGTGTGTAGCATAGTACTTTTAAGACAATTTTATTGGATTTGCCTAAATTGGCAAGTAGATTTGACAGTAGATTCTAAAATTAAGGAAGGAGGAATGTCAGAGATAATGAAAGCAAATTGGCACAGGTTTCATTTCCTTGGGAACTACAGTAACATTTGATTCATCTAGACATGTGTAAATCTTCGCAAAGTACTTTAAGAAATACAGACATGTTGTAAATTTAGTAAAGTATTATGAAAATTTCTAAGCTTATTGTATTAAAGTTCATTAAAAGCCTAGTGGATGAAAATGCATGCAAAATACTTTCTAGGACCATTGCAGGCTTTTAGTGCATACTGAACAACTTCACTTTTCCACTGACTATGATTTGAGACATACATTTATAGGTACCTCCTCAAGTATGTTTGCATGCAATCAAAGATCTGTTAGCAAGGCAATCTGCTGAACAATTCTCTCTCTCCAACTGGAATTTGCATTTGATATGACCTCTTCTAGACATAATGCAATAAAAATTACTGTTACTTGTCAGAAATCAGCATTCCTTATGGTCAGAAATATTAACTGTCTGAGATTGTTTACATTATTTGTACAATTATATTCTCAGATATTTTATGTGGGAATATATTCAGCAGTTTCTTGATGACCCAAGTCCAAGATGAAATTTCTTGGTTAAAGGAAACCATTCCAAACCGTACCTAAATTTCCAGAACCCCAGTAATTAGGGCATGTGTTTCAGAGAGAGAGGAAACACACTAAACCCACTAGCTGCCTTCCTATTTCATGTTCTTTAGTTTCATGGTTTGTAGAAACCCTAACCTGACACCTACAATATCTGTAAGAAATGAGTAGCACCCAAGGGTGGGATTTTTATGTCCTTTTTGACTCATTTTATCTTGACATAAATGCCTTTATAAGGTTCAGAGTGGTAGGATGCCCCCAGACCTTTGGTCTTGGTGGTCAGAACACCTTTCTACTTGTGGAAAGGCAATCTATAATAAAGATATCTAACAAGATCACTTGAAAATGTGTTACCTGGATTACTGTGTAATGCCACTCAGTTCGGTAAGAAGTTGTAACATCCATGAGTGGGTTGAGAAGGCCATGTTTAAAGTTTGCTTCAAAAGAAGAGGAGGAGCAGCAGTGAGCAGCACTAACATAAAGAGCATCCTCGTAGCCAAAACACAACTCGAAGTCAGAGGCAGGTGGCATACTTTCTGCTGACCTGTCCTATCTGTTACATCATGTAAACATATTTAGTAGGTGTTGGTAACTTGGACTTGGACTGCTAATTCATTACTTCACATTCAGTGATAGAAAATCTACTGCCCATGGCAAAGAAAAACAAATGCTACATCACAGATGATCGATAGCCTATCTTGATCTTATGAACTCTTACTACCCTGGAGCAAGTGACACTAATTCAGCATGCTGCACTGTGCTACTTGAAGTAAGATACTTCTCTATTTGCTGCCCAGGAACCTACAAGGACTCCTTTTTAATGTCTCTGAGTCTCCCTTTTCCAGTCAGTTTTCACCACTGCTTATATGCATTTTATATAATGAACTGAAGGTGTGTTGGGAAAAAATGGCAGGTAAAAACATTATGGTGTTGTTTACAAGCAGTGGAAAGATAGAGTTAGTCACTATTTACTCTTAAATTTTTATGTCTAGCACTTCTTATCATGAGTAAACTTTCAGTTGTATCTGCACCCACCTGTCTCACTATTTGCTGAAGTAATTTCTATCTCAATATGCCTTATTCAATATGCCTTTTCTGCTAGAGTAACGCCAACATTTCTTATCGAAGGACATGAATTTTTTAGCTACAAGTTTCTACAAAGTCTTTTCTCCCAGATACAACCAACAAAATTTCATACACAGACAAAATTTGACTTTTTTGTGACATGTAAACATAAATAAATACACATTCTTTGGAAAATGTAACCTAAAATCTAACCTAGTAATTCCCCAGTGAAGAGAGGATCAACCACCTAGTCCTTTTCTTGAAATACATATATATTGAGAGCCTGTGAATTTTTTTTCTTGCCATATCTCTGTTTCTCTGTGTGTGTGCTATTTCACTACTAATGATGTATAGATATAATGTATTATAATGTATTAATGTAGTCTAATCAATTCCCATAAAAAAAGACATTACTACTATCTGAAACAAATTCTAACATTTTATTGAGCCAAGTATGAGGGGGGAAAAAAAGTTGTTTTGAGATACATGTTGCCCGCTGGAGGTATGGTATCCAAAAAGCAATATTCGCTTATAAGAGAAATGTGTGTAACAGACACCAACGGGACACATGTAAACATTTTCTTAAAGACTCTGGTTCCCCAAAACTGGCAATGACCACCATAAGTTTTTATGTTTTCCACAAATTCTCACACCTTACATATCTTCATTTTTATTCAACTACACAAATATTTTTTGCACAAATCCTGAAACATCTCTATTGTGTTGGCTTTTTTAGGATGGTACATCAGATAACATTTCAAAACAAAACTCTTCAGAAGCTTTAATAAAAACTGCAAAACAATATAAACAATAAAAATGCTACTGTGGAGAATACTAGGGATAGTTATCCGTACTTCATCTTCATGATAAATTATTACACTATTCGAGCTATAACATTTTATTAAGTCAACCCCGGGGTACTCCAGATCTCTTATAAATGGGGAATATTTTTTTCTGAAGTAAAAGTAGTCTTTTTCCTAATGATTAATCATTGAAATGGTCCATAGAGAAAGAAATAGCAGATTTATACCAAACTTGCATCTGTAGAAACCGATATTAAGCAATCCTACCAAAGAGGCTGGGAAAGCACTTTGCCTTAGAATTTATACATAAAATTTTTATAAGTCAAGAGTTTTAACTGTAATTTGCTTACAAGAAATTTATAAAATTTCTTGAAGGAAAGAACTGCTGCTGCATGAACTATCTTTCATGGAATATAATTACAAAAATATTTAATTTTTGTCATTGAATTAGAATTATAACCTATTTGGACTATTTCATCATCAGAACAATAATTTATTTACTCTCTCTTTGCCCCATAGATGATTCAGTAAACCCTCTCACTAACCTAGCTTGATCATCAGCCTGAAGCAGCACTGCTAGTTTTTTAATGGGTTAGATGCTTACCCTGGGGAAAACTGATCAAGTCACACACTTTAAATCAAATCAGGATCAAAGCAATTTGTTGATTTACTAATGACATGTAATTAATCAGCAAACACTATGCTCAGGATCAGTATCAGAAACACAATAAAACACACAGTATTATACATATGCAAAATTTGCATGCATGCCTTCAGATTTCTAAATACCCTTTATATCTTATCCCAAGAAATTCCACATCCCTCTACCCCAGTGTGTTTTTCCCCAGCTCTGGGGGTCAGAAGCTCCCCCCTTCCCCCGGAGTGGTTCCCCTTTGTGCACACCCCTTCTGTGGGACAAGTAGGTACCCAGATTCTGTGTTGCCAGTGTGTTGTACCCTGTACTCACTGCCCCATGTCCTGGTGAGAACACTGTCCCCCAGTGGGGTGGCTGGCTTGTTACCCCTCTAGCAAGGTGTGTTCTGTGTCAGAAATCTCTCTGTAATCCTCTGCTTACTGTTTAATTTTGCTAATGGTTGTCTTCCACACTAGCATGATCAGTGCAGGGCAAAAACCCTTTGGGACAATTTTGAGTGCCCCTCATATCTCACAGACAAACACGAAGGCTTATTCCCACTTTCCTATTTTCTCATCTGTGGTTACAGAAATCTTTTTGTCATGGACCAGCAATGAGACCATCCTCACAATGTTTGAAGCAAAATCTAACAGAGAGCATTTCCAGCTCTAATTGGAAGAACAGGGGCAGATTGAATACAAGAATCCCAACAGTCTTTCGGTCATCTGACTGGTTTCACTTATTGCATGATGTTTGCATCTTTATATTGACACCTCATGGGGCATCTAAAAACAGTTCATATAACAGAAAAAGAGAAAGTTACCTGTAAGGATTTTAACTCAAAGGCACACAACTTATTTGCAAGTTGTATGCTACAATGAAGTAAAGAAAAAATGTAGAGGCCATGAAGGACAGCAATGGTAGAATAAAGTGCTGTAAAGGTTACCTTTTGGCTGCCTAGCACCCAAAGGGAATCTCAAGCTCCTAAAGAGGTGCCCAGGAGCTTGCTCCAAAGGCCCCGGGAGAGAATCAGTCTACTCCAACAAGTAACAGACTCCAGTTTGTTACTAAAACACAGACCATAGCACAACTCTGACATGAATGCATTTCAGAATGGGAGCCAAAGTAATGTCTGAACTGAGCTGAGGGGATCCAGCTAGTAAGCAAACACTTAGCTAAAAGGTCACAAAAATAAGGGAGGAGATTACTCACAGTTGAAAGTTGTGACTCGACCAAAGGTAGGTCAAGGTGAGAATAGCGGAGCTCTTGGATAATATCTATGCATTAAGTAAGTAATGGTTTTTGAGAAAAATATAAAACTAGTACAAGATTTATTAGATCCTTTGAGGCCTCCCATCCTCCCTTTCTCATTCCCTCCCTCTCTTCCTTACTTCCTACCTTTTCCTCAATGTGTTTACAGTATTACCTTAAAATCTAAAGAATTTTAGCTTTAAACAATGAGACAGATAATTACAGTATCATAATGCACATAGAACCTACCTAAGGCAAACCTAGATTGAACCAGACTAAAATTGGAAAATGAAGCCAAATTTAATACCAAAACATATATTTTCATTCATTGCATATGAATCAAAGTTGCCTGTTGGCTGGTTAAGCAAGAAACAGACAAACCTGATTGTGAACATCATCTCTTAAATATGACCTGACTGATGTGAACTGTACTCACCCAGAGCTTTGCATTAACTTATGCAGCGTCTACAAGTTCATCTAATTTGAACTGAAAGATCCAGTTGCTTTTCTGTAGCTAACAGCTTGAGCAAATTATCTTAGAGAATAAGATCCTCACAGTTCATAGTACACCTTGCTACATAAATCTTCACTAGAATTTTTAGTTTTCCAGATTGGAAAATAAGTATTTTTGAGATGTAAATATGCTGGGACTCCATTATGAAAACTCTAGAAAATATTTGATAAATAAAAGTTTCTATATGTCATAAGATACTTCTCAAGGAATTATTTCTTTTAGATACATAGATGAGGTTGGTAGGTAGTTACTGGACAAAATGAGAATGAGTGTTGACTAACTTTCTTTAAGACTAAATCTGATCCCAAGTTTCAGGTCCTTGGTGACTAACACGAGCCCAGAAATAGGACAGAAACTTACCTGTTTATTTTCCTGTTAAGTCACATTACATAGCAACTTTTAACTTTCAGCAGTAAGAGCAATAATAAAAATAATGTCAATATTAAGATTGAATTTTATTAGAATTATTAGAATATTTTTCCTTAAATGTTGTTGGAGAAGACTGAGAATTTTGAAAGTGAAATGGGAAAAATCTGGAAAGATCTGGCATTTTAATGAAACTTCTCACAGTTATGAATCTAGTGCTCTTATGTTTTATACAATAAGTATAGATGCCCTATCACTAGTACTGTGATACTTAAGGGTCTGTCTTAATTTCCATTGTTAATCCAGTTTTTCAAGGACTAAAACTCAGCTGTGAAATTCTTCATTTTCCTAAGACTTGACATTGAGTATTCAGCTTGGGAATGGATTTCTGTAGTGTCAGCTATCTTTTTTATCCTTATAGCCCTATATCATACTTAAATTATAATGAATAGGGAAAAAAAAACCTTTAAAAATTGAATTCCACCCTCTAAATGGTTTTGTGAATCTATTTGTGAGGAATGCAAGCAGAAAGTTTGAGAGTCAATCATACAATGTTACTCTAGCAGCAGTAGTTTGAGAAACAGACTAGCAGATGAAAACATTATTTGGACTACTTGACTTTTAATCCAGGTTTCAGTATTTTTACTTTGAATTACTGGTCCTTTTATATTTGTCTTGTGCTGTCTAACCCAGATCACAGGAATCACAAAGGATGGAGAAGCAGAAATGCCACTAGGTTTCACTCATCCTAAGTTAGGCATTCAATGGTTAGAAATCCAAGTTTGAGATAAATCTCCACTTCTGTTGATGGACAGCTGATATTATTGCAAAGCCAAAGCTCTTTCTAGGCATTGAAAATTTCACTCCTAATGTATAGTGATAATAGTAAAGTTCAAATAAGCTACCATCTTTAGATAAGAAAAATGGATGTGCTGTAGCCATTCTTGGCTGTGGTTTTCCCGAGTGCCAGTGATGAACATCTGTAATGCTCATGAGAATATTCTTTCTTCCCATATTTTTTTGGAGTAAAGAGATACACTGGAAGTTCAAAATAATAGCCAATCTTGTTTATCACAGGAGGTAAGTACAAAAATGTTGGGGTTCTCTGTCTCGATATTCTTAGCCTAGTCACATGCCCTCAAGTTTCAGAAATTTTTGAACTGAAATACTAGAATATCATAAAGGAATTTTCAGTTTTGATTAACTTCCCACACTGCTTAAAAAATGGTAAGAAAAAGAAAAAAAGAAAAACATGTTTTGAGGAGAGAATATGTCCTTAAAGTTTTCATGTTAATACATGTACAGAAAGTCTTTAAAATCATGCTTAAACAAAATTGTCACAATCCTTTTCAGACTATATAAATAGTAAGAAAGCATACTTCTATGACAAAATCAAGTTTTGACCTTTTTTTTGAAACTCAGAATTGGTTCGACCCATAAACTTGGTTTAAACACAGTCTTTTATGAAGAAGTCAACTCATCACATGAGTGTTCTTGCTTCATATATAAAATAAAAAGTCATTTAGTATGTACACAAATTGTGAAAAAACTTTGGTGAAAACCATCCACTTTTCAGAGCTGCAGTATGTAATGTAGCTTTAGTGAGAGAGGTAGAAAGAAGGGCTTGTGTAGACACATGTGACCAAAAATTCTGTTGCTTCTCTTATCCCTTTCTCTCAACTCCCAAACAGTGGTAGAGAAATTTATTATTTTCTGAATTAGGTTAGTATTACTGTCTCTAAGAAGTGGTAGGAAAGAGGTAAAGTGATGGAAAGCCTCCAGAGTCAAAATTATGACCACATTGCAAAAGAAAGAGTGGGAGAGTGATAGGATGTGCACCTCCTGATTTAAGACAGATTTTTTGTATCCCCATGGTGTAAAATGCCATGCTTGGGCTCCTGCCAGAGTAGTGTCCATGCCCTAGTCCTTATGCCAGATTTAGATAACAAACATCCATCTGTCCTGGAGTTTATGTGTAATTCCAGTTAACCAGGATATTAGATTACCATTCAGTTATGTGTTTCCAACTATGGTTTTAGATATCCTGTCTAAATATATTTCTTTTTACAATTTTCATAAAAGGATAAAGGAACTCAAAATATCAAGCCTGTAACAATAATTAATTGTGCATGTGCACGTGCCTTCATTACAATGTACTATAATAGCTGTTTTCTTTAATAATGGTTTTATTTCAGAAGCATCACCCTGAATTTCTTGTTCTAAGAATTTTTCTGGGAAAACATCTAATACCATTTCTCTACTTTCAGAATTATTTCATTGATTGAATAAATGGGAGACCTTGTGTTGTTCTAAAACTGGCTATCACAAACCATCACCTTAGTTTTAATGATGATTGGATGATTAACAAAATGTATTGCTTTACAGATTTAGCAGAATAGAGATCAGCCAGGTAATTCATACTTGACATATAAAGTTACTGTGAAAATATTAACTTTTGTAGACAGTGGAACTGTCTGAAAAGGAAACACATAGAAATGTGTAGTATTCATCTTTAGTAAACAATTCCAAGATTTACCCATCTAAAATAGCATTACAAACTTGTAAGGGATTTAATAATTTTTTTAATTGTTTAAATTTAATTTATTTAATTTTTTTTTAACAAGGAAACTACACCAATTAATTGATTGGGCATTTCTTTTCCATAGATAAAATGGGTTCATGCTCCTTCTCTCAAAAGCTTTCTCAAATGCACTGCAATTAATAATTCACCTGTGAGACATAAAAAAAAGATCTGCATGCTGTGTAGGGAGTCTCCCATCTGTGACTTCAAAGGGAAAATTCTGCCTTCTTGTGTTGCTGCTATTATTCTATGTTCTGCAGAGGCTACAGCAGTTCTGGTGCTGCATAATCATATTTCTCTCGTCTCCTAACAGGGCTCTTCCACTTCTTAGTACCCTGGCAAGACTGCCTCCTCACTCTTTCCTCCCTACCCTTGCTGCCTCTTTTCTTGAGGAGTTCCTTCATAGCTCCCAAAATATTCTTTTCATTAAGGATGCTTTCAGAGAGGAAAGGCACAGCTCTGATCAAATCAAAAGCTCTGGAGTAATCAGGCAGCCAGGGAATCCCTGGTGGCTGTAGAAATGAAGTAATGCACTTGCTCTGTGCTTCCAGAGGTAAAGCCACAAAAAAGAACCTTGCTCTGAACTGTATGGATAGGATTTTGTAGCATCTGTTACTAAGTTATAAGATCCTTAGTTTCTTGAAAAAAAACTTACATATGAGGGGGAAGCAAACTATGCAGCACAATATACAGACAAACAACTACACACACTTGACAGCCTCTGCATAAAAAGGCAGTGTTTGACATGCCAAAACCACAGTAAATATTCCCGGAGTGACCAGGTACTGGCAGAGGACTCTAGATATTGCCAAAAAATGGACGAATACAGATAGAAATTAAAAAAAAATGGAGAAATATAGAGAACTATTTTGCAGTGCATGTAGGAAAAATAGGAAAAAGATTCTACCCCATACAAGTGACAGTGCAGAATCTTGATCATAAACAGCAGAACTTGACTTTTTCAAACTACCTGTCATGATGGTGGTGCCACAACCTTTCAGGGCTTTGCTGACATTTCAAATGAGATGCAGTGTTAAGCCACCACTCCTTGTCCTATCCCCAGTGGACACAAGAACAGTTCTCTCCCTCTGAAAATAATCTTTTAACTTGGCATGCTCATGTTGAAGAAGATAGGCTACATATATTAAAGTAACATGTTTAACAGGAGTGGAGGTAGGACTATAACTGTATCCTTTCCATATGCTAGTTATGCTAGAGAAAGAATTTTGCACATTGTGGAGCATAAAGTCATGGCACACACAACTGTTATCAACAATCAGCATTTCTCTGTACTTCCTAGCTGTCATTGCTCTTTACTGTAGTAAAAGTAAAAGTAAAGCTGAGATTTCTGCTGCTACTGTGGGAAAATTTTATATATTCTGAGAGTGACTGCCATTATTCCATTAATTCTATGTAAACAGGTAGTCATGATCATTAGGCCACCAAAAATTATACTGGAGAACATGTTTTGTAAAATGATACACTATCAGAAAAGAGGCTGTCCAACTAATTTTAGAGCATTACGGAATACATAATTAAGAATCTTTTCCGTATGATAAAAGCTTATCATTCTAGCATTGAGTAGTTGGAATCATTGCTAAAATGTTACTTAAACAGTACTTTAGAACAAAATTTCACAGTAACAAGTACTTCCTTCTTCCTGAGTCTATTTTTTTATTTGAAAGAGGAATTTTCCAAGCAAGGATAATAGAATATAATAAAAGTGATTCCCTAGTTTTTAGAGGTCAATTTACTTTGCAATCTATTGGAAATGATTAATAGAAAGAATAACACAATGGCAATGTGATATTATATAATAGACCATTTGTCCTAACACGGCCATTCCACTGATTGTTAGATGCCTAACTACTTTGTACAAATTTGTCTAGCAGATATTGAAAGCCAATATTAAAAAAAAAAGGGAGAGAAAGAATGAAATTAAACAAAACTACAACATTTTCTTCTGACTTTAGACTCTATCATTAACTGTGTTTTCATGCAGCAAACCTACAACCACTATTTGATTTGCAGGATTTAACAGGGATACTCATATGCTCCCTCCTGCTTCTGTGATGCAATTAAATTTTCCAAAGAGCACAACTTTGCAACCTGGTTCTGTACAGCATTTGGACATGTACTTGAGATAGTCTCTGAGACATAAGGTATTGAATAAGACTGCTTCTAGATCAAGAACAGTCTTGAAGACAGGCTCCAGGGAAAATTTATAGGTCATTCATAGCGATTATTCCCAGGGCTGCACACAAAGTTTACTTCTTGGAGAAAAAGATGCATAATCTGAGGAAAAATCTGAGGAAAAAGTTTAGTAGAACAGTGGTGTATGCTCAGTGCTTCAAGCAGTGATGGTGTTAGAAGTGTCCCTTCTATCTATCAGTGATGTCACACGAACAAAGCTTGCTAACTACAACCTTTCACGGCAGAACTAGAACCTGCCTGCCACAATGCAGATTTTTTGTGGTAAGAAACCCCTTTCCAGCCCTGCAAGAGCTAATTGGATCTGTCCTGACATGTCTCAGAAATCCATTAGGATCTCTACACCTTTTATGTCAAACTGAAGAAGGCACAGTGCTGACATGGTTGAGATGACTCTGTAAGTTATTTTCCAGGACCTCTTTTTTCTGACTGTCCCCATTAGCTGAGACAACACCATGCAAAATATTTATTCTCTCAGAAATCTGCTGTTCATCTTGCCTTTAAGACTCCAACCCAGCCTCAATCCCCAAACAAGACTAAAACTGGAAAGATTATTCTCTGTAGCTGAAGGTATTCAGGAAAGGAATTTGATTTTCTGGCCAGCTGCCCCCTTGCAATTAGGATGACTGACAGTAATTTTTTAAAGCTGAAGCACAGATCTAATATATAATTTTGAATCTGTAACAGCGTGCTATTTATTTACATTTAATCCAAATGAAATCATTAAGCACTCATGAAACTTCACACTAAGCAATACTCCACTTGCTGAACCACCACTGTACAGCTTTGAATACCATAAAAAAATGGATCTTGAATATGTGCCTCTGTTTTCAACATCCCGATGTATATGAAACCCATTTTCAAAAGCCTTAAGTTTTTATCGTACTCTTCTCTTAGAACCACAGACATGGTTACCCAGGACATGGAAAAGGTTGAGGTGTGGCAGAAGACCAAGGCAGGGAGTGGGAGAATGAAGTACTGCTCACTCTAGGATAAGATCAGCTTCAAGACTGTCAAAGGAACCTGAAGGTGGACAAGATATGCATCCTCAGGTCCTGAGGAGACCAGATGAAGGGGCCAAGCCACTAGGCGTCATATTTAAGAAGTGTATCAAGTGTAGTTCACACTGATGAAAAATGGGAAACACAGTCCCCTGTTTGTAAGGAAACCACAAGCCAGTCGTTCTCAACTCTAAGCCCAGGAAGACTGTGGACCAGGTCCTCCAGGAAACTATGACAAGGTAAATGAAAAATACAGAGGTAGTTGGTGATAGCCAATATGGCTTCACTAATGGTAAACTATGCCTGAAAAATTTGGTGGTCTTCTGTGACAGGATTACAGCATTGGTAGATAGGAGAACAACTGAAATCATCTCCCTGGACTTGTGCAAAGTTTTTGACATCATCCCACACAACATTCTTGTCTCTAAACTGCATAAACATAGATTTGATGGATGAACGCCACCTGGAGTATGGTATTCAGTTCTGGGGCCTCAAATATAAGGACACGGACCTGCTGGAGTGAGTCCTGAGGATAGCCACAAAGATGATCAGAGTACAAAGGAAACAGCTTCAAACTCAAAGTGGGTAGTTTTAGATTACATATAAGGAAAGAATTCTTTATTGTAAGTGTAGTGAGGCACTGGAACAGGTTAACCCCAGAAACTGTGAATGCCCTATCTCTGGAAGTTTTCAAGGCCAGGCTGGATGGGGCTCTGAGAAACCTGGTCTAGTGGAAGTTGCTCCTGCCCATGGTAGGAACTAGATGGCCTTTCCAAACCAAGCCATTCTATGATTCTATGAACCTAATATTTGGATGGCAGGTTAAATCACTAAATGGGGAATCTCTATCAACTTTGTATTACCTTCATCCTATCTGTGATACAAATATATTGAAACAAGCAATCTGAATCTTATTGTCTAATAATAATTCCATTTTCTCTGAGAAACTATTCATCGTTCTGCATATCATGCTCAAAGAAAAATGGGTTATATTGTCTGACTTTGCTAGAAAAATAATTAAGTCCAGCTACAACAGTATAACATCTGTGCTGAGAAAGCTGGTTCTAATATTCCCTGTCTTAATCTTTTCAGAATCATAGTCATTATATCTCAATTTGAGTGCCAAGGAGACAGAAGCAGGATAATGAATTAGCTAAAGCATTGAAATCATCATCCAGTGAGAATATTCACACTTGTATGATGGTCTTTCCCTGTGCTTGGTGCAGAAGTCAAAATATATATGACCTACATTAATAACTTTACATTAATTTGACCAAATATGATCACAGAGAGCAGAGCAATGATATAGTCCTTCACACATGGCATAAGTAATTGTCTTTAAAGGAAAATAGGTTTCATCGTGCTACTTAGTCTTCTGCCCTGAGTCCTTGCAATGACAATGGCACACTGTTGCCAACTGTTTTACTTGGTAGCAGTCTAGTACTGGTGTTTTTAAAATAGTTTTTAGAAATTACAATAGAACTAGTACAATAATAACATCATAACACAATGTGGAGTGCAATTCCTTACAGTCTCATTTGCATGTGGATTTATACTTGTAGTAAGTTACTTAGTTTAGGAAGTTTGTTCTAATCTATGCAAGTACCCCCACACTTTTTCTTTCTGTGAAATATCCCTTTCTTTGCTTAGGTACCCCATAATCATCAGGTTTCTGATTTTAAAAATAACATGAAATGTTTATGACAATTCATGTTAATCAGTAAGACAGTCTTCACTAATGACTTAGCATACACATTTCATTCAGTATCTTCTGAGGACCAAATTTCACTACATCTTTATATTCAAGTCAGGAGAAACATTTTATTACAGAATATTTTTCTGGTTTCTTTCAAGGGCTATGCATTTAGCAGGGATTTAAAGCATGTGTTTAAGTGGTTTGCTGAAAAGGGATCACCCGAAGGATCCATTGGTCCATTTGAGGTCAATTATTTCTTAGTCTAGTTGCCAGCTGGCTTTGCTGTGGTTGTCTCTGAACAATGGAACTTCCCCCAAGGAGGGAAGAGTTGGAAGGCAGTTAATCATCCTACAGTTACAGCACAATTGATGTATTGAAATAAAGCCATGCAAACTATACTCAATTTAAATAATTTAAGTATCCAAATATTACTGTATTAGCTAATTCATGTGTTAAACTGTGTACTTTTAACTTATCAAACCATGAGTAAGATATTGGTCAGTTTGACTTTATGGTTGTCACTATCTAGGTCTAATTACGAATTCCTTAAACCTTTCTGGTGACAATTAATTGATACCAGATTTTTAGGCAATAGTAAATACTTTGGAAATTTTAATTTAAATTATGTCACTCAGAAGTTTGAAAAATAAGAATATTTTTATATTTTAAGAAGAGTCTTGCTCTTTTTTTGCAGCATTATCTTTCAAAAATTTCTCACTCCACTCTAGGAATTCCATATTGTTTTTATTTGCTCATTTATTTCTGAAAAATTATTGTTTCCAGATGAAAATTTCTCTTCCTTATTCTCATCTTGAGTTTTACTTGTTAAATTTGAGAAAACTCTTTAAATGTAACAGATAGACAACAAGTTTAAAAAAGAATTTTTTTCTGTACAATTAAACTCTGAAACTAGATTAAGGTTACTTCATCAGTTACTTAAATAAAATTAACTGCTCTGACATTCTTCTAGACAACACACAATTTTGGAAATTAAGTGAAATAGTAAACGGCAATGAAATTAATAATTTTGCACTGATTAAAGTTCATCATACTCACTAAGTTTTAGAGTAATGGCAGTCTTTAATTAAGCCTCTGATCCCTTCCTCAGATTTTCTAAGGAATAAAGAGTGCTGTCTGATAAGGAAGGACAAATATTGGTGTAGTTGGTTTCTGTGGCTGGGTTTTGGTAGTGGGAGGGGCGGGCTACAGGGATGGATTCTATTGGAAGCTGCCAGAATCTTCCCCTGTTTGGTGGAGCCAATGCCAGCCGGCTCCAGGACGGGCTTCCTGCCACTGGCCAAGGCCAAACCAATCCAGAGTGACAGTAACACCTCCATGTAACATAGTTAAGAACAGGTAGTTGTTGTGCAATGAAAACTGCAGCCAGGGAAGAGCAGAGTGAGAACATGGGAACAACAATGCAGACCCCAAGGTCAGTGCAGAAGGAGGGGCAGGAGGTGCTCCAGGCACTGGAGCCGAGGCCCTGCAGCCCGTGGTGCAGCCCATGGTGGGGCAGCTGTGCCCCTGCAGCCCATGGAGGGACATCGGGGTGCAGAGACCCCCCTGCAGCCCATGGAGGAACCCGTGCTGGAGCAGGTGCATGTATGAAGGAGGCTGTGACCTCGTGGGAGGTGAAAGATGGAGCAGGGTCCTGCCAGGGACCTGCAGCCCATGGAGAGGGAAGCCCACGCTGGAGCAGGTTTTTCCTGGATAAGACTTGTGGCCCCTGAGAGGGACCCACACCAGTACAGCTTATTTGTGAAGGACTGCACCCCGTGGAGGAGTGACCCACGAGACAGCAGTTTGTGAAGAACTGTTGCCCGTGGGATAAGCTCATGCTGGAGAGATCCATGAAGGACTGTCTCACGTGGGACGGACCCCACAGGGATCAGGGAAAGGACTCCTTTCTCTGAGCAGTGGCAGAAATATCACCTACCATAACCCCCATTTCCCTGCACTTCTGGGCAGGGAGGATGTAGAGCTTGGAAGGAAGAAGGGGCGGCGGGAAGTTGTTTTTAATATTATTTTACTTTTCACTCTTTTTGCTCTGATCCTGTTTGTAATAAATTCAGTTATTATCCCCACTTTGAGTCTGTTTTGCCCGTGATGGTGATCAGTAAGTGACCTCTCCCAGCTCTTATCTCAACTCATAAATCCTTTGCTGTTTTTTCCCTCCTCTGTCCAGCTGCAGAGGGAAGTGAGAAAGCGGCTTTAGTGGATACCTACCATCCAGCCAGGGTCAAGCTTTCTTTTCCTAGGCATGGCTCAAATCCATGTTAACAGGCAATATTTTGCTTTCCAAGAGCTACTTTCTCATTGACAAATTTGAGATTTTTTCTTCTCTCTCTTTTTTTTTTTTTTTTTTTATGTTGAAGTTATTTTATTTCCAATTACAGGCACTTTGTGTTTGGGACATTTCTCAACTGTTTGAATTTTCATCATTTGTCCCTCCTTTTGTAATCTAAATGAGACTTGCCCAAGTGCAGAGGAAAATATATAACATCAGCTTCTCAACTGTTACATAATTCCAAAGTTTCATTCACTTTGATGAATATAAGCTGATCTGGCACTGAATGCAAGAGGACAAAAAGCTCCTAAACTTTGGAACGCTAACGCTGTCATTTGGCATTTGACATTTGTTTTAACTTTAATAAAGGCAGCATAAAACTCTGTGGACATATAATTTGTTTCAACATAAAATTCAACATTGCTGTAAATAGGTATATATCAGATAAAAGCAGAATTTTGTTTCCCAAAGAGAAACTTGGTGACATAAAAGACCTTTAGGGTGAACCATACATTTTCTTTATAGAGATTGAAATATATCTTGAAAAAGATTCTATACAATAACAATTATTCAATGTTTATTGCTAGAGATCATCTGTATGAGTACTGTTTGCTCTCCTCTCCTTCCAGCTGCTGCTGATGAGGGCACACAGATTCCCAGAGAAGTAAAATATATCTGACCTTAGGACCTGTTGCTTCACAAGTCTGTTGTTAAATTGAATATGCTTTTAGCAAAGGAATTTACAGGGGTATTAACTGAAGCATTGGCCAGCCTTTTACAAGATAAAATACAGTGGAGGACACACTTAATTAAACTTCTTCTGCAGAAAGATGTCCTCAGGCAGCAAAAGCTGGGCTTCCCCTTGCCTCTCTGGTTCTGATGAAAAACTGCTGAATCCTGTGTGTATGAAAGGCTGCTAACTCCCATGTGTGTAACTTGTAAAGGAATAACAGTTATGCTGTTTATCCAGTCACTGTCACTCTGCCACAGCTTATATTTTCTCTGAGTTTGTTCTCTGAATTTAAAGCCATGCTCCTAAAATTTACCTACCAGACATAAAGCCAATTAAGATTAGCTCTTCTGCTTGAATTTGCTGCTGGAGTGGGATGGGCAGGGGTAAGGAAAAGCGTGCTTTTTACTACAGTCTATAAAGCAAATTTTTCTCCTCAGTGACAGTACTGGCCTAAGAGAAAGACATATCTTCCCTTAACCCTCCCCTCACCAAACCCTTCTGCACACTGCTTGCTGATGCACCTTGGCTTGTACCCTTTAGCACAACCAATGCATAATATCAGGTCTCATTCTGTAAATATGCATAGATTTCTTCTTTGAGCAAGCAAGCGATATTGATTTTAATGAAAGCCATAGTACAATAGAAATGAAGGTTATAAATATACTTAAATATTAATTGTGCAGCAATTGCGTTATTAATTTACACTGTCAATTGGAAAATCTGCTAATACAGATTATTATACACTTTTATTTTCATATATCCTATTTTTCATAAACTTTAATGGCTGAAACTAGAAAATTCTAGGCCCTTTTACGATCAGTTGAAAATATAAACTACCTTTTAAATGATCTAGTAAATACGAACCATCAGCCAAACACTGTATCAGGCTTTCCTTCTGAGGCATAGAGTAAGCTAAATCCTGTAAATCCTCATACGCATACTGGTTGTATGGATAAAACATCAAAAGTCATTTCAGTGAGAATTCCCTCACTTAAAACCAATGTTTCAGGATCAAAAACCTATTCCCTAGAAAGTCTTTCTGATTGACTGAGATGATTTGAAAAGTAAGATACTACTCAGGCCAGGAATGCAGATTCTATCCCACCTTTCATGCTGCGTAGACAGTTTAAAACTCAGAAATACTTGGTACCAATAAGATGAAGCTTAACATCCACAAAACAAATAAATTTATTTGACATTAAACTTGAAAAATGTTTCAAATAATACATTGGAATTCTAGGCACAGTAATTTCCTTACCACATCAAAATTAAATCTGGGTTTGGGACACTAGTGAGAACCAGAAAGAAGTAATTGCAAAACCTGACAGCAGTGAAGTGCGAAAAATCAATTAAAACATCCAGCCAACCCTGGTTATAAATGTTTCCATAAAATAAAACATTTCTAAAAAGCTCATAATATAATTACACACCTAAAAAGAATCCATTTTATTAAAAAAAAAAGATAAAATGAAATTTATTGGATACAAAATATTTTAATTACAACTTTAAATTGGATTAACTGGTCTTTAAATAATAAATCCACAAATATTACTTTTTAGCACAGATTTTCTACTGTATATTTATAAATCTCTGTCCTTGCATAGCAAGTGTATTTCGACCTCAACAGGGAACCTTAGATAAATGAATACTCCATTTAATTTGTGGACTCAAAAATCTGTGACTGCTGCTCTGTAACCAAAACCTCTGTATAGCTGAACATCACCAGATTTGTCAAAATGCTCTGCAGCCTTGGACATAAAGACACGATGTGCCCTCACCATTCTTACTTACCCTTCAGCCTTTCCTGTGTTTTTGCTCTTACTGCAATCCTCCTTACAGTGGTCTATCAGCTCTGCTGCTTCATTGATTAATCTATTTTTGCTGCATTTGGAACTTTCTATAGTGGTTTGAAGTCTTAGTGAATCTCTCAGTAATTCCTCAGTTCAGCAAAGCATCTTCTGGAAAAGGACAGTGGTCTCATGTATGGAATAACAGGGACAAGAGGCTATCCAACTGTTCCAGTGATGAACAGGGAGGACTTCACTAAGGATATCAGTCAAGGTGAAGGTACATTGGTTGTGACTCCTACTTTTACTAGCTAGGTAATTGCCAATTTGCAATTCCCAAAGCTCTGGGAGATTTTTAACTATTTTAACTGTGGAAAACTTACTAAAGCAAACAAACAACCCAAATCAACTTTCCTTTACCACAGCAATGCCTAAATTACTCAGAGCAGTACTTTTATGCTGACAGACCTGCTGAGAGACCTAGCACTCATTCCTCAAAGCAGATTACAAAAGAAAAATTAGTATCTCACTGGATCAGATCAGAAGGTTCAGAGAGTTTAGTGTCTTGTTGCTTACCATATGTATAAATTACAGTCGAGGGAATATTTACTGCACTTATGGGAGTACTCAAATAAATTTAGTCTTTCTAGTTTAAGAAACAAACGCTGTAAGAATGTGTCAAGATGAGTTTATACAAACCTGTCAGAGACTGGGAATACTAGTCTATAGTGAATATCATACCGCTCAGCATTTTCTGCCTATTTTCTGTTGTGTTTTGTTTTACTTTGGTTTGATTTTAAGCATGATGGATTTAAATAAGTGCTAGTCTGCTTACTGATGCTGTCATTACACTGCCAGCTATGCCAGAAATCACAGCCAATAATGGTGCACAAAAAATATTTGAAAGGGAAGTAGAAGCAACTCATCAGCTCAGTAGTGAATCACAGTCATGGTAAAAAGGTCTTTAAAACTAAATGATAAAAAAAATATATTAAGATAGTTTAATACACTTTCAAATATTTTTTTCTCCCATCTTAAGTATAACAATTATGGACAATAAAATGTAATTAATTGACTGAATTAAAGCTAGAAAATTTGACATAATGTCCATTGAGAAAATTACTTATTTTGAATGAAAGATCTTTTTCTAATAAATTTTAAAGTGAATAAAATAAACAGAACACTTGGGAAAATGCAGACATGGATTACTAAGGATATTTGATGTTCAGTTCTGTAAACTATTGGTCTAGTATGAACAGTTCGTTATTTGGTAACCCAAACTGAAAATGGCTTTATCTGACATCCCTGTACAAGTAAAAGATTTATTTTCCATAAGCAGAGGAAGATGCTGATTTCTGGCTTCCTTTACCAGAAGCAGCACAGGCAGGTGCAGTCCTGAGGAGGGATTTTTATGGGTCTTTTTTTTTTTTTTTCCCCACACTCAAATTTCAGGAGTTGCAGCAGTCAAAGCAGTTGGGTATGTGTGACAGGTTTATATGAGACAAAGCCCGGCACTAAAAGCATCTGACAGGCTCTATTAGAGTTCTATAGGAAAACAGTTTAGGAACTTCTTGCCTTCAAAGCTGAGGGAAACAGAAGAAAATCTCTTGCCATATGTGCTCAGACACAGAAATGCTTATTGACTTTATAGAACTCATGCTGTCATTTGCTGTAGGGTTTCATTTTCTTGTAGTGGCAACAGTTGACCCAATGAGTCTATTTGGTGAGGCTGCTATTCAAGTCTGTGAAATGTAATGGTTTCTAGTGCTAGCATTGTGTGTTTCCTATCTTGAACAAGCACGTTCCAATGCTTCTTAATTTGAATCAGTAATCACATCCTACACATTACAAACCATCAGATCTCAGCTGCTAGCAAGCTGTTCCACGTTGTCATCTATCCTTGATACCAGATCATCTGCTTGTTTCTTGGTGGTTGCTAAGGCAGAGTCCTAAAAAGTCCCATTCATGTAGTATAGGATTTGTTCAATGCTTTAGTCTCCAGGCTACCTGTCTTCCAAAATGAGGTTCATCCTTCAGAAAGGATTTTGTGGCATATAAAAACCCTGCATCCTTACTCAAAGATTTTCAAGAAACATCCCTTATTCCAGTGTTCACAAATGAGGAGGACCTGATTGTGACAAAGTTCAGACAGAAATCCTCCACACAAACCTGAATTTGAACTTTGCATACTGTCTGATTTTCTGCTCTTCAACCTTATCAGACAAGCATCCTTCTATTTCTAAAAGCATTTCTAATCAAATTATGGCAAACTGTACATTAATTAGCAGAATCCATATTTCCCTGTACAGGATGTGGTTTCTAATTCAGATATAGATTTGGCTAAGGAAAATCTAAAGTGTTATTTAACTCACTGCAAGAAGAAACACCACATTTCAGTCCTTACTTCGTTCATGCTCTTCTAGGAATCAAAGTGATATCAGGAACACAGGAAAGCCACTTTGTGTGCCAAAGCTCATCTGCTTTTAATACACCAATTAATCTCATGGTCATTTTCACACTGTCTGTTCTGTTTTAGCAAAACAGTAAAATACGTATCCTTTCATGCCAACATATTCCAAGATGAAAACCAATTAAATAGAGTTACATTTTTCTCCCAAATTACTCAGTTGTTAACAGAAAACAAATGCATATCTATAGCGAAGCGAAACAAGGCTTTAGAAGGGTTTATCGAAGCATCTTACTGCAAAGACCCACTTTTCTTCCCCCCCATTTTCTACCTTGCTCAAAGGAAATTTTGTTCTGTACAAATTCAGCAGACCTAAACCCACAGAAACACTGTACAAAGAGCTCAGAGGTAATAAATTATGGCCAAATAAGCTAAGGTAGACATTTGAATGAGTAAAATAGACCTGAAACCAAGGCTTTCTTCAAGCTTCAGTGGATAGAACACAAAACAATGGAAAGTTCAGGAGTTCACCAGAGTTCACGTGACGAAGAGGAGTAAATTTGAGACCCTCCGATGAAGTAAGACAGGATGTACCACCAGATAATTCCCCAAAATGAAGACCACGCCTCAAGATTTGCCCTGACTCCACCTGCTATGAATATTGTAATCTAATAATACAATAATATGAATATGTATGTGAATATGTTGTAATCATAATCAGAAACTGTATAAATTGACTATCCTTGCCTGACCACTTCGGAACTCTTTTGCCTGACCTGAGCTGGGGAGTTCCCCGACATCGCTCAATAGAATACCTGCTGTTTAAAGGCATAAAACTCTGTCTCTAAGCAGTTTTTTATCTGCCTTTTTGGGGGCAACAATAGCAGTTAGCACATTGGTACACTTTTAAAATATTCCTTTACAGATGCTGGGCAGATTTTTTGGCTGTTTGCTTATCTGGTATGCATATGTACTAAAGTTGGAAGAAGGTTATATATACAAACAACTATGGCAAAACATGCCATAGACATCACAAAATTGTGCATGCATTTGACTGAAATTATAGAATTTCATTTTGAGAAAAACAAATTCTCAGAGAAAGAAAGGTTCAGAGAGAGGGAGAAGTGACCCCTTTATTTGGTCTTTTTAGGGATTAGAGACATTCATCATCACGTGATTTTCATTTTTGCTGTCTGGCTTTACAGTGTCTCAATGTAAACCTTCTAAGAAATATCCCTAAGAGCAGATTTTTGATTCTTATTTTCATACCAATGAATGCTATAATTAAATAAAGAATTAGTAAAGTTAGATTTAGCTCGGTTCTTTTCTTTCAAATGATGTCATTGGTAAAAAGCCTGATTTTTTAATATCATTTCCTCATACAATAGAATGGGCAAAAATTTAATTATCTGTTGTTAATATTTACCAAAATTAAAAGCTTTTGTGTCTGGGACTTGTTATGTGGTAGGAAATCATATGCTTTGTCTGTGAAATTATTGTTTTATTAGAAACATATTTTATAAAAAAATATAGCAATTCCAACAAGAGGTATCATTAAGTCTATAGAGTGCTGGATTCATATCTCCAAAAAACAAAGGAGATAAATGAGATTTCCTTTCCTGTGTTATTAATGAGCTTTGTGATTATCAGTTACGCAACTTCATGAGAACAACACTTTTATCCACAAGTTCATTAAAAATTATTGAAATTAGTATGCCTTATTTTAAATGAAAATTGGGGATTTTCCCCACAGTTTTAAAAGAATCAGAAACTTTTCCACACAGTAAAATTAGAACAAAGAAGTTGAGCGTAGGGTTTGGGTATCAAATTAACATATGTATTTATGATTTTCAATAAAAGTAGACAGCACATCACTATGATGCTTCAGTGTTCAATGAACTGAATTTTTGTACTAAATTGCTTATTTCCCCCACATGATTTTTTAATAGCAGGTCTGTGAACTTGTGATGTGATCAAAAGGTCAGACTGCTACGGGCCGCATTTGATCTCTATTGCAAAATGTGATCAATATATAAGGATATTGATCAGAGAAGTGTATTTTAAGTAAATCTAGTGTAATTTATCTCTCTGGAGGTCAGTAAAGAAAAGCTGTTACTCTTTACAAGCAGAAGTTACACCGCAAGGGATGATGCAGGATATGATTTTGTTGTATAAATTTTGCCCTGCAGTACAATTTTCTATAATTTCCTTCACATTTAAGTGTTACAGTGCAAGGGTTTTATCAACACTAACTAACACAGAAATACTGTGGGCTGCAGCTGTTCCCTGCGGTTCCAAACACAAGAGAAGTGGGAGGGACTTTTTACAAGGACATGTAGTGATAGGACAAAGGGGAATGGTTTTAAACTGAAAGAGGGTAGGTAGATTTAGGTTAGATATTAGGAAGCAATAATATCTCAAAACCCATCTAGATTATGCTTCAAATAGTTAAAAATTTTGCATCTTTTTGCAGCTGTGATCCAAAAGCCTTGCTTCCAGAAGTAGGTGTACAAGAATATGCTATCACCACAACCATGTGTTTGTCTCGACCTTTCAGTTCTCTTGAGAGTGAGTGAATAAGCTAGCCATAACCACTGGATATGATTATTAAAACAAAGAGAAGAAAAGTTTCATGGCATTCTGGCATTTTCATTTTAAAATATAAGCTAATGGAAAGTGCTTGACAGTGCTTGCTTTTGTCTTTCCCCTTGCATGTTCAGCTGAACTTAATCTATTGTTTGCAGTTAGACAAAAGCCAGGACAAATTACATGTTTGCCTATGCTTATTCAAAGAAAGGGAACAAAGGTTTTAGAATCAGCTATAGAAAATGGAGTTATTTTTCTCACTCTTTACAAATATTTAAATTGTAAGCATTTGAGCTGGAGAAATAAGCCTAGCTGAAACTGCCATTTCCCAAGAAACCCTAAAAGACCTTTCTTAAAAAAAAAAGTATTTATTTCCATTTGTCACACAAATACTTTCAAGAGTATTTAAGAGGAAGAATTTTTAGGTTTGATTTTACAAGACAAGATTCATTTTAAGTATTGTAGTTTTGGGTTTAGTTTTTTTCTGATGAAGGAATGATGAAAGTGGACAAATCCACAAAAATTCTGGATACTTCTGGATCTAATAAATGTCATACTCCCCAGATTTATATAATTCTAAACTTACAAAAGTTGTAATTTTACAGGAAAATTTTTATCATTAGTTTAGCTGCATATTGTATTTATCTCTAACTTTTACAAACCACGTTGCTTTGTGCAGCATGTTTTATGTGGTCTGTAATTTACAGGTCCAAAAGACACATACTTTATTGTTCAAAATGGATCAGTGAGAAGGAATAAATATCTCCCAGGAAAGGTTTGTCATTTAAAAAAAAAATTCAGTTTAATGTATTTTTTTCTCCATAATTTTCACTGTTTTGAAAAACTCAGAGATTCTGGCAATGGGGTGGGTGGTAGCCTATTATATCATGTTGTATCACAATTTTGCAACGTTCATGGCATGCTTTGGAAAAGGCATACTTTGGTTAATTAAGTTCTTGTAAATATAACCTTTTTCCAACTTTAGCACATATGATACCTGTAACTGTTTTGAAATGGAGTTGTGATATAGCATCATTTTTGTTAGTTACACCAAATTCATAGTTGCTGTCCACCACTGTGGTTCTCTTCTTCTGATTGTATGTCATAAGTGAAAATGAAAAATATTGCCATTTGTAGAGTGAAGTAAATGTCCTTGTTCCTTCCTGTTTGAAAATCAGGCAGCTGCAGGCCAGAATTTCAATTTTCCCATAAAGCTTTCTGTGGAAAACCTGAGCAGGAATGCAGCTACACTATTAGGAAAAAAAGAAATGGCAACTCTCAGCCTTTGAGAACTGGAGACACCAAATTATGATACATAAATAGGGATATTCAATAGGGATTTGTTTTAATAATACATGTACACAGAGCTTGGAAATTAACTGGAAAAATCACTTTATTTTAAAATATGGTTGCTATGTTATAATTATTTCATTTGGCACCAACTAAACAAATCAATCAATCATTTTGCTGATTGCATAATTATTTAATGATTCACCCTTCTAAGTAGCCTCACACAGAGCTGCAGCAGCAGAAGGATACCAGTTCTGCAGACTGAGTGTTCAGTTTTATGTACCCAAAGAGATAATGTCTATCTATTGAACACAACCTACAACAGGAAAATGAGAGTTGGATTTTTTTCTGGAAAAATATTTGAAGATAAGCAAATGAGATCTTTGTCTAGAGAATGTAATGAATATCTGAAAGTACATATGTAATCACACAGGCATATGTGTCTGAGTCAAGTCTTCCCTGTGTTTCTGTAGTTATTTCCACAGCATATGGGTATGTGTGTATATAGACAAGACTGTTTAGCATTAGCATTTCTTAGATTTTTTCATCCCTGTTCTATCCATTGATGTCAATAGTTATGCCATATAATTATGAAAGTACACAATACAATGCCTTGATTTAAAAAAAAAATTATTTCTGATGTGGGACTAGGACTTCTGTGGAAGAGTGCAATGAAAAAGTGTTCTTTGATGACTGACCACAATAGCAAAAGAGTAAATGCGTCTTTAACCTTTGTTCTGATGTTCTTGAATGTTCAGCATTGAATAAAAATCCTCTTTGCAAGTAGTCTGAAATTATCAAGTCACTTTTTCAAACTAGTTAGGTTCTGAAATCGATTCTTTAAATCTTAGTTTTTTTAACACAAGCTGAATTTGTCACAGCAATAGTGGGCAAATATTTTGCTCTTATATATGTCTTATTATTCGCTCATCCACTGACATTTTCAGATGAAAACTACGAAACATTACAAGAGGTTTATTCAACCTAAAGAATAGGTGATTTTCTGTAATGCAAAAACTCCAAAAGGTCGTGGTTACTTGCTGTGCCTTCTTCAGAAAGGTTGACAAGAGGTTAAGCTGTCGTAAAAATCCCTGCTCTGTACTGTTAGGCAGAAAAGATGTTCAGGCTTAGAGGGACTGTATTACCTTCTCCTAGCAGCTGTCTGTAGCCTTGACCTGTCCTTGTGCCCCCTGTTAAAATAAAGGTCCAGTGCTTTCTATAATTCTCTTTGTCAGTGGTAGCTAAATCTATCCAAAAATTATTAAATAAAAAAAGGTAATCTGGTAAAATGATGCATCATTTACACCCCACTGTTTGTATTGTGACAAAATCTATTCAAGATCTTTGCTAATTTTTCCTTTTGGTGACATGGCATGTCCCATTCCTGGTATTTATGTTTACCATGCACGTTTCAGGTAAAGTGAATCGTGGCTGGAACTGAAAACTTTTTCCAAACTTTCCTCCAGACAACAAGCTACTTTTTGTCAATTTATTTTATTTTGTTTATAACTTCATCAGAAAAAGAAATTAAAAATATTTTTATCTCTATGCAAAGGAGACAAACAGGAGTAAAAGGGACAAACAGTAAAGAGTTAAAGTAACAGACCACAGGAGCAACAATCAGGGATTATTTGGTCAATTTTGTGGCTATAGTCTAAAATGTACTGAATTCTTCCTTAATTTAGAAGGCAAGTGCTTTTACCTGATGAAGAGAAAAAAATATCTGGCTGATAACTTGCATCTTGCTGAATGTGATCAGTGAGCAGAGAGCTGGGCCCTCACTGTACCTGCCTTTCCTCATCATGTGTGGCCATGCTAAACCATGCTGTTCTTGGCAGGAAAACACCATTCTAATAGACTTTGCTGAGAAAAGGTGTTTATATATGTGTTAAAAAACTATCCACTTAGAATGGAGGAGAGGAAAACTAAAAGCTTTCTCCATACCTATGCCATTTTACTAGAGGAGTTTCTCTGGTGCCAATCATTTGTAACTATCTTTAGTCTAACTGGAGTTCTAGGAACATTTTGAATATTTGGACCACTGTTTCTCATAAAATAGACCTAAAAACTTCCTCTAAACACCCTCTAGCTATTATATAATGGTTTGCTTTTTACAAACAACATAATAAAAGGGATTCCTGAAGATATGGAGGAGGCAGGAATCAATTTGGGGAATTGGTAATAGTATTACACATAAATTTTTATTTCTCATAATTATTATATTATAATTACTGTATTTTTAAAAAAATTCTGACAAAATCAATAAAATAAAAATAAAATTTAGACTTGATGATCTCTTTTCCAACACAGTTGATTCTCTGATTGATTCTATAATAATTTCAAATAAATTTCATTTAGAATATGTGTATTGGAATCTCCTTTTATAAACTAATACACCATAAATTCATCTAATATAGCTTCTGATGGCTAAAAAAATAGATTTGCCAATAGATTTCTTTTAATTGAAAAGTGCAACATATTTCACTTTTCTCACTATAGACATCTCTAGGCACTGGATTGCATTTTCTCAAGTATCTTCCAGAAAATGTAGCATAAACCTATTGCTTTCTTCTGGTTAAAGCTAGGAGAGTCAACAGCTTCAGCAACTGCCAGGATACAGTCCCACCTGATGTTTGCCCACTCTTATTAAATAAACCTCTCTAAGGCCAGGAGTGGGCTTATGCTTCTCAAATTTGTATTCTTCTCTGATTATTTAATGAAGTCCTGATACACAACTGTCTGGAGCTCCCACATCAGTGTTCCCCATGGATCTCCCTATGTCTCAGAGAGTTAAGTACTCAAACAAGAAGAGCAAAACACAGCATGAATATTAATATCCTGGCAGTGTGTCTTTGAGTTGGCAGGGCTCTTTTACCTGGGCAGCTACCAGATGTGATCATTTGGAATACAAAATTACTCTAGGAGAAAATCAGGAAATAAATCCAGAATCCACTGTAAAGCCCAAAGCTATAGTTTCTTTATTACAAATATGCATTTACTTTCAGCTATAATCTACTAGGATATCTTCTAGAAGCTTAAAAGTAAGTAGCCCCCAAAGTTGAATAACATACCGCAAACCAAAATAGCGGAATAGGTGGAGATGCACAGTAGCAGAACTAGTGCCTTTATTTCATCTCTGAGATACTGACTATGTATTAGCCATACATGTAATGGACACTTGAGTATTAATATATTTCTATTTACCTCCTTCTTTCCCCCCCTTTCTAGGATGTTTTTTTTGTGGGTGACGAGAAAGCAAGTCTCTCTGCAGACTGGTAGTGGTTAACTCCAGCTGTTTCCTGTGTATTTCCTAAGCCAAGCACCTCACATTTCCAGTTCCTGTGACACATGTAATGTCATTAGACAGGGAATAAACATCTCCAAAGCCATCTACAGATCCCAACGTCTAATTAGTCAAACAAGGAGGCTGGGAAACACCAGAACCAATTCTATCTTGCAGTGTGCTGTGAGAAAAACTTATGGCAACTGTATCTTTGCTCAAGGACAGTACTGAAATTACTTCAGGTACAAAAAAATCGGGGTCCCATGAGACTCAGAAAAAAAGAGTTTTGTAAATATTGAAGGAAAAAAAAAAGATGGATTTTTACATGCTATGGTTGTGTAGTAGAAAGGAAAGGGAGAAAAAATAAGAACTTATTCAGTGGTGAGTGAAATTATATAATCAGGAAAGGGTAAGGGGAGGATGCCAGGGAATATTGGGAAGGGAGTCCAAGATTTTCTTCTCGTAAAATTAATGTAAGATGATTGTAAAATTCCAGCAAAAATCCTATTCGGACTGTGATGTGACTGCGAAAGAAGTGCTTCTTTCACATAGCCTTTCAGGTTATGGACTATAAAACTTGCCTACGTGCATGCTCAACCTGTGACTTCTTTATAAAGTACTTTTCTATTCACCCACTAGAGGAAGTGAGGGAACAGAAAAGACAGAATCAGGCTATTCTCTGTGATGCACAAGAAAACAAAAAGGCACTAAATGTAGCACTGCAGATTCTGCCAAGAGAAAAAAAGGAAAAAATATAATCCAAGTGCAAGTGTTTGAACACCAGGATGTATTATCCAGAGGGGCTCCTGGAGGTTTGCGAAACTGAACTAGAAGTCTTGAGCAACCTGACCTACTCTGAAGTTAGCTCTGCTTTGAGCAGATGACTGGGCTCAATGAACAACAGACTTCTCTGACAACCTGAATTATCTTATGTTTCTGTGATATCCCAACATGTTTCAGGATTGGGGTCCTTGAACTCTTTGCCAGGACTGCAGGTCAGGACTGGAATTTATATTTTGGAGGATGTTTTTCTGACGAAAGGAATGAGATAGTTATTTTTGAAGATGAATCAGTTCTTACTGTGCTTGTATATTTGATTTCATTTCCAAATGTATTTTTTTCTGTACTCTCTCTTTGTAACTAGAACTCTCCACAGCATTTCAGGCTGGTTTCTCAACATAGACGTCTTTTCTTAGACTATTGTTTTAATTGAGTGAGTCAGAAGCTATGTCTTTGACCACTTCTGTTCTTTAGGGGACTGTAGGACTGTTTGGGCTTAATATTTATATAAGCTTTTTGCTATATGCTTTCTTCTGATAGCTGCCATCTCTAACTCTTTTTTCTATTTCAATAACGTCTCCATTAAAAAAAAAAAAAAGGTAGAGAGAGAGATGGGTGAGAGAAAGGTCCCTAAATAATTAAATAGATGTGATAGAAATTACTGAAATATGGCTGAATTCAAAATAATTTAAAGTTTTCTTTTTGTTTGGGTTTTTTTGTTTGTTTGTTTGCTTTTGGTTTTTTGGTTTTTTTTTGGTTTGGTTTTTTTTTGTAGTGAACATGGAATTTTTTTGTCTTATCAAATGTGCTGCAGTGTTATTAGGGTAGGTGGTTTTGTTGTGGTTTTTTTCAAGACTCCAGCACAAAAAGGATCTGGCAGAGGAGAATTTATCTTTTGTCTTGATGTTTAACTTGAGTCAGCCCTTGAACCTTTTCAAAAAGAGTCTAGGTTTTGCTAGGTCCTAGCAGTTGAGGTCTTGTTACTGCAGATCAAATAAAATATAATTTCCTTCCTTTCTGTTCAATCTGCTTATTCTAGACCGAAAATATACATAAAGGGAAACAAATTGATTGCTCTTAGAATAAATACAGACTGTATCTCTGCTTCCTTCTTCAATGAGAAATCGGATTGTAGGTGTGCACAAATATTGTTCCTCAAAAGTAAATCAACATGCTACTCAGGAATTTTGTGGGAAACACTGTTAGCACCAAGCAAAACCATGAAAATGACAACAGATTTTTGATTTTCACTAGATGTTGACATGTAGAATATATTGACTTTTAATTTCTTTTTAAGGGAAAGTGAACATATTTGGTTTGCCAAAATGCTACTGCACATTTCTCCCAGCTGTAAGGTGGGATGTCTAGAAACAGAAAATTCCTCTGATAGCCATGGCTAGGATGGATTTAAGGTAACTGAAGCTAAGCTCTTCAAAGGTTATCTGAGCTATGACTTTCTTGAAAATTAACAAGATCTATATACATGTTATTGACAGCAATATGTTTAAAGCAGGAATACAGGAATTCTAACATAAAGACTTTTTCCAACAAAAGTCAGAGCTGTCTGTGGACTAAGAAACCACTACTTGGGCAAAGGGTAATAAATACCTGGTTGTATCTGGTAAATATCAAGTCTTGGGATGAAACAGACTCCTTTTCTAAAATTAATTCAACTGATTCTGAATTTATAAATGCTTTTTACTTCCTTATTTCATCAGGACCTGAGCAATCACTTGACATTCTAGTGATTAAAAGTAAAACAAAAAAATTTAGGCAAAAACTTACTGCACAAAGATGACAGAAGACATTTCCAGGTCAAAATGAAAGAGCATAAACTATTTTACCACTTCTATATTTACATGTGTTCCCTGAATCTGCTCTTTTCTTCTTCCCTCACTACACAACCCGTTGAAGATAATGCCATGAAATAACTCTCACTGATAAATGAAAAGGAAGAGAAAACATTATCATGCTGATCAATAGTGATAGCAGCTGTTACATAATCTTGTTATGAAGCTATTTCCTGCTGCTAGAGGCCTTGAAATAACATTTATTTGTATTATTGTAATCCCAATTATTTTATTCACCCTGGACTTAAAAAAAAAAAAGGTATAAATTAAACCATATTGAATATTTCATGGAGGTAACCTCATTAGAAAAAATGAAATAAATGGTTTTACTAATATTTGACATGTTATTACAAAATAACTGGTGTTAGAATCTTATCTTAAACAACCAAAGCTGTACTAACTTCAAATATCAGTTTGTCCTCCTAACAGGACTAGAGTTCCATCCAATGACCTTTCATCAGTCAGTAAATTATTCATTTATTATTTATTCACCTTTTTAATACCTATATATATTAATACATATATGGGCCATACTACCCTATTTAGTCATGTGAAAGTTTGATATATGTGTAAAAACATTCAAATTATCTCTACAGTGAATGAAGAGATACAATCTGTACAGGTCAAAAAATCAAATCCTATAAAAGATGTCTCAAGACAGGTGGGCTCTTATAATTATTTTTCTTAGTAGTTTAAACTATTTGTGCAGTTTATCTATGTCTGTTATCAAGTAATGATGAATTCTACCCAAAATGTGGGAGTAAGTTTTGTTCAATTATCAAATGGTTAATCTCTAAGACCACACAATGAGGCCACTGTCTCTGGTCAGAAGGAGTCCCAGAAAGGAGCTTTCTCCCCTTAAAGGCATGCGACTGAAGGGGCTGGCTGTGTCAATGAGCATGGGACTTACTGGTAGCAGAGGTTTGGGGGAGTGTATAAGACTTATCAATAGATATTTTCAGGGGATTGCAGGATGTGAGAAACTTACTAGGCGATGTTAAGGAGAAGAATCAAAGGTAGGGAAAGAAAGGGAACAAAGTGGATGTGGGAGAATAAGTGTGAAGGAAAAAGTGTCAACAGTGGCTGGCCAAGGGAAACAAGAATGACACAAAACAAGCTGGAGGGACCTGAGTGCCCAGCGCTAGCAGCTCAGAGAAGCTGCGACCTAGGAACCTGCTTGACTGAGCACACACAGCTAAGCTATGCAAGAGACATGTGTACTGTGTGTGTGTGTGTGTGTGTGTGTGCAAACTCCACTAATGAACTTCCACCTTCATAAACTGGAACAGAGGAACTGTCAGTGCTGCTCATGTTGGGATGAGAGCTGTGTGGAGAAAGACACACTTTTGCCAGTCTGTGCACCCATCTATGTTAGTCCTGTGCATGTGTCTCTGTCGGGAGTATGTGCTCAGCCTGACTGTGGGCTAAATCTGGGAAAGGAGGAGTTCCACAGGTCCTGCACATTCTCAGGTTCAGCTGACACGTGAACTACAGAACTGCAGAACAGCACCAGGGCAGGCTTGCTCTCCAGCTGCTTGCAGAGGTAGGACAGCATTGCCTAACAGATCATTCCTCCCTTCTCTCTCTTTATTTGGGTGACAGCTGGAAGGAAGAACCTGCCAGATCTTCATCTATGTTCATATATTTCCTTATTATCTGTCTGTAATTTCCCTGCAGAAAAACTTTTTTATATTTTAAAGTGATGGATCTGTGTGTTCTTCTAAAGAGTTCCCGAAACCCCATGTGACCTCTGGAATGGAATTCATTATATGTATTCAATTAATTTTTAAAAGAGGTTAATAAACTTTGACTCTGCAAAGAAAAGTAGTGAATGAGAACTCTCTTCAATTCTCTGGTGATTTCCAGGTCTTTCTTTTGCTTTCCTCACAGCACTAGATTCACATTCTTCATTTGTTTATCTGTACTATTAGTAAATCAGAGTAATAAAAGGAAAAAAAAAAAAAAAGAGCTGCTGCTCAGACACAATTATACACAAATTAAGACTCAAAAAGCTCTTATCCTTGATGTTGACTACAGAGCTTCATCTTGATCTCAGTGCATTGCTCACAGTAAGTACCATCTTGAGTGAAAACAATAGAAACTTGAAACACACTTTAATCTGTGATTGCATCTGAATATATTTCATCCATTTCCCTGAAAATTTATTTTACTCTCTCTCTAGTGTATTCTACCAAAGAAGACAGAAAATAAAAGAAAGGGTTCCTGAAGAAAAGTCATGTTATTACCTCTTATTTCTTATATTTTCTTATTCTGTACTTGTCCCATACCTAGTAGTCCAAGTACTTGTCCTAGGCTTCTCATCCAAGAATGAGGTATTTGGGCTCCACTACAACATAAATATTAGAAAACAAAAGCATTCTGGAGTGTTTCATTATAACCTACAGCCAATATGAATATCACATAAAAGCAATGCTGTTACAACTTTTGCTTTATTGCTAATGATCTAGAATTAGAACACTCATAAAATCCATTTTTTAGATGCTGATTTAATGATAGCAGACAAATAATCAATTTATTATGGGAAACAGTGGAAAAGTACAGGGAAAGATAATAGAGGGAGGACGACAAGTAGGAAAAGATAAGAGAAAAATAGAAAAAAAAAGAAAGAGGAAATCAGAGAAAGGTAGTGGCATAGAATATTATTTACAGAAGAAAAATGAGAAAAATGCAAGAAGAAAGAGATAACTATGGAATAATAATGAATAAAAAGAATTAGAAAAGTTAAGGATCATAAAATCAATGAAAACATTTTCTACAGATTTTAAATATGATTTAGAATACTTTGGTACAGGATAAAAATAATAAGTATATATTTTTGACATGTATCATTGAGATTGCATTCCACCGCTGTATAAGATAGCTAAAAATTTTAGCTCTTGAAATACACATAATTTACCATTCAGGTTTGATTTTCACAGGGATTTTCACAGATACAAACTGCAAAGGTAAATTATTAGCTGATGATTACTTTTATATGGAGCCCCTGGTGGTCTAGTGGTAAAGGCGCCGCGCTATCACCGCCGAGACCCGGGTTCAATTCCCGGTCAGGGCCACTCCCGGGCAGGTGGGGCTCGTTAGCCCTTAAAGGCAACCCACCTACGTCCTGAGGACCTCGCTGCCACTGTCCAAACTCGCTTGGCCCCGGCAGATGAACCTTAGGATTAAAGGGTGGACTCAGTTCCGCGCACACTGTGTCTCACCTAAAAAATCCAATGCGCAGGCTGGAAGGTGTAAGACCTTCCCCGGATCTTCGCTCGCGAAGACTGGCCATTATTTTTTACTTTATATACTTAAGTTCTTTCCATCAGTAAAAGTATCTTCACAACATGTTTAAATAAAGACATCTCAGCAGGTCATGTAAGAAACATCAATCATTCATAGATTAAATCAGACTGAATTTGTTCATTTCCACAAAATTAGGAAGCAAAAAGGGTAAACTTCACTGCTTGCCAAGCCTTCCTCCCACTGTATATAGTTAGCCAGCATCTCTGGAGTAATGGTCTCTAGCAGAGGCACGGACTCAGGCATATCTCTTGTAGACCAGTATTGCCCCAGCTGGGGTAAGATCAACCCATTCTGAATCCTGCTTACAGTACTTGCATATTTTCATCAGTGTTACTGAAAGGGAGACAGATAATAATAGCAGAAATTTTAAATCATATCTGTCACTTTAGTAAGATACAGGTTTTTATAGGGAGATTCCCTGCACAACAGTATTAGATGTCTTACATTTGTCTAAATCATTTATGAATCCCCCAAATATAATTTCTTTGCATCCTTGAGTAGAATTGTGTTGAAATTATGCCATTTCAGGCTTGGGTTAGAAAAGTTTTTAATTTCAAATGAAAAGAATTTTTCCTTTACTGTATTTCTTTTAAGAAAATTTGAAAAAGTGTACTCTAGGCTTAAATGAAACAGCTCAGTTTTCCTTTGCTGTAAGGGCTTAAAGAGTACTGTTGCTGTTATCAAGCACTGTTAAGGCTGCAGAAGGACTTTGCCATGAGATAAGCACGGAGTGGAGTGACAGGATGGCTCTAACTTCAGGCCTGATGGAGGTACAATCTGGTTAGGATATCCTTATTAACACATCCAAATGAAAATTCCCACTGTGGAAAATGGTGGAACTGCTCATGTACATATCACCAGTCAAAAAAAGATTACCCCAAGTTATGGGACAGATGGCACCTGTGGCCACCAACAATCATCCTCCAAACATTCCTCTGTGGATACTTGGAACTTGGACTGTAAGATAAGCCATGACAGCAGGAAATTGAGACAAGATAAAAGTGTTGTCTGGGTGTTGTTTCATATTCAGACCTAGGGGGAGGTTAACAAAGCCTGGGAAGAAGGATGTATCACTGAACACACAAAGAATGCAGAATTTATGATCCACAAGGAAAGCGAGCTCAGCAGCTGTGGCAAAATCAGCTCCAGTTGGGTAAAAGTAATTCTGGCAGGGGAGATTTGCAATCACTGACTCATGGCCCACAGACCCAAGAAACCCACTGACTCAAAAGAAGAGAAAGACTGAGCATGTGGACTAATTAGCATTAGAAGTGAGGAAATCATTTAACCAATAGAATAAGAGAACTGTGTAGCCAATGAGCATTAATTCCTTTGTTTGACAAGATGTATAAATAATGACAAGTTTTGAACAATCTCAGGACCCCTGACCGAGAAGCCCAGAGTGAACAAGGATCCACATGTGGTGTCTTTCTTCTACTTGATCTCTCTCTCTCTCCCTTTCCTTCCCTTTTTCTATTTCTTCCTACCTCTCTACCTCACATTCATTGTTAAATAAAACCCATGTTGTTGACTTCTGCATGTGGTCTCATTTGTACCCTAATTCAGGTAGAGGTATCTCTCGCTAATTGGGTCTTAACATTTGCCAAAACAGACACCTGTTTTTTTCCCTCCTTTTCTCCCAACAAATCTCAATGACTTTTAGGTTTGCAAGCAATTTCTTAAAAAATGCTGAAGTCCAAATTTTCTTTGTTTTAATCCTTGAGAACAAACCTCATTGTTAAACAAATAGAGAGAAAACTTATTCAGATGTGATATTGACTTTGTTGAAAGGCATTTCAGATGTTTCACTCAACTGTTAAATACTCACATTAATAATGGCATATGGTCAGTGTGTTTATACACTCTTAAACACTATCAGACAATTCCTATAAGTCTTTCCTGGGATGTTATGCCAGGAAGAACAGGCACAGAATTCTGACATTTTCATCTTTCTAATATCTCTTGCTCTCTAAACATTACTATTAAGTGCCCTAAGGCTCTCTTTTTACCTTAGCTCTTACTGATTTTTTTGTATATAAAAAATGTCCAGAACAATCACAGACATACTTCATATCTTGCCATCTATGTTTAAAATGCTTAGATTGCTGGAGGCTGGAAAGGCTCATTATTGTGTTCCACCAGCTAAAATGCTAGAAGCAGAACCAACACCTACAAATTAAGTTGTTTTCCTTTGAAAAATATTTTGAAATCTCAAAATGAAAAGGCAACAAGACTGGATTCAAGGGATGCAGGATCAAAACCTTGCAGTTTTAAATATTATCGAAGCTCACATTCAGTGAGGCATAAAGGTCCATTAAAATCACATTTTAGTAATCTGGCATGTTACATGGGCAGAACCTGTAGCCATGTATACTTATTTTCTATTCCCAAATTCCTTCATGCCTGAAGACATTAAACTCAAGGCTTGAAGAGACTGCATTAGCCAACAGATGAGTCTCCTGCAAGTGGGGCAAACAATGCAATAGGAACTGAACTCAGAAACATTCTCCAGGACATCTACACTATTATCTTCTGCACAATAAATATGTGAGACACCTATAAAATATAACATGTTTAAGTCTACTATATGAAGGGCCACATGCCTCAAGGCATCAGCAAAAGACCAGGAGATAAGAAGGTTGCCAGTAATGCACTGAACTGCTCAAGTGCAGAGAATTTGTTATCCAGGACTGAATGCAGTCACTTCCCTAATGATCTCCTCCCATCTGCCCAGAGAAAAATTTTTTCCTATTTCCTGACATGAAATATCTGATAATTATATTAGGTTGGCTTGTAAATATGGGAGCAAATAGCACTATCCAACAACTCAGAAATTCAGAAAACAGCTCCTTGTATGGGGAAGCTGAACAATCATATTCATTCTTAATTTTGAGCAATGAGAACTTGGGATTAGATGTAATCACTGGTAGAGTAAGCCAATTTCTTTCCAAAAGTGATATTTATTATTTATGTACATTGTACATATTAAATAGACAGCTAGATTCAAACAAATAACTATGATATGAAGACCAATGAACTCAGGTCAAGGGTTGGGAAAGGAGAGGGAATCACAAATATTAGTGAAATCCTTTACTGTTGAATTATTAACACAACACCCCAGTGACAACTATTAAAACAGACCTTTCAAATATTCAAGCAGGAATATTTATATACTACTATATAACTAACTATATATATAGCAAAGACTATATAACTAACTATATATAACTAACTATATATATAACTATAACTATAACAGCTATAACTATATATACATAGTTATATATATATATACACATACATATTAACTTCTCAGCTAAGGGGAAAAAAAATCATTGATCATTTCTATGTATGGATTCGTGGAATACTGTTTAAATGTTGGCTTGTGAAATCATCTCTTCACATTTGAAGACGTATATCTAGATTATTATCCTTTAGCACGATGTGGTCAAAGGGAAAAAACAGTGACAGAATCTGACCACCAAATCAGAATAAAGATTTCTTTCCCCAGAACATGTTTTTCTGTGATCAAAGAACATTTCCACTCTAAGAATCCCTGAATTAACTATTCCATTTGCTGACCTGAGAGGAGAAAGTGAAAGAGAGAAAGGGGGAACCTTTCGGGATGGATATGCATTTATGACAAGAAAATTTAGTAGCATTGATCAGATTTTGCAATACTTGAGGTATTCTATAAATAAGGAGGGAACTAAACTAAACCTCCTATAAAATAATGTGCTATTAAATTCAGTCAAAAAAAAATTCTTACCTTTTATTTCATCTCATAAGTATTTTCCTTCCTTTCTTTCTAATCTCTATTAATTTAGGAAATTTTCTTTCAGGAATCACAATTGATCATAACCTTCCAATATGGGTGAGAACTAGTCTCATAAAACTAACCAGAAAAAACATAGGAATAACATAGGAATGAAGAAACTGAAAATATGTTGTTTTAAAATTACACTTTATGTCCCATGAAAGAGTCAGACTGACAGGTTTATAACTTCTAGCCAAAATACTAGACTTGTGGTCATGTTTAATATAAGTCCTTGGAGGAGCAAGGACCCTTCTTTCCCTAGGCTATCCTTGTTCTTCAGAAGGCAAATTTCTCTTGTACCTAAGGTATGAGATCACTGACAGGAGATAAACAAAAGACATCTACAAGAAGTACATTAGAACTTCTGTTGAGATCAGTGTTACACTTCCACCACTTTTCTTTAAAAATTCTCATAAACAGGCATAACCCAATTTAATGGTTATAATTGGTATACTTTACTGAGTACATAATAAATAAACAAGTTATTCTTCAGTGTCCTCATGGATGCAGCACAAATTACCTGAGGGACCATTCCACTTTACTGATGATGATCTTCTTTCACAACCACAAAGAAATAACATTCAGAGCCATGTCTACACATCTTCACAGCTTCCTCTTTAACCTGTTGAAAAATCTTTTCTAAATCCACATAGCTTTTAGAGTGGAATGTGTCACCAGGATTTTTTAAAGCAAACTTAGTAAGATTATGCTTTTTTTAACCAGCATTTATGTCTTAAATGTATAATTAAAGTTAAATAATAATTCTGTTGATTGGAAAAGAGTGACTCTTTTTCCTGTCTCATAACCATATAATATTGTTTACAGCACACACGAACAGTTAGATCTATTCATAGTAATGTTGCATCCACGATCAGATTTACGGTGCAATCATCTAGCACAAAAGAGAGCACAAATGGCTACAGTCAGGTGTCAAACTAAAATGTTTTCCAGGAGCAAAAGACTGCAAAACATTTTATATTTGCCACTATGGACTAGGATTAGTCAGAAATTATGTGAAGTTATGTTGGTAAAACTAATTTTTACAAAATCCAAACTATTTCAAGCAAACTTCTGCCCTGTGTTTTGGAGAACTCTCTAAGCCTAGGGAATTGATGTTCCTGGCTTTCCTTATTTCAAAGTGTTCATCCAGTATATCTGGTTGCAGTATTCAAGTCCTGAAATTCCCCATCTGAGAGTCTCCTTTGGATCCAGCTGGAGCGATAGGTAATGGACTCCTTGCCTGAAGGGTGACCTTTTTCTCAAGTCATGAATGAAAGTCCTGGATCTCTACTCAATAACCTTCAGATCAAAATAAAATATAAAATTTCCTGACATTTCCTAACTCCATTCTAAGTAGTTCTACTCTTGATTTATTCTCAGAGCAAATTAATTTCTTTTGAAATAAAAATTTAATAAAATAATTAATAGTTGTAGGCAGAAAAAAGTATGATAATTTTCATCCCAATCTGCTTTCGAAAGGGGAGATAAAGATGAAGAGTTTTTTCTTGAGTGATGATGAAAAAGGTAAAGTCTCCAGTTCATCTTTAGAACTTAAAAGATGGGTGAGCACATCTGCAACATGTTCCCAGAAACTTCTGGAGAGATTTGGTAAAATCATACATGGGCAAAACTCTGTGTCTACCTACTACATCTTCCACTGAGTGCACCGCAATTTCCTTTTGCTTGCTAGGAAGCAATCAATACTTCCATTTTCAAAATTACTGATTGTACCAGGTAAACCACTGAACTTTGTGGTATGATCTCTTCTTATAAGTGATCATGGTGGTTATTAATGATTGTGAAGTCCTCCCCAAATACAGGTATTTGTGAATGCTGGTTTCTAACACAGACACGTTTATCTGATACAGAAAGAGTTACATTAGCCAAAAAAATAAAAGCAGTATAACTAATGTACCTAGCATGAAAAATTAAAGCCTCATTTATTTCAGGAGAAGCTTTTTGCATAACTGTATATAAACAAAGGAGCAGAAGTGACTGGAATGTCATTATTCAAATTCATACTTCTTTGATAAACTAACATAAATAAAAGCAGGTATTTTGGTCATTCATTTTGTTCTTCATTTCTTCATATATTTTTATGTAGGGATGACAGCCCCAGCCTGCCCTCCACTTGCTGTAGGAACAGATAATTACTTTGCTGATCGCCTCAGTTCTAAGTTACTCTGTGTGTGGTGACTGCTTGCATGCTTTAAGTCCAAAATAAATGAAAAAAAAAAACAAAAACAAAACCAGAAAGATTGAAACATAAAACTCTCTGTAATTTTTTTCTTTAAAATGCTATCTTGAATTAGTCAGCAGAGCTCTATGGTAGGTTTCTTTGGTTTTTTTATCCAATGTAAGGTAGGAATAAAACTAAAGTACCAGGGAACCTTGACTACCCTGTCTGTTCTTATCTAAATGATAAAAGTCTTATTTTGGCCTTATTGCTTTATTATGATACATATACAGTAGCATTTTTCTTTCCCTGAACTGCAGGAAGAAGAGAAATGGCAAAGCAAACATCTTTTCAGAACTACTGCCCAGCTACCCAGGCAACAGGATCCTTTTGTGAAGTTGTTCTATAACATTGTTGACCAGCCTTGAATGGTTTATGATAACTCTTTAATATTATGAGACAGAAAATATTCATTACAGGGTAAAAAATATTGCCTTGTCAATATAAAAACTTGCTCTGACAGATAGTTACAGAGCTGCTATCTCTGATACTAAGAAATCAGCTGTATAAACTAGGTACCAGTTGCAACAATTAGAATAGCTGTATTTCTTCAGAGGTGAAATGACAAAAAAGATCCCACAAGATGCAACAGAGTAGTGGTGTCACTGTTTTAGTCATTTAAATCTTAATAACTAAAGTTTCCTGAATATTCTTGTTACAACAGTTTTAAGTTTAATCTTTTGTGCAATGTAATGTTTACTGGTTAACAAGGACAAATCTTAAGTTTTTAAAAGCAATTCACAATATATACAGACAGACACATATTATTCTGAATTTTTGGAGACAACTAATGGAACGAAAGGGTGGAAAAGAAAATGAAGAGCTCTATACTGAAAAAATACTATTAATCAGATTATAAAACCCCTCTGAAAAATAAATCTCAATTATATTTCATTTTAGTAGTGATAGTTCTATATTATTTTTAATGATATCAATTATTTTAATTTTATTTGTTGCCTGGATACTCAATTATGTGCAATTAGAACAATTGAAACTTTATGTAATTTCGTACGTAGCTATTGTCATCTAGGTCAGGGAAAAAAATCAAAATACTTAAGTTTGTGGGGTTTTTATTGTTTAAGTTTCTCCATAAATTTATGGTTTTCCTGGCTTTGCTTAACAAGCTCATATATGTTAAAGTTTGGTTTTCTAGGTGTGCCTTCTCTAGGAGTCCTCAATTATGACCTATATTTCTGGATCTTAGTATTAAATAAAATTCATTTAATAAATTAGCAAATACAGTTCATACCTATGTTCCAGTTCTGCCATTTAAAATAGTAAAGAGTGCCAAATTAATGAACTAAACTAAGTCACCACTGTGCACACAGTATCAACATTTCAGAACCAACAGTATGGAGATGTTGAGCACACTAAAAAACAGTAACTGTGAAACATGCTTTCTATTAATTATCATTGGAAAAGTTACTAAAATAAAATTGAATACATAAATACCTAATTACTTCCTTGCTCCTAATCTAGTATACATCTACATCTACATTGTGTGAGGTTTCATTTGATTTTTAATTCAAACTGAAGTTTCTCCTTCCTTCTCTAAAAATCAGAAAATGAAATTATTTGAAACCTAATGATGGGCTATTTTTCTGAATAAACCTTTAACTATTCTTGTGTAGTTATTTCAACTAAGAGGAGCAAACATTATTTGTCTAATCAAGATATTGTTGGAAGGAAAAAATCCTAACATTCCATACTGTGAAGAAAAATAACACAAAACATAACAGAACTTCCCCGAAGGTCAGAAGATTGTTCAAATGATATTTTATTCTATTCCAGTCTCTATTCACTTTCCCAAAGCTTTCTGGGCTGCCTTTCCACTGTGGGAAAGGAACCATCATTTATCATAGCCTGCTCCTTCCTTTCAGGGTCCTATTAACCTCACTGTCAGGCCCTGCCATCTCTTCTTGGGTAACTGTGAAGGACAGTTTCCTGTCATCAAAATATTACAAAAGAACATCACCTTTATTTATCTCCTTTTTCCTAGTTTTTCCTTACCAAAACCAGGCAAAACTGCACAACTGTTTTATACCCATTCTTAATTCAACCACATTCTTTGAAAAGTTATCAGTAATTTGTAAACTGTCAACATGAATTTGTTTCTTACCTCTTCAATATGTTGTAGGTGTACTCAAAAATCTGAAGGGAGTATTTGAAGGGAAAAAAGGAAAATTCAAGGCTGAAATTTCCATTGTAGGAACCTATTCTGATCAGAAAAACAAAGATTCCTGACAGGTGACATTCTGCCCAGTTCAGTGTATATCTAAATACATTCCATTCACTTAAACCTTCTCACCCAAGGCACAGCAACAAGTACTTATTTTGATAAAAAATACCTGAAGTTTCAGAATTTTCTGTGGACTCTGCTCACAGTATTGTTCCTCAGTATTTTCCACCATCCTCCTTGCATTCATCTGTTAATCTGGTCAGTGTTTCTGGATAATCTCAAACCATCACCAAGGCAGTGCACATGGTTACCTCCTCAGAACTCCTAACACTGTTAATTCCCCCCCTTTCCCATGTGCTGCAGCTGGCTGGAGACACCCAGGAAGAAGAGCAATCTGCATCCAAAGATGACACAGGGACTATTTTCTAAGAATGATCCCAGCATGACATTGATGCCCATGATTAAAATACCTTAAAAAGAGGAAGATCAGGGGTATAAATACTCCTCACATGACACTTTATCATGTGGTTCACTTAAGTGTATGCCTACCTTCCTATTCAGTTTAGGATACATGCAGTCATAAAAGCACAATATAATCAAACAAATCAAATGCATGGAGGGATTTTTGATTACGTAAAAGAAAATTTGATTATCAGCATAACAGATAAAAATCCTTCCCACTGAAGATTGTTTCCTGGCCCAATTTCTACATTCTATCCCCAGCTGCTCTGTTGTTTCACTTACTAACAGAATATGTCAGAAATAGTTATATAGCACAAAATAATCTTCATATTTTTATTAACAGACCTATACTTTTGCTCAGTTTCCAGAGCAAGCAAATTAATCAGATAGTAACCTTGGAAAATTTTAGCTCAAATATTATCATTTTAAGTAAAAACAAGTTAATGAAAATAGAACTAGAATTGAAATACTGCTAAAATTTAAATTCATTTTCATGTAAACACAATGAGTAAAGGCATCTAACACTTTCAAAATGGGATGATCTGCAGTGGTGAGGGAATCACAGGGAAAGATAGAAAGACAGTTTTTGATAGAATCTCTTGTTTCTTAAGCATAAATTGTGTATAATACATGTGAGAAGGTTCTATTAATATCCTTGGACAAGACTGAAAGGACTAGAGCAGAGAAGTGCATGTCTTATTGTTGTTTCATACCTAACAAGTTGTTTGCTGCTTTCCCTAGTATATATTCCTTGTCAAGCTGTGAGGGTGTTGATAAAAGTATTTTCCATGTCCTTTTTCCAACCTCTCTCATAAAACACTGATGAAAACAGAAAAGGATCTGAACAGAAGATAAAAAAAACCCATATAAACTATCAACTTGAGATTAAGTATTTTTGAAGCAAAAACCTCATTTTTCTATTAAAAAAGTGATTCAAAGGTTTTCTTTTAAAGTATCCCTACCTAAAAGTTCTAGCTGGCAGAATATTTGAAGCAGCAGTCTTTAATCTATCATTGACCACCTGAAAATTTTACAAATTTTTATGACATAACAACAAACAAAACGACAAATAAATAAAAAAAAAGAATCTGTGGACTACAAATGGATCTCTTCTCACTATTCTTCTCTTCTTCATACTCTAGTAACTGAAATTTTTTAACAGCTCTGTTCATCAAGGTGACAAGTATTTTAGAGTTCATCTGGGCATGTAATTAAAAGAAAAATACAGGCTCTGTAGTTGAAGACTTATTTAAAAAGAACCCAAATCCCCCTTCCCAATGGTAAAATTGAAGACATGATACTATCATGAATTGGATATGTTTGCGTTTGATTTAACGCCTCTTCCATAAATAGTCATTGCAACATCTGCAAAAACCCACATCATATCTGATAAAATCTTCATATTTCTGCTGGGTAGAGACACAACATACAGCAAAAGTACAATCTACACACCAGAAGTGGAATCTTCCTCACTGTTTTCTTTTTTCATCATGGTGAAAGCCTTATGAGGGTTTTTACCTTACAAAGTCCACCAACAGAATCTTATGAAAGTGTGTCTAGTTTATCTTCAAAGCATGCCCACAGTTTAATGAAGTAATTTTCCCCAGCAAAATTTCAGTAGATGCCTTCAAGAAGTTCCTTGATGCCTCTGGAAAATAGACATCAAATCCAGCATCGAGTGTGAAAGCAGCAGCACAAGGACACCCTAACTGGGAAGTGAGAAGAGGAGGAGATGCTGGAATATGCTTCCAATCTATCTGCTGAGAAGCAAACTGCAGGGAAGCTGAAATAGCAACAAATGAAAGAGATGGATTTATAGCCACAGGAATAGACAGGCATTTTTGACACTCTATGTTTTGTAACTCTTTGATAATTTTTCCAATTTCTTCACTCTTTGCTTTAGCTGAGTAAAAGGTGGTTTAACCCTTCTTTCAAAGCCTGCCTAGTCTGAAGCATGAACCCTCTCTTAGAACTTGTCACTCCTGCCCTGAGATTATCTCTTATATTTTACACATTTTGAAATTCTTGAGAGTTGAGAGAAGTGCTTTCTTTTTTTTTTTTATTATTATTTTAAATTTTTTTATTTTTTATTTTCCTCTCCAATAGGTGTTTTCAGGTCAGGTAATACTGAATACCACACAACAGCCAAAAGAGATCTCCTCTCTAGCCAGTTCTTCTCTGTTAAGAATGAGTTTACAGCTCTGAAGTACTCTTTTTCAAACAAAAACTATCACATACTCCTCTATATCTGCTTTTCACAAATAAAAATATTGAAACAGATATTAAATGTAACTTATTAAGCATTTTGCTGTGTATTCACAGGATGGAATATTGTCTCCCAAATAAATCTAGGTTATATTGTATTACCTCTTTCGCAATTGTCTGAATTGTCTGACACTAATAAAATAACTTACTGGATTCCTTACTTTATAGGATAAGGATTTGTCTGAAATCTCACATTATTTTGTAACAAATTTAGTAAAACTTACTCTTGATTTTTACCTGAAGTTTAAAAAGAATAATCAAAAATATTTTGTTAATGCATACTAAAATTTCTGAAGACATGGATGAAACTATAGCATGTCACCTGTAGGAAATGCTGCTGTGGAAATGTCCTATGAAAGCACTTTTTCTGGCCTTTGGTTATTAATCTTTGAACCAGTATGGCTATCAAATATTGACAAATATGTCACTAGTGGAAATACTGAGCAAAAGGACTAAACACATGCAGACATTTCTTGAACTATCTAGAAGGAATTGAATTAAACATGACTTTACAGACCATAGAATCATACAGCTGGACTGTAGTGGTAAAGATCTTTTCTCTGTGAACGTCTGTTTCTCTTGAATAGTGCATGTTTCACACTATTGAAAAGGCATTCTGTTCGGATAACAATCTAATAAATCACATTTCTCAGGAGGAGAAAAAATGTTTTGCATCTCTGCATTAGGTATCTGACAACACCAAGTGGCTCATAAAGAGACCATGGAATTAATATTCGGTAACCATGCAAGAAAATAGGGTCCTATTCATCAGTCACAAAAATGTGCCAAGAAGTGATAGCGTGTTGCATTTTTGATATAGATTAAATATTTTAACGAGTTGAAAATTATCAGCTTAACCAAAGGTTAGAGCAGGGTTCTAATAGAACTGATTTGATTCTAGTCCAGTTTAATTTAAATGCTGGCAAGGAAAACAGAAGCAGTAAACGACAACCCGGTCCTGCCAAGATATCTTGGACCTCTTTTTTACAATATGAAATTGTTTGTTTCTGTGTTTTTTCCTGCCTGCATGCAATGTTTATAGTATTTTCAATGTAGACGAGTGAGATTTCTGTCCAAAATGAACACATTTGGTGGGCAGTATGTTTTCACGTTGTTTCATAAGAGGAGTCCTACTGTGGACTTTATGAATGAACTTTACGGATTCATTATGAATGAATGATAGCTGCAGAGCCACTGAAAAGAATATCCCTGATTTCCATCCCCCTCTGTCTTTTACCACACCTCTGGGGACTGATCGTTAAGAACAGCTGAGTTCATCCCTCTGTCCTTTATTAGTCGAAGGAATTCTTGACAAGAAAATTGGCTTCTGCTATTTCACTGTTTATGTTATCCTCTTGTAATAAGCTGACATAGGGACTCATACCCAAGGTCAGTTATTCTGGCAAGCCACAAAGCTGCCACTGCACAGGCAATCCAGCTTTTAGTAGTAGAGAACACAACGTTGCAATGGTCAAAATCGATTTATAATGTGTGAAGGAGCTTTCAAATCAATGAGAGGCAGTGAACTGTAAAGGAATTGCGTCCCAAGGAATATCCTTGCACTTTCATTTTAATGCACAGCATCATTACAGATCTCACATCACATAAAATCTGACTTCTGTGAGAACAAATGAGGGCATTAAATTCTTTTAACTTCCACTGACATGGATATGACAATAAATCATGTTCAGAATTGCCTGGAAGTCACAAGACTAAAGCAAAAAGAAAAAAAACCACCTACCAAAACTACTTAATTTTTGTCATGGCTCTATATTATACACAAATGAAAACCTGCCTGTCACAAGTAGCATGAATTCAAACAGTAGGGAATCCAATTGGACAACACCCATTCTAACGTTTTTGCAGGTTCAAAGCATTAGATTACCTGCAGGTCCCAAGTGCAAGTACTGTCTTTTCCTTCCAAATTCTATTTAGATAATAAAAACTGTAAACACCATGAAGAATTCAAAATTTTTATTCATTAGATTGTGCAGTATTTAATCCTCTAGAACGTGTCCCTACATCAATGAAGGTGAAATCACCAAGACGCTAATGGAAAGTTTATCAGATGTGCAAGAATCTGTCAGGCTTCTCAGGAACCTGTGAAAGTTTCTACTGCTGCTCAAGGAAACTGAGCTGATGGTAGGAATTTAAAATTTCAGCAACAAACACAAAAACAGCCGCTGGCAAAAGAAGTGCTTGTTACAAACTCAGTATAGCAAAAAATACTGATGCTCTAGTTCAAGTATCAGCAGCACATTCCCTGATGGCACAGCTAGATGACTTCTACTAATTCCCCTGCTGAGTACATGAAGACTGTTATTCCATCTGTTGGAAACGGAGAGGGGAAGATAGGGGGGAAGTTACTTATGCCAGTTCGCTAAAAAGAAATATAATCTGTTTTACAGCAGCAACAGCAGCATAGCAACAATATGCCAATATGCAAACAGCAGAGCTAGGGCCATGTGTTTCAGAGGTTTCTTGGTTGTGCTAAAGACAGATGATGAACCTAGTCACTGCAAAAGCCAGTCCCTCTGTTCCACTTACTGCTGGCATAGTTGAAATTACAGATGCTAAATTTGCAAATGCTGGCAAGGCCTAAGGCACAATCCCTTGGACTATGGGAAGCAAAGAGGTATGTGAATTCCAGGGAGGACTTCATGCCTAAAGACAACATTTCATGGAGATAGCAAGAATTAAGTGGATAATAAAAATGTGGTAAAACAATGACTCATCTTGTTGTATGGGCAAAAAACTTACCAGTATGACAAAAAGTTATGACAAGCAGTAGTAGTTGACTAAATATCTGCTTGTTTTATTCATTATTTGGGATGTGCATTAGAAATCGTCCAGCACTGTGCAGGATGTCCTGTGGAAAACACAGCTGCTCCTGCCATACTGTCTCATAGGCAGTGCAAGAACCCATCTAGTGTCCTGGTTCTCTTGTGTGTTTTTCAGTCAGAGATGGTAAACGAGTTTTACACCAGTTATTGTCTGGTTCCCTCTATGCACTATGAAGGGAGCCATTCCCTGCAGTCTTTGGGGAAAGACAATCCAGACATACACAGATTTTTGAGAATGAGAAAGTATTGTTGTGCTTTTGGATTTGCATCTTCCCTTTGGTCAGAGTCTGCTCAAAAAAAACCACAGTATGATTCAGGTGTTCTTGTTTTATGAAAACACCTCCAAATATTATTTATTTTTTCCCCACAGAGCATTATTATTATTTTTTAATTTCAACTAATTTATTATTTCAACTAACAATTTACATTTAAAATTTCTTTTATTAGTAATATTCTTTAAAAGTAGTAGAAATAAAAGGTATTACTCTACCAATCTTTCATTGAAAGAAGAATACAGTAGGCTAAGGCATCTCCCTGAGACAATAAAGATGAAATGATTCAAAAGACAATGCTTTTCCTTTTTTAAACATTAGTGCTTTTAATTTTTTAAAGGATTTAAAACTTGAGAGGTAAGGTGCTAGACATTATTGTTGATGTTATGGTTGCAGTCAATATTAAAACTCAGAAACCTTCAGTCATATGAGAGAACAGGAGAGAGAACTAAAGGCCTTAGTCCATGAAAAATAAAATTTACATACATGAAGACATCAGATACATCAAATATAAGTCAAAATAAATTCTAGTAGAATTATTAAAAGAACCTAGTGAAACTATGGAAAATATTAATAATATTTAAAGTAAGATGTACCATTCACATAGAAATATACGACTGACATTTCTTCAGATCCTCTTTTGTTTGGTAGAGAGAATGGTAACTGTTATCACTGAAATTTTTGAATATCTGTGAAGGCTTCTGAGGCAGAAATAAGAAGCTGTGCCAAACTCAGCTACAGAGGAACCATACATGAGTCAAAGAAACTAAACACAGCTTGAGGTTTACCTCTTGCCTTCCTGTGTCACCAGGATGACATCTGAGGTATTATGAGTTGTCACAGAACTTTGTGGATATATTTTGAATGAGATAGCAAAATTCAGAATAACAAAGTTCTTTCCATGTATCACTTATTACTGAGGAAAAAAAAATAAGAAATTGACTTGCAACTTAATGGAAGATCATACAGTCACAGAGTCATGGAATGGTTTGGGTTGGAAAAGACCTTAAAGACCATCTCGGTCCAAGTCCCCTGCCATGGGCAAAGATACCTTTCACTAGACCAGGTTGCTCAGAGCTCCATCCAACCTGGACTCGAACACTTCCAGGGATGGTTGCAGTGCCTCACCACCTCCACAATAAAGAATTTCTTCCTTATATTTAATCTAAATCTATCCTCTTTCAGTTTAAAGCCATTTCCCTATTCCTACAGGCCCTTGTAAAGAGTCCCTCTGCAGCCTTCCTTTAACCTCCCTTTAGATATTAGGAGGTTGCTATAAAGTCCCCCTGGAGCCTTCTCTTCTCCAGGCTGAACAACTCTAAATCCTCAGCCTGTCTTCATAGCAGAGGTGGACCAGCCCTCCAGCCCTCTGATCACTGTCATAGCCTCCTCTGGATTCTCTTCAACAGGTCCACGTCCTCTATCCTGGGGACCCCAGAGCTGGGCACAGAACTCCAGGTGGGGTCTCACCAGGGCAGAGAAGAGGGACAGAATAACCTTCCTCGACCTACTGATCATGCTGCTTTTCATGCAGGTGGTTCAGGGGAGATAAACCAGAGAATCAACAGTGGAAAAAGGAGAAGATCATGATCTTCTATGCATAAAAGTAATTAAATTTAAGACTGTGACTTCACTGAGGAAGGTACACAGGATACATGTTAAAGTCACTCTATTAATTGCAGAAGTGTGATGTAAGGAAAAATATTAAACAAAGGAACTTCTTTAGGAGAAACTTCTACTCAGCTGTTGGAACAGGAATTCCTTCCTCAAGCTTCAAAAATTATGCGAGATTTTTAAAAGGTGTAAGAAATTGGGAGTAGATTGACTGATTCTTGATCAAATAAAACAGTAATAAGAAGCAAGATAGTTTGAATTCTAAATGCTATAGAATTCGGCTGTCTGAATTTCATAATGAATTTAGCACTTAATTAGATTTTTAGAATAAAAGGGCAGAATGTTAAAGATAACTTTATTTGATCAAATTTTTGTACTTGTATGCAATGTGGTCTGTAATAGTTAAGCTAAAATCCAGTGTGTCACCAGCATAGATTTGTGAACCATATTTCATCCAAAATATGTCCCTTAGCTGTAAGAATAATTGAGCTCAGAGGCTGTGTGAATGGCTAGAGACATGCTCTGCTGTCAAACTGAAACATCATTCCCTTTTAAGTGCAAACCTAAATATTCCTCAAAATCCCTCAGTTTAGTATTGAAGAGAAGAAGCATGAGGGGTCAACTTTTTGCTGATTTTTAAAGGAGGTGAAATGAAAACTGTGACTTGTTTTCACTGCAGCACATGCCAATGTCTATCCTTGCACATATCCATGCTTGAATATTATCTTCTGAGGTGCTGTGGAATTTGAATATTCAAACACCAAGTTTAAGGAAGCACAGCAACTCAATTAACATGCAAAAGCATCCAGTACATCCACTGTAGCTCTTTTGAGTTTTGTGAGGCACCTAAATTCACTCTCAGCCATGATGATGCCAAAACAACTATGAGTGACATGCTGCTGTATCCCTGGGGAGGATCACATCTCTCCTGGGGAGTGCCTGATACAACCGAAAAATATTAACTTTATTTTATAAATCTTGATGTTCAGACCAGATCACCACATGTCTGAGCATTAAACACTAAAACTGTCAGAAATGTTTGGTGATGGGGAGCAGCATCATCCTGCTGGGCAGAGCATGTCTTAGATCTATGTGTCTGTAATGATGTATGTAGCAGGAATCTACCACAGCTGAAATAATGACACTGAAGCACTCATTTCTACTGAAGTTAATAAAAAAAAATAAAAATAAAATAAAATAAAATAAAATAAAATAAAAAAATTGCTGCCAGTGTCCATGAGGCCAAGGTTCAACCTGTATTTGCTCAGTTGAACATATTTGTTCAACTTCATCTTGAGGTTCTCTAAGCCTGTGTATAGATCAGCATGTGTAAATACCTTCAGCATTCTTGACTGCCTTGTGGTATCTTTACATGACATATGGACACTCATAATTGATTTAATATGTAGGAAAGTCCTTCCTGAAACAAACAACAGCTAGAAGGAAGAAGATGCCTCTAGCTTACAAGCATTTAAACGCTATTATTAAGCTGTCTTTAACTCTGAAGAAATTTCAGATTTATGTTTGCAGGAAAATAATAATAGCAGCAGACTTTCTGAAATAATGTGAATAAAATCTAAATGTGTTCTAAGAGGAATATATAATAATCCATTGACGCATAATCTGAAGAACCAACTTCTCAAAATATGAAAAGCTGTCTCTATGAAATAATTGCAGTATTTTTCCAAATTACCTAACTCTTTTTCAGAACTAGAGAACAGTCAGAATAAGTTTCCTAAATATTTCATAATTTCCACTAAAAAATGGAGAAATGTAATTTTACCGCAAAATGTAAACCAAAAAAACTTCACAGGTGGAAATGTGCTCTTTTGTGTTTTCAGTAATATGTTCACTTTGAAATTGAACAGTGAGGAAGAAACAATACATATCTCCTCACCATTCTAGCAGGCTTTGTTCAAAGAAAAGTTTTAAAGGCAATAATCAAGAAAATATACTCGATCACTCACAGAAGAAGGGTGATACATAATACCCCAAAATTAGCATTACTGCTTTTCCCACAACTGAGATTAGAATATCCACAGATTCTAATTGCCTGCATTCACTTGTATAAAGTCAGCCTTTTTTATACATTCATTCTACAGTAAATCCTGATTTCATTTTGCACCTTTTTATTCAGGCAAAACTCCTACAAAATACAAAAGTCAGGATAAATGCTATGCTAATCAAAGTTACTTAGTAATTTTTTATTGTACGTTTTACTAAAACTCCTATTCTATTCTGTCTCTGTTTAATGATTATTATTTTGTAAAACAGCTTGCATTTTATTCTACCTTATGGAAATAGAGTTGAAGGTAGATTTTTGCAAAGTTTGTTATGAGGAGGCAGATAATACACTCCAGTTCTAGAAGGCTTTCCATCATGTTTGTGTGTCATTTGTTGTATAAGCAAGTTTAAACTCATTTTAGCGAAGAACAGTCTTGTGTACAATTATGGTTTGTATGAAAGACCTGACTTTTCTTTAGATTTGCCCTGTTTTCTTTGGGTTTATTTCTCTCTCTCTCTCTCTTATTTTCTTTACTTTTTTTTTTTTTTTTTTGGTCAGTGTTCAGTTTTCACTTACAAATGCAATTCATTGTTCAGTTTCCTTGGGAAGGTGATATTAAGCAAGACTATTCTTTGAATAACAATCCAAATCTATCCATTTTCCTAGAGGTTTTGTGTGTATACGTTTATCACAAAAGGAAGACTGCCTCCCTTGATTTAAAAGCTATCTTATTTCTGAACATCATATGACTTCAGTGGGAACTCGTGAACTGGAATAACATTTTATCTCTGACACAACAATGTCCTAGGCTAGGAAAGCATCATGTGGAAAAAACACATACAATCTACAGGTCAAGAAGAAAGAGTCAAGATTCTCAGAGCCTTGAACAAAATGAAAAATACACAAAACAATATTTTTATTCACTACATCTGTTACTGTAAGTCCAGTAACATCACAGTATTTATCATTTTACTAGTGTAAGCATGAAAAGATTAAGCACTGATAAACTACCATTTTCTCTTTATCCTTCTGTGCTTTCTCTGATTCTGAGAATCCATAATGTTAGGTCATCCTTGGTTTTCAGTTAAATCCCTGCTCTGGAAGCATGTTTAATATAAAATACAAATACAATACAAATCAATAGAGATGAAGGTTCAAAAGTAACTAATCTGAGCTATTTATGCAAAATCTGTTAGAACATGTGAAGTATATAAATGAGGGTGAAATTTTAGCTTAGACCTTTTATCTACAGTAGGTTTACATTTCCATATTTAATAGCTAATGAGGAATGGTCAACTCCATCAGCAGCAATGCTGTAATGCTACATAGAAATCTACAGAACAAGAGTTCAGTTTTTTCTGGTGTTAAAATTATACTTGATCTATGTACTGTTTAGAACAAAAGTATAACTAATTCCTGTAGCCTTCCTAAAAAAATCAAATTGCCTGCTACCATATAAATCACAAGACATTCGTATATTACTTCTCGAAAGCAAAAAAATTATCAAGAATATAAAAATATATGAAATTACCATAAACCCATAGGAAATTAACTACCAGTCAGGAAAGGAGAAATAAAAAAGTAGCAAAATTAGTGAAGGTAAGCACTAGAAAAGTATTTAATTTAGTGGGTTTTCAGTAGGAACCCAGTAAGTTTTGTAGCAAAAGAAGTGATCTTTGAAAACAGGCTGCCCAAAGAGGTTTCTTTTGGAACAGGTGGCCTGGAGATGTTGTGGATTCCCCATCAGAGAAATGTTCAAGATTAGGTTGAAGGGGGGCCTAAGCGAAAATGACCTAGTGAGTCATGCCCATGGCACAGGGGTTAGAACTAGACAATATTTAAGGTCACTTTCAACCCAAAACCATTCCATGATTCTATGAAATGTATGCACAGTCATACCTTTATTTGGGTAGCCCTTTTCTTTCTAAATGTTGAATTTCTTTCCACATGTATTTAAGGTGCTTGTAGAGCCACTACTACCTTTTGTTTTTAACAAAATATTCAATTTTTTTCCCCTGAAGGTTTAATTTGATTATAAGGATATTTCAGATTAACTTCATAGATGGGAAACATGATGGCTATTTTTGTAATTAAACCTAGAAACATACACAAAAAGACATGCAGCTGAACACAAAGTATGGGTATTTAACATTCATAGGTGGTTAAATGTGACTTACACTGCTGACATATGCAGCAAAGATGGTTCTACACATGAGAAAAATATTAATTTATGCAAACAAGATTCTGTGGTTTTAGTATAAACATCCTGGATTTGGATTGAAAAATAAATACTCCAAAGACTGACTCATCAGCTGAAAAACCAAAAACAAAGATCAGAAATCTCAGTTACTGGGGGTGTGCCATTATAAAAAATATGCCCTGAAAATGATTCTCCTATGAACAAAGATTTCATTAGAAATCTTCCAGGGGACTTCAGCCACTGGAAAAATAATTTGTTTCATTTTCACTGACTTGCAGCTAGTCTGAGGTCATTTTTTTTTTTTTGGTATTTTTAAAGAAGCTACTTCATCATATTTTTTTCACATTTTGACAAAAGTCAAAAGGATTTATTGCAAAGTCCTCAGCTAAGCAGAAAGGTGAGAGAGAATAATAACTGGGTATTTCTAATAGTAACCACAATAAAAAATTATTCTATTGTACTGCGTGAATAATACCTGAAATATTAAAGTAGATTCTCACTTTGCAATCTGATTGCTGAAGTTAAACATGTAAATAGATGTACAAATATGAGTGTTTAAATATATATAATATAGAAATATTATACATATATAGAAATATTATACACACATACACACAGACACATGCACACCTTCATGATCAGATGAACAAGGATGCACTTCATACTACTTTTATGTCTCTTCAGCTCTGTGGAAGTGCAAGAACACAAAAGGCAGAGAAGGAAGAAAGGAGGTTTGATCAGTCTGTCAGAAAATATTTAACACACTTGTAAGAAAAAAATGAAAACTCAGATTGCAGCCACACACGTCTTACAGAGCTAGAAGAGTCAAAATAGCCAGTTCTCAGCTTCCACAGCTATTTGGTCCCTACAGTACAGATGCCAGTAACCAGCTCTAGGTGATGGATTTCCACCATGATCACCGCACTGTGTCACACTGCAGATGATGAAGCATCTTAGCATTGAATGACTGGTAGTAAATCAGCTTTATTAACAGTGCTCACAGAAGTCACCGGTTCCATTTCAATCTTTTCTCCTCCTTTTCAAAGGGCAATTCATGAACTGGGGTTGAGTAATAGTGTGACTGCTAGCACAATTTATGAAATGAAGATCATATCTTTGAGAGTGAGTAGTTCGTATAACTGTTTCATCTGAACTATCTGGGAAGAAATCATCACAACCAAAACAGCTTTCTTACTACTCTAGTTATCTTTCATTGTACATAAATCATCCAAACATACCAGGGATTTAAAATGTTGGACAGAGGTGGACTTATCAGCAGAACAGCATAGCATGTACATACATCGCCTTTAAACATGTGTTACCCTCATTGGAGTCAGAGACAGTTTAGACACAAAGCTGGGAAAGAAATTATATTCCCAGCTCCAGGGGGTTTATAACTATAAAAATGTTCTCTTCCCACAACCTTAAGTGCTTTCAACGCATGAGAACATAACTCAAAATGATATTAATATTCCATGAAATACAGTATTATGACAGAATGAGGGTCATATTATTTATGAGGGGAAGGGGAAGGGGAAGGGAAGGGAAGGGAAGGGAAGGGGAAGGAGGGGAAGGGGAGGGGAGGGGAGGGAAGGGAAGGGAAGGGAAGGGAAGGGAAGGGAAGGAAGGAAGGAAGGGAAGGGAAGGGAAGGGAAGGGAAGGGAAGGGAAGGGAAGGGAAGAAAAAATATTCAGATTAATATCAGGGGAAAGAACATAAAAAATAAGGAAAAAAGCTGTGATGAAGTCTCAAGAAAGCATGAATAGAAGAAAATTGTACATAAAAAGGCATTATAGAGGAGGAAAGGAAAAGCGTAGTAACACCAAGAAACAGAATGAATCAAGACGGGGTGAGGATAAAATACAAAAATTGAAGGGTTGCATAGAGATGGTGAAACTGGGCTAGGGGACTGAGTAACATGCTGGAAAATCCAGACAAAGTGGAGAAAGGAATAATTTGCAGTTAGTACTGGTTATGAAAATTTCATGCAAGAGGATAGTATAGGAACCATCACCTATTATAAGAATTTCATTCAGTAGACTTGATTTTAGGACTGTTTTATATTAGGAATTACTCTTTTTTCCCCCACTTAGTATATCCATAATATTGCTTTGGTCTTTGCTTGTTAAAAAGATACCATGACAGACTCTGAGATAAAACCACACATCTGTAGGAAGTGTTCATGTGTCATAGTTTGCATAAAAGTTCATTCTCTTCCTTTTGATACATTATTTTTCATGCAGCACAGAACTGATAGCCTGAGACATACACTCAGAGAACTCCTGCCTTTTGTAGATATGTAAGGTCATTACATAAAGTGGCTTTAACCTCAAGCTTATGAATGATACCACTGGAAACATGTACTAACAGAGACAGTCTCTGCCAAATGCTTAATTGTATCCAAATCCAGGAGCCTGATTCTAGACACTTTCATAGCTGATAGGATGCTGAGTCCTATCCAAAGGCCATCTTTGTATGTACCTTTAAATTTTCCCTGTAATTGAAGATCCAGAGTCCAGAACACCTTATATGGCAAAGTTGTTTTCATGGTTGCTTTGAGAATTAAGACCCACAATAGCAGTATTTTGTTACTGTTTACAAGATGAAAATGGCACTCTTGGGTGGCAAGTCTCTTTCCCTACACAATTCACATCTTTATTTCTTCTACTGCTTTTTTTATGAGAGACATTTCTAACCCATGGACTGGGACGCAGCATATAAAACTCAGCTGTTGGGCTGGATTAGTCGTGTGTGGATTTCCTGACAGTGCAAATGACATACAGGTAATAATAATTGAATTAATTAGCACATGTATAGCACCTTGTATCTTGGAAGTGCCATATAAGCGTTAACTAATTAATTCTCACAACACCTCTGAGAGGGAAGGAAGTAATTATCCTGAGCCCCATTTAACCCACGGAGAGGGGTTAAAACATTATTCCTGTTGGAAAACGTAAACCCTGGATTGGGACTATGCTGGTTTATAATTGCAATTTCTCAGTGATATTGCTCTTTAAGCCACAAATCTGTGAGCTGAGCTGTTACTCTGGCAGAGGAGAGGGTACAGCCTGACTGGGCCAACCTGCACCATTACACCCTGGCCTGCTATGTGAGAAGAGGACATGATCCTGTGATCCATTTTAGAAAAAAACTCATTTCATTTCAGTGATAGCAGTTACTGTGTGACTTCAGAACTAAAATCTGTCCTCTTCTGTGCATGTAATATAAGCTCAAGAATTTATGTAACATCCTATTTATCTCCCAGACTAATTCTGTGAACATATCCTGCAGAGGTAAAATGTGAAATGCCAATCAAGCAGTCCAGGTGTTGATACAACAGATTGAGAGTTACAAGAAATACTCTCAAATTAAAAGGTTTACAGTAGGTAGGACTACATAGGATTTCTATTAGACCTTTCATTTCACTGCTATGACTTTGTAATCCAATCTGTTATAATTATGCTCACGAAAAGGTTAGGCATTTCCACTACCCATTTTGGAAACTGGACCATTGGGCTGAATGGTGCCTTCAAAAATGTACAAGTTCAAAAATGCACAAAAGGATCCCTGTTTTCTAAACCTGTACTGATATGGTTTTGAAACTACAAACACCTGCAGATGTTGTATTTTTCCTGTCTGTGAAGCACAAAAGGTCCAACAGTTAGTTACTTTGTTGTTGTTGTAATAAATTTGAAAAGTGAATATGCTGTAATTTTCTATTCTTAGAAAGCAATGAGAATAGGTAAACTAATCACAAGGGATTGGGGTAAGGCTTTTCTTAACTTGCTTTGTTTATGGATTTTTCTGAAGAAGAAGCAACTTGTGCATTGCTTTATCTCAGACTTACAATAACACTTCTTGTTCAGCTAAACTTTTAAATGTTATCTCTTAGAAAGAGGCACACTATCTGACAGATGTAATATCTACATGAAGCTCTTTCTATAAGGTAAAACCAGTTCAGAAGCCACATCAGATTTCACTCTAGATGAGAACGAAAAATTTAGGTAATTCACCTAATTCAGTATTTCACCTATATTCAGTTTCACATATTTGTGAAACGAAAGTGGTATATCAAGAGAGGTACTTAATAGGAATTAGTCATCTATCATCTTTGCCAGGACTTCAATTGTCATCCACAATTATGCAAAAATTCCTCTCATTAATACAGATTTGATCATACAAATCTAACTTAACTTGTAAGTATGGCAGGGTCACCAGACAGTATAATCCAATAGAAGTGTCTCACAAGTAAACAAACAAACTAAAATATTCTAAACAAGCTATAAAGCCAGTGGAGGAAGAAACAAACCCCAACCAACTCTTCAACCATTCATTCCCATGATGTCTCTAGTATCCACGTTGAAAGATTTGGTGCTTTATATCCAGCTTCAATAAGTGAGCCTTGAATCACTCTGATAACTAATCATCTAATAGAATGGGAACAACACTGTGACATCCCTAAATCCTTCTTGCCATGGGCAGCTGCTTGGGGAAATAATGCTTCTTTGGGATGCATGAGTTTTCCAGGCATCTTTATGTTTCCAGAAACACCACCAAGCTCTGCTCCATAGTCACTTCAGACTGAGTCATTATCTCTTTGTATCAGACTGCGATCTAGTGTTAGAGTGAATGCATCAACTCCATTTCTGACTCCGTATTTGTAGGTCTGTAAATTCACTATTCCTGCACTGTCCGTAAAGTAAAACCCTCTGTGCTTGGAAATTTACTGCACTGGTCTCTCTTGTTGCCATCTACTTTGATTTGGTTGGTAAAATACATGAAGTTGCACTTCCCATATAAATAAGTAACTTAAAAGCTTTCTGCACAACATTATATCTCTCCAACAAAACTATATATTGAAGAAAAAAAGGCTATATGTATGTTTATATCTGCATGTAAAAAAAATACTTTGAATTCGCTGATTAAGATAGATTTTATATTTTATAACGAAATGAGTCTACACAACTGCTGGTAAGGGAAATGTGTTTAAAATTCATACATACTCCTTAACAAAAATGCCAGATAAACAGAGAAGAAATTAACAGAAGGAATCAGTAGCTGCCATATCCCACTTTCAAAATGTTTGATTGGTGGAGTTTTCAGCTGAGGAGGAGTGTTGATATTTATTTGAATCTTTTAAATAGAGAAAAATGCTTCAAAACTTTATAGAGTTACTAGAACTTAGTAATGTGTTCTCTTTATTAATATACATATTATTGAAACATATTTCAAATTAGCATATGTCTCTAAATAAAGAGTCAGACATAGACTTATGACATAGGAATTTGAGCAATTAACTAATTAATAGATGGCTTCAATAGTTTTTTTCACAGTCGGCTGTGCTTCAATGCTGGAGATGCGGCTGCATTTCTACAATTGACCCAATAGGTGGCACCAGGAATTTCTAGAAAATATCTATAAATTTAACATATTTTTTGATTGCAAATTAGATTCCAGTTAATCAGTAGCACAACTAACTAACAGCTAGCTATAACTAATAATTAAAAGCAGTAATTGGAATAAGAAGAAAGCATTCAAGGAAAAAAAACCTGAAACAAAATAAAAACAAAACAAAACAAAACAAAGCAAAACAAAAAACCAGCCTACCAATCAACAAAAAAACAAAACAACAAAAAATTCCACAAAACAAAACCAAACCAAACCAAAATAAGAAAACAAAAATACAGCACCACCACCAACAACCACCACCAAAACAAAAACAAAACCAAAAAAACCCAAACAAACAAAAAAGCCCCACCCAGCTAACAAGAGCTATGAAACTCAAAACCAGATGGAATACGAAACAACAATCTGATCAGAAACAGACAGGATAGGTTTACAAGAACTGAACCCTGGTAGCAAGAATACAATACTATTCAAGTTGATGCAAATTAGAAAGGCACAAACTAGCAAGGCACACATTTCTCTGATATAATTGCTCTTCAATTCAGAAAACAAGATCCCTATAACATGACTCAAGCTAGACTTCAAAACTTTAGGCACTCTAAATAAAGGTTTTGAGAAAATCTGAAGACTTGATCTGTATGCAAAACTTTAGTTGTGCCAAATCTAAACAAAAATGAGTGACAGGACAGCACAAAGAATGTGAAATACACCCAAGAGGTGGCAAACTGTACCTGTGGCCCAGGGAAGGATACACAAACATCAGATCAGTCATATCCTGTCCCACAAAGGTTTGCAATGGTTTTTGCAAAATATGTAAAGCATGCATGGAGGTGCTGACATGCCAGAACACATTAAAAGGAAAAAAACACATATAATGGGTAATTCTAAGAAAACTGAAATAGTAGTCAAAGTAATTTACTGCTGGATCCTATCTGGGATTCTACCGCCTAGTCAAGTACTGCACCACATAACATATAACAAACATATATCCAAAACTGAGGGGAGACCTAATCACAGTCTACAACTTCCTCATGAGGGGAAGAGAGGGGCAGAAACTGATCTCTTCTCCAGGGTCAGCAGTGACAGAATCCAAAAAATGGCCTGAAGTTGTGTCAGGGGAGATTTAGGTTGGATATTAGAAATAGGTTCTTCACCCAGAGGGTGGTTGAGCACTGAAACAGGCTCCCCATGAGCAGTGGTCACAGCACCAAGCCTGACAGAGTTCAAGAAGCATTTGGATAATGCTCTCAGGCACGTGGTGTGACTCTTGGGGATGGTCCTGTGCAGGGCCAGGATTTGGACTCGATAATCCTTGTGGGTCCCTTCCAACTCAACATATGCTGTGATTCTGTGAAAACCACTCACACACACACACAGACACTCCAGAGGTTTGTAATGTATTCTTTCTTCCTCTCCTCACTATCATGACAAATTTCCCTATGGATACTATAACTAACCAAAGAAACTTGCCCCAGAAGGATAGCCAAAATTATTGTTTCCAATCTTTTGCTTAAAATATAAAAAAAACCCCAACAAACAAATATGTGAAGAAAAATAATTAAGTATCCATGTAAATGTAAAGAAAATTAATTTTAAAATGTTTTACAGAAGAGCAGATGGCATACCAAGGAAAACTAGAAAGCAAAACCTTTCCAACAAATTAGGAACATTTTCCTGAACAACGATTTGTTTTGTTTTGTTTTGTTTCATTTGTTAAATAAGAATGTGCTGGAGGTACAGAAATTTAGACATTTTTTGAAACTCAACTATTTGAACTTAATAAAAAAATTTTTATTTATTCAAAACTGAAATAAAAATGGTTTACACCTAAATAATATTTAAATATAAAGTAACATGACTATGCACATTTTGAGGGAACATAGTGCTATCCATTAACGAAATGAAAAGGTTTTTTGAAAGTGCTAAGAAACAACATAAGGAATAAGATAATGCGAAAAACATATTTTTTTAATTTGCCTCCTAAGACTCAAAAATTCTGGAAGTATAAGCTTGACATTGTCTCAAAATGCTGTAAAAAAAAAATCCTTCCAAAGCAAAAGAGCAAAACCAAAGAGCCAATAATCTGCAAATATCCAAACCTTCATTATTCTGATAACTAGAAATATCTAACTGAAACACTCTACCAATACCTATGGGGGCTTAGACAAAACTGTGGATGTTCGAGAGAAAAAATAAATCACTTCAGCTTTTAAAATCATCTTATTAAGGAGATAGTTAGAGACAGATGTTATTAACATCTGTGGCAGACATCATACGCAGGTTTCCAGGAAATAATAACTATTTACGCCAACACCTGAATATACTTTTTGTATTAAAGAAATTGGAAAGGAATTTGTTAAAAAAGATCTTTATCAACTTTTCTTCTGTAAATGAGGCAAATGCAAAGGATCTTTTTACTCAAAAAGTTGAAAAATCAATGGCAAGAATGTAAATTGTGGAACTAAGGAAATATCAATCATAATTAAATTAAATTAAACAATGTTGCAGTAGAAAAAATGTTGAGATCTATTACACTAAGAAATTAGAATTTTGTTTTTTTAAACCAATGTAAAAAAGAGGGAGTGAATATCTAATTTTAAATTAAAATTATTTTTTAATTTTTCAAACAACCCACCTTTGGCATTCAGAGAAGATAAACCACTAAAACAACTAAAGAGTTTACAAACACTTTAGCATGTCATTTCTGAATAAATTTGTTAAGGAATTACATTAAGTAAATTAAATAGTAATAAAAAAGTCTTCTGTTCCTCACTCCTACTTTACAGACTCCAGAGGAAGAACCCAGAGCAATGTTATTCACTCAATCCTATGGCTGTACAAATACTTAATTATTCATTTCACTAACCACTCACTAGAGCAGGGGTAACAGAAAAAAAAATCAGGGTGGTAAAAAAAATTATTTCAAGTCAGATGGAAAAAAACCCTTTATAGGCATTCCTTTACAAAAGGGAAAGAAAGAAAATATTTTGAAATATCTTTAATCTGGATTTTGGCATCTTTGTAGACAAAAGTTTTGTTTGAAAGCAAAAATATATTTTTATTTTGTATTAAAATACCAAAGGAATATACTTTAAAGCTTCTCATTTCCTTCCTATGGAAGGTCTTAAATTAGATAATGAACAGAACTCTCTTCAGTCTATCATCATAAAGTCATGTTACTGAAGAATTGAATGTAAAATCACACCAGGATCATATGAACTTGGCACAAACATCCATATAGCAGTCTATAGGAAGTCTAAAATGTGTGCTTATCTAAAATTCTTTTTTGGTTTTTTTTTCCTAGCCAACTTCTACAAATTGGTTTCTGGTGGTGAGACACTGCCACTTTCATCTAACAGGAAAAACCTTTCAACCCTACCCAAAGAAAGACTTGCAGAAATCCCCCTTTTCTCTGACTGAAACACCATGCAGGAAAAATTGGGGACTTAAAAATATTAGAGCCACATCCTCATGACACAACACCTGAGCATTTAAGCCTTGTTCCTCCACAATGTTAATGAGCATTCAGTGCTGATTATTCACATGCTCTGAGACACTTTTTAAACCTTACTGTTTATGATAAACTATCATGTGGATGACCAGTTGCCTAAAATTATTTCCAAATTAATTACATATGCCCACTGGTAGCTGGTATTTGTGCTGTCCTTGAACTTTTTTGTAATAAATTAAAACCTGCAAGAATTGGCAAAACTTATTCTGACACCATTCTCAATTTAGGTATAAATATTCAGCAATAGCAACAGGTCATGACTTGCTTTTTGTAGATTGTTTGGTTGTCATAAAACAAGGTGGTATCAAGATCTATAAATGGAACACACTAAAAAAGAGATATCCAAACAAAATATAAGTGCTCTTTCATGCACTGTATTTCTTCTGTGCATCTCTTCTAGTTCAAAACCTTGTTTTGTTCAGCTTTAAAGAACACTGATTTACCCAGCTACACAGCCCAAGATAGACTGTTCGGTTCTAATAGTCCTAGCAGGTAGACGTTGAGGAGGAAATCCACATCACTATGGATATCATCATTTGAGCTCAAATGTAGTCTCAGCTCTCTTCAGTTATACTTAGTGGACTGAAGGTCAGAACAGTTCCATTGCTCTCTTTTCTGGACATCACAAATACTTCTCCCCATCCCAAAGAAACTGTGCAAATAGAACTGATCACTTGAAGCTGCACTGTTCTGAACCCAAAAAAATCTTTAACTTTTCCCACCTTACATTCCTTTAAAGAGGATGTTGGCATAAGTTTTTCTGCTGCCTAATTTTATTTAAAGCGTTTAATCCCCAGAAATTAAGGAAGTTGTCTGGGTTTAACCAGATAGACAGAAAAGTCATTGCTTGGCATCTCTAAGCAACGTTATAGCAGGCCTGATGAGTGTGTAATATTAGAGGGTGATGAGGGGAAATAGACCATGCTTGTATATAAAATCAGATATAATGGCAAGCCAGACCACTCATACCCTATATAAGGAAATCCCTGCATAGCACTTTCTCTGTTGCAGGAAGAAAAGTAACCTGAATAACAAAAGCATGAGTTCATTTTGCCATGTATTTGCCTTGTAGCAAATGCTGTCACTAAGAAGTTGCTCACTCAGAACTGCAGAGTCCCACCAATACAACCACATTAATTTAGGAAGAGAAATACAAAACAGAACTTAAGTGCTCAAGAAATACCATGGTAATGAAGTACTAAATCATTGAAAGTTAAGCTAGAGCAGCCTGAGCAGATCTCAGCAGATGGTAAGGAAAGAAAGAAGGTACGGCTATACAAGGGCAAAAAGAAAAATCCAAGATGCTACAGGTTGGAAAAGATATCCAGGCTGGCAAAAGTCAAGCAACATTCAAATATACAAGAGATGCATGCATACATAAATATCTATGTCTATAGGTATATCTAGATATATATAGAGAGAGATATATAGATAAAGATATAGATATAGATATAGATATAGGAACTTCAGAGATCAAGGTAACACAGAAATGAAATTGGCACCATCCCAAATACCTCCCTTGGGACATTACATCAATACGAAAAGGAATTGATCAGCTTGGGACCCAAGAGCTTATCCATGCTGCTACACTTTACCTTGCTACATTTACTAATTTGTTTGGCCTGCCTGCTACATGGCATGGATAGAGTTTCCATTGCAAAGCAAGGAAAAACATTGCCTACTTCAAAAGGATTCCATAATAGAAGAATTTTTTTTTTTCCCTGAAAGTAGTGTTTTCTAGTAAAAATAACCCAAGCTTAAAACATGGCAATGACTCACTGTTAACATACACATGAGAATTTTTCTGTCAGTTAGGGGCAGAGAGTTTTTTCCTGTGCCTTTGTAATAGTTGAGGAGTAGAAAGTTTTCATCAGGTCTCTGGCCTAAAGTTCAGATCCTGCCACAGCCTCAGATAAATAAGAGATTCACCCTTATCCTCAAGTCATTCCAATCCGTCTTGCTAGGTGTTGACTTTGCAGATTGTATCTCCATTAGGAAAACAATGTGGTGCAATAGCAACGGATCCATAGTGCAGAACAGTTGGTGCAGCAGACCTGATCACCACACTGTACATGAGTCAGGGGAAGTTTATTCTTGAATAGCTCTGATGGGGTCCTGTAAAGGGAGCATTCATTAGCAGTCAGAGTGCACCAGGAAAGCTTCTGGAGTGTATCTTGCTGGCTAGTTTTACTTGAAAGGAGTCCACTATGACATCACAAAACCAGGCACTTTTGGGAGACTCCTTTAAAAGTGCAGGTCTGACCTGAACAAAAATGCCAGTGTTGGCAGACCGCAGATTATCACCACAAGAATGGGCTAGGAACAATGTAGGAGTGCACAAGCTGAGAGGACAAAAACAGATGTGAAAGGTCCTCTCAGGAGAGCAGGAAATGAAAATGAACATTTTTTGTTCAGGTGAGGCATAGAAGGAGCAAAGACAGTATCATAGAATCACAAAATGGCCTGGGTTGGAAGGGACATTAAAAGTAATTTCTTGCGTTAGCATGGATACTGTTCACTAGACCAGGTTACTCTATCAATGATGCTGAAACATAAATGAATAACCCATTGTCTGTAGATGGTAAAATTGAGCTCTAATTGCTGCACTATGGAAAAAAATAATTAAATCAGCAACTACTATCCCCAAATACAGCATTAATTAGCCACCAGCAGCTCTAGCAGAATAGATAGCTTTGTCCAACTACAGTCTGTTGTTCCTTTTGAGTCTAGCCTTCTGTTATTGAAAGATACCTAGATAACATTAAAGAGTAATGGAGGGAAAAGACTGTCTCTCAGTTCATTTGTTTTGGAATTGTCACTGCTTTTGAGGGTAAAATCTGACAAAAAAAAAATGTTTTGCTCTTTTAACTAGGGCTTTTTATTTGCCCGGTTATGTCAAGCAGAAGTAGGTTATTTTATGCATGCCTTGAGATTAGGACACCATAATTTATGATTATGAAAAGAAAAATAGAAATCTTTTAGAAAGATTTTTTTTATGGTTTAATTTTATACTTTCTAGTTAAACTTGGTGCATATTGATTATAATTACAGTTTACAGTTCATCAAAATAGCAGTGTTCCCATACATAATAGAAGACAACATATTTTCAATCATGGAAGTGTGGCATTTTACTCACTTTACATAGTTTTTACTGAACTTTATTTTCAAAGTTTGCTGTGTCCACCTTAGCTCAGACAGGGAATTAGCAATTCTGAGTTTTATTGCTATTGAATGCAATATTTAAATCTGTTTACTTATATTTACATTAAAACAATCAATTTCTAAAATTTCATTACATTTTCTGAAGAAATCCGTAGTATTTATGTTGAAAAAGCACATTAATGAAATATACAAAGTTCCAGCGCTTTCCACAATGTTAGAGACAAGACAGCTCTTAAAAGAGTGGGGGAAAAAGCCAAAACACCATGAAACAGCAGCACTGATTTAAATCATAATTATCCAGAAACTTAGCTGCATAGGAGGTAAAGCTCCACTGGGTTCAGCAGAGCTACATGCCCTTGCACTGCTTTAGAATGCAGTCAAGATTATACAACACAACTCACTCTCCCCTCTGTGATTCTGCATTTTGCTCTTGCTACTTGAAAACAGACTGTTAAAAATTATTTGCATTCCAATGTCTATTTAATGACAGTTGATCTATTTTAACAAACTTTTCAAATACTGTTTCTGGATCTCTATTTTTATTTTTAATAAGGCTATGTAAAAAGAAAGTATAAATAAAGCCCTAATACAATGGTACTACATAAACACATGTGTTTTGCTCAGAACAAGAACTCTGGAGAGATAATTAACTCAAATTGCAGGGGTTTTGTCCAAATGCTCTGCAGTTACTGACAATTTCCCTACTTTTAAGTACCTTATAATTATAAATGGTTTATATGCCAGATCAGTTTGTCATTTTTCTATTGGCTAACAAGAAATAAAAGCTCAAGCTGTAGTCTGCCTTCTTTATTGTGCCTTCTTTATTCCATATGGTGCCATCTCCATGGGTGCTATTACAAATGAGAGGAAAGGATAACTCTAGCCTTAAATTCCCTCCAGCCAAGATGTTGCTAATTGGTAAATCCCATTGATGGTCATGAATAGCAACATAAGTTTACCTGCACTTCCATGCCTTAATAAAACATACAAATTCCTTTTAAACAACAGTCATTATGTTCACATTTGAACACCCATTCATAATGACAGTGAGACTTTGTTATATTATTTATTTATTTATTTTTAAATAGTTTCATTATTATATAACAGTTTATCTGATGTTCAGGACATGATAATATTTTCTTTCCTGTGTACCTAACCACCACTGCTACAGCAATGCTATGGTCTGAAGTATCTGCTCATAGAGTTTGATGATCTGGCAAAATAAATAGAGTTTTAGGTGGGTTTTTGGTTGGTTGGTTGGTTTTGTGTGGTTTTTGTTTTCTTTTGTTTTGTGGGGTTTTTTTTGGTTTTTTGTTTTTGGGGTTTTTTTTGTAAAAAATGTATTTCTTCAAATTAAGGTTGTGCAGTAGCTCTTAGTCTGAAAGACAACAATATTACTCATCTTGTCAGCAAGCTGAACTTGTTTTAATGTTTTGGATTTGCTGCAGGAAATGTTTCTGTTGGGTTGAAGCTACAGTAGAAGTTTGATTCAATCTGAGCAGATACTAAGATTAATGTTGCTTTTACATGTGTATTCGACCAGCAGATCTGTCTGAATAGCCATAAAAATGTGTTTAATTTTTGAGGAAGTCATTATGTTTTTATTATGGTAACATGAGCATTAAATAACTATCACTGGCCATTGAAAGAAAGAAAAGACAAAAATACCTTATATGAACCTCAATGTCTCTTCTCCTATATTTTTTATGACAGTTGCTATGTAAAAACTCTAGTGATGATAACTTTCTATCTTCCTTTCTCCATGTTTCTAAAGGAGTAAAGATAGTCATTCTAGAGAAAATATTGGTCTATGAATATTGGTTAATTCTGATAAACTGATGAACTGCCAGTATTCTATTAGCCTGTAAAAGCCACATATTCCAGTATGTAACAGTCTTTGTGGACTTCTTCATTGCCCTTGTGGGGTTCTCTGTTTTTAATGAGCACAGAAGGCCAAGGGAATCACTTTTGCAACACTATTCACACTCTGTCATGGTCAAATACCAAATAGACAGACTAATATCAAAAGTGTTTCATAAAAAGTCTTAAAATGAAACTTTTAAAGAGTAATGGTACAGCAATAGAAAATTGATTTCAAAGGATTACACAAATACCATGTCTTACATTAAGAGAAAGAAATAGGATACATGAATACACATTTGAAGGATTGGTTTTTATTTTTTTTCTATTGTCACAAGAAATATCCCCAAAACTAATTTTTCTTATCAGCTCATGGAACTGATTATATTGCAACCAACCTTCACATTTATGGGTCAGTACCTGTTCCTAAACAAGCTTTATGTATTTGTGCAATATAATTATGGTGTATACCAATGCAACATAGTTGTTATGGCAAACAAAAAAAATATCCACCCAACTTCTATTTTCCATTCATGCAAACCTAAAGCCTGAATAACTAGTCTGGCATCTGCAAAGGTTTCTTTGATATGAATGACAAAACTCCTGACGATGTTAGTTGAGCTAATGGCCCACTCTAAGCAACCTCATTTCCTTCAAATAGATTTTGGTGCCTTTTTCCCCCCGGATTTTAAAAGTTTTTTGACCATTTTAAATTATATCATATGCAGTTAATCACGTCTCAGTTGAGTAGTCACCCCTCAGGCAAAGGTCCCATCAATAGGAATAAAGGTTATTAGAGCTGACTGTAATTAATGGCCATAAAAATGCATCCAAGCCATAAATTTATAAACTATGGCCACATAAACTTTAGAAAATATTTCTAACTCAGTCTAGTTCTAATTCAATACCAGAAATAAAAAAAGATTTATTCTTATCATAAGATATGTGACATTAGTGAGGCACCTTTTATTTATCCAAATGATTTACTATATCCTCCCAACTTCTTGTGCACTCCCAGTCAACTTGCTGGAGTGGAATGAGAAGCAGAAAGGGGCTTGTCTCTATGCAAGTAGTGCTTAGCAGCATCCAAAACATCCCTGTGTTATCAACACTGTTTTCAGCACAAATCCAAAACATGAAACCATAAAAACCACTGTGAAAACAATTAACCAGCACATGTACATATGCCACACTTATACAAGATAATATTTGTCTTTTATGTTATGCTACTTTCTGGGCTTGCTATTAAGAAAATCAACAACAAAAAACACACTCCAAAGTCATCTTGGGTAATTAAAATATATCCATATTAGACACATATAAGAAATGCAGTAAACTTCCTTATTAGTAATTACTAAAGTTCAATGAAAAAAGCCCACATTATGCTATTTAATTTCTTATAATAGCTAGAAATTTCAATTTTCCCAAGACTGTGATGAGCTGACATTGCTACTTGAAATTTACAGCTTGCATTGGTTATAGAACTAGGTGGTAGTTAGCACCCTTGGTCTTGCTCCCATTTTCCCTCTCAGTGAAAGGTATGGCATTATCAACCTCTAGAAGAACAGTGGAAACCTTCCTCATGCACTTCTGAACACAAGAGAAAAAGGACAAAGCTTAAGGAGATACAAAATACTGACCTGAGCCAGTAAAGCAGCTTTAACGGAATTAGTATAGGAGAACCATCAACAGCAGTGAGATCATTCCCACCTTAGATTTTAAAGACAGGTGGCTATTAAAAACAAAAACACTGTGAATAAAGCCCCACCAAAATGTGGAGGAAGGCTAAATATTAGCAAAGGAGGAACCTTTGGTAACCTTCTAAAAGGTCAACAGGAGATTTAACAGGAAGAGAACAAGTGAATTCTTTTAGTCACTAGTGTCTTATATCTAAGGTGAAGTGAGTCTTATGTTTGACTTTGTGTCAGAAGACATAGCAAAAATGTTGTATGATCTTTTCTATGACTACAGGGAGAAAATACAGTGATAAACATACATAAATAGGAGGAAGACAAGAGCAAGTTCCATGATGCAAGCTCACAAAAAATATCAGAGAAAGGTAGTTTCCTTCCTAAAATATGGACGTGAATAAATATGAATATTTTTAAATACAAGTATATAAATACACATAGACTACATATATTACATTATGTTATATATTTGATGCATATAATATATATCTTACATATATATACATAAAATTAGTAAGTATACTCTACCTCCATGAGGAAGTGGCTTAGGATAGTAAATATGGGTAAATTAGAGCTTTCTGTAGTAGATAAGATGGTGTAACCTTCAAAGTTATTGTCAGTGGGTTTTAACTCATTTGAAGTATGTCAAGAAGGTTTGAAATAGCCATGTAATACTTTCAAATATGCATACATCAGTACTGTTGCCAAAAAGCTGAACTTCTGTGGAGAATATTTCCACAGTGCGGTACAAACATCGGCCAGCATGCCATTTTGCAGAACCACTTCCCTTGTTAAACCTTAATTGTCCTTTTAGGTTTCTTTGCTTCCTCGTCTGGGGAAAGGAAATGAAGAAAACCTGTGGTAGCTGATTCTGACTGTAGTGAAACCTATTGAGAAAAGAACTGACCTGCTGTTGAACTCAGATAACAAGCAGCTTATGCCTACACCCGACAGCTCTTGCTCTTTAGTGAAAGGAGACAGACAAACAGAGGCAGTTCCACTGGCAATTGCACTGACTATTCTATGTTCCCTTCATGAAATGAACACCTAACCCAGTTCAAAATCCAGTCAGAGGCATCAGAAATATGTAGGAAGGTAGTTAGATTTCAAAAAGCAATGAGGAAGACAAGAAAATAAGTTTTTAATTCACCAAGTTGTATTTATATAAACTATGCTGACCTCTTTGCGTCCCCATTTTTTCCGCTTCATACATCGTCAAAATTATTTCAACTAAATGCAGTCAACTAACTTGGATATATCTTAGCCTGCTCTCATTTCTCACTGTGGAAAGAATAAAGATGTGTCTGCTAGTGGATGAGAAGGCAGTAGTCACTGTGCCTTAAGTATAATAAGCAAATAATCCTACTTTCCAAATATATTTTCAGAAACATCTAAGTCTGAAATAACACTTTCATGTACGTATTGAGAAGCTGCTGGATTTTTGTAAAGAAATACATGGCACAGGTTAAATCCGATTTCCTGGAAGAAGAATTATCTCTGCCATGGTTCATCTAACAGCAGAGGTGAATCCCACAGCTTTCTTGTCTATATAACATTTTTTCTAAGAATTTAGGAAAACGAGTTAATGAAAGTAGGGTGTTGTACAGCAGAAACACAATGAACGACTCAGGCATACAAAGATTTCTCTGGACCTAAAGCAGCTGTGCCAAAAGAGTGATATCAGATGATTTCAAGCATTTTTAGCATTAATTCACAATAACAACTGCAGATGATTCAGCCATACAAAGGAGGAGTTAGAAGAATTTCTGAAAATGTTAGAACAATTTCATGGTAGCTTTTTCCAAAAGGAAACATTTAATTTCATTTCCACTAAATTTTTCCTTTCAGAACTACCAAAATAAAGCTTTTTAGATTTTGAATCAGATCTTTTTATCTTGCAAAAATATTTCAAGAGGCATTAAAATGAAATTAAGCATTTTCTATGTATTTAATACAGTTTTGTTGAAAATGTAGTAGCTCTTTTATAACTAAATCTCAGGAAAAAAAGATTCCAGTTCCAGAAATTCCATATTTTCCTTAATTTTATTTTAGCTACTGAATTAAGAATTTATTATCTACTTAGTATTAACCGTGAACTTATTTAACTTATTTAATTCAGGTAGAAACACATATACATTTTTTAACAAGAACTCTTTAAAAAATATTTCTGAGTTTGATAATATGGAGTCTATAAAAAAATTAAGACACCTTTTAGTTAATGATACAGATAACTTTTGCTGTCATAAATTGGGTAATCTTTGCTGCAGCTTAAGGAAAATGAGAGCTCATCTTTATTTTGATACGCAAAAGAAGAGCAAGGAGATTATTTAGAAGCTGAAGGCCAGGTAAAAATTAGTATGTTAGCTTCATTAATGTATTAACATGGTTGGGAGTTACAATGGTATTGAATTAATGATTTAAGATGGGTATTATGATGAATATTGATATTTTTGTTAATGAATAAAACTTCAGTAGTTCAGTTTATTTTTTTGGGGTGGACAGTTGCTTGTAAAACTCTAATTTGAAATCAAAGGGATTTAGTTTTTCAGTTTTACATTTAGTCATGCCACTTCCTTGTCTTCCAAAACCCTGTAATTTAGAATAAAAATAAATTTGTGTTTAACTCTTTAAAGAGCACAAGGTCCAGTTAGCTTTAGCACCTGAATTAGAAGATGGTTCTTAGCAGAGCTTTTTGGAGCATGTTCCTGGAACTAGCAAATGATTGTGATCCAGTACTTCAAAAATAAGAATCAGAAGAGAAACTGTAAAACTCTCAGTTTTTAAAAGTTCAGACTAATAAGGAAACAGATTCAGATCCACTTGAACCTTCTCTTTCCAGAGCTAAGATTGGGATCCTCTAGGCAAAATACTCTGGTGGACAAAACTCATGTAGTGGTACCAGTGAGCTGACTCATTAAGCTGTAATTTGCTGTTCAAGCTCTCTGTGTCACAGTGACCTGTGATAGAATAAACGGCATAGATCCCATACTCCACTCTCGATTTGATAGGAAACTTCCCCAGAACCCATTGAGGTAGGAAAGCTCTGCATTCACTCCAATACACAGAGATGCAGACTGGGAGCACAGCTAAGGTCACATGGTACTTTAGTATATTGAGACAGAACAAAGACAGAATTTTTTTCCTTTAATTGTAAAAGAGATGTGAAAGGAGAGAAGTAGTTAGTGGGAGACCATGAACATTTGTCTGCTCTGCTAAACAGTGCTATGCTTTTCTAAATTTTGTTACTCTTTGTATCCATTCTAACCAAGGAAGGAAGAAGAACCGTATCATAAGGAAAAACACACATTTCTTTTTAATGAATGAATCTTTTCATCATTAAAATGTGTTAATCACCAAATAACCAGGGACATTACTTAGATAATTATTATAGACTTATGAAACAGAGGTTATTGAAAATGAACTGCTAAAATTAATTCCACAGCATTTATGTTTCCTGCATTAACAAAATGTATCTTTTGCATTTGGTCTTCAGTATGCATTTACAGATAGGAAGTGAGGCCATCCATGGTTTATTTATATTCAATTAAGTACGTGCTAAGAAAGAAAAGATGTTACTCTGCCTATAAAAATGTTAGCAAACAAAGAGGAGTTTAGAGGAATTTTAAAAATGGTTCAGTCACATTTTCATACATATCCAGAACATAGCACAGAATTGAAACATCGTGCCTACAAAACTAAAGGCATTAATCAAGATGACCTGTCCAGGTTTACCATTCCAGAGGTTTTCTCATGGGATGGAAGCTGACTTGTAGTCAGTAGACATTTATTCCAATCTTACCACCAAGACATCTAAGCATGTTTTAGACTGGATGAGGAACTAAATTCTTAAGCAAAAGATGGCAATGCTACTAAATTATTCTGAATCAAAATACACAAACACCTTACATCTCACCAAAACAACAAAACCTGAAAGCTTTTGATGGAGTGTCTCTAAATTATAAATTATAAAACAATAATACAGCTGATAGAAGAAGCAGCAATACAGATGTATGAAGCCTGAGACTATACTTACCAGACTAAAAGAAAAAGTCTTCTCACCATAAGGAACTTATCCACTATAAAAGAGTGGTTGGGCAGAGGCTTATCAAGAGTTAAAAAACCTTTTAAAAAGAATGCTGCTCATGTTTTAAGTAGACATGAAAATAATCTATGTGAGGAATTGAAACGGTGGGAAGAATGAAAAAATCTGTTACATCTTTATGTTTGGGGTATTTTTCCAACTTACTGACTGATCACCTTTTGCCTCAGCACAGCTTCAGTGTACTTTCCAAAAAACCCCACATTATCAGTTTCACAAAAATCTGGGTCTGCCAAGCCACAGCAACAACAGTGAGCTACATTTTATACTTTAATAGAGCTCAGTTTTGCCTGGATCACTGGTAAGAATTATTTGAATATAAATGCACATCTCTTCATTGCATAAATTAAATCTTCTTAACTAGTAGTACTAAATTTACCATTGACAAAAACACCTGCTGGATTTCTTTCTCTCTTGTGGATATTATGTTCAGTTAGCCAGAAAAAGCTTGCTTTCAATATTTAAATACTCAATACTCTGTTTTACTACCTGACACTAATAGAATTATTTTTCTAGAAACAAAGGAGCTGGTTAAAACAGATACTGAAAACACTGGATTATGAGTCACACTCCAGACATTCATTAGTAGTTACTTATTCCAGTTTCTGTTCAAGTCAATGATTTCTAATGATTCAGTTTGTAGGTTTCTCAGTAATATAACTCAAAAAAAGATGTCTTCACTCAATTAAAAAACTCTTATTTTTGATCTACACTATAAATACAAAACCAAAGGTATTTGCATATATTTGTATAAAGACCTCAAATACTCATCAGCATATGAGTATATCATATGAACATATGAACATATGAACATATCATGCTCATATTATAAATCTGAAATGTGATATCCCAACTCTAAAGCAAAACGATAGTCCCTGATCTCTGCATTTCCCACTATCCCCTGGATATTGTTAAATTGCACAGACTCTTAGTAAGGTAATCTGCTTTGCTTTTTTTTTGTTGTTTTTGTGGAGGAGTCACTACTGAATGGCACTGAAACCACTTGTGTGCAACATGATGAAGGTTGGCTACGGAAACTTCTCTCAGCTTTTGCATTTGACCTCCTAACAAGGGCTTGCAAAAAGAAAATGACCATGAAATCATTTGCAAAAAGTTTTTTAGATTTAGTGTTTTGATAAACATACAGAGGTGAACACTCCACATATTCTCACCTTTCAGCATTTTTCAATTGGATTGCTATCAAAAATATAGGTGATCTGTAAAGGAAATAACGAGAATAGGACAAGACATAATAAGTTCAGAAATATTAATAAAATCTTCTAGCAATCCTTCAAAGTTTCATAGTACTTCTTTCTTTTGCACACACGTGCACGTGTCTTTTTCCCCATTTCTAAACATTTTTGAAATAAAAGGGTCTGTAATTTTTCAGAGCATATTGGGGCTTTTCACTAAAACTCAGGCAGCATATAAAGAAAACAAACAAAACAGCAGAAAAGAAATATCCTTTACTAAGCTAATTACTTTGCTTTATACAACCAAAAGAGGTCTGAAATTTTCTAATTACGTAGTGAATATATGAATATTTCCTATGGCATATGGGAATTAAAGAGTGAGTTAGAGAAGATATGAAAGGAAATGAAGACCTTGAGAGACCAAGTATGATACCAGCCTGATTCCATCACAATAATTTGTCAGCTGCTGTCTAATCAACAAGAAAGAAAATATTCAGGTTCCCTTTTTTTTATTATTATAATACTTACTATGACACTTATAAGAAAATCTTATAATGAAGTTCAAGACTTTGTGTGATGACAGTAAATTTCAAGTTATTTACTATTATTTCTTTCTTTTTTCAGAGTTTAACCTAAGTGCAGTCAGGCTTGGTTAGCCAGTAAAACCTGCATTTTTTTGTTGCAGGAATCTGGAAGCAATTTTGTGTAAAAAGCAAAGCTATTTCTTAAAACTTTATGTGATAGATTAAGATCATGAAACTCCACAGTAAAAGAAAAAACTTGCTAAGAAAGTTTAAGGGGTGAAAGGAATATGAGGTATGCATGCTTATTTCTATAAAGTGTGTAGAGGTTCATGGTAACTTTTCATTATTTAGTGGTGCTCACCTACCAAACATCAGGAGCTCAGGGAGGTGGTGGAGTCAGTATCTCTAGAAGTGTTCAAGAAATGACTGGACATGGCATTTAGTGCTGTGGTTTAGTTGGCATGGCGGTATTGGGTACTTGGGGACCTTGGAGGTCTTTTCCAACTTTAATGATTCTATGATTCTGACTATACTGTTTCTTGAGAACTTGTTCCTCACAGTTCTTAATGTTTCCATTGACTCTGCAGGCAAGCCGAAATACCTTCGCATTTCCCTTTGTCTCTTGCCGTTCTCCTTCCCACCAATAAACATAATTTCCCACCAGGTGTTAGATAAAATATTTTGAAGTGCTTACTTATACTGTAGTACATTGTATACATGCATGCATATACATTAAAAAGATAACTGAAGTAGTAATAAGTTCTGAGGAAAGATGAAAGTAATCAAGATACTTTTGCTCTTCCTGCATGAAAAGATCAGTTATACGTCCAATATACTCAGGTATAACAAGCAGAACAATAGCAAGATATTACCTTCATGGCCTCCTGCACAGCAGTACTTCATGAATCTGCATTGACTAGATTATCCAAAGCTGACAGAAGTGTGAAAGAACAGGGAAAGGAAAAGAGGGAACTGGCTGTGAATATATATAACCTAAGAATGGCTCACCTGTTTTTCCTGAAAAGCAATGTTTAAGTTCCCAGCTCTAGCCCGTGCCATTAATTATTATGGAGTCTCCCATCTTGCAAGGCAGCTGAGCACAAGGAGCATTTCTCTACAGACAAGAATCTGTAACAGAACACCCTTATATCTGAAGATATTCAGAGTGTTGACATACTATTTTGTGGGAAAAGCTGAACTTGAAAGACAAGAGACTACATCTTCTGGCCAGACGGTTCATATACATTTCTTACGCACTCTAAAAACAGTTCTAAAGGAAAAAGCTCTGTTCCAAAAATATACAAAAGAGATTTAGGGGTTTCGTTGGTTTTGTTTGGTTGGTTTTTGGGTTTGATTTATTGTTTTTTAAGGAAATAGGGAAATTACCTGTGTCATCTGCTTTGCTAGCACAGACTGGCTTTATTTCAGATCAGGTTGATGGAAGCCTATTATGAGTCTAATAGAATCCTGATGCTTTTATCTAACACAAGGTCTCAATTCAAAGAAAGAGTAGAAAAGATAAAAGGCCAGGCTTCATGTACAGATCAATTTCTTAATAAATCACTTGATATTTTAAATCACTTCATTTGCACTTCTACAGCTCAATTTGCAGGCAATCTGACATCTAAAAGGTACTTAACAGAGCATCTACTACATTTTTCACTAAGGTATGCATATGTGTGTGTGTAGGGCAGGGCAGATGTGTTTGTCTGAATGATTTAGTCCTTTTCCACCATCACCATGTCAAGTGGACAGTAAATTGATCTGTAGGAGGTAATTTTGAAACATAGGCCACTAAAGATTTGTTAAGTGATTTTATTCTATGCAGAATGGCCCTTTATCTAACTTATTTTTTGTTTGAAAAGACGGTGAAAACCTTGTAGCATTCCATAAAATGTTTCACAATATTAAGTATGCACTAATAAAAATGTGTTTGCATGAATATGACAAATTGAAGAGATAATGAGCTAAAATAAATTTGAAGAAATATTTTACATATCAAAAAATTAATGGCACTGTGCAGTTTAGCTAATTTTGTTTGCTCTTTTCAAATGTGAGATTTTTATGCAGTTTTAAATCCTGCATGGAAAGGCACCCCAAAAATTACTTTTAAACAGCTTTTTTTAAAATATCACCATTTTCCTATCAAGGTAATGTATTTAAGGAATGACTTACCCAAAATTTTATTGTCAATTTGCAAGATTTTTAAAGCATGCAGTCCAAGCATTAACTAAAACACCCAAAGCTTCTGTATGCATCTACACAGGTGTGCATGTAATTTTTTCATCTAGAATCCCTAAAATTATTTTCTTAATATTTTTTCATTTAAAAAAAATTACAAATGAAAAGCATTGACCCTTTTCCAGGGAATGTGCAGTAGGCCTTCAAAGAGATTCACCAATCCAAACAACTTATATGACAATAAAACTTGTATTCCTTTCATGATGGTAATTTGTGTTGAAAAGCGCTGCCTTTTTCCTGAGTCAACCACCACTATACAACTATTCTTTTCTAAATCTCACTATTTAACTCAGGCAACCAAAGCCACTTCGTAATTTCCTTGGCTCTATTATGCAGGGATCTAGTTTGGGGGTTTTGGTGAGGGGTGTTTATTTTTCAAACTGAAATTTTGAATTGTGAATAGAGAGGGCCATGGATATCTTTTACCTATACTTGAGCCTGGCTTTTGACACTGGCACCCTGGGATCTGGGCAGGAGCCAGCAGTGAACCCTGACCAGCATCATCCAGGGCTGTGTCAGCAGGAGCACTGCCAGGAGCTCAGGGCAGGCACTCAAGCCCAGTACTCATTGTTAGGTCACATCTGGATGCCATGGCTGGCTTAGTGCCCTCCAGTACAGGAAAGATCCAATAACCTGTGAAGTGAGTTCATCCCCATGACTCTCAGGGCTTGAGGGTGCCCTGTGAACTGAGTCTGGGACAGTAAGGCTTGTCCAGCCTGAGGCAGAGACAACTTTGAGGAGACCTCACAGACACCCCAGTGCTTACTGGGAGGGTATGAAGAGGGGGAGATGGGCTTTTTAGAGCTGTGTGTGGCAAGGCAAGAACTAAAATGAGAGGGGTTCAGGTTGGGTACTGGAACCTTTCCCTGTGACGACAGGACAGGTTGCCCAGGTTCAGCAGGCTCCAATCCTCAAGTCAAAGGGGCTTCAAGCCCCATCTGGGCAAATCCCAAGCAACCTGGTCCAACCTCATAGCTGGCCCTTCTTGGAGCATGGGTGCTCGAGGGACATCCTGATGTACCTTCCAGCTTGAATGATCCTAAAAACATGTGATATTTCAGTAAAATATAATTTTCCAGAGAAAGTATTCTGATCACATTTATTACTTAACCTTCCAGGTTTTCATAAAAGAAAGCTTGTCTGATATCTGGCTCCCACAAACTGACAGGCTATTCTGCTAATGAATTATGATAATTTCTTAATTAAAATACCAAGAGGACAGACTCAGAGGATATGCTGACATATGAAATATTCAGTAAATTATAACTTGATCACTTAAGTAAAAATCACAAGCAGAAGAAACTAAAATTACCAAGGTTGAATCCATGCTGAAGTTAATTTTATTCAAAGTAAGCTACCGATTTGATACTTATATGGATAAGAGAGTGGAAAGATTTATGGGAAATAGGAGGTTAAAAAGAAAACAATTGTTAGCAACTGTAGGATGTCTAGGAGGCAACTATTCACCTCCCAGTTCAGTTTCTCCACACACTGTTTACAATGTTCAGAAATTACACTGTTCCTCCGGAAGACCATTTGCTCTCATCAAGTACACACCGTGTATAAAAACTGCTTTCCTCTTTATTATCCATACACCCAGCACTGTTTCAGCCACTGCTGAAGAAAACTAGTCTTCACATCTTTCTCAAATTTTTACTTTTCCCCAGGTTGCTAATCTTGCTTCATTTTCCTTCATTTTGACACTACGGAAAATAATGGAGCATTTCATCATTTTCAGGCTGTGGAACTTCAACAACCAGGGAGAAAATGTCTTTATTTGCTGAAACATTTCTCCACAAGTTGCTATACAGTAGCACAGACTTATGGCACCTTGTCTCTGAAAATGCTTCATCACACAATTTTATCTAGAGGTTTCTGTATGTCCTGTGCAACATAATTGCCTTCATCAGAGCACTTCCATTAAACAAACTTGAGTCATAGTCATTTTTCAACAAAAAGAGATAAAACATTTCATGATAGAATAATTCAAAGGAAGATTCCCCAATACGAATAGAGTTTATTTTCAAATCACTAGAGAATCAATTTTGCTGCCACTTTAAGTATACTTTGAGATGTCAGAAGGAAATAAGAGCAGAGGTTGTTGTGTGGGAAAGTCATGGAAACAATTCAGCAGCTCCCATCAAACCTGTAGTCATACAGTAAGGCTTTCTACACTTGATCTCACAGGGTGGAGATGCCCTAAGTTTCTTAATTGGAAAATATTGGAGGACTCTCAAACCTCAAGGTGAAACTAAATGATAATGAATTTGACCTAACAAAAGTGTAGCTTACCTGGATCCAAAAAATCCCATCAGACAACTTGTCTTGTTATCACATTAAAACTCAGATGGTAAAGAAGCAAAGGAGAATCAAATCTCTTTTTATGTCAGGGGACAGAAGTTTGTTTTCTAATAGGCAGAATTTATCTCTAGGAATATCAGTAAGAGATTGAGAAATGATCACTGGATACAGGTTATTTCATTTTTGTTTTAAAAATGAAACCCTAGATGAAGGAGTCAAAAAGGAAGGTAGTCAAGAGGTTTCTCAAGACCAAAGAAGTTCTAAGAGCCTGGCACTGGCACTGTGAACAGAGATGTTGCAGCTGACTCAGGGAATTAATTTTACTTGAAACTCATCACTGTACACCTTGGAAACAAGCATAGGATAAAGACATTTTAGAGGTTTGAATTCCTGAATAGAGCCAAGAAAAAGTAAATAAATACATATGTAGCAGCTTGGGAAAACTTGTCTGATTTTGCCTGGTTTACATATTGCATAATCTCGTCAAGCTATTAAGCAGCAAGATAGCTTCTAGATCATACATTGTTTCCCTCCACTGCTTCAATGACAAATAAAGGAAGGTAAATCACCTTGCTTACCATATGCCTGAGGCAAAGCTTAATCTAAAATATTTCAAACTTAACAAAACCTGAGTGAGCAGAGAAAAAAAGCAGAATTTAACCTCAGTGGGAAAACAAGGTCTAAGGACTGTAATTAGCTTTCTACACTTAAACAGGATTTGTAGTGTAACAGAGCTCCCCACATGCAGAGAATTAAATGCAAACATACACCTTTGTCAGCTCAAGGCCTGCAACAGTGTTTTCCTGAATTCCTGAATTATGTTTTTTCCTAACTCTGCTCCTCAGAAGCCAGCGAGAAAACACTGAAAAGCAGTTAAAAAAATTCCTATCTTCAACTACTCTTTAGACAGCTAATGTGTATATGAAAAGATGCTTACAGGAAAGTTAATTGGAGTTGTACAATTAGTAAATTGATTTTCCATTCATAGACTACATGCAAAAAGTCAATTTTCTGCAGTGACATTGAACCAAATTAGTTCTCAGATTTTATCTGAGCATTTAAACATATACTTTTAAGCACTGTCACATTTTCTTCTTCTCTATGCTATATTGAAATTCTGTGATTGTGAAAATTGGACTACTTCAGTTTCTTCATTGGAAAAAGTTAAAAATTTTTGGTCTAAAAGTCTAACTTTGATTTGTTGGGGAGTTTTTAACTGAAAATTTCTAGGAAAAAAAAACATTAAAAATCAAAACAAGGCTGTGTGATACTTAATATGCCTTTTTATTGTTTTAAAAGCAAACACTAAGTCTGTATACAATCACATTAAAGGGCAAGGGGGGGGGAAGGTATTGCAAAGGTAAAATCCGAGTGGTAGAAAGAAGCATAATTAAGTTTGCTTGAGATTAAATCATAAAGATTTTGAAAGTATACAAAAAAAGATCAATGTTACGTTGTTCCTTTTTTTTGTTGTTTTTTAAAGTCACAGTAAAATTATTTGGAGTTCACACATTAGTTTGGGTGTTGTTATTTTATGTAAAACTATTAATTTTCTCACCATTAAAGAAAAATATTTGTACTGGTGTAATGTATGCATATTTTTCTTGAGAATTTTGTCATAGCCATTTATTATACAAACCCTGTTTGTATACAAAATCTGTTGAAGGACTCAACAGATATTCAGGAAGGATATAACTGTAAACACAGAGAGAAGCAAAAACTCACAAGGCAATCAAGAAGAACTCTGTCCAAGTACATGTTAAGAATGTATTTTATTATAATTTATGACACTAGAAATACACTTCAGGTTCAGACTCAACAGTTTTGCAGAACTATGACATCACTGTTATTTTTCAAGATCACCCTACATTTCTGCATGAACTTTACACTATTTTTCTTCTTTTTGTGATTTTAGTCAGGTCTCCATTCTTGAAGACAGTGATATTATTGCTGAAAGAAAGATATATAGACATTAAAATCTAGACAGGCATGAGTGTTTAACTCACCCAAGTTTCTACTGAAACTTCCTCAAACGAAGATGGAATTTCCAGTTCTACAAATTTCAATCAAGGTAAAGAAAACATCCCATTAAAAGCCACCAATAGTTTTCTAGAATTTAGAAGAAAAAAAAATTGAACTAAGAAAAATTAAAGTGATTAAGATAATTCCATTTCACAAGTATGTAGGCCATATCAGGCAAAGGTTGTTTCATTTTTTCCATCTCTAAGTTATTATTACAAAGAAGCAAACATATCTTACACCTTAACCTTTAAGGTTTAATAAAGCCAGAAACCTCATTTAAGCCAGTAGAATACTTTTATAGAAAATAAAGGAATATTATTGACAGAAAAAAACAGTTTTGAAGCAATTGTTTGTTTTGTCTTTAGCATTTTTTTTAGAGACTGATGATCCTCTAAGAGCCATTAGTATGCAACAAGTATTGATGTCTTCATACGATCTTTCAAAAATACATTCTTTTTTGGGATAGCTTTTCTTCCCCTGTTAAAGAGCAGTTCCATTAACTTAAAATGGATTACTCATTTTATGAAAATCATGTGTGCTTAGCCATAAATTTATGATTTTTTTTTTTTTTTTTGCTATGAAACATAAGTAATTGCAAGCCTGTAGAATGTTGGGGGGAAACAGAGGCACAGTGAATAAATGTGTACTTTCCTGTGGTTCAAACATTATTGCACATTTCCTCTCTAACATCCTTTTTTACACTTAGGTGAATTAGGTCAGGTGAATCTATTTTCCCAAATAAAAAAAAACATTACAACTTCCCTGAATATAACAGTCACTGCAATGTTTCCTTGCAATATTGTTTTTCTTCCTAGTGTAGCACACTATCTCCTGAGATAACATTCACAGCAGTAAGACTATTGTTGTGCAAACAAAAATGAACCCATACTGGAATATAAAAAGTTCAGAAGGAAATTCAGTAAGATTTATTGAACTGACCTGTTACTTTGAAACTCTACTTCTACCTCTCCATCACACCTCTGTGCATTCCACTGTGTAAAGTTTTGGATCTTTATTTTTTGTACTTTCCTTGGAATACATGAAACAGATCTGCAGCACCATTTCCCAGCTTTTATGTAAATCCACTGATTTCAAATGAGTGCTGGATGCAGTACTCCAGGTGAGGTCTCACAAGAATAGAGGGACAGAACCTGCTGGCCACACTGCTTTTGACGTAGACCACATTTCAGTTGACTTCCTGGGCTGCAAACACACATTGGCAGCTCATACTCCATTTTTCATCCACCAAGTCTTCTGCAGGGTTACTCTCAAACCATTTATTAGTGCTGTCTGTACTGACACTGGTTTAGCCCTTGCACTTGGCCTTGTTGAGCTTCATGAGGTTCACATGGCCTCACACCTCAAGCCTGTCAAGGTCCCTCTGGTTGCAATCCATCCCTCAAGCAGATGAGCTGCACCACTGAAGTTGGTATAACCCACAAACTTGTTGAGGGCAAGCTCAATCCCACTGCCTGTGTCATTAATAAAGGTATGGAACAGTTCAGGTTCATGGACCCCTAAGAGACACTTGTACTGATCTCCATTTGGACCTTGAACCACTGACCACAATTTGTTGGATGTGGCCACCCACACAATAACTTATCCATGTAATAATCTGTCCATATCTTCCCCATTCAGTGACAAGCCTATTACGCTGGACCATGCCAATCGCCTTATACAAGTCAAGGTTCACTTGACTTGAATTCACAGCTAAGAATAAGATTTCTGCCACTAAATCAAAAAAAAAAACCCAATGGTTTTGCTCAAAACTGAGGAGATAAGGTCACTTTGCACATATTTTATGTCAGTGTTTTCATTCCACTAAATAATGCAGTAGTGAGTTAAGAATGACAAATAAAACATGAAGCAAACATTTATTCTGAATGAAGGCTCTCTCTCTTTGGCTGAGAGCATGCTCAGTCAGCCATAAATCCCAAATGCATCTGGAATAGGCAAAGAACACTTACTAGACCACACAGCTGAAGTAAAGGAAGTGCTGGCTTTAAGCTGGGATGACAAGACCCACATAAAGATATTTGGAGACACTGTTCTAGGACACTGTAGATGGCTTAATCTCCTTTAAAAATAATTCACATCAAATTTTCTACCCCTCAGAGACTTCAATCAGGTCCCACACGTGGGAGAGACAGAAAAAGAACAACTCAGTTAAAAACATCACCCAAACTTTTAGCTATCAATCAAACATAGGCTCAATCAAGAAGTTTAGCATTTTTTTCCATAATTCTAAGCACTGGTTGAGTAAATAGAGATAATTTATGGTTTAGCAACAGATATGAAAGAACACTGATCCTAGACTTTACTGATGTTTCATATTTCTGACACATCTGAGCACATCTGTTGCTGTTGATTAGATTTCACTAAGTCTTTCAAAAGCTCACATCTTTGCTCTGGTTGTTTTGCTACACACTCCTCCCCTTTTTTCATCTCTGCTTTATTTCCTCCACAGTACCAGTGTGTTATGCTATGCTCTCCTATCTATTGCCTTTTTGCATTTCTCATCAGTGGCATACACAAACTACTGTTGCACACTGCTAGCTCCTTCATGCTTGGAGCCTTAGAAGTGATGCTCTGCCTTCTAGCAGAACTACAACCTGGAAAATGTTATCTGTGTTCTCTGTGAACCATCCTGTCATACGACGCAAATGAGATTGACTATGTCTAATAGCACCATTATGGTTGTTCAGACTCTAGTAAGCAGCTTTGGAGTAAATTTCTGCCTTGTGATATTTTTGAACATGAGGCCTTATCACTAGGCTAGAGGTATGAACATAAGAGTTTAACTTTGATACTGAAAGATCCTCCTGAATCTTACTTCTTTCTTACCTTTTCCTTCCAACAGATCAACATGCAAAATTTCTCTCTCTCTTTCTGCATATATATATATTTACACATATATTGCTTATACAATTAATTACCTCCATAATACATATGCCTTCCAAACAGATTCATTATCATTTAGCCTGTCACTGCTAATTTTTTTCTACTATTTGATATTTATTGTGCTTTAAACACGGATGTTTTCCTGATGGCATACCTTAGGAGAGGTGGAAAGAAGAACATGAAAAAAGAGCAGCTAAATGAAAACTTTGAATTACTGAAAGAATAGGAAATTGTATTTTTTAAAATCATGATGATTTTAGGAAAAAAAACCAAAACAACTCATAGAAGCCATAATTAAAAGAAAACTTTTATTGTGCTTTTTGAAATAACATTACATTATCAGAATAAAATATGCAAATTTACATGTATTGTAATCACGGGTTCCATACTATTTCCTTTTTTTAAAAAAGGAGTCAGTCATGAGACAGTTGCATCAGTCCTTACAGGATTGGCCAACAAAGATTACTCCCCTTGGAACATGCAAGATGCTCTAATATAAAAATTGCCTTTGTTATCAACTTTTTCCAAACTAGCTTAAACCACTGACCCCCAAAATTCATAGGTAAAAACATGAAGTTAACTTGAAAGATAATTCACTGGGTTTGACTGTTTCTTCACTGACCTGAGATACTCCTCTGAAAGCTTCCTTCTCACCGATATTCTTTCAGTATTTCCTTGCAGAGATAAATTTTGAAAAGAAGATGTGATTTATAAACTGGAAGAAAAACACATACTTGCTCCAGGGTCCAGAATTGGCTTTTGTTCTTCTCTGCAAGTTGAATTTTTATGTCCTTTTCTCAACAGTTCAAGTCCATTATGGCAGGCAGGGCATGTTCTCCTTTGTGTACATCCTCTAAGTATCTATGCATAATACCTGCTTGTCTCAAAAAATTGGAAGTAACACACACCTCTGCTTGAGATAAACTGAGTGGATGCTGACGAGGGAAAATAACTTGAAAAACAGAAGCTTCTGCTTCAAGGCTGTCTCTCTTTTACTGAACTTTACAAAGAACAGTTGTCGCCTCATGTTTTTTCTTTCGAACTGCTCAAGCAGCCTTAATGTCCAGCGACTCTCTAGTGACAGCATGCGACTGTGGCTTACAGGAGAATGTTTGCTGACAGATACAGAATCGGCAGATGAAGAGTCCTGTAAATTAAAACAAATAACAATTTTTTTAGACAATAAAATCCCATAGCTTCACTTTTTTGTTTTTTTGTTTTTTTTTTTAATTTCTATTTAGTATTTACAAAGTTGTATAAAAGATGCAGCTTGCTGGATACAGACAGAACTTACTTCTGGAGCCAGGAGAAGTCTTCACCAGTAAGGAGCAGGATCGTGCGCTCTGCCTGACTACTTCAGAGAACACAGAAGGGCAAAATGCATCTCCAAAGCAGATGCTGAAGATGGACTTAAAGCTGATGACTAATAACTACCTTTTAAAGAGTTTCAAGTAGCACTGGAGATTTGTGGTAAAGGCTCATTACTCTATTCTTCCAGAAAATATAAAACCAAAATGATCGACTTGTAGCCTACCACTTGGGATAGACTTTAAGCATATACTCTGAATTTATATATTTTAATCATATTTAGCATTTATAATGCATATAGCAGATAGTCACAGAAATGATTTCTTCTTGATGCTTTCTTGCATAAAATACAATGTTCATCTCTCCCTTTCTGTCTTGTAGAGAGAGTGAATGAGAATCTTTGGCCTCATACCTGAACAGTAACTCCAATAGTATTTTTAAGATAGCAAAGTAACATCACCCATTAAAAATAGATGATAGCACTAGTATCAACAGCAAAATCATACTGCTGGATGGGTTGTCATGGAAATAGTACTTGTTTCCTTTGCCCCAGGCAAAGTTTTTAAGATAGGCTCAGTTTTCAAGATATAACAGTTATTTCTTGTTCAAAAGGCCCTCAGGTCTTCTAGGAACAAAATTATATACTACTTCTTTTAATGAAACAGTCTGTTACAAGTTCCCCTTAACATCTCTTTAGATAGCAATGTTTCCTGAACATTCCCCAAGTCCTTTTATACTAGTCAAGTTATTGATGCCAAACAAACTTGCTATCATTGAAGGTCCCTATCCAAGTACTTCAAATTAAGGCAGGTTATGTGTGATTTGTGTAGGCAACTTTTGATTGCTTACTGTAGCCTTTCAAGAAACTCAGGACCTACAAAGGCAGCTAAGTTCAAGGCAGCAATGACTCACTGCTTAAGACAGCACACAAATTCTGTTTTGCTAACATGAATAGAAGTGGGCATAATATCAAATATACAACTTTATCAGCGATGCATGTTATCACTTGCAACAGTAAAATGTAGCTGAGGCAAGTAGGAATGTTAACATGTTCTCCTGTGCAAAGTCCTTACACCACTGCTTCATGTTCTGAATTAACTGGTTAAGTTCAGTAAAAACACTACTTTTTGATCTTCATTAGCATGTGCTGAATTCTTACTTTAAGCTCAGTAGAAGAATGTTGAAGTAAGAATATTGGTAGAGAAGGAGGGATTTTGTGCATGAATCTTGAAAAAACAAATCAGAACATTGTGTTCTGTTCTCTTTCTCCCTCCATCTTACTTTTTAATATAATTTTGGTGGCATACATTCATGATAAAGCAATATTATCTCAGTAATCTATGAGTAACTTATAGCAATGAATTCTAGTAACACGGCTTGAAATCAGCCTCCTAAGAAATCAAAGCAAGCACTTACTCTAATGGTCACACAAGCAAGACATTAGCTAAAAATAAGGATGAAAAGAAGGCTTATGTTTTCCTAGACTATAAAAGTAGGTGGTTAAGATAAAATATGCTGTGATATAGTTATAAAAAGACTAATAATAACACTTTTTTTTAAGATTCTGACATGTAAGGTTTAATTATCCTATATAAAAATTCAGAGGTACTTTAGCTAAAATGTGTATGAAAATACACTTCTAAATTGAGTCACTTATCAGTACTTAGGGACAGCACATCACAGACCCCATAATTTTTGGATTTGTCTACCTGAATCATTCACATGAAAAGTATCTGGTTTCTTTTAAATATTACCATACAAAGCAATTGGAAAATGTTCATTTCACCAAGGACTTTCACATCTGTTATACACTTTATTAAAACTGTATGACCTGCCTGTAAATAAAATATTCTCCTTCAAGTTAGCCTAAATGTTAAAAGTCAAGATTGCAACTTAGTAGAGCAATACTATATTGAGTTCTGGGCCATCCAAGTTCAAGAAGGCTATCCAAAAATCAGAGTTCAGGGAAGGGTTAGCAAGATAGTAAAAAGGCCTAGGAAGAGAACTGAGAGCTCGTTTATTGTGACAGAGAGTTCAGGACATAGTTCCAACAGCCTACGTGAGCAGCAGTTACATAAATGAGACACTTGTCACAAGTAATACCAAGTGGTATTAGAAAGCACAGCACAGTCACCTAAACTTTCAAACCAGGCTTTAGGAAGATCTTTTTACTAGTACAGTAGTGTACAACTGGAACAAGCCAGCAAGAGACATTGTGAAATCTCAATCTTTCCATGACTGAGGTGGAGAAAAGACACAAGGAGGTGGTGCAGTGTTTGAAAGTGCTGCTTTGACAGCACAGGGAGACTAAAGGACTCCAGGGTTCTCCCCATCAGCCAGAACTTGTATGGTTCTATGAGGTAAGCTCATTCAATTTGTTTATTACTAGACCTCCATTGCATATGTCTAAAGTCATAAAAAGCATGAAATAAGTGTCTGGTGGTTTATGTGGGTTTTTTAATGTCCAAATTCAGAAAACAGCACAAACTACAAAGGCCAAGGAAAAATGTGAAAACCCTTACAGATCCACAAACATGAAACAATAGGAATATGGGCATGTCTTCCTAACTCCATTTAATATATTGAAGTGTCAATCCTTTAAATTTGTTAACTATTCAGCAAAAGAAACTGCAGATGCTTACTGTAGGGGGTTGATGGCAGACTGCATTCAAAAGGAAAAAAAGTCTTGTGTATTTGAAACATAAATTGATATAAATATTCTGATTTAATTATGATAAATATAATCTCATCAACCTTGAGAAGAGTTTTTATTATTTATTATTTAACTAGTATTATCTAAGAAAGTAATTGTATTGTTGAAAGTTTCTCCCTGTTAAATAACTTGAAGCTATTAAAACAAGAAGCCTATGTCCCTTGCCGGATAAATGTCCTCTTAAAATAGACAGATGTTTGAAAAAGGTATTCATGCAATATATAACTTTCTTCTGCTTCCATATTGCAACGATTTTTCTTCTTTTTCCTCTTTGACTGCTTAAATTAAATAGGGCCTTAGCTATATGTTTTGAATTATTAATTTGAATGATAAACATTAATTTCATGGTCTGAAAACTCATCTCTTTGCTTTTCAAGAAAAAAACTTGGACTTTAGCCTGATTTTTTCAACTGATAAAAAGGGTGTATTTCTGTAAAAATTGGTAAGAAAATTAATTGAAGAAAAATGTTCTTGCAACTTTGGCACAATATGAATACTATTTCAGTCATGTATACTTAATTTACATGTGTTTCTGTGCGCTTTGAATTTGTGCAATATTTCACTGCATTCAATTTTCAGTTAAAGGGTTATAAAGTGAGCAAACTTATCATTGATTATTTGTGCCACAAGGCATAAACCTGGTTTGAACTACAAATTATCAATGTGAAACATTGGTGAATATGAAACATTTTGTTTTATTTATTAATCAAGAAGTTTGGTAATTTTGCCATTGTAGCAATTAAACTTTTTTTTTCATTTAGAAATTGATTTTGAATCTATAAGTGTAGGAGTTTGTTGTAATCCTGTCTGTACAATATAAAGAGCACCAGGGAGCACAAAAATGGAGTTGTGACAGTTAAAAGGAAGAAAGTATTAGGTATTATTCTGACACTCAAGGAAAGAAGAAAGGAATTCCTCGAAAAGGATGAAAAAAATAAAAGTTGTTTTATCAAGCACCTTGAAAAGATACCTGTAGCTGAACCAAATCATTAAAAAACAACCGTACCTTATCAACCAACTGAAGAATCACAGAACCACAAAATGGTTGAGGTTGAAAGGGAGCTTTGGAGGTCATGTGGTCCAACCCCCCTGCTCAGGACCAGAGCAAGTTGCCCAGAATCATGTTCAGCTGGCTTTTGAATATCTCCAAGGATAGAGACTGCATAACCTCTCTGGGCTGCCTGTGCAAATCACACCTACAGTGAAAAAATGTTTTCTGATGTTCAGAGAGAATCTCCTGTGTTTCAATTTGTGCCCAGTGCCTCTGGTCCTGCCACGGGGCACCACTGAAAAGAACCTGGCTCTGTCCTCTTTGCAGCTTCCTTTCAAGTATTTATATTTAGTAATAACATTCCCCTGAGCCTTCTCTTCCCAGGCTGAACATTTCCAGTTGTCTCAGCCTTTCCTCATGGGAGAGGTGCTCCAGTCCCTAATCACCTTAGTGACTCTGTACTGGAGTCTCTCCATTTATCTTTCTTGTAGTGGGTGCCCAGAACTGGACACAACACTGCAGGTGTGGCCTCACCACAGCTGAGCAGAGGGGAAAGATCACTCCCCTTGACTTGCTGGCAATTCTCTGTCTAAAGCAGCCTAGGACACCATTAACCTTCTTCGCAGCAAGAGTATTTTGCCAGCTCACGTTCAGCTTGGTGTCCCAGAGGACCCTTATGTCCTTTTCTGAAAAACTGAAGACTTTAAGTCAAAGGACAATATAAAGTTTATTTACTGTTTCACACTCTTTCTTTTATTTTTCAGCAAATTGTGAAGAACTTGAGCTTGTCATGTATCATCATGCAGATAGGCCAGCATTTTAGGGGACTGTGTGTGATCTATATGAAGTTGTGCACTTGGTAGCTTTTATAGCACTATTATTCTTTAAAGCTCCAACATAATTTTTCAGTTAAGGTTGCTCTCTCCCCTAATATGACAGCCAATATCCATCTCATTTTTCCTATCGATTAAAGGGCAGATGATAACTAATTTTTTATTTCATTGGTTACTTACAAAATTTATTTCTTTCAGCTACTTCAGCATAACAAAGGAGTCTATTGACACTTCATGTTTCCTAAGATATAGAGAGACCCTAAAAATAGAGCATACACTTTATTTCCTACAATTTCTACAGAAAGAGAAGAAGTAATATGAAGAATCAAAATGTGAGAAAAGAGGTGGATTTGAATGCTCATCCCAATCTGATACTCTTTCTTGTTCTTTTATTCTGAAAGAAGCTTAACTCGTTGTGCATCATCTTTGGTTTTCCTGCTGTGCATCTTGCTCATTCCTTCGCATTTCTTTTCTTAGGTTTGCTTATTTTATATTTTCTTTTGCAGGTTGGAAACTCATCTCTCAATCGCATCTTCCTGCAGACCTCCCCCAGTGTACTTCCTTTCAAGTCCCCAGAGCCCACAATTCATTTTAGCCCACAACAAAACAAGAACGAAATGTTATTGGTCTGTTTTTTACAGCCAATTTGCTATAATCACTTTTCTTTGTATTATGTAACAGAAAGTACAGTACATCATCTTCAAGAACAGTGAGGTTTCATCTCAACTATTTTTAACAAATTTATGTTTGTGCTTGCTTTCCAACTTGTTTTCTGCAACTCCCCTGTTATTTTTCTCACACATCACAATGCCTGGCTTGATAATAAACATTGAATTTTTGACCCTTGTGGTCAACATCAATTGAGGTAATGAATTGTTGAATCTGGATAGGTAGGGTATTTTACATTTGCTGGAGATTTAAAAATATATGTAAGTTGATGTACAGCATGCAGTATATAAAGTACAGAAGTTACTTTAAGTTTGCATATTGCTAAAATTTTATTCTTTTCAGCTGTCTTGATAATGTCGATATTTTTACATTTGTAAAAAATTTTGATTAAATACTGGGTAAATGGAAAGAAAAAAATATATATGTACTGCCTCTCTATTTGAGTAATATTGATAAATGTAAACATAGTCCTGAAGTGGAAAAAAGTTTCATAATTTAGAAAACTATATGTGAAAGCTTTTTGAGAGAAGCAAGCTTCTAACAGTGGCCTGCTTTCTTGGAGAAATAGGGGTTTTTCTTCCTTTAAGGAAATTTTATCTCTTTCCCCTACATTTTCATTTCAATGGGATTATTGAGTGAATTTTTCCCTCCTCTCATCTTTCTTTCTTGTAAAGTTTTAGTCATCAATTGTCACCTATTAAAAAACTTAACTATTTTCTGATTTTAAGCCTCAATTGCTTTATTCTTTGCAACATTTTCATCAATGTCAACTCTTGTTTTCAACTGATAAGTCTACAAGGAAGCTAATGGAATCACAGAAAACCCACCTCAGAAGTTTATTTTAGGAAGAAAAATTTTGTAAATCTCTAAGGGTGTTGTTTGTTTGTTTTTTTTTCTGGAAAGGCAAGTCATACAGCTTCTCTCCTTTATAGCATTCTGATGAACTAAAGAAATACTGACTTTTATAATACAGGATTTAGGAAAGGGCAGGGAGTTTTTCTTTATGAGGTTGCTAGGATCACATTTTATTACTGGATGTAAAAGTTGAATAATGCTTGAATTACAGTGAGCACATGCAGCTGGGAAATTAGAAACTGCCTCTATAAAGCTGAAAAACATAAATGACAGGCACCAATTAGACTGTGCCTGGTTTCAATTTTTCTCAAATGTGATGATATTTGAAGAAATGAAGCATTTTCTTATTACTCCAGTATTTTTACTGCTTCTATTTCTGATTCTTCCAGCCTTCCTCATGCCTAGAATGTCAACCAACAATGGGTAAAACTGGAGATGGGGGATTCTAAAAGTGTATTTTCTTTGTTAAGCAAAATTGGTAGATGACTTACTAAGCTCACTCAGAAGAAGTCTGAACAAAACATAAGTTCCCACTGAAGATGGAACACTGCGTTGATTGGAACAGTAAGTTTATCCAACACACATTACTGAAAGCACCCTTTGGTGCTTGAGAAACCACAAGTGAAAAGCATGCAGAATTTTTTGCTATGGTAACTAGTGCTTACCATTGCAAAAGTGAAAGAAAATAAACAAGTACAATAATTTAAAACTACAGATGTGACGCAGGGTTAAGAAAATTGAAAATAATTTAACATTCCGTTCTTATACCTGACAGCCACATATTATTCCAGTCACAGGTACCATGAAACATGACTATTACCCTTAATTCTACTCCATTTGTGAGTGTCAGTTGTCCAGTATCCCATTTTGCAAGCTTCGTCCTTTGCAATTTAGCATATTCAGATCACTATATTAAACTTCCAAGGATAAAATGAATTTGGAACATGGGGGGAAAGATGGTTGAAAGAGATGAGTTTGATAAGTTTGGTAAACAAAGTGTAGAAAATTTGAGTTTCTCTAAGGAGGAAATTATAGTTGAGTTACCAGAAGATGTTAGCAATGGGTGGAAAACAGGTATGATTGTCATTTGGAGTGATGTATATTTCACTGAACCTGAGTTACCTGCAAAGTAGTCCTGGACATTGAGAAGGCATCCATTACCCATTCTAAGTTTCTGCTCCTCTGAAATGACCATTTCAGGAGAGTCTAGCCCACTACACTGTAATTTTCTAAAGTTAGGCAATACAGGTTCCTGTCTTAGCTGTATAGTAATGAGAATAGTAATTCCCTGGTTTTCTTAGCTTTCTAGAAAATGCATTATGTATGCATCAACAGTAGCTTTTCTGTGTCAAGCACTGTTTGGTCTCAGTCTATTCTAGATTTTTTTTATTTGGAAAAATCATGTCAACTTGCACTTGAAGCTGTTTACATGCAGCTCCAGTAAAGTCATATTTTCCCCTTCTGGAGGCAAATAATACACTTTCAAAAAGTGCTAATTGCTGTAGAGTGTCATTGAAAATATGGCAGTCTATATTTATACTCAAATACCATGTTTACAGTTTGACTTTTTTAAAATTTATATTCTTAGAACTAAGTGTATCCTCCCTTTTCCCTCCTCCCCCACATACACTTGCCCAGAACTAATAAGAAATGAAGCAGCTTACTGAAATGCAATATGAACTTCAGCACACTTTATGTCCTATTCTTTCAGCTGGTACCAAGACAAGGCTAAATGTCTTTAGAGCATGTAGCTTTAATATACTATCATTTAGAAGAGGTTTACTGCAAATGCTATAGAAAGTGACTACTAAATTTACTAGATACTAAACGTCTCATAGTTTTCACCTATATGCTTGACTTGTGCATTGCTTTGGTCTAGAAATTTATGAGCAAAGGCTGTTGTGGTTCCAGAATGGGACTGGTATAATGCTGGTATATGTACATCCTCCACTGAGCCGAGTCCTGCCTTTAGAGATTAAATAGAGCATGCAGGAAAAACAAAGGTTTTATGTTATTGCTCTTGGCACTTGATATAATAAGATGCAATATGGCAAGACTGCAGTATTGGAGAGGGTTCATGAGTCAGAATGGACGTAGAAACAGCAAAAATAGAGCAATATTTCAATATGGTTATTCTTACATTATATATCATAAATGTCATTCTTACAATTACCTCAAAACAATGCTGTGTAACTAGTATGTATTTAGAGTTAAAACCAGTACCACCACTTATACCAGTTTGTTGCTGGTCTGCATGAGTGTTACCATAACTTAAATCTGCAACCTGCATAAACTGACTAAATTATGACACAGTATCGCCTCAGATGGAACATTCTCTAGTGATGTACTCATTACATATAATGTATATTTTGCCTCAGCCTCTTACAGGTATATAGACACTGGCTTCAAGGAACAGATTGACTATTTATTTATTGACCACAGAAACTGTTGAAAGAATGATGAAATGGGAAATGACATTGTCTTCCTACTAGGTGACCTCTTTGCCCTGGAATATCATGAGAAAGCCTGGGCTGAGTGGCCCTTCATAAAAAATACTATGACCCAAAGTGAGAGTTTGGAGAAACCCCTGACATCCTTTTTGAGTGATGGTCATAGCAGTTAAACTTGGAGACCAGCCTTCCATATTAAAAACACACAGTGCAATGCACATTTGTGGACTCTGTATCACCTCATTAGGAGCACAGCAGTTCAACGAGAAGTTGTCCATGCACTGAAAGGTATTTTCGATTGGGATACAAGTCAAATTTCATCAAAACCTGCCAGTCAGAAAAGCAACCACATGGTGTGAAAGACCAGTCTGGTTTGGATACTAGACTGTGTAATTACATACAATGTGCTAATGAATGCTGATTTGGGTCTAACCTACACATAACAACATGGGCAACAGACTGAGAAGAGCTGACTATAGGCATAGACGTGCATAATTCTACAGCTGGCCCTGCCAGACCCCTGCAAAGACTAAGACAATTGTTTGTAATGCTACCAAAATGCTCAAAAGTATGTATTAGGGGTTATTCTTAGCCAACAAGAACATGGCTCTCACCTCCCCATTACCCAAAGTAATTTGCAAGACTGTTTCTCCCACTCGAATGCACCTTTCAGCCAATCATCTTTCCCTCTCACAGGAATATCTGTGATATTCTCACAGGAATACCACAGACAGAAATAGACTCTTGTATATTATAATAGCATATTTAAAAGCTGTTTATGCAGTGCATATATAAATGGAGCAAAGATTACCATACTTATATCAAAGTGTTATTTTTGCTCCATTTATATATACACTGTTTTAAAGTTTATGGCCAATGTGTAAAAAAATGAAAGTAATTCTGCATGCTGCTGCCATCTTGTTGATTCAAATCTCCAAATTAGTTCAAAGAGACTTTGTGAAGTAACCAGATGACCCAATTCTTCACTTCTGCACTCACTGCATTCATGCACAGTTGCTTATTACGAAGTTTCTGTAACATCAGAATTCACCATGGACAAAGCAAAATACTACAAAATTTACAAAGCTACCATTGGTGTGATACTCTTAAACTATTCTACAATCTCATGAATAATGATGAAGGAAATGAAGGATAACATTCATGCTTTGCTAATATACTTAGATTTATTTTTCCCATTGGTTTGTAAGTTTAATTTATCAAATTTTTTTCTCATCATGACTAGCGTGATGATTAAGGTGCATAGAGAAAAGATACATATATGCCATCATTTTCTGAAGGAGGGAGTGGAAAGTAGAATAAAATATACTAATGGAGCATACCCAGACACAAGAAATTTTGAAAAACCTAATTTTCTCTTCAAGGAGAGATGTAAGAGAAAAGAGTGGAAATAAGTGACTGAAATAATGACAGCAATCAGGAAAGAAAAAAGTATGTTCAAAAAGAGACTCTTACCAAAAAAAAGAAGAAAAAAAAACAAATGGACATCGGAAGATAGGTGTTTCAAACCATTTGTGAAGATTCAGTCTTAGGAGGACTTCAGCCACTAACTTCTATAGAAAATAGTTCCTCTGTCCTCCATAAAAATCGATAGCCTACAATAATGGTAATGAGTTTACGATCACATTATGGATGGAAGTCAGTGAAGTGAGAAAAAGTGTTACAGCTCTCCTACCTTAAACTGACTCAACCAAGTCAACTGCTGTATTATTCCCTCACTGTTAAAAGTCAGATTCTGCACATAATGAACAGTGAACACATGAATTATCCATACAACTATATTTTTTTACATTTGAGTTGTTTTATTTTTATTCCTGGGCTGCTGCCCTTGATTCACAATTTCCAGTCACCAGTGTCCAGACTACATCAAAAGTGTAGCAATGACAAAGATAGCATGATCTAGGGCCCTAGGGAGTGGAATTGAGGTAAAAACATGACAGTAGCTTTTAGCGTTCCCATAACCTTTCTTTTTTAGCTCCGAATGAATATGAAAACAATAAATCACTTAATGTGATTGAGATTTCGCTTTTACTTTAGTTTATGTAAGATAAGACCATTATTTTTTTACTGACAAAGGTGTGCCTTTTGGGTTGCTGACCACGAACAGGAAGGAAAAATGTGTGAGGAATAATGCAAAGGCACTCATGAAATTAATGTCAGCATTTATTAAAATACCCATAAAAGTGCAAAAATATTCAACAACTCGTCCAGACAGGGCTCTCATCTGAAAACAGGAGATACTTTGACTCCAAAAAGTCCACTAACTTTTTCAGAAGGGTGTGCAAATGCTAGAATTATGCATAACCATACAAGACCACAGTATAAAATGCTCCTCAGTAAGTGTAGCATAAGAAAGTTCTGTGTAGTGTACAAATTTAATAACTAATTGGCTCTCAAAAAGGGTTTGAATTGATTTCACACTCTGCCTACAATAGTTTTATATTTGCATATATGCTTTTCTATCAATATCCCCCAAAGTGACTTCATTAAGAAACCCACTCTGGAAACATTTGTATAACATCTCATGCAGAAGAAAAAAAAAAAAATTAAAATCTATTCCTCATACAGGGGAGGGAAGAAAGTGAAATGTTTCTAAAAGTTAGTACCATGCAGAACAAACTTTTTCATACAGCAACAGAGTGTTCTCAAACTACTGAACTGTTTAACCAAAAACTCTGCAACACTACCTGCTTTTCCCAGATCTTAAATGTTGTTCTTAGCTATAAGTTTGATCCCAGCACAACAAGGACCAGGTAAATGGAATGTTAGACACATTCTCAGCTAATTGCTGTAAAATTACTTATGTTGCAGTAGCATGACATGGAAAATGAAAGAATAAAAGAAAATCACAGTCTGACCATATGAATGTACAGGTTCATTTCCTCCTGCATTGTTGGTACTGCAAAATCACTATGACCTACAGAGTACAGAAAGATTTTAAACAGATATTCTGATTGATACAGAAGAAACAAATAATACTAGAGTTAACATGACACTGGACTATCTCTTCTAAAGCTTTTAAAAAATGGAAAAGATGAAATGAATAAGAAGTAATTTCCAATTTCTTATTAGAAATGTTTTTTTCTCATTCCATTGCACTGGAAAATTTGGTAAATTAGGTATCTCTTCTCCCCAGATATTGCCATGTATTATTACACATGATAGCTTTCTCCCCTTGACAATTTAATGTAAGATGTTATTGAGCACAAGATTAATTAAATACCAATCTGATACCAAAATCACAGAACAATTCAATATTTTATCTCTGGCATAACTCAAGTCTTCTGAATTCATCCTATCCTGTAAAGAATCCCCTGCTTTCTTCATGGTTTTTTGTGACTTTTTTTCTTTTCATTTGTTTAATATTAGATTCCTTGGAGCCTTTCATTGAGACTCTTGAGGCAAAGCCCTGATCTCACACATTCACTTTCTGGGTAGGGGCTATTCCTGTCCATATTAATAATGGATGAAACAATATCAGTTTTGACTTCTATTTTACGTTTTAAAGTTCTATAACAATTACACTGCGGAAGTATCTTTAATCTTTACTGCTTTGGCCCAAACTACCCCTGGCATTGTGTTTTACAGTGAACATGTTCACTGAGCATGCACTGCTAAACAATACATTATAGCCATGCTTGGAAGGGCTTGAGATAAAGCCCTTCAGACTTCCCAGCACAGCATAGCCAATTAAATACACAGAAATTACAGTTTCCTTCGTTGCCTTATTTCCTGTATATATAGTATCAGAGATGGTACTCAAGGTAGTTTTTCTTCTATTTTTCATTCCCCCAAGCAAAGAAAGGAGACAGAGCAAGAAAGCTGAAGTGAGTAGAGAGGAAAGCAATGCTCATGGTTTTTGAGGGTGAAAGGAAATAATTTAATACACACAAAACAGTATGAAAGAAACATGGAAGGAGGATTTGAGGTCTGAACTACGAAGGTCCCCAGACACCCAACTGGTTTCATTGCAGTGCTGAGGATTTGTGACATGTATTGACTTCAGGTCTTCCAAGTCTTCCAGCCATTCTGTCATGTTTAGCAAGAGCACTCATGTGTGCAAGGTCTTTCAGAAACAGATCCAGGCAGTAAAAGGTGATATAGAAGAAATATGTCATGGAGTAGCACATCCTAGCAGGACCAATCTTGACTTAAGTCATATTTTCACTTTCTTCAGTATATGAGTTAAACTAATATTTATCTCTTTCTTAGCTGCACCTGATGTGTTTTCCCCAGCTTTCCACTCAATGCTTGAATACAGAAAACAGTGCAGCTCTAAGCCTGTATTATGACACTTGTTGTAATAACTGTTTATAAAAGAATAAACTACTTTTCTGGTTTTCCAGACCCATTTTTATTCACTTTCTACAATTTAAAAATGAAAATAACAATTTATCTGAAAACAGATGGATGTAAAGGTGTGTTGGATAGGAGTTGTCAATCCAGCTCAGCATCTCCTCAGTAAGCCATGTGTTACTGTAATACTTGCAAAGAATACCAGTAAAACCATAACACATCCATTTATAGTTTTCAAACATTTTATTTTGAAAAATTAGTTCTACATATGTCAGTTTTCATTCACAAAACTATACCTGTTTAAACATTGTAACATTCTATAAATACTGATATTTAATTATTTTACTGAATCATAGAAATGATAGAGGTACTTTTAGGCAAAGCCTTTAATATGAGAGAGAGAGAGCTAACAGTATGCTTATAGCTTTGGGGCTTTTTTCTTTCTAGAGAAACAAAAAAATAACCCTAAATTTAAATCAGCATTATAGATTTGAGACTCTGCACTTTGGGAAATCTATAGAAGTTATATTTCCCTGAATTGCGACTGAAAAAGAGCAGAAAAAAGTAGATGAAACCCCTAAATCATGGTCTTTCATTTTGACTTATTCTTTCAGTTTTGACCATTTCATTCAGTTTATCCTTTCTTCGTTTTCAAGAATATCTCACAGAACTTATGTGGCAATTATGAAAGACAGAAGACGTTCATAAAAGTTAGTTTGTACTAAAATAAATTTATTTGTTTTTTGCAACTGAAGCAGTTTCTTTTTTAAACAAAATCTACTGATTTTGGTCTATTAAAAAGAAACTATAGTTCAGCATTTATCATTTACAAGACTTATGTTTGTGCATTTCACATAATAACAAATTGGTTGCTTGTTTGCAATTTAAATTTGACCTCTTTAAGAAATTTGTATGCTTTTTTTCATAATAAAGTTTGAACAACATCACCAGGCACAATCTTTTCTCTGCTTAACAGTCTTTAAACAAAGCTGAGTTCCTGACATTTATGTGCCTAATGGTTTCACAACATTGCATTCTCTTTGAAGAAAATAAATTCGACTAGGCAGCATTTGGGTGCATCACAAGACCCGAAATCATTGCAGTCAGAAGGAAACACAACTGTGGCACAGCACAGACAAATTATATTTAATTTCACCTATTGTGTCAGATATGACTAAAAAATGAAAATCTACTATTCCTAAATAAAAAAAAAAGCCAAAACACAAAAACCCACAAAAAAACCCACAAAAAACCAAACCAAAACAAACAAACAAAACCCCAAAACCAAAACACCAAACACCAAACAAATAAACACAAAAAAAAACAAACCAAACAAAACAAAAACCAACAGGGGAGAGATGATTATATCAAAATATTCCAAAGGTTTCAAGTTCACATAGAAAACACTTTTTGTTATGGACAGAGTAGTCTAATTGGGCATTTCTGGCCAGCTTCAGTCAGTACACTAAAATTTTCAGGGCTTGCATCGAGAAGCTGTTTATGTTTGCCCATAAACTGCAGCCTGGAGAAAAAAGCCTTGAAAGACCATGTCCCAAACTTATATTCAATGTACAAGAACATAAAAACTTATTTTAAACATAGAAAAATAGAATGAGTCTCAAATTTGATCCAATATGTACCCTGAAAGCAGCTGTAAAATGAGCTTGAAATCCATTGTTATGATTAACTAGAGAGGTTTCTTAGCATGTACAAATCAAACATTTTCCCATTTCATGCCAACAGAGCATTCTATTCTATTCTGAAACTCAATTTCCACTAAATTATAAGAATTTTCTAAAACAAAATGGGGACATTATTATTCCTTTGTTGTGTATGTGGGTAAAATTATATGCTGCTATGTACACTTTTTTTTCAGAGAAATAAATTATAATAAATATAGCACTGTTCACACACTTTCTCACAAACATACAGATGGAAACATACACACAGATCACTGTGACAGAACAGGTCACCACAACTACTTACTAATAAAGATGTACGTATACACAAATAACTGTATATTCCTGGTGAGAGGATATTTAGACTATTCTTATCAGAGGATGGTTTTGGGCATAGAGAACATTAAATATCTGCTCAGGCTAGGAAATATGCATCACACAGATATATGTTACTTCACTTATATACTTATGATCTTGTCTGTATAAAAGCACATGCATGTACACATATGCAAGCACTTATACACACATTCATACAGAAAGACCTCAGGGTATTGATGAGACACTTTGCCACGATTAAGTATCTGTCCTGTCTTCAGTGGCCAAGGAAAAATATCTTTGTCACCAAGGGGTAATGTTTTTAAACTAAAAGAAGGTGGATTAAGACCAGATATAAAGAAGAATTTTTTAATGATGGACAGAGTGAACACTGGAACATGTTGTCCGGAAAGTTGGTGCTCTGCCCCTGGAAACATTCAAAGTCAGTTTGGACAGTGATCTGGGCAACCTGATCTAGTTGAAGATGTCCCTTCTCATTGTAGGGGAGTTGGCCTGGATGACCTTTAAAGGTCCCATCCAACCCAATCTGTTTTGATTCCATGATTCTATGATGACTTGTTGAGTATAGGCTAAATATTCTACTGCTGGTATATAACACCAATCAAGTTCACTCACTGCAATCCAGGAGGGTAGGAAAGAGATGATCCAGTCTTCAAAAGAAGGCACCTTTTAAATTCCTCTTGAAATTAAATGCAGTAGTGTTGAACAACAAAAATCATAATAGTAGGTTAATCAAACTGGCAAAGGTTAATCAAATGCCAAATAAATAGTAAGTGTAATAGAAAAATCAGTTCCTAAAAAAAAAAAAAAACAAAATCCTTAGAGTTAGCAGTATTTTATGTATCTCCTTTAGAGGTATCAAATGAAACCCCAAGTCAAATCTACTTTAAACATACCTTTATTGTGCAATAATTCATTCACAAAAGTTAGTCTTGATGCCTAATTGTACACATAGTATATAAAGTATGCGTACATATAAAGGTAGAAAAAGTTAGTTAGAACAAAAAGTTAGAACATAAAAACTATATAAAGTTAGAACAAAAAACTGTCCAAATTTGAATTATCTTAAGGTTTCACAGTTATGCTTTCTACTTTTAAATTATTAAAAATTCCTTGAAACCTTGTTTCTAAGCAAAAGTAAGTGAGGAAAGAACAGACTGAAGAGACATGATTTAGTGACACCATTCATTATTAAAGAGATAAATGAAATGTGAAGACAATATGAGAAAGCAAAGGCCCTTTCAGTAAGTCAAATGTTTTTTCTTTTAGTTTTGTTGTTGCTGTTTGTTGTTGTTTTGATTTGGTTTGGGTTGGGTTTTTTATAGGGATTAATGATTCAGACTTCTTTCTTACTTGCATAGGATTTTGTTTTATGGTTTAAAATCAGCACCTCACTGGCTGGCACAATCCCAATGCTTATATAAAAGGGATCAAGGAAGTATTTTATTCTGAATATAAGAGAAGCATCAATGTCAAAAAATCCTTGCTTTCTTTTCCTGACTGTTCTCCAGATGACTTTGCAATCCTGAATTATTTACATATTGACAAAGGCTGTGATATAATTCCAGAAATTTTACAAGAGGATCTCTCCAAAATTTTCCACCTCAGTCAACAAGACATATGATATTCCCTGAGCATAACCGCTTTCCTGCCAAAAAATAAAATATGTTTCTGCTCACTGCCAACCCACCTGACTTTACCTAAGTAAATTCCTTGCCAAGTCCATCAACCTTTCCACCCCAAACCCTAAATCCATTTATTCTTGCTCAATTTAATATGAATTCTCTTACCTGCCAATTCATGAAACATCAATTGATGGACCTAAAATACACTGAAGTGGTACACCCCGAGAGTGGGGCAGTGGGCATTAATTATATGAATGTTGATCTCCACATTTGAAGAATGTACTATAAATTCAGAGAATGAGATTTCATTTGGTCTGAATGGATTTCCCCTGTGACTGCCAGTGACCTGTGCAGAAGAAAAGCATTGGCGTAAAAGTGGCAATACCTTGGAAGTAGGAATAGTCCCCCACAGAATGCAGGGAAACACAGCCAGCAGCTAACAAACAGACACTTCGAACAACAGCCTCTACTAAATTCAAAGACCAGGTCTCCTCAAAAAGCACACTGTGAAAATTTCAAGTTGAAAAACCATCTTTAAACTTGTTTAGTATATTCCAAGCACCTCCAATGAAAGGAGCTTTACTTTGATTACTAGTGAAGCTAAGGCAAGCAATAAGTTTTTCCCTACAGCTCCTTCCCATCTACTAAGATTAAAATCTCTAAACAGACAAGAAATATTCAGAACCCCCTTTACTTTTTCTTTTCATGGTTGTTTAGCTCAAAGTTATGGGAACACTCAGAAGACTGATACTACTGCGTAGGAAGCGAGAGCAGCTCACCACAAATGGTGGAAAAATAAACTTAAGAGAGTAAGATCCTAGTACAGCCAGCTATTGCTATTTAAAAACTTGGTCACAGGCAGAGAACAAGTTGCAGGATCAACTGGATTACTTAGCCTGGCTTGTAACCTTACCTTCTAATTCTAAGTGTTGACATGGGATGGAAGGAAGGGCAGGAAGAGTGAAAAACAATAGCACAAGCAAAAAAAAAAAAAAAAAGGGACAAAAAACCTCTGAAAGGTGGAAGGTGTAGAAAAGAGGGAGAATTTTATAAGGGTCAAACCTAGATACATCCCACCTCACATAAATTTAAACATGTAGTTAAGGAGCCTTAGTTGACTAACAATGTCCCTATACAGCCAACGGAAGGTGGCAGATGCCTTCAAAGCAGGTGTATAATTGTAGCACAAGTGTGATGCTGTGAACCCTCATCCTGAAGAAAGTAATTTCTTTCCACTGACTGCACCTAGAAGTTCAGGGCACCTGCGCCACCTGAAGTGAATAACATAAACAACTTCTCCGCACAAATAACTCTTTGAGATTGGACAGTTCCTCCTGCTCAAAGAACTCAATAAGAAAAAAAGAGAAAACTCGATAAGCAAAGATGAGATTTTATTTCAGGAAGTTTCATAACAGTATGAATTCATCAATGACTTCACATCATAGCTCTCTATTTGGTTCACATGAAAAAATACAAAATAATAGTTTAAAATTTAAATAAAGCCATCTATCCTATCTTCAACTCACAGAGGCAATTTTTAGAGGGCTTTTTCCAAATTTAGAATTGTTTGTTTTCTAGAAGGTAACATTTCATTACAATTAGCTTCTTATGATGCTAATTTGTCATAAAGAATGTTCTATAGCATTTTTCAGCTATGGTAATCCCAACAGACAGGTACATACTGCACAACAGATTATGAGCTAAAATTTATCTGAATATATATGTACATGTCCAGTCCATACACATTTTGTATGACTCATTATTCATAATAATCCTGCATACAATACAGGTAATCGTATCTATATTTTCTTTTCATGTCCTCTGTGGATGTGAACACTTTTGCTGATGTTCTGAACCCTGAATTAATCTTTTCTCATAGTAATGACAGATGAAATGACCTATTTTTACAACATGATTATTACTTTTTTGACAAAATTCATTTTTATTACTTTCTAAGCTCCCCCAGTATCATGTGTTCTCCTCATTTCTTAATGTTTCAGTATTCCATTTCCTGTATAGAACAGCTATAAGTGGATTAAAAGGCAAGCATTAAGGGTGCAGTACATACTGCATAATCAGATGAGAAAATGTTAGCAAAAACAGGGTCGATGTTCCTAGGTGCATTTTTACTCTGTCCTTGAGAAATTTTGTTCCTTAGAAAAAGCTGCACTTTTCACAAGATTTTCTTCATTAAGTCTGAAGGAAAATAATACACAAACAGATCATTTTCAAGGAAAGATGATTTTCAGTTTTCCTCTACATACTTTTTGTTATAATTCAGAAAGTACCATAATGAATTAGTATCTTTGATCCTGTCTTTCAATCTCGGTCAAAATCAAATATGAGTCATTCAGATTTTCACATTTTAAAAATACAGCATAAGTATGGAATAATCTATTCTTCTACATTAACTTCTCTCAGATAACTAATCAAGGAAGAATTGAAGCAGAAATTTGATAATGTTTTCAAAATATGTAACAAAATAACTTATCTAAATATTTCCAAATATATTTTAAAATTTTTATTGTGTATGTTCACACATTTTTCTCTATACAAGTTGCAAAATATTTTTAATGGAATACCATGTATTGTATTAAATTTGAGGAGATATGATGTGATCTTAAAAACTATACCTTACAATATATTGCCAACCTGAAAATATGTTAAGATTTAGTAAAGTTAAAAGTGATGCCCCATAGAACCAGGAAAGGTATCATGAAATATACTCTCCTGTACATGTGTATTATGGCTGTGTGTAATTTTTTCTCCCATACAGACTCTGTTATATTAAATGCATACTATGCTCATTAGATTACTATCCAGTACTTTCTTTTTCTGGAGTTGCTTAATATAGGGACTTATTTATTGCATATATTTCATACCTACTCTGAAGGCACAATTAGTCTTTCCTTGCAGGATTTTGGAATGATTGTGCGTACAGCACACTGTTTGAAAAGACTGGTTTCTTTTCCTCTGTAGCTATTCAATGAGGTTAGAATTTAGTGAACATCCATCTAGGCAAAAAAGATATACTGAAGCAAAAGACTTCTTTCAATACTGGGTAACCAACTCAAATTACATAACATCTTATTTTCCAAAGTATTCTATCCTTTAGAGATGTGTACAATCATGCTTTGTCTGAGCAAAGTACTACTGAGACCACAGGGCAGATTAAGCACACGTATTTTAGATTATTAGGTCAATCTTCTGGGAGATATCAGCTAGCTGGTGTCCAGAAACTGCTACTGAGCATATGCAAGCTAGGATTTTTGCCATTTGGTTAAATCTCAATGGCTATTCCTCTATGGTACAGACAGCCCTTAACGTCCCATAACATCTATTATTCTGTTTCAAATCTGTGTGGTTTTAAAATTATTTATGACCCTAGCATTTTACTTGAAATTAAATGTATGGAACAGATACAAATTCAGTCAATCTCAATAAACTACCAGTTTGCAATATTTCAGATTGCTCCATCAACGACTGACATATGGCTCTACAAGTCACCTCCTGCCAACCCCGTTGGTAACTTTCTATTTTTCTAAGATAATTCTATGCTATCATATGAAAGGTAACACTAGAAGCAGACAAGATTTGCCCACCTCTTTCCCGCTCATCTCCTTGTCTGTATTTTAGAGGTGAAATTGCCTGGTTTAGGTACTTCAGAGTACTTGCTGATTTGGTCATTTCTGTAAGGTAGAGCACAATAGACCTCACTAAGTTATTTAATGTTAACCTAAATGTTGTATTCACTATGGTTGGCATCCAAACCATTGAATACTAAATTGTAGCAGAATCTGTCTGAAATAATTAACTATTAATTAAGCAGATTGGGTCAAGGGGGAAAAAACAAAGGGAAAGAGTGATGTCAAAATCACTGATACCCTGAAGTCTTATTAAAAGCTGCAATGAACATGTAACAGTTCAGTTTATGCATACGGAGACATATAAGTTACTTATTTATAGATCTTCATTTCCAACTAAAATGAAGGATCTGAACCCAAATCTAAACAAATGAATACTACAGAATTTCCCTCAAAACTACTCAAGACAATGAACTCCAAACTTCTGAAACTACTTAATCGCTTTATTTTCCTTGCATAATGAGTGAAATGAAGCAATAGAATTACTTGATGGGTAGCATTAGTTGCGTAGTGGTAGTATAAAGCTTCTTTTTGGCTGCGTCTAAAGAAAGACTACTTTGAGAGGGATCTTTTATGTTGCCTTTCCAAACAAAACATCTTTGTGGAATAATATCACACACATAAAATAAATTATCAAATCACAGAATCATAGAATGGTTTGGGTTGGAAGGGACCTTAAAGATCACCTTGTTCTAATCAGCCTCCCATGGACACTTTCCACTAGACCAGGTTGCTCAGAACTCCCTTCAATCTGGTCTTGAACACTTCCAGGGACGCTGATTCCACTTCTCTGGGCAACCTGTTCTAGTGCCTCACCACCCTGACAGTAAAGAATTTCTTCCTGATATCTAATCCAAACCTACTCTCTGTCAGTTTGAAACCATTCCCCTTTTGTCCTGTCACTACATACTCCTGTAAAAAGTCCCTCTCTGTCTTCCTTGTAGACTCACCAGAGGTACTGGAAGGCTGCAATTAGGTTAACCTAAAGACTTTTCTTTTTCAGGGTGAGAAAACACAACTCTCTCATCCTTTCCTCATGGGAGAGGTGATCCATCCCTCTAAACAACTTGGTGGCCCTCTGCTGGACTCGCTCCAACAGGTGGATGTCCTTCTTCTGCTGGGGACCCCAGAGCTAGACATATTATGCAGTGGAGAAGGTAGATTCATCTCCCTGGACCTGATGGCCACACTGCTTTTGAAGCAGCCCAGGATACGATTGGGCAAATGCACATTTCCAGCTCATATCTGTCCTCTCATCCACCAACATTCCCAAGTCCTTCTTGGCAGGGCTGCTCCTGATCTATTCATTCCCTAGCTTGTATTCATACCAGGGGTTGCCCTGACCCAGGTGCAACACCTTTGTACTTGGTCTTGTTAAACTGAGATTCTTGTTAAAATGGGATTCCCATACACCCACTTCTAGAGTTTGTCCAGATCACTCTAGATGGCATCCCATCCTTCATGTGTGAAAAACAGAACCACTTAGCTGGATGTCATCTGAAAATTTGCTGAAGATGCACTTGACTCTGATGCCTCCGAGTTTTTTTTTTTATTTTTTAACTTTTATAGATTTTAAAAGTGGTTGTGTAGGAAATGTACATTTTAATGTAACTGTATTATATCCCTTACCCTTAACATAGCAGTTTACACATACCCAACCCTAGTACCCTATTTCATATCAATCCCTCTAAATTCTGTTGCATGTTTAGTCTCTTTCAAGGTAGAATTGCAGAAAAACATGTGTGGTGTGTATTCCCCCAGGCCTACGGCCTCATTAAAGGACCAGCTCTTTTTATCTTGTACACTAAATTGGCCTACAACCCCTTCATCTATGTCATGATTGGAGATATTAAGTAACACCTGTCCCCATATGGACTCCTGAGGGACACCACTTGTAACTGATGTCCACTGGGACTCTGAGTTGTTGACCACTACCTTCTGGATGTGACTGTCCAACCACCAACCACTCTCCATCTAACAGTCCACTCATCAAATTAACCGCTTTCCAATTTAGAGAGAAGGATGTTGTGGAAGACCCATGTACACCTATTCCTGGTAAACTATATTCTTCTGTAGTGAACCAATAACATACATGTGGATTATGAATGAAGTAGTTTGAGAGCCAAATTATCTGCCTACATACGGAAACAAACTCTGGGAGATTAAATGCAGATTAAATATTGATCACGCTGAACTAGGATTCACCATTAAACAGCAAGGCCAAGAAAAAAGTGTGCGACTTGTTGAAACTTATGAGTTGATTGACTTGCAGTTTAGTTAGCATGAAAACTTCTGTGGTCAAAACCCACAGTAGTAGTAATGGGAGGGAAATTAAACTACTTCAGATGAAGTTCTACCAAGGAATACAGCCAAGTGATGGAAACAGATAACAGGTTAAGACTGTGACTTCTCCACTTTACTTAGGCTTCCAAATCACGAGTGTTGCATAGCCTTCAATCCAACGAGAAACTGAGTATCATTTCTACAAGCCAGCTGAGAAACAGTTGTCTGGGTTCTTCCTCTTTTATTATTAAACATTTATGGAGATCACTATGCCTATTCTTTCAGTTAATGGTAGGTGATCAAAGTTTGGTGGGTTCAGCTAAATACACCTAGTCAGACCTCTCACATAAGAAAATATAGAGGGCCTACACAGAGCCAACAACACCCTCCAAGGAAGAGAAATACTTTTGATTTAGTTCTTCATAGTTACTTCACTGGTACATTAATTCATTTGACAACTCAGTATATGAAACAACCACATCAGTTTTATTTCAATCAAGTACTGCATTCATATAGAGGCAGCTCTATGTCACCTTCTCATGACGTCTCATGACAAACTGCACACACTTCAAACAATGTATATCAACAAATAGATGGTTTCGTTTCACAGTGTACATTACAGGAAAAATCTTCCCTGACAGCCTATTTGTCAGTGTGTCGGATGCAGCACTGTAACACCAGACCATCTGGAGATTCCAGTGAAAAAAACACTTAGGGTGAAATTCCTCCTTCGTCTACTGCTCACTGAAAGGAGACAGAATAATAGGCCTTCTCTGCGGTTTGTCATAACATCAGAAACTGGGAATTGACTATTCTGCTTTTATTTGTATTGGTCTGAAAAAAGATTGGATATGCTGTAGCGATAAAAGCAGAGAATGAAAATTAAGATTGAGTCATGACAAAACACTGCTAAGATTTACTCCTCCATTTTCGCAAGGGGAGGAATGTGTATTCCACATACACGCATTTTCAGTCTTCAAATGTCACAGCACAAAAGTCAGCACACTACTCAGATTCAAACAGCATTTTTTATCACATTTCTTCATGAAACCATTCAAAACTATTGAATTCTTTTGACTTATTTGCATATAAGAACCCATGGTCACTAATGACTTATGAACACCCAATGCTTAGGAGGAAAAACTCACTAACAAGGTTATTGCCAGTAATTGCCGGGTGGGGTTTTAACTGCAATGTTGTCTTACAGCGAAACATAATTTTTACAATTAGACAGTGTGAATTCTGTTACATATTGCATTAGACCAGTCTGTCCAATAGACACAAAGAGAAATAAAAGAATCTTCACAACTTTTACAGTGATTTCTACTTGCTGCAAAACAACATTTACTGCTATTATTGGATGAAGAAGTTATTTGGTTTACTGATAGTTATATAAATTATACCCAGGTAAAGTCTGAAACACCAAAAAAAAAAAAAAAGAAAAATATTCAGATATAGTTGAATTACAGATAAAAAGGTCCTAAGGGGGGAAAATGTGGGTTGATCAATGTATCTGTGAAGTAATTAAACAACAATCCCACTGTAGCCATGTCATACTTAGTTTAATTACTAAACAATGATCAATTAAGCTTCGCTCACATTTGCTATAACATACATTATAGCTGAGGAATATCAATTGCTGTACTTTAGACTGATTTGCTGCTGATTAACAGCAGAAGAATCCAAACTTAGAGCTTTTCAAGAACAGATGGTGTTTCTTTCCCTTTCTTGCTGGTCAGAAATTCAGAGAAAATACAGATGAAGACGGATGTAGATGGAGAAAAGAAGCAACCAAAAGAGGAGAAAAAAAAGTTTGGCAAATCCCTTAAGCAGCTATAGAAACAAATTATACCCATTTTCCACTGTGGGTGTGCAAGTTTGAGGATTCACAGATGGCTTGGAATTCAGCTCCCCATCAGTGCTGAATCTGTTTCCAAGACAGCCTGAAAAAGGGGTACCGAGTGGTTGCAAAATGTTTCTTTTCCCACTTTTACTACTTGATAGTTTCCTATCTTTCCCTCCTTTTTCTCCAAATTAGCACACCATGAAGTAAAAATGGAAGTTTATTGAGGTACTGGGTAAAAATGGACAGTGACAGTATTTGCCCAGAAGAGACAACTAGAAGTTGTTTTCACTGTGGGTTTCCTAAAGCCTAAGGGGACTTGAGGAGTTCTCATATCCTCCCACCTACTCCTTATAAATAAAACCATGACTCACTTTTAAAAATCTGATATCAAGTGAGTCAGGTTTTTTTGCATGAGTAGCTTGAGACACCTTAAAATGGTGGTCTCCATTTCTTTATGAAGAGGGCAGGAAGGCTTCAGAATTCCTGGTAATACAACCAAATGTAAAGTAAGGAGCTCTGTTTCCATAAAGAAAACCTTCTCAACTGTGCTGAATAAGTATTCAGTCAGTAGTTAGGTGTTAGAGTAAGTAATTAGGTGCTACAACACAGTGCCAGAAACAGACTTGCTGTTGTTGAGAAGACATTGTCCATATTTATTCTAAGCCACAAAAATGCCAGTTTGGGTCCTGGTATTTCCATATAGTGACCATATCACTTTCTTCAAAGTCCACCAACCTAGCAGCACATTTTTTATATCTGAAGGTGCTCTGCTGGCCATGCAATTTCACTGGGTTCGGTCTGCTGGGACTTGCATCTGTTGTTTTAAGCTTTAAAAAATCAAGCAATTGACCCTCCTAGCACATCTTCCTATTGATTAATGTTATGAAAGAAGTGAGAAACTTGTTTTGATCTCTGCCAGACTCACAATGTGTTGGAGGCTGGCAACGGTGGGCCAAAGTGCACTGACCCCTCGTTCACTGATTTACTGTATAATTTTCATTCTCTGTGGTAATCCTCCTGAAATGTCATCAGTACACTTCAGTTTCTTGAACTATCAGTGAAAACCAACTGCAACAGCCTTGCTGAGCCCTTATTTGCTTCTGCCACAGAGTTCATGGGGGCCCTCAAGAATGGGAAATCCAGAAGTGCACACATGCCCTGATTTACAACAAACTATTTCCCCATGTCCTATCAGATGCAAGCATTTAGTTTTTCTGTAAAAACAGTGGTTTAACTTTGTTTCTCACCACAGAATAAAGGCAATTACATTTAGACTTACTCTACTTGAAAAACTGATGGAGATTTTATAACAAAAGAAAGGCAAGACTGCTTTGAAGAGTATCTAGAAAGAGTTAAAATGCTTCCAAGGCTAAGACTGCTGCAAGGAAGATTTCTCTGTCATCTGCTAAGTTTCCAGTAGAACTCTCCTGGGGTACATACTAAAATATCTCCTGTTGTACAGAGCTGATGTAGTCACATTAGTGGTGTGTAAATGTATTGATATGCCAGACACTGAAAAAATGACTGTTAATTGGTTACACTACCAATAAATAGGCAGGTCACGCTATTTATTAGGTTACACTACCAATAAATAAATAATGCCTAATAATTTCATAAACATCTAAAAACATGAAAAATAAAAAATGGCATGAAATTAAAGTTTAGAATGCAGAAATAGCATATCGATTCTGTCTACATATGTTGCTGTTTGAATTACACAGAAATGCTGTTCCCACAAATCTTTACTTCACTGAAATCTTATTGGGCATGACACAAGACAGAAACATTTATTTTCCTTCATTGTTCTTAATGAACTGCTGAAGAACAAATTTAGCAGTGGGGAGAGTTAAACTGAGGTTTTCATTTTCCGAAATGAAACTGCTATGTCGAAATGAAACCGCTATGTTAAAAGTTATTCCCTTCCTATAGATGTTATTACATATTTCAGAACTCTTAGTAATTTCATTCAGCAAGGAAGAAATAATTAACCTACTGCATCTCTCAGCAAAATGCTGGGTTTGAGTCTTCATTCTCCTCCACTTACAAATACTCTTTCATAAAGTCCATGTTTCTAAATTGACCTGGAGAACTACTGTTTTTATGACGGCAATAAATTTTTACCATTTGTGTCCATGCTTTAAAGACAGTGTTCTCCAAAAAAAAACCTAAAAAAACTACAGAACATAACACTAAATTTCAAAACAACAAAGTCTACTTTCCACTATTCATTGCAATTCTAGACCTATCACACCTGTGACTACCTAGAAGGTATTAAAACATCTCAGCCATAAATAAAAGCAGCAAACATAAATCACCCTACACAAGACATGGCACATATCTTAAATAATAATTCAATTAGCATTATATAAAAGTTCTGTGAAAACTGAATTACCTTCCATCTCAGAGTTGGTGACAACATCCTGTCACTTCTAATGACAGGGAAAAAAAAAATAGGTGCCACAGACCAGTTCATATTTAGTTAATTATGCATAACTCTATAATAAGAACTGTCAATGAGTACATTTCTTTTACAACACCAATTTCTTCTTATATTTTAAGAAAAATCCTTGAACTTCCTGAATCTTCAGAAAGGTTGAGAATGCTATCTAATAGGTCAGGATACAGTCCATATATTTTAATGTATTTGCTAATGTTTTGGGCGTTTTTTTCTCATCCTTTGAAATTACATCTCAAGTGACAGAATACATCTGTAGACAAGCTGTTTAAAAACCCAAATGTTTGAAAATCCCCAGAAAATGCATTAAAAAAAAAGCTATAAAAGTAACAGCTTGAATTATTGCTACTACTGCTTCTTATTTGCTTACATACATTGCAATATGAAATGTTAGAGCAGCAAACTGCTATTTTCCTCCTCACACTATTGTCAAAAGTAGAAAGACTGTGGGTGGGACTTACTTGCAGGGTTTAAACACCTTCAATAGATATCTATAATAGAGTGTGGAGGCCAACCTATTGCAGTTAATGAAATGTAGAAAACAATTCAATACCTAACCACTGAATGTCTTCAGATAGATAGGCTGAATTATTTTCTAGACTCCATTGGCCACATGGGGAACTTAAATTCCCTACGGATAGCATATTCTAACACTTCATCTCGCACTTCGTCTATTTGACTGAGAAACAAAACAAAGCAAATTGATATTAAATCACATTCAATTCTAGAAATATAACCATTATGGTCCATCTTTACATAAATTTATATATATATATATATATATAACTCCAATGATTATGACAGAAATTATGCTCCATTATGGAATGAGTACAAAACCTTGTAATTATACAGTCAGTATGTCATAGAGCACAAAGTAATTTAAAACATTAAATATGTATTAGAAATAGGATGACAAATACTTTGAGGTTTCATCTCACTTAGAAAATGTCACTCATACTGAAAGATCTGATTCTCAGGAATTGCTTTTTATTCATCACTAAAGTTTTCCCTTTTACAGGGCAATTTTGGAGTGAATCAGATTTCCAGATCAGCTGCTCAGAGCACATATTGTCTAGAAATTCTTCTCAAATGACTCCCCCTGCATATACATGTTCACAAAATTCATAGTAAGTCCTAGTAGGTCATCAGGAGTCAATAAGAAGATGTCAGGGTAACTGCTGGATACCCCAACATTGGCATATTTGCCTATGACCTGCTGCGGTCAGACCTGAAGATCCTTTCCCAGAGTTGTACAGGGTTACCAAACAGCATCTTGAGATAAGAGTGGATTAATACAACTGATGCAGAGAGGCAAACACACTTTGCTGGAAGGTCTATGTTGAGTGTATGCACACAAAAGTACCCAAAGTGTTAAATCAGGGGCAACTAATGCATGACGGCTTTTCAGTCAAGGATTTTTTCAAGCAAAAATTTGGTATCGGTTTTGATGATATCCAGATAAATAAGGTGATTCTCCTAAAAGCAGTACTTATCCTGGTGTAAATAATTAGTAGTATCATGTTCACCAGTATTAGATAGAGTTACTTCTTCACTACAGAACATTTGATTCTATATTAATTCCTAAACTGTGAGTTCCAAAGTGTTATGCTAAGTCTACTTCTGTCACCAAAGAAAAGTAACCTTAAAAAAACTGCAGTGACATTTTTTATACACAGACTAATGAGATGCTAGAACAAGTTAAATATATGTTTATTATTTATAGGCACACAAAAAGCTTCCTATTTTACAAAGAATTCAGACAATGTCAATAGGTTTCTTTTTCTTGTTAGTCAGAGGTACTTGTTTTTCAGCCTCCAAAATCCTTTCTCCAAAATTTTAAAGTTAATCTCAACAATTACTTTAGATGTTTCTTTTATATGTTTTAAAGAAAATTCTCTTGACCACACCACATTTTGCCCAGTGTAAACTGTTCTGTGATGAAGATGGGGGGAGGAGGGGAGGTACTCTTAATTTGTTTGCCTTAAAATTAGTAGAAAAAACTCCTCTGCTCCCAAAACTATTGACATTCACTTTTATTTCTCATGGTTTTTATGCTGAAGGTACAACTAGTTCTTCTGTAAGTTTTTGTTTTCCAGCTTCTGCAGGTTGTGAGGGCTGTTTTTTGTTATAGTCTCACCAACAATTTGGTTTCTCTCACTAAGGTCAAGTACGAGAGAGGAATTGCACCATTTTTCACTGACTAGAGAGAGAACTATGCAGCTAGCTCAGAGTAGCTGCCTAATTTTTAAAGAGCTGAAGCAAAGTTAATTCACAAGTTTATTCCATCCTTGGTTATGGTCCTAACTAGAGGGTAGAGGAGAGGAGTAAGGGAGTGATGCTCTTAACTTCTCACACCACACAAGCACAACCCACAGCTGCGTGTGCATCTTGAATACTTTTCACTGTGCTGCTGAGCCCTCTTATTTCACCATTTGGTATGACAGAACTACAGTTTGCCTGTATGCTGTGGCACTCAGACAAGTTTAAAAAAGAAAAGTGCCTGGATTGCACTGTCAAGCCCTTATCAGTTTGACTTTGTCCCCTCTTTTGTAATAATATCTCCTTCAGGACACAACTGTCATCTGCATACGCATAAATCGAAGGCTCAAGGTTTCTTTGTCTCTGACCTTCAGCAGTTAAAATCCTGGGTGCATCTATATGTGGCTGTGGCAACCTTCTGGTCTTTCAGCAAAAGTGCTTGTGTGCTTCATGCTATTTAAGTCATCTGTACATTTTCAGGCTTGCTCAGCTTTGCTGTCATTTATAGCACCCACTTTTTATACGTTGCCTCAGTTTTCATACTAGTAAATTATTAACCTTATACTTACCTTAACAAAATTTAAAAAGACATCTTATCATGACAAATCTGAGCCTAGACATATTTCAAAGAATTGCTTCTCAGAAGAAAAAAAGAAATTAAAAAAAAACAAAACCAAAAAACCCCAAAAAACCCCCACAAAACAAACAGAAAATTGCATTTATATTAAAATGCAATGAGAGGAAAATAATCATAAGATATAAGTGCAGGAAGAGGGGAAATAAAACAGAATAATGCACACTAATAAATAACCCTAATGAGGCATGAAAAATCACAATTACACTATTGTATCTGTGGGTACAATCTCTGTTTATGACTTATAAAACTGAGCAGGTAATAAAATAGATGTGTTTTATTAATCTCTAAGAGTCAAGTTCAGAGTTATTTAGCTGAATCCTGGGAGAAACACCTTGTCAAAATACCATGATGACCATTACATTGCATTTAAAAAGCTTACCAAAACATTTTACCTTTGAACAATGTTTTACATAGGTAAGATGCACAATAATTGTTTGCAACATAATAATTATGGCTAAATTAAATATTTAATTATAAGTACAGAGTTCTCTTACTTTTGACAATGCAATATGACTCAGAAGGTTTTAGACAATATCAGGTCTTTATTGTGCCAGACAATACAAGCATGCAATGAAGGCAAACACTGAGCATGACTGGATTTGACAGAAAAGCACCATAAATCTTTAATTTGCAAATCAAGTATCATCAGAACTATCAGTATCAGTTCTGGAGACTATAATACTATGTTCTGTACCATGACAGAACTAAACTTTAGTAAATTTAATAAGAGCTTACATGTTCATTGTCCTTCTGGAGTGTTTTTTTTTTCTCTACTGCCCATTAATAATATAATAGATTAACAAATAAATAGATGAATAGCTAATAGATTAATAACTTTTAAAAAAACCTCTAAGAATCCTCTATACTAAATAAAAAGGAAACATTTCCAGAACAAGTTTCTAAATCAGATTAACTTTTAAAAAGACTTTTGTAAATGCAATTTATTTGCCTAGAAACAATCAGCATAGCAATCACATCTGGTTTTCTATCACACTGGTTAACATAAATTTGAAAGGATCAAATAGGTCTTTGATTCTCAAAACTCCCCATAAAAATTTCAACCAAAATAAGTGAATTCTATAGGTTGCTCAAAAGGGTCAATTGACTTGGCAGGGTGAAGAACAAGGCTATATCACTGCAAAGGAGCCACTTGCACAGACTTCTCTGGGACAAAAATTAGTTTACAAGTTTCTTTAGGACAAATCATGAGATCTTTATGACTCCTTTTCGTCCTGTGAGCTCTCTCCATTTCCACCTCAAGCTAGGGGGTAACTTTTTTGCTTTAATTTCAGTGTTTCCTCTGTATGTGAATTATATCCAGCAATAAAAAAAAAAAATAAAGGAAGAATAGATGATTTATAAATTTTGATTTATTTTAATATTTCTGGGGGAAAAGTATCTTTAATGTCTATGAATCCTTTATAGTTTATCTTATGTACAAATTTAACAATCTGGATATAAGTTTGGATACAATTCAACAGTTTGAAGAGTTAGTATGTTCCATAATCCTGCTTAAGGAAAACTGTGGAGCCAGCAGGGAGAAGGTGAAGAAGAGAAAAAAAAACAAAGGTCACAGACATCAGAATATTTAGTAATGCACAAGTACAACATGCATTTGTCTTTTGTCCTGAAACATCTTGCAAATTGAGTCTAGAATGCTATTTACCCTGCCAAAATAAGGCCATCTCCTTCAGTGGGCATGTAGAACAGCTTTACACTCAGTGCTTAAGCAAAAAAATATTACATCTTTTTGCCAACATAATTCTCCAGCACAAAATCTTTCCTGGGTAACAGCATTTATGCTATGCAGCAAGGTTGGATGGCAAAAGAAGACAGGTTACATTGAGAACAGCTCAGAAGCATAAGAAATTCAGCAGAAAGCTGAAGTATGAAGAGTGCATTTACATCATGCTTCCAGAAGCTTAGTTGTCTATATACCACGCTGGATAAAACTGCCAACTATATTTTAATCTTTCTCCCCCCCATCATTCTTTTTCCATGTTCAGCAAGTACTCACCTTCCACTGTTTGGCATTGAGATTGATTATTCTGTACTTTCACGAGATCTTTACAACCTTTGCTGATATTCATAGTTGAAGTGAAATGAAAGGGTAGGAAACATCAGGCAATTATATTCTGCAAGTGCAATGTTCTGAACAGCAACCCCATATAAGACTGGACACTTTCAAACTACATATTCTGAAAGTATTCAGCATTTGTAAAGGCCTTTCCATTTTGAGCTTTATGAATTTTAACATTCCTGCAGGGAATCATCTGGACCCAATAACTAAAAACAATAGAGCAGAAACTGACAGTTCCTTGAGAGTAAGTAAATATTGTCAGCCATAACCTGCAAATAAAGAAACTAAGATACTCAGAAGACAAAGAAGAACATTTACACTAAAATACCTAGAGCTTTTCTGCCTTAAAATCTGCTCTTCAATGCTAGATACATGGTTTGATTACCAGGGATGTGAAATTCCAACTCATCTCATTGATTTCATACCAACCAATAGGGTCAAAGAGCTGTGCATGGGTCTGACATCACTGTCAACTGAAATGGCCCTCAGGAGATATCACTTTTTCATTCTGTGTGTCACCAATCTGACGATTAGATGAGCTGGTACAATAGGAAAAGTCGTCTCTCCAGTTGGGTTGGTCCAGTGTTCAGAGTTCAGAAAGTGAACACTTTGGAGAGAGTCATCCTTTTTTCTTTTTGAATGATGAAATATATACATTTTCAGAATCACCACCTCCATCCTTTAGAGATAAGTCTCTAAATCTTGCCTCATTTGTTTCTAGGACCTTGCCAACTCTTTTCTGGTTTACCAAAACCTTATTTTTTCTTGCTTCAGCAATTCCTACGTAGCACTTTTCAAAGACATCCCTACAAACTTTTTTCTCCTTTATTTTTATTATAACTGTGTCTCTTGTCTGTCTACAACCCTATTCCAGCTTCTGATTTCTTTCCATATCAAATACCAAATGCTTCATCATGGTCCTAACACCAGCAGGAAACCGGGCAAAGACATAGTACATCTGACAGATAAGCAAGGTGTAAAGAGTAAACTCACTGATAATAAGTTCAAAGGAAAAAACTAAAATGCCTTTTTGCATCTGTGTTGACTGTAAAAAAGCTTAGGAAGCTTCTAAATCTTGAATTTGAACTTAAAGGGGAAGGCCTGAGAAGAACTTGCTCATTTGAAATATCTTGCTCAATTCAAGTATCTATCAAAGAGATTTTGGAAGGACACAGAAAAAGAACACTAAAAACTCCACCATAAACTAGATACATCACTGAGTTTCTCAAGGAATCAGATTTGGAAAGCACTGAGCTATCATTCAAACCAGCCTCAGTGTCAGAGGACAACACATAATAATAATAATGCCGATTTCTGAAGCACTCCAGTATACCAAATTTTTAGCCAACACATTGATAGTGTAATACAGAATAAACTTTGTTGACACATAGTAACTATGGTGGAGGAACAACATTATTTTTTTAATCAAAATGCACAAAATTATTATAGGGTATTTTGATAAACTCAGTGAGCAGGGGATACAAGAAAATGGATGCAACAAAGAACTGGAAGTCCAAAGAGCTCTTCAAAATCACTTTCAACTAAAGCCAAAAGAAGGTTTGGAGGCCAAGAAAATATGATTGATATTCATAATTTCAAAATTATTCACAGTAGTCAAGAATAATGCTGACACAGAGTTAGTGAAGGAAACCTTGCTGACAAAAAACAACACAAAATAACACAAACGGAAAAACAATTCTAATCATATTTACACGATGAATTAAATTATCTGCTGCCATACAAGAAAGAGATGCTGCAAATTTTGTTGATAGAGAGAAATGCAGAAATGCACCAGGATAGGTTTGCTTTGAAATCAGAAGACATAGGAATCTATTATAAAGTAAAAAATTATATGAAAGATTAGGGAAGGGGTTTTTGGCATTTCTCTCTTAACAGTTCTTATTGTTTTGCTTGTCTCTGATCACTAATGAGAACCACTATATCTTCAGAGGACTATCAACAAAATTTGCAGCATCTCTTTCTTGTATGGCAGCAGATAATTTAATTCATCGTGTAAATATGATTAGAATTGCTTTTCCGTGTGTGTTATTTTGTGTTCTTTTTTATCAGAAAGGTTAAATTCAGTACCTTAATAGCAAGGTTTTTGTTCTTATGCAAGGCCCACTGAAAACCACAAAATTACAAAACTTAAGAGTAAAAAGCAAACATTAAGGGGTACATTTTCTTCTGACAAGTAATCAAATTATGAAACTCATTGACACAGGATGTGAGCGAATTCAGTGTGCCAACAGTATCAAAAAGTGTTCATTCATCAAAAAGTATATATCTTTCCATATATATATATATATCCATATATATATATGGAAAAATCATGAGACATTTAGCCTGGCATCGCTGATTCAATTCAGTCTGAATTAGTCTGAATCAGGTCCCTGAACCACTGATTTCCAGATTTTCAACAGGAAGGATTTTTCTGTACTTTCCTAATTTTTTATCCTCTTTCCTCAAAATCTTCCCTTGGCCAGTAACAGTTAGCATATTAGGTAACACAGTCCATCATAGTTGCTGCTACATTTTCAGCTCTTCTTACATTCTAACCATTTTTTAAGCTCTTTCAGTGCTTACGTCTGCTCTTCTGCAATATTATGACCTAAGCTCCTAGCTGTGCAGTGAGATTTGTCTCTTTCTCCCACACATGAATTGATGTTGCAAAGCTACTGTTTGGTTACTGATTCTCTGTGTATCACACAACCCACTATAATTCTCATCCTTCAGCTCCTGTCCTTACAAACCCCTTCCTTCTGTCAGCCTGCTAACATTAATTTATTCTCATAGTTTCTGCTCCAATTTAATCTCCTCAAATAATGTTCCCTTTTCCTTTAGTCCTTTGTTATTCTACCTGTCCTTCCAGTGCCCTTTGTCACTCTTGGCTACCTGATGTATTATCTCTATTTAAATTACTGTCTTTCTGGGTTTCTTTTTCACTTACTTGCCTGGAAAACTAACTGCCCACTTATTCTACTGCCCATATGATGCATGCTGCTGGAAACGCTAATAACTACCACTAATGTTATCAAGTAGGTCATATTTCCAGTTCCCTAGACAGAACTACACAGGAGCTACACCTGTAATCTCTGTTTTACTACCCATGCTGTAGCCTATACTTTAGATAAAATATCTTATACAGGAAAAGATTTCCCAAATAAATATAAAAGTGATCTTCTTCTATTCTGTTTGATTTCAGAAGTGGTACACCGTTCCTACTTGCATGGCATTATCGTCAATTATTCAGTGATCCTACTGCAGCAGTCCCTGTAGGTTTGTGACACTTATAATTGCTTAAATCTACCTGTAAGAGGCACATCACCCAGCAAAGAAGAATCAGCCAGAAGCGACACAAGAATGAAGACCAGACTGAGAAAAGAGACAGCAGAGAGAGATATGCAACCCAGAAAACTGAGTACTGAAAACTACCAAAAGAGAAATCATAACCTGATTTTCCAATTTTCAGAGGCATAAATGTGCAGGTTTCAGTAAATGGAAAAATAGGTAGAAAGTGCTTAAGCAACTGCATGCCTACAAAGAGGAAAAAGATGAACTTTTTGCCTGAACATACCTGTTTTTAAACCTCACAATATAATGTTTCTTAATTTAATGTCAAACTTCATAAAATCAGTCTGAATCTTGTACTCATATCCCACATTTTGAAATCCTTAATAAATAGTTTGGACCATTTTTTTAAATGATTGAGTGTACTTCTGGAAGTAATATTCCTTGAAATTAGATGAATGATTCTACAAACAATAACAATTATCAGCAACAGCCATCAAAATATTACTACCACATAATATTTTGGTGATGAAGGCAGAGTGGTGTATTCTTTTGATATGCACTGTTATATGGACCACAACATCTCTCTGTGATATTAAATAATACCAAAAATGTATGAAGCTGGAGGCAACAAAATAAGATAAAACCTGTACATGCCATGAAAAGCCTACAGTGGTAGTTATTCCTGCCATAGCTAAAATGTAGGAATGTGAAATCACAGTAAGCAGGTTCATCTATTCCTGGGCCAAGAAACTACGACTGTTCTATCAAATAAAAAAGGTAAGGTCTGTAATCCTGGAAGAAAGTGGTAAGTAGAACTTGTGTCCCTATAGTTTTTCACACCTCAAAGTTGGTGGTCTTGTCTATGACACATGTTAGGAACATGTCCTAAATGCCATATGTTTGAAGTGAGCATGGACACTATCTGGAAATGTGTTGATCCAGCCAAGAACTCGATTAAAAAGTGTGTTATGAAACTCTGAGAAGGATTGTTAAGGATGAATATGTGACAGTGCTCAAGCCAGAGTCCTGGCTCTGCTGAATTTACTGATGCTGTCGTAACTAGAGGAACTACCTTCTCTTCATTTCTGTGCTCAACTTTTCTCAACTTTTCATTCTGAATGCATTAAGGATGCAAGACACTTGATTAATATCTCTTGTGGTATTTAAGTGTAGATACTCTTTCCCAAAACAAGAGTGGTCAAAATTTTACTCATAGCATTGATGTAGTAGGAGCTAAAGTTTCCTTAGGTATCTCTTGTTTCTAATCTCTACTCCTGTCCTCTCTAAACCAGTTTCTGTACTACCTTTGAGACAAAAATTAATATTTTGTTTCCTGCAGCTAGTTTTCCCTGGTTAAGACTCTAGCCCTGAATCAACACTCAAGTAACAGCTCCTTCAAAGCTTTTAAAATAAGTTAGCTGTACTTAGTGTTCATTCAAATTCTGTCAATTAGTCGATAATTTAATTATATCTGTTAATGGAAATTCTAGGAAAAATATTACTATGTGAAAACCAAAAGCCATTGTGACCTGAAATTATACTGAAATGATATTGGACTTAGCACTAAGAGTTCAAAATATTTTTCAGTAAAATGGGTATTATTTTTACTAGCAGATGGTTTTACCATTAATGGAAATTAAGGATGTTTGGTATCAACAATTTACACAACTTGCATCTTCATAAAACTCAAAGGAAGTCATTGAATTACAGCAGGCATGTAGTTTCCTACTATATTTACATACAGGCTTTAATGGACACTGGGAGAGTTCTTCCTCTTTTATTAATTTCTGTTTAATTGCAAACACTTTTTGTTCAGTCTTAATCCTAGCTGAAAGAAATGTGTCTGAATTTTCAATTAAGCCTCAACCATTTTAGCCAAATTTAGTCTAGTTTTCATTAGTAATTGCATAGCCTGAATTAAGAATTATTCTTTTAACAAACTTCTAACTATCTTTTAATGAGATAAAAGTCAAGTGATAGCATTTGTCTACATAAGTAGTCCTTGAACACATTTCACACTGCTTTAGAATTTTAATAGCACTTAGTATAACATTGCCTTTTTATTTGTTCTCCACTCACTCTGTAAACAGTCATAGGTCAAAAAAAGAAATGTGGAAACCAGCAGCCAAGTCTCTGCAACCCCAGCAGTTGTACACAGAAACGTGTTTCCTTTTTCTTCTTTCTTGGAGAATCCTGAATTATTTTCTGGGGGGAAAAAAAAAAAAAAGAAACAGCTTGACATGCCAAATCCTGCCTCTTCTCTCCAGGACTGCTGGGTGATTAAGAGACTCTCAAAGATATGTCTGAGTATACTAATCAGAGAGCTTGTGTCTCTGAAACCTTCAGTGAGTATCTTAATCACAAAAACCTTCACAAGAAAGTGAAGATACCAGCAGTAATTCTACCTCTTGAAAGACTGATCTTTGCTTGGGTTCAGGAAAAAAGGAGAAGAAACCTAGGATGCAGCTGTCAAGACAAAGGATGATGCCATTTGAAACCCCTGGCATGTCTCCAGTTTCTGCTACAGGAAGGGGTACCTCTCCTACAAATCCTGGACAATATGTGCAAGCTATGTGCAGGTACATCAAGAACTCTGGAGAAATTAGAACAGCACTAGACATGAAACATTAATGTTAAGGCCATGGAATTGTTTTCATAGGGGTGAGTAGTGAAATTTGTTCCCCTGTTAATCAAGCCTAGGTATCCAAATCTTTCCAAAATGTTTCCTGTTGAACAAAAATAATTACTCAACTGCACTAATTTCAATAAATAAAATATTGACCTTATTAGCATGCACTGCTAAAAGTGTTTCCTTGTAGTGCTGTCCTCACATAATTTTTTCTGGATTAAACACGCCTTTGCCTAGAGGCAAAAAGGACTTTTAATCAAACTAATCTTAAATGTTCCCAGATGCTAAGTTGCAACATACTATATGCTGTCTGTATATGTTAATAATAAATTAATAATTCTTTCAACCTTCAAAACTGGTTATTTCAAATCTAACTTCCTGTTGCTGTCATGATCTATAGTCGCTGCACATAGGAAATAGTATGTACCAACTTTTCAGCATTGACTTCACACCAGAGGTACCTTTCAGCACAGAAAACTTTAGGAAGTTCTAAGTGAAGAAAATTTGTCTGGAAGCAAAGGCAAAGGGACAGCATCCAAAAATCTTAGACATCTTTGTGACTCTACTGGCATGTCTTGTTTCACTGGACAGGTCATGTAGTTCTCTTTAAAAATGGGACTGCTTGTGGACATTGGCAGTGGCAGGGAGCAGGAAAGTGGATCAAGAAAGAAGTTGTGGGTCTCAAAATTCGTTAATTTGTCATAACTGTTCCTAGTATTACTTATACTGAACTAAAGTCAGTTAAAAACTCAGACTAGAGGGTTAGAATATTCATAGGTATGCAATTTCTCATTGCAGTATGCAGGTAAATATGAGTTAACCTATATTCAGGCGTATTTCACAGACACAGCTTAAGGAAGCCTTCTGTCCAAAATTCCCCAAAGTTTGGCCAAAACCTGTTCAAGAGCTGTTCAAACCTGTTAAAAGCCAAATTCAGAGTTCATACAAAGAAGAAATGGATTTACATCTGCTACATCTTAACCTATTTTCCATGTTTATTAACCTGTCCTGACTTTTCCAGCAGTTTTAGTTTGAGGAAAATCAACAAGCTTTGTCTTGAGATTCTGCAAATCTCACTGTACAGCTAGTTTCCCCAGCTTTTCTTCCAGAGCATCCAGCTGTATCCATAGATCTCACACAGAGACAGAGCATAACTACACCTGTCACAGTCCACTGGGCTATCAATATCCCTGACACCATTGCTTCTTTTACAGATTGCTGTTTACCTCCTATTGTTCTTGACCTCTCCTCCCTCCTCTTCGAGATTCACTCAGGTTCCTTGGAAACTTCATTACAAAACTAATCTTGTATGCAATTGTATCTTTAATATTGTGATTCTGAAACAGCACAGTACAAAACATAATCCCATTCATTTAGCATGAGAACCACGAGGGTGTATGAAGCTAAATCAAAACTGAAAAAAACCAATATCAGGTTTTCCCTTTTTGACTATTTAATAAGACAGTCAAGCTCAAAAAACTCAAATGAAAAAAGTGACTTTGGTTATGTTGTCAATTCTATATTATTTAATAAGTCCAGAGATGTGATGGTAACGGAAGTACTGATGCTTTGAGAAAAACTTGGATTTACCAGAACACACAAAAACATAGAAGGAGAAGTCCACCTAGTCATAAAAAATTGTTCCCCAAACTGACTAGCACTACTTATATAAGCATTCCAATTAACACTGACTTCATAGCATTCCTCTGAATGCCTGTGATGTTTTGTAGTTTGTGTTTTGTTAAGTGACACAAAACAATAATGTGATTGCTGGACGGGTCCTAGATGGGGATCAAGTCTTGATTTATGCTCTGTGCTGGGTTTGTATATTAACAATCATTTTTACTGCAGCAGTGCATTGCCTGTTTTCAGAATACACTGAAACTAAAGTTCAATAATCAGTCTCAGAAACCTAGAAATATTTTACATCTCCATGTTGACATTTGTGTCTGGTTATGTGCAAAGGCTGTAGGACATCCTCCTGACATGAGACCGAAGGTGCAGTCAGGAGTGGAAGAGCTCCAGCACCCGTAAGACATGGATTCACTGGTAAAACACGGGTTGATCCTATGCCAGTGTAGATAGTCCTCTAAAAGACTGATGAAATTGTTGCTACAGTTCTCTATGAAAGCATGAGTGGGAAGGGCATTTTGCAACGAAAGCACACTGATACGCTAGGAAGCACAGGAGTAAGATAAGAGAAATTTGGGTATTTAGCAGAGGTGGGGGATGGGTGAACTGAGCTCTCCCCTTATTGGCAAATGTTCAAGCTGCTCTGGGCAGCTGGCGGGTGCAGAAGTTCAGCTTGGTGATATCAGATACTGTATAAGCACAGATAGCTAAAAACCTGCCTTGTCCTCTTCCCAGGACAAACTCATTCACAAATAACTCTCTTGTTTAAGCTGAACTGCAGAGGCCAAAAATTCCTGCTAATCCTGTATGATTTATCACCTTCGGGAGTTCTGATGAAGGAACACAAGTTCCTCTTATTGTCTTCTGTTATTCACTAGAAAGAATGTATATGAATAGCTGTGTGTTATTGTCTTGGAGGTTTTTTAATTCCTTTAGAATGTGCATGGCTTTTTCTATCTCAGTTGGGAATAGGTCTTTTACTTTCTTATTTTTTCCCATTAGAGCTGGTTTTGGCTGGGATAGAGTTATTTTCCTCATAGTAGCTGGTGTGGGACTATGTTTTGTATTTGTGCTGGAAACAGTGTTGATAGCACAGGGATGTTTGCTATTGCTGAGCAGTGCTTGCACAGAGTCAAGGCCTCTTCTGCTTCTCACCCCATCCCACCAGTTAAAAGGCTGGGGTCGCACAAGGAGTTAGGATGGGACACAGTCAGGACAGCTGGCCCCAACTGACCACAGGGATGGTTCATACCATCTGGAGTCATGCATTGCATATAAAGCTGGGGGAGGAAGGAATATGGGGGGAACGTTTGGAGTGATGGTGCTCATCTTCCAAGTCCCCAGTACAAGTGATGGAGCCTGGCTTTCCTGTAGATGGTCTAACACCTGCCTGCCCATGGGAAGTGGTGAATGAATTCTTTGTTTTGCTTTGCTTGTGTTCATGGCTTTTGCTTTACCTATTAAACTGTCTTTATCTCCACCCATGAGTTTTCTCACTTTTACCCTCCTGATTCTCTCCTCCATCCCACCAGGTTGGGTAAATGGTTGTGTGGGGCTTAGTTGCTGGCTGGGGTTTAAAACATGACATCATTAATAATAACAACAACAATAAAAACTCAAAATATTTGGTTATTTTCATATTTAGAATCTTCTCAAAAGCTAGACTCTGTCACTTTACCCCACTTAGTAGGCAGCTTACTATAAACAGGGTAAGGCATTAATTAAACTAATTATCCACAAGTTGGTCATAAAGTACCTCTTCTGATGAACTGACCTGACATATGATAGAAGTCCCTGAGGAACCAGCATTGGCAAAATTCTGAGTAATGCACCACTGAAAATGCTGACTTTTCTGGACCCATAAAGGTAGGAGGGAAAAGGAGACAGAAATTCGTATTTATTTGTTCTTCAAAAGAAAAGAGTATAGCTCACTTTCACTACTTACATAAAAACTGTTTTCCTTCCCTCTGAAACCAGTGCAATTCCTCATATTTCAAATTCAGTATAAAGCTGACAGCTCTACTGTATTGCGTTCATAGCCAGCAATATGCTTCAAGTAGCTGTTACCCATTTGCACTAGACTGACATATACATGGGGAGCACCAGGACAAGGCAAACAGCCCACAGAGTCCCAGCTAACATAATCTTCTAATATCTTAATTCATTTTTCAATGTTTTTCACTACGCAAAAAAATGTCACGTTTGGAACTAACAAATCAGATATCAAGCCATCTGAAAGTTTTCAAAGCCACATTAAATTTCTGCAGCATGGTAGAAATTTGTTACTAAAGATGTGATTCTAAACCATCTTTTTTTCTTTTTTATTGCACACAGAATAATTGCATCTTCAGAGAACACTCCAACATACTGTCCACGTGTTTGGGGAGTCTGCATACATATTTCCATATGTAATGAAAGAAAAGACATTCTATAGAAGAAAATAGGATCTCCTTTCTCAGTGTCTGATTAATTAAGTGCCATAAATCAATGGAATAGAAGCATTACTATGTTTTTAATATTGGGATTGAAAACTTAATCCAAAGTGTGAATACTTGTTTTTAATATTCATCTAGTTAATAAGGATAATTATCAATCAAATTTGGAACAATTACTTCTAATTTTATTTTTATTTTACTGAGAATTATGCAATTTAAGATACAGTGAGAGGAAACCCTTAATGTGAAAGTTAAAAGTTAAAAAAAAAAATCAAAGAAAGATTTTTTTTTTTTAATTTTCAGTCAGACTGACTTTTTGTTCTTGCTGTGGTTTGATGTTAATCTTCTTGCTCTGTCCTTCTTTCCCCCTCCTTGAAAAGCTGTCTAAAGTTTTCCATTTGATGCTCTCCATCAATAAATGTAAAACAAAAGTTTACATACGTGCATTTGGAAGCAAAATCTGTTTTTCAATGCAAAGACTTTCTAGTTCAACGAATAAATAAACAATGGGTGTTATCTAAATACTACGTTTCCCAGGAATGGTGCAAGAATTTAAAGATGTGAGGTGAATCTACACCGTGTTTTTATGTTGGGCCATCTCTCTCAATATTACCAAGTTTCCCAGATGAAAAACAACTGCTGACAAGCCAGTAAAAGCTCTACAACTTACTATTCAGTTTGAAAATTTGTCTCCTTATGAATTCACATAGAAATAGCAACAAAGAATAATCTTTTAGGTTGATTCTAGAAAAATGTTCTGTGTGCTGGACCAGCAGGGTTTAAAGACATTCTGTTTCACTGCTCTGTTCCACTACATTCTGCAGCTGCCCCTGATTATGCAGTGGGGTTTAGAGACTGAATTCTACAATTGTTTTCATTCCACTTAAAATTTAAAATAGTGAACAAGCACTGGTGCATATTATCTAAAAAGCTTTCAACACTATTGTTAATTTGTAAGTGGATGTATAAGGTTTTTTAAAACATTATTAAAAGTTAAGGGAAGAGGTCATAACCTGCATAAAGCTATTAGTAAGTAAAAGCACAAGAAGCATCAATAAAAAATGCAACTAAAAAATAATGCAGCAGAGAAGAATAACCAGCTTAACATGCAAAAAAAGAACCCAGGCATTTTGATGTTGTATTTTAAGTCACAGGCAAAGTTATTGCCATTTGGACTTTGCATGCCTAATAATAGTGAAATTAGATAATTATCTAGCTGAGAAATAGGCAAGTTTTCAAATGTCCAGATGGTTCCACCACCCACCTCATTTAGCAAAGCTTCCTTTATTCACACTGCTCTAACATGCTGCCTATTTCCTCAATTTGTACCCATTAGCTGACAAGAAAAGGGCTGAGCTCAGAAATCAACAGGCTCTGACAGGAAACCAATTCTCAGGGGCCCCCTTAGAAGAAGTAAGATTTTAACTGATGCTACCCAGGAGATAGCTGTAGCAACTAAGTCCGTATCTAAAGTAATATTAGTGAAGCAGGTCAAGGGATTTACAGTACAAAGATCTCTTCATATTCTTGGTAAGCTGCATGGAATGATCTTTAGCCCACAGGAAGGCAAGCATGGTCTCAGGATAAGAACACTAGCATAACTTATTTCTCATTCACTAGTGAATAAAACTTCCATGTGCTGCTAAGTGATCCAGCTACAAAATGCAGTTTGGCAGATATAAGAGGAAAGGTCAGATTTATGGTGGAAGGCATCTTCATGGCTGCGTAAACATCTAAGAGTTACCCAATTCTGGAAGCTCTGAATAGGAGTGGCCATTCCACTGCAGCTGCAGACATGTGTTCAGCTCTGGGCCCCTCAGTTCAGGAAAGACATTGAGGTGCTGGAGCGGGTCCAGAGAAGAGCAACCAGGCTGGTGAAGGGACTTGAGCACAAGTCCTATGAGGAGAGGCTGAGGGAGCTGGGATTGTTTAGTCTAGAGAAGAGAAGGCTTAGAGGTGACCTCATCACTCTCTTCAACTACCTGAAGGGAAGTTATAGCCAGGTGGGGGTTGGTCTCTTCTCCCAGGCAACCAACAACAGGACAAGGGGACATGGGCTCAAGCTCTGCCAGGGGAAGTTTAGGTTAGATGTTAGGAAGAAATTCTTTACAGAGAGGGTGATCAGGCATTGGAATGGCCTGCCCAGAGAGGTGGTGGATTCACCATCCCTGGAGGTTTTTAAAAAGAGATTGGACATGGCCCTTAGTGCCATGATATAGTAATTAGAGTTGGATCAGGGGTTGGACTTGATGATCTTGGAGGTCTTTTCCAACCCAATCTATTCTATGATTCTATGATTCTATGTTGTAGGCAAGGAATTGGTTTGCTATGGGTCATGTTTTTAAAATACATAATCTTCCGATATCAGTGGCGCACTTGGACTTAAAGTAAGGACAGGGAGGAATACACAAACAAGGTCATTTGACAGATGTCATCTTCCAGAATATCAAGATATGCTAATAGCTACTTTATTGTATGTTTATGAACATGTGGACAACAAAGAATAAATAAAATGTTCGGAGTTTTTTTTTGTTGCAGTGAAAGCAGTCAGCAAATAATGAAAGCTTCATTTCAAGGTCTTTAACCGTAACTGCCCAGGAGAGAAATGTAATTCACCTGACACTGAACAAAGCTGAGATGCTGTGATGACTGTGTCTGTTACACAGCCTGGGAAACATATTAGTTAATTATCTGTAGGCATAATGATTCTCTGACAAAACCTAAATGAAAATGGAGTTCTACTGAGATTACATATTTGTAGTTTAAGGTATATTACCAACCAGGCATTTTATAATTATCCTTAAATATTTCATTTTAGTCTAAGACATTGAGTGAAGGTTAAAAGAAGGCCATGCACGTTGCGAGGCAAAAATCTAGTGTGGGGGGGGCCAAAACCACCTTACTTCAGCACTGGCTAAGATGCCACAGATTACCAAAGAAATAGATTTTGCATTGAAATCTAGTCCCCAAATGACATCAGATAACAAAAAAATTCATTTTGCTTATAAGTGGAGGTGTCAAACTATCAAACTTTTATAATACAACATAAATAGGCAATGCTTTGGAACTGACACAGTATCAGTTGGTGCTAGGTGGCAAATGATCAAATCTTTAATAACTAAAAAACTAAAATCTTAATCTAAAATCTTTAATAACGAATAATCTAAAATCTCTTAAGAACAAAATTCGCATTGGGCACCCTTTAGAGAGGAAAGATACTTCTCTGAAGAAGAAAAAGGTGAAAGACATACAGAAAGATTACTTTTACAAGCCTTAACAGTATCAGAGGAAGTCAATCTGACCTGCAAAGTACAGTCAATGAAGAGTACTGAGCTGATGGATGCTTTCAGTTACTTCTACCTTCTGCTAAAAGATTAGTAAGTAAGAGGTTACCAATATATATGCAATATCTCTAAGGAGAAAAGGAAAACAAAATTTAACAAGTCAGTATATTAAACCTCAAAAGGGGAAAAGTACCTGAAGCACTCTAATTTATCTTGTATTGTATTAATATATTGTATTATTAGTTATCTATTTATAAATAGTGGTGTATAAATACTATTATCCTTTTTGTCCTTCAGCTGTGTCTATTATTCCAGGTAAGGGAAATATGAAGACTCATAAATTCAGTTCAAATACAACAACATCTTTCTTTGGTTGGCTTAATAAATGACTGCTTTTAAAATATTAGTCTTTAAAAATCTCCTCTGAAATAGATACACATACATACTTCTTAAAGAACTATGTTCTCATTCGGTCATTACAACATATACATTAAGAAGAACTGTCATCACTTCTGAATATGAAAAAGCTTGAAAAATGTTTTATAGTTCTATCTCACACACTCCAGAGTAAATACCTCTCAAAAAGTCAAAAGAATAGAGAGGTAGGAAAAAACCCCAGTCCATTATTTGCACTTTTTTCTTTTAATTTAACAGGATGGGAGAGAGGTCACAATCAAGGTTTCGGATTATTACAATTTGCAATATTGTAATTTCCCAAAGGATTACAACACCTTCAGATTTCATCATATTCCCTTAATTCTTTCCTTCATTTGCTGGATATTTATTCAGGGAAGTGAAGTTTAATTTACTTTCCTGACAAATAATGGACAAGGTAACAATTGCACTCCATGACACCTCAGAGTTACCAAATCCTCTCCACTTGCATGTTTTTCCTCTATAACAGGTGAAACATCAGGATGGAAAAAGCACAGAACAGATTATGATATGTTTGCCTTGGCAACTATTGTCTAACAGTGAAGTGTGTCTATTGGAAGCCTTTGTGCATTTCTGGTGAAAAACTAAAATCAGCTTTAATCTCTATGGTTTCCTTTATCTCCTTGACTCAGTAACATTAATACCAGAATGTCCAGGGCTCAGTAACAAGCTGCTTTGCCATAGCAAACACAAAACACTATTGTTGTTTAGCAGCACTGTTTCACTCAAACATGCTAAAGAAATACACTCCTTTCTCCTTTTCTTTAGATTCAGAACTTGCCATCTAAAGCAGTGGAAGACGTCTAGCTCTTAAAATAGCTATTAATTTCATTTCAGTTTTTAGGTTCTTTGGAAAATAAACCTGTAGTAGGCTGTCCGATAGCATTTTCCCCTTGACATATGATTCCTGATTTTCAGCTACTGGGCATTTGTTTTGGTTAATACTCAGCTAATATCAGAAAATCATGCCTGTACAACAGTGTAATTCATTTTTTTCCCCCGAGGCTGATCTACACATAACTTTTGCTTCAGTTTAATTTCCCTATGAGGAGTCTTCTTTTACGAAATTAATTAAGCAAATAAACCTTCAATTTTGATTTTAACAAGCCGGTGTTGTATTCTCTCTTACTACACAAAGTATATTTCCAAATCAAAATAAGTTGTCCTGACATAAACACACCTTTCTTTGTGTTGTAATAATAATATAATGCTATATTTTTTTACACTCTACAAATATTAGCAACACATATATATATATAGCTAGTAGGACAATTAGAAGTACCATGTAAAAAAACCTCTAGAAAGCACAGATTTCAGGGAAATGAAGATGTGCTAGTACAAGTAAAGGCAACAAGACATAGGTGAATATGACTTTGTTATGTAACAGAATAACTATAGATCTTTTTTTTCACCTAAACTGAAACAGATCATTTTTTAAAAAAAATGTGTTTACAGTCTTGGTATAGAGGGGGCCTCTGAATCTGTATTTACCTCACAGAGCCCACAGATTTCCTGGGATACACTCTGGAGGTGCATCCCGATTTTCTTAGAGAAAAATATCCTCACAAGTGTGTCTCTTCCCAAGTGTGTGTTCCTCCAGAAAGGACTGCAGTGTGCTTTAAGAGGTATCTATCTGGCTGTAAAATACATTGTAATACACTCCAGCACATAAATACAGATAGTCTCAAAAGATTATAAAAACTCAAAAGTAATGTATGTGTGTGTCTGACTCTTGGTATTCTTGTGCATTTTGTCTTAAAATGAAGAAGGTTTTCTACAATATACAAAACTAATAGCATATATCCATTCACTGGTTCATATGTTCAAGCATACATTCATTTATTCATGACTAAATCAATAAACACATTTCCCACGTCCACCCAAGCTGAAGAGCTCTTTGTTCACAACTTGAAGGAGAAATTCAAGGACAATGGGTTAATGCAGTTAGAAGGGAGGACAGAGAAGGGCTGATCTAGCTAATGCTGTGCTACACTGAAAAGTATTGGAGTGATTTCTGAGTAAATCATTGACAGAAAAAAAGCTATATGGTTATATACCCACAACAAGTCAAAGAGAGGTTGTTCCATTATTCTCTTTCCTGCTACACTTTCTCTTGAAGGACAAACGTGGCTAAACCACAACATTTTATCTTTACATGTAAAGGATTTGTTGCCTTTGAATTTTACAAGAACAGTGTTATTCTTACACTTTTCAGACTTGAGAAGTTTCACTGCAGAAGAACTGACTAAACACAGAAATACATTATATTAAAATGCTGGTAATTATGAAAAGGAATTACAGAGAAGTGTGGATTGGGACATAAAGAACAATGAAGCATGCTTTTCACTTTTGAAACATCTTATTTTTACACTTCTAAACATTTCCCCAAAAGCAACAGAAATATCTAATATACTACTAACATGCACAATCCAAAGAGCACATTTCACTGTAACACGCAAGGTTCTTATAGCCCAGTTCACGTCACCTTTAATGGATGTCCAGCTCACACACTCTATCAAAGCACTGCAAAAGCTCCTTAAACTGAAACCCACATGAATACATTCTTATAAAGGTCATTGCACTATTTAACCTTCATGGAGTTTACCATGTTTGCTTTCTCACATGCTTTCACACCTTGAAAAAAACAAACAAACAAACAAACAAACAAAAAACCCAAAAAAACAAAAAACCAAACTTGGACCATATTTAAGGATCAATACTTTCATAAAAGGAATTTTTTTATTTTTCTGCAAAATTTGAAGCTTTCACAAATACACGGGGAAAAAAACTGTTGTGAGCAAATATCACAACACTATACCACATAAGGAAATTTTGGATGATGAAAGGAGGTATAAGTACGTTCAATGCTCAGGACCATGTATTTAGAAATGCACCCTGTACTGAGGGGAAGTGAAGGGCCTAGCTGTTGGCTTCATTTAGCAGCAAATTTCAAAGTACAATCCTGAACACAAGTTAAATTCAGAAACTGTTGCTGAAAACTTGACAAGGGATTTGCTTTCTGCCAGTAAATGGTTATATTTGAGTAGAGGATTGCAGAAGTGGGAGGACTGGTTAGTTACTGTTTCAGTCAGTACAACATTAGCAATCAAAGTAGCACTCGCCTAATACAATGAAGAAATTCTCAGAGTTTAGCAGTGCAATTTAACCTGTAAGAGACTGTACTCACAGAGAACGCCTCCCAATCCTGGTCTTGATTAGAAGGATCGCACTCTTGCTGATCAGGGAACTGTGAATTGAAATTTCTTGCCGATTTTAAAAAGTAGTCTTCCACAGCAGTGAAAATGCATGCTACTTATTCCCTGCCTGGGAAAGAACCTCTTATTTAAATAGACAGAAGACAAACAAAGACTAAAAAAACTCATAGCAATTCTGCTTTCTTTTTTTTTTTTTTTCCCCCTAAAGTAGGCAGACTACAAAACAGATAACCCTGGAGGCTTGTCTGGGTTCGTTTTCCGTCAGTTCTCTAAGTCTGATCTGATGTGAGCACATAGAGCTCCTGGGCTGTTCAGCTTTGCCTAGCCTGTCTTTGCTAGCCATCTCTTGACAGGCATTCTATTTGAGGTTTGTGGCAGTTGAGAACAATTCATGTTAAATCAGATCATCACAGGAAATTTTAGCCTCCCACACAAATGGTTTGACAGCAAAAGCTGGCCTCATAGAAACCACAGCAGGTTCTTGCACATATGCCATTTCTGTGTTAACGTTTCATTAGAATGTGGGTTGATGCAATGGCATGAATGAGAGAAACCAAGGAGCAAAACTTAGCCTTACAATCAGAGCTTTCCCATTTTTATTGCTATTTCAGCACCCTCAGCTCAGCTCTAATGACTTGGAAACCCTGCTTGGCCTTAGTTCCTTTCCTGCTTTTAAACATTTTCACACTTCTAGGAAACTTATTTTAAAAAATTTAACAGTATCTCTAAATGTCCAAAATAAATATTCAAGAAGTTCTGTTTTAATTAACATGCACTTCGAGCCTCTACCTCTTAACAAAAGGCAGAAAACACCTATTTTCATTTCACCTTCTATCAACAAATATATCTGACTTCATTTGGGACATACCAAATACAGTAAAGGAAGAAGGTTTTTACAATCACGGAGGTGAAACACTGGAATAGATTTTCAAGGTGGATGCCCCTTCCCTGGAAACATTCAGGGTCAGGTTGGACAGGGCTCTGAGCAATCAAGTTGAAGATGTCCCTGCTCATTGCATGCAGGGTTTGACTAGAGGACCTTTAAAGGTCCCTTACAACATGTATTATTATATGGATTCTATGATACCACATTTCCATTTTTTATATATTTAGGAAGTGGATCCTCAGGTAGTGGACATTGGAAGGGACCACAGAGGCCATTCCTTGAATGAAGCTACATTACATTACACCAGTTAAAAATACAGTCCTTTAGTGTCACTGCAGGTGGTAGGTACTTTTTAAAAACACTATTCAGTGTTTTCAATTTAACATCTCAGGATAGGACCATAACTGAAAGTGTCTCCAACAGGAGATAACATGAGACCTGTTCAAGGTGCAGCCTCCTGATCTGAGAGTCATTGGACAACTCAGTAAAATTCAAGGTTTGTAAAAATAAGCTTGGATAGAAATCATCTGGCCAATGTCATTTTATAAATTTCAATTTATGAAATATTTCAGTATTACAGATTCAGTTTTTTTCAATATTTGTTTTGGTGTATGTGTCAATATTTGTTTCAATAATGTGCAAATGTTTTAGTTATGTTATACCTATGGTAACAATGTTTGTGTCAATATCAAAATCTTACTCTATTTCTGTTCAATTTGCATTTAATATTAAATTTAACATGATATACAATGTAGTTTCAGAAATTTAATACAAATTTTATATATATATATATGTATTCAGTATTGGCAAAGAAATATTTTATATTATACAAAGTTAAATATTGGATGTTATAAAAATGAATGTTTTAAATACTAAAAAGGAAATAATTTTTTTATTTTTTCTGTGTTTGCAATCTCTCTATATATGACCACTAAATACTTCATTTCAAGCAGTTCTTTAAAATTTGAAGCCTTTTGTCAAAATTTCCTTGAATACTTTATTTATGACTGGAAGTGTGAAGTTTGGGAAAGAAAACTACTGAGCCTTTTGGATCTCCATCCTATCTTTACAAGACAAGAGAAGCCTTCTCCATAAAAATATCATTGTCAACTGTGTTTAGTTATCAGAACCATTGTGGGATCATGCATAAAAGATATTTAAACTTAAAAAGAAATTTAAGCTATAGCATGTGGGAAAAAAAGAAAAGAGGAACACCACTAGACAAAAAAACATAGCTTGGGAAAGGACACAACTGATTCCTTCCAGAGACCATCATTAAGGAGGCTGCTGAAGAATCAGATCTGCAGTTTGTAGACTGTCTATCTGGGCTCTCAAATTTTGGGGGTTGTGCAGATCTAAGCACAATGAGTCCATCTTATATATGGTCTTTAGTCAATATAATGCAGTCATTAGCCCCTCAAATCTTATAAAAAGCCCGCATAAAATTACTTTTCCTAACTGTGTCTCTCTGCTTGACCTCATTATTCACAGATTTTTCTATCAATGTTTGTATTATTTGACTTGCATGAGGATTTACAATGAGGTTTTAATTACACTAGTATCCCGTGCTCATGCTTTTAGCACCTGAATGACTGGCACTTTTTCTTAACAACAAGAGGTTTTTACCTACAATGCTGAGCCAACTACCTTTCTTGTGGCAGATTGCTCTATGCTGCCTTGAAGTGAGAGAAGTCCAGGGCACTCTCTTTTAAACAAGATCATCAAGACTCGAAATCTTAGTGTTTTTTTTCTTGCTGGAAAAGAACAGCAGGTGATCATTTTATATGCTGGATAAATCAATCCATACATTTCCAATCGCACATTTTTTCAAAGTACAGAAGTACTGAAAATTGCTTCAATGTCTGATTGCTTCTCTGTACAAGTGCAAGTGTCTGTGGGATCAGGGACTATTCTGGGTCTGATTCAACAAAATATTTATGTTAGTGACTTTTAAAAGTCATTCTTTTTCTTTTCATGAAGGAAACCATCTAATGAAAAATTAATGAGATTACTACAAGCAATTTCTCCTATTTATTAGACCTGGTTATTTATAACCAGCAGAAATTAGATACATGTTTCTGCTTTTTCACTGGCATCTTATATAAAGTCAACGGAACTTCTTCCAGCATCCAAAAATTATTGGTTTTTATCTAGTTCATCCCACCAGATAACTTTAATCTGGAAGGATGGTGCAATGGTGAAAGTCCGAATTTAAAACCTGGTGAAAAATGTATGCAATTCCTGTCTGCAAGACTAGATTGTCAACAAAACTTATTTCAGTAAGGAAACCAGATGCCTTAATACAAAAAATTACAATTATGTTAGTGCTGTTTAATAGACTTCTAACCCCCTACTGGTGGTTTTTGGTTTTGTTTTTTCTTTTTCTTACTTTCATACTATATTAAATCCTGCCTGGGAGCTTCTTATTCTTTCATTGTTTCTTATGCCACTCCAAATGTCTTTTCAAATCTTAAGATAAATAAGTTTCAGGGTTTCTTGAACTCTGATATCGTCACTGCTTCCTCAAAATTTCATTACAAACAGTGCACAGGTACAGTCAGTACAAAACCTGCTTCAAATACAGGAACATTTAGACCTACAGAGGTGACTTCCTCATGGGGCTCACAACGGCCTAAACCATCTGCACTGTTAAATGACTACCACTGTCTGGTAACCTAAACAGAAAATTGTATCTGAAGTGGTTTACAGGGGACATTCTGTAATAAATTTCTTAAGTGTGTGTGTATATATATACTTAAAATATAAATATATTTTAGACAAAGTTTAAAATATAGAAAAATATAGAATGAAATAAAGTTGCCAACTTATTCTAGACTCATTTGGCTGTTCCACTCACCCACACCACTAATAATAAGACAGTAAGCAGTAGCTCCATGTATTAAGCAGAAACCCCATGGTAAAAAGGTAAAATGACTGTGCAATACAACGGGAAAACAAATGCAGCTTTCCTCACCAAGATCAAAGCATTCAGGTGAATTGAAGGCTTCTCTTTTCCCTTTTTCTGCTATGTGTCCTGACCACAGGTCTTCCGTTCATTTCTTCTTTACAAAGTAACTTAGCAAGCTCTCTGAAGCAGTGCTGATACTTGGCACCATGCAATGAACAGTGTAAGCACATTCCCCTGTCCACAGCTTCAACCTTGAGAGGAATCCTGGATTTACAGCTCACCTCTACAGCGACATGTGGCAACTGAAGCAAACAGACATGAAAGTGTCACAAGAGTGCTGCAATCCACTCCTATCTCGGTTACTATGAGGAAATAGGACTAATTAAGGTCTATATGCCCTCAGAAATCTTTAACATTTCATGGTCCTAGGATATAGTCTTCTATAGTGCTGAAGATTTATCTCCAGACTACATGTGATTTGCCAAAATATTTGTACTTCTACTTTTTCACTCTTTTTTTTCTTTTTTTTTTTTTTCTTCTTTCTGACTCTATCTAATATGAGGTGGAAGGCACACCGTACATCTAAGGCGCACATTCTTTTAAAAGGACCTGACTCCTGCCAGGTCTATATAATTCCTTATTAATAACAATACTGTTGTTTAAATGTAAAAACCCAGTTTGCTCTACATGATAGGTGTACATTTATTCATGAGGTCTATGTCTGACTGAATGAAAAACTGCATTTAATGATATTCCATTATGAGCCCTGTGAGAGGTGCAATACTTTTTCATGTCACTTCCTATTGACTTTGCAGCAAAATATAGATATGCAACACGGAAGTGAGGAGGCCAGACCTTAAATTCAGAACAGAATTCCCTACGAGATAGATGTAGCAATTCCTCAATACTAAAAAGAATATATAACCCACACTCTGATTCTTCACATCATTGCAACAGATTAAATGTATCGTCAGTCTGATTCTGCCAATCACTTCCTGCATAGATTTCCCAAGATAAATGAACAGAGAAAAAATTGTAGAGTATACATTTGGTTAAGGAATCTGCATAATAACCACAGACATTATAATAAGCTATGAAACCTAATTTTAGTCACCAAGGTATTGATTTTTTTCCCCTGGGCTTTTTTCACATCTCTGCAGAAAACTTCAGTTGTTAACTCTGTTGGTTGGGATTTCTATTTCCCTGAATTTCTAGTTTTTCATTTTGCTTTTATTTCTAGGCACATCAAGGCATGAATTATGCTTCACATTTCTGGCATGTGCTTTTTGCAGCGTTTAAATTCTAATTAAAGTTAATGATTAGCTACACTTAGCAGAAATGCAAAATACCTCAATGCCAGTATTTGGAGTATTTAGTATATTGTATAAAGCCTATTATCTGCATATGCATGATGATGGAGCTAGTCATATTTAACTCAGTTTCTTAGGCATAAAGTGTTTAAAGATAAAAATAAAGCAAAATTCTGTCTTCTGGTGTGTGTGTGTGTTATGCTGTCCAAACTAGTTGAGTGGCAGCTGATATTATCAACAGTGAATTAGCATTTCTTTTTCACATAGCAAAAGACCTTGCAAGATACATGGTAACCAAATAAGATTAATTTTCATTCTATAAGCGGTTGTTAAAATATTTAAAACCCAATAATTTTCTATCACGTCTTTCTTACTTGGCAATGGAAGAAGAGCTTCAATTTAAGTTTTCCATGATTTTATTTCTAATACAGAGAAAAGTAAAAAATAGTGGCAGCACAGGAAATTTCTCTGTCCTGCTTGCCAAAGTAGATAAACATTTCATTTAGGTATTAATCTTTTTCCTATTTTCTACATTTTTTATTCTTGTTAAACAGCTAATATTTTTCAACTCCATCCTTTTATACCAACAAAACACTACAATTTACCATGCTTCCCTCTCTTTGCCCCCACACCCATCCATACTAATTTTGAAAAGCCTATGTGAAATTCATCCATCTGCTACTTCTGTTCAACTTGTATACTGCTGATTTTACATAGTGGTTCCTGATATTCATTTGGAAAACAAAGACAAGGACTGAAAGCCTGAATTTATCTATCTACCAACAAGCTGTCTGTAAACTCATTATTTTATAGATTTTAACAGAGAGAGAGAGAAATAGAGTATTCTGGACAGGATCCTCTAGCTCTGTTAAAAGGGATTTTTTTTTTTTTAATGTTTCTCACATACAAGAAATTAGGAATACAAACAGGTTACTTAGTCTTAAATATTTTACTTCAGGAAACCTCTATGAATGGTTGTTTTATTTTTTTGTACATATCGATGAAAACAACAGTGGTCAAAAATATCTAACATTAGTTTGGTTTAAAATACAATATTTTTTAGTAACTTGGTAAACAGATGTTGTCTACATGTATGAAATAAATTATTATACAGATTGATTGCTTTTTTTAATCGAGAGGATGTAATGACACAGAAGACTAACTATATAGTAAGAAGCCCTATAAAAATGACAAATGACATTTAGGACACAAATTAGAATAAGTATATATATACACAAACACATTTATATATATATATGTGTATGTATATATTTTTGTAGTGCACAGCTATTTGTTGTCTCTTTTTTTTAAGATGCATTTTTATCTGGGTGTCAGTTTTATATCGTGGGTCTTCAAATGGTACAACTCACATGCAGTTAACTGCACATTTTTGCTCCCTATAGCCAGATAAATCACGACATCTAAATTCTAATCTAATTCAGATTAGATTAGACCAAATAAAACAAAACAAAAAAATCCATTATAGTTAATCAGGGGAATCCATCTCAGTCATTTCTGCTATCAGTAACAGTGATTCATATCCAAATAAAAAGTTACTTGCTGATAAAATAATAATGAATATAAAACATAATAGAGTTGTGTAGCTTCCCTAGTCCTCAAAGACTTTATGGTACCTGATTTTAATACCATGACATTTTTCACCTAACTAAATGTTCCTCTATTTTGTGAAGCTGTGCAACAATGCAGCACTTCATACGAAAGTAATGCAATGATTTAAACAAAACATGCATGTGAGGGTTATGAATAGTTTGTTGAAGTCAAAGCTTAAGTTTTACCATTTGAAACCAAAACAACTTCAGTCAAAGCAGTCTATATGACAGATGTGATAGTTAACAAGTATTTCTGACTAATAAACAAGTTTGCACTGGGCAGACCTACTCACCATTATAAAGGACTTTAAAAGAACATTTAATATCTTCTCCTAGCTTAGTTATCCAACATTATGTTTTGGGAAACTTCTTAGTGGGTTTAATTTTGCTTCTCCCTTATATTCACACTGGTTGCAATCACAATTCTGCTCCATAACCTGGGCATACTTAATTTTGAAGAATTTTTTTTTTTTTATTCAGTACATATTAGAAAATAATTTTGTTTCTCTGCAGTTTCTATGTTGAAGATTATTATCTTGAAATATGGAATTGAATTAAAAATCTGATTTCTAAAGGCCAAAATTAATTCTGCAGCAAACCAGTTAACAGATGCAAATATAATCACCTGCTCCTTTACTTGGAAATCACTCAGACTGTATTTACAATCTGGGATTTTGCAGGTTTCGAAGTAAACCTCTGTCAAATGACTGACTTGAAAAATTACTTAATGGAATTTCACAATAACTGTTTTAAACAACTCTTTTCACTTTTTTTGAATTACAATATAGATTATAACAAATACAACAATCTGAAGTTCCTTCTCTTTCTGTTTTATTGGATGGCCAAATTCATGTGTGAGTTAATGAAGACCTCAAAAATAACTGCTATATTGTAATTTTTATGTTCTTCACAATAATCTGTTCATCACTTAGAAAATATACTTCCCTTGCATGTATTTGCGAATTGTTTTTACAGCTATGTGCCATTACAGACAATAAGAAACTGATACCTGTGTATTTTAGCTGTTGCTTGGAACTCGATTTTGAAGCTACCTGATCATCCATTTAGGATATTAATAAAGTACTACACTGAAATGAATTGGGGATATAGGAATGGTGACAGATTTATCACATCAAAATGTCAGCCAGGCAGAAACCTCTGCTGCCTGCCCATAGCAGAGGACCTGTTGAGGGCATTTTAGTCATTGATGGCACAAGGCTGATCTTGATCTCCTTGACTAACATGACACTAAGCTGCAGGTCATCCTAAAGCTAACTCACAGGAGCAGCAACGTGGAGTTGACATAAGCCCACAACCCTGGCCAGTGCCTTCCAAATCAGGGTGACATGAACCATCAGCGGCTGGTGTCCTTCCTTGGCCGGTAGCACTCAACCAGTGACTGCCACTGGAGTGGGATAAGGAAAACATCAAGCTACATGCTGAATTGTGTGGAGACATCTGAGTTATTTCCAAAACATGCTGAGAATTCCTCTCACAGTTTTGCAAAAATGATTTCAATAAAGTCAGAAACATTCCTTATGAAAACGTGACTCCATCGATTCTCCTGTATTTCAATTTGTACGTGAAAATAGCAGCAGTATAAAAGTGTTCCCTGGTTGTTACATTGGTGTCAGATCAGGGAACTGTCTGAAGTAAAAATAGCATACCTTTTAAAATATTTTCTTCCCTTTCAACTAACTTCATAACAGCTCTTTTGTTGAGTAGAAGTGAACTTATTAAATACATGTCACTGATATGAATTAAATTGCACAAGAGGAATTTTTTTCCCAGGGTCTCTCACAATTAATTAAGCATTAGTCTGGTAAAAAAACCAAAACAAACCCACCAAAGAAACACACAGAAAAAAGCACAAAACAAACAAACAAACAAACCAACAAAAACAACAGCAACAAAACCAAACAAAACCAAAACAAAAACTAAAACCAAACTAACCAACTAAACAAACAAAAATCAGACCAAATCTCTGCATCTAAACAATCTGTCACAATTATGTCTCTAATCCGTCTCTGATACAGAATCACAGAATAAATTAGGTTGGAAAAGATCTCTGAGATCACCGAGTCCAGCCTTTGACTGAACAGATGAAAATGGGTACAAGAATAAGACTGTCAGAAAAGAAGCTTTGTACAATTTTTTCTTTCACTTGAAGAAATGCTTTTTAAATTAAGAAATATTAAAAATTTCCATGTATAATGCATTAACTACAATTAAACATTCCCACCTAATTTAGGACCTTATTAGAGGAATCATTTTTTAATTATTATAAAATCAATCAGATTTTCATCTTTTATTTGCAGAAACACACCATCAGTTGGAAATGCATATTGTGGATTTGCTTTGAATTAACCAGGAATAGAAACCACATTATGAATTAAAAATTTTCTGAATAGAAACTTATCGTTTTTATTTAGACTATGAAGTCATACTCAGAATTCATCTCATCTGTGCATTTTTTTCATCTTTCCTACTCTATTGAATTACAGAGGAATTTGATTTTTTGCAATTAAATACCAAGCTTTCAGACAACTGTTGTTAATTTTGCTATTTGCAATCCATCCTCAGATTACTTTTTGTTGCATTGATGATATATAAATACTGGGTGTAAGACTAATCTCATCTGCAGCCTGAAGTGTGACTGCAGCTTACTCACGGCTTTAAATCAGTGTGGGAATTGCACTATCGCCTATGTCGCAGACCTCCATGTACCCTGAAGGAGCCCAATATTTTGGCAACTGCAGCCTGTGCTGAGCTGTTTCTCCAGTCACATCTTCAACTACAAAGGAAGAAGAACTAAAATGCAAGTGAAATCAAAAGCTTGGCTGAAGGGGTGATCTATGATTTAGCCATAGGTTGAAATACCATGATTTCAGATCCTGGTTTGGGGGAGCTGGAGGATTTTCTGGAGAATACCAAGCACATAAACAGACCTGGTGAAAGAGGACAGCCTTGAACCTGTCAGATCTAGATCTGCCATACAGCATGCTATTTCTTTGAATAGCCAAGTATTTAAGTCCTCTCCAAGACAATGAAATCACTGGCAGCTCAGCAGACCTTGCCTGACCCTTATTTTTCTATGGAGCCCAGCAATGCAAAATTAAACACATGTGATGGAAATATTTCACTGAAGTTCCCTCTCACACAGTATACACAGTGTTGACAGGTAGATAGGAAGAGAGATAAAGAAGAAATGTTTCCTATAAAACATCTTTTTTTATTTGTTAATAAAAACATGGTTTACAGAGTACCAAAAATGCTGTCACTGTGAGGAGGACTCCTCACACCCATCCCTGGGATTAAACATCACCTTACACAACACTACAAGTGAGTTTTGGAATGAAATTCTGTAACTGCGTCTACCAAACTCTTCCTAGTCGCAGAAGTGAAAATGTAGAAGCCAAGCAGCTCATCTCAATTCAAAGTGGATAAATCCAACTGACAAATCACCTTAAGAGCCAAGTAATCTTTGAGTGGGTTACTGCAAGTCCCAAGTGCAAAATCCTGCTAGACATTGGAATTAAGAAAAAGAGAGGAAAAGTAGATACTACCTGTTTCTTAAATAACTACAGCAGATGTTCACATGATTCATGGAGATTGTTCAGGAATATAAAAGCAAATCTAGCCTCCCTAAGAGTTTAGCTAGCTTATTCTACAATTAATGCAGACTTCAAAGAAATGGCAATCAATATTGCTGTACTACTTTCTTTCAGCCTGGGAAACACATTGTCAGCTCCGAGGGATGTCACAACCCACACAGAGACAGGGTTTTAGGATGTGGGAAAAGCTCTTTCCAACCACGTGGGGTGTATTTATTCTCTATATCACCTCTCCCTATGCACATACGCTATGGGAAGGGATGAAAACCATGGGAAGGAGGTGGGAGAGGAGGGTCCACAAGAGTTGGAGACCTATATCACTTATCTTGTTCTCCAAAAGGTAGATGTTGAGGTCTGAATTAATCATTCAGCGTCCATATACCTACCTATGTCTCCTCAGGTGTTCCTCAGAACTTCACCTCATGTCTCAGCGTTTACCAGACAAATGCCACCACTAATTTCAGGATCTTGGTTAGGGTACATGAGGAATGGAGTTCAGAACTGTCAGGTGTCCGGTTATGCCCAGGACATGTCATTTTAGAATATTTAAGGCTAATATTTGAGGTACTGATGGGAATAGAGGATTTCAAAGGTAGGAAAGCTCTAGGGAGGGTGCTTCCAGGAGGGAGGAAGACATCCCTGAAAAATCTCACTCCTTCCTTATCTTAAGATTAGATAGCAAGTGTTTTGTATTGTGGAGGATACTCTGAGTGTCATAATTTGTTTGTCTTATTGGCTGCTTTTACTAAAAGTACTCAAGTTATCAGAAAAGCTTGTTTGTCACAGATTTGTTGTAATAAGAAAACTCAGGCTAGGTATTTATGATTTTTAACCATGCAGGCTGATAGTGAAATACTGGGTAAGTACAAGTCTGAATTTTTACAGAAGAAAAAGTTAATGCTGATCTGTCAGAGGGTTGCCTACAAAGTCTGTTGAACTGTTGAACTTCAAACACCAAAAAATAATTATCATCCATACCAGGCAGGAAACCTTATATCATTGTTCCAGAGACTTAAAACAGGAATGTGAATGTCATAACCATTAAAACAAATATAAAGGCAGCATGGTTTATTTTTTAAAGGTGTAAGCTACTAAAAAAATTTAGTTGCTCAGCCTGGTGATATATTAAAGTCATATATGATACTCTATATGAAACATGGCCTGTCCATGAACAATTTAACTCTGCATTACTAATACTGCCTTGAATGAAGTCAAACTCCAAATCCTGAAAAAAGTATTTTCCTACCTTTATTCAGCAACCTCTTTCTTCATCAGCTGTTTGAAGTTTGGCTCCATCTTCTTCCCAGAAAACACATATCTTAAAAATATTGCAATTTTCACAGTTTTGGACTTTTTGACAATATAAGAATCATAGGGTTTTTAAACTGTATTATGGAAAAAATAATAAGTTAAGTTTGTTTTTGTAAGCAATTATTTGTGTGATTTTTAGAAATGTTATTTCTGGCTATGCAGTCAGTTATGCAAAATTGTATTTTCCTTAGTGCAGCTTGATGACAGGGAATAACCCTGTGGGAATTGCCAGTAGAGCAGGGAACAAACCAAAGGACAAAATATAAATATAAAGGTATTTTCTCTTCATGAGAATTAATTATGGCTTCCACGAATAAATATTTGAATAGAGTTGTTGGTACAATAAAATAAGAGCTCTCTGGTGGCAAAAAATTATCATTACATTGCATCTCATTGTTTTACAGGCAATAAAGGCGCTTTGCGCTGCACACTTGTTTTCCCATTTCAATGGAAAGTAAAAGAAAACTGTGTTTAAAAGAATATATCTTTTAACTGTGAGTTGTGGGTTTTTTTACTGTTAAAAGTTTTAACTTAATAGATTCTATACTAATAATCTGTTATACATGCATTGGTTCCTAACAGAGCAGTGATTTCTTCCCCAAGGCCTGTTTTACAACATCAGTTCTGAAATTGTTTTTTTCATCTTATCAGGTGTTCCTAACAGCTGCAGTTTTGCATTTCACTATTTGATACCAATTGCATTTTTCATTATTTTTACTGGTAATATAGAAGGCACGTACTACACAGTGTGAACAAGCTGCTTCTTAACAGTATGCATGAAAATGCATGAAAAAGCTTCACTCGTTCCTTTCTGACAGAAGCTGACAACACTCCAGCTTTTGTGCCAATGATGTTTACAATGCAGGCAGGGTGTCAATACAAAATTGTACGCACAGTGTAAAAAAAAAATAAATACCAAAATACTCAAAAACGCAATACAACACAATATAAATGCTGTCCTAACGTGTTAGTTGTGAATATATGCATTTCTGTATCAGCAAATTAGCTGGTAGTCTGCTTGACAGAAACATCGTACTTATTCCTAAATTTTACATCGCTGATGCAGCAGTCCTCTCAAAGCAGTTCTCTACATACCCTAGGTAGTAAGTGACTAGACAGAGCTACTTTGGAAAGTATTGGAGGAAGATCCTGCCCACTTAGTTAATGGGCTTAAAACTACAAATAATGTCTTCTTTCAGAGCTGGCATGTGAAAAGGGGAGATTGCCTCTGACCCTTTGTGCTTGATTTGTCTGCCAGTGCCCCAGGAAAGCTGAGACCCTTGTGCCCAGTCTGTCAACGTCCTGTTATGGGGACCTTTCACTGAACAGTCCTGCTGGATCGGAGGGTGGTTCAACTTGGTCGACAGCTGCTGTGTGGTTAATCAGCTACAAGGTACCATAAATTAACCTCCCTGCAAGGATTTCAACAGAACCTGGCCGCAGTGTCTCCACTCTGCTCCACCCTCCTTTTCATCCGCTTAGTATATGCTTAAGGTTGCAGACTGTGTATGGGGGGAGTCATTGTGGAATAAGTTTTGGGCATGCTGACTGCTTTCTATCCTGAGAGAAGCAACTGCATTTCACCCTGTAATTTCCATATCGTTGTACCTTCTGTTACAATGTCAGTATAACTTCCCTGTTTTCTCTGGTTTAAGTCCAGTCATCTTTCTGCAAGAGCCTTGGAGATACGAGCATTGCTAACAAAATAGGTAAGACAAGAATTGTGAAAACAAAGCACTTTTAAGGATATTAGTACATATTAAGACCATGTACAATCAATGCTTTTCATCTAAATTTTGTAAAATCCTCTGATTTATGTTCAGTGCAAGAATATGATTCATGTCACCAGCAGAACTCAGGAGAGCAGAGATCACAGTCCAAGTTTGGCCAACACCTAGAAACTGAGCCAGACCAAGATGTGAGGGAGGATTTTCTCCTTTAAATCAGTATAGTTAGCAAGCAGTCTCTCACAGGGCAGCTCCTCAAGTGCAACACAACCTCATATATAAATTACAAAGATTTTTTTCTGGCCATCTTTCCTCTCAATTCTTTTGCACTTTTTTTGTGCTAATAGGATGCAAGTCTGTTTTAAAAAGTACTAAAAAAAAATACTAGACATTACATTGAAATAGCTGAATTGTACTTTTCTACTAAATCTCCATCAGCATAGCAAAACAGTTGCAACTTTTGGACATAGGACCTGTAAGAATAAAAATGGTATGAACAGTTCTCAAAGTCAGTGGAAGCATATTTTGTCAAGAACATAAGGCTTGTATATGCTTAAATATGAGAAATTACTTGCTTGTAAAGTGCTCCAGGTTGGATGCCTGTCATGCATGTTACTGAGGAGACGCAAAATCTCAATGGATGTAGACTCTAGATGCATATTTGTAATTAAGAATTTCCTTCCAAAATACAATTTTTGTGTCCTACAAACCAGTGAACTTGCTATATCCAGATTTACTTTTTTCATCATTACCCAAAAACTCCAAAAATAATCTAAACAGACTAACTCTTTTCCTTTAAATGTGACTGGAGAAGAGTCCAGACTTTGCTGAACGAAAACCAACTCCTATCCTGTCTGGTTGCAATGCTTTAGCTCATCCATTCACACATCTCCCAAGATTTTTCTACCTTTCATTATCTAAAAGTGAACAAAATACAAGTGTGATAAGTATCAACAAATATCTCTTCTTGCAGTCAGTGAAACATCTGCCTTGGCTGTGAATTCAAACCAAAGAACATAGTATTGCTACTGGCTGCTTTCACATAGATTGCAGAGACATACACTCCACACGGAGATTCCTGAAAAAAAAATTCTTGAAAATTCAAGTTTCTCTCATAGTCCAAAATTTTTTCCAACCACTTCATTTCAATACTTGCTTACACATATTGTTAATTTCACAGTGCTTTCCCTAATTATGTCCTCCACTGCCATTGTCATTATTACCATAAGCTGTGTGGATAGGAATATGAGTAACGGAGACTGTTAAATGTGTTAGAAATCCAGCCCAAAAACGAAAGAAACAAACAAATAAACAGACATAATTCTTGTCTGAGCTTTGTAGCTTTTGCAAGAGATTAAAAATTCAAACCAAAACACATCTTACCTTTTACACTGTGTTTTTTTTGCCTATAGGGCATGAAAACCACTTTGACAATCTAATTACTCTCCTCAATTTTAGTACAAAGGGAATTGTAATTCATACACTGAAAACCATTATTTTCCATATATAAATAGTTAAAATACATTTGTGTTACTGCTTGTGGAGTGAAAGTTCATAAATTGTGAAAAAGACGCCGATAAAAATATCTGGTTTAGGACACAGAGGTCAGCCTCTTTGCCTCCTCCCGAAGGGATGAGAAATGAGTGAGACATTTCAAATGAATATTTTTTCCTTTGGTAACCCCCAAACAGCAAAACAGAGTTCAGTTTTATGAAATGCTGCAAACTTTCTCAATGTCTGCAATCTGAGGGAGGAACAGGAAGACTGTCCATGATGCAAACTTCACATTTCATAAGAGCCAGTCAGCCTTTCCTTCAGTGGCCATTGACAAACCTCAGTACTCCCCCCAAGAACCTTCATCACAGCTCTCCAAGAATGCAATGCTCCCTTGCCTCTCTAGTACATAGTTAGTCCTAAGAATGCATATTTTTAATACAGAATAGAGTGTGAAAAATAACATTTATTACAGAAAGTCAAAACAAAGTATTATAGTGAACGCAAACTTCAGGAATGAATGTGAGTTGCTGCATCTTGGATAGAAATATGCAGACTGTTTTACAATTAGCAGCATCATTCACAGTAAATTCCATGTATTACTTAGGAAGCACACTACAATGAAGACAAAGATCTGCCTACTGATAATATAATTTAAACCTGGGAATATAAGGTAGTTTTTTATTTTACAGTATTTTAAAGTACATTTGTGACTCCCTGCTGACATTTCAAGGAAACTTAACACGACATTTAATTATAGTTGATTTTGTTTTCTGTGTACAATCAGCATCATAGTTCTTAGATCTTGTTTGACTCATAAAATGCAATTCATGCTTAGAATATTAATATTCAAGAAGGAAAATTTTTACCAAATATAGGGAACCAGAATATCACTCATTAACCTAATATTTGTTCTGATAGAGAAGTTATGCAAAGCACACTGATATACACTTACAAAGAAGAAAAACAATTATAAAATTTTTGAAGAAGGAAATTCTGAGTTCTGGCTGAAACATTTAAATATCAATTTAAAATGAACTAAACTTAGATGCGACAAAGAGCAGGCTCTTGTTAGCAATGTGGCAAACATTTGACATCACTCATGGAAAGAAAAAGTATTAATTTGCAATTATAGTACTTTTTAAAAGAAAAAAAGGACATCTTTCCCTTATCAGTGAAAAAAGTCTGTTTAAAAAAAAATAAGGTTTCTTGATATTGCAACTTAGTGTTGATACTGAAAGAGGCCACATAGTATTCATCAAACTGTTTTGCTTTTTCTAATAAAACCTAAAATACTGACACATTTGCATGAATTTGGGATCTGAAGCTTTCAGGAAAATTGTTTATCATGAGATAAAAATCACAAGAACTGGCAACAAAATGACTAAAATATGCTGAATTTTATTGTGTACTGGATTTTACATGGAAATCAATCACAATTTTTTTCTATGCATATTTACTACAGTTACAGAGAGAAAATAAATTTGATAATGTTCCTTTTACATGGCAAACTATAAAACAAATATATGATCATTACAGTTTAAATATCAACAATGGAAAAACCTCCACACATTCATAACTGCTTTCTTGAACCTAAATGAAAATATGCAGGTCTTTGAAGAGGCAGTTCCCTCTTCTGAAATTATAATACCTATTTCTCAAAGTGATAGTACAAACGATACTGAGAGCCAAGATTCATGTGTCTCTGCTTTTCTATCTGTAAAATACGCATTAATAGGTATCACATCTATTACATGTTGTAAGATCCATATAATATTTCTTAAGGACTTAAGTTCTTAAATTTAAATACTAGTGTATTTTTAGTACATTTATAACAACACAAAATTATTATTTAGCTGTAATTTTGTAGTACACATTCAAACACAACTAGTTCTCAAGTGAACATGTCCAAATTGATTTTAAAATAATTTATTATATGCAAGTATTTACAAGCTAAATGTCTTCTTTTATTACAGGTGTTGAATTCAAATAACTTTCTGGTTGATTTTAGACTTTTAATCTTTATTAGTTGAGAAGTCTCTTGTATACTCTTTTCTCATACTATGTTTGCTACATTGAATTGTTCTCTAAAAAGCAAGAACAACAAAAAACCCCTAAGTAATAGCATTGCAGTCTCTGGAATCTCTTGCACTATGATCTGGCTATTTTTTTTTACAGCATAGGAATCTATCAGTTCAAAATGGTTTCATATTCTGAAATAAATACCTGGTTTGTACATAAAAATTTCTCATAAATCTGTGTGTGCTCCCAGTTGGAAACCCTGAAAGCATTCATAGTCACTTTTTGAGGCATGGCTGGAGTAAAAAGAATTCATAGGCTCTAGTGGTTGCTAAGAGAATCATCTATTATCGTAGCCTTATATTTGAACAGTGATGACTCATTTTAATTTTTTTCCCCCTTGGAACTGGAATTCCCCTTGGCTTGGAATTCCTTTTTTTTCTAAAAGCAATACTACCTTTCCTCCAGGTATGTAGCTGGATATGTGCATCACCAGCTCAGATTGTTGTTTTCTCTTTAGGATCCTCTTCCTGGCCCAGAATTTTGATAAATCTCTCTCTTGCTATGGTACTGATGCCTAAAGGAGTGTTTGATACCCACATACAGAATGAAGGATGCCGATAAAATCCTGAATGCCCTAGGTACCTATGACTCACAAAGACAACCTTGTAAGAGTCCACTGTTGTTTACACCCACAACAAAGTCTGTTGACATCACAGAAAAGAGCAATGACGTACATCACAAAATAGGATGAAAATAGAAAAGGCAGATGGGCAGTGAGAGAAAGTGAAATGCAGTCACAATTGCAAGTAGGTGAATAGCCAAGAGTACCGCACAAATTAGCCACTAAGTTCTTATTCTTTAACAGTCTTCCTCACGTAATATGTTAGTAGAGCAGTTTCTGCTTTAACAAGGTGTAAGGAATCTCATCAGATCGCTCAACAGTTTTATAAACCACAAGGAATACTCTTCCTCAGTTCTCTTCCCCGACTGTGCTGTTCAAGGGTTGCTACCTGTGTAGCTACACACATTCTCTTCTACAAAAATAGCCCACAGGACTGCAATGTATATTAAAACATCCTTAGTTCTCTGAAGTTCATTAGTCTCTGTTTATATACCACTTCCCAGAAAAACATATAAGATTATTATTCCACAATAAAACCACTGTTGTCATGCCTACATAAGATAGAATCCAGCATTAACCCTATAAAGCTTTTCATCATGATTCAGAGAAACCAGTATTTATTGTACATGCAATATATATGATACTGTTGCCAAGTCTTTGCGACTGATTGAAGTCTTAGTGGTATTCTTTCCTGGTTATATCCTCCTTTAATTTCTACATAAATAAACTGTTGGCTCACACTAATGCTCTCAGAAAAGGAAGTCATATAAAACTGTCTCAGCAAATTTGATTTCACCAATTAGAACGGCAGCAATAAACTATATCACTTCCAATAGAAGTATCTGAATCTTCATGTTTAGATCCATCCAGGATTGGAAATAAATAAATATCCAATGACTGAGCTGATTCTTCAAGATTTTTTGGTGTCTAAAATGACATAAATAGAATATAGAAAATAAATTCAAAAAAACCACCAATGCATTGGCTCCAGGTTCTGGTGGCCACTGTGCATTAAAAGTACCTAAAGGCACACTTGGTATCTCCCTTCTTGGTCTGAGGTCTTCCTCCTATTCCACCCTCCATAAAATTTCTATGTGTGCAGTACCATGGTCAGAGGAACATTAAACGGGGTTCATTTCCACCAGCTCCCATTAATCTCTCCATGATGTGCAGCAGCTGCAACAACTTGTGTCCAAACACATAGCTAGAAGAGGCAATGCTACCCACCTTTTACATTAGTTCGTTTTCTAATTGCAGCACTATTAAATGGTGTACCAGTTCAATGCTAATCCCCTCCCTCAGTTTTACTGAGACTGTCCTAACCACAAGTTGACAAGAAACTGGAACCACATCTGCAAACACTTGCAGCTAAGTGCTCTGTCCAGTCCAGTTACTCCTGGATGATATACCCAGAGGATTTCACAAAGTTACACAATTTGAAAGCAAAGGCTCTGGCAGACTTTTAAGATATATTAGAAACTGATGGCAGATTGCATCTCCACACAGAGGGATTTCTAATGCATACTGAAAATCATATTGAACCAAGAGTTAGCTCAAAAATGGAATAAAAAATTCTGTTAGGGAGGTAGTCAAAATGCCTTAGAGGCAGGGCAAATAATGAAAAGTGGTGATAGCTTCACCCTTCACTTCAGTGAACCATCTGCAACAGTCCCTAGCTTTCCTAAGTAGCAAGGACTTTGATAAAGAATTTGAGACAGAAAACAAATCTGTTGAAAGTTATCATGATTTAATTCCCATGTGATATTATTTAAATTAAACAATTAATTAAAATGAATTAGTAATCAATATGTGTGATTCCAAAAGAGAAATGAGAGGAAGCAGGTTACTCAGCAAAACTAAAAGAAATAAAGAACACAGGAACATATATGCAGAGATGGTCTAAAATATCTAAAGTCAAAGCCTAAAATCATGGGAATTGCATTCCATCCAAAAAGAGAAATAGGTTAACAAGGCAGTGAAGATGCATCTGAAAGCAAAGTTAATACAAATTTTGTTGAAAAAATAAACAAATATTACTCTAGATTTCAACATGACTGAAGTATTTTATGATAGTTCCTATGAAAAGTTGTTGTCACATGTATTCCTTATCTATGTATTTAACCTCATCCTAGTTTTCCCAGACAATAGTTTCCAGCACAATACAATTAAGATCCAAAGTACTTTAGATCTTACAAATCTATTATTTTCTTTAAGTCTTATTTTAGTAATGAGTTTGTGGCTTAATGTTGTAGAGGTTAGAATTTTTTACTACCTCTTAAAATATTTCTATTATAAAAATATATTTTGTATGTAATCATTCCATAAGTCAGATTTGACATTATCATGGGTTATTTTTCACCAAAAATTGCATCCTCAACAGTTAATATTTGAAAGAGTGTTACAATTAAAGAAATAATGAGCAAGTGAACAGAGTCTACTTTTTACAATACTGTGTAATTAGTACTACGTTCAAATATTGTTTTGAAATGTCTAATGTTAAGCTAATTATAATTTTTACCTAGTCTTGTATTATTTTTTTATCCTCTCTTCTATCACACAGTTTATTTTAGAAATATAAACTTGCATATATTAGTTTCTACATTTTATAAGACAAATGGCACATAATTTGTAGCTTCTGGAGAAAAGAAATAATGGTAACTGCACTTCAGCTTCTGACAAATCCCCCACAGAGTGCAAGTGTCTCCAGGCAGCATGGGGCACAAGTGCAAATTCATGGGAATTTACCACAGATTTTTGGGGGATTTTAAGACTAGGTGAGGTGATTCCACTCTTTTTTGTCTTCCCAGTCTGAGCTGTTTTAGGGTAACAGAGGTTCCTATACTTATAATTAAAATACACTTGAAATGCTGTCTAGATAAAGCCACATCTTATAAGTTTACCAAATAGATGGCAGCATTGTGAAGAGTACACAATGTTGCAGCCTCCCCATCTCCATAACTCTCTGGTCTCCTTGCATCTTCCATATACAACTAACATTAAAGTATTTCTTAGAAAGAAGGTCTTCTACCTTCATACCTCATTGGCAAAGGTGTTTTTCTTTCATTACATTTTGAGCTTTTAGTGTTCTTTCATACACCTTTCACCTTTTAGTGCATCGTAACTGCATTAAGAAAAGTCTAAGCTTTTCCTCACATACTCATGTAGTTACTCAGCTATATATACCTAGGAGCTTATAAGCTCTTAAAAGTTAGTCAGAACCTATGAACTACTTAACATAAGAGCAGCTGAGGCCTCAGAGTCCTTAACAACAACAGGTAGAATTGTGAGCACTCAACATCACTTAATATCAGGCCCACAATATTCTCAAGTTATCTTATTTTTGAAAAACACTTAAGCATCTAATAAAACATTAGATAAAAAAAGGAGCAGAAAACCACAGAAAGCCAGAAAATTCAAAGCAAAGATGAAATTATAAAGAAATTTAAACTCTGGACTGGAAAATGCAAACTTAAAAGTAAGATAACCCCAATCTCCTTGTCATGTCTCTGCAAGAAAACTCTTCCAATATCAGCCCACTTTATATCTTGCAGTTTGTGTATATGTGTGCCTGTGAGTCTTTGCATTTGTGTGTGTGTTGGTAACTCCAGAAATGAAATTGGTTACTCTTTAATGCGCATATTTTGGATGCTTCCCAGTTAGGTAAATCTTTGCCCAAACTTGGCCTCCGTGTGAATCCTGAAATCATCATTTAAGGCACTAGTGTAAGAGAAGGTGTATTTTTAATTTTTATTTTACAGTTGGTTGTTTTTTTTTTTTTTAATTCTTATTCATCCCTTTATAAAATGAACCAGAATGAGATGTTCACGTATTTTATCACACTACACGTGTTTTAAGCATTCTCTTTTTCTTCACCCAAATCATGCCTGTATACCTAGCTAGTTAAGAGTAGTGCCTAGATGGGATACTGAGCTAATGTCATAGAAATAGCTGTCCAGATCAAACAACAGATGTAAATGAATATGTAGCTTGTTTACATTTACATAGATGTGCTCTGTGATGTTAGCACCCGTAACATTAATGATTTATTTGGTAAAGCACACAGAAATCCTAGTTGGGATCAAGATACCATCTTCATAATTACTCAGATTAACTATTATGCCAACTGTTAAACAAAGAGAACAGAAAGCACGGAACTGCTTTACAGACCTCAGCTTCTCTAAAATGAGAGCCTTCCATTACACATTCTGGTAAAAGTAAATACATTTTTAGGACAAAATAATTTAAATGATGAATCATGAAGTCCACAGACTAACATGAAGACCTATAAGAAATTATCAAATTATCTCTTTGATACCCATTTTCCTTTCCTCTAAACTGAAATTGATTTTTAAATCCCAACCAAACTTAAAAGCTTTAAAGAAAAATTTATACACAAGGGTCCATGTAGCTACCAACACTAATGCAGAGATTTAGCAAAGCAATTCACCACTCAGAAAGACACTGAAACTATTCCTATCCATTCACTGGTGGTGTTTTGGTAAAACTATTGTCAGAATAGGCCAACATCCAATTGCCTACCTCAGAGTTGAATAGTAATGGGGATAAATTGCTCTAGCATGAGCCTTTCCATCTTCTCTGGTAACACAGCTACATACAGTGCCACTTAAAATTATGGAGATCACTGAAAATGAACACCCTGAAAAATAAATACCAAAGAAAAAAATACTTCTCTTCCACGGAAGAAAAAAGCAGCAACAGATTTTGAGCATACCTTTGTTTGCTTTTCTGTTCTTCAAAAACAAACAAACAAAATGCCTAAATCTTCATTTAACAGCTATAGTAATCAAGGCAGCATTAAAATCATGACCATAAAGCAACCTGATATGAGTTTCTGAGTAAAAACCAGATAACTAGCAAGCCTAATTTAGGTCATACTCTGACTGATAAAATACATCTGAAATAAATTAATTATTGAGAGCCACACTGCTTAGCTGATTGTGTTTTTAAACAGTCTGAAGTGTTAACTCCATCTTCTGTCATTGGAAAATCCACTCTCCTATCCAGCAGCCCAGTTAAGAATATTTCTTTTCTTTTCTTACTCTTTTGTTTGTTTTATTTGTGGTTTTAATTACACAATAATCTGTTGGACCTAAGAGTTTCATTGACTTTTTAAACAGGAAAATACCATTTAAAGCAGGCTTTCCCCCCTTGTTTGTCTTGAAATTGTTTGTATAAATGTGGATATCTACACTCATTGTGCAAAATTGCATTAAATATTATACAAATATTTCTAGTAAATAAGATTACTTTTATGCCTTGGGTAAATCTATTTCCCTTCTTGTCTTGTTTTCTAATATATTCTTTCATTCAAGTTATTTCCTCTCTTGTATATATTTCCATATGGAATTTCTACACAATTTAAAGCAAAATGCACTGTTTGAAAACACTTACACATGAAAATATTAATTTAATTTTTCACCACTGATTGTGAAAGCACAATGCCTGAATCATTGAAGTACCTGCCAGATAAACTGAACTAGGAAGTACCTGCCAGATAAACCAAGGAACGAGGCTGCTGCTGTTCCCATTCCATCTAATAGCCATCAGCTAAACACATCACTCTGAGCAAGTAGATTTAACTCATTGTCTCATTTCCAGACTTCTCACTTCCAGTACTTACAAAATTGAGACACGACATGGAAATGTTTCAGGATCTATAGATTAAATATACTAAGAAAAATGTAAGGCATTGTTGTCATGTAATGGACTGACTTCCAAGTGCTGTCAATTCCAAATAAGATCATGGGAGCTGAACTTCTCTGCAAAGTCATTTTCCTGGACCATTAATTCTGAATTGCCATTTAAAGAATAATTGCACTTTTGTTTCCCTAGGGATCCTGCTGCTGTGCTTTAACCTGTGCTATCCTTCTTAACCCTCACACCAAAATATATACAGCTGAAATGGAAGTCATGAGCTTATAGGTCATTAATGCAGAGCTGGGCCTAAGGGTATCTTTAATAGTTCTGTCGAGGACATCCTTACAATGACTGCATTTTTAGGGGAGTGGAAAGATTTTGTCCAGAAGGACACAGCTGGATCTATTCTGAGAAAGGTTAGCTGGGACAGCTGAATGTCCCTGAGGAGATAATAAATTGCACTGGCCAATTTGATAGAGCTGATTCTGAACTGGAGGAAATCCAAACAGCAAAAGCCTTTTGAATGGTAAATACTTTCCCCATTAATTGCTGAAAATAAAGGTAGGCTTGAGGGAGTTTCAGTTCGACTATGCCTTTTTTTTTTTTTTTTTTTTTAGGTAACTTACAGATAAAAAATATACTGTACTTGAAAATTACTCTCGTGACTTTGAAGAGGCTCAAGTTGAGAACAATTCCTCTTTCTTTCCTTTTAGGAACCACTAAGGGAGGAGCAAGGCTAACAAAGTTAATGATTTGGTGTCAGAAGTCAAAAGTGGAGGATCTGAGGCAGAAAGGAAGTACAGCTGTCTCCATCTACTGTGCAGGGTAACCAGGAAGGTGCTGCATTAGCAAGGGCATCATTCTGGCCACACTTTTTTCAGGCTCTGTGTAGAAGGTCATCCGTCTCCTTCATTTTTCCCTTCCAATCAATACTGAGTCTGCTCAGCAGCTGCTAGAACTGGCTGCCTCTGAACTCCATTGCTGTAAGTTACTGAGAAACTGGTTTATTATGACAACAGATCTCCCATCAGATCTGACCTGCAGCGGCTGCCCTGTCTCTTTCAATCTACTCCAAAATACAAAGATGACTCCAGCACACAGCATTTACTGTACAAACCACTGCAGAGAAGCCCTTGATCAATAGGAAAAGTAACAGACTATGAAGAAATTTAGGGCCAAATACGTTACATAATATAAAAGATTGGATCTAATAAGGTTAGAGTAATTAGTCGTTAAACTAAACAAAGTTCCAGCAAAACTGTATTTTTCAAAAGTTGTTTCACATTTCACAAGAAAGACCTTGAGAAAGACATAACCTATCTGTAATGCCACACACCAGCCAGTAATTTTTTGGAGACATATTAGATAAACACCCAGTAACAGTGATTTTAATAAAAATTATCATGCAGACTCAGGAATTTACAGGTTCAAATGACTGCTAACAGTATACACAACTTTTAGACCCTTGGATATTAGCTGGATGGTAACAAGGGTCTAAACCAATCACTGAGGTAGTTTCAGGAGGTACAAAATACTGAATGAGCAAAGCAAATGAGTTACTTCCCACGCTGGTTTGTAGGTAGGCACAAGAAGTTATCCTGGCCAGGGCAACATAGCAGACCTCCATCCACTACAAATGGGCCTTTAGTTTGAAAGTATGCATTCAGCCTAGTTATTCCCTGATAATGAAATTTCTTCAGGAATTAGATGTTGTTGAAAAGCAATCTGATACCATTACAATGTCCTTTTTTACTTCGGTGAGGGAGGTGGCAACTGTACAAAAACTGTACAACAACTAGTTACTGTACAAAACACAACCAGTTCTACAGAAAAGACAATGAATAAGTTTTATTTTCCTATGGTAATCTACTTTGAATTCTTTTGGCCTTCAAGTGATCAACTACAAATCTGCCTGAAAATTTTCAAAGGGATAATAATGCTTTTGGATGGCATGTTTAAGCTCTGAAGCAAGATAGTAGAACTGGTTCAGAATAAAAAGCAAAATTGAGCCTAATCTTTGAACAAAGCAAACCATTAATGATAAAAATGATAGTAAAAATATAGCAATGTATCTAAAATCCTAAAAAAAAAAAAAAAAAAAAAACCACAAAAACAAAAACAAAAAAAACCACCCTATCATGCTATTTGGATTTCACTTGTTTCAGGTAGAAATTTCAAAATACTCTTAAAGAGCATTTCTAGCATATCTCCTTTACTTAGGAAGTAGTGATACTCCTACTGGAACTAAACTTTACAAGGTTTGCTTGCTATTTGTGGAGGAGTTTTGATTCACCAAGAACTGTGTTGTGACTACCTTTTCATAGATACCTCAGGGGGAGGGAAGTGATATATTAGTTAATGCACAATTTTTGAGCTAGGCTATATTCCAAGTTCTGTCTCAACTTCCTCTGTGACCTTGAACAAAGCACCTAATTTCTCTGTATTTCAGTTCCATTTCTAGAAAACGAGGACAAGGAAACTGTGCTATCTCAAGAGTCCTGTGAAAAGAAATTAATTAGCAATTGTGAAGCACTCATATGCTGTGGCCATGGCAATCTCCAGTCTGACAAAAATGGGGCAATGTAGTAAGGGTTTTTCCATGTTCTGTACACCTACAAAAGATTCTGTGCTACAAGCTTTATTCTTGAGAAGCTGGTACTGATGAAACCAATCACAGTCTGTTTCCATCCCTTGTACGCCTTTAACAGAGCACAGCTATACAAAAAAATGGATTATAAAACAGCATGCTTGCTTCACAAATATATGTTTTATATTTTTCTGCCAATCTAAAAAGAATAAAGAAATTCAATTAGATTTCTTATTCCTCCACTAAAAGAAGCTTTTCCAAAATTGTTTCTTAGGAAATGTATTTTGAGTAACACTAAAACCAGATAAACAACAAGCAAATTTAAAAAAAAGAAAATAAGAAGAAAATGGAGCATCACATTCAGAAAATACCTAGCTGAGGAGATTCCCTTTTACAAACTATTTTAGTAGCTAGCATATTCTGCAAGATATGCACAGTGATCTCTCCTACAGAAGACACAGTTTTAAAACTCATGGCTATCTCACACCTCCCACATCCCACTTTTCTCACCTATTTCAATTATTTCCATCTGATGTCTCCTACAAATTCATCATAGATTCATAAATAGTTTGGGGATGACTTAAACTGGGGGTGGGATTGGCATATTTAGTATTCATGCAACATTTTTAGAGATTTGGATGAAAAAAACAACATTTAAAAAAGTATTGATAACTCTAGAGTGATATGAAATGTGCATGTAGTAATGCTATTAATAATATGTTTATATATTGCTTATTTGTCTTCCCTGCAAGTTCAGCACTTAGCTGAATGCTTTGGTCTGTTTTGAATTTTTAAAAAGATAATTCTCTCTCTTATGAGTATCCTCACCTCAAGAATACCCAGTAAGTCTGGAGAGATTTCACTATTCTAATTAATTTCTGTGAGATGTGTACTATGAATATCAATTTCACAAATATAATATGGGTCAGTTACTGTCTCAGAGAGAAACAGGAAAAAAGACAACATATGAATAGAAAAACTTCTAATCCTTAGGCTAAATTGGCAACTTAAGTACTGTTCTTTGGAAATGTATGCTAGATGTCTGTAAAAATAACTGTTCAATCATATTTAATTTTAATGATCTATTTTTAATAATATTTTGAGTAATTTGAAAAAAATTGTTGTAATATAGTTTCAAATCAGCTTGCTTATATTTTTTTTCCCTTCCAATAATGGATGTCAAATGCTATTGCTGAAAGCCTTACTTTCACAGACATGATCCTATTGTTCAAGATCTCCCTGATGTTTAAAAAAGAAAGAATTCTTTAGAACTGTTTTATGCACCTGTCTGTAAATGCTCAGAAAACATGTGAATGTTGTATGTACACATACCTACAAATGTTCAGCATATGCTCCTAATTCAGGAGGCTATTTATGTGCTTTATAACTTTTGGCATTCCCATAGCACAACGGTGTTTTCCTATGATGGGTGTGTTCAGCAGCTGGCACGACACCTGACTAATCCCACAGAGAAAGCTGCAGTAAAGATGATTGATAAGGCAGAATATGATGATGGAAGTACAGAAGTTATAGATGTAAACTGAAGAACGCTCAAGTGTGGCCAAGTTATTCTTCCCTGACACTTAACTAACACTCACCTGTCTTTTTTTCCTTGAAAAAGAAAGATTATTACTCTCTAAACTTTGCTGTAGTAATTTCAGATACTGACAGCCTGTTAGTATATAGCCTTCCTGTGAAGGCAAGAAATTATAAATGAATTTTTGAAAGGCAGCATAAACAAGCTTGCACTCTAGATTAAACATATTTTAACATATATACACAACCAGATTTGAAAAGCAAAATATGCAACCTCCATTATAAGTATGAATTGCCTTAAGTTTTTGTCTAAGATGCTGAAATAACCAGAGATCCTAATACTGGTGTTACTCTTGTTTAGCAGGGCTTTCAGTAGCTGCTGGGTAACAGACAGGGTTACAAACATTCCAGCTCACGATGTACCATTATAAAATCATGTTTCCTGTCTTCTTTTTTTCCCCTGCAAGATATGTATCACTATTGATACAGAAGATGTCTTGAAACAACAAATTTCAAGCATATAACTTCTCTTCTACTTAACTGGAAGTGACTTCTTTTCTGAACTTGTTAGGAATATATACATGACAACTGGACTTTTTAGAGATGTAATTTCTTTTATTAAAGAAAAAATATTTCTGGAAAACTATAACTTTATTGATATTATTATTATTATTATTTTCTAACTGAGAATAAGTTTCTATGAAAAAATATTTTTAATTCAGACAAGCAAAAAAAAAAAAATCCAAGGAAGGTGTCCTGTCATTAAACAACTAAGGATTTTTCATTTTAGAATTTTATCTTTGATATCTTAACTTTCAAATGACAACATGAAAGAGAGAGCGAGAAACTTACTGTTTTATTGCTATTGTACCTGACAGTCATCAAATTAATTTTAAATACTGATTGTATGGAAAAAGCTGGTTTAGGTTTCCTCTCAGTTCTCCCTAATTCTGTAGTTACACAATGAGAAAACCAATTCCGGACATGGCAAGGGCATACCTGTAAACAACACTTTTCATCAGAACAGATATGAATATTTTGCTTTCAGTGGGATCCTAAAAACGTTGAACTCCCAGACACTGTTGCTGGAGGATAGACTCTGAGCTTTGAAAGGTCAAATTCCTTCTATATATGTCAGAACTATCAAATTATTATGCTGCACTGATGTGTGAGATTTAGATATCCATTAACACTGCAAGAAACACTCAGGAGTTGTTGTCCTTCCCAAATCATGAAGACAGCTGTGCAGTCTGAGGTCTAGTTCTGTACTGCAGATTATTCACCAGAACTTTTCCCCAGCCAAAGAAACTAACTAGAATTAATAAGAGAGCTACACAAAACACCGCACAATTATGCACATTGCCCTCACATGTCACAAGTCCATCCACAGGGTCAGAGTGCTCCACAGATGGCAGGTTACCTGGCTTTATTGCCTCTGCAGCCTTCCATCTTCCTCTGTGTTGGAGGAAGGAGGGAACCTTGGCATTTCTGTGGGTAACGTGTGAATTTGTTGCCTTGTCCTGTTGGGGGCGTAAGGCCTGATCCTATGCAGAATTTCATGTGAGTAAAGGCTTTTCAGAAAAGTGAGTTTTGCAAGACCACAACTGATTTCCAAAGTAGGATTTGTTGGTTGATTGGCTTGTTTGTTTTTCAGTAGAGCTTTTTTATGGATTAGAAACCACCTGAATGTCCCAGGAATCAGGATGGATATTTTTATGGTGGTTGCAATAATTCAGAACTAGGCATAAAATTGCAACAGCAATAGCATTTAAAATCATGCATCTTACCCTACCCTACCAAGGTTGATAAAAATGTCTGGGTTTTATCCTTATTTTGTTGTACAAGGTGATACAATTTAAGAGGTTGAATTCTTGCCAAAACCACAGTGCCAGAAGGTTAGAAGGGAAAATCTTGAAATTATGGTTGCATTTGACTGTTATCTACTTGTGATTTCAGTGAAAACTACTGGCAGGTACTATTAAGATGAAGAGGTGTTGGAGGGCTGTAAAAGATCTCTAGGAAACACATGTAGGGCAAAAAAAGTTTATTGTATCTTCTGCAACAAGAAAGTAGGCAGTGACAGATGGTGCAGAATAAGAAGTTCACAGCAAAAGCTCCTCCTTTAGATTATAGATACTTCTGTGGAACAGCATATACATACCTCAGTACAAATATCTAGCCTTAAATTTGAATTAAAAATGACTATTTGAGTACCCGTATCCTTTGGCTGCTACATAAGATTGTGCTGTTAAAGATAGACAAGCTTCCTCAAATGACATAGAAAAAGACCAGCCTGACTCCCCAGAGAAATTTACTCTTGATTTTGGGTAAAAAAATGAGGTAAAAAAATGTTTCCAAGCACTGTTTGAAACATCAATATACTTCAAATTCTTCTCTGCTTAATATGTTTGTTTAAAACAAGCCCAGAAAAACATTTTTTAACTCAAATAAGCTCAGGCAACTTTTGTAGTTTCAGTAGAAAGTTATGTCAATGGCTTCATCCTTCGAGCTAAAAGAGTTCAAAGAAAGAATTGTCTCTGCTGGTTATGTAGATAGTGGAAGAAGATTGGAATTACTGCCAGCTGTACTTGATATTTTTTACTCTACTGAATATTACCTTCACCTTCCTTCTGAAATTTAGCTACTACTCCTATCCTATTCCAAATGCTTTGTCCTACTCTATTGTCAGTCTTCCAGCTGCTGATATAAATTTCACAGGTGTCTGTGCATCTATTTTCCTAAACAACATATTCATTCTTTCATACAACAAGCTACACTAGCTTCTAAGTGTTCTCCAACCTCAATATATAACCCCCAGTAAAGCATCATAAATTCAAGGAACAAGTTCAAGACATCAGTAAGGTCCCTTAGGCACTAAAACTTTCATTCTCTTAGCTAGGTCTACCTGCAGTGTTGGGTGTTTTTGTCAACATGTTGCCTAGATTTTTTTAGCTGCTGACAAGATACCCAATAACACTTGATATACACATCTCTAGTTCTGAAGTCACAGCATGTACATTAGGCAGAACACAACAGATGACATGACATGCAAAGAAATGTAAGAAATTTCAGTAAGAAATCTGGCCAAGATTTTGTCAGAAACTGTCAACAAAAACATTACACTGTAGTTTCTGCAGTCTGATTTTATTTTTTCTTCTCTTAGATGGTGAGGATGATGGCTTTTTGACATCCCAAATATTTATCTGCTTTCTATAGGGAGAAAGAAGTCACCAAAATACCCTATCTTCCCTGGATACCATGAGGGATCATTATGATCATTCTATCAATTTTTTAGATGGACCTGTGCCTGCAAGTGCGCCTTTATAACATCATTTACAACTTCTGATTAAGTGTTGGGAAGATCATAGATTTAAATAACTGTTCCTTAACTAATAAAGTTTAATAATTTTCCTTTTCCAGTTCTCCCCTTGTCTATGCACCCTCTGCTCTAACACAATGGACTCCCATTTTTTTATTTCTTAGCAAGTAATTTCCTGCCTCTCACTTCCTTTGCAAATGTTCACTCTCTCCTCTGAGACTGGATGACAGTTTCATCACTCCTGCATGCCTAAATACAAATGGTGCTTTGAGAAATTTTGGGAAAGTCTTTCTATCAAGGAATTATATTCCCATTCTTCAAAAGCAAATTCGAAACTAAATGTTTCAACTACAGGCATTTAAAGTAATTTAAGCATTACAAAAGGGGTTTCTCTACAAATGGTATAATACAGTTGTGTTCAGCTTCTCTACCTTAAACAAAATCTAGCATGACATAATTGCGATCTTTCACTACCTACTTGCAATACAGACAATAACAATCCATTGTAAACAATAATATTTTACAACAAAATATCAATAACAACATTACTGAAATAGGCTCTCAAATGTTCTTTATGTGTTCTTCAGTTTAAAGCACTGTGTGTCTGCAAAGATAGAAAACCCCAATATTCTCAACATAACCTTCTAAGTGGATTCACAGTATTTAATTATTTTTAGTCAAGTGTTCCACAGGGGCAGTCGTGCTAGAAAGTTTAGTATTTTCCAGTTAAAATCAATCAGAAAATGTTCACCACATTCAATGGGGAAAAGCCAAGTCTGAAGAGAATATCATCAATCCACTACAAACCCAGAAAACATATGCAACCATTTAAAGTGCAAATACATTTTCAGAGACTGTTTTCATCCAGATTTAGGCAATAGGTTTTACATCTATTGGAAATAAGTTTTAAATCTTAAAAAGTGACTCAAATATTTTTATGCCTTATCTCTTACCATATCATTCATTCAGTGTAATAAGCAATGCCAGTGCAATCTAGATTCTCAGCCAGCTGTCTCAGACAGCTCACAACGTGTTCTTAAAGACTCTTTCTGGCACATGGTTAATGATATTACAACAGACATGTTCTTGAATTGGTTTTATTTTCTTCTTTTTTTAAGCATGTATTATGCTTACTTCAAGGAAACACCAAATAAGGTGATAATGATCATCTTTTCCCCAGATAATTAAAGAACTTTCCTGAGAAATATCATGCTGTTGTTCAGGCTTTTATACAACGATTACCAGCTGATATCAAGTGTTTACACTGAATATGACACAAATTAACCTAGCAGGAAACTCATTACTGCTGTGTACTTAAATGGTTATGAATTAACATATGTACTCATCTAAATTTGAAGGTGAGAATTGTTTAGTGTGCTGAAAATGGAATGGTGTTGCTAGTTCTCATAAAAGACACAGATTCCATTATAGGCAACCATAAGCAACTTGTTAAAATCCAAATAGCTGTCATAAAATTCAGGTGAAGTATGTGGTTTCTTCATTACCATGTTTCTCCCATAGCTTCTCCTCTCTGTCTTTCCTGGGCCAACTACTTCTACTTAACAAAATGCACTTGCTTTCTGAATTCTTTGTCTTTTACTGATAATCTACTTTACAGCAGTTCTGTAGCCTAATTTATCACCTTTTATTTTGAGATTGACGTAGAAGCTTACAAATCTTGGAATTTATCATACATGTAAAGTAATTTATCATATCCAAAATGAATTTTAAAAAAATTGAATACAGTAGCATAAACGTTTATGCTATCTATTTATATTTTTTAAAGTTTGACAGACATTATATACAATTATACAATTACAAAATAGGAGGTTGATATTATACAAAAACTGATAGTAATTTAATAGTTGATAAGTTGAAAGTATTTTAATAATTTACTTCCTGCAGGGTTGTAATGGTTGTAGTGCTCCAGGTAAACCAAGTAATTTGAGTACTATTCTGATTTTAATTTAGAGTGACAATACTAAAAAGAGAAGCAATAATATACTCGAGCACCTAGCCCTGTGATTTCCAAATCTATGAAGAGGGCCATTAAGAAACAAGAAAGACAAATAATGCAAAAATAACGAATTTCTTGATGATAAATCTAAAACTCTGGTACGGAGAAAGCTTAAGTGGTAACGTATTATTAGTTATTATTATAACCTAATATTTGTATCAAAATTTTGCTTTCTTTGATGAAGACCTATTGCTAGTAAGAAATGTAGCAAGGAGGATGTCAGAGCTCACTGAAATTGGAAAAGCTCAAAGAATTCAGTGATCTCTGCGGTTAAGGTCTAAAATTGTTTTGAAAAATGAGTAAATTTTTCAAATTTCATGAGTGAAGTGAGTTATATAAGATTATAATCAGAAAAATACTTTCAAGTTTTTCAAGAGAAGGAGATCTGCATAGCAGACAATCTGACCTTATAATGTTAAAACAAGAATGTTAAACAAAAGATCAGATGTGCCTTTGCATCTTGCAATGATGTGCACAGTGTGCAAATAGAGCAGTGCCTTTAACTGCTTCTTTTCATGGACATTGCCTCTATTGATTTAACAAATTAGGATTTTTCAAGCACTTCAAAACACTCAGGAGGAAATCCTGGGTACCCATGCACACTGATGCAAAGTGGTCTCTTAACAGCTACGCACTTCTTGGAAATACATAAAAACTGCTTTTTAATGTGCTAACACTTATGAATGCCAAACAAATTGATGCAAAGTGATCCAGCATATGTAGATAAATGATCTTGAGGTAAGAAAGCTACATCTTCCTCAAAGTGGTACAATATTATATAATTATATAATATTATATAATGACAACAGCTTCCACAATAAAGATTCTATGTTTGAAAAATTCAAGCTTTAAGAAGATTCATCAACTATTGCTCAGCAATCTAGCCTGTACAAAAAAAGTTTAGTTCTCGAGTTGCTACAGAGTTTGGAAAAACTCAGTTGTTACAGTCCAGATGCATCCACCCTAACTAACAACTAAGTCTGTGAACCCAGTGCTCACTGTTGACTAGATGTCTGTGAAAGCCCAAATCCGGTCCGTAAGACTCTTAACTGGATATGCATGATAAACCGGGTTTAATCAGTGCTCTACTCTGTTCTGATATGGGAAAAAACATTACCCTCAAATTATTTATAATTATAATTAAGCCAAGTTTTAGGGGGTTCCTTAATAGCCATGGATGCCATAAGTATCCTAGGTGCTTGTAACAATACAAACTGAAATATGCTGACTGAAGTAATCCATATCACTGACACTGAAATATCTCAGTGACTAAGTAGACATGTTTAGTTAAGGAGAGGATAAATCAATGTTTTTATAATGCTGGAAGTTTGCATAGCATTCCCTGGGAATTCAAAGGTTTGATGACTGTCTTGAAGTGTTATATTCAGAAATGGATAAACACAGAAACTGAATGTAATAGACAAAAGAAGAAGCAGGGAAAGAAATGCAAGAAAAATTATAAGGTGCTGTAATTACATTATTGCATAATTTAATGTAATTACAGGTAAGTCTTAGAAAATGAGACTGTGAACTCTGATTCATAAAATTGGTTGGATCTAGTTATAGCATCTAAAGGGGTTGCTCTTCCAAGATGTGTTCCCACAGTCTTTCTAGAGGCTAGGGACATTCCTGAATAACTGCATTTCATGTGATGTTTTGTTAACTCAAATCTCCACAAGTTAGTTGAAAGGATGTTGTTTTGTTTGGTGGTTTGTTTTGGGGTTTTTTGTCAGCAAAATGAGGACATAGGGGCTGTGGCAGCTCAGAAACAAGTCTCCTCAATCCCAGTATCCCTGCCGTGGATGCAGAAGAGTAGCGCAAACACCCCAGAGCAGCTGCAGCTATGCTTCTAACAGCTCAGGAAGTGAAGTTTTAACAGCATGGAAGATCTCAAACCCACTGATGAAAAAGACCAAAAAAAAAAAAAAAAAAAAAGGAAGAGAAAAAAAGAGTCTTCCCTGTTAAATGAAAAGAAAGAAGATTCACGAAGAGAAGGACAAGACTGAACAGCAATCAGTTGTAGAACCAGAGTGACTGACACAGACTGGGTATGCCCTATCCAAACAGTAAGAAGTGATGGGTGTTTCCCTTAAAGCAAAAGTACGGCTGAAGGTCTCTTTTCACGAAGTTCTACCAACTACAAGCTCTCTCTGGATCTGCCCTGTTAGCAGCTCTGATTTGGAACACTGGTCTGGACTTTAGTCCATGTCGAAGGTTGTCAGCTAAGCAATTGACCTTTCAGGCTGTGAATTAATTTTGCATGAACTTGTCTGAGGCATGAGAATATGCAGACATATTCAAACGTATTCACTTATACATTTCACCTTTGTCTAAAAACATTCCAATGTCACCTCTAAAGGAATACTGTTTTAATAGACATCCCATTATGCATTTCCTTCATGCAGAGTTCTATGTATTTCTTCTAACTTGTATTTTAGTCAGGTAGGTTCTTTATCAATGAGGATGGCTTTTAGGCTCTAAAGGCAACCATGAAAATGCAAAGTGGCATCCCTTCCCTCCAGCATGTTGACCACACCACACAGCTTGGTGTTGCCCAGCCGAGGGTGCACTCAAAACCACTGTCCATGTCACCAACAAAGATGTTAAACAGCACTGGTCTCAGTACTGATCCCCTGAGGAACACCACTCATCTCTGGTCTTCACTTGCACATTGAGACATCGACTGCAATTCTTTGAGTACAACCATCCAGTTAATTCCTTATGTACCAACTCATTCATCCATCATGTCCCCCAAATTTAGAGACGAGGTTTGTGCAGGACAGCATCAAATGCTTTGCACAAGTCCAAGTAGATGACATCTATCACTCTTCCTTCTTCCACCAGCACTGCAAGCCTGTCATAGAAGGCCACCAAATTTGTCAGACATGATTTGCCCTTAATGAAAGCTTTGCCCTTAATGAGGCTTCATCTCATTTTCCATGTGCCTTAGCGTAGTTGTTTCCTAGAAAATAGAGACCAGCAGTTTGTGTAGATTACATCTGCCAGTCTGATTCGGAGAATGGTGCCCTAAGTGCTAAAGGGAGTGAGGATGACATATGAGCTCACTGAAAATCAATCCATATTGCTGTAGATGCATGAGGGGTAATTCTGAGAAATAGATTAATGCATTGGAGAGAGTGGAAAGAAATGCAGGGAATTAGAGGGATACCAAAAGCTTCATCAGTCTCCTGCAGTTTCCAGCTGGACAACCCTCCCTTACCTAGCAGGTACCTGCTTTAGAGTGCACACAGCGTTTGCTGCATGTGGACATGTGCCCACACTGAGTCTTGGAGTTGAAAATGAACTGTTAGCTGTCTGATACAAAAGTGAGAATTCTACAGGTACCAGATTGTGGAAAGAGAAAAGATTATATTACGAGTTCTAACAACCATGACATCAAATCCTATATGTTATCAAAAATCTTAAACTAGCTATGTCCAAACTTATCTAGTGTCAAACTTACCTATGTCTTACCTAGTGACATCGATAACACTTTAAATTAACAAGAAAATATGGGCTTCAGATTTTTTTAGAAGGTGAGAATGTCAACTCCAATCTCCTTTAAAAATGTGTTAATAAATTTTCTAGTTTGGCATGTAATTACGAGACATATTCCCAAATGTTAAAGGCATCATAGTGATTCAGTGGAAACTATGAAATGACTAGGACTGCCTGTAGTCAAGGCACTTATTTAAATGTTCTCCTAATGAATTAAAGCTTACTTAAGGCAATACATTATACATTGCCAAGAGTCTACTGAAGAACACCTCAACAGAAGCGCTCTTCTTCTGTTCAAGCATGCTCCCCATAAACAAGGTTTTCGCTGTCACGTGTATTAGTTTCCAGGCAGAGCTAGGACTGATCAGTAACCTCTTTAGTTTATGTGGTGTAGCTGTTCATCAAAAATCACTGACTGTATATCCAAAAAGTAATATAAAAGAAAGAGTCTAACCAATTAAATTAATGTGAAACACTGTGATGAGCATTTTACTTATCGATTTGGTTTCACAGAATTATCAAGTAGGCTGAGCTGGAAGGGACCCATGAAGATCATCAAATTCAACCCTTAGCCCTGCACAGAAACCCACAAAATCACACCGTGTGCCTGAGAGCATTGTCCAAAGCTTCTTGAACTCAAGACAGACTTGGTGCTGAGACCACTTCCCTGGGGAGTCTGTTCCAGTGCTCAACCACCCTCTGGGTGGAAAACTTTTTCCTGCTTTGATTTTGTTGTCTTAATGGAAGCATCAGGTAAGCAGGCTTCCATCCAGATCTTACTCACTTCTCAGATAATCCTGCTTGGCATTCATAACATTTACATATGGATAAGCAGAACAGAGCAATCGCAAAAATCTGCAAACATGGAAAAGCTGTCATTTTTATCACAATAGCATTTGCTGCATGGATAGGAACCTAAACCCCAAACTTCATATCACAGTTATGCAAGTATTTGCTCACACTTTAACACTGAATAATATTGCAGCAGGCATACTAGACCTCTACTGGTAATACTGCCAGCAGGATATAAAAATAATCTGCAGCCCATTTTAAGATCAACTCAATATATCAACCATTAACTTACAAGAGACTCACTAGCTGAGGAAACAGAATTAAACAGAGCTCTATTCTCAAACCTTTCACCTTTTATTCCCTTTGTGTTAGTTGGAATTTGCAGACTTTTTCACCACACCACAAAACTTAGACACTCCAAAAATACCACTGAAAAAGCACGCTTTTTAAAAAAGTAACCATAATGAAGTATTTTCAAGCTTGTAGTATTCTCCTGCACATATTTTTCCATTTCCAGTAGGTGAAAAAAATTTGAAAACTCCTGAGTTGAGAAAAAGGTAGTTTAATACATAAAGCAAAGCTTTAAAAACATCACTGTGTTATCAACACAGTTTTGCTTACAAATCCAAAACATAATACCCTACAAGCTACTATGAAGAAAATTAATTCTATCCCAATAAAAACCTGTACGGAAGTATTTCTAAAAGACTGAAATGTTTGGAAAGTGCTTAAAATTAAGCCTGCGTAAATAGGCAAAGCACTGTGAATGACAAATTATTTTCCTTAGCTTCCAGTCAATCATCTGGCATAGATCCCCATTTGCATGTCAATCTATATCCATTTCAAGTGCATACTAGTACATCAGTAATTTCTCTAATTTTAAATATATTGGCCCAGTGCACATTACCACGTAGCAGTACATGAAACCATATGGCTGCATCATTACCAGCTCTTTCGACAATTTTTACTGTGTCTATATGTGAGTCTTTAATACCATATATATGGATGTACCCTTAGATGAACCTTTGCACTTACTTTAGGGTTCGGTTTAACCCCAAAAGTAAAGGACTCAACAAACAAACCAAAAAAAACACAAACAAACAAAACCAAAGAAAATGTCAGGACTTGTATGCTGGCCTGAGAAGATTTCTTGTGAACTCTGTAATTCAGAGGTAAACCCTGGCAGAGGAAAATCAAACAGAAAATCAAATCAAATCAAATTGGAGGCCAAAACTGTATGCCACAAGGATTTTCTAAAAGACCTCATGAAAATCTCTGCCAAAAATTAGTGCATGCTTAAGAGGGAAGAAATAGCTTTGGGAGGATAGTTGGGAAAATAATCTTCTTTTCTTCCCTTACTCCTCAATTCAGGGTAATCAACCTCTGATTACAGTGGTATATACTCATTTTCTTCCCTATCATCTAAGAGTCTAGTCTGAATAGAGCTGAAACAGCCTTCCCAGAGCTACACCATTAAGAGGCATAAAAGTGTGTGTTTGTGCCTGTGTCTGTGTTCATATCTGAGCAAGAAAGCAAACTAATCTCAAAATTGAATTCTTCAGAACATCTCACAGATTTCACACACATAGTATTGTAGGGTTTTTTCCTACTATGGTGTGAACAAAAAAACCCAAACAAACAAAAAAATAAAGACAGCTCCTAAAAATAATGTTATTAGCAATTGCATGTCTTTGTGGCATGTTTACTGTTTTTAACCCAAAGAATGTTTTGTTAATGTCCTTCAGCAGAATACTTCCTTTATGTTCATTGTAATATTGTATTGTACCTGTCTAGCTACTGAATTATTTCATATTCACTGCAGCTTGAGTCCTGTTCTTCTTTTCTTAACAGTTCTAACATGTGTCCTGCAGGTAGCTCTCACAGGCTGTATCAGAAAAAAATATGAGAGTGATCCTGGGAGGTACATGCCAGTCAGGGACATCAGCCAAGAATAAACAAATGTAGGTCCTGAATAGTAACCAATCATATCTATCACAACAGAATAAGGCGAGAAGTTTGCAAAATAATTCTGTTTTCCCCTGCAGAGAACTACAATTTTCAAAAAATCACATTTTCTTCCAAATGACTCCCAGTAATCTTGGCTAGTCACAACTCTTTAACATGAACTATTTAGAAAATGTGAAAACCCTTTTCTCCAAAAATTCCTTTGCTTTGAAAATGAGGCTCAGACACTAAGCATAAGTGTTTACCCACAAGACAAGACTGAGCTTTATCTGTGGAGTTACACCCTGCTACACCAACACAGGAGGAAAAGGACCCTGCCAGCAGCCTCCTCCCACTGCATTCTAGTAGCAGTGAAGCCGTTTGCTACAGCCACCTCCTGTCACTTTCTCTCCCTTCCTACATAGACACGGGCTGTATCCCTGCACTGACCTTTTCCACTCCCTGATCTCAAGTGTGTGTGCAGATTGCACAGATCCCATGAGCTGCACCTGCAGTCTGAAAGAAGTTGTAGCAGAAGGGGAATATGTGTCCCTGGCTGTGCTCTCATATTTGTTGCCTAGCGGCTGATGATTAATTTGATTAATAACTAAAATGTAAAGTTGGGAAATTTTTAATAAATCTGGTTTTCCTTTCATTAGGACTATCATTCAGTTAAGTATTTCAGAACATCATGTTTCGTTTTTCTGTTAATATTTTCCTCTTTTCATTTGTGTTAACATTCTACAATCTCATCATCGTTTTTGACATTTACTCTTCTATTTCTTCCCCGCGGTCTTCTTCATTTCTCTGTCAATTATCATTTTATACACATTATGAATCACTTCAGAGTCTGCCCATTCCAAAACATTAATCATTCGCATTTTTAATAAACAAGCATTTTAAAAGAGCTAGATGTAATGGGCTTTTAAGAACAGCACATAAGATTTCCACCAAAAACTCCAGTCTTATCCTCCTATAGCAGCACGTCGGACTGAAACAGTCCTAAATTGTGAGGGATTTCAAGGCTCTTGTTTAAGTAATACAGAACCAGCAGTTGCTTCAAGAGCAGCTATCACGCAGGAAAATTATTACACAGCTGTAATATATCACATCATCTCTAAGCCTGTTCATTGTATGGGAAAACAAGGAAAGCCTTGTCCTATCTCTTTTTGCTTCTCCTACTTTCACTGAGCTGTGATGATGGAATCTGTAGTTTGGTTATGTTATTAGTTTACAAAATCACAACAGAATGGTGTCAAATGTCTACTTAAATACTTACTTGTCTCAGATCCTCTGCATATCTAACAGGTTAACAGGTTTTCCATATCAGACCTGCTCTTATTTATATATTAATTTTTCTGGGACTCTGATATCTGACATATACCATGTATCTGATATCCATGGAAGCATCCTGCTCAACTTGAGTTGGACCTTGGTATTACTTGTACTCCTCTGATACTTGTAGAGAGTTCTGGATCTATCTTTGCCATTTTTCTTGCCTTTTGAAAGTGTTCCTTCATGTCTTCCAACTGTCAAATTAGCATCTCAAGTTCTGGTGCCTCAAGTGGTCTTCATCTGACACAGTGATTTACTGATTGTATTGTTTATGATGTTACTGATGCTCAGCTGCAGCATTAATTCTCATTATTCTTCCCAACTGCTTTCCCCCTAATCTAATCAATGAAGAGAAGCCTTGTCTTAATTTGAGCAATACATGAACTCTGGGCAGGTTGCTCCAGATGACCAATCAATTGCACAACTCAATACCAATCAAAGGGCTCTCACTGGAGGCATTACAGCAGAAATCCTTATTGCTCTGTTGCACCCTTGGATGCTATCTATTTGGTGGTGTCAGCTATCTTTCACTATTCATTACTACACAGTGTCTGTGTGAAGACTCTCAAAATGATTTTTTATAGTGACTTAGTAGGCATAACATTTACCCTATTCTTCCTACAATGTCATATCTTAGTGCACTAATTTTCCAGTAAATCTGTTCATATTTCTGCTTTCTTCTGATAGACAAATTAATACACTTATGAAATTTATGTTCAATCACCTTACTGGCAAGTCTAAGTTTGTAATTAGTTGTTGAATTATGGTTGCTCAAACAGCACTAGTACTAACTGTCAAATTTTTATATGTAAAGAATTCGTTTATTGAAAAAAAAAAAAGATAATATCCTCAAGAAATATTATAAGAACCTTGCTGTATTGTCAAGAAACTTCTGCATAGCTTAAAACATTCCACAAAATATTCCAGGAGCAGGTAAGAATATCATCAATTAATAATCCTTATTAAAGAAAGAGAAGCAATTGTGTCCTCATTGTTTAGGATGCTCATAGGTATACTGAAAGCACATGAGTTCATTTGATGCATAGTATCATTTATACTTTGTGCCTGCAGATATGAGAAGCTTTCAAAATATTCTCAAATGTCTTAGGTGTAATCAGCAAAGATTTTGTACATGTGATTGTATATCAGAAATCTGTAATAATTGCAGGATTAGTTATGAATATGTTGTTTATAAAATGTCTATGACATTACCTGCCAGAAGGTAATGATCACCGTCCCTGGAGGTATTTAAGAAGAGACTGGATGTGGCATTTAGTGTCATGGTCTAGTTGACACAGTGGTGTTGGGTCATGAGTTGGGTTTGATGATCTCAGAGGTCTTTTCCAACCTGGTTGATTCTGTGATTCTGTGATAAATAGAATTTATAGGATTTGCAAGTCACCTCAGTTTAGAGGTGGTCTAAAGAATACCACAGAGCTACTGCTTTCCAGGAGGATAAACAAAGAGAAGTCAGGGAGAATTCTGTTGTCAGTGATGAGCCCGTACTGCTCATTAGACTAATTAAACTCATTTTCTATGCCTAGTTACAGGGGATGTGGAAAACAGGTTCCTTCTCTGCTCTTACTTTTCACAAACAAGTACTTGCCTTTTCTGGAATACAAAGTACTTTGTGTTATGAAGCTTTTATTTTAAAGTGTCTGTACATATGCATACAAACCTTCTGAAGAATAGTAGAAGGGAAGGTATAGATATTTTCAGGAAACATCCTGATATACAAGATGAATGCATGGAAAAAATCAATATATACAGCTGTTTCAAGACTGTGGTAAAAATTTCAGGCTTCATTTTCAGAGTTCCTGTGTAGTCCAGAACTAACAGCAATTAAAAACATTCAGCCCTTTGGGAAACATCTCCTCTATTTCCACAATGAAGGGAAGAAGAGGTATGTTTGGAGCTGTATTGCATTGTTACGTGAATTAAATTAAAACCCTTGTTTTGGTGAAGCATAATTAAGGTGTATCACCTAAGTAAGCCCCTACATTTAGCTTCTCTAGTCACTATACAGGATACTTTTCTGTAGAAATATTTTAAGATTTCATTGAAGGTATACTAAGGAAAAACTCGTGTTAAAATCCTGGAAGAGATATTGCAAGGATCCTCTCAGTCTATGCCTTTTTTCCTCAAGAATTCATACTAATATTCCAGTAACAAGCAAAAAAAAAAATCATATTCGGTACTTAAGACAAGCAGGAAAATATACAAACACAATTAAGACACAATTCTTCAAAATATAAAGCACATAAAATTTCTATCAAGTGAACAACTAACACTACCTTTGAAACAATTCACTTCAGACATACTTAGGAAATATAAAGCCATTTTTAATAACAGTGAAATATCGTAGGCAATTTTTAACAAGTTCATTTTAAATGCAGAGCAAAACATTTATTCTAAATACCAGTGGGATGGGCTCTAAGTATGATAATTTCAAGTTATACTACCTTGACTAACTTAACATCCAAAACAGAACAGTTTGCCAGAAGCTATAAAAAGTGAAATAAGTGGAGTTCTAAGCTGTTTCTATCAATACTAATTATATGTCTACAACAAGGTTAAATTAGTTGACTCTATAGTCAATATTCTAAGAGTAGTCTGGGGTTTATGTCTTAATTATTGTATCTTCTTTAACAGAACAATTTAAAGTTTCAGTGCTATGCTGTAGGCCTCTCCTTCATCTCTCTATTCCTTCAATGTTTTCTAAGTTAAATAGGTTCTTCCTAGTAGCAAGATATCTGAGGCACATATAGTTAATCTACATAAATGCCTAGTGGAGCTACAGTTCAAGTCAGTCACGCCTAAAGAAATGTATTGTAAATTCAGATATGCAGATATAAGTCAGAAAACCTGAAGAGCCTTCTGAGTGTACTTTTCAGTTACAGCATACGCTTCTTTCACTGCAGAGATTTGTGCTCACTATAAATTTTCAAAATCAAAAATTTGAGTAAATATCTAAATGCAGTTCTTCTTTTTAAAGTCAGAGGGCCAACCCTGACCTGAGTTCTGTTTCCTCCCATAGAGAAATCTCACAACATTGTTAGAATTATCACCACTCAACCAGCCAAAGTACATTCCTTATCTTAATGATCCATAAAAAACTCCTGATGAAATATTAGTTAATATTTACAGCAATTTAAAAAGTTACATAAAGCTGTTGAAAATTATAGTAGTAAGCACTAACCAGTGGCTGTCAATACTATACTGACAAAGAGAAAGAGTCAGGCAGATGAACAAAACAGAGGGTCCAAAACCCCCATTTCAGTTTTGAGCATAATGAAATATTTACCTTGGCCCCATGATTAGTGTACTCACTTTTGTACAGATCTAAGGCTAAATACAGGATAACTCTCATTTTCAAAAATTAACTACTGCTTTATAAAGTTTCTATTGAGTCTTTTTACAGAATGGCAAAGACATATTCTGAGAGGCGTAAGTCTTGATGTGTAAGGAAAGAAAGAAAGGACATGGTTGTATTACTGTGTGATATTCCACTTTGCTTTTGAAAACCCTTCAAAATTTAATTGAGTTCCTTGATATTTTGCCTTCAGGAGATAGAACTGAGGGGAGAAAATGGCCATAATCCTGGCATATAATACATTTCCTTCACTATTTTCTTGGGCCCTGAAAGAAGAAAGTTTTTCACAAAAGAGAAAGCAGTGGTTATAAATGGGAATCTTCGTGAGAAAAACAAACAAACAACAACAACAACAACAAAACACAAAACCAACCAACAACTCACTTACTGTGAAGAATAATTTTAATTTTTACAGCCTTGACAATATCCCATTAGCTCAGAAGACAAAACTACAAGCAAGTCATACAATGCTTTTATTGTTAGGGTATGAAGGGGAGCAGGGAAATATTAAATTTCAAACTGCATTCACTTTCAAATCAAGATTTGGTAGAAAATGCTTTTTTAAGTAGTGGTTATCCTTAACTGTCAAAACGCTGCTTACGTGCTGTCTGGAAAAATTATCATTCATATTCATTTGTCAGTACTTGTCCCACTCTTCACAGTCAGGCAATGTTATAATTCAAGTCAAAGTTGTTTTTTGTCGGTGATATTTACTGCTGCTAAATACTAATATGTAGACAAACCTTACCTGATTCTTAATGCTGCCTGCACATGTTGTAACACTGCCTTTCAGGCTAACCCTTGACAATTTCCATGTGAAGAGTTATATTTAGGAGGGGAATAAGATCTTCTGTTAGGAAGGAGACAGTATATCTCTTTTCATCTTTCAATTTAGTGATATACATTATTTTTCTGACATGATACATCATCAAAGAAAGCCATTCTACAAAAGCCTGACCATCACATTTCAGAGAACTTGTTTTGTATAATGAGTCTCCATTAGTGTTTCCATACAAGTTGACAGTGTGACAGTTAAATCTCTGCTCTATCACTTCCCATAGTAAAACATCAAGCTTCCTATTCACACTGAAGTAAAAACTGTACAATACGTAATGCAAAATCAAGACATGCACAGCCAGAGCATGACAATATTCTACAAACAGGGGTAGTTGGTATCAAACTGAAATCTAGAAATTACAGTCTCTTAGGTATAATGGTTTCATTAAATGTTCAAACAGTGTCTCCAAAGCTAATTTTCTTTCCAAAGTACCCATCCATTGAAAGTACAGAAATAAGACATCCCCCTGCTATGCCTTTCTGAATAGCAGATTAACTGCAGAACTAGAATGATGTCAATTTGTTTCAAAATATTGCAGCAAAGCTTTTGAATGGATGAGCAATTACTAACAGAGGGTGCAATTATAACCGAGTCACAGGGAATGCTTTAATATGGTTCTTCTCCTATGTACAAGGAATAACAAGAAAATGTAATGAAAGTGGAATAATGAGACAGCTGGCTTTGACAGCACCTTGGCAGCTGTCACTAAGAAAGTAAGTGCACTAGTTCAGTGGAGTCCATTCTTCAAAATATCTCCTAAAGAAGGATGAGAAGAAAGCATCTTGTCAGAGGGTAGTTGAAAGCTACCACCAACTAATTTTTAAATACTAATTAACACTAAAAAGGCAGTTATTTGGGCAGTTTTAACTAGACCATCTTTGCAATTTTTTTCTCTTCTTATCCCAGTTCCCCTACTTTGTTTTTCTTAGCTCTTTGGAGACGAAAAAAAAATCTACTCGTGATCTTTCCTCCCCACAAGCTCATGCAACAATTCACTCTTTTGTTTCTGAATGAAATTTTTACAAAGCGTTTTTTGCCATTTGTCACATTATAGTATCTTAACACTATTTCTGCACTTAAATAGGTCCTGCCTGGAGCCAGCTGGTCTGCCTAGGCAGGTTTGGGAGGAAGAAAATTAAGTTTCAGAAGCAATGGGCTAAACTCTCCTTTCAATTTTCCATTTTAACCTTATTACGTACAAAATCAATGATACAATGTGCTCCCATGTTTTGCTAGTAGAATCAATATAATTGTCCTTTATGGTATTCAAATGCTACAAATATGTCAAATGTTTTTATTAAAGATAAATAACTGCAACAAACCCCCTAAACACAAAGAAGCTTTATCTAGACTACTGCCAAAGTTCATATTTTAAACAATGTTGTTCTTAAATAACCAAAAGCTACAAGAAACAAAACACTGGGATCAAACTGTGCTATGCTTAGTTCAAGTCTTCTCAAAACAAGGCTAGTACAAGAAAAGTACAGCCAAGGGCTATTAAGATGATTGAAGAACTGGTGCATCTCTCCTGTGAGGAATGGATGAGGTAGGGACTGTTTAGTCAGAAGAGAAGGCTCAGGGGTGACCATGTTAGTATGTATAAATACCTGAAGAAAGGGTGCAGAGAGGACAGTCAGTATCTTTTCAGTGGTGTAGAATGAGAGATAATGGGCTCAAACTGATACACTGGAGGTTAACTCTGAACACCAGAAGAGACTTGTTTTTACTGTGAGATTGACCGAACACAGGTTGCCCAGGGAGGTTGTGGTGTTTCCATCCTTGGATAGGTCCAAAAGGCATCTGGACATGGTCCTGGGCAACTGGTTCACGATAGCCCTGCTTGAGAAGGAAGGTTGGACCAGGTGACCTGCAGACCTCCCTTCCAAACTGAACCATTCTGTGCTTTGGTGATTCTGTGAAATATTCATGGACTTGGTACAAAACTTTAGGGGAAAAAAAAAAAGGTATGAACAAGATACACGCGACAGCACAAGCTGCTTCTTCAGCATGCTACTTCTATACCTACTAAGTAATAAATTCTCTTTGGAGCGTTCTTGTCTAAATAACTCACCCAGGAAAAAGGAGGTATCAGCATACCTAATCTGATAGTATACTTTAGATTTGAGGGGTTTTCCTGTAGCTTTGGGGTTTTTTTTTAACAGGCTTACAATGATCGGCAATTTCAACCTTATAAATACAAAATAAATCCACTAAAAATATATTCTACCTTTATTTATGATTTTTTTTCCCTAAGGTACAGATATTCGAATTGGAATTCTTGATCAGTTTCGCTGTTAATAAAAGTGCTAATCCCAGTCCACTCGGCTATAATAAATTATAATCATCAGGATTCAGAGATCCAACACAGCATTCAGCTGCCCTTTGTTTTGGAAACAAAGTCAGATAGACCTTTAGCATCCAAACACTGGGTATCAAAGTAAAGGTTTGTTTGGGTAGAAGTTACAGCATCCAGCGCAAAGTACTATTGGCATATATATACATAAAGGAAATTGCCCTTTTTATTGGGGCAAAGTCTTTTGGAAGGCGTGGAAGAGTGCCTTTTGACTTTCTCACATGTATAATTTTCTGTACTCCTTATTACTAGCTGGGGGTATTGTTACTGGTACTATCTACATGAGCAAGAAATATGATTTTACCATTGAATCTATATTTATTAATAATATAATAATAATAATAGAGTATGTAGGAGCACAAGAGAGTCAGACCATGACTCTACTGTGTTACAAACTCAAGAACTGTCAGACTAAAATAGGGTGACTTCCCTAAAAAGCTTTAAAAAATCTTTCTTTATGTGCTTTCATGTTGAAGACAGCGAAGGGCCTTGAGGGGAAGCCGTATGAGGAGCAGCTGAGGTCACTTGGTCTGTTCAGCCTGGAGGAGACTGAGGAGAGGCATCATTGCAGTCTACAACTTCCTCATGAGGGCAAGAGGAGGGGTAGGCTCTTCTCTGTGGTCACTAGTGACAGGACCCAAGGGAATGGCCTGAAGTTGTGTCAGGTGAGGTTTAGGTTGGGTATTAGAAAAAAGTTCTTCACCCATAGCGTGGCTGGGCACTGGAACAGGCTCCCCAGGGAAGTGTTCACAGCACCAAGCCTGACAGAGTTCAAGAAGCATTTGGACAATACTCTCACTAACATGGGGTGACTCTTGGGGATGATCCTGTACAGGGTTAAGGGTTGGACTTGATGGGTCCCTTCCAACTCAGGATATTCTATGATTTTGTGGGTCTGTAATTCATACCTATTTTTAACTATGTAGAATAAGAAATATATTCTTAAAATGTGCATAACCATTGAGGAAATCTAGAGATAAAATTAAAGCACAAAGACATTTTCTTTCACATCTCATTAGTAACCACCTACATTTCCCCACTGTTATACTACATACATCACAGAGCAATCCAAACAGGAAATTAGGTCTTCTGGCTTTCTCCACCTTTTTTCAGAAGAGCCTGTGCATGAGAAGATATCCTACTTCCTAGACTACATTAACACATGATAATTACATTTTCAAAGCAAAAAGGAGCACATGTCCTTTGTAGTCTTTGATGGTAACTTTAAATTGCACTCATTGCTTTACAGCAAGTATCTCACTCTAACGAAAAGTAAAGTTATAATGCTGAATAATTGTTCACTGCTTTCCAACTTCAAAGTGCTTTCTAAATATGACCTAATTCATCAAAATTTTCACTACTCAAGGGAACTGAGTACACAACAAGCAGAGACTGGAAAAAAAGGCAGATGGAGCTAATGGTCAAATTCCATCATTTTTGCACAGGCATGTCCTTGCTCAGGATTTTCCTTAAACAACAAATTAATCTAAAATGGAGGTAGAATTTTTCTAAAACAAAAATTGCAGCTAAAAATGCAGCTGTCATAGATTTGTTTGGTCTTTTGCAATAGTGTTTTCAGAGATCTCCATGCAAAACCTGAGGGTAAGGACATTGTGCCAGGCCCCCAGAATCTGCATGTAAAAGATATAAATTCCTTCCTCAACATTATAAAGCAAGTAAGCTCTACTGACTTCTACTACCAGTTTTGGCTTGCTTTTATCTTCCTATAAGAAGATTTGGCTAGTCGGATCACACTATATATGGACCCCTTAACAACTCGTTCAACTTTTTCCCCAAAAGCTTCCTATCCTACCAGTGCATAACATTTCTTTCTTGCAAACACTGCAGCCTGCAAATATTGGACTGCAGTGGATTTGTGGCTTTGAAGCCAAGCACATCTATAGGAAACAGCATTACTCCTGAAGATATAACCACCCAACAGAGGAAGTGCCACATCCAGTATTTGCTCACCTCTACATATAAATTTACATCATCACTGAAAACATGAATGAAAATAGCAAATATTCAGTAGATGAATTCTGAAATCAACAACAAATGATATTTGGCATCAGTAGGATTTCTTAATCTCTTTTTCCAAACCTTAGTCAATTCACAGTAACTAATGCATGGGTTTAGGTCATTTTAATAGTTGAAGGATATGACAAACTAATATGACTGCATGTATTATAATTACACATATAAATTTTAAGCTGTGTAAGGCATACTATACAAGTATTTAGATATAAAAATTAAAAATTATTGGATCACAATGAAACAAAACCAGTAGGGAAAGCAGTCTTGCTGATCATGATATTTATATGTATCATACATAACTGCTCAGATAAAGTATCTACTTGTCACTAAACAGTTATGTAAATAATTGTTTGGAGAACACTAGCTAGGCTTCCAGAACTGTTTGGGATTTTTTAAGATTATTTAAAAAAATAAAATAAACTCTTAGTGGTTTACATTTAAAATAGACACAAAGCAGCTGATGTGAACATAGTCTTGTTTATCTGCTTTTGATACTTTTTTCCCTGGTATTCCTGTTAGTTTTGGATACCACTGAAATAAGGAAGGAGGGGGAGAATAAAGCAAAAAAGTAAGAAAGCAAGAGCGAGCAAGCAGAAAAGAAAGAGAGAGATGAAGAAAAAAGAGAAGGGGAAGGGGAAGGGAAAGGGGAAGGGAAGAAGAAAGAAAGAAGATTATTCCATTCATCCCTTTCCTATGCCAAATGCTTAGTGTCCTCATAAAAGCTGTAGATAATATGGCATCACCTAACTCAGAGGAATTATCCCAAAGTTTGCCAGGAGTAGCTATGCCAATAAGTAGGTGAAAAAATGAAGGAAAATTAATAGAAAATTAATGCATCCAGCTTTGTACAGAAACTATCCAAACTAAATCACCCCTGCTGTGGGATTTTTCCATCTCTTAAATTGGATTAATGAATATGACAGTAAACAAAGCTATTGTGTTGTATTCTAATTGAGCAGGAAAGCATGTATTAGTACTGGAAAGAACTGTTTTCATTAATGTTTGGCCACTAGACTACTGGAGGTTTTTGCATATAATACCACACATTTTGGGAATTTTCACAAATGCTTTTACCATTTTATGCTTGAGCAAGACTTGAGCATTTCTGTGAGCATGTTCATTGGCTGAGAAGGTGAAACTATGTTTTCATTTACCAAAACTATGTGTAGGACAGGAAATAAAAAGATTTCCACCACCAGTGCAGTGGTACTAAAAGATGTCTGCTACAAAAGGGCTTCTCCTTCCAGGGAACTAGATAAACAGCAGTATTGGGCATACAATAATGGGATCTCTCTGTTAGCTTCAATAATGCCATATTTTACTCCACTTGTAGTTCATTTTATGTGTTTAATGAGCTCAGATGTAAGTAGATCAATAGAACATACTGTGTAAGTAAATCGGTAGTAGTTAAAAGGTCAAAGTTTGTATCTAATCAGGAAGAAAAAAAAAAGTATCTTCTGAAATGACCACATGTCAGTGTACACATCTACTCTATGTGTCTGACTATCCTGCCAGCTTCCCTGAAGCAGGAGAGACCCACACGGCACCTGTATCATCCTATTAAATGGATCATATTGTGCAGGTAAAGTAGTAGGTTTATAAAAGCCACAGGACAATGTCACTGCTATGCAGTTTCAATTTACAATACAGAAATTACAGGAAACAAATGTCTGATCTGAAAATTCAGATTAATTGCAAGCATACCACATTTGATAGCATGGATTCAACAGCAATCCTCAGCCAGCGATACTTCAAAGTGCTGTGGAAGTGCAATCACCAGCAGAAGTGAGATCAAGTCTCTCCAATTCCCTGCATCCCCAAAATATTCTTTTCTTCCCCCTGGATCTGCTCCAGCTAGTCAGATGGAGGAATGCCATGAGGGCTTTGTGGTACTTCACACTGCTTGTCTGCATGGGTTGCTCACCACCAGGCTCAGGCTGGGGTGGGAGAAAGCTACTGCCACCACAGTACATGGCCAAAGGAGATGGAGCCTTAGAGCCTGAGATTTGTGAGAGGAGTCCCCACTGAGTCCCTGCCATGCACAAGATTGAGGAGCACACTGTCCTAAAATGCCCTTTCCATGGGTAGCAACTTTCTTGAACAAAATCACTCCTATCAGCTACCTATTTATTACTAATAGAGTTAGATAGGAAATCTCCAAAATTTATTCAATAATGCTGTATCCCCCCAAAACCAAACCAAACCAAACAAACAAACAAAACAAAAACAAAAACAAGCACCATAACACAAAAAAAAACTCAAACCAAAGCAAAAACATTTCACATAATTGAGTCCTGATGTTATTTGGTGACATTTTGGGTTTGACTGGAGGGAAGGTGTTTTTATTTAATGCACAGATTTATCTCACTTGTAATGTTGTCATGATGTATTTTACAGAGGAAATCAACTGAAACAACTTACTTATTTGGTTTTCTTGTTCCTGCTGAAATGGAAACCTGAGCATGCCGGTGCTGTGCTAATACGTATAAACCATAAAATTACACTGGCTGGGGACTACAGCTCAAACTAACTGAAACAGACAGCAGGCTGCTTTCATTACCCACCCTAAGTGAAACTGGAATACTGAGAAGCAAGAATAAAAAGTGAAAAGTAAATTAGGAACTGATTTTATAAATCCCTGTGAACAATCTGCTAGTCTTCACATATAAACAGCAATCACATACAAAATACTTCCCCAAATGTTTGCAGAAGCAGCAGATTTCAAATAATGTTAATAAAAAGTGAAATTTAAGGTGCTTTTAATAGTAAAAATTTTTTATCGTGTATCTAATTACTGAAGTCTAATTACTGCAGGTTTATTAAAATAATACTACTGTTTAGCTTATTGTGTTTTTTCCCTTTTTCAGTGATTTTCCTGATAATATAGACTTTTTTACATTGAATACAAACTTTAGGGAAAATGTAAACAGTTTATGATTATAGTGTGCATTATGCCAAGACCATACTAAATTTTATTTAATTGCTCTTAATAAAAGCAAACGAGGTCATCAAAAAGTATAGGAAAGAGGATAATAAGAGACAAATCCATTCAAAATGATCCAATCAGTTACTATTCATCAATCACACAGCAGGGAGCAAATTTGCACTATTTGGCTCAGGGTAATATTTCCTTAAGCCCTATCCACATGCTCAGTGTTGAACCCATGCTCATAGGCTTTGGTGAACCAATGTATTTCTATTCCTATACAATACCTTCAGAAGATTAACTAGTTGCCAAAAGCTATGCCGAAGTATGGAATTTGATACTAAAGTGAATCCAGCTTTGAAATACCTTGTCAGATCAAAACCATCACAGATTCATGATGCAAACCACTGATCATGCAGAAAGTTGCTGGTTCAACGGAGTTCAAAGCAGGTTTCTTTTTACGAATTAGCTTTACACTGGGAAGCTTGGCAACTGCTCAAATACTGTCTGTCCACTGCTGCCCATATAAAAGCAGCATAAAAGTGAGATGCCAACATGAGCTCTATATACGTGTTCTGGAATGCGATTGTGTGTCCATTCCTCATCCAGATGAAATTAGCACTCCTGGGTGACCCAACAGCACACAGATCAGGTATTAACAACTGTGGAATGAAAGCCTAATTACATTTACTGTAAAATGGGTATATTAACAATTCTCACCACAAGCCAGAGCATGGAGAGGATTAATTCAAATCCCTGTAAATCCCAGAGGCCCTTTATCTCATTCTATTGTGGAAAATTTAACAAAGTAGTAATGTTCCATAACTTATTTTTTTCTACTTTGAAATTGTCTTGACAATACATATCAATATTATTGTTCACACTACATAAGCAAAGGATAACAATAGAAACTAAATGACAAAATCCTAAATAATATGATTTTGATATCATCATTACCCAAACTTCAATTTAAAATGTCTTCTTATCCAAATGACTTATTATAAAGGGATTCTTGGTCAAATTTCAAAGCTTGCTTTAGCAGGAACCAAAAATTATCTATTAGACACTCCCTGAAACATCTGAAACTCTACTCACCTCAGTCCATGAACTGACTGGAAAATTGTAAATAAGTTATTACTGTAAGTGAAAACGGTGTACATTTATACAGATGATGCTGGAAATTACTGGCAAGGAAAAATGTAGTTTCTTTTCCATGGAAGATAAATAAATTGACAGCAACAATTATCCTGTCTTGTTTAGGCATCTTTGCAGGAGGATGAGCTACTCGAACCAGTATCAGAAGCTGAAGGGTAATGACTTGATGCAACTGTCATTTTCCCCTTTCATCCTGTTACATGAAACTACCTGGTTCCTGTCATGTTCGCTAGACCTCATATTCTTTTAAGTGCAGGAAGGCAGAATCTCTTCAAGAATTGCCTTCCCTTTCTGCATCGCAATAAGAACTGCAACATCAGATCCCCGCCCCTCATTTCAAGCATAGAGCTACTTGAGGTCAAGCCTCCATTTGTTTCCAAGGTAACAAAGAGAAACTCAACTCCAGCCTGTTTCTGCCTTTATGAGTAAAAATTAACCAAGTGATAGATATATATATGCTTTCACTGAGTATTTGTCAAAAGTTAATGATTGTACCACATAAAATGAACAAAATGAAATATATTTCAAATAAAGAGAACAATTTGGAATAAATAATATCAACAAAAGATTGCAAATGTTAAGACACATTTACACCCACAGCCCTACCTCTGTAAAAAGCCAGCATCATTTAATGAATCAATTTAGATATTGCATTGTCTTTTTTTAACCTTTAGGATAAATGTTATTTCTGCTTTAACAGTTTGTGTGCAACAGAAATATTGGACACACTGGTTAACAGTATCTCAAAATACCTTACCATCTATTGTACAGTAATAAAGTTGGGAAAATATGGCACTAGTTATTATTCAACACTTGAAAGCCTTTTCAAGAAGAGACTGTATTACCAGATGTATGATTCCAACTTGGAGGCAAGCAATAAGCTAAACAGAGACAGAACAGGGACCATTTTGCAACCCTTGGGACAGAAGCATTTTTTATGGAACTGGCAATGGTAAGTTACAGTCCAGGTAAATTGTAAGGTACTCCCAGACAAAACTCAGAGGAATAAATACAACTGAAATTTTTTCTTCACCAACTTGCCATAATTCTGATCTCTATCTTTAATATATCCCACTCAGTGCTACCTACCATTTTCCTTAACAGATTTTATTCCAAGCTTACCTTAGGTACCAGAAACTCATACATGGCATGGTTAATTTCCCAGTTATCATACTTCTGATGTTATCTTTGAAAAGATCTTTCTCTGGTGGATCATTGGGTCACACTCTAAATCCACTTCAGTGTCTTCCCTCACCCATATTCAGGCAATATGATTTTTTTTTTCCCAGAGGGAAAACAAAGAAATGCAGACCTCTAAGATACTTTCTGTAGTCCCTAAACTCACAGTGCCAGTGTGATTACTTTTGTCATTGAACTTCTGCTACCTACTTTCACTGTATTTTTCATCTGCACTTATGCCACAGAAGAAGAAAACAAGTAGCTAAACCCAATTTTAATCTAATAAATCGGAATTATACTCTCAACTTCATTCATCATTTGTGTAACTCCAGGCAAGCAACTTATTCACATATATAATCCATGTGCCTGTTTGTGTGTGAAGACTGAACTATAGAAATTCAATAATATTTAAAGACACCTAAAGAGGAAAAATGGTCTAAATAGGCACAGACCAAATATATAAGACATAGATGCCAAACTGCATCAAGTAGTATGGGCTTCTGAAGAGAAACATCAACAAAAATTCCAATTATTCAACTACTTATCTTCTTCATATAAGTATTCTTCTCTCAAATCTTCTTCATCTTCAACTATTATTTCCTTGCCTTTCCTCAGAATGAAAAGGACTATCAAAGATCTTAGATTCAAGAACATATCTAAAAGAGATTGTTCTGACTTTTGGCAGGAATCTTTGGTCAAAGAAAACACTCTGAATATTGAACCTGGAGGACTTTGCTTGAAAACTTCAGCTGCATCAGAAGAAAATTACTTCCTTAAGATTCCTGCTGCTTCTTCACTGAAGGCTGGATTAAAAAATAATGCAACACACAAATTTAACCAAAAAGCTCCAACTCAAAAAAATATGCCTGCTGGGACTGCTCAGCCAAACAAAGATATCTACTAAATCCTTTGGTGCTGTTTCATCTCTCCTTTCAGTCCCAAATATAAAGAGCTGGGTCAACACCTGAAAAATATTTTGTTAGAAAAACTGTTGTACATATATATATATGGATATATATATAAAAAATTAAAAAAAACACAAACACTTGAAAAAATGTAGTAAAATAGAACTTTCTGGTGGTTCCCAGACTGCATAGTGGAAAAAGAAAAAAAAAAAAAAAAAAAAAAAAAAAAAAGAAATTCTTTAGATAGAGTAGATTACGCTTTTAGAGGTAGATGCAGAAGGCTGACAAATGTCATTAGCATGTAGAATGGGTGGTGCCTAGACAGATAAAATGAAGATTCAAGTGGCCCCATTAGTTACTTTGGGCAGTCAGACAACCTAGAAAAAATAGATTGTATTGGGGTAAGTGAAGAATTCCTGGATACTGACTTGAGGAAAATGAGAAATGGTAAATTAGTGTCATAATAAGTTGGTTTTCTGCACTAAATGGAAGATAATCTGGGAGTGATTCTTGTGGCTCACATTGATTGCCTAAGGCTAGACCCTCCTCTAGAGGAAATGTGCTGGAAAAAGCCATATGTAGTTGTCCTAAAGAGACCTAGGAACTGTCCTAACTGCACACACTGCAATTGTGGACCACCATGGCTGCAGTGCCCTTACCCTTTTTAATTTATGTCTATATTCAGCAGTGTAAAGGTTTTCACAAAGTACAAAGCAGGATCAGAATAAGAAGACATTAAGCTATGTTAAAGCAGTTTATGTCAAACACTTAAGTGTGTAGAAAAAGGTACACTCTCAGCAGCATGGCATGCAATATGGTTATGTGTGGTGATCTGAACAAGTCTTTAAAAACTCATTGGGAAGCCCCACTCCAACTTGACTTCAAACTGACTAATCTGAAAGGATACTGTGCATAACTGCATGTCTCTACTCCTTCCTAAATTATCAAGGGATAAGCTGTTTCTGTAGACTTTTGATACTTGCAAACTAAAGCCAAAGTAAAATTAAAATAGTAGCTCCAAGTGTTGTCATGCTTGGGGAGCTCACTGGCTTCCCAGAGGGCCCCACAAGCACTGGACTGCAACATCCCAAAATTCACTTTCAGTCAAAATCCGAGTGTCAGAATCAGAGAAGTTCAACTCAGTCCACCAAGGACCCTAAAAAGACAAAGAGGACCAATATCTGTTGAAGCACAATCCTTTCCTGACTGCCCATGGGTCCCAGTGTAAGAAAGAGGATACTGCACTATCATGTTGTGCTTTCATTCACAGAAATCAAGAAGGCTTTTTTAGAAGGTTTCATAAATAAATATATATTTATATATATATATATGATGCAGAGAGAGGGAAAAATAAATTTAACATATGTGTTATTAAATATTTTACATATAATGTCCCCCTTCTGTCTCATTTACTACAATATTTTCTCCCCATCCCATGTATAGCTAAACAGGAGGTGGAACAAAACAGAGGGAAATGTTGGCCCAGTGATGAAGAAAATCACTGTCTGTTGGCACAGGTGTCTCACATTTATTGTGGTTCTTTTCCTGTGCTAAGTAGTAACAAACAGTGATTTTACAGCTGGGGATTTCAAATATAATTTTGTTTACTTGTTCTTCCTGAGATGATTTCTCTTTCTCCTTTCTATTTTGAATATATTTTTATCTCTGTATCTTTCAAAGCTGATATTTATAGCTCCACAGGTATTTCCCACTTCAAGGCAAAGGCTGTTTAAATGCTTTTTGCAAGCAGATTTTAAAAAAAGCTTATCTGTCGAGAAAACATATGTATCAGAACTTGATTAGAATAATTTTTCAAACAGTTCTAGATCAAAGCACTGAATTTCTAACTTTTAAAATAGTATCTCTAACAGTAAATAATTTCTGTGGCTTTTCGGAAGCGATGAACACAGCTTTAGAGGAAAGTCTGAGCAGAACTTGCAAGCTGGAATAGGAATTGAAGCATTCTAGTCACAGCATCCTGTCAGAAATCAGGGAATTTAAACTTTTGGTATAGAATAAATTTTCTGTCAAGTTAAAACAAATTTCTACTTAACTGACTGATTATACTGGTTTTAAAAATGCCAGTCCAAATATTAGCAGAGCATATTTAAAATGTTCAAGTCAAATAGTTTCTTTCTGAGAAATTCAGCAGGAAGTTATTTCATCATGAGTACAGGGTTATTTTCTTTCTATAAGCATAGGGTTAATTATGTAAATATACTTATGTAAAAATGATAAGGGATCAAAGATAAGCTTGAGGCCTTTATAAAATACATATTGCCACTTCTGTTCTGCAAACATTAAAACATTTTGAGCTGGCTTTATTATACAATATTCTCCATTCTGTGAACTTCCAATCTACATTTTTTCTCAAAAATAGCATTTGGAATGTACAGAAGGTTAATATCACTCATGTTTATACTGTATAACCAAAGTATCAACCATGTCTGCCCTACAAAACAAGTGGGCAGATGAACCCTGCTTTCAGTACTTGAACTGTCTCTACCAGCACTGTGGTATCCTCAAGGTGGGTATACATCTCAAATGGAAAATAAAGATGATCTAAGCAAGTGTTTGTGTTTCAGCATATGGACTTCCCTCGTGGGAAGAACTTTCATTAGACCAGATTGTTCTCAGGTCAATTAATATCAATATATTATATTAATATCAATTTAATAGATTTATAATGCTATAGATAGAATTATATTGATATTAATTGTACAACCATTGTACTATTCAGTATATCCCTAGTATTGTGGCCTACTGTCCTAATTTAAGAAAGCACCTAGGATGACCAGCTTCAAACTCCCCTATAAGGTCATATATTTCATTGTAAATGTGCAAGAGTTTTACATTGGTTTTCCAACAGACATAAGCTCAGTTCAGTCCCATACTATACAAATTGTTCACAAATACTCACCTCAACCTATGACTTGACAGATGTCTGCTTTTCAGTATCAAGGAGAAAATTTCTAGCAGGAGCAGTTGTCCACACTTCCATAAACAAGATTCTGCAAATGGCACACTCAACTACCCAAGCAGACTTTGAGCTATGGAGACAAATGACATCTGCACCATCTCCCATGTCCCCTGCTCCTTTCTCACAGTCTTGTCCAAAACCTGTCTCCCAACAATCTGACCTCCAAAGTTAAAAAAAAGTTTATAGGGGGCAACTTGATTCTTTGCCCGGGACTATGTCTTTAAGTGACCTGAGCTTGAAGTGGAACTTAGAATGTCTGCAGCACATCTTGTTGCTCCACCTGAAACCTAAAACACATTTTCAGTTCTCCTAACCCACGTGGAAAAGTGGGCTTTAAAGGGATTAGGATCAGATAGAATAGGTGGTCTTTCTTTTATATGTGAGAAAACCTGAACAAATACATGGACACAAAAGGAATTCCATGCAGGAACAACTTTAGAGTGTGAAATAGACTTATATTTCATGAGTTCTGATTTTCATTAGTCTTGTGCAACCTTTGTAGCTACAAGTAAACATTCATAAGAAAAAATATTTCTAAACAAAATGATCATTTTTTCACAATCAGATGGGAGAGTTCAAAATTATGAAATATTTAATGCATATCATTTTTCTTTTTCATCAATACTACAAAGCCATAAAGCTCAGCTTTTTTTAAAGGATTCAATGCTCATTTCCAATTGGGTTGCAAACCAAATCAGTCTACTCAAATTTGACACAGAAGTAATTTTTTTAAGTTGTCAAATAAATACATTTTAATAAAAAAAATTACATGTGGTTTTGATATTCTGTTACAACAACTGAAGCCTCCATTAGTTTATATTTAACTTGCAATTTAAAGTTTAAAGATTAGCAGTACTTAAAAGAAAGTTACTGGTCTGGTAAAAAAAATCAGCTCATAAGCCTGCCTTAATCAAAACTCAAAATCTGGCAACAAAATGTCATTCTGAATTGTTTGCTTTATATACTGCTGGGAATAGGTTTGCAATGTTAATATTTCAAAATGAATAATTTTGTAGAGTTTCTCTATCATTAATAAGCTTGCCATTTTTAATTTAAAACATGAAGGAAACATTTGTATTCCTAATAATAAGTAGATGGAAGATTGTAAGTGCTTCAAGAAAACAAATTATATTATTTTTTAACATCATGTTCACTGAAATCACGAATATCACAGTCAAGAATGACAATGCAGAACCTGCCACATTATGTGGGAAAAACAAACTAAACGTTTCTGGTTTGACCGTGAGATACCCTGCCATATTCGCAGAGAACATTTCAATTTTTAGTTTTATCTTGCTGCCTTATCTCTTTCCTTTTCGCAATTTTTTTGCCTGATAACTCTTTACATCCCTTGGCAGGCAATATTGTGACAATTTCTATGACCAGAAATTATTCTTATTATTCCTCTGGCCAAAAGCTGCCTGCTTATCCACCCAGATTTTCCATGTGAACCCATCTCTATGCTATTTCTGTGCCCACTACAACCCCATGGCTGGCAAAGTGTCACCCAGCATGGGGAAGGCAGAAGCACTGACTCTGTTTCCAGATGCTTCCCTTGCTGCCACTCTGGCAGAAGGAGTGAGCAGGGCTTGTCTGCCAAACGTGGCAAAACTCTACTCTTAGCTCAAGCAAAATCTTGGCTATGCTGAAACCTGGGGCACATTGCCCATCCTCTTCAACAGAGCTGGGCTTCTGGCACTGCAGCGGTGATGGGGAAGGATACAACAGTTTTATAAAGTGAGGAGGGCACTGGGCAAAGCAAGCAGAGATGCCACTATGCACATGGGTGAGGAGAGGCCCTGAATGAAGCCAGGTAGCAATAGATCCTAGGTCTTTGGTCTTGCTTGATGTGATATATAAAGATGGATGATATTCACCACATTACTGAAATTATTTATTGACCAGAGTAGGCAAAACAACACATTCACCATTCTATTTTTCTTTATTATCTTACACAATTTATTCTTTGCCTAACCTGAGCCCTGTAACATTTCATCACAGTGCTCTTTGTCCCTCTTTACCCCACCATCTCTTTTACTACATGTCATCCTCATTCATCATGTCATATTTAAAATTTAGATGGTAATATCTCTTGGAGCAAAGCTGTATCTCACTGAAACTCCTGAACAGAGCCTCTGGCACATTCTTCTTTGCATGCAAAATAATGAAATCAATACAAGTTTATTTCCATTGTTCTCTTCTCATAGTAAGAGACGACAGATTGAAGTTCCCAAGAATGTAATACTCTCAAGACTATATTTGATTTTTTTATCCTTGGACTCTCTGCGTTATGCAGCATTTCCTTGATTTTGAGATTGCAGATCGTTAAGAGAGCAGCTGAGACAACTTCAAGGATCTTTTCCCAAACTGCACTTTCCATCCTCCATCATCACTTCAGAAACCATAATATACACCACCATCAGCTTTTCCTTGGTGAGACTCTGAGGGGCTGCTTACTACCTGTCACCTAGCTCAAATTCCCTGTGAGTGCCCTGTTTTAATATCAGCACTCAACTGTTTGGTTTCTGCTCTTTTTAGGTTTAAAAACAAAAGTTTTAAAACACTGAAATCCACACTTTGTCAATTCTCCTTCATTTTGATGATATTATGTGGATTCACCCTCACAAAATGTATGGTTGAAAGGCTCATGAGAGTCATCTGGCCAACAGACCTGTCCAAAAGTAGAAGTATCTGTACCTACACCAAGTCTTGCCTAATTTCTGGTGGCCATGGGAACTGGACATTTCTTTTTTCTGTAGCAGTCTTTTACTTAAAGACTGAATACCAGGCTTCTTGGCTTACCAGTGCTAACTCAGCTCATCTCCTGATTATTTTGCTACCAAGCATGACATTTCTAGGCATTTTGATGTCCTTTCCTTCATTTCTTTTAAAATGTAATTTGTTCTGCATCATTGCATCATATATGCAGACTCCGTAGGGCAGATGTCAGCAACCAGACTAGAACAGTTTGTGAACTGAAGGTTTATTTCTCAAACTCAGGATTTTGTTTATTGCCAGTCACCTAATCTAAAATCTAATCTTAATGGCATTTGCCGGTGGAGACCAGTTCCAGCTTATTTGGACCTCCTAGAGGGCAAAGAGCCCCACTCTTCCCAAACTGTCTTCCTAAGGAAGCAGAGTTGTCAGCTCAGCTCCTGGCCCCAACACTGCAGTGTGGCATCCAAAATCTACACCTTTTCTATATTGTAGGTGTAGGTCTTCTTCTTAAGTAAAAGAAGATTTTTACTTATTCCTACAGATTCCCCTGGACTTTAAAAATAAAGAGAAATAGAAGATTCTAAGCTTCAGAGGGGACTGACAAACTTGACATGCATAATAATAACATTTTAAGATGCATGAATTCACACGCAGATATTCTGCAATCCTCAAAAAGTATCTGCACTGGAAAATAAATTCATAGAAAACTAGTAGTTTTTCATGTTTTCCATGCCCTTAGATGATCATGTTAGCATTAAAGGACAGGGGAAAGTCTGACACCTATCAGGGTGGAGAGTAAAGAACAGGAAAATTAACTGATGTGTAGCAGTACAAGTAAAGATGATACAAACAGAAGAGATTTTGGTAAAGTTTCCTCTTATTCCTTCAATATAACCCCCTAAAATACTACTGAATTTCAAGGATGGTAGAAGGTTTACAGATAAATTTTGGTCATGCAAGTTTCCACTATTTCTAATAAATTCTTCTTCTACTTATTAGTATATTAACAAATAAAATTTTATGCTAATTCTCAGTAATTTCAAAAGTAAACACAAACTAAAATAGCACTATTTAAAATAATTAAAAAAATCTGTAAAAGTATTCTGAGAAATCTGTAGTATCCTACATCAATTATTGCTTAAAGTTGCTGATTTCATGTAAAACTTCAAAATGGAAAAGAAAGAAGAAACTTTATTTTCAAAATCTCAGAATACAAATTTCATATATCATATTTTTCTGTAAAGCTTAGACATGAGGTTATGGCCTATCTTCCCTGTCTTATATATATATATCCTCCTATATGTTCCTTTGCCAGGCTTTTCAGGCAGATGCAGTAAATATCTTCCCTACCACAGTATCAAGTACAACATTAGCTTTTCAGGAGAGAAAAGCGAGGAGCTTCTTTAAAGCTCTGTTGTTTTAAATGCTTCAATGCTAAAATTTACACCAAGAAATTACTGGATAGATTGTGAAAGAAATTACAGAAGAATTTTTTTTGGTTTTTTTTCTCATAAAACCTTCAAGACTTTAATTATTTTTTCCACTATGAATAGTATGATAAATCAAAAATTAGAGATTTCATGAATCTAAATAAAATAAAAAATAATCAAGAAAGGCAAAATCCTTTAATATTTTATTCTAACTTAGACATTCTAGACTTTTTCCCTTTAATTTTAGACTTCAGACATGAAAAATGTTTTGGTTTTTTAACTTTGAAACTCTTAAAATGCAAAATATCGATATTTCAATTTCATAGCTTTCATGCTAAATCATATCAACCATGCATACAAAAATATCAAAACTAGCATATTCCCTGAAATTTCTGTTTCTCTATAAAATGTTTCAGTGTAAGAACAAAACAAAGCTAAAACCCAAAATGAATTTATTTCATAGAAAAATTTCTGACCACCTATAGTAAAAAAAAGTTCCATAATTAAATTATTTCCCTTGAGATGTAACAGATCAGATGAGAGAAGGGACAACAGAAGGCAGTGAGAAAAGAAAAATAAATCAGAATCTAGCATTATTAGGAAAAGGTAGCACCTGACATGCTTTAATAAATTGTATTCTGCTCTGGTTGTGTCAGGTTAGCACTAAAGAGCAAAGGCCTTTTCTTTGTATTTTCTGGGAACCTTTCCCATGTCATGCTGATGCATTTACATTTCACACAAAATAACATGACTACTAGACTAGATGGCTAATGGAATACATGTTTAATAATGTGAAAGCTCACATCACTTAAGAGCATTAAATAAGGTACCATTACCTCCGCTCCCAAAAAGGCTGCCAGTGGTGCAGCAGAGACAAGATACTTTCCAAATGAGTTGACTAGGAAACAACAGTGTCTCATGCTAGGAGGATGAGAAGATTCCCAGAAAAGAGTCTGCCTCGCTCAGTCATATCCACCACATCTCAAAGAAGTGCTGCCAGACAGTTACCTTATGCAGCGGACTACATGGAAGTGGTGTAATATATCACTCACAGCTCCCGTGTCCTTATCCAAGAAGAGACACTTGTAGTAGTTGCCAGTAGAATCGATAGACTGAAATTAATCATCTGCTGGCTGAACTCAGTAGGAGTCAGAGGAAATGCAAGAGAGCTGCACTTTTTGTGTGTTTCAAATTTGTCTCATAATCAAAATAATTTGAGAACTCTGTAATATTTTTCAGCTATGCCAAACCTGAACCATCACTTCTGGATGTTTACATAAGACAAGGTCCACTATAGGACATACTCTTTTCTTTTTTCCCCAAAGGCGTAGGTAAAGGGGAAGAATCTGTCCACTACGTATAATCTGTGTCCACTGTCCCTTGAGGGGAGACTCTCATAGTTCCCACTAGAGCATAAGGAGTCTAGCAGAAAGATGAAGAAAACCTAGGACTGGTTTCATCACAGTCTTCTTGTCTCATCTTCAAGAGTCAAGCTCTGTACCTAATGACTCACTTTACCATCTGCTCAACAACATAGGAGTACTGTGAAGATAAATACATTGTGAGTAGGAGGCACCAAGTTACTACAGTGATGAAGGCAATATAATATGTCGGCTACCAAAACGAAGGTGTAATTGTAGCTTATACTATGTTCTTCTGCAATAGTAGTAAAGAAAAGCCAGCATAGGTTTTAGTAGGTGGTAGTTGCCACCAGAAAAAAAAAAAAAAGCTTTTTTCCAAAGAAGCTGAGAAGCTTCATAAGAGATATTGATTCTATTTAGTTGTAAGTTTGCCCACCTCAGAAGGAAAAACTCGAGTTTAATTTTCCACACCATCGACTGTTTATTTACGTAAACTGGAAGAGCATCAACAAAATAAATATAGAATAATTCACACTCTATCCAGGAAGCACCCAGTAGGTACTCAGTTGGGCTGGCCTTGACTTCAAGATCTTCTTGTGAAAAAGTTGAAATAAGAAATTGAATTCATGTCTTCTGTGTTCCATGACAACTGCTTTTTTTTTTTTCCAGTTTCAGTAATTTTAAATAACTTTTATTTTTCCCCACACAAAATATTTTTTTAAAAATGAAATCCTTGTTGCATGGATCCTGATGGGCTTTTATTTCTTCTGTTGTAAGGAGGACAGCAAGGCCAGCTTTAAATTTGAGACACAGGTACCCCTTTATACCGTCATCAACTTTCTTCTACACAGTACCTTTTTATTTTACTCCTTACTGAGAGTAAAATAAGCTATCTTGGTGTGTTGAACATCACACTCTTCTCTTGATATTTGCTACTAGTTTTTAATTCCATGGTTGTCCTTATACATAAAAAATATGAAAGAAAAATCTGTGAAATTCTGATGATGACTTCCAAAATGGACTGTGATCAAAAATTTACATCAAACCATGTCTCAATAATTTTATCTACAAAACCAATTACAACAGCTGCCTCTACACCCATGGACTTCTCAATCATTATTTGAAAAGGGGTTTCAGTTCTTAAAATTAAGTGTGCTCTACAAATTAAAAATATTTTCTTTCTGTTTTATTTTAAATTTTTTTTCCTTATTTGTTTATTAACAATGACTATGAGATTATTGTTGGAAATTAATCAACAATTTAAATGTGTATTTATTTTATTTCTTGTACACAGAATTCTCCAGAGGCTTGCCAAACAGTAATTGAACATGTGAATAATCATAAATTTTACTTTTTTACAACCCACAGACAAGTCACTGTAAAGAACGGCATGCAAGCCTTGCTGTTTACCAAGGCTGAGCACTAACTGCCTAAATAAATATCTTCAAGTCCAATGTCACCATGATCAAAGGAATCATTCCAATGCCTCAACACTTAATGTGTCAGGCTGCCACCATGGGAACCCTACCTTGGCTCAGCAATTGAATTACAAAGTGATTTATTTTGTGTCTTTTGTCTTTTTTTCACCAACTGGTATCTGTATTGGTCTTACAAAAGAACAGTTTTAAAGGAGACAATTTACAAAGAATAATGACTTCTGGTAAGTTTCACAAATATAAATGCATATATTCTCCTTGTGGGTTTAAGCTCCTAAATTATATTCCCTTCTTCAGGGTATTGACTAGTATAATGCTCCTTTAATGTTCTGTACTTCAAACAGCTTTATAATTTTCAGGAAGGATTAGGTAAAAAGTTAATTTCACCTATGAACAAAAAAAGATGAAAAGAATCTTTTTTTTCTAAACATTTGAAACACACACTTTTATTTGAAAATGGTCAATTATTAGTCAATGGTGTTGGAAACTACTCAGTCCCACTACGCAAATCTATGACATAGCAGTGTGAAACCTGTCACTCCAATGCTTATTCATACTGCCAGGCACTCAGCAGGTGGTAAAGGCCTTAAGCATCTCAGTAAACAAAAAGGGTATTTGAATTGCCATTTCATGTCATCTCTTATCTGTCTTTAGGCCTCGATAAGAGCCATCATCTTCATGAGTACATCTACATGATTTCCCATGTACCTGAAATATCCCTTCTACTCTACACCTAGATCTGCAGCAAAAAACACTCAAACAAAATATTTAAAACAAACTAACCAACCAAAAAAAAAAAAAAAAAACCAAAACACACACACACACAAAAAAAAAAAAAAAAAAAACCACCACTGTGATAGATCACATAAAAAGTGGTCTGAAAGACTGACAATCTGGAATAGCTTGATCAGAGAAGCTGTGGATGCCCCAACCCTGGAAGTGTTTGAGGCCAGGTTGGATGGGAGCTTTGTCTAGACCTGGTCTAGTGGAAGGTTCCCTGTCTATTGCAGGGGAGCTGGACTAGCTGGCTTTTAAGGTTCCTCCCAAACCCAAACCATTCCATGATTCTGTGTTTCTAAGAAAATTATGTTCACTTCAGCTAACAGGTGATCTTCCCTTGCTCACAAAGCTCAGCCTTTTTTCTTTCCCTTATAATCTGTATAAACATCAATCCTATATGCTAAGAAAAAAATCCAAATATACCAAGAATTGAATAGATTGAAACACGTCAGGAACTTGTGCACTGCAACGCAAACATATTTGAAAGAGCAATTGTTAATGACACAATATGAGTAGCAGCAGGCCGATAGCAGTGAAACAGCAGCCTGCCGTGGCACGCCGTGACAGTTTTCTGGGAAGACATCAGCTCTCAGGACAGATAAACACTTAGATAAGCAGTGAGGGGTGACTAGCTAACTAACTTGACTAGGTGTCCTTCCCCAGAACCATACTAGCTAAACAGGACTTTGGCTACAGTGTCTAAACATAGCAAATGAAAACAGTTCTAAAGTAGATGCCACACGGCAATTTTTCCACATGTTTACATAGACGATTTTAGTTCAGAACCTGAGGTATGCTAATGTGAACTAAATCAAAGAGCAAGTATGGAGGTGCTTATTGTTTGCTATCAATGGTTATCAGCAGTAAAGCTAGCAGATCCACTGTTTGAATTAATTATTTAGATTTCTACCCTGGTGTAACAGGATCCGAGGCAGACCAATGCAGTAAAGCACTGAAAACTATTCCTGTAGAGCCACAGAAATATGCAGAGATTCTTTACTAGAGTTCTGCATTTATCCGTTCAACTGTTACGCATGTGCTATACTACTTAGGATATGTAGGTTTTGCAAGCAGCAGGTTTTTTTCCTCAAAAAATGAAGTCCGGTTCTAGATTTACCAAAACATTTAAGAAACGTTTCTCAAATTCCTGCAGTGAAAACAGTTGAGAAACAGGCTAAAAAAACTGTCCAGTTGTGTTTTTATGGATTTTAAACACATTTTCATTTTGCTACAGATTGCTACAAATACTTCACTATAACTCAGAAAATGTTAAAAACCTCTTTGAAAATTAAACCTTTTGAATAAGCTGAATTACTATATTTTGTTTGTTTGTTTGTTTGTTTGTTTTAAAACCACAAACATTGCTTTGGGCATGAATCAAAATTTTTTTATAAACTTTATAATTTAACTGAGGAATATGAAAATCAAACATTTATGAAGATATACTTCAAATTAGTTCTTCTAGAATTTTAAAATGAAAGGTTGAGAGAGACTAAAAGGCACGACGCATTCTGATTCATATTACTGTGCACAAGGGAGTTACAGACTCACGTCATGTATCTATCCAAAGGATAGATAGTCATGTTGATATATAGCCTTTTTAACCATTTTTTTGGATTAACAGGGCAGTTGTGTCTCCAGTTGTATCTTCCTAGTACTTTTCCTGGTGTGTTTCATTAGGAAAAAAACCTCTTCTCTGCTGTCATCTAAGGTACATTGCATTCCACTTAGTTTATAAGAGTAACACTTAAAAGTGTATTTCTAGTGAGTCATTAGTTCTTACATGTTTTTCAGTAAAAGAACTAATGGTCAAGGTTCATTAACTGCATGAAACATCCTTCGAAAGAAGACAGCTGGAGCTACAGTTATAACAACTGTGATGTGAAAATTATTAACACAGTGGAATCTTCTTTATGGATGAGTGTCATATATTCGATGCTCCTAATAATTACTCAGAATGGTTTGGGCTTTTACAGATCAGATCAGCACACAGTTCACAACAGTACAGCAAAATACAACAAAACATGACTAATTAATGGCACTGTATTACCCTATATTACTGTGAAAAAGCACTTTACTATGACTTATAGTAAACTATAAAGCAGACATGTTATATTAAGGACTCAACAGTCTACACATTACTCAGTGAAAGGCCAAACTACAGAATAATCCTTTGGACAGGACCTAGAAAACGGTAATAAAAGTTTTGTATCCATAAACTGAAATCATGCATTTCCTATTTTATGTTGCAAATAGCATATTCAGTACTTTAGAGACTTAACATTTTATTGGTGCTATATCTCTGCCCTTAAAACAGGACCTCTTATAAATAAATGTCTGGGAAGGTTTTTGGTTGTTGAAAGGAAAAAAAATCATTAGCAGAATTTGTCAGATTTTTAAAAATATGCCTTATTAAATAATCTATAAACTTTCCTACATGTCTCTTTATGTTTGTAGGTTTTATAGAATATTATGTATTAGGTATCACTGAGGTAGGTGCAAATGCATTTATGAATGTGTATACCAGCAGAGGGATGCATTAAAATGGCGTTATGCATGATATCTCCTAAACTCCCATCTTCTCAGACAGGACAGTATCTCCTATTGGAATATCAAGAACTCTCTGAATTTCCCAGTTTGGGTTTAATAATCCCACTTGACATTAGATCAGTTATCTTTATGAATACAGAGCTGCTGGTAGCCTGGATTTTAATCTCATCTGAAAAAACAGATACAGTTTGTATAGCAACTCTCTAATTCTATATGTGCAAAATTCAAACCATTTCTCTTGGAATGGCTTTAAAAACAATGTTTAAATCCCATCCCTATTTGAAATATCAGAATTCTAAGGGATACTGCTTAGCTATTTTTGATCATGTAGTCTACCTTATGCTGACTAATTTAAACCAGAGTGATATGGCAGAATATTAATTGATTTTATAATAGTCCTATGACTTGGGCTGCTGGTTGACGAGAAGTTTAGCATGACCCAGCAATGTGCACCTGCAGTCCAGAAAGCCAAATGTGCCCTGGGCTGCACCACAAGCAGGCCAGCAGGTCAAGGGAGCAGATTCTCTCCCTCTCTATTCCACTCTCATAAAACCCACACCTGGAGAACTGCATCCATCTCTGGCATCCTCAGCACAAGAACGTTAGATCTGTTGAAGCAAGTCCAGAGGAGGCCACAAAGATGGATCAGAGGGCTGGAGCACTTCTCCTACAGGGACAGGATGAGGAGTTGGGGTTGTTCAGCCTGGAGTAGAGAAGGTTCCAGGGAGACCTTATAGCAGCCTCTCAATACCTAAAGGGGACTGACAAGAAATATGGAGAGGGACATTTTACAAGGAAATGTAGTGATACGAAAAGGGGAAATGGTTTAATTATAGATATGAGGAAGAAATTGGAAGAAATTCTTCACTGTAAGGGTAGTGAGGCTCTGAAGCAGGTTGCCCAGAGAAGTTGAGGATGCCTTATTCCCTGGAAATGTTCAAAGGGATGGGGCATTGAGCAACTTAGTCCATTGACTGAAGATTCTTTCCAACCCAAACCGTTTCATGATTCTATGATTCTTTGATATGATTCCATGTCAGTCAGAAGATTGCAAGTCTAAACCAATAAGCAGATTTTAAAAATTAACAGGAGCAAAGTTCAGTGACTAAGTGACAAAGATCAGTGACTAAGAAAATGCAGCATCCATGTAAGTTTTATTGCCCAGCAGCTCTAGCATTTATCTCATATTGCATCATATAAAAGTCCAGAATTATTTAACCATATCACCTCACTACATCAGCATACTACTAACTGTGAAGTTAAGTATTTAACTTGTAAGGCTTTACCTATATACATTTTTAATATATCACAGTAAGTATACATAAAAGTTACTTATCTTCAGTGAATCAATAATCAATAAAAAACACTATTTTTCTTAAAAAATGCCATCCAACTTTCTTTAAATGAATTCATGATGTACTGTTAAATGGGGGGGTGTGGATTTTTCTGATACATAGCTTTTTACAAAGGGACCTCCGTATATTTTGCATTCATGGGTATAATAACATCCCTCAATTAATTTTAAACAGAGATAGAAATCTTGAGTCTCAGTAGAATAATTACAAAATTTCAGAGCAAAAATTTTACAAATAAACGAAAAAAATCAATTGGCATCAGAGGCAAGGAATACCTGTGTATATTTGGAAGGAGAGAGCAATGAATGACAATCTCATATATCTGGACTACAAGGGACAGACAGTACCAAACCAAGCCATCAGCCTCCAGTGCTTACATGCACATGAATCTGCATCACTAGTGTGTTTTCCTTACAAAGAAAACATGGAAGAGGAAAAAAAGAAAAAGGAGCAATCGTAAATAAATATAACCCTTAGTTTCAGATGTTATCTGAAACCAAAAATGTTCAGCTCATTTAATTTGCAGCAGAAAGTCAAAAACATTACTTTTCATTATATACATTTAATAATAGTGGATAAAAATATCTCTGCTAGTCTTATGGAAAGTGCCTTTGAGATCATTGTTAATTTTGAAAGATTCACAATATATTGGGTTATTTTGAGTGAAGAGTTCATGGCTGTAGGCAACTGCAACAAATGGCATTCAATTTATCATATGCAATATCATTCTATAATATAGATAATACAATATTATTTATCTCAATACATATCATATATCATTTTCTTTAATAATAAATGTGTATCTAAGGTTTTTTAGAAAGTTGTTTATGTTTTAGCAAGCAAACTTAGAATAATACCAGCCCTGTAACATCACCACACCAGTAAAACAGTGGCAAAAGGCACACACACAGGTGTGAAAAGCTAAAATAATCTGCTACAGATGCTCACAAGCAAGCTGGATAAAACAAATGGTTCTGCTTCATGTCTGAATTTCTTGGATGACCCATGATATCTGAAGTCTCAAACAACTGCCAGGTTGCACCACAGGTGCAAGTGAACCTGTTGATTACAAGTCAGAATCAAAGCCTTAACATCCCCAAGTAATTCCTCACACTGTGCTGAAGACCAAATTCAGAGACAGCCTAACTTTTGGCCCATTGTGTGGTCCTGAAGTAAACACTAGTAGCAAAATTTACTGACGGCGTAATAACATTTCCTGATGCAAATGTCTGGTTTGTCACTTAAAAAGACTCTAAAACAATCAGATTTACAAAATTAAATTACTGCATATAATGCTTCAGTGTCTAGATTAGCCATGACCTTTCTTCATCTGATCCCTTTCTAAACATAACGGACATTGATCTGCAGCTCAGTATTGGAGAGAAGGCATTTAGGATTTGAAAATATAAATTAGGCTAATTCAGATGTGATGCTCAAGTAAGGTGTGCAATTTAATTTTGATAATTCTGTCAAAACATTATTCAGTTGTAACTGTACCTTCCTAAATGTGGGATGATAATTTCCTTTACAGGAAATCACTCAGAAAGGTTTCTAAGGAAACCAGGCAAGCACACCAAACTAATACCAGGTTTTATATGACAGTGAATATCACACAAGGAGAGTTGGAAGAGGGTTTTCAATGGAAAATGTTGTAAATGTGAATAAAGATAAATCTATGGTCTAAACACTGGCAATCTTAAGAGAATTCTCTGCTTCTGATTTAAGATGCCTTCCTAGGTTAAGCAAAAATTCATCCCATGATGGAAGGAACAACCCATCTGATTCTATTCTGTGACTTTTTCTATTCTTTGCACATGAACAGAAGCATCTGGGATACAAATTATTTGGCCAAATTCAAATGTAACTAGAGGAAGGTGAAGAAAGGAAAATGCAGATTATTTTAATGGCAAACACTTTCAGAATGGGCAAATTGAGTGAAGTGAGAAGAATCTCACCACCACAATAATGATAGGTGCTAAAAATATGGCCAAGGGAGACAGAAACTGCATGTAAGTAAATTAGATGGGAATCTTTTTCCATGTGCAAAGCATGTCCAGCCTAAATGCTGCTAAAAATCAGACTCCCAGAAGGATAAAGGAGAGAGGACATGCCTGGATTTTTGATTTTTCAAGTTTCAGGGGTGCTTGAGTGCTTCTAACCCAGCACTGAATGTCTTTAATTAAATATTCCTCTGCAGACACTGCTCCTTGCTTTCTTCCACAGCAGAGCTAAGCTGGTCTTTTAATGTGCAAGGGACTAGAGAGAAGTGGATGGTTCAAGCAGTGCAGAGCCCTGACCAGGATTTAAAGTGTCCTGCTGTTTAGGATGCAGGTGCAAAATCTAAAAAAAAAAAAAAAAATAAACAGGCTAGACACATGAGGTTTTTTTCCCTAGATGAAGGCAGGGAGAAGCAGCAAACGCAGTCATGCTTGCTGGGAACTGTGAGCAAAGCAGGTGACTGTACACGGCTCTACTCTGGCAGGTGCTAACTATGAATAATAAAGAGGCTCTCTGCTACAAACTGAGCATCTCTTAAAAATGAATAAGAGAACATCTGATGTAAATGTTTGTGATGACATGAATGTGAGCTTTCCAGGCAGAATCAATATCTTCCATTACATCATCTCATATTGTTGGGAAAAGTCACACTTCTGGGGGATGCAAACATTCCCTTAGGCATCTATGGTGACATCCAGATTAGAGGACAGATGGAAGATCACGGGCGGTGAAAAACAACTCACTTTCCACCCACAGCCCCTGCTTTCTTCCATTTGAAACCACTGTGGATGAATGGGGAGGACTGCCATGGTATATACTGTATTTCCAAACAAAATAACCTTGGAGTAAGCTTTACCAGTCTTAATAACTGGGAAGATGTCTATGGTCCTACAGACATAACCTAATTTATAATTATGTAGATGTTATAGCATATCACATTATGTATTCTTCTAGATTTACATTTTTCCAAAGATATTTTAGAGTCTAGATCCCTATTGAGGGGAGCTAGATAACCAAATAACAAGTTTCAAGTTCTCTGTTAATCCAGGATACAGTCTTTGGTTTTCATTTCATAGATTGCCTCATGATTAATAAAAATATATAGCTTTTTATATTACTTTGGTCTTTCTTTTGCTGGAATACTGAGTATCTAATTGCATTTCAAGTGTCTGTAAGAGGACTCATTCTAATTTTTTATTTAATATCTGACTGACTTATCTGGACAGCTTTCAGCTACTATGATGCATCAAAATCGCTCTTTAATATCATTAATAATATCTTAACAGCACAGAAATCTTTGATTTACCATATTAGATAGCTTTTCTGTCATAGTAAAGTATATACCCTATTTTATTTACCACTGCTTCGATACCTTTTTCATACAGTAAGCCACCAGAACGTAATATGTCATTTGAAGATTAAAATAAACATCCTTTGGATTACTCTACTATAAAGAGATTATTGCAAAATATTGAACAAAATATTTCATTTATAAGCTATAATGTAGCATGACTTTAAATGGAACAAAATAATAAGGCTACTTCTCTACACCTTCTGAAAATATTCACTTATTGATCACACAGACAGCTTTTTAACCTCCCTTATTCAGTGGTTTGATAAGCAACATACTATTCTGCAACTGATTTGGAAGTAAAATTATTTTACAAACAAAAATGTCAGATCTTCACTCAGCAGATCTTTACCCACAACCTCCTCTATGCAGGTAGAAAAACTCTAAGTACTTTGTGTGCAGCTACCTGCAGCATGGTTAAATATGCCCTTAAAAACAGGCAAAACATGTACCCTTCAATTGAACTTTACAGAGAATGAATCCTTTACCAATCTTTGCACCTTAAAAGAAGAAAAACTAACATATTTTGCTGTCAGAGACGAAAACTTCTGATGAGAAGATGGTTTCTGTATTTTTTCTCCAGGAAGAAAACCAACATATGGAAATAAAATAAAGAGCATACATTTCCCTCTCTGGATTAACCAACAGAGAAACCCTGTTTATCAACCCACCAGCAGAGGATGAGATGGTTTTTTTGGATCCCGCTAAAGAAGCAACTTAATTACCTGTTTTCTTGTCAACAAAACAAGCTCTCAAGATCTGTGTCTGAAGTTAAAGGCAAATCCTTATTTGAAGACACTTTAATATATATTTATCCTTTTGAAAGTGAGATTTTTTTTTTCTCCCTTATACACACAGACATTTAATTAATATATAGACACTGGGGATCTAATATCAGATAGTCATAGGAGAGGTGAAATTAATGTAAATCATAAACAGAGTACCATACTTCCAAAAAAAAAAAACCAAAAAATAAAACCAAAAAAAAAAACACCAAAAAAACCTTTAAGCAAAAACAATCAACAGTTTAACTAGCAAAGGCAGATGCTAAAGGGTCACTATTTTCTCTCTTGCCATCATCTGTTGAATAGTTCTGTAGATATAAGGAGCAAGCCACTGAGCCAGATCCTGCTGTTCAAGAAATATGTTTCGCAGCCAGGTAATTGCTTTCCTCCGACTGTTGTCCTAAAAGGAGAGGAAAGACAGACAAGAACCTAACAGTAGTATGATAGACTGCTTCAAGAGGATCCCATCAGAAAACACTTCAGGTAGCTTGCTTTATTGCAACTGTTTGTAACTACATATTTTCTGCAATAAAAAAGTAAACTTTCACAATAAAATTCCAGCAGTGTTAGACCATAAGCAACACTGTAGATTATAAGGTAACATAAAGATCAATAATGCCACTTGGAAATGAAAGAACTCTATCAGAGATCATCAAATTATTGTATATACACACATCCACACATTTGAGAAAAATTTCTGCATTCTATACATATATAGTTTATTTATATAAACTTCAGTCTTCACTTACATTATTTTTCTTTTCTTTTTTTTCTACATGTTACTCTACATCCTTAGACACAGAGGATTCCTGTAATGTTTTACTACAGAACATTTTCATACGACTCTTACAAAACTTAGCTGATGATGTTAAAAACAAACAGGTAAGCACCCCAAAAAATTTCACTTCTTTGAAAGGTATTCACAGAACAGACAAAACCAAGGTCTTCCACCATTCAGAAGTCCACCATATCTCAACAGGCTGAGAGGCAGTATCACTTGCAAAAATGAGTTGCTACTGGTCATTGCAATCCATAAAACCCTATTTATAAGAGTGCCACGCAGTTTGAAAGTGGACTTTACCAACAGAGGAGTCTGATGGAAGTCCTTTTTCTGTCAAAGTGAACTAGTTATGAATTTCACAGACTTATCTCTTCACAATGGTGAACAATTTACCTAAACCATTATTTTAACTTCTAAAATTAAATATGAAGATCAAATCCACCTATGCATTTGATGTTCCTTAAAATTATAGGTCAAGTCCTGTACACCATAAAATCAGTTATTTAACCCTGATGAAAAAAATCAGAATTCGTACTTTTTTGAAGGGTAGAAGTAATTTGTATGTGATAGACATTCAAAAGCTGTTTCTAAGTTATAAATTTATGCATGCAAGAACATGTCAAAAGAAGCAGTGCAGGCCTATTCTCGTGTCCTTGTTGAAAAAATCTGAAAATTGTCTTGCTGCAACATGGTCAAAGGCTGCTGTTTCTCTGACCAGAACAGATGAATATTATCTTTATGTAGGTGTCAGATTGTCACACTTCTGGTTTTTCTACAGTTTATGCACAAAGTTACTTTCTTATAGATGGCTTTTCGGCAAAGGACGTGCTGCAATTTTTCCACAACACTACTTGCAGTTTCATCAAGTAGGAGCCTTACATTGCAACAGGCTGCCCAAGATAGGGCCCTATGTCTACTCTATCTTCAGTGACACAAGCATTAGGAATTCAGTATAACATGTAGTTTTTTCATCGTATTTTTGGTCCGTGGAAGAAGGAAAAGAGCTAATTTCTTAAATTACAGTTACATATATTTGAAAAGGTAATAAACAATCTAGTAACATTTAGGTGCTGAAGATGTACATTGACCAGCAAAGAGTAATGCAACTATCACACTAAATCAGTAAGTCAGGAACTGGTCTAGGGCTTTGCCATGCAGAGCATCTATACATCTCCTTCACACATTATAAATTTTTCCCACTGCTGAGTATCTGTTGAAAAATTGCCCAAGTGCATGGCTGAAGACTCAGTTCTGCAGTGCATTGAAAGCATTACAATAGTTACTTATTTGATTCTCAAGACATATTCTAGCCAGTGGCCAATGTTCTGTTTCTTTTTTCCAACTTTAGAGGAACTATGTCAGCTTATATTAGAAAAGAAAAAGACAAATACACTGGAAAAATGAAAAAAAAAAAATCTTTGCCTCTAATTTATACCTGGCTAGACCAAATTAAACTAAAATTCATTTTCGTCTCTCACAGAAGGAAACCCCTTTCTAACAATTTTTTTGCTACAATAAAGCCTTGACAAATCAGAACGTACAAATCAGTGGAAGCTGTGACAGACCATTAACTACAGAGATGTCAGCCCTAAAATTGCAGGGAAGTTGTCAGTGGGAATACAAATTTCAAGGTATTTTGTGGTTATATAAGAATATTAAATAAAAGAAATATAATACAGGAAACCCTACTGCATTAATTTTGACAAGTTTTACTGTACTTGTTTTCCTTCAAAGCCCCTTTTCTCATTTTTTCATCAATATTCTTCTCAATGGGTAAAAACTTTTCGATCATAGTGAACTGGACCATTATACAGAGATGAACTCGAAGCATGCAAAAACCTGAGGATTCAGAAAGCATTCTGGTCAATCCCATGTGTTTTCAAAAGCTAGCGCTGTCTTGGTGCTGAGACACACCTGATGGGACATTTCCAACAGTTGACTGGTGTTGGGAAGAACTCATTAGGGATGAAAAAGGAAGTCATCTCCAAAACTCCATCAGCTTCTCTGGGGGGAAAGGGTAACTATCTTACATCACTATACCATTGATGTGCAGTAAATGTTTTGCCCACTACTGACTTCTTTATGGTAGAAACTGTATAAACCATGCTGTTAAAGAGCTATGGCTTTTCAGTCTTTCTCTGGTTCAAAAATAATACTCCCTAGAGTGAGTAGGGTTTATGTTTATGTTGTGTTTTCCTCTCTTATTTGTTTTTGTGCAGGCATAGACCTGAACTAAAATACAAGGCAGACATAATCACACACATGGACGGTATGAAGCAGAGCGTCTGTTCCAAACTAAAGCAGAAAGCAAGTCATATAGAAATTAAGTTAAATTAGGAAAATTTATAACTTGGTCTCTTGTTAAATCTTATCTTGTCTACTCCACATTTTTGCAGCTTGTGGGTGGAAGAAAAAAAAATGGAGAGTGATTGAAAGCATACCTGAGTCATCACAGATCTCCAGAGGAAATGAGTTTACAGGTAACAAAAGCTGTTGGGTCTGTTTAGTTAATGAGGGTATCTGTAGGAGAAGTAGGCTGAACCCAGACACTGGGCAGAGATTTGGGTTCTAATCAAAACAGATGTGAGTCCCAAATGGTGAGGAGTGCTCTCAACTGAGTTCAGCCCAGCAAAAGCATAGTTATCATATCCCTATCCACAGTGCTAACCTTGAGAGCCAATTTTTTAGTACAGGACTGCTTAAGAGTTTCAAAACCTAAATGGGTTTCGAGCAATTTTGCTAACTTAAACAGTTTTTCCTTTACTGCATTTAACTTCCTTTATGTCCTAATCAGTAACCAACCTTTCTCCTTTTTAAAAGGACTGGGAAAACTGTAGTTCAAAATGTGGTGCCACCAGCTTTAAATTACACGTATGTGATACAAAACTCTTAAATACAATTGATGAAAATCAATCTCTGAAATTTTATTATATTCTTACTGTTGTCTCTCTACTATTTTAATAGGATGATCAGCCTCTTCATTGATTTCTGATGAAGCAGATTCAACTGATACTTTTCACACGTTGGCAAAAAATATTAATTACTAACATAATGAACACTACTTTAGTGAGCACTTTTGGAGTTCAGTTTTTTAGGTATCAGGTTACATTTTTAAACCAGTTTAATTACGTTTAAAATTTCCGGAAAAAAATTACCAAAAAATAATATTAGGTATGTTCTTTGTTTGTTTCATGGTTTTAAATGAAAATATGAAAAGTGTTTTATTTTCAGTTTGTATGTTTGTTTTGCCAGCTCAGGGTGTCTTATTGCCCTGACTCCCTTTTTGGCCCTCAGTTTTGTAGTGAAACAGCAAAAATTGCCAAATTGTTTTCCATCAGCACATTACCATCACCTCTTTTTGCCTTCATCAGTTATCTGCATTATCTGTAGTGACTGTACTGTCAACAAGAAATGATGTTTGAGGTTTTCTCTAGTTATATGCAGTGTAACTCAACATGGGTGAATTTATGGATTGAAGCATTTGATGCTGATGTTCTAATGCACACTGTATTTATGTTCTGTGGGACAGGGATTTCAGAGTATGTCTGGCATGATTGCACAGATTGAATGCCTATAAGCAGCTGAAGCACACTTTCCAGTTGAATTTCAACATGAAGAAATCTGGTTCACATGCTCTGATGCCACCTATAAGGTGAACCAAAGCTCAAAAACAAGAGTGATCAAGAATTACACTTCAAAAGAATAATCTAGATCAGAACCAAAATACTAAATTTGTTGTGAAAGCCAAGTCCCATGTCATTGTATTAAACTGAAAAATAATAATTACAAAAATTGTTTAAAAAGTGTTCTTTTGAGGATTAATCTAATTTATTTTTGAGTATCAACAACTGATGTCAGATGTCCACATTTAAGCCAAACACTTAGACTATATATACAACCAATTTAAGAAACAAAGACCTACAGGAAATTCCCATTTAATCATGTAGCACAAATCTGATAAAACCCACCTTTCTGTTCGTATTTTACTTCAATGTACTTTTAAGTTCAGATTAAGCATTAACATAAGATATGTTACATCTACAATGGCTGGAGGACCTCAGTGAGTTTTCTTATTTTCCATTTTAACAGCTAAAAAAAATATTGCTACTCACACTAACTTTTGCTCTCCAAGTAAAATATGCTTCCTTTTTAAATCATTATTAAGCTTAGAGGAAGCATGCATAGATTCATTTTCCCTCTCACATTTAGACATATTCTAAAGTCTAATGAACATGAGTGGTAAATTAAGACCACTTTTGCTCCTAACTTCTTGTCCAGTGAAAATACAAATTTGTTTCTGGGATCTCACAAATCTCCCCTCTCTAATCATACGAGGCATTAAATCAGATAGGTTTTACATCTATTGAAATATTGAAAGGTTCTTTAATGTTACTTGCTGAAAAGGATTTTACTTACTTACTTTTGTAAAATGTTTAGTAATACCTAGAAATGTACTATAGTATTATAGTAATATAGTAATCTTTTGAACAGATTAATACCCGCCATAGCAGAAGATCTTCTGCCTGAAAGCCAATGTGGTTTCCGAGCCAACAGAGGTACCACAGACATGGTATTTGTTCTCAGACAACTGCAAGAGAAGTGTCGGGAACAGAACAAAGGACTCTATGTTACCTTTGTTGATCTCACCAAGGCTTTCGACACTGTGAGCAGAAAAGGTCTGTGGCAGATTTTGGAATGGTTAGGATGTCCTCCCAAGTTCCTCAAAATGATCATCTCGCTTCATGAGGACCAGCGCGGCCAAGTGAGATATGGCGATGCACTTTCTGAGCCCTTTCCAGTAGCCAATGGTGTGAAGCAAGGCTGCGTTCTCGCACCAACTTTATTCACAGTCTTCTTCAGCATGATGCTCCAAAGGGCCACAGCAGACCTCGATGATGAAAACAGTGTCTACATTTGATATCAGTACCGATGGGAGCCTATTCAACCTAAGGCGACTGAAGGCCCACACTAAGACCTTAAATTATCTTATCCGTGAGCTGCTTTACGTTGATGATGCCGCCCTTGTCACCCACACAGAAGGAGCTCTGCAGTGTTTAACATCCTGTTTTGCAGAGGCTGCTGAGCTGTTTGGACTGGAAGTCAGCTTGAAGAAGACAGAAGTTTTATATCAGCCTGCACCTCAGGAAGTCTCCCATCATCCCCATATCACCATTGGTGAAACAGAGCTCAAATCAGTCCAGCAGTTTAATTACCTGGGTAGCATCATCTCCTCAGATGGTAAGATTGATGCAGAAATAGACAACAGGTTAGCTAAGGCATACAGAGCTTTCAGTAAACTCCATAAAAGAGTGTGGCAAAACAAACACCTGAAGAAAAGTACAAAGATCAGCGTTTACAGAGCTGTTGTACTGTCTACTCTTTTATATGGGTCTGAATCATGAGTCATTTACCGGCACCGCTTGCGTCTCTTAGAACGCTTCCATCAGCGCTGCCTCCGTACAGTCCTAAACATCCACTGGACTGACTATGTGACCAACACGTCTGTCCTTGAACAGGCAGCAGTCATGAGCATTGAGGCCATGCTGCTGAGAACACAGCTGCGCTGGGCAGGGCACGTCTCCAGGATGCAGGACTACCACCTCCCTAAGATCGTGCTCTGTGGGGAACTTGCCACTGGCTGCCACAAGAGAGGAGCCCCGAAGAGGAGATACAAGGACTGCCTGAAACAATCCCTCAGCCTTGGCCATATTGATCACCACCATTGGTCTACCCTGGCCTCCAATCGGGAGGCCTGGAGACACACCATCTATAACGCTGCTGCTGCTTTTGAGAACACACGCAGGATCACTCTCAAGGAGAAAAGACAACACAGAAAGAATTGTGTCTTGTCTGTATCACCTGGGGAGTCTTTCTGCTGTGCCTTCTGCAACCGGACTTGTCTATCTCGCATTGGCCTTTTTAGCCATCAGCGTGCTTGTAGCAAGCATGGGTAGAGCCCTTCTCAAATCTTCGTTCGTGAAGCCTAGCCATGATGACTATAGTAAATTAAAGAAGCAAAGTATTAAACAACTATATGTTCAGAACTGATAAATCATTTAATTTGCTTACTGTATGAATAACAAAAATAATCTTTATATAGATGAAAATGAAAGTTATATGATTATAAATGCCAATAAATAATTATGCAGTATCAATCAGTTCTGCCTTTCATAGAATTGTGTGGTTTAAACTGGATTCAAGTTACTATCTGACAGAACTCTATAGTCATTTATATAATGATTGGCTTTAACCACTCTCAACTCATCTCTCAGTGGAAAGGGTAGTTAGTCTAGGCTACAAGTTTCATGCAACTCAGAAGTCCATGTTCAGAAAACTAATTCAAGAATACCTAGTTAGGATTGCAAGAGATTTAAAACTTGCAGATTTCTGGGAAAATTCTCTACTTGTCTCAAGCTGTGCTATTACATAAGCTCAAAAAAGTTCCTATTTTCCTGAAAGCACTCATCCACTCAAGCCCTCTAAACAACTTGTTTTGCTAGTTTAGTACATACAGAATTGCACATATCTAGGTTGAAAATTGTCCTACTATCCCTTTACTACAAGATTGTCTTCTGGTGATAGGACTTACACAGAAAATGGAGACTGTTTTCTAACTTCATGGAATTTTGAGGAGGCCATTATTTTCCAGTTCAGTGCCCAGTAGTATGCTACAGAATGCACTATAGCCATAAGACCAAAAGCAGAAGGTCTAGAAGGAAATCAGAACCAAAATTGAAAAATGCAGACTTCAGGGTAAAGCATCTTTTGGCTTATTGTCATGTGGGTCCAGGAATTTTGCATTTCTGCTTGCACTGTAGCTTAGAACTAAGAGAGGGACTAAGAAATAATCATCTATAGAAATCCTTACTTGGTGATTAAGTCATAGAAGAAGATCACTTGAGGCGAAGTAAGCCTAGAACTTTTGCTTCCTAAAGAGACAGTGGTCACACTTCTGAAGAAAAGAGCTCATATGCCATAATGCTTTTGGGTTCAGAATTCCATTTCCACAGACATGGACATGCCAAAGATAGAGTTTCAGCCACACCTCAGTCAAACCTTCCTCTTGTCTGACTTCAACACACCAGAATTCAGCACTGTGGCTGGTGCTAGCTCTCTTCTACACCAACATGGTTAACTTCACCCTTAGTTTCAGCTGTCTGATTTGCTATACAGACTTTTTAACTATTTTAAGGTTTTGGGATGAGAGCTTCTAGTTGTCTTTGCTTTCTGGGTCTTAACCTAGTAAACCTCTATCACTGTAGGTTATAATGCAGAATCTGACCCTTTGACCCTTTTCTTTCAGCATAAAACGTGAAACAGGATGGATACATTCTTCAACTCAATAGTACACTGAGGAGTAAATCAGTGTGTACAGACTCAGAAAGCGCAACTGCATTCCATGGTGAGGGAAAGCACGTAATGGAGTAGGCGGTACCTATGCAGAGTAGAGGGCTTCAGCCTCCTTAACTACTTTGAATAAAGTAATTCTTGAGCCAAATAGAGAGAAAATTATAATTATGTCCTGAACACTCCCCATAATAAGTAAAACTCTTGTTTACAGAGTAGTTCAGAAATGTAAAATACTGACTTACTCATGAGACACAGCTGGGTTTAAAACAAGTTATAAATGTGATGTTGCCAATTAATCTTCCTAAGCAACAGCATTTCTCCATTTTTTAATTCTCTGCCAAAGTTGTTGTAACATGGACTACCTGTACAGAAGTAATGCATACCTAATGATATGAGCTCTACTATTGACTGAACTAAAAAATGATTGGTCTTCTTTCCTTGTCTGCTTCATTTCTTTTGTTGGCTTGAACATCATTCATATACAGATTTAACAACTGTTTATGACATATGGTTTTAAATGTTAAATTACTTTGCCTAAATAACAAGATAAATGTAGCAAGTGGATTTTTTAAAGCTGACAAAACCAAATATTTTCCATGTTTCTATGAAAAAAAGAAGAAAACCAATCAACTAATCAAATAAAATCAATGCATGCATATTTTAATTAACTCAATAATTAGAATGGGTTGGATTTGGGCTTTTGTTTTTCTGTGTAGGAGTTTTGGGTCTTGATGGATTCCATATTACAGATTATGTTTACAAGAAGTTTCAATGAAATTGAAAAGTCAGAATACGTAATCTTCTATTCAGGTGTAATCTAGAGACAGAGACTGCCAAACAATGACTGAATTAATTTAAATATTGAATAAATAAGTTCCCTTCAAAAATAAAAATAATTTCCTGTGTAGTTTCCCTTTTATTTTCAGAAACCATTACAAAATGTTTAGTCCTTTAATAAGGATAATCATAATACAATAATTATATAAATCACACTTTGATTTAAGGAAATCTAACAACTCATAATTTGACAGTGGAATATATTTCCAAAGAATACAAATGCTTTAATATTTCTCTCCTCTGTTAATTTAATTCAGTCTTACCTCTGCATACAGATAACCCTTGCCATTTTGACATTGCCCTCTACCCCACTGCCTCATAGTGGGAAAATTCCTTTCCATTTTCACACACAATAAGGTTGCTTATGCCTGTAAATATCTCAGTCAGGCGTTATTCAGCTGAAAAAAGATATCTCCATGGTATTTTTTCTGATGCTGCATGGATATTCATCCATGCCGTTTTCATCTGTGACTAACTGCTCACAACTTCAGCTAGGCACTGGAAGCAGCCTCGCTGGGAACATTTGGTGTCCTGACTCATGGGTGCTGGAATGAGCGAATAGGAAAAAGCTGATACATCCGGAAGAGCCTGAGGCTGAATTCTGAAATTCAATTTCCATTCTTTTGGACTACTAGAGAGCTAAATTGAGTGATACAAAAATCACTAAAGACTCAAAAAAAGACATTGAGATTAAGCTTTTTTTTCCAGAGTAATCTAAGTAGTCAAGAGAATCTGTTAGTAAGAACATTCATAGAAAAAGACTGATAATGACTGGTAGATTTTTTTTTTCCCCCCCCATGCAAACTCTAGAAAAGACCCAAGTTCAACTTACATTCTGCCTTGGGATCCTTTTTCATCAATTTCTACGAGAGCAGAAATTTATCCAAGTACCATACAATTGACGGGTAAGTATAGAGTAGCTACAGTGAGGCTAAAGTATTTTTCAACAAAGCATGAAATTTTCTCTATTTGAACAAAATCGCATGCTTAGAGAGTACTTCATATTGGTTATCGAAGACAAGTTCAACCTTTAAAAAATAGGCTTCTTAAGAATACAACAGAGGGGGGAAAAAAACCCACAAAGGTTCCCAGAGCCACACTTACTGCTTTGGAAATGTAGACTTATCAGTACATTGTAGCAGAGAACCATACTTGAAGAAAAGGTATTTTTAGGATTTTTAAGTATAGGTAATTTAGACGTTCATTTTCTGTCTCTTCTGTTCTGATGCTTACATGTCCCTGCTAAAAACATGGGATGTGGATTTTTCTCCTTTTACAGATTTCTCTAAATTTAGAGTCAAATTGTTCTTATTTTACCTTCAGCTTTATTCTCAAGTTTCCTGCTTTTTCCTTTATTTTTAGCCTAACATAACATCAGTGATTTCAATTCTGTCAGACCTGAACTACACATATATATAGGATAGGAGAACCCAACACCTTCTAACAGAAGTCAGATCAGGTTTACCACTTTCTTCCGAGTCTCAAGTGAAGTGATGCTTTCGCTTTACCCAGTACAACTAGGTAAACATTTTCTAATTTGAGTTTAATTGAATCAGTCTTGATGAAAAGCTGTGTGGTCCTCTGCTACTGCCCAGGTAAATATTTTGTAGCAAGGTTTGGGGGGAAAAAAAAAAATTGTTTCTGGGAAATAAAAGACAAAGCTCAAAATGCAGCCAGAATGATTTCATTTCAAATGGTCTTTCAGGTTTCATCTCTTAGCTACAGATTTTTTCACATTTTTCACTAACCTACAAATTATCTGATTCACAATTTAAGTTTATTCCACCTCCTGACTGAAGGTAAGCAAAAATAAGAGCTTTTGAAGGTTTTACTTGGCCATTTTCCTGGGAAGCAGATTTGTAGCACTAGCTAACCCATTTTTCAACAGCATGAATTCTCACTGCCCTGATTATTATGTGCTCATTTGCACTAATTCAAAGTCAGTTCACAAAGATAACACAATCTAAATTTGGTAACAATATCTATCCACCTATAAACTGAAACAAATTATTAGACATGGTTCAACTATGTAGAGAGTCAGACTTGGAAGCCTCTTTCTAAAAAAAAATGGATTTATTTACTTTAGTAAAATCTTTCTAAAATGAATGGCTAGGCTATAGTTGCCAAAAACTGGTGTCTTGCATGCTCTGGAAAAAAAAATGGTCTCTCTGTGGCTCTGCTTTGCTCCCAAAGATATAAGCCCTATTATTCCTATTCATTGCAAGTGAGAAAAATCCCATTCTACATTAAATTCTATCTTTTTAATGTATATCTATCTAATTGTGAAGTTCATCCAATGAAATATAAAAACAGTATTCTAGAACAATGCAAGTAGCTGAAAAAGACACAAACCATTATATTCCCCAGACTGTACGACACAAGCCACTTTTTAAAACCAAGCAAACTTCAATATCTCAGCTACACACAAGCAACTTGATGTGATTCCTCTTACCTAGTTTTGATGAGACAATGTCCAAGAAGTCAGACAGATGCTTAGTCAATAGGCTGTGTTGCATTACCTCCATAGCATCATACACCCCTGCTAAGAAATAGTGATATTCTGCTGGCACAGGCACTCCAGCTAATCTCAGCTGCAATTGTCATAGACGGTAAGAAAATTGATATTCTAAATGATACATGCTTATGCTATGTATAGCTTTCCCTTTTAAAGCCTACCCTCAGCCACAAAAGCTGCTCCCGTGCAATTGCCAGAGATTCAGTGGCAATTCCTCCTTTAGAAAACTCCACCAAGCAAGCTGAAAGTTGAATGATGTGAAGTATTGTGACTGCCAAACTTTAAATTACCATTATGGCTTAAAAAAAAGGCAATGCTATTTTGAGTGCAGTTACAATAGCACACCACCTGTGAACAGCTACTTGGAACACCACATTGACAAAGTCTCATTGGCTTGTATGAACTAAATTTTCCCCCTCTAGCGATAACCTAAACTATTCAGATATGAAACTCGCTTGTCCTTCACTGCTCTCTAAAGCTACATCTGTGCACCAGCTATTTTTTTAAGCATTTTTTTCAGACGTTTTCTCAAGAACGTAGAACAATTAGGCTCATATATACCAACAGATCTATAAACTGACAGCACTCTCAGGTGGAACTGACTATCACAACCTACACCACTTTGATGGGCCATTTCCATGATCAGATTTCTCTGTCAGATTTATTTATTTCTACTAACAGAGCATCCCATTGCCACCATTAGCCTCTGTCTAGAGCAGTGAACATGTTTGAAGCTGTAAATCAAGAGGATGCTGACAGACACGAGTATTTTACTGACATCTGACGGGTGGTTATGCTTTCGAAGTTCTAACTCACTGATAATTTAAATTCAGGATTCTGTCTCACAAAGACATATGTACTGTCTTGGTCTGTCTTTCCAGGAAGTACTTGCTGTGCATAAAATTAAACATATATCACAGCTCTAGTAGATCTCTTCAGTTGAAGATTTATCACACTGATATATTTTACTCTAGTACAGGTCCATCTCTTCTTATGCTACCCTTGCTTAACATGATTTCTCCAAATTTCCTAAAAACAAGGAAAATCTTTCCTGGCAATGAAACCAGGATATTTCCCTGACTAGCAGCATCCACTGCCATTTCTACTGTAGCTTTAGTTTGTCCTTTTCCCAGAGTTCAAACCTGTGGGAAACCATTTCTTTCTTCAAGAATAAACAATAAGAAAGCAAACAGTCACAAAGTCATGAGTTCTCCATTTAAATTAATACAGTCTACACAATCAGATAAACTCTAAATGTCTAAACATCACTTCTTTGCTACCTTCACTTTTTTGTAATTCAAAGATATCTGATCAGTTTACAATGTCTTTTTCTCTAGATCTGGCTTTCCTTCTGAAATGTGGAGTCTGGCTCCCTTTTTCCACATCTAGCTAAGTCCTTAATTTAACCTTGTCTCTCTGCTATAAAATGATGACCCTCTTGCATAGCTTTCCTTGCCCTTTTTAGGAGAACTTGAAATTTCTCTTCTCTAAGTTACTCTTCTTCACACCTTTTCTCTGTTACTTTTTTCTTGGGAGTGGAGAGAAGGAGGAATTCTGTCTTTGAGACCATGCACTATTATCTACCTCTGTTTTCCATGCCTCAGACTACATTGCTAATAGATGGGAAGGAAAATCTTGCTTCATGTAGGATGCCAACGTTCTGGTAGCCTTACATGCTATTACGTCAATCAAGGTTTTAAAGACTCTCGTGTCCTTCTTCTGATAGGATACCATACCTGATAGCAGACCCTGACTGTCACATACATATACTCAGGATATTCAGTGGCTCCCTTCACTACAAGAAAAAACATTTTGATGCTGGAGTATATCCAGAGAAGGGCAATGGAGCTGGTAAAAAGTCTGGAGAACAAGTCCTTTGAGGAGCAGCTGAGGAAGCTGGGATTGTTTAGCGTGGAGAAATGCAGGCTCGGGGGGCCTCATTTCTCTCTACAACTACCTGAAAGGAGGTTGCAGGGAGGTGAGTATCAGACTCTTCTCCCAGGTAACAAGTGACAGGACAAGAGAAAATGGCCCCAAGTTGTGCCAGGGGAGAGAGGTTCAGATTACACACTAGGAAAAATTACTCCGTAGAAAGAGTTGTGAAGCACTGGAATAGGCTGCCCAGGGAAGTGGTGGAATCACCATCCCTGCAAGTGTTCACAAATGTGTGGATATGGCACCTGAGAATGTGGTTTAGTGATGAACATGGTGGTGGTGCTGGGTTGACAGCTGGACTTGATGAGCTCTTTTCCAAACTTAATGATTCTATGAATCTGTGGTTCTAATACATCCAGTTGCCCACACATATATATCCTAGACTGTCACAACATGTTTAAGTCTTTTTGAAGGCTGTGATTAAACCCATAAAAAGGTTCTTTTTATAGATAAGAAGCTAAATTCCTTGACAAATCCCATGAGCTTATGTAGCATTCTTATGGTGATTCTGTGCCATAACTGCAGTTTCTGATATGGCTTCAAATATGTTTGAAGCATACCTGAAACTGAATTATACATTCTGTCATTCCTGTTGACTTTTCATGCTGCAATCATATATTATCTGGATTTAGAGACAGTTAAACTAAGTACAGACTTTCTAGAGTGTATTAATCCTTTTTTTTTTTTTTTAAATGACTGATATAGTGGTCTGGCAAGTTCTTTTCTAGTCTGTTCCATTCACAAAATATGTGCCAGTTCTGTTCTCGGCAAAAGACCAAGCAAAGCTAAAATCAGGAAATAACATCTCAGAAGTACAATTGAATCCTCTGGCCTTAAATCTGCCCTATGTCAATCCACCTCTCTGGTGAGGTAGTATTACTGATAGCAAAGACACCACAGGAGTTAAAAAATAGAGCAATATAATAGCAATTTCTGCCCTATTTCCCTATTATGTTTAGCTAACAGTATCTGACAGTCTGCTTTTGAGAAGACAGCAAACTGGAGATAAGGCAACTTGAGTTCAGATGCTTGTTTGAATATGAGAGGTCAGCTTGAGGGATTTTTAATATTACTGTTGACCAAGATATTAAACTGTCACTGTTACAATTTGTCAGTGTTCAGCTACTGGAACATGCATTGTTAGATTTCAGAGTTAGTGAACAAAAAGCCATAAATATTCTTGTAACATAAGTTAATAATTTCACATGCAGTGTTCACAGACTTCAAATAGCAATATTTGTTTATGGTTGGTTCAGATTCAAGCTTATCTTCAAAACCAGACTATGGAGTTCTCTTTATTTATTTAATTCTTACATGGAAAACTTATTTGTAATGTAATATTTCTGAACAGTCTGTATTCTCCAATATTTTCTCAAATCAGAAAAAATCACTCTTTCTCTTCTGAACTCAAGAGCAGAGTTCCTGTTTCTGCTCAGAGCTCAGTGTATAATAAAACAGTAACAGGTAAATTTTGAGATTTAAGCACATAACGTTTAAGCTTTTCTTCAGTCCTGACTATCACTCAGGTTTTCTATTCAAGACTTACTCTAGTTTCTCTTTAAAATGTGAAGTACATCCTTTGTGCTCTGTAGATCATTACGATACTCAATGCTGCTGCTACTAATTATTTCAATAAATTGTACAGTGTTGCTCTGAAAGTTTCATAACAGAAATTACTACTTTTCAGCTACTTTTATATTTATTTTGCTTCTTGCCTTTCTAAAAGTTCTCTAAACACATGGTGTTTAGAGTGTTTGATTTGCTCTATTTAGACAGAGGTTCACCAAGTTTAGCACAAAATTTGCTTGATCTTGATAAAATTACTATAGCTAGTAAAAAACATATATCCAACTTTCAAGTTGCATCTGGGAGATGCAAAGGCTTCCTTCAATTTCTTTCAGCCTGACAGCAGATAAAGACTTCTTATGTTTCTCCCAGATTTTCTTCTTCCTTTTCCCTTCTCTCTATCCTTGTTCTCCATCTCCCTCTCCACTGGAATAAGCACATAAGAAAGTGTCAGCATGGACACAGACCGCTCCCTTGGTTCATCAGCTGTTTCCTAATTCCTGTAATACCACCCCTTTAAACTAACACTATGTGCTACAACACAGGTGTGTTTTTTTAACTCATTACTCCTTTCTTTCCTCTTCTAGACTGTCAGCTCTTTTCATTCCTTATTCTTTCTCACCTAAAGTATGTAGCAATGGTGACTACTTTTCCAGTGGTCTCTACTGTAATTCCCCATTATGCCACAATTATACCTAATTAAGTCTTATGCTTTCCTCTACCATATGCTGAACATTCATTTCATTGGACAAAATATGATGTGAATCTCAGACAGAGACAGATGATTATTCATGCAAAAGTCAAACAGCCTAAATGCTAAACCACAAAGATGGAGATTAAGTAGAACATTGGATCAATAGGATCAGAAAGGGACAAAAAAAGAGACAAATATTTTCTGTCTAATATATAAAAAATAACACAGAAACTACCTGGCAAAATCTTATTTATAAATACCCGTTCTGTGAGGTTTAGAACTTGAAGTCTCTCATCACTTCATTATAAAGTAAGTAATGGCCAGTCTTCGCAAATCACTTCATTATAATACAGAAGAAATCCTCCTTTCTCTCAGAGAGCTCCGCACAGTTCTCAGCCTGATCTTCCTGACACCTACATTTGTGGTGTTAATCAGGTATGTATCTTGTGTTTATCATTCCTTAGCAATCAGTGTACAAGCAAAGGAAGGAAATCTAATATGAACATGTTCATTGAAGATTCCCTAAAAAAGATTAATGTTTAGTAGTATCAATCACATTGAATTAAGGCTAACTCATGGCACCGCATTTTTCCTTCTGAAAGTGTCTTATGTTGTGCTCTTTAGAGGCAATTTGGAGATAATTCTCACAGCAGAAAGAAAGAGGTAAGTACTTATCCTCATTTTTTCCAAGGAACAAAAGAAAATATAAAACTTTCTAAAGCAAAAGCAACAAACTAAATAAAAGTAATGTAATTTTAGCAAATTTTCACAATCTTTAAATATTTTGGCTCATCTCTTGCTTTTGCGGGGCATACTAATTTTTAATTCAGAGGGCTAAATAAACTGCTAGTTTCCATTCCTTTCTTGGTTTGGATTTCAACTAGAATAGTTCCAAGAGGAATGATGGTCATGGAAATGACATATGGACACTGAAAAAAAAAGACCAAGTCCAGGACTGAATAAAGCTAGAGTAAAACCAAAAAATATGGCTTTTTACTTTTAAGGATTACTTTTAAGGATAACTTTAAGGATATCTTAAGGAACTTCAGGATAACCTTATTAGAGTTGCCTTGGTAAGAAAGGGTAGGTTAATGGAAGACCTTAGGTTCACTGTTTTAGCTCTAACTTTTATTTGGCTTTCCACCATTCCATTGTTACTATTCAACTTTTAACTGTCCCTCTTTATGAACAAATTACTTGAGAAGTGCTTGTTCTGTCTTTTTGTTCCCCACACTTTTTTGGGTGATCCTGGATGTAAGGGAGGGGTGATGAGAGAGAGGGAAGAGAGGGAGAAACATTACCTCTTAATATATCTTTCAGTATCTCCATATGTTTGCTTAATAATACTGACAATGTGGGTAGAATAAGTAGTGTTGAACTGCTCTCAAAACTGTCAGAGAACAACCATATGCACACAGGCAATTAGAGGATAGTAGTTGGCACCCTGCACATCTGTATTCTACTTGATACTGCAGTAATTTACTCATTAAACCAAAGCCTAGAGAAATAGGTTTGCAATCAAACTAGGCAGCAAGGACTCACTGATAGTAAATAGTTGAAATTCTTCTAAAAAACCCCTCAAAACCCTAGTACTAAAATCCAGACTGCTGCTAAAGATAAGCTTGTTTTTAAGTGTGAGTTAAAAGGAAATCACTGAATGGTAGAGAAGTACAATGAATATTATGCAGAATGACACCATTTGCTAAGAAGGGGAACCATGTACATCTCGAGCAATTGCGTTCATTAGATTCCCTAATCCTTGCCGTTGCATGGAAAAGTAATTTGAAGCTACATCCCTTGGCACGTAGAAAATGTAGTATTTTCACTCACAAAGTCTTGTTGCAAACAACAATTCCACCTCCTTTAGACATCTAAACCTGCAGAATGCCTGTGGAAAGCATCCAAAGCCACAGCACTCAAGAGCCTCCACTGTGCAGAAGGCTCTGATGCAGAGACATCCCGCAGAGGCACTTCACTTCTCAAACATATTTTGAAGTACCACATAGCTTTTTTCCTAACACAAAATCAGGAGAAAAGGCAATGGGAGATCGGCAGCACATCTATAACATGACAGATTCATAGCCCTACTTTCCTTGGAGCAGAGAAACACCTGATCTGCAGTTATTGTGGCTAACTTGGTGTTCGAGTAACCAGAAAGAAATTCATCTTGTTTCATTTTAGCTATCTAGCCTATTCTCCCATCTTTTTTAGATGCCTTCTTAGGCTCCCTTCAGAGATTCATTTGCCCTGTCACAAACGCCCATGTTAGAGGAAGATAGATGATTCTTTGGAAATGCTATTTCCCCCCCTTTGATACACAGAGTTTAACTAAGACTTTGAAGTCTAACTTTTAGACAGTGAAGTTGGAACTTATTAATCTCTCCCTAATTAATGGAGAGAGTGCAGAAACTCCAGAGGGCAATTCAACCCATCTATTTTAAATGCCTATTTAGAGACGAGAGGAAACCATTTTCTTCCCATTAACTATGTAGGGAGCCAAGTTAACTTGCTTAACTGAACACTTAGCTTTCGGACAGGATAAGTTGCTAAGATGAATTATATCCCAAGCATTCTGCAGCCCATAAGGGGATTTCTTTCTATCCCTTCAAATCCTAGCAAAACCCCTCATAAAGCTTGTTTATTCAGACTTTACAGAGGAGTCATGATTTAGCTCTCTGACAGTGAGACAAATATAATTCAGGGATACCTGGTGATACTTTTCTTCTTCTTTTTCTTCTTCTTGTTCTTCTTCCTTTTCTTCTTCTTTCTGTTTTTGGTGGTGTTGTTTTGTTTTGTTTTGATTTTATTTTTATTTTATTTTATTTTTATTTTTTTGAGACCAGGAAGAAAAAAAAGCTAAATATCACTTTTAATGTACCAGGTTATCTTCAACTCCTCAATCAATACATAGCTGGAATACAATTGCAAAAGTCAGCTTGGAAAAATCCCTCTTCATTAAAAATTTCAGTATGGAAAAAAGATAACTTGTGAATTTCTTATACGAGGCCACTACTTCAATGCACTTTCATATAGCAAATCTAATTGGTTTATGAGTGATCAGAATCTTTTATGTTGAAGTGCTAAGTACTGAAGGAACAAATAATTTGCTTGCAAATTGTGTTCATAAGTGGAATTTAAAAGTCATTTAATTGACCACACTATGATTCTTAGGTTTTACAGCACTCAGACCTTTCGAAGGGACACTGTCCTATTGTTCTTTTACATTACGAGAACGTAGGTCATTTTATGTCTTTACTAACTCAATAATGGCCAATTACCAGCCTAAAGCATGTAGTAACCTTAAACACAAATTTGAGACACAGAACATCATTCATCTCCAGGTAAAATTCTTTATTATAATATAGAAAAATTAATCTGAGAAGGTGCCTTTTAATTTTTCCTTTCAGCATACAGCTGGTTACTCAAAAATAAAGATGATGTATCTCTCTAAGCAAACTATTGATCACAAACACACTTGATCCCCTAGATCCAAGAAATTCTTGATCCCTGAATGTCGTGGTTTTGCCTACCAGCCATCCCTGGGGCTGAGGATGGTTTTGTCCAGGTGGATTTCCAGAAAAGAAGCCAATCAAAAAGTTCAGTAACGCGTTTGCTAATTACATATTTAAGAAAACAGAAGAGAAGGTAGTTGCACAGTTGAAATTAGTAGCAATTGAAATTAGTAGCCACGTAGGAGAGGTGGCAGGCCCCATGTGGGGGCCAGGCCTCCCTCCTCTTCCAGCCCTGGGCCGGGGGCAGGTGCAGCACTGAAGCCCCCTTCTCTCCTATAACGGAGTAGAGGAAAAAAACTTTAGAGAAGAACTGACTGCTTGGACAAGAATGCTGCAGAAGAAATTCTGGCAGAGAGATAACGAAGTGTTCAAGGCCAAAGCTAGAAGCTGGAGGAGAGAGAAGTTCGAAGGGGGGGGCTGTTTCTCCCCCCCTTTCGCTCTCTCCCTTCAGCAGGGAAAAGACTGAAAAATAAATCCCTGCTACCTTTGGAAGATTGTTGGGGTGAGGAGACCCCCATGCTGCTCATGGAGAAGCCTACACTGGAGTAAGTTGATGCATAAAGAAACTGAGACTTTATGAGAGACCTGAAGAGAAACAGAGTCCTATGGAAGATTTGTGACCCTAGAAAGGATGCAGCTTAATGCCGGAGCAGATGGCTCAGGTAAGCTTGGGATCCAAGCAAAGGATCCATGTTGCTGCTGGAAATTTGTGACCCTGAGTTGAGATCTGAGTGAAGGATCCATGCTGGTGCAGCTAAATTTGTGACCCTGAGGAAAACCTATGCTGGAGCGAGATGGTCCAGGTGGGATGTTGGGATCCATGTGTGGGATCCATGCTACTGCTGAAGATTTGTGACCCTGAGAAAGAGACTTAGGCCGGAGCTAGAATGGCTCGGATAAGATGTTAGGATCCAAGTGAGGGTTCCATGCTAGACCCATGTCGGAGAGGTCTATCAAAGACTCTTCTCCCATGGGGAGGGACCTCACAGGGAACAGGAGTGGACTCAAAAGCCATTATCCCCTGTGACCCTGTGGTGAAGATCCATGGTAGGCAAGTGTCTCCTTGCAGTACATGGAAGAGAAGACCTTCAGGGCCTGGGTAACCCCCCAGCCTCCAGTCTTAGCCCAGGAGGGGGGTAGGCCCAGCCCTGCCTGAGGCTGATATAGAAGAATGAGAGAAAGAGTTCCAGCTGCGACGAAAAGGAGTTGTCATCCTGACATAATAGAACAAGAGCTATAGAGCGCTGCAGAGTTATTGAAAAGATGGAACTCTGGAACTCTGAAAGTGGAGAAAGAGACTGCTTATCCTCCTTGGACTGACAAAAGTGGGGAGAAGTATTTCTGTAAATACATAATACTTTTACTTAAGTAGAATTGTTGTAAATATAGTTCTTTAGTTTTATTTTGCTAATAATAAATATTAATATTATTTTTCCCCAATCAGTTCTCTTTTGTCTGCATAAACCTTCTCTCAATTTACAGTAATTGTGGGGGGGTGTGAGAACAAACTGACTCAGAGCAAAACCACGACACTAAATTAACAAAACAGAAAACAGGCTTCCTGTGCATAATATTTTTTCTTGAGTGAAGGCATCCATCCACTTTTTTTATTTAAAATTTCCTTTCAAGCTCCTTTACACAAATAGAATATTACAGATATTACAGACAGAAAGCACCTAATTGCATTCGGCCTAAACTTCCTGTAATGGCCACTCAAATTTCCAGTCTAGAATCATTTGAGATGTTCATAACATTGCTATTTTAATGTACCTTGAATTCTGACCTTAATGTCCTGAATGCCATGCATTTTCTGTACATTAAAAGTTTAAAGAGGCATGAAAACATATCATTTTCTGTCTAAAAAATTAAAAAAAAAAAAAAAAAAAAAAAACACAAACCAAAACAAAACAAAATAAAATGAAAATAAAACAAAACAAAAAATTTTTCCAAAACAGCCACACCTTAGTTCCCTTTTGGATACAGGGAGCTCATTAACTAATGTCATTAAAGCTAATTCTGTTGACTTGGCAGGAAAAAAAATCTTAGAAAAGTAGGTGTTATGAACACAAAACAATTATACTGCACAAAAAGATGGTTAACCCTTTTTTCCAATACTCATTTAAAATGTCTATTTTAGCTTGTCCTTAATGCCAACCACTAGCAAAACTATGAGTCACTGCTACTTATGCTTGCTGATGATCTCAAGGAACTGCTTCAACTGCTAGTGACTGCCGGCACATGGGAACATCTTGTACAGGGAAACATCTCACAGCCAGGCCAGACAGAACAAAATATATCTGGTTTTAGGGTGGGAAACCATGAGGCATTATTTCAAGACAGTCAATTGCTTTCCTGAGGAATGATGTCTAAAGTGCTAAATATGCATGCCCCATGATATGCTCCAGAAGATCTCACCTGAAACACTATGGCCATGGAGTGTCACCTATAAGGAAGTAGTTAGTACTGTGCCTGTTTTGAAAGGCATCAGTATGGAAATTGCCCCCACTCTGTAGAGATGGTGTATACGCTCTTTCAGTTTTGAATGGCGAGCTTCTGCAAGAGGAAAGTAGTTCTGGCAAACAATCATTCTTCTCATGGAGGTGACTATTAGAAGAAGAAAAAAACAGGCTTTGTGTGAGATTTCTCTTGACTGAAATATTACTAAAAAAGTTTGGGCTCACCTTGTCTCTGAGAGCCTTTTGAAAGACATTTGGGTAAGAGAGTTTTATTAATATGGTATAACTAGGTAGATGGTAAGTAGGTATTTTTCTTATTACAGAAAGGAAGAAAACAATATAAAACTTGTTCATGAGAAGGAAAATTGTGTGATAAATCTTTTTACCTTCAGTAAATCTTTGAAGAGTGATGTGTAAGGAAGAGTTTCTCCAAACAGTTTCTACTGCCACTATTTTACACAATGAATGTAAGAACTTCTTTTAATATGCTACTTAACCAGGAAGCAAATCAAATCAAACCCTTTTTTTCTTATAATACCTTTGCAGCTGCCCATCAATTGTCTTTTTCTAGCTAAACTGAAAACAGAAATACTTTATCACAAAATCCCTCACCCTTGCATGTATGACTGATCACATTCAAACAGAATGCAAAACCTGACATGATGTCAACTTGAAGTGAGTTGCTTACAAGCACAAAATTCCTAGAACTAGTTCAGCTAAGCAGCTGAACTAAGATTTATATTAAAGACATTTGCAGGCCAAATTATCTGTATTTCTCTTCAACCTAGAGACCTCATCTCCTACCAGTCGATAGACATCATGTTCTTTCTCATGTAAAGAGAGGTAGGCATTGCACCTGGCTGTGAATGTTAAGTCTAGTGCTTCAGCAACAACTTCAGATGAATCACTTGTAGTGAAGACAATTATTTTCTTGTAGGCTGCCTTCACTACCTATTTGTGTTGTATATTAGGGGAAAAAAGCCAAACTCTTCTAACAAAATACACTTTAATTATACTATGGAATACTTCATTCTTTATAATGGCATTAAGAAGATCTTACAGAAGCACCTAGAATGATCAGTGACAAATATGAAAAAACTGTGAAAAAATATTTAATATTCAAAAAGGACTGCATTATTTCCTACCAAGTACATTAAACTGTTTTCAGTTCTTTAAAAAGCATTTCTTCCTGTGTTAAATTTTTTCACTCGATAGAAATTAGATCCTAATTTATGTCCAACTCAGGATATGAGTGCTTAGCACCTCTGAAAGCCAGGTCATTCCTCTTAATTTTCTTTGGACACTGTTTCCTGAGACTATCCTTCTAAGTACTTCCTATTTGAATGCTTATGAGAGTAGAATACAGAAGGGATTCTATTTCCATCGCTGTAAAACATCCCTAGAGGAACCGAAATGTAGCCTGTACCCACTGAGCATATTTTGATGTTTGTAATAAGCCCTGGTGTATGGTGGAAGACCCAAAAGAAGCTATTACTGAGGCAAAAGTTCCTCTGGGTCTTTTGCTGCATATATATAGCTTTGGTAAACTTTCAAACCTTGTAACCTTTAATGGTTTAGAACATTCCCTGGAGGGTATATATTGATGTCGGTATGCTCAGGTGGGAATGGCTTCAAACAGGCTAGCTGTTCCACTATTGCTCTGGCCAAAGCCCAGAATCATTAATAGGATAGATAGGAGAGTTTGAGCAGTTATTTCACACTTTTTGTAGCATAAAAGCACCTTTCTTTACTCAGAGGATGGGGGGTTTTGTGCAGCAGCAGTTTTCTATGAGGCAAAAGAGATAGCTGAGACACATGTGACCAAAAGAATTCAACAGATGTGATTGGAGATTTTCTATCAAAATACTTTTAGAATTATTACTAGTACTAATCATATTAAAAAATAGTTCTCAGCAAAATCTAACTGGAAATTTCAAAATACAGACCAAATAATTTTGAAGACAGAGCAACTTATCTCTACATATTTCTCATCTAAAGCCCATCAACTACCACTTCATGATGTTCCTACGGCTTCATGATGTTTAAGTGCCTTTGAATACCTTCAACTGTGCAGGGCACTGAACGTAACACCACTAAATTCCCTACATCTTAAATGAGTTCTCCAGCTACCAGGAAATTACACAAATAGTGGAGAATGGCATCCCAAAGCCTTTGAGGGAAAGAGTTTTTAAAAAAACCAAACTGCATGCAACGGTGGTTTTATAAAGCAGCTCCTGAGAAAATAGGGCATATGAGTGCATAGAAGCTACAACACATCCAGGCAGAAAGACCTGGAAAACAGGCTACTTAGAAACTGTTACATCAGTAAATATTTCCAGGATTCTCTTTTGTTCTAGATTTCTGATCAGAATGTAAGTTTGCCCCGTTATTCCCTTTCAAGCTGTGACCCTATTGCATGACCCCAGGACACATGGCTCCATTTCTGCACCTTTTCTTTGAGAAAGATATGTTACTCTCCCTTCGAGGTGGTAGAGAGTTAAAAATAAAAATAAAATAAATAAATTACACTTCAACCGAATCAGATCTTTGAACATGGAAGATTCCAGTTACTTTTGGGACTGCAACATGTAAGCTATCTGTGGATTTTCCAGTGCACCTGGCACAAAACACTTATGGTCTTCAAGATGCATAAACAATGATAGGTACATCTGTATAGGGAAGTAGGATGGTTAAATGAGAATATATGGAGTAACTAGGCACAAAAAATATGACCAAGAGAGATCATGAATTCTGTTCCCATCCCCCTCCCGCAAGAAGTTAGGAGAAAACGAACAAGTATATAGAAGAGAAAGTAATTATTTTTTACATCGTTTTTTGTCTCAGCGAACCAAGGAGATACCAGCGTTTCCAAAATAAGACAAGAGCTTTTGATGATTCAGATATCGTAAGAGAAAGGGCTGGAACAAATCAATAAGTAAAAGATGAACTTATCTCAAGAATGGGATGCTGTTTTATTCAAGAGTCCCAACAAAATTTAGGATTAATCAAAAGAAATACACAGTTATGCAGTTTCACATTGAAATCAGTTTACATACTGAACCACGCAGGACAACAGTCATCTTCCTGTAACTACTGAGAGAAACCGAGAAAAAATTCAGCTTCACACACATATTAGTGCACTAATAGTTGAGGAACCAATTAAAACCAAAAGTGTTAAATATGTGGATTAAAGTTAGAAGCCTTAATGCCTCGTACATCTCCTTAACCTATTAATATTCTTTTGGCGTGTTAACAAATAGCAGATAAGAAAGAACTGGTTGATATAAGTTTTCTGGACTCACACAGAGCCTTTGAGAACACTTCTCAAAAAAGGCTATTAAGAGAAACTAAGTAATCCCAGGGTGAGAAGTAAAGCATTGTCATTGATCAGAAACCAACTACAAAAAGGAGAACACAGAAGCAGAATACATTTATTAGTGGTCAGTGTTCCATGTGGCTAAAGGTTAACAGCAGGGTGCCCTCAGGTTCTCTACAAAGGATGAGGGTGTTTAATCTGTTTATTAATCATCTGCAAATTGGACTAACAATAAGATGGATATGTTTACAAGGGATGCAACAAGTCTTAGATTAATCAAGGCCAAAGCAGGCCAAGGAGCTTTTGGGTTCCTTAAAAGAGCTCAGTGAAACAGGAAACAATGGCAGATGGAATGCAGCACTGCGAAGCCTAATAGAAGCATAGGAGAAAGAACCATATGAAATACTTAATTTTGAATTAAAAATTCAGTATGACCACTGAAGGTGGGAAAAACCTCTTGATATACACAGATCAATGAAGATTCTTCTCTGGGATGAGCCACAATCTAAAGTAAAATATTTTTGAGAAAGAACAAAAAAAGGGAAGAATACTAGTATAAAGGCTGCAAAGGTTGAGGTTTACTTATTTAGGAGGGAAGCCTGGCATCTCCAAAGGAAGAGTTTAAAAAGACATAATGAATAAGTAAATGTAAATTATGAATATAGTAAATGATATAATTGTTTAACTCTCTTCACAAGACAAATGAGGAATTCAGCAAACCTGAAAATTTAAAACAGACAATTTTTTTATTTTTATTTAAACCAAAGATACAGAACTCCATAACTGATGTTGCCAAGTCTAAAGTTAACACCATTTTAATGAAGGACTTTGATTTTTCTGTGTATTTATACATAAAAGTTCTTCACAGTACTCCATTCTGTACGGCAAGCCAGAATCAAACCAATACAAACAGTAAATAAAAAGTCAAGCTACCTCTGCAGTTTTGCTCTTCTGTTTCATAGGCACACAGCTTATTCTTATCACAACTTCTACACATCATAAGCCACCCTTTTCAGTTGCAAGTCTTCTGTCGTAGATATTCATATTTTATTTACCCTTTCAGAAAACTGTCCTTCTTTGTACAGTATATTACTGCATCAAAGACCCACATTCAAAGGTATCAGGAGAGGTTAGTTTGTAGAGAGCTTAAGGAGGGGAAAAGAGAAAAGGCTAGGTAGTGGTAAACAATAAAGCAAAAAGAATAGCTATATCCTACAAAGTATTTTAAATTGTCATCTTTACCACTGGTGGGCATGAATTGGAAATGTATTTAGTACAACCCTGGCAGCATCAAACCAAAATGTGCTGTGCAACAATGTCCCTTAGTGTGTTTAAGTACATGTGAAGCTGTGCCTATGAGAAACTGCTAAACAGCAAAAGCTTAATGTACAAGGATTTGATACATGCACGCTTTTTACCAAGAATCATAGGTAACGTCTACATCATAATGTGTCAGAGCTGTAGGAAACACTTGTATTACAGCAGATGTACAGACATTTTCATTTATATGGGCAATACACAAAATCCTTCTCTGTCATGTAAGAAACTGCATTTAAATGCCTTTATCAGTCAGTAGCCATTAATATACCCTGAAAACTGTATGTGCAAGGGGTATAGAAGAAACATATCCCTCTTCTGGTATTTCAGTATATTTAAAATTATATTTTCCTGATTTTGATTCCTGCTTTAGCTATATCCCTTCGATGTAATTCACGTAAATGTAATCATATTCTTCTACCCTTCTTCATTTCAATCCAAGAATTTGCCACTAAACATCAGAAAAACAAAAATCCTACAGGAACTACACAAAAAAGGTCCATAAGAACTATAGGAACACAGATCCTAACTTAATTATTACAAAGAACCAACAGAACTAATTCATGAAACATAGAAAGAACTAGACTTTGATGAAAAATAAAAGTTAGAGAAAAATTAGATTTTGAACACCATTCTAAGTACCACTGAAAATGAAATTATCTCTAACAATTTATCTCTAACAGTAAAATATCCCTTCATGTATGAAATTATACTAATAGAAAAGAATACAGAAAAGTATCTTGTTGAGTTATAAGCATGATAAATTGACTACTGCCTAATATGAATTAGGAAGAAACTTTGCAAACTAACAAACAATTTTCTGGTCTGTTGTAGCACTCATTTTACCTCCTGATCTGATTCCCAGAGGTAGGACAAGACACTAAGTAGATCACTGAGCAGCACAGTATGTCAGTTCTTATACCCTGCTTACAAAAACATGCTCTCTTCAGTTTTCAGATTCTTCACAGTATCGGCTCCTTCAGGCTTCAGGATAAAGCAATCTGAGTATAATCTGAGACACATCCAATTGAAGGCTTATATGAATACATTGTCTATCTACTCTTAAGATGACCTAACTTACACATCTGCAGTTTTGGCTGTCTGCCACTCTGACTGTTTTTCCTGCTGGTAGGACAATGTTTCTGCTGCTTGGTCTCCCTTGCAGTTCCTGGTCAGCTCAGTAGCATCTGGTGGTGCAGAAAGTGCTGATCACCTGGCAGCAGTTATGTTTCAATTAATCACACACACTGATACTATTTCAGCAAATTATTTCTTTATCCATTTTTGCTAGGCTAATGTATCACTTTTCTTGTCTCTTTTTATTCCTACTCAGGTTTAAAGTTGGGGAAAAGGTAAGAAAACTTCCTGGTGTACCAAAGGCTAAAAGCATTAAACCCCACAGATCTTCAGGAATACTGTTACGATTGGAATACAACATCTCGAAAAACTGATTTTCTTCCTAGAAGTGCATTAAATTTACTTAAAAACAACTCACAACATGGTATCAATTCTCAGGGTTCAAAAGCAATGACTACCTGCAATAAAAAGTACCTAAATCATAAAAATTGGAAAGGTAGTAGTTCCCCATACAAACAGTAAATATTCTATCAGCATGTCAATATTCTTCCAATCTCATATTTTCTAGAGAACTAAACAGCACTTTCTAATCATTCAAGGAGAAAAGCTTTACTCTGTGAAGAAAAATAATATCAATCCATACTATAGAGAAAATTTTGTCCTCTATGCTGAAAAAATCCAAAGAAAATTAAGTCTGCACAGGTATAAAGAAATTGAAATAATTAAAAAAGAAAATCAGTTGCTTATGTTTTCCTGCATATCTGTTTGACAGTTTAGTGGTACCGGAAATTTAGATTGAACTCTCTTTTTTCTTCTATCAGGAAACAAGAAAATAAGTTACAAGATAAAAATACTGAGGCAAGTATTTTTTTAAGACAGATCAGACTTCTTTCACTGCTGCTGATTTCCCTCACATAAAGTTTTCATTTTCATGATTGTTTAGATATTTTTGCACCGTTCTGAATCCAAAAACTCCAGAGTTGCCATAAAGAGGCACTTACAGACAGTTCCATTCAGCCTTATGTCCATCCATGTGTTGGGAAGGTGCTGTGAATTTCACAGGGACAGAAGCAGCCCCAAGAGCCCAAAATGCAGCAGAGCTGCAGTGGTTCTGCTGCACAGAGGCTTGGCAGCTGCAGGGAAGGCATAGAGGAAAAATCTGCATCACCTCCATAGGCATGCCAGCAGAAGATAAAAAAAAATAAAAATAAATTTTAAAAAAAAGTTAAAAAGGATAATAGATTATCACTAATGCCATGATTCTATACAGCCAGGTGCAGCGAATCATTTCAGAGACTTGGCTCAGGGTCTTGAGGTTGAGCTACAGTCCTGAAGAAACTGCTGAGGTACTCTGGGAATTATCTCCAGTTTGAATTTCAGTCTCTTTAACTATACCTATGTGAATATTAACAAGGAGTGTGGCTCTGTAGAAACACTCTGTAAACTGAAACAGTACTGAGATCCTGGCACCCACATAGTGTGTGTTTCATCAGTTTTACTTCGGGCTAGCCCTAGTTCTATTAGACTGCATGTCCCTTACTGCCTACAACTCAATTTAGGAGCACTTCTGGGGCACCCATTTCCCTTTGCTTTCAACAGAAAGCAATCCAGTTTGTGTGGTGAATCAAGATGCAGTAAGAGTGGCAGTGGGAGTGAGTGGGAGGTTTGTTTCAAAAGCACACCCCTGACCCGAACTGAAATGCTAATGGAGACACAGCCTGAGGGCAGCTGCCTGTACACAGTGCAAGCACTTGAGATTTGTGAGCTTCCCGACTGTGCACAGATTCTGTAAGAAATAAATAGTTTCTTTTTAACTCTATTAAGATGCGAAGTGAAGAACAGAATTTGAAGCAGGACCAGCCCTTTGAGCCACATAACAGGTGCACCTCATGGTGCGGGGGGGAAGGGGGGGAACAAACAAAAAAAAAGGCAATAAAAAACCCACTAAAGAATTTCAGGTCTTTGGCTTCTCTTTCGAACATATCATAAAATCATAAAACCATTTCAAACATCCTTCTAATCGTATATACTTTGTCCTGTACCCAGGATTACAATTTTAGAGGAATACTGAAAAAAACCCCTTATTGATATTCATAGCTATCTTATTCCTCCCTATGAGCTACTGATCTTCCCTGTCAGTAATGATTGCAATGATTTTGGTAAAAATATAAGATTTAAATACTTCCTCTGGGCTGCAAAACATCTCCTCCTCCTGCAGATCTAAACAGCTATAAAAGGAGAAAAAGGTCTCTTCCATCCGAAATATTGCCTGTCTTCAAATCAGGCCTATATAAAAACCTTACTGTTTTTTCAGCAATTAAAAATTACAAAGGAAACTACAGAAAAATATATAATATATATATATTCTCTAAATAATAATACCAATAAAATATAAAAAATAAATATTTGGGAAGTCACTGTAATTCATGCTTATATATTACACAAGCTAGCATTATTCTGCCTCTTAAAATATTTCATAAAAAAATATAAAAATCCCATTATACAACAGTAATAAGAACCTGATCTACCTGAGCTACCTGATCTAGCATTCAAAATATCCTAGTCTTAAAAATACCCAGACATAAACAAATAATAAACTTCATAGTGATGAGCAAACAAAGAAGAAGAAATAAAAATAATCAAAAATATTCCTCTTAAGAAAACAGAACATTAAGGTAACTTCCTCCATAATCTGTTAATACTAGATAACAGAGACACATGGAGTTTTAGGTGGTTTTGTACCAACCAGTGATCCAAATTTCAGTCTAAACTTACAAAGCATCTCTACAAATGAGTTGCAAAGACCAGTGTAAGACAGGGTTAGTGTGTATCCTGGCTATGACATCCTGGCAGCTGATGCTTATGTGGAGCTTTTCTGAAGTATTGATGAAAGAAAGAAAACACCTTAAGTAATTTACATTTCCAGATCAGTCAGAAAAAAAACAAATCAGTGACTGAAAAATTAAAAGACCACTTAGAAACAATTGTGACATTTTCCTGTACTTCCTACGCTACTTTTTAATTTTGCATAATCCATAACATTTCAGCTTTCCAAAGGACTCTACTTCAGGACTGTCCTAGCCTATCCAGGATGCTTGATCTGATTTCAATAATATCCTTGTCTCACCTCCTGTAAGACATATACAGATATATAGATATCTATATATATACACACACATATATGTGTACAATACCTGTAATTTTTATTTCAGATGAGTCATTGTTGAAATTTCTGCCCTTTTTACGCGTGTTGAAATGTACCACAGAGCAAACTTACATTACCTGATCAATTCTTCATCTTATGCTTAAAGTTTAACTGTATTTATGCCAACATAAATACAGAGTGTCTTTACAGCAATAAAAGCAGCTTCTCTGGATTTAAACTAGCAATACTACTGATCAACATCTCTCCTTTTAACCCTCTGGATGACGTACACTCTTGGATGGAAAAGGCAAATTAATTCTCCTTTGTTTTCTTCAAGATTTTCACCTCCCTGGATAGCTGAACAAGTTAAGCTTATAATATTTTTCTACAGTACTACCTAAAAAGTCAAAAGAATAAGAGAATACAATCAAGACGATGTACAACAACAAAGAAAAGGGAAAAAATCATTAATCTAACAACAATAACAAATTAGTAATGTTAGTCAAAGACAAGGAAAACAACATTTAAAGGACTCTACATATTGCTTTTTGTATCAAGGTTTGTAAAACAAATCAGTCTGAGTCAAATCTGTCCCTCTGAATTCATACGTTTGAGTTTTAAAGCATATCATGTGCCTCCCTTCTCTCAAAACAGTATTAAGTAAAGCCATTGATTTCAATGGAGTTAGTTCTGGTTTTTGTCACTGTAGGTTACTGACTAAAGAAAATTGGTCTACATTTACAAATGAAAATAAAACAATCTTTTAATTTCATATCTATCATTATAGAGATTGGCTTGCAATACATTTACTTGAGTCACGTCCCAGGAATCAATCTCAGTACCTAGATTTTGAAAAACTGTTGTTGCAGTAATGATTTAATTTCGTTAATATAGTGAGGTTGCAAAAAAATGCATATTTATAAGATTTAAATAGAGACAAAAGAAATCCTGATGCACTTCTAACTGAATTGGGATATAAAACAGCAAGCCTCATTTCCTGAACTCCTGTGCCACACTATATCTTGTTAGCTAAACTCAGCTTATAATAGAGGTCAATGCTCCAAGGACTGTTATATGAGAAAGCATAAATGAAAACATGTAAAACTACAAAAATTAATTCTGTTTTTAATATAATTTGGGTAATATTTCAAATGTACCTTGTTCAGAAACTCCTTCATAATACCAGTCCAAGTTCTGTCAGGTTCTCTGCAGAAATATTACATCAAGATTTTAACTCTACAGCAGAACAGGACTGAAAATGAACAGCTCTCATCTCTGAATGCATGAAGAATTTTAAAAGCCATCCCACAGGACCTTGACTATGTTTTTTACTTTCTTCCTTTTTTTAAGTGCAGAACACCTCAAGGCAGTGGAATCTATTCCCCATATATTCCTCAGCCCTGGCCCTGCTCCAGGCAGAGCCTGTATGTTCCTGGCAGGCAGCGAGTGCCAGGACATCCCCATGCACAGGTTACTGGGAGCTTCCCATACTTGTTCCCTTCTGCATAAAAAATTTCTTCTAAACAAAACTGCCCAGTCTCTCATTAAAGCACTGTACCACAGTGTTAACAGCTTGGACACAGAGTGAAAGGAAAAACATGAAAGGATGGGTTTATACCTTAAGAGGCATAAAATTTGAAATATCCAAAAATAGATGCATGTGGGATATTTTAATAAATAATAAAAAGGCCAGTAAATGAGACTCTGACAACATAGATCTTTCTGCACTGATTCCCAATAAAAACAAATAATATTTTCATTTGTTATTTTTTTATTGTTCTTCTACAATCTGTGTTTTACTTTAAGGAATATCTGTTTTTTTAATCCAGTGTGCACATATACAAATACAAACATTTGTCTCAACAGAGATCTTTTTAGTGCCTTTGAAAATATAACTTTATAGTGATAAAGATACCTTTCTAAATAATGAAGTTATACTAATAAAAAAATTGTATTTTCTTGACTCATGAGCACAACAAATCAACTAATATGAGTTAAGAATATAATTTTCACACTAGAAAAAGCAGTTCTGTCTGCGTACTGTTCCTCATGAAGAATAAGCATGCATGAATAAATTTTTATATTTATCATCTTGCATTTAGCTGTCTATTGCTACACACTCTAAGATATCTCTAAGATATGTAATTACCTTAATATAGATTTTAAAGTATTTAAGAGTTGCTCAAGTTCTTCCTTTAAATCCAAGTATTTATCTAAATGAATACACCTCATACAAAATTCATTTTTCTGAGAATAACCTCGTGAGTGTAACTCCTCAAACACAGAGAGCAAGCTAGCCAATATAGAGCAATGATCAGTAAACCATCAATCAGCCAACTCTGGAAACTGTCTTATTCTCCTCAAAGAATTAATAAAATGAGAACAATATTTTCTCTAAATATCTCATCTTTTTCCTATCCCTTTAATAAAGAATGCCCTCTGGTTCTGAATTGCTAATATCTTTAAAATGTAATAAAGATACTTCATTATGATGTTTTACAGAGATTAAGTCTGTTGACAGGCCCAAGACACCATTTACATAAGTTTTCAGGCAAATTGAAGGCAACATCTCATCTAACATGCAGAGGATCAACAAGAATTAAAAATGCATTTTAAAAGTGCTCTAGATATCATACTTTCTCCATGGAAAATGTCTCCTAAATACTGCAATATAGAACACATTCTAAAATGCAAACATAATACAACTTTTTTCCTTTTTAAAATTTGAGAATGGATATATTTGAAAATATAATGACTTAAGTAATTAAATTACCTAAATTGTAACATAAAAAAAAAAAACAAACAAAAAAAAACACATAAAAATGTCAATGTCATATCCCAACAATGAAAAGTTGGAGGTTTTGGTTTTGGGGATTTTTTTTGTAATTGCTCAGCTACCATTTCCCTTTAATTTCACTGAAGTAATTTGAAACATCCAAAATGAGTTCCAATATGCAGCAGAATTTCTAAAAATCTAGACCCAAATATGCTGTTTGTTGGTAACTTCAGATCATCTTCATTACTGTTCTTAATCACAAAGTTTTCTTCTAAAGGTGAACTCTCTGAATGAACTCTCAAGAACAACGTATATGAAAGGTGAACATTCCCATGAGGTTCTCCAATACCCTTCAAAGGACCAAAATACCCACATATAACTGCTGAAGTTTTTCACTTTGGCATTTAGCATCACCATTCGTCCCAACAATTGCTTTGCATTCAACCAGTGCTTCAAAGGATCATACCAGGTTCTTCATAACAGCTTTAGGACAGTGTTATTTCAAACACAGGTTTTGACAACGCCCATCAGTTTGGATGAAAGAGATGAGATGATGGGTGGGAGAATATTAAGTGTTGATCTACTTCCCTTCAGAGCCTCATGTCCTATTCTTTTTGTCATTATGGACTGGGAGTCCATTAGATACAGCTCTTCAGTGTGCATGTCCTAAAGGAGCAATTTGCATGTTTCATATATCTACCCTGTTTGCAAACAAGGTCAGGCCACAAATCCAAAAATAAATTTGGTCTTTATTCTTTTAACACATCTTCAAATTAATTAAATCTCTCTAGGAACCAGAACATATCTCCAGTGCCTCACTACATTTGTATTCATCCAACTGATTGATGCTTTAAAGTAAATCAAGCTCACACACATTCTCACTTAGAGATGTTTGCTCTACAGTTCTGACAAGAGAAAAGTACAGTGAAAAATACATAGAAAAGTACAGTATGGTTATTGTAGTAAAGTGGTATAAATGTCTGTGTGCTTCTTGAGATAGAGAGTTTGGGTAGTCTTAGGAGTTCCCTCTGATTTGGACTAAGGGAAGCAAATTAAATGTATAGGAATTCTCACATACATAAACACCTCCAACACAAAAAAAATCCATCCTCCTTGTACACAGAGAAGTGAGGATAAGAGAAACAATCTGTAGCAGATCTACCTGCAAAAATGTCTATTAAGAACACGACCTACAATTGTTACTGTCTTGTTTCTTAACAGAAATAAAAACTGGAGGAGCCGTATGTAGAAACTCTTGGTGTCCCCTCTCTTAAAAAAAAAGAAAAAAAAAGTCATAAAAATACAGTTATGTCATACAAGACACTTTCCTATTCTCACCCCTAAAAATAGATTGCATAGCTCACACATTCTTCAGCAACAGAATAGTGAAAGAGACTTGTGATTTCACTAGGTTGGTGTGGCACAGAACAAGTAGTGGGATTTTACAAACTTTCTCACAGTTAAATTTTGCATATTAACATAATTTCCTCCAAACTTAATTTTTCTACCAAAATCCCTTTTTTAGGATTCATCTAATATGACTTTTGAGGTCAACAGTGTGTGGAGGTGTTTGTATTTGAGATAAAATGACAGTATGTCCTCTTCAGAGAAAATGGACAGAAAATAGATCCTTTTAGGGCATAATCCACCTGACCTATTTTAGATGTCCACTTTATTGTGAACTGACTCAGACTCTAAAATTGCTTATGTATCTCCACTGACTACAAAGAGAGTCTGAGCTTTTATTTTTTGTGTAGATGTCCATGATGGATATCTACTTTTTTTTTCTTTTCATCACATGGATTATTTTATTTTTCTATCTTCTAGGACATTATGACTGATACTTACCAAAAGTAATATTTAGGAATACAGCTTCTAAGTTACTTTCTCCCTTTTAGGCAATTCACAGATCTAAATACATTATGGATCTTAGTGCAAGACTGAAGTGATAAATTACTAAGTATAGACCAAATGATTTTTAGGCAGGATAAGTGATAGAACTATAATTTGCATTTTGATTACTTTTCCTAGAAGAACATGAAATGAAGAAGCATGATTGTCACAGTCTCTGCAAGGTGAATGTGAAGCATACTGCTTGATGTAAAGAGAACAAGTGAACAAAGTAAAATTCAGGGCAGAGCCATGACATCCTTAGCTATGTGACATTAACACCATAAAACATTTAATGGTGGCTGCTGAGCTAGGGTGGAATCCACTTCAGCTACTCCGTGCCAGCCATCAGCAGTGACGTACCCACTGACATTATGAATGGGATGAGTATCTAGATGATCAACTAGATGCTAACTTTCAGAAAGTTAAGTTGGATAGAACTTGGAAAGAACACCCGGGGGAATTTTAGGAGTAAAGAGATCTGATTCTGATCCAGCAGAGCAGTTAAGCAATTGAATGACGACAAACATATTGCTGAATCAGGATTTTAGGCCAAAATACAAGTCCATTTGCACATAGTCAGTGTCACTTCCTTTATTATACCAGTGCACTATTGCAAGAAGAGTTATACTAAATTCATCCACATATTTGTCTTGAATTAGTTTTGAAAAATAATTCAACTTCTACTTCTTTAAAAAATCAGCTGACCAAACAAAATCAAAAACCATCAAGTTATGTGAACATCAACTTATACAATCACATTAGTTTCACAGTATTTTAAACCAACATTTTGAAAAGTGTAAATATTTAAGTATTATTTATGTTTATATAATTTATATAATTTATAAATTTTAATTTACATATTTTATAGTATTTAAATACTGTTTATTTCTTTAAACACTTAAGCTTGTTTAAATACAGCATAGTAATCATTTTTAGAAGAGCTTTAAAATAAAGATTTAAATTTCAACATATTCTGAAAAGGTCTTAGTTCAGTAATTAATGTTTTTTTCCTTTTTATACTAGAGTATCAGTGCAGATCTTCAACGTTTAATTTGTAAGAGTTTCTTCTGATTAGCTTAGGTATCACTCTTGCATATAACAAATATGTGATTAAGACGTGACACTGAAATATCTAACTTTGTGGCAGATGCTGGTCTATGTGACCTTTTGTAACAGAAGGGTTCTTTTATCATTTCAGCTTTTGGTTTTGTACTTCTCATCTGCTCTTTTCTGCCAGCTTAGCTGAGAGTTTAATTCAAAACCTAATTAGACTACATATGCTGTTTAGGAAAAAGTTCTTGGAAAAGTAATGATTCACATAAGCTTTGATATTTGCAGATAACATCTAAAAAGAAATGTGATTTTAATTGTTTTAAAGAATTTTCAATCATCCTCTTACTCAAATAAAAGTGGTTGAACGTGGTTCTTTGATCAAAAGAAAATTCTTCAGTAACAGAAATGTCAACTCTATATTCCTATCAACTACATCATCTATGTTTAATGATGAAACCCTTTCTTGATAGGCATGCTTTTCAACTAAGAAGTATTATAACCCAGCTATAATAACTATAATAACTATAGCTATCTATAACTCAGTATCATATATATATCATATCATATACATACCAGTATCATAAACCTCAAATCAGAAGTTATCAAATTATTTTTAATTTCTGAAAAACAAGAATCTGTGTGTACATGTTAAACACCTAGGATGCCAGCCAAAGTTTGCTTTTTAACAATGTTGATATAAAGAGTTGGTATTTTTTTATTTTTCTCTTTAAATATTCTAGGAGGGAAACTGAATTATATTGATATTATTTTAACTATAATGCATTACCTGGATTATACATTTCAATATTTTAATTAGCACTAGGGAAGGCCACATTTTAAACACTCTCAACTTTCACTAGGTTAAAGAAACCTGCATCAAAAAATGATGATTAGTGTCATGATCAAACATTAATAAATACATTTGCCAAGAAAGCCCTGGCCTCTGATACTTATCACAAAGATGTAAGTTCTACCTCTAAAAAAATAAAATAAAAAAAAATTGAAACCTTAGCATTTTTACGTCCTACTTAGTCATTTGACCCAGTTCTTAATCAGAAGTAGCCAGAATTTTCTTTTATTCCACAGAGCGATTGCCTGCTGCCTTAAGAATAAGAACTTGAGTATTTCCCCTGATAGAAGGCTGACAAGTCTTAATGAGGAACTGTGTCTTCCGACATCAAGTCAATACAGTTTCTGTTAATTGTCTGAATACAGTACTGTGTCACACTGCATATAAAAATGATATTCTGGAAACCAAGAAATTATAGATGTTGCCAAGGCAAATCCCTGTAAATATAACCACAAATTTATAATACGCAAAAGCAAACTTTCATACATATTTTTTAAAAATCTAAATTAAAGACAGAAAAACAGAAATGTAGATCCAGACTTTCAGTTACTCCATTACTTTAGTGATTCAATAAAGCTACAGTAATTTATTGTGCCATATAGTTAAATATGTAATACATTCAAATATTCTTCTTATATTTACTGTCTAGCCATTACTGTTGTGTGACTATCTTAACAAGGAAACAATATAGAGAGACATCAGACTTTAGGGATGGCTTCTAAGAAATAAACTGAAGATGCATTTATATTGAGACAACACTGATATTCCAAACTTCTGAACAACACAAAAAGTCTACTGACATCCTAATAATATGAAATGAATATGCATATTCATTGATACTATCAAAAAAGTCCATTTCCAAATGTTCTAAATGTGCAAAATTCTCAGCATTTTCTACAAATTTTCAAAAACTCTAATGCCATTCAATAACAAGTTTAACAGTAAGACATTAATTACAAGACAGCACTCGTTAAAAAAAAAAGAAAAAAAAAAAAAGAAAAAAAAAGACCGAGTATACTTATATATAGAAACCAAAACTCACCACATAGAATAGCTAAATGTGAACTGATAAGTCAAACAACTCCTGCCTGCAAACTTCTGCAGACTTCTGCAGTACCAAGCAATTAATTTAAAATATTCTTCAGAGATCAGGAAACAAGTAGTAGAACAAAGAATATTTTGAAAGTAACATTCATTTTCTTCTGGTTTCAGATAAATGAATAAAGATAAAACTGAGGTATAGACTCGTGCATCAAAGGCAATTTTGAGATGTACTATTTGTTACCACCAACAGTACTTTCAGGAAAAGCATAACTTGATGGACTGAGAAATCCCCCATGATTTTCACACTTTGCTGTGAGAACTGTGTCAAGGATGGGGAATGGTGCTGGGGAGAGATGGTGAAGAAGAAAGTAACACCCAATTACAAGTTTTGGGTTGAGTCTTATTCAGTGTAAATTGTACTGATTTTTATCGACTGTAATTGGTCAACCGGATGAAAAGCTTTTTTTCCTATGAATGAAGCCACCCTCCCAGAATGCTAAAGATGTCTTAAATATAAATATACTATTTAAAAAGCCTTTCATTGCATTAAGCCAAGGCTTACATACATGATTATTGAATAAAGGCAGTATTCTCAGCATTTTGTTTAAAAGAAAAAGCAGTTCACCACACAAAACATGACAAAAACCAAAAGTGTGTATCTAAGCCACATAGCTGTCAAGTTATTTTATGTTCTGATTCTTAAGCTAAGAATTATCTAAATATCCAACACTTGAAAAAAAAATGCTTACTTACACTGATTTATTTCCTTATTGAGTCTTATAAATGAATATATAAAACACCAGAAAGCCCAGCAAAACATCGCAATAGTCACTGAGTATTTGAGTTTCAAGTTTCACCTCTACACTCTTCAGAGTAGCCCATGCACAAGCACATCAATACACACGGCTATCAGATAGCTGGACGGGCCATCCGCTTCGTTCTCTCAGCCACCGGCACGGATCAAAAGGCTCCAGAGGGACCCAGAAGCACCAAGTCAGGGCGCGGGGACAGAGAGAGGCTTCTCCCCTCCTGACCACGGGCTGTGTGTGTTGCCTTGCAGCACCTTGGACAGCGGTCTCCCGGCCCACCGCTCAGCGTAGCATAGCCCAGCCCAGCCCAGTTCAGCCCAGCCCAGCCCAGCCCAGCCCAACTCAGCCCAGCCCCTCGCCGGAGGGTTCATCCCCTGGGCTCCGCGCCTCCCTGGCTAGGCACCTGCACTGCGCACCAGATTCCCTGGAAAGAGGGAAAACCCACTAAGTCACACCCTTGATTGGGGTTTTCTTCCTTTCCCCTGCTGGAATATCTTTCATTTTCAACACAGACTGGTCGGCCAAATTCTCAAAACATAGAGCAATATCATCTGGCACTCAGAACTGGAGAAATGTAGGTCGTTGGCACTGTGTTTGTCTAGCTCATTTAAGTTTCACGCAATCATCTTAATGTCAACAACTTTTTCCCCATCATTAGACAAATATTTCTTCTCATTGGGTGTCTGAAGGGAAATATTTATACAGTATACATTTGTTGTTCTGTTAATTTTCAACATCTTTTACACTACAATATTCTGTAGAGCAACTGCACACTTTGCAGTAAAGTTCAGCCAAACTAAACTGTGACACAAAAAATCACTTTAAGCAAGTAGATGTGGATCATTTGGCAGCACGGAATAGTAGGTCAATTTCTACTTAAAGAACTACTGAAATGGTGAAGATGTCCTTACAGCAGTAGACATCTATTTACATTTGACACCCTTTTTTACTTATCCAATTCACTCTGGAAATAAAATGGGGTTACATTTTCAGTAACTGAGTACATAGCATATATACAGTGAGTGTGTACATGCACAGTTTGCAACCTAGAAACAGTGGAGTCAACATTACTAATGAATTTACTTTATTCTTGTCAGGTTTAACAAGAACAAATAAATATAGCAACTTTCCTACTTTATCCAATTAGATAATGGGCTATTTCAGCTCCTACAGGGACTGTGAATTGATTTTTGTGGCAAAGATGTGCAAATTACACTAACTTATTGGTGAATGGGATTCTTAAAGCATGGACTATTACTATGGAATGATTTGAGAAGGCCCTGCTGAAGTTACAAAGTGCAGAGGTACTCTAGGCCTCCTGTTCAGAGCAGTGATTCGTGTGTAGTGTTGTGTTTCACTGCTAAAGCAGAATTTGGTTCAGACTGCTTAGTGTAGAGCTACAGTAGTTGAGATAATCCAGTTCAGGGCAGAAACCATTCACCTCAACAAGTACTGAAACGGGGAAAGAAGAATGCAGTTAGCTATTTTAGATGCTCAGGACAACACTTTTTTCTGCCCTGTCTTGAGAGATAGGCCAACTAATCTTGTGCAAAAGTAGAGAGAAGGTAACAACTACAAGAGACAAAGTAGGACCCTCTGCCTTCTAGCACAGGAAAAGAAAAACCTCTGGATCTCTCTGAGCCGTCACCAGTGGCACCAAAGAAAATAGCTGCGTCTTATCAAAACGTTGTTACCATGACTTCCCAACCGAGGCCCACCGCGCTGCCCGTTGACAGACACCCTCATCCTCCAGCTTTTCCCAGGTCCGCAGATTTTGGCAGAGCGCCTGGAGGTACCGTCCCGCTCCCCGCTCCCGAGGCGGCCCGGCGCCGCGCCGCTTCGCCGCCGCAGGGCACCGCCGTCCCCGGGACCAAGAGCCCGTCGGAACCCAGCCGGAGCCTCCGGCGTGTGCCCCTGGCCGCCGCGGGGGCACGGAACGCCAGTCCTGGGGAGCACCGGGGACACCCACAGCCCCGAGGGCCGGGCAGCACCGTCGGGCAGCCCCGGCTTCTACCGCCGCTCCGAGCCCCGCTCATTGTCATGCAGCCCCTGTCGCTGCCTGCCGCCAAGCCGCATCCGAGCCCGCTGGAAGCCGGCAGCCGAGCCGGAGCCAATCGCATATTCATGAGGAGGGGGAAATCCAGCACTACGCTCCCAGAGGACCGAGGATCACTTCTTTCTGCTTTTTCCCAAGCTTCCCCCTCTCTCTTCCTCCCTTTCAACAACGCGCTAACGGGGGCATCCCGGTCCGTACACCCCACAGCTCCGCCCGCACCGTACGAACCGCGGCCGCCGGCGCCAGGGACAGAGACCGAAGCAGGCACAACAGGGACCACGGCAGCCACAACAGCCGAGGGAGGCACGCCAGCCCGCCAGCCAGGGACAGGAAACACAGCAGGGACTCCTACCTTACAATCCTCAGGACACGATTTCACCGAGTACTCATCCGACTGTAAATATTTCTGGAGCATAACCTCAAACTCTTCGTATTTCTCCTGAGCGTGCTGGTCGTAGCGCTGGTAAGCCTGGACGCACTGGCTGCAGGAGCCTTCCCCCCTCAGCACCACATCCAGACTGCAGTTCAAAGTGTCCGGATTGGACAACCCGGCGAACAACTCCCAAAGTGTGTAGGAATTACAAAAGGAAAGGTAAAAATCCGTCAGGTCCCAGCCGGGCGCCGGGCTCTGCCCCGCGCCCGGCGGTCGCCCCGACCCCCCCCGCGGCCGGCACACCGCCTCCGCGTCCCCCACGCTGAAGCACTGCCCGGACGAGGAGCCCGGGGGGGGACACGTCTCCAGGGGCCTGGTGGTGGAGTTCCCTAGGAAAGCAGCTTTGCCGTGCCGGGGCTCGGTGCCGTTGGTGCGGCTGCCGCGGCTGCCGCCGCCGCTGCTGCCGGGGAGGGCGGGAGGGAGGGCGAGGGGGGCGAGGAGCCGGGGCGCGGGGGGCGCCGGCTCCCCCATGCCCGCCAGCAGCTCCGGCTCCGCGGGCTCCGGCTTCTCGGGCGGCGGCTGCTCCTTCTCTCCGGTTCCCGTGAATTTGGCCTCGGCGCAGAACCACAAGTGATCAGAGAGCAGGACCGTGAAAAACAAGAGCGATGCCAGGGACAGTCGCCATTTCTGAGCCCTCTCTGAATCCGTGAAGGGTTTCTCGTTCTCCCGGGGTGCGAACCAGATTTTTAAGCCGTCATCATACTGCCGACTACACATCCAAGCACCCCTGGTCATATTTTGGGAACGCACAGCCCTGGCCGACTCCACCGTGAGGGCTCCTTTGCCAGTGTCACCACAATATGCATTGACTTAAAAGATTGGGGGGATTTTCTTGCTTGCCTTCCCTTCTCTCGCTCGCTCTTTCGCTCTCTCCCTCTTCCACTCTCCCCCCTCTCTCTTTCTCCCTCTTCTTTCTTTCTTCCTTCTTTTTTTCCCTCTGAGATAATGTTGTTTTTCGCCGGTGGCTCTGCCTTGGTCTCACCACACGAAGCAGCCCCAGTCCATCCAACGCTGAGTGCCGTGGAGAAGATAAGAGCAATAACGCAGAGAGAGGAGGAAGGGAGAGGAGATGGTGGTGGTAGTGGTGATAGTTGGTGGTGGCGGGGCTGCGCGACTGGTCCTTTGCCCCTCTCACCCAGGCATGGTCAGATCGCAGCTCCCCATCTCCCTCCTGAGAAAAGCCCACTGCCCCCGGACAACCTCATGCCGCGTCCCCCGCTGCCGACGGACGGCTCCGGGAGGGCTCCTCGCCTCCTCTTCCTCTCTGCCGCCGCCGCTGCTCCTCTTCCTCCAGCCCAGAGCCGCGGCACAGATGCCTGCACCGCTGTCTTAGTCTCCTCTTTCTTCTCTCCCCCTTCGCTCTAACTGGAGAGACGCTGCTGCAAGGCTCCCGGAGCGCTGCTGAGGATGCTGAGGAGGAGGAGGAGGAAGAGGAAGAGGAGGAGGAGGCTGCCGGGGCCGCCGCCGCTGCTGGTGACAATGGGCTGCGGCTGCCGCCGCTGCTGCCGCCGGGCGCGGTGTCCCCGGGCGCACGGGGCGGAACTGCCTGGCTGGGGGCCCCCGATGGGCACAGGCATCTTGGGCCCCTGGGCTAAGTTGCCGCCATCTTCGTCCTGGAGAAACACTTTTTTGGGGGGAGCTCTGCCTTTTGCGTCATCTCCTCCCGCGCCGAGATCTCTCTATCCTGGCGCATTGGCAGCAGCAGCCACTCTGCCTCCTCTTGCCTGAGGAGGAGGAGGAGGAGGAGGTGGGAGAGGCATTGGGGACCACATGGCCCCTCCAAAGGGCTTCATCGGTGCAACTCCTTCTACTCATCTCACCGAAGGAACTGCTTGGTACCACTCTCCACCCCTCTCTCCTTCCGTTTGTGGCCATGGAACAAACACCATGTCCATGCAGGATGGTGGCTGGAGAGGTCTGTTGCCGTGTCTGTCCTTGTCATAGCAAATCACAAATGGGATATGAAACTCCGGGCTCTGCATCCTGGCCGGTTCTGGACACACAGTAAAATGCCTGATCACAGCTGTCTGTCTTCCAGTCAGCAAGCTGGAAAGGAAAATGACGATAAACCCCAAGCTGTTCCCCCAAGAGAAGCTTTGCAGAACCCTGGTCCAGCACATGAGCTGGATAAATACTACCAGTCTGTGTGTGTCCCAGTTTAGATGTCAATACCTGGAGAGAAAGACAGAGAGGTCAGGCTTAGCTCTCCTGCTAGGGTTTGATGAACCGCTGATGATCTCCACTTGTACCCACAGCAGAGATCAACCACCTTGTGTCCTTTGTCTGTCCTGAGGAACTGTTAATGGTCCTTGAACAACGTGTAAAATGCATCCCACAAGGTGGCTTATCACATTTTTTGGTCAAAAAAAGATTTTTTTTCTTAAAAAACATGACCATATATAAACTGATATAGCTTGGTGATGGTTGTCAAATTCAGTTTTGAAAGGTGTAGTGGAAAGATATCTAAAACTAAACCGTACCAGAGGAGAACAAAACCTGTACTGCTTCTGACTACAGCTGAGGGGTGAGCTTACGAAGGAATGTACTGGAATTTCTGTCACTTTGAGCAATAAATCAAGGTTAGATGTCTTTCAGAAGGAGACAGTATACCTCTAACAGAAGATGTAGATCCAAGGGAGGAATTTCAGAGAGAGGTTCTATGCCCTGTATTTATGCTGGGGATCGAAGTACATCATCGTAATGATCTCATCTGACCTTAAAAGATCTTTGAGTCAAATATTATACTGAGCAGGAGTTATCTGTTGATTTTATTTTGATAGGCTATTTAAAGACACAGAAATAAGTGCTAATATTATAAGGAAAGGTCTACAGTACTCAAATCAGAATGCATCTTTGCAATTCTTAGTCACACCATCTGCTAATGGTACATTATTAATTTTGGTCTTGGAACTTTGATTGCAATGATTTGACACACTGGGCCCCATACTGAATCTGCATTTTTTTAATGCTTTCTGTTCCAGGACAATACTGTGAGCTTTTAAAAGGAAATTAGAACAACTTGACATATCTAAAATGTAATGTCATTTATTTAATTGCCTTTTGCTAGTTTGATTATGCATTTTGTGGTAGAATAAAGGGACTGCAACAAAGAATCAGGACCAAAAAAAAAAACCAAAAACAACAAACAAAAACACCAAACCAAAAACTGCTGGGATAAGCAACAGGTTCCTGATAGCATGTTTGAGATTTTCAAAATGTGCTCTATTATGATATGTGGCAGTGGCTGCATAACTATTCTGTTTTTGACAGCCCAACTTGGGGTGAAGAGAATTGCTGTTGGAGTCTGCACCTGGCAAACAGGGTTAATTTATGCAATTTTTTTTTTAATATTGTTTCCCTTTTGTCCTGTTGAGAAAATGATAGAATAATTGGCAATTTTGCAGTGCACAAAAAAATGAGAAAAGTTCTTTATCTTCATAGTGGAAGTTCAGGAGTTGAAAATGAAAACATGCTGGTATTCAGATCTCACCCAAAACTTAATACAAAAATTAATTCCTAAGTCTGTGTTCCTCTGTTTACACTTGTCTAAGATCAAAACACATACAGTCAATCTGCTAGGATTGTTTAGATACACTTGGCTTCTCAAAAATAATCCATTTTCATGTCATGTAATATTTTCACACACTTCCCAACTTTTGCCTGGAAAAACAGTGAGAGTTCTTTTTTGACACCCAGCAATAAACTGTAATAAGACATTCAGTATTTTTGAAATGTATGCATCCTTGCTTTTCCAGCGGCAGTTTTCTGTAACAAAGAACATGTCACACAGAACTATTGTTTTGCCTGTTGTGTTTCCCCCAAAGCCCCATTCCCTCTCCACCTAGCATGGTGAATAACTTGCAATGTTAGCTGCAGTAGCTGGTTCCTGATGGATATGAACAGATGCAGTTCAGTTCTCTGGTGCCCCTTAGTGTTAGGTCTTGGAGCTCAAGGGAAAAAATAAGGCTATAAAATAATATCTGAAAATCAAGAAGCTGCATGCGGTGGAGGAAAGAATCTGAAGTATATGCTGTAGCTACTTTCTCTCAAAGTCCCTTCAACATTTTTTTAATCACAAATCTGATGTAAATAATAGACTTTTATTTAAAATACTTAACGAATTATATGAATGTGAAGAAAAGGGAAAAACTCCCTCAAAAATACCATTACAAAAGTATGTACACATATTCATCCTTCTTCCTAAATAACTCTAGTGGTACAAAATACTCGCTTCGCTTTGAAATTTCACTTTTTACTGAGAATATTTATTACTCTTGTTCCAAAGCTTGGCAAGTGTGAGGAACTCATGGAAATCTATCTCTCTAGATGGTGGAGTCACCAGATGTTTCACAGACGGATCTCCTTAAAGTAATGTAGTTCAGTGTCAGCTCTGCTGTACTGTGCTTTAATCAATACAATCAGAGCTGATGTTCTGTAATTGTTGGACTCATAATATGTAAGATAGCTGATTTATCAAGCAGTGAGGACAAAGTCCAATAGAATGAGCATGCACAAACTCAAGATACTTGGAGCTATTGTTTCACCTCCATACCATGTGTTTTCTTTGTGGAAATACTTTAGCTTAACAAGCAGAAATATTTGATATAACATTTTAGTGGTAATAAACCTGTCTGAACAGAAGGCTTTGCTGTTTCAAAGTAAATGTTCCCAAATTTCTGCCTAATATCATGCATACAGTAATTTCCTGCATTACTCTCTTGCATTACTTTGATTGTTGATTGCAAAATTGTAATATCTAAAGAGCTGTATGTAGGTCTTTCAGAAGATTGTAACTGGTTTGAGAGTCACATCTTGTCTTTGTAATGTATATTCTTTGTACAAGAAAAAACTTACTTCGTAATTGCTAAGCATAATTTCTTTTTGAAAAAAAAAACAAGTTATTTTTAAAAGAGTAGATTTCATTTTAATTTTGGGTTGACTGGTTCTACTGACAGTAGCAATTGTTGCAACAATTGCTAACAGAAATACTCAGTTAAACCCTTGCACTGGAGGCTCATCCAGCCCTTTTAATACCAAGGTAGCATTATCAGACCCTTTACTAGTTCCTCTTAATAATTTTTTAACAATTTGTATTTTAACAATTTTAAGCAATTTGTATTCTATAGGAATATCTATACGGTCTTCATAGGCAAAATGATATGTCAAGTATGTGGTTTAGCCTCCTCAGAATTGTATAGTTTTTGTTTTATTTTGACTTCTTACAACAAAGTTTTGATATTATATTGCTCATTACTTGGGAAGGAAGTCAGAGGTTTAATTATCTGAACATATTTGATAAGAATAATATCCATGATGGTGGTAAGGCACAAAGAAGTTAAGAGCACTGTAGAATTCATTTTATTTCTCATCACATCACATTGCTTATGTTTTAGATTCCTATTCAGTATTTTTCGGAAAGCTGAATTACTGTGAGAAAGCTTCAGGCATCTGGGCCTGCCTGCACCAAAGCAATGGGAAATTTATGTTAATGTTATCAGGCACAGAAGCTCCTAATCCCTGTTCGAACAGCACTAATTCAGATTTTAAGATTCATGCATACTCCTTTATTCCCGCTTTCCACATTACCTTCAATTTTGACCCTTTGTCTTGATTTTTTTCATGTTTTCTTACCAAGTTAGAGGATTAACCATCACCCTGTAAGTTATAAAAGTTTGTCAGACTGAATTTTAAAAGGCTGTGCAGTACAAAGTTCAAAGATACTGATGTTGTTGATTGAATTATCTTGCAGATGTTTGCTCGGTATCCTATGAGACTTCTTGTTAGAGAATGAGAACATAGTTTTGTTGACATTGTCAGCCATGGAACAATGACTGGATAACATAGGCAGTCCAATAATGTGTCTCCAAAAATTGTAGGTAATCTTGATCATGACATCTTTATATAATGAGAGCTCAGTCATAATATTACATCCAGCTGAATATATTTGGGCATGAGCTGAAATGAACTGAGGCTATTCTTCATTAACTGAAGCCATCAGAAAAGTGAAATATAACTTTTGCACATGACTGCAGCAGGAAAAAGATAATATAAATGTCTTGCACAAATTAGACTATGTCTGTTAGAATAAGGTCTGATCTACAGCATGCTGAGATCAGGGGAAAGATTGCAGTGGGTTTTTAACCAGGTTTGTAGAAAGGAGATAGACAGAAGAATAAAGATTCCCCCCATAAGGCGATGGGAGAAAAGGGATTGAAAGCACCACCCAAAAGGTAGATTACAGATTTTAAAATGTTGTGGATTTTTTTTCCCTAGTTTCCCTCTCTGGCTAATTGTAAAAATTTCATGTTTTCTAATAAATGTTATAGCCTGATTATGTGGTTAAGTTTTTACAGACATCAAAGACACCTTTTTTATCTTTTCTGCTTGGTTGTCTTATAGGTACCCTAGCCCTTCCTTGTGTCAAAATTCACCTCATAGGAAGAAGAAAATACCTGATTTTTCTCAGAAAAACTCTAGTAATATTTTTTTTAAAATATGTGTACATTATTTTAAAAGTCTTAGGTTTTACTTGATCAATCAAATAGTTTTCATTTGCTCTCTTTCAGTTTCACTGAAAGAAAAAAAAAAGTACTTTCAGAGATAACCTCACTGTTTCATTCATAGTCTGGTTTCCTGTTGAAGCATGTTACTGTAGAATGTTTTTTTATCAGTTTGAGTTACAGTGTTTACATTAGGCAGGGTTTTCTGTGGTGCACTGATATGATATTGCTATTCCAGAATTCTCACTAAGTTGTTTGTAGCTCTGTGTTTAGCCATGTCTGTGGCCTGAAGAATGAAAGAAAAAAGAACTAATTTAGAAGTAATGCATGCTACCAAGTAAATTTCTCCCTGCTTTCACCCCACACTTTATTCCCCACTCCTGGGAAATATGCCATCCTAGAAAACTCTTTTCAGACTAACCATATGAAAGTCTGGTAATATCTTTGGTAATACGTTTCAAGTACTCCTGGCTGCAGAGTAAATTTTAAATACATGGTAGTGTGAGCATGCCAGAGACACACACACATATGGGGGTTTCTTCTTTTGACCAGAAAAAATATCCTACTGCTGAAACATAATTATGTATGAATTTGATATAGAGCTTGGTTGAGTAATTATCATTGTAACATATATATATATATATATCCTAAAAAAATATGTAAACCATTTTCAGCACTTTTCATCTCATCTAGCCTTAGCTATGTAGACTTAAGCACCCAGTCAAAGTTTTTCCTTTCATCGTCTTACTAATAAAAAGATACAGCTACCTCCAGAGCACAGCTTATTCCATCCTTAAATAGGTTTCTAAGACAAGCAGTCTTGTATGGCAAGTCATCTTCTGTCCTCTTTTTACACTGATTGTGGAAGAAATCTCCCTGATTAACTTTAAATTAATACTTATCTAAGCTAGTTTTGGCTGAGATAGAGCTAATTTTCTTCAGAATAGCTGGTACACGGCTATGTTTTGAATTTGTGTTGGAAACAGTGGTGATAACACAGTAATGTTTTTGTTATTACTGGGCAGTGCTTCCACAACATCAAGGCCTCTCACCCCACTCCACCAGCAAGCAGTTTGGGGGTGCACAAGGAGCTGGGAGGGGACACAGCTGGGACAGCTGACTCCAGCTGATTAAAGGAGTATCCCAGACCATATGGTATGGTGTCATGCGCAGCCTATAAAGCTGAGCAAAGAAGAAGGAAGGGGGAATCGTTCAGAGTGATAATGTTTGTCTTCCCAAGTTACCATTACACCTGATGGAGACTAGTTTTCCTGGGGATGGCTGAACACCTGCCTACCCATGGGAAGTGATGATTGAATTCCTTGTTTTGCTTTGCTTGCATGTGTGGCTTTTGCTTTCCCTATTAAACTGTCTTTATCTCAACCCATGAGTTTTCTGACTTTTACCCTCCCAGTTCTCTTTGTTATCTCACTAGAGGGGAGTGAGCAAGCAACTGTGTGGGGCTGAGTTACTGGCTGGGGTTTAAATATGATATTATTGCATCTAGCTTACAATATCTAAAAGATAAGCAATCATTTTAAATTAACCAGCCAAATTCCTGGCCTTGTCTTTGTGTCCTACAAAAGATTCTCACTGAGAAAAAGGCTGCAGATGAGTCTTGAAGTACATATGTGAGACTTTTTTATCTTTCCTTTCATACCATATTTTGTTGTTTACTAGTAAAGCAGACATGAATGAACCATACATTGACAGTCGTTATTTTTTGAGCCCGGTCAGATCCTTTTCCGTCAAATTGTAATATCCTTCCTGCTGCCAAGTGGTTGCGATGCCATCTGCCAGCAAGGGAAAGAGAGGGTGGGTTTTTTCTCTCTGCCTTCCAGGGTTATTCCTGTGAAGAAGGCATGTGACTCAAGTTGTAGGATGACTCAAGCTCTTATGGTCTTTTTGGAGTCATCCCACAATCAATTTAATGTGTCTGACCTGAAGGCAAATGTCTCCTTTTGTCTGCAACGTTACCAACAATTTTATAAACTTTGGCTTCCGTTTCATATGCCTTGCGAGAGATTCAGAGAACTGAGTGCAGGCTGAAAGCAAAGAGCTCCTGAGAGTTTATTCTATTTCCACTCTTTAGATGGATCATGATTCTGGCAAAGTATACATTCCCTCTTCCTCAGTATCTCTATTTATAAACAGGGGAGGCTGGGAGAATTGGGTAATGCTTGCAAAGTGCTGTTTTAAATAGTAGAAATAATGAATTTTCCTCTTGATGGGCTACTATAGGTCAACACAATGTGTTGTTTCTTATCTCATTTAGCTCTTAAGGACTGAATGTTTGTTATTGTTTCAAAGAGCTTGCTCTCCCTTTCTGAGTGGCATACATATCTTTGTGTGTTTCTACAAAAAAGATCCCATTCAGATCAGTCTCAGTCTTTGAGCAGATGAACAGTGTTACTCTTCTAATTTTCTGGTACCATATATTACTCGATATTTGGTGATATGTTACATTTTCGTTACACTGAATTGCTTGAAAAGGGGACTTTATTTGCATGGGTTTTTTCTTGTTGGGGGAAGACAGAGAAAGGAAATGTAATTATACTGGGAACTTTAATCTCCTAATAGTTTCACTGGGTCTTAGATTTAACTCTTAAATTCTGTTGAAATTCATTTTTCCTCTCTTTCCTTTTATCTTGCTCTCTTTTTTTTTTGCTTCTGAAGACAGCCCCTGATGGCTGGTTGTGGCTGTCTATCACTCACTTCTCCCATAACACCAAAGCAAATACTGCTTCCAGCCTGTTACCTTGCATATTCTGAGCCTTGCAAGGGATAGGCAGACAGATTTTGCCTCCAAGTACTACCATTATAGTTATAATTTTCCTGAAACCATACACAGGGCTGGCCCAGGGCCAGTGGAAGTGGACTGTATGTTGCTGAGGTGACTGCATGCTCTCAGAGTTCACAGACCATCATTTTATAAAGTGTTGGCTAGCTCTGCTGCATAAAGGCTGCATGAAACAATAAAACACTACAGAAGGGCAAAGATCTTCAGCTGCTTTCTGGTATTCCTATGAAAAATAGTGCAATTTCACTGTTATTACTTTTTTTAGAACATTTCATAATTACTTGTAGTAAGCAACTTCTTGAAATCCTGAATTATAGATCCCTTTTAGTAAACAAAAATGCAAAAATGTAGTGGGACTCACAACTATGTGTTAGATACCTAAGTTAACACTGACAAAAAGGGAATTCAATAAAGTAAGATAGCTAATCTCTAAAGTCCTTCCTTTGGTCAGTGTAGAGAGATGGGATGCTTTGCAGGGAATAATTTTAATTAGACCCTTCTCTACATCACCCTGTAGGAGAACCTCTGTTTCTCCTCTCTGTCCATCAAGCCTCAGGAAGGAGCTGGTTTAGTTTGGCACCTAAAGTGAGGCCTAAGACTGCTCTGCAGAGTCTCTGATGTGTAGGGCACATAAATTGTGAAGGTGTAATAAGTGGTTGATAGACGTAGGATCAGGAGGGGTGAGAGTGTTATGACAGTAAATACACAGTTAATGAATAACCAGTGGGGAGATCACGACTCATATCAACATTACCGAAACTTGGAGACACACTTTTGAAATGGAAAACCACTGTTTTTCTTTTTCCTTTTTTTTTTTTTTGAAATAAATATTTCTAGCTGCCTTATTTGTTGGCTACTCTAAAAGCCACCCTCTTTCTTCTCAGTCTGGACTTTCTGCAGTGACTAGTTGATGCTTTGACCTACAGGTTTTAAGTTTACCACTAGAGTGAATATAATCCTCTCCTAGGGTATTTCAAAAGCAAAGCCGGCATAGCTACGTTAAGAAGTGGCACAAAGAATGGGCAAGAAAAGTGAAGAATTTATTTTCTTTATAGATACAGTGACATGGAGAACTCCATGTCATATGGAGAAATTCCATTCAGAAATGTGGAGTTAGGACTTGAAAATTTCATAATTCTTGATAGTCTTCTGACAGAAATTTGACTTCTTAATTGCAATTTATCTACCCATTGGATGATGAAGATACAGATGAATAAATGATGGAATATTTTTAATATTAGGCATTTCAAAAATCTTCATAAGATGTTAAAAGTTAATGGATGTTTAGACAGTATGTCTCCCCCTGCCCTGGGAGAGGTACTGGACATCCCCACCTGAACCTCAGCATAAATAATCTTGGGGTTTTGGGACTTCTGGGACCACTTGCCAGATCCAGAGGAGGACCAGAACTACAATAGGACTGCGACTGCCACTCCCAACAAGACTGCAATCATCTCTTCAACAGAACTGCCACCATCACCTGGACTAACAGTATTTTCTTTCCTTTTGTTTTGTATCCAGGGGGCCAACGTTATGCTCAGCATGGGGGCTGACGCACACCGTTCTCTTCTTGTCCCAGGGTAATGGGGTTATATATCTGTCTTTGTGGGTTAAGGCCAGTTTTTCTCTGTATCATTGTTTATTTATTGTAATCCTTTTTAGTAAATTGTAACTGTGACTTGTAATCTGTCTTGCATTGGGTTCTCCCACCAGTTTACTATTAAACCAGTACACTATTCCAGGCAACTTTCACATCAGAGGATTTAGATTTGTCCATCTTCTGCTTTGAGGGTTTGATGAATGAGCTTCATATTGACAAAATATTTCCATAGATGCTATGAAGATATTGTCCAAACATACTTAATTTTAGGCAGCAGGAAAAGCAAGGGAGTATAAAACAATCCTGGGATTGACAGGGGATATTCTCATATGGAACTCATCATCCTCAGTTATTTGAATTTCATAATTCTTCAGTTCCTAAATTACTCGGTGTTTGCGCCCTTAGGAGGGGCAGAAGCATTCTGTATGCAGGGAAAATGGGTCTATCATTATTCTAATGTTACAACAAGCAAACTTACAGTACAATTTTAATACATAAGCACAAAAAAAATAAGGAGAAATAAGATTCTGTTGATATAAATGTGGGTAACTTATTACTAGGTTGTTTCTCTCAGGCTATAGGAATTTTCTAAGTGGTGTCTCTGTTCTCATTCTAAACATAGAGGAGTTATTCAGAGGGGATAATAGACAGTTTGGGCCTTATTAATAATTCAAACATTTATATTTTCAATTGTGTTCTTAATTACACAGCAAACTAAACAACATTAATTTTGAAAGGGCTGCATAATTCTTGGATGTATTTCTGTACAAATATCTTAGTGAGACATCTTTCCAGATAAATATTTCTCAAAGCTTTCCCTTAAATCTAAGCTGGCAAGGTGGGCAGAGTATAAGCTTTGATATTCATTAAAGCTATGTGCATTAATTTACAAAAAACTAATTCCTCTGCCAGTATAAAGCTTGTATTTCTTGTTACACTTTGCACTTCCTTAAATAAGCTAATTGTATCCCTGCCTCTTTTTAATCTGTTTTTCTCCTAGAAAATATATGTATTTAGAAAGATTAGTCAGAAATACAGAGTTGAAGTCCCTGTCCTTTTACAACAACCTGCGTTTCCAGGCAATCACTGTTGCCATATGTCCATTGTAATTTTTTCTGTAGATTTATGTTCTCTAAGTATCAGATTTAAGGCTACTGATGGACATTTATCAGAAAGGTTTGTTGCTGAGGAACTGTAGTTTCAAACTTACCCCAAGAGAGGAAGTTTCCTTGTGGAAAACATTTAACAAATATGCATGGATGGCCCTCACTTTTCAAACATGGCAACATGTAATAAAAAGGCTACATGTGTTTTGAATTAAGATCTGAGAATACAATTAGTGCAGAAGAAGTGAAAAGGTACTTTAATGGGAGAACTTATAAGGGTGTAAGACGAGATGGAAAATTAACTCCTGGGTTTTTTTTTTAATTTCCTGTAAAATTTGGAACAAGATTTTGGTTTCTCTGTTATACTTTCAAACATGCTTTTTAAAGCAATTTGTTTGTTTTATAGAAATAATACTTTGGGCTACAGTTCTAGTAAGTAGCCCAAAGACAGGAGCACTACCTTTCTTCCTCTGACCTTCAGGTGATGCCTTGAGCTGCTCCCCTCCCCGCCATGATCAGCTTCTTAAAGAGTAAGTGTTTTTACCCCTGTACCACTGGGGTTTCACCTCAAATCCTGCGTTCAGTTTTGAGCACTTCATGACAAGAAAGACAATGAGGTGCAGGAGCATGTTGAGATAAACCTGAAAGGAAGTTGTATCAAGATCAGTGTTAGACTCTTACGCCAAATAACAAGTGACAGGACGAGAGGAAACGGCCCCAAGTTGCGACAGGGAAGGTTTAGACTAGACATTAGGAAAACTTTCTTCATAGAAAGGGTGATCAAGCATGGGATCATCCTCAGGCTGCTGAGGAAAGTGGTGAAGTCACCATTCCAAGAAGTGTTAAAATAACATATAGATGTGGCACTTGGGGACATGGTTTAGTGGCAAACATGGCAGTGTTGGGTTAATGGTGGGACTCAACTTTGGAGGACTTTTCCAACCTTAATGATTCTTAAGACAGTCTGGAGTGTCCAGTGGGTCATTTCATATGGGCTACAGATTTTACTGTGAATTGTTTTCTTGGAGCCATTTCTGGCCCTTCCAGGTCAGCTTCTAGAGTAACCCTGCGATTACACTAAGACCAAGAGATGGGGTAACACACCATGTTTGACAGGAGAGAGTGGAGACAGAGAATAGGCTGTGACAGCAGTAATATTCTCCAGGTAGAGACAAATTTAGGAAAGACTTTTTTTCTAGGTACACTTCTTCTAGGAGTATGTGGAAGAAATATGCTGCTGCATAGCTGTGATGCACAGGGTAATTTTGAAAGATGATGACATCCTCAATGAACATAGAGTGCTCAGTTGGGTTGTTTGCAGCATATTTTACAGTTTATCTCCAAATGAGTCAATGGGAGGTCTTTGCTATTCTTCTTACCTTTTTCTAACAGTTTTCTTGTTTTTCTTTTTTAAACAATAAGACCATTTATTCTAGATAAAGTTTCAGCACTAGCTTGTATGGGAGAATGATAATATTGTCTACTTTATTTATTGTTTCTTTGCATATGCAGCATAACACTGATAATTTTTGACACAGATGCACACTGAGTTGTCTGCAGTGATAACCTGGTGCATTTCTCATCTTAATGAACTTAAGTTTTCAGTCCTGTGAAATATTTGAGGGTTTTTTTTTCATCCAAGTTGCATTGTTTTGTGTTTTGAGTTACATTAAACAGAAATTTAATATTGCTAATTAGAAAATAGATATTTTGTACTGTGTTCAAGTAGATAATTTATGTTATCAGTATTTATTGTGTTTTTCTTTCATCCTGACTGCCCTATTCAACTTTATCCCTTTTTGGCAAACATAAGGAAATCTTGAAGGCCAGCACCAAGAATGAAAAAAGATGTGATTCCTACTGTAAAATGTGTATTGGTAGAAATAGAGACAAGGATATTCTAACACTTAATGTGGATCTGCTTCTACACAAAGAGAATTGATCACTTCCTGCAACTTAGAATAGATCAACAAGTACATATGACCACCTGGAATCCAAGACACAGTAATACAATAGCTTTTTTGTTTATTTACATCTCAGCAGGACATAAGAAACTGATGCTCAATTAGTCTACAGTCTCCTGACTAGACTGGAGACTTTTCTTGAATCCATCACTAGATCCTACACATTCCAGGAGGAGAAAATGAGCTAACAATCAGATGTTTAAAAGTATATATATGAAGATATGTAAAATCCATATTAAATAACATGCATTTGACTCAGTTGAGTTTATTTTACAAAGTCTGCATAATCTTAGTAAAAGATGAGTTTCTAATCTTTCTATGGAATCAGTCCCCTGATTTTTTAATTTTCTTTTTTTATTTTTAAAAATCTTTTCTTTCCTCATTGTTTAAGCTGTGCAAATATAGCTTTACAATTTATAATGTATCTCTTTTTTAAAATTTTAAATTGTTTTTTCCTAGTAACACTCAAGTGTATGACAGAAAATGTTTTTTTGTTAAAGTGAGCCACTGAATTTCATAACCTTCCATAATTGCCCCAAACAGTCTAACTTCTTTCCATTTTATCTAACCAGTCAGCTGGATCAATTTGTCTCTTTTTCTGCACACCTAATTATTTTGAGAATGTACAACATCTCTTCTTGTCAAGTATTTGCTCTCATTTTGGTTTCATTTAACTTCTGGAACTCCTCTAATAATACTTTCAAATATGTCTTCAATCATGTTCAAAAACTTTCTATTTTTGCTCGTTCTTTCTTTGAAATTAAAATTGTACATAGGTGAAAAATATCTACAGTTTTTCAGATTAATGATTTTTTAACAGAAAAATGTAGTAAACTGTTCAGAATTATGAGATTTGTGAGTGCTAAAATCCCAAGCAAAGAATACTGTATTGGTTTTATGAAGCAAAAATGGAAACACATATGAAAAGAAAAAAGAAAGAAAGGAATAGACTAAGAAACTAGCAAAATGCTTTTCATAGTAGATTAAGATTTTAGAAACAGTTTGACAAAAAAAAGAGTTATAACAATATATAGTATGACGAAGGGAAATGAGTTAGAATCAGAATCATGTCATGTGAATGATGACTATATTTGCTTATGTTAGTTAAGCTTGACTATTTGAGACATCTGTTCATGAATTTGCATGGAGCCCCTGGTGGTCTAGTGGTAAAGGCGCCGCGCTATCACCGCGGAGACCCGGGTTCGATTCCCGGTCAGGGCCACTCCCGGGCAGGTGGGGCTCGTTAGCCCTTAAAGGCAACCCACCTACGTCCTAAGGACCTCCCTGCCACCGTCCAAGCTCGCTTGGCCCCGGCAGATGAACCTTAGGATTAAAGGGTGGGCTCAGTTCCGCGCACACTGTGTCTCACCTAAAAAATCCAATGCGCAGGCTGGAAGGTGTAAAAACCTTCCCCGGATCTTCGCTTGCGAAGACTGGCCATTATTATTATTATCATGAATTTGATGGATGGTGCACACTTGTTGAAAGGGACTAGGTGATTATCTAGCTATTGCTAAGAATCATGTTTGACATAATTTCTATTGAAATTTTTAAGCGTGTTTTAAAATTTTGAGTTGATACTTAACATGCTTAAGTAATATTATTCTCATAGAAGTTCATGTTTTGGAGTGGCAATTAAACACAGTAATTATTACAGAGAAAAACACTTTTAAGCTCTTCATTCACTCTTGTATTCCATAAAAGGAGATCTGTGCACATCTTTCTTTTTTTTCCCCCCCTAGTCATATGCACAGAAATCAAAGCAAAAGTAACACCATGAAAACCAGATGATGCCAAACAAAAAAGTCAAGCTGGTATTTTAAATTATTAAGAATCATTATGATTTTTTTATTTTCTGTCAAGACAGACAATTAAATGCTTTTTGCCTAGATGTATAACATTTAAATTTGATCAGGATGATTCCTGAGTTATGATTCACTTGATCAAATACAGACCTTGCACATATTTATATCTGAGCTGGTCAGATATAAATATGGGTCTGTCCATAATCACTGCAGAGAAATAGGCAATTTAATGATAAAATGCCTTTTCCTGAAGTAGATGTCTACACCAGTTTGGATGAATCACACTTTGACAGTGTTTGTTTCTCCCCATTGACTGTAAGTTAGTCTTCAGTGATGTCTATGGATGCAGATGTTCCACACTGACATTAAAAAAAATCAAATGAAACTGAATTTTATTCTACCTAGTGCTGTGGGTTAAATTGCATCACCAGCATAGCCTATTTTAGCCAATATTAGCAATAAAAGTAGAGAATACTTATTGAAGGTTTATTTTAATAGTTTTTAATACAGAAGAAGTTCAGGGAGAGTCCAAATAAATTTTAACTAAGGAATACAAGGAATGCAAAACTTCACTCCTTAGAATCATTGCATTACAAAAGGATTGAGATAAGTCTATAGTGGTGTCAACCACAATGAACCAAGAGAGAAGAATGGCATCTTTAAAGAACAAAATGCCACGTGAAAATATGTGCTTTGTCCACACTGTGCAATCTGTAGGGTGTAGGAATTTTTGTATGTTTGTTTTGTCCTGTGTGTAATCTTAAAGGAAACTTGTGTCCAAAGATAGTAATAACAAAATAATAAGCAAGATCTTAACTCCACTGCACAATAAAATGCTGTTTTATAAATGATGTGCATTGCTTTATTAGTGGTTTTTTTCCAACTAATATGAAACATTTTCACATATGAAAATCTATATGAAAATCAATAAGATCAATATTAATATCTTTATAAAAGATATGAAGGGTAATACACTACAAATTCAATTTTAAAATTAAATTAATTTGTGTATTTTCATATGTTTAAAATGGTTTTACTTTACAAAACACAAATTCTTAGTTTCTACAAGTTTATTTTTTCAATATGAAAGATGTTTGCCTTTTAGTCATTCTGATTAACTTAACTAGATTTAACACAGAGGTTTTAATTTCTTAAAAACATCAAGATTATGGATAGCCTGACATATTTTTACCCTAATCTTGGGAGGTGGTGAAGCAAAGATTTCTGAGAGTAAACTGATTACTCCTTCAAATCCCACATAAGTTGTCATGGTGAGTTAGACCAATTATTTTGTTTGGGGTAAAATTTCCAGAATGTGTCCATAAATTATGAATCCTAGTTTCATTTTCTAATTTCATTTCAGAATTAGTATTTAGATAGGTATGGAACTTTTATACTATAAATAATAAAAATCCTGTCTTTAGGTGGTGTGGCAATAATTACAGATTTTCAGATCTAAGTCGCTTTTGCTTCTGCAGAGTTACCTGTCTCCAGTAAAGTTCAGAAGATTTCTGGTACTGTCTCTTTAGACAGTATACATTATTCTGCTTAGCATATGTAGAAACTAGGCATACAAAACAGAGGAAGAATAAGACAGGATGACAGCATGTGACAGATATAAAGATATAAATATACAGATATAAATGCCAGCAAAATAATACATTTTTTTCAAGTATTGATAAGATGCAATCTTTAAAATTTCTTGAAAAAACCCACAATATTTCTGTATCATATGTTAAAATCCAGTTTAAGTGATCTGGTTCTATCAAAAGTTGATTTGAATTAAAATAATTAGAAGCATAAGATGACGTGAAAGAGACAACATTGCAGCTGCCTAACATTGAACAGTGTCTCTCGTAACAATCAGTCCTAAGTCTGGGATCTGAGCAATACAGATGGATTTCTTTTTTCCTCAGTTATTTAACCATTCATAAAAATGGATTTGCAGGCAGATTAAAGTCTGGAGACCTGAAAAGACTCATGCAAATACTTATCTTACTAATAGACCTTCACTTTTCATCTCAGAGTATAAATAAGCCTGATGTGAAGCATCCGAAAGGCTGGAAGCCCACTTGTCAGCAGTGTGCTATCCATCATTCAACTCAGGGGCAGGGAAATAATGACTGCATACTGAACAGTCATCGGTCTCCTTAGTGTTTCTTTTTATGGGAAGGTACAGAACTTCCTCTGTCCTGTCATCACATAACTGCTCAGGCTCTGGTGCCTGTACAATACGACCTTACCTGTATTTCAGAGTTGTTTTTGGGACATGCCCATACAATTGGAATTCATACAGAAGAAAAAACAAACAAACAAACAAACCAAAACCAAACAAACCCAAAACCTCCAGTGGAGTAGATGAGGCAAGAGAAAAAACTAAATTTCATATTCCACAACTTAAAATATTCCTCTGGGAAATGTGAATTCAGCAGGTATTTGCAATGATTCATCACTGACTCTCTGGTAAGTTAGTGGAACACTCATAGAAGAATGCTCCCCAGCATAAATTGCTTTTTAAAGGAACCAGTTACCTTGTTTGTTAGGGTGATAGGTCACAGAGAGGATTTTCAAAGCCTTGTAACTTGTCTGTGATATCATACCATATGCTGAACTGGTGTTAGTGATTTTGAAAACCACACATGGTTTCATTTGCACCTATGTGGAAAAGATTATTTTTAATATATGTAATAGAAAACGGTAAAAGAATAATAATACTAATTGTGGGTTTCTGTGGCTGGGTCTTGGTAGCAGGGGGGCTACAGGGGTGGCTTCTGTTAGAAGCTGCTAGAATCTTCCCCTGTCCCATGGAGCCACAACACTAATCAAAAGAGTGTAATGAATAATTTCAATAAGAATTTAAGAATAATTGTTCTTTTTAGTATTACAATTTGTGAATTTGACTCAGTGAAAAGAGTTGTTTCCTATCTCTAATAAGAATTCAAAATGTGGTTTCAAACCCCAGGAGAAATAACTAATTTCCTGAATCCTGAAAGTCTTCTAGGCTTGACATTTTCAACAAGACACCTCTTCTCCGCAGGCTTGAGACTTCCATTTTAATCTTCACAAACAAAATCTCTCTTAATTCAAAAGTCACTAGCTGCTAGTCAGTAGTTGTGATAAGCTTAATGCCCCCCTTAGAGGAAAGCCCATCTCTGATGGACACAGTCTTAGCCATTTTAGTCCTCGTTATTATCCAAGTAGCCTTTAAATAATGGCCTATAAGTAGATGCTAGGTTTTTTTTAATTTATTTATTTATTTAACAGCAGACCTCACACAAATTCTGAAAATTCATTCTTCTCTTTGGAGCAGTTTGGCCACATTATTTCTTCAGCTTCAGCACAATGAAAACAACTTACGTGAACTGTCAAGGCTTGTCATTCGAATAACTCCTAAACACTTCACCACAGAAAGTAAAGCTCAGTGATTAATACTCTAACATCTGTTGCACATTGTCATGCATTCTGCAGTTGCCAACCAGCTAAGTGGCAGCACATTTTACAGCCAGATGTGTCAAGATTTCATCTGCTTCTTCACTGTAATTCTAGGAAATCTAAGGTCCTGCTTCACTTATGTTCTAAAAGATAAGGCTAAGAATGAAAAATTTTCTTTCCAGAGACGATAAAATGTGTGCTTTGACAAGTCCAAAGAGTTGATGTCCTGCTTTAAACCTCTCTTATCTAGTTGAAGATTCAGTTTTAGAAGCATTTACTAACAATAAATGAATGAAGAGTATGCCTCAAGATGTTACTATTTTGATGGATTATAAAGTAGAGGAAGAAAAAAAATCAGCCATCATATTTGTTTGGTCTGATGAAATCAGTTTCTTGGAAGGATTTCTACAACTAATAAGATATGTGATTTTGAACACACAATACTGCCCCCTGCCAACACCAAACATTTCATGAATTGAAATGGTTTTTTTTAAGAAAATAAGATCACAGCTGGCTTTGTTGTCTCAGCCTGATTCTTTATGCTTGAGTTTTGCACATATTATCTCTTACCCTGGAGACCTTGTATGGCAATTTCAAAATAAACCAGATAGTCCTACTGTCTTAATATGAAACATAAAGAAGAAAATTATTCTATTCTATTCTATTCTATTCTATTCTATTCTATTCTATTCTATTCTATTCTATTCTATTCTATTCTATTCTAATAGAGTAGATGTTTCTTCATGAAAGTTCTCTCAGCACTTTTTTGCCCCATCAGAAATAGTGAGAGTCAGTCTAGCTGCAGTTCAAATAATTTAGTAGAGGTCATTAATAAAAATGTCCTATAATACACATTCACAACATCAGAGAGTAGAAAGAAATCTTCAGGTACCTAAGCTTAGGACAGCTGCCTAGCGGAATTTACAAACACACAAGTTAATAAGGACCTAATTTTCCTTGTCTAGCAATACATATTAAATTATATTGTTGGGGCCTTGTATATTTTTAAAGTAAACTCCCTTGGTGAGCTTGTAGCTCAAGACTTGGGGTCTTATGGTCACCCTCTTTGAAAGTCTAGATAATTCACTACATTCCAAGTGAAGGGAATCCTTGTATTTTTTGGTCATTTGATCTTCATTTTCATTTTGTATTTTCTTTATCTATAATTTTCTTTACATGGCAGAACCACACTGGTAAAATTTTTATTTTAATACTTTAAAGAAAAACTGCCTTTAGACATACCATCTTATACTAGATCAGGTCAGGATGAATTACTACTTGGAACAGACACCTCCTAGGAATATCTAGACCTCTTAGAAAATCTAAGTCCATATACAGCACTGTACTAGAGGGCAATGTACTGGTAAGTGTGTCATCTTTTATATACCTTAAAAACTGATGACTTGACATTTGTAAAATCTTGTGACAGAAATAGTGTTGATTTTTCATGCTTTACTTTTGGGTATTGCACTTAGAATCTTAACATTTTTAAAACTTGAGCTGCCAAAATACAATATTTCCAGTTTTGGAAAACTAGGCCACCTTAGTTGTCCCAAACTGTATTTGAAAAAAATGGAGACTTCAAAGATACCCATTCCTTCTAAAACATTTGCCTACTGTCTATTGAAAACTTGTGGTGGGTTGACCCTGGCTGAACCCAAGGTGCCCACCAGAGCTGCAGAAATCTATTCTCCAATGTCAAAGAAGTAGTAACTGAGATTTGAGTGCTCTAGGATTTGTTTTGGTGATAAAATCAAAATTACTGAATTCATCTTAAGCTAGGACAGAAACTAACTCTTCTGGTTTTTACTGATTAATGTTGATCTTACTACAGCAAGCATAAACTGATTTGACACATGGATTATCCCTACTTGGGTTGTGAACACAGAGACTGGCCCAACTTATGACATTTTGGTCCGGTTTCAGTGTAAGCTCGTCTCTAACAGAAGAAATAAAAATGGTTGACTTATTCTAAGATTCTCTGTCCTGCGAGACTTTTCCTGTCGTAGATGCATAACAAGGAGGCATGCCAAAAGCCTCTGAAAGCAGATTCCTTTTTGGAGTACCATTTACACCTCCTGTGTACTGTTATGAAGGTTTACGCTTGTTCTGTGGGTTTATTTTTAAGGAAAGCAGTGCGCACTGTGTTGAAATATGGATTCAATGAGCAAACTAGTGCCCATTAAAGGGGAATGAGGCATAACAACAACCAACTTCTTTGAATCAAGTCCAAATGAGATCATTTATGTCAATAAATGAGCACCTATCTGCTGTAACTTAAAATCCAATTTGTGTAGCTACCCTCCCCCAGTACACCATAAGAATAAGTTATTGAAGAGTGACATTCACAGAAGTCAGCTACCAGAGTTGCCAGCTGCCTAAGTTTGCTTGTTAGAGGCTCTAGAGGTTCCCTCTCCCTCTAAAGTCACACATTTTGATCTTTCTTAGTACAGCATTTGCAATTCCTAACCCCATGAATCCTTTCCTAGAGTTACATGAACCCATTCTTATGCAACACACTGCCAAAAAAAGTTTCAAACTTTACTCCTTGTTATATCACATTGGTATCTCAGTTACCACAAAATGCTCATTCACTGCCTATTGTGGATCACTGTCTTTTTTATTTTTTTATTTTTTAAAACAGCCTTAAAAAAAAAAAAAAGAGAGAAAATACCTTACTGCAAATTTTTTTGGCTCCTGTCATTTAAGGATGCTATCTTGAATGAGCTACTCCATAAGAACAGGCACAGAACTTTCCTAACTGGAGTCTCATAGAGAGCTTCTCTACCCTAGGCAAAGGAGAAACTGAAGAGTATGCTGGAATCTTTAACTCTTGGATTTTAAGCAAGGCTTAACCTCCTGTCATCTTCTGACAATGCCAACGGATTCAATATTTCTAGGTGAGATCTGGTGAACTTCAATGGAGCTTTCAAATCAGTTCAGTGTAAAATAGCTCAGGGATACCAAGGGTGTAAACACATGGAAGAAGGCACTCAAAGTATTCAAGCTCATCTCAGATACCATAAGAAGCATATGCTAGTGAAGTTAATGCTTCATCTGGCGTAATATATACATATATGTGTGTGTGTGTGCATACATAAACACACATACATGTATATATGTTATCAGCAGTGGTAACTAGACCATTCAGAGCACTGTGCCAATACAGCCCTAATGCTACTGCAAGTCAAATTAGTACTATATGTCATCGACTCAGAGAATGGTGAAAGCTGAAAGAGATATCTGATGATCATCTGGTCCATTCTCCCTGAGCAACCAGGGCCACCTAGAAACAATTGCCCAGGACCGTACCCAGACAACTTTTGACTGTCTCCAAGGATGGAGCCAGATATGTCATTGTGCTGCTTCCTAGCCAGTCAGCTACCAGCCTCCACTTTTGCATGTGCTTATTCAGTCCCAGAGGCTGAATCTTGCATTTGCTGGACTTCAGAAACTGCTTTTCTGCCCATTTGTATTTCCTTCTAAGGTCTCTCTGAATAGCAGCTCTATTTTCTACTATATCAACCACTCCCTTACAGTTTGATATCATTTGCAAATTTGCTAGTGTACCTTCTGCCTCATGGTCCACACCATTAATAGAAATACTAAATAGTATTGGCTTCTATATTGTTCCTGAGAGATTCCACTCATAATCATGCTCCCAGTTGGATTTCATGCTCCTGACCACCTCCCTTTGAATCCAGCTGTCCAGTCAGTTTTTCAGTCATTTATCTAGTTCATATTCACTACTTTTCTTACAAGCTATACTATCAGAAATTATGTTGAAAGTCTGGGCAGTGTCAAAAATTCAGCACTCTCGTCTGCTTAGTTATCTCATCATACAAAACTTTTGGGTTGGTCAAGCATGATTTGCCCTTTGATTAGTTTTTGCCAGTTGTTCCCAAGTACCTTGTTTTTCTTTGGCCTGGAAATGGCTTTGTGGAGGGTTTACTCCACAACCTGCAGCAAGACTGTGGTGTGATGTATGTCCTTTTCAGCAGTCAAGAAGCTCTCCCAGCTGGCATAATCTTCCAAACGTGATAGAAAGCTGGCTATACCAGCATCCTGCCTGTTCCCATGGATTTTGTATATTCAAACAGGTTAAGAGTTCCTTAATTCTACCTTCCTTTAATATAGTTTAGACTTTACTTTTTCTTCTTATCTAAAATCTGTTTCTCAATCCATAAAGCCTATTTGTCACTGAAGCTTATGTAACAGTGCTTTTCCCCCTTCAATCCTGGGTTTTTTTTTTATGACAGAGAGGGATTTACAGGGGTGCTGGCTGTGCTATCCCCTCCCCTGTTAGCACAGCCCACAATATCAGGTATTCTGGAATAAAGACAGAGAGGAAAATAAACTGCTACAGGGGCTTCATATCCATACTTAAACTATTCATCCAGCATACAGCCCTATTCACAACAACATGATTATTTGATATATTCATTCCTTACCACATTTTTTATTTTACTTTTTAATTAGTTCTGATATCTTTGGTTGTTTTTTTTTTCTCTTTTCTAGACACATATAGATCATGGGCAGCTTCATAAGTGAAGTAAAGGTGGGTCATGAGGACCATGACACAGTGAATCGCTATTTATTCTATCTCTCAAAATGCCTGGAGCCACATCATTTGACTTCAACATTTGCTGTGCTCTACACTGAATATACTATCATTAGTCATCTTTTCTGTGCAATGTTGGTACCAATTACTCTGATGAAAAGAATTCAAGAGAGTTATCTGATACACCTGGATTAACCTTAACCTGTTTCTTGCTGAAGCAAATCTGCGTGCCTTCTATACCCCCTCAAAGAGTGGCTGTTTAAATGAATAGGATAAGAGTAATAATTTCTTCAGGCAACACTCTATGAGATTTATTAGAAGATTATGATTCTTTAGACTTCTTTTTCAAGGAAAAAAGAGATTAATCCTATAAAGACTGTAATAACAAAATATGTTTGAAGCAAACATCTTTCTTGTGTATTTTATTGTTTATGAGTAAAGCAACTCCAGATTTGTTGTTCATAGAAATGTAGAACAGTTTGGGTTTGAAGGTACATTAAAGATCATCTGCTTCCAACTTCCCTGCCATAAGAAGGGACACCTTCCACTGGACCATTTTGCTCATAGCCACATTCAACCTAGCCTTGAACATCTCTAAGGATGGGAAATCCACAACTTTTCTGGACAACATGTTCCAGTGCCTCACTACCCTTACAGTAAAGGATTTCTTCCTCATATCTAATCTAAACTCACCTTCTTTCAGTTTAAAGCCATTCTCACTTGTCCTATGTCTACATGCTCTTGTATAAAGTCCCTCTCCAGCCCCTATTAGGTACTGGAAGGTTGCTACCAGGTATTACCTGATATCTTCTTCAGGTTGAAGAGCCACAACTCTCTCTGCCTGTCCTCATAGGAGAGGTACTCCAGCCCTCTACATCTTTAAATGTAGATATTTTTCCAATTAGTGAGAATTTCTTCGGCTTGATTTTTTAAAAGTTTTTATTTTAAACTTCCAGGATATAGTCATGATTAATAAATCAACTGAAAGATTTTTAGTGCTTAGCAGCCAAATGGTTCAGTTTAGCTGTGATAGGATATATCTGTCAAGTGATATCTCTAAACATATGAAAGAAACTGCTAGGAAATGTATTTTAAAACTTAGGAAAGAGTAACATGTTTGTTTTCAGAGAATCTAGACCTTGCCTAGAGCATTGTTCATACAATATTTGGTTATAAAGGGATTTACTGGGATAAGTGCAATGAGCAATTGCTTTGTCTTGACCTCAGATTTAAAGAAAGTTTTGCATGCAGAAGGTGCCTTCATGGACTTCTGTGGCTCATTTCCCTGTCCCCAGCAAGAAGATCTGAAACTTCTCTTGTCTGTTTAAGACTGTGTAAATCCTAGGTTAGACTTGATTAGGAACTGTTATGCTTTGCCATCTGTTAATCTCACAGATAAACACGCAAAAGGTAAACCAATTTATTTTATTTCCTTGAAGAATTATCTACAAACTTTTAGCAATCAAAAAGCTTAAAGCTGAGCAAGTAAAAGTAGTTATTTCTAGCAAAATTTTTCCATTTATGGAAAATTTAAAAATTAATTACCCCAAATTTTACCCTGAAGATAAAGCAATTCCCATTGCAAACATACTGTAAACACTTTTTGACTGTTACAGACTGTTATCATCAAATCTTAAGCAAAGACTCAGAGTTTCCAATTGCAAATAATAAAAAGGTATTATTATGGATATTTTTCAGAAGCAGAACTTAAAATTCCCTTTTCAAAAGCTTCCATAACAGCAAAATTTCATCCAGCTCTAAAGTAAGAGAGTACATTTCCACTATTAAGCACATAAGTAATATGTTGGGAGGGAACATACTGCTGTTCCTCCAATGAGATATTGATTTAATATCCCTAATCTACAGGATCAGCATCTCTAAATCAAACCTAAGAGAATGAATAGTTTCTTACATCTCTTAAGGGGCTCCAAGTCAATGACAGTAATGCTAGACATTTGTATAGCACAAGATTTTGAGATACCTTATAGATGTTAATTATGCCTCACAATAACCCTTGTATCTAGTAATAAGCTATGTAGCACATTCACTATTTAAAAACACAACATCATCTACTTTTTTTCAGGTGCTCAGTTTTTCATAAAATAATTTTTACTTTCTAGTCACATTGACATGGCATATTGCATTCAGGTGATCATGACATAAAGTTAATTGTGCACCTGATAGTAGCTTTGTCTTTTTATCACAAATGCAGTAGCCCTGGTAGTACCTGTTTTAATAGCACTTGAATTAAGCTAGAAAGATTAGCTGGTACCAGGCACTTCTCCTGTCTATAAAAAGAAGTGTTGACTACTTTCACCGGATAGATTAATAAACTGTATTCCTAGAGAGATGATTGTTAGAGGGGATAAAAAGGTGTTTTGTGAAAAGCTTTTAAGCTCCCCAAATCATGCTTTCTTAGAAGAAATGAGTATTTTCTTTACTGTTTTTCTACGTTTACGCCTTTCTTCTAAAAAAGGAAAGAAAAACAAAATCAGGAAAATGTAGAGGAGAGGATAGAATGGAAAGAAGATTGTAGAATGTCAAACACTATTTCACATGGATATGAAGAAATTTATGTCATTCATGGAAAATTGTTATATTTTGAAGGGTGATATATTTTGAAGGATGATAAGTACTGCATCCAGCTCTGGGATCCCCAGCACAGGAAGGACATTGACTTGTTGGAGTGAGTCCAGAGGAAGGCCACCTGTTGGAGGGATGGAGCACCTTTCCTCTGAGGAAAGGCTAAGAAAATTAGGATTGTTCATCCTGAAGAAGAGAAGTCTTTGGGGTGACCTAATTGTGGCCTTCCAGTGCCTTCAGGGAGTCTACAAGAAAGCTGGAGAGAGACTATTTACAAGGGTATGTAGTGATAAGACAAGAGGAATGGTTTCAAATTGAAAGGTTTAGATTAGATATTAGGGACAAATTCTTTACTGTGAGGGCGGTAAGGCACTGGAACAGGGTGCCCAGAGAAATTGTGGATGCCCATCCCTGGAAGTGTTTAAAGTCTGGATTGGATAAGGCTCTGAGGCACCAAGACCAGTGAAAGATGACCCTGCTCATGTCAGTGGAGTTGGAAATAGATGATCTTTATGATCCCTTTTGACTCAGGCCATTCTATTCATCTGTGATTTTATAATAAACAGAAATTTTAAAATTAAAAAGTGTGTGTTTAAAACTTCACATGTTTTCTAGTTAACTCTATTTCTGATGTTCTAGTACACACAGGTGAATCAAATTAGTGTTTTCCTAAGGAAAAGACTGTGGGGTGAGCTTCTCAATGAAGGAAACCAGATGCTGGATTGCCAAAGAGGCTGCTGTCCATCCTTGCAGTGCCTGTCTTTCACCTACCTCATTCAGTAATGACTGGCAGCACTAGAGCCAGAGCAGGATCCAGGACGTTTAATTTCCTAGTGTCTTTCTTGAATCACTGGACTATTCTGTTCTGCATGGTCTTTTTTGATTGGAAAAAAAAAAAAAAATCAAGGAATTTATTTCAAGATGAGCACCTAATTTTATGACCTTTTTTTCCTGTGGTGCCCCATGAAAGCCTGAAGTGGAAAGCTCTGTATTTATGAACTGGACTGGGTTATAAAACTGAGTATTGCCAGTTTCCCCTCACATTAGCATTCATTTCATGATTTATTTTTTTTTTCCCTGACTAGAAGAACTGCCTACACCCCTTCTCACCATGGCAACTGAAGAATCTAGCAACAGACTCAGGGTAGCAAAAACAGAAGAAAAAAAAACAACTCGAAAATATCCCCTGATACTAAAATTGGTTTTGTTTTCACAGCAACACACTATGCAACTGCAAGAGAAAAAGAGATCTATCTACCTATATTTCAGATGGAATCACCCAGCATGGGAGGAGTACAAAAAAGTGTGTGTATGTTTATATGTTACACTGGAGTATGTTAAGGGTAGGTGGCACTTATTTTTTAAGCATGTTTTGACTGCTGAGGGAGGATGAGATATTGACAATGATATGTTAGTGGATGTTTTTGTGGAAGAGAAGGCATTCACATGTACTGGATGGAAATCACAGCAATTTTGTTTGAAAAGTTTTCCTTCTGTTCCTGAGTTGGTGCAATACACAAAACGGTTGACAAATATTTATCAGCATGTCTAAACATAAGGAAAGAGTGAAACAAAGTCTTTCAACCACTGGCAGGATGAAAACAGGCACTGATGTGTTTGCTAACAGCATAGTCAAATGCTATACAAAAAAATCAGCCTGAGAGGTTATAGTTACTTAACCCAACAAAAAATATGAATTTATAGGAATAATTCCACACAGATTACTAAAAAAAAATCTTAAAAATTACCTGGACACAAATATTTAATTAGTATTATTAAAATAGTGTCAAATTATGTTGTTACTTTTCTAAGTAGGAAAACACATATATTATAAAAGAGAAAGGAAAAACCAACACCATAATATCTCACGTTATTAAAGAGAAAGGAGTCCATATCAAAACTAGTAAATTAAAACATCGATGAAATGTTTTCTTTATTTCTGTGGGAAAATGTTTTGATTCATGTGAGTAAGGAAAAGAGGCTGACACACATTAATCTAATCACAGTAGACAAACTTATTGGAAATTTTCTTCCATAAAACTGTTTAAAGAGTCTGTTTTTCTCATTGAAATGATGGCAGCTAAAATAAATGTCCTTGTTTACAATCAATTGCAAATAAGTTGCAACTGAATAAAAAAATAAAATTAAAAAAAGGAACAAATATCATTCTCCATACCATATTAAACGCAAAGTATTCCATATAATAAAAAGACAACTTTTAAGATAAAGACTACTATGTGGAGGTCAAAGCTTACAAAGTCCTGCTGTGCTTCTTATACCCACTGGAATACCGTGTTTGACTCCAAACACAGCCTTCATACATACCTTATGAGGAGGGAAAGTGGTGGTTGCCCAGCTCTAGACCAGCAGAGAAGAGTCACAGACAGGGGATGCAGCTGAATCCAGGAGCTGAAATACACACTTCTGTCTACAGTGCAGATGACAGTTGTTGTCAAAAATTTGACAGTCGCGGTTTTCTGCTGTGCAGAAATTGGAATAGGAGGATGTGAGGTTTGACAAGCCACATAGCAATGTGCACGTTTTCAGAAACAACTGGGTGAATTTTTGTATGTTTTTGTCAACACTGCACTTCAATTTCATAAATTAGCTTTCTGTTGCTATTTAGTCTCTAATTACCTGAGTTATTGTCTCTCAGTGAATGCAAGTTGCAGGAGAATGAAGGACAGGATCGAGAAAATGCAGAAAGAGGATCTAGTGCTACAAGAAGTGGAGCTGAAGTCAAATACGAGTAAAATAGAGTAGTGGAAAAGTATGTATTGATAAGCAAAGATAATAGTAAAAATGCTGAGGTAGTGTTGTAAATTAATTATATGAAATATTGGTTAAAAAATTATTTTTTAAAATGGAATACCTAGATTAAAGCCACATGGGGAATGACTGATGAATAATTTATCTTCAGTCAGTTTTAGAAGTCCTGAGAGACAAAGGTACTTCTAGTCCTCAGATGTAGAACCAGCTTAGAATACCAAGTTAAAAGCATTAAACTAGATAGAGTTTGCACTTAAAGCAATAGGTGATGCATGAAAATTAACTGAAGAAAGACATTATGAGTTTGCCAAGAAATAAGTGGGAACTCGATAAAGGACTCATCAAAACCCTGCAAGAATGAAGACAGACGTGACAAAAGTTGAATGATAAAAGTTTTTTTATTTATTCAAATAAAAGGACAATAATATGAAAATGGACCCCTCTCTGCAATTCTCTTGACATTAAAGATAATCAGTGTATAGTACTAAAACCAAAGTAATCATTTGCATCTGCCTTCAAGAAGCAAGGATGCGGACTTGAGGGTTGAGTCAGCATCAATGATACTGAAATCTCTGAAATGTTTATTCAATGTCCTTGCCTGATTTAACAAGAGTTCGAACCAGATTATTTGCTCCCATGTGTGTCTGGCCTATCTTTTCCTTTTACTTAATGTTTTCAGTTTCTTATAATGATAACTTAGTAACTGGAGAACAAATAATCTGGACATTTTCTTAAATTAGTTTTGTGAACACTAAACAAGCATTTAAATGGAAGCACTTTTCTAGTTTCCCAAAGTACTTCTGAATAATGAGCTGTTGTTACTAAAGTTCGAAACATGCATACTGGACAAGGAAGAATTGGACTTTTATGTTCTGATTTTGCCTATCAGTTACCCAAGAAATGTAGTTTTTATATTCAATTGCAGTTTATTTGTACCATGCCAAAAAGAAGCAATTCAATTTTTTATAAACAGATCCTTTTCAGCAGTGTAGCAGTAAGTACTTTGGATAAACTCTCCAGTTTGACATTCTAGGATGAGTAATAAGAAATGGGAAAGTTCTGTGTTTTTTATTTCCATTCATCTGGAGATACTTTAAACTGCTTCAAATTACTATTTTAATTCACCTTTGAATTTGACAGTCAAAACGAGGCTGTGGAAAGTATACAGAAGTATACAGCAAAAGTGGCAAAGGAGGAGAACTTTATTTGAGAAAATTTCATGAGAATTTGCCTCTAAAAGAAAGAAAAATATTTGCTGGAAATTTACATTCATATTAAACCTCTTTCATTATGCAAAATGACATCTCCAAGTGCCTCAGGCAGGTATTTCTGATAGAAACCAAAGGAGGAAAAGGTGATAAAGAAATTAAAATCTAATAACATATTTTGGTAGAATATTAATAAGTGATCAACAGTGTATTGAGCTGTAGAGAATACTCATCACAGTCACTCTGGCTTCTTATATTCTCTCCTGCAGAACTATCTAACCCAAGGCTAGATTGCTTTGAAATTTGAAAAGAGGTTTCTGAGCATTAGGCAGTGCATCTATTATCATCAACAGCTTCAGCATGTGAGCGTGCAGATATACTAAATTAAGCAAGGTGCTATCTGCAAGTTTTCTTATTTATAGATACTCTTTTCCTCCAGGTTTTAATTTTTTTTTTTTTAATGAATGATACAGAATAAAACAGCTTTAGCACAAATGAACAAAGAGTGCGAGTCAATCCTTACAAGGCATGAATCAGAACAACTACACTGAGTAACCTAGCACCAGCTGAGAAGCTACTCAAAAACATTTTCATTCATAACAGTATAATATCTCAAACCCATCATTCTAAACCCAGTATCTAGACCTCTTAAATCCAACCCTTTTGTAATACTATTCCTTGTTTCATAGAGAAATCACATTTCATTAAGGTAGGTTATTTCAGTGCAGTGCTTTTCTTACTGGGGTAAAACAGAGCACCAGTTCTAGTTTCCAAACCACCAAACTTCCTGATATTTTAATAAACAAAACATGACTTTGGTTAAAATCTACGTGTAGAATTCCTGCATTTTAAGAGTGTTGCCTAAGTGGCTGTGGGGAAAAAAAGACTCCAAGCTAAATTAGGTAGGAGATAAGGATACAAAGGCTTTAATGAGCCCCCCGGCTTTCCGGAATACCCCCATGTGTGCTCTCGAATACAGGTGTTTTCAGTTTTTATAATGATTTTCACCCAATCCCCGTCCAACCACCACCCAGGTTCTGCCCCCGCCACGCCTCTTGGGAATTGGGTCAAGAGGCGTTTTGGGACCTCCTCTTCTTCATCTTCGTCTTCCTCAGAGCACGTAATGTTCTTGGAGGCCTTCCAGAATCCTAGGCCTGAAGGTTGTTGTGTCTATGGCTATATCTTCTTGCGTAGATTTTAGGGTGTTCTCTACAATTCTACCTTGAAAATGAGACTAAACAGGCCAGTGGAATTTAGGGGATTGATATGGGAACAGGTAACAGGGTTTGCTATGTGTAGTTGGTGTGTTAAAGGGTAAAGGGATAATGTGTTGCTACTTTAAAATCTACATTTACTATATAACTACTTCTAAGATCTACAAAAATTAAAAAATCAAAACTCCAAAGTATCAAGAGGAATTTTTATCATTTGGAAGAGAAAAAGTAAAAGAATTGGAATGTTGATTGTTTTGTTTTTACATTTTTTTGGTTTTGTTAGGGGATTTTTTGGCCGTACCTTATACATCTTATTCATATTCATAACCATTGCCCATAAACTATGGTATTTTTAAAAAGTGCCAATTTTCTTTTGAAGTTTTTTCAATTTCTTCTCATAGCCTGAATTTCTGAGCATTTAATGATGGATTTGTAAAAGGTATTTTATTTAAGCGTGGAGTTGCTGTTGTAAGAGATTTAATTTCAATTTTGTTGCTACAATTTCATCCTGTGCTATATGAAGTTGTTGTTTGCCAAGAAGCCAAGGACATAATAAACCTAGTGCAGCTGAAAAAGTCCTGCAACAGTATGCAACAGGTCTCTGAGAGTATACCAGGAATGACAGAAAAGCGCACCCTCAACAATCATCAGCCTTTGATGAGAATAGGATTTTGCCTGACCTTTGGAACTGTTCAACCCAGTAGTGGGTATTCTGTACAAAATTTGGCCTTGAGTTCTTCAAGAAGCTTTAGGTGGTACTGACATATGGGCAGCATCTGATGATTACTTCCAGAAAATTTGAAGGCTATTTTAGAAAATATGTTTATTAGAAAACATATTTGTTAGAAAATATACTTGATACCTAGGAGATCTCAGAAAACAAACAAAAAAACAAACAAACACCACAAAAGAAACTCAGTGGAAATATAAACTAAACAATAATTTCTCTATTGCTCTCTGAACATGACTAATTTCCAGTTTTAACCTTCCCTTTCACATAATTGTTTTCTTATCATTCTCAGACTGGTAGTTCTAACAGAATTGCTTGCTTTGTAATCCTCCTATTAGTTATAATAAGCAAAGAGGAAGTGGAGCTCTGTACTGAGCAGAAAACACTAACAACTGAAATATTTGAAAATAATTTGGGAGTAGGAGGACCCTGAGTGATTGTTTATGTTGGATGAAATATGAAATTGGAGATCATTAGAATTATATCTATTGAAAGAGGGAACTTACATGGTATGGTTATAACCTCTTATGTCCCTGAGAGCATGGAGGTGCCTACCTATTGTTGCCCAGCCTCTCCTAGTGTCTCCCTCCACTCTGTCTATATTCCAGGACTCCAGGATTCCAGCCCACCCCAGAGCCACCATTCCCTGTCCTATTGATTCTGTAGGAATGTCTCCAGCTCTGTCCCTTCCTGGTCTCTGACTTGCTCACAGGACTTCTCAGGCTAAGCTTGGACCTGACTTATTTTTTTCACCTTCTCCGTCCAAGGAACCTCCTATTACCCCAGCCCTGGATCTCTGCAGGGTAGCAAAACAAACCCCATGCTGGATCCTCCCTGACAATAACCAGGAAATACTGAGGGACACCATGAGAGGGCAAGAAATTAGCTGTAAGCCAGGAAACTAGGAGCTAGGCAAAAGATAAGAGTGTGAATGGAGAGAGAAAGCAAACAAGAAAGAAATCCACTTTCATTTTTATTTCCATAGTTTTACTGTACTGTTGCTGATCCTAATTCAAGCTTGAATGGCTTCTGAGGCATTTCATCCAGAAGGACTTGTCTGTGGTTTGTATTGCTCTTTGTAGAGGAGAGCTGAATCAAATAACTATTTTTCAAGTTAAAAATACTCCTTATGTAAGATCATGGGCATATACAACAAAGATGGGAACTAACCTAGTGGAAAAGAAGAAAAGTCTGCAGAAGCAGACTGAGATTTGGGGTTTCTGGACTAGTTTTTTTGATCAATAAAGAGCCAAAAGAGATTGTGTGCTGAACAATATTTAGACAATATTGTTTCAAAGCACAGCAAAATCTGAGGAAGCGGAGGAGAATGAGACATAACTCTGCCTCTTTACAAAGCAAAGCTACATCACTGAAATATTTTGTTTAAAAACAGTTAATAATTTTTTTTCCTAAATCAAAAAACCCTCATTGCTTTTTCTCTCCAGACAAAGAGACAAATCTTTTGCCAGACAAAGTGAAATATGAACATGGACTGGACCGAGAGCAATTGGCTTTCTTCTGTGAGATTGTGGTATCACAGGTCATTCAACCTAGTCAAACAATTTGCATTTTTGTCATCCAGCCCATGACTTTCTCCAGCTCTTCTGGAGTAGAAGTCACAGTTGTTGCAGTGTGAGTGGAGGCAGCCAAATGGTCAGCATCATTGATCGTCCGTGAAACAAAAGATTTGCTAATTTGTTCTCTTTAACTGAAGGATATTTGTTACAGGATTTTCTCATTCTTTGGACAGGACTTTATGCAGAGCCAGATCTTCAATGGGAGCCAACTTCCACTTAGAAACTTTTGGGCAGCAAATATCACACTGAAAATAGCGAGTTTTCCTCATCTGTATTTGGAACTACTGTGATCCAGGTATTTAGATATGTCACTTAGTATCTCCTTTGGATCTGTCAAACTAAACTAAATTAATCCACACCTCAGTTATTCCCTTTCTCTGTTTCTTTTTGAAACTAAAGTTGAGGGTTTTTTAAAAGTTTGAGGGTCTGTCAATAGCATTTGATTCTCTCTCTTAAACAGGCATAGTAAGTAAAAGAAATTATAAATAATTTTTTTTTACCTACCTGATGATACCACTGTCTAAAGCTCAAACTTGGCCAGCAGTGTTTCATAATTTCAGCAGAAATGTGGTGAAATAGGTACTGAATTTTAACAGTCTTAGGCAAAACTTTTAGTCTCGTTTAAATCTCTGCATAACATATTAATGTCTGGGGCTTGTTTGGCTTTTTTTTTTTTTTAAACTCACCTGCAAACTAATTCATAAACCTTTGCATTTTGAATGATGGAAGTGAAAAATTTGAACACTTAAAATTTAAAAAGTTTTCAGTAATGGCAACTTTGTTTTTAAACTTCAAAAAAAGAGAATCAAAGGGCAAATCTTCCACTCTTATAGACACTTCTGTGATTCACCTTCCATGAAGATAGACATCTTCAGGGGATAATTAACTAACAAAAAGAAATGTCAGTATATATTGGGTGTTACAAGGAAAAGTGCTTACTCTTCAGCTGAAAAACATGTCCAGAGCCAACAATAACAGTTCTTTGCAAAGTAGTTTTGGGCTTTAAAACATATTGTTATCTCTTTGTATTTTTCATTATTTGGAAAATCTACCTTTTTATTTTCTTATATGCAGGTAGATATTCTCTCTATAAATAGTGAGAGATATTCATAGACAAGATAATGATGAATACACATATACACCCACATAAACTCTCTATTGCTTTCTAAATTTTCCTGTATTTTACATATGATAAAATACAGAGCAGTTCAAGTACCACCATGAAGTTTTCACACATACAGCACATCCTGAGATACCTTTTTTTTCTTTGGGCTTTACTCATTCTCTCTGTAGGCCTTACATCTTCAGCAAGTGCCATATGGACAAAACAGTTTCTGGTAAAATTTTGGACAACAATTAAAATAAGCACAGCAGGAGATTCCAACTGTTGACCCCTAAAAGGTGGTTAATCAACAGCATATGGGTTTATTTATCCCAGCAAGCCCTTTTAATTAACAGTTCTGGAAAGTGTACTTTTTCATGAACACTGTTATAATAAATTGAGAAAATTCTAAATAGTGTAAATGAAGCTCTAGCTTGAAAGAAAATGGCATTGTTTATAAGAAAAAAAATCTGTCAAGGAGTCCACCCATGAGAAACAGTAATGCTAACCTCAAACAACACTAGATTAACAATGTTTATGCCTGGAATCAGATCTGAATTTATAAGAAAATCCCTAAAGTGCAGAAAGTTTGAGTTTAGTGTTTAAACTCACGTCTAAAAAAACTTCACACATTGTAAAGTTCATGTTTCAGGTAAAAAATGTCAGTAGGACAGGGATGAAACCTAGTTTGAGCCCACCCTCTGAATATACCATGACATTTACTTTCAAGTTTACAGTAGGAGATACTTGATTATAAGGTAGTTTGAAAGGAAGAGAGGGTAAAAAAATAAACTGTAATGCCAGACTAAAGAATACAAGCAGACACTAACAAGTGGGCACACAGCACAGAATAAGTAAACACAAGAAAATCAACAAACATTGATAATACCTCTTTACTAATGCAATGCCAATTATTTAATGTAAGCCTGAATAAACCAAAACCTTAAGGTATATGCAAAATATTTTAAAACAACAGTAAAACAGATTTTCTGTTGGTGTAAACTGAGACAACTGCTTACAGAAATTTAGATGACAAACCAGAGAGTCTTTTCTTTGTATTCAGTCAACTGAAAAACAAAAACGTTTTTGATGGTATTGCATTAGCTTGTAAAACCTCCTGGTAAACTTCCTGCAAATGATGTCCCAATGATGAATGCATTGGGAGCTATTAAAGTATTCAAACACCTCTAAATAGGAAACCATGCAAACTGAAATAACTACTGAGCACCTTGTAGTATAATCACACTTCACCTCTGAGCAATGGATTTTATTCTTTATTGAAAGCAACTGCTATGCCGGAAGGACTATTTTCTATACACTTTTTCATCAGCAGAATCTGGTCTGTCCCAGGAGGCAGAAATACAGAAGTGTTTTACTTACAGTATACTTCACTGAATTACAAGCATTTTTCCTTTTAGAAAACTATTTTCTAGATACTAATGGTGTTGAGGTCTCCTTAGCTGAGGTGTCTAATGGCCTACAGTAAAACAGAAGAATGAAGATCTGAAGTATAGTAAATATCAGGGCAATTCCAGGGCAATTGTAGCTATAGCTACATTCTTCTAAAAATGTTTGCCAAAGATTCTGTTAGTCAGCTGAGATTCCACTAAGTAAGGTGTTAAATTTGTCTTAAAAACAAAACAGAAAATGTTTTTGCTTTGTCACTGGCTTCCTTTGCCACACTAGAAATAAGAGAAAACAACCAAAACTGGAAATCATTATCTACCCTGTAATATATGCTAACACTGAATGAGAAAGCAACCACAATATAAGGACTCCACTAGACGGAGTAAAGATTACATTCTCAGAAGAAATCTGTGTAGGAGACTATGGTCTCTTTCTCCGTGGAATGCCATAAAAAAACCAGCCTGAAATAGCAATTTTGCTAACCCTTGCAACTCTGTAAAACTCTCAGGATCAGTAACCATACATCACAAATCTTAGGGTAAATATTAAAAACAGGGACAGAGAAATATCCTGATAAGCAGATATCCATACTCTCCAGTATAGTACCCTTCACCATTCTATATATTTGAAGTTAGTGTGAGACTTTCAGTAAAGACTTTCTACGTTAAGGAAGATTTCCAGGATTGGTCACTACTAAATAAGGATAATTACATAATTACATACTTTAATTACAAAGTGTTGTGTTTGAAGATGGATGTTTGACTCCATGTGTCTCATTGTTCTAATTTTGAAAAAAGACCATTGTGCAATGCCCATAAAGAATATGCTTTACAACCTCTGAGTAAATGTGGGTGTCTTCAGCTATGCAGATAGTACAAAAAAAGTAGTCCTGAATCTATGTGAAAGGGGAAAAGAAAGAAAATAAAAAGAATATTTAAGTGCTGCATAAATTACACCAGCTATCAACCTCCTGCACACTGAAGGTACATTGAAGGCTAATTCTTGTAAAAAAGATAAAAAGCCACGGATTAGTCCAGCATGTTACCCTAAGTGAACCACTAATTTCATAAAACTGAAGACAGTATCCTATGTAAAAATAGAGAAAAAGTGAAATACTTTTTGACAATTAAACTAAGTGATTCATGCAGAGCTGTTGATTTCATTTCCAAAAGAAGATCAATGATTAGGCAAATCTTCTGTCTTGGATTTTCTCTTTCATTCTTAGTGAAACTTTTTATTTTTTAAAGATCTTTTACTCCACTAGAAGATATTTCTGGTTTTATTTTTTAAATGACCAGTGAGTACTAAAAGCATACTTTTTAAAGTAGAATTATGCTCCATTAGGTTTGTTATAAAGATGCCACCATTATTGAGTTTTGCTTTATTTGCTTGTTTGTTTGTTTGTTTTTAATTAATCTATGCATGCTGATCTACTAGATTATACATAGGGACTATTTGAAAAGCCACTTGAGGCATCTTTTCATCAGTACCTGCTTAGTCCTGCTGTATGGACTAGACTACAATTTAATCTAAATCCCACATTTTCTTTTTGATAATTTCCATGAAATGAAGGAACAGCTAAGAGCTATTTTAGGCCTAGGCACTTCTTCTGAATTTTATAAAGTGTTTTTTGTTTTTATGTGCACCGAGATTAATCCAGTTCTAGTACACCAAAAGTAAAAATCAACTATGAGCTACTTTCAGTACAGTCATCTCAAAGAGTTTGCTCACAGAGTTGATAATGAAGACCTGGGAAACACAAACTAAGTATCTCAATCCTGCAAGCACAATACAGCACTAAAGGGTTAGCTTTAATTTTCAGCACTGTCAAAGGAGCCTCAAAGAGTATGATCAAGGTATTGCCAGTTAACTTTTGTGATGATGCAACGCAATCCATGTAAAAATTATGTAATATAATGCTACATATTTTAGGAAGGTAATAATTTCTTTCTGATACAGTATTCCTATGGCTCTTTGTTTTTTAAATGTTTCTGAGAATAAGGGAGAGATAACATTTCTTTTAAAATTAGGGAGTTTGGGAGTTAGCCAAGTGAAAATTAGTAAGCTTCCACTGTAACTAATTGAAATTAGATATTGTTTTCATTAAACTCTCATCAAATTCACATTTTGTTTATTTTCAAGAGTAGATTTCAAGTGTTGCAGATGTGTTGGTTAGGTCTCAGGGAGCAAATATCAACTGTCACACCTGGTTCATTTGCTATGTTACGCGTTCTGGGCACTGAGCTGCACCACATCCTTTTCTTTTCTAATGCTCAGGGGGGGTTTTGGGTGCTTTATAATTCATCTCACTTTCTAGTGGTTAAAAATCAATCTATGGCGAAGTGCTCACATAATTTGAATCAAAGTAGGCAAGCCTGCATGATTATTAGTACTTCTTGATTGCAATGAAAATCTTTGTACTAATACAGTACATTGTACTTGTACTCATGGTTCTTTTTATTTATTTTCTACATCTTTATGCTTTCAGAATCTGACCAAACTGCATAATGTTTAACAATGAGCACCCTAATATTTTTAAGGAAGCATTGCGATGTACAAAAAGGATAGGCAGTTTTTGTATTTTCAAAGATAAAATTGCTTTTATTTGAGAAAATATCAAGCTTCCAAGTAAAAGTTTCTCATTCCAATGTAGCAATGATGAATATGTATTGATATAGTGCTAGGAAGATTTCTCTTTTTTTCCATGTTTTAAAATGCATTGTCCTCTTCAGAAAAAATACTTTGGAGGGATTAATCTTTATTCCTGGATTATTCATCTTGTTCTAAACACAAGAAAAAGAGAACAATATGGAATGGAAATAGCAGAAAGAAGGTAAAGAGTGGTTATCAAAACTGTTGAGTACTGAGAAGTGGGGTAAAGAAAAAGGAGATAAAAACCCTCATCTGTCTGTATGAAGGAATGAAAATTTGTGCAAAAAAAGAAAGAAACAAGCAGGCATGGAGGGCTAAATAATTTCTCTCAGAAAAGACAAATTAATAATTATCTTTAATACTTTGAATTTTAATTAAACTAATTATTCTTAAGTCTATTCAGTAATGTTGAGGATAAATTTACTTCCATGTATAAAATGCACATAATCAATTTATGTCACTTGAAGGTTTTACCATATCTGATATTTTGATAGAGGACCTTTGGAGAAGTTTCAGTTCTTGGAAATGATTCCTGAAAAAACATGTGTAAGTGTACAACCTTGAGCTACTGAAAAATGATGTGGATTCACTGAAATAGGAAAATCCAGTCAACAGCTGATTAGAATGTAGAGTCATTATGCTTTTAATCATATTAAAACACTGTGGCTTCTTGCTAATGTGAACCATCCATGACTTATAACCTAGCTACCACACTTAAAACTCTTCATAGCAAAACCAGAAAAATGTTTCACAACTCTGATTTCCTTGGTCAGTCATAAAGATACCACCACACCTCTTGGCAGAGCAAAGTATCTGATGCATAATCACATACACCATTTCCTAAACTAATGGAGGACCATTCAAAACTAATTTAATTCTTTGCATTCATATTCCTATTGGAAATTTTCTCAATAAACTTCTTCCAAACATGGTTGAAAATTCAGGCTTGAATCAGTTTCTTACCAATTCATAATCACTTTTTCTCTTATAAGTGTCATGCTTTAAGAAATGCTTTCCTCTCCTGCTGCTTGGTTCTTGGATTTAACCACAGATATTAATCTTTGTTTTGCTTGACCAAAGAAGATCTGTGAATCTAATATATTTTAGATTCTCAGAATATAAGGCTCTCCTTTTCCTGCTTATCTGATTAGTATTTTCCAGTGTTATTTCAGATAGAATTTGGTGGGTTTTTGAGAGCTACATGGCCAGAACTCCTCTGTTTTCACTTGAATATTGCAATGGCACTACTTTTTCATTTTTTTAGAGAAGTATTGCAGCTGGTAAATCTTATTATTGTCTCTGTGATTTTCACAGCTATATTACACTGATGCTTGACTGTCTTTCATGTCTAAATAATATCCTTTGGTTTTCCTCCCCCTCTGTTATTCAGCCCAAATTCCAGCTTAGAGCAGCAGTCATTAACATGATCCCTAGCTGAGTGATATTGTGGTTGATAAGATTATTTCATCACATTGATTCTTTTTAAGACTTTTATATTATCCACATATTGACGATATATCCTACCTTTTTGATGGAAAAAAAATTAGCAGACCACTGTTAGAGTTCTGTGCTATGGTCAGAAATTAAAATATTAAACAGCATCTACCTCTGTGAAAATTTTTAAGTAGTATCATAAGTAATTCCTTTCAAATCAACGTTAATCTTTATACTAGCTTTTTTTGCAGCCTATATTTTTTAGACTATTACGTTATCTTCTTTAGTTTTGCCAGCAATGCAAATGTCTTTTATCTAGAAACTGACATACCTTATCAAAGGAAATATCAGATGAGTATAGCAAGATGGACTTGGTGAGTATATATTATATACTTTTGCCAGTTTCCTACTTACTCCCATGTCTGATTACTTTTACTTTTTAAAGGAAAAACTCTTCTGAAACATTTAAATAACTGGAATAAGACTATTAGTGCTTGGTTTATGTGTTCTGTGACTTTTTATACATATCTACCACATTTACTACTGTATAGTAGTATTTAATAAAAAATAGTTATTAAAAATCTTTGCTATTGGACCACCTGCTAACAATAGCAATAAAGTGACAGTTTCTGTTGAGAAACACCCACAGTTATAAGGACCCTGAAGCATTACTCCTTTTCCTACCATGTGGTTTGGAGAAAAAATTGCGTAAAATTTAATTTTCCTATTAATAAAAAAAATTAATTGTCTCAGAGGCTTTGACTAATCACTGCAGTTCTCTTTTAACCGCAACATTTTCACAGAAGCTCCCAGCACCACAAGCATGCAGCAGCATCCTCACTGTGAGTGTCAGGATAGATTTTGTGTTGATCAAAGTAGAGAACAAAACTGCAGCCTGGCTGGAGTTTCATGAAGCCACAAAAATAACACACCACTGTAACAGCAAGCAATGCACCAGCTGGGACATGTGATTGTGGTGCGTGGCAGGTAATAGGAGGCTCAGTTATTAGCAAGCCATTAACTTGCACTAAGACAATATCAAATAATTGATAAGTATGCTTGCTTCACATATGTAAACATACTTGTACTGTCTCTTCCTTTAAGTAGGAAGGAAGTCAGTGGACTGACCTAGTGCTGATTCCAGTAGGGATAGGCTCTGCCATGTTACCAGCACTTTCAGAGTACCTTGGATACATACATACTGTCAGATTAATTATCAGAGGTGTGCTCAAACTAGAATAAATGTTCCATAACAAAACACCAAAGTGCACAAATCTGTTTTGAATATTGCCTGCTACAGAATAGCATTTTAAGTTAAGCAGTTGTTAACTTGGCATGTAGTTAAGCACTTTGCCGAATATGGGTGTGTTAGCATAAACCCAGAACCTCTGCTGAGACGAACAAAATCATTATGGAGTTTGACAGTATGATCCAGCAATTCATATACAAAACCATATTTTGCATGTAAACAAAATTCATCCAAACCCAATATACATCATTTTACCTATTTGTAGGATTATCACACAATAAATGCAACCCAACATTGCTGGGGCTGAAGCAATACTTTTAATGAGTTTAATCTATATTTTATGTTTAAATTTATTACTTAGGCTGAAATCCATCTGGGCTTATTAAACCACGGTCCAAAGCCCAAAATATAGCTGGGAAGGCAAAAAATAAGTTAGCCAACTATAATGTGACCAACACAATAACAATACAGACAGCTGCAAGCTGTATGTAGTAGAAACTTCTCAGCAATTAAAAATCACTGTGCATGCACAGATTCTCATCAACTATTTATAACTGCTTCCTTTTATTTATATTAAAGATAGGAAAAATGTAATCATGTCCAGAAACATTTTGTTTTAAATAGTAAGAGCTAGTTTAATAGGTAAAATTACAAGAATCCAACTAAGTGAATACTTATATTAGTTTTTAAAACAATATCCTACTTGTAGGAGGAAAATTGTCAGGGCCTTTTTCAAGTAAGTAATGGCATTATAGGAAGGTAAATCCAGAAAGTGCTAAATGACACATAAGGCAAAGTGAACCATGCCTAAGTTGTTTTTACAAATATCTGGTAAACAGCACTATGCAGGTGTTTGCTAGCAAGCTAACACAAACAAATCTTATGAGAGGACTTGGCAAGTGTGGAGGCTGCAAAAAGGTTCTGTGGGTCAAGTCTAGGCGGGCAGGAAGAAATATGAATCACCCAGCAAGACAAAGGTCAGATTCATGTCTTCTGACAAAGTGAGTAGTATAGAAAAACCAGGTGAGATTTTTATTTGAACAGCTGACTTCATCACACTGTTTCAGAACCTCCCCCTCATTAGGCAACGTATTCCAAAGTTTCATGCTTGTTTAAGCTGCATATTGAGAAAAAAATTTTGTTCTCCTATACTTTCTACATGAAAAATTCTTCCTATCAAATCCCTTCAAGCAGAAAGGCTTTGTATACCACAGTGCTTCTGGTGTCTCTCAGATTTCTTTTCTAAGCTGAATGGATGGAATTAGTCCAACCGTGCCCATAAAACTTTGTAACAAATATAGGTTCACAAAACAAAAGCTTCCTTTTTTGTCAGTAGGCTTTGCTGGAAATGCTTCAGTTAATTAAAAAAAACAGTTAATAATTTTTAGTCATTCAATAGAGACTGCTTGTCCATACTTACAGTTTCAATCAAAGTTTATTGAAAATAGCCTGGGAAAAAAAAATCATTATATTTTTAAACTGTAAGACTCTTTTTTTCCCCCAAAGCTACTGCTAATTTTAAAAGTATTAATTTATATTTAAAAGTGGGGAAGGATATAAAAAATTTCAAATTTAAAAACTTTGCAAACTCATTCTCTTTTTCTGTGTTAATTTTCAAGTTGATTGAGTTTGGGTCCTGAAGAAATTTACTTCGAGTTATATTTTCAATTAAATTCTTAGCATACAACAGCAGCATTTAAATGTTGAGCTTCTGTCTCTGAAACACAAGGTTGTTTTTATAGGTTGAAATGGAAGGATTAGTACCATGATCAGCAATTTCACATGGTGATATAACTTGATCCAGCTGTAATACTTCATCTTGTGGAGTGCAGACATATATGTGTGTTTATGTGCATATTTGTATACATATATAATATCTCAATAAAGATTATACAAAACTGGAATTAATTGAAGCATCCTAGAGGTCCATTATATTAACTTCAGGCATATTAAAGCATCTTGAAATAGCACAGCAGTGACTGTCAGCTAGCCAGACTGCCTAATGTGGAGAATTTCCCTTGTTAGGTATCTTATTAAAGTTCTCAGCAGGGTTTCTAATTCGTCTCAACATCAAATGAATAGCACCAGCCTTTATTCAAGAAAGAGATAACTATAGTCTAACTAGATTATGCCAAATTCCATAAATGTGCTTTCACAGTTGCCAAAGATTTTTTTTTTCAGTTTCTACTGTGTGTATTTCCAAAGGGCCTATCACTATGGACCCTATTCATAGGAAATATTATCCTGGGTTGCTGCACTACCACACCAATGACACCAGCTTACTTTCACAAGGATATTTAATCTGAGAATTTTTTTTTTTTGATTTTGGGGAATCTGTGCAAGTTGTAGCTATTTGAAAGTAGCTGCTACAGGAAGTAAAACAATGAAAGACCATGTCAGCCTCCCCTGTTCCCCTGCTTTTTTTTGAAGATCCTCTTGAAGGAGCAGGAAATGCTGCTACTATATCAGTATTAATGTAATTCTAGGTATCAGTTACCAACTTTTATTAAAAACTCTCTCAGCAACACAGAGAGTCTTGGCATATCATGGAATCAGATAACACAGACAGGAAATAAATAGCTGATCTCCAAAGTAAATCTGCAAATACAGTTCCCTATGCCCTACATTAAACAAGGAAATAATCTCTTGGTAGATACTGCAAACGAAATAGAGTTCAAGAGCTTCAATCATTAGAAAAAGTGAAACCTGTATTTAACTCCCTGCTCTGCCAGATGGGGCTGATGAGAGAGCAAGTGACTGAGAATCAGAGCTATATAAGAACAAAGTTGCTGTGAAAACAGCTTTTCAAGACCTTACTCTCAAAGGCCAAAGTTAGAGAGAGCTGGGAGGTGCCAGTCCAAAAGCACATGCTTCAGACAGTGTCTATATTTCTACTCACATTTGAGGTTCGAGCAGCTCATTAAAGGCTGCAAGCAGGTGCCTTTATAACTGATCAAGATCTGGAGACAGGAACACTGATGGTAGATGGTTACAAACTGCCTTTGCAAAGAGCTAAGAAAGGCTTGTTTTCCTGCACTGATGGTGACTGTTAACTCTTCATAACTCTTCACACAAACCTTAATGGATGAACTATTCAGGGAGATCTGAACACCTCTCCTGCATTGGTATCTGCTTTTCTACCAACCATTTGATTAATATAAAATAGACCTGGACGCAAACATTATTTTTCTCCCTCCTATAAAGTTAAGATACCTTTTGGCTTCTCTTTTCCTAGTGTCAGAAATCTTGCACTATGGGATGCACCAAGGCCCAGCTTTAGCCAGAAAGATGCAAAGATGCCAAAGATGCAAAGGTGCCACTGTACTGAGGCTGGTACATGGCAGATACGTAGAGAGAGATATCAGTTTAAAACTTGAAGAATAAAGATTGAATTCTCTGTTTCTTTAGGATCTGCAAATGCTCCAGCAGTGAGTGAAAAAAATATGTGCAAAAGGCACCACAATCTTTAAAAACATAATAATCACAACCATGTTTTCTGGGACGTCCAGTATAACCTGACTACGTAAGAAATTGAAGTGGTATGGAAAGTAAGCTGCTGCTTAGACTAGATCCTAGGAGCTGCAGGAGCTGGTTATTTAGCTATTCAGGCCATGTATAAGCAAACTTGAAGAATAACAACAAACGGTCCAGTCTCCAGTTTGCCAGTACCTTAAAGCAAAGGAGAGATGGTGAAATCACTACAAAGAGATCTAGTAAAATGCCTCAGAAATGCTTACCATTTCTTCCTGAAAAACATTACTTTCAGTCCTCGCCATCACATACTTCTCAGAAGTTACTTGCCTGTAGTTCCCAATGGACTACTCTAGAGTTTCTTGAACATATTTGAAGGTATCATTTTATGATTTTGTCACCACATGCAAGATTATAGTCAGTGCTGGGACATAAAACACACAAACACACACATAGACATCAAGGGGGATCCATTCCTTATTTACAGTGAATAGTTTTCCTGATTCTCTAAAAATATATCTGATGTAGAAACAAGTAAAATTAATACTAAAATAGATTGCATGTCTTGCATTCATTTGACATAGTACAGGACTGAACAGTGGTTTTCAAGAAGGTTAATTAAATTAAATTTCAATTATTCATATCATGATAACAGTGGAAAAATTGTCTCTTCCAAAGGATTTGAAAAGATTGCTGAAGTTGGGGTCATGAAATATTTGAAAAATACACTAGAAATTTCCAGTTTTGCTCATATGAACTTTTGCCATCTTGACACAACTTCACACTCAATCTTGACTTTTAAATCAGCATATAAATCATAGCATGTAGTAACTGAATATTGACAGTTCTTAGTAGAATAAATAAATTTCTTCAAAGTTAGCAAAGTTTATCTCTCATCTTTACCACACCTTAAAAGTTTGTGCGGCCTGCAACTTAATTTGCCTGGTGTTTTCACAAAGGACTGTTTCTGCAGGGCAATATAAACCAGAGAGGTTGTTAGGAGCTTCAGACACCTCCTGAAGTCTTTGCTTGAGAGGATAGTGGAAGGCAGATTGCTGAAACAATAAATTTCTTTTCTTTTAAGTTAAATTTCTTTCATAACAGAACAGTTTAGGTTACAGTAAGAGGGAACCAGAGAATGGTTGCAAAGTTTTAGGAAGAAATATTTCCAAAGTAATAGCAGGAAACAGTGTCTGGATTGTAGTGTCCCCACCCCCAAATCATCTGTTCTGTCCTGAACTTCTTATATAACCTACCTGGTGAAGAATTTGCCTGCTAGGATTTAACTTTCAAAGGAACTTCAGAAGTGCATGTGATAAATGTTTACATAGTATTCCATGATGAGTTTGATCTGATGCTCAGATCTTGCAAAGAATTCAAGAAATTCAAACTAGGTTTTCCCCAGTATAAATAAGTACATATCTTCACCTGCCATCCCCAGCCTGGGAGGTTCAGTTTGGTGGATGATAGACTGGATAAAAAACCAAACTAGATGAATGAAGAGATTTGGGCTGTGGGGATGGGAAATATCAGAATAATATCCTGCAAAATCATATGGAAAATTGTAGTATAGTGATGATACAAGCAGAAGGCTTTCAAGGAGATGGATCATAGTTTCAAAGAAGACAAGCATAAGCTATTACATAAAAACAAAACCAGATCAGATAATCAAGCTCTCACTTGGCTTAGCATCTTGAAAAAGGAAGGTGGAAACATACTGGAAGTAAAAACAATACATTTCAGAGAAAAAAATGTTCAAATTTAACACAGTCAATCCACTAATTTGGATTCAGTGAATTCACAGCATTTTTTCCAATCTATATAGACAATTTGAAACTAAATATAGATTTTTTTCTAAAAAAATTGACGTCTGGACTTCTACTCTTGCTATGATTTATGGAAGGCATGTTATACTAGTCACAATAGACAGTAAGAAATCAGATCACTGAGCTGATCTTGGAGACAAGTGATACTTAACAGTGATACTTGCACAACTGGCTGTCTTCTGGCCTACTCAAAACCAAGTATGAAAGTTATGCAAAGAAGCAACAATTGTCCATTGTTGTTTAAGAAAGCCAATATTGAATAGTCTGAGCACAAAGAGCTGTTCAAATACAGTCTGTGCTACAGAGGAGACACCCAACATCTCATCTTCACTGTTTTTTTCTGCTCAATATTCCCTCAGCTGTGGACGGACGTTTTCAGACATCAAATAGTCAGAAGCAGCACTGCAAAATGAATGACACCAGTTCCATTAAAGAGAGCAAAAAAAGCCTCATTGCACTTCTGTAGGAGAAGAATACTGACTATGAAGACGACTTCTGGATTTCTGTGTATATTTGTATGTATATTTGTTTCTCCTATATTGCTCCACTCTGAGAACCTAGGTATTAAACTCCTTAAACCAGATTCTGCAAAAGCAAAACTCCCACTGCTGCCAATTTTAAAAATACAAAGAAAAGCTTTTGCATAAAGAGCAAAGATACAGTCTTTTCGTAAGCCAAAGGTTATACAGCACCACAGGAATATAACACTCATAAACAAAATAAAGGTTATGTATTTCTGTCAGCAGGTCGAGGTTTCTGGCATCTTGGTTAGACAAGAGGTGCACTGCTCATTATCTGTTGCTAGAAGGAGGATGCTTCTGTTTCAGAACTGGTAAGTTATGTCAATTTTGGTTAAATAAGAAACATAAAGTATACATGAGAGAGTATGCATAGAAGAGATAAAAATATTATTTCCTTTTGAAGGAAAAGGGAGATGCATTCCCATAATTACGCATAGCAATAATTGTTGGAAGGCACAAGGAAAAATTGTTAATAAATTCAACTATGTAACTTCTCAAAGCGTCATCATCTGTTGATAAAATCAGAAAATCTCAAGCTGAGGAAAATAAATATAAATTTTCTGAATCTGCAATTTCTGTCAATTCAGGCAGCATAGTGATAAATATTAACTTCTCTGACTGTCTTTAATGTATAACGTAGGCATGTCGCTGCTAGGCTTATTGAAGGAGCTGGGCTGAGGGTATGAGGGAAGGAGGGAAAAAGTAGACACAAGTGATTCTGGTGAGCATTTGCTGCTTGTACTCTAGCTGCAAAAAGTAAACATGTTTGCAAGAGGGAAGAAAATTCAGCACTACTGAAAACAAATGGCTTCACTTAAAGAAAACTGGAGGTGGTGAGGGAAGGGAATTTCTTTACTGAAAAAAATGCATTCTCAGTGTAGAAAAAACCCCAACACTCAAGAACAAACAAATAAAAAAAAATAACTCAGTCTCTCAAGACTACTTAATACCTACTTGTTTCTGGCTGATTGGAAGAGAAGGGACAGTAGGAGGGGTTGCCTTGAATTTCTCCCAAATGAAGGTTTGTGGGGGTGGACTAGAGGGGGCTGAAGACTGTGTAACATCAGGAGACACATTTGTTCAGTCTTCACTGGCATTTCCATGCTGAAGAATTTGTTTCAGAAAAAAAGGTTAAAAACTGTTCTGTGACTTGGGTTAAATTAATTTCTTTGGCATGAAAAGATAGACTATTACCACTCTCATGCCCAAATCAGAGCACTTTTGTTTCTGTTTACTGTTTTAGTTTGTCAGCATTATTAGCTTTTCTCTTGCTTGCACAGAAATATTCTGTCATTAAATCTGATTTATTTCCTGTTACATATTCATATCTTTGCCCCCCACTAATCCTTGTGATAAACATTTACCTCCATGGTAAATGTTTAAATCTCTATTAAAACTTGTTTGGATCCTGTTCAGGTCTTGTTTAGTTATGATTTTTGTCTACTGTAGAAGAAAAAAAACACCAATATAAGAAGCTAGAACTTTCCTAAGTTTCAACAGCTGTTGTTGGGTGAGTTATTTTTCTTGTTTGAGGTATTAGTTTTTAATTTCCTTTTACAGAAATTGTATTCTGTTACCTGAAACATGTATTCAATTAACAATACATATTTTTAAATATTTTTCCCACCTGAGATCACTAGTTAAAACTATATCCAAAACTAATCTAAGGACCAAAAAGTCTGCATCATTTTCTATGAATTGCACTTTTGCTGCAGTTATGCTCTATGACAATATAACATTTTGATGATGCTTACCTAACCAGTTTTTGAAGATCTCCAATAGTGGAGATTCTGCAGCACCCCTAAGGACAGCAGTTCAATGTCTATATATATTGCAACAACATTTCTGGTTCTTTTTTTCTCTTACATTCTCCTAATCTACAACAATTTCTTGCTTCAATTTAAGATCATTATTTCCTGTTCTATCTTGCACAGATAAGAAAATTAGAGTTGTTTGCTAACAAGCTTTTATACTACTGAAAACTGTCCCTTTTCTCTTATAAGCAATGCCAATTCTCATACTGGCAAGACTCACAAGATCTGTGGGTTTTCCCCTTTGCAACTTGCATAGTGCTATTGACATATATTCTGTATCTCATCATTAACCTAGACCTGTTTATGAAAAACAACCAGATCCGATGAAATGCACAATGATAACATAGATTTCATCTTCTAATACTTAGTTGCAGTTTTATTTTGTTTTGGATCTCTTTAACATACAGGTTTCTAGTGTTTGCAAAGTTTTTTTCAAGCTTTTTTTTTTGTTTTTCCTGTGGGTGACACCAGATTTCTCACTGTCCTGGTGCCACCTTTGCCTCATGCAGGATAGCAACATGAGAGAGAAACCAAAACTGATTCACTGGTGACTTCTGTAATGTGGCAACTGCCTATAACTTTCCATTTAAGAACACCTTGACTAATTTAACGGTGCATTGTTTAAGGCATTTGCTCTTGCAGCCTATGTCTACTTTATCAGTTTTCATGCCATTTGCAAGTTCTATTTATTGCCAGCATTTTACTTGTATGGCTCTGTGCAGTCATCATGACAAAGAATTACTCTGGAGAGGTATTCAAAAGCTTTCCAACTTTTCTGAATGTGACAGGCTAGGATGCTGGAAATTGTTGAAGTCATGGAATGAAAAACATCGTGGGAATATGACTAAGGACTAGTCATCACCACCTGGAAAGCTGTCATTAAAAAAATAAAAAATCTTGTTAAAAGTCAACAGAGTTTTGAGTCTTGCAAAATTGCTGGAAGGGAAGTTAATGAACAAGATTCAGGTTCTGGATGCTTGCATCAGTGATCTTTCTTCAGGGCAAAATCTTTTCTTAAAGAAAGAGACCTTCCCCAGTCAAACTTTCCCAAGTAAAACTGGTTGTCAGAATGAGGTCAAAGTGGGCGGGCTTCAAACTCCCTCTGCACTATTTCACTTTTCTTAAAGTGGTGCAGGCTATTGCAGGCATCTGTTATTCCAAATTATGCTGCGTAACAACATTCCTGATAACAAAGCAATTCTTATTAATGTGAGATCACTCTCAAGTCACTATAAACTTTTCTTTAGGGCATAAAATAAAAATCATTAGTTGTTCTCCCAAGATAGTTTCAAGGTTGGTTGTTTGTGCTTTATTAGTGTCCAAAGGGTTCATGAAAATCTTCTCTAAAGTATTTAATCATAGAACCTGGTCATATACACATCTTAGAACCACCTTAATATTTTCACTTTTGTCTATATTGAATCATACTTTAATATTTTAATCCATTTCATAATTTAATCTTAACTTGCAAGAAATTAATTTTAACTGTATTTCACTTCATTTTTTCCTGTTTCTTGTGCTGTTCTGTCAGTTCAACTCTTAAGGTTTCCTTTAGCTATAGTATTTTATTTTCTGTATTAACTATCATAATGGCATCTAGTTTACCAAAGTACTCTGAAGTCAAAACATGTCTCAGGGAGGTCTTTCAGAATGGGGCCCTACTTAAGTTCACTATTAAAACATAAATGAGAATATTGAACAGCCCCTCACTCTACACAAATACTAAAGCATTTTCTTCTTTAGTCTGCAATATTTACTCTCCTTTCTTCCTAATCCAGTCACAATTCTTTGGAAGAACATAATTAAACTAAAACTAGAAGCGTTAAAACTGCTTTGGATTTCACTTACCATTTCTTCCTTTTATCTCCTTTCATTTCTAGCTGTCTCATTAGCATAATGGCTGTATTGGCAATCATTACAAGAATGAGATTATCTAGTGATGAACGCTTCCATTGCAAAGTATTTAAAATAGGACGTAAGCTCATTAGGAACTCAATGGCTGTAATGGGAGTCAAGAATGCTCAGCACCAGTCACAAAATACACAGAGTCTTGCAGAATCTGGCCCAACTGTTTAATTCTCGGTTCCACTCGAATTCCAGATGCATTTGTTACTCTTTCTTATAATTTACTTGATTTTTTTTTTTTTAATTTTTTCCAGAGAACCTTGTAGTTTACAATCTAAACCAGCAAACCTACATCAGCCTGACAGGAGAACGTACATCATGAACTGAAGTAATTTCATTCTCCCATATCTATAATATTAGGGGGCTTCATGATTTTTAAAATATTTACTTTCACAAGCTGTGCTCGACACCTCAAGTAATCTTTCCCTGAAGATTCTCAAGTTGAGGTACACGAATCCTATAACTTCTTGGCTTTAGAGTAATTTCTGGCTGACACCATAAAGTATACATCAATTTTAAAGCATTTAATCCATGTTGAGATATATATATATGTAAATATATGCCTAAAACTAAATAATTTTTTTATCTTTAATTATCTTGATTTATTGGCCATTCCAATTGATTATTTTCATGTTATAAAATAGCTATCATTCTGAGGTTTTCTTGCCTATGTTTGTATCGTATTATACAGCAACTAAGAAAAGAGCCAAGTATATGGTTATACTCAATTCCTAAGTGATATCACACTGTGAAATAAAGCACCTCAGTGAACGATCCTCCCATTTTCACACTATTTCACATGATTGCACTGGAATTTGTAGAGTGACAGGAAAGATACATATACTGTCTAATGCAATTTGGAATAAGGTAGCAGGAATCCCAAAACCGTTGATGGCCAGAGGGCAGTAGGTCATTTAAAGGAAGGATATTTAATAGATTCCTTTTATTTGTACATTTTATTCAAGCATATGCTACTTGCCACTGTTAGAGCAAAGATTTTGGACCAGATGAACCCTTGGCCTGAAAAGATTTCTCTGTTTCTATATTTTAAAACTTAAAAAAAAAATATGTTAGTAGGTTTCATGAATACCACAAACATAAAATTTTACTGGAGGTGATATTATACTACAGCGGCAGTAGAGATGAGATGTACTATTTGATCAAAAGTATTGCAAGAGGATTGGAAATGAACATAAGATTTCACAAAAAAACCTCCAAACCAGCCAACCAACAAACAAAAAAACCTCTCAGATTTGGAAGACAGTTTCCACAGTGCATTTTTTTCCCCTGATATGAGTAATGGCTTATGAAGGACTAGAGTGGCACCTCAAAAACTTAAGTCCTTCATATATTCACAAAGGAGAGCCAGTTTGAGCGTTATGTTATTAGCCTGACATGTTCTGCAATGCAAAAGGATAGCCTGGAGATGAGGTTTCTGGATTATCTCTTACCCTCTCCTCCACCATTTTTCATGAGCTTGCAATCGTTAGTGAAAAGAAACAACCCTTAAATGCTTGAGTTGTTTCAACGGGTGATCTGCTCTTCACCCTTTTCATTAAGAAAGACATTTCTTGCTTTGAAATGTTTTATACACATGGCACATATCCTTCAGTGACAAGTATAACTAACAGAGATGGCAGTTTGCACAGCCATCTCTGGGTTCTGCTTTGGGAGCTTCTGGAGCTTCTGGGGACAAGGTCCTGGACTGTTGGGGAACACCTGGATTTCAAGTTTGAGAAATCTGAAGGTACCTGCTGCTGCCAGGTAAGAACAAGGAAAGCTCTATCACCTTCTGAGATTCAGTCAGCTGTCCTTGACCCAAAGGTGCCTGAAGCCTTTGTTGAAGCTGTCATCCTGATTTCACATCATCAAGCACTGGTCGAGGTGGTGCTAGGGAGAGGCTTATAAAAGAGATAGGTATAAAGTGCAGCTCACAGATGCAGTAGGATGCACAGAAGTTGGCACAGAAGGGTAAAGAGAGGGGTCCTCATCTCATTTAAGAACAGCATAAAAATTTTCACTTTTGGTTGTAGTATGCCACAGTGCACATATCAATCAGATGGTATCAATACAGGCTGGGAGATGAAGGGATTGAGAGCAGCTCTGCCAAGAAGGACTTGGGGTGCTGGCAGATGAAAGGTTGACATGAGCCAGCAATGTGCACTTGCAGCCCAGAAAGCCAGTTGTGTCCAGGGCTGCATCAAGAGCATCATGACCAGGAGAGTGTGGGAGAAGATTCTGCCCCTCTACTCTGCTCTGGTGGGACCCCACCTGGAGTTCTGCATCCAGCTCTGGGGTCCCCAGCACAGGAAAAACATGGAACTGTTGGAGTGGATCCAGAGGAGTATCACAAAAAATGATCAGGGATGGAGCACAGTTCCTATGAAGAAAGCCTGAGAGAGTTGGGGGTTTTCAGCCCAGAGAAGAAAAGGCTCCAGGGAGATCTTACAGGATCCTTCTAGTAGCAAAAAGGGGCCAACAAGAAAGATATGGATAAACTTTTTAGCAGGGCCTATTGCAACAGGAAAAAGGCTTTCTAGATAAAAGAAGGTATATTTATATTAGATACAACAAAAATTTTTTTACCCTGAGGATGGTGAAACACAGGAACAGGTTGCCTGGAGGGGTGGCAGGTGTCCTACCCCTGGAAACATTCAAGATCTGGACTGGGTTCTGAGTCCAGACTGGGCTCTGAGAAATCTGATCTAGTTGAAGATATCCTTGCTCATTGCATAGAGCTTGGGCTAGACAACTTTTAAAGTCCTTTGCAACACAAACTATTCTATGATTTCATTATACTTGGAAGAAATAAGGTGAAAGCAGCATTCTTTGCTGATGCAGATCTAATATTAAGTGAAGAATTGCCAACTTAGTAAAATGTCCACAAAGTAGCTTACCTAAAAAAAAAAAAGAGAGATAGAAGCCTTTTTCATAGAAGTGGGATAGAATAGCATCATATTTAAATAGTCTTGGGCAAAATAACATTATGTGACTGTACTCTGAGTACAGCGATCAGACAGGAAAAATCAGTATAATTACAAAAATCATACATTGGCTTGATCAGAACTAGAGGCAGGTAAAAAGATAAACTGTCTGAAATCAGTGTAGGAATAAAGTTTTGCCTAAAAAAAAAAAAATGAAGAGGGTTACAGACGTGTGCACAATCTGCTTTTTTTCATTTTCACATTTGTTGAACAACTTCCATCCTCTCAGGCTTTTTGATATTTATAAAGAATGGAGAGAAATATCTGCTGAAAACATGTTTGAAAATAAACCAGAATAAATCAAGATTGATTTAATTATAAAAAACTAATTAAAAAATTAAAATATGTGGGTGAAACAAGCTTATTTGTGACTTATCAGGTAAAACAAAAAACAGTAATGGATGGTCTTTATAAGTATGGTCTTTACCATCATTTTTTTTTGAAAATATTTTGAAAATACTATGTAGTAGTATGTGTTTGAAAATAGTAGGTTATAAAAAGGTTGAAAGCAATATTGAAGAGCAGTTTTTTTACAGTATGTTTTGAATAAGAAGGCATTAACTCACACTGTAGAAAACAACAATGGATAAAGCTGGTCACAAAGAAATAGATCTGTGACTTTAAGGTGGGAAATGAGTGAGAGCAGTGGAATAATAAAAATGTTCAAACAAATGCAAATTTCAGCATAGAGAATTGCTAGAATAGACCCCAGGCAGGGAAAAGAAAAGTGTAGAAAAAGCTTTAGTTTTGACAAATGTCACTATTAAGTCGAAAAGAACACACTGTTTCAATACAGAGAAAAGATGGGAAATTATATGCCATTACTTCTACAAAATCTTAAAACTAAGAAGGTTGGTATTTAACCTATCTCTGTCTCTAAGACCCAATCTCACGGAAAATATGTACCCATATAGAGATATAAAACAGAAAACCCAAAACCTGAAAGAAATAACACTTAGTAAGGGACACAAAGTTAGGAAAGCTTTTATAAACAAGACAGACAAACAAGCAGAGCAAAGGTTGTCCTACCAGGCAGTAAGCAAATCAATGACTCAAAAAAATGGTCACTTTGCTAAGTAAAAAACAAACAATATAATTGAGTGCCATTATTATCTTATGGAAGGCAATTATTTTGCATTTCTCCATACAAGGTAAGACTAAGCTGGATCGTTGTGTCCAGCTTTAGATACCACACTAAGAAAGATGCCAACAAATTGAAACAAATTGAAAGAAATACAAGGTTTTGAAAACATAACCTGGAAGGAAATATTTAAAAGTGAGTTGGATTTGCTTAGAGAAGAATATAAGGAAATAACATGCCTGGTTTTCACTCCTGCATTTCACATAACACCATGCATTCCTGTTTTTGTGACTGTCTGTTTATGTGACAATCCTTACAAAGACCAATATAGTCACTTTTGCTTTAAAAATAAACACAGAAAATAATACAAACAACAAACAAAACCACAAACCAAACCAAACAAAAACAAATTAACAAACCAAAACAAAAACATACAAAAAACCCCACACCTAAAACACTTCCAGATTGTGTTTTACCTTTCAACAAGTTCTCAAAATTAACCACTATTCATTCAAGCTTCCAAATTCTGAAATGTAAAACAAGTTTAATTCAGTTTCAAATTATATCATAGAATATTGTATTACTGTAAGAAAAGGTGGATAATTCATGTATTTTAGTTAATGTAACCTGTCTAATTTGCAGCAAGAGATTTAGTTTCAAAAATTGTACCAAATATCTATTTATAAGGATTGTAAGCCAGAGGAACAATTAGAGGAACAATTAGTAACTATGAAATCTGATCAATGATCATGTCTGTTAAAATATATTAGGAATATTTAATATCATCATCATAATTTAACCATAATTACTTTAACATAATATGCATTATCATAAAAATCGAAGGTTAACTAGTAAATTAAAATCAATTCTGTACAGTAGCAATTGTATGTAAAATTTCCATGACTTTTTTTAATTAAACCATTAATTTCACAAAGTAATTTGTAAAATGAAGACATGTATCTCACAAACCAGATGTTTCATTTTCGACTAGCAAAAAGATATTTTGCATTTAGAGGCATCTTAGCTCTTAGGGCGACAAATGAAACTATCATTTGCCTTTCTGGCAATGATAATGCCTTGAAAAGCTCTTTCTAAACTGCTTCTGAAAGCCCCAGTCCAGGATCTTTGCTTTCACCTTAGTGGTACCTGATAAAGAGACTATATACTATTTGTCAGTCAGCTTTTTGTTCTCCTGGGCCTTTCATTCTTCTTTATTGTAAAACATTATCTCCAGCATTATCGGTAAGCAAAATCTCTTGCTGCTGCTCTGTTCAGCCTACTCTTTTCTACAGCAACAGTTTCCTTCTCTCTCTTCCCAGAGCCTACTACATCTGATCATGCTGCTGAGAGTTTTCTTGATCAGCCTGCCCAAACTCTTAGTTCTTTAGGCAAGCATGAAGAGTCCTTGCCATCCCTATACGTTCCAAAGAATGATTTTATTTGTCCTAACCTGAGGAATTTTCTTTCAGCATCCTTTAATATAGTGTAATATAAAATGGAAATAGTTTAAGAGATAGAAAGAAAGCTAACAAGTATAGTAGTATAAATCCTTTGAAGGTAAAGCTAGAGGAATTCCAGGGACCAGCTTCCACCACCTTCCACTTCCAAACCATATACAGTTACAAACAGCATCAATAAAATTTATTCTTCTATTGAACCCAAAAGACTTATTTATGAAAAAGTAATTCTTATACAAAAAAAAAGAAAAGAAAAACAAATCTGTCAGCCACTTCACAGTGTTGTTGCCAGGCCAATGACTAAACTTCAAGGATGTGCTGCTGCCACTTCACTTAAAGATGGAGGGGGCGTTAGTCCAAACATCATAGGTGGTAATTTTTTTTACCCCTCAAGCAAACTTAACATAGAAATACTGGGATTAGAATGACAATGCTTATTGGAAATATGCAAAACACAAGGCCTAATCACCTCTAAACCATTTGGAACCTGGAATCTCCTTAAACATGAGCTCTGATAATCACCAGTAGCAGATTTACAAAATATTTAAAGACTTTTATTCTATTCTACAAATTTAACTCTATTCTAGGTCTACCAAGGTCAATTGGGTAATTTTTATAACAGTGTGTTCAGCCAAAACCAGCACAGTGCCTCTAGCTCTGCTGGCCAGCCAGGCTCAGTAGCCTTGCACCACAGCAGCGATGGACTGGGGCTCCTCCAGAAGCTGCCCAGAACACAGAGAAGACTGATACAGCTTTGAGAAATTTCAGAAATGTTACAGGAGGGTTTATTAAACCCAATGCATTTGTCTAGAATATAAATGTCTACACCTGACTGTTAATTCTGTAAGGAACTGAGGAGGAAGAAAACATTTTCTTAACAGGTCACTTAATCATTCCACGTTTTTATTGCAGGGCGAGCTAAGTTGTAATTCTCTTTCTGGACTGTCTATAAAGGGACATGAACATGGCTCATCTAGATCTAACTATCTATGCTACAGAAGTTGAAAGCAATGCCAGATGAAGCCTGCTGTAATTGTTTCGGGAAAACTTTGCCGAGTTCAGACTTTAATCTTCTATACTTGAAAGGACCTGCCACCAACTGTGAACCACTTTCTATTCCTTTTTCAAAACAAAGTTTAAAACTGTTAACCAGTATTAACCACCATTAGCAGTGGCAGAGTAATTTGCTTTATAATCTAGTCATTCCAAACAGATGGAATTTTACATTAGTAATATGGTGTGCTACCTCTTAAAAGAATGTTGCAAATATAGGTTAATTTTTACTGTGATTCTTCTGGAGTAATTCAAAAATATTCCAGTGCCCCAATTTTTTTTCTCTCCCTTATTTTTATCCTCAAAACCAAAGAAAGCTAATTTCTGCTTTTAGCCAAAAGAATTCATATATTTTTTCAGAACAAAAATATTTTTTTTAAGATGACATTAATTTCAAAACTGATCTTAAAAAGATTTAAAAGCATAACTGATAATTTCAAAATTAGATCAGACACTTCACACTAACTGAAATGCTTAAGCATATTTCTCCCATTTTTCCTCCCCACAATAAAACATGGAGTTTGCTTTATCAAAGAATTTTGAAAAGCATGCTTTGGCTAGTTTGCTTTTCCCAAATACAGATACTCCTTCCTGCTTTCAAACCCTGTATCTCACACACACACACACAGAACCATCCCCCATTAACAGACCTATTCTCATAGACAGTCTCATAAGAGTAAACTGATTCCCCCTCTTCCACAGCCACTCTTTGGTTTGATTTTGTCTCTTAATTAATTCAGACTAAGGACTGTCACACCATACACTCCAGTTCAGAGATTTACTGGCAGGTAAACAGAGAATTGTTTATTCCCTGTACATGAAAACAAATAAAGAAAATAAATAAGGAGACAAAGTAATAATAAACCTAATAGTCTGCACCCACTTAGCGTTATCCAACTGTAAACCAAAGAGCAAATCAAAATAAGGTGGCATCTGGTAGTTTGGATGCTGCAGGCTTTGCTGCCAGGCACAGGGGGCTCCTCAAAATCAAACTTTAAAAGTTCAGAATCTATGGGTTAATGTCTGTATTTTGTAATGTTTACAAGCGCTTGGTTAGTGGCTCAGTATCGTGCATATAGAATTGGTAATATTAACTATTTCTTATTTTATATGATTTCCATATAGAGATGCCTGAACATATAGTTTCATGCTGTTAGATTAAAATGCCATGCTGTTTTTCACAGCAACTCCCTAAAAGCATCACCAGCATAAAGTGAGTCAAATTTTGCTCAGTGTGTAGCACTGAGTGAAGAATGACTGAAAAGCTAGATAAAGATGCTAGACTTATGTTTAATGTACTTGGTAGAAAAGCAGTATAAAACTATTTCCCCCTGCAGGGCAGTATAAAACTAACTCCCAAACCTCATCTAATTTCTGATAGAGACAGCCTTACCCTTTCTTAAAAGAACTTCTGGATTTTCTGTTTTGTGTCCTTGCTCTCTGTTTTTCTACTGGTGGAAAAAAATGTAAACATCCCGCATGTTACAGTCTCTGTAGTGTTTCCAAGAAGACACAAAAATAATTTTTTTTTCCTACTGGAAAATTTTGGTTTGGGGAAAGGAAAACTTGCAATTAAATGCTGAAGCAGAAAATGTGTTTGAAATGTTTCCTCCAAGGAGGATTTAGCATGGAGCACTCATATGGGTGAGGGCATGCTGGTGATGCCATGCCACAGAGTAAAGCTATGAGCTAAAATTATTACAATTGCAAATGTCATCTGAAGCAATTAATCAAATTACCTGTAAATCTAACTTTTCTGTTACACCCAGTTTCAATCAGCCTCCCAGTATTTCTTTTCACTTATGTCATGTGCTATCTTTAATTTTTGTCTTGAAACATCTATTTTTACTTTGACTGATCTTTTTCAATCCCTCCCTCACCGAGGCTTCATTAGATAGCTTTCAGATATGTTTTTTTTTTTAAATGGGACAGTTTTTCCTCTGAGAAAGGAATTAACATGTGTCTATATTTTATATAAATATCATCAAAATATATAAACAGCATTTGCTGAATTTAAATAAAGGTGGCAGAAGAGGCTGGTGGAAAAAAATCATTAGTCTTAAGAAAGGCCCAGATGTCAGAAAAGCAAATAACTCAGTCCCTGAAAAAAAAAAAATCCTGTGAAAGCACAAGCAAGTGTTTCTCTCTGGTTACTCCTTCAAATTCCAGTGCAGCTCTCTGTTCGTTTATAAACTTCACCCTCCTTTCGTTTTCATGGGTTTTTACCTGTCCATCTTTACCCTCAAAATTTTGATTGCGTCAAAAACCAAGAGAAAACTCTTTATTTGTCCTCCAGCCTTCTAAAAAAGATATGCTATAAATCACAATTTCACATACTTATTTTCTACATTTTGTAAAGTGACTGGTATTCCACATTTTTAATAAATGGACTTGTCACGGGGATTGCACCAGCCTGTTTAAGCAGTCAACTGGTGTCACAAATGTTAGTGGTCCACTTGCTTCTTTTCATGACTTCCACATGCTGCACTTTGAGTCCCACTGCTACCCTATTTAACTTGACATGTTTCTGTTTGTGCTAAGCAGGTTGGATGTTATTGCATCCATTTAGGAACAGATGTTATTTAGTACACCCTGCACTCCTCCATGCCATCTTTCTTCACAGCTCTCTGAGAACCAACCGCAGGGAGTACACTCTCACTTCTGTGTCACCCTTCCCACAGCAACTCCTGGAAAGAGATAGAAGGAAAGATGAGCTTTTAATGTGGTTATGAAACCATATGCACCCTGCTGCCACCGTATCAGAGAGTGTGTTTTCTCCCAGAATGTTTAATACACCTCTTTTGACACTAGAGAAAATGAATTGTGAAGGATACTGCAGTTAGAAAAGTGTTGATTTTTGCCTGCGGAAAAGAAAATCAGAAAAGGTTATAAAATTCACTGTTCAATATTAACTTAATCACAATACATATTTTAGCAACGTACAGTGTGATACTTTTAATGCACAGCTACAGTTCCATGTCTGTCTTTTTCTCCAGTCTACCCTGCAGCTCTCGCTGGATGTGAAAGTTAAGATTTATAGCGACAGTACTTACTATCTGACAATGAATTTCAAAGCTAACAGCTTTGTGGTGTTTTTCCTATGTTCTTGCATATGTTTTTGCACTTTTAACACCCATTAAAGTTTGATAGGAGAATTGTGCACATCATGAACATGAAAATGAGAATATAATTACCCCTCTGTTTTCAGATCACTAAAATCAATCTTCTTGTTTTGTTATGAAGTATCAGGCTGCCAGCAGTTGAAACTATTTCCATATAAATGCTCAGAAAATCTAGTAAACGTAATGACTACCTATGCTACAAATCAGAATGTTTCTTCCTATGTCTAAAGCTTTGAAGCCATTTATTTTCTTCTCATAATGCATTACCCCAAACCAAAATTCACAAAGCACCTAAATATGATCCTATTTGTCTGAAGCCATTTCAAAGGATATGCAAAAATAGTACCAGTAAAATTGCTAAGCAGCTTTAGACCACCTGCTAGACTGTCATGCTTTTTATAAGGGACTAGGTCTTTTCTTTAAAAACCTTTTTTAATTATGCATATAACTGATAGGGAATTCTGCCTTCAGGAAATAATGTGTGCTGGTAACAGACATATTTAACTTGGAAATATGACTGCATAACTGAAGATAAAGCCCATCTGAAAACATAACTCAGGTGTGTGGGACCTTGATTACAGCTGCCAAAACCTCACTGTTCAGGTGGTACTGGTGTCTGGTACTGGTGTCTGCACAGAGAACAGAAATGCACAGATAAGTATCATGCGGATGCCCAGCCAAGAGAACGCTAAATGTGACACAGCCTGATCTGTCCTGCTCTAGGGTTTTAGGTATATGCAGGAAAAAAACCATGAAAACAGATGAGCTGTTAGCAGCTTTATATCTCTGTACCTGGTTTGGGGCAGGAGAGTGGAAGGTGATGGTAGCACCGGTAACAAATTGTGATTGGTGATGTATATGGGGAAGATCATAAGAAGCAAAGCCTTTGGCAGCTTATGCTGGCAATCTGTTTTTAAACAGCAATAAAGAGTGAAAACAGCTGCCGCTTAGGCGTCGCTTGGTGCCTGGGTGTCAGGCACCTTGTACCACTCTGGGCTTGAAGTGCTGCTACAGGCAGAGGCTGGGGCTGCAGGACAGGACTCGGATGGTGTGGATCCTCTTTCTTCAGGTTCACCATGGTGTCTGAGCAGAAATAAAGTCAGGGAGAAACCCAGGGCTTGTGTTGGCATGACTGCGTAGTGTGCTTGTGTCAAGGAACAGACATCTTAGAACTGGGATCTCAGCACAGAAGTCATTATCTCATGTTCTGTGTAAATAAATCATATGTCATACCAGTGAGTGGTACGCTTCTGTTCTTGTGGTTATGGCACCCTAATCTCCCCCAGGACAAGCACTGCGATAAATATTTATTTCGTTCTCAGGCAACAGCTATTTATCTTGGCTGTTGATTTCAAACTGTCTCACATCAAATTTCCTGAAACCTAGGATTTCTCATGCACTGAGTAATATTTATTTCTGTTGTATTTCAAAACAAAATCCATCATTAAAATCTCACTATTATGGCACAATTTTATTTCTAAATGCGATAAATATCTGATTCCTTCCCTCCCACCTTCTTCAAAACCATCTGCAAATTCTTTACTTTTGGATAACTGAAAGCACAGAGAAAAATGTATAAAATGTTTCATTTGTTTCTCCACAAGTGTTCAACTTCAAAGAGAATTCTTAATCATCATTTGCTCTTCACGCAAAATATGGTTTCAGTGAAAATTCTGAACTTGAAAAAACTTTTTAAAGAAGTGCTATAAATGTATTTCATAAATAGTAGGGGTTCATATGGTCTTTGCAAACACATAAAATTTTTTAAAAATTTAAAATATCTCTTAAAAGACACCTGCAAAAACATGATTAATCCAAGAATGTCCCATACAGACACTCTTTAATGATAAGCTACTAGCTCTAAATAGCAATTATATCTATAATTGTATTGTCTGGATACCTTTATCTGGATCAGTCTTCTGAATACATACAATGGAAAAAACCAGGCAATGGATCAGGTTCTCATCTAGCCTTTTCAAGCATACATCTATTGTCTTTAAATAACCTTTTTCAAATGAACCAGTGAAAAATCTTGTCTACTAAATGAAAACTCATGATAAATAATTTATATTTAACCTATGGGCAATATTCTATTTAGAATTGTTTGAAACATTTCATTTTGATAACATTTATCAGCACTGTCCCCTTTTTATAGTAACTTATTTTGCCAATGAGGATGTTTATGAACTAGTTTAAAGTATTTAGTCCGATTAGTCCAAAATTTTAATTCAGTTTATCATCTGCTGGATTTTTTTTATTCCTGCTGTGCTGGTCTTTTATTATCTTTTAAATAAATGGATCTTTTAAGTATAAGAGAATTTTGAAGTAAAAGCGAAGTACATTTAAATGTTTGTTCAACCATAAGCTTCCCAAAGATACATGACAGGTGTCAGTAATAACCCTTTGATGAGGTGAATGTCCTCACACTTCAGTTTGACTGCCACGCTCAGTTCTGGTATTCCCTTGCCAATGGCCCCTGGATGACATTTGGTAGATGGATCCTGCACACACCTGATACAACAGCAGCACACTGGGTACCACCATTGGTATGTTAGCTTGAATTCAGCTCCTCGCTGAGATGACTAGCATGTGGCTGATGTTGAAACTAAAGTGAGGTAGGCCGTATCATATAGGTACAACCACGTGGTTTCCACAAAGTTATAGCAAGACCTGTTGCAATAGGACAACTGGACACAGTTTTAAACTGAGAGTCGACTTATACTAGATTTAAGGACAAAGTTTCTTACAATGAGAATGGTAAAACACTGGAACATTTTGCCCAAAGAGGTGTTTTCCATCCCTGAAAACATTCAAGGTCAGGTTGGACGGGGATCTGAACAATCTTATCAAAAGGAAGATGTCCCTGCGTATTGCAGAGGGGTTGGACTCGATGACCTTTGAAGATCCCTTTAAACACAAATTGTTCTATAATTGATGATTTCACTGGTCCTACCTGCCTCCCCACCATTGCCTCCAGCTCCTGTATCCTGGTTTCCCTGTCTATGCAGGGCAGCACTCCAGCTGTTTCCTGGCAATAACTCCTGGCATTTTGTATGAAATGGAAATCTCTCAAACTGTGTACTACCTGTATGGCTTAATATTGATTTTACCAGGAAGAACACTGTCAAAAGTAGATTGATGACTGATACACTGAACTGCTGGAAATTCTTTTAAAAATGCTTTCCAGCAAAGATCGGTTATGGACTTCACTTTTGGACTCAGGCCTGCAATTACTCTAAGGAACCGCATACAGAAATGACAACAATTTGTGCTGTAAACTTTAGAAGGTCATACCTGTTCCTTGAGAAAACTTATAAAAATTTTTAAAAAAAATATTAAAGAAAGGCTGTTTCATTTGGACTAAAATTTTGTTTGACATATTGGCTTTTTGAACCACATGATTTTTCTTCGATTTTTCTTTTTACTAAAATTTTACAATCTCTTCTATTATAAACATGAACTTGTAATAATGAAGTTTGGAGAGAGGGTATATAGCATTCTCTTTAAAATTCTTTTTAAAATTCAAAGTCTTTGATTTTTAATTCATACTCTATTTTGCAAGTAATGTTGTAACTATAAAGGATTTTAAATACCAAATGAATTAATAATATGTTTCTTTTTTCAGTATTTTTAAAAGTTATCCTTGTGAGTAAAAAGAAATTTATGATGCATATAAAATATATGGTGCCTTTATACAGCATATGTGTTGCTGCAAGCACATAAAGAGGTCTTTGTTTAGTGCATGGCCACTGTGGATATTCATTGCATAAGTCAGAAGGGTGAATAATGTCAGGTTTATTTCTTGTTTGTAACTAAAAAATAGAGTGAAAAGCGAGACCTGCAAGCAAATCTAGCTAGCTTAAAACTGACATTAAACATCTTTGCTTTGGTAATCACAAGTCTAATAACAACTTGAGCTTTTGGGGGTGAGGAGTGGGCTTTCATAGGTGGCTTTTTGGGTTTTTTTTAATGAGGAAAATTGACCACCATAAAAATACTGCCAGTACAATGCCACCAGTACTAATAATGTTAACCTTTTACTTATATTATAAAGCATGTGATATTTAACTTATAAATATTAGTTCAGAAGAAAAAGAGATGCTTAAGTTCTCTGGGCCCTATGCCAGTATTTCCCCCACTGCATGCTGAATCATTCCAGAAAATTACACTGTTGTGAATATAACCTGCAAGCTTGAACATTGCTTTGTATGGAGCACCTGCTGACAGAACTGTGCCCTGAAGGCTGGGGTACCTCATTAGAATCATCACCAGAAATGTACATGTAGGAGTCTTCCTATAAGAGCAAATATTTAAAGGCACAAAAGCATACAAAGCCAGTTTGCAGACTACAGCTGAATAAATATTAGGGAAAGGAAGAAGAAATAATAAAATATATTACACATACAAAATCTATATTAGAAGAACATTACTAAGGCAAAAAAGTAAGAAACAAAATAAGTTAGAAAATACCAGCATGACTACCACTGGTGCAATGCCACTAATTCATGCTTTTGCACATATTCCCACATATTCCCTAGGATTAGAAATTGTGACTTAAAATTTGTTATTCCTGAAAAGGTAATTCTGAGTGAATAAAAATATTTATGCACTGATATAAAATTAAGATAAAAGTGGTGAAAGAAACAAGAAGAAAAAAGCAATTCTTGAACTAGTTTGTTTGAACTTTTCCTCATTGAAACATTTTGAGAACTAAATTCAAAAGAAACCATTCCCAGAGTAAGGTAAAAGAGATGATATGCTAGAGCTTTTTATATCCCTCTTTGTACCTGGTGCTCAAGATACACATCCATAAGAAAGGAGAAAAATTTACATAGGCAGTGAAAAGACAGAGTTTCATTCCAAAATTATTTATTGTTAAAGAAGACAAGGCCATTAGCTGGTAACTTTAGATGGATCTAATCTTCTAAAGATCTAATCTTGCCTAGTCTCCAAGAAAAGTAAGATGATAGTATGACATTTCTAAAGACAGAGGTGGTCATGTGGGTATGATCAGACACTCTTATTGAAGAGTCACACTAGGTTCACTGTAAAGATTTACCCATGTATGTTACCTCAAAGCAGCAGCCTAAAAGTCTAAAGAGATCAGGGTTCCCCACTGTGAAGGAGTCCTCAGTTTCAAACTTCAATGACCAGGGCAAAAGGGAGGGATCCTGTTAACTGCAGTTGCAAGAAATATCAAGATTCTACATCCAAATTAACTCAGGCACACTAGTCACCACTCAAGCACACTGCATTGTGGTGCAGATTTTGTGCTTACTCTTTTCCAGTGGCTGGCTGGAAGACCTCAGAGGCTGCAAAAAAATGTTAATAGTGGGCAGTCAAGATAAATAACAAAGGAGAAGTAGTATTTTCAGTCAAACCAGCCTCACTTATTTCAGATTAAAAGAATGAACAACTGTGAGATATTTTCAAGAAATAGTTTATCCAAAGGAATAATATATATATATAATAGGAATAATAGGAATAATATATATATATATTAATTTCCTTTAGACAGGTTTATATACATACATATATATATAAATGGTTTGGATTATACAGTTTCAGTATCTAACCATAACCTAAAGTGCATTGAATTTTATAAAAAGGGATGGCCTACTAAACTTTCGTATAACAATATTAATTTTAGTTAATCATGCAGAAAAATTATCCAGACCTCTTTGCTTCCAAAACTGAACTTGTAGATTTTTTATGACACATACTAATCATTACATTACCTTTAACAGAGACACCTTGTCTCTTCTGTCATTCATCAATAGCCCACTTGTAATGCAAATTCCTAACTAACAATACCCCAGGTTCTTCTTCTATTTGTGACTTATTTGAACCACATGTTTTTTCTAAGAGAAAAGCTGCTGAACACTAACCTAAATCAGCTAACAAGCCAGTTTTTACAACATGTTAAGATTTTATTTCCAAGTCAACCATAGATTTATTGAAGGTAAGTCCTACAGGAAAAAACACACACAGTATGATGATTCTTGAATTCTGAAAGTAGAACAGTTTCTTACAATCTGAACAGTAGCCTTGCTGCCTAAAAATGTGTTTCTTTACCAACCAGCCAGAGAGACAAGAGATATGAATATCTTTCTTTATAACAGACTGAGGTTGAATGGTATCGTATTACCTTCCTGTGCCTCTTCTTTTCTTGTCCTTCCCCACCTTTTGTTTTATCTATCAGCTGTGCTTATATGCTTAGATTGTAAGATCTACAGAACAGAATTGACTTCTATGAATGGTTGGTAGGACTCTTATCTGATGCAGAGAGATGTGGCTTTCAAATGTCACCATGATGCAAAATGTAATTTGCTACTAACACACACACCAAAAAAAGTTATTTTACTTTTCTGCTGCTGTAGCAGAAGGAAAACTTTCTTATTTATTTCAATAATCTTTAAATTAATGGAAAATTAGATTGAAATTGGATGATATGATGTGCATCTGAACTGTTTGGCATATTATTCTTTTATCTGAAGTACCTGTCACTTCATTTCTGGATGCTGTGTGACTTACTAGCAGCTGTGGCCTGATTTGACCACACATGAAAGATTTCTAAACCAGTATTTAAGTATTCATTACATTTCCTACTTAGTTACATGTTTAGCTAGCAGTAATTCCTTTCCTACTATTTAATTTACGTTCCTCCAAGAGCTAATACTATTTGTTGTTCCATACTAAAAGTAATTGGTCCAGAGTTTGGCAATTGGCACTTTCCAGTATCTGAATACCACATCAGTGTTGATTACAGAATATATTAAATTTTCTACTTGTGAAAGCCTGCTTGTAAATATAGATATGCACATTTTCATGGCAAATTTTAGCTTATGACTTTTACATGTATATTATGACTGAAATGCTATACACAGCACACTCAGCTCCTGAGCATAGATTAAAGGAACCTGTGCCTTTCCATGCACACTGCACTAACCTTCAGATTTAATGCTGCCTGAGTAATTGCTCCATTGCCCTCACATGAAAGATGCCTGCCCACTCCACAGCATGGAGATAAAAGGTCAAGTTACATAGACATTAGGAAATATAATTTTATGAGCCTTGTGCTTAGAGAGAGATGCCAGCCGTCTGCCCTGAGCCAAGTGCTTATTTCTGCCCTGTGGCAAAATTTCAGGATGTTCCCAGCATTTTCTATCAGCCAGGTTTAGGGGTTGCCCTGCTCAGTAATTACATTTCTGATCTCCTCTTTTAATGTTTCTTCCTCCCATGCATCTAACTTTAGATTTTGGATGTCATTCTGGGAACAAAGTATTTCTGAGTCAAGCATTGCTATCAAATAGGATGTTCTGCAGTTCTCCTTATCGGATTAAACTCCTTGTTTTTGTCTGAAAATATTGTTAACCCAAGCCTCTGCAAACCTCTGTCGAGGCTCTAGTCATCCTGTAAATATGTGTTGCTGAACACACCCTCTTTTCCAAAGCCTTTATCAACTAAATGTGTCACCTGTTCTCTGAAACAGATTTGAATTGTATGAATGCTATTATAATTAATCCAGATTTCCAAGAAACTATGAATTTCTAGGTATTGTTTCTATTTTATATATTTCTTCTCTTATTAACTGCTGAAACCATTCCAGAAGAAGATAAAGCAGATGAATAAAGATGCAATTTTAGATTATACTATCTGATTCAGAGCATTCTAAAATACAATACAATACTTTTAATGCTACAGTTTTTATCAGCAGATGGACTTTCATGTCAATGTAACTGAAAACCAGTTCTGTTTAACAACTGATAGGGTTTAGTTCAAGATCTACTTTTCTGAGTGATTTTAAATTGCCAGATTTTTTTTTCTTAAGAGACTATCTAAAAAGGTAAACCAGTAATTGTAAAAGAAAAATACTGATATTACTGAAATATATCCTATTTAATAATTCATTTTCATTTGAATGCAGAACTACATTTAACAACAGAAATAATTTACAAGTGGTCATTCAGGCATTTTAAAAATGCATTAGTGTAGTTTCCCCAAATGACACTGTATGTATCAAAAGGAATGATCAGAAGGCATTCAGAAATTCTATTAACCATACTTTCAATAGCTGGGACATAAGTGTGTACTTGTAGCCTATATGTCTTCAATGAAAAGCTATGTGTTATCTTGTTTTCAGGGCTTTTAGTTCAAGAACCAATTGAACGAAAGAAAATTACATTAAAATTAGTTAATTGTACTTTTCTTGTTTCCCATCGCCTCTCAGTTCAACAACTCCTATCTTAACAAATGTTTTCTGCATATCACTTTAAAATTAGTGTAATATTAAGGGTGTCTAGGCAGCATCCATTTTCCTGGCTGAATTGTTTCTTCCGATCTATTTGAAACATCTAACTTTTCATTCTTGGTCCATTATCATGTGAATTTATTTCTCTGCTGATCCAAACTTGAGCACTAGAGAAGCAGAGAAGATCAAAGGAATTTCTGAGAATTCTACATCTATAATAAATGTAATTTGGGGGTTTAATTCAAGCTAGTCATTTTCTTGGACCTGGCACCCTGTCTGCTGGAAGAAGCAGTCTTTGCTTGGGACCATTATTTTCCCATTAGAGAACAGATTGCATTTGGTGAGCACCTGAAGCAGAGTTTCTAATGTCATTATCCTTGAAAGGAGTCTCATTTGTGTGTACCTAAACCTCTTTGTGAAACAAGCCGCTGTTAGGGGCAATCAAGGGATTTGTCTCAGTATTACACTGCCACCCAAAACCAAATTGCTAATGTAGATAGAGCTTTAATGTTCTGATTTTCCTTACTTTGACTTGGCACTTCTCTTATTCTTTCTTTTCCCTGGGTTTGCTGGATGCTGCCCTGTGATCCAGGCATTCCTCCTTTATCCATGTCCCTGAGGTAATGAACCTTTTATTGTCTTTTGCAAAATGAAAGAAGTTCAAGAAAAGGTCAACCCAGAACAGCTGATGGTTAAAAAATTTCAAAGAAGTTTGAAATACACCTTCTTAAGCAAAGGAAGGCATTGAACCCAGGCCTCCCACCTTCAAAACCAAGCAAACTCATCCCACTCAAACATCATCTTCAGTGGTAGCTTTTCTGAAACAAAGACATGCCCTAGCCTTCCTTGTTTTTCAGAGAAACTCTAGTGACAGGCTAAGGACTGCAGGATAATGTAAAGCTCTCCATTCAATCCCAGCTGGGTGCTGAAGACAACAGAGGAGAAAAATGTAAGGTGCTACCTCTGCAGTCCCCACCTTAGGCAGCTCTTTGCCCAGTGCTCTGGACAGATGCATCCCAGTTGACAATGCCTGCCTCTCTCCTAACCCTAATACATTGCCAAGCTGGTTTTTGTTAAAGACAAATAAATGTATCCAGGACTTTTAAAGTCATAAAACATCACAGTTTATAGCCAGAAGAGCTTACATTTTAAGAAAAACATATTTCATGAAGACAGGAAGCCCTCAAAATCTACAGGAGGTGAACACTAGAAGTTTATTTAATATTATTGACTTCCTTATTTTTCAGGAGTGCAAAGATAGCAAATCACTGGAGTAACATAGCATCTCTGCACGTCACACCAACTGATCAAAAAGACTGAATTAAAGCACAGTAAGGTTGGTTTAAGAAATATTTCAGACCTCACAGTCCTTCTAGGAAGTAATACTGGGAAGACAGCTCCTGAAGTCTTCACTCATTTTTTTTCTCATCTAAGGAAAACAAATGCAGTTGAAAGGAATATTTTCTAGAGTGAAAACAAAAAATTTAAAAAAATAGAAACAAAATGAACCGGTATTAGGAAAAAGAATAGCAAAAAAAAATAGCATGCTTTAGTCCATTCAAAGTCACAATTTCTAAGATGCAGTCTAATTACTAGTACAGCAGTTATTTGAGTTTATAAGTGCATTAGAGAGGCAGACAGGGCAATAAGCAGTCAGTATATATTCTGTGGCAATATACAGAACTGAAATGAGGTTAGTGTTGCCATACTTTGGGAGATAAAAAGACAAAAAATTTGCACATGTATAGAGGCTTAAAAAGATGATTGGAGACAGCAGAAACAACTATGCTTGCTGTTAAGTGGTTCTAGAATGCTGCAATACTTGTGCTTTAACAATAGTTGTCATAGATTAGCTTTAGTTGTCACCTTCTGCATAAATCAAAGGAAAACTAGGCCAAGCTGTACTAACAAGCATGTAATTGCCATTGTTATCTACAGGACAAACCCACCTCCGTTTGTGACTTAGCTTCACAAAAACTGCCAGGTTGGATCAGACCATTAGCCTGTTTTACTCAGTGTGCTGTCTCGCTGTGGTTAGCACCAGATGATTTAGAAAGCACCAAGAAGTTCCAGCATTGACAAATACGGGATAAATTGCTGATAGGATACATTCCTTCATCTCCCCTGTGGCTTAATAACTGGTTTGTGCCTTGCAGTGTAAGCTTTAAATATTAGGTATATTAGGTAGGATAAAAAATATTTTTGTAACTATGGATTTGAAATTATTTGCACAAGGAAACATCAATATTCTGAAATGTGAATTTGATTTGAAGCTGAGACAATGCCCTGAATACTGTTTTACTTGCAACTTTCAGTTTAGAAACTTTACTGGGCTATAATTGTTAATGTGTGTTTCCTAAATAACCGTAATATTGTATGGAATATATGAAAAATTATATTTCTTCATCTTGGTTTCTTAGATTCTCAAACTAAGTCCTGTAGCCTTGAAAACACAACTTTTGGGTTACTACGAAGAAACACATTGGAGATCCAAGCTGGGTATGAATATTCTATAGCTCCAGCTAAAGGAACTACCACAAAAAGGGAGCAGATTGCCTTCTGCCTAAGAGATATACTTTTGAGTCAGCACCAGTTTAATTTATAGCAAATAGAAATAGGTAGCATATTTAGAAGGGTTTGTAAACATAAGGAAAAAAAGAAAAAGAAAGCTACACTTTACCTATTTAGTTATTCATCAGTTTATGTCTTTTCTGCAGGCAATGCCAGTTTAAATACTCACATTCCTGTCTCATTATATCCTGGCTGTTTTTTGACACTCTGCAATATCTGTCTTCCTTCTCATCCCAGTGCTCTAGCTTGTAAATTTGATCCTACATTAAATTGGACTGGGGAGGTTATGTGAACTGAAGAAAAAATATTTTTTTTAAAAAAAGCTACCTAGGTTACTACCTTTCAGCTGGATCAATCTTGTAGCATGAAGTTTTTCTAAACATTGAATATTATATTTTATAGTTCTTCTCAAATTTGCAGGTAGACTTTATTCCAGACATTTACATGGGATTAATAATCCTCATTCACTGCCAACTATGGCTTTATAGCAGAAAATAATAAGGACTAATTTTGTTTTAAATCACTGGGCAATTTTTTAGGTTTATCAAAATATAAAATACATAGCTACAGTTTAAGTACTTTATGCCATCAATTTTGCCTTATGACCAGACTTCCAAACCAAATTAATTCAGTTACATCAAACCATATAAATCCAGAGCATATTATAGTCTAAAATGTGTTTGTGAGATTGCTATTTGTGAGAAAAGTTTAAATTTTGTGAGGACCTAGTGTCTTCTTCTTGTGACACTGGCAAGGCTCTTTGCCTCTCCAAACCTGTTTCTTTCATTTCTACAGCAAGACTTGTGATAAATATGGACATTAACAACCACCTAAGACTTGCTGCCAGCTCTGAGATCTCAGGATACCCACAATAAGAGAAAGGGCTACAACCCCGCTGGAAAATCAGGTTAAAAGCACATCTCATCAAAGCATCAACCAGGTAAGCTAGCATGGACTTAACTGGAAGTGGTGGAGGTCTTTTGTCATGTGTCCCTACAGCTGGGCAGGACAGAGACAGAGCTGGTGGGGAGCAGGAGACTAGCTCTTCTTCGGCATTGATGAGACAGGGACTGATGGCCCTGGGGGGCTGACATGGGGTTCTGGGCTTTGGGTGGGGTGGGGTGAAACCCCAGGGAACCTGGGCAGGGACAGGTAGGTCCTTAGTGCCATCAAGACTTCAACAGGACATGCCAGAAGTGTATTTAGAGCAAGTCCCAACACTTGTGCTCTGTGTTCTACACAGAGATTATCTGCTTTCTCCCATAGCAAGAACAATTAACATTAAAGTTGGTCAGAAAATTCAGAAAAAAATATTTTTATTTTGGGGTTTTTTATTTCCTCAGAATGCAAATTTTTGCTAAAATTGTGCAATTGTGCTGAAATCCCATTGGAAATCTGCCACCAGAAAAGCTTTGAAACTTCTCTTGGTGTCCTGCCAGCTCATCTCTGTGGTTCCTCAATAAAGCACCTGCTGGGTGCCATGACCCCTAGCTCCGCATCTTCCAGGAGCCACAGGACAGAAAGACAGGTAGATGTTCCTGGCATCAAAATTCCACACTATTTCCAAGCAAACACGAAAATTTCTGGATTTTGTTCCAAGTCAGAGTGAGAACAGTTTTCCAAACATCAAAATAAGTCACAAAAGAAAATCTTTTTTTTTTTTCCTTTCAGCTCTACGTCAATGTATTCAACAAATTAAAGAATGAAGGGTTTTGGCATCAGACCCTTTCTTTCGTCATCAAAGACTTAAAAAAGAAATGAAGTGTTCTAGTTTGGGGAAGTTGCATTAGTATGCAATTCTTTGTTATTATTTGGACATTTGTTTAAACAAATCTTTTATTTATTTTTCACATGAATAGCTACATAAATTGTCAGAGAGATGAGAAGTCATTGATCTAATCTCTCTGGATTAGTATAAATCATCTGATGGGATGTCATGTAAGAAATTTCATTAGTACATCTGAAGAGGGTAGGGATTAATAAAATCCTGTCAAATGGAAAAGAGACTGAATTACGGGGGGGCAGAGGAGACAACAAAAATGAGTAGGTCTAAATATACAATCTGAGTATATAGAACATACATAGAGCAGAGCTCCTGAGTAGAGCTTGAGGCCACTTAAAAATTTCACTAAATGTGGAACTCTAGGACAAGGAGTGGAAGTCTCCTTATGATATCTGGAGATGAGGGAAAGCTGAGTGATAACCTTCATACTGCAGAGGATCGGAAGATTCAAAATAAGGAAAACACTGTCTGTCTTTAAGAGGATAAGATGCAAGGTCATGCACTTAATACTGAGAATTTCTGCTCTGAAATGGAATTTATCAGTTGGAAGTAAAAAAAGAGAATTAGATTCTGTGCCATTAGGTAACCATAGGATAACTATGATTCAACAGCATAGTGTAATGATAAAAAATCAAGTCAAGAATGTATCAGTTGATAGGGTATTGTGAAGATGGAGAACTATTAATGTCGTCATAAAAAGCTCATGTGGAAGGGTGAATAAAAGCCCTATCACCTGTACTCAGAAAACATGAGATCATGCTAACGCAAACACAGAGAAAGTAGAGCAAAGGAACTCAGATACTATCATATGAAGTGCAAAAAACATCTCCTTATAATAGCCTGTGCAGGAAAGTTCTGCTGTCTCTACATACAGCAGGAGGTAATCACTGCAGCAAAAAAGAAGTGTTTGACTAAAAAAGAATAGGAAATAAAAAATGAAGGAGCTTAGCTTTGCCATGTACCCTGTGCATATTTAAAACTACTGAAAGAAAAAGTTAGTAAATATCAATGGGAAGAAGAATAGAATAAATAGCAATAGACTAGATGCTTTGGGGGGGTTGTTTTTCCAGTTTTTGATCTTTTAATGTAAAGATTTTTTTGATAAATTTAGAAAATGGATAGTACTTAACCGTATGCTACAGTAGGAACTGGACCAGACACCAGAAAGTCACTTCCAGTTAAATTTAGGATGATATTCAATCACATTTAAAGTCCTATATAGCTGATGGGCAAAGTTAGGGGAGGTGGAAATAATCTTCATCAAAAGCAAGAATGACATGGAACTCATAAATAACACCTAGTCTGTCAGTTAATTGAGATAAAGGGTATCAAACTGGTCATTTTATCTTTTGCACAACAATGAGAAAGGATGATGTAAAATTTTGTGGACACTGATTGCAACAAAACCACATATTTTTTTCTTTTTCATGTTTATTTTGAGATTGAAAGGTTTGACAGTTAGGACATTGAAGGAACTATATGGGCCACTTCTGGTTATGCCATAGAAGAAAAAAATTGCACTAGTGTAATAAAGAGTGTATTGTATTAGTGTAACAAAGGCTGTACAAACAGGACCATAAAGACTAAGTCTGCTGCAAATATCACTGTCAGCCTCATCATTCCAAATCAGCATAATTCTCTAATAACAGAGGTAAAAAGAATGGAAAATAAGGACCAAATAATTTTAATGATATCAAAGGCCTTAATCAACAATTTGCTTCATTAAACACAGAATACATCTCAGCCTGACAGAAATTCAAATCTGATTAAAAACAGGCCAAGTGGTAATTTAGAAATGCTTGTCAAGGAAGAAATCAACTGAAAGTATAATTCTCAGTCCTTTTATATGCATCAGTGGGGTACTAATAAAATTGTGAAAAAGCCACTTGACTATGTTCAAGTTAAATGAACTCAGACTGGGTAGGTGTCATGGATGGAGTGAAACACTTCACTTATAAGAGAGAATTAGAGAACGACCACTATTGAGCAGATTTTTTAATTACTGGAGAAAAAAATAGAACAGTAGAGCCTCCAAACCTGATATTCAATGATGACACAATACAGAAAGTCTGTTGTAAGGTAACAAGACAAACACTTGCAAACTTGCAAACACTTGGGATAAATATGTGGTAGAGTTTCCTATAGTCATGGTCTAAAGATCATCAGAAGTCCAAATTTGTCATCAGATAAGATTTTTCAAACAGAAACTTGTTGTGGAAGTTGCACAGATATTTTCCTACAACTGTGTGCCACATTACAGAAGTCATAGCAGAACAGTGGGGAAAAAAAAAGATTTAACTAATTCATGGGAAGCCCTAGAACTGTACATAGGGTTATTAATGGGAAGTCCTGAAACTATAAATACTTGTGTCACTCATGAAAAGTTTTTCTCAATCACATACCAAAGTAATAGGCCATCTTGCTTTCCTTCATGAAGTGATTCTTCTAGATTTCAACTCCCTCCAAGATATTGCTAGACTGACTAGCTCTCAACCTTTCTGTTCTAAACAAATCTTATGCTTACAGTTTCTTTGACAGCTGCTCCTAAGCATACTTTGTAACTAGCAAAGATCTGGCAGAAACTCCACATTCCATAACCAAATTATTTCTTTAGTTATGTGGCTAATCCACTGATACTTAGTGCTTAAGTGCCTGTGTAACATTCATTGTCTCATCTCAGAGCAAGACAAATATAATCCCTTCTGATTAATTAAAAGAGAGGCAAGTAGAGCTTAACATTAACACACATAAAATATTTTAATATTCTCCACAATCTCATATTCTCCACATCTTTTTGATAATGTAATGTTAAAAAAAATTCTTTAGTCCCCCACCTTATTCACAGAATATATACCTTCTGAAGAGAAAAGGTATACCTCCTTCTCTTCTGTGACTGTCAACAGTATTTCAACAATGGATGCGGTAGCACAAATAGAAATAAAGAAACATAAGATAAAAACTGAAGTGTTTTGGAAAAATTATAGCAAAGTCTCTTTAGTACTTTGCCAGTGGTGGTGTTTTGGAGACAGGAGTAGAGAGGACATCATGCACTGTGTCAATGGACAGACACCCATTTTTCTAGCTTCTCTATTCCTGCTTGGTAAATCTATGCCTGCACTCCATTTAAAAAATTGTGCAATACAGTACCAAGGAAAGAGAATAAATGCAAGAGAAGGGTTGAAAGAACAGATTTTATTTTTCTGGATGGCTGAGAAAGAAAAGTCCTGAAAAATTAGGCACTTTTTTTTTTTTCCCCAGCAGAAATATTTAAACACTAAAGATAAATTTTATTATTACTGTCAAAAATCTGAAAACTTATCCCACAGCCATATATAAATTAAATTATTCTTACTACTAGGTAATACATAAAATTCACAGTAATTACATGGGAGACTAGGCTCTACCTACCAAAAGTATTTATTTCAGCATTTCCATCTTCCATTAAAAGCAGTACCCACTGTTTGAATTTTTTTCCTTTGAATGACAATGGTGGTAGAAAGAGCCCCAGATGTTTCTCATGCCATCTTCAGGAGAATATTGCTTCAATGAACACTCTCTCAGGAAAGAGGAACATTAGCAAAGTTACTGAAACCATTTATTGAGATGGTAATTATATTTTTAACTGATTGGAACACATAGGAATTGAGAAATTGTAGCCTCATAAATTCTGGAACCCAAAGTCTCACTTTTCAGCAGTTCCATACCCAAAAAGTTTTAATGCAAAGTGTGCCAAAGTTCATTTTTTCCACAGAAATCATAAAACCCCCACATTCCCAGTAGAGTTTCCTGTAACCTGTTGTCCTACTTAATTGCTTCCAGTACAGGCAAGAAACTATTCTCTTTCCTTTTGTGCTTTCCAAACAGGTTACCTGAATGAAAGCCATTGCATCAGGCATGCAGGCAGAGATAAGACACAGAGAGTACGACTTAATTAGACCCTATTTTTATTAACTTGCTTCATTTGGAAGCTGTCCACTAATAATTCTCACTGCATTGATCATTACTCCTTCCTTAATCATTTGTACGTGTAGCTCTCACCAGCTCCAAAGCAGGTCCCCAGATTGTTCTGGATGCCTTTTTCAGCCCTTTGCCTGAAATCTGAAGGGGTGAATAAACTGTTTCCAGTATAGTCCATACTATGCAGTGACAGTTCAAGTAGCACTATTCCTCTGCCTACTCTTTGATGAACTAAGCCTATAGCAAGGCCCTGTTAAACTATAGCAGACTAAGCTGAGTTCCCGAACCATGTAAGTGGTTTCTGGCAATGACAGAGGGAAGATCCCAGACACACTTCACACTAACTGTGAGAGAAAAATTCCCTCCCAGTTAAAAAAGATCTTTACCATTAAAACTGTCCTTTAGAGATCCCGGCCACACCCTTGAGGCCAGAGGGAAGTGTTGGACCCAGACTTACCCTTGGGAGGAGGACCAGGACAGGAGAGATGGAACTTTTCAGTCTGGAAAAAAGAAGGCTCATGTCTTCTCAAGGCATACAAATACCTGATGTGAGGGATAAAGATGAGGAAGCCAGCCATTTCTCGGTATTGCCCACTGACAGGACAAGAGAAAACAAAACCAAGAAATTACATCTGAACACAATAAATTTTATTTTCTTTGGAGATGGTCAAACACTGGAATAGTCTGTCCAGAGAGTCAGAACCTAGCCCTGAAGATATTCAGAACCTGCCTGCACTGTCTGCAGGACTGTTGGATCTATCCGATCCTGTTTGTAATTGGACTACAGGATCTCAAGAGGTCCCATACAACTTAAACATTTCTATAAATATGTGAACATATCACTATTTTCTCTTTGTGTTACAAATGGAACTGAGAAAATGTTTGTAATGCACAAAAATAATTCAGTGAATTTATACAAGATTTGATCCAGCAGTGGTTTCAAATACACACAGTAAAGTGGTTTTAGAATCACAGAATCATAGAATCATTAAGGTTGGAAAAGACCTCCAAGATCACTGAGTCCAACCTCTGACCAAACACCACTGTGCTAACTAAACCATAGCATTAATTGCCACAGTCCAGTCATTCCTTAAATAGTTCCAGGGGTGGTGACTCCACCACTTCCCCAGACAGCCCACTCCAATGCTTAACCACCATTTCAGTGAAGAAATTCCTCCTGATTTCCAACCTGAACCTCCCCTGGCACAGTTTGAGCCCATTTTGTCTTGTCCTATTGATAGCTGCCTGGGAGAAGAGGCCACACCCCACCTTGCTGCAATCTTCTATCAGATAGTTGTAGAGAGAGATAAGGTCTCCCCTGAGCCTCCTTTTTTTCCAGGATACACCAACCCAGATCCCTCAGCCACTCATGTGACTTACTCTCCAGACCCATCCCCAGCTTTTTTGTCCTCTCTTAGAAGGCACCAAGAGGGAGAACTAACTAACCTACTTTGTGCTGCCAAAATGACAAAACTTCTTATTCTATTTCATACACAGATATCTTTCAGTCTAATCAACAGAGTATCTATGATTATTACTTTTGTGGCCACTTTTATTGTGCTTTAGGACCTCTGTCTAACAGATTTAGATGTCCCTATGGCGTAAGCCAAGGATACACTGACTTGTGAATCTGATCACAGATGGTGAAAGGGATGGCCCTCCACTGTAAGCAGGCACTTATATACACAGAAAGTTAACATTTTCTTGTAAATTGTTGGCAGCACCAAATGCCAGTGCTTCAAGAGTCAAGCTAAATTATTCACGCTAGATGTAGGGCACATGAAAATCTAGATTTAGTGTTTATTTATGCAAAAATAATAGTAGTGATCAATTTGATGTATGATTTCAAACAATTTCACTAAATCAGTGAAGCTTGAAAACTCATCATTTTAAATTGGGCTTCTTTCAGTTTAACTGAAGTTGCATAGAATTGAATTTAAACAAAACAATTTTAATCAAAAATAAACCTTTCTGTACATGTAATCTGCACTGTTCTACCTAATGCTGTTTTAATTAGTGTAAACTCATGTTTGGTACCTAAACCAGTAAAGCATTCCAGAAGAAAATGTGCAAAGACCGTGAATCCTTTTACATCTAAAGAAGCAGCAGCATGGAACATGCCCAGTAGTATTTAATTGTGCAGTCACTGACATAGCTGAATTCGTTCCTTCATGCAAACCAGATGTTTTGGTAATGGCATACAAAGGTGGTAGTTTGTTTCTTGCTATTACAATGAATCAAAATCTGAACAATAATAGACTTTTTTTCTTTCATAGAGTATTTGCCTTAGGTCAATTTTATTTGTGCAATAGCAGCTTTAGGTATTAGAACACATATACCTATGCCTTCAAAAAAAGAGCAAGGTGTGCAAACTAGCAGGGAAAATAGGGGCCCAAACCCTTGTTTGATGCTACAGGTATAATGGACCAGTAAAGGATTCATCCATTCCATCTAGGTTAAGCTCTGTCTTTACCTGGGGCCCACTGCAAACACAACTTTATCCTTTGCTATGGCTGCACAGGCTTTGACCCCAGCATAGGAAGCTCTGGAGTATGCGGTGCAGCAATGCCTAAGCTGGTTCCACTTTTGGGCTCAGAAAGCAGAAATGCCTATTTGTGTGAGATTGTTTGAGTTAAACTCCCATTCTCAATAATCAGAGCAAGCTTTATTGTTCCTTAATTTGGTCCAAAGTTTCTCCATACCCCAGCTGGCACATTTGAGCTTTTCAGCAGGTTTTATTTAACTCAGTCTTATCATCCAATATAGATACACCTATAGCAGCCTTGGGGTGTGCCTGCATAAAAGGGAAATAAAGTAGCACTTTATTACCACTGAAAAATTTCAGTAGTCCAATCAGTGTCTCCCTTGAAAGGTTCACTTTTAAATAGCAAAATGTTTTGAAAGTTTTGCCTTGCTTTCTGTATCTCCATAGTGCACACTTCGGTGATGATCCATTTTCTTCAACTAGCTGATAGAATTGATTGCAAATGAATCAAATTATTTGCTATTATTTAATTCAAAGGGGAAAGAAGCTACCCTTTGCTCACAGGTCTTGTGCTACTAGATATTTAAGAAAAGCAATAAACATTCTGATACCCACAATAAAATCTGGAGATTGGTAAACTTGGGTGTTTGGCAGGTAATTTATCAATGCAGTTTTCACATTTTTGAGCAGTGCTTATTTAAAGACATGCCAGTTAAATATTATTGATCAATACAGCTGTGTACAGTGTTATCTGAGGTATCACAGTTTTTTAAAAATGGCGTAAGAATGCTTAACAAGGGCTGCATGATAATGTCACAGTCTATGGGCCACACTGAGATTATGAAAGCTGTAATGTCATTTCTTGGCTTCTCTAATGTGAAAAAATGTAGGTGAAAAGCATATTTTCCTGCAGGGAAGCAGGGCCTTTTCTTCCAACTAAGCCTCAATCTTTCCAATGGCAGCAATATGCATCTAACTGCTACCCCTTGTCCACTCTCACAAACCTTTGTGAGCCAGGAGGACTGGATATCTCCAGACAGCATTTGCTGCCTGATACAAATTCAGCTAAGTTACTCCTGGAAAAGCTTTTTGGTTGAGAACTGTAATGACATGGCCCTCTCCTCTGAAAAAAATTAGAAGTAAAATGGAATGAGTCATATTTTTTCCCTATAAAGGAGATATATGCAACAAAGGATGCATTTTCAAATCTTACAGACAACCTCTGTATTTGCCATAGCTGTCAGTTTGCTAAAGTCATTTAGAAAAACAAGCACAAACAACAGTTATATTAATAAAAGAGCTCTGTAATGTGGTGATCAAGTTTAAACAGCATTTTCAAGGATGAGTCAGACTTGAGAGCCAAATCTGATAGCTTTTGAATTATTCTGCTATTGTGCTAGCATCATGTTCTTGGCATTATCGCTGAACAAACGTGCATTGTGGTTTCTGTGTGAGTTACTGCTAAGGGCCAGTGATGGTCCAGCTTTTTCTTGCTACTGAAGAAACTGCCATGAAATTTTCTTCTGATGCCAAACACAGTAGAAGTTTACACACTGGTTTAAATGATAAGGGGCTTGAAGCATTAAACATTGAGTCAGTGATCCGACTGAATTGCCTCCTTCCTTTCCAGTGTACTGTCACATTAATCTGTCAGTTTTCTGTTGCTTTTAATTATTGTTCATCTCCAGTGGTGATGTGATATAACCCAACTGAATGGGACTTCAACTTTCTTTTTTTGTTTGTTTTTAATTTGTTGAGACTTTTCTAATAACTTTTCTTGCTTCTTTGGGTACATATACCTGCAAAAGAAGACCTTAATGTGGCAAAATGGTGCCTGAAATCATTATTTCAAATGTCACTGAAATTTTAGTAATTGTCTTACGCCAGCGGTACATTGTGCTCACTCTCTCTGCTCACCTAAAGTCTTGTGTGATGCCTCTCTGCCCTATAAGCCTTAAATTACAAGTCAATTTCCAAATGACAGGCCGGTTACAGCTACGTAAAGACTTCAATTTCAGCTGAATTTGAGACACAAGATGCAGCAGAGATCTGTCAAGCTTTTGACAAATCCAAATAGTTTCAATGGTGTGATGGTTCGGACCTGGCTCCCTGCCAAATGCCCGAACTCACAGCAACAACCCCTTCCCCCTCCTTTCTTCCCTTAGGGCAAAGGAAAAAAACTACAAAAATTGAAGAACCTGAAACAAGTTGAATTACATCACAATATATATTTTTACATATATTAAAGTCATATACAATTAAAATACTATGTACACAGCAAAGGGATCCCAAACACCCACGAAGGCAAAGGGAAAGGGTTAAAAAAGGGACAAAAAAGGGAAAAAACAGAACAGATATGCACAATCGAACTCAAGGACTAGCAAAATAAAGAACTAGCAAAACGAAATCTCACCACGTCCCTCAGAAGAAACAAGATCCCCAGACACGACCAGAACTCTCCAACCTCCCTCGGGGCAGACCAATGGTCGCTGCAGCCTCAGCCTCTAGATAAGCGAGACCAACCCAAGGACCCACTGCTCCCGAACCTCACCAGAAGAGAAGGGAGCAAGGTCTCTAATCTCCATCTTATTTATACCCTAATTTACATAAAAATCGTATGGAATACTGGGAACATGGCCGCTTCCTTGGTTGCGAGCTGGTTTCCAGGAAGGCCTAGACTAAAACCATCACAAATGGTTTGGAGCCATTTCTTAGCAGCACACTAAACTAACTTTCTCTGTTTGTTGTCTGCACAAGAAGCCAACGGAGAGTAGGTGCAAGAACATGTCTCCTTTCCCCTTCCAGCTGGACCCCCAAAGCAGGCAGCCTGTCACCTTGTTGACTGTGGGTTTCTGCCTCTGGAGCTCAGAGGGGACAAAAGTCCCTGTTCCAGTACAGCTATATATGCTCTTCAGCTTCAGTGTAATAGTGAAACACCCTCAGATATGTATGGATCTAAGGGCACTTTTTTTGAAGCTGGAATTTCCAGCTAGCTTCATGCTCCTGATTGTCTTCCAAATCTTTGTCTTTTTAGTCCTGCTGACTCCCATCCTCCACCTGCTACTATCTGATGCAGCATTTCAAAGATGCAGTGTGGGAAAACAGTGCAATGCACTTATTAATTTGGCCATATTTAACTTTGTACTTACCTCTTTTGACATCTAGTTGCAAGTAGCACTATGGTGTGATTTGTCTGCAGAAACACAGACACAGAGTTTATAGCAGGTTTTAGCTAACCAGCTCACAGAAAAAAGGGGTTTGGGTATAATGCTTGCTAGTCCCAGCACTAAGCTGAGTTTAACACCTGGATTTAGAGGATCCCTGTTGACTTGATGGAATGATGTTAAGTTCATTATTGATTCTGAAAGGCATCGAATTAGATGATGAAATAATTAGATTTTCTTTGTATACACACGTCAGAGAATTGTGGTAGTACTAAGAAAATCTAAATATTATTTTGGAGCACTAAAACTATTTTAGACCTGGAAAGAAAAAAATTTTTTTTTTTTATTACATTGATAGGATACATTGTAAAGTTTCAGTCTTCCAGCAGGTGATAAAAGCATCTGGTATAATGCCACCTACATTGTTCTTTTGCCCTTATGTTTGGTCTTAATAGGATTAGGGCAGAATAGTACAAAGTGCATTTTCTTTCTGCATTATCTGCATTCTGCAACCTCCTGCTGTTCTGCAGTGTTCACTGCAGGAGCCTGGCAAAGTGAAGACCCAGTGTTTAAGATAATTTCTCAAGCAGGCACTTTACTTTCTCACCTGTTATTTAAAACCTAAACAAGGTACAACTACAGCCAACAGGTCTGCACTCTGCAGAAAATGTATAGTTATAGAGCCTGTAGTTATCTCACAAAAAAATTTAAATTTACATGACATTTAAAGCAATTTAAAGGAAGCACCATTAACAAAACAGCAAGGAAAAAACTCCAACAACCTCAGGCAAACAAAAAAACTACGACCAACAAAAAAAACTACCTTTCAAATTACTCTTGACCTGGTCATCTTTGTGCTTGAGTTTCTGTTTAGCTGTTATCTCACTAGTAAAGAAAATATGTTATTTGGAATTTAGGTTCCCCCGTCCCTTACTGATCTGAGCTGCTTATTCAGGTAACACCTTCTCTAAAAGCAAGAATTTTGAAAATGAGTAAATCAGTGCTGAGCAGGACTCAATAGTACCTCATTGCAGGTGTCACATATGGAAAGAAAATGTGGCAAGACTAATTCATGTTGTTGGACACAATTTATATGTATGTGTATACATATAGCTTTCATTCCAAGTTGTCTTAAGTCAGTCAGATAAATAGAATTAAATGATAAAATGAGGGGCATCTTTTTTACTACACTTTTAGCTATATTGCAAAGTCACTGTGTAAGACTTCTGGTTTCCATAGCTTGTTTATTTTGCAAGCTTGGGTTCAAAAGAGGCATAACATTAGACACGTAGCCATTTTGCCATGTTTAAGAGGCAAAGGAAAGGGAGAATACTCAAATGTACTCAGCTGTTGCAGTTCTGAGGCAGAAGGATACAACCACGGGGTGAGGGGGGAAACAACAGGAAAAACTCCAATGTCAATCTGAAAACATTTCTTTCAGATTTTTTTCATGAAATAGAATTTATCTTCCCGTAAAACTTGTGAGAAATCCTGACTGCAACCTCGATGTTAGATGATAGATAAGAACCACTAACAACATCTCTGCTACTGAAGTGGAAATGCTCTTTAGCTATTAACACTAAGAAGAAACCTTGATTTCTGAATGATAGCTGCAGGTTACTCAGATTGAGAGAGGAAAGTAACAGAAAAGGTCTGTACTTGTCACAAGGTGATATAAAAAAAGGAGTATTCAGACCATTTTGTGAATCAGCATATACTGGTAAAATCAATGAATGCTCTGAATGCTACCTGTGCTGTATGGTAGCTGGTGCTCATGAATCAGGAACACTTATTGCAGAGTTAAGTACCTCAGCAGACCCGATTAGAAGTAACTGCATATGCATCAAGACAAAATACGGTGCAAGATATCTACTGTATTTTGGTTTCTCTTCTTTGAGAATGGGTTGTATTCCTTTGCTTAATTTTAAGTCTTTAGAATCAGTGTTTCTTTGGCTCCTGAGAAGAAACACACTAACTTACAGTACAGGTTTCTGCTGGGCTGTTGGTCTGACGAAGGCAGCTCCAGGGATTTGTCCCTTCAGCAAACTTCTTGGACTTCAATGTTGCTCTGGTAAATGTTCATTGAAGATGAAAAGTGAATTGTAAATGAAGATATACAAAGGTCTGGGAACTGGGGTGGAGAGTTACATGTGCCAAATAAACAGGAAAAACAGACTAAAAAAAGTCGAACCCCAATTCCAGAAACAAAAACAAAAACAACCCACCCGAAACAAACAAAAACCCCAGCATCTTCAGAAGCCTAGAAGTCATATACAGAGTAGACTATTGAAGAGTTTTAGTTGTGAGTAGAACAGGGAACATCACCAAAATAGATTATTTCCCAAATTCATTTCTACAGGTGAAAAAGAAAGTTAATAGAAATAACTAGAAAAAACCACAGTGTTTTTCCAGTTACAGCCAATATCACAGGTGATGTTAGAAGCTAGAAATTATGATGTATATTAATAATACTCAAAGAAATTGGCTGAAATACATTTTGGGGGGGATTGGTACCATGCTTGATTTTTCTATAAGCTTTGTAGAATTTCTTGTACCTTCAAGGTTTTTCCAAAACTCTTAGTATTCAATACATTCATGTATTATTTCCTATACAAATACTATATGCTATTTACTATACACTAGAATGAGTATTCTCCAGATCTACTGATCTTTATGCAGTTTAACGTCCCAAATATCCTATTGCTTCTTTAATATCAATAGGTTTTTTTCATATCTTCTTTTTAACTTAGGTAATGTTTCCTTTTTAGCTTTTTGTAAAAGACTTACATTAGAAAGAATAGAAATGATGTAAAAGGAGTCACCCAAAATACATTTATTCTTGAAATTCAAAAAAATCTCTATCTTTTGCATGAAGAATGATTGGTATAATATTCCTTGAACTCTAATCTCCTGTGAAATCAAGCTCTAGCACAAGCCAAGCTAGAGGGGTTGCTAGTAGTTGATATCACCTTCCCATACTTTCTTCTGCAGTGGGATAACTGCTGAGGCAACCCCTGTATTAAATATGTTAATTTCAGCTTTGTGCAATCACTTTGACCTGCAGGAGGTGAATCATTCAGGCATTTATCTGCTAATCAATTCTGACATCTTCCAAGAACAGGCATAATTAATCACACCTCCCTTGATTTTGTGTTTTCATAAACAACATTGTTCTGCTGTCAAGATGCCTTAGTTTGTCATATTTGGGAGCAAGCCACCTGTGATTCAAAACTGCTTTTTTTCATGACAAAGCATCATGTTGATAAAATAGCCCTTTTATTCTACTTTAATTATACTATAACTTTGTTTAAGATGATCATATTTTGGCTTCCATTGAAGACTGATAAAATATATTAATTCTGTGGGAAATAAATACTGACATTCATCTGTATGACCTAACACTGGACATAGTGTTTCACCACCCTGCTTTAACTTCCATTCATTATGGATAAAGGAGTCTATTGTTACTATGCTTCAATGTTACACATCATTGCTCCAGGAGCATTGCTCTGCCTTGTCTTTTTGTTCTAATTTCTGGCTTTTTCAAGAAAGCATTATCCTGAGATCTTCCATATATTTCCAGAGGCAAGTGTATTTCAGGTGGCTTTAGTGATTTTCCTACCCTCTTTCTCCATATTTGCTGTCACATCACATCACATTAAATATCCAGTTGTACTGTTTGATGCTGATAAAGGAATACAGATTTCATCATTTTCTCTCAGCATGTTAGATTTCAATACTCCAGGACTATCTGATCTTAGGTAAGTCCTCTCTTTCAATGCACTACGTGGTAGCAAATCCTGAAGTGAGGATGATGAGAGATGGTCAAACTGTGTCTCAAATGTCACTAATGGACTGTTTTAACTATCTAGCTAAATAGGTCTCGGGCCTCTTAGCAACCACTGTCCTGTATTACAATGAAAGAGACCGCTTACACAAGCTCTGGGGTGACAAAGTCAACCATCAAAACTAATCTGGGTTAAAGGCTTCCTTACAATATTCAGGAAAAAAAAAGGTCTTTGATATTTCACATGTCACAGGGCAAAATCACACACATTCAGACGTGACTTGTGCAACAGACAATGCTACACACACACAGACTTTCTTCACTGTAACATCCTCATATGTCCACATAGTGGGAAAAGTTGCAGGTTAGTTATGCACCTGTGAATAAAAACAAGTATAAAATAATTATATAACCATTTTAATTTTCTAAGTCACATTGAGATCTTAGTTGCCAATATGATGCCCCTCTCTACATGTCTTGGTACCAATGCAAATTTGAAAATAAAGTCTTCTAAATTACAAATCTTCTTGCTCCAATTAATATGAGTCCAAGCTATTACAGGATTTCCCCCTGCTTTTCAAAGGAGACCATATAGGTTCATTTAAGTGTTCACTTAACAAATCATTCCTGAGAAGCATGAGCAGTTAAGAAAATAAAATTTACATTAATCCATTTTATAAAATTATTGAATATATACTGAAAATAACTGAAGTGAAGAGAAAAATCAATAGAGCAATAATTGTCAAACTACTTGGAGGTATTCACTGTGGTGCTTAGTTGTTCTATGCTGAAAGAGAAAGAAAAAGAACATGCAACTTCAGGATACCAAAGAGAATGGTATAACAATTGGAAAGTTAATCAATCTCCTAGTACCATGAAGCAGTTGTAGCACAATGATATATTCTTCAAATTGTAGACCACTTAGGATCATAAATGGAAACATCTACATGTAGATATGGCTAAGAAAAGGAATATGAAATACAGAGCAAAAATCAATCACATCTTTTTTGACATTTTCATTCAAGGATCCAATGACTTTAGCAATACTAGTTTTGAATGCTGAAAATTAGGACAAAGAGCAGGGTCCCAAAACAGGGTTATATTTTGCCCCTACTTTAAATACCAGACAACCAGATACTTCAACAGAATTAAGCCTGATACAAAAAAAGCACCAAGACAACCAGAAGAGAAAAATTATGAAAGTCTAGCATTCTAGAATTATACAAATTAACAGGAATCATCTACAATTTTCTTTAAACATCAACCTATCTTTATAGTTAGATTTGCCACAATTTGAATTAATTTTTCAAATCAAACTTCTACTCACAGGACAGTTCCTTAGTTGTTGAGTTAAGTGGAGTGGCACTTTCCACCCTGTCAGGAGAAGCTGATGCCCCTCTAATCCTGAGCTGAATCTAGGGAATTCTGGGCTCTGATACCCTGAAGTCCTGTTCTACTGGCACATCAACAAGTTCAGTCATTACAGAGCTTGATATTTAGGTTCCATTCACTTCTCTTCTTCTAGTCTTCTTTCTTAGATTCCTAATTTTTTTATTCTGTGCTACCTGGTTTAAGGTACTTTGTTAAGGACATTGGCAAACAGCCCAAACCATGCAGAGCATTCTGTGCTGGAAGACACAACTTAGAATACTTATTAGGCTTAGGATATATTAAATCCAAGTCTCCCATTTGCTGTTCAAAGCTTTAAACATCAATAATTGCATTTTAAAAGAAAGTATCAACTCCAGTTTTATTTCTAAATTAATAGCTCTACATACCTTCAGGTTTCAAGTCTGTGGGGAGAGGGAAATCTACCTGCAGCCCTGCCTCCACTATCTCATTTCCAGAGAAGATGAAGTTTCAGAAATACCCCAGTCCTGGCATTTTGCCTTTGCCTTATTGCTAGGAGTGTCTTCCCTCAGCAGGTCACAAATGTCTTCTCAGGCATACAAGTCTTGAGCATTCCACAAGGATCACAGGCATCAGATCTGACATCTGATCCTAGATTCTGTATCCTTCTGAATCCTTCCTAGATTCTCAAAGGTGTATAATTTAGAGGCTCCTTTTGTTTTATCACATATTGTACATCTGATAGGTATATGCATCTAAAGGTAGACAACAGTGCCTGGCATAATGTAGGCATAATGTAGACATAATGTAGACACAATTAATGCTGTTCTGTGTAAGTATATTGACCAGGACTCCAAAAAATTATGTGTAGTTTGCTAATTTAAATATCGAGTAGTTTATTTACTAGTGTAAAATGAAAAGATCACCTGGAGAAATAGATTGATCATGTGTCATTACCCTGCAAAAATTCTTAAAATAAGAATCTAGTGTTTCAGGAAGGGTGAAACAGAGAAGACACTAATCTTGCAGAAGTACTTGAGAAAGCTATCCTCTTTTATCATGTTCAGCCCCTGTATTTCCAGGTACTGGAGACTAACCAGCTTCATCCATCACTGTGTGGTAGAGAGCGAAATGATGGTGACTCATGAGATCTGACAAAAGGTCATTACAAAAGAAAGCATTGACTGTCACTTCAGAAAAAAAAAAAAAAACAAAAACAAAACAAAACAAAACAAAACAAAAAACACACAACAAAAAAAACCCCAACAAAAATTGAGAATGAGATCTATGTATATAAAAACTCAAATGTCTGGCTACTACTAGTAAACTATTCTGAATTTAGCATAGGATAGATGCATAAATGGGAAGAAAACCACAAGGATTCAGGTCCTACCTCAAGCAGTATGTATAATCCTTAAAATTTCCTAGGCTTTTGAAACCCCATGTAATTTTGAGGATTATACTGGAGCAAATACCTATTTGTAAGTTCTGCGTTGTTCTATCCAATATTGATTTAATATCTAATTCCGTCTATCATTAGATCTGCTTCTACATTGCTGTCAACAGCAGTTATGTTTTGGCAGGAATGTGTAGTAAAGAAAAAAAAATCAACATTTCTCCCAAACACATGCCTCCACAACAGATATGAGGAGGATAATACTAGTTTGTCTTTGAAATTTAAGCAACTCTCAGACCAGTTAATTATGGAAATGATACTTGTGATCATTCTGCTTGTGGGCATGTCCATCTGTTGACTGATTTCCATGCTAATTGATACCAAAACAATGATGTCAAAGGTATGTAAGAGGCTATGTGTTTCAGGAAACAAAGAAGGTAAAAGAGTTTACTGACACTTTTTCTAAAGGAAAGGCTAAAACATGAGCCTTTAAACATACTCCAATGCAAACTTCATATCTGAATTTAACTTTGAAAGTAAAAAGTACAAGTGTAATTCCTTTCAAGTGTTATACCTATGTTACTCCTCTGAAAAAACAAATTGGTATTTCCTTTCTACTTATTTTGATAGTGGGTTTGATAGTGATTCTACTCTGTATCTTGTGCAGCTAATGTTAGAGAAGTGTCTTACTCATACTGCCAAAGCAGGCTTCAATGTATGTACCACTGCTTATTTGCTGGTTTTTAACATTCATATGGGATGAGTACACTCACAGTTTTGGGGCAGAGCTTTTGTAAAGACTGCACTAGGTTAAAGGAAGGTGGCTGTCCAACCAGTTACAGTTTGGTGAGAATATTTTGTTTCTTCTGCAATGCTTATTGGTTTTTGGCATGCTAGAAGTCAAATTCCCACTTCAGTTATTATTGGCAGTAATAAAGAAATAACCACGACAATAGTTAATGCCTCCTAAATACGTACAGTTAATTGGAGAGATAATGAATACATTGATAGCTACAGACAGCTTTGCCTGTAAGATGTAGCTTTCTAGAATAAAGAAATGGACAACCCACTTGCCAAGTCCACACAGAGTTATCCTATCAGCGCAATTTTCCCTCAGATTATGAAGAGACACTTCCAAAACTTTCAGTGTTATAGCATGATGGCAACAGCAATGAAATCCCCACTGAAACTCATGGAGTTTGCTTGGATAATGTAGAAGGCCCACAAATAGATGAAGGTTTTAATTTTCTGGAGAGGAATATCCAAAGGCAGTAAGGCCTCCACCCCTGGGAATGTTGACAAAAAATTCTAGCGTGGGATTTCTCCATTTATGAATATTGGCATCCAAGATTATGTCTCCAAGAAACATTATTTCCTCTCTATGTGATTTATTCAAACTGCGAAAAATTTTATTAGTTTGGAATTTAATTTTTTCCCCCTCAGGTTAAGTATGTGCCAGAGCACAGCAACACAGAAAATAAGAGTTTTCATCATGTCCATTCATTTTTTTACTCTGTATACTAGAATTGGTCCTTTAGGTCTAGCAATGTATTTGAAAAGTAAGGATTGGGTAAAACAAAAAACATCAAGAAAGATGAAACTAAAATTGTGTACAGCTGTGTATATTCTGTAATTATTTACCCCTATGTAATAGTGACATAAACAACTTGCTCCTTGGAAATTTCCATCCATTCATATGATGACAATATTTCTCACTCACTGTGTCAAAAATTTTACCAGAAAATATTGTGCAAAGCTAAAGACTGAAAAAGTCAGATTTCTCTGAAATTTTGCCACAAACTTCATGGAAAATCTTAAGAAGTATTTTTATTTTTCCCATTTCTCCCCCCAAGAAATATGAATACTGTTTTCATAGAGGTTCAGCATGGCTGAATGTTTGATTGCTCATATATGGGCAGTGCTTGTAATCACTGGATGGAAAGAACAGAGTAAGGGTTATAATTACGGTAGAATAGCATGAAAATTGCTAACTGATGTGTGAAATCTGGTACTTCAAGGTCTGCTTCTGGGTAGAAAATCCATGCCTCAATTGACACATCTAAGTCAGAAACCTCATTTAATATATTGTCTCCTACTCTTTTTCAATTTTCTTTTTAGATTTCCCTTCCCTTCCCTTCCCAAACCTTCCCAAACCTTCCCAAACCTTCCCTTCCCAAACCTTCCCAAACCTTCCCAAACCTTCCCTTCCCAAACCTTCCCTTCCCAAACCTTCCCTTCCCTGTTATTAATGAAGAGGCCTAAATAATGACCCCAAAACTCAGGCCAGACAGCTCCCTGTTGTACAAAGGTACAGGTGGAAGGCAGATTCAGGTCCCCAAGTGCACTGAGGTTGTTACCTCCATCCTGACAGATGGAGCACCTACATACAGTAAGTGGATAGGAGAAACTGGATAATAGCAAATCTTTTAACCACAGCAGCCTTCTGATCTCCTTCTGAGAGTTAGTTTAGCCTGTAACATCCAGCTTCAGCTCTGTAGCATCCAGGTCTGTGTTGCTTTTACACATGTGCTGAACATAAATATGTATTGTCTGTGGTTAAAATTTGGATGGCCTATTTCCAGAAGCAGGTGTGCAATTTCTGCAATAGTACCTCAAATTTACATCAGAAGTACACGGACTGTGCATGCCTAATGAACAACTGCAACAATAATGTTGTGTCTGACCATACAGTTGATTTGTGTGCTGTTGGTTGTGCTTTCAAACTAAGCATGTTAATGAAAGAATGGACTATAAAATTATGCACAAGCCATAAGTTACAATTTGGCCCAAAAGAAAGTGTATATGTAAGTACATCATTAAAAAATCATTATTAAAACATAGGGATGATAATTCTTGTTTTGGCATACATATATAAATTCCCTGCTTTAAAATGTCTAGGATGAGTAATCAGGCAGTATTTTTCTGGATGATTCTATGATTATGGATTGATATTACATCACTGATAACAAGGGTTGATGGTGTTTACCATTGGGATGAATATGAAAGCTTCTAAAAACTCTTACCATAGGCGGTTTGCTATACATAGCACTACCTATCCCAATTTAAAAATTTGAACACTGTGAAAGTAACCAAAACACAAAAAGTATGTCTAACTGTTTCATAAAAAGCTTGTCACTTCTTGAACATGCAGTGATATGTTTAATGAAGAATAATGAAAGAATGGTAGATCAATTCTTGCCACTTACCTTGCAGTGATAGAATGATTCCCAGGGTATATGCAATAGAATATCTACTCTAATCAAAATAAGTCATTAAATCTGTCTCCCTGTTCCAAAGCAACATCAATTACTAATTCTACATTATTCAGAACAGAGTTTTCTCTGAATTATTCTTTAAAAAATGTTCTTGGAAGAAAATTCCATGATTCCTACTAAGCAGTACTTTCTATTGCTTAGAAAACATTTATTACTGTCTGGTTGGACATCTGTTAGTCTACACATAAATAATGCTATCTGTTTATGTTCAGTCAGAACACACCTTTTTAACAAAATTAACTCATTTTTGTACCTTGTCCCTGCTGGATTTGGAGAACAGCTCATTTTCTTTCAACATCTAAAAGATTTCTACAAACTTTTCAGGATATTAGAATATACGAGATTTTGCCTATGATTCATTGGTTTTCCCAGTGAAGGCCTTGCCCCCACCTCCATAGTACTCAGTAGTGTACATCCTCTATCTAACTCCACTAGTTTCCAAGTATGCAGAATGCTGAGTCCTTGGCTCCTTTACAGGAGGTGCCGTAGCTCTTCTGTGGCTTAAAGAGTATTTAAAAACAACTACCCCTCTGCTTCACTTTGGCTCTGATCTTGCCATAGTTTTCTCATCTCAAGACTGAAAGGTTCCAGTGTGTATTTTTCCTTTGTGTTAAAAATCAGATTAATCCCATTTCTCTGTTCTGGGTTTTTTTATTAGCCCACAGCCTTCTGCAATGGGGAGCCTAAAACTAGAGCAGTCACTTCAGCTAAGATCTGGTACAGAAGAGATAAAAAAAATATTGTTTCATGTGTCTTAAAGAGATGAGAAGTGGTGGTAGGTCAAAGTATGCATGACAGCTTGACTGGTTTTGACTGGCATGTAGTATGGGGCCTACTAAACCCCTACTTCTGCTGGGCTTCAATCTCTTCTGTAGTTCTCTAAAGCACAAGGGAAGCATGATTACTCACAGCACAGAAGACAAACACCAAACCTATGAAATACAGGCTTTTAGTATGAAGTCACGTCCAGCAGCCACTTTTTCCACAACTGCCCACTAGTAATGTAGTAAAGTAAAAATTGGAAAATATTTACACAGGATTTTTTTTTCCTGAATCTCTGTAGTTTTTTATTATAACTTCTGAAAGCAACCCCTCCAAGAGTTTCTGCCCTCTGAAACACTGAGCACTGGCTCAAGTTAACATGTAAAGAAAATTTTGGAGTATCCTAAGTCTAGAAACCTAATCACTTTGAAGACACAAAGGACTATCTTTGGAAGGTTAAATCCATGATCACTGATATTTATACATGTATCATTTCCCATTTACAAGGCATCATGCAAATTCCAAGCTATAGACAGAGCTTCCAGAATTCTTAATTTTGCTGAAGACAACTCCAAGGTTCACTACTGAGGAAGGTATCTAAAAAGGAAAGAAAACAGCAAAAAAATATTGTGCTGATAGGCCTGCATCTGATTTTTTTACAAATGTTTTTATAATTTAAAATTTAAAGAGACTCTTTTTTTTAAACATACCCTTGCTTTTTCAGTTATATCAGTATTAGATTTCAGTTTTTTTATTTTTATGACAGGTTTTCAGTAATCCTGTTCAACAGACAAAAGAAAAGTTCAGAAGACAACATAAAGACCAAGAGTTATCTGACAATAAAGATAAAATTTACCCAGGAGTCAAATGAAATGCTTCTGTGATCTAACAGGCAACCTATATGTTATAACAGACAGTCGTGACATAATAAAGAAGTAAGAAAATGAAGGACAGTTGAGAGATATGAGGTCAGAAATTAACAGAAAATAGGGATAAGAAATGTGTACATATCTACTGAAAAACTGAGTATAACAATAGCTTTGAAATAGTTGAATAACTTACATATCCGCTTTTTTTTTTTTTCACTAAAACTGTTTTTTGCTATTTATTGAAAACTAAATTCTTAATGATGACTTGTATAAAAATTTTGGGATTTTCAGTTTAAAAAATTATTTGACTTATCAGAATCATTAAACAAAAATATATATTATATATGCTGTATTGATTATAATCACTTTGAAAAAATTATTTAACCTAAATATTGTAATGAAAGATCCCTTATTAAAAACATGGGGAAGAAATGTTATCTTGTGTTTATTAGAAAAAATACAAGTGACTTCTTGTCATACTGAATACACTGTATTTAATATGACTTTAATATATTATAATTAATATGAGTTTTAGTCTTGTGCCATGGTTATTTATATCAAAATGTTGAGATTCTTTTGACCTGGCAATGAATTTTCCTAATGTTATAAACCATTAGTCTGTATTTTTCTTTTTTTTTTTTTTAATAATAGAGTACAGTATGCCCAGGAATCCTTAGTGAGAAAGAGGTATCATTTAATATAACTATATTGCACCTATTTCAGTGGCATTTCTATGGCTTGAGCAAGGTTGCCATGACAGCTTTGCAAATATTCCAGACTCTGATATTCTTTTGATACCAGAAGAAACAAGGAAATATAGACATTTTCCTTACATCCATACACGTGTACTGAATTATAATATATATCATCACCCTTGGTTTCAGGGGTTATTCTTCATTCTTTCCTCTAAATAACAGCACAGGCCTCATTTAGTCTGTAATCCTGTCCAGTTCTTAGCATTTTTTCTGTGTGGTGTCTTTCTTCCAACAGTGCCTTTAAAGGCGATCTGCCAAATTCATTGAAAGCAGAATATGGGTACTATGAAGACAGATTGTAATTTGCAAAAGTATAAGATGCAGGCAGATGGGTACAGCTACAAATTTAAGGGATTTGAGCCTCTGTGGCAAATTTGTAGTGTGCGATAGAGCTGACTTGTGCCAACACAGAGATAAGAAAAACATTGGGAGAGTCTATCACATGGCAGGAGATACAAAGAAAACCCTTGCACAAATGCTGGAAAGATAGTGGCCAGGGAGGTGGCAGCTGTAATTTGCTGACCTGTTCTGAAGGGATCTTGATTTCTGCCCACATTTCTTCTTTCCCAGCAGGAGACAGGTGGAAGCACATCTATTATCTCTGCCAGCTTCTGCTCCCTGGCCTTCTCAGTGAGCACTGCAAAGAGGATTCATCTATTTCTTCCCAGTACTGTCAACCCTTATGTCAATAAATTACCCTTACCTGCTCCTTATCTGTTAGAGTTCCTGTCATCTCTTTTGCTGACCTTTTGTTCTCTATTTACTTGAAACATTTCTTATAATTTATTTTAACCCCTGGTGCAATCTTCCTGTCACTCTCTGCCTTTTCTTCCCTCTCTTTTATTTCACAGTGGTTTAACTTAATTTTGTAATACTGCTAGTCCTTTATAGTTTTTGGTTTAGATTCTTTGAATGACTCTCTTCTGTTAAGGACTTATTGTAGTTCTTTCTGTATTGACCTTTCTGACTTTTTCATTTTCTTCTTTTTCAAAGGCAAGAGGAAAAAAAATAAGAAAAGAAAGAAATTATCACCATACAGCCAGCGTTCTATTTACAGGTAGTAGTCAATTTGTGAAAGCATAACTGTTGTGTGAAACCTTTTCCTTTTCCTTTTCCTTTTCCTTTTCCTTTTCCTCTTCTTTTTCCTTTTCCTCTCTCTCTCCCCTCTCTTCCCCTCCTCTCTCTTTCTTCTTTCTTACAGCTTTTCTTCACTCCATCACTGAGGGAAATTCAATGATTGCAGAATCTGAAATTTGCTGGTGATCCTATATTTGTATATGATCCTTCCTAAGTTACAAACCATCAGTAGTGTCACACCACAAGATGAGATATTTCCCAAAATTTGAGGGAGGGTCCTGGAGTTCATTTCTTCACTTCTTTTTTTTCTTTCTCTTATTCATCACTATACCCTGTCCACTGATTACACTCTAAGGCATTCCAACATTGACTTTTTTTTCTCCAAATGGCTACATTCAAAATATCTCTAAACTTCAAAAATGAAAAATAAATTTATTTACTTATTTATTTACAATATTAATATTAAGGTTACTTATAAATCTATTTATTTGATGTGAAGTTTGAAAAGGGGAGTTTTCCCCCTTATCTCCACTTTGCTGTCAGGACCAGACTTCCCACATATAGGTGATTCTCACTTGTAAAATTCTGCAAATATTTTCACTCAGCACAATCTACGTTAAGTTCAAACACTCAGCTATCACAGCATTGACTTTCTTCAGCTGTCACTAGAACATAACACAAGTATCTACTCAGTATTCACAAGACTCATTAAATAACAAGTCACTTTAATATCTTTAAAAAAATTCTTGTGTTTATTGTCTATGAAAGTGTGTATGAATACATCTGATTAGTGTAATTATTTAGACTTAGAGTTTCAGATCTTTGACAACTCCTTGTTAGTTTTACCTTAGTGTATCTAAACAATGACTAGAGGCATTTTTTTTCTTAAGACATATATAAAATGTCAGCAAAAATACCAAACTGAACAACTCAGATGCTTATCAGTAATGCCTTGCAGCAGTTACAGTATTGACAGTCTTATTTTCTTATTTTCTGCTGTTTCCTAACTCTTGAAAATCTGTGTTTGTTTCTTTGTACTCAAAATGTATAACCATTTTCAGTGGCAAACGAGCAAATCAGTTTCTTCAAAATAAAAAAGTTTTTCTTTTTAGAAACTATTTCAACAAGGCGTTTTTTGTTACAAAGCAGGTACATAAATACGTGGTATATAGACATGAATCTGATACCAATAAAAAAAAAATATTGTGATTCCCAAGCTCCCAGGCAGCCAGAGACTCTGTAAACGCCTGTTATTGGTCCTCGTGTAGGCCCGGCACCTGGGCACTAGTAGTAGCCCAACATAATTCAGAGAAGCACGTAAACACTGTACATAACACAAACTGAGCCGGGTATTTTACATTTCCTGTAACACAAACAGAAGCACCCTCTTCTGTGTTTCTGCAAAATGCCCGTAGACATTATTAAGAAATGTCTGAAACAGAGGAAAAAATACCCCCTACTGGTTTTGTTCTTCAGAACAAAACTTTCCTCTTAATTTCTTTTTCCCTGTAGGATCTGTCAAAAGCTTTAAAGCTATTCTGCCATTTTAACACTGCTTTTCACACTTCCTTGTTCAGAGGATTGCATACATATCCCAGGTCTGTAATTGCCCTAATTTGATGCTCTCTTCCGCTTCAAACTCTTTCTGATTTAAGTTTTTTGCACCCCTGCATTGTTTAGTGTTGCCAATTGCATGGTTTTAGGATTTCATAATACATATTTTTTCATCTTGATTTTACTATGTTCTCAATGCATACGCTTAACATTTTGGCTTCCTCCTATAATACATCATCATGTTTTTTTCCCGTGTGATGATATTTGTCCTTTGCTCCTTCATGGCCATTGCACAGATTGCTATAAGGAACTGCACCTGCTAAATTCCCAAATGTTTTGAGCTTTTGTTCACTAACCAGATCCATATTCTGACATGGCTTTGAGTATGTAAATTCATCTAAAACGTGAAACCTCTCCTTCATATGCCCTACATTAAAACCTTAAAACTGGAGTCATTATTTCAGCTATCAATCTTCAGTATGAATTCCTCAGATTCTATCTCTTTACCTGAATATCGTGCCCCTCACCCCCAACCACACCTTCAAGAGCTGACAAGTTTTTAAGCATTGCTTCATAAGTCTTGCCAGAGACATGAGGCTAGGTGCTTCCCAGCATTTCCAAACATAGTGAGATAGACAGGCTCTACACAGAGCATAAAAAATAAATCCTACGAAAGAAAAAGAGTTTAAAATAAGTTTTCTGATGAGATTTTCTTTCCTTTGAAGTGATTTATTTTTTCTTTTTGTTGGGCTCCAAGGTATATTTCTAATCTTAATTGTTAAAAAAACCACTACCTGTTCCTCTCATGTAAAAATGTAATAGTTTTTAGTTCTTTCCTTGTTCTTTATTTATCACACACATTTTTGTTTCATTGTTAATAAGCATCCATACTTTAATTTCTTCACACTAACTTCAAATAAGGTTTTATACTTGTTCTGTCATTTTAATCCCTAACTCTACCTTGTGAATAGGCAATCAGCAGAATCCATTTATTAACTATTGACTCTAGGCTGATATATGCAGGGTTCAGTTCTACTCAGCCACCATGAATCTCTAAACAGCAATTCAGCAATCTGAAAATTTTCTTTATTACAGCTTTGTAATTGTGACCAGAAGCAGAAAAGAGAAAATTCCCATACAGGAAATAAAAAATTGGGGGGAGTTCAAAACTATTGGGTGTACACTAATTTCCTTTCCAAACTGTTGCATATGGAGACACTAATAGAAGGAAAGTCCTTCATATCCTGAAGCAAATATTAATATCTTGAAACAAGAGTTGCAGCAGCATCCAATTATACTGTGTTTCGAAGATGTGTGTTCTGAAACCTGTAGGTTAGTTATACCAAAGGATGACATTTCATTTTGTTGGTATCAGAGTGCATGTATTGGTTCTCTAATTAAGCAGTCCCATTCCAACAAAAAATTAAATTGGTAAGCGTATATTGTTAAAGTTAGCTGTACAAATTGCTTCTGCAAAATCATGGAGAAATTAACAATTGCATATTACACTATCTTATGCCAGTATTTTATAGAAAATTATCTGAAAATGTAATTAATTACAGTAAATTACCCTATTTGGAGATCGTCAACTGAATATTAAAGAGAAAGTTGTGTTCACAGAACATTACTTATTTTCACTTATACCTTCTTTTACTCTTGTAATGCATTTTAAAAATTATTTTTCAATAAATTTCTAGTTCTTTAAACTTACTTTTATGATATGCATGTATTTTAAACAATCCTTAAGACCATTTTTTCCTGTTAAGAGGTCTCATTACATTCAATGCGAGTTTTGTCTTTTGGATTTTAATACAATAATGATACCAATTCTGCTGCAAAGAAAATGAAAGAAAGTGATGGAATAAAGAAAGAACACTGGATTGCTTTGCTTAGAAGAATCACTAAATAGCCTTTTAGGCATACACTTATTTGGGAGAAATAAATAAAAGCACTGATTGATAATTCTAGGTACTCACATACAAGTTCTGATCATCTGTGTCTAGGAGAATATACTGGAAGGTTCAATATACCTGTCAAGGCAAGAGAAAATATCCTATAAAACTAGGAAGAAATAGACTTTTCTTTGTATTTCACAAGTATTTTCTTTTAGTTCAAATATGCTGTTGCAAAACACTAATAAAAAATGCAATTAATATTGCACAGTGTACATTTATTTGCCCTAACCTCTCACCAAGCTGGGACATTCATCCTAAATCCATTGTGCCATGTGGCCAGAGAAATAACCAGATCATTTACGTGTTGGCCAAGCTGTCATAAACCACTATTTCTGTGATCTGAAAAACAACTCTAAAAGACCAAGAACTCATTACTTTTTAAAAAGGCACCAGACAAGAATGCTAACATGTCCATCATGCTGCAGTGTGATGAAGTCATATACATTAATGGAAGTCAATCTAATAAGAAGCAACAAATACACTTTTTCTCACTTGAACTGCTTACTGGGTACTTCAGTTTGAAACCCAGCTCTTCTGCCATCTCCCAGCTTCCAGTTCCTTTATAAGTTCCCTTAATTCCCACCAGAAATTAAGACTTGGCATTTATTTCCTCTGAAACCCTATTGAACAGTGATGAAACATATACAAATGAAAAGAGACAACTATTCATTATCTTGAAAACTGACTATTGAATATGTGATGTCTTGAATAAATTCCTTAAATAGGGAATAAAGCACTAAACTGTACCAGTCTGTTGTTTTGTCAGGAGGAAAGCTAATATGAGTCAAAAAAATGGAGAAATTTTACATTTTAGTCCCCAACTTTACATCTTAGAGGTAGTTCAGCATTTCACAAAAATATGTTGAGGTTTACCACCAGTACAGATGCAATCTTAAAAAGGACTCTTTTATTGGCTCTTTCTCTTACCTTGCTAGGTCTCAAAAAAAAGCATGTGTTTTATGCGATCTAACAGTAATCTGGATTTTTACTTAAAGAAAAATCACTCTAATCTTTGAAAACAATTTTTTGTGTTCTTCAGGTATTTGATTTTAGAATTAGTAAAGCAAGGCAAAGGAAATAGCTCCTGTGATCATACCCAGAAATTACAGTGAATTGTTAGAGAAATTGGACATCTCCTTTTGCACCAATTACTGAGTCAAAGAAATTGTTGCTTCATACAGTGTAGGGGTCAGTAAGGTACCAAAGAGAGGATAAACTATATAGACTGGAACAATCAATCTTTTCTGGAATGACAGTTAGAACTGAACTGCGGGAGAAGAGACAGTGAATGGAACTATTAGGATAAAGATATAAAGTTCTTGCCTTTTTGCATCTGAAACTGGAGGCTTCGGAGTAGGTAGAAGCAACAGTAAAAATGGCAGCCATTGGCAGGATGGTGGATGGTAAAGACAAATAACAAACAATAGTCTCAGTCAAATGGAGGGTGGTCAGCAAAAGCAGTTTCAACAAATTGATGTGAAAAGTTAAACTGGCTTTTAAAAACCAGTCATTTACAACTGATCAGCATTCCCATTATGATAAATTCTGGACTTGTTCATAAGTTCCCAGAAAAATTTTTTTACTCCTCATATCTGTGAGAGGGATAATTTCTTGAGCTAGTGTCAGCAAAAGCAGTGGAAAAGATTGTCTTGTGTTCTTTAGAACATAATAGTGACCGGGGGAAAAATTATGTCTTTAACTGAACAATACCCCCTGCTATCAAAGCATTGAACAAATTTTTATGAAATCACATAATGAAGGTAAATTTTTGTTATTAAAAATATTTATTATTCTTTATTCAAAACAGGCTTCACTGCACAAGTTTCTTAGGGACAGTGCTAGAGCTCTAATGAGCTTCCAGATAGACCCTAATACTTCTGTGAAAGAGCTTTGAAGAGCTTTTGAACTAGAAGTTCATTTTGATTTTTACCATACGAACAAGTACACCAGATCTTGTGAGTCTTCTGATACAAATAAAACCTTCATTGTAATGTAAACCATATTCTACATCTGTTTATTTAGCCCAAATGGCTTTTTTTTTTTCTGTGTCCACAATACTGAAAATCTCTTGTGCTATCACTATCTTCTGCTCATAGCACATAGGACTGAAGGTACCTTCTGTACAGATCTCTCTAGAGTTAAAACAGATATTACACCAGGATTTCTAGGATGACTGTTTTGCACATGGAATGCACTTAAAGATAGCAAAGCTAAAACAGTTTCCTAATTTTGATTCCTTCACATAAAGAGTACATACTTTTCAAATTAAAAAGAAACTAGGAAAACCAAATCTTTTCTTGTTCTCCATAAATGAATCCTAAAACCAGGAAAGGAAAAAAATATTCCAACAAGCTTTGTTAAAAACATCAGAAACACATAAATGAGTGCCATACTGACAGCATAGAATATTTTTAAACAACTTCTGTGGGTACTGCTGTGTTAATTCTGTATGCACTTGACTCAAGTGTAGGGTTGAGAATTTTTTTGAGGTTAAAAATTAGACTACCTCATTATGTTGTAAATGTTAGACATTAAACTGATAATAAATATTTCTAGCACATATTTACTTAATTGCTATAACTGTTTAATAGTGCTATGCATAATTTTGATTTTGTAGCCATGAAATAATTAGAAATACTGATTACATGAATCCCACATTGTGATAAAACTTTTTATGAGATGCTGCATGTTTTTGTCTGCATGTTTTCTAAATATAGTATAAATCATAACTGTAAACCCCTATCTTGGATGTATGGAATGTCACAGAATATTCTTTATTAAGAATAAAGAGCTGCCTCTCAAAAAAATATGCACTTACAAATCAGGTTAAGGCAAGAAGTTTTGCAAAGTACTCAGTAGACAGTTCATTTGTCTAATAAATTCCAGTAATACTGCGCTTGTGGTCAGGATTGTGAATTGTGATAAAAAAAAAACAACAGCCAGATGAACGGTTGGAAAGGAAGATAAAACTTGACAACAACAGCACTGGTTCTCTTAATTAATTTCACTGAGATTTCTGTATCTGCACAAAGTTCTTTCACTTAATATATTCTTTGATATGTAGACATACTTAATTTCATTATGTTGCTTTTGACTGTGAAGAAAAACTTTCAGAAAAAAGGAGGTTTACTTTCTCAGTATCGAATATGGTATTTTAGGCAATATTGTTTCTGTGTTATTCCTTAAGTTTTGCCTACCTTTACTCAATAACTGAATCTTTCCTTTCATCATGAATTTTCAAATTAAAGTACATAAACTATGGAACAATTACATTGTATCTATTAGTACGCTGAGTTGATGATGATTAAAAAGACTTTATGACAGTTATACAATAGAGAGCAGTACTAGGAGATAATTTTTACAGAATGAGCCAACATTAGGGGTCAACATTTGTTGTTCAGTATAAACATCTGCACTCTAAAGCAAAAATGACAGTCACTAAAATATTTTATTGTAGTCATAGAGAAATAGCAGTTTTTCCTTGGTCACATTCTTTGGTAACACAGAAGTCAGACCATGAATCAGCTCACATAACTCAGTGCTGTGTCTTAGTTCAGAATGTCTACTTAAATCCAAATTAAACCCCAAACTCAAATCAGGAAACCAAAAAGGAATTATATCTCTTCCTCCAACTGAATATTTTCAAAAGAACAATATTGCAGTAAATATTACTCAAAGTAGTTTTGTCATTTTAAAACGGGTTTTAGTGGATATTTGAATACAATTTGCAATCACTTAAGAGACCTCTTTTTTAAAAGGTGTATCTCTTATTCTGTATGTTTTGGTTCAGTCCACATCCAATCTACTGAATTAAAAAAATGCCTTCATGTACATAAGCTGCATATTGTTGTCAAGGTTTGTCAAGCATGTTAGAAAAATATATATGCAGTATCCTGCATACAACAAGACGATGTTTCATCCAGCAACGTCCAGTCTTATTATTATTTATCATTGGTGAACACCTGCATGAGTGGCTTTGGGTTTTGGGGAAGTTTGGAAAATGCCTGTGTGTTTGACAACTAGGCATGGCCAGTCACGGTAGCGAGGTCCAGTGGGGTTCATAGAGGCTGGGATTGAAACTGTAGAAGAGGCAGGGGAAGGGTTATTTTTCCCCCTCTTTAAGGTCGTTGATGTATTTTATATGTATGTTTTAGATACTGCTACACAAGCTCCCATTTTAATGGGACAATCAGAGAGCCATAGCAAGAGCAGGCTGGCCACCTTCCTTCTCATGGCTCCATCAAGTGGCCCACATGCTCCATTACAGACAAGTATATTTGCCTCTGAACTGGGACCTACCTTGTGTTCCAGACAAGTACATAAATTATCAATAACGTTGAACAGAAAAATATTGCTCTGTGGCACCACTTGGATGTATTTGGAGTCAGATTTGCCAAAAATATTTTGTCTTTTTCTATGTTCTAAAATAAGTAGCTTTTGCAGAGCAAATTAAAAGCCATGAAAGCCTTTTTATTCCCATTAATATGTTCTGAGTACAAAAGGAAATCTTACTCCTGGACAGCCCTTTCATTTCTCTACTCATGGGTAGGTTTGGAGGAGTATGATCAAACAAGATTTTTTAAAATGAGAGTTGCCATCTTCAGTATTATTTCTGCCTCATAACTTTTGATGGTGAAAACACACTCATCTCTCTCACTTTACATATTGGCTCTAAGACAAGACAAGTGACTTTAAAGTGCCTGTTTCTCTGCATTGTTTGTAAAGAGGACCTAAGGTCAATGAGCCAAAATATACATATCTATACTCTATACTGTTACAGTTAGTTGGTTGTATTGCACATTTTCTCTCTTTCAAGGGGCTTGGAAATATTCCAGGGACACGAAAATAACTGCATTATCCATAGCCTTGAAATTCAGAGGCCTATCTCTTTGAAAATTGCCCAGACTGAGATTTTTGTTTTCTGGGTCTCCGGCACTACACTAGAGAAAGCAAGTAAATTTATGTATAAAAAAGGGTCTTTAAACCCTCTCAATGCCTTTTTAAAGCATTCTCTATGGAGCTAAACTTCACTAGGCTAACAGGTTTTATAAAGAGTGACTTCTGAGAAAATGCTATCAAAATTAAAACTGTACTTCAGCAATTTAGTCTCCATATACCAGCCAGGAGTCTCTATATGCTAGAAGAGCAAACAAGTGTGTTGGTCTAGGAAGTGTGGTCTTTGTCCAAATCATGTGTAACACTGAATCCTGTCCAGTCAAATCAGAAGTATCAGGCTTTCTGTACCTAAGAATTTATTAAAATCCTCGAAGATGTAGATCCAAAAACATCCAGATGAATTTCCAGTTGTCATTGGGGTGCTTAACTGTGAAAAAACCCTAATGTTTTGTTCTCCGGACTCTCACAGATAGGTCCCCCTTAGTTTTGACTATCTGCATTTATACAGAGGTTTAGGGTTCCTAGTGGAAACTGTTTCAAGAAAGGAAGGATAACAGAAATATAACACATTAGTTTGATGGGAAAAAGGGCTGGAAATATGCTTTAAAGTTACTTGGAAGCCTAAACATGCAAATAGTCACAGGAATTTTTAAAAAGAGCCAAGGTGTCTAAATTCTTATGTCACAAGTCATATAAATGAGGCATATTTTATCATGTGAACTATGGAGACCTAAATCTACAAATTGAGAGTTTATGTTTAGGATGGCAGGGACATGTGGAGATCACTGTCTGGTCCAATTCACTGTTCAGTTTAGATCAGGCTTCCCAAGGCCTTGCAAAGTTTTTAATATCCCCAAGGATGAAAAGTCCATAGTGTCTCTTGACGACCTCTTTTAGTGTTTCACTATACTGTTGTGAAATTTTTTCCTAATATTCAAACATATTTTTTTCCTAATATTTGAAATTTCCTGTATTGCAACTTCTATCCTTGAGCATTCCCTTTTATTAAATACCTAAAGGCAAGCAACATCTCTTCACCTTCTCTTCCTAAGAAGAATAAGTGCATCTCTCTCAGCCTCTTCTTGCACATCACATACATTCAAACATCGTGGTCATCCCAGTGGTCCTCCTTTGGGGAACCCCAAACTGGACACAGCACTCCAGATGAGGCTAACAAGAGCTGAATAGGGGGGAATAATCACTTTCACCAATCTGCTACCTACAGTCCTGCTCACACAGCATAGTATGCAGGTTTTCTTTGGTGCAAGGGCACACTGTCTACTCATGTTCAGCTTGGTTTTCCACCATTACCCATGAAGGGTTTTCCACTAAACTGATTTCTGGACAGTCAGTCCCCAGGCTGTACTCATAGATAGGCTTATAACTCCCCAGGTACAGGACTTAGCATTTGTCTTTTCTGAACCCCATGAATTCTGTGAGCTCATTTCCACACTGCTTGAAATCTCTCTGAATAGCAATCCTACACTGCAGTTTATTATCACTTTCTTACCTACATTTGAGGGATGGACAATCCCCAAATTTGAGGGATGGACACTTGAAATGGATATATCTTATTCCATCATGATGACTTCAAGAACCAGAGCTGGAGTCATGCACTACTATTAGTTGCACTACCAAAAGACAGAATAAAGCACCTCTGACAAGTAACTAAAATTTAGAGTAAGGACACGACAGGAAACACACACACAGAACACAGACACACATTTCACTTGAATCACTTCCTTCCAGAATTTAGGTTCAATAGCTGCATTGTGATTGAGGATGTGGGGGTCTCTTAAGGACAGTTCCAATAAAGTGGCAATAATCTTTCAAAAAAACCCACACAGATGATAGTTTGGTTTTTGCCCAGCAGTCTAGCACTTAGAGCACTTGGAAAAGAAAAAAAAATGGGAAACAACTCTGAAACACTACCTCCTCTCAGGAGGGTCCAATCCCACATTTCTAAATTTCCAGGAGGGTCTCATAATCCTCAGTCTGAAATCCAGAATGGGGAGAAAATATTCCTGACTTCTCCTGGTAAAAGACCTACTCGATTGCTACAAATGAAAATATCCCATAATACAGTAAAAAAAAAAAAGCAAGGTAGGCACAAAAAGGGGATAGATAAAGGAGATTTTTAAAGTGAAACCACCTCAGCTTGTGGTTTTCCTTAGTGCTCTCTGAACAGAGGGTGTATATTTTACGGTAAACAGTCATTGGATAAAGGAGAACTTAATTTCAAAAGGAAATGGTAATTATGTTGACACTCAACAACACTGCTCATTAGTGTTACAGCATTTATGCTGATATCAAGCATATATCAATCTATTTAAATTTATGATCAGTATACAGTATTGGTAAATAAATTTAAGTGTTACTTTAGTATTCACCCTGAGAGTTGTTTAAAGATTCAGATTTGCTATATTTCCCCTTCCAAAATAAGTGCTTTGAAATCCTGCATCACTGTGAAACATGAAAGATGTTCACCTGAATAACAGTATCAGAGTCTGACCTCCATATATTTTAAAAATGTAAACTAAAAAAACTAAAGTTTAACTCTTCTGGTTTTAGTTGATTGTGCTACACTGGTTTTTGGTATGACATTAAAGAACTAGGAAATACTATTGTAAGGATGTCAAAAATTATGTGGTATGGATTTTTATCTTGTTTTAGTGCCTAGATGACCTTTAAAGTCTCTTCCAAGACAAACCATTCTATGATTCTGTGACTTTACATACAAAATTATTTTTACCAAACCTATTCATTGCTACCGGAATACAATAAGCAAAGCAATTTTTCCCTTTTAAATCAAGTCAGTGTGGGATAATATTAAGATTAATGCGTTTTAGTGTTAGTTTCTGTTCATCCAATTTGAAATTTAAATACTAGAAGCCAAAATGTTTCTTAATGTAAATCAGTTACAGAAGACATAAGTCTATTTCATGTTTTAGAAAAGAAGTTAACTATAAAAATTATTTGCTAAAATATAGCCAGTCCTTATTTCACACATTTTCTGTTAGAAATGGCTTCTACTACCTGGTGCAATTCTGTTATCCATTCTAATCTGAATTTGTTAGTCCATTAAAAAAAAAAAAAAAAGAATAGAAAACAAGAATATAAAATTAAGCCACAATATCTCATATTATTTCAAACAGTATAGATAATTTTTGGCACTTTTTCTGATACCTCTTATGATAAAGCCATGCACTTTCTTCATTATCATTCCTAGTATCTTTTTCATCTCTTGGAAGATGAGCTCCCCAGTCAGTTTTCTCCTTAGCAAACAGAAACATTCCCTTTTAGGCTTTGTATACTTATTTCTCTTGAATCTGAGAGAAAAAGATAAAAAACATGGATAAAATTAAAAGGCTAGATTCTCCAAAATGTTTTATTTTCTTAAGCAGATCATGGTCTCAGTTGTTTGTTCTCCCTGGTTTCAAGCATCTTTTACCCTCTGTTGCACAGTAGCAAATATTTGGCAGCAGGGTTTAAACTGCACAAAATCTATCTTGAAGGTTTTGCAATTTGTTATGAGAAAAATGTGGGCTGTATGGGTGATGTTATGTTTCTTGACAGCAAATGTGAACTGACTTAATAGGATAGAGGCTTTGCCACAATTTCTATTTATCACAAGTCAAAAAGTTCCCAGGAGTTTATTACAGAAAACTAGAACAGTTAAAAGGAACATAGTTTGTAGAATTTGTATGGTAATTCCTTTTTTTCCTGAATATAATGTAAAATGCTAATAGTAAAAAAAAATTGTCACAGATACTAATGACAATTTCTTACTGATTTATGGCTTTCATTCTGCTGCCTTTCTTGGCACAATAAGCACAGCTCCCTAACACCCACAAAGCAAGAGAGAGATGAACATGGCAGCATGAATCTAGATGCATGTTGTCTGCCTCACCAGCATGTTTTGACTAGCCAAACACTGTATATTCCTCTAAACAGGCCATATAAAAGTTGTACTGGGAAATTATCAAAGGACCCATGGTATTATAATACGTATTATACTACATTCCAGCATTTAGAGGTTAAAATCTCTTGGGGCTTTCAGTTGCACTCATGCATTATTTCCACAGAGGAGTTTTCTGTCTTCCTTGGAAGACTTAAAACATTGTAACACAAATATTTTACAACATTAAATTTGGTGGATACACCAGCTTTGTGGGTGAAGTATGAATCTTCAAAGGCTCAGGTAATTTTCCTTTCAGATTTCATGTATAATTATAGTTGAGTAACTTGGTAATTAACTACTATACCTGCAAACAATGAACTACCTGTAACTTAGGATTTTCACATTTTTTATAGCTATATAATATCAAATATTTAATTAAATACCTTTCTCCAAATATAACCTTTTTCTATCAAATGACTATAAATACTATTGACAGTGAGACTGACAACACTTGAACCGCAGAGAGTGGACCATCCTTTAACTCCTTGGGCTAACGCACCAGAAAGGTAAATCAAACTCAGAAAGATTGAGGTTGGAATTTTAGCTATCTAGATTTTGAAGTCAAGGAGGAGTTGTTCTTTTGCTTCCTTTAACCTCTACCCAGGTAACAGTCTAGTATGGCCAACCTGTTGACAAGGGGATAGCTCATCAGCATGGTATGTAGAGTTGCACTGTCAACTCCACCTTGGCCAGTTGGTAGTAAGTTCAAATCTGCTCTATGAGTTTTCCCACATCACATACCCACAGACAATCCATACCTGTTGGACCGACAAGTGAGTCACCCTTTAAAGAGGCTGATCAAAGAGTTCACTTTTTCTTTTGGACCCCAGATCAAAGGAGCAGAACTTTTCCTTGCAAAAACTAAGCATGCTGTTCTTTCTCTGAAAGTAGGACCAGCTGCTGCTCTCAGGGTGCTTTGGCAGCCCCTGACATGGCAAGCAATGAACCAGATCCAGGGTCCTGTCAGGACTTTAGGGAGACCAGACCAGAAACAGGACTGAGGGGAAGGCAGCAGTGTAAGTCCGTAATCTGTTAGGGAAACAGAGTTGTATCGACCAATGGGTCCATCCCATCCAGGAGGTAAGATATCTACAGGATAGGACTGAATTTCATCTGGGTAGGATGGACCTACCCAGTTCATAGTAGGACCAGAGATGGGAACACCTACAACACAGTTCAGAGTGTAAATTAAGGCTGAGCTCAAATGGGGCTCCCAAACCCATGGAGAGAAGGAGAGGGGTGTCCCCAAGGAAGACTGAGCAGGAATTGAAATACCCCTTAGTGCCTTCAGGACCCTGACAGCCTTCTACCTGAGTGTCTTGTGCAGTCCTGCAAAAGAGAAGCCAGCTATGCTGAGCTGCATGCAGAAGCTCAGTTTATTTGAATGCATGCTGGTTTAAGATTAAGTGCTGTTTGCTAGTTTAATTGACTGAGCCAGCATCAGTCTTTTTCACCATACTGCTGCCAGCCAACTCTCCAGCTGCAAAGCTGTCTCTGAAAGAATGGTCCCAGCATGTATTGACAAGGGTCCCATTCTTTTCTGGACAAACAAGTCACTTCCCTCTGCTAATGTGCAATTTTATACAGTTATGCACAAAAATGAGACAGCTGCTTTGGAGCTCAGCAGAGACGTTTGTTTGTAGTGATCACCTGTAGGGCAAGTGGATATTCTGGATATCCCTGAAAGATGAGAGCCAGAGAGTGAGATGGTTTGCTGACATTCTGTAGCTACAATAGGGAGGTACTACATCTAGGAGACAGAGTTTGCCCTACCTCATATTTGTTCTTAAGTTGCCCTTCCTTGTAATGGATCTAAAGTGAGAATTAGCATATACATGTGTGTGGACAGAAGACAAGGCCAAAACCAGGGTATCCCAGTGAGACAGAAGGGGCATAAACTGATAGCAGATGCTAACTGGTGCAGCTCTTCTAACTCATATGGCTTCAACCTCTACTGTTTTTCATCAGTGACTTGTGATCAGCCAAACTACAAACTGAGAAATCATTTACTTTCAAAATTGATGATCTCATATTATGGATCATTGATTTGCCTTTATGTTGTTTTTTTTTAATGTTGTTCTGTTTCTGTTAAAAACAAAAAAAACAAAAAACAAAAAACATAAGAAACAGCCTGCAATGGTTCCCATAGACTAAGACAATTAAGACCACCACATGTACAGTTAACTAAAACACTTCATTGAATGGTAGAAGACCAAACTCCTTTACCCTTCTTACCAGGTCATGAAACCTTCAGGGCACGCATGCTAAATACTGACAATACATCCAGCTTTTCTCTTTCTGCCAGCCATCCTTTGGAGGGAGCACTCATGAAAAAAGTGACCATATGCAAGGGAAGCCAGATGATGCAATCTTTTTGGCTTTCAGTAAAGTTTTTCATACTGCCTCTCACAGTATCCTTCTGGGCAAAAAAAAAAAAAAACACGTCATGATGTGTGAGCAACTGGATCACGGGTCAGGTACAAAGGTTTATTAAATAGAATTACATCAGGCTAGTAGATGGGCATTAGTGGGGTTCTTCAGGGCTCTGTCTTGTGCCAGTTCTCTTCAACATCCTCATAAATGACTTGGACGCAGGACTCAAAGGGATACTAAGTTTGCCAATGACACTAGACTGGGAGGAGCTGTTGACTGCAGAGAGGCCCTGCAGAGAGACCTTGACAAATTAGAGGGCTGGGCAGTCACCAACTGTATGAAGCTTAACAAAGACAAATGCTGGATTCTGCACCTGGGACAGGGCTACCCTGGATGTACATACAGACTGGGGAATGATACGATGCACAAAGAGACCTGGGGGTTCAGGTCAATGGCAAGTTGAATATAAGTCAGCGATTAGGCATCAGTGTGATTCTTGGGGCTGTTCTGTGCAGGGCCAGGAGTTGGATTTTGATGATCTTTTTTTTTAGGTATCTTCCAACTCAGGATATTCTATGATTCTGTGATTCTGATTGCAAGTGATACTTCCCTTCTCTCCTTCCTCGATGCTCCTGGTTACAACAACATGCACTCTGGGCTGGTTCAGAGGACTTCATTTAAATGCTCATCAAACATGATGAGAAGTCTTTATTTTTCCAAGTACCAGAAAGAAGGGATAGTTTAAAAAGTAAAATGGCTTTTGAGGAAGAAGACTGAAATAGAGTAATTTGTTCCCTGAGTCATGAAATACTAATAGGCTTCCTGGCTCCTAGACAGGAGCAAGATTCAGAGGAAGTAAAGCTCTGCAAAGAGTAGAAATGCATTGATTTTGGAGCAAAACCCAACTGAGAAAATAGGCATGCCAGGAAAATAGTTGCTGCCAGCTGTCCAGGAAATGACAACAGCATGAAAAAGCTTATTATAGGTAGAGATAAATAGGTAACAAAACGAGAAGAGGAAAGACATGCCTTGTGTGAGGAGCTAAGTGAACTAACTATTATATTCCTTACTGTCAGTCTTTTAAAGATGATTACACCAATACTGCTATCAACTTTGGGTGTAAGAATCTATTCTTCTCTACAGTCAGATTTAGGCACTAAAGAGAGATGCTGAGTGCAAACGAGAAAATAAAAAGAACTGATGAAGAACAAAGATAAAGATAGTATGACAACAAGACAGACGAAGGTTGTCAACTTAATAATGCAAACTAATTTCAACGGTCTGAATCGCTAGCTTGTTGACATTTCTGAGCATCTTTAAGCAGTTATCTAATAAAACTAATTTCATTTGAATGGGGGCATTGTATAACAGTTAAGGAGTAATCACCAGCTTTATCTGAGTATTATTGTTCATACTTTTGAAAGTCTTTGTAGCTTCAGAATACAATTGACAAAGCCTTACATTATATTGCTATATATTCAAAATTGAAAGTAATCATCTTCATGCTTTTAAATAAAACATATGATTAATTATTCAGGTACTCTTGTGTTCTTTCACATACTCTGTAGTCCTCTAGAGACCTTTTTTCCCTAGAAAAAAAGATTTCCAAAAAAAAGCCAATAGGTTAAAAAAAATTTATTATGATATTTACATAAGTGTCTCAGAGAATATGCTTTTCTGTCACCCTGGAAAATCTGACAATTTCTTATCAGATTTCCTGGAAAACATATATCAAGTAAGTCAATATCATCTACTTAATACAGACTAGGGTCTTAAAGAGGCAAATATTAACAAATAGAGCAAACGAAAGCTCATTGTCCCAAAACTAATTATGTAGTCACCTAATTAACATTGCTTAGCTAATTAATTAATATTGGTATATATCCATTTTCTCTCTCTTCTTTCATTCCATAGAAGCTTGTATGTGCACTTCAATGTGTTGTTAATTGCATGAGTAATTTTTTCAAGTCTTAAATGAGGATACTTTTCAGCATTACTCACTAGGACTAAACCAGTTTTTAAAAAGAAGACCTGTGAATTTTAGAGCAATTTCATTTTGTATATTTTTCTGTGGATTAATTCAAAGAAGGGTTGGAGGGTCAGAATACATTTGAACTAGGTTTCAAATTAAATTTACAGAACACTGCCTAGCATAACCCAGTCTAGTGTAGCAGCTATTGATAGTAGCTCCCCATGTCAACTGCCCTTGAGGGTCAACAGAGTTGTTTTCACCACTGCTAAAAAAATGCAGGATTAAAGCTACCCAGTCTGGATTGAACACATTTCAACATGGTTTTCTAGGTGTAATAGAGAAGAGCTTTCTATGCCTGTATTATGGATCAATGTCTGAGGGTGTAATGATTGTGTTTGTTTTTTTCTGTAAGATTTGCAGCCAGTTTGGGTGCTTTCTTACAAAAGCAGGGTGCAGACCTTTGTCTCACTCAGTTCTGGGCGATTTCATAGGTCCTAGCATATTACATGCACCCATTTTTTTTCTTCTCGTTCACATTTATAGTAAAATATTTAATCATAATGTTCCAGTCGGGAAGGGGTTGAGTGTACAGACAGTTGTGAGGAGAATCACAAGAAGTAATTTCACTGAGAGTCAAGCTTGATTAATTTGAGTCTTTCTTCTTATGTTCTACTCATCTACTTTTGTCCTACTCATCTACTTTTGTTCTTAATTAAACAGGTTTGCTTCATGAGGACCAAGTTTTTTTGTAGTGTTGGGTGATAATGAACTTTCTCTCCTGCCTTCTCACTCAGAGCTTTCCTGGTTGTGATTTTTCCAAAATGGCTCCTTAAGGTCAGCGCACATGAGGATTTGGGTGTTCTGCATTTCAGGGGTGGAGCTGCTAGCACACAATACTAGTGCCATACTCATACTGGAAGCTGATTCTTAGCTGGGCTCTAGTTCTAGTGCTCTGCTCCACACCTTGCTAACCTGGATGATATATGCAATAATGGATTTCTCTTGCATCTGCCAACTGAATGTCTTATTACTGGTTTTGTTTGTGATTTTCCTTTCATTCAGAAGATGCAGTTGATTCAATAATCAAACCCATTTCCTGGCGTCACCTACATAAGGAAGGAGCTGAACAGAGGATTTAGTGACATACTAGCTTTCTTCTCCGTCTTGAACCAAACCCAGATACAATGGGTGGACAGCATATGCAACAACTGAAGCAATTTAGAAAGGATCAGCCACTGTCACTTGCTAAAAGATTGGTTTGATATTTTTTAGTATTCAGTGGGGTTTAGTGCTGTTCAAATGTTGCAGTGTACACTACACCCACACCTGCCTCATTCTGTAGGATTTCAACTTTTCTGCCTTTCGACATGAAAATCAGAGAGGAAATAGTGATGCTTCTGTAAACTTTTTGCTGGTAAGCTCCTCTTTAGCATCCTGCAGTAGGCTTTACTTCACCTTATTTAACAGCATGAGCCTAAGAGACAAGTTATCAGTTCTTCCAAGAGGTACAGTTCCCTTAATGCAGCTTTCCCAACCACTCCCAGAGGTAGAATCGATATTGCTGTATTGAAAAGAATAGTTCTGGTGATCACATAAGAAAAAAAGTGATATCTGTGTTTTTGTGCACAGTGGAAGCAGATGTACTGCAGAGAGACCTTACACTGGCTTTTCTTGACAACTTTGCCAATATCTTTCTAAGCATGTAACAAGCCCTGTTCTGGCCCCAGAATCTTCAGAATTACTGAATAAGTATTTATGCATTGTGTTAAATATGTCTTTCAATGTAATATACATTATAAATCTTGATGACAAGAGCTTTCAAGGCTTCTCTCCTTTCCCTTCAGGTGGGAGGTGGCTGTGTTGGCTTTAAGTCCAGACTCATAGTGACTGTTTTTCTGTGTCCAAGTGCTACTGTTAAGGGAATAGCTTCAACTAAATGGTTAGCAAATACCTTTCATTTTTTCCCTTCTAGCCTAGCAGGATGTAAAACTATAGGAAAAGAGGATTTCAAAGGCAACAAATGAACAGCCTGCTGGATCAGTGATTTACCTGCTAGGCTACAATAAAATACGCGACAACCATAGGCTTTCCAGTACTAATGCCTTAAAAAGAAAGAATTGATTTCTGCTCTGTTACGGCATATGGTCTAAAGGGTGAAGTCAAAGAGAAAAGAGTCATAGCCCTGAAACCTTGAGTAGGCATTAAAGCTCTGAATGGCATCAAAATTCTGAATGGCATGAAGAAGAGATCATTTTCCACTGCCAAACTCTCTCCACTCTCTGCAAAAATTCTCTGCAGATGCCCTGCACAGGGCTCTCCAATTTGCCCTCCGGGATCTGCGCTTCTGTAAATGACGTAGTGTAAGCCACAGTACAGTAGCACCTAGTGGTGTCTCTGGGCATAGTTTTTTTGTGCATTATTCTCTACTGTCTCAATACATTCTCCAGATCAGTTGTGGCCCATGTAGCCTCTGAACAATTTATTTGCGTTTGCACATTTTCCTCTACTAGAGAGCAGTGTATTGGCGAGGTTTTGGTAGCTGGGGGGCTACAGTGGTGGCTTCTGTGAGAAGATGCTAGAAGCTTCCCCCATGCCTGTTGGAGCCAATGCCAGATGGCTCTAAGGCGGAGCCACCGCTGGCCAAGGCTGAACACGACAGTGATGGTGTTAGCACCTCTGAGATAATGTATTTCAGAAGGGAAAACCCAGCAGCAACTGCAGCCAGAGAGAGGAGTGAGAATATGTGAGAGACCAGGGTCACTGAAGGAGGGGGAGGACACTCTCCAGATGCCAGAGTAGAGATTCTCCTGCAGCTTTTAGTGAAGACCATGGTGAGACAGGCTGTCCCCCTGCAGCCTATGGAACTCCACAGTGGAGCAGGGGTCTGATGCATCTGTAGCCCATGGAAGGCCCCACACTGGAGCAGGTAAAAGCCCAAAGAATGCTGTGATGCCATGGGAAGTCCACAATGAAGCAGGCTCCTTGCAGGACCTGTGGACCCATGGAGAGAGGAGCCTGAGCTGGAGCAGGTTTGCTGACAGGACTGTGTGACCCCATGGGGGACCCACATTGGGGCAGCCTGTTCCTGAAGGACTCACCCCGTGAGTGGGGGCCCATTCTGGAGCAGATCATGAAGAACTGCAGACCATGGTGTGAGATGCAGTGGATCCAAATCTCACAGAATTATTGATACGGGTCAGAACCAACTCACTGTGAGTGTGTGTGTGCGTGTGGGGAAGGGCTGGGCCTGGACCTGCAGGAACGTGGTAAGGCTGGCACGTAAGGCCTGTTCTGAGGGCACAGGGCAGAGCTGAAGGCAAGGCCTGCTGCCCATGCAGAGCACATGGCAGGGCTGAAGGCCCTGCAGCTGGGCTGTCAGCCAAGGCAGACGTGCCTGGCAGCCCACCCACACCACAGCCCTGCAGCCTGGGACTGACCACAGCACAGCTCACGCCGGCCGGGAAGGCCCTGACTGGATATCCTGCCTGGGAGGGAAAAATGAACTCTATAAATACACGAGACTCCATCCACTCTTTCTCTCTCTCCTTCCCTCTGGTTTCTCCTGCAGCCTGAACCATGTGAGTCAGTAACACTTTTTTCCTCCTCTTCTCTCTCTGCTCTCTTCTCTCTTCTCCCTCTCCAGCAGGCACCATGTGAACAATCGAATCTTGTCAGTAACTATTCTCTCCTTTCTCTCTCTCCTTCTCTCTTTCTTCTCTCTTTCTTTATTCCTTTAATCTGTTTTCTTTTATTCTTTTCCTTCTCTTGTGGGTAACTTAAAACAAATGAATTGTGTTTTACTAAAGCTGGTGTATGGATTGTTTTAGTGGGTGTTTCCCATGGAATAGGTCTTTGTGCTGAATGTCTTAGTGAAATGCTTTCTTGGTTGTGTTTACTCCTGTAAAAACCTTTTGCCAATATACCTTATTTTTCTAACTAAATTAAAAATTTCTCTTAGAGAAGAGTGTGCGACTCTTTCTCCTGACGTTAATTAGAAGTTAAAATGAACGAAAAGGCTTTTAAAAAATTTTAAATAGAAAATGCAACCGCTCTGGACAATGTATAGCTTAATCTGGAGTGTAACACATCGGAAGGACTAATGTTCTCCTAAAGTTTGTGAGGACTGTCTCCCATGGGAAGGATCCCACACTGCAGTAGGAGAAGAATGTGAGGTATCTTTCTCCTGAGAACAAAGGAGCAGCAGAGACAACGTGTGGTGAACTGACCACATCATCAATTCCCCATCCTCCTGCCCTGTTGGGGGTTGGAGGCAGAGAAAATTGGGAGCCCTGGAAGGAGGGAAGAGTGGAGTGAAGGTGTTTTGAAGATTTCATTTTGTCTCTCATTGATCTACTCTGATTTGATCGGTACTAAATTCTGTTAATTTCCCCAATTTGAGTCTATTTTGCCCATGACAGCAACTGGTGAATGATCTCTCCCTGTCCTTATCTCAACGGACAAGCTGTTCATTATATTTTATTTCTGCTGTCCAGCTGAGGAGGTGAGTGATAGAGTAGCTTTGGTGGGCACCTGGTGCCCAGCCTGGGTCATCCCACCACAAGTATTTGCTGGGACTGGTAAAAATAACAATTGCTTCTAGTTCTCGTCTTACCGAAACAAATATAAAGGGGATGCTTTCACGTTTAATTTAGACACAAAAACTTCCAGTGGCACAATGGAAGCATGCTGCTGAAAGATTTACAGACTTATGGTTTGTGCACAAAGCATTCTCTTTCCCTTAGCTAACAATAACAGGACAAAGTACCTATAATCTCCTTTGGCTTCAAAATCTAGAAATGCTAAAGGGTCAAAGGTAGATAACTCAAGAATAAGAAAATTGATTGCCAGCACTTTATATTCCTTAGTGAAGCTCATGTTTGTCTCTAGAGGTAAGTGTTTGAGAGCTCAAAAATATACTAAAAAAGTCCAAGTTGCTCACCAAATTATACATATATGTTTTCTCCATGAGGCAGAACACAAATATATCAGTATTTTTGCTGGCACTTATGCACTGCTGCCTTTAGCAAGACCAAGAGATAGAAGGACTTATCTGTAGGCCTAAGGAACATTCTCAGGCTGGGTTTCTTGGCCAGAGTTTGGTAACAGGGGGCCTAAAGGAGTGCCTTCTGTGAGAAGCTGCTAGGAGTTTCCCCCATGTCTGGCTGAGCCAATGCCACCTGGCTCCAGGATGGACCCACCTCTGGCCAAGACTGAGACCATCAGGACTGACAGCAACATCTCTGTGTTAACATATTTAAGAAGGAAAAGGAAGTTATTGGGCAGATGAAAACTGCAGCCAGAGAAGAGTGGAATGAGAACATGTGAACAACAATGCAGACACAAAGGTCAGTGGAGAAGGAGGAGGAGGAGGAGGTGCTCCACGCACTAGAGCTGAGGTTTTCCCCTGTAGTCCATGGAGGACCACAGGGGTGCAGAAATCCACCTGCAGCCCATGGAGGAGCCCACACCATAGCAAGTGGATGCCTGAAGGAGGCTGTAACCATTGTGGGAGGCCCATGCTGGAGCAGGGTCCTGGCAGGGAACTGCTGACTCATGGGGAGAGGAACCCACACTGGAGCAGCTTTTCCTGGTAGGACTTGTGGCCCTGGGGGACCCACACTGGAGCAGCCTGTCTCTGAAGGACTGCACCCTGTGGAAAAGTGACCCATGTGGCAGCAGTTTGTTGTCCACGGTATGGACTCACATCGCAGAAGTTCATGTCTCCTGTGGGAGGGACCCCACACTGGAGTAGGGTAAGGACTCTTCTCCCTGAGCAGCGGCAGAAACCACCTGTGATGAACTGACCATAACCCACATTCCCCATCTCCCTGCACTGCTGGGTGGGGAGGAGGTAGAACTTGGGAAGAAGGGAGGATTGGTCAGGTACCTGACCCAGTCAGGGTCAGCCTTCTACGCTGGAGTATATTTATATTTATTTGCGGTTTTAAGTCAAAGATTGAGTATTTTAAAACCAGTAATGTTGACTGGAAGTGAGGTCTGGAATTTCTGTGATTTAGCTAAATTCCAATTTAGCATTTGAAGCAGAATTTTCAGGAGCACACCAGGTCAGCTGTAATGACTAAGAATTTTCATTATAAATACCAAAAAAGATTTATTAACCAACCAATCAGTGTTATATCGGTAAAATGCATTTGCTTTTATAAAGGAGAAATTTACTGCATAAACTTATATTTTCTGGAATTTTTCACCAGCTTATTGTGTTGTTAAACTTCTTAAAAAATGAAAATACAACCAAATATGCAAACATTTTTCACATGTTTTATTTTAAAAACTGATATTTTTTATCCACTTTTTTCTTAAGATTTATCAGTTGTCTTAAACAGCACAAATTCAATGGTTTTTTCCAAGCATCAAATATGTGTTTCCCTAAACAGACTAATTAAAAAAAAAAGCTGCAGAAATCAGTGTTATAACTGAGATAATAATCACCTCATATGCTAGCTGACTTTTTCATAATGTCACATCATTGTGCCAAAGTTCCCCTAGTGAAATATGCTTTACAAAAGAGAAATCAGAAGAAGCTGGTTTTCTTTTGATAAAATGGAGCAGAAATTATGCAATCTACAAAAAAAAAAAAAAAAAAAGCTGATGCTTTGGTTTTCAGTCCAAGGTAACAGCAGTAACACGAGAATATTCCCATCCAAAAGGTGAGAGAGGACTCTCTGCTGATCAAGGAGTACATAGAATTTTATGGACCTGAAGCCAATGTTTTGTTAGATAAAAATATTTCTTTCTCTATTGCTCAGCCTGTATTCCTAATCTTGATTTGACTTCCCATAATTTAAATAGCATTTCATATCTTCAAAGCACTGTTCATGCATTAACTAATTTCACTTATTAAAATTTGACACTGCTGTCTAATGATAAATTCCCAAATGCAGTGGATTTGAAAATTTTCTGTAAAGCACGTCTTGATAATCCTCCTCAACTATATACTTGTAAACTGTCTTTTGATGTTAAATCTGTAACCCCTCCCTGGTTATATGCTTCAAATTTATACAATGATTATTGAACTTCTAGTCCAGGAAAGGAGGCAGGATTTCCCTTTTCTTGGGAGAATTATGATAACCCAAGCAGGCATTGCTTCATATTAATGTCACAGTCTCCATGATAACTTGGTCACCAAGGTGTATGCACTGCCTGATGGGCCAGTTTGGCACTGTATTTCTAGTATTGCATGATAAATTTATTGTTCTAACCTGAATGCACAAATGGAGACATATGGCATGCATTTACTCATTAGGTCAAGATATTAATGTCCTTAGAAGCAGCAATTAGCAGTGCTCTACATGGAGTGCAGATGTTAGCTCAGGTTGGCTCCACATTACATTTGTATGAGAGGTGCTGCAGAGACCTGAAGAAGGCTCCAGAGAGAGGTTATAGCAGCCTTCCAGTAACTAAAAGGGCTACAAGAGAGCTGAAGAGGGACTTTTTACAAGGGCACGTAGAGATAGGACAAAAGGGAGTGGTTTTAAACTTAAAGAGGATAGATTTAGATTAGATATTAGGAAGAAATTCTTTGCCGTGAGGGTGGTGAGGCACTGGAACATGTTGCCCAGAGAAGTTGTGGATGCACCATCCCTAGAAGTGGGCAGGGACACCTTCCACTAGATCATCCATGCTAAGAGCAGGGGGATTGGAACTAGATGGTCTTTAAGGCTCCTTCCAACCCAAACCGTTCTGTGATTTTATATCCTACTTTTTTTCTACTTTTCAGAGGCAGATCTGAATGTGTTGGTCCAAGGGAAAAAAAAATTGATGAGTAACTGCAAGGAGGTTGTATTAGGACCCTGTGCCCTGAATGCCACAAGGCCATGGGTCAATCTGGATGTGGCCTAAAGTAATTCTGGAACACAAGATGATAGCTTCCAAGCATTGCAAAAAACAAAAATGATAACCTGTTTGCCAAAGGTGATCAATGAATAAAACAGGACATGGGTGCTAATTCTTTTGATCTTCCCAGTTTTAAGAAGAGAACTAAGGCAAAACCATTGCTGAAGAGCTACATGGGCAGAAAAAGGGTGCACAGCAATGACCACAGATAAAGACTTGAAGGGTTCCAAAACAGCATTTCAAATCTTGGAATTTCCTGTTCCAAGGAGCATTAAGTGGCTCATTAGATCAAGGCAGTTTTGCCTTGTTTTCTGCATACCAGGCTGCAAACTAAAAGGGTAAATCCCTCTTCTGAGCAGTAACACCCATTAAGCATTGATAATATGACCTGCACCTTAGAGACTGACAAAGTGATAGGCTAAGTAATCATTAGCAGTAAACAATAATGTGCATAATAACAGTGAATCATCAGAAAGAAAACATAGCCCTATTTGGTTCTAAAGATGAATTAGGACAATTTGCTTTGTGCATTAAATGAATTTCCCTGCAGTACTTCAGATTGACTGTTTTTCATACCTTCAGCTGCATCTGCTCCTCCTGAGAGTTGCTGTAGTCACTTTACTGAGCTCCTGTTTTATAAACAGAGAAGTCATCTCTCTTACCCTGCCCTTACCAGCTTGTCTCAGCATATGCTGCTAGCTTTCACAGTTGACAGACACTCTGAAAACTGGCAGTCTGTCTGTCAAGAAGATCCTAAAAGATGAAAGCGTTGAGTAGAAAGTTCAGTTCAGGATCATCTCCATGGCTTTAGGAGTATGTTTGCAACATAGATATTGTAAGAGAATGTTGATAAAAATCATATAACTTGCTTTCCTCTGAACATGAAATCTACTTCAAAGTAGTAATGTTTACTTTATGCAATTTTTAATCACCAAAAATTTATGTATTTTAAAAAACAGCCTCTCTCTTCCTTTCTCTGGGCCAAGTACAGCCCTCTCAAAAGACAAATAACTACCTCTCACTGTGCCGTGAGAAGTGGGCTCTTTGCTTAAAGGTGACCTTCCTAGATTTACCTCTCTTTCTCCCGCCCCCATTTTGGACACTTTGCCAGGCTGCTGTCACCTTCTCCTTGCTTCTTCTCACCTTTCAGAACATTGTCTACTTTCCTTCTGCCTGGCTTATGTCAGGTGAGGAGCTGATCCAACGCCGTCACACCAGGCAACTGGCGGCGGGCCGAGCAATATTGTCCCTTTGCTGCTGGCAGCCGAGAGCAGGAGGAGAGGAGGCAGTGACGTGCCTTGCAGTGCTGACAGCAGGGGAGGGACGCCAGTGGCAGGACTGGGATGGTGCCAGGAGCCTTGCTGGGACAGCACTGGCTCTGCATTGCGAGACCTCTGCAGGAATGAGGTATCTTCACTGATATCCCTGACAAGCACTTACATTTTATTCTCTCAAGTCCTTGATGGAGTTTAGGAGCCTATTAAGCAGTTTTGTGCTATTGTCACTGCTTCTAAGTACCATCTCTAATAAGGTTTCATCCTGTTTCCTTCTCCCTAACTTTTAAAATGATGTTGTGACCTCCTGGGTAAATGGGCTTTTCTTCCTGATTAGCCAGAAGAAACAGCAATCTATGGCACCTGTTTGAACATGAACGGAACTGACTGATAGTAAAATACAAGCGCAGAATGTTATGCAAAATATTCATCCCAGAAAATTTAAGACTTAATTCAAAGAGGTGATGGGAATGCTACCCAATCCTCTCCATCATATGTGTTTTATTTAAGTCAATCATTTCAGGCATATAATAAATTTTGAGCACGATGAAACAGCTTTGTATAGTTTATACTACCCTCTTCTTTCTAAGTAAGAATAGATTTGCTTAAACAAACCATTTGTCTTGGATAGCCATCTGAAGGACTTTTGATACAGTCACCTTGTAAGGCTGCAAACTGACAACGCCATGCAACTCATCCCAAGTTGTAGTGTAAGTATCTTCAGATGACTCTCTTTTCCCCTCCTTTAAAATCTGTGCAGTCAGATTTGGGGAATTTTTCAAAGTGGTTTTTTTGTTCTTTCTTTCTCAGTGAGTTGATTCAGCAAGTGACACAGTTCACTTAAGTGTTTCATATGATAAGTCTGAAAGATAATTTAAATTGGCACAAACCCTCTATGATATGCCAATCAATTCTAAATGCCATCTGCCACAGTACACTCAAAGCGGAGGAGAGAAGAAAGCACCCACTGGTTCAGTTCCCCCACATTACCCGGCAGGTGCCTGACCGCCTGTCAGCAACCCTGTGTCTTCCTGCTTTCTGAAGCTTAATAGGACAACCACTTGTCCTGATTGCTCCAGGTAGAATCCACTGCAGACTTTCTAAAAATTACATCCAAAGCTAAGGTTACATTTTATCTTCTCAAAGGAGGAGTCAGAGCAGCAAAAATCTCTTAGTTTTCCTTACAGAATTTAGAGGAGAATTCTCTTCTTATCCCTCCTTTCTTTACAACTGAGCACAGAAATATACCTGCCTTATAGTTTGTATGTACACAGCTCCTTTCAACACAGCATCTACATTTCTTGCTTCTCTGGAAAAGCAAGGTCTGCCCCAGATTATCATTTACCTTTTTCCTTCTATGTTTCCACCCACAAGTGCTCAAAAAAAAGGGTTTGTGGTTTTCTCTCTACATGTTTATTTTAGGTTTGCTTGTACAAGTAAGAAGGGTGACTTTTGAGTTGTTTGTTTTTCTTTGTTTGTTTGTTTGGGTTTGTTTTTTTTTTTTGATAGGGGAAAGTGGTGCCCATTTATAATAATAATGGTTTAAATACTGATATGATTTGCTTTACCTCCATTCCCTCATCTGTACAGGCATTCACTGTAACCTGGATACCTGTGTTATCACCAGTACCAAACACACAAGAGCAGACTGGTTGGCAGAGATGGACCATATCTCACCCCATTCCTCCCTGTCTGTAAACTACACTGCATTTAGCGGGCTACCCTACAGAAATTTTTCTTCTATTTTTTCCCCATCTGCTGTTATCCACAGCAACAGTAATGTAAACACCGCAGCTGGTTCTTCAATAAGAGGACCTTTTCTTAGATTTTCCAAATCCTTCCCCCAGGATGTCTCAGGTCTCTAAGAGGACCCTACCAGCAAGGCTATTTTCTGTTATTTCCTGACTACTGGTAAAGAACAGACAACATATGAAACTCTTTGCATTCTTATCCCCAGCTTTCCTCAGACAGCTGTCTTTATTCAGTCTTTCAAATGATCCATGAATTTAATGCCTTCAGTCCCTCGTGAAATTAGCAACTTCAAAATCCTGTCCATCTTCTGTGAAGATTTGATGACAGAAGCAGCATCCAGGTTGCTGGGATTTTGGCAACAGCTGAGTGCACTCACACGGCCTTTCTTTGCCTGAGAGGGTTGCTTAGAGAGGGTGAATTGCTTGATATCTTTTTCCTTGTAGGACCTTTAATCTAGGTGTTGGAAGATTATGTCTTCTGCCTCTGAAAGCAGTGACAGGAAATAAAACTGTCTTCCAAAAGCCCTATCTATTTACTGGTAAAAAAAAAAAAATATCACTACAGTATTGTCAGCTGAAGTCAGAGCTTCACTGTGCAAGGCAAGAGGAAGAACTAGCTCTTGTCCTAAATAGTTACACAAACAAATAAGACAGAGGAATGGTTGAGGAAAAGGTTATTAGATCCCCAAGAGTCTAACCATCCCTTCTTTTGAGTCTTTATGGATATTTTGCGCCTGTTGTCAACCAGATACTGTTTTCAAATATAAATATAAAAGACAGTAATGCTGGAAATCAGGACAGTTACAGGTCATTAAACAACATATGTTGAGATTCACTGATGCCATGAAGCACCCACTTAGTGGATGATGTACAAGATAAAAACTAAATTTATATTTGCTAAGCAGAATGTATGCTAAGAGTGGGCAGGTTGACAACAGCTTATTTTTGAATAATTGTTTTTCCCTAAACAAATAATATCTACCTTCACTAGAGAAGCAAAATATACAAGCTTTTAAAAATTATTTGTAGAATTCAATTAGACAATAATAAACTTATCTGAAATATATTAAATTACATAGCTTTATTCAAAATCTTATAGGCATTATCCCACTTAATATTCAATTCTGTAGGTTTCAAAAAAATTTCTACAGAACTTACACACATCCTCATTACTATCATCTCTTCTGGAGGATTGTTTAAGAAAAATGCCTAATGACTACAGAAGTAGTCAAGAGTAGAGTTTACAATTCCACACGAAAATTAGTTTCATTATGGTTTATACTCACTTCATATGCTAAATAAATTAATCTCAATTTCTTTTCTTCTCGGGATGAATCTCAGATGAAAAAATGGAATCCAAGTTGCTTGTTCTTACCCTTTTGATTTAATTTTCCTAACACAATCACAAAATAAAAACACACATTTTCTTGTAGAGTCTTCATATATTTGGATTGATTTTCTTTAACAGGCACTTTCCATTTCCAGTGATAAGGTTTCCATTTCCACCCTCCCCATCCCATTTGAACCATTCTTTAGCAAAGTGTTTTCTGAGGGAAGGAGAACCTATAAGTGATCTAGCAGGTCCCCTTCCCCTGAGTCAGGAAGTTCCTCCACAGCATTCATTCTTAATAAGGAAAGTCCTGAAGCAACCAGTTATAAACATTTGACAAAGGGATTATGATCTCTTTTTAGTAGAGCCCTTCTTACAGAGATACTGTCTTTTCTTCAATGAATTATTTAAAATTAATTTTCTTCATGCTCTTTTATTACACTGTGACATCCTCTGACTTCTTCTGCAGTGTTCCTTTGTAATGTCTGAGAGGTCTAAAAAGGCTAACATCTATCAGCCGCATATCAGGCTGACTGATGCCTTCCATGGTCTGCTATGAACAGCCTGCTTCCCTGCGCCAGCCTGCACAGCAAGCTTCTCAACTCCAATCAGCTCCAAAAGCTGCTTGTGCCTACCAGTGCTCAGCAACTCCACAAGCATGATGTAAAATATATTATCTCTAATCATGTAAATTTGTACAGTCAGTGAGTTGATTTTTATTTGCTTGGCAGGAGAATCCACAGGCTTGCAACACTCCAAAGCTTTTAAATTGCTAGGTACGACTGCTGTGACATTTCAATTGAGCTGTGTTCATCCCAAATGATAGAACGACCATCTCTGACCTTTCACATGCACGTATATGCATAAAGCTCGACAGTAAGTAAATGTTTGAAATCTCTCTGAGTGCCAAAGGCAGTTGCTGCTTTGCATGTGTATGTGCAAAGATTTAGAAAATTTTCATTAATATTCTGCTAAAGTAAGCCTGTGAAATTTTATTGTTAGCAGTAGCATCAGTCTCAGAGAAATAATAGGTGAAAGACAATATGTGGCACGCATTCACATCAAATCTTGACAGAAAAGCAAAGCAGTATCTAGGAATATGCTCCTCACAAAGGTTTATGCCTCTCACCCCTGAGCAGAGCTGCCAGGCTGGTGTGGAGCTGTGTCACCTGTGACCCACTCCTCAGCTGTACTATGCCAGCAAATGTCAGGCAGGGACCAGCACCCATACTGTGCCAGTCCATTAACGCTTTCTTCATTCAGCCACACAGCCCAAAGTCTTCCCTAAAAGCAGAAAGTGCTAGTTGTCAGAAAAAACCCAAAAATTCTGAAAGCATAAGGTCATACGGTATATGGAAAATGAACTGATTTAGTGTGGTTCCTAAGTAACCTCTTGCAAACACATACCCTCAGAGGTTCTGCCTGTTGATCAAGGCTTGCACCCCTACCAAACTGTGGCAAGTAAATAATAACTCATTTCCACTTTATGGCAGAAGGTTGAAGGGCACCTTTGAGAGCTGTATCTACTAATGTACCTAAATTTTCTGCTCACAGCACCTCATAGGATTTGATATAACAAAAAGTGACCAAAAATGCTGCCTTTCATGCTGCCCTCTATAACAAGAACATCCTTTTCTAAGATGTGAGGAATTGACTTCCTAAAGCAATGAAATAAATTACTTTATAACCCTTCTTTGAGTAGTGTCTTGTTCAAACCTCTTGCCAATATGTGACACTGCAGCTTCCTCTGTGTGTGTGAACAGAGACAAGATCTTTGGATCACGAAGAGAAGGGCTAAAACAAACCCTGTTGTACCTCTTTAAAACCCAATGAATTTCAATATAGAAATCAATTAAATGTAGCATGTTTAAGGCATTCCTACTTCTTTTAGGTAGAATAACAATGCAGATGAAGGTGAGTTCAAATCAATTCCACTGAATTAATGGAATAAACAAAAAAGTGCTGATGTCCTTCTGAAATACCATCTTCTACACAACTAAAGACACAGCATCAGAAAACAAACAAACAAACAAAAAAAAAAACCCCACACCACAAACCAACAAAAAACCATGAAGCACATCTCGACCCTCTCAAGATAGAAATGAAAAACAAATTATTAAAATTAGCTTTAAGAGTGTATTGAAAGGGAAGAGAAAATAACAAATTAATCACTCAACTGTTGTTTAGAGCCAAATAAAATGATTTTATTATTATTATTGTGGGGATTTTGTTTGAAAAGTATCTTACAGTTAATACTAACTTTTGAAAAGGTGCATGCTTTTCTTATTTGTTAGACAATTTTTACCAGCATACTGGTTTTTGTGAATTCTGTCTACCTGCTGTGAGACTACGACATGCAGATTAGACCACTCAAGGCCATACTCTTTTTCTACCTGGACATGAGAGTAAAAGTTCTGTTTACTTGAAGTTGCATGAAAGATCAGCATTGTGTTCTGACAGTTTGTTCACACATTGGATAATTGAACCTCTATAAAAGTAACTAAGTAGCTTAAGAGGTTACTGGGACAGCAAGTCTGTCAGAAAAGTTTGTGGATACTTGAAGGAGGAAAGCACTAGTAACTAGAACAGAGGTCAGTAGCTTGTCACAGAAGAGCTGCTTAGTTATATCTGTGAACACCCCTGTAAAATATGCCCTGAACATGCTATGCTATCAAGAATATAGGAACATAAACATTTCTATAAGGAATAAATAGATATAAGCTATATGTAGCAAATTTCACACCTTTAAATACTTCTCCATGAGACTATATAAAAATTGCCGGTATAAAGGAATAGAAATGAAATTTACAAGGCTGAACCTACATGGTAAAACTGTGTCATTATCATAAAGGTTATAATATTACAAAATCAAGTGTCTACTTTTTAATTTAGTATTTTTAAATTATATGTTTATTTGCTTTATTACGGCTTATTAATTTTTCTCACAATTGGGGCAAAATTCTAATTATGATTAATAGCCACATAATACTAACCTAAGAGGTTGATTTGATTTAATAACGTGTTCTTATTATTTTTACTTATAGTTTACACAGATATAGATATTACCAATACTAGAACATTATATATTATAATAGATAGCTATGTAAGAAATTGTGTCATATATATCACACTTAGTTTTCAACTGAGAGACATTTCTTTTATCTTCAGTGTTCATCTGAAGGGTATGTTAATCTTGAAAGCAGTTTATTACATTAAGTTGACAAACAACTACTTTAAAGGAAAGCAAACGGGGTCAGAAACTTGTAAAAAACAATGTGTGTGTGCTCCTGGTTCCTATTCTTCAAATTGTGTTGAAAGTAATTAATTATTATTTTGTAAACAAGAGACTTACTAAGATAATTTAAATTACGCTAAACTGATATGGTTGATTAACTACCTCTGAAATTAAGCCAGTAAACCAGCATACACCTGTCCAAGTTCAACTAAAATTGGCATTTTTACTTGCCTTGAACATTACTGACTAATATTGCATAAGCATCAAAACATAGTCCAAGGACAACAGCTCAGCCTCCTTCACTGTCATACTGGCTTAGAAACAGATCAGTCTTTCAGGCATCCTTGATAACCTATAAACAATTCTTCTTCACAATTGTCATTGCACCCAGAGGTGAAAGATAAATTATTATTTCTGCCAGGACAGGAATGGTAGCAAGTTTTTTTAAATGATGTTATGAAAATTCTTCACTTCATTGGGATGATTGAGACATGGGCTGATTCAAAGCGACTTCTTGTGCTGAATTTTACATGATGGATAGTTCCGTGACTGCGGTAGGACTATGCTGACAGAATATCAACTGCAGACATTTCAATATATGTATAGCTATGCACAGTTAAGTTCTGATTGATATATCTTGTTTATTTCTTGGCAAGAACACAGTTTCATTATAGTATTACTATATATGATTAGTGTCTAATCTACCTCCCACACTATAGTGTACCTATAAAAAACTTTGGTAGCAAGCTGGGAAGAAAGAAAAAAAGTAGACCGATGGCTGAACACTAAATTAAAACTTCTGAGAATTTCAATATGAACCTGAAAGCAGTGTGGAATGCAAGCATGAACAAAATACCCTTTTGCAAACTATGTTTCTTTGCACTGTTTCCTCATGTGTTTGAATCTAAGTCCAGGTACTACTGGTCTGGATGGCTCAGGAAGAAATTTACCTTTTCATTACCTCAGGGAAGGCAATTTACACAACCAGTTGATCCACTGACTGACGCTGACATTCATCCAAAACAAAGGCCACTCTCCATGCCCCTTATGTTGAGATAAATTTGGTTTTCTCTAGAACAGCTATAGTCATTCCCTACATTTTTTCAGTTCCATCTGTGTTGTGCCTTTTGACCTTTTGTAGTAGGTTGATTCTGGCAGGACACTAGTACCCACTAAAGACACTCTCTCACTCCCATCTGCAACTGGACAGAGGAGAGAAGGTACAGTGTAGGTTTAATGACCTGAGATAAGGACCATGAGAGATAAGTCACCAATTACCATCATGGGCAAAACAGGGCAAAACAGAACTCGAAGTAGGGATAATAATTAAATTTGTTATTAAGAGAATCAGAGGAGGATGATGAAAAGTAAAATAAATCTTTAAAACACCATCCCCCACCCCTCCCTTCTTCCCAAGTTCTACCTCCTCCCCACCCAGCAGTGCAGGGAGATGGGGAATGTGGGTTATGGTCAGTTCATCACAGGTGATTTCTGCCGCTGCTCAGGGAGAGGAGTCCTTACCCTACTCCAGTGTGGGGTCCCTCCCACAGGAGACATGAACTTCTGCAATGTGAGTCCATACCGTGGACAACAAACTGCTGCCACATGGGTCACTTTTCCACAGGGTGCAGTCCTTCAGGGACAGGCTGCTCCAGTGTGGGTCCCCCCCAGGGCCACAAGTCCTACCAGGAAAACCTGCTCCAGTGTGAGTTCCTCTCTCCATGGATCAGCAGGTCACTGCTCTAGCACAGGCCTCCCACGGGGTCACAGCCTCCTTCAGGCATCCACTTGCTATGGTGTGGGCTCCTCCATGGGCTGCAGGTTGATCTCTGCACCTCTGTGGACTGCAGGGAGACAGCCCATCTCACCATAGTCTTGTTCATGGGCTGTAGGGGAAAACCTCAGCTCTAGTGCGTGGAGCACCTCCTCCTCCTCCTTCTCCACTGACCTTTGTGTCTGCATTGTTGTTCACATGTTCTCATTCCACTCTTCTCTGGCTGCAGTTTTCATCTGCCCAATAACTTCTTTTTCCTTCTTAAATATGTTAACACAGAGATGTTGCTATCATTCCTGATGGGCTCAGTCTTGGCCAGAGGTGGGTCCATCCTGGAGCCAGGTGGCATTGGCTCAGCCAGACGGGGGAAACTCCTAGCAGCTTCTCACAGAAGCCACCCCTGTAGCTCCCCCGCTACCAAAACCTGGCCACAGAAACCCAATACACCTTTGTAAACTGTCCACAACCTTTCAAAGGCAGATGAACAGCTGCATTGCTCTTTTCTCTGTGTGAATTACAGGAATGGACAATGCTGTTCCAGTACTTAATCTTAAGGGGTTTGGTCAGAGTTCAGACATAAATATGCACAAAAATTTCTTCAGGGATCAGATGTGTAAGTGTCTCTGGAACAGGAGAGAAGCCTGCAAGACATCGGTGTAATCACCATTACCATCACCCAAGTTTGCCCTCATTCTCCATCTGCTTCTGAATCTGAAAGACCCTTCAGTTCAAGTCCATAGCTGAAATTCCTCTCAAAGTTGTGGTATTTCTGTGGCTTATTATCTGCAGAGCTACTTGCTACAGTTTATGTGTGTTCTGCACCAGGTGCCAGACTGCACTCAGCCACTGTTTCAAACAGTGCCAAGCTTAACATTTTTTAAATCATTGGTCATTTGGGGTTTTTTTGTTGGTTTAGATTTTTTGTTTTCACAAGACATGCTGTAACGCAGAAGAAAATATTTTACCAGGAAATCCAAATGCATGCAATCTGGAAATCCCAGGTATGTCTCCTGGTCCTTAGCTGTTGTACGGGTTTAAATCCTCACCAGCAAAGGAAGCCTTCTTAAAATGCCAAACAGGTTCAGCTGAGATGGAAAGCTGCCTTCTTAAATCAACCCTGTTAATGTTGATGTGGAATATTGAGTACTGAATCCCATAGGAGCAAGTGAAACCAATTCCACAAGATTTGTTGCTTATCACTTCCCAAATTGAGTTTAAGATTAAGGTTTGATTTAGTAATACACAAGTGTATAGGGAGTACTTTTCCCAAAACAATGCTTTTCTATGTACCTTATTGCTGTAGCTATGGTCAACAAAGACATGCAAGTTGGAGTATTCTGATTAAAAAATGAAATGTTCAGACTCCAGTAAGTAACATTCAGTTTTAGAACTTTTCAGGATATTTTTATTTAGAAATATGTTTAAATCAGTGGTCTGCAGAACAGGCTGTACTTTGCACTTATTACTGGAGTAGAAAGGACAAATAAGAACAGGCATTTGGGAGTTTGGCATGGAATTTGGTGTACCCTTCCATTATTTTTTTTTCAAGATGAGGAGAAGCTGTTATAACATTTCTTATAAAATACATTTGTTATTCATGGTTACAGGACTAAAGATCAAAAAATATGCTAAAACTTTTGGAGATCAAGCCCACCCCCAGCATGTTTTTCTTGGGCTACAGTGTTATATCTTCACCCACTTGATATCTACTGTGGGGAATGCCCTTTTGAAAGTGGGTATCTATTTTGAGAGAATAGCCATGGTTACAAATAAGGCCCTAAGTTTTGCATTCAGCACAGCAAAATCGTCTTTCTTCAAGAGAAGAGATGTGCAGTGACCTTCCTCTTGCACACCACATAGTCTTGTGGTTCAGACACTTTAAAAACATGACAGTAGGTACTTTGAAAGGTGTCAAGCTAATGAGAGCCTGTAGCTCAAATTACTCACTTGCATATTCACATGCTGCAACTACACAAATTGTGCTAAAAAGGAGATTTCCTCTCCTTTTGTCTGTGTTTAAACAAAAGCTCAGCTTTATGAAATGGGGAAACCTACTGTGAAATTCTGAATCAGGGACATAGGCTTTTGTATAAGTACTGAACCCTTTTACAGAAATCCTTGGCTCTTTACAATGAGTAACAAGTGCCTTGCTCAGACACCTGAAAGTACTTCTCTTTCTCCCCATGCTTTGAAAGCCTATACACCTCACCTTGACTTGGCATATTATTCCAAAGAGCCTTATGTTCAGTACATTGCCACATCAGTGTCAGAGGCCCAAAATATGTCTGCAGATTCTGGTACTGACCATTTTCCCCTCAAAAGCCTACACACTGAAGTTTCTCTGTCTGTCACATTACAATCTTCATTGCCCATTTGAAATCCTACAGTTTCTTTGATTCTCTACAGGCTATTTTTTCCCTCCTGCTTGATTCAATATCTCCAACATTTGTCTTATACTCCCTGCTTTTAATTTTGAGGCACTTGGTGCTAAGAGATAAGCCCATGGCAGATGTAATTATCCAGCAGCGTATTAGTCACTTGTTACTGCCACCTACCTGCCTCTGTCACACTAGTGTTTCGACTGGGAAGGGAGTGCTTACAAAGCACCTCTCACCTTCCTTGAAATTATTTCTTCGTAATAAATAGCTTTGTGGAAGCTAGACACAAAAATCAAAAGATTAAACCTGAGACAGATTCATCAGTCCTGTAAATCAATAGATTTGACTTGCAGAACTAACCTCATGCTTTATCTCTATTGCTGGCATCACCATGTTGACTTTTTAAACTGAAAACAACCAATATAATAATCTAGTTTAACCTTAGGCTTTTATTATTTCCTTCAGGCCTGCACCATCAGCTGAACCCATACACTTCTAATCATCCATCCTGATGTTAAAGCATAGAAAACTGGAGTATAACCAAACTATAAGCTTTACTGTTTACTTTTTGTAATACTTATGCATCAGTTTTCCTAGTTTCAGTTTGCAGTCTTTGCAGCTCTTCAGCAGACTTATTATCACGCTAGCTTTCATCCAGGATAATGGAATAGAGTAGGACAGACAGGTACACAAGCAGGTGAACCACCCTAGATTCTAAGGATACTGGGCAACACTGTACAGAGGCTTCTAAATACCTCTGTGTAGTTCACAATAATCACTGAATCACTGGCTGGACCTGAAATTACTCTCACAATGTCTTCCTTGCATCAAGCTTCTGGTTTCACACAGGCCTACTATTTCAGATACAGCACTGCACCTGTGTTGGCTCCATTTTCCTCACTCTGCACCAAAATGGAAAATTCTGGTAGCAAGACTGCTGCAAAGTGTTTCTGCAGAACTTCCCTCAAACACCCATGACCTTATTCACCTTCTCTCTGCCCCAGCCATGCTGAATCTGCACTGACTTTAAGCACCATCACTCTGTGTCACTCTTCCCGGAACTCTCAGTAATGGGAATTAGTGAGGGGAAATCTGGGCCTGGTTCACATGCAGCAGTTCAGGAGCTTCTGAACAATACATTTACTGACTCAAGAGCCAAACTGTGCGAAGTGATCTGGATACATACAGCCAGATTCATATGGCAGAGCACTTGGCTTTAGAAGCCCATCTCACAGAAATTGGCTCTTCAGTGAGTTAGCTCACTTTGTTTGCAAGGATTAATGGACTGATTAATCAGGAACTGGATAAACGACCCACAGATAATGCACAGTTGATTATAGTTTCTTTTATCTGACTGTGCTCCCGGATTGAAATTTTATGTAATGCACAAACCAAGAGTGTTTCAGCTAAATTCCTAATGGGTATTTGCAATCAAGATACCATAACACAGCTTGATACAAATGTTAACTTTTGCTCAAGGGAGTTTGGGAATGATGGGGTTATTGTAGGTCAGTATGAAATGAAAGGATGTCAGAGAACAAGCCCAGCTTCAGCCAAAGCTGACATTGACATTTTTTAAGAAGCTGTTCAATGAAGGGAAATCTTGCTCTTTTGGGGACTGCAATTTGCAGAGGTTTGGACTTGCTTGGTTTTAAAAATGAGCCTCCGAGGTGGAAGAAGACAAAAATGATTCTCCACTTTGCAATGGAAACACACTGTCTGAGGAAAAATGTTTCAGTTGTGCAAAACCAGTAGCACATTAGGATGGAAAGGGATTATAAAGAACCTGTGCTCCTAGGTGCCCTTGCAGCTCTTTATTTCATGCCCTGACATTATCTCAACCAAAGGTCTTATGAGTCCTTCTTTTGCCATGTTTGAGCAGAACTGGTAGCCAAAAGATTATTTTGAGAAATATCAAAATCTTAATTAGAAGTTTCTGTGAGAAGAAAAATTACTTTCCTAGATCAACTGCTGTTTTCATGTACTTGCAAATAACTATACTGACTCCAAGAGGATGGCTCAGTTAAAGACCATGCTGTGCTAAACTAATATCAAGGGGAACAACCTTTAGACATATTGTATTAATGCAGTAAATGAGGACAAAAGACCTTTAGAGACTGAAAAATAACTTACAAAAATTCACAAAAGAACTCAGTTTCACAGCTGTGTCTTTGAGCTGCTCAACAAACACGTTTACTTCTTTATCACTCTTGTAGGCATCTGAAATGCCACGGTAACTATAATTTTATGGATAAACTTGCCCTAAATGTTGCTGCTAACTTCACCCATAATCAACTATAGCCCAGAAGCTGGTAGACACCTTGCTGATTCTAATTACTCATTAATCATACTGCCTCTCATCTTATCTCTAGAATCCAGACTGAAAGATGCTGTAAAAATTCACCTACCCAAATGAAAATATAAAATAGATGTGCAGGGGATGCTGTGCAGCAGATGCTGATCACAGCATCTTATACTTGATGTGGGAAACCCATGTTCATACTCATAAATAAAATACTCCTGACTATAGAAGTGGGTCTCTTAATCCCTGTTTTTCACATGTTGTCCCCATAACAGGAATTCATGGTCTTGTGGAGTTTCTCTCCCAGGGGCATAGGGGCAGAAAGACTGAAATCTCTCTGAAGTTGGTATACTCTGGATGTAAAATGAAAATGGAGATTTGTGATGAGCCCATCCTGAAACACCACAAAAAGGTATCTTTTCTACTTGTGATCTATGCAATTTCCTTTGTAAGTCACCTCATCTTGTTGGCTGTATGCATCATACATACACACATGTTGGTTCAGGGATATTGCCATAGGAACATCTAGTCTCTAGTCCCAGTGATTTTGGGATTAGACCCAACTGAGCTTTGGGTAAGATTGAGGCACAGCTCCACATGTATAGAAAAAGCAGCCTCGGGCCTCTAGTGGGCTCTGCAGTAGAAACTCTAGAAATTCTGTTCACCCCTCAGGTTACAGCTAAAAGAGGATTATCAGAATTACCAGTCTGGTTTTACCTACTTAAATTCCATTTACACCTTGTTCTAAAGTAGCTCCTGTTTGTCTTCATATAAAGGCTGTGGGACTTGTGGATGAAGACTACTCTGTAAGAGTTAGGTTATGTTAGTTATTTCGAGTAATATGTCTATGACTTGTCCATAAATGTTTTGCAAGGTGTTAGTGCTGTAGTCTCATGGCAGAGAAATAGGAAGCTTTGAAAATAAAGCATACATACTCAGTTATCTAATCTACAAGCTTTTAACACACAGCAGTCCTTTTCTTGCACCTTCTACTCATGTTCTTATTAACTAAGCTGCAGTTCTTCTTGGAAGTAAGTATTTTATTTTAATGGCACATACTACCACCTGCTGTAAGCAACTGAAATTGCCTGTGCAATTTCAGAGCTTTTAAAACTGCCTAAGGCAGCCAGCCTTTTAGATTTAAAATACAGCTAGATTGTTGGCATCTCTCTCTGATGCTAATTTAATTATCTATTCATCCAAATATTTTCTGACTAAAAGTTTCTTAATTATATATGATTTGTAATAGCTGGAGTTTGGCAGTCTCTAAGATGCATAGAAATTTACGAAACAGCTCTGCTGTAGATATGAAATTGCAATTCATTATGTCAATAGTAATTCTGAAGATTAACTATTTCCAAACAAAGAAAATTTAGTTAAGAAATTAACAATTGCTCCAAGTTGAATGGGAGTTTTTTAATAAATCAAGCCACGAGGGATCAAAAATTCAGAATATAAATTAATAATATTTATTGTTTTACACAGTTACCCATTTGACTCAAAGAAAAGCTAAGAAATGTTCAGAAAATCAAAATGTCTCTTTATGACTTGATAGAATAAGAATATTTTAGGGGCAAAGGATATATTTTATATGGCTATTTTAATGTGTGCTTCCCTGTTTGTTTTTTTTCCCAGGACATTTGTCTGCCTCCAATTAAGACGCTGAATTATGTGTAAATAATTCATTTTCCAAATCCTCAGCAGGTATAAATCCATGTAAGTACTATCAAGGCATTAGCTTAGGCTGTTCGTCACAATCTGGAAAAATGGTTTCTTACATCCACTCAAGATTTTGGAGGAGGAACAAGAAGAGTTTGTCTAGGGAAGAAGAGAAAGAAGGCAGAAAGAGGTTTATGTTGTATCAATAAGTATGCATGAGTACATGTACTGCTTATGCTACAGTACAGAAAGTACAAGTACAGAAGGAGCTAATTAAGAAAAGCCAAACACATTGTCCTGCAGCAAATCCAGTTTTTGTTCTAACTTCTACAGGTTGCTTTTCATCAAAAAGCAGTCCTAGTTCATCCTGTCCCTGCTGCCAGTCATTCTAGCACATAGCTGTCTTGCAGCCTGTAGAAGTTTTCTCTCTTCTCAGTCCACACAGGGATCCCAGCTCCACATCAGCTGCAGGCTGCCAGCTGGTTATGCAGAGCAGAGTCAGGGCCATGCTGAGACGAACTTGGCTGCACACTTGTGCCACACTGCTGTCTGTCTGAGGAACACTGTTCTGGTGTTTCCACAGTGTAGGACAGTGTTGCCTGGGATGCAGCAGGAGACACCAGAGCTGTAAGGACAGTAGGAGGCAATGGCAGCTCCCTCTAGGTTCCTTTCTCCTCCTGCCCATGCATTCACCACTGTTCAAGAGTAAACCCAACAAGGAAAGCTCTTTCTGAACAGCTGGTATGTCTGGTGACATAACCACATCAGAAGACTGGTGGGAAAAGAGGAGCCTGTGCAATGTAGACCCAGCTACTTTCTCCCATGCTGCTGGGCCAGCAGCACATCTTTCACTGAGAGAGTGATGTAGGCCAGACATTGCGGTAATGGTTCTCCTGCTCCAAGTGTAGTGTGAGCACACACACAAGGGAAATTTGGTTTTGATAGTAGTGCTAGAGTTGGGTACTTTCCTACCTCCTCATCTCACCACCTAGGCAGCCCCACACTTCAGGACTAGGACACCAGTTCACTCACCAGCCCATGCAGGTATCCACTGAGGTTTTACACTGGTTAGACTGTAACAAAGACACAACTAGCACCTGGTCAAAAACATGGAAATGCTTTCCCACCACTGTGCAACCCTACTGCTCAGGCCATTGTGTGCTTTTTCACTTCCTGCCCCTGCCAATGACAGGAACAATTTGTTTAGTTCTAAGTGCTATTATTAACAACAGCAATAAAAGTAATTATTCCTTTTTCTCAGTATTTATTTTGGGTTTATGATTGCTAGTCTTGTCACTTTTCTTTCCTTACTAACTCCATTTTCTCCCACTGTTTTACCCCTTAACCCTACCAAAATTACTCCTTTTGCTCTTTTCTTCTTTCGTCCAGGTTGACATTTAAGGCAGCCCATGGACAGTTTTTTACTGGTGATTTCAGGTGTCACTTTAGGCATAGCCTCCAAAACAGAATGTCTTCTCTTTTTTTCTAATATAACTGTTCTGTTTTTCTTCTTTTTCCCCCACTATATTTATAGACTTCAAATCTCTCAGTCATAACCATTATCTTGCTAGACTTGATTGATTTCCTCATGGTTTAGTAACTCTCAAAGCTCCCTTTTCCTTACTGTTACAATGTCAAAACATTTTGCCATATGTTCGTGCATCACTTTTAACAGCCCCATTGCCTTCCCCCTTAGAGCAGAGCTTCCCAAGTGTTCTTGTAAAAGTACTACCTCCAGCAGCAGCAGTGCCAGCATATGTCATCCCTGGAAAGGCTTTGGAACACACCTCACCTGGGACTTGTCTATCCTGAACACTGCAGAAAAATGCACATGCTGCCTGGGATCCACTGCATCAGGAAATGCAAAGGTCTCTCCTTTCATCTGTTGGGGAGTTGGGAAAGACAAGGCTATTTCAGTTTGCCTTACTCGCATATCCTTATTAGTCAGAATTTCCTTCAGCATCTCACTGTGAGACACCCTTGAGTTAGAATTAACTTTTAAACTGGAGTAAGGGAAGATTTAAGAAAGGCTATGAGAAAAGTGTCTGCTGTGGGACTTCTAGTGATTTGTGCTCCTTGTCACCCTCTTAGGTTCTTCTGTCAATAAGACTTTTCTGCAAGAGTAGAAACTATGGCTGAAAATTTTAGGCTACCAAATTAAGCTAAGGAAACTTCTTTGTAGGATTAGATGTAATGAAGCTGCCTTTCCCAGCCATTAATGACAATAATTCTTACCTCAGCTTTCTGATCTCCTTTTGGTACAGCCTTTCCCTATTTCATTCATCTTGTGTCCTCCGAATATGTTGGGTATGCTGGTTCCCCCTGCCAAGGGATTTGCATAGGCTGAATAGATTCTCCGAGACCAATAGATTTTCCGAGTGCTGGATTGTACACTTTGGCCTCAACAACCCCATGCAGCGATACAGGCTGGGGACAGAGTGGCTGGAAAATGGCCCACCAGAAAAGAAGAGAGCAAGAGGCATCGATCGCGTGGGACCGCGCCCGACCCTGGGAACACGGGGGGCAGCGACCGCCGAGAGCCCCCCGCCCGCTCCGCCCGCTCCGCCCGCGGCCCCACCAACCCCGGCCCGCGCGGCCCCAGCCCCGCTCGCCGCCGGACGAGCTCCGCCCGCCCTCCCCTGTCCGGGGGGGCCGGTGTCGGCCCGGGCCGGCCCCTGCGTGTGTCGGGCGGGAGGCGGAGAGGGGTCGGTGCGGGGTCGGGCCGTGCGGAGGCCGCGCCGCTGCAGCCGCGGGCACTGCAGGGCGAAGTGAAGGAGGCACCGCTCCGCCCGCCCGCCCAGCCGGGGCAGCCCTTCCCGCCGCCTGCCCCGCCAGCCGCGCCCGCCGCCGCCCGCACGGCCGGCCCGACCCCTGCCCGGGGCGTGGGAACGGGGGACATGGGGAAGGGCCTCGGCACCGGGACACGGACCGGGCGGGGGCGCCGCGGGCACGCAGGCACTCCCCGGGGCAGCCTCAGAGGCGGAGGGGAGGGAGGGGGAGAGCCCCGGGCACGGCCGCGCCCAGGATCCTTCCTCCTTGCAGCGGCCAAGGGGCATGGGTGAGTGTGCGTGGTTCTCGGCTGCACATACAGGAGAGCCTGTTCCTAGCGCCTGTTCTCTTCCCGGGAAAGTACCCGTCACCCTTCCAGAGGCCGCCCGTCCCTATCCGAATCGAGGGGCCCTTCACCCGCTCCAGCCGCGGACACCGCTCCGCGGCCCGTGGGGTTTGTGCCAGAGGCGCTCGCCGAGGGCGACCCTCGCTCCTCGCAGCCCCAGGAGCCCTTTCCCAGAGCCCTTCCCTCCCCGCAGGGACCCGCGGGGCACGGCGGCCGTGACGCGGTGCCCAGCATCGATCTGCAGGGATGCTCGCCCTGCCTCTCCCACTGAAATTGAATACTGGGTTACACCAACATGCGCTGCTGTTTCTACCGGGAGCCCACAGTCCCTGACACCCGACAGGGCGGCTGTGCCCATCTAACCAGGTTTGCTGCCTCTCTCAAACAAGTTACCACAGACTTTCCAACTGCCTAAACTCCATTTTTACCATCCAGTCACCTTCCACCAGGAAATGCCCATGCACTCCACAACAGAAGACAGTGTTATCTCAGGGCAAGAGAAGCAATAATACTCGGAAAGCTTTCCTAGATAGTGCTGACCGTAAATCAGACTTGCTGGAGAAAACAGTCCCATTACTACTGTGCAGCAGTCCCTGTACAGCTCTGCAGCAGAAATCGAGTCACCAGTGCAGACCACTGCTAGGCCAAGGAACTGCAGTTCTAAAATTCATAGCTGTGAAATAGTTAATAAAAGCAAAGATAAATAATTTGCTAATCAAATTATCTTTGCAATGTTAGTGTTGGTGGTTAGTTTGAATTACAAGTGTCAAACCACAATGTTACTATGTTAAACAAGTTCTGAATGTAAGCTTTAAATGTGCCTATAAAGATATGGATAAAAGGGGCATAGCCGAGCGCAGCAGCCCCCGGCACAGCCTGTCGCAGCCGAGCCAGGAGCAGCAGAGCAGCCGTGGCAGCAAGCTGCCCGAGGGAGGAGCCGGCCCGAGCGAGGAGCCACTCGCCCCGCTGCGAGAGCAGCCGCTGCCATCCGAGGACCGCCTCCATCTGGGACCTGCCGGCCGTCATCCAGGCACCGCCTAAAGGGGAGGGAATAGTGGCACATACAAAAGATCATTACACGTTTTTGGCGGGAGGACCGTTGGTGGAATAGGAGTTTCCCCGGGTCTTTCAGCACGCTGTTTTGCTTATTTGCCTTCAATAAATTTCTACTATATATTTTAAAAAAAATATATATCTGGTCTTTTGACTATAACAGCTGTGCCCTGCTTGCTTGGATTATGACATGGTCAAAGTTCCTCAAAGTAAAAATCATTAACAAATACAAGCTATATTTGCATGATATGAAAAATACATATTAACATCCAACATAATTCATTTTCCACATCTACCACATCGTAAAACAGTAATCTTCCAGATTATTGAGAAGAGATGACCAGCAATATCCAACATAATGCCAGCCATTACTTACTAGTTATATCCAAAGATAAACAACTGTTTTGGGTTTTTTTCTGGTGCAAGTCAAATGCTTTCACATCAGAAAGCCCAACAGGTTATTATGTTTCATTTTGATATTTTTAAATAAGACAGCTTGGCATTTCACCGATGGATTTGTATTGATGAATCAAGAAGGAATGCCACATGCTGAGAAAATAAATAACAGTAGAAAAATAAAACTAGTGTATCTTACTATGCATGGAAACACACATTAGGAATAAACAGATCTGATTAAGTAAAAATAGAAAAAAAAGTCATGCATTTATTATTCATACTAATAGTATAAATCCATTCTGAATAAAGGTTCAGTTACTTACAGGAGATATCAGTTTTCTGCCTCTTTTTTCCTTTAAAGATTAATATTTTTTAGTCATTGTTTGGCTTTATTTTTAGCAATCCAGGAAAGGAATTACTGCCCCACCCTGAGCAAAAAAAAACAGTGAATCACTTGCTTTGTGAGACAAGGCAGAGACATAATCTGTGACAAACAAAAGCATATAAACTCCTCTGCATTACTGTTTCAGGCTTCTGTAGCAACAGCCTCTGTCTGCCAGTGTTTTTCAATCTTCCCCCATCCCTCACTCGTACAACTATGCCTTATTTCTCTCAGCATGTCTGCTAAAGCTCCAAGCTCCAAAAAGGCACACCTTCAGGCCTCCAATAGCAAGCCATCTAAATTATTCTGCACTTTCCTCTTAATGCTCTCCTTGTAGCATTCAGTGCACACCCCTCCCATGCAGGTGCACTCACTCTAAAGGGGCTGGCTTTCCTTTGGAACTAAGCAGCTTTAGTTTTTGTGCCAGTTTCAGTTGAACGAACTGAAGGTTCAGTTGAAACACGTGATATGAATACTGCCATGTGCTTATGTAACTGACATCAGAGTCAAATGTTTTACTGGTGCCACTTGAAAAAGAAACACAAAAGAAGAAACTACAAAAGTTTACTGCCATTTAAACACAAACATGGCTTATACATTACTGAAGTAATGTATGTGGTCAACAAAAAGAGAAACTAGACAGTGGAAGAAAAATCCAGCAAGGATTACTAATTAGTAATGCATTCAACCATCACCTATGGCTGTATAGCCTCTTTGAAGTCAGAAAATCCCTGAGTTGCAAATGGAGTTTATCCTGTTCTTACACCCTTTCTTTTAGGCATGCCTTGCCTGAATTATTGCTTAACTCATCATCTCAGAGGCAGGAATATTAGAATATCTACACCTTTCATTTGATACCTTACAACTGCCCTTATGCAAACCAGGCATCTGGAAAGCCCCAAGAGCACAACCAGAACAGGTCTATACTGCCAGGATCCTTTAGACTGACAGAGTTTGAATTTTTTTTTCCAAGTACTTTTAAGTAGCCTGCTTTCAGTTTAGCTTTAACTATTAGGTGGAAGTTTAACTTAAACCATTCTAGACCATTAAAAGATTCTAAGATACACTTAAAACAGGTCCACACAGAAGGTAACACATTTAAATAATCTGATAGAAGTAATACTTTGGCTCAGAGGAAAACCAACTAATATTAACCTGTGATTTTATAGCTGAGAAGGCACCTAGAAAGCAAATTTGAGAAAGTCAAAAAGGTAACCCACTTACTTGCAGTCCCTACTAAGTCTGATGAAGACACAGAGCATCTTACAGCTACGTAGCTAATGAAAACTGACTGCCCATAGCTCTACAGATAAAGCAAACTAAAAGTCCAATGCTTCTTGTTATGGCCTGTGGACATACTGTACATTCCTCTAGTAGATGTTCAGTCCTAAAGCACCCTATTCCCAAATAAATAAGAAGAGGGATGTGAAAAAGGTTTTGTTAAAGAACAAGGAGAAACTGAAATAAAAGCAACCTCCATGCAGAAAAGCCTGTACTTATTCATTCTTCTGGATTTTTCTTCGGTTGACAATAATTATTTTCCTTCATTTTTTTCTTTTTGCTGCAGTTTTCATTGGTTTGGATGTTGGGGGCGGGGTGTTGTGTTTTTTTTGTGGTTTTGGTTTTTTTTTTTAATCTTTAAGGAATAAGAAACTTGTTAGCAAATCTACCTGACAGATTTACAAACCATCAGATGTCCTGATACCCTGTCATAGTTCTGATTTCAGCAAAGAATTTTTCTTTCCCTTCCCCTCTGCCTGTGTGCTCTGTGGATGAGCCATCACGTGAACAAAGAAATCGGCCGGTCCACTAATGGCTGAATTTAGTCTCCTAGCAACGAAGGGGGAGGATTTGGGAGGGGGCTAGTGGGGTGTGTGACTGGAAGGGGTGGAGGCTGGAGGGGAAGGGGAGTCTCTCTCTGCCCTGAGGGGAGCCTGCTGCGGGCTGCAGACACTGCCGGGTTTCTTTGTCTCTTTCCTGTCGGAGGGGAGTTTTTGCTGCTGCTCTTGGCTCAGCTGTGGCTAGCTGCAGGCCCTGCTTACAACGGACCCTAATCAGCTGAAGTTTGTGAGTTTTCTTCCATTGGGAGAACTTTCTGTTTTATTGCTGTTGTTTTTCCTTCCCCTTCTTCATCCCCCCCACCTGTCGGCAGCCAAGGATCTCACAGCGCCGCCTGGTGACGGGTACTGGACATTACAAGTTCTACTCCTTCAGTGATCCAACAGCGCCACCTGGTGACTACAATAGGACACTACAAGTTTTTGCACCTTCAGTGACCCAACAGCGCCACCTGGTGAATGGTACAGGACATTACAAATTTTGCATCTCCAGTGACCCGACGGCGCCCCCTGCTGACTGTGGTTGGAACTGCACCAAAGGGTGCAAGAAATTGAACTATTTTCCTTTTGCCGGTTTATCGGTTTTGTTCTTGAAGGGGATTATTGGTGGGTATAGGAGTATTGCTTAGTTATTTTACTTGGGTTTTTTTCATGTTCCTGTTAATACACACATACCTTTTAATAAAGGGCTGTTATTTTCCCTTTTCCATAATTTGTTTTCCTTCAATCGAAGCCTCTTAATTTTGGATTTATAATTGCTTGGAAAGAGAAGTTTGGGTCTTTTCCTCCTAATCCATCCTCAGCAAAAGACCCTTGTCTCATTTAAACTGGGACATACCCTGAAATAAGTTAATTACTAGGCTCCATTCCTTGCAGGAGATAACTCCTAGAAAGGGAGGGGCAATCATGCAATCAAATGCTGACCTGTAAAAAAAGCACAAATTCACTGAGAAATTCAGAGATATGCCCAGTGTTCTAAATCACTTATGCAGAACAATAAATAAATATGAGAACAACTACTCATTTCTGCTGTATTGTTGACATTTCTGCTCATGGTGCAGACTGTAGCAGTTACTTTTGTCAAATGGACACCGTCCCTTCTTGTGGATTGGCGTGCCATTCACCAGCTTCCAATCATCTGGGACCTCCCTAGTGAGCCAGGACTGTTGGTAAATGATGGAGAGCAGCTTGGCGAGCTCTTCTGCCAGCTCCCTCATCACCCTTGGGTGGATCCCATCTGGTCCCGTAGTCTTGTGGCTCATCAGGTCACTAACTGTTTCCTCCTTGATTACAGGGGGCTATTCAGCTTCTTATCCCTGTCTACAAGAAAAAAGTGAAATCCTCCTTTCACGACCTTTCACATTGTTTATAGGATGTCCGTTATTGTGCTCAGAATATTCTGATGCTGGTCTTTACTATAAACTGCTCTGGATGCACAGCTCTAAACCTGAGAGCATGTCTACAGTAACAGCACATATTGTTAGCCATTTGATTTTTGAGGGACTAAGTCATCTTCTTCAACAAATAAATGATGTAAAAATCTTAAAAATATTTGGTGTCGTACCAACCTGCACTTCAATCAATTACTCCCAGAAAGTAAGTGTTCCTTAAGGTCACCTCTCTTTCTAGGTGTAGCAGGCTTTGCAAAGTCGCTTTGTAGAGTGATGGCAGGACATTTGCAATAGACAAGCTGGAGGGATTTCAGGCGACTGTAACCTGAGCTCCTTGGAAAACTGCGTAGTCCACACCCTCACATGGCATGTGCAGAGTGAGCAAATTTTGCCAACATATGTGAATCATCCAGCCCTTTAAGGATTACCTTTTCAACTGAATGTGAAATATTGGGGGGAAGGCAAAAAACAAACCCAAAACAACCGTGTGGGGTAATCTGCTTTCTATGGTGGATTTTTCCACTTTCACAGAAATTTGACTGTGTATATATATAATCATGTTCTAGTTAGCTGCCAGGTTCTCAGTGCAGATCTCACTGCAGCAGAGCTGATGATAGCAATTCTCATAATTAGATCTGCCTAATCACCAGCAGTAAAATATCTCTTTTTTTAGTAATACCTTATTTCATTGATTCATTTTTATTTTACTCATATTGGAGTTTCTAGTTCAGAAATATGTGTCAGCCTGAACATTTTTGCAAAAGTTTTGATTAAAATGTTCAGGGCTTTGTAAGGGAAAGATGCTGTTTACCCAATTGAAATAGTTGTTACAGTGATTTAATTGAGACAGTTCAGTGCATTTCACTGTAAAACAGGTATTTCAGACATCATATGAAAGGATTGACATTTTGCTGTCTAGTAAAACTCACTCACTCAATCCATAAACTTTAGGAGAATTTTCCATGGTGGGATTTGGCAGTTGATTTCTACAAAGGGTGTACTGATGGAGCGAGCATGCTTAATCTCTGCATTTAATGTAATTGGCCTAAGCCATCTCCCAGAGCAACTGTGCATACTTGATCCCACAGCTGAAAAAGTGGAATGAGATTTCTTAAAATTTTAACCCCATATTGTAAACTTGACTGTGGTTCTGAGCAGAACAGAAAGTCCCTACAGGTAACCATTCAGGAGCATAAGAACCCTAAATGCCTCCTGTGCTTGGGAGCAAAGAACAGAAAAGGGTATAAAAACACAAGACAGACAGAAACACAAGTACTAACACAAGGGGATAATGAACTGTGACAGGAATGAGGGCAAAGGTATCTGCTGACAAGAATGAAGAAATCGGAGCTTTACTGCAGGTTTACTTGCAACAGTTACTTTCACTTCTCCTTAAGATTCTCTGCCCTTCTGCAAAAAGGGAGTAATGATACTGACCACTTTTGTACAGCCAAGCTCAATGTGAACATTGAAAAAAATGTCCTGCTTTCAAACCCTTACATAATTACCACTTTTATTTTTTAGTGTCACATCGAAAAACTTGCAAACCCAAGTGCAAAACTAACAGAGCAAGTAATAGAAAGACAGATAAGATAATGCTTAAAAATCTACACAGACTAAAATCCTCCACATTCAAAGATGACAAGATAGGTACAATAAATGTGGCCTATCACAGTCTAAAGAGGCCATACTAATTGTATACGAACCAACCACTGGGAGAAAACATGCACCATTCTAAAATAAAACTAAACATCTTCTTAGCCATCCCCTTTCTGTTTGGAGGACATATCTAGGCATACCTATTTCATGCTCTAAGAACACATTCACCACATTTTTAGAATTCAGGCATTTAAAAAATGTCTCCTACACTACAGCTTGGAGAGACTTTTTTCTGACACTGTTGCCTATTTGTTTTAAAACCTATTCCCTCCCAGTTTTTAAAGCACAAATGCTGAGCAATTTCTAGAATAATGAAGATATGATAAATTTTAGATCACCAAAGAGTCCAAGCATAGCAGAGGATGGACATACAGATGTGCTGCTTCATTAGAGCCACAAACAGCTCCATCTCTCTGAGCTGGGAGTAGAGAGAAACCACGGTGTTCCTGAGGTGTTAAGCTAACAGATAATTTGCACATTCATAAAAAATGCCACGTAGAGGCTTATCCTTGGATCCTGTCACTGTCCCTCCTCATTTTCCGTGCAGATCCTATTCTAGCAAAACAATACATAAAGCAAGAAAATAATACATAAATCTGAAAGGTTTTTACCAAAATAGAGTACTCCATCTCTTATACCTGATGCTTTGGTTTAAATATGCACATCACTACTTTGAGTTAGATATTCAGAAACATGAAATTAAAATTGAAATTTATTCAGCCTATACTTCATATAGGCTATTCCTAAGCAGTCCCCCAAAAAAGCAAATTTATAGTATAAGTGGCTGTGATCAAAGAGCATAAAGCTTAGTATATGGTTAAATTTTAAAGGGGCAAATTTTCCAAATTTTTACTTTAATGGAGTAACAGGATCAAGTACTTTTTATATGGGTATCTGTATATAAAGGTATTTTCAAAATTGGCCTAGACAGTATGCATCAGCCTAGGAAAAATATCAACAACTATTCTAATGACCACTGTATTATTGTCTATGTGGACTGGAAGGCAAATGGACATTAACTTTGTTTCAAAAAGTTGTCCTGCATTGGCCAGATATATTGTGAGACAAGACTAAGTAAAAGTAGTTATTGCTAAAAGTCACTGGCTTTAAGATATGGTGTGCTGCAGAGACTTGAAAAGCCTGTGCTGGGGAAAATGGATGATGTGTGTTTGTGACTGAGCTCACAGGTGCAGGTTGTGGAAAACTTCAGTGTCACTCACTTCATCAGCATCAGTCGCAACTGGAACCAAAGATGGATCTTTAGGACAAAGATCTGCAAGTAATGACCCACAAAATACAGATTTCTGATAAATAATGTCACTGAGGGCTCTCAACCAACCAGACCTCTCACTCGATGAGTATTCACAGCAGGACATGGGCCAATGATTTAATTAACCCAGCCACAGATTAAGGGAGTAGTAAACATTAAGAGGTTAGCCAGGACATATATAGAGAAATAGCACGTCGTTCATTGATCATAAGGACTGCTCACAAGAAGGAGTCCTTTCAGAGAAAGAAGTGAACCTTTGCTCCATTTTTGTCATGTAGTGATAAAGTTTTCTAGAAGGATGTTTTCAGATGCAGGGGAAAGTTTCGAGGCAACTAACATGATTCAAATAGAAAATATAACTTTAAGAAATAGAATAGAACAAAGAACTACACTTCAATTCAATTCAATAAATTTTTATATACCTTTAAACTTCACATTTCTAGATGCATTTTGATTATAGGTACACACTACATATTTTAAATTTATGAATGTAGTAAAAAATGTCTCTTGAAACAAGCTAAGGAGGTTTTTTTAATTGAAATAGTTTCCCACGTTTTAGAAAATTACTGGAACATATTATAAACCATATTATTCTATAGTGGGTTTCTGCAAAGGTATTATCAAGGTAAACATCAATAGGTTAGTAATGCTTCCTAAATGATACTGAAGTTGGAGTTTCTCAGTCCTCCAGTATGTCCAAGGTTCTCCTTGTGTGAATCCACACACTTTAGTCTGAAAAGCCACATAAAATTGAGAATTGATGCTTAAGTTACCAGATATTTGATTTTGTGCATTTCAGAAGCTGAGAAACCCAGAAGCTTTCCTTTCTATTGTGTATTTGCACTATATCTGGCTTCTCAGGTTTTCAGTCCCATGTGCCAAACTGCTTTAAGTTATTCCACCCCAGGTATCCCTGTGGAAAGGATTAAAACACATTCCCTTATTTTACTTTAACACTTCTATTCTTCTTGCAGACAGGCTTGGAGATTCAACCAAGCCACAATAATTATAGTTTTGAGTCAGGCTTCAACTGTTGTGCTTTCTTTATCAGTACAGCCTCTACCTTATTCTGCTGCTAATAGGGACAAAATTTAAAGCTTTTTATGACTGTAATAGAAAGCTACTAATTAGAATAACCTAGATATATTAATTCCTTCAAAGATTAAAAAAAAAAAAAAAAGATTATGCTGTACCAAGGTTGCAAATAATAGCAGTAATAGAGATTTAGCTAGGCAGGAAGTGTAATGGTTGATATTTGCAATCCTGCATTTCCAGTATAATTAAATCAGTAGTTACCCAACAGTCATCCTTCAATATGCTAGATTCATCCATTAAGATTAGATATTCATAGGAGAAAGATGTAATGGAGATCAGAAGATAATAATGTAAGATTTGTTATACAGTATGCTAAAATAGAAGCTAGAGAATGACAAAGATAAAACCTGCAAGATGCTTGTTCGTGGGGATCTCTGTTCTGTTTAGACACAGGAAACAACTCAGTCAAACAGCAGCCTAACATGCCTCAGATTGATGACATCAGCATCCAGGATTATGCCAACACTGAAAATTCACCCAGCAGCAGTAAATGGAAACATGTACTGGAAGTGTGAACTCCATCAATTCAAGGTTTTTTTCAAACACTTTTAAACCAGGAAGGGCAGAGTAATCTACCCTTTGAAAGTTAAACCTTGTGATATCCAATATTTTTGACAGTGTCTCAGATTATGAAAAAGAAGTAACAACAACCAAAACAAAGATGACCTTTGCATTAATCAAATGCAGTTTCAGGCTGTATATCTACCAACACAGTCCAGGAAGACTGAGTCAGTGATACACTGGATTTCTGAACTTTGTGCCATTATATGGCCACTAACATTTGTTCAGTTCTATAGCATAAGATTAACTGTTCTAAGCTTTCATGTTTCCAGCACCATTTTCAAACATTTGGCAGCTTTCTTCTATACAGGTTGCAGTTAAAGTAGTGTGAAGTGTTGCTGTGGATGCTTTCCGATACATCTGCCTCCCTGGCCTTTCTCTGCAGTGTACAATACGCCAATCAATACACAGCCTTGTCTTCTCCATGCTTCTACAACTGGCACGGACAGCAGCTCCCGCTCACCCAGGTTTCTGTGAGCTGCAGTTTTATTAGTAGTGTGTTTATTTTCTTTGACTGTAGTCCTGATTTCTTAGAGCTCAAGGAACTTATATATTGGAGACTGTGATTTGAAGATATTCTCACTGTTTTAAATAAGCTCTCTGAGAAGCCAGAGGCAGTATAATAGGTTTGTCTGATTAAACTCATTGCAATCTTTGGCATTCCTGGAACTACCTTCTGTGCTTTCATTTTGCAAGAGGATGAATCTCAAATGTGCTTTGAAATCCTCAGAGCAGGATACAGATGTTCAAGTGACAAAAGCCAGTGCTCAGTAATCTTAATGCAAAAGCATAGTTCTTTTGGCAGGATCCTGGCACTCAAGCCATTTTTCCAATCTGCTGGCTGTCTGCTTTCCATTATCACTTCTGTCAGAAGAAAAGGCCTTCTAAAGATCTTTCACCTTTGGCCTATACTCAGGCAGCAAAAAGGATGTTGCAGCATAGAAGGTTTGTACCAGAAGGGATCTTCAGCCTAAAAAAGAGCACATTTCTGATTTTTTTGCCAAGAGGTTCCCCACAGGTCTGTCCTGGAAGACTCAAGAATCTTGTCAGCCACACCACACAGTAGGTTTTTTTATCTAAATATGTTAGTCCTCAGTTCCCCTGCCTGTGTTTGTAGCTAGCTGACAAGTTAATTCATGCCTAGCACAGATCTGGCAGAACAATATCACAGGGATGATGACTAGAAGATGCAAAGTATGGTACAAGCTTTTTTTTAATATTTCAGTGGTTGAGGAGAAAAAAGGAGGAAAAGGAATCAAGAAAATATGCACCTGAATCCAAATCAGCTTCAGCCTTTTCTTTCCTGTACTTAGGAACATTGATGTACAAAAATCCTTAGACAAAACTAAACTCCTCTTAGTGACCTAAACCATAAAACCTTATGAGAACACCACATTTTACTCATCATTAAGATGAAATCTTTAAGGAAGTCAATGCACTTGATTAAGGAATCCAAAATAGAATCATGGAATCATAGAATAGATTGGGTTGGAAAAGACCTCCAAGATCATCAAGTCCAACCAAAAAACAAAAACAAAAAAAAATAAAAAAAACCCCACCTCCCTTTAACACTGAGCTCTGGGAAGGCGATGCATCCTCAGACACCAAGCTCTGGGCAGTCTGTCTTTTGGGAGATCTTTGTGGTGTCCAGGGAACTCCAACCTGAAAAATAATCACCCAAACTACTTCTGGCCAGCAATCTGTGCGCAACCACAGCAACTTTTATTCTACTCCTGATAAATGCCTTCAGAAACACTGATGAATTTATGTCTGTCACTCAGTGAAGCTCCCTCATTTCTTACCAAGGCTTTCTAAGCCAGAAACTTTCTTACCTCTCTGAGAACAAATTGTCACATTTCTTCAGTGATTAGATTGGAATTTGAGATACTAGGGATTTTATAGCATCAGAAAGCCTCACCCACAGGTTGCCTCTTAAAGGTGATCCCACAGGTGATATGGGAGGAGGTTGGGGAACAGGACGTTGTGAAGTCGGAGAGATGATCACGATGGTGAGGAGGAGGAAGGCGTAGGGCCGAGGAAGGCATAGAGCCAAGGAAGACTCTTATTCGACGAGATGGTATCCATTTGATTCCTGTATCTGTTGAAATACAAGCATATCCCTTTACCCATGTTACCAAGGGGAAAGGGCCTTCCCATTTTTCAGTTTCCAAATTTTTGAAGAGAACTTGAGGTTTTTCTGAAATCATGTTGGGAGATCCGGAGAAATGTTTCTGAATCGGAGTGAGGTCCCCGTCATGGCGATTTAAGAAATTTAGAACATATTGAGCTTTAGCTAGCTTCTCCTGTGGTGTAAGGGAATTGGTACTCTTCTCTTGTTTTTTAAGCATATTTTTTAAGGTGTGGTGAGCACGTTCCACTATCGCTTGCCCTGTAGGGTTGTGAGGGATGCCAGTGGTGTGTTTGATGCCCCATTCTTGAAAGAAGATTTGGGTGCCTGAAGACACATATGCAGGACCATTATCTGTTTTAATTTGATGAGGCACTCCCATGTGGGCAAAAGCCGTTAAGAAGTGTTTCTTAACATCGCAACTTTTTTCCCCAGAATGCACGGATGCTACTAGTAATTTGGTAAAGGTGTCAATTGAAACATGAACATATTTTAATCTGCCAAATTGGGGGATGTGAGTAACATCCGTTTGCCAGATTTGGAGAGGTTCCAACCCTCGGGGGTTGACCCCTATAGGTTGGAGGGGGGTTATTTTTTGGCAATCAGGGCAGGCCCTGATTATTTCTTTGGCCTGATTCCGGGTAATTCTGAATTGCTTTTGGAGGGATTTCGCATTCTGATGAAGAAAATCGTGGGAAGTGCGCGCCTGCTTCAATAGGTTGGGGACAACAGAGACACCTGCCAGAAGATCGGCTTGGCGATTTCCCTCCGCTAAAGGGCCAGGGAGAGTGGAATGTGAGCGGATATGAGTGATGTAGAAGGCGTGCTCTCTCTGTCCAATCAATGTAATTAGAGACCGAAATAATGAAAAGAGTTGTTTGTTAGCCAGATTTTTTAGGTAGGAGTGTTCCGCTCTTTGTACAACTCCTACCACGTAAGCTGAGTCACTAACAATATTTAGGGCCTGATTGGAAAAAAGGGTGAATGTTCTGACAACAGCTGAAAGTTCGACAATTTGTGAAGAGCCAGTAGTAACGTGACAGTCATGCTGCCATTTGTCATCGACTTTCCATGTTACTACAGCTTTACCCGTACGTCCCGAGCCATCTGTGAAGACTGTAATGGCATCGGGAATAGGTGTTAGAGATTGGGTAAATTTGAGTGTAATAGGGATAAATTTGAGTTTTTGTAAGATTTTCTGTCCTGGAATTGAAAGTTTGATTTGACCTTTGAAATTTTGGATCGCCAATTGGAAATCTAAGGAGAGAACCAACATCTGCTCGAAACGTTGAGAAGACAGGGGGATAAAGATGGTGTAAGGATCCTCACCCGACATTTCCCAACATCGTATTCTTGCTTTAAATATTAACCTACCAAGTGATTCTGGGAGGGTCACTATAGTCTTGTTAAAACAATGAGGTAGAAAAAACCACTCCCAAATCAGGAAGTTATCAGGGCTATTTGTAATTTGACCCAAAACTGTGAACGGTTGTTTGGGACCAAACAGAATAACAACCACGGGGGGAATACCGACAAGTTTGCGATTTGTTTGCATGTTAGAAATTTTGCGCTCAACGATCTTTAAGGAGTCCAGTGCTTCCATTGTCATAGATCGAGGAGAGTTAAGGTCTGGGTTTCCTTGAAGTAAATTAAACAGGGGACTTAAATCATCAGTTGATATTCCCAATTGCGGTCTGATCCAATTTATATTTCCCAGAAGCTTTTGCAGGTCACTGAGTGTACGAATGTTATGGTCAATTTTAATTTTTTGGGGAGTAATAGAAATATTGGAGATCTTCCATCCCAGGTAATGCCACGGAGAGTCCCACTGGATTTTTTCAGAGGAGATATATAGGTGGAAGGTTTTTAAAGCAGCTACGGTCGAATTTAAGGCCTGATTGACTTCAGTTTTAGATTGAGCACAAATTAAAATGTCATCCATGTAATGGTAAATGATGACAGATGGATTCTGGAGTCTAATCGGGGATAGTATTTTGGATACGTATAATTGACACAAAGTGGGCGAATTTTTCATGCCCTGTGGTAAAACCTTCCAAGCATACCTCTTATTGGGCTCTCCGGCATTCCTGGATGGCACGGTAAAGGCGAATTTATCTATGTCATCTGGGTGTAAGGGAATCTGGAAAAAACAATCTTTAATATCGATAATTACTATTGGCCAATTTTGCGGAAGCATAGAGAGTGCTGGCATTCCCAATTGTAGGGAACCCATAGGTTCCAAAATGTCATTTATCCTTCTCAAGTCATGTAGTAATCGCCACTTGCCTGATGCTTTTTGGATGACAAAAATGGGGAAGTTCCAGGGACTGGTTGATGGGGCTATATGTCCTAACTCTAATTGTTCTTTTACTAAAATTTCCAATTGATGCAGCTTTTCGTTTGGAAGGGGCCACTTGTCTACCCAGATAGGTTTTTGGGTAAGCCAATTGAGTTTGGGTAGCAGCTGCCTACCAGTGGCCGATATTACAAATTTGTCTTAATTTTGGTGCCCCATTGAACCAGTATGTCTCTACCCCAAAGCGTAGTTGGTAAGGGTAGAATGAGGGGTTTGCAAGTGGCTGTGTTCAAGTCCGTATCGGTAAATGTTATAACATGCCTACTCTGTTGAGGTCTCCGAGAGCCTCCCACCCCAGACACATTTACAGTTGTTTCATCAATAGGCCAGGATTCTGGCCAATCTTTCGTAGCGATTATCGTAACGTCTGCTCCTGTGTCAAGTAAACCTCTGACTGAGATGGTTCCCAGAGGCGAAGAGATGTTGACTGTCATTAATGGCTAGGCATCCGTGAGTGTAGTTGTCCAGTTAACAATCTTGGTGGTGTCTTTTTGTCGATCCTGCTCCTGAGTCAGTTGAGTTAATTGAGACACAGGTATTAACGTCGCTACCGGTTCCTGTTGCATAATCTCTGCTGGTGGAAGAAGAACTCGGAGGGAAATAGTAAAGGTGTTAGTGTCACAGTTATTGATAAGTTCAGTGAGGGCTATAATACCCTTGGAAGAGGCTTCTTCAGTGGGTTGGACTAGATAACCCTCTCCTTTGTTTAAAGTTTTGTCAGGTGTAGTGGTGATTGTGCACTCTTCCCCTGTTAAGGTGGTTGGTGAGGTAGAGGGATAAAGTGCAATGTGCTGTATTGTCCTTAGTGGAGATTTGGTTCTGATTGGGTCCGTGTGAGGTAGTTTGGAGAGGCATTTGTTGTCATCGCGCCCCTCTTGGCGCTCGGGAGAGAGTTTCCCTGGTCACTTTCCAGTTTTCGTTGTGGAGGTGGAGTGTTGAAGGTGACTTGTTTTCTGTATTGGGATTTAGGTGACTTTGGTGGAAGGGGGTCACCATTAACATCGGTCACGGATCTGCATAGAGAAGTCCAATGTTTTCCTTTCCCGCATCTTTGGCAGTTAAATTTTGCAAATTTCTAGTAGGTATTGGTTGTGGGTGTTGATTGTCAGGGCAGTGTCTCTCTAGATGACCCTGTTTCTCACAATTGAAACATTGGCCTTTGACAGCACACATTACCAATTTTAGGTCTTCTTTAGTGGATCCCACGTTACGGCATGCTTCGATCATTTCCAGTAACGTGGGATTTTTTAGTGGTCGTAAGATTTTCTGGCACTCCTCATTTGCTTTTTCAACTACTAGTGACTTAAAGAGTATATCTTGTGATGTAACGTCACTAATTTGCTTAACAATCGCTTCCTTTAGGCATGTGGCGAAGTCGAAAAAAGGCTCTTTAAGGCCTTGGAATATTAAAGCATATGAAGGAGTGGTAGTGCTGACCTTGGCCACTTTTTTAATGGCTTTGAACACCAATTCACTGGTTTTATGTATTAATGTAATATGTGTCATGGCTTGCCTAGCGTTTGACGTGTAAGCCCCTTCCCCGTATAACCTGTCGATGGCCTGTTCGTGGGTCATCCCACGGATGTCTCCTCCCTCTTTCATGTATTTTTTAATCAAGGATTTCCACTCTGCCTCGAAAGCAGCATACTGGAGTGTTGGTAACCAAGCAGTAGCTACTTGCCTAATATCGTTAGGTGTTAGATCGAAAGAGTTAAAGAAGGAATCGAGGAGACTTATAGTATATGGGGAATTTAAGCCATGATCAGTAATTGCTTTCTTAATATCTTTAAGAACTGGGTAGGAAATTGGTCTCCATTGTGGGGGCTTGCCGTCCTCTTTAATTATGGGGAAGGCTCGGAGCATTTCCAGGTCGCCGGCAAGCGACGCCTGTTCATGGAAAACTCTCCAGGCTTTCTCCTGTGCTTCTATCACCTCATGTCTAATATCTACCCAAGGGCCTGGTGTTATGGGTTCTTGGGTAGTAGCAGTAGCCAGAAAGGTGTATATATCTCCAGCATCCCCTGAAGTTGTTATGTATTTAAATGTAGACGTGGTGGGAGTGGGTGCTTTGGAGCGTTGTGATGCATGTTTTTTATCTTTAGGTTTCTTGGATTTGGCTGTCTTTATGATTTGAGTGTGGGGGGGGTGGTTTTACTTCCTCCTCACTTTTGGAATGGGTATCATTTTCGGATGAAACAGATGGTGACTGTGTGTGCTCGGCGGCAAGTAGATGTTGTTCCTTTGGAGGTAAGGAGATTGATGTTGCAAGTGAGGGGTAGGTATGTGTGTAGTAGTGCGGCGAGAGTGTTTTGATTTAAAAGAGAATTCCCAGAAGGCCACGGGTGGAAGCAGTACCTGAGCCTTGGCCAGGGGCTCAGGCCTGTGTGGCTCTTCAGGTGCTGTGGGGTATGATGGACAGTGTGGCAGTGAAGTGGAAGGCTTTGTCACAGGCCTAGGTGGTAAAGGTGGATAGGCCTTAGGTGTATAGGTTCTAGGCCCGATGTTATGGGCATGGCCATGTTGTTCAGGAAGGGTGGGGCCTGCTGCCGGAAATGAGGTGTGGTCTTGGGATGAAGGCGGAGACATGACATGGTGATGTTGGGGAGTGTCCATTATGTCATGAGGGCGGAGACAAACGAGGATGTGATGTCAGGGGGAGTGTAGTGTGGTGGTCCCTCCCTGAAGTCTTTGACTTCAGCTCCACCCACGGTCCCTCCCTCGTGGTCCCACGTCACAAGATGTCTCCCAACGCCGCCATTTTCGCCGCGTGGCATGCAGTGGTCCCGTGTTCCCGCGCCATTTTGTCCTTCATCTCGCCTGGTGTTTGTTCCTGGCATGTTAGTAGGGGGGGGAGAAGGTTTGGGAGAAGGTTTGGAGTCACCATCTTGGGTTGTTGCAGAGTTAACTGTAGGGGCACAAAGTCCACTTTTCTGCCGGTCTTGGAGCAACATATAGATAAGTCTCCATGCGATTAATGCTTTGGCCGCTATTTTGTCCCCTCTTTTCTCTGACCTCCAAAGGGTAGCGCCAAGCTTATCCCAGTCCTCGATATTAAGTTCTTCTGGGATGTAGAATTGATGGGCATTTATCCAGGTGGCAAGGGCTTTGAGAGAAGCTTTATCATATTTATGCCCTTGATAATCGATAACTGCTCTGATCTTTTTGTTATTTGGGTGCTCGGGCTTACGGAGAGCAGATCCCATGTTGTAAAAAAGCACAGAATTTAGGGGTTTGAAGAAGGGTTAGGAAGGGTAGGGGCTTCCCCGACAGCTCACCTCTCTCGGCGGTCGCCTGCTCCGTCGATGATGGGGATGCGATGTCCAGTCTCTGCTGGGGGAGACTGCCGGACTGCGGCATATCAGACACTCCCGCAGCTGTTACCCAGTGAAGGCTGATGTGAGAAGATCCAGAAAGAAAATCTCACAAAGCAACCTTACACGTTGGGCGCCATTTGTCGCAGTCTTGCTTTCTGGGAAGGGAGCAGACCAGCGACGGGGGTTCTTGCAGGCTGCTTTGTGAGTGGTTGTGGTAGGCAGCAGCAAGGGCTTTCAGGTTAGGTTCACACGCGCTGTGACCCGCAAGGAAGACACAGAGACGGTGTGGACACCTAGGAAGCCAAGGCTGATCCGTTTATTGAACAAAATGGAGGGCTTTTTATACCCTCGGGGAGAGAACACTCTGGAAAGGGGGAAGTACCTAGGCGGAGCATGCAAATCCACTACAATCTATTGGATAAAGGGGAATACATAAACATAACTGGGTGTCAACTGGGGAGGAGAGAACTTGGGGTAACTTGATTGGACGGTACCTCATGGTACACCGACCAATGGGGTGAGTGTTGCCAAGCCTGACAGGGCTTATCGGCTAGGGGGGGAGAAGAAGGGAAAATGGAGGATTGGCAACCTAACATTAGGTTTAAATGTAAAACACGAGCTACTGCATGACAGTCCATGAGGCAGATCTCAAGGTTCCATCTCCATGTTGTCTCTTTGCACTTTCCAAGCCTCAAAGTTGGTGTTGCCTTCTCTGTTCCTTTTCCATTCATCCATGCTCTCGTAGACCCCGTCGCCAACACTTGAGGGTGCACTGAGGGAGACGAGACGGGGCAAGACGGGTCGGTGGCTGCTGTGCTGCTTCTGCGCTGCTTTTCCCGCACTGCAGAGGGGCATGGTTTTCCGCCGCTCCCATCAGCCTGCTCAGTCGCAAAGTCTCCGCTCCTCCCACGGTCTGTGAGGCGGGCGCAGGCGAAAGGCGCTTTGAGAAGGTCATAAAATGGTAGTGGAGTCGCCCTATGCAGATTTCAGGCTGTTACACAGGTATTAAGCATTAAGCAGTGGCATCAGAGGGGCAGAGCAGGGTGTTTGGGTGAAGTTACTGAGGGAAAATTTTGTTGAGCTCCTTGGTGAGGTAACTCAGAGAGGACAGAGTTTCAGAGAGGTAAAGCTGAGGGAACTTGGAAAGCGCAGTCAGGGGGTGTTTTTGAGGGAAAATCAGAGGTAAAGTGTGAGGGACAGACTGAAGATCTTGGAGGGGACATTTTGGGGGTGAAATATGTGGTGTCCCTTTTCCAGTCCATTGGTTGTTTTAACCAACCTATCAGATTGTTTCCCTGTCTCGGCCGCATGGTCCCTTGGCAATGAGCCAGCAATGGCTGGTCTCATTGTCTTACAGGCTTCCCGGTTCGCCTTTACACAGCAATAAGCACACTAACATGATCACAACTATTAACAGGTCATGGCTGCAACAGAACTGCAGCCATAGGCAACTGCAGAACACCCCTGATCACAAAAACTCATCATGAGGCAATCATGGAAACCCTGCTTGTAATAAAACCGTTTCATTTATTCCTTACAATCCCCCCTTTTTCTTTTCCTCATGGTTTTATTATGAGCTAATCATTAGATGTTCTCATTGTTCTTTCGGGATCATTCCCATTCTGCTAGTACTTCCAACACTTTGGTTTTATTTTTCACTTGCTTGGAGCTGGGGTCTAGCGCTGGGCGCCCTCCCTGTAAGCAGGGCTGGGTCTTTGCGTTGCTTGTCGTCGGCCTTTGGCCATCGTGCTCCTGAGGCTGCCCGGAGAGAGGCTGAAGCACCCTGTAAGGAGGGTGAGAGCCCCTGTCTCTGCACCCGAGGGGGGAAACGGAGCTCTCCCGACCCCCAGCCCAACCTGTAAGCAGGGCAGGGCTTTTTTCCTTGGCACCTTGGTGCCTGCTGGTGGCCCCTGGCCAGAGTGAGGCCCCTGTAGTCGGGGTGCGTCACAGCCTCTGTGCCTCGGCCAGCTGCGAAGCCCCTCAGCGTGTCGAGGCCCTTCTGGCCTGTGCGCAGCCCGGGGGCGGGTCTGAGGCTCTCGTCTCCTGCTCGACGGCAGGCAGGGCTGGCTCCCCACACGTTGATGCGCAGAGCTCGCTCCCCCTTCTGGGACGTTCCCCTTTTGTGTCTTTGTCGGTGTGAGTGAGTGAGCGAGCTTGTGCTTTAGCCCCCGTAGAAACTAGAGAGCAGTGTAGCTTAGACTTCCCAGGAGGGAAAGAGGGGCTCTGTGCAGCAACCGGGGGCTGCCCTCTAAAGCCGCGGGCGGAGACACGGCCCGGCCTTGCCCCTCGTTCCCGAGGAGGGAGCGAAGCCCCTTAGTGGTGGCGTGGGCACCGTGACCCGGCTGTAGCCAGCGCCTGGGGTGTGTGCCTGCGCTGCGGGGCTGCCTGTCCTGCTGGTGACGGGCCAGCGTGGCACGTCCCCCCCGCCCCCCACCCCGTCCTCGGGGCTGGGGCCCTGTCCCCCCGGCCTTGGGCCGTGAGGCCACCCTTGGGAGTGCCGGGCCTCGGGGGGGGCACCCCCGTAAGTGGGGCTTTGTGCGTCCCCCCTGCTCGGCGGGCGGTTGGAGGGACCCCCCTGTAATCAGGCGGGTGTCCCGCGGGGTCCCCGGCCTTTCACAGGCGTGGGGCTGGGGCATATGCCCTCCCTGTCCCCGGGGCCCACCTCGGGGCCTTAGGCCATGAGCTCCTCTGCCTGGCAGTTGAGTCTCCTTGCCGTTGCTGCGGGGGAAGGCCGAGCTCCGTGGCTCCCTGGGTGTGGACCCTCCCGTAAGCGGGGTCTGGGTCTGGGAGCCTTTGTGCTCCCTGAGCTGGCAGCCTGTGCGGGGCGACCGCCCCGTTAGCGGGGAGAGGGTCGAGTGCCCCCGAAGCGGAGAGAAGGAGCCTCCGTGGGCCTTTGGGCCCAGGGCCCCCCTGTAAGTCGGGGAGTAAGTGCCCTGGAGTCCCAGGCACTTTGCAGTCCAGGTAGCGGCTCGAGCCCCCTGTAAGCAGGGTGGCAGCCTCCCTGACCGCTGCTATGCATGCCCAGCTGCCTTTGCCCAGAGGGCCCGGCTCCCAGCAGCGGACGGGACCGCGCCGTGCGTCGCCGTGGTGAGACAAAGTGCCGTTTGGAGGGGTTTGGGGGTTGGGGGGCGGGGTGGCCTGTGGGGGGAGGGCTGGTGCCTTGGGGATGTGCCTCTGGGGGTGCATGCCAGGGCCTGGTTTCCCTCATGGGGAGGAGCTGGTGATTGTGGGGCCCAGCTGCATCCTCCTGCCTTGGCGGAAGGAGATTGTAGACAGGTCGAGGTTAGCCTCTTCTTCCATTCAGCATCACATAAGGCAAGAAGACATAGTCTCAAGCTGTACCGTAGGAGGTTTAGGTTGGACATTAGGAAGAAATTCTTCACAGAAAGGGTAATTAGATATTGGAATAGGCTGCCCAGGGAGGTGGTGAAGTCACCATCCCTGGAGGAGTTAAGGAAAGACTTGATAAGGCACTTAGTGCCATGGTTTAATTGACATGGTGGTGTTCGATCATAGGTTAGACTTCACTGTCTGAGAGGTCTTTTCCAACCTACTTGATTCTTTCATTCTGTGTGATTCTGTCCCTAAGTTAATTTTCTCCTTTTTTTCCACTGTCTTCCATATCCCTCTTAAAAACACGTTTTCCAATGGTTCTTCTTATCATAAACATGAACCTTAAAATTACCTGTTCCCTTAGCACCTGTACCATATTTTGACTACCTTAATCTGAGAATAGACTACATGTTGTTCCAGGATGCACAATGCTAGAAACTGTACTTCAGTGGTAACAAATACAGCAATTATTCACGTTTTGGGTATGAAAAAGTAATATTAACCTGCTTAGTCGTTAAAAAAATTCTTTTTCAGTTAAAAAATAAAAAGAAAAATTACTCTAAAACAAGGCCTCAGGAACCCCAACATGTCCTTTAGGAGACGGAAGTTAAGTAAACCTCACTTGTTTCGTCTTTAGTGATCGCCTCTGTCTTACTCTGAAAAATCCTTGCCTGTCTGGTGAGATGACGTACCTCTTTACAGGCCCTTTCTTGTCATCTTCTTGTCACTTAATAACTATGATGTTTGTAGTGACATGTCTTGAAGTGTTTTCCTCCTCTTTCTATTCTCTTTACAGGTGTCTTATAATTTTTGAGGCACATTTATGTAGGTATCTCATAAATTTATCATTTTAATATTTATGGGTACATGTGGTTGATAACATGTCAGTGGTAGTATATATTCTTTTAAAGCAAGAATCCCTTCTTTCATTGTCAGACAATTACAAGACAAGACCAATGAAGAGAATGTTTTCTTAGTGACATTCTTTCCATCCAAATATTTTTATTTTACCTTTTATTTTGCTTTGGTTTAGTTGAAACAGAGCAGAGAAAAGCCTACATTTCAGTTTTATTGCTTCTGTCTCTCTTCTGCTGAACTCTGCAGGTTGTCTCCAAAAATACTGTCTGACAAGGAAATTGTTTCCACACTGTTTTGTGCTTTCACCCACAGAATCTGTCAACCAAGTCCACTCAAAATTGACTCTGCTCTAAACTACACAAAATAGTTTGATCACAGCTAGTGTAAAACAGTACCATTGAATCAAAGTCAAAGATGTACCAGGTTGACTTTAGCAATTTAAAGGCTTGGCTCAAAATGTCACTTGTGTATTAAAGATGCCCAGAATAATCTTTGCACATCAGATGTGAAAACTAAATTTTAAATTTTAATCCAATCCTACGCACACTTAAATATATGCCTTTTAAACAAAATTTTAAAAATACGTTAATCAGTAAAACCACTTCCACACTTAATATTAACCACATTCTTAAGCAGCTGGCAGGATGAGAGCAACAAAAATGCTACAAACCAAAGCACTGAATTCTTTTGCCTCTTCTGATGGCCTTTGATCTTTCATCTGCTATGAGGATGACATATGAATGAAATTATTTGCTCTTGATTCCCTTACTGACACAAGGCTTTTTGCCTGTGTTGATTTGACTCAGCATAAAGAGCAAATGCATTTTTAGCCATAAAAGAGCAATATACCTTCAGGGTTTTTTAAAAGTGGAAAACAGAAAAGGTCAATTACTGCTGCAGATGTAATGCTTTTTCACTGATAATACCATCAGAATAAAAGTGATGCTCTTCTCAAGTGTCAGCACTTTGATACAAACAAATGTCCTTCTAATTTCAAAGACATATTTATACAGATATGCAAACCCAAAAGGAGGATGATTATCTAGATATGTTTGTCTTACTTTTGAATTTTCCTTTTCTTAAAATGTGATTTCTATAAACACATTTTTTTTTTCTATATGACACTGAGGTAAACTTACATTTTAATTCTTGATTTACATTTCGAATATTCTGCAACTCTTTCTACACATTAGTATCAGTCAGATGTGGCTTGTCTCTGATTATCTCTTGATAGCTCTGAGTATCTGTAATACATCTCAGTATTTATACAGGCACAAGGAACAAAATTATACACAGGTGCATATAGAAAAAGGATTGCTTTTTCTATTTTGACTACTGAGGAGGCACGACACCGTAAGCAAGGATGTGAGTGTGCCTGAGAGATTGCTTACCTCCAGGTCTTAGACATAGGACCCTATCTTATCCAGAGGCACTCCCAGCTAGTTAAAATCTAGATCTGGAACCTCTTTTGTAGGAGGACACCAGTTTTATATGTGTGTGTGTGTATATATTTGTATACAAAGCTAATATGTATATACAAAGGTATATATGTGTATATATATATACAGTGACAAATTAATCCATTAGCTTTGTGTTGGCTTAGGACGCAGAAGCTTTAAACTTGAATCTATTTGTGAATATCTATTTTGCATTAAGCTGTTACAGAGTGAAATGTATAACCAGTTCTTGAAGGAGAGCTGGCAATGCAGTGCTCCTGCACAGCTTTCACAGGCAAGGTAAGGAATGCCCAGAGAATATCACGGCCTCCAGCCTGCTCACCTAGGTTTCCTCTGGAAAGTTGGCACAAGTGAGCCTGTAGCCTCTCAACCACAGGATATTTAACACAGGTCACCCACATCCTGCCTGATAATGTCTGTTGTAACAACAACCAGTGGGGCTTTAAACAAACGGTGAATTTCATTGCATGTCAGACTAAACCACAGCAGCAGGTTTGTTGTGAAGTGATAACTGAGTTGAGTTCTTGTAATATGGATGGAATAGTTGTGGATGTAGAGTGAAGCCATGCAAGATAAGAAAGGTAAAATTGCCAGTGGAGTTAGGATTACTGAAACTGGGACTGCTAGTGGTTCAAGGATTTAGGGGGAAAAAACATCAAGGTAGAGAAGAAAAAATCCTGAAGGAAGAAGAGGGAGGTGGGAGTGAACAACTCATGAAGAGATGAAATCCAGGAAGCAGCAAGGGCCAAGTTTTTATCCAAGTAATGGGAAACAGCTGGACCTGACTTCTCTCTGCAGATCTCCAGAGGCTGTTTAGCAAACTTAAGCAGTTCTGATTTGAAGCTAGATGCACATAATGTCGATGGGTTAACATTTAAGTTAGAAGGATATATTGGCAGAAATTATTTCTTCCATGAGATCTCCTTGAACCTTCTCACAGTACTTTCATGGATATAACACAGCCAATCCAGCCTGTTATCCTTGTACACAGAAATTATTTCACACCATTTACAGCACATACTGGTGCATGAACTTCTGTTTTTGCATTTAACTTCCAAGTCATCTGTAAACATGTTAACTGAAACAGCTTGTCTCCCTCTTCCAACAGCATTTAAAACCAGACCCAGCACAGGATTCTGCAGGGTGCAACCCCACCTACAAGGAGTAAGTAGACGATAAAAGGGAGTGAGGAAAGGAGTACATTCATGCAGAGGGAGGTTAGGCTGACTAACCAATGCAAAGATTGGTTGGATACTGATGAGCCCAATTATCTGTGCTGGCCACCTGCCTAACTATTTCCTGCTAGTGTGTTCCATTGCTTGTGCTGATCTTTGGGGAACTGTTACTGTACAAATGCTGCTAAATTATTTTAATCTTTATTTTAATTCCTGTTAGCTTTTAATATAATTATAAAAGATAATTTGTGATTTGTGTGTTGTCCAATTGCTAAAACCTTTGCAAGATAATAATTGAATATTAAATATTAAAATTACCTTGGGAATCCTGGAATTTAGCCAAAGGGTAGATAATTGTGGGTGAAGGCTTAACTGAACAGCAGCCAAGTCCTGCCACTGCTCTGGATGGACTGAACACTTCGGTTATGTCGACACAGCATTCTTCATCTCCCCTCAGTCTGTGTAAGAGGCACCTCTGGTCTTTCTTCTTGGCCCCTGTGCACTCATTCTGTTTTGATATCACCAATAACTGCATGGCCAATCGTGAAAACTTTCAAGTCTTCCCATGATCTCAAATTCCCACAGCAGAGTTCTGCCCATGCTCAGGGACCACAAAACCCATGTTTCCTTTCTGCTCCTGAATATAAGCCAGGAGACAGCATGGATTTTCCATAGGCACAAGGCTGCTCATGCCAGATGCTCAACCCAGGCCCAATTCCTCATTCTGACTAGACAGATCCATAGTACAGGCCTGCCACTGTCATGTTGTTGTCCATAATGCTGTTTGGTCTGAACCAAATAGTGTTTTCCAAAACTCTGACAAAGCACCAGCTAGAAAGGCCTGTCCAGGGCTAAGGGTACAGCTATTATGTGACCAGCCTGTTTTAAGAAATTAGACCTTTCACTATATGAATGAGATATAGCTGGTGGCTGACAATACAGTTTAAAGACCTGTAACTGTAACTGGGAAATACTTTTTCTGTTTAGTCTAGGCAGAAAAATGCAAGAAATGGTCATGCAGTCTGTGCCTAGTCCTGGGAACTTCTCATTTCTGCTGACCAAGTAAAACTTCCACAGTCTGTTTTCTAGATGGGAGGAGAGGGGAGGAATGTCCATGTGTGTAGATACCAATCCTGTAACACTGTCACAAATTCTTGTTGTCTAGCCTTTCTATCTGGTTCTGGGATCTCTAAAAATATTCCTCAGCATTGGTAAAGATGAAGGAATAAAATGAGATGAGGGCTGAGGCGAGCCATCATAAGTACCATACAAATCTCATTCTCTCTCTCTCTTCATAAACATCTATATTTCTGGAGCTCACTCACACGTTGGACAGACAGTCATGCAGTTGCAGAAGTCCAGAGGAGGTCATGACCGAGCTATAGTCCCTCCCTGGGCAGCAGCCAAAACATGGGCTAAGGGTTCAGCACCCCAAAATAACCACAGAATTGTGTAAATCATAATTCACTAGAATTCATAAACAAAGACAACCCAGCAAAATGCATGTAGAGACAAATATCATATAATTCCAAAAGCTTTTTACATTAAAAGATAATGCACTATGAGAGAGAATGTGAGCATGATTTTTGAAAGATTGAGTTGGCCATGTCTGCCAAAAATACAGGTCAGGAAGGCAGGTTATCCAACACATATACAGAAGAATATTTTTCCTGTCCCCTTACATGTTAAGACCCAGGTCTCTTCTTAGTGGTAAAATGTTCCTTTAAATCCCCTAGTCACTAAAAAAAGTTAATTATTTCAGTCTTAAAAATTACAGGTAATTTACATATCACCTGTACTGCACCTCAGATGCCATTTACTGAATGTCTGCCAGGAATTTGTTGAAATATGTATACAGCAGTTGGATGTGTTTATATAGCTCTTCAATAAGCATAAGAATTTAAAAATATGAATATAAAAAAAATTTATTCTAGAGTTACCACATAATTCAGAGTGTGAAAAAAAAATTAAAAGGAGAAAAATTGGTTTTTTTCTCCTGTCTTCTATTTAATGAATTTGTTAATGTTGCTATGGCATGTGATCTCACTGCTCTGCCTTGGTTCAGGCAGTCTAGCTGCAGCACCTGCTGTGTTTCAGTTACAGCTAGATGTAATCAACAAAACTGGCTATCCTGTTTATTTCTCTTTTATTCACATAACCACGTTCAGAGATCTGAACAATGTGTTCAGATACCTGTCATCTTCATATTTATTTTTGCCTTGAGTAATCTTTAATTTCTTATTACTCCAATAGCATTGAGGTTTTAAGTTAAAAAAAAAGAAAATCAAATGTATGTAACTATGTCTTATATAATCATATGTGAACATGTTTATAGGACAGACCGAAGAACAACACACAGGCACACAAACTAGCTTTAAACTGGATGAAGAAAATCATTCCACTTTGGCAGCACACAGGTCTGGTACCTAAAATCTATAATACACTAGTCAAAAGAGACCAAGGCTAGGGAGAAACTGTGGGAGACCAGGGAGGACAAAAGCAAACACAAAAACTAATCTGAGAGTAGCTATGTTACACATCTATTGCTTTTACTTGAATACATGTATCTATGCATGTAATTACGCACAGACACACACCAATATCCACCTGCCTGTGACCAGACCCTTGGTTCATTAACTGCAGGTGTAAGATGAGGAGGTTGGAAACATGAATTTCAAAGAACACATTGCCTCTGGTTGCTGCCGTAGCAAAGCCTGCTGAGGGATGGCAGGATGTAGCATATTAGCTGCAGGAAGAAGCTTCCATGTGCAAGAGTGTGGTGAAATCCTACCTCCTGCATGGATACGTAGAGCAGGGTTTACGTTTGTAAAGTCCACAGTCTCAAGAAAGAAGCTGTTACTTTAGCATCCCTGGATCAAGACTGGGCAATCAGATGAAAGTGGTTAAGTTACTGAACCTGTTTTCACTTTCAAAATTCATACAGCTATGTAAAACCTCAAATTGAAAACAAGCTCTTCTCTCAGATATGGCTAGTATTCAAACATTTATACACAACACTGGGAAAGCTCTTTCCACTGATAGGGATGTTCATGTTCATTATAAATAAATTTTGTTTATTTGGGTCTTTTTTATTTGGTTGCTTTGGTGGGGTTTTTTGGGGGGGTGGGATGTATTTTGAGTTGAGGGTCCTTTTGCTCATAGACTCATTAGTTAATTACTGTTTTACAGTACAGGATTATGTAAATTCTATGGTTTTCCTCCAGTTTACTGTCAAATAGCTGTCAAAACCATGCTGATTAAGAGAGCTAGCTATACTAACACCTCTTGTATTGCAAATGAAAAAAACCCAAAACATTAAATTTGCAATTTATACTATGTCACCATTTGACACTTTTCCCATTCACAAGACCCCTGAAATCGGACTGGGAACTTCAGACCTGATTCACAGAACAACTGAGGCTGATTGGCACCTCTCAACATCATCTAGTCCAATTCTATCCACTTGAAGTGTCAGCTAGAGCCGGTTTTTCAGGACTTTATCCAGTTGTGTTTTAAATGTCACCAAGGATGGAGACTCCACAACTTCTCTGAGCAATCTGTTCCTATGTTTCACCACCCTCACAGTAAGAAAGTATTTTTCTAGTTTTAAGCAAAAGTTGCTGTTTTCTTTTGTACCCTGACTGCTGATGACAACTCTCTCAGCCTGGCATTTCAACCAGTTTTCAATCTGCTTCCCTGTCCATTCATCTAGTCCATACTTCACCTGCTGTCCATGGACAGTGTCAAAAGGGTTCCTAAACCCCTGAAAACCAGCATCTAGTGCTCTACCCTTATCCACCAAGCTACTCTTATACTATAACAAAACACATAATGCTAGACAAATTATAAAAATTTAAACAGAACCACAAAGACTTCTATAAGAAACAAAACAACCTTCTACCTGAACCTATTTCCAAATGCTAGTTTGAACTTCATAAAAAGCAACAGTACTATCACAGTAATATCATAGCTAACATTTTCTAACTAGTTCTATACAGAACCAGACTATGTAAATTCATTCTGTTTTGGGAAAGTGATGATGAGAGAGTGGAATACACAATCCCTCACACCATATTTTGTGTGTAACAATACTTTTTTTTCCATGGTATCTTATTTCTGGCAACTTCAGTCCTGAAAACTGTATTTAACTTTATATATGATACGCAACACAGGAGAAAAATGAACTCTGGTTTTGTGGCTTTACATAGTTCCTCTACCTGCAGCATTAACAAAAGAATGAATTTAAATATATTTTGTCACTAACCTAGTGCCAAGTATACGTGTTGAAATTGCCTTGTTATCTCAGTTTTCAAACACAATCACACGCTCAGGCTTTCTGCATCCTTTATAAGAAAAGCAAAGAACATTAATGCTTGCAGTTTGAACTTAAATTATCCCTTCTATGTTCTCTAGAAATAATCTTCCCCAAAATTAAGAAGAAAAGCTACATCTGTAAAAAGCATCCAAATATAATGCTGAATATATTTTTTATAAAAGAAAACAATTTTGAGGTGGATGCCTTTTAATTTCCTTACTTCCAGAAAGCATCATGGAGAAACATTTTAATTAGACCTATAAACTCTACCTTCACTGTTAGGTTTGTATAAGTCAAACTTGGTGTTCTCTCATTCCTATCCCTTCACAGCAAAGAGCAGTAACGTAAAATTTTACAGGGCCATCTACTGTTTCATGGTACAACAGCTGTTACCAGCTGTAGATGCTTTATACTTGCTTGAACTATCTTAAAAGGCATTTCCCTAGTCACCTTTGAAGGAACATTTCTTAATCCTTTTCGTGACATTTTATAACGTCAAGTCCCTCTTTTGAAAGAATTCCAACTGCAGTTACACACAGACTGGAAAGATTAAATGACTGTTGGTCATTTGGGTTTTTTTAACAGAAAAACTGCAGGGCTTTTTAAAATCTCTCACCAGATCTTAAAACTGAGGTGCCATAAACAGAATAGTACACCTTATCTGTTATTTACTATAGTGACAGGTTTTGACTGATTTCACCTGAATAAATGGGCCTTCTTAAAACAGACTCTTTCAAAACATACAGATGGACTCTTTCAGGAAAGATTAACTGGAAATTGAGCAACAGGGACCACACACTTTAAGTGTTTTAGCAAACAGATGTACTACAGTAAAAAAAATTATAAGCTTTCCACAAATTTTTAATTTGGTCCTGGAAAGAAGTTCACATCCAAACCAAATACCAGATGAATATCAGGGGGACAAAGAAAGGTAGTTCTGTGAGGGAACAGAAAGAAGCAAGGAAGCCAACTTTCCTTCATTCATTCAATCCCTTATTGTGTCAAGGGATGCAAGAGGGCTGCTCCACAAGGGAAAGTGTGCTAGGGGAACAGCAAGACAGGCACAAGGCAGTACCCTCACCAACAAATGGCACAGTCCCACCATACAAGCCCCACCCAAGAAGATGAGAAAAGCAGGCCTGGTAACAGTAATCTGTGGTCAATGTTTTTTACATTTTACCTATTTAGTATATTTCAAATAATAAGGGAGCTCCAAAGACATTAACTATAGGAGATAACAATAAACTTCTTTCCAATTAGTGTTTTGTAACATTTCCCAATTCTTTTTACAGTAACTTTTGTATGAACATGACCACAAAAAGCATTGAAGAAACAGGTCAGCTAAAAACTGATTCAGTGTGATCTCCCCATCTGTTTGGTACCATTACTGACATAACAAGAACTCAGACCTCAACCCTTCTCCCCTCAAAGTTAATGCATGAATTATCTAACAGTAAAATCAGAAACTAAGTTTTGTGCTTTTCAAAAGAATTATTGCTTCCTAAAAATAAATACCAGGTAGACTTTAAAAATAGGTTTTATTTAGTAATTGAAAAAATATACATTGAACTGGATATTTGGAAATAAATCCTACATTACTAAAATATCTTAAGAAGCATTATTTGAAAGATAAACTGATAGGTGACTGTAAAAGCCTAGCCCTGTTGCACTTCACAGTTTAGCTTTAACTGTAATAAGCACACAGGAGGTTATTAGTTTTTAAGTAACTGATTTGTATTTCATAAATATAGGTCATTATTAATTCATTAGCACCTCAATCAAAAGTTTAGGTTATTTACAAAGGTTATTTATCAAAGGTTATTTACAAAGAAACATGGGATCTATGCAATATCGTAAAATCAAAGTGCTTCTGAGGCTGTGCAGTGCTCAATGCTAAAACCAATGTAAACAAGTCAAAATAGTACAGATTAAGTTCATAAATTACCAAATTCTGTAGCATACGGAATACACGCAAAACACATCAACAAAAGCACGAATGTGACTGCAAATTGATAAATAAACAATAGATAAATAGTAAAATCTCCATAAAATGGTAAATTATTGTCTCCATTTTGAAAAATAGAGGCAAGCATTGCTAACAGCTAGGACAAACTAGCCAGTTTCAAACATATTTTATTTATGTAAAATATTAAATCTCTCCTGAGATCTGTTTATGCATTAAAAGGCTTACATTATTTATCTTGTGGTGATTTTTATTCCTCCAACATAGATTAGCATCCTCTTGCTTCCACAACACTATAATTAAAAGCCTTCCTCTGATTTCAGCAGTACAGTGTTATTCTTTAGCCAGAGCCAGCTTTAAGCAGACATGAAAACACACAAAAAATTTAAGGCAACCTCATAAAATCCGAGTCCAGTCATTCCAACAAGATTGCCTTTGCTCCAATCGTAAAAACTACTTTAAACTAAGTACTGATTTTCATTCTTTGCGACTCCTTCCTCCACTGACTCTGTTACCCACAGCTCAGTTACAATTTTGAATTTTTTCCCAAATGTTCTCCTGAGTGCTTTCATCTCTTTTACCCGGGAATGATCTTCTCCTATAACAACATGGGAGACACCATCTTCAAGGTGAGAGACTACTTTTGCACCATAAAAACGGAGCTCCAAAGCTCTAATTGATAGTGTTATTCCAGGGATTTTGCTTTTAGGGTCATTAACAACAGCATAACAGTCCACATAAATAGTGTTTCCTCTGAATATACTGAGCTGACAACTGTTCCATGAATAACGTTCTTCTATCTCTGCAATTACGTCCAAAGGCATTGCTTTATTGTTTTTCACTCTTGAGAACACTTCCTTGAGCTGTGCAACATCTGTGTTTGCTGTGTAGCTGTCTCCATAACAATCGTACTCACGAGCAAAATGTTCTTTTGTGTCAGGAGACATATGAATCATAAAGGCTGGTTGCCAAGGCACCAGCATTTTGGTTTGAAAACACTGAAGGAGCCACTCTGCCCTCACCACATCGTATTTGTTGGAAGCAATGATGTTTCTCACTCTGACATTCTCAGCTCCTGCAATGACACAGTAAGTATCCGGCCCCGGGTTCTGTACCACACTGCCACCACATTCGGCTATTCTGCTTTCCAGCTCAGACTTTGTGTATTTCCCTGTTCCTGTCATAACACAAAACTCAACATCTTCAAATACATTTGAAACCTTGTTTACACTAGAAAGATCAGGAGCTTTAAATTGCTCAGCTATTCCAATTACTTTCCTCACCTTTGAAACAGTTTTCCTTTTTTTCTCATGTGGCTCATCATACTCATCTATATGAAGGTGCTTAGATGCCAGTTTCCCTTCTGCTTTGCTTCTGAGATCTTCTAACATGTCTGAAGTCATGCACTCATACCATTCTTTGTCCTCTCTTATCTTCTCGATTCGGGGGAATCTCAAAGTACAGTCAGTTTTGTACATATCACTGTCAACAATTTCGGCTGCCTTGATCTGAACTATGACAGAGTTGCAAGGTTCAATGTACATTTCAGGTTTTTCAGTTCCACACAAAATGTTGCAGGGAGGGTCCTTCCTATGGTAGGGCTTCCAGTATTTAGCCAGTTTCAAGCCTAGATCATACAACTCCTTCATAGTATAGCCAGAGCCAACACGACAAATTGAGTGGAAAATGGTTGGTTTTTCATTTGGAGGGGGCGTCTCTGCAATAGCGCACAGAAAATGAGACATCATCCCACCACGTGACCCCTTCCCCCAGTAACCACCAACAATTAAAAGGTCTAGCTCATCCATCAGTCCATTGACGTATTCTGGCTTGATTTTTAACCAGCCTTCCCCGCGTTTGTCAGGTTTGTAGGTGGACATGGGATCTTTCACCATAATCCCTTCCTCTCTGTTATCTATTGCTTCATTTAAAGCATCAATTACTTCTTTTCTTGTTCTGGCACTTTTCTTATTTACAATATGAATCCTGCCCTTTACCGGGGTAAATACGCTACTTAAGATTTCATATCTTTTGCTTAGTACTTCGTGCCCCAACTTCTGATCATTAACCATCAACACGTCGAACACACAGAAGCAGGTCTGCAGATCAGAGTCCTCCACCATTCTTTTTATGTCAAATTTGTTTCCTTTTTGCATAAAGGTTTGCGTCTCAGGATTGTAAGCCATCATTTCACCATCGAGAATGCAATTTTGTATATTGCTTTTAAATACATTATGAATAAATGGCGTTAATGAACCTTCAAGGGGTGAAGCACCAAACTGCTGAGTATAGTCAAACCCATTTCGGGAAAAATATTTATACACATCCCCATCTTTGTGCATCTGCATACGCTCACCATCCAGCTTAGTTTCTATGTAGAATATCTGGTTATTCATTTGTTTCTCAATTTGCTGGACATCTGCAATGGCAGCAAGCATTGGTTTAAAGGCAGAAAACAACATGATAGAAACATCACTAAGTGAGACAGAGGGATCATGCAGCTGTATACAAACTTTTTCCAAATCAGTTGTGACATTGTGTAATTCAGCAGCATCAGGATGAAAAATGGAAAATATAGTTTGTTGACTAACGCCAAGCTTTAGATCCTTTATAATCATCCGGATAAGCCATTTTTGTTCCAGTGCTGTGCTCTGGGTAATTAACTGAAGAAGGCTTTTCTTTAACTGACCCTTGTTTTTCGCAGCATTATTACTAGCTATCGCATCTAAGTGTTCATTGACTTGTTCTATTGTCAGTCTGCCTTGTTTTGGGCTCCTAGGTTTCAGCACAAAGTATGCGATCATTGCAAAATCTCCAGCGTCTCCACGTGAGCCTGTAGGTGTTCTGTAATTTAAAAGCTTTGCAGCGTCTTTTCCATCTTTTGGTAAATGAAGCAGTTCAATATACAGTTTTGCAAGCATAGTTTCTTTAATTCCATATGCCATCCTTTCTCTTTCCAGCTGTGGAAGAATAAGCCGCATAGCTGGGTAAAAGGAATCTGTGACGTCTTTCTCTTTTTGGTGAAGTGCATCATGGAATTTCCTCCAGGAGTCCAGAAAATCCTTAAAATACTTGGTCTTCTCCGGACGAGATTTACACTTCTGTATTCGCTCCAGAGTAGCGCACAGATCTGCGAAAGGCACGTGAGAGGCCACTGTTTTTTTAGGAGGCTGCGACACAGGTGCGAAAGCCATCAGTCTGCTTTTCATCAAGAACAAAAAAAGGTATATATTTTTAGAGAAAACACCAGCACGTTATTCCAAAAAAACCCCCATCTGTAACTACTATTTACCTTTATTTCTCCTTTTTCGAACTAAGATTTAACCGTTATCTTTCTTAAAGGTCATCAGCTGGTACCACTGTCCTTAGTTAAGGGTCACACTCAGCAGTGGGGCTGCGACACTGAAACACCGGCATCACCTACACAGAGGACTGACTGATTGCAAGGCAGGAGAAGGCAGCGCGCTCCCCTCCCGTTGGTGCCCAGGCAGGAGCTGTCCCTGCTCGGAGAACGATTTCCTCCTCCGCCCCGCCCGGGAACGCAGCCTGCCCCCGACACCGCCCGCCCTCGGCCCCTGTCAACCGGCCGCTCCCCGCGCTCCGAGGGAGCGGTGTCCAACGGGGCCGGCACCGCTCCCGGTGCTCCTCCCGCGGAGAGAGACCCCACTCACCCAACCATCCCACATCCCTGTGCCACATCCCCCTGCCACGGTCACGGCGGGGGAGCGGACACCTCCCGGGGAGGGGCACCTCCTGCTCAGCACGAGAGGAGACTGCGGGGGCGATGGAGGCGCAGCCACCCCGGGCGAGACTTACGTGGAGCCGAGGATACCTGCAGTGAAGGGCTGACACCAGCTACCCCCGCCCCGGAAGAGGAAGAGCGGCCCGCTGATGCCGCGGTCCGCGCTCCTCCCCCGGGCCGGGGCGGGGAAGCGCTGGCGGATCCCCCGGTGCGGGAAGGCGGGGAGAGAAGGGAGAACGGCCGGGCGGTGACCTGGAAGCGGAACCGCGGCTGCGGCGGCTTCCTGCCTCGGGAGGAAGGAGCCGCGGTTGAAGTTGCGCGTCGGGGTCTGCGCTGGCCCGAGGCACCGGCGGCGGCCGCCCGGGAGGATGCGGCGGGTGGGTCTGGCCGCCCTGGGGCCGGTCCCGCCCCGCGGGGGGAGCGCTGGGCACGGGGAGGTGGCGGCCGGCCCCGGCCCCGGGAGGCCGCGGCGGGGCGGGCGGGAGCCGGGGCGGCGGGGGCGGCCGGCAGGTCTGGTTGTCACTTTGGTGTTGGGGGTCTGTCCGTGCATAAACGCGGCTTTTTCCTGGGAGCGGCTGGCAGGCCGGTTCTGTCCCCGCGAGTGCGCGGCTCCTGTGCCGGCCTTTCGGGACGTGGCTCCCGAGGAGCTGCCGCGTTGGCAGCGCCGTCAGAAGTTCCTGCAGGTGCCTTCCTGCGGAGCCCCGGGAGATCTTTAGCTTCCTCGTAGCAAGGTCTTGGTCTACTGTTTCGTTTGTCTCCGCTGCCGTAGGGAACAATTCCTGCAAATGGGGATGCTTGTAGGAGGTGGGGCTGATGATGATAACTTTAATGTTCTTACTGTGCCAAGTGACTGTATTGGCAAGGCTGAAACAGGTGGTTGTCTTAGGTAAAAAACAAAATAATTTAACATGCTTGTGAAGTAATATGTTTTAGAAGCCTATACTCACTGGAAGACTAAGGTTCTAAGATAGCCAGCCTTGGTTAGTTATTGTTTTGGCGGTTTTTTACCCAGTATCATCATTATTCAAGACATGCCTCTAAGGTTCATTAAGACTTGTCGATTGTAAAAGGAGGTGTAATAAGAGTTAAGAGGAAAACACTTTCAGTTATGAACGTGTACAGTCTGATGCAGAGTTGTGAAAATTCCCTGTTTGAACTAAGTAGGACAAGTGGTTTGTTGATTTTAAAAGCCAGAGCCCTTAAATGTGTTATTCTTGCTGTGCTTTTTCCTTTGTTAGGAGTCACTGCTTTGCTGTCATTTTTCCTTTTTCTCTTTTCCTTTCTCTCCGTAGTACTAAGGAAGTGTATTTTTCCTGTCTTGTGGGTTTGTAGATTGTAGCTTGTAAATTTTCTGTTGGATCAGTTCCCATCTGAAACTAATTTTTTACAGCTGAGGACTTAATATTTCTGTTTACAGGAGTCTTCTGAATAAGTATGAGTAAATGTAAAGCTTGAGCAAATCTTATCTGTGTCTGGAGCAGGTAGAGTCTAGGAGAAGGAAGTGTAGTAAAAACCAACAGATGTCTTTAGGTATTTCTTAAAAACACAGAGAAATAATCTGATTTTGTTTGTTTATTTTAAAACACAAAAGATTGCAGTGAGTGCTAAGACTTAACTCTTAAATGAGGAAGCAGCCATTAAACACCTGATTGTGCTTCTTAGCACTAACTTTAAGGCTGCTCATACACTAAAAATTAGTTTGAAGGAGACAATGTAAATCTAGCATAACTTCATTTTTATGCAATTTTTATATTATATGTGTACTGTGTGTACAGTCCAGGACATTTTGATGTGATTGTTGAACTTCATTGTAAAATGTTTTCAAGTTCATCACATGTTTCAAACAAGTGTTCAGCTTAATAGGTGAAGCATGAATATGAAATGCGTAATTTCATCATTAAAGTAGTTGTAGTTCTAGGGGGTTTGGCTGTTAGCACTTCTTAATTTTCTTATGAGTAACTGAAGGCAAACAGTAAATTATGTGTGTAATTCAAAAGCAATTTCACTCAATTCATAAATGGAGTTGTCTTTCAGGCAGAGATGAAACCTGGGAAATCATCACATCTAAAGGTAAATGCTTTATAATGTGATTGGTGTATGAAAATGGCACTTTTAATATTAAAAATATGGACAAAGACAAAACAACAGAATTCGCGACAGATACAAGAGTAATTTCAGCTGCTGTTCAAAATGAATGAAAAATTGTTCACAAGTACTCTAAGTATGCACTTGAGTTTTCATGATTTTTCAGTCAATAATGGCATTAACCAATTAAGAATAGCATTAGAGCAAAGCAGAATATCGTTAAAGTACCTTGATCATAAAGACTTTATTTTTTTATTTTTATTGCTGTGAGTGATTTGTGTTTTCGGTAGCTACCTAATTATGAGATTTGTAGCTCGTCTGATAGAACATACAGGTCTGCAATAGCTCCTCGACTGTGGATTCAGCAGTGGAGATACTGAAGTGTATATACAGGTGTGTGTGTGTATATCAGCATAGTGTATATCCCTCTGACATAAAAGTGAAACTCATCACTTGCAAATTTCCTTTCTCTTTTGAGGGGCAATACAGTTTATGTGGCAGTGTAAACTGAACTAGTCTTTAAGCCAAAGGTACAGCAGCAGTCTGGCTAAGTCTTACTTTCATTAGGTCAAGGTTGAATTAGGCTGGATTGCTGTTCTTGCGTGTTAATGATTTCCACAGTAGAACTTTATATTTCAGTACTGTCTTCTGCTTGTCTTTGAAGTATGCAAGCATCATCAAAGAAATACTTGTAGGAAGCATCAGGATTCCCAAAGGCTAGCCTTTCTAATGCACATTATCAGAGGGACAGGAGAAAATGTGAAGCACGTGCATTCTAGAGGAAAGACCTCTAATCATATTTGGGAATGAGAAAACTGAGAGAAGAAATTATGAGAAGAAAGCAGAGGAACTGAGTTTACATAGTCTGGAGGAAATGAAGGTAGATTACGTATTTGGAGGTTAATGAACCTTGAACTCAAAGTGAAGAATTTAAGTAATAAGTCTCTCTTCTTTTTAAGTGTATTAAGAAATATTTTCCAGTAGTAAGAGTAGCGTAGAACAAGAACAGCATATGTAGGAATTAATGTTAACGTAAGAGTTACTTAGGAAAACATCTACCAGATAGAACTGTATGGTTCTGGTGTTGTTGACTATATTTGTCACAGACATTGACTTTCATGACAAGTTTAAAAAAAAATGCCCTTATGCTTGTTTACATAGCCTCTAACTTAGTTTAAATAATCAGCAGTTATAAAATACTGTGAATGCTGTAAAATGGGATGTGACTCTTTGTTATAGGAAAACTTCTTGCAAAGTCATTTGCAGAGTTACAACAATTACTTGAAATACAGTACCGCAATGCAATGTTCCTTCAAAAAAAATTTTTAAAAATTTTTTTAGTGAACCAAGAATAAGTTCCAGGGAGTTAATGTTTTGTCTAGGAGATTTGGGAAGGAAACCTGTAGAGAAATCTTATTTCCCTGTATGATACAAAACTTCCACTACCCTGCCACTGGCCAACTAGCTGACTTCCCTTGGTTCCCATGTCTCCATCTGTAATACATGGGTGATGTTTCATGTTATCTCTTTAGAGAGCTGTAGAGGCAGTACAACTGAGATAATCCTGTTAAACAGCCATGAAAAAAAAAAAAACTAGTCATACTTGCATAAGGCAGAAATTGATTAAAAACTTCTCTTTTAGAAGACATAAAGGTGTGCCTGCTTCTTGGCATAACTGGAACATCAGACAGTTATGGAGCAAGTCCATGAGTGGTTCTTGTAGTCCAGGAAGAGAAGCAGTCTTGTCTAGAAAGAGGGACAGTTTTGCCCAGGTGATGTGTCTTCTCTGTTTCTTAGTTTAACCTGGTCAGACATCAAAGTCTAAATACATTGCTCTCCCTTTCCTATCCCCCTCTCACACCTTTCCCTGACTATTCTGTCCCCCTATTAGTTGCAAAAATTAGAGATACAGGAGAACTGTAACACATGCTCTTCATACATCAACACAGAGTTTTTGCATCATAAGATGTTACATTGTAAAGTGTTTGAAAGGTGTATAACTTCCCATCCAGCACAATACGAGTGGGAAATGAAGATCAAGAAGAGAATTTTTTTGTGTCTGTGTGTTGTCTTGCAGTATATTGAACAGTCTCAAATCTCATACACTTTGAACAGTCCTAAATCTCATACACTTCAAAAAGTGCTGACCTTATTGCTCATTGAAAATTACTATATTAGCTTACCCTTTTTATTTCTGTCCTTCAAGTGGAAATTTGGTTCTGTTTGTATCATGATCTGCTGTTCAGCTCAAATAAGACAGTGTTTGAAAGGTCTGTTGCATTGGGCTCCATAGAAAGCATGGATTGTAGCTTTATTGAGAATAAGGTTGTATTAGTTTGGTTTAGAGTCTCTTCTAGGCCTGTGCGTTTGAGAAACCATCTTTTGTCTCTCCAGTGATCTTTCAATTGGTATTGGAAGGAAGTGGGGAAGAACCTAGGAGAAACTTACAGCTTAGTTCTCTAGCTAACAAATCTTTCAGTAGGATGTGAAGTATGAGATATGGGCTGATTCAGGCCTGGAAATCAATGGAACTAGTGAAGCTTATCATAATGGGGAAGAAAACTTTAATGGTAATGTAGTTGTTCATTAGTGCAGAGTAGTCCACTTAGTTTAAATATGTACTGAGTGTGTAACATTTGTGGCCATGTAGTTTGCCCTTCCTGTTAACTACTGTGTTTTGAGTTCTAGTTGTAGGATGCATGGGTTTTAGAACTCCACTAGCAAAGTTTATATATATATATATGTATATATGTATATATCTCAGAAATAATCACACGGCAGCAGTATCTCAGTAGTATAACATTTTGATAATATTAGCCTACTAAAATAAAAATAGAAGCAGTGCACAAATGAAACTAAAATCAGCTGTATCTGTCTTCAAGCAACAGTCCTTAGTGTATATGGGAATTTTGCAAAGCTTCATCACCTTAAGCGAGATTTTTATTACTTCTTTGTCTTTTATTAGTTTTATGTGGGTTTAATCATGGGTCTTATACTCTTGTGAATGTCTTGATGAGAAAGCATTTTTGGAGTCTCTTTTTTAAGGAAGTCAGAAAAATTTTGATTAACATAATAGATGAGAATGGTTTTACTCTCTCATTGTCAATGTTCTTATAGTCTTGAAATGTAATGCAGGAAACATTTGCTACCTTCATTAGGAAGCTCTCTTGGAAATTGAAGTAGCTACTTTATATGTCTCCTAATTGCTGTGAGTTCTTTACTAGAGAAATGGATCACAAGAATTAAATTGTCTTATAGACAATATTTTGTGCATACTTGGATGTGGATGTTAAACATGAGCTTATAAATAATACAGGAGAACAAAGCTGGGATAACTGCTCTGTATTACTTTGTATTTCACCAGTTTTATGTACTTAGAGTAGATACATTATATAAAATCTTAATGACATGGTTTTGGTTAATATTTGAATCTTTAGATGTAACAGATTAGTTTTATTTTGGATTTATTTCTAATTATTGCATAAAATAGTTATGGATGGCAGTTTTTCCTGGTCAGATTGGGTGCTTAACATATCTGTGGAACACAAAAGCTGTGGCTGCAGAGGTCACTGGTTATCACTTGTTCCTACCAGGATGGCTGGTGCAGAATACTTGGATGCATCTCTGCATGTCAAACTCCTTTGGATTAAATTCAGATTCTTACTGCATTACATCATTTCAGGAGATTATAACTTTGTGTCTAAACTGTAATTATTATCTGCTCTATGACTCAGTTTTGTTAAACAAGTGAGCTTGTGTTGTCATTCCAGGCAGTGTGGCAACTGAGTGGTGTGCTGTAGTTCTCATGTAAGTGTGGCAGTTTTTACCTGTTCCCAGCAGTAAATACTGGGAGAGATTATATGTATACTGGGAGATGTAACTGTCTCTTATCATTGGAAAGAAGGTTTAATCTATGGTCATTAACATCACTCTCCTTGTTTTATGCTGTATGCATGTTTTTGTCATGAGTCTGTTTTCATGTTTGGTCCTTTCAGCAATTGTGCTTTTCATTAATCAGAGAACAGTGTAGTTAGCTGACTGTTTTCAATGTCTTGTGTGATGATACAATCTTCCATTCAGCTAAAGACTTAATATGAATTATTGATCTAATAGTGGAAAACTAGCATTGCAAAACAGAAACAATCAAAATCTAGCAAAAAAAGCTGTCACAAATATAACAACAGTGTAGTATCTTACTATAGAGGAGTCTCTTCTGACCCCTTCACGTGTTGCTCTGTAATCATGGTTGATTGAGATGCTGAAAGACAGCCACTGATAGCAGAGCCAGGACGCATGGTGAGCCTCCACTGGCTGCAAAGTGATGTGCACAGGCTTATTGAATGCTACTTAGCAACGTAAAAATAAAGGCTATTTTTGTTTGTGTTCTGGGTTTAAAATAACTTATATAAGAAGCTTTGACAAACTGGTGATACGGTCTGTATGGTTGTTCTCTTGGTTGGAAGGGAAGACTGAGGGGAAAGCATAAGTTACTATGGTCTCAGTCAACCAGTTTTCTAGTGCTATTAATGGATTTTGCTGAAATACTATAAATAGGACTTTGAAGAGTTCTAAAGCCTTTCCTTATGATTGCTTTTCTGCTTGTTTTACAGAGTCAAATGGTTTCCAAAAAGGGAGTTTGCCACCAAATATGATTTTAATGCCCTGATATGTTGACTTGCCATTAATCTTCTGCAAGCATGAGTGCTTAAATTGCATCATTTTTCTTTTCCCTTTATTTATATGCATACCTTTGGCTTTTTTTTTTCCAGGATTTACTTGGAGTAAAAGATCACTGACTTCTACAATGGAAAAATCATGGATGCTTTGGACCTTTGTTAAAAGATGGCTACTAGCTTTGGCTTCCTGGTCTTGGAGTCTCTGCCGTATTTGTCTTTTACCCCTGATAGTGACTTTCCACCTGTACGGAGGCATTATACTACTTATATTAATATTTGTATCAATAGCGGGTATATTATATAAATTCCAGGATGTGCTGCTTTACTTTCCTGAACAGCCCTCTTCATCACGCCTTTATGTTCCTATGCCTACTGGTATACCACATGAAAACATCTTCATCAAAACCAAAGATGGAGTTCTTCTCAATCTTATCCTGCTGAGATACACAGGGGACAATGCAGCTTATTCTCCAACCATCATTTACTTTCACGGCAACGCAGGCAACATCGGCCACAGGTTGCCAAATGCTTTGTTAATGCTGGTAAACCTGAAAGTAAACTTGATTCTGGTCGATTATAGAGGGTATGGAAAAAGTGAAGGAGAAGCAAGTGAAGAAGGCTTGTACTTAGATTCTGAGGCTGTGTTAGACTATGTGATGACTCGGTCCGATCTTGATAAAACAAAAATTTTTCTTTTTGGCCGTTCCTTGGGGGGAGCAGTAGCTATTCACTTGGCTTCTGAAAATTCCCATAGGATTTCTGCCATTGTGGTGGAGAACACCTTTCTTAGCATCCCTTATATGGCCAGCACTTTGTTCTCTTTCTTTCCAATGCGATATCTTCCCTTATGGTGCTACAAAAATAAATTTCTGTCCTACAGAAAAATCTCTCAGTGCAGAATGCCTTCTCTCTTCATCTCTGGGTTGTCTGACCAGTTAATTCCACCAGTTATGATGAAGCAACTTTATGAATTATCCCCAGCTCGGACTAAGAGATTGGCAATATTTCCTGATGGAACTCATAATGACACTTGGCAGTGCCAGGGTTATTTCACTGCACTTGAACAGTTCATCAAAGAAGTAATAAAGACTCACTCCCCTGAAGAAATGGCGAAAACATCATCTAACGTGACAATAATATAATTGATATTCTTCTTTGGGGTAGGGTGGGGGGAGTACCTGCACTGTACCTTGATTTGTGATAAGTGGTAAAAGAATGTCCATTTTTAAATGTATGTCATGTCTGTACTTGCCTAAAGAGTGAAATTAAACTTGGAAAGGTCTGATATTTTATTAAGGTGTTCCAGATAACTTTTACATTTGCAGCATTGTAAATGAACCATTTTATGTCTTTCTCATACTTTTTTGGTATCTCTGTCCCTAAATTCCATTTCTTTGATATGTACAACAGATGCTATTAAAGGAACTTGCTACAAAAGTAGTACAGAATGTATTAGTTTAGAACATCAGGAGGCTCTTCAGTATTCACTGCTGTATGTGTGAGCTTTTTGGACAGCCATGGTTAGCACAATGATTTGTTGCTTCTCTTAGAGTTTATTTACAGTGTGCCATGCATGAGATTAGTGTTTTATTCCTTGAAATTTTATATTATGCAAAGTGGGAAGTCTTTAATGTGCTAAATAATATAAAATAACATTAATGGTAGAGTATACATGCAGGTATACTATCCTGGGTTATTATTAGTTTTTTATGGTTATGCAAACATATATATTTCAAACTGCAACTGAAAATGAAAAAAAAAAATATTTTCCCTGTTTTCATTTTACTATTTGTATTATAATAGTGCACAGAAAGTTGTATGTGCCTAAACATCACGACTTCAGGATTTTACCGATTTTGCCATAGAAAATAGAAGTAACCTTCAGAAAGACAGCAGTGCAATCTAAGCTCCCTTCTGCCTCAAGCTTTCCTCACTGATGTACACGCAAACTATTTGTTACTGGTAATCTGCTTGTGCATTTTGAGGTGGTATTTCTCAAGGTGAAATGGGTGGTCATACGTACAAGGTAAAAGTAGGTATCTGTGTTAGTTTTTTAGGCTGGTAGTTAAATGTATGTGCCCTTTATTTATACCTCCAGAAGAAACAAATTCAAATAATAATCAGCCATCACTTGATTAGAGATGAATATATACAGTTGTTACAATAAGGATAATAAAAATGGGCAGGTAGTCTAGGCAGTGCTATTATTGAGAGTAGGAAGGCTCTGCAGATACTGACTGATCAATGGGCCAAAGCCAATGGTATGAGGTTCAACAAGGCCAAGGGCTGGGTCCTACACTTGCGTCACAACAAGCACAGGCAGCACTACAGGCTGGGGGAAGAGTGGCTTGAGAGCTCCTCAGCAGAAAGGGACTTGGGTGTGTTGGTCAACATCCAGCTAAGGATGTAAGGACATAAGGCAGTACTGTGTCTGGGTGGCCAAGAAGGCCAATGGCATCTCGGCCTGTATCAAAAATAGTGTGGCCAGCTGGACTAGGGCAATGAATGTCTGTCTGTACTTGGCACTGATGATGCCACATCTTGAGTTCTGTGTGCAGTTTTGGACCCCTCATGACAAGAAAGACATTGAGGTCCTCGAGCGTATCCAAAGAAGTGCAATGGAGCTGGGGAAGGGCCTAGAGGGCAAGTCCTATGAAGAGCAGCTGATGGAGCTGGAGTCGTTTAGTGCGGAGAAAAGAAGGCTCAGGGGAGATCTTACCGCTTTCTACTACCTGAAAGGAGGTTTTAGCAAGGTGGGTTTTGATCTCTTCTGCCATGTCTCAAGTGGAAGGACGAGAGAAAATGGCCTTAAGTTGCGTCAGGGAAGGTTCAGATTAGATATTAGAAAAATATTTTCACTGGAAGAGGTGCTAGGCCTTGCACTAAGTTGCCCAGGGAGGTGGTGGAGTCACCATCTCTGGAATTATTCAAGAACCATCTGGATGTGGCACTTGAAGATATGGTTTAGGAGTGGCTATGGTGGTCTTAGTTGATGGTTGGACTAGATGATCATGAAGGTCTTTTCCAGCCTTGATGATTCTGCAAAGACATATGCTGTTAGCTCAGTCTGTATTGGAGTATGGGAGCGATTTATATCTCTTCTGCAGGTTTAATTTCCCATCCACTGCAGCTGATTTCGCCTCTTCCAAATATTTCTTTATTGGGAAGAGCAAACTGGAAAATCTTCCACACAATCTGTATGATTGCCCTTCAGATTGAAATTTTTAAATCAACGTTTATACCATGTTGTTCTGATTCAGAAAAGCATCTCAGCACACACCTAAAATCTGTTTCCTGAGGGACAATGGTATTTTAAGCTTGTGCTTAAGTTCTTTGGTTGAATAAAACTGCTTTCCTGAACTGGTGCCTTAATGGTTATGCCTCCAAATGGAATTACAGTTCTTCTGTACACATGGATAATAGTTATCAGCAATTTGTAGATAGGGTGATACATCTTTACGTAAATGTGACCTTTTTTTTTTTTTTTTAAATTTTTAAATATATTCATACCAGAACTTGCTGCTTTCTCTGGTAAGTATGTTTTATGATACTATTATTAAGGTTTTCTTAGAGTTGATTGAAAAAAACTGTAGGTCTTTTGGGATCTATAGACCTAAAATCGTAGAGCATAGTTTTAAATCTGAGTGAAACCAAAACTGTCTTTTCAGCCTTACAGTGGTGGTGGTTTTGTTGATTTTTTTTGTGTGGGGGGGGTGGCAAGCAGGCAGGGCATGGGGGGAAGGTATATTTGAGAAGTTTGGCTGTGGGGCTGGGAGGGGAGGCAGTGTTTGTACCAGCAGAAAGGAGTTAACAGACGTAGCATTGCCTTTTCCCGATGTGAGCTGCTTGCATAGATTTTTTTTCATCTACTTCACTTTACTTTAGAATAGAGGTGGAAGGGGAGAAGGAATATCAGCAGGCAAATACTGCTTTTGTAAAAATCAGTTGATAAAACCAAAAGAATAGATTAATTGTTGGAGACAGAATGAAGAGAAAATAGTTGTTTCAGAAGGTGTCACAACTTGCCATTAAATACGATTGTGATTTTTTTCATAAAATGTCAATTTCTAAAGTAACATGGCTTTTAATCCCAGTTCCCACCAATCAAAACAAAACTCTCAACCCAAAATACCCCTCGTATTACGTAGCACTTTTGTACAAATGGAGTATTCTCATTTGGGCATACAGTTGCAAAGTCAGAGTCAAATGTGTGATGTTAGATTATGGCAATCTGAAACTGTTCAAAATGGGCTGTGTTTAAATATTACTTTTGATTATCAAGCCATATATTTTCACTATACTGTCTGGGACATAAATATGAAACTTTGTGTCTGCTTTTGCAAGTATTGAGTGTGAGAAGACACAGTTGTCATATATGCATCCTTTACACTTAATGTGGTTTCTTCCACCTGCCACATATGCATGGTTTTACTTCTCCCTTAATGGGTTGGCCACATACACTTGTGAATGAATGCTATCATGCTATTTTTTTGTTGTATTGGCTGTGAAATCCACTGAAAGAAAACAGGAAGGAAATGATGGGTTTATGCAAATATCCACTGCTGTGCATACAGTCCTTTAAGGGAGGGAGGAGGGGGAAGGAACTTGTTCTGACAAGTCAAGACTTGTTTTTATTTTATGGACTGTGTGATGTAAACCCACAGTTACCTGCTGCTAAAAACTGAACTGTAAGCAACATAGTAATAATAACTTTAAATTGCCAAAATGTGTGCTATGGTACTGTTGCATTTATTTAATGCCATTATATGTTTTCTCATAAAAGTTATCCATTTGTACATAGATATTTCTCAAGTATTTGTCCTGTACATATAAATTTCTAGTTTGGGAAAAAGTTGAGTTATTTTCATAGCTTTGTACGAAAGCATCTTGGTTTAAACATGCTCATTAAAGGAATTGTCTGTTTTATAAGAGGAAATTTAAGTTTAAAAAAAAAAAAGGAAAAACAAAGTTGAGGGGGCAGGAGTTGAACAGCTGTAGCAGTAGAGTCCTTGTAAGTAAGCATAAGACCTTGTGTGCACATGTGTGTGTTTTTAATTAGTGGAAATACTTGAGACTTCCTGCTAACCCAAGTTTACATTCCCAGTATTTGTTTCTGAACTGTGAAATGCAGAGATAAGCTGTGCTTTCTTCTGAAGACACGTTAACTGGTTTAGATGCCCTCATGTCCATTTCTCAGGTAAAATTAGAAATAGAGCACAAATGCATTTGGTAGGCTACGGACAATCTCTCAGCTGAAGGGCAGAAGGATTAACTGTTATACAAAATATGCATATCAGCATCTCTGAGCTAATCATTGGGTCACGTTGTATGTTCACAGTGAAGAATGCAAGGCTGAACTGAGAGTCCAAGGTATGGTCTCTTCTGTTAGCAAAAAGATGCAGACGTACCTCCATTTGTATTTCATAATTCGATTCTTGAAAAGTATATTTTTATTTTTGTTAATGACAGGTCATTTTGCTAGGGGCACTTCTGCCAAATATAAAATCAGTGCCTCTTGCATGTAGTGGGATCAGCCTGATGCATCCCATTAGGTATAATTTGCAATGCCATCCTGCTTGTATAATTTAAAGTAGAACCCCACAGAAGTGTAAATAGAGATAGCATATTGAAGTTCTAAATAACACTTGTGTTTTGAATTCAGAAACAGTCACTGAATATAAGATGCAAGCTTTTTATTTGATTTTTCTTTATAGTTAAGGCAAAATTGTCTTAAAGTATTCTTAAGTTTTGTAGACAAAGCATAAATGTTACTGTATATGTGCTAATTGTGGCAAAGTTTTACATTCTCATTCTAGTCTGGTTTTTACAATAAAGTTAATTTTACAAAAAACACTTTTCTATTTTTATGTACTGACATATGCAATAAATTGATACATTAAAAGTGCTGTTAATGTCTTGTTCTAGTCTGTGGCCTTTCTTCAGTGTGTGCAAAGGGGTAGTTGTGTGTGTATGGTAACAAGTCAACCCCAAGGTATTGTTTTCAGTTTCTAAAGCCAGAGCACATGGACTAGACGTCTGCATTATTAGTTGTGGCATTTGTAGAAAGCTGTTATGGCAGGGGAAAAAGCATATTGCAAATACATGTTTCTAAGCTTTGTCATGTATACTCACTTCCAGGAAGTGTTAATAAGTAAAACTGGTATGCAGTAGCTCTGCATTGCTTTCTAACACAGTTTGCATTTCAAAATTTCTCACTTGCCTGGGGGACTAAGAGATGATCTAAATATGATGTCCATTAGGAAGTATTTTGATGTGTTCCTGACTGGTTTTACCACCTCATGCTGGCAAAATTTCAAATGTCAATTTTAAATCCTATAATGCCATTCTAGCAGGTTTATAGTTAATTCACGTAGCTGCAGTGGGATATTGAAGCAACTTATACTTTCTTATACAGAAATGTATAACTAAGCTTGTATCACCCCTGCTGCCATTCTGCATAGCTTATATGAAATACCCAGAAAATAAGGATTCTTTTCTAAGGCTGCAAAATGTTTGTCCTCTCCTGACTACTGCAAGGCTTATAGTTAATTTTTAACCCACTACCTAGTAAATGGGGGTGTGATTGGGTGGTGTAGGTGTGGTATATTTGGACACTTTGTTCAAGATACCTGTTAATTTTGAATGAAAAAACCAGATTTTTTCTGATTTTTGTAAAGGAAGAAATGGAAGTGCAGGAGCAACTCAGATTTGTGTAGTCCATGTGAATACTGCCCTTCTTGAATGAGAAGCAGGTTGCTGTCTTGTGAACTATGTCACTAAAACTTACCTGCACAGTGCTACTCCGGAGAACACAAGTCTTGCTCTTGATTCCTTAGCACAGGAAGGACATCGAGCTGTCGAAGAGAGTTTGGAGGAGAGCCACCAAGTTGATTAGGGGGATGGAGCACCTCTCCTGTGAGGAAAGGATGGGAGAATTGGGTTTGTCCAGCCTGGAAAAGAGAAGGCTTAGGGGTGACCTAATTGCAGCCTTCCAGTACCTGAAAGGAGCCTACAAGAAAGATAGAGAGGAACTTTTTACAAGAGCATCTAGTGATAGGACAAGGGGGAATGGCTTAAAATTGAAAGAGAGTAGGTTTAGATTAGATATTAGGAGGAAGTTCTTTGCTGTGATAGTGGTGAGGCACTGGAACAGATTACCCAGAGAAATTCCATTCCTGAAAGTGTTCAAGGCCAGGGTGGATGAAGCTCTGAGCAACCTGATCTAGTGAATGGCAAGAGGGTTGGAACTAGATGATCTTTAAGGTCCTTTCCAACCGGACCATTCTATGATTCTATGAAATGAAACATAAACCAAAGGCAGGGGCCTTGCTGTCTGTTAAAAAGATCAAGTACAAGTAGATAAAGTTTTGAGAAAATACCATTGGCTAAAAAAAAATTATTTGCTCCAAAGATATTGAACATGTCTGAGCTTTTAAATGTTTTGTTGGACCCTATTCAGGGTCTTCATTTTAGACTTTGTACAGAGTTCTGTCTCTGTAAGTAGATAAGGAAGATACACTGATTATTTTCTGGAATTGTTTTGAAAACATTGATGTGATTAATTTGTTATGCTTCAGCTTGGATGGAGGCAGAATAACTCTCGTAAGCCTTGGAAAAACAGCAATTTTTCTTTCTCTGAAAGCAATACAGCTAAAGAGCAGACTTGGTTTTACTGTATTACGGACCGTGGTTTCACTCCTAATTGGAGATACATATGTAATAATCTGAAGCAATGAGCTGAATAATGCAAAACTGCAAGATGGCTGACAGAAATATATGTTCACATACCAGGTTTAGAGAGCTGTTGCCTCTAGTTTTGACAAGCAACTAAGGAATGGATTTTGCTTCTTGAAGACAGAAAGGAAGGAAGTTCTACAGCTGGTTTGCATTACACTTAATGTCTGGTGTGGGCTAATTATTTACAAAAATTCAAAGGGAAAGGTCAGGCAGAAAACCCTTTCTGTCCTTTAGGACTCAGGAACAGTGTACTAATCAGATATAGCTACGAAGAAATAACATTATGATTTGAAAATACTTGGACCCTTGTCCTGTGCCCTCTACTGAAGGTCTCCAGAGTGTAGCAGCAGCAGAATGGCCACTCCCACATGAAAGGCCATGGGTCTGTGTTTATTTTGTTACCATACAAATGAATTTGTAGCCCATCTGTGCAAAAGCAGTCGAGTTGCACAGTATCAAAGAGGTGGAGAAATGCAGTACTCGGTGCTACTGGATAGCAAAGCCAGTGAGACTGTAAGAGAAGTGAACTACAGCTGTATGACAGAGCTCGTTTTTCCCTGGGCAGTAAGAAGGAATTGCTATAACATCACGGGGTTGGAGGGGTGGAAGGGATGGAGGCTGTTATTAAGCTGCTGTAGTATATAAATCATGTGTTTTCTTTTTATATTTTATATGGTTTTAAAATTATTTTCTATGTCTTGTTGGCTCTTCTGCATACTTTGAAAGACACCTATAATAATTGCTTTTCCTTCCTGTGTCATTTCCTATTCTCTTTGAAAACACTGTAATAACCATGTGAAAAGTGACAATGACTGCAAGTCAGCTGTAGGTTTACTATGTGTAATATGCATGCCAGATTTGGACCCAAATTGTCTAGATGTCTAAAAAAATAAAATCTTTCAAGGAATAAATCAAGGATGTCATATGTAAAATGTGCAGACAATTGTGTTGTCCTAGGCAATTTTGAAATTGTGAGGCAAAGAGAAAAAATACACTTTTTGCTTCAGAAAAATCTCAGAAGATTTTTTTTTTTTCCTTTTTAGCAAGGTAATGTATCAAATAAGGCTTTAACTGTTTGTATAAAACATACTTTTCTTGCAAGGTATTGAACAGCTTCCTGAAAATTAAAATAATAGGATATGAGATACTAAGCCATCAAGTGGAGTATCCAGAAATAGAGTGCTTTCTGGATCTGTATGTGAGACAGAACTTGCCTGGATTTGCTACAGTGTAAATTGTAGTTAATGATAAGAATGAAAGCATTAATTAAGTGTCCTTGAAGGGAATATGTGCTGTTTCAGAGGGGTATCTATAAATGTTCTTAATAGAGATCTCTGTAATAGCAGAAAACTGTAATACAGGATTGATTCTGATCTCGCCCAAAACAGTCCTCCTATTTTGTCCATCTTCAGAAAGGACTTGAAACTAAATGTGCTTCAGATGGAAGCTTTGCTTATTCTTTGCTCTTCTATCTATTCTGCACTGTCTTGTGTAGCAAGGCAAGCTGTTGTGGTCTCTTTATCATAATAACCGTAGGGACCATTTTGTGGCTACTTCAGAAGTATATGAGGTTGGACCCTTCCCACTGGAGGCATACTTTTACTGTGGCCTTTGACATTTGCCTGGATCTCTGGGTTGCAGCATCTGCACAACGTCCTTTTTAAAATAAGAACACTTGTTTTTAAGTAAACTTTCATGTTTCCTCAGTAAATTGGGTTTTTACTCAAGCCCTCATATTAATATCATCTGCTTCTCTTTTGTACATATAAACTTCATTGTGGGATTTTCCTCTTTCACTAAGAAGATGCTTTTATGATTAAAGTACATTGCTGGATTTCAGGAAATCAAGAATTCAGTTTCTGGTTCAACCACAGATTTCCTGTGTGATTGGTTACTATCTCTGCCTTGGTTCCCCACAGATGTAGTGCTGATCTTTTGTAAATGTGCAGATTACCAGGACCCATCTTGGTCATTTAATCTGATACTCTGCATAACAGAATGAACAAAATTAATTGCTTCCATAAAGTTACAAATTTTTTTTTCTACTGTAACATGTTCAAAGGTTTAACCAGTCTTAATTTCCCTGGGTTGTAGTGAAACATTCTCACCCGTAAGAGTCTTCAGTGGTAATGTGTTGGGTTTTCTTTTTTATTTATTTATTTATTATTTTGAGTTTTACCTAAAAGCTTGCTCTTTTTCTCAAAAGTGAAGGACTGGGTTAAGTAGAATTCTTAGACTAGCCAAGACATTTCTTAATGATTTTCCTTGTCTAAATTAATGAGGTCTCTTAGTTAGTCAACCTGAGTGTTCAATATAGTTCATCCTTTCAGTTAAGGAGGCACGGTGGTTGGATTCACTATATGTCCATGGATCATGTACTCTGCATGCAAAATAGGACCATATTTTCAGAATAATTTATTGTAAGGGTTTATTCTTATTTGCTTCCAGAGATAGACGGGTTTCTCCAGTTTAGTGCAGTGGCATTTTCTTTTCTAGAAATAGTTTGGAAAATGCTGCTTTGAACTGGTCTTGAGGCAGGCCCCAGGGTTTTTCTGCGTGCATGTGTGTCTTGAGTCAAAAACTGTTAATATGGTATATCCTTCTGTAAAAGGATTTTCAGGGAAGCTGGCCAGTAGAAGCAGGGTGTTAACCACAAACTGAATGCCCTTTCCATTATGAGTTCCTTAAGCTTCCTATATTTATTTGGTTTTTTTGTTGTGAACCCTTTTCACTATTCAGTGTTTTCCATCTTAGCTATATGTAAATAGTTTTGTCAATATAAAAGCATGATGCTGCCTCTTTTTTTTGCTTATTATTTTGCCCCAGAATATATATCTTCAAATAATACGCCTCTGTTTCAACAAGAATATTCCACTGAGAGCTTGTGTTCAGCTGAAGGCAACACCTTCCCATGTCTCCTAATGGGGGGCTAATTTGGGCACTCCTTAGTCCTCTTTAGTCATATCTTAGTTTAAAACACAGCAAAAATGGCACATACTGTGATCTTACTGACTTGATTTAAGGAGGCTAAGGACTACCTTTCAGCTCTACCAACAAGAGGAATCAAAAGGAGAGGTATGTTATGACAAGACGTAGTGGCAAGCACTGAGCACTGATTCTTCTAGGCTCTGCAAGTAGCATGAGGGGTTTGTTTGGTTCAGGGTTTGTTTTTCTGTTGTTTTTTGGGGGATTTTTAAGTAATTTTTGTGATTTAATGCAATTAGCGTCTACAACCAACTGAAGCTTCATTTGAGTATATTAAAACAGAAGCTGTTCAACTTAGTTTATTTCTAGGCGGTTCTCGTTGTTTTTCATTATTGACCTCTTACTGCCATTATTTATTGTTCCACTATGATTTTGTCATCACCGAAGTTGTCAGAAGTTATGTTTTCTTTCAATCCACATAACTGCTTATGAATCTACAGAACAATATAAGGTTGCCAGCAGAGCGATCCCATTGATGCTCAACTACAAATATCTACTGAATTTAATAATTTGCCATATGTAGGCTGTTGTGATTTTCCTCATCTCCCCTTTGAAATTTTCATTGATCAGAATGATAAGCAAGATGAAGCCAGATGTCTTACAGAAGTCCTCTGTGTCACCACAATTATTTTGTCAGCCCAAATAATGACCCTATTTAAAGAAGGTGTGGAGGCTGGGAACAGCCTATTTTCTCTAGAAGTGACGAAAGTGCTGCTATTTATATATCTGTCTGTTATTTTCTGATGTGTTAATGACCGCAGAGACCTCACTGGCCAATTGTTTCTCAGTATTCCTGAATAGCTAGTTATAACCTTCATGCTCTCAGTTTCATTTTCTAAAATAGCACATCTTTTCCAACTGTAATATGTTTTTTTTTTTATTTTTGGAACAGTCCATACTAGGCTGGTAATGTTCTGATAGTAGGGATACTTCAAGGCATGTCTGCTTCATTCTAATAATTGCTTATTTGTTAAAAAACGACTGCATTAGTTTATCTTAAATTTCCTCCAAAATGCAGCCCCATTAACACCTTAACTTAGCCTTGAAAATAGGCACAGAATGGTATGATATTCTGCTTGTTCCACCCTACACTGATTTCTTTATACTTTCTCACAGTATGTAGGTGGCTTCTAAGAGCACACTAAGATACATTGTGTATTTTTTTCCTCTGCATTTAGGAACAGATTTACTCATCTGTGCAGTGGTTGCAGGATAAGCGTGGTTGCTATAGGTGGCAAAATAAGGAAAAGAGTGCATTGCATCACAGTGGAAGATGATAAAGCTTATAATCGCCCTAAATTTCTCATAGCCTTAAGAAACGGAAGTGGGAGAGGCTACAGAAGTTGTTACTCTATTGTTGTTCCTTCTTCCTTCTCCTTCCCAACAGAATTAACTTGATCTGAACTACTCTGGTAGGTGTTGCCATCAGGATTCACTACAGAGTGTTTGGACTGACCTGTAAAAGTTCTCTCTTTTGTGCAGATAAAGCTCAATCACGTGGTAAGGGGGGTTGACCTGTTGATTTTAACCCTAATTGTGATGCTGTCTTTTTTTGTCTGTCTCAGACCACTGGAATTTTTAACAAAGGGGTAAAAGTTGAATTTTGTGTGAGAAGAAACTACAAAAAGCATATAAACATGTTTGGGATATTTAGGTACCCTTGCTGCTGCAGAAAAGAAAGGAATTCCTAATGCAGGGTTTTAAGATGAAAGGACTTAAAATCTTAAAACTATGAACTTGGACCAGACGCTCAGGATTCATCTGAAAAATGTTAGCATGCATGTTTAAAGTTTTATTTTGTGTTTCATTTTTAAATTCTTTAAATATCATTTTTTTTTCTATACCTCTCTGCTCCTTCCCTCCATTCTTATTTCCCATCTCTTATTCTTTTCCATCGTCTAGTTTTCACCTCTTCTAGTCCCCCCTGCCAGGTTTCCTCTCCCTGCTTCTCTGTGTCCCCTTTTGCATTAATTCAGGTCCTTGAATTCTGTAGAGAAACTGTATTTATTAGGTAAGTTTAATTAAGTGTCATCCCTTTTCAAGTTAGTTAGATGAACTGAACTGCAACATCTGCAGCTACATACAGTTGAGAGACCAGTAATTTATGACTCATACCTGGGAATATTTTTCACTGTTGGTTTAGGAAACCACAAAAAATTTTTTTTGAATAATTTTTCTCCTCTGTAGGCATATTGTCACTTTAGATATGAATATATATATGTTAATACGTGTGATATAATGTATATACACAGTACATCTTCATGCACACAGAGGCACATTCCTGTCATATGTGTATGCCCTTTAAGTATCACTGGATGATATGCTGCCAGGAAACTTTATATAGTTTCTGCATTTCTAGATAAGGCTCTAAAGTTACCAATGGTACTGTCTGTGCCTAAATTTAAAGAATATGGGAAATGGTTATAGCAAGCTGCCACATAAATAAATAGCTGAAAGTGAAAGGAGGAAGGTAGATTGAACAAGTAGCTCATGAGAAAGTATTCATTTCCAAAATGCAGCACAGAGAGATGAAAACAAATTGAATCTTAGATATTCACTCTGTACATTAAGTTTAATGGTGCTATCAACAGCTTCATATGACAGGAAATGATCTGGGCGGTTTGTTCACTTATTCTGGATGCCATTAGTTTCAGAGAGCAACCGGTAACATGGATTGCACCTCGGAAGGGGACAGCTGAACTCTCCCTCTGGCTTTAGTAAGGAAAAAGCAGCGATGAAATCCGTGGACTGTGTGCACGTCATCCAACAGAAGGATACCGCCTCCTCTCCTTCTGCCCCCCCTGGTGCTGTTTCAGGCACCACGGGACTTTTTTCTGTCACATTCCTGTGGCTCGCAATGCTCCTGTCCTCTTGTCTTGCAGCAGTGTCTCTTTACCATGTTATCACCCTGAAAACAGAACTAGAAGCTCTGCGCAGCGAGCTGATCTACAGGGTCCAGGCAAGGTCTCCGCTAGACCGGCCACCCGTGTCCCCTGATGAAAATAAAGCAGGTACCCCTGTTTCTTCCTTCCTGCAAGTGTCTGCAGCTGGCACCAGGCAGGTAAGCTGGAGGGGTGGTTTTCAGCTTGCAGGGGATGAACAAATGTGGGGCTGCTTTCACTGACTGTTGCTTCTTCTTGTTAGGAGAACAGGCTTCCTGAGAGCTTCCAAAAGGAAATCTGGAATGGGAGTAGAAACAGGGGCAGACGATCTGTTGTCCACACAGAAGAGAAAGGTAAATGGCATCTGGTGGAATGGGTTGGGATGCTGCAGTTGGACACTGTTTTGAGAAAAGCAACAGTGCTTGATTTGTGTCTTCTCCTGTCAGTATCCAATGCTCCCAGAGCCCATTCTGGCTTTCAAAATTATTGCTGAATGAATGGTTTTAACAGTAGGCATATTGTCTTAATGGTTACCATATAGAATCACAGAATGTTTTGAGTTGGAATGGATCTTTGAAGGCCATCTAGTCCAACCCCCCCTGCAATGAGTTGGGACATACTGTTTAAGGTACTGGTATTCATGCTATCTGCATTTCAGTTGTTGTGTTCTCTCTGATCAATAGTAAAGAGAGAAATCTATTATTAAAAATGCCAACTCACTTTTCGGGGAAGCATGCTCATCCTAAAAGAGAAGTAATGAGAAATTTAGGGAAGTAGGAGCTTTCAAAGAGAAGGATTGGCTTGTACCTGGCAAAAGAGACAGACTACAAGGAATCCAGAAGTTTAGCATTATTTCTACATTAAAACAACCTATTAATATAATTAGAAACATGAATAAAAAAAAGGCCTATCCAGTAAGATTTTTTTTCTCTCATGGCCTCTATAAAAGTTTCTGCAGAGAACACTGAAGACTGTGCTTCATAAAAGACATCTGATGTGTATTGTAATGTTGACATATTAATGGGATGTATTTATTTTCTTTGGGGATAAAATGTCTACGTTTCTTTATTTTTTCCAAACACAATAATGCCTTATAGGATGAAATGCAGAATTTTATTATAACAGTCTGCACACATACTCTAACTGCACTAAGTAACTAAAAATATTCCTGAGTTGCTAAATCAATTCACTCCTTTTATGTATACTTTTTTATTGTAACTGATGAAAACTAATAAGTTATTAAGAGATGACGTTGAAATGGAGTAATTTATAAGCAAAAACTAAATGAAATTTAAGTTCTAGGGTATAATCACTCTACTTACTTCTAATATTCTCAAAAGAGAACATTCATTTAGGACATCACCTAAAACCCACAGGTTTATATGGGATTTATTCTACTTCATTAGTAATCTTTTGTTCATGGCCTTGGCTAAGACAGATTTCGCAAACAGGACTGAGAACATGATTGCTTAAATTGTATTTCTTGTAGCTTGCTTCCTTTCATGGGAACCACAGAGTTTCCCTGTTCTCCCCACCCTAGCAACTCCCAAATACAAAATAGTGATCTAAATTACAAGTATCATAAAAAACAAAGAGACATCTTTTTCAAAATGAATGTTATAGCATCAGTACTATGGGAGTGATCCAGTTTCCTTCACAATAGCTTTCACCTTTATTCTTCTTGCTATTTGAGGGTGTACGTGGGTGAGGAGGGTTTGGGGCTCCTCCGCTGTTCTTCTAGGTAGACTTAATATTCTTCTCATCATGTAGCCACCTTTGATTATACCTATTTACCTTTATTCACATAACATTATAATTAAGCTACTTATTTTTGTAAACATTTTTTAAGATGGCTTTAAAATTGTTTAGGATTGACGACAGAAAGCACAGAATATGAACATCCATTTAAAAGGGAAAAGCTACATATTTTGATGTACTACAAAACTGTTTTCTAACATGAACCTCATATTTTTGTATATATAAAAAGAAAAAGTAAATTACAAATCTTGCATTTATATCAAAGGTCATCTGTTAGGGTTACCTTTCTGCCTGCTCTAATTACAACAAATTTAGATTGCCAGAGTTCAGTAAGATGTTAAATTTTCTCAGATCAGATTTCACTGATGACTATGAACCTATTAGTCGATGTTAAATTTTGTCTTAGCAGAGTGAGTTAAGTAAGAGAACATGGTGTTGTTCATGGTGCTGAATCCAGTCTATTATTTGGTCATGTACACAGAATAACTGGCCCTGCATTTTGATCTTTTGACATCCATATCTGAGTACCAGAATCCCGGCAGCCTCAAAATTGTCCTGCAGATGTGCGGTACTCATCAATTAGAGTGTTGAGTGAGATGCCTGTTCTTGTCCTATTTCTCAAAGTAGAGTCTGGTCCCGTAATTAATTGTCGACCCATCCTTTTACTTTTACACAGAACAATTCCTTAGAAAGATAATATTTGAAAACATCACTGATACACAATTGCTTCTCTTGTGCTGAAACGGAGAGCAGAAGTAAAATACAGAACTATTATTTTGTTTATAAATAAAGTTGTGGTTCAATTATGTTTTCTTTTCAGACTTTAATTATTAAATTCCAGGAATGGATGCCCTATTATTTTTTTTAGGCTCAGCACAGCCCTCCTTGAACATATGGAATTAACATTTTAATGTTTTTACTACTTATTGATGTTTTGTGAATAGAAGCGGTCATAAATTAGCATTTTCATTAATATGACGATTGAATGAAAGTGGATCTAACACAATCTTGTTCTTTCATGTTTTTATAGGGTAGGCATTTGTCTGTGTTCGTGCATGAAACTATTAGCCATCAGTAGTTATACATTTTGCACCTTGAGAAAATTTCCAGCTCAAGTAAGTTAGAGAGAAGGGTTTCAAGCATCAACTCCAAATAATGATGCACAGTTAGCAGTCAGAACTAGAGTTCTTGATTCAATGAGTAGGAGTTAATGGGTGATTTTGAAAGGTACATATTATTAATATGCAGGCAGATAGACCTTTTAACAAGTGTCTTATCAGGATGCATAAAACCAGATATAATCTTTCTTTTTTTATCATTTTTCTTTGTCAATTCTGCCTGTAGAGGAAAATCATTGCACAACAAAAACTTCTCGTGAATTTTAGACCCTATTCACAATTATTGATTGCCTTGCTTGAGTGCTCCTCTCTGAGCTGCAAGTGTACTTAAGTCCAGGAGCAAACTACACGTTCCACTGTCTAAGCCACTTCAGTGTACGAACATCAAGTTTCATTTACATGCTCCCTCAGTGCCTCATTCTGGTCAATTCCTGTGGCCTAGGGAGGTGAGAATCAGGTCTCCTGTAAACTCAAATGCAGATATATGCAAGGAGCTGAGGAGCAATTCTGTGGTATTCCACAAAGCAGTGAAGCGGGTTAACCTGGCATATGTCTTGTCTCTATTACCAATTCCCAGGTTCTACTCCAATATCAGCTATGACCATGGGAAATAACTATTGTCTTGCAAGCTTGGTGTATAAGTTGTGAGAATTTTGCCATTGTTCTTGATATAACAGCTGTACAGGAAAATTGGTGCATTTGTTGCTTAGAAGTGCTTTGACTCTGTAGGTTGTTGCTTTAGATATCTGTGAAACAGGGATAGCAAGAACTTATACAAGTGGTACTTGACTTTAGTGATCTCTGAATTGAGTCATAACCTTTTCTTACTAGCCTAAAAAAATGCCACAGATAAAATTCCCTTACCAAATATTAACAATACTTCTTATTTTATTGTTTAAAGAGAGGAAATATAAAAGTTCTCTTAAAAAAAAAGAGAAAGGCCTACTTCTTGAAAACATATGTTATTCTTATTTGTTTCTGCTGACAACAGTTTAATTCAAAAGGAAGTAGACCCTTCTATGTAAAAAGATATAAAATTACTTGATGCAATGCCTGCAGTTTTACATGAAGAATTTCACTGAATGAATGAGTGAATGAAGCAGTGCTGTGTGTAATGCAGAACACTGTGCAATCAAAAATACATAAAATAGACTCTAATTTTTAAAAACAATATTCTGCTTTGAACTGTATAATAGAAGTCTACATAAAGTATTCTTAATTCCTAGTAAATTATTTCCTTGCTCTTCTGACTAACATATTACTGGCAATTCTGGTAAGGTCAAAATAAAGGTACCAATACTTCAAAGATATTTGTTAGATCTGAGTCCTACCTGCAACCACGATTGAGCCATTTTAATGCAGGGACTGACTGAATCCATGATTAATGGATTATAAATGGATTATATAAAAACTTGTCAGTTTAAAAGCAACAAATTAACCACTTTTCCTGTTTTCTTCTGGGATAGAGTTCATGAACACCAGTTTATAAAAATGCACAAACAAAAACTAAAATGAGGTATCTTGTGACAAGAAATTAAGAACTGCAAATGGTTCAAGAACATGCTTATCATTTCTATAGTAAATTATCTAGTGTTTGAGTGTGTTTTGAGAAGTCTACAGAGAACAGATCTAGACCAAAGAAGGAACCTAAATAAGAAGGTCTGGGGTTTTTTTTGGGTTTTTTTTGTTTTCCAAGGTCAGGGCTCTTCCTGAGTTTTATTTCAGCAAAAGTTGAAACAGATGTTTCAGGCCTCAGCTATCAAAACTTCAAATTTTATGCATGAGCTCACAAGTAGTAAACCTGAAATTTTGTTTGGATGGATCATTAAGTGAGATTGCAAAATATTAAAATGATTATGCTAGTTAAATAACAGGAAAATTTGCCTGTAAGGGCAAATTTAATTTTACCAGTATAAGGTCTTAAATCATGCAGATATGCAGAAAGCTGTCCTGCTGCAAAAGCTAGTGCCTTTTTTTTAAACTGTGGCTACATTGCTCAACCCCTAGAGAACACATCCTTTCATGTGCTAGCTGTGGTTTATAAAGGCATCTGGACCTACTTACTTTTTCAGAATTGGCTGTTCTGTTCATGGAATAAGACAGATTCTGAAATGTACTTCTGCCAACCGCAGCCTGCAGAGCAATTAAAATCAGGGAAAAAAAGAATGTTCATTGAAGCAAAGCTATTATATAAAGTCACAAGAGGATGGGGCATGCTTTATAGTTCCAGATACACTTTTATACAGCTAGACCTCACTGTGACACTCAGTCTAGAAATTTTTACACACGTTCAAGATGTATTTTACAAATCCTGTATTCTGCTTTCTTTATTAATTATTCAAAAATCCTTTAGACTGAAAGACTTTAGACTATGAAGATTGTGCTCGAGTTTGATATACAAAGGGCTGAAAGACATTCACATAGAACTTTTGATTTATTCTGCTCAATGCCAATAGTAACTATTCAATGTGTATTTTGTAATACATATATGCTTCATACTGCACTTCAGGTGAGATTAGTGTCCTTCTTGGAATAGAATTGCTAACATTTCTTAACAGCTTTAACATTTTACTCAAAGTCCCTTTGTATTTTCCCCTGAAAATACTTTGCCTATCCATATTCTTTCCTTAATAGTAAGGTTGTTTTCTCTGAATTAGTTTTAATTAATTACTTAACTTTAAGCATGTATGTAGTTCCACTGAGGTCAAAATGAAGTACTTGTATATACTGGAAATAGTTACATGTCAGTCTTGGCTTCTGAACATATTTTTTAAGCATGTTGTTGTTCAATATCTCAGGAAATTTTTTAGATATTATTTGTCCTTTGTAGCTTTAGGTAGAAAGTGGACACTGTGCTAGTTTCTGTTTCCTTGTTGTCATGAATAACACCGTTGCATCCATTTTTCTCCATGAAAAACAAGCTTACTGTGTTCTGTGGAGCCTTATTCCTATCTGCATAGATTAAAGAAAAAAGAGATTTTTTTAGAGAATATGTCTAGATCTGATATCTGTAGAATAAAGCAGTTGGTATGTGTTTTAAAATGATGGAGATGATCTCAAACTGTAGTGATCTTGCCCATTTTAATTACTGTGTAGAAATTTTCAGCCATGCTGACTACTATTTCAGTGTTGCAAACAAGTGAAACATAAAATTCAGACTTGCAAACTGTGAATTAGGATAGTTTCAAAAATGCCCATCAAGTTTGCACAGCAGTCTTAACAAGAGTTGCTAAAGTAGCCATAACTTTTACTGCTTGTGGACAGTACTCATTGGTACCCAGCTGGATAGCAGCTGGTTAGTGTGTATCTTCACAAATCCTATCTTGTTTGGTTAGTGGAAAATCCAGTGGCCACACTCGTGAGTTCTTTCAAAAGCAGGAATTGGAATTTTCATTTAGCTTACCGAAATACTAGGGAAGCAGCAAATTTCATTCTCTAGGAAGTCATTTTGTCCCAAAGGAGAGTGAATTAATACTTTGTAAAATTAATTGCCTAGTGCACTGTGTTGTGCATCTGCAGGAAATCACATTTTGATTTTATTTGGAAGCTTCTTTTCCGGAAAATTCTTTTGCTCCCAAGTTCAATAGAAAAATGACTGAAGTATAATACCTTTTTCAATTTTGTGTTGGCTTGGTTTTTCTATTCCTTACCAGAAGGAAGGTAGGTAATTCAGATGCCTTCAAATTCTTGGTTTGCAAATCTGTAGATTTTAGCACATCATTGATTTGTTCATAGAACTCAAGGACACGTTTCAGTGTAGGAGACAGAAGCTTGGAGGATAACATTTGTGTTAACGTAAGTAGGGCTTGCAGGTTGTGTGATCATTGTGACACTGAAGCATTCCCAGATGTGCACTTGAATCTCTGTGCTGCCAGCTGGCACTGCTGAGTGCTGGTGAGCATCCAGCCCTCTTCTGCTGTTTTCAAGCAGGACTCCTTAAAAAGGAGGCTTAGTTACAGAGAGAGGCTGCTTTCTACCCTAATTCTCTCACTGCCTGCTGTGTGGCAAGAAGTTTATCCTACTGGACACTTGGTAGACACAGTAGTCACAGGATCCCACTTATCCATGGCATTTCCCATTATAGCAAGTGAGGCCAAATCTGACCCAGAGCCTTCTTATCTGAAAAGAGATAAACAAAATGGAGATTCAGCAAACCATGACAGTTTTCTTCTCTCGACTCTTAGTAAATTCATTTAGTCTCTTTCAAGTGTAGTAAATGTTGCTACTCCATTTTCCAAACTTCAAAGCAGTGCAAGAACCAGATGTTTTGATTAAAATTTGCCCTAAGCAATTCTAACTCTTCTTTTTTCCTTTTATCCTGTTCCCTCACATTTATGCTTAGCAGATTTTTTACAAGATCTTTGTTTCACTTGCAAGACTATATTTTAACTTTCTGCAGTATTTTTCTCTGATTAAACTCCCTAGTTTCTCTACAGTTTTGAGCAACACATTTTGACAGATACTGAGCTGTTTGTTATGTGTACCTTAATTTGCTAACACTCATATCTCTACCTTCCCTCTGTCTTAGTATAGGTTGTTTGAGTGTAGGTATCTGAAAATATAATGAAAGTACATATATATGGATTTTGAGAAATTATTATGAAAGTACCACTTAACCAGTACATATGACTAATATTTCACAGCAACTATAATTGGAAAGTAATTTCTTTAAATAATACAGTAAACATCATTAGAAAGCTGCTACCTGTCATAGCTGGCAGGGTTGGGACTTTTTTTGAGCTTTTGATTAGAAGATTAACAAGACTACTTGTCTGATGATTTTTAACTCATTTGACTTACTGCTACATCTTTTAATTATATTAGGACCTGATATTAAAACAAGTATAACTTGTGCTGCTGTCTGAGGCCTCCCACTTAGCTGCCCGATCTCTGAAAGTTACCTAGTATGTGTTGTGATAGGAATTCTGCTTTTGCACACTTGAGTAAGATCTATGTTAAAATCAATAGTTTTTGTTTTAAAATAAGTGGTGAGACTCAGAGATTTCTTTCATGTCCTTTTTTTCTTTTTTTACAATGTAGTTTCATAAGCTTAAGCTATTCTATTACTGATATATGTTTCTTTGATTTCTAAATGCTTTCACTTCCCAGTGCTGCAGGCCTGCTTGCAACTGATCGCTGACAGCAAAAGTGATATCCAACAGAATGGTAAGAATATGTTCCATGATCTGTAGCTATCTATTTCATGGGTTAGCTGTTTCAACAAATTTTGAAATTTTTGTTCAACTTCAAAGCAGTTAACTGAGTTTTGCCAGTTTGTTTAAAAATAATTTTTAAAATACCACCACCATCACCAAACAAACAAATCTAAAAACACAGTAAGGTGGTTCCTGCATCTGGTAGGTCTCTGCATCTGGACAGCTCTTCCAAATAGCATTTTTTCAGGATGCTGGGGAGATCCAGCTAGTGAGACTGGAAGTCTTGTTTAGAAATCAGCTTTGTTAATTTTTGGCAGGCAAAAATGAAGAGATAACTTTTCTTTCTGATTACCCAAAATTATTGTTTCTTTTAGATGATTCAAGCATTGTCCCTTGGCTTCTGAGCTTTAAACGGGGAACAGCTCTGGAAGAACAAGGAAATAAAATAGTGATCAAGGAAACAGGTTATTTTTTCATATATGGCCAGGTGAGAAAACTCAATTCATTTCAGCATCTGACTTTTGCAAGGGTTTTTTAATGCCTCCATGCAGTAAGTTTGAAGTCTACCTCTTTTTTTCTGTAGGTTCTATATACGGATACAACATTTGCTATGGGACACCTAATACAGAGGAAGAAGGCTCACGTGTTTGGTGATGATCTCAGCTTGGTGACATTGTTTCGTTGCATCCAAAATATGCCACAGTCTTATCCAAACAATTCTTGCTATACTGCTGGTAAATACCTACATTTTCCTTTTCTTTGTTTGCAAGTAAGCTGTATCAAATAGAATCTGTAGTATTGGGTGACTAAGAACAGGGAATGCATTCATGGATCTGGTTGACTGCAAAGTTACAGAATATTTTCAAAAAAATACAGTTTTATATAAAGTATCAGCAATCAGAGGGTATGTATCTAACTTGGTGATCTGAGCAGTTCTATTCTCTCCACTGACTCTGTAATGTGGTTGGAAACTTTGGTGCTCTCGGGCAGATGCCTGAAGCAGACAAAAGGAGTACATACTGTCCTTATTAAAGAACTCAGTTTAACTTAAGAGTTGAATTCCACATTTAGGTATCCCAATAAAATATTTAGGAGCTATGTTCTGTTTTAAAATATCATATATAAATTTTAGCCATCCAATCTTTGCATACCTTACTGTGGTATTTCTAGTCCTTATAATGGCTACTGCATTTTTAATCTTTAGTTAGATGAAAAATAGTTAATTCCTATAAGGTGCTCTTTATGACTTCACAAATTAGAAACATCACAAGAAAGACCAATTAAAATATTTAATGCAAGTCCAGCAGGCTCAAAGATCAATATACATGTATATTCCTGCAGTAGCATTTAAGGAAGTAGGCCTATAAAACCACATTTTTCCGCTCTTATCTGTCATTCCACCTTAATGGTGGATTTGAGGGTCTTCAGTTATTTTCCAGCAAGATTTTTTTTTCAATGCTTTATGAAAAAGTAGGTGGCACTGAGTGGGTGACACTGAGTAGACTGTTGGCAAGTAAGGACGTTAAACAAATGGTATGCAGCACAAAGCTAATTTTCTCCAAATAAAAATAAATTCCAAATAAATAAATACTTTGTCTGGAAATTGAGGCTCTTCAAACATTTCCTCTAATTTTCTGTCCCTTCACTTGTACATTCTGGCATCATAACCACCTTCAATTTCATCCATGCTCTTATTTTACCCTTTTATTACTGCTGCCCTTTTTTCTTAACTAGGATCTCTACTCTATCCTGCCACTTAACAGTTCTTACTTCCCAAATTCCTGCTGTTCCTTTTTCACCTGGAAAAACCGTTCTCACTGCTATCTCTCATGCTGTTGAGCATGTCTCACAGCAGATGTTAGATATGTTCTTAGCTCAGTGACTGCAGCTTGAAGGGGAGATGCTTTCAGTTATCATATCAGCTGATGTGCAGCTGGCAGGAAGCAGACTTCTGTGCTCTGCAGTTGCAATGGATCAGCTGATGTCTGGTAGCTTCATTAGACTGGTAAAGCTCATGAGAGCTCCTCCAGAAATGTGGGAATGGAGTGGTCTAGGATCAGCAATACTCGGTGCTGACCTTGCCTGACACAACACCATAACATGAGGAATCTGGGCACACCACTGATATAAATTTCTGCAGCGTTTGCTTAAATTAACTGTGTTGTGCTGAGTGCAGAGTGGAAATGAAGTCCAGCTTCATAGAGGATGTTAAGTGTCAGCTTTGGATAGGCTGTAAACTCTTAGTTTGTACCTAAAGATAAAAAAACCGCTCATCACATATAACAATCCATGCTTACATTTGCAAGATGACACATAATGACTTTTTTAATACCATTTATGAAAATAATGTATTTGAAATATTAACTTAAAAATATTCCAAATCTTTTGCCAGGCATTGCAAAATTAGAAGAAGGGGATGAACTTCAACTTACAATACCACGGAGAAGGGCCAAAATATCCTTGGATGGAGATGGTACTTTTTTTGGTGCAGTACGACTCCTCTGAAGCCCTTCATTTCTGTTATTATGCTTAATGGAAATTTATTCTTTTCCTATGCCTTCGTCATAAAAAATTTATTTGTAATTTGTAATTTGTAATAAAACTGCCAATTCAGTCTCTCCCCAGCCACCACCAACTTTTGAGAACTTTTCTTCACTTTTATAAGCAAAGCCAAAACAGGAAACACACCAGACAAACTTGTGATATAACCACCATGCGATTACCAGAAAGCCAATTTATTTCAGACAATGGGAGACTCTAGATAACAGCTGTAAAACAGTGAGTTTTTGGCTTTGAAACAATGTGTTGTCCCTAAGGTAAAAAAAAGATGGAGTTGACATAAATAAAAGCATGACCAGGACCATAGAATATCAAATTATCAGTCAAAATTGAAAAGGAAAACTAAAATACATGTTAGATTTTCATTATTTCATTAATAAAATATTTGAAGTATGAAGGATGGGAAAGAAACATTATACAGTAGATTCCTTATCACAAAATGGAGGTGTTAGGTGGGTTGTGGGTTTTGTTTTTCTTTTTTATTTGAAACAAAGATTTTGGGGAAGGAAAAAATCTAAATGTATGGGATAATGTAAACAAATATACAGAATAGTAGCCACTGTCTCGCTTCTTCCCTGTGAACAAAAGATTTACTAAAATCTATTAGTATTTACAAATTAGAATTAATGTTAGTGGGAAAAGGACACGTGAGATGCTTCAACAGCTCAGTCTTCAAAGCATTGCTACTCGTCAAGGAATATGAGTGCAATTCTATGAAACCAAGGCAGGGACAGAAAGAAACGCTGAGATTAGACACATTACAGTGGGTGGAATTGGATTTCTGGCTTCATCATTTCTGCAGTCATATATAGATATGTATATATACATTATGTATTTGTATATATATGAAAGTATGTACACACGCATGTCTTGGACATTTGAACATAGAATTTTATCTTCCTTTGAATAGTTTATCCAATGGAAATATTACTTCATACATATTTCTTGTATTTCTCTTGCCTCTTGCTATGATTCCTTCTATGCAACATAGTAAAAAATAAAATCCATTAGACCTGGAACCAGCCATGCAGCTAAGAAAATACATTTGTATCCCAGAAATCTAGGCTCAATCCTAGATTAACTATAGGCTTCGTCTGCAGTTTTGAATATATTGCTCAATGCTGTTTCACAAGAAAAATCAGACCTGTAGAAAAACTAAACAAGACATCCCTTTTCCTTTTCTTTTGTCTGTCTGCTTTGTACAATAGATGGGATTTATGTCTTTTTTTACCCCAAATATTGCATGGTCAAGGTAATATACTGGTAATAGTGTAGTCAAGACTTCTAGTAGCTATTGTAATACAAACCTTGAGTACTTGTTCCACTGATCTTTAAAGAATTATTGAAGTGCTATTGGAATAGATAAAATAACAACTCCTCCCCATAATGAACTGTACTTAATTTGAAAATTTTTTCTAGGATTTGAGAATTGTGTTATGTAAGCTTATTTAGTAAAGAAAAGATGCTTTGTATGTTGCAGTCTCTTTGTCTGTTTTATAAACTGTCATTTGATTGAGTTCTCAGAGTGATAGACAATAAATAAAAGAGTTTTGGACCTAAGAATTATAGAGCATGGTAAACTAATGCAACAATTAATTCAGCTTCTCTGGGCTTCAGGAAGACATTTGTGGATTGCATATATATATTGGATTACTACACTGGGATTTTTATGAGGCTTAACTACAATTTCAGAATGTCTGGAACTCCTCCTTTTTCAAATTTATTTATTTATGTGTTGTGGATCTGAAGCTTCTGCTTATTATTATTATTGTCATTGTTACTATTATTACCAAATAGTAATTTTGATGTGCTAAGTTTGCCAAAAAGGCTTTTTAAGTCCTCTACAGAAACCCTCAGTTTACCCAAGGTTGTGTGACTCTTAATGTGGATAAACCAACTATTAGCATGCAGCGAGTTGTCTGTTATTACTGACATACATTAATCATGCTCAGAATCCATAATTAGAAGTTTGTTGATTTTAGCATTGTCTGATTATAGAAAAAAACCCTGTTGTTAGTGTTGCTTTCACAGAGACTTGGTGGCTAAACTTGCAAATTCAACTTTCTGTGTGTAAGCTTCCCCAGTGGTTTCAGTGGGCTTGTGTGTGCTTAACTTAATCCCTGGCCATACTTCTTCCTTGTGCTGCTGACAAATGTGTACATTGCAAAACTTCGGAAAGGGTTTGGGGTATCATTTGGTTTGGAGTAAAACTTTTCTAAGAAAATATTTCAGAGTTGTTCCCTTCCTTAGTAGGATGAAAATGAATGTCAAGTTTCTCCACAAAAAAATGGGAACCATGTTTTTGTGAACCAGAACTCCCACATATGTGCAGAGAGTGCAAGTCAACAGACTGTTCACATATTTCTACCGACATGTCTGGCAATTTTGTTGATGTCAGATTAGCTTTGAGCTGGCTTCACAAGAAGACTTCTCAAAATTAATCTGCTTCTGCACGAAGTTGAGTTTTAACAGATCATCATTTTCTGACGAAAGCAGGAAGAAAAGAAGAATATCTCATATCTTATTGTTCTGCTAAGAAACTGGTGATACAGAAGGTAGCAAAGTGCATCCAGACCACCATCACCTTCTGTTTCGGGAGTTGCTGGGAGTTAAAGTTTCTGCATTTGGTAGATGTTATTTAAATTAGTGTGATGGGTAATAAGTAGTATCTAGGTGAGTCATATATAGATATTTTGCATTCTTATCAAGGATATCTAGCATTTAAGACAGGTTTCTGCAAATACAACACACTGAGTGAATACGCTGGTTCTTTTTCTTGTGGTCTTAAGCAGCAGCATGGCAAACATAAGGGACTTTTTCTTTCCAGTACATTTTTACAGAATATGTGAGCTTGTATCATTCTTTCCTTTTTAATAATGGGCAGTTGGCAGATATATAGCTGCTTTGAATGTAATGTAATTAATGTAATTTGTGTCTTAAAAATTAAAATATCTGTTATATAATGTGCAGTCACATACCCTGCCAACATACAGAGTATATTCATTACATGGCTCTCCTGCATCTGACTGTTTCTCAGATTGCTCAGCATGTGCCAAGACTTTAACTTCAGTTGTCCCATAGTTTTGCTAAGCTTATACCACTGCAGTTGACATTTTCTGTATCTCTGGTTTACATCTTAGATTGAATTGTCTTGGGTAACTTCAGCCATCGATGTTCTGCTCTTCTAAAGATGAGGTTAGGAAAAAATACATTGTTTGGATTTTGTTTTAACAATTTGGATAGTTTTTCTTTGGAAAGGTGTAGAGAATCTATGCTTTGAAAGAAGAAATGTGTGTAATGTGAGTTTTGCTTTGTTTTAAGCAGGGTTTTTTTCTTTGTTCCTTTCTTCTGCACTCTGACAAGGTGTATGCTTTTGAAGAATATTTTATGCTTTTTCATGTTAAGCATATTCTACCTCTTTCAAAGAGAAGAGGAAAATATTCCCAGCAGGTTTTTGTCTTGGTTGGTCATGGATTACCACCACCGGTAAGATCTAAGGTTGTTTTCCAAGGTCAGTCCAAGCAGTATGAGAAGAAAGTTGATGAAAACAAAGGGAAGAGGGAAGCTAAATGTTTGATGTAGAAAGGATCTCATGAAGTCTACACGTTACATAGAGCTTAGGGGTGATGGGGAAAACAAACCAGTTTCTGCTGGGCTGCAGAAACTAGAGAGATCCTAACTAGGATTTAGTTGCTTGTGAGGTGGGGAGAAATGTGACAGCATGAAAAAGACTGGCTGTGACCTGGGGATTAGGTGAGGTTAGGCAAAGATAGCAGCTTTGTGGAAAAAGGAGGGGTTCCTGGGGGAAAGCAAGCTAAACACAAATCCACATTGAGCCCTGTCAGAGGCAAAGGCTAACAGCATACTGCTCTGTATCAGCAGGAGTGTCACCAGTAGATTAAGGGAAGAGGTTATTTCCCTTTTATTGGGGGTAGTTGAGATAAAGCAATGTCCTATGAGGAGGGGCTGAGGGAAATGGGTTTGCCACTCTGGAGAAGAGGCTTGGCGGGTTCTAATAAGAATCTTCTAATACCAGTTAGGAAGTTGTCAAGAAAACAGAAACATATCCTTTGAGAGGTCACAGTGGTGTGAAAAGACACAATGAGCACAAATCAAACTAGAAAGTTTGTACAGGCATAAGGAAAAAAACTTGTTATCATGGTGTCATGATCCATTTGAATCTTTCAAATTTACAGGTCTACATACTCTGTAACTTAAACTTCATCTTATGACTCATTAGGAAAGAAAACAAACATGACAAACAGGGATTCAAATAACTTTTTACAGACTACTCTAACGTGAATTCACTAATTCATCACTTAAGTCATGAGGTTTCTGATTCACAAGCTCTCTAATACATAACTCGCAACTCATAATTCATGCACCTATGAGTAAAACAGTTACCTAAATGATGGGGAGAGTGCTCATCCTTCCTCCTCTGCCACAGCACGTGTCCCCATGAGGACATGGGGACCACATCAACCACTGCTGCATATTGTCCAGAGGGGCTGTGAAAAGTCTGTTCCTGCAGATTTCTAACACTTTATTGGATCAATCCCTGAGCTATGTAGTCTGAATTCAGTGTTGATCCTGCTTTGAGCAGGGTGAAGTACAGACTTCTAAATGATCCCTTTCCCTTGGCTGATTCTATGGTAAGAAACCAGAAGATGTGCAGGGCAGAGAAAGGACTGAGAGATGTGGGTCAGAAAGGGTCCTGCTGGGAAAGGAAGGGTGTTCATTTCCTGAGTGCAAATGAAACATGGGTTCCTCAGTGTGCCCCTAAACAGGATCAGCAAACATTTATGTACTGCACAGGGCAGGTTCTAGTTAAGCACAGCAAGTTGCTAGTAGTCATCAGGTACTGCGTGACCTCAAACCTAAGAGTGTAAATTGAATCAAACCATGTGGCCAAGTAATAATCTTCATTCACTCACTTGCAAGTTTCCATTGACTTATTTTTTGCTGCTCCCCATCACTTTGCTCAGTGGATAGAAGATACTTCATCCTGTGGAAAATGGGATATCGATGGAAAATGTTTTAAGCTGAAGCCCAGAATATATACTGGAAGGAAGTAGTAAATGAGGCAGAACCTGAAAGAAGAGAAATTTTGATGTCCTGTTTAAATCAGAATTGTATTCCCTTTCTGTCTGTGAGAGCTGTCTGAACAGTCATGTTTATTTTTGGCAGATGTTGATTTTTTTTTCTTTCTTTAAATCTGGAGTTGTTTCAGTTTTGACTTAAAACCATTTCTACCAAAACGTTTTTTTTGCAAATCTACAGATCCTATCTCTAATCCTGATGAATGTTAGTTATTCCAATATCTGCAGGAAGTCCAGTCTGACAAAGTGTGTGTGAGTTCTCCTTCCCGACTGAGCTCAGGGCACTTTTCTTCCAGAGCTTCTTGTGCTAGGGAAGACTCCCGATGAGCTCCTTTGCATCTGTAAATTGCCACTTCCGGTTTCCCTGGCTTAGTAGCCAACAGCCCTTTTGGAAGTCTAAGCTGAGTTCCCCCAGACATCATTTTAAGTTTCGTAATAGTTTGTCCAGTCTGAAATATTTTAAACAGAACATGCTATGTCAAAACTGTGGTTTTGACAAAGCTCTGTTTTGTTTGAGAATTTCCAAACTGCCCTAGTCTTTACAACAGAGTTCCTTATACCCGATTTTTCACAGGTGGTCACTCAGTGAATGTTCCTCATTCTCTGGCTGACTGACTGATGTCCTTTGTGGTCTCCTCTGCAGAAGTGTTGAAACTCACAGCTGCAAATGAAATTAGCAGGAGTGTGTTTTGAATATTTGAAGGAGGCGTGTAATTCTGCTTAGAAATACTACAGCAGCAAATATTCTGAAAAAGCCCTGGGGAAATAAATTCTAAACTGGAGGCAAACTTAGAAGTGAGCAATCAGCCAAGAGACATGCTTTGAAAAAAGTGTGAGGAAAAGTTCTCAAATCATTGCTTAGGTGCTGGACATTGTGGGTACTGAGTGTGATAGGAATCTTAATTGGAAGGGCTATTTGAGAGTATATATAAAGTAAGTTCTGTTACAGGTAGTAGGACTGAGATTACAAAGACAAGTTTGGCCATCTTCAATGTGAGCACTTAGCTTTGCATTGGAAGATTTGATGGGGACTGGAGACAGAGGACATCCACTGATCTGTTCCTATTTCCTATACTAAAAGGGAAACTCCACTCCCCACAAACCTCATAGAAACTGCTCTGTGTAGCTGTGGAGTAAGTATTAACAGTTCTACCTGTGCTTAGAAAGTGTTTGTCTGGACACTAGGGAACTAGAAAACAACCACTTTGTAGTTTCTGCCACCACTGGAGAGCAAACCTAGCACTTTTAAAGCAGGAAGAATAAGGGGGAAACTTTTGTCAGATGGTGGCAGATAAGCAGTATCTGGTGGTAAACTGCTGTCTCAGGGTTTCTTACCTAGTTTTGTTTGCCCTCAGAATTGGAAGGTCACAAGAATGATAAAGATTTTAAAAGCTATACAAGTCTGTTTTGAAATAATAATGTTTGTTGATTTTTTTTTTTCCTTCAAAGAGTAGATTTGCCACCTGCCCCCAGCCCAAGAAGGGGACGGTAAGAGCAAAGTGAGCGGATGGGGTAAAGTGCCCATTGGATGCTGTGGCAGGCAGGAGAAGTAGCTGAGATGTAGCTGTGTGGGAGGGGTGTGTAAAGCTGAGGGAACAGCAAGAAGACCCGTGCTGCTGTTCCTGCTGCCTGACTTCCCCACTGTCTCCGTTGCTCCATGCAACCTTTCAGTCCTGTGCTAGTCTGGCATTTTATCAAACTGGTAATTTTTTTGAGAGAAAGTTCATGATGGGCCATCTTTTGTCTGTATTCAGTTATCAGTTGCAAATACCAGCCAAAATTACCAGTGCTCAACCAGTAGGATAATACTATTGAGCTGCTACACTGGAAGTGAGTCACGGCTGATGCAAACAAGCCGAGCAGGCTGATGAGAAATGAGGTTGAGTCTGGCATTCTTTGTCTGTAAAATGATGATGGTATACTTTCCAACCTCTTAAAACTGCCATGAGCGTATCTTTCACCATCAGTGGAAGCAATAAGCAGTGAAAACAGGAGAAGCACAGTCTGCTACTTCTTCCATCCCTTATTTCCTTTCTTTCTTTACTTGTTCTATCAAGAATCCCTTTTTCTAGCTTTCTTTGGCTTTGTACTCTCTTGTGTTTATCACTGCTATACTGAGAACATGCAAAAAAGTGTTAATTTCATTGACTCCATCATCAGGGGTTTTTTATAACCTCACACAATCATCATTGTCGTCATTATCATCGCCATCCTTATCATCATCCTCCTCCTCATCACGGTTTTGAGGGAGCTGGAGTCTCGTACAGTCTGTCAGTACTGCCTGCCTGTCCCCACCCGAGGGCAGCAGCAGACACTGAACCTCATCCCCCGTTTCTTTCCATCTCTGCACAGAACGAGCTGCTAAAAAAAAATCCTCTCCCCTTTAAACTGAGTGTGATCGCTTCGGACACTTCAAGTGGAAATGAGAAAAACGAAATGAGAAAAATAGAAAGGAAAAGAGAAAAAGAAAGAAAAAGCTTCTGGAGCACCAAGGCCAATGAAGTAATCTTTTCTTCCTGATTCTGTGATTAATTATTAATTCACTCTGTGATTAATTATGAATTAATTCCATGAATAATCATAGATTCATAGATATCCTGAGTTGGAAGGGACCCAGGAGGATCATCAAAGTCCAACTTTGTAATAGCTTAATATCTTTCTTACATTGTGGCATCTAAAACTGCACACAGTATTCAAGGTGAGGCCTCCCAGTGCAGAGCAGAGCAGGACAATCCCCTCCCTCAACTGGCTAGTAATGCTTTGCCTGATGCCCCCTAGGACACAGTTGGCCCCCCTGGCTGCCAGGGCACTGCTGACTCAGATTCACTTGCCATCGACCAGGACCCCTAGGTCTCCTCCTGCAACATTGCTCTCCAGCCCTTCATTCCCTAGTCTATACACACAACCAGGGTTAACCCGTCCCAGATGCGGAATCTGGCACTTGCCCAGGTTAAACTTCATACAGTTTGTGATTTGCCAGCCCTCTAATTAACAGAGCCAAAGCTGTCTCTAATGTATTGCATTTGCTTTTGAGGGGAAAAAATCCAACAACAACAAAACAAACAAAAAACCCCCACCCCAAAATGACCACAACAAAACTGCTTCCTTGAACTGCCTTTGGTTTGCCAAAGGAAAGAGAAATTATTTCTCAGCATGCAGTATTTAGTTGAGAGGAAGAATTTGAAAGTGAGCACAGTGGACACAAACCCAGACAGAACTAGTAATTTTTAATAGCGTAGAACTGGGTTTTACATCCTGGGCTCAATATCAGAAAAACTGTGAGTTTAAACATTTAAAGAACTTCGGTCACTGTTGTAGTATGGACCAGGCCCACCTTGTTATTAACTCTCATTTCCCTCTGTTTACGTACCTGAGTCTACACCCTTTCAACATAAGCTCACCCAGGTATGAGAAATTCTGATTTATAATTTATTCATCCTTATATTCCTAGTATGAATGGATTGTTCTGCAAACTCTGAGAAGCCAATTCCCCAGTCTGTACAAACATCTGGGGTTGCTCCATCCCAGGTGCAAAATCCAGTATTTTCCCTTGCTGAACTTCATATGGTTGGGGATTGCCCAGTCCTCTAATTTGTCGAGGTATTTCTGCAGGGCCTCCCTGCCCTTGAGGGAGTCAACAGCTCCTTCAAGTTTTGTGTCATCTGCAAACTTGCGTGGTATCCTTTCCAGCCCTGCATCCAAGTCATTTATGAAGCTGTTGAAGAGCCAGGCAGAATGGCAACATTAGGCACCATTGTGGCTAAACGCTGCCTTATTGTTCCAATGCAGTGTGCACTCACAGCCCAGAAAGCCAATCATGTCCTGGGCTGCGCCAAAGGCGGCATCACCAGCAGATTGAGGGGGGTGATTCTGCCCCTCTGCTCTGCTCTGGTGAGACCCCACCTGGAGTACTGCATCCAGCTCTGGAGTTCCCAGGAGAGGAAGGACATTGACCTGTTGTAGTGAGTCCAGAGAAGGACTACCAAGATGATCAGAGGGATGGAGCACCTCTCCTACAGGGACAGGTTGCAGCAGCTGGTGTTCCCCAGGCTGTTTTGTAAAGCATGTGAGCACTCTACTTGTACAGTAGTTTACATATGAAAATTAATTTATTTGAGTCTCTCAATTCTTTTTAAATATTGAACCAGCTCCACGGGTGCAATAGCATCTCTCTTTTTCTTTATCCATTTTTGGTTTTATTTAATTTTATTAATTTATTTTTTCTCTTTCTGGACACAATCACAAAGCCCTGTCATGTCAGACATGCATGAATAGTTATAGTATTGCTTTATTTGGACTTTCCAGACTGACAGGGCCTTTTCTTCTGCTTACCAAGTAAGTTCAGGTTTCAAGTACAGCTTGTAGGTATCCTCAGCAGTGACAGTGGTGAGTTCTGCCTCTGTGCCTGTCTACTTGCATCTGCTATAGAAGGAAGCACCTTCTCACTCAATCCTGTTACAAAATCCTTTAACCTGACAAACTGAGACTTCAGCTGAGCTGTCATGCATTTATACAACCCACAGACTTGGATCTAACTTCCAACTACTCACTCACCCAGCTGCAAAAGCTTCCGTGGCAGCAGGCTCAGGGTAGTGCCTCTGCACAGGCAGTTAGGAGCAATCTGAATGGGTTACCTGCTTCAATGCTTGACAAACCTTTCAGGGAAGAATTTTTCCTAACATCTAATCTAAACATCCCTTGACACAACTTGAGACCATTTCCTCTCGTCATATCGCTTGATACTTGGGAGAAGAGACCAACGCCCACCTTGCTACAGCCTCCTGTCATGTAGAGAGTGAAAAGGTCTCCCCTGAGCCTCCCCTTCTCCAGGCTAAACAACCACAGCTCCCTCACGAGATCCTCCTAAGACTTGTACTCCAGTCCCTTCATCAGCTTTGTTGCTCTTCTGTGGAGATGCTCCAACAACTCAATGTCTTTCTTGTCATGAGGGGCCCAAAACTGAACACGGGATTCAAGGTGAGGCCTCACCAGTGCTGCAGAAAAAAACAGTTTCTCAAAGAAATCCAGAGGCTTCTCCAAGTACTCACCTGGGGCTCTCTGGGACTCCAGTGATCTCCCACAGCACGTATGTGTCACTGCCTTTCTATGCCTTTCTTGAGAAATACATATCAAGAATGCAATGCAGAATATATCTTCCTCCAAATGTTAACTTTCTACTCTTCTGGCATTTCAGGTTAGCTTTTTTCCATTCCATTTTAAAATCTAACTAAATACTTCACTTTTAAAAGCTTCAATCCCAAGAGAATAAGAAGTATACAGGTCTTAGAAATTAAAGGCACCTGCATTCTTCTACCAGTAATATTCATATTGGACTGTTTTCCTTAAACTTAAAAAATACAAACTCACCTTTCAGAACATTATTGAAAATGCTGTCATAAAAACAGCTGTCATAAATGCTTTTGTATGCTAGCATTCATTTGTTTGATCCGTATGGTATTTGTAACACTAACCAATTTCAATCTAGCTTGAATACAGAGCCATAAAAATTTTCTCTGTACAGACACTAAAGATAGATCAGAACCTTCAAAGGATGTTTCATCTCATCCTAGAATAGCAGTATAGGACAGCTGGACTGCCATCACTGTGACTGTCTTTCACCATTGATCATAAAGAGAGTCTGGATGACAGGTTTGGATGTAAACAGTTAATTTTTTTGGTAGTGAAAGCCAGGTGATATGAATCCATTCTGTGATGTAATAGGAAACAGCACTGGATTATGTCTCCTCTTGGAAACCATGTGGGCAACTAGTTTCATTACAGTTTTTTAAGTATATTAATAGTATTACTTACCAGCTAGTTGATAAGTTGAGCCTTAGGCAGGAATCGGGGCATCTGAATTATTGCTTTACCCCAGACCAGGAGTTCCCTTTTGAAGTGCCTCTTCCACTCACCTCCACTTCCTGCAGTTTGGCTAATGTTTCAGAGTAGTCCTGGAATACACAAACCAGGTTCCTTCCCAGGAATCAGGTTCCTTCCCGGTGTCACAAATCTGTATTACTTGGTCCAGGATGACAGGTAAGGCTCTGCAACTGCTCTTGGGCATCCGGGTCTTGAAGACCTGGTGTAAATCAGAGTTCCAGGAAAAAAACATCATTGTACGATGACTTTTAGAAAGGTGGAGGGTGTATCAACTGTTCTCCAAAACAACAAATATAAGAGAGTAGTCGCTAGAGGGAGCCTCTTAATCATCATACCGCACTAACTTGGGCCTTCAGCTCCTAGATATTGAAGCACTTTAACACAGTCACAGAGTGTTACTGCCTCCAGTACTCGGCGTAAAGAAAACAAGAGTAAAAAGACAGGACTATGCAAGGCTTCTGCAAAATTCGACGTTCATTCCACTCAAACACAGACTTTCTAAAGATTTCCCCACAGAAAATCAGCAAAGTCAGTTCAGCGGGTAGGAACAGAATTAGTTTTGCCAAGACTTTTTTAAAATGCCATCTTTAAGTGGCACCAGTGAGAAGGCACCCACCTTTCCCTCCTTCAGAGATCAAACACCAAAATGGGCGTAAGTTGTCACTTTGAAAGGAAAGTCCTTAGACCACCAGCACTACCCTCTCTTCTTTACCTTCATTACACTATAGGTGTGCCCAGGTGGTAATTCCCAGATTTCCAGCCAGATTTCAACGAGTGCTAGTTAGAACAGCAATCTAGTCTAGCTCTCTCCATGTTGGTAAGATGACTGTCTACAAAATAACAGTGCAGTATAACTGCAGACGTGCTTCCAATTTTCTGCTGTACTCTAAATTTAGTAAATAACATAGCAGTTATAGTTTGTGGTTCTCTGTTACAAGTTCTATAGAATTTGCAAGAAGTCCTAGAAAAAACACAAGAATATGGAAGCTGTGAAGATGGCCCCAGCTGCAAGAGGGCCTCTCTCAGTTAGCAGAGCCCTGCTGGAATTGATTGCAACCTGAACAGAAAAAAACATAAGCAGCTCAGGTGTTTCTTTTTAGAAAATATACAGCAGTAGAGGGCATCAGAAAACAAGAAATCCTATAGACCTTAATGAATCCTTGAAGCGCTAAAGGCACAATGAGGGGAATGGGAATTAGAGAGGTACAGACTGGGATGCTGTAACACAGGTGGGGATAAGAAAGCAGGCACTGAGAGAAGGAAAATCAGACACATCATGGCTTCTGTGTGTGTTGTCTGTAACCACTTGAGCACGAAATTTTAGGGTGGGAGGGAGCAGGGAAGGGATCACCTGTGGTGCTGTAATGTGCCTCAGAGGTGATCTACTAGCAAACCAACCTGAGCATTGCAATTGGTAATGAAACACCAACTCGTAATAACATCACCCTTCCCTTTTAAGATATGAAAACACAGGAAATTCTCTGTCTGTAAAGCAAGATTGCTGTTTGGTACTGTCTCATGCTGTCCCAAAACACACAGTACAGCAGGACTCAAACAAGAAAAATCAAGAAAGCAAGCATTAGCCAGCATGCAACCTCAATTTGTGTCTGTGAGTGACGATAAGAAAACAGGCAGCACTCAGAAGTCAAGCTGAATGACTCATTTTCTGAAAAAGCAAATTCGAGTCTCTTACTGGCATTTCCTCCCCACCCTAGAACTATTTCTCAGTGCATGTGCAGAGACAACCTTGTCACTGTTGCAAGCACTCAGGACTGCCATAAAGTGAAGAAATTAGCTCAGTTTCTATTTCTACAGACAAAGAATTGCTGCTCCGTAAGTACAGCGATTTTCTCTTTTCCTTGGTGGAAGTGAGGAAAGGTTATTTATAGTGCCTTTCATGGGAGCGTCTCAGACTTGAAGGAGATCATTCCCATCCCTTGAGGAACTGGTGGTTGGGCAGAAAGCATTTTAGCTGCATTTGTGGTGTTCCCCAGCCCGACCCTCACACGCTGTATGAATGTCAGAGTTGTGCAGACAGCAATGGGACATGCAGCTTAAGGGACTCCAGGATAAGCTAGAATATCCAGCTGCTTGCAAGCTCTGGTATAACACGCTTTTCCTGTAGTGAACTGTAGGACATACAACTAGGGCAGATTTCAGGACCGCCTCCAGAAGCAATTATCAGACGCTGTGCCATAGCAGCAACCCTTGTGCTGAAAAAATTTTGAATGGTTTTAAGTCGACTGAAAATAAGCTCATGTGCCAGTCTATCGACTGCCTGCTTTGAACATAACTTGACCAGGTACTGTATTCCTCCTTTACTATGTTGGAAAATGCACAGGAAAATTTTAACGGGTGTTTGGAAATTCTTTCTTGCTTCTGTAGATAAAAATATCTCCAGGAAGTCTCTAAAATACTTTTTCCCTTTACAACAACATTGTTCTCATAGAAACGTACATACAAAGTGAGAGCTGCAGACAATTTGTTATCATGAGTCTGACTTTTATTTATCCCAGGTCTTCAAAACAGGAATTTTTCAAAGAAAGTTTCACAGATTGAACAGTACTGAATTGAGTGGTATTAACTATGAGGCTTTTCACTGAGTGTTGCCAAACTGATGCCACAAATGGGTACTGTGTATATCTGAGTACATATAAAAATATGAATATTTTCTTTTATGCAAACTGGTTTGATTTGGGATTTCAGTATCCTGTAAGTGTTGTGATGGAAAGGTAAATACTTTTTTGTTGTTGTTGTTGTTTAATTTGAATTTTATTGCTTTAAATCAACATAAGAAAACAACTAATAAAATATGAAAGATATGCAAGCTAACTTCCTCTCTCCCCCCTTCTCCCTCCCCATTCTTAGATTATTAAAATGGATGAAGAAAGGCATAAAATATAAATTATTTTGGGGGAGGGATTAATGATGGGAAATGGAGAAAAGTGTTTTACTCTAGCCAAATTCAGTTCAGATAGCAGAGAGGACTGTTTGCTTGCAGCATGGCTTCAGTGGCACTTTGGCGAGAGTGGTTCCATACAGGTCTCCAAAAATGCATCCTCTGAACTGTTTGCTGCTGCCCCAGCTGCCAGGGGCCAAGCAGGGAGCTGCACAGCTGTATGTGCAGGGACCCAGACTCCCTTTGATTGTTCTGACTGGGGAAAGCTGCTTTCACCGTCCATCTTGCTCCAGTCAGAGCTGCTAAAGTTTCGCTGCCTGGACTCCCACACCACCTTTCACTAAGAAATGGCTTGACAGGGATAATACCAGTCAGTGCAGTAACTGTTTATTACCTGCTATTTTACAGGCAGCTTCTAAGGAAGCTCAGCCTTGAGCTCCAGGCTGTGCTTTAAATCAGTGTCTCTCTAGTGTGAAGTGCAAGCACTTAGTGACAACCAATTGCACAATTAAGCCTGATTTTTTCCAACTCCCTTTTATTTCAACTGTTTTGGAGGCACATACTATAAAAATGTAAAAGATGGCTGAGGTATTTTCCAGTTCTTTTCCTATATCTACTTAGGATGCAACAAAGGTACAAACTCAAACACAGGAAACTGAGTGTCTGTACATAGCAATGCTGTATCAGCATTGGTAAGTCAGTGTTTGGATGCTGATTTTCTAAGTGTAGAAAGTTCAATTTTCCCTTTAAAGCTGGTAGTGTTGATGCATAAAATGTAAGGACTATGGATATTAACTAAGCTGCTTAATTCATCATTTCTGGAAAACAAAATATGAAACAAACATAATTTATAAAATTGACATGCTTGGGACAGTTCAACTAGACATGGGATAAATTTGAAAGGAGTCTATTTTAAAGCTTCTGAACGAAGTTCATTTGGCCCTTATTTCAAAGCTTTTAAATAGTTTTTCTTGTCCTGGCAGTGAAAGGAAAAGCCCCAGAGAAACCTACGTATTCTCAGAGAAAATAACAAGAGGCTAAAAATTCTTCTAAGAAAATATTATTGGAAAAAGATGACTAGAATTTCTAGAACTAAAAATACCTCTTATAAGCCTGAAAGTGAACTTGGCACATTACGTGAAGAAGCAGCAGGTTGCTGCTCTCTCTATGATCACAGAAAAATAAATTACATTGACTGGATTTTAAAATGCTCTTCTTTTCCATTCTGAACAGTGAGTATTTTTCATACAGTTGAGTCATGTAAGAAAAGAGAATTATTTTGCTATTTTAAGATAAACTTCTCTACACAAAAAGAAAAATTCTCTAAGAAGTGAAGAATGCCTTTACTCTTCTTCATTTAGGGTCTGGACTTGAGGTGCACTGCAGTAAATAAAACAGAATGTTAGCAGGCTTTGGTAAAGTTTTCAATCTATTTTTATTGCAGTGACTACTAGGAAGATGTAAATATGATAAAGGTACTCTTGGTTTTGCAGGATCTGAATACTCCAAATGCAGAAATGATTTGGCAACTAGCATCTTACTGGTAAGAAAAAAAATCACGAGTAATTATTATATCATCTTAATAATGACATAATACTGTGTTATAAAAGAGTAGCATTGTCTATCCAAAAGTACACTAACAATGTGGGTTTTGCTTGTTTGTTTGTTTTTCTTGTTATTAATTTTTGCACAACCCAAAGGTCTCAGTCTGGTCAAGAATGATGTCAGAGGAAGTTGATCCCATTCTCAGTTTCCCAGACCAACTTCTAATAAACATCCCAGGCCACTGAAGCACAATCACTTGTATGTCACGTGCTACATGTAAATTCCCATATGAGACTGCTCACAGGAAACTTGGAAACAATCAGAAAAGGAGATTTTAAAGTTATAGACCTGACATTTTCCTTTCATTGCATCTGTTTGGGTCAATGATAAACACTTAGCACACCCTCTGTGTCTGGACAGAGTGGTCTGGTCTGCAGTCAAGCTTACACTGGAGGGTCTCTGGCCACGTGTGGAGGGCATGATGAATGTCCAGGTCATTGGCTTCTGTCCTTCTTCTGTGTTTCAGGTCACCCCTGGTTACACCCCTGATTTTTGGTCTGCTTCTGCAGCCACCACTCACACAGCCTTCCATCATCACACAGCCAAACATTGTCCTGTTGATGGCTGATGATCTCGGCATAGGGGATGTAGGTTGCTATGGGAATGATACTATCAGGTAAGGAAACTGAGTGTAAGGGTGAGCAGAGCTGGTGTGATATTTAACATAAACCTGAAATCTGCCCAGGATTACCTCATAGCCTAGAATGCAACTCCAGGGACAGCTCTGCTATGTGGAGTTGCTTTACTGTGGGAACATGCCAGTTGTTCTTGTGTATCCCTTAATTGCCTGACATTGAGAAAGAGCTATACCCAAAGATAGAAATGTTGTCCCCTCTTTCAACATATTATTACCTCACTTTATGTTGCCATTATGTTTCCCAGTCTCACATCAAAGTACAGTTAAATGACTGCAATGAACCATGTTACTAGGAAATATTTCTCTTTTCAATCTCAGGGACATAGAATTTGCCTTCTCTTTCAAAATTGTGCCACAGTATTGCCTTCTGGCTTCCTACCAGCTTGTCACTTCTTTGAACAAAACCAAATTTGCTGTGGTCATTCCCCTCATCCAGCAAATTTCTCAGAATCTTACTCTGATCGGCTTCAGTTGGCAAGTTTCAGATGGGCAGCAGGCAAATGTAGGTAGCTGCTGGTGCTCTGCAATGCTGGGCCTCCATACCATCATCCCCCTGGCATGGATTTTCTTTTCAAAAGCAGTGGGGTACATTTGGGATGTACTAGCAGAGTGACTAAGTATTGTATTCTGAAATGTAAGATATTCTCTTGTCTGTAACTAGTGTGTTAGGCAAGCCTAGTTTTGCTGGTTGTCAGTTGCCTACAAAATACCCTTCACTCACCTACACTTAATTCATGTTGCCACTACAGTGTGAAAACATGCAGGATTTCTTTCAATTTTTCTCCTTTTCCCTTCATTTCAAACATCAGAGAAGCATTTTGTTTGCTTCCTCTTCTATACTGTAAGTTATGTAGCATCTTGTGTAGTCAAGCACTGTCACCCTGTGGCAACTAAATTACCATTGCACTGTACGTTGATATGCTCCTCTTTAAAAATCTGGCGTAGGAAATGCAGTTCTGGAGGGATGAAAGGTCTGTGTGCATGTTTCATGCAAGTAATGGAGCTTCTTGAGGCAGAGAGAAAAAGCACAGGTCCAGCACACAGAGACAGCTCTCCTCATACATGTGGGACTGATTGTTTGTTATTCCAGCCTCAACCCTGGGTAAGAAAAATATAATTTAAAAGTATTTTGGAGAAGAAAAGGCTCCAGAGAGACCTTATAGCAGCCATCCAGTACCTCAAGTGGGCCCATAATAAGGTTGGAGAAGAACTTTTTACAAGGAAATGCAGTGACAGGATAAGGGAATGGCTTTAAACTGAGAGAAGGTAGGTTTAGATTAGACATTCGAAAGAAATTCTTTACTGTGAGAGAGGTGAGGCACTGAAGCATGTTGCCCAGAGAAGCTCTTGAGCCCTGGAAGTGTTCAAGACCAGGTTGGATGGGGTTCTGAGCACCATGATCTAGTGGAAGGTGTCCCTGCCCATGGCAGGAGGCTTGGAAATTGATTATATTTAAGGTCCCTTCCAACCCAAACCATTCTATAGTTCTACGATTTCTGCAAGACTCTTCACAGGACATGGGAAACAAGAAGGAATGGTTGGCTTGAAATTAATCCAGATACAGATGCTAATGTAAAAAGAAAAAAAAAAAAAAAGAACTATTTACCCAGCACTTAAGAAAGTTAAAATAAATATGAAAAAAATTATTTCCTGACCATCTTCAAATAGAAGAAACTTCCCATAATAAAGATAAGTATATAATTCTTTATTCCCCTGAAAAACTCTCTGAATGATACCTGATGGTGCTGGTCACATTTTTAGGACCCCGAACATTGATCGCCTGGCAAAGGAAGGAGTGAAACTGACCCAACACATTGCTGCGGCTCCTCTTTGCACCCCCAGCAGAGCAGCTTTCCTCACCGGCAGATACCCACTCCGATCAGGTTTGCCTTGCAAAGCCAAGCAGCCTTTAAACATTGCTTTATTACTGTAGGGAACAATGTCATACGAAGGGCACAAAAAAAATGAGGGTGTGCAAATACAAGGGGTGCCACAGATGCATCATCCCTCACTGAGACCCACAAGACACCAGCCTAGAACCTTTGAGGTGGCATCTATATTTATGGAGTACATCCAACTGATTGGGGGGGAAAGTAGAGAAAAAACAGCTCTGCAGAGCATCTTGGTCCCCTCAACTCACAATTTTGGTTGCCTTTTGGTGCTCTCCCATATAGATTGCAGCCAGAATGAAGTTAGAGCAAATTGCTACATTTGAAGAAGTCATTACACAAAACATGAATAATAATAATGAACAACACATTTCTAAAGCACCAGTTATATTAATTTCTGTCATGGGTGACTCCTCATCACATGTCAGAAGCAGCTCAACCCTGCAGGGAGCAGAGTAGACCTATGCAGATGTGTGTCCATTCCCTCCAGTCGAGGTGCAGAATGAGTCACGTATGGGAAAGCTCCTTTACTTATCTGTCAGAATTAATCCATCCTATGAAATAACAGTTTGACAGCTATATTATTTTTCCCAACTGTGTTTTTGAAGAAAAAATACGATCCTGTCAAACTGCATCCCTGAGATGAAGAGGTATGAAAAACAAACAGCTCTACATGTTTCTAACAGCAACTCTCAAATGCTTGTTCTATTGCAAATTATCTTCAGAGCCTTCATTCCTGAGGCATTTTGAAGCTGATATGTCATCCCACATTTATCACGACAGCTCCCACTGAGACGGGTAGCTTGAAAATGCACGTGGGCTTGTACAAACCCTCTCCTACTATAACAACAGTTCCAGAGATGTTCAACGCTGCCAGGAGTGACTGAACTTCACATAATGCTGTATGACAGGGTTATGCCAGCATAAATTGCTAAATAACAAGGTGTAAACCTGCAGGTGAAGAGAATACTGCAGTGCTAGGTAGCTACTCTGTGGGTCTCAGAGATGGGATACCATCCATGACACTGCACAGGGAAATCTTGAGTTTCCAGGCAGCCCTATGTGAGCTGGAGTTTGAGGCTAATAAAGGGTTTAAGTCTCTTTATGCTCTTCCCTGCCCTCACAGTCACACTAAGTGCGTGCATCTCATACAGCCTGGATGCCACTGTAACATATAAAAGCTCCTATACAACTGTGTCATTCCTAATGAAATGAAATCAAATAAAATGAAGTTAAATTAAATAAGAGTCTCAGTATGAGGTACAAAGAAGAATGGGTACCATAGAGAGGCTTAACTCTTTTTTAACCTTGTCCAGAGTCCTAGATTCATGTTTCCAAACAAAGAGCATGAAGATGAACGTTAAACACTATCATTTCAATGAAATCTGGAAACAACAAAGTATGTTGGCTAAAAGTACTCTGCCCCTTATACTTACTCAGATTGTTTCATTTTTAGGGATGGATGCTATAAACAATTACCGTGTTATTTTTTGGAATGCGGGCTCAGGAGGCCTTCCTCCAAATGAAACCACTTTTGCCAAAATACTGCAGCAGCAAGGCTACACCACAGGATTGATAGGTATGGAGACATCCTAAAAATGTTCTAGAATGTGTTTCACCTGCACATCTCACTCAAACCAGTTGTTTTAGTTAGTAACTGCTAATACTTCTGTTGGAATACTTTTATTTCCCAATTTGAGAATATTACGTAAGAAGAAATCCTGATCAAACAGTACATTTCTTAAAAGAACAAGCATCTGATAAAGAGGAAAAACTTTGCTGGTTGTTGGAAAATACAATGGAAAATCTGTTAATTATTCCTGAATATTATTGTACCAGGTACAAGATGCTTATTTGATGCTACTTTGTAAAAAAAAGGCAAAAATACGAGTGCCATTTAAATATGCATGATAATGTTTTACCCAGTTCATAGTAGATTCATGACAAAAGGGAACAGCTGCTACTTAAAACAGTAGAGACAATGTATAGTACCACAGGATTTGGCCTTTCAAAACCAGAAACAAAGCAATTATTTTTTTCTATAATATAGCATGACAATAAGTTCACCAAGATTTCAGTACAGCCTGTAAAACATTGCCTTCTTCAGCATTCTCATGAATTTTGTTTATATATTATAGCTCTATCTTTTTAATTGTTGTAACTTTGAGTCATGATCTAGTTTCAAATAATTATTTATCTTAGATATGCTACATAATTCCACAAGGTGATAAAGCACGAACATTCCTGAGCTGAATTTTCAGCTAATTGTCCTACTTCATCTGAGCATCTAAAATGTCAAAACCCAAAACCTACACTTGACTTTTAAAAATATTGGCTGTACAAACCAACAGAATGTATTAATAAAAGTTCCTGTAGAAATAGATTTGTATTCATTCAAAAGAATAGATCTAAACCACACAGGACAAAACTAAAAGAAGCCTTCCATGCATTTTAAATTCTACATTACTAAAGCTCCATCTCCTGTTAGTTTTGCAGCAATACTATTGTAGTTGTTTTAATCAGCTCATAAAACACGCTGTGCATGCTTCAGCTTGGTTTCAGCATGTAATCATTAACAAAACAATCAGATTTCTCTCCACTCTCCCAAGGGAATTGCCCTGCAGGGAGACTCTGCTGTATACTTCTCAAAAGCAAAATGTACTGGCATTCTCCCTGTGGGCATCTCAGCTAAAATCACACTATGGACACCAAAAGCATCACTTAGTTTAACTGAATTGACAGATCCTGATTAATTGCTCTGTAGGGGCTGATGGAAAGTAAGTGACACACAAAACCCCACAAGAACTTTACGTTCAAGTCATGAAGCAAAAAATCTTAACACAACATCTGTGCATGTGACCACAGCTGAATGAGCACTAAGGAGTCGCACCTGAATGGTTTCTGATTGTTTTGCCCTGAGCACAACCAGTTTAATTGTAAATTAAATCCTATTAATAATCTGCAGCTGGAGGTGATAATGAGACTTTTTGTTGGAAAGGTTTTGAAGATACTTTATAGTCAGAAAGCCAGTGTTGCATAATGTATGCCCTCAGAGATCAATTTATCTTAATTATACACTTAGTTTATCTTCTGGAGATTTGAGTCTTTTCTAGCATGTCAGAAGTCTTTATCAACCTTGGCTGGAGATGTAGGTGTTGGAATGCAAGGATTCCAAGGATACTTTAGCTGCACCTGTATTTAGGACCAGTGCATCTATGTATTGATTACAAACCTGTTTCATTCTATAGCTGGCTCTAAATACGTCAAGAGGTAAACTGAGTAGAGATTTTAGCTGAAAGCAATTCCTCCACCTACAATAGAACTTCCATTCTTTCTTTATATTTATATCTAAAGAGCAGCATTTTTTCTCCTCCTCCAAAGCAGTTTTTTCTGCTCCTATTGTAATACACAGCAATTCTATTGAAACCTGCTTAGGGTTGGCTGCTAGTATATGTATTGGTAATATCCTAAACAAATGGTTTACTATAACATCGTCTTGTAAGTGCACAATTCCTGACTCCACAACAAGAACTAGTTGCAAATTAGATTTCAAGTAAAATTCTAAATGTTCATTCTGATCTATAGATCTAGTACCCAAGATCTGCATTACAACACAGATCATAAAATGCAATTAAACTACATCTCTGTGACAAGAGGTAGATTTTGATCATTTGATTCAGATATTCACAGACTTCAGTGTTTAAGCCAAATGAGCCTGCTGGCAATGTCCCCTTGTAAGTGCCTAACCAGTTTCTTTGAATAGGCTGAAGGGGAAGAAAAAGCATGGTTTTGATGTGCCATTCATCATATTAGTTTGTGTGTTCATACTAAGGAAAATATTGCATTGCAAAAGGTCAAGAGATGTTCCTTCTGATGTATGAAGACGTCAGTATTTAAAAGAAGGGGGGCTTTAATTTTTTAAAATTTGACTAAATACAAATAAGTGGCAAACATATTTATAAAACTAAGTCTTTTATTCTCATTCCATATATGGAGATACAATGATCAGCAAAGTTACTTACGTATGTACAGCTTCATAAGAAATCCTGATCTCCTGAGCTCAAGTATTTCTGGATCTGGTGGTTTATCTGGCAAACAGACAGCTGAGCTGCCAGTTATTTGACTACTCTCCATAGCCTCCCTTATCAGTCTGGCACCAACAATGAGTTTTGCCACAGTCCTGACATCAAGCTCTTCAAAACTTTTCAGAAACAAATCTGCATAGCACCTTCAAGGCAAAGAGACAACAGAAGTGTTACTTTGCCATGTGCGTAAAAAGAGACAGCTTCCTCCTACTTTACCTGATAGGTCTCCAGAAAGGCCAGTACATTTTTGCTAAGTTCTGAATTTTTCTCAATTTCTGGTTCCCTTTATAATCCATTTCTTTTATATTTGATAAGAGCTTAAGAGCATGAATATGTGTGCAGAGCACCAATAACTTTGTTGGTAGAGGTTTGGTTTTATCAAACCCATTATATCACTGCATAATAAGTATATTTCTGTGTAGGATGAAGAAGTCATCACCAGCAGAATGAAACCAACCATTATTTGAGAAATATTTTGTATGAGGAAACCTTATCCACTTTTTAAAAATATTTTCTCTTTACATTTTAATAATCTTTATTTTCAGGGAAATGGCATCAAGGTGTTAACTGTGAATCCCGCAATGACCATTGCCATCACCCTTTAAATCACGGATTTGACTATTTTTATGGGATGCCTTTTACGCTAATAAGTGACTGTCAACCAACGGAAACACCGGAGATGGACAGAGCCTTTAGAAGGAAACTCTGGCTCTATACTCAAATGATTGGCCTCATTGTACTCACTGCTGCCCTGGGAAGGCTGACTGGCTTGATCCCCGTCCGCTGGAAAACACTGACCTGCCTTGCTGGCTTTTGTCTCCTGCTCTTTGTATCCTGGTTCTCAAGTTATGGGTTTGTTCGATACTGGAACTGCATCATGATGAGAAACCATGAAGTTACTGAGCAGCCAATGGTGACAGACAGAACTACGTCCCTTATCTTGAGAGAGTCCATTTCATTTATTGAAAGGTAAAGTGGCTTTTCTTTGATCACAAATTTTCTTCCACATCTTGCAACTTTTAAACAGCACTTTGCCATGTGTTTAATATTTTTTAATAATATAATATAGGATTATAAGTATTATTATGCCTATTCATTTTAAACATTATCAATAAGTATATCATATCATTAAACCAAAAAATTAGCTGCTGCTTAAGGATGTCCCATATTCCTCGCTTCACTAAAGCTAATAACATTTCCAAATTTCCATGTGTTGGACTGAATATTTCTGGGCTATATTGGGGAAATACATAAACCTATCAATGAGACCAACATAGTAGCTTTAAGGAATAGCAGCTAGTACCAGAAATGCATGTGTGGGCCAGGGAAGGAAAAGCAGAGCTGTGGTGTAGCCTTGTCATACAGTCTTAATACGTGGGCAGCAGCTGACAGGAGATGAACCTGCTGCCTTCGCTTCAGTAGCACAGTGGTGGTTTGCAATAGCAGAAAGTGTAGCTTCAATCCAGAAGTTTTCTATCTATGACTCAGAGGGAAAAAGAGCGTCATTTTATACAGGCCAAACATTATTTGATCAGACAAATCCTAATCACTGTGTTATAATATCTTACAAACTATGATGTCTCTGAAGAGACTGCCGAAATATCTACACACAAATAATACGATTTTTCATTACGATTGACCTCTCTATGCACTGAGAACCTTCCTGCCTAACAACAAAATGTTGATTTCTGTTCCTTAGAAATAAGCACAAGCCATTCCTCCTCTTTCTTTCCTTTTTACATTCCCACACCCCTCTCCTCACCACAGAGAAGTTTCTTCGGAGGAGCAGACATGGTTTATATGGTGACAATGTAGAGGAGATGGACTGGATGGTGGGTAAGTCACTACAGCAAATAAAAATGTCTGAAACTATCTAATATCTAGGTCTAAATACATAATAAAACACACTTGTTATTAAAAGAACAAGAAAGATAATTAAAAGCAAGTAGGAACAAGTTCTAAGCTTTTTATGAACATCTGTCAATTTGTATGAGCACTGTTGGCTTATAGCACTGGCTTTTTACTTTCTGCAGTCTTGGATAAAATGAGTCTTTCTGTTCATTCATTTTTTTTGGTCAAGTGTTTACCTGTTTTAACCACATCCCCTTAGCTCCTGTCAAGGAGCTCTCCTGATCTTCTTACTAAATATTGAGAATTATTTAGTTTTCTGTAATTTATAGAGACAAGTTATTTCAGCCTCTTATGGTCATTTCTAAGTAGGTGATCAGAATGTGATGAAACTGATAAGCAAATTATTTCCAGATATAAACCAGCAGGCTATTTATCTCTGACTGCTGCATTAAGCAGAGTACTGAATTTTTTTCAGCCCCATTCATAAATCCAGAAGTGTTCATAAATTTTAACTGGTATGCCCCCCCCAAATTCATATTATTTTTCAGCCTGTTTTTTTGGAGGGAAAGAGGAATTATTTATCATTCAGTCATGATGGAGTAAAAGGACCCATATTTGCAAAAGGGATAAGAGTTAGGTACAGTTCAGGAAGGATATTGACGTGCTGGAGCAGGTCCAGAGAAGAGCAACCAGGCTGGTGAAGGGACTTGAGCACAAGTCCTATGAGGAGAGGCTGAGAGAGCTGGGGTTGTTTAGCCTGGAGAAGAGGAGGCTCAGGGGTGACCTCATCACTCTCTTCAACTACCTGAGAGGAGATTGTAGCCAGGTGGGGGTTGGTCTCTTCTCCCAGGCAATCAGCAGTAGGACAAGAGGGCACGGGCTTAAGCTCTGCCAGGGGAAGTGTAGGTTGGATACTAGGAAGAAATTCTTTACAGAGAGGGTAATCAGACATTGGAATGGGCTGCCCAGGGAGGTGGTGGATTCACCATCCCTGGAGGTTTTTAAGATGAGACTGGATGTGGCACTTAGTGCCATGGTCTGGTAACCACAGCAGTGTTGGATCAAGAGTTGGACTTGATGATCTCAGAGGTCCTTTCTAACCCACCTGATTCTATGATTCTGTGATATACAGAAATTGGATTCAGACCTACCTGTCAAACACTTGCACACCAAGAATATAATTAAGAAATTAAGAACATCAGAAATAGTTCAAGAATTACTTTTAAATGAAAAGGAAATTTATCATTAATGCATATTATATCCATTCAGTAATGTAATGCACATCTGAACTGTGGTCTAGACAATATAAAGTAAGGGTAGATGGTATTTTTTACATGTTTCTCATGATTGCCACCACTGACGCAGAATCCAACTTTTTGGGGCCTTGAATCACACTTTCTTTCTGTATTTTTACAGTAAGTGGCACTTTTGCCCTTTACAACACAGGCTCTGACTGTGGTTATTGCACTCCTTCATTAAAATACCAAGAATAGAGGGATTACAGCACATCATAAATTTTCTATGCTTTTAATAAGCAAAAATATTAATATTAGTAAAATAATAACCAAAAATCTTGATCTCAAAACCTTTTAAACAATGGGCAGCCCTACAGGGATAAGAAATTACATTGATGAATGTTGACAAGTCAGAGGCTAAAATTCTTGTAGCGTAAGCTATGTTTTTTTCTTCTTAATATACACATATTCTTGTGTTTACAGGTCAGGTTCTAGATGCTATTGACAAGGAAGGATTGAAAGATACTACACTAGTTTACTTTGCCTCTGATCATGGTGGATGGCTGGAAAGACAAGAAGACAAAAGGCAGCTGGGTGGCTGGAATGGAATATACAAAGGTAAGAGCTGTCAGGGACAATGACAACCCAGCAACAACCAGTAAAGTACTTTGGACACCCCTAAGGGGTAGATAAGACTGTATGTTTAAGGAAAGGCAGTGTTTTATCACTGAGAAGCAAATTTGTCTCATTCTAATTAGACATTTAAAAATAAAGTAAATGCTAACCTGAACAGTTGTTCTTTATAAGCATGAATTCTCAAACTGTAATTTCCTCATAAGGCAATCAATCACAAGTTAACTTTTATTAAGATTGTATAACTTCTCACTTAATATTAGTTTCATCTTACATATGAATTCTTGCTTTCATTACAACAGGTATGTTATAGGACTGTAAAAGAAAGATGAGAACTAAACTAGGAAATTATTTCATGCCTGAAAATTTTATCCACACTGAGTGCTGATGGGTTAATGTGTTTGTAAAACAATAGAAGGTACCAAGAAAGAAACAAACAAGGTCATTCAGGGGTTGGGCTGATCTAGTGAACACACTTTCACTGATGCTGAAGAGAAGGAGCTTGGCAGTAAAACCAAAAGAGTAAAGAAGGCTCATTAAATTAACATTAGCTTACGATAATACAATAACATTTGTCTAAAATTTCTCTTTATTTTAAATGAAATTTATTTTAATTTTTTTGTTTTAATGAAAGGTGGAAAAGCTATGGGAGGCTGGGAAGGAGGAATTCGTGTTCCAGGGATATTTAGATGGCCAGGAGTGTTACCTGCAGGCACAGTTATTGATGAACCTACAAGCCTTATGGATATTTATCCTACAGTAGTTCATCTGGCTGGAGGGGAAGTGCCTCAGGACAGGTACAAATACAAGTATCTTTATTACTCCTTCTTTACCAAAACATTGGAAAATAAAGTTTGGAAACATATTCTAAGAGTCTGATGTTTTCTTTTTCAGCCCTGCTTCTTTTCTAGGCACATCTCTGTTAGCACAGCTTGGTCATCTCTTCTTTACATTTGAAATTCAGCCTCTACCCAATACCTTCTACATTCAAAGCTGCCAGTTCCAGCAAGAGGTTAGCAAAAGGAATGCAGTCCTGTATAGCTTACCTCAGTCTTATGTTCTCTGTTTTTTCTGCCAGGATCATTGATGGCCGGGATCTGATGCCTTTACTGCGAGGAACGGTTGCGCACTCAGAGCACGAGTTCCTGTTCCACTACTGTGGCATTCATTTACATGCTGCGAGGTGGTACCAGAAAGACAGTGAGTATACAGCTTCTCTGCAAAGAATTAGGTCCAGTCTACAGAAGGGCACACTGGCCTAACACATTTTTTTTCTGGGATTGCAGATTTCCATGTAATTCCAGGTGTACGTAAAGAACTTACTATCATTGCCTCAATTGTATAGCACAAAGAGGGTTTTTTTGTGGCTTAAAGGTTTAGGATAGCTCTCACCCACATCTCCACCTGAAAGCAATGCCTGAGGAGTCTGTACCCTCCTTGTCTCATAGAGAAGTCCTGCCTCAGCCTTTTGTCTGTAGTACTGCTACCTTAAAAAGGAAGCAAGTCATGGAATCCCCAAATCTTTTTTTCATGTTTTCATAAAAAGCAAAGTTCGTGATAGCTGGTACTTGCTGAAAACTTTGAAGAAATTTCAAAGTGTCAGAAATAATTTTTCATTATTGGTTTATTTCTGTGTCACCTATTTTTAAATGAAATTAAAATACTATATCAACTAATAAATGTAGAGCTGAAGTGCAAACAAAAACAAACTCTAGAAGAATATTCACCCTTCCCTGTGATAACTGCCAGTATCACTGCAAGCCTTCTGTGATTCTTTCTTTCCTGCCAGGTGGAGCCATTTGGAAGGCTCACTATGTGACCCCTATCTTCAGTCCTCCCGGAGCTGGGGCTTGTTATGATAGAGGATTTTGCCCATGTTTTGGGGAAGGCGTGACCCATCATGATCCTCCACTGCTGTTTGATCTCTCACGAGACCCTGCTGAAGCCAAACCTCTCTCAGCTGACACTGAGCCCCTCTTTGACACTGTCATAAGGAAGATGGGGAGAGCCATCAAAGAGCATCGCAGGACACTGACTCCAGTCCCAGAGCAGCTCTCTGTGTACAACGTGGTGTGGAAGCCGTGGCTGCAGCCGTGCTGTGGGACATTCCCATTCTGCTGGTGTGATAAGGAAGGTGATAGTAAACTTGCTGACCTATAAAGGACAGAAACAGATACTTCCTCAGAAATGTATTTAGATTAAGAGTGTTTTCTTTGGGGGTGTTGATAGGTGGGTCATTTGTTTCTCTAAATGGAGCCTTTATATAAGAATTGTTCCAGTGAATGGCACAGTATTTAGTTAAGGTGACTATAGGCTGGGCACTCTCAGGGAAGGATTAAGACAGAATGCTCTGAAGACTATGTTTTAACTTGCATCTGCTGACAACTAAATGAATAGTTCAAATGCACTGAAGCAGGCCAAGGTTAGAGCTGTACAAGTAATGATACAACTTATGTTTTGATGATTACAAATGTACACTCAGAAGCTTTGGTTTTGTTTTTTTGTGCTGAATTTCTAAGTGATTCCTGGACTGAGGTCTTCCTTAACTTTGTTATCCTTAAAGAGGATGCATAAAATGCCCCTATAATAAATTTTTGCAGACTGATTGCTTCCAAAATAATGAAAAAATAATTTTGTCCAGAAACATGACAAGCTGGGTAGCAGCTGTCTGCACTCTCTGAGAAGGATGGGACTCCTCTGATTGGAGTCAGCCTCTTTTGATGGAGAACACAAAAGGGAAAGGATTTTTCCTTTCCAAAACTCCCATCCCACCCAGCTCCCTAAGCAGCACTGGGAAGGGCATTTTGGCATTGATCACCACAAAATGCTGCACTGATAATGAGTTCAGTTATTTGGGCACATGATTGCACAGATTACCCTGCTGCCCATATCTCAGTCATATCTCACTGCTGCTGACAAGTAACAGGTTCAGAAAAGACTCTGAAAGATATCAAACACTAACTATGAAAACAAACAGTAATTTGTTATGGAAAAAAGAAATGCAAAATAAAGATATTTTTTGCTTCACGAGTTCCTTTTTCACGCCACCAAAGAGCTAGAGTTACTAAGGTCTCTCTCTTCACTCTTGTTCTTTCTTTCACTGCAGTTCTTTTCTCCTTTGTGTTAAAATAATTGTTTCTATTTAATTGGCTTTGAAGGTAATGCTTTTCATTGTAGGGAATAAAATTCACCTGTTCACATAGACATGTTTACACTGGTATATCTGAATATGTAGACATCTGAGAACAGAATTTGCCCATTTTTTTTTACTTCACACGTTTTTAGCTGTTCTTCTAACTACTGTGCTAGGACCTGTTTCTCTTCTTCACCTTCCTTGATAAATTTTTGGTTTATTTTGGTTTTATTTCCTCCTTCATTTCCTACAATTCAGCCATCAGGAAATCCGCAGGTAAACAAAGCCCTACAGCTTAAAAGTAAAGTTTTATTTTATGCAGTTCACAGACAGTTATAATTCACCCTGATGCTCCATCAGTGTTATTGATGAGAAAGGTGCTCAAGTCTTACTGTGAAAATTTCAAGAGATTCAGTAAACCCATCACTTCACATTTCCTAGATTGGTGCTTAAATTCCTCCATTGTTAGAAATGTCTGCTTTTTTCCTCACTTGAGTGTAGTCTATTTAACTGTTTCTTCCTTGGATAGATTTAAAGGTCTTTTCATATTCAATATGAAGTCTTTTCTTTACCTGAAATAAGTGGAATCAGACCGGCATTTTTTATTTTTTCAGTCATTCCAAGATCTCACTTCCATTCTGAAGCCAGTTTAGTCTCTGGGATTTTACATCCTTTCAATTTTTCAACACCTTTAAAAATAAGAGGGTTAATATGATTGAACCAGTTTCTCTTGCACAGAAAAACTTCATAGCACTGTAGGATATCCATTTGGAGCTAGAGGGTACCAGAAAACATCTGAGCTAGGATTTGTCTTGGACACTGCTGTTTGTATATGAAAACACAGTCATCAGGCCCTGCTGATACACAAAGTGCCATGGAATCAGCAAACATTTAGAGTTGGATAACATGGACATTACATGTGGAACAATCATGGGCAATAATTAAGGCTGCCTTGACAAAACTATAATTGGAGACATCCTAACTGTCGAATACTAATCAGCTTGTTAACATTTCTTTTTTTCTACTCAATGAATGTACTACTATTTCAGTGCAAATCATTTGCTAAGACTGATCTTTACTGCTTAGTCACAACACAGTTTTCATCTAGGTGATTATGCTGGTCATAGCCTAAGGTGACATAAATAATGTTCAAGATTAAATTTCAAGAGCATCTTACAAACCCCCTAAAATCTAAATTCAAATACTGAAAATGTTTTCAAACACTGTAGAAAGCAACATTTCAGCATGAAAATAAAATTATCTCTTTTCATTCAAATTAGTCATAAAATATTTATCTGTTTTACTGAAAAGGAGATCTGTGAAGCAGAAGAGGAGAAAGAATTTCACCTTTTTTTTTTTTTTTTTTATTAGAATAATAGGAGTATTTCAAGCTGGCTTTGAAGTCTCCTGAACACACATTGGTCAAGTGCTTCATCTTGATTTTAGCATGTAATCACCACCAAAAATCACATAGATTTCAGTATTCCTTCAGTATTCCAAGCTTAGTGTTCTTCTGTGGACACTGTGATGCAACATTGTGAGCATCTGCCAGGCTTCACAGATTAACAGTTTTGTCCCTGAACTAAAAAGTTGGTATCTGTGATTTCTATGCTTGAACAAGACTCAAGCAAGACTGACAGTGTCTGTTCAATAGCATCTCAGGGGCAAATCAAATATATAAATAATCAATGGTAGCACCTAGAAATATCAAAATTAGGATTACAAATAAAAAACCCTCACAGCACATTATTATTATTATTATTATTATATAAAAATATTATATAAAAAGCAAACACTTCCTTGTCCTGCTTTTCAGGATTTGAGTTCAGTTAGCATTATTTTCTCACTGGTGCTTCCATGTTTTTCTACTGTATACATGAGCAGCCTCCACAGCCTTTTGGTGGTTTTCTTATAAAGGATTTTACTAGTCTCAGCAGAAGACTGGGATACTTCCAAAACTCAAACATGTGAACCAGTTACAGAGTTGACTTTCTGTCATTAGGAAGTTTATTTATTTCTCACTAATAATTGCTACAATTAAGGAACCATTTATAAACTGGTTACTTACGTTCACTCACTCCATGAAATTCCATAATCCCTTCCTAGAGGGTAGGGTAAGAGGAGAATTTTTTGCCATTCTTTTCTCACTACATAATTTCATTTCTCCTTCTTAAAGCTGGCAGAGCAAAATAAGAAAAATGCAGAAATATTTTATTTTGCTTGGAAACCCTGGCTCTTCAAGATTCTGGTTTATAATTCTTTCTTGTCTATGACCTATTTTGCAGAGTGATGAGAAGACTTTGCAACTTTTAGAAGATATTGAAGTTGATCTATTTCACCATGTTTCAGTCTTTCTCTTGAGGCCAAACTAAAGATGTCGGTGACAAGAAAGGCTTTAAAAACATCACATCACCTTATTCTGGTTCTGATTATGGCAGAAGGCAAGGTAGACAAGATTGAAGAGCCGTTCTGGCTGGATAGAGTGAATTTCCACAGATGTGAGAGTTGGAAATTGTCTGATCCAATCTTCTCTGGAGTAAAAGGACCAAATCTAAATCCCTACTTTCTTCACCGTGTCTTTGCAGGATGGATCCTTTCCTTGAGTCCTGAGCTCAGGAACTTTCTTCTGCCTCCTGAATTGTACCATTTTTACCTAGTACTTTCCAAGTCCTTCAAAACAAGGAAAAAAAAAATCTTCCTCTTAGTATTTCTGAATCTTTCCTTTAATATCTGCTCCTTAATGCATTCAAGCATCTTCCTCTCCTCAGGAGTGCCCTTGTGCTAATTTCAGCTGAAAGCTTCTTCCTTGCAGTCTCATTTCTTTGCCCCACTCCATGGGCTTCTCCCAACTTCAATTACTTCTACCAATTACTTATTTGAGCAGAATTTCTTGAGGAAAATGTTGCAATTACTACTCCTATACGCAGATAAACATTTAAGAGCCTAATGTTCCCCTTAAGACTCATGCACCGCATACACCAATAATGCTGTGAATACCATTGTAATTATCAGGGTCTGGTTAATGAGTTCTGCTTTCTCCTCCTTGCCATGGTATTTTGTATTAATATTTATTTTGGCCTCCAAACAAGAATATGCCTACACTAAGAACCTCTATCCTGTTTTCTGCCATTCTTTGAATAAAGCCCTTTTTCTGTGGATTACAGCTTGACACTTTTATACCCCCTTTTTAAACCACCGTAAGCACACATGGCCAGTAAAAGAGGAGTTCAGGGCCCCCATGGGACTGTACAGATGCATGGCAAGCCAGACTGTGCAAGCACATCTGTATTAGTACTGGCACAGGAGAGAACTCAGAAACAGCGGAACTATATTAACATACCAGGGACTTACCAGGCTGCTAGAACTGGCATGCACACACCAATATGACAGTACAATGACTGATTTTTGATTTCAAGGGGGCTGGTTGGCTCACCCTCTGCATTATCCACGGCTCTCCCACTTCCATCCAGAGGGTGGTTTTCCACATGGCGTGATGTAGCCAACAGTCTCACTGCCTGGGATTTAGGTACTTTCTCCCAGTTACTTCTATAGCTCTTCTATTGGCCTTGGCAGTTGGAGCGGCTTACTTCAAGCTTCTGCTTTAGAGAGCTCTTCCTTACTCAGCACTTGCTACCAGAAGGAGGCAGGGAAGCCCCCCCTGCAGCAGGCGGGATGAAATGAGTGCCTTTGCCCAGACTTTAAAGGGGACCGACACCTGCCAATTACTCAGATATGATATACGAGCCGTGCTTTTGATAACCCCTCCTTGGAAGCAAAGATCAGAAAGCCTGAGGTGAAGAGGGAAGTAAGAACAAAGCTCCTGCCCTGCGTAAGCATGAAGTAAGTAAAAAATTAGAGGTTTCTTTGGGTTTCTGGTCGTTTGGGTTTTGTTGTTATTGTTGTTGTTGTTGTTGTTACACAAAACAAAAAATCCCACCCCCCAAAAAAGCCTCCTCGCCTTTGTTTTTCCTCTGGAGAAGACTTTTTCTTCCTTTCTTTGTACAAAGCTGACCTATCCTTTGGGCAGGGAGTGAACTTGCCATCACTAGCCGCCAAGCACTTTTGCCTGGGACCATGGGGCTCGAGGTGGGAGTGATCGCCTAGGCCAGCACCTTCCCAGGCAGATTCCTGCCCATTTTCCATGAGGAGGTAGTGGGAAGTTGCACAGGATCAGTGAACTCTGCCCAGCAGAGCTGTGCACTCCCTTGGGGGCGGTGTCCTGCCTCTGTTCTTGCTCTCTCCCATCCTCCCCTGCCGAGCTGAACCCCTCACCTGCCAGTGGGGCTGGTCCAGGAGGTCATAAACATCAAAAACAAGGCATGATCAGGCTTAGAGTGTGTGAGGGGGGAATCAGCAGAGTACGATAATTAACAAGCTGTGCTTTCCTTCTGCTTTTAGTGTTTCAAGCCAAACTTCAGTTTTTGGAGGTGCTTTTCTTTTTTTCCCCTTGTGAGATGGAATTTGCCCTTGACCCTATACTAATCCACAAGCAGGATTATCAGAGGGATCAGAAAATATCCAACACTTAAGCATGAGAAAACCAAGCACTAGGATGGGACTTGACATAAGTAAAAGCAGATTTCATACTTTGTTTGGGTTTTTTTTTCCCCATTTCCTTTGTTTTTAACAAGACAGGCAGAGCTGGAGAGCACTACACTTGTCCTCAGCTTGGAAAGAAGAATGCCTGAGTGACTGAAATGGGCTTTCAGGGTCCTTTTTGAGACCTTCCCACTGCAGTTTAACCGAATGTATTAGCACTCTGGAAGGATTCATTATTCCAGTGTTATGCCCTGAAATTCTTAAGAGATACAACACTGACAAATAGAAAAGTCTCCTTTCCTTAAAATGAATATTCTGTGTGCAGATGGAAATAGCCCATAGTGCATCTCATGCAATCTTCCACCACAATTCTATACATCAGTGATGCAACTTAGAGTAGAATGCACATTAAAAACAAAAACAAAAACGACAACAACAATAATTTTAAAAAAAACACAAACAAACATGGAACTTTGCTATTTTATAATTAAATTCCCATTGCTATTTTATAATTAAATTCCCATAGGCACTGATTAATTATTTACAGTAGGGTGATCACAGTCATGTTTACAGGTAGTCCGATGTGTTGCATTTGCCTGTCAGAGGTGGTGGTTACCGATTCATTAAAAAACGTGGTTTTGCATAGAAGACCTTTCCATCAAAATGGCAAATCCTGAAAGGATTTTCAGGAACTCTCTCAGTCTTTTCTAGAGATTTGCTGGTGCCCCATGTTTTGCAAAGTTAGTACATATTGCAATGATAACTGTGTCCATCTGCAAATATCAAACCAAGATTAGGTTTTAAGGCTATTGATGAGCAATATTTACTTGGAGAAACACATTCTAGGCTTATTTATATGAAAATTCTGGTATGTATGTGTAAAAATGTAAATTCTAGGTTTTTTGCAACAGATATTTATTATAGTTGATGCTGGCATGGGGCCTGGTTGGCATCTTAAAATGGCAGTAGTCAAGATGGCTTCAAGTTCAAGTGGTTTTGATTTGTAAGGGAGAGATTGTTTAAGTTTTTCCACTTCCCTTCTAAATTAAAATTAAAACTAGTTTACTCACTGGAGACAATATATTAAAAAAATGCTAGATTCACTGTGGAACATAACCTGAATTTTCATAGAATTTGTGAAACTTGGAAGCACTAACTGTTCTCAACTCCTAGAAGTTTTTGAAACATTTTGGAATCTATGCAAATGATTCAAGATGAAAATTCCTGAGCCAAATGAATGACAAGGTTTCTTGTGCTATAGAAAGGTTTCCGTGGCCTCAGTGGCTAGAGTTATTTCATTTGTTGAGATGGAAGAAGTGAAACCAGCAAATTTCTGCTCCTCTGCTTCCCTCTGAAAGTGTGGCTGGCCAATAAAGTTTCGTGACACTCTCCAACACTTACAAATTATGTATAGAAAAAGTAATTTTTTGTGTTTCAGGAGGTGCCTCCTAATGTCATTGACTTCATGTTTATTCTGGAACACATTTGGCTTCAGTGCAGCTGTGGACTCTAAACCCAATATGCTTCTGTTTCTGGCTGATGATCTTGGCATTGGAGATATAGGCTGTTATGGGAACAATTCCATAAGGTAAAGTATTCTGTACAATACTCTTAACACTATAGTACACCTATCCTTGGGCAATTAAGCCTAATTACTAAAAAAAAAGAAAAAAAATCCTAATCTCCTAATTCAAGACTCTAGTAATTGTGTATCTAAGTGTTTGTATATATGCACATAGTATTGGGGCCTAAATAAACAGTGTGCAGTGAAAGAAAAGAAGTATAATATTTTTATTTTGTTTTTAAGTTTGTTCTGGGAATCCCTTTCCCCTTGAACCCAAAATGCGCTAACTCTTCAGCCACTTGTTTTTGTATTACAGTTACTGTTTTGTCTTCATCTCATGCATGAATTTCTTCATCCCTTTTCATGCATAGTTAAGCCTTACCCTATTCACCTGGTACCTTTCCAGAATCCCTCATATACTTATTTGCTGCCCTCTCCAAAACACTACAATCCAGACTCACATGGACTGACCCACAGGAGTTATTACATTATTATGTGCCTCAGAAGCTAATGATTGCAGTCCTTCAAAACTAAAGAGGCAAAGCAGAAGTGAACATGCATCAGGGGCACATCTTATGAGCCTCGTATTGTGTTCTCCAAGTGGAGCTCAGATGTTTTGGTGGCATGCTCTGAGTGCATGTCTCTCACATGATGTTGGTGGGGTTATACAGAGATATGGGACTGTGCTTGTGGGACTCTGCTACCCTTCTTTGCTAGTGGTAAAGACAGTAGTGAGGCCTCTTTCACTCTTCATGGTGTTGTAGTTCACTCATCTGGAAGAGCTGAGCTCCCATACAAGTAGACCTCCATAAAGATATCTACCTATTATGATATAAATAGCATGATTTAAAAACATGGAACAGAAAGTCCTGGTTTAAAGAGACATTGGGACAGACACCCTGGGAAGTGCTCTGGCTCAATGAACTCTGAAACTTAAGGTCCAAATGTCTGGCAGAAGTGATCTGTTGAAAGTATTGTAAACAGTTCCAACAATACCTAAGTGTCTTTGCAGTGTTGCCAGGTGCATTCTAAGACTGTTTCAAGAATGGATTTGCCAGTGGCTACAACCCACTTCACCCACTGTATCAAGCTTGTTACTATACTAGTCTTGGAGTATTAAAGTTGTGGGTTTGGGTATTTTTGTTGCTTTTTGTTTTTTTGAGGAGCTGTTTTAAAAACTTTAGTGCTTGACAATTTATTTTAACAAATTTCAGATTACCTTGCTTCTATTAAACTTGTAACTGTTTTTTAGGACCCCAAACATTGACCGCTTGGCAAGAGAAGGAGTGAAGCTTACTCAGCACATTGCCGCAGCTTCGCTTTGCACTCCGAGCAGAGCAGCCTTCCTCACTGGCAGATACCCCATTAGATCAGGTTTGGCCCATTTTGAATTAAAAATTTCTTTGCATGGTGCTGAGAAACTACAATAGCCAATAAGTACTGGAATAGAAGAACTGAGGCTATTTTCTCAACCTGAGACAGAAAATGCACTGCTAGATGTTCACAGGCAAAACCACGACATTTCTTGCCAGCTGACAGAGCTTTAACCTTACCTTATAGGATGTAGGAGAGCTACATAATGCAAATAAATAGGTATGGAGAAATGCCAACAGCAGTAATACCTGTCACTTCCTTACTGCAACACAGCCTGGGGTGTAATCTGCCAGAATCCCTCTTGATGATTATGGTTGTAGGTAAGGGTTTAAAACAGGGTTCTCAAAGAAATGGGCAAGTTCATTGCCAACATGTTGCAGAAAGTCACAAAGCTCTGGCGAAAATGAAGGGTGGATCCATTGCCCACCTTTCTAAGGTGCCTTATGGAGAACTTTATAGATATTCATCTCTCGCTAGGTGATATATAGGAAAATTAGATATCTAATTTTTAGAACTAAGTGCAAATTCAGTGTGTGTGTTTGGTGAACTGTCTCCTGCCTAACATGATACAGCATCCCTCTGAGCTAGGGAAATGCAACTGTTATCTCCTAGTTTAGATTGTTACTCACAGATACTCAGAAGGTCAGAACCCAAAATTTACAATATACAATCACCACTGATTTATTATCAATTTGATGTCAAAACTGGTATCAAGCAATATTTGTGTTGCAATACAGCTCCTGAGTACCTGGAGTACCTAAGGCACACTATTGATAACGGGATGTGACTGCCTACAAGATATGCTTTGCTTTATGTCTCGTGAGGAGCTCTGCTGGCTTGAGGTTGAGCTCCTGATGCAAAGATTGGCAGGAGCAGCCCGGGCTCTGCCAGCAGAGAAAAAAAGGCTCACAGGACTGACCACAGCAATTTCCGTCAGGGATGGCATCCAGCAACAGGTACCGAGCGCTGCAGTGGAACGCCGGGTCAGGAGGGCTCCCTGCTAACGAGACGACATTTGCCAGGCTGCTGCAGCAACAAGGCTATACCACTGGACTGATAGGTAAGGGAAAATGTTTTAGCATGACCTTGAAGAATGAACTAGTTATATGAAAGGAATTTAGGGGTTGTTTTAGCATGTTCTGTTAGTCACAGATACAAATCCTCTCCAAAAGGCTGAGGGGGTAAAAAAACCTCTATTTGAAAGAAGACTAAAAATACAGCAGTTTTAGCACAATGGTAATGCCTGTACAAGCTACCCAAAACAGGAAGAATGAAAAACTGGCTCATGACTATAATGGTGAGCATTTATTTTACTTGGTCTAAGGTTCTTTCAAAGACCACTGTAAGAGTTTTATTAAAGTAGAGACTGATCCAAATAAAATAATCTCTTCAAGTATTTCATCTGCCTTTAGGAGGCTAGAGGCAGAGAAACAAAAGAGAAAGGGAGAGAAAGGAACAAAGTTTGTATCACAGAGGAGATCACAAAGCACAAGCATCTCACAGATGAGGCTGTTGAGTCCCAGAGACATGATATGGTGGCTGTTTCCTCAGAGGGAGCCAAAATGCAAAGGTGTCAGGGAAACACTGTCCCACAACACCTGCCTGTCTGTGACTTTGATCAGACACAACAGTTTCAAGATTCGTTTTTCCTTTACCAAATATCTCTAAAATCAACCGGCAACATTTCTTTCCCATTCCATTCACATTTTTATCCTGTCACATTTTATTGTGACAGTCACTCCATGATGGATCCCTTCACATAAATGGGTAGGTAAAGTAAGCACTGTGTCATTTAAAATCAGGTGATTTAGGGCCAGCTGTGCCAAGTGCATTGTCATTTCCACCTGCTAGAAATAGATGTGGAGGGAGGCATTGAACGACAAACTAATTAACTGTAGTCTTTATGGCTGTCTCTGTAATCACTTGGCAATCACATAACTCGGCGAACCAAGAGTCTTTTGATTCAGCACATGTTCAAAGCAGACTACAGCTTCTTTTTATATTTTGGGCAGGGATAGGGTAAGGCATTGGTTTACAGCTTTTTCTCTTTTCATGTGGAGTAGGGACATGCTTGAGAAATCTTCCTCCTGAGTCTGGTGATCAAAATGTTTGTCAACATTGCCCAAAAGTTTACCAGATCTTTTGGTTATATCTTCTGTATGTTAATCTATGAATTGAAAGTTTGGAAGGGAGCATAATAAAGCCACCTGCAACTCAGAGTACCTTAATTCTTTGGTCCTCACTGAAATGTAATGAAATCCTATCCTTATGTGACCCTTGTCACCTCAGTAGTTGAGAATCTCACAAATTTATCTGTTTATTGCCTGACCACTTGGGGATCACCCATTATGGTATCATGTTCACCTGATCAGGCATTGGTTTCACTCAGTATCCTAGGGCATGAGAAGAATGCATTGACATTCTGTGGAAAAACTGAGTGACTTACCTAATTCCCAAAGAGAGGCTGACACTGTTACCTTGAGCTCCTTTTGAGTTGTTCACCGCAATGTTCTAATTTCTTTCATGCTTTAAAACCTTCAGGAAAGTGGCATCAAGGTGTAAACTGTGAATCCTTCAACGATCACTGTCACCATCCTCTCAATCATGGGTTTGACTACTTTTATGGAATGCCTTTAACACTTCGAAACAACTGTCAAAAAAATAAACCTCCAGACCTGGATGCAGCCCTTCAAGATAAGCTTTGGCTTTACAGTCAGATAATTACCCTTGCTGTGTTTACTCTTACTGCTGGAAAACTGACTGATTTGATTTCCATCCGCTGGAAGACAATTGCCTGTGTTACTTTGGTTGGCGGCCTTTTCTTCATTTCTTGGTATTCCAGTTATGGCTTTGTGCAATATTGGAACTGTATCCTGATGAGGAACCACGATGTCACTGAGCAGCCGATGAAGTTAGAGAGGACTGCTTTCCTCATGCTGAAGGAGGCAATATCATTTATCAAAAGGTCTGTAGTTTTCTCTAAAGGAGCTGGGATGTGCTGGGAACTTGGAATATTTTATATTTCTCACTTAATATTTCTTTCTTAATATTTCTCACTAGTAACTGTAACTGTATCATGAGAACTGCTTGTTTTTACACTTCATTCTACAAGCCTCCTTTGTGTTCTTTTTCATAAACCCTACAAAATAATGAGATAAAATGTGTTTGATGCATTAAATTGTTACATGTTAAAATATCAAAACACTTGAAATTTAACTTTATGGATTGAAAAGGAAGCCAAGTAAGGTTGTTCAGTTTCTAGATTCAAGTTTTTCCTGCACAGCTTTTTATATTTTTATGCATCAAATGTCTTAAAGTACAGGGAAAGTAACTATTCTTCTCTTCTACTTTGTGAAAACAAACATAATGAAAATTATAGGTGACTATCTTAAAAAAGCCACACAAATATTAAACATGAGACTGTATCCAGTTGCATTTAATTAAAAAGTCAACAGAATTGAGCATCTGATTTATTTAAGCACTGTGCAAATTCTATGCCTGGGTACACACTGGAAATTGAAAATGATCAGTCTGAAAAGGATCTTTCTTGCCCACATTTCATGCAAAAAGAGAACTCATCTGTGATTAGTGAGGAAGCACTAGATGTGAGTATAGTCTAGATCCAGTGTCTGTGTCTGTGCACAGATATGAAACCTTTCAAAATATTCCAAACACAAACACAGAATATTGTTTTGTTTTGTTTTGTTTTGTTCTTAAGAAACAGGCATGGACCATTCCTTCTCTTTGTTTCCTTTTTACATGTTCACACCCCTCTCTTTACAACATCAAAATTTCTTGGGAAGAGCCGTCATGGATTATATGGAGACAATGTAGAAGAAATGGACTGGATGGTGGGTAAGTATTCTTTATGAAGGATATGTTTCAGACACATACACCTGTATATTTTAAAGCAGAAAAACTAATAAGGCCAAAATACCTACAGAAATGTAAGCTTTTAAAAACTTCTAATGGGGCATTGTGAAAGACTATTATTGAAATATTTTAAGTGTGCCTTGTTCTTTCCAATTTTTTAATAGAAACCTTGCTGTCTGTCTTCTTAAATTTAAGGAAAAATTCTGGATGTGCTTGATGAAGAAGGTTTGAAAAATCATACATTCACATACTTTGCCTCTGATCACGGAGGACACTTGGAGGCTCAGAATGGGTCTGCCCAGCTAGGTGGCTGGAATGGTATTTATAAAGGTAGGAAAACCACTGTAACTTTAAATGAAGGTTAAAACTGGAAACAAGGAATTGTGCTTGGATGAAGCCAGCAAAGCTGGAATGAGTTGCATTTTTAGCTTGAAATATAACCGAATAGAGTAAGGGCACATTGTGTCAGGACTGGCTGCAACAATTTTTTCCTTGTATCCTTTTATATTCCACCCAAAATCAGTGATTGACATAAAATCCAAATGGTCTTTCTGGTCTAAGAGGATCTCACTCTTTATCTCTTGCTCAGGACTTTCTTCTGTGAACTATGTGAAATATGAAGTATGTGAAGTCCAAAGCAAAGTGAAGAGTTGAATCTGTTGGATAAGCAATGTATTACTGCATTTCTTTCTGTACACTCAAATGAAACAAGCCGATGAAGAGGTTTGTGTTTTCCTCTGAGTTCTATGTGTTGATTCATTTTACTGCAGGCGGAAAAGGCATGGGAGGCTGGGAAGGAGGGATCCGTGTGCCAGGAATATTTAGGTGGCCAGGAGTACTACCTGCAGGCACAGTTACTGATGAACCTACAAGTCTGATGGATATTTATCCCACAGTGGTTCATCTGGCTGGAGGAATATTGCCGCGTGACAGGTATGGAGGTGTTCACCACTGGAGAGCTAATGACCAAAAATTGACTGTTTCATATCATCCTTGGAGATCCCACAAATGCTCCTTTGCCTCAAGCCTAGTCTGAGATTTTAAACTAGTGAGTAAACCCTCACAGATATACACATAGGCATGCATGTGGCCAGAGCAGTTGTTCCTTCCAAAGACCTGGTGCCAGTTTCAAACACAGGTTCAGCCTCATTCAGGAAAGATTTGGTGGCTGGGGTTGTTTTGGCACCAACTGACTTGATTTACAGGCACTTACAAGTACCTCCTACGTTTGTTAAACCCATCTTACTCAACAGATTTCTTTAAGTTCCCTTGAAAGTTGCAAAATGTTAACAGTTATGAGATCAGTATTGATTTAAGGAATAAATTACTTCTTTCTGCAAGACCAAGCTCTAAATATTGTTTATGTACTGCTAAACGAAATTAGTTGAGCCAGATATTACATGAAATAAAATAAATAAACTGAAAAAAACCCCAAACAAATACTAAAAAATCTAGGGACGTAAATATTTGTTTGGCAGTCTGCTGGCTGCTCCAAATCTATGACCAAATTATTCTGTATGCTATCTTAAGCACTGGTGCAGCCAATGCAAAAGCAGTTCTAAGTATGCAGTTCACTGTCAGGTTTGCCCCTGCCTGACTGTGCTTCTCTCCATTACATTAGGGTGATTGATGGACGAAACCTGCTGCCTTTACTGCAAGGAAGAGCTCAAAAGTCAGATCATGAGTTTCTATTTCACTATTGTGGCTCCTACTTGCACGCAGTGAGGTGGCACCAAAAAGACAGTAAGTATAAATGTTTGTTCCATGGTAACTGCAAAACATGATTCTTTTCCTCTTGCTAATTGACAAGTTTCTTGCATGGCTGTTGTTTTTCAGTACTGAGATTCATGAAATGGTTATGCATGACATTATCACTGACTAGCTAGCCAGAGATGTCTTAAAACAATGTTTTTCTAAGTAGCAAAGGGAATGCCTTAAAGTTGGATGAAAATACAGGCAGTTTACTACCACACTGGAAATTCAATGTGGTTTTTTTTCATATTTATAGAGTTTTCCATCTTCAAAGTGAGAAGTCTACACAGATAATCTGATTTGTTGTGTTGGGAGTGCCAGGGTGTGTGAGAAGAGTTCTCCTTAGTAAATAGCTGTATTCCTATTGCTTCAGGGAACTTTCCATTTTTCTCTACAGCCTTGTAGTTGTGCCATAAGATTTCTTTCCTGCCAGGTGGAGCCATTTGGAAGGCTCACTATGTGACCCCTATCTTCAGTCCTCCCGGAGCTGGGGCTTGTTATGGAAAAAAAAATTGCCCATGTTTTGGGGAAGGTGTGACCCATCATGATCCTCCACTGCTGTTTGATCTCTCACGAGACCCTTCTGAAGCCAAACCTCTCTCACCTGATACTGAGCCCCTCTTTGACACTGTCATAAGGAAGATGGGAAGAGCCATCGAAGAGCATCGCAGGACACTGACTCCAGTCCCAGAGCAGCTCTCTGTGTACAACGTGGTGTGGAAGCCGTGGCTGCAGCCGTGCTGTGGGACATTCCCATTCTGCTGGTGTGATAAGGAAGGTGACAGCACACAAATTTTGTGAGATGTGTGTTCTAATGACATGTGCTGTGGCACTGAGTCCCCTGCTGACAAAGGTCTCAGATAATAATTGTGTCTTTTCTTTCTCTGGGAAGCAAAGTGGATGAAAATAAAAAAAAAAAAAAAAAAAAAATAATAATAAAAAAAAGGCAATGCCAATCAGAAGTTTCCCCTTTCATTCTTTTACCACTGCAAAAGGTTTAAGGAAATCCTGTTTTTGCAGTCTTGCATGTAAGAGAAAACTGTAGAAGTACATGCCTAATCTCTGACTAACTTATGCCTGCTCAAGGGAGACAGTTGGAGAATGCTGCAGAGAGCCTAGTGTACAGCGCTGAGCAGGACTAGGTGCTGAGCAGGCAGCAGTAAGAAATGCTAGGTTCACATAAAACTCAAGATGTTTGCAGCTGTGTCTCTGTAGTCCACAAATCACAGTTGCTCTCTATCCAAACATAGTAGTTTGAGTTGTTACTGCTTCCTGTACTGCTCCATTGTCTCTGCAGAAATACCAATGGGATGTTGAGCAACACCTGAGAGGGAGTGAATCTGATTTAGTTAGGGAGTGTCCTCAAGTTGTGAACTTGTGATCTGAAGCTTTAGCTGGGTAAAAATTACCTGTATCACAGACATTGTGAAGTACAAACTGTTGACGTGCAGTATAGCTCTACAACAGTTACAAAAAGGAGAGAAGCATTTTTCTATTCAGAAAAAAGTTCTGTTGCATACTAATTTGGCAAAAGCAATTTTATTGCATTTAAGATGCTAATAAAAATGTTTTGGATTGATAGTTTGCACTGTTTCAATGCAAATCCTAGAAAAACAAGGTTCATCTGAGTATTGGAGTAAAAAAATATTCAGGAGCAGTGTATATTTTGCAATGAAATTACACAGATTTTAGGGCTTTAAACTATAATAATGGCTGTATTTTTTCAGGAGTAGATGACGTCAGAGATCGTTGTAAGCATCCTGATAGAATTCTAGAGAAACTGGTGGTTGAATTCAGTAAGTGGAAAAAGTCATTGTAGTTTGTTGTTTTGCTTCCCCCATCAAATATCGCTGCAAAACTTTACTTGTTCAGCTAGTTTAGTTGGTTAACACTTTTCTTCTTCTCTCTTAGTGATTTTTTTTCCAAAGTGTGGCATAGAAATGATTTTAAAAAATTTTGTATGTCATTTAAATATTTATGTTTTTCGCTACTCTAAGTTCACTCAGAAAGTTTGTCAAAAGGAAAAGGGGCTAAATGAATGCCAAGGATTGCTTTTATTACTCAGACGTGCAAAAAGCCAGAAAGAAGTACACAGTGACTCAAAATAAGGTTTTGCTGGCAGAGAATTTTCCTGTGTGAACAGGGAGTAAACAGCAGCTTCCTGTGCTCAGGCGCAGTGAAAAACTGGTTAGTTGAAGAGCAGGAAATACCACAGGGCTCAAACTGCAGAGATAAAAATCACCTCCCTGCTTCAGTGTTACTTCTTTCCTTTGTTGTTCTTGTTGTTAGAAAAAGTCTTTGTTTAAAATTTAGTTCTGTTAAGACAATGAGTAATCACAGCTGTTATCTCTGTACTGGGTCACTAACGCAGTGATGAGGAACAGAGTGCAAGGTCTTTGCTTCCAGATAGTTTTGTTAGCAGGAAAAAATGTAAAGGTGTGGGATTCTGGGTGGAGGGAAAGGGTGGTGGGGTATCAGTTTGTATTTTTAAGTCATGACAGCAGCAGCATGGGCACATCTTCAGTACTGAGCACATGCTGAGAAAGATGTAAACAGTTGAGAAAGACTGAAAAGAAAGTTTAGTCATAATTTGGACCAAAGCCAGGTGAAAATTAATGCTTATGTTATTGGCAGTGTTTAAAGATCCGTCTTTCCCAAAGGATGATGTAATTTTTGATAATTTTTTCAAGAAAAATCTTTGCACCAGAAGCATCACAAGCTGTTAAGCAGTCATACAAAATAAGTATTATAGTCAAATAGATACAAGTAAAAGTAGCCCCATATGACAACTTATACTGCATTCAGTTATTTTTTTAAATGCAAGGAGGTAAACAAATAAAAAACCTCCAGCCCTGGTTATCCCTGCCAGGGGCTTATCTGAACCTGATAGTTTAAGCTGCTTCAACTTTCTACCTCATGGCTCCTACTGACTTCTCTAGAACATAGTCTTACATTCAGCAGTCACTGTATTCAAGTAACTTGGAGAACCAAAATGTTAGCAAATAGAAAGAGCTCCTCCAAGTAGTTGCTAAAGACCTTTTGACCTGTAAAATGTATTACAACAGAGCTAGGATCTGAAAGAAGGGAGGTGGAGACTAGATGTTCAGTTTTTGGGTGTAGGGGAAGAAAACACAATTTAGGTATCTACCTTTCTAGAAAATGTAATGAAAACAAAAAGACAACATGATAGAAGAAAAGAGGGAGGACAATCCTTTTATTCCGTCTGGAAGACTGAAAAAGCTGTGTGGGAGAACCAAAAGCCTTTATAGCATCTCTTGTTATTATTTATAGCATCTCTTTTAAAGCACTGAAATAGAGCAGTGAGAGACTTTATACAAATTTGCACAAAATAAACTGGATAGGGAATCTAGAAAAGGCAGTAGCCGTGTTGTGCCAGTATTTCGAGAATACGGACTTTGTACTCTGCCTGGAATTCATGTAAAACCTGCATAGCAGTTCCAGTTTGCTGGCTGTTCCTGGCAGGGATCCCAGGTGGCGTCCATGCTGGAGGTGGGGGAAGGGAGAGCAAGAGGAAAAGGAGCAAGTCCCAGCCCACTTTTGCCCACGCACTTCTTAGAGGGTCAGGACTGCTCGGCACACCAAGAAGGAGGAGGGATTTCGGAACAAAAAGAATAATTGAGACAAGGGTTTGTTTGTTTTCCACATGTAAAAAGGGGTTGGCCTTTTTTTATTAGTCCTGATGATCATTTATCATGGCTTACCGGTTTACAGAGGGAATTACTATCTGACATATTATTGGATTTCTCTAAGAAATTTCGGATTTCTGGAGGCTGCTGTTCGATTTATGAATCAAGTTGTTTTTTTTCATTTAACAGCTAAGGAAACTGGACAAGCCCTAGGGTGCAGTACTGGGTTCATCACATCCTGGCATTGTCAGTGAGAGCTCTACTTTCAGAAGGAATCAGAACCTAAATGAGAAATGTTAATATGCATATTTAAATTATAAGGTTTTTTAATGTGTGATACTTCTTCTACTCCTTCAGTAAGAGCAATGCTTCTAAAACGGCTTGCAGTAAATCAGATGGTGCCACAGCCAATGGTAATAGATTGAAGTATCATTTTAATACCACCAGTGCACCTCCCTGGTTCAAAGTTCACAGTTTTCCTGAGGGGCTGTACAAAGCCTCTGTCTAAATACTGACATGCGTGCTGTGACCAGCTGGCTGTGGTGCAAGAACCTGTGGGGAGAAAGTGGACAGCAGCAGAGCTATTGTAGCAGCTCTGAAAGCTTATCAACTCCCTGGGAACTCACAGGATTTCTTAGATGTTCAGATCTGTCTGGTTCTTTTTCTCCACTACAGCTCACAAGGGGTATGATGATCCTTTGCTACTTGGTATAGACTGAGAACATTTTCATTGCAGTAGTTCTGGCTTAATCATGTACCACAAGCTCTTTAAATGCAATGCTATCTAACAGTTGCTGGGAAGGCAGAGCTCAGCCATAATTGTTAAAACACCTTAAAGATATCACTACTATATATGATGACCAGAGCCATCACTCGTTCTTTATTCTCACAGATTAATGTCTTCATGTGTACTTGCCTGAACATCACTCCAGCTCTGTCTTGTGGGACCACAGTTCATTGGGGTTTCAGGGGAACTGCAGTCAGGCTGTGACAGTGAAACACCACTACACTGCCATCTCAAAGAGATTTAAGATCCTAGTAATTAGTCCTTTGCTTTTCAAAGCATGGTATTGGGCTTCAGGCATCTGCATCCGCAGTAAGGTCTTGCTTCAAACAGTCTGACTCAGCCACTGGGCAGGAAGGATGAGTTGTCAGTACTGTCTTTCAGGATCTTGCCAATAGCAAAGGGAAACATCAACCCTACAAAAAATTCCATAACTGACCACAATCAAGTTTGTTGAGTTTTTCTTGGGATTTTTTGGTTGGTGTTTTTTTGGCGTTTTTTTTTAATTATTGCTTCTTTGTTTATTTTATAGTTGTTGGGCTTTTTTTGTTGTTTGCTTGGGGTTTTTTTCTTTTGGTGGGTTTGTGGTTTTCCTTGGGTTTTTTTTGTTGTTTCATTTTTTTTTGTTTGTTTGTGGGGTTTTTTGTTGTTGTTATTTGGGCGGTTTTGTGGTTTTTTGGGGGGTGGTATTGTTTTTGGTTTTGTTTTTTTATTTCCGATATTGGTTCAGCCATAGCCAAATAAGCATCTAGATGTCACTTGGAAAAATCATAAATGGACCCCAGGTTCTGACTCTTTTTATACTGCTTTCCTGGTTAAAATAACAATATCTGTAATTTTTAATCTTATTGTTTATACTTTGAAACATACAGAGAGGATTATATTCTGCTCTGGCTAGTTTAGTATTCCTTAGACATTCAAGGTAACATTGTTATCTACTAAAAAGGCAGAAAAAGCATTCTCAGAAAATACTATATTTTCCAGCTGATTTTTGGAGGAAAAAATCCCACAAGTCTTTCATTAGTCAAGATGTAACTTTTCGATTCTCTGGATTTAGAACTGACTGTTTGTTTACAAATGGGTTTTGAGTTGTTACAGAAAGTAAATATTATAATTACTTTCAATCTGTTCCTTAATACAGCCGACAACACCTTTGTTCTTGTGCTGTTTTGAAATGGAAAGAAGGGTTGAAAAGTGGGGATTTTGCATGGATAGGATATTTCAGATTTTTCTATCCCTTTTCACAATGAGGGAAAGAATAGCATATTTAATTTAGCACAATGTACACCATGAAGATGAGCATGTGCCAGTCCCCAGTGGAGCCAGTTTACCACGTACTTCTCCATGACTGTTTGCACAATTCTAGTGCAACATTTTCTGAAGACCCCTTAGGCTATTCACAAGGAAAAGGAGTGCATTTCTCAAGCCATTCTTTTTCCAAAGAGTGTGTTCTCTATTTCATCTGGTGTAGAAAATCGCTTCCACTCATAAAGTTTGCCTTGTGAGACAAAAATAAATATTTAGAAACTGAAAAATTATTTCTAGATTTTTAAAGGTTGAGTTCATACAGTTAACAGGTAGAAAACGTGACAAATTAAATTTATAAATGGCATTAAGCTTTGGTATTCTTTAAGGAAATAAAGATATTTATGTTTATAGATAGTTTTTTGTAACATTCAGAGATAAACACCTCTTTGAATGTACCAGATGGCATCTAAACATAAAAACATTACAGTCTCTTCCCTAAGAATTACACTGCAAATATTAGTTTCCAGGATGGCTTTTATTTGATGTACTTTTTATGTTTTCTAATCTCACAGTAAAGGTTAGATTATTTTTCTTAAAGTTGATCTGAGGTTAGGTAAAAAGTGAGATACTAGTTTTCCTTACTACTACTTTGTTTATTAAATGGTGAAAACGTTCCTTTCAGAGAACTCCAACAGTTCTGTGCATGTACTGCCTAATAGGCACCTTTGGCACTTTTTTAAAGCCATTAACATTTAGCCTTCTCCAAATTCCCACAAGTCCCCCTGGAGTTATCAGCAGCTGAGAACAGTCCAGATTTTGAAGAACTGCATGCAACATCACCAGAAGTGCTAGGCTTTGATTTTTTTTTTTTTTTTCGCTTTTTCACCAGAATTCATATGACCAATTATGGACCTGTTTCATACAAGGGAAAACTATGAAGTTTACCAGGGAAAACAATGGTAAGAAAAGCATTCACTGAGGGTCTTTCCTGGCTTTTAGGTGTTGTTCTTAAGAAAATGTAAACAAATCTCCCGCTTTGTCCCTGCCACCCCTGGCACAACTCACTGAGAATCTAGGAGTAGCCACTCAATCTACTGGGAACATCTGCTGAGATCAGTGCATATGTCGATAAAGAAATGCAGACACAAAATTCCTGTGTGAATAAATAACAATAATAAATAAATCAATAATATAAAAATAATAATAATTTAATAATTTTAAAAAGTACTGATAATAGAAAGCTAAAGGACTTTTTAAAATATTCAGGAGCTCCATCTACTGGCAGTATGTGGTTGCTGTTTGCACCTATACTGAGTCCCCATAAAACTTTAAGAATAATAGCTTAAAGCCTGTTGTAAAACTTAAAATTGTTTTTTGTAACTTTACTTTTTTACTTTTACTTTTAGGAGCTATTTAAACATTTGGTTAGTTTTATGCTTGTTTCCAAGAACCTGTGTATCAAGTCCTACAAGACCTAATTTCTTACTGATACTGGCGGATGATCTTGGTATTGGAGATTTGGGTTGCTACGGCAATGATACAATAAGGTATGAAATAAATTATATCTTCCCAGTGAAGTTAAGTAAAAAAAGCACTGATGACAGTAATTAAAAAATTCAGTATTAATTGATTAGTTTATCTAGATACACTTCTTTTCAAACTATGTACAAAATAGTTGCTCTACAGTAATTCCTACTGTAGTCATAATTATACAGGCATGCTTGAGAAACTTTCTTGGATTTAGAACTTTGCAATTGTGTCTGTGCACTGTATTTGTCAGGCATGTGTATAATGTACAAATTTCCACAACTCCAGGGCTGAAATATGAAGGACTGAGATTAGAATTTAATATCAGTTAACAACTGTAGTAGGTTTTTTAGGAAATGACAGCTTAGACTATGTTGATATATTTATCCCTAGTGCAGTTATCAATCTGTATATAGATTGATTGAGAGGATTATTGTAGAAATATCCTGTCTTTGCTCTAGCCTTTTATAGTCTTGGATATTGTGTTGTACTGTATCTATTAACAGACTCTTTTTCCCTATGCTACATGAGATTTTGATATGAGACAGATGTGAAATATCTTCTCTTCCCCCTCCTCCCTCCCCATTTTTTTGGTTAATAATAAAAACATACATATCCATGGAAAATTAATTTCTAAGGAGTCAGTGTATCTCAAAAACATATATAACACAGAGCTTTTATAGTTGCGCTGTAGGTAAACAGATTTTTGTAAATCTGATGGTGATGTGCTCTGCAAAACTAAGAGGAGTGGGATACCATGAACTTCTGTGTAATACATTTTCATCAGAGATGGGATTTTTCTCTTTAGGACTCCTAACATTGATGGCTTGGCAAAGGAAGGAGTGAGACTTACTCAGCACATTGCTGCAGCTGCTGTCTGTACTCCAAGCAGAGCTGCTTTCCTGACTGGCAGATACCCCATCAGATCAGGTTGGGCCGCTCTCTAATGGTTTGATGCAGTTAGTCTAGTCAGTGTTAATATTAAAAATCCCCTTAAATAAACAATTTTAAAGACTAGTTAATCTTGGGATTTGGAGTTTCAGTGAGGTGAGAAAAAATAAGAGATGACTAATGATTGATTTCTATGGGAAAATGCCCACATAAAGCACATTTAATGTGGCTAAATGGATGAAAATCTAAACAGCACAAAGCACCTAGAGACAGAAAAATGAAGAAGAAAATTGTGCAAATGCTGTCTGTTTAGTGGTATTAAGATTATATTAAATGTAATTTTTTTATATCCTGGCAATTTTTTTCACAGTGAAATGCGTCAGACTGTGGACTAGTTCTCAGTTATTGTGTTTTAAAAATTATTTACTTCAGCCATGTAAATTCATGACAGAAAACTTCAGCCATCATATTGCCAGCATATGGCAATAGTAATCAGTGCAGCACCTCTGATGTGATTCTGATTTGTTAAAGGAGAAATGTAATCATGAACTGTGCATTTCAGAAGTGTGTACCCCTGACTCTGTAAACCTTTTGTTCTGTATAAAACTTACTTTCTTTTTTTTTAACATTATATTTTGATAGAACTTTGATTGTAAGACGTTGCCTAATGTCCAAACATCTTCCTGCCATTTGTAGACGCCCCACCATAGCTGAGGCATCTGCATTGGGGTAGCGTATAATGACATGGGAACTGGAAGAGACATAACTCTGGGGGTTAATCAGAATATCCCAGGACATACTAAGTGGCTTTTAAAAAGGCACTAGGCTTAGACAACTGAGCCCCATTCATTAGAAAGCACAGTCTCAGCAGACTGAAAATCTGAAATCTGGCTTGTATTTTAAAGACCATTATTCCTCTGTAGGCATGGCCTCCAGCACTCAACAGCGGATTCTCTTTTGGAACGGGTGTTCTGGGGGACTTCCACCAAATGAAACTACTTTTGCCAGAATACTGCACCAGCAAGGTTATTCTACAGCACTTGTAGGTATGAGACAGAGCAACTTATCGCCTTTTCATTGCTTGTTATTCAGATTAGGCTGATTCTATAAATACATTTCTGTTTTGCAAAATGTCCAGGATCAGTTAAACTAGATTTTCTTGTATGCACAAGTTTCAAAATCAGCAGGGTTTTTAGAATGCTATCCACAAGTCCCAATGTCAGTAAAGCATATCTGATAGATCAAAAATAAGGATATATGAAATACATAGATACACACTGAAAATGGAAGTAAACTCAAAAAAAAAAAGAATCTTGTTTGCCCACTCCAGATTGCTTTAGGATGAACAAACAGAGATTTTTACTAATCTGTTAGAGCAGAAAAATATTGTCTGCTGGTTGGTACTGAGACACCAGTGGCCCTAATTGTATCAGCTTCAGCACAGTGGTCTTAATTATAATCGACTGCAGCAACGTTTTTGACACTGTGTCTCACAACATCCTCATAGGCAAACTCAGTTTGGACTGGATGAATGGACAGTGAGATGGATTGAGAACTGGCTGAACAGCAGATCCCAGAGGGTTGTAATCAGTGGCATGGGGTGTAGTTAGAGGCCTGCCACTAGTGGTGTCCCCAGGTGTCGATACTGGGCCCAGTATTGTTTGACTTACTCATCAATAATGAAGATAATTAGGGGACTGAAGCATTTGTCTTATGAGGAAAGGCTGAGGTAGCTGGGCCTGTTCAGCCTTGAGAAGAGACAAGTGAGAGAGGACCTCATCAATATGTAGAAATATCTGAAGGGAGGGTGTCAAGAGAATGGATTCAGGTTCTGCTCAGTGGTGCCAAGCAGTAGGACAAGAAGCAATGGGCAGAAACAGGTGCACAGGAAGTTCCACCTGACAATAAGGGAGAACTTCTTTACTATGAGGGTGACTGTGTATTGGATCACATTTCCCAGAGAGGTTGTGCAGCCACCCTCACTGGAGATATTCAAGAACTGTCTGGATGTAATCCTGCACAATGTGCCAGGACAACCCTCCTTGAGCAGAGAGGTTGGACCAGATGACCCACTGTGGTCCCTTTCAACCTTACCCATTCTGTGATATCTAGTGGCTAGATTTTCTGTTATTCAAGCATCCTGCTTATTATCACAGTTGGGATGCTAAAACTTCCTTTATTTTTGCAAAACAAAACTCTTCCAAAAAAAGCTCAAAGAATCCCTTTTACTTCAGTGGGCCTTGGATCAAAATACATGTCCAAAAAAGAGAAAATCCTCTTAACTCTTTGCTAATTTTGACTGAACAGCAATTAAAGGCTGTGTGTTTCAAGCACCTCTCCTTTTTAAACTCCTTTTGATGTAGTCAGAGGTGTAATGTGCTTAGTTGTAATTACTGTGCTTTTCACACCTCTGCTCAGTTCTGCACACTGAGGTGTCATTTACTTCCTAAACTGAAGCAAGTCTCAGTGATGTACTGACTTCACACACTACTCACTGCAGTCTAATATAGCTTATACTGTAAACTACATTCATATACACAAGTGCAGGACTGGTCAGCAGTTCTCAGAAGTTATTTGTCTGGGTAATAGCTCCTAAGCCCATGGTTATACACTGGCTGTCCTTCAGTGTCAGGATAATTACACTGCTCTGTAATATGACTTAATTAAGGTTCATTATCAGTGTATTACATATTCTGATATATCCAATTGTACTGGATAATTGGAATGGCCTATTTCTGCTACTCATTTTAAGATGAATATGGCCACACAGAGACAACACATATGTCTTCTTCCTGAAATTTGTTCCAGGACTATGAAGGTCTGATAGAAATTGTGTGTAAAATAGTTCGTATTTTTGCACTTAGCTTTTTCTTTTCACACAAGGATTTTTTCAGTTTCTCCCCACCAGGTTACCTGTTAATGTATGGCTACTTCATCAGGTGAAAAAAAAATAAGCACCAACCACTGCAACCTTATTTGTTCTTTTTCAAGGACATGTCTAAGCTGGGCCATTGCCCTGCCTGGAATTTAAATAGATAGGCAAGGAGAAGCAGCTGTTCTAGACAGATAAAGTGCCAATGCATTGTTGCTCCCTGAATCTGTCCCCATTCCACACCAGCTCCTCCCTCAGCTGCACCTTTACTGAGAGGTGCAGCCAACCTCTTAGAAATACAGGCAGACACACCCAGGAGTCATGATGTTGGATTTAAGATCTTTATTTTATATTTTCAGGGAAGTGGCATATGGGTGTGAACTGCGAAACCCGCCATGATCACTGCCACCATCCTTTAAATCATGGTTTTGACTATTTTTATGGCATGCCTTTTACCCTTGTGAATGAGTGCCAAGGCACAGACGACCCTGAACTGGCCAAGTCTTTGCAAGATAGGTATTGGCTTTACACACAGATGATCACCCTTGCAGTATGTACTCTTGTGATTGGAAAACTTGCCAATTTTTTCCCAGTAAAATGGAAAATAATCATCTGTCTGGCCATCTGTGGTCTCCTTCACTTCCTCTCCTGGTTCTCCAGCTATGGTTTCACCAAGTACTGGAACTGTATCCTGATGAGAAACCATGATGTCACTGAACAACCTATGAACCTAAACAAAACTACTTCTAATATGCTGAAGGAGGCAGTTACATTCATTAAAAGGTAATCAACAAAAATGGTATCACATTTTAAGGGTTTTTAACAATGATGTCATTATTGTGTCATATACCACTAGGTTGGGTAGCTGGCATGCTGAACTCTCCGTCCTAATGCTGGCCAGTAATTTGTTAATTTCTGGCATTTTCCTACCTGACAACATCCAGCTGCTGTCCTTTGTCTTACTCATCTGTCTGGTTCTGGCCAGGAGAGGGTTAATTTCTGCAGTACCCAGGAGGCATTGCCACCGTGGGGAGAAGGTGTCTGTCCTGGTCCAGTAAGCATGGCAGAGGGAGCTGTGGGATAACTCCTGTTCTGAGCATTTTGCATGTGAATGCACTCGCCTCTCTTGTACACTTTTGTTATTAACATTGTTGCTGTTACTGTTCATTTTCTTATCTCATTGCTGCTTCCACTAAATTATTCTTATTTCAGCCCATGATCTTTACCTTTTGTGCCTCCAGTTCTCCTCTCCAGCCTGCTGCAGGGGGGAGAGAAAGGGTGAAAAGCAGGCAAGCAGCAGTGTGGTTTGGAGAGTCTCAGTGGGAGCACTAAACTGGGGAGTACCATTCCTAAACCATGGCAACATTGCTGATCGGTTCCTTGGGAAAAGGAAGATGATTTTTCTGGTGTTTACGTTTTGTTCAGCTGATGCAAAGGGGTCCTGTCTAAGGACTGTGCTTTCTGTCAGTAGGAACATGGTCTTAGACTGGTGAATGGACTGTTATAGAAAGCGTCATATGAAGTTAATATTTTACAAACAGAAGAGTGATAGTGAGTTTTGTTTAGTTTTGTGTTTGGGTTTTTTCTTTTTTTTTCCGAAAGGTGTCCTTCATTTCTATCAATAACCTCAACTGGAATTGAACAAACCACTAAGTCTTTAAAAGTATTCATGTGTTAAGTCTGGGAACATCCTTGAAAAAGACTATACTCTTTCTGTCAGGGTTTTGAGGTTGTGTGTTTGTTTTCTCAAGGAAATTGGAGGTCAAATATATTCCTTGTGTAAAACTTTGAGCATAGGTAATCCTAGGTTCCTAGGATATCCTACCTGGCCTGATGTTGAAGGGATCACGGTTTCACTTTGGAATGTTTTTATACTGATAACATCATATGTTTATACAGAATGTGATATATAGAAGTGTCATACCTGTCTCTTCCATGAGGACGCTTCAAATGACGCTCAGTGACATACATCCATGTTTAAGTTTAGGCTTGCCTCTCCTTGCCTCTGAGAGTGTGTCAGTCTTTCGGCTACAACCTCTCCTAGTTGCTTATTTAATGTTCTAACATGTCTAATTTGGAACATGAAAAAGAAAGGGCCCATTACTGTTTTGACCTTAATACTGAACAAAAATCTTTGAGAGTGTTTTAAACCGCTCTGTCTCCCAAAACCTCAAAAGTGAAAAGATGTCAAAATAAAATAATAAAAAAAATGTGTTTAGATCACAACAATAATATTTATTAAGATCACAACAATAATATTATTGAGATAGTAACTACAATACCACTGTTATATTTTGCTTTGAGTGACAGTTTGAAGAGAAATGACCCTTGTTTTCTTTTATTTCAGAAACAAGCATAGACCATTTCTTCTCCTTGTTTCCCTTTTACATGTTCACACCCCTCTCCCTACCACAGAGAAGTTTCAAGGAAGAAGCAGGCATGGCCTGTATGGAGATAACGTAGAGGAGATGGATTGGATGGTAGGTAAGTATTGGTCTTGAGGAAAATTCTTCATTTATTTGAATGTGGAAAAGAAATTAAAGAGGTGATCACCAGACTCCCTGTTTTAATTGACATGCTTCGGTGCTGAAGTGTTAAATGCAGACATAATCAAATATGTCCTTGATCATGCTGTTAATCAAAATTATGACATTTCTCCAGCTAGGTCTGGTCTTCGCAGATGTGAGTGGTGCTGATGCTAAATACTACATTATGCTTTTTCCTTGTGCAGTTCACCTTTTGCTGCTGCTTCTATAGCTATGGAAGCTGTTCTTGGCAAATATACTTGATACAGAAGGTGATGAGGACAGTCAGTCTAAGATAAATCACATTCTGTATAAACATATGATGTTATCAGTACAAAAACATTCCTTATGAAATTAGGTTTGAATTACAGTCTGCAAGGTTTTTACCACTGACATCAGGAGATTATTTTGGTTGATAGTATGTAGCCTGGTCTCAGAGTCCCTATGTGAGACACAGCAGTTTACTATGGCTAGTAATCAAGGCAGCACTATTATTTAAGCTTTTCAAGATGTTTGAGGCTACCTAGTCAGCATATTCCTTGACTCAGAGAATTTACAGAATAAAGTTGACTGAGTATTCTGAGTAGTTGGAATAAAAGGATCAATCATTTAAATTATTTTCCAGTTGGTGGTAATTTTTATTTTCCCATTTTTATAGACACTACAAACAAATTTTATAAACATTCATCCACTTTTTGTTGGGCTCTTATTATTTCACAGAATTATAGAATATTCTGAGTTGGAAGGGACCCGTCAGGATCATCCACTTCAACTCCTGGCCCTGCACAGGACACCTCAAGAATCACATCATGTGCCTGAGAGCATTGTCCAAACAGTTCTTGAACTCTGTCAGGCTTGGTGCTGTGACCACTTCCCTGGGGAGTTCCAGTGCCCAGCCACCCTGTGGGTGAAAAACTTATTCCTGAAGTATAACCTAAACCTCCCCTGACTCCACTTCATACCGTTTCCTTGAGTCCGGTCACTGGTCACAAGAGTGAACAGATTGGTACTTACCCCTCCTCCTTCCCCTTGTAAGGAGGTTGAAGGCTGCAATGAGGTCTCCCCTCAGTCTCCTCCAGGCTGAACAGACCAAGTAACCGCAGCTGCTCCTCACATGGCTTCACCATCTTCACTACTCTTCTTTGGACACTCTCTAACAGCTTAATATCTTTCTTATATTGTGGTGCCCAAAACTGCACACAGTATTCAAGGTGAGGCCCCCCCAGTGCAGAGCAGAGAGGGACAATCCCCTCCATCAACCAGCTGTCAGTGCTTTGCCTGATGCCCCCCCAGACACGGTTGGCCCTCCTGGCTGCCAGGGCACTGCTGACTCTCACTCAGCTTGGCACTGACCAGGACCCCTAGGTCTCTTTCTGCAGCACTTTGCTCCAGCTTCTCATTCCCTAGTCTGTACAAACAACCAGGGTTGCCCCATCCCAGGTGCAGAATCTGGCACTTGCCATTGATAAACTTCATACTACTGGTGATTGCCTATCTCTCTTATTTGTTGAGGTCTCTTTGCATTGAATGTAGTAGATAATAACAGAACTCATTCAGGTAAATTCAGTCTTCGCTGAATTTTGAGTCAAGACCTAGAAAATCTGAGTTCATCTCCTGATGTAATTATGATGTTATGCTTTGTTTATAGGAAGGCTTGTGGATGTTATTGACAAAGAAAGCTTGAAGAATACCACATTCATTTATTTTGCATCTGATCATGGAGGATCCTTAGAGGCTCGCAGAAAAAATTCTCAGTTGGGTGGATGGAATGGGATCTATAAAGGTAAAATTTTGGTAGTGTCTACATGCATAAGACTTCCTCTTAAAAAGAAAATGATAGAATAAAATACATTCAGACAGACTAAATTTAATAAACTATATGCTGGTATTACAAACTTGGATTATAGGTCTGAAACAAAGATCTGTGGTATCTCTTGCATGTGCCCCCTCCAGGCTGTTAAGCCTTGAAAAGCTACTGGCAGCTTGCACAGATTGGCACTTACCGTATAATGAAGTCTGAAAACTTATCTTAAAATCACTTATTTCCCTACTGAAGAAGAGTTGTGTATACCTTGACCTTGCTCAGCATGACAGTGCACACTGCCTAGTAGCAAGTTACTTGGGCCATACAAGCAGTGTTTGATACAGCTAGGATCCATCTAGGAACAGTCCTAAATGCAAAATGAGCCTTTATTTCTTTATATGAAGTTTCCATATCAGTAACAGTTGCAAAAAGGCCAAGAGGCACAGCTCAATAGTTTAGAATCTAATCTGATGAATTCACTTCTACTAACTGAACACACATATATTAGTAACAGGAGAGGCCAGAGAGGAAAGGTAAATGTGATTAGAGATTTAAGCATGAGAGGACAGTGATGAAATTATGCCTGCTTAGAGAGAAGGCAAAAGAAGACATAATATCAGTTTATATATCAATAATAGAAAGGCATGCCCATTTATGTCCACATATGGCAGAACAGGGGACATCCCATTGAAACTAACTAGCAAGATTAAAAAATATAATTTAATTAATAAATATCTGTAAAACTCACTGCTGCTATTTGAAACAACATATTAAAAACAAGAAGATAAATAAGCCACACATCTGAATAATGAGAAGAGCCTCTACTGATTGACAAAGCATGAGATACTGCTATTTTACATAGCACAAACATTATTTCATAAGCAGCTGGACTTGCCCTGTTTGTTATCCATCATGACACCTTGTCAGCCTTTATATCCAAGCTCTGGGAACCTTGCCTCTCAGTTGTAACTGTTAGCACACCTCCTTCATAGCAAGGTATGGTATTACTTAGCAAAGCCTGGGGCTAATGTAAGCTACCATTCAGCTGCTGATTTATTAGCTGAGCTAATCAGCTGGCTTCAAGCTTTGTTCACCGGTTTTCCTACAACACTTTCCAGCCACAATTTGTCATTTCTGCCTTTGATAGGAGGAATAACAGAGAAAAGGTCATATAGGTACCTGAGTTTAATCATTTTGCAATTTTTGTTTTCTAATTGGATCCTTCACTTGTAGTTCTGACTTTGAACCACATTGTTTCATTAATATTCCCATCTTTGACATCTGTAACTTATATCTGTAATTAGTTAATGGTTCTCACTTTGAAATACTATTCAATGAATTTTTGACTTGTAAGAGACACTCCATGGAGGAGAGACTTTAGAAGACCAGAGAATGCAAGAGAAATGAAGTTAAGAAAAACTCTTTGTACTACCTAAAGACAATTTCAATAGAAATGCAGGTGGGAAGTCTTTGTCACTGCAGCATATTCAGAGCACTCCCCTATTTAATGCATTGGTTCTAAACTCTTCCATTTGGGACCACCTCAGAGCCTCCCTGGGACTGTATTCTCCTGGAGGGCAATCAAATATTATCCTAATTTCTCTCACTGCTCTCCAGAACTGCAATTAATTTTGTAATGTTCCTGCTGTCTCTGATTGGGAGCTGACAACCAAGCTTGCCCTGTGTTAATTTTCCTTCCTCAGGCACCAAGTGGGGCTGCAACCTCTATACCATTGACAAGTCAGATTTTGATCTTAATTATTTAATTCATTAATTCATTCATTTTATTAACTGATATTTTATCAACAGATTTTCTTTTTTTCCTTGAGCACGTTATTAGGGAACGTGGAGAGTATTCTCAGATACTTGAGTTGAAGTGACATTCAACTTAAGCTCTGGGTCAGAATGACTTCTCAGGCATCAGAGGGTGGAATTGTTCCTCTTCTGCCAAAAATACTGCTTCGTAGTGGGTTGTTATATGTACAACCCAAAAACGCAGTGTAAAATAAAGACGTCAATAAGACTTTTTTTGAAGAGTAGAATTTCCACTGCAGTCACTCCACTGTTCTCCAGGATTCAGTGTGTTGTCATTAGAGTTACATGATTATTCTAAGAATTTAAAACCTTTTATTATACATGCACGATGAACATCTAGAATTTCTTATTATTTTCTCTTTTTTTTTTACACTTCCCCCCCCCCCTTACCTAACAGGTGGAAAAGGAATGGGAGGATGGGAAGGAGGAATCCGTGTTCCAGGAATATTTAAATGGCCAGGAGTGTTGCCTGCAGGGACAGTCATTGATGAACCTACAAGCCTTATGGACATTTATCCTACAGTGGTTCATCTGGCTGGAGGGGCAGTGCCTCAGGACAGGTACAGAGGTGGCTTCATAAACCATATTTGCTTCCCTTTCTTGATTTAGATAGAAACTGACAGCCACAGGTTAAATTCTGATTGTTTCTAAACCAGGCAGTTCTCTAACTTCCTTTCTGCATAGCCTTCCTTGTCTTGTCTGCTTGTATGGAAAAGGCAAAGGAAAAAACAGTATGTTTTATCAAGGATCATTTAGCTAACTCAGTCCTCTAATCACCAAAAGGCAATTTGGTTGATTTGGGGCACTAGGATGATTGTAAAAAAAAAACCCCAACAAAAATCCAGAACAAAACTCACAACCAAAGCCACCCTTTTTTATTTTACTTTTTTTTTTTTTTTTAAATGAAAAATCCACAGACTTTCACTAAGTTGGCTTGGTCCTGTTAGAGTACTATGACAGGAAGCCTAGGAAGCCCAGTTATTCATAAGTAGGGAAGGTGGAGCAAATGGCATATGACCTACATTTTTCTGCCGGTACCAAAGAAGTAGCTTCCTCAATAGTAAACAACTTGTAGCATCTATGTTAGCCTCCTCTAAAGGACACGAGAAAGCGTAGGTGGCTACATCATTTCAGCAAAAAGCAAAAGAAGTACTGGTGGTGTGTAAATAAATCAACTCTTTGTCAATTCAGTAGGTGGCTTTTTTCTTTTTTTTTTTTTTTTTTCCCCCTCCTGTAAAGCCTGAAGCTCACAGAGCTGTCAGTGACTTCAGTGACTTCCATTTCAGGTAGCAAAATTACTTACTTCCAGGAAAATTACAGTAGTGGTGACTTATCTCCCCAGGCAGGACGTGTGAACTAGCTGTATTTGCAAAAACTTCCAGTAAGTGCTAATTCCTGATCTCCACCCATTCACACAACTAAAAAACTCAGGGCTCATTAGCAAGAAAGTACCTTGGTCGAGAGATGACACTTGAAATTCTAATGCTGCTTACACAGAGTGGGCAGAGCTTGTGCTGCAGCTGCAGACCGAAATCCTGAAGCAGTCTGGTGAGTCCTGTTCTCCCCTTCAGGGTAATCGACGGGCGCGCTTTGCTGCCTCTGCTGCGTGGGACAGTTCGGCACTCCGGGCACGAGTTCATGTTCCACTACTGTGGTGTGTTTCTGCACGCGGTGCGGTGGCACCAGAGGGACAGTGAGTACAAACATCCCCCTCCAGCAGACCAGAGACCACGTCATGGCCTCTAGCTCCCAAGCGAGTGTCATGTAAAAATATACATACGTACATCTGGAGTAAGTGTATTGTCTCAAACTCTCAGTTCTTCTACAAGCTGCAGAAGAATTAGCTGTCCTGCCTTGCCCGAGATGAAGGGTTGTGCTTCCTGGGAAGCACAACTTCAAGAATCCCCATTTTGTTGCAGCCTTTGTATCATTTTTGACGCAAAAGCCCGCGGGATCAGCTTTGGTGTAGGGGCCAGAGCGCCGCCAGGGGGCAGCGCGGCACCGCCGGCCGCCACAGCCGCGGCCTGCCGGGCGGCCCACAGCGCCCGAGCGAGGAGCTTGCAAACGGCAAAACAAAACGAAACAAAACAAAATAAAACAAAACCCAGCCTCCCGGCCCTTCAGCGCAGTCAGCTGCTGCGTGTGTTGTTTTCACATCTCGAGGTAACCCCGTATGAAAGGGCCACCCACGGCTGTGGGAGAGTGGGGGGAGAGCGGCCGCCCCCGGCCCCGTGCAGTGGCCATCCCTGGAGGTATTTAAAAGATGTGTAGATGTGGACATGGATTAGTGTTGGACTTGGCAGCGCTGGACATGATGATCTTAAGGGTCTTTTCTAACCTAAAGAATTCTGTGATTCTACAGTCTATCCCCAAGCACAGTCACCTTTTCACATTACCTAGAGCAGAAGAGCGCTCAGAAACTCAAATCTCCTATGTCTCTAAATCACTCACCATTCTTAGAGATCTCTTTTTGTTTCTTTTTAACACACATTTTGTTCAGGAAACAGAAAGTTTCTGGGCATAGAGAGCTGTGCCTGACTGCTGGACTCCTGGAGAAAAGTCCTGCTAGAAGAGTCATGCTACATTTCCCTACCAAAAGGCTAAATACATGCTCCAGTCAAGCAGTGCATTTGAAGAACTGCTTTTCACGTTGAAGGATTGTTACTCTCCTTGCCCAGCTTTCATCACTTGTTCTTCTAGGCTATATAAGTTCTACATAAGTAGCTATGCATACTTGTGCAGATGCAAGATATATTTGGTGGCATTTCATGATCCTATGAAATCACACACAGAGCTAGATTTCCTATGCATGCCTTTCTACAGTTTTTCCCATTGAACCTCAACTGCTCATGGCAAGGGTCCTGAAAACAATGCAGTGTTCTTCTGCATATGAAAGACTGGCTAATCAAATATGTGGCTCAGCTTTCAAACGAGATATAAATTTTGATTCTGTGTTCCAACTGCCATTTCTTCTGACTGGGCTAACAGACTATTTCGAGGGGTTTAGCTCATCTGCAAGTAAATCAGTCATTTTACGTATTTATTGTCCGTTTACATCTGTCTATTGAAGATATGAAGGCATTGCATCTTGATGTCGTCCAGGCAGGATCCATCCTTTAAGCCCTTCACTGAAGCCAGAAGAATCCTTTGTTTATAAGTTAAAAGAGTCCTTTTCTTCACCCCAGCACAATAAGTCTTATTAGTGACAGTACATTTCTTTCTGCTCATTAAACTGATTGATTGTTACCAGATGGGGTTGAGAGATGTTTGTACTGAAGCAGCAGGTTTCCTTTCCCTTGGACATATTAAATTAACACGATGCCCTAAAATTCACATGCAACTTCAGATTCTGTCAGAGCCACTTCAGTAGAAAATTGCATATCCCTGTTTGCCTCTTGGAGATGAGTGCAACCCCCACTGCTTTTATCAGCACTGATTTCTACCACCTTTTTTTTTCTTCTATCTTTCTGTAACCCAATTGTCTGCTCAGCTCACCAACACAGGTTAATTACAATCAGCCTCTCTGTATCCTTCAAAGTGAACTAACAAGGACCTGGCTGTCATTCACTCTGCATTTCCAGTAATTATTTGCAGCTGTGAAAAGTGAATGTTAAAATTGAGCAGCATCAGACACTCTACACTCAGCACTCCAAATTTTCATACAGTGTATAAGGAACTCAGCCCAATTATTTATAGAAAAGAATGACTAGTTAGTTTTTTTCTGAAGATTGATCGCATAAATTCCTACTTACAACTAGATAAGCTTCTCCATCTTATTTACCTAATAAATGGTTATTTTACCAATATCACAACAGTACTCCAACTAAGCCAGATACTCAGGAAAGAAATGCCTGTCCCAGAAAGTACTGATTTGACTCCTTGTAGCAAGCATCTGTGCTACCTGACTGATAAACATAAGACCCAAATCCCATGCTCTGGGAACCCTGATATCAAGGAGGATGCTTGCATTTTTGTTGCGAGACAAATGTTCTTTTAGTTACAAGACAGGGATAAGCTGAAGGACGTGGAGCTTACCCAGGCAGCAGCAAAGCACACACTCTAACAGACCTAAGGAGTATCTATCTGTCTTTGGTAAGCCATCAGAAAGTGAGCCCAATCAACCTTCATCATCCTTTCTCTCACCATTTCAGAAATGGAGATAACATTTAGAAATGTTACAGAACTATTATCCAAAACATTTCAGAACCATTGAGACATCATACCTCCACAGAAGTGCAGAAGGATAGGTTAAGCAGGATGTGGAAACCACGGGGTGAAAATAAATAGATACTCAGCCAGCTAGCAACTAGATATTTTAAGCTAAAATATTGCCTGATCCTTAACGTCTGTTATTTGTTTCCCCTCACCTTTTCAGAAGTTTTAAAATTTTATTTATTAAAAAATAGTGTTCTAGTAGTAGTGACAAGACAGAGACCAAAGAATAAAGCTGCAGGCTCCAGACATAAAGAACACCTCTGGGGACAAAAGAAGAAAGGAAGGAAAGTTCAGCTGATTCCATTGAACTAAAAAGAAAATTCCGTGTAGGGACAATGCAGTTGTCAGCTATTTGTGCTCAGTGGATTAGAGAAGTGGCTCCAAGTGTTAAATGTCCCCTTTCTTCTTGTCTCCTTCTTTCCAACATAGTACCTAATTGCTGTTTTCTCGCTGGGCACAGAATTGCCTCTGAATTCAGTGTACTGTATTCTAAACGTGGAGTGAGGAATAGGGGAAAAAGGAGGAGGAAGTAAAGTGTGCTGATGAGCTGCACTCAGATTTAGTCCTAGGCATTTGCCATTCTTTCATTACAAGTTACAGACCTATGCTTATCCTATGGACAGTGCAAGAGCCTGATGATGTGCAAGCTCTAAAGCTGCCTTCATCATGTTAATTCAAAACCTAGACTCCAGATTTTGCTATTTTCTCAGTCTGCAATTACCACCCTATTTGAAAGTGTGCTGGAACATGAACATGGAAATGAACCGTGATGAATTTCTGCCCAGGTGTACTTCTTCACTCAGATATACAGAGGCAGCAGAAGAACCACCTGCAAGTACTTGCACCCAGAAACTGGGGACTGCATTTTCCATTTTCCCTCCCCAAGAGGCTTGTAGCATTTTAAAGGGACACAAGAAAGTGTCAGACCCCCCCTTTATCCAAAATGTTAGGCTAACTATTCACATACTGCATGTACTAAGCTAAGGTGTTCCCATAAGCCGCAAAGAACATCTTAATCCTGACAGCTTCCACAAGACCCCTTCCCCATCTGTGATATAAGCTTGCCCCTAGCAATGACAAAGCAGGTCACTCAAACGTGAACCAAACTTTCAGGACACATCCCCCGCCCCTCCCAATTCTTAATGCCATTAAGATGTTCAAATGTGCTTCTTCTGTGACAGGTGGCACCGTGTGGAAAGCTCATTATGCTACTCCAGTATTCCAACCAGAAGCCTCTGGAGCCTGTTTCAGAAGAGGAATTTGCCCATGTTTTGGGGATGGTGTAACCCATCATGACCCTCCCTGCTGTTCAATCTCTCACAAGATCCGTCTGAGGCAAATCCTTTATCAGCTGACACTGAGCCCTTGTTTGACACTGTGATGAGGAGAATAAGAAAAGCTGTGGAAGAGCATCACAAGACGCTGACTCCAGTCCCACAACAGCTGTCTCCTTACAATAATATATGGAAGCCATGGCTGCAGCCATGCTGTGGGACATTCCCATTCTGTTGGTGCCATGAAGAAAATAGCAAAGCAGATAGCATAGTTTAATACCAAAATCAAAGTTATCTTCTTTAAAGTTGATAGTTTTCACATTTACATGACATTTACATTCATAGAGAAATTAGAGATATGGGTTAAATTACATTGGAATAACTTAAAGAGATATTAGTGGGGTGTTTTTGTTCAACTTTTTTTATACCCACAGAAATTCAGTAAGCCTGTGGCTTAAAAATTAGCAGTCACCTGTATAACCCGCCCCTCAAGTGCATAATTCTGGATTAAATACCCAAATAAATAAATAAATATTTCTTTCCTTAGTGATTTTTAATTCAAGCAAATGATGGCTGATAAGAAAGTAAACTTTTCATTGCAGATGCTTGTACAAGAAACATGCTTATTAGGACAACAGTACTAAGCCCAAAAGGGTATGCCTATTCAGGGCTTATCTTTTTAATGAAAAACCATGTTGCACAAAAATGAAATTATGATGACAATGAAAAAAAATTAAATAATGAAAAAAATAGCACATTTCATTTGGAAACATACCAAAATGCATTTGCCTCTCAGAAATAAATACCTATTAATTTACAGCAATTTTTTGCCTCATCTGTACATTCATTTTTCTATCATGTACGAATTCCCAGGGAAAACCAAACTGACGAGTATGTTTTAAAAATTAGATAGCTGAAGTTAGCATCTCAAGATCAGAAGCAAAGTACCTAGCTATTCTGAAATGATAAGCCACAATTCTTACCAAAATGCATTTCCCATGTAGTTAGGTCATCTCACTTGCGAGAGCATTGAAAATCATCACCCTTGAGAAAATAGGTCCCAAATTTCACAATCTGAGACCAATTTTTAAGCTGCATGTCCCACTTGAGTGCCAATGACTCTGATTTCATATGAGCCCATGAAAAATGTGCGTTGTTTTGTGAGAAAGCACTTTGTTTTCAATAGGAGGTGTTAAAAAAAAATTTCACCTGACACACTAATCACTTCTGTGTACAGGTCATCTTCTCCAAGCCAAACAAGTGTCAGCACTCTGTACAGTCATTAAGGAAAGGGAGGGGATTAAAATATGTAATCCTCTCTTGCTGCCCTCAGGTTAAATAAATTCATCTCTCAATATGTAATCCTAACCATGCTCTTGCCAGGTTTCGTGTCAAATCTGATTTTTAAATGGAGGTTTCTGTATTTTTGCCTTCAGAAAAGGTAGATTGCAGGCAAGAAACTCCGATTCAAACTTCTAAGCCTTTCTGAACACTGTATGTTCACTCGTACCACACAGCTAAAGGTCACCCAGATTTTAAAAGTAACAAAGGATGGTAAGAGCTGCAGAGCAGGTACTTCAGGTGACCTATTTCCTTAAAGCTAGCAGACTTGCAGAGCCACACCAGTGCAGCTCTATTCAGCACCAAGGTTGCCTGTCATTTTTACCTTTCAGAAACAACAAGAGATAGGAAGGCTTTCAGCAGGTCCGTCCCTCAGTTCTTAGGCTGGCACAGCAAATCCCAGCCCTTTCACCAGCCTCAGGATAGAAGCGAATGTATGTCTGGACTATGCACCTTTTGCAGTGTTTTCAGAGAACCTCCTGACTTACACCTCCAATGTGGCAGGTCAGCAGTGTGGTAAGTCACTGCTGTTTAGCTCTAAACATGGTTGTGACCATGACATGGCACCGAATGCAAGTCTCCAAAAAGCTGACTGGGCATTCCTTCAGGTTATTTCCCATTTCATCTTTCCTCTACAAGGTCACCAAGAAAGTTATGTGGAAAACACTCCACATAAATCGAAGGGCACTTATGACAATGAACTGATTGGGTGAATCAATGTTACACTTGACAGGGGTATCTAAAAATACATTTGTTCTCACTGCTTGATAGCGTTTAAATCCACATCAACATTGCTAAGAACTCATCAGAAGATGTGACATTTTCCTGTGTCTGACAGGGACCAAAACCAGAGCAACTGCATTTTACTGGATTCATGCAGGGAGAAAAAGCATAAAAGACCATGCATTTTAAAACCAATTTGGCCGATTCAGAGATGGAGGACAAACCTTATTGCTCAGTGGGGAACAAAACCAAAAGCTGTTCTCTAGAGTCAAGCCAATCAGTTCAGTAGCATCTGCATTGTCAGTTAAACACAAGGATAGGCATTTTCTCAGTTCACCTCAGTGCCTTCCCCACTCACCCACTCCATTAGGTTAGATATCAGGAAAAAGTTTTTCACCCAGAGAGTGGTTGAACACTGGAATAGGCTCCCCAGGGAAGTGGTCACAGCAACAAGCCTGAGAGTTTCAGAACTGTTTGGACAATGCTCTGAGGCACATGGTGTGATTTTTGGGGAGTCCTGTGTAGGGCCAGGAGTTGGACTTGATGATCCTAATGGGTCCCGTCCACCTCAGCATATTCTGTGATTCTATGATTTATACACAAGAACATGCCCAGTCCCAGACTAGGTTATGACGAGAGTTTTTACCAGGGGATGGGAAGGTCTTCAAGCACCCACTCAGCATGTGAACATAGGTCCAAACTCTAGAAAGCCAGACTAGGAAAGCCAATACATCAGCAAAACCCTGAACTCCATTTCCAAGCACAGTGTGAAAAAAAAATCACCCCATATAAATGTAAACATTAAACATTTGTGTAACCCCTCATTTGTCTGAAAGTTAAATTTGCTAAACTGCCATACAGAGTCAGATGCTAAGGAGTCACGTAGATATCCATGTTGCCTTCCTGACATCCAAACATAAATAATTTTATCTTGGCTGGCATCTGTGGAAAGCCAGAGGGGCTTTCAGGCAGGAGGAGGAGGAATTAGGGCTGGCAGCATAGAGTAACTGGCTTTTGTTAACTCACTGTTAAGAAACCCCAACCAGGCAAAGAGAAATGTGCTTTTCCCATACACAGAGGGAGAGGGCAGACAGTGCACACAGCGGTGAAAGGAGAACAAAGTAATGGAAAATTGGTGAATAGAATGCACACCACTTCAAAAAACATGAGGGACAGGAGAGAAGACTATTTTCAGTCCTAAACTCCTTTTACTGCCTAAATCTAAATGTACCTTAAAAGATAAAAATTTTGAGGAGTCGGTGGTAAGCAGGGAAAGGAGGTTAATTATTTTACCCATTTCATGCAGATCCTAGCCAGGAGTGGTTGCAGATCTCTTTGTCTGTATATACTCTAACCAGACCACGTAAGATCTGCACAAGCTATTATTCTGATCTACCGACCAAGGTATATTCCCCGTAAAGCAGGTGAACCCAACATCACCCAAGAGTTATCCTCATGCACACTTTCACATAAAATGCATTAATGGGGAAAAGAGCTGTTAAAAAGACTGCTTGAATAACACTGGAAGGAAGAAACTCATAAGTGGGTTCCTTAGGTTTGCTTGAAAAGTCATCTATAATGATCTTTTGCAAAATATAGTAATATTAAAATAAAAGCTAATCTATATGCTTTATCCCTTCTTTTCACATAGTTCCTCCCTTTGTAGAAAGGAGCAAGGACTACATAAAAATGACCTGTTGGGAAAACCTGAGACAACTGACCCATCTTCAAGCTGGTGTTAACCATACCAGAATGTGCCTACACATGGTTCAATATACACACCACAGAGAGGGGAGTAATACTCTGTAACATATTAAGTTTGTTTTACTGAAAGAGCTGTGGTTGTACTGTGTAAACGTTTGACAATCACGTTGTACGAAGCTGACTTCCACTTAAATTGTTTGATCGTTATTAAATGACATTTGGAATTGTTGCATTAGACTGACTCAACAGAGTTATTGTCAAGTCTCACAGGAATGAGACAATAAGCTTCTAAGAAACTTCACCATGTTTAAATATTAGACACATTGCTTTGCTCCCTGCTGGGACCCCAGGGAATGCCAGCATATGGATCACAAGATCCCATCATTTAAGGATGCAAAATAATTGTTCAACAAATAAACTCAGAAAAGTAATTTGAGCTCAAAGCTCATCCAGCTTGAAATTCTTGAGGACTCTGGGTATATTTGAGAAGCATTTACATAAATGACCAAAAAGAAGGAGTAAATATTAAAAAAACTTTTGCTCATTGACAGATTGTAGGTTAAAATACACATATGCAGGCATAAATATAGTATTGAACTCAATAAAATACTGAAGACTTTTTTAGAATGTTGTGAGTGTAATGTTACATCTAATCAACTAAATTAAAAAAAAATCAAATTTATTCAAAACCTGGCTTCTTTTTGGATTACCATACAACTGCATTATTAAGATTTTTTGAAAGCAAGAAAAAAACATTTTAAAAAAATCTCAACTCCCCATGTTGATATAAAAGGCATTATTATAGGATCCAAACAACCCTGACTTCTACTCTGCCATTTGTCTAAAAATTGTAAGTAAAAGGTTTGGAAACAGAAAGAATTTATGGAGGTTTAAAAATGAAAAAAAAAAAAAAATAGTCTCTGAACAAAAGATAAAACAGGTACCCACCCATCACATGCAGTCAGTTCTGTTCCAAGTATTTAATACTATGAGAAGGCTTTGAATATCTTACTGCTCTTAAATAAAACAAATAAACTGTTTCATGTATTTATCATTGTTCAGAACACTGTACTGTGCCATAAAATGGAACAGACACTTTTCCAAGGCAGCTAACATCATGCCATCCTGCAAATCCTAAAATAATCACCAGTCAGAGGCTGGCTGTCTTGGAATTTTACTTTTCTTGTCCATCAAGTTTGTTGAATTTGAAAGGGCTCTGACAACAGTCAAAGTAAAATTCAGGAAAAAAACCTTGCAACTATTTTTCCCCCTTATTCGTAGCATATGATTTTCAGTTTTCTAACAATTATTATTTATGATGTTTGAGTCAAATATATATCATTGTACTTTTTTAACTACCTTTGATATGATTATGGTATGATGTTATTACAAGTTGAAAGCTTATACCAGGATGTAAAGTAAAACTTGAATGTCACCCCTTTAACTGACAGCACCAAAGAAATTGTTCTTTATGAGCCATCCAACTTAGGATGAACAGAATTTTAGCTGAAACATTTTGCAAACAATATACTGACAATGCAGACTGCTTCAATGACCACTAACTGACACGTATTTTTGCAGGCCATTTAAGAACTTACTACGATGCATTTAATCTCATTTAAAAGGCTGATTTTAAAAAACAAACTACAGAAATAAAATCCCAATATTATGACAAGAAAATTGTTGGGGAATTGGAATGTGAGATGTGAATTAATGAGATGTGACTTAAGAAAACGGGCCCATCTCATGTTATTTTCAAAGTCATAGGAATCAAAACAGTTTCGATTAGGAAAGCAACAGAATCACATCCATTAAGGAATAAGCAGGCATGCTGCACACTTGTTGCTGCTGAACAACTATATGTTTACGGGAGCACACAAACATATATTGCCACCTGCTACTAACCCAGCCTCCCATTCATGGACAGAAAAATCAAAGTGAAAAAACAACCAAAATGAAACAACTAAGCACTTTTTCAAATACCAGCTTCAGAAAAACCACTGTGAGCTGAATGAACTAGAGAGACAAAGGAAACGTCTTATTTACAAAGAATAACGCAGTTGGAAGAGTCCTCGCAAGACACCAGGCATTAAGAAAAGTGATATTTCAAGAACAATCTCCTTTTCTGTAGGCTAGGAAAGTGCATTAACCCACACGTCTAACCTACACTATCTCCTGTTTTTACATGAAGAGCACCCAATAAAATTGTTGTATGGCAAATAAAATTACCCTCTAAGTCAGGCTATGAATAACTCCAAGCACATGACAGAAGCAGCATCAGCATGTTTTGTTTTAAACACAAGCTGTCCTCTTTAAATACAGTCTGCCACACAGCAATAGGTCATAGTCCGGCCTTGTTAAAGAAGAATAGTGCCACCCACCAAAAAGCCAAAGCTTAACTTTCTTCATCCTAAAAATACTTGGGGCTATACCACAGTTTAATGTGGAAAAATTCCAGGTAAAGCTTGATAAGTTTTTTCTTCCCAAGTTATGTTTCAACTTAGGAAACCTCAGCCCTATGATTCGTGGCAGCATGCAGCCCATAACACCCCTCAGACCTGCCTGTGATCTCAGGATTTCAGAATGATGTCCATAAAAGCACACAATGCTGCCTGAAGCACAGGACTTGCAAATTCTGGAGTCACATACAAGATTCTCCCTTCTCACACATTGGTGACAACAGTTGTGTGCTAGAAGCCACTGCAACACTACACTATGTGTAATTAGTTCAACTTTTTTTTGATGTGAAGACAGGACAAAAAAACTTGGGCAGGGCCTTTAACAGCTACACTTTTCCATGAAATATAATAAACAAAATGGTGTTGTGCTAATTCAGGAGATCCTAAACATTATAATTACATATGTCTGTAGAAATAATTATAAGTCTAACCTTTTAATTCTGCTCAGCAGGTAATGCTAAATGTCTCAAAAGCAATTAAATCAAATTAAAAAAAAATTAAAGTAACTAGTCAGTAACAAGTAATAATCCCTGGCATATTGTAAACAACCTGTAGCAACCTATCATCTGATAAGTACATGACTTCATACGTCTTTTCCATTTCTTTTATTTCCATTACATTAATGTACATTCTTTGCAAAACATTGTATAAGACACACAGTACCATTTTACATACTAACAGTTTGACGTGTCCAGTAACAACTCCTTTTACTACATACACCTATTTAAAAAAACTTTCAGTTACTGATTTCACTTCAGTAATTTTTCTCCCATAATCTAATTAATGTGCCCAGTAAAATCTAGTTGTTACTGTAAAAAGTCCAGCTGCCTGAAGCGTGAGTTCACACTGCTGACTAGTTTTATAGTCTTCAAAACCCGTTTGAATTATGTTAGCAACAATGCTTATAAAACAAAACTTTCTCAGAAGTGCAGAAGGATCACAAAGAAACAGGGCTAATCAGCAGATCAAATGCCATGCGAGTAAGAGGACAGTGCAGCTTCTGCCGTCTCCACACAAGTGCTGCACTGGGCCACAGCACCAAGAGGTAGGATGCACCTACGTGCACTAAGGTGTGAAGGTCACCTACCCAGAAAGGCGCTGGCTATCGAGGGTCCCCAGGTTAGCCAAAGAGAGATGATTCTTCCCCATTTCTCTGCTGACCCTAAAACATCTAACTTAAGCTAGAAGCTTATATGCAGAAGACACACCAATGAGATTCACTCTTTTAAAGAGTGCTTAGAATAAATGAGAACTAGGCAAAAATCAGAAAAATCCTACAAAAGTAAAAGCAAATCCACTATTGTGAATATTAGAAATTAATTCTAAGATACTCAAAGATATATTTTTCTTCTTTTAAAGGACTTTTTATCTCTTTCATTAATTTCCTAATTTGTGCATCCTTGCATAATGTAACAGTATTTTTAAACAGAATTCCCAAGTTATTTCATTATGTATATCTCTACCAAAATTGGTGACATATTAAAACCAAAATTTTCAAGTCCTGCATCATCACTGCAGAATTTATATTCTAATATTGAGTGATGTTACAGATAACTGTGTCAAATCAGTTATCATATTAGCATAACTGTCAAAATCCTTTCTTTCAATGTTTTCTACTTTGAAAGAAAGTACTTTTTTGTGTTTGTTAAGACAAACTCACTGAATCAAATTTAAATACCCAAATTCACAAAACAATCCCTCCTAAGTACCCGTAATAAAATGGAGTCTCATCAGTAGATTTTTTTCTGGAACAACCCTCACAGATTTATTGGTTCCCACACACAGCTATTGTTTAAAATATCTTCAAAGGGCCTGTTTACTAAAACAAGTGCCAATTGAGTTTTCATTTGCACTCAAATTGCCTGTAATATGGGGCTATCATGCTGAGCAAGAAGGAAGCCTGTATCAGCTGCAGTTTGAAGTACTGTAAACAAATTGATATAAAGCACCAGAAGGTTTACACCATACCATCCGTGTTTCTTCCTCTGACTACACAACTGAGAATACTCAAGTAAAGCTAACAATATTTTATAAAGCAACAGTATCCTAAAGCAACAATATGAAAGGTTAACATACATTAGCAGTCTGTCTTAAGGGTTTTAAACCACTCTTCCCTTACACTAGTTATAAAGCTGAACATCTTCCTGTAAACAGACAAACACAGAACATCCACTAGTGATCTCAGATGAAGTCTGCAGTTCCTCTAACCCTAATCATATTTAAATTTAAAAGTTTTGTTGCAGACTCCTATGAGGACAGATTTCATCTCCTCACTTTTTTCTCATATTGAAGTCTACATCATGGTTACCCTTGAAAGCATTTATTTGGTTTCTGGAACAAGTTTTTTATTTAAATAGCTTTATAGCTTCTTTTAAATACTTCAGGAATAATTTCAGTCTGCAAAATAAACTGAACTTCCAAAATAATCTCAACTTCCCACATGTTTCCCACTCATGACTGTTTCTGCAGAATGCTGTAGGGAGGAACAGGGAACAATGCTAAATACATGAGAGATCATACTCAGAGCATACCATTCATTATTCTTTAGAAGGCACTATTGGAGAACACTGAAGATGAGACAAAAGTAACAATAAAGATGAGGCACACATCAGTTAAAAAAGAAGAGTCTGTATCTGTTAATCTCGTCCAAGAATCTATGAGGATCCATAATAACCTCTGGCAACAGGTAAACTGTTAAGATAGCCAAGTATTCAAGAATTGCATTTATAGAAGAAACATATATCACGATGGCCTTTATAATACACTCTATCTTAATGTAAAAATGCATCCAATTTCTTTTTGATATGTTCAAAAGCATCTTTCCCCATATAGTCCATGCGCCCCTCCTCCCATTTTCTCCGCTCATCTTCTGGAATTGGTTTTGCTGGTTTGAGGTGAATAGACAGCTCTGAAACAGAATCTGCAACCTCGTTCTGTGGGAAGAAGTAGAACAGTGGGAGAACAGTCATTTGGTTGTTCTCATTTCAGTGTTGTGATGTTGAACCTTAAATGTCAAACTTCTGCTTTGTACATTCCCAGTTAAAACAATAAAACAAACTATTCAAACATCCCTTCCTGTTTTGATAATGTGAGATCATTTTCTCATGCTTTTACTACTTTTCATAGAATATTTGAACATACCAAAGATTTATTTTACTGATCTTTACTCAAACCTTGGTATACGCAGCAACAACACAATACAAAATTTACAAATATGGCCTGTTTAGAGTAGAATTTCTCCTACAATAAAGTGTAACCATTTATCTGTGCAAATCTTGTTTTCAATAGGTTTTCATGTGAACATACATTTCTAGAATTTTTGGTCATTTGCTTTATCTGAACATCAGTGAGATCAGTATTATTTAGCAGATGTGAGACACATGGCTTGCATAAATTAATTCAAAAGATTGACACTATTCATTATACCAATAGCTAGTTAATTTTAAATGACAGTCCAAAACTTGACCTTGAACCAGGACTCACAATTATCATAGGTGCACCAATGCGAGACATTATTAGCGATAAATTCAACCACATAAAAGAAAAATTTATGTCCATGCTTGATGAAGGCCAGTAAAAAGGGAACATCCCAACAACTATAATCTGTAATAAAGGTGAAATATAACAAGGACTAATCAAGGCATCCACTGAAAACCTGCTTTCAGTACTACTCGAAGAGGCTCAAAGCCAAACAACTAATCTCATGTTATGAACAAAATTGAAATCAATTTGAATGACCTAGTGAAGCCTGCACAAATTCAATATACAACTGTTTCAGGACAGAACTTAATGGGCAGGAATCACTGGCTTAAACTGCCTAAATGCCCTGGAATATCCATTACATCTGTCAGTTTTGGGCAGACAAGGCATAGGACTTGTGCAAGACAAGGTAAGGTATTTCAAACAGCCAGCAGGACACTACATGCTTAGGTAACTGCATCCTTCCATATGTATCCCCACCTGCAACCAACTCTAAACATGAGTATATCCTCTGAAGAGCATGCTTGCTCCCTGTATATATATGCAAACATGCAACATGCACTTGTATTTAATTTTTGAGCAGGAGTTTCTTTATCATTAGCAAGTCTTATGAACAGCTCTGGATGCAATTAACAAGAGGACCGGAATGATCATGTGTTTAGAAATGAAGAATTTTAGCCAGGTCCCAAACACCCCTGGCTGCAGGGGAGCTACAGGTGTATTTCTCAGTCTTAAAATATTTCACCACAGTGCTTAACAATCATACAAAAGGCCTCATTAGGAAAATGGCTGTGTTGTGTAGCTTACAAGTCCTTGACACCCTGTCAAGCCCATCAACACTGAGTCTGTTCCTGTTCTCACACCACCCACATGTGCCCATAAATGCAGTGCAACATCACAAAGGAAAACCTAGTCAGTTAGGCTACTGTGGATTCTAACAAAACAAACAACCAAACAAAACAGAACAAACAAACAAACAAAAAATCCAAACAGTTTTGCTTGTATTAGTATTGGAGAACTAAAATTAACACCATGCATTGATTACTTGGGGGTTAGCACACAAAAATACCCATTTAAAAACTCCAAGTTTTTAAACTGAAAAAAAACCCCAAACACTGGAAAGGGATCCCTAGAAAGGGATCATAACCCAGTATTGGAAGCAGTTAAGAAATTACATAGCCTGAAAGATTAAAGAATTTATTTGCACATTGTATCATAATTAGTTGAGATTTCCCAAAAGTTATGCTGGCAGCCAAGACACGCATGCAATCACCAACAGATGTACAATGCACAAAGCTATGTGTACCAGTTCTGAGGGTTCCTGAAACGCAGGATGGGACACAGGTTGTTCTGAAGGTCTGTCAGGCTCAGAGAGATGGATGCTAGAATCGCTTGGTTCAACTTCATGTACAGGTTGCTAAAATACAGCCACTGAGGTTTAATTAGGAGAATATTTTTTTCATCCATACAATACAATCACTTTCAGTCTTGGGGAGGGGAAAGTAGTGATGGGAGGAAAAGCAGGGAAGCACATTATGACCAAGGAGAAAATTCATCTCACCTAGCTTTAGCTATCAAAATGGCATTGAATCGAAATTCCTACTATAATCAATCTAGGACAAATACCTCCACAGGGCAGTTCATCTCATCCTAAGATAGGTTCAGAGTGGCTGTCATTCTTCAGTGACTACAGATACAGCCTGGAAAGTGAGCTTACAGTAGATGCTTACCATTCTTGAGGTCAAACCTCAACAAGAAAACTTTCATTTTGGAATAACAGCTTGCTCTATGATGCATAAGCTTTTTATGTGTATGAAATAGGAACAGGACAATGTATTCAAAAACAGAGGCAAAATAGATTGCCCAAAAAATATTGTCCCAAATATTTGCCTTTGACAAATGCCGATACATAAATGAGTAAGCAGACCCTATTCTGAAGTCTTTTCCCCAAAAACAATCCCACAAGACTACTGAAGCAAAGCAACAAAAAGTGGAGTGATGGTATTGCTAAATAAGAAGAGAATCAGGCTATTTCTTTCTAACTAATATGGTCTTCTGATAAACAATCCTAGTAATTTAAATAATAATAGAAATTTAAATTTTAATGAAACTACTTTAAGTGAACGTTTTTATTTTTTTTACCCCAAACAAACACCTTGATAACGTGTTCCTATTTGGTTTGAGCTTTCCCAATAGAGTCAGACGCATGAGGCACAGAAGAAAATACATTCTTTGCAAATAAGTTGTTTTAAAATTACAGAGCTAGAAGGCTCAAAATTTTCCTTAAGCCCCTGGAAAGGGAAAGCGAGACCACAGTTTTACTTTATGGAGTAACTACAGTCTAAAGAGATGAAGCACTGAACATATTAAAAATTGTCTTCATCTTACTAGAGAGTAGTCCACAAGTTACAATAGCAGATGGCATTAGAACACTAATTTTCTTTTCTCCCAATTGTACCTTGCGTAGCACAGTTTATCATACAAGGCCTAATGACTTACACCTGCAGAAACATTCTGCTATTATGTCCAACTTAATTCCTGCATACAACAAGGGGACCCGCTGCAAAAGAAATACACAAATACAAGAAAAGTACAAGAAAAGACAAAAGACAGGAAGACTGCACTGTTTGTTAGTGGATTCTTTTCAAGACTCTCCTTGTTGCCCAATTCACAGAAATTTGGGGAACAGTTTTCTGTGGGTCAAGACCTGAGGGGAAAAAAGAGTTCTACAGAGGAGTGATAGAAAGGGTTCTAGTTTTAAATATATTAATTCACAAGACTGTTAATATTCAAAATATTACTTTGGTAACAGATTTTTTTATATTACATTTTATTAAGTACCTAGCAATTTTGAATAAGTAATCTCTTCCTAAAATACAATGCAAGCTCTCAACCTCCAGACACCTCAGGCATGCATGACTTAGGATTAAAAAAAGAAAAATACTCTTTAGACTATTTTTGATGCCAGAAAGAAAATTCAAGAGCTACAGCTAATTTGAAGATATAATCTCCCAGATCAGAAGCATAATGAAAGAATCTCCTTTTAGTATATAATTTTACTTTGTTAATGCAAATAGTAATATACAACATACTTACAGCTTCGAAAGTGAGTTCCTCGGGTGAAGACACTGTGGGATTTATTTCATTTGCCTGCTCCGGAAGCTCAGGCGTTTGCTGTGAATTGGGCACACAAGGACTGACCTTCTTCAGTGTAATTTCAACTCCATTGAAAGTGTGCTAACAAAACCAAGAACATCTCACCATTAAAATACAATTTTGCAGAAAAGTAATATCTTATCTGCAACAGCTGCACTTCCTTAGAGGGATTTCAGCATGAAAGGAATAAGTTAATGCAAAAAAAAAAAAGTGGGCAGTCCTAGATTCAGAGCACCTTGCAGCTTAGAGTTTTGCACTCATGAGCATGCTAGCATAATCAGGAGGTAAATCTAACAGGTATTTCCACCTTCATGTTACCATATTTGAAGTATTTCTTTAATGCACAATGTCTTAAAAGTAAAACATGTTAAAGTAAGAGATCAAAAACTACCTGTTCCTTGCTCTGCCTTCCAATTTGTCATGATGTTAACAAACCAAATTATCCTCTGATGCTTTGATAGTAATTGTTCAACTGATCCTATGGGACTATGCAATTAGTTCAAGGATGATAATAAATTAACATTACAAAACATTAAGAAATATTTACATATATATAAATGTGATCTAATTTGTCATGGCTGGATACAAAATTAAAAACTGTATTTCTACACATTACTTTATGCTGCTGGTCCCCAAGAAATCATCTATTTATCAACAGATTTTTTTTATTCTATTCATGAAAAGCATAGATTGCTGCATTTCCTTCAAAGAAGAAAAAAAGCATAAAGAGATCAATAAATGTTTGGTGACATATGAGTACTGTGTATAACATCCTAAACGTCATTAACTCTGGTTTTGCAATCCTGATTTATTTGTTATGACCATTGTGAAACAAGTTATAATGCAGTTCTGAAAACGTAAAATTTTATTACAATTCAAGGATTAGTTTGATTGTCTGTATCAACTTAGCTTCATGAAAAACAAAAGTCTGTTTGTTTCACAGCCAGATTATCACCTTCCTCAGCTAATTTGTACCATACTTTAATTCGCAGAATCTACGCACGTACATTCCCATAAGAACTATTTATAGATTAAGAAGAGGGCTGCAGTAAATCTTTAAAAGGGATTTTTCCAAACTGCTACTTTGGATGCTTCTACAAGCAATCAGTGCTACTACCAATCAACAGAACACATGTATTGGGATTACACGGCAAGGTTTTGGTAACAAGGGGCTACAGGAGTAGCTTCTGTGAGAAGCTGCTAGGAGCTCACCCCATGTCCAAAGGAGCCAATGCCCACTGGCTCCAAGATGGACCTGCCACTGGCCAAGGCCAAGCCCATTAGTGACGGTGGTAGCACCTCTGGAATAACAGATTTAAGGAGGAGGAAAAGTTGCTGTGCCACTGGACAACTGCAGATGGAGGAGTGAGAATATGTGAGAGCAATACTCCTGCAGACACCAAGGTCCGTGAAGAAGGAGGGGTAGGAGGTGCTCCAGGTGCCAGAGCAGAGACAACCCTGCAGACCATGGTGAGGCAGATGCCCCCCTGCGGCCCATGAACGTCCATGGTAAAGCAGAGATTCACTTGCAGCCTGTGGAGGACCCTATACTGGAGCCAGTGGATGCCTGAAGGAGGTTGCAACTTCACGGAAAGCCCACACTGAAGCAGACTACTGGCAGGACCTGTGAAGCCATGGAGACAAGAGCCTGCACTCAGGTTTGCTCGCAGGACTTGTGACTCCATGGAGGATCCATGCTGGAGCAGTCTGTTCCTGAAGGACTACACCCCATGGAAGGGAAGCCCATGCTGGAGCAGTTAATGAAAAACTCCAGCCCATGGCAAGGATTAATGTTGGAAAAATCCATGGTCTTCTGTGGGAGGGACTCCACACTGGAGCAGAGGAAGAGTGTGAGGATGCCCGCTTTCCCCATCCCCATGTGCTATTGCGGGGAGGAGGTAGAGAAAATAGGAAGTTAAGTTGAGCCAGAAAGAAGGAAGGGATGGGGAAAAGTTGTTCTAAGTTTGGGTTTATTTCTCATTATCCTATTCTGATTTGACTGGTAATAAATTTGATTAGATTCCCCAAGTTGAGTCTGTTTCACCTGTGACAGTACGTGGTGAGTGATCTCTCCCTGTCTTTATAGGGACCCATGAGTCTTTTGTTATATTTTCTCCCCCTGTCCAGCTGAGGAGGGTAGTGATAGAGTGGCTTTGGTGGGCACCTGGGGTCCAGCCAGGGTCAGCCCACCACATATGTAATTTCTTCCTCTAACAAACATAAAATTTTCAGAATTTTTGGGTTTTTATTTCAACATATTCCAACCAACTCCTTATCAGTTACCTTACATTCCTCAGATTCTGATTCTTCCACCTTTTGAAGTTTTTCTAACAAAGGCAGTATGCTGGCACTGTATATATTCCACCAGAGGGCAAGAAATGACAGCTGATGAAAAGATCCAGAGGTGGTGCCATCCTGCATAACTCTCTTTGTCTGAAGGTTGTATTTGTAGTTCCAGGGCTTTGTCGCTCCCAAGAAGTGAACAACTTTGGCATCTCTACCAAAACTGTAGAGATCAATAGAGATATTTTTTTAGCATATATAAGCTCATAAAGAAACATGCTTACTCTCACAGGTGAGGTAATTGGACATTTTGCAACAGTAACACATTCAAGATGAGTATATATTTAATTTTTTTTCTATCTTATTTGTTTAAGTCATCTCATTTAAAATACAAAAATGTTGCATTGCCATTCACTTCCAGTTGCTCATTCTAGTAGAAAAGCTCATGAAGGAAACTGACAGGCTCACGAAGTACCATTTCCAGTCCTCCTGCATGCTCTGTTCACAAACAAATACCACTTCAAATATTAAATCAACATAATTAGTTATTACTGATTTCATATTAAGAATTACTACTAAATACATTGACCTAATTTCACCTTCCAGTAAATGTACTGTGCAACTGAAACAGAAATTCGTAACACCCTAAATCCCACTTTCTTTTTACCTGAAAATTTTTCATCTGCATTGTCTGAAGTCATATAATTAGTAGCACAAATTTCATTTCACAGAAGAACCTAAGAAATGGTTCAAAAAAATTTAAACAACAACTCCAACTGTTTCTCATAGAAATTTCTCATAGAAATGAAATTCTCACAGAAATGAAAGGAACAAGTTTAAAAGTAAAGCTGTCACAACCTAATGCTAAAGTAATTACACCTTTTCAAACATGAAAGAAGCTTTTCTGAAAGAACATGAGACAGTGTCCAGATGCAAGACATTCATATTGCATTTAGGTTTCTATTGCACGGCTTTTACATAAGATCATTTGTTACTACTGTAATTTATCATGAACAGGATATGCCACTATTAATCTCTCTTACAGAAGGATGTTTTTTAACAAACTACAGAGGTTTACAGTCAGTCAGAAGTGTTACTACTTACTGATTGAAAGCAGGAACATAGGTGTATACAGCATTGCTGCTTAAGTTGTAGAGGAAAGGTAAGTGTTTGCCAATATCTGCTGTTGCCCAGTTGCTGAAGAAGCTATTCAACAGTCCTTGATCACCTCCTAAAGAACACATAAAACAGTATTACTGGTATTATGTGTTGTGTGCACACTCAAATTTATATCAGAATTTCACATCCAAGGATGGGAATGAGACTGATGTGTTCATGGGACAGCAACTTGGGCTTGAAAATATGGCCATGTGAGCAGGTACAAGTGAATAATACCTGATTCACTCCGATGCAAGTTCAGTGCAAATGAAGTTCTATTGTAATATATGAAGAAAGGAGTAGGGTTTGGTCTCCCTCAGAGCAGAAGATGAAGATCAGCTGTATTTCTCTCTCCTAAGCCAGACAGCAAAATTAAAACTTTCTGAGCAAGATTCAGACCCAGTGTCCCTTCATTGCCCTTTTCTGGGAAGCACAGTCCACATTAAATCAACGGGTCTTAAATACAGCATGAGAGGCAAAGTTCTGCACCTTTAATTCTTGTGGGGCAGAATTAGGTAAAGCGCAGAGAACTCCTGCCTTCCTCTTTTCTGCCTGATAGCATGGAAACTATGACTTGCACTTCATTCCTTATGCTTTGCCCCTTACCATCAAAGCTGCCGTGTTCGGCAGCAAACCGGAGCAGTAGGTTGTAGGTTTTCAAAGAGGGACGGAACACAAATACTCCACTATTAAAGCAGTCAGGCCAGCCAGAATCAGGAGCTGCTGAAAACTCTTCTCGATCAAACAATTCATCAACATTGCAAAGTACCTTAGAGAGAGCCGGAAAAGAGAGAAAATGTTAGAGGAAATGTTTGCCTAAAACATGAGTTGCTAAATTAGTACCAATGCAGTAAATTGCTAGTTTGGTCTAGTATACGGCATGCAGGGCATAAAAGCATTGGAAGTGTAAATATGCTAGGGGTCAGAACCCCTTTTTTTGATTTAATAAGGCAACATTGTTTGTGGTTCTTCATGATTTCTCTGATGAAAGTGCAGAGCCTGTGATATTATTTCATGAACTTTGGAGACCATCTAGAAAGTCCTTTTAAATATTATAACATACCCTGAAAATACAGTTTCCTTCTTTCTTAGCTCACCTTTCATAATTCATTATTTTCAGTAATTGCAACAGACCTGAATGAAAACTGGGCAGTCTAAATAACTTGGGCTAGGAACTGACTGACTAAAGGGGTAGTAGAAAAACTGTATCTCGCTACCAGTTTTCTAATGTAAGTTAAGTTATTTGTTTTTTAAGCTTCACACGGAAGTGAGAAAGTCAATCAGATTATGGCCCAGATCACATTTAAAGTTGGTGGAAAGACATCTGTGCAGTCGCTGAAAGTCAAGACCCCACCTACAACTGTGAAAACCAGAAGAAAATTTTTTTAGGAGAAAGATTACTTAATTGAATTTAAAACAAAGACAAAAATTTGCCTTCCTCCTTCAGTGTAAATCAGGAAATCATAAGCCTCTCTCCTCAAGAAGAATAACTTAATTTGGTTTCTAATTCAGATGCAGCCCAGTCTTTCAAAGTGAGCTGTGAAAATGCAAGGGAAGGCTGGCATGATTGCCCGTGTCAAACTTATGGCCATTTTTTGTCTCTATACTTCTAAAAACTGCATTAAAAAAAGTAATTATTGTTTCTGGGGTTTTTTTTTCCCATTTTAAAACTAGCCTGCCTTCCTGACCAGAATAATTAGGAACAAAAGTATATGAGAGAGATCCCTTTAAACATCTATAAGAAGCCTCTGTGCATTGAGTGAGTTTGTGATCTCTTTTGAGGACAGTCCTGATTCTACTTTCCTTAAGAATGAATTTATTTTTATGCAGCCAGCAAAACTGTGAGCAGCAAATCTGGTCACTTCACGGACCAATAGGCTGCCTGACAAGGAAGTATCCCACACTCAGGAGACAGACACAAATGTTTCTGCAGCTCCCACTCTACTCACCAAAGTGTCTGCATCCATGAACACACACTTGCTGTACTGAGTAAGAGTCCAACAATGAAGCTTAGTGAAGGTTACACCCAGTTCTGGCCTCTGCATCAGAGCCAAATGGACTGAGTCAGCACTGTCAAGCACATCCACCTGGATTACTTCATCAAATACACTGCGGAGGACTGACCTACCAGAGTGAGCAGTGAAGAGAAAGAAGGGCACTTAGACAACTTCAGAGTTCACTTCAGGCGTGAAAACAGTGACACATAGCACCGTATTAATTATGGCAATAACCAAGGCTAGATTGATTGGTTAGAATAAGAAGTCAGAAGTGCAAAGTCCTTGCAAACAGTCTGCTGAAGAATCAGACCACAAACCATTGCCTCTTCCACTCTGGGGGCCAGCACATCTCAAAAGCAACAGCTGCTGTATGAAGGAGAAAACAATCCTTATTTAAGTCGCTTGATCTCTTGTATAAACACCAACTTTCATTCTGCACAATTGATTCTAAAGAACAGCACCATACTTTGTTCCCTCTACACTGAACAGCACTGCCAGCACATTATGCCCAAGTAAACACAGCTTAAAAACTGCACCTTTTCAAACTGGCAACATAGAGTTGCTCATTACTACAAATTATCTAAAATGAGACTTTTAGGAAGACACTTCTTTTTCTGTGCATGTCTTTCATGGGAATTTTACAGGCAACACTGAAGTAGGTAATTTTCCAACAAGAAAAAAAGTCTTTCAAGCACAGGTTATTTTTTGCATTACACTATTAATTGCAAAGTCCTGGATATCACACATACACAGAAAGAGAAAAGCCTGTGCTGTTTGAAATCTAGATTTCAGGGACATTAGCTTTTGCCTGCCTGATCTGCAAGGGACAGGAGTTAACTGGGAAAGATCTAAGAGTGGGTACAGATTTTTAGAAGGATAGTTCAGTGATGTACTTTTTAAAAAATGCTATCTTTGATTAAAAATATATATTATAAAGGTTTTTCTTCCCACTGAATGGGGATGAAAAAACCCTGTGGATTTAGAATTGACTCATGTGTCAAATGGATACAGTATTCCCTTGGGAAGGTGACAGTGTTCTGACATAACAAAATCCATACTCTAAAAAGTCTGTAGAAACAGATTTTTGTGCATTTAGTCATAGAAAAATGTGAAAACATGTTCCTTGAGTCAGATGCCTTGCAAATACATTTCACATTGCATACAAAAATCAGGAGCTTGCACACTGCCTAAGCCATAACAGAACTAAGAGTTTAAGTAGCATGGCATGGCATGTTCCTTTTAACAGGTGATACAGTCCTCAAAGTAACAGGGCTTGATTCAACAGACCTAATCAGATTGGTGTAAAGGTAATTCTGTAGTGCCTGTAGAAACATAACCCACATTGAACAAAACGAAGCAAGAAGAAATTAATTTCTCATCATGATAGCTGTGCACCAATATTTTAAGATTACTCATCAGAAACCTAGCCCTTTAGTTTTTGGAGAGTTCTGATGTTACAGGTGGTTATATATCTTGCTCTTTCTAAAAGAGAAACACTTTGGAGAAAAACAAACAAACAAACAACAAAACAACAAACCAAACAAACCAGCAATAGTGCCTTTATTTCAGCTCAAAAGCATTACACTCAAACCTTAGTTTCAAAATTTTCAGCTTATATTCTCAATTATGAGCTTAAGAAAACTTCCAGCCAACAAGCTCTACTCCTGTAAGTGAATTCTTATTATGTTTAAAATCTTATCATGGATGTTATTTGGGACTCCTCTCAGAAATCACTAGCCAAAGGGGAAGCCTCCTAAAATCTTTCATGCTGTTGTTTGTTCTTCCATAATATCAGGTCTCCAAAAATACATGAATACTTACCTCATCCCACTGGAAACCTCTGGTGTAATTAGAACTGCCAATTTTCTAGATGTCTTATGGTTCCTCAGTGACTGTCCGAGAACCAGAGCGCCTTGACAGTACACGTCATCAGTAGCAAGGGTCACAAAGGCTTGATCTGTTACTGCAAGCAAACATTCAGAAGGTTCACTTTACAGCTCTAACATAAGCTCTTTTGGCAGAGTCCCTCCTCCTCCAGCTAAACAACAGGCTGTGGCTTATAACAACCTGCAGTTTCTGTGATAAACTCTTTTCTCTCCCAAACTCCCCCAGAAGACACAATCGAATAGAAGATCCAGTGAACGTGACTGCAGTATGTGTTTCTGAATTGTGTTATTTTTGACTGCCTGATTTACATAATGACAGGTATGAAGTTTTTGGACTAGTCTTAGAAAAATAATTCTCTACGTCTTATTGCCTAAACATAATGTCAAACAAGAAAAGCCAAAATTGTACATATTTAGGTTTGAGATTTATCTAACGTAATATAATACAACCAATAAAGAAAATGTTCCTGTTTATGCAGTGCCAAAAGCTAAGGAAAAGAACAAGATGTTGAGTGCTAGCCAGAAATACTCTTCTTTCCATAACATCACTGAGTACAAACCAACAGATATTATTCTTTGCTCTGTCCTCTTTGTACTGGAGTAACTGGTGCTGGGTGAACAACTGCAGAGAAATTGCTACCAAGATTGGTACACCTCCTAGAAGCTGAGGAGCCTTACCTCAAGGAACACCAAGAAAATTAGGAGTGTTCCTCATTGTGAAGAAACACACGGGAAAAAGTTACAATTAAAAAAGAAGAGGCACTTCTGCACAACAGGAGACATAATGTATTCTGCAGAGATACCAGCCCTGTGGCAGTATCGTTAGGGGCTGCTTCTTCAGCTCTACCCTCTGACAGAACCACCACTACCAGAGTTCTCCTGGGATGAGCCAGAACAATGACTCGGCTAGGTGAACAGCTTCCTTGGAGCAGAAGGATGACCTCAGCATTCTAGGCTGCAAAATTAACCAGAACGAGACAAGCAGGTCACACAGATGACGGGAATTCCACTGAGCTCTATGGAGTTTCACAAACACTTGCGTTGAAATACTTGCACTTGAACTTTGTTTAAAACCACCGTCATCCTAAGGGACAAGCAGTTACATTAAATAAATCAAAACAACCAAACAATAACAACATAAAAACCCTGTCATACAGTTTCCAGGGTCTGTGAGAGACACTAGGAAAGAATCTCAGAGAACTAGTTGCAGAGAACACAAAAAATGACCTCATGGCTGCCTCAGCCAGAGGTTGCCAAAATTAATGAGCTCAAACCTCTAACCTAACATCAAGGTATGCAATAAAGTATGGTTGGTGCTTGTGACAAGTTCTCAGACACTAAGTATTTTCATTTTTCATGTCCTCCAAATGCAGAGCAAAGCACGGACTCACTGGTGTGCTGTCTTTGCTCCCCTTTTCATCCCTACCTCTTACTCATCTCCAGACAGACCTGAATTCAAATGATGCAAATTATGTTTGCTGACATTGCAACACATCTCTACACCTTAGGAGAATCCTCGTAGTGTCAAAATTGGCCAAAAAGCCTGAATCATCCACCCAAACTCAAAGTAGTTTGGAGGACTCATAGCTAAGCAAACTCCAATAATATTTCTAATTACAATTTCCAGAAGAAGAAAATGAAAAAATGAGCTTTCAAAACTCCTGTTATTGTAACAGCTCAAACAAGTTATGGGTGTTCCAGAAAAACAATGAATAAGGAGTTGCCTTAAAAGGACAGTTGTGCAAGTAAACTACTCCTACTGCAATTTTCCGAAAGGTTACAGGAATAAATACAAACATCCATAAAAACCAATATAAACCAAAAAGACACTGAAGGTTACTTAAGCAATAAAATTACTCTGACAAGACACAAAAAGTCAACAAAGAAAGGCACTTTTGTGTTAGGCAACAAGCTTCTTCAGCCAAAGAAAGGTAATAAAACAGCTACTGAGAGGAATGTGGGAGGTAGGTTAATACAAAAAGCAAACTGTGAAATGAGTGGGAGTTCAAATCTTAAAATACTGTTTTAAATAACAACCACGAAGCTGAACACATGATCTTTGCATTGCTTTTGCAAATACTTTTAGCTACAGAAACTGAATCTCTGCCTAAGTAGTACATATAAAACCACACAAGCTAGTCATCAAATAGTTCAGCAAGCTGGTATGGCAAATTACCACATTCTAGACATGCTTTCGTGCCCTGTACCTCTGGGGCAAAAGCTGTGGTCACAACACGAGGAGGCAAACAGCCAGACAAATACTGCTTCTAAGAAACTCTTTTGGATACCTCACAAAGAAACCAACTGTCTGTTTTGAGAATCAGATGTGGGATACATGTTATGGCCTTCTTAACAGAGTGAATCATTAATTAAACATATAATCAAACTGAATTGAATGAAACAATTTAACATTAAAATATTTCTGGGGCAAAGAGAGAAGCATGTTCTAGCTATTTTAAAATCCTACAGGTGCATTGCTAATCCATTAAGGATCTGTAGGGAGGTTAAAATCAAAATGTTTTATCATTACTTTTTCTTTCACCTAATCCTTGCTTTCAAGGAAAAAGTGTTACTTGACTTGCCATATTTATAAATTTCCTTGGAACACTGTCCCCATAAGTAAACATTTTGTTTTTATTACTGAAAACTAAGGATCAGGTTTTCATATAAACTTGTGAAAGTAAACTGTTTACCTGAAAATCCCCATTTAACTGAAACTGGGACAATGCTGCAATAAATCTAATGTATACAGGTTTTCACTCACTGGCTTTAGGCTGCAAAAGAAGATTTAATCTTTTAAGTTTGAAATACAAAAGGTGTAAGTATTTAGAACTCATTGCAACTGGATTTTTTTAAAAATTGTTGAGAACACCACTATGCATAACTTTCAATTCTTTGGGCTGAATGACAGTAGGATTTTTTATGGACAACACCTAGTGTGAAGAATATCAAGTTTTTAAGCAAATTGTTTTCAAGTTGTGGATATTTATTGCTAATACCATTATCAGTGAATTATGAGAAAAGTAAGTGTATGATTAGAATCCCATTAAAACCCTATCATATGAATTTATAAATCTACTCATTTCTCTTGTATGGATTACTACACAGCATATGATGATGCAAATTAAGAAATCATTATTATCAGTAGTGGTTTCTCAGTTTTATTACCTAACAATAGCTTCTTAGAACAAAACAAGGATTTTCAAAGAAGTAAGTTTTTAGAATCTGCTCTGAAGCTACACAGATAGCCACACAGGAAAGACAGCGAAAGTATGTGAATCACTACAGTCAGAGTGATCTTATGCTGAACTTGTTAAATCTTTTTTAACCAAGATCACCAACTTCTTATTCTACTCACTCGTAGCAGTAGTTCCTCAGACACTGCCAAAGGTAAAATTATTCAACAGGCATGAAAACCAACTCTAGGGCATCTAAAAACCTTACTTAGAATATGAACAGAGCAAGCAGACAGGGTGGTGCTCACTTTGATGTTCAAAGAAAAAGAGAAAGGGAAATGAACCAACACCAGGTACCTATTCTGAGAATCAGGACTGACTGACAATAACAACCACTGGGTGAACCAGATGCACCTGCCAGCTTTGAGACAAGTTTAAATATGGTAGGGAAGTTTTTTCCATAATCCACCAGACAGGACTTTTTAAATGTATTTTCATATTTCTCCTGATAGAAAGAGAAAGGATAAACGTTTTTTGACTGTTGCTCCTAGAGTAACAACTCAGATTTACCAAGCTACCCAGTCCAAAATTGCAACAGAAGACCAGACACTCCTATGTTATAGTTTTTCTACAAGCATATTCTAAATAACACATTACCATCTCATGCATAAAAATAAGAGCAGATAAGTCAATAGCCAGAAGCCTCCAAGGGGCTGGTTAGGCCCTCAGTGTGTGCTGCCATTCATACTAACCAACACTGTACAACTGCTTTCTTAAATTCCTCCCCAGCACCATCTGTTGCTCTTTTGTCACCTCCCCCCTACTACTTCAGAAACAACCTTCAGGACGAGCAGGCTACAGTCTGGACCTGTGCCCACTGGGCCCAAAGTATCTTTCTGAAATCCCAAGCAACAATGATGTAACACAGCCCCAGCTCACAGCACGCTCTGGGGTCCTCCCCAGAAGATCCGCTCGTATCTTTTATTAAAACAATACTGAATTTTAGTAGACAGGATTATGACTATCGTGTTGGAAGAGGACTTGATTCCAATATTTTGTAGCTTTTACTATGTACTTTTCAGTTAAGAACAGTTACATTCTGCTTCAAGACCCTGCAATTTTGTTATTCAACATAGTAAACGACCCTCATAAAAACTCAAATGCAACATTATAATATGTAAATAAGCATAAGGCATAGCACCCAAAACTAGTCCCAAAACAGTTATATACCAGTTTGAAAAAGTTATAATAATAATATATAGTATTAATATTAGTATATCATTATAATTGCTTAAGCAATCCAGAGATAGAACAGAGGAACTAATATGTATCAAGCTAGATGCTTCCAGTCTTTCCACACTTTCCTTTAAACAAAAACAAAACCCAAAACAACAAACCAAACAAACCCACAAACCTCTAATCCTTTAATTTGCAGACTCCCTTTCTGCATCTTTCCAGTGGTGCTGAGGTGCCACATACAGGAATTCAAGCTTGGGATTCATCAGGCTGAATGCCTGACATCCTCCAAATCGTTCAATAAACCCAGCTTTGGGAGAGCTGCTACTCAACCTTTCCCTCGGTTTTGAGAGCATGTTCAAGAAACAAAACTGCACCTTTACCCACCACATCTAGTTATCCCTAAGATCAGTACCTCACGGCTTTAAGGATAAACAAATAAGAATAATACTGCTGTTTTGTAAGAAGAGGACATGAAAAAGGTTTCTCTGAATCTGCTTTAGACTGAGGGAGCCAACCCCAGGCTGTCACCCTGCGGATCCACCAGGAAAGCACACAGAGACCCGAGCAGGCCAACCTGTACATACAAGCAGAACACAGAAACCAGTTCAACTATTTCAGTCCACCATCCAGACAGCTGAAATCCCAATCTGAAGTTGCACAGTACTCTGCTGATAAGGAAACCGCAGAGACCCTCGCCCACATGGGGGTGTGAGAAGGGCGAAAGCCCCGGGGGGCACCAGCCTGCGCTGCCGACCGGCCCTGCCTGCCCCGAGAGGCTGCTGAGCTCAAGGGGGGCTGCGGAACCCCGGGTCCCCGGCCGGAGGTACTTACCGGGCATCGTGGGCAGTTCCGGGGCCGGCCGGGCACGGCTCAGACCGGGAACCCACCGCCACCGCCGCCTCACCTGCTGGCGGCGGGCCCGCTAAATCGCCAAATGGGATTAGCTTCTTTCCTGCTGAAGGCAGTGGCAGGTGAATTACATTCGCAGGGACTCCTTGCGCAGCGGCAGAAAAACGGCATTAGCGGCAGAGACCATCGGGGGGGCGGTGTTGGCACGACCCACCCCGCCCCCGCTCCCGGCGCTGGCTTTACTGCAGGGGAGGCATCCTTCTCTTGCCCGCTCCTCTTCTTCGCCGTGCGCCCCCGCGCCGCCCCGCTCCCGAGCAGGGCACGGTGCGGAGCTGGGCACGGTGCGGAGCTGGGAACCCGCAGCCCCCGACACGGGCCCCGCACCTGCCCGCGGCGCCCCCGCGCCCCGCGGCGGCACCTCCAGTGGGCGCGGCGCTCCCGCTCCCGCTCCATTGGCGGCCCGCGGCAGCGCCCACCCCGCGCCGGGGGGAGGCCCTCGCCTCCCCTTCTTCCTCTGCCCTCCCGGCACGGCACGGCCCCTGCGCGCTGCTCGGAGCGGCTCCGGCTTTCAGCCGCTGAAACAGAGCCTCCCCGGCCACGCATAGGGCTGTGCGGGAACGAAGAGGAAGGAAGACAGGCAAAGCCCGTGGTGGTGAAGGTGGCAGAGTGCGGAACGAGGTCGTAGAGCACGAGTACCATGACTCCAGCGTGGTATGCGGTCAACCCAGATACATGGGGTTTGCCGTAATTTAAGGGAGTCTACCCCTAACTTTCTGAGGCCGTTGCAGCCCCTTATAGATACACACGGTGTGATAACTTGCCACCCAGATAAGTAGATGTTTTCAGGGAGCTTGTGCTATTCAGAGAGCTGTGAATATTTTAAGTAATGCATAAATAAATGTGCAGTTATTCACACAGCGTGTTTTTGCCACTAACTTAGAAGTCATGTAACCGTGACATGTAACTCAGCCACACAATTTCTCTGCAAGGTAATTTTAGGCTGGTGTGGTTCAGCTGAGGTATTTTTGCATCAGCATGTGCTGTCAACATCAGTAACTACTTAGCAAAGGTCGAGAACTTCAGATAGTGTGCCACTGAAGAAAATACCCAGTGGTACCCCTCAACCATTTAAAAAACTTTATTTCCAACAATTTGCAAGGGATCACTGCTGCTGCTCCAAGCTGCAGCATTTGTTCTCTCACACACTGGGAGAATCCCAAAGGTCCACTGGAGAAGAGGGTATTATTGCTTTAATAGTGGTGAGGTGTTTAACAGAGGAGGAACATAAACACATAGGAAATCAAGCTTTACTTAGCCCACAGAAACAAAATTCTCAGGGATTTGTCTTCACCATCAGTTTATATAGACAAGTCAGCTAAACAACATGCTTATCAGTAGCAAGAATGCTGTTGTAGATAATTTAACTAGCAGATCTATTTCATTTGGGGGACTTTATGACCAACAAAAGCTTTTTCTTGGTAATTAAAGTGATGTCATTTAGATGACTTTCTGTTTTGCTTCTGTGTCACCAACTTTTTACGCAGTATAGAATAAATTTTAAATATCCGAGCCAGTAATACAAGCTAGAGTTCTGATGTTCCAGCAGCTAGTTTCTATTCCTTTGTTCCTTCCCTTCCAGATGTAAATGCATTAGATCTTGCCTACATAACCCCTCAACTACCTGAAAAAAAGGTAGAAATAATTTTCAAAATAATTATAATATTATTATTATCATCATCATCATCATCCTAGTTAAAAGGATAATTAACCCTGAAAAGTGTGCCTGAACAGTGGTATATTGGTAGCATGGTGATGGAATTAGTCCAAAGAGCTTCAGAGGGTTAAACATTTGGGTAAACAGGGTTTTTCCATTCAGATTCATAGTTTTTGCTCAAATTCTCCATAATAAATTGGCTTTTGGGCTAATATTAACATGAGTAATAAATTATTTTGAAAATTCTATGAGCAATTTCAAATCAAATGTCATAGTATGTCAAAAGCAAAAATGTTAAAAGTGCACATAGATCCTTCTCTAAACAGTTACTGGGGAAAAAATAGATCATTAAGCTGGTTTGATTTTTTTTTTCCCCCTTTAATTTGTTATTAGTTTGAAGCATTTCTTTGTCTGCCCTAGTGGGACACAGTTGAACTTGTATATAGAAGTCCTCATCTGTCCCAGAAAGTAGCACACAAAATAAACAAAACTTAGATCATCTTAGATAAAACACAATATGTGTTTATTGAAAATTTTCAGGAGAAAGAAGCAAAATATATATATTTTACTGGTTAAACAAACAGCTGAAGTGGTAACAGCAAAAGACTTAACATTTCATTAATCAAAATTTTATGTCTACCTGGAAAAATATACATCAATCTGTTTTAACTATTAACGTGGAAAATTAGTATTTTAAAAGAAATATCAAGTCTCCTTGAAAACTATATTTAAAATATTTTCTCATTCATAAGTTGAAAGTGATAGCCACAAAGGTGTTCATTTTTTTGCAGGTTGTTAAGGTATTTCCATATTTAAACTGATGCACATTGTAATTTCTTACTTTCAGGATCAGAAAAAAGATTGTTGTAATCAAAGAAAGTGATATATATCCATTTAAAATACAATTTAGATAAATAGTATTGCATTTTGAGAAAAAATTACTTTTCCAGATTATGTCTTCCTCTCAACGATTTAATAAACCCAAACTCATGTTTACCTTCATCTAAATGGAAGATGGTAGCAAAACCATGCCTTGCATACAAAATTAAGATAAAAACACAGCGATTCCCTTATGCTTTAAAAAGTTAGCTAAAAAAGAAGTATTGTTAGTAAACTAAGAGTTTTGTCATCTTCCATCTGTATTTCATTTATTTGCTGGTATTTTGATTCAGTTAGCTAAATGAAGGCAGAGAGACTGGAAAAGTGTTAGTTTTCATGGTAGATTTATCTACATAAGGACATTTGTTAGCACGGCAAGGTTGATCAGGAATGAGGCAAAAAGATGAAACAGTTTTGCTATAAAAAACATGTCAACCACACCTCCACATATGTATGAAGTTTAAAAGTTGTTGTGACTTAGATTTTAGAGAATGAAGTGTCATAAACTCATTCTCAATGAATCAGAAAGCTTGGAACCCATTTTCCCTTTTCAGAAGCTATGAATAATATGGGTTTTTTTTAAAAAAAACAGCTTCCAGATTAGTGCATTCAAAAGTTCCCAGAGCAAGGCCCAAGTTTTCAAAAAAAGAAACTAAATTAATGTGAAATTCTAGTTCCTGAGAAGAGCTAAACACCATTTCAGTAATTAAGCAATTAAATAAATAAATAAATAAATAAAATCATCATGTGTTTCTCTTATTTTTATTTTTTAAAGTAGTTTGTCAATATACATATTCTTTTCAATTTATTATAAAATTAAGAATGAGTTTTCTTTGCTAGAATTAAATACAACATAAAGGCACGAAAATTTTTTATCCTTTAGACAACTATAACTTTTCCTTAAATATTCTAAACATTACAGAAATATACTGAAGAAACTCAACATGCATGAATGAAAATGGCAAACTCCTTTTTCCTATTCTATCAGAGGGATTATTTTTGAGTAATTTTGGAAAGAGAAAAAGAAATTTGTTCGATGACTCAAACGCTGACGAACCCCAAACTTTCCATTTTTAGCTTATAATGCACTTGATTTCTTTGTTGTTTAAAATAACTTCTAAGTCAAAATCCACATCCAACCTTTATAAATGCAGGTCAGATAGTGCAATAAAATCCCAGGATGTTTTAAGCATATCTTTGATGACATGAAGCTCAAGGCCAAAAGTGACATCAAGTTAGAGAGAGCAGTCTCAAGAAAACATTCATTAGAAGAAGATTTTTTTTTTTATCAGAATGACACAGTAGAATGTCACCAACCAACGGAGCCTGTGATCAGAGGGCAACTCTTCTTTCAGTGGTTTACACTGTAGCCCCACCTGAAAAATTAAGATCGAACATTCAGTATTTCCACTGTGGATGCTCTTTGCCAGCTTTTCAGAATATTTCTTGCTTCAGTCCCTTTCAGACAACAGGTAGAACCTTATATCCCCAGAGACACGTGAATAACCTTCCCCATTTGTCTCAGTCCCCATTTTTGGGGGCTGTAGGATCACTGACCTGATGCTTTAGTTACATTCTGGCCATAGAAATGGACAAAAAAAATGAGTGACTTTAGGGCCCCTGAGGGCACAAACAGCCTTCACAGCCCTGACCAATCTCCTCAGGGCATTTGGGGCTATATTGCAGCTGGATTTCCCCTGTGTACCCCTGCCCAAGCCTTCCCACAGTGCCTAAGCAGCAGTGGCTGCCCTGGAGCCTGCCATGGTACCCCTAGACTGAGGCTTCCTGAAGTGCCAGGGGATTTCACAGATCTCTGAGAAATGCCTGTGAAGCTTCTCCCGAATTTCACTCGTGTCTTAGCTATTAGTCTCATTAGGGAAAAAATAATGTGAATTAGAGGTTTAAATTGCCCTCTGTGACTGCCAAGGGCCAGGCCGAGGCTGTTCCCGCAGAGCCGTGAGCCAAGGGCAGCCAGCACAGGGCCCAGGCTGTTGCCTTCCCGGTGGTGGGTGTGCACAGAGGGGACACCCTCTTGTGCCAAAGGCCAAGCCAGGACACCCAGCCGGCCACCCGGACTCAGGGCTGGGACAGGTGTGCGGGGATGTGGTGCAGCCTGGGGCAGGGAGCCTACCCAGGCCAGAGCTAAAATGTGGGTCCTGGCCAGAAGGGGTACCCCTAAGTGAGGCTGATCTGAGACACCCAGACTGTTTTCCACATGCACAGCCACAACAGTCAGCCACTTCTGTGGTGGCATGGACCTCACACCCTTTACTTTGTAATTTTTTTGTAATTGCCTTCACAAAGTGATGTATATCCATCTTCTGGGCATGTTATGGCTTCCCATTCTTGTCCTTGATGAAGAGTATTAATTACCAGTGTCTCTTAGAGACCAGTGAGGCTGTTTTGGACAAAATATTTAAATGCTTTTATCCCTGCCCTGTTTCTGCCCCCATTCAAATTGTTTGTCAAATTCCCATCTATTTCAGCACTAAATCAGTTGGAAACTGATTTGTTCTTACCACGTGGTTTGAAACAAAGTTTGTTATTCTTGTAAGCAGAGTAGGCTGCTATTGATCCAACAACCAATATTACAAAGGCAGAAATTACAGGAGATGTAACTCCAGCTATTAATCCTGAATCTGTGGAAAAAGAAAGAGGTTTGGCTTTTATTTCAGAGGCATTGAAATAGTCTGACTTAAGCATATTGTCTACTAAAGTGTGCTTTTACCAAATTATGAGAATTGTTTGGTGAAACAATAGAATTAACCAGATGAATAGTAATTAAGTTACATTACAGCTGGTGTGAAAATGTTGTCTAAAAGCCTAATTTAGTATATATGCTACTTTTATAAATATAACATTGTTTTTCTATTTCATGATGATCAGAAATAAATTGTAGAATAAATTATTTACTCTATACCTGTGTTTCCTCCATGATTGAAATGATGCTCCTCTTCTCCTGGAATAGAGGGTGAAGTTTCATCAAAGAAATGTTTATCAACTTGTTTTGAGAACTCAGCCTTTTGCTCAGTAAAGTATGATTTTTTTATAGAGGGCAAAAGGTGCAGCTCTACAGGACTGCAAGAGAGGAGCTCCCCTTCTAGACCTCACTGACAGCAGTGCTGGCTGGAGGAATAACTGTTCATCCTCCTGACACTTCATTTTTGGAGAAGCATATTATCATCTAATAGAAGTGTCATACCTAGCAGTCTACATCAAACTGATTTCACAGGGAGTGGGAGGCCAGTATGCTCTGGCTATTCCGTGCTGCCAGACAATCAGATAACTTATCTGTAATTTAAGTTAAGATCATAGGCCTGGTGCATCTGCTTTCAGTGCTGAGCAGAAACCCCTTGCTTTGGGACTGTCCTAGCTGAATTCAAAGGGATAAATCCGGCAGGGTTCTGGCATGTACCAGAATGCTAAAAAATGTTTAGGAATATGTTTCAAATTTCAGCTTCAGGCTCATAACCATGTTTTTTGGTGAAGAATAGCTACTCTACATAAAAATGTCTCTCAGACAAACAAATTACCACTAAAGCAAAACCAAACATCTCTGACTTACAAGTGTTGGGAAGAAGTTGCAAGGGGAATTGGGAAATGCTACCTGTTATGACTGGTGGTAAAGGCTTCCCATCAAGGAGATCTGAGTCATCAAAACCTCCTGCAAGATGAAGATTAAGATTCTAGTTGCAAATTTATCCACTGGATGTAACCCCTCCAGTCTCCTTGTCCACTCCTTTTTTAAGGTTCTAGGGAAGGGTGAGAGACCTTTGAAACTGTTAGTCTTGTGGCACTTAGGAGCCAGTATCCCACATTTTGGGCAGACAGAAAACCTTTATGATACCAACACTAAAGCTCAGAAAATCTTTCCAAAGACTGGAACAGTGATTAAAAAAGGGAGATGATGGGAAAGGATGATAAAAGCTATTGACGAGAGAGATTTTTTTAGGAGAAAATTATCTTACCAGAATTACCGTAACTTCCCGGTCGTGGTGGAAGAGGTGGGTATAAAGGTTTTCTTGAGATGTCACCTATTGATAATTAATATTGTTAGATAGTTGAATGGACAAAACTGAGAGCTTTAAATAAAAGTATGATAATTTGAGATTTTCTACCTATTTCTAATTTGCCCCCCAGTGAATTAAGAAAAGGACCTTGTCACTAGTTAAAAATACTTAAGCATTATATCAGCAAATAGCTAGCTATTAAAACTGATTTGGAAGTGAATAGGGAATGTTTTCTAAATTAAAACACAAGAAGAATTCATGAAAATGTTGAAGGAAAATATTTCATGTATTTCTGACAATTGCTAACATTGTTTAATGCTGACAGCTGGGAGACACGGTGTGTTACTTGGGTGTCAGTGGTTCAGTTTTTGCAGAGCTGACAGAGAAGCTGGTGTTCTAGGCTGGGCTGGAGGCAACAGGTCATGTCTGTACCATCAGCAAGTATTAATAAAATCTACAGATTAGTTTCATCTAACAGATGCTGAATTTATTTAATATATGCTGAAATTTCTGCTCTTGAACTGTGCAAAATGAACTCAGACTTCAGTTTCGTTGTTTTTTAGGGCTTTGTGCTAGCATTTGCCAAAGTATTAGAAAGAGATGCATTGGCTAGAGTAGGAGATCTAACTCACAGCAGTATCCAAACTGCATGTAAAGTGCTGGAGTAGCAAGAGCTCTCTCAGGTCAAAACCTGCCAAATTTAATGTCCAAGGCTGTTGCTCTGCATAAGTAGAGTAGGCCCTCTCTTGCGATTCTCTCTTCAGCCAGTTCAGTCACAAATTTAACTGTTCTCATAGCCAGACAGAGAATTTAGCTCTGAATAAATCAAAATTAGGACACAGAAATAAATAGAAATTTCTCTCTCCCTCCTTAAATCTTTCTTTCACCTTCCAAACATGCCAGATGCCCTTTCACCATGTTTTCTCTTGCCTAGCTGCTAAACACTATGCTTCTGTTTCTAAGTAACATCTAGGTTCTGATTCAGCAAATTATTTAGATCTGAGCTAAACTTCTTGTGAGTGTAGCCTACAGTCAATGGATTTTAGGTAGAGTCTTAAAACTTTGCTAAATCAGACTTCGTCCAATGAATTATATTCAATAGAAGAAGGGACTTGCTCTGTTTCAGCTCTCTGTGTAATGAACTAAGACTCACTATGGCACAAAAGCAGACAACAACCAATCCCATTTTTTATTTCTGTTGTGTTCCTTCACTTATTCAGCCTTCTCTAAGGATAAGAAGACATACTCTATGTCATAGCTAATGAAAAATAATGTGTTCAGAAATATTGATAATGAGATACATATCCCTAACCTCATTATACCATGTATGAATGTCAATTAAGAACCTGAGCTGAAAATGGAACAAAGAAATAAAAACCAAGGCAAACATCATTTACCATCTTCAGAGTAAACATTGGGTTTATTGAAGATACATAAGCTATTAATTGATAATTTACTCAATAAACTTAACCCATCCTCTCATAACAGTGCTCATTATTAACTTGCAGGAATTGAACAAATAGTATGGACAGGAATAAATGACAATATACACAGGAGAATCATTAATAAAATTAGAATAATCTTTGCAATGTGTGGACTAATAAACCACAGGCATGAAGTGCCACTTGGGAACCTGGAAATGGGAAAACACAATATAAAAGGTGTCATTCTCTAAGACTGAAACACTCCTAAACCAGACCATTGCGGCAAGTTCTGTGCGATGGGCTGAGAAGTAATTTTGCTTTTGTGTGACTGCGATTCAAGTGGAACTTCAGGCTTTGATTCAATATTACTTGCATTTTGGATAATTTGAGTGTACAAGAACCTATCTAGAGTACCTCATATCCTTGCTATATCTCTAAACACACTAAATAAATGATGTAAAAATTCCCAAAGTCAAGGATTTTATATGCTTCCGTACAATACTGTGAATACTTCCTAGGTCAGGTCTGGGTGTTACAGAAACACCTGGAAGTTAACAGTATGTTACAACTGTTTGACTTCTTCAAGCTTAAACTGTATCAGCAGCGCTTATCTCTGAAACATTCCCTTCTGAATTTCTAATTTGCCATCACTAGAGTTACAAGAAGCTCAAACCTCTCCATCCGCTGTTAGCTCTGATTCCTAATCTTAGGCAGACTCATTTTTGGTAGCTGAAGAAACTACAGCCATCACCTGTTGTCTTCACACTTCTGTCAGAGGACGCCTTCCTGAACCATCACAACTGAATGGGCCAAGCTCTCTCCCCTTAGCCATTCCTGGGGTGGTCTATCATGGTAATTTAAGACACAGATGACTTCAGTTCATGCAGGTAGGCCAGTCTGGAAGCTCTCAGGTAGCTGGCAACCAGATGCTGTCCCCACTCCGCATGATGGCCTCAGGCAGGAGAGCTGCATGTACAGGAGCTGGAATGACTCTCATTACCATAGCTCCTTCTGCAGTATCACAATCTTCACAAATAAGGCAGAGTTGAGAAAAAGACTACAAAAATGCCAACATTATATTTAAGGAAAGAAGAGAGTACTCACCCCCACCAAGTGCATCTCCTAAATGTAGATCATTGTCTAAAAATGAGTAGGAGGAAGATGCAGAAAAGTGAGTTACACACCACTCTTGTGGGAAGCGAAATGTTAGTTTTAAGAGAACATGTACAACTGAATGTTTGAGAAGCACCTTTTTCAGATTAGTCCCACAAACTCACCTAAGCTATTACACTTTTCTTTAAAAGGCTGACAGAATCTAGTAGTTTCCTGCACACTAAGTGACAAATTATACAGTATTTTCTACTCAAAATATGAAGGGTTTTTTTCTGCTGTAAATGATGTAAAAATAAATCTTATAGTTGAATCAAGATAATACCTCTAACATATCTGTGAATACATAAATAAAATTTGCTATGTTAACATAACAAACCTATTTTCTAAATATGTTGCGTTGTACCTATTTTTTTAAATATGCTAAATTATCAACATTTATGTCTGTGGTTAAAACTGGTTTGTAATTTATTGAACTACAAAAACTGAATACACATTTCAAGAATAAATACTAGGGAGCAATAAACCTACTTGGACAGAGATATTGAATCAACTAATCTATGTACGAGTCATGGTGACATAAAAAGTTTTGCTTCAGGCAATTTAATGCACCTGTCTGTGGAATGAGTGACAGTCTAGTTTTTCTTTCTCTGAGCTATAAATGTTTTAAAATAGAATTAAATGTCTGCATGTGCATGTTACACAGAAAGTCAAGAGGCTACAACCATTGTCCCAGCACTGCACACGTGTCTTTCTGTACCTGGGATGGAATTTTCCATCCAATAAACAACTTGTATATGAGCTGCAGATGCAAAAAGAGGAACTCTCTTTCCAACATACAGATGTGGATATGAGTGTGTGGGTGATATTTCAAGGTGTATATGGAATGATGGCAAGTTCTGAGAGAAGTACATTAGATGGATGCCATAACTCCAAGGATCCCTTTATTTACACTTATAAATGTGGAATGGTACAATAAATCAGAAGAAATGGGACAGCAAAACCTACCTAAATTTTGACACCAGTGCTTATTGCCACAGACAATTAGATAGACTCTCAAATAAATATCTTTTTCATTATAATTGTGTTAGAATTCCCAAATCATAGTGCAGAAATATGCCTTCTGTGTTCTTTATATCCAGAAGGAGTGAGAAGCTGCTTTTGCACAATATCTAGTTATCTAGTCTCATTTGTGTAGCAACTCGGAAATGCTTTGGTGTCACCAGGATATCTGGCAGGAAAGTGATCAAATTCATACTAAATAATTTGGTTTGTTCCTGACAGGTGTTGATCCTCCCTATGTCCAGTCAGAAGAGAGTTGCATTTCAAAAATACCTTTACCTGTCAAAAGCTAACACTGTGAGAAGGAATAAATTGAAAACCGGATTCAATTTATTGTTGAGATGAAGAATTCAGGTAACATTTAGGATTCTGCTCTGGACGGTTCATGCAGAGATTTGTTGTATAAATGCTAAGGGTTATATGAATGAAATACAAATGGAAATGCATGTGTATGTAGGGACCATAAAAATCAGCAAAGTGTTAAAAGAACAGACAGTAAAGGTCACCGTTCCCAGCTGTAAAACTGAAGAATGTGTTGTTTCTGTCAAAACCAGCTGGCCTGTGTTCCGATGACAGCACAGATGACTTGACAGCAGAGGAAAGGCAGAAAGAATTTCTACACCAAAGGTTGCAGCATATCACTACTTTTCCTGATCATCCGTCCAGAAAATAAGTCTTGGACATGGTCTGTGTATTCCAAACAAGCAAAACCAGATAGTGGGCAGCAACCTGACCTAGGGTTCAGAGACACTGAAGTAAGAAATATTATGAGGCAAAAGAACCTCTCCATAATACCTGATTTATCCTAAGGGATATAAAAGATCTGTACATAAACAAGCTTGTCATTTCTGATCAAGAAGAACCTCAGAGAAAGGATAAGAGCTCAGTAGCTGGCATACCTTGTCCCATATTGCACATGATGCTCACCAGACCACCTAAGCACATACATCTTGGTGCTCATGAGCACAGGGGTTTGAGGATATGGCTGAGTTAAATCAAATGCAGGATGAATGTGAGTGGTAAAATCAAGTCATTTTGAGATTCTGTAAATAAACATTACCTTCCATTACATTTTGTGATGAATTTTGTTGCACTGGGAAGGTACCTAATGGAGAGCTTCAGCTCAGGAAGAGATGTGTGGGATGCCCAGATGACATGGCCTACGTAGCAATTGGCCTCCACTGAACAAAAACCTCAGCCAGCCTCACTTCTCAATGGCATTGACTGAACGAGACATAGAGGCAACCCCAGCATTAAGATGAAGCATTAGGCAGATGCTGAAACATACTATTGTTTCATCTTTCTGCACTTTCCAAATCCAATAATTGATTTTTAACACTGTGGATTTGGGATTTTTAAAACTCTCTGCAGTCCTCATCAGTGCTGAAAGAGATTCCAATATGGTCAGTAAACTGTGGAGTTCTTCATTCCCAAGAATTAGTGAGGTGGATTCGAATCATTTGGCAGTCATATCTCTAACAGATTTACGAGTCCCTGAAAATCAAATTCATTTCACCTGACTGAGGCAGCTTCGGTGCAGATACTGGAATCCCTAAGCTACCTTTAAACATGACCAAGGACAGAGTATTTTAGACACAATTCAAGTAACTTGCTTGAAATATTTACATTAGGATGAGAACAAATCCATGATTAGTGCAGTATTTTAAGCTAGACAGACACTTCTAATCTAGGCCAAACACAGATTTTCTTTGCCAAATGAAGTGGGAATGAAGAATGCAACCATTAAAGGATATAGTAGCTGCCACATTCACAAAATGTTGACCTTGTTTGTTCAAAGAGCAAGACAGAGAATTATGTGTATCTTAAGTCTTACTGCACTGTTTATCCAGAAGAAGAACTAAAGTTGTTGTGTAGGCTAATGTTATCCAGCATTTTCCAATTCAAACATTTTGTTTGACAGACAGAAATTTATTTCAGTGTTGTTTAGGTGAAAATGCTCTATATGTTATTATAAGTTGTTCCACCAAAAATATGGTTTTTTCAGCATTAAGAACTGCTCATTGGAATTCATTGTTTGGCATTCTCAGGACTATGGCTAAAACCTTTTGGTTCTCTCCACTGTTTAGAGCCCTTTTTCCTTTATGACACAGGTTTTGTAGCAATCAATACTAGATAATATGAAGTAAATACATAGTAAGAAGAAAGAATATCAAATTTCCTTCTGATTCTTTTCTGAGTCTGTTATCAAGCATCATGAATAATTATACAGAAAGAAAAAACAATGGGAAAAAAAGTAGATCAGTTATCCATTTTAGCAACAGTTACCCATTGTTATACTCCTCAGGGAATTCAATACAATCTGGAAAAGTGTGAAGAAGATCTTCAGCAAATAAAGTATCAGCACTGGCCAGTTAGGCTGTAAAACCTTACTGGAAGTGGTAAAGACCTGCAAATGGTAACTGTCAAAAAAACACTTCCTTTACATAAAGAAGACAGAAATTATTCACACAAATTATCTCAGCTAAAGTACAGTAGCAAAAATGATCAAGAATCTCAGAAGACAGTTCCTTACATATAGAAAATCAGTTTTATGACCCATTATTACTCACTCAGCACAGGTCTTGTGGGTCTTCTGATCACTGTAGGCTTCCTTGTAATTATGTCATCTGTTGGACACAATGACACACCAATAAACAATAAGCTTCAACTTAAGAAAAGCAGATATCTAAAAATCTAGACAGCTGCTTTCAATAAATTTTTGTTTATCACAGCATAAGCTAAAAATGAATGGATGTGTTTTCACAGCCATTTTTGGTTTGTTTGTTTTAAAGAAATCTTTCATTTTATGACAGAAACATTGAAATCTAGCATTTTCTAGTTCTGTATCTCTTTAACTGAAGTAGTAGCCACTTCATATTCCATTCCTCAAGGAAAAAGACTTAGGATTTATTACTGGGTGTAAATGCCATAGTAAAATAAGGATGTGAGATTTACATACCTGGGTGATCAAGGGCATCAGCTAAATCAAAATCGCCTTGACCTATAAGGAATGTGACAGAAGAAAAGACACGAAGTCAGTGGACAGGTTTCCATGACCTCCAGACCTGAGGGCTCTGGACAGAGCCGGAACACCAGTAAGAGGCAAAAGAAAAACCTCATCCAAAACCCCATCTGTGCCTGGAGCAGGCACAGAACAAGCTGTTAGCTGTCATCCCTGTGCTGTACAGTCCTGAATGACTGTGAGAAATGGGCTCATTTAATTCAAAGAAGCTATTTGTTCAGGTAGTGCAAGGAGAAGCTGCTCTCTCATGTTATCTACATTCATCTGCTGTGCAAACATGCCTTTGAAGAACACAGGTTGCCTGTTATAGGGCAGAGGACTATTGCCAGGAGACAGCTGAAATAGCATTCAGTGTGGTACTTGCAAACCCAGATCATTAGGTGAGAATTTTTAATATTCTTCATTATTATTTTACTAGCTCAGCTTCAGAGAGCAGCTTTACTGGCAAACTTGCCTTGTGATCACTTGTAACACAAATCAACTTTCTTTTTTTAATTCTTCCTGTAACATGGGCCAGAAGTAAAAGATATTAAGATGTGTTTACCTAATTTAGTTTCCCTGTACGTTAAAAAGTCTGAAAAGGGAGGGAAAAAAAACCCCTTCCTGTTCTGTGTTAGGTGACCATAATGTCTTTAAATGTTGCAGCAGGGCAATTAGCATCCCAACTTTTGAAGTTAGCAGGTGAATAAAACTGGAAAATGTTTAAACTGAAGCAGACAACTTTGAACAGAACACACACATTTATTCATGGGAGTCTTACTTTCAACTCTACAGCCTGCCACTTTCCCTTTAATCTACAGCCTTCATGAAATACCTCTTTGCAGAAAATGTATCCATTAGTTTTTATCCAGGCTGAAACTGCATCATCTTTGTGTTTGCATTCCAAATACAAGATCAGCAGGTACAAACCGACAAAAAGTCTTGATGTGTCATGACTTCCCTAAACACACAAGTATTACTGTGCTCTATTGAGTAAGCCTCAGGATGCTCTTGTTCTGCATCTGTTTATCTTCCCATCTCAAAAGCTTCATACCCAACCTTGATGTGTTTTTCTTGAGTAGTCTTGAACACTTCACAGCAAGAAAGGCACTGTTGTTTAGGTGGGGAAAGTTATGAACAGAGAGAGGCTGTCAGAAGTTCTTCAGCACAACTGTGCTCTGGCTTCAGCTCAGCTCCCTGTTCTTGACAGGTGCTGTACATCTTCATGGCATTCTTTTCACTAATCACTGTTCCTGAGTAATAGCTCTTGCCTGTGTCAAAAAGCTCCCAGAAAGATTAACTATCAGTGGTGAAACACTGTGTGATCCTCAAATAACAATCAGCACAGGAGCATAAAGTAGAAATGTTTTGATTCCTGTGAGGATTTTAATGTGAATCTGTGAACTTAATTATAGATGGGGTCTGACGGAAGAGATAAAGCAAGTTTGGAATGCAAAGTAGCGAATGGCTTCTAAAGCAAATCTGTCGCTACAAAATTTTATGACAAACCCATGTTTGGTAAGGAAAAACAGATAACAGCATAAGGCTTTCCCACTGATTTTATCAGAGTAGCATTTTATCTCTTATAATTTGATCTGTTCTCAGTGTGTCACCTTATCTGGCCACCTCTCTTTCCTGTGCCCTGGCCACTCAGCTAACCTTGCTGAGTCCAGTAATCTTTGGATGGGGTCTTTAGGTGGATAATATTAATGGAATTTATAGAATTATTTGGATTGGGCTTGTCTGGGCAACATGTTCTGGTACCTCATGACCCCTACAGTAAAAAAAAAAAAAAAAAAAAAAAAAAAAGATGTTCCTAATATCTAATTCAAATCTAGTCTCCTTCAATTTAAAGCCATTGCTAAAGCCATATTCTAAGACACTGATAGGTTGTTTTTTAAATATGAATCTATTAAATATATAAATATATAAAATAGACAAGTTGCTTCATCAGAATATATTCTCTGCCAGAGCCCTGAGTGCACCACCAGCCTTTACTGGCCCTGAGTCCCTGCCCATGGGCTATCACACCATGCTGCTCCCCAGCTATGGAACCATTTGATCTTGATGCAGACCACTACCAGCAGGCTGACATCCTGGCATTGCCTTGACTTATATGGTCGAATTATATTTTTCTGAAGCATTTCTTCAGTGCCAGGAGTATAAGCAACTTAAACTTGACTGTCCTTTGATTTTGTCCTCTAGATCGATATCCTGAGTGCTGGAGGAGGCTGCCTGACCTGAGCCCCACTGCCACAGGATGCTGCCGTCAGAGCTAAAACCATTTCTTGTTGGACTGAGCCATCAGAAACAATTTTGTAACCATAATCAGAACATGAGTCATCAGAAATAATTTGGTAACACTGAATAGCTGTTGGCAAAACCAGCTGCTTTGTTACAGGTCCTGACATGCAGGAAGTAACAATATGGAAAGACACTACTGAGGTCCTAATGTTGTAAAGAGAATGTGACAAAATCATCTCGTGAAGGAAGACTGTGGAAAACTTCAGGTACAATATTTCTTTGAAGTTAGGGAAAAATAAAAATAAGAGCTGGAATTTAATCAGAATTCAAGCAAGATGATGCAGATGATTTCAATTGCGTGAGAATTAAAGCAAAACAACAGACTGAAACAGTTACTAACATCTGCCCTTCTACTGGACAACATCATTTCCCTCCCTACTGCATGTCTGTTCTGTTATCAAAAACCTGGGAAAAGGCAAAAGAAGTTATTTTGAGACTGCAAAGGAGAAATAGAAGAAAATTACATCAATTTTTTTTTAATATATATATTGATATTTAAAAAATTATTTCTGACAATAAACCTAGCAATAAAAAGAAACAGATACCAACACAGAATGGCTGTTTGGGAGTAAGACAGGAATCCACACTGAAATCTCTTTGGCTGTGTGAATATAAACCTTGACAGATGGGCAGTTTGTACGTGGACATCTGTGCAGCATTGCATGTGATATTGCAATAAACCAGAAGATTGCTTGGACTTCCATCCCAACTTCCTCTGATAATAGTATCAAATGACCACAAGGACTAGGACTTTGTGGAGCAGAATTTTAAATGCTCATTACTATTTCTGAGACTGTACCTAGACATTTTACGAATCTAATTTTGGAGGATAACAGATGGTTAAATAGCTGAACAGCTCAGACTTCATTCACAGAATGGTGGGTCTAAAAACAAAACCACATCAGAGACTCAGAATATTTAGCTCAATAAGAACTGCAGTCACTTCAGAGAACTTTCAAGATAAATTACAAGGAAAATAAATTACTGAAGCTTCTCCACAGAATAAACAGACTGAAAGATATTAATTTTCCACATATAAAAATTACACTTTTTTTTTTAATCAGCTTCCATATTAGAAACAGCTGGAAATATATCCATGAAAATAAGAATGAAAGAAATTTTAGTGGGGTGAAAACAGCTTTGTGCCTTTGGGGTTTTTATTTGATTGGGGCTTTTGTATGTGCTGTTTGTTTTGTTGGTTGAATAAAGTTATGAAACCTGAATAGTTATAAAGATACTTAGCTATACAGGTGGTAACAGAGTTATTTCTGTTATTACCACTTTGGGCTAGTAGTATGCTATTTCTTGGCATAACTTCTAACCTTTTTTCTGGGAGTATCCATGTTTTGACAAAGAAATAAAATTACTGTAATACTGGTTTTTATTGGGTGGTCCTCAATGATTCATAACAGAGAATTTGAAAAAATGCTTATAAGCATTGCCTAACACTGCAAAACAGTCCTTATCTGCAAATGAGAAAATGCAAAGCCAAGAAGGCAAGCCTTTTGGATGGATATATGGATTGTATTGAGAAAGGAGCTATTTTAATTATGTTTATGCTAGCTGCTCAAACACAATGAACTATAATAACAGCAGGACTTTAGCTAGCACTGCCAATCTTATTTGGGATGCAATTCCCTCATTCCCACCCAAGACCTGTTGCTGTGCCAGTAAAAAAATGAAGTGTAGAGCCAGCCTAACCTTTGTAATATCACGTGTGGAAGGCTGGTGATATGAAGACTGTTACGGTTGCTGTTTGCCCCAGAGATACTGAGACAGCTTTAAGTAATTCCCCTTGACTATAAGACACATCCTGCTGAAGCACTGTAGAGCTGAGGTCATCTTACCCTGCCAAGGCAGTCAGTCCTCTGCAAAGTCATGTCCTCAGGCACGTGTGCATTTAATGCTCACAAACTTTGTCCCACGTTAGTTTTCTGAAAATGTGACACAAATATCCAGTAGCTAAAATGCAGACAACAGCGTCTTTTGTCTATGATTTAATTTGTTACCTAAATGTTAGATGGATCCACCCTTTGATTACGTAGCTGTCTGATCACAAGAGTCTGAGGTCCCACAGCTTTTAAGGAGGATTTATGAGGAACAAGCTTTCTGCAGGTGAGTGTTACCAGTTCATCATTTCAACTGTGGTCAGAACTTTTCTGACAAAAAGCTACCATGACATCACTGCAATTTTTAATCTCCCTAACTAGGCTCAGTCCTGCACTGGATCCATACAAGTACAGCCTGTGGCCCTTAAAATGATGCATATTTAAATAAGACAGCATGAATATTGCTAAGTGAGAATCAGGTTATGCGACAAATGAAATTAACTTCTCAGGCTTTTAATATGCACAGTCTAGTATTAAAAATAAAGCTAAGAGCCATGAGAAAATGTGTTTGTATGTGTTTATAAATGTTTGTGGACATAAGTTTCAAATGCATATATGCACATGTGTGTTAGATAAATAATGTTGTTATTAATGTTATTAAATTATTGTTATTAAATTAATTGGGTTTGAGTGCATTAAATAAAAAATAAATTAGAAGCAATTAGCTTCAAATTGTGAGCTAGATAAAAAGGGAAAATAAGCTTATTTTACAGTATTTAAGACATGAACAAGTATGATTTCTTCAGTGTAATTAAATAAGAATTGTTTTGTGAATACAATGAGCTTAAAACACTATGAAGCTGGCAGAGACTGAGGAAGAAGTGAATGACTCAAAAATGAGAACAAAAATTTTCTAAAAGGGAACAGTATGTTACCAAAATCACTCATGAGACCCATTTTGTGTTCTTTTCAGCTGAAATAGTAAGTTATTCTTTACACAGACCATTTCTGATTATAATAGAATCATGAGAGCTATTTCCTCTGTAATTAGAAAAAGGGATGGATTTTCCCATGCATGTGATTCAGAACACACCCGTTTATTGATCCAGCTTTATTCAGGAAGCAATTATGTTTGTTAAAAGGAAATTACTCATTTAAGAAAAGTTGTGGGAGAACATTAAAGTTTACGCCCCACAGTGGACACTGTGGACAAAATCTCCATTAGCAGGTACTATTTCTTTCATGTAATACCCTCATGATCCATATTTCCTGATGAGGTTCCTGTAGCTTGTTTTTCCTTCATGACCCTTTAGTTTCATAAACAATGATTGCCATTACAACCCCTTGATGCTGGGGTGGAAAATGAGTATGCTTCAAAATCTATAATTAAGACCTAAGGTCCAGTATATAGACCACAACATGTGGACCTGATTATTGGCTTCATGTTTTTAGCTAGGCCACTTCTGGTTGTAGTTTGAATTCAAGGGAAATTAAAAGGACTCTCTCACTTACTCAAACAAGAACTCATTTAAATAATTACTAGCAACTTAGATGGGCTAATAAAGCAAGAGTGGTAGTACTGCTTTAGCCCTGTGCAGCCTGGTATCATCAAACATGAAAGAAAATCTTCCAGTTCTATGATATTTGCTTTGCTCTGGACATACCAAGTACACTGGTAAAATACATGCAAAATACCTCTAGATCTTCAGCAGGGGTAGCCCAGATCTCAACAGTGCTGTCCTGTAACTTAACATCAAGTTGAATTTTTTTCAGGAATTCCATGCCCCCTGATGTCATAGGAGCTCATCAGCGTAATTATCTCTGCTGCTTCTAAGGGGGTTAGTAATATTGCCAAACTGAAGTGGGTGATCAGGGTGCTTTATACAGATTCTTTGCTTGTGTGTTTAGGATGCAAGACAGCAACGAAGCAGGGCCTGCCTCTTGTCTCTTTCATGCCATTAAGAACATATTTTCCAGAAAACAATAATGCTGGAAAGATTTGCTGGACATAAGCAAGCAGGCCTGTTCAGCAACAAAGTCTCTACAGAGTAAATGAGAAGTACAATTAGGCTCCTTTCTCAGGCCTGAAGAAGCCTCTGCATGTGCCACCACAGTACGCAGAGAAGCCTCTCAGAATGACCCTGGACAGAGGGTGATATTGAGGATCAGTTTCTATCTGAATTTCAGAAGCAAGAGACTTGGAAGAGGATCTGGCAGCTTAGTCTTCCACAGAGAACTGAAACGAAGAGTCTTGTCATGCAAAATGTTGTGAATATCTGGGTTGGATTTATGAAAAAAAGAGTCAGTTTCTTTCTTTTACAATTATGCTCAGGAAACAAAAGGGTCTGTATGACATTCGTGAATAGAAATATCTCGCTCGTATCTCAACTTCTGCTCCTTGCAGATGGTAGCCTGTAAGATGGAGATGCAGTTTTGATGTGCATAGATTTGATATAGATTGTGATTCTGGAGGCTTTGTTGCTGTTAACTCAGGACTGTTCCTGATGTGGAGTGTATGTCCCTGGTTCCTTCACCACTGGTGTGGTAAGACCTGGGATCTAAGGAAGGAGACCTGGGATGTAAGGAAGGACTTTATTTTAATTTTTCTGCTAATCTTAGTGCCTACTCTGGCCTTTGTTTTCATTTAACATGGAGCACTGTTGCCCTTTAAAAATATATTGCTGTGATTTTACTTCCTACGTAAATTCCTCAGGAATTTAAAATCTATTGATGACAAGCAAAGCTTATTCAATGGAAGTGGAACTGTTACATTTTCATAACCCACCCAAGCCCTTTCTATCATCTGAGATGGTGTTTGCCTTCATGAGATACTGTACTAAGATCAGATTTTAGACAGTATTTTCCCAAAACATCCATAGATGTCAGCCTGTGGAAATGAAGGAAGACAAGACAATCTAAACCTCTCTTCTCTTAAGGACCTATTTTTATTGATTTCTAATCTTGAAAGAGTTCTGACATTTTTTTTTGTTCGTGGTTTTTTTGTTTTGTTTTTGTTTTTGTTTTTTTGGTTTTTTTTATTACCATCAGTGGGGTGGAAAGGGATTGACAATTGCTGATGCAAATAAGCTAAAATAGATACTGAAAACAGGCAGGTTGGGCACTGCTGCCAGGCTTGCAATGTGGCAGCAATGTTTGAAAAGTGAATCTGAGAAGCTGAGTAACTACCCCAGGTTTTTTCTCTTCTCAAGCTCTGATGTTGCAACTCTGCCCTTTAGTGTTTCAGTTACTGTTTCAATCAGTTCAGGTATGTCAATTTATCACACTGCAATCACACCCTTGAATGATAGCACTGACATGCCTACAGATAATCGCAGTTCTGGTACTGGGAGTGAAATAGTTTTGGCAGTCAGCAGGAGAGAATTTGTTGTCTGATACTTCCCTGCACTCAGTCCCGTGAGGGCTTCAGCACGTGCACAGGGACCTCACACGGAACAACAGTGGGGACTAGAGCTGGATGGAGCAGTAAGAAAAACAGGACTGTGATTTTCATCTCTCCTATTCTGTCTTTTAACTCCAGTGAAAACTACATTATTCACAGAACTAAGTCACATAGCGTCTCAAATCCAAACAGGTCTGTCATTTTCTCCCCATAAAGTGCCCAGCTAATTAACCAAGAATACAATTAATTTTGAGTCAAAAACTTTATAAGCCTTAGCTGAACGGTGGTACATGGCTTACTGCCTAGCAATAAATGATGTTCTTTTCACCTACGTAGCATTCCATACCTGATGGAGCAAACTGAAGGCATATCAGACATCATCAATCTTTTCACCGTTTTTGTTACTAAGTCAACACGTGATCTATCAGCTGACCTTAAAGACCATGGATATTTGGATTATGTCTATATTGGGAACCTGAGGAGCATTCTGGGCAGTCAGGTGTGAGTGAAAGTCTCACCTGCTTCCCAGGTCCATAAAGGAGAGAGCCCTCAGGTTGCACTGCTTCCACACTGCAGGTGTGCACACAGGTTTATGGTCCAAATGAGACCCACACTATGTTTCCAACAAGTGCATGATCTCAGTTACTGGGAGGCTAGGAACCTAACTTAGGCTGTGCTGAGACACAACTAAGTGGGCAGTGTAGACACAGCCAAAAGCTGGATTACCACAGGTCAGCCCAGCCTCAGTATCTGACACAGGATGTTAGCATGAACTCCAGTGGAAGAAGTTTCTGTGAAGTTTATTTCATTTGGATTGGCCTAAAAGCCATTCAGACCCGAACTGTATCAGGTCTCACTTTTCTTGCTCAATATGGTCCTTGTTTATGCTACGCTTCTGTTGAGATGTGTCCATCAAGGCAATCTAGTGAAGTAACTGAAGATAGTCAGACATAAAGGAAGTGCTAAATGGGAAGAAGAATCGTGTCATCTGGTCTGGCTGTGGTGGCTCAGTAGTTTCTAGAAGTTATCACAGATGGTTACAGCTTAGAAAAGAATTAAGCTGCAATATAAAAAGGTGAACAATACCACAGACATTTCTTATCATGAGGACTTAGACCAACTCTTTACCAGCATGGCCAAGCCTTTCTCATATCATGTCTTGATTGGGATTGAGAAGTGGTTCCTGTACATATCCCCTTAAACATGGTGAATACTTTGATGATAAAATTCAGTGTCTGTTGCTATAGATTAAAACAATTAATTTTGCTCATCAGAGTGGATTAAATAGTTTCCAGAGTCATAAGACTGTGCCCAAAGCCCACAGCAACTTTCAGTAATGACTTTTCCCCCCAAAGCAGGGCCTGAACAGGCTCTAAATTAAGATGTGCATAAATCAAGAATGATTAGGCCGACTACCCTTATAATTAAAATGGTAGAGTATATGGAAATTGGCTTGCTCATGCTCAGTTTGTTTGAACAGAAATATTCAACATAAGACAGTCTTCCAGAACAAGAAAATCTGCATGCCAGGGATGAGAGACTCCATGAATCATCACTGCTAACAACACGCTACATGCAGGCCAGCACAATCCTACTGCTCTGCTCTTTCTACGTAATGTTACTTGCTGAAGACCTCTAAATAATTTCTCATTTGTTAAAATATTGCATTAAGTTAAAGCAAGGATTTTTAACTGCTCATCACTGCAAGGTCTCCTAGGGACTCCATTTAAATCAAGGATGGTGGGAGGATCAGCAGCAGCTATTTTGGAACTAGTGATTAATGATAGATTTCTTCCTGCAGCAAAACACTGCACTACAAGTTTCTGAAGTAATGCTAATACACAAAAAAAGAAAAGGTTACAAGTACACCATATGGCAAATGCACACCAGGATAATCCTATTTGGTTTGACATCAAGAAAAGTTTAACAGAATGTTTTGCTTAAAGACCATGTATTTGAATATAGTAAAACAACTAAGTATGAACAGGTTAAATTTTCCTGACTATTTGTTCATCACATATATATATATCTATATCTCTCACATGTATATATATATATATATATACACACATTTAAAATGTATTCAATTCTTAACTAATCCTGCATGAAAAAATGTATGCTTGTGTGTGGAATGCATGGACTAAGGTTAATCAATTATTAATTTATAATTATTTAAGCATATGCACCAATATAAAAGCATAAGAATCCTTAAACTGAATTTGTTTTTACAAAAAAACTAGTATGTTTCAAGATATCAATAACCAAGAACAGCTTTAAAACATGAAGTCAGTATTTTACTAAGGATCTCTCTGGAAACTGTAAGTTCCCCTGGAAGCTCTCATTTTACCGCTTCCATTTAAAAAGTTTATACTCAAGTCTAAGCTTGTGAATAATTTTATGGGAGCAACACTACAGAGAAAATAAGAAATTATAACAAACAAACTCCAACTAGCATGGCTATTATGAGCAATCACCCAAGAGATACATATCTCTTTAGAAACTGCAGAAATAGTTACGTAAACACTCTTGAATGCTTCTCGTGAATCGATAGCAACAAACAAACAAATAAACAAAAGCCAGCAAGCATTTCCAAATAAACAAACATATTTGTTTTAGGGGTTGGAGTTTAAGGTTTTGATTTTTTTTTTTTTTCATTTTTAATAATCATGCACTAGAAATAAGCCAAGGCAAAGGTCACTTACCTCTTACATGGACTAGAAGGAAGCCAAAGCACAAAAGAAAAATACTTCTGAATTTCTCCATGCTCTTCTATGCAGTGCCTTGATTGTACCGGTTGGTTTTTTCCAAGTGATGATGTTGTAACAGCAGCGCCAAGGTTTGAGTGACACGCTTAGAATCAGCGGCTCTGCCCAAAGAGGTCTCTCACCATCACATGCAAGCAATGCAGAAGAGAGAGAAGTCCCTGAAAACCTGTTTGTGTACAAGACAAGTAACAAAAGCAAATAACCTTGCTAGGGCCAAGCTGTGAGCAGCACCTGAGGTGCGACCTGTGCTCCAAGAAATCTATTTATTACCCAGGCAGGAAGCACGGAGAGCTGGGGAAGCAATGGCAGCACCCAATGAGGAGGGAGCCTGAGTGCTCAGAGTACACCTCCTCCCCGCAGGGGAAAACCAACCTGTTTGACATCCTTGCCTTCAAAGCAGGGTGTGGTGCTGGGAGAGCTCAAGTAGCTTGTAAGAGGAGACCATCTTTCTCTGAAGCGGGCTTGAAAGAATCACTCAGACACACTCTGTCCTCAAAGCACCACTTCTCTGCTTGGTTCTTGGCTGAGCAACAACTACTGATAAAGGCAATACTGCCAGAGTCCTAATCCCTAACTCAGGCCGCCGTGTTAGGGAAGTGGAGGCCAAGAATCTGCTTTGCAGAGACTTGGGAATTGGTTACAGAGGCATGACAAAAAAAATCTGATAAACTTAAAATGTGATGTTGGACTACAGAACTGATGCATACTCAGCTCTCCAGTGGATTCGTATTTTCACAAGGTAAAACAAATATTGCTCATCATGATTTTTTCCATTGACCTAGTTTTGTAATTTTTTTTAATTATACATATCCATGCATATCCTACATGTAGAGAGATGTCAGACAGCACCAAGTATGACAATACAAGGCTTTGGAAAATGAACAAAATTCATGCATCTATCTGTACATGAACATACTTTAAAATCACTGATGTGATTAAATGCAGATCTGTTATAGCCTCTCTCTGGCAAACACATGTGCCAACACTCCTGTCCTTTGAACTGGACTGCAGCCATCACACTGGTGTCCAATGCCAGCAAGGAGACTGGTGTGCATCCTCTCTTGTGCTGGAGGGTAAGGTGCAGGGGGTTTTGTCAGTGCTGTTTTGTCTAGGGCAGCAAATAGCTCAGGATTCTGTTCCACGAATGGCCAACCTGAACACCTGTGGTGTCGCTGGGTGATTCAGTCTGATGTGGGGCACAGGCTGCTCCCAACTGCATTTCTGTTAACTAGAACATACAGCTGAATTCATGCTTTTATGCTAACTACAAAAAACAGATGCAGCAACGTAAGCTGGACTGATAGAACCTGGTGATTACTGGGTTTTCAAGAAGCTTGATATTAGAGTAGGTCAACTCCCTCTGACCAAATCTGAACCAACAGAATGGTTTATAAAGGTCTGGCTTATTGTATCACATGGCTTAACTATTTTTAAGCTACTAATACAAGCTCTAAGGTTTAATTTGTGTATCATTATTCTCCATGTCAGAGACAAGTGCTCCATCTCCAAAGAGTAAAGGACATTTAGGTTGAAAGGTGACTTTGTCAGCCAGTTAAAACAAGAATTATACTGTGAAACAAGCAATCCCATAAATCCAGTTTATTTTTTTTTCAAGAATACCAAAACCAGGCCTGCATGTGCTAATCTTCATATCAGTGTTGAATTTGCCTGAAAGGAACAGGAAAGTTAGCAAGGCTGAGTACTAGTCCCAGGCAAGTCCAAGCAGCTCACATATGTTCAGTAGCTTTATTTCAAAGCAGTTGCTCTTCTAAGTGAACTCTTCCCAAAACACATTCTCTCACCTGAGAGTGATACAAATTCATTGTGATACTGAACATTCTCAGATGAAGTTTGAAGATGATAAACATCTTCTCTAATTCTTCTGAAGCCAGCTACTACTCTGTATAGTTAAATGAAACAATACAAAGGTGGCACTGTGAGGAGTGGACCTAGCATAGGAGACAGGATGTCTTGAACACTTATCTCACTTCTGTTCTTGGAGGCATTGCAGGAACTTATTAATCTTAGTTCTGTCAAAAACATGCAACTGCTTGCCCAAGATAGCAAATAAAAAAAGAAATATATAGCCTTACTCCAGACCATAAATTGCAATCGACTCATCGTTTTCAATTTAAAGGGAAAAAAAAGTTCTGCCAACTATTCACCTGAGAAGGTGGATGAACTCCATGCACTCCCTATATTTTTACATTTGTTCTTTCAAGAAAAATACCAATATTTTTGAAATGGCAAATGAGGGTAGAAAAGGAGCCAGTGTGTTTGTCTATTCCCTATGCCACTTACTTTTAGCCCATCAGGCCTCTCTTAGATGAGAGAAGCTAAAAAGGAAAAAGAGGACAGTCACAACTCATCACATTGGCAGCCCCATCCTTCCTGTGGGCAGAGGTTAGACAGTGCTCTCTTTGGCATGGGTAACCTGCTGTTTGCGTCTATAGGAAATGAAAGAACTGAATTACACAGTAGAACTATTTGGGAAAGCCACTAATATCCTACACTACTCATCTTTTGTCATAAAACCAGAAGTATTTTAATTAAAATATTGAAGCATCCAGTAATATTAGGCATTAATTTAAGTGTAAGCGAAACACACAAGTGAATTGTTGATACAGTTTCTTGTCAACAGAATACAATTACTATGCCCTAGCTGAAACTTTAATGTTTTTTTCACAAGTAGATGAAGGAAAATGTATTTTAGTATTTTATTCTGTGGTGCTTAAAGTAGTCCAAATGCAGAGATTTGAAAAAACTGTATTTTTGCTCCATTCAAGTCCTTTTTCTATTCCTAATAATCACTTCCTTTCAAATGGGTCTTTTATATTTGTGTAACAGAAAAGAGCAAAAATAAAGTAATATTTTCAGTTTGTGTAAAGGTTAAGGTTTGTCTCATAATCTTGTCAAGTGAAAAACACACATAGAACAGTGTGGTTTAGGTGGTGGCCTAATTGGTGGGGAAAAAAGCACTGAAATGTGGCACTGAGAGCATAATTCAGCCCAAGGTACAGTGAAACCAGACTGCACTAAAATGTTTTTCTTAGAATTGAAAATTTGGCACTCACATTGAAATGAGATGAACAAATAAGAGCTACAGTAAAAAGCTGCCAAATTTCATGCTTAAGAATTGCCTGCTTTCATTTCCACAGCCCGATGAATTTGTTTGGATAAGTATCTGAGATGGGCATGGCACTTGAAAGCCATCAAAATATTATTAAAGCAGTCTTTTCCACTGATAGCATGAACTAAACTGCCACCACATCTACCCTGCAGAAGCTAAAGTGGCATATTATTCTACAAAAAGATCCTGTTTTGATTATTTTTCCTCCTATTACTGGTGGTAACTTCTCCTTGTCCTCAAAGGAGGTAGACTGAAGTAAAAAACAGAACTAAAGAGGGTGTACCACAAGAATGGCACAGAGCTCTTTGCTGCCATCCATTTTAGCTCAGTTTAACAGTAAAAGTACCTCACCAGGGTAAACTTGCAGTTTGGGCCTCGAAAGGACAGCATTTTTTCATTCCACTATATATTCCACTATATCTGACTGATATCTGTATAGAAACGAGAACGTTAATTCCCAAATTTGGATCTGAAAGTCATCGACAGCTCATAAGGCCATGATGGGCAGCAGCTGATGTGTGGGAGATGACCATAAAACTACTTAATTAGGGTGATGAATAATTTTTACCTGATAATGTTTACTATCCCAAGGAATGGGAGAAATGATGAATTAGGATATTTAGCTACGTAAGGTAGGCAGCTGAACAAGGAAAAAACAACAACGAAGAATCTATGGGTAGTGAGGCAAATAGCTGCAAGTGAACTGCTACATTTTATCCACAGGTAAGTAACAGAAATCCACAAATTGGCAGCCTCTCACAACAAGAGAATAGCCTGAAATTTCAAGCTTTCTCTTTAAACTTTTCTTCCTAGGTGGCAGCAGCGAGTCTGTCTTCCTTCTTCCACAACTCCAGCCTGTGAATCCATAAGGGGGCAAAACCAGACACGAGAGATGCTGAAATCAGCATTACAACAGCTTTTCCCTGCAAACACTGTCTTTAGCTATGATTGCTTTGTGGAGTATAGTCGTCCCCAAAATTCATGCAGTAACCTATGCCTCTTTAGACTGAGAACAAGAATTAGTAAATTTGTTAGTTTTTAGGCACTTGGCAACACCTGCACTGTCATCTCATTCAGTTATGGTCCTCTCACATCCGAAGGTGAGACAACGCATGGCTCTGTAAGTGTCTGCTTCTAAAGCATGTGATAATATCTGGATGAGGAACACTCAACAGTGTTAAGTTTGCCCATACTAAACCTTCTGTTGCTGTCCATATTTTCAGTAGAGTCTGTGTTATCAAAGCTTCTTCAAAAGCCATGCCTGTCCTTCACAGAGATACCTTCTCTGCACTTCATACTAGTTAAGCACCTTGTAAAAGCAACTCAAAGCTTTATTGCTATTGGCCAACTTTCTTCTAAAATGATTAAAATATCCCTAAGAAATGAATCTGAACTGCTGATGGAGCAGGAAGACAAACTATCTGAAGGCTCCTTCTCTAGTTGAGCACCAAAAGTTTTGTATTTTTAGAACTACTAAGGAGAAAAACACATAAACCTTTTTTTTAAAATTTATTTTTAGAAAAATCACAACATTGATAGGAGGTTTTAATAAGTAATTTTTAAGCTTGCAAAAGCTGAAAAAGGATTCAAAATTCTGGTTAGCTACAAGCTATTTTGAGCTTCCCCTGCCATTCTATTCCTAACAAACACTGACTTATTTCTGTTTTCTCCACACTTGGCATTGATAATTCATTCATTGTTTATTCATTCAGTAAGCAGTACATTTCTTTTCTTTGTATTTACATAGAGTATATGTTTATATAAAAATCATTTCTGCACTCTCAAACACACTTAAAGGTTTTAGCACTTTTGTACCAAAAGCAGAAGAGGGGCAAGAGGTTTACAAATTAATTCCGTAACAAAATACTAAAATCTGTGTAAAGCTTTGTTGCAAGCTAAGAAACATGTACAAGAAATTCTTAAATGAATTATCCTTGGCATACATTCATATTTGAATGTACAGATATATTTACAGGTTTAATATCCAAATTCATTAATGACTTCTAAGATGTTTCATGAAATGTCATTTTCCTGAAGAACTTTGTCAGGTGGCTAAAGCACATTAGTAAGACACATATTGTAGAACTGCATGGAAATTTGAAACAATTAAAATGAAAGCCAACAGAACTGGTCAGACTCTTCCTTCCAGACAGAACTAGTTATTATTCCAAATTTAGTCCTTTAGTTGTTAGGAGTTGCAGTTTTTCATGTTTCCACAGATCCTTGAAACCTTCCTTTCACTTTCAAGAGCAACAGCACAGCTCTCAAGTGCTTTCAAATAAGGATGCAATCATAGGTCGTCATCCTGAGGGCAATCCTTCACAAGTCCAAAAGCACTTCTCACACATATGCTATTTATACTGTTCAATGGATGCCTGTGGAGTGGGGTTGGGTTGTTCTGGTCACTCTTGCTATTTTGTACTTTTGACCTGTAGTACTGTTTCTGTCCCTTCCATGTGTATGTTACACCTTCTGAATTCAACACTATTTTATGTTAAGCTTTTGGTTATGGAAGTCGAAAGATGTTTATCCCACTGCCTGTACTTCACCCACAACTGTTTAGACAATGCCAAATATCAATCTTGCCGGATATACAAAATCCAATTATGGTTCTGATGTGCAAATCAGGCTTTTCCACAACTGACCAGCTCGGTACTTGCTAAGCAGAAAGTGCCAGAAAGGATGAAGGGTCTGTATGCACTAAGTTTGTGTTTTCTCAATCTGTACCAGACAGATGCAATGAAAAAAAATGCAAAAACAAAACTGAATTTTTGTCTCTTGAATGCTCAAGAACAAGTATCTCTTCCCTGGTGGCTGATCCAGGCAGCTACACAGATTGGGTCAGCAGCACCCACACCCAGATCCATCATTCACACACAGTGAGCCACTTGCTTTCAGGTGCCCACAATACACACCAGGTTGGTTGGTTGGTTGGTTGGTTAGCACACTCACTGCGCACAGGATATTAAAAAAAATGTCTGTACTGCCTGAAAGCAATGACGTAACAAAACCTTAACTGCTTATTGTTTTTGGAGAGGTAAGGAAAAGTTAAACATACTGAATGCACTTGAGACACACCCAGCTGTCAGAGGAGCAAAGGAAGGAATGTGAAGGCACAACATACTTCTATGCTCCTGTCATTAAGGCCATGTATTGGTGTGCAACAATGCTTCACAGGGCTAACCATACAGAAGTACTCAGGCCTAAAGTCACACTCCCAGAGATGTTTCAAACAAGAACAGTTTTCTAATGCAACTTCAGACTCTGCTGTTCACTTTATGCTTTTTTTGTGTCCTTTTTTTTTTTCTTCAGGCAGAATGCAGGCTCTCTATCCAGTTTCAAGATCTGTTCTTCATCACGCTTTCTTTAATTCAGTTCTCCAGAAGTGTGCGCTGAACTAAGAAGTGAAAAACAATTAAAGATTAGAACACTAAGTTAGCATACATTGTAAGTTATGTAATAGTTTATGTGGACAACAAAGTTTCAGTAGGCATTTAGCACTGTGTGATAAATTCAGGTAAGCAGAGCTTGATTTCGTGGAGCCAAAATGCTGCACACCAACATATATTACATCCCAGATTTCTCACTCAAATAACCACATCCTACAACATCAGGGAAGATATCTACACTTGCAGTTTCAGGTTTGCAGTGCCAACATGAAATGGAGTACAGACTGTGTAAATGATAGAAAAGTAGGTTACTGAAACAAAGTGTCTAGGTTAACTGTATTTTCAGGAAGTCGAAGATAAGCCTACATAAAATTTTAAAACCACAGATCTATTCTTCTGTGCCATCTGACCTGGCTTAATAAAAGACCTCTTTAAACTACAAGCTGTGTAGGTACATTGACACTCAACTACCAGAAGCAGAGCTGACATATGCTGACTCCCAGAACTTAGATCAAGAACAGCACCATTCTGACCATGGATGCCCAGTTTCTTGGCTCAAAACACAATCATGCTTGTCTGCAAAATATAACAGAGGTATGAAATATGGGATGTAATATGACATCGATACATAGGCGGCAGTAATCATGTATGATAACATGCCAAGTTTGACTTTACTGGTTAAAACAAAATATGCATCATCTGACACATTTCACATTTGAGTTCTGGTGAATCTTGGCCAAAATTTTAGGATATCCCAACTACAAACTCAAATTTTTAACTGCCTTTGGTATAGGTCTTTGAATGATACCGCTTGCTTCACTTAATGCATCACTGAATTGAGGATACCTGCCTATCTCCAGTTCTGACAGCCAGTCACAAGAAAATGTTTTGTCCTTTAGAGTTTTATGCATTTAACAGCTTAAAGGAAAAGTGTTTATAAAGATGACCACAAGCCAGATGGAAGTTTTTAGCAAACAGATGAAATACCTGAGGAAAATACAATATAATTGTTGGGTTTCATTATGAAAAAAATAGAAATAATTCTGCAGATTTTAAACTCACAGAAGAACATACTGAAATTATATACTGCTTTGGGATTTTAATATTCAGTATTTCCAAAACAATCAGTAAAATTCAGCCTGAGGTTATACTACTTCTTCCTTTGCTGACCAGTCACAAGGACTAGAAGACCAAGGTTTCACCTATACCGTTTCCTCCAGATCTATCTATGGCTTTCCCAGAGTTAAACACCTGTTCCATCAGCCAGGTACCCTGGACAGCCACACGTGGAAGGGTGAGGTTGTCAAAGTTCTTGTTGCTTTACAAGAGACCCTTCCACAGCTGTCACCTTTGTAGAAAGATGAATTACGTGATGGTTCTTTCATACAAGAATCATTCCCTGTTCACAACAGAAAATGCTTTAGTTACAACAACATGCTAGTGAGTTTAGTCCTCCTTGCCTCCAGCGCAGTTACATCCGTATTCTGATGCCTCAGAGCTTTTCGGATGTTTTTAACTTTTGTAGATTTTAGAAGTAGTTGTGTAGTAAATATAGATTTTAATGTAGTTGTATTATATCCCTTATCCTGCAGCGTAACAGTTACACATACCCAACCCTGTTACCCCATTTCATATCAATCCCTCTTAATTCTGTTAGCGTGTTTAGTCTTCCTTTCAAGGTAGAATTGTAGAAAAACATTTCTGTTTAAGAACACAGCACCCTAAGCCTGGACCAGGAGGTATCACACAGACAGAGCAACCTTCAAACCCAGAGCTTCAGAGGAGCTCCAAGGACTATACATGAAGAGGATGAAGATGAGGAAGAAGGGGTCCCTAAAGACCCTAAACCCAATTTCCGAAGGGGCGAGTAAGGGGGCAGAACCAGGGGTGGATAGATCTGGGATTGGTGGACCTTATTATAAAATCATAGACCCACTGTCTGGGTGCACGCACTTACGTATTTATTCCCCTGGCCTGAGGCTGATTAAAGGATCAACTCTTTTAATCTTATTTTATACACTATATTGACCTGAAGTATTTTTCTCCACAGTCTCTTTAGGCAACAATTCAAACATAATTATTTGTAATATATACGTTCTTGCAGAGTTCTGTATCAGTTTGTAATCAGAAAAGGTTTCAGATTCCAATCAGAAAGAACATACACTAATACACTGCTAATTGCAGTTATGTATCACACTAAAGGAGTAGGTTTGTGCTTGCATATTGTCTTTAATACTACTTCTGCAGAGAAAATTCAGTTCTTTACTTTCTCTAAGCTCCTGTATTTCAATGACTTCTCAAGGCAATAAACCATTCTGTTAAAAGAATAAAAAACCAGAGAAGAGTGGCCACATTTTCAGATCTAAGTTCTTGAGTTAGTTCTAAGTTTGTTGTCATGGTAAAGTCACAGAATCACAGAATCATTTATTTTGGAAAAGACCTCTAAAATCATCGATTTTAACCATTAACCCCGCACTCCCAAGTCCACCACAAACCATGTCCCCAAGTCCCCATCTTTTAAAGACCTCCAGGGATGGCAACTCCTCCAGTTCCCTGAGCAGCCTGTTCCAATGCTTGACAACCCTTTTTGTGAAGAATATTTTCCAAATATCCTATCTAAACCTCCCCTGGCACAACTTGAGGCCATTTCCTCTTGTCCTGTCATTTGTTACCTGGGAGAAGTGGCCTCACAATAACCTCCTTTCATTTAGCTGTAGAGAGAATTGGCCCCTGAGCCTCCTTTTCTCCAGGCTTTTCTCCCAGCTCCTCCCTAAGTTGATTCTTCTAAGAGGCTCCAGACCCTTTACCAGCTCTTTTGCCTTTTTCTGGACACGCTCCAGCACCTCAATGTCTTTCTTGTAGTGAGGTGCCTAAAACTGAGCATAGGACTTGAGGCGTGGCATCACCACTGCCAAGCATAGAGGGACAATCTCTTCCCTAGTCCTGCTGCTCACACTATTTCTGATATAAGCCAGGATGCCATTGGCCTTCTAGGCCATCAGGACACACTGCCAGATCATATTCTGCCAAAATTGACAGGTTTAAATGTTTTTTTTTTTAAACAAAATGGTGTAAATAATTTTCTCCACTATGTTAGATGTCAATAAAATGCATTTGATAGGATTCCCACCAAAAAATTCATTGTCCATCTAGATTCTTGTCTTACCAGGTGGCTCAGATTGTGCTCCCCTATGGCTATCCATATTCACATTCTCTTCATCTGCTGGGAAACAAACAGATGTTTAGCATTCAAATTCCCTTATATTCGAAGTTATTGATTTATAGAGATAATGTGACAGAAGAAACAGAATTGAAGAAAATGGGCTACTGATAGCAGGTAGTTGAGTTGCCCTTATTTTGCCTGCACGTTAATTTTAACATGCATGGTAGAGACGTTACTCAGTTTCAAAACTTCCCAAACTACAAAACAGCAGTGCCTGGCTGGATGACAGCACTACCTCACACCAAACAGTCAGAAAGACTAAAAGAGACAAAATCAAAGCTTCTGCCCCTCGTATCACCCACAGGATTCCCATTTTTCCAGCATGAAAATAGTCTCTAATCCTCAATCTCCACTCGATTTTCCTTAAAAAGTATTTTCTTGCAGTCTCTCCTGCTTTCATTTTAACAAGAAGTGCTTTTATTTTAGGAAATGTAAAGCCTTAAGTTCTTCTACTTCTGCAAGCCTAATTTTTGGGCAAGGTATTCTTCAGTCACCCTGTCGTAGGTGAATAGTAAGAAAGGTTACTCCCTGTGAACATAAATTCACTGGGCTATTAAAACTACCCTATGCATAGGATCAGTTTCTAGGCCCCATATAAATACAAAACCACATCTCTTTAGACAGTAGAAAATAAAATTAATTTAGAATTCTTACCGCTTTGTTTGAAACAGAGTTTCTTCTTCTGGTAAGCAATGAAACTAGACACTGCTCCAATTACAGTAGCAGCCACAGCACTTACAATTCCAGCTATTGCTCCCTGAGAAGCTGAAAAAAACAGAGAGGTTTGTATACATTTTTCAGAATTGAAAGCCACGTCAAAATTGTATTGTCTCAAAGTAAACCCTATGAACACTTCCAAAAATCATTAAACTGAAATTACATGAAACTGTAACGATCAACTCCTTCTGTCTTCATGTATAATGAAAAGCGATTCCTCTCATTTTATAACCATTGATTTCTTAGCAATGCCTGTTGTTAAGGAACTTAAGCACTCCTGTTCTAATTTCCACTGATTAAAAAAGCTACCCTTTCATGGCCATACCTACTTTGCATGCATGTGATCACTGCACCAGCACCTCTAAGACCTTAACAATTATGAATTATTTGCAACATAAAGATTTTACAGGATTATGAAAGCACAGCTTGAAAGTAAGAATTCCATATTCCACAAAAGTTTTTAAGTTGTAACCCACTCCCAGTAGTAGACATTGTAGTAGAAGATTAGCAACACAGAAACCTCCAGAAAACAAACATTGTACATCCAGATGCCATCACACACACAGATTTATGCATTTACCTTCACTGTCTTGGCCATCACTTGGAGTTTGGCCCCTTCGTTCTGTAAAAATGAACAGAAAGGTTACATTTTACATGTCTAAGGAACAGTCATATCATAATTGACAACCCTTTTGTCAATTAATTATGCAACATTACAAACCATCTATTATATCCATACAGTGCTAAACTCTGGCATTCAAACTTTCTGTTTTCAAAGTACAGCTCACGGTGGTGTCACCTACAGCCTTGAGTGCTCAGCACTTCTACAAAATCAGTAGAGCACTTGTAAAATCTGGTTTAACCAACTTGTGCACCACCACAGAACACTCAGTGGAGAGGAACAATGTATAACTTCAGAGTAACACTCAGCTGTATTTCCACAGAAACAACTATCTTTTCCTAAAATCCCAGCCTCGTGTATTAAATACCATTGCAATTCTCTTTGCAAGCAAGACAGAAATTTTATAAATACTAACTATATTTGTCACAATGCAACTTGTACCACTGCAGCAGGAACCCGTGCAGATGAAAACACCCCACAAGTCTCCACAGGTATTTCTTGCCTCTGCCAGTTTTCAAGATACTGCCCCAAACAAACCTTGAGAGGTGAAAGCTACCCAGAAAAGAAGCATAGGTAATCTCTGTCTAGGATAACTCTCTGAAGAAGTCATAACCATTGGCACACTTCAAACCCCATCAAGATACTTCAGCTAATGCTGATCTGGAAATAGTAAAGTTTCAGTAACGCACACAGGGATGATCAGACACATCCTAAGGATGACCATTACTGCAGCCTGGTTCCCATGACCACCTCTGTACTGAGTTGAGCCACAACGATTAGAAATGCCAAATTACTAAAAGAAAGTCTGGCAAGCTATGAAATGGTTTTATTCTGCTCAGAGTAGATATACCCTACAGAGAATCATATGGCTGGAAAGGACCATAAAGATCATCTAGTTCCAACCCCCCTGCCATGGGCAGGAACACCAGCTTGCTCAGAGCTCCATCCAAGTTGGCAATAAAACACTTCCATGGATGGGGCATCCACAACTTCTCTGGGCAACCTGTTCCAGTACCTCACCACTCTCACAGTAAAAACTGAAGACTAAGAGTCTCCTGGAAGTGTAAGAATCAGTTCATCCTTTGGGACAAAGAAAATTTCTGAGAACATGAGGTAGATCTTCTTCTGGCCCACCTTTAGACTTCCTAACTACAAGAACTAAAAGAAACTGACAGTATGTCACAAAAGATCTAAAAATAGCACCTGGAGGACTTTCAGAACTACTGTATTTATGGCAAATTATGAAGTAAGTACCACATTCATGTCTCAGTTTTAAAAGCCATCCTTCTTAGTGTAACAGTAAAAATCATGAAAGTTTTACCCCTAGACAAGTTTTAGCTCTTAATTTTTTGGTTGGTTTTTTTTTTTTGGTAGAGACAGAACACATTACTTTTGAACTCAAAGATATACTCTTAAGTTTCAGATACCAGAATGAAAGGTGTTACAATTAGAGCACGTTAACCAGCTTGGGAGCAAGCTTTTATCAAAACCTCATGTAACCATAAAAACAATATGAAGCATGACCTACTGTCTTACCATTGCTGTCACTACCATCACCTCCTCCTTTTGGTAAACTGCCATCAAATAGATCTGCATCATCAAATGTGCCTATAAAAAATGCAAACAGCATTACCTTACATGTTTTAAGTTCAGTGAAAAGACACCTCAAGGCACATAATGACATGGAAATTTTCTCAAGATTGTTCAATTGAATTTGTGGTGGTTTTAGGCTCAGCATCGTAGTGAAAACATGTTCACATTTTAAAAGCCCTCACAACGTTAAGTCCCTTCAGCTGAGCACTACAAAGTTTGACAGCAGTGCTCCTGCCTCTGGACTTTCTGAATGAACAACTCAAGAGAAAAGCAGAGTAGCACAAATCAGGCTAAGCAAGCAAGAAGCCCTATAAGCTACTTAATTGGAATAACCCAAGTCTCCCTATGCTGTGCAGGAAAGGACCGTTTCTTTTCGAGGCTGCAACTGTGAATGAATCTTCAGAGTTGGGTTTCTTAGTCACAAACAGTCCAAATGTAATTCCCTTCTCTGATTTATTGCAGGACACTGGACTAGTCCCTTTCCATTTCCACTGAACCCTACCTTATGGAGCATTCCCTTCTCACTCATGGGACCTTCTCCTCCTTCCCTCTGCTGCCAAATGAATCTTTAGTGTATGAAAGCAAATGTTTCAAGTAGCAAAATTAAAAGTATTGCATCAGAGGTTGTTTTAGTTGGGTGGCAAAAACACTGTACTGACGCATGCAAGACCCAAATTCAAGTATCTGCTGCAAATCAGAAAAACAAGAACCAGGGACTGCATTCCAGTTAAGGACTCTTTACCAATATGTTTATGGATAATGGCATTTTCACAGCTGCATCTATCTAAATCTGTTTTGTTCTGGGTGAGGCAAAGACCTCTAAAGCACAACAGGCAGGGAAGGATACATATTTAAGCCTATCTTTCAAATACAAATAATTGCATTACTTAACTGAGCCTTTAAAAACAAACAAACAAACAAAAAAACCCCAACCCTTTAACTTGGAGCTTTACCTTTAATTTAGATCCTTTAAGAATAAAGATCATAGGCAGTTCCTACTTACCTTGTAGCATGACTAGAAGGGATTCAGTTTGTAAAGATGAAAGAACTCAATCCAATGCATGGGTTCTCCACCACAGGCAGCCAAGCACAGCATTGCCCCAAGCACACACACACTCTCTCCCATCCTGCCTCCTCCACACACCATCCTGCTTTTAAGTGAAAGTGACTCAACATGTTTGTTATGGAATTTCAAGACTGCTGCAAAGCTTATTTGCAAGACAACTTTTCCTCAATCCTCAGTGTTTATCCAGTGCAACATCTGACATACATAGCAGCCAATTAACACAGATCAATTAGTAGAAGTGTAACTGAGTCAGGAAAACCCTGACTGGATTCAGGAGTTTGTGCTAGAAGCCTTACCAGTGTCTTTAGGTTGATCTTTCTTGGGGTTATCTACATGCAGAAGAGAGATTTAAGGAAAAAAAAAAAAGAAAAAAAGGTGAAGATATAAAAACTGAACTAAAATACAGTAATGTTGAAAGGAATTGAGATAGATTAACAAATACTCTTCTACTGTTTAGAAATTCCTTTAGGTCAGTCTTACCAGTGTCTCTAGGTTTTGCAGGAGGATTTGGCTTGGGACCATCTGTAGACAAGAGTTTTAGAATAAAGTTACTAGTGTGAAGAGACCAAAAGCAGAGCATGCAATGTACCTTGAAAGGCTCTGACCTAAAAGAATGGTATCAAAACTTCCCCACGTCATTTTTCCTTTCACTAACTAATGCTGTATTTGTTTGGTTATTTTAGCTAAACACTGTATTTCAATGCAACTAACAGTGTTTCTGCTATATTAACCTGTATGTCAGATCCTTGCTATAACTAACATATACAGAAGAACTCAAAGTGTTACACAGCATTTTAATTTGCACATTGTATTGCAAAGGCTGAAATTCTTTACATTTTTCTACCAGGTATAGATTACTCGGCTGTTTTCTCTTTTAAAATTACTGGGTTTTAACCAGTAATACGGTTGGTAGCTCACTTAAAAAGAATAGACAAGGTACACAGTATAGAAGTAAAAATATGGTCCCCACAATGACATTTCATTTAGCTTGCTACAAAATAGGACAATAAGAGAGCTTAGTAATTTTTCTGTATTTGGTCACAGTCTTCACATCACATATTTCCCCTCAAATTATTTCTAACACATTGATGTTTACTTCTGCTACTACAATTAGTTCTGTAAAGGGAGAGATTACTTCAGATTTAAAAACTACTTCCATAAGTAATAGTTTATGGAATTAGTGCCATCTAGTGAAGACACAATAATGAAACAAGTAGGACTTGGCTAAGAAATTACTGAAATTCATACAGTTTTTATGATCCAGAACCTGAAAAATGAAAGTAAATAAACATAACTAGACTGCAATTATTTTATTTGCAGTCTGCTACCTTAATCAACTCAGTGCCCTTATTATATTTAGGTCATAAAGCATGGATAGACATTGTACAAATACCTTTGAGCAGTATCCAGGAAAACATGATACTTACCAGGATGAAGAGCATCACCCAAGTTAAGATCATCTACAAAGAAAGAGGAGAAGTTTTAAGTGTAATGCAAAAACTTAACTAGTCTATTTTTACACAAAATGCACCTCACAATGTCTTCACCAAGAATGTAACAGCATGCTCATTCAACAGTGGCCCACAGAGGAGCCCCACAGTTACCAGGCACTACTTGCCAAACGACATGCTGCTTTTGGTGATCATGATACCTGTCAAGGGCCAGCTCAAGGTGAGCAAGCTCCAAACATGCAGACTGAAAGCCAACAAAAGGGATTTTCACAGAGTCTTCAAGTTTGTGAAATCACCAAGTACATTTGTGAAAGCACCAGCAGGAGGCTCCAAAATGAAGAAATCCTTTTGCTGTTAGGGAACTGCTTTCTTTTATAGAAATATCACAACCCTGTGTGCAACTACGTTGAAAAGTTCAGGCTCTCAAATTATTATGTACACTACACTTGACTTTACAATAAAAGACATGACAAGCCAATTATATCCCACCTAAGTCCAGTGGGGGTGTCTTCTGAGATGGAAGAGGCTTCTTTGTTGTCGTTGTCTGTTCTGTCAGGGACGGTTAGAGAAACAGAAATTAAATGCTATTTAATACACTGTTCAGAAGCTACATGAAACACAAATGTAAGTATATGTCAATACGATGAAAAGCATGAGATCAAATCTATACAAGACAATTTCCCCTTAAGAGAAATCCTTAAGTGTTCCAAAGACAAATTTGCGTTCCATGTGGTCAACATCTTGACATACCCATAGCTGAATTGTTCCACTGAGGTTTAAACCAAACATATGCAGGGAAAGTTTCATGCTTGGTCATGCAGTGATACTTGGAAGCAAACAATTCATAAGAGCATCCACTATTTTCCCGCCTACTTCCCAAAATTTGTGAGTGCAATAATTACCAAATGCATCTTCTAAGTTGAAGTCATCAAAATTGCCTGTAGAAGATAAAAGCAACAGTAAGAACACTACTTTTTCTTATTCAAAGCCAACACTTATTAAAGTCATAAACACATTTCTGATCTATTTTATGTTTTCTGCTTCCTGATTCAGAGTAGAATATTTTCAGTCAGGGTTGAAGGTATTCTTCTCTATTTCTCCAGATCACTTCAGAAAAAAAGGAACAGCTCTAAAAATTTGCTCTATAGAAAGGACCTCCATGGCCATGACAGTAAATATAATGAACTTAATCCTTTATTCTTGCCACTGCTATTGCATGCTTTCTTAGTGCCATCCCCAGCATATTCTTTCCCAGCCTTCTTTCCACTGAACCACAAAATGAGGAGGGTGACAGCTCCAATGCACAAGAATTTACAAGATTCAAGTGTGAAGAAGAGCCTTGGAGCACAAAGGTCATTATGGAAGTCATGTGATCAAGTACTGCTTTTAAAATCTTGGCATTAAAAATTAATTTTAATGAGTTTATAAGACTTATCTTTTCCCCTAACAAGGTTAGCAGTATGAAGGTGGTTAAGATATTAGCACATATGATCTTGAGCAGTCTCTTCAACTTCCTAAAACATCAGCTAAATGCAGCTGGTGCCACTACAGGCTCTCTACTCAAGGTGGATTAAATTCTATTTTCAGTCTTCATAAAAAAACACCCTCTCTTGCTGTATTAAGTCAGTTGCTAGAGCTACTGCTGCTTATCCAGCCAACTGCAAACACATTAACTCAATATATACATGATAAAAACTGGTTTCACAGCATAAATATAAGTAGTGTGATATCAGTAGCAGAGGCTTGTAAAATAAATGGACAGCTAAAACAACTCTTGGGATATTTCTGATATTCATTATCCTTACTTGCACCGAAACATAGAATAAGAAAATGGCATGAAAGTAGATAATGGCTATTCAAGAAGAAGACATACAAATACACTGCTTTCAGCCCCGTAGAAGCTTGAAGACTTTTTCTGGATACTCACTATCAAGAAAGATCAAAAGTTATTTCCAGACAGAACTACCTGAATTCATAAGATAACTGCATAAAGCATTGATGTGCCTGGTTTTTGCCCTAAGAATGGAGCTATCAAAGAGGCATCAGAACTAGCTTCTGCAAAGTCTGAAGAGAGGAATAAAAAACAAACATCAAAATCAAACCACAGGCAGAATGCCCTTTCACTTACATGACACACCAAGCTAAGACAAGTCATGATTTTAATACCAAGAATGATGGATGCTCCTATACTTCGTGACATCTTTCCTATTAAATGAGGTCAAAATTGAAATATCTTTTACTTCTCAGGTAACTGCACTAATAATGCCTTGTTTTTTTCCCGAGAAAAGACTAAGATACGTTTCTTTCTCTTTCTTTCAATAGGGAAGCTCGGAATGACAACTGGAATGGAACAAAAAAAAGTGTTCATCTGGCCAAGTGAACTGGCTACAGCAGAAACTGAAATCTGAAGTCTAAGCAGTGACTCCCATAATGTAACATTTGAATCACAAACCACCTTGCTCACAGCCAAGTAGGGCTGCTTATCTGAAGTTGGCATCATCTTGCAATACAATCTCAAAAACCTCTGTAAAATTAGAAGGTGCTAAGACCCCAACGTCAGTTACTTTTGAAGTTACCCCCTTGGTTACACTACACAAGAAACCTACATATTAACAGGCAGAAAGAGGTCAGAACACTCAAATTTAAACAGGTATTTGCATAGTTGTTCCTCAACCCCGAATTCTAATTTATTTGTTTTCTCAAGTACATGTTTCTCTCGGGCTACAGTCCTCCTGGGAGGTATGCCTAAGACAGGACCTGATCAGATATTTCACAGTCTGACTCCAAGAAGGCAGGCAGAGGAATCTGTTGAAGACGCATACTCCTCAAAACACTCTACCAGAGTAGCAACCAGAGGATGGACCATCACAAACTGTTTACACTATCTGTCTCAAAGTAAAAGATGTATCACTAAGAGAATGAACATTACACCGGTGGGTATATTTCAAGAGCCCTGTTTCTTTTTAGGAGAGATGACAGATGGAAAAACACTAAACATTACGCTTTGGTGCAGCTGAAATTTTACCTGGAGCAGAAAAGAAGCTATTTGAAGAGTTTCCCACTGCCACCATGAAACACAGTCCAGGAACTCAGAATAGTTCCAGCTGCAGTGCTTTCCCTCAAAAGGAGGAAACCATTGTAAAAAGGGGTGCTTTCTAAGGGATTGTTTTCACGTAAGATCTTCATGGAGAAATAATTTAGGATGTGACTCCTGACTGCCAATCTCACAGACAACATGCAGCTTTGACAGAGGAATAAACAAATTTGAGAGTTAATATAAGAAAAAGATCATGCTTTATTGACTGGAATGATTCAATATTCTGCAACAACACTTTTGCTTTCTGAGCATGCAGCAAGATGCCAGGGTCCTCACATACATTACTTTTTTTGAGATAAAGTAGCAGAAAATGTCAAATACTAGGTTATGAAACTGGTTACAATAATCTGCACTCTAAGGTGCTGGCACTTTGCTTTCCCAGTAAAACCAGGTGTTTCTCCACTGTTTATGGCAAACCTTCTTATGCCTTTGAAGCAGCTGCTTTTACAACTGTACTCGCTCAGCCTTTGGTATGGGTGGGTCCAACTAAACTAGAAGTTCAGTGACTTAGCCTGAAGGGAGAAAAGCTCCCCCTACCAGGGATTCAGCTCGTTCCAGGAGAGAAATAATTAGAAAACAAGAGATAAAGTCAAATAACTAGAAAACAGGTATTATATAAAGGATCCAAGAAGAAAAAAATCAGCAAGAATATGCTGCACTCCCTACAGCTTTAAGGAGCACACAGAGTAACTAAGCTTATGAGCATTTTTTTAGTCTAAGCAAAGATATTTCCAAATAAAGCAGATATTATATTGCATACAAAGCACGATACAGCAGGTACTTCTAGCTCCTAGGGGCATGAGCATATTCAAGAACATTTCAGAAGTGTCTACACTATTTTCCTTTCATGTCTGTAGCTCAAATACCAGGATCTCAAGAGACGGGTCTTTAGAATGCTGTCCCTAGTAACCAGTATAGTTTGTGTAAGCTCCAGCAAAATCAGCAGGTAAAACAAAAGAGCAAACACAGGATTTTGAATAGCTGAAGAGCTAGAGAGTATTCAAGAGATCCAAGTAACTATGCAAATAGGAGTGCTTTGCAAAGACCTATCACCGCTCTCAGATATTACTGCTACAGTATTAGTCACATTTACATTCCACTGCAGAAGCCAACAGGAGCTTTGGAAACTTCCTCCATTAGTCACATGTATGGCAACACACCAAGAAAGGAGACTTGTGATGAATCACCACAAACGTAACTTTCTGACTTGAGCAACAGGCTGCTTGAATTCTGTTTTCCTAAAAATGCAGCGTTCTCCTCCTTCCTTCCCTCCCTCTCTCCCTTGTGCCTTGTGCACCACAGGGTGCCACAGAGCCTGCAAACTCCAACTGGTTTTCCAGTTGTAGGCCTATGGACCAGGTGACAATGGTCACCTTGTCTTCATCCCACAGCTCGACATTACCTGCTACTCCATCAGTGGCTGACTAACTTACAATCATGAAATACCTCCAGTTGGAAGGGACCCATAAGATCATCAAATCCAACTCCCTGATCCTCACGGAACTGTTTAAAAATAAACCATATGAATAAGAGCCTCATTCAGACACTCCTTAGAGTGTCTCTGTCAGACTTGGTGCCATGACCACTTCCTTCCTGCCTTTTGCAGTGCCCAACCAGCCTCTCAAAGAACCTGCTTTTAAGGTCCAATCTGAACTTCCCCTGATGCAGCTTCATTCCATTTCCTTGCATCCTGTCAGTGGTAACCAGAGAATGTAGATCAGCACCTCTGCCTCTACTGCTGGCTTGAAGAGGCTGTAGACTACTATGTGGTCACCCCTCAGCTTTCCCTTCTCCAAGTTAACAAACCAAGTGACCAAGTGACCTCAGCCACTCCTAGCACATCTTGCCCTTGAGGCCTTTCACCATCTTAGGCACTCTCCTCTAGACATACCCCAATAGTTTGGTCTCTTTATTGCACTGAGGCTCCTAAAACTATACACAAGGACTTGAGGTGAGGCTGCACCAATGCAGAATAGAGTGGGACAATCACCTCCCTCAGTCAGCCAGCATTGTTGTTCTTGATGCACCCCAGGGCACAACTCACCCTTCTGGCTGCCAGACTCATGCTCAACATGCCATCAACCCATCACCTCAGATCTCTTTCTGCAGGTTGCTTTCCAGCCTCTTGTCCCCAGTTTTTACACGGAACCAGGATTATCCCATCCGAGGTGCAGAATCTGGCACTTGCTCTTGTTAAATTTCATACAGTCTGTGACTGCCCAACTGGTGTCTGTCCTGCTCCCTAGCCACTTATTTTCACGAAAGATGTACAAATCTTGAGCTCAAAGAGGTCCCTCTTCCCTGTAGAGTTTGCATAAAGTTTGGTAGCCCTCTTCCAGGACAAGGATACTGGACAAGACACATTCCAGGACAAGCCACAATGACATAAACTCAGGAAACCAGGCGAAAAGCAGCTTCTCCAACTTCCAGAATTAAAAGTGGATAACTGCATTTTAGACTCTCATGCCTTGTGCTCCTTCTTCTCAGGGGACTGAAAACACAAGGAGTAGAAATTTTCAACACCTAACCATAACAGAACATACAGAAAATACAGAAAGGCCAACGCATTGTTCAAGAAACACTTTATATATGAGAACACAGACATCCCATCCCTTACAACTGCTTTTTAAGCTTAACAGCACTTGATTTCAATCCAGGTTTTGCCCCATTAGCATTAGTCACCTACTTATAAAGGACTTCTACTGTTCAGCTCACATTTTGACAATTATTTTCCAGCATCTCCTAAGGGAAAACCAGGAGGAGCAATTTAGTTACAAAAAACCTGGGAGAAAGGTGACTTGGTTCTCCACATCTTACTCTAAGAACTGTATCTCTGAGGCTTTAAATGGAGAACCTGAAACATGAAAACTACTTGCAGCTAGGTAGGAATGGAGGAATGTACTTAAACAATACTCTTTCAGCCATTGCAGAAGTTTCGAGGTGAGATCTCTGCATCCAGCAATGCAGATAGGATGTTTACTTGCACTGCCAAGCAGCAGTTTATAATTATCCCTGCCCAGAGTCTCATGAAATTAAAGCCCACGCTGTTGATTTTAAACCCTGTCCCTCCTACAACTACCCACCTATCAATGCTGTTTTTCAAGTTTGGTTTCTCCGCAGAGCAATGGAAAAAAACACTTTGCATAAAATTTTGTTTAGCAGAATGAAGCCCCTTCGTACTTAAAACAAATATGCCCCAAACACCAATAACAACTGTAAATCAGCCAAAAAAGCAAATACAATTTTTTTATATCTGAAGAGTGTCTGCTTTCTGCACATCTGGAGCATTTACTAATGTAACTGATGGGAATAAAGTCAGCTAAATCTCCACTGGAACCAATAAGAAGATTTATTTCCTCTTCAAAGAGATGTGTAAGACTACCCTAATAACAATCATATTTAGTTTTTGGACAGTGATACAAGAGTTTGTTCCCCAAAAAGTTACTCTATTTGCGCCTATCTTGAAAACATAGTACATAAAAAGTTAGACAATTATGTGTCCTACTCTTTTGATGATCTAGCTGCTAGAAAAGAGTGTTTAGACTTATTTGTGAATTATTTTAATTTTAATTACAAAGTGTTCCTTCTGTTCAAAAATGGCAACTTAATATTTTTAAAAGCCTACAAGGCTATATTTTGACTCAAAACTATTTCCTTTAACTGTAGTCACATGAGGGTTTTTTAAGAGCACATGGTAAAATAAGCCATTTACCAGAGAAGAAAAAAACATATTTTGAAGCAGTTTGGGGAATTTTGCTTGCTTAAAATTTTCCAATGCACTGGGCAACTTCTATTGCCCTTCTGAGCTATAGAAAGTAGGAAAATATAATAAGGCTCTTAGAGCTCTTATTAGCTATAAGCAGAGTTTTCTGGGGGAGGATTTGACATAGGAATAAGAGGACAGAATGAATAGCTCTGAATCAGCAGAAAGCATACAGGAGAACTGAGTCAGTTGCAAAGCTACAGAATTAACATGATGGCAACAGTCCTACCAAATGCAGAGCTGCTTATACAGAAATGAGAAGGGATGAAAGAGAACTACACAAAAGTAAGAACTCCTGTGATTCCCTTCAATCAAGTAGTGAGGATAAAAGCAAATATTTGACATCATAATCACAACCCACCCAGTGATGAGTTGTCTACTGCAGTCTGATTCTTTTCTTACAGTTTATAATTCTTCACATCCATTACACATGTGACCACTGCCCCTCCAATCTACAGCTGGGTTGCTTGGTGATAACCCTCAGCGGCAAACCAGCATCAAATAGAAAAGCCACAGGTCCCACATCTTCTCCTTAAGCTTATAAGAGCTTCCAAGGGACCGTCACTAACAGCAGCTTGGTAAGAGCTTGACATATATTCTGCACTCTGGAGAAAGCCGCTTTTTTGCAGAGAGTACCTCCCCCACATGTTCAAAATAAGCAAAACCCAGCTGACCACAGTCCTGGGCAACCTTCAGTGGCTGACCCTGCTGGAGGAGGCAGTGAGACTGAAAGGACTCCAGAAGCCTCCTCCAGCCTCAGCACCCTGAGGGGCCAATTGTAGTCACTGGACTAAACTCCTTGTGCTACAAAAGTCATAGAACTACAAATAAAATAAGTCACTCTGCCCATCTGCAATTCTTTTTACAAATGAGAACTGACACACATTCCTCTGTCTCCTGAAGCCTGTAAGCAGAAACCTAAGCTACACTAACAAAAGCTGTTAGAAGAACATTTGGGTGACAGAAGCATGGTACTTTCATCAAGAAATGACAAGATTAAATTTTGGGGGCACTGAGGTAGGAACAGAAGGAGAGGAAAGCGGTTTTGCAATATGAAGCAGAGGTGCTGAATCTCGATGACACCACGTATTTATTGAACATATTTATTTGATTTTTGCTCATTATTTCTTACCTGTAGTTTCAGGAGGGCCTGACCACAGTTCAAGACTGTGTCATATACTATGCTTATTGCTATTTCACCTCAGTACTTGGTCTTACCAAGCATAAACACATTACTAAAATTAGTGGGCATTTTAATAAAGTATTTTCTAGACAGCAAATACTTAGTTTCCTTTTTTGTCAATTCAGGGACTATGGCAAAACACGAACTGGCAGGCAGAAGCATCATCTTGTCTGCACCCATGTGTAGCATAGCCTTGAAAAAGGCCACAAGTGTTTGATTAAATATTGCCTCACCTGAGGCTATTTAAAGCCTGTATGTTTGGTCCTTGCACCCTTCTAGATAACTGGTCTTGAGTTCCTGGCATCCTTTCCCAAAGCAGCCCTAAACTACACTGATGTCACTCTATGCATTAAGCATGAAGTTACTCGATGTCAGCAAGGCCAGCCCTGGGGCCACTACTGCCACTGCCTTCTCTTGCATCAACAGAGCACCTGCAGAAGCCAGCCCTGTCCTTCGGCCCCTGGAGCAGGCAAGGAGTAATCCTGCCCCTCTTCCCAGGTCTCAACATAATCACTATTCCCCTAGGGAGGCTAACAGTGGTCCAACACACCTCTGATGTCCACCACTGCCTCTTAGAGAAACCTGTGCCAGGAGCTCTGAAGCAGTCTTAGGAAAACTTGTTCTCAGATCTCACCAAGATCAAGCAGGCACTCTGCACCTACTTTGCATTCAACCCCTTTTGAAATTCTGCCCTAGCACAAGAAATGTCAGTAGCTCATTTTTTATAAATCTAAGAATCCAAAAGTCTTTAAGTACATGTTGGTCACAGTCTACAGCTTCAAAGTTTAGGCTGCTCGAGAGGCAGGACTTTAAGCTTTCAGAAAGCTGACAAGCCTTGCAGCTACTACTCACATAGCCTAAATTTCCATAACCAGATGCATTCTTGATACCAGGCTCACATTTATTCGTTATGTAAGATCACTTCCTTAACTATTACATCAATCAGTCTTTGTAGTATTAAAGTATTAACTTTGTTAATGTATATTAGTTCACATTATACATTGCAATGCAGCAAGGCAGTGGAATTTTACTGAAGACTTGGGTGTTGTTCATGCTTATGTAAGAGAAACCAAAGGACAGCTCAGCCCTGTAAATAATAATTTTATATCTTGGAAACTTAGAGTTGTCCATGAAGGATAAAATATATGCCTGAACAAACAATATAATAACAGCATCCTAGCCCCTCTAACACTTCTTTGAAACCCTCCCATCATTTGCTGGCATCATCGATAAGTAACTAAAGTGAGTCTGACTTCAGGAATGTCTGGATAAGTTGAAAAGCAACAAAAAATATAGGTGCTTTGCAAAAGATTACTATGATTAGTATTCAGTACTATGGATGTCAGTGACTAATCAAATTTTCTTATACTTAAACATTTGAAAGCTACAAGAACCCTGTGTAAAACCACATTGGGGTGCCCCAATTTGGCTAGGATGCCTCGTGTGCATAAATAACTATTTACTCTTCTAATTCTGTATTTTGCACCCTAGCTTCCCTCTTCAATAGGCAAGGGCCTGTTGCAAATTTTCATAACATTCTCCAGAGGTCAAAGTCAGTATTGTCAGCACCTCTCCCTCTTCTAGTGCCAAAGAATCTAGTTACTTCTCCAGGACTTCTGCACTTACATCTAGAAATAACTTCAGTAGTTCTGACAGGAACCTTTCTGCAGCTGACTGACATCCATGAAGCTTTTTGCTCTGAAGTGTGTACTTCAAAACAGCAGCCACATCACAAGCAGTCAAAACTAATCAGTGCACAGCAACATACACACTGATGGCACTAAGGCACCAGAGGAGATGGTAGGGCTGGAAAGGGGCATGCATTCAAGATCCTTCAAACACTCAGTGTTCTGGCCTTCATGAACAGATTCATGAACATTAGGCCTTACTGGGATAACAACCCAAATTGCAGCCAGCATCAAAAATTAACAGTCATATACACTGGGAAGACCACAACAGTGTTTAATCAAAGGATTACTTTCCAATTTAAGAAAACTGTTTTATTCAAGCAGGTTGCAAACTCTTCTCTATTGTGCAATTTAATAAAATCATTGGTTCTCCTGAAAGTAATGACAACTGATATCAAACAACTTAATGCTACTTTATCACCTGAAGTTTACCTAGACAGCTTCTTCTCAGATAACAACATTCTCCTCTTTGCACTGAAGACCTCTATATGCATTTCTACAGCTCATTACCCTGCTCAGCCTTGTGAAGAGAAAGGCAGAAGTGCTTTCAGGGCAATTGTGTGATGTCTTGAGCCACAACTTCAAGAGCTGTGTGCTTTTTCTGCTTATTCCAATTCAGTAAAACACTTTACACAGCGATAAAGTATGTGAGATTGAAGGTTTCCCTCCCCAACAAATGGTCAGGAAACAACAGTATTTTCTTTTGTCCTCATCCTTATTTGCTCACACTCTACATCTCTGGCAGCCTCTTGGCAAGGCAGGACGGAAGAAAGAGGATTCCCAGGGGGGCTCAGAGGAAAAGGGAAGTGCAGCAGCAAGGCTCTGGTGCTGAAAGGTTAGGGAGGTCTGCACTAGATGAAAGATGGTAAAATTTTACCACAAGAAAGGAGGAAGTACTACGAAACCAGAATTTGTGATCTGGCAGGCACTGGGTAAAAATATGCACTGGCTCCAATACCTCAACTGTTTTACTGGTATATAATCCTCACCATGATTAAGGGAAAAAAAAAGTTAAATTATAATTTAGGTTGAACAAGTAAATACAACTTGAATTTACACTTATAAATTCCTTCTTTAAAATAAAATTTATTTGAAATATACACTTGCAATGCACACAGAGGCAGATCAATACTGTTATTTTTACAGCAGTGCACTGAAATGAGGACATCTAGTAAGAAGGACTGTTTTATGTCTGTGATACTTCTAAGCTGACATTTAATTTCACAGCTTGTCTTTCACCTTCCTCACCAGAAGCCTTACCGATTCAACATAATTTGTATACTAACAGTAAAGTCCAAACAAATTCTGTAATCTAGCCAAAAACATTACCTGAACAGTAAAACTGACTTTGCTTTTCTAGATTTTTTTTCATTATGGTTTGTTCAGCTATGGCTAAAAAGGTTTTTCAGGCTTTTCAATCTGTGTACTTGAAAAAAGCTACTACATCTTTTGCAAAAAGTAAGAAGAGGAAGACTTTGTGTCTTGCTGGCGGTTTCCTGTGGCGAAGGCAGGGAGTAGAGGAAACCCGACTCAGTACAGTGTTTGCAATGATTCAAATCAAATTTTAATCTGTTGCTCTAAGACTGAACCATTTCTGGTCAGCCCATTTTATAACAAAACCTACTGTTCTACTCAAAATAAGCATTGTCATGTTTCAGTAGCAACAGTGACACTTTTCTTCCTACAGGTATTTACTATTAAGGTACTAATTGAGACAGTTGTGTTATGTAACACTCCAATGAGTCAGGATTTCACAGCTTGTGCTCCATCACACCGCAACAGCACCAGTTTGGAAATGGGCAGAACAGCTTCAGCCACAGGACGTATGACGTGACAGCAGCCTGCTGCTCTGGGCAATGTGGAACACTGCAGCAGAAGGCTCATCTTTTCTACTTCAAACAACTTTCTATTGTGTATGCAAAATTACAACCAAAAAAATATTTCTGAAGACATTCATGCACCCAGGTCAACGTGACTAGTTTTAGTTGCCCAAACCAGACAGATAAAATAAACAGATTAATTAGTATTCTACTAAGCAGCAGTCACAGAGAGATGGCAAGGCAGAATTGTGGCACAGGTTTTGTCAGATTTGTTTCTCATTTAAATGGAGGTTGCAAGTTTTAACTTGCCATCCTACATTATTTGAGGAAAATAGCAAATCCTCCCTTTTCTGCCAAGGCTATGTTCTAAGCAGTTTCAATATGTTCATGTGCTCAGCAAAACATCTGGAATTCATTCACAATGAAACTGTAAGCATTTCTGGTTCAAGTGCCTCTTGTGAAAGTACTTCTGTTATATTTAGACAAAACCTTTATCAAGAATTCTCCATGTCCACTCTAAGAAATGATTTCATTATCTCCACTTGAATTCTGTATCACCTTCTAAATGCCAGACTCCAGTCTGCACTAGAAATTTACTCATTTATTAGAAATTTACTCCTTTCATGGAGCACCACAGGAAAGCAATACAAATGGATGGAAAACCTGTCTGCAGGACACGTAAGAATTGCAAGCTGAAGGGATCTGTGTCTGGGCATAGGACTGGCAGTGGTGTCAGGACAATAATACACTGACAACAACCAGGGGGAAAGCAGCAGTGGACAGGGAAGAGAAAGACAGAGAGAGATAAGTGTAGATGCAGAGGATTTGTCATCTCACTACAACCATGAGCTTCAGAATGACAGCTCTTGCCTGAAGTTTCAGGGGAAAAAAAATCCACATCTCTGCTAAGAATGCCCAGAAAAGAGCTGACCTTTACAGAAGGCCAAAAGAGCATAAAGGAAAGTTGGAAGGTTTTGAGAATGGGGGAGGAAAGGGATATTGTCAATCAGATTGAAAACTTGCTGGCTAAGACAAGCAGCAACCGCTCTGATGTGAAGAAGAGATGTCTCTATAACCATTTGCAACAGTTGGAGAGGAAGAGAGCAGGGAATAGAGGTGAAGTAACCACTGAATCTAGGATCCAATCGCAAGATTGCATCCAGGATGTACTGAGAAACAGCGGCAGGCAGGCAGGCACTTCTGGCATTGAAGAGGAAAAATACAGACAGGTATAGATAGCTACAGGTGAGGGAAGAATCAGCAGACTGAAAGATAAAGATATAAAATATAGAAAAAAATTGCCTTATCTAAAAGCTTTCCACATAGGCTACTCCAAACCCTTCCCCCAAAGCTTTTCCTGAAACTTCGTTTCTAAATTTAACAAGGACTTGTGTGACTCCAGAGCTCTCTGTTTTGTCCAACAATAGCATCAGCTCTAATAAACACTGGATACTACCCGACACATTCGTCTCACTTATTTTTAATTCACCATATCTCGCTACTACTACTGCGACTACTATCACCACTACTCCTTTCCTCTTCACATAGGTTCAATATATTCCTCCAAATCACAGGAAACAAACAAGTGGTAAAATGTAAGTCTAAATACTCGGCATTTCCAGACAGAAAAGCTTTAAAATGCAGTATTCGTGTGGTAGTTATAAAAACAGTAATACTACCAGTACTGCAAGGTATACCAGACTTGCAGGATTTGCTTTCCTGGAAATATCAAAGTTTACCAATTTTTCACTTTGTATTTTCCTCAGAATATTGGACTTCTTCACAAACAGAAAATATACAAGCAACATTTTTCTGTGGTTAAGCAAAAAAGCACACAAAGAAAGTTTTATAATTAAAATCAGATTTTAACCAATTAGACTGACAGGTGTTTAATCAAAAAGAACTTCTATCACACAGAAAGATTAACTTTTATACTGAGTGATAACATTCACTTCATGAAAGAAAGACTGCTATCCTAAAAGCAATGTTTGATTTCACCTTATTAAAACTCTTTAGGTCAAAGTGAAATGAGCTTTACGGTTACTTTACATACATCCAGAAATGTACATACATCAAGAAATGTACTTTTCACATTTCCTGTGAAAAATTTTGAAGCAAGTAGAGGTCCAGTGGAAGTTTTACAGGACACAAACTATGGGAAAAGTAGAGCAAATTAACATCTGCAGTTAACTAACATTTGCTTCAGTCAAGGGGAGTTCCTTTTGTAAGTACTATTAAAGATGACATTTCTTATATGTTTCTGGTATGTGGATGCTTTGCAAGTGACTGAAATCTGTATAAAGTAAGCCAAATGCATTTGTTATGCAGCCAATGATGTCGTGTGATCAGACCTGACTTAAAACGTAAATGTTTTCTTTCAAAGTTATTTTTTTCCCAGAACATGTTTGAATGATCCCTGCACTTGACAAATTCACTTTGTATTTTAAAGGAACTGCTCTATATTTAGAAAAACTGTTCAATATTTAGACGAAGTACCGTAAACAGGCCTTACTCCACAAAGAAATAAGTTTTTGGACTGTCAAAGGAATTTGTCTCATGACTTTCTGGAATCCTTTGCAGAAAATCTTCTGGATCCTATTATTCTGGGCTTCACAGTCACAAAAAATGCAGAGACTAAACCAGTTGAATTTGTGATGAGTATCACAACATTTTTATTTTCAACACCTGAGAAATGTACCTGTTGCAGCAGGCAACAAATTTCCTGCATCAAGTAGGGAAATCTTTCCCAGACAAGAATTTGCAAGCATATAGAGAAATAAAATTAATTTTTTTTTATGAAAAAGCAAACTGAAACTAGTTTGTATGTACCAAGCAACCTTCCCCAACACCATGTTTTGCAGTATTAATCTCAAGTCTGCAGAAAAAGTGTCTCAGTGCTGTTGCTGGCACTATGTGCTTTTGCAAGGCAGCACAGAGACCTTCTGCAGCAGCTGATAAAATACAAATTGCATGGAAGGCCCTTCAGAGATGCCGCATTGCTGCCTAAGGAGTTGTCAGCACGGGACAGAGTTGGAGCTCAATTCAACCACTGCCTTCTCCTGCCACAGTCTCTGGACTTTACGTTGTTCAGACAATCCATCTGAACTCACTGCACTAGCAGCAGGTGCAGATAACCACATTACTGGGCTGAGTAAGGCAGCCAGGCAGCACTTGGCCCCATCTCCATTGTGTCCTAATGGATACAGGTGCTCAGCGCACCTTACTGCCCTTGTGTAGCAGTGATAAATAAGTAGTTACTCACAGAGGAAGTGGGTAAGACACATGCCTACTTCTAATGGAAAGGAGCCTCAGTCTGAATAGACAAGATTGGTAACCCCTACCTGTTGCCACTGCCCCTATGGTCCTGCCCTTCTTGGGCTTGACATTCTTGACCACTGCAGACAGACAGATGAGGCAGGAAGGCATTAGGCTTTTGGTATAGGCAGTGTGGTTTGTACTGGAAGGAACCAGCCACAGGACTCTTACTGACCCCAGCAATGCTGCAGGCACTCAGACCCAGATGTTCTTACACAGCAATGTGAATAATTTGCTGAAAGAGGTACTGAACTGATTAAGGGGACACTGGTGAGATTTAAAAAGTAATTAGCAACTGATTCCCCAGAAAAACAAGATGAGAGAGACTCAAAACACATTCATTTTACAACAGTCTTATTCAGCCTGTCCAGAAGCGTACCTGCAGTTAACAGCAGATGTCAGAGCTTTGAATGATGCAGTTGCTGCATTAAAAGCTGGAATTCCAGGTGTGCTACAGCTCTTGCATGAACCAGAAGCCAAGAAATATAGCTGGTATGTTACAACTGGTGTTGTAAATGCATTCTTTTCAATCCTTCTCACTGAAGAAGCAAGAACCCCAATTGCTTTCACCCGGAATGGTGTGCAACATGTGTGGAACTAGCTGTTGCAAAGGGTGGAAACACAGCCCTACCATCTGCCATGGTATCACCCACAAAACTTTAAGGCATCGTCTCTAGAGAATTTTTCCACTGTATTGATAATATTGATTAAAGGAAAAACTCTCAAAAACAGTACTAAGTAACGGGCACCGTATTTTCCCAACTTGAACTGATTAGTCTGAGGCGAGCAAACCAACAACATGAAGAAAGATGAGCTCCTCTGGCTTTAAAATGCCCCAGAATACAACAAGTTATATGCTGAAGAGGCTGCCATGAGTTTGCAGAAGTAATGGCCTTTGGAGTCCCCTTGAAACATGCTCAGGAACACCACTGGCTCTGAGAACACACATGCACAGACTCCTAAGTGGTCACTAATGCAGTACAGAAATTACTCAGACTGGAATCACGATAACCATCATCAGTGAGGAAAACAACTTTCAGTGTCAGAAGAATGGAAAATAATACAATGGCTACTCAGAGAAACATCTACTTGAACATGTAAGTGTGAATAAGCATATTTGAAATTGAAAGGCAATTTGAGAAACATAACCAGGCTGACCAGTTAGCTCAACTTGCCAGCAGAGGTTTAGGATGGGGGCACAAAGGAAAGCCAGGTAGGTCCACAAACTTCTGCTCATGTACTGGAGCAGAGAACGCAGGTCAGACTTGTCTCAGGAAGCCATAGTGCAGGCAACTCGGCAATGTGAGATCCATGAAATAATAGTACATGCATGAAAATTATGAAGGAAGAATGCTACTTGTGGTGGAAGAAAGGCATGTTTGAAGAAGCCTGGCAAGCAGATCAGCCCCCTTCTCTTCCGCAACACCAGCAGGAGCTGTGTCCTCGCAGCAGCAAGGTCAGAAAGGGGTTGCTAGAAGCTTTATTACTTGGAAATAAAATGTAAGCAGCATGCTAGGTGGAACAAACATACATATATGTTGGTATGATGGAATGCAGCCTTGGCTAGTCTCACATAACAGTAGCCATTTCAAAACCACAGCTGTCCAAGAATGAGGGGAAGATTGTGGAGCAGAGCAGGTGTATCATATTCCTTTCTACACCCAGGAATTTGAAAAGGTAGAATGTTACAACGGCTTACCTGAAATTGCACTCCAGGAAGAGGGAATGTGACCTCTATGAAGCTGGGAGGAAGCCAGCTAACTAAAAGTAGGAACCCATCATAACAGCCCTGCAGAAAGCCATCTATCCCAGTTTCAACTGGGTAATAAAATACCAGCCAGCCCCTGGGGACACCAGGATTGAAACACAATGTTGTGCCTATTCTCCTGCAGCAACTGAAATCCCTAAGGAATGAGGACCAGGAATTATCTACTAAGTGGCCTTTGAAAAAGTAGTAAAAAAAATTAGATACATCCTGTTACATGCCATAAAAAACTTAATTTACTTTATAAACTATGCCATGTGTTTTGGAGACAAGATGTATGTCCAAACACTTCCTAGGTACATAGGTACATGCTGATAAAGAACATGTTGCATGGATGCCTTATCCCTGGCAGTATTCAAGGCCAGGTTGGATGGGGCTTTGAGCAGCCTGGTCTAATGGGAGGACCCCCTGCCCATGGCAATAGATTGCAACTAGATGATCTTTAAGGTCCCTGCCAAACCAAACCATTCTGTGACTCTATTCAATGATTCTGTGAAAGTAAGGAGCATGAACTGGGCAGGGACTTCAGAGGGCTTCATGGGAAGAGGCCATGAACTGCTCCGTGCCACCTACAGTCATGTCATGCTGGCACTGACACCAACGGTGCACACCAAACCTTCAGCTGGTCAGAAGAGCACAGAGTATTCCTGCTGGAGCACAGACAAAGAGTATCAGCCAGCAGACACAGGACACATGTGCAGAGATGATTCTAGAGACTGCTGAGAGAACAGGTGGCTGGAGATGTGCTCTGGGCAGTAGGGGTTCCATCCCAATAGGATATCTCCCTGAGATACTGCAGCAAGGACACCCCCAAGGGACTGTGACTGTGGGCCACACACCAGGACGAGCCACACCAGAGCAGTGACAGCCCTCAGGGACCATAAAGACCCTCACAGAGGGAGGGACACTGAGAAGCAAAGAGGATTGGAGGAAAATCAGCAGGAAGCATACAGGAACAGCAGAAAGAAGCCATTAGGCATACAACCTTCTTGCTCTGCATGCGAATGAAGGAGCAGGGGATGGGCTGAGCACAACCTGCACTGAAAATCAGGGAAGCCAAGATGGAATGAGTAGGGTGCTGAGCTTAAAATAGGGAAGAGTCGATTCCTGTGCTAGAGCATGGATAAGAAGTTCAGCCAGAAGAAAGATGAATGCCCCTGGCAAGATCTTAACTAATAACTCCTATTATTATTGCATTTTATCAACACAGCTGTCACTTGATGAAATACACGATGATTGCAAAGAGAAGTTCAAGACAGCAAGAGTTAAAGCAGAGTCCTTTCTCAAGTGCAGGCAAACCCATCACATGCACCAGAGTAACATCAGGAAAATATTGAAATTGGTCTTGGCTGGATGGCAGTAGCTTGAGTCACACTTAACTCTTGCCAAGTTAAATCACTGTAACTATGGAAAGCTTAAGGATTGCTGCAGTGACATCATTTTGATGTAGCAGTGGCCATTTTATATAAATAACACCGCATTAAAAAAAAAGCCTCAAGCTTTTCAAATTAGAGAAAATAGAAAGATGGAGAAACATGTGCTGCACTTTTAATGTTCATGCTGCTGTGTATCCAGTCCAGCACTGCCACTGAAATTGTTCAGCTGAAAGTTTTGTGGCAGCTTGTTAGTTTGTTTTTGGTCTTGTTTTTCTTTTTTTTTTATTTATTAGATTTAAAAGGCAAACAACTCCAGAGACCAAAAAGCAGAGCTCAGTCCCCAGGAGTCCCTGCAGCACCTCCCTGCCCTAGCTGAAAGCTCCATCTAGAATACAGACAGGATCACATCACCATCTTTCATCCAACTGGTCATTTCTCTCAACACTGACTTGCCTCAACAAGTCAGGAGCCCAAGTGTTTCCTTCCCTTTCCTCAGAACCTTCTAGTTACAGTAGTCTTACAAAGAAGGGCTCTCCCCTGCAATTCACCCTAGGCTACTGATCTTACAACATAGATACCTCAGTCTCCAGCACGTACTTTGCTCTCATACAGGTGTTCACAACCATAACTGTTCCTTTGACAACTGTGTTTCAATCAACAAGCTCTACTCAATTCTTGCAACAGACACTTAAACCATATATCCCCCTCTCCAAACTCTATAACCTCAGTAAAATAGCTTTTCATGCCTTGATCTTTCTGCAGCAGGTAAGGGAGACTTTTCAGCCTTGTGTCTGTCTGCAGCAGTTTTTTGCCACTCATCATATGCAGAATCACACAGAATCATTTCGGTTGGTTTAGACCTCTGAGATCCTTCAGTGCATGTATGGAGCATCATGCATGGATTTTTTTGTTTAATTCTTCTTCTGCTGTACTTTTCATATGAATTGTACAGAAGTCACGCTGCCTAATACTTTTTTTTGGTTGTATTTTGAAAACCAGGATTACTGGTCAAATTAGATGCTAGGCTAACCTGGTGGTTTTGCAGGTGTAAAATCGCTGAATCAGTCTCACACCTCACAGTCAGTCACAGCTGGAAGCCTCCTGCCCTCTCCTCCTGTGTCCCCATCTCATTTCCACTCTCCCATGCTTGGCCCTGCCACTCCCTTCTGCAGGCACCAACGCCCATCAAACACTCCGCAGAGCAAAATCAATGCAACAGATTAGTCATCTGCTGATTTATCAAGCTGAATCATCTCAGTGCAGGCCCAGATGGGCAGCAGACCAAACAGAAGAGGAAACAGAAAGATCCCACTCCTTAGCAGGGGCAAGCTGTCAGACTATCCACAGAAACCAATGTATGAAAACTCACATTCGACCTTCCTCTGGCTACAGCCTCAATGGTATCTAAATTCCAGCTTTGACAGACTTGCAGAGTTCAGACTTTGCAAATGAGACAATACTTGAACAGCAGTTACCAGTTTTGAGATTAAAATTGTGAGCTCTTCCTCTAAGCAAGCTCAAATAATGAAGTTCACCCTTGCTTAATAATACATTCAAATCCTTGTGATATGTTGAATATTGATTTAACACTAACAGCTTTCACATGTATAAAATGGATGATCCCATAAGAAGTTACCAGCCTGGAGTAGATTCATCTAATTGAAGCACGAAAGCAGGCAGTCACAGTGAAACCAGTCATCTCCACACAGTCACACAACTGCTGAGCTACCTATAAAGAAAGATCCTTAACTTTTTACAGCAGTTCTGCACATTCAGGCTACAGCCAGCCAACTGACAGTGAAATTAAGTTTTTCAAAAGTATGTAATTCAGGTTCTGCCTTTATTGTCATTTAAGACTGCACCACCACAGATCTGAAATTCTCCTGGAGGGCCCCACCCTTCCCACCCTCCCCAGGCTGACATTCTCAGCAGTTCTCAAATTCTTACATATTTTTAAGGAAAAAGTGTCCACACTAATTATAACCGATCTACTCAGTTCATATTACTGGCATTAATGAGTACCCATAGAAATTAACCAGCTTTGTAAAAGCAATCTGTTTAAAATGTAGTATTTTTTCCCCACAGAATTCTAAACAAAACCCCTAAAGGCAGGTTTTGTGCACCTTCCCTCTGATGAAGCAGAAACCAGACAGTGTCTTTGCCTCCAAATGTCTTGGCAAAAAGTTTAGAAAGATTATTTCTGGGTGACCCTAAATACTTCCACGTCTTAACAGCATCATAGCAAAGGTTTTGCTGTCCATGACTGTGAGGACTGCTTGTAGATACAGAGGAGAGACTTTTCCACACAAGTAGTAAGATGACAAATACTAGCAGTCTGAATGATCTGTTAGTTTTAAAGGTGGTTACAGTAAAATTTTACTATTATTGCAAGAGCTCAGCTTTACTAACCAAGGAGTCAAGACCACAATAGGGGCACAGCAGAATTGAATTCAAGCAGGCTTGAAGCCAAACTGCTTATCTGGCATCCGTATGCATTATCTACAGCTTCCAGGCAAAGTAAGAAACAAGTATTTTTCGATCTCCTTTAAAATGAAGAGACAGATCTCTAAGATCTGAAGTGCTGCTTTCACAAAATACTCAAAAGAAAATACCTAGGCATAGCACCAAGTATGCTTATTAACATAGTAAAAGAAGAAAGAAATTTCTTAGAAAAAAGTTATATAAATGGGAAATGACAGTTTGCACTGCATATTCCAGTTTAGCAGTTTTCCTCCTGAAAAAAACTTGGTATTAGGGACTTTGCTACTTTTCTCCTCCCCCTCCCTCAGCCTAATGTTTCCTTTTACCAAACACCAACGTGCTATTACACACATGCTTTTTTGATCAGGGTTCAAGAAGATCGTCCCTGACACACACTGAAGCAACAAGGTTAGCAAAAAATACATCAGTGTGTTTTACCCCGCGGTTTTGCCACAGTAATTTTTTAAAAGGTTATCGTGTGACGGCAGATTTTCTGGTGAGTAACTCTCCGATGCCCTGGGACGGCCGTAACTCCGCTTTCTTTCCTAAAATGGAAGCCGCGCTCCAGCCGAGCTTCCCGCAACTCCGAACCCCCCTCCCAGCCTCCCTCCAGGACCCCCCTGCACCCAAGAGCCCTACTGGGGGAAGGACCACGTATTCACCGCAGATTAAACACCAGGCAGGGTTCCCAGTGCGGAGGGCCGGCAGAAAACTCAGGCATACTTTTCCAGTTAGTTAAAGGGAGGGGAAAAAAGAAAGAAAGAAAAAAAAAAGGCTGGAGTAAGAGAGAGCCGCTTCCCTGCCCTGACAGACACGGGCAGCCGGGGACCCGCCCGGCTCTCTCCTGTCCCGGGACCGCTCCGACCCCCACCCACCCCCGACTCCGTGCGGAGCCGCAGCGCTCGGCCCCGGCCCGGGGACGGAGGGCAGGGGAGCGCTCCCTGCCTCTCTCCCCAGCCCATCCGCGGCAGGATCGCTCCCCGCCCGGCCCTGCTCACCTCTGACGGGGACCAGCACGGCGAGGAGCACGGGGAAGAGAAGGAGCCTCCAGCGCCGCATGGCTGCCTGCCCCACAAGCACACACACACAGACAAACCCTGTCCGCGCCCTGACAGCCGCTCCAGCCACAGCTGCTCCCGCCGGGCCCGCGGGCGGCACCGCCCCAGGGCTGCGGCACCGCCCGGAACACGCCCCGGGCCCGCCGCGCTGCCGAGCCGGGCGCGGCCGCCCGCGGGCACCTCCTGCAGCCGCGGCCGTGGGATAGCCCCGTCCGCCGCCGCGCTGAGCCCGGGAGATGGGTTTCCCGTGTGGGCCGGGCTGAACCCTCCCGGAACCGGCGGGATGGAGAAGCTGCTTCGGGGTGCTGCTGAGCCCTGCCCGCTGCCGTGCAGCCTGCCTGCGAGCCGAGGGAGGCTCCGAAAGGGGGCTGCGGAGCTAAACTTTGGCCACAAGTTTTAACAGCAGAGATGCACGCTTAGGCACCGCTGCGCTGTCTTCACCCAGGCAGTCTCTTTCGTTGGTTTTCCTCAGGAAAAATCACCCAACATGAAACGCACCAGGGCACCTAATAATCCTGCCTATGGCAGGCTTTCTTTTTCTCTAGTCAGACGGGGTAAAATAGCTTTGAGTTTTGTATTTGCAAGCAGTGCTGCCCTGACCCATGGCTGACAGGTGCAAATGTAAACCTGAGTGCACTACAGCACTGTGGGAAGATTAAAGAACGTTAAAGATCCTGATTTCCCATAAATCCCTTTCCAATGGCTATGTTGTGCCATGAACAGAATGCCTTCTGTTGAGGTCCAGTCTGTGCCCAAGTGTGGTAGTAAGAGTTTGGAGTGCTGCTGCTACAGGTCATGGTCAGAACTGTATTGACACCTGTGCTGAGCTCTGCTTGGGGGCAGGTATGACAAATGCACTACTCCCAGATCTTGGTTTTTCACTTGCCAGACATGCGCTGGTTATTGACTGGACAATAAGAGGTTCAGTGGCACACAGCTTGCGATTCAGAAGGTAACTGGTGCTGTGCAACTGACTCAGATTCAGTGGTCATAGGCCTACACCTTCCTCAGAGGGGTCTATACTTGTTCTTTAGCATTTGTAGAACCTTCCCAACTGGAAAAGTGGAATGTCATAGAGTTAGCAAATCACCGTCACCAGTTCATAAATTGATGGTATTATTTTTTTCCTTTTTTGACAGTGACTAGTCAAGTAATTTTTAGGTTTACCCAAAAGCAGTAAAGAGTTTAACTGTAGTTATAAACACACTTAATCTTAAAATTATGCTGTGTTTTAAATTAAAGATAAGCTTTTGCATTAAAACATCTGAAATTTGCATGAGTAGTATTGAAGTCAGCAGTACATGGTTAACAGCTTTGTTTTTTCCCAGACTCCAAGCCTAGAAATTATTATTGAATATGTACACATGCATTGTGTAATCCAGCAGTATGGATTTTGCCATTACATTTATGTACGTATACCCAGGAAATTACTAATGTTGCTCAAAGGATGTCCTGTAAGCGAATGTTTGTTTATAGCTGTTGTTAAGCATCACCTAAGAAGTTGCTCTCTTGCCAAAAAGAACAAGAATTGGTACTCCTCAGAGTACAGCACACTCCTCTAATCACATCATACCAAACCACTACCCCCACCCAAGAACTGCAGAACTAACAGAGAAAACGTTTATCTCACTGACATTACTATGTCAGATCAGGGCACTGTTGCTTCCTGTTGCCAAAATTAGTCTTCATCAAAGCTGCCATCTTCAGATGAGGTAAAATCAACCTCCTGTTAGAACAGATGTGAGATAACTGTGCTTTGTACTAGAGCTTTTGTTTTCCACTTGGTTTTGATCCTTGAGGCAGGGATACAGTCAGCTAGCCATGGCAACTCTAAGGCTAATAAATTGTCTAGACTTATAAATATCTGGTTTGGGTTTTTTTATTTTTTTCAATCTTGCTAATCTTTTGATCTGAAGATTTCACTGACATTTTGTGAAAATGAGTTTCCTTGTTTGTGATTACCATCTCTTCTATGGGCAGAACTTTGATCGGAAAAAAAATCCAGGCTTTATTGTTTCACATGTAAGGCCAACTCAACTCTAAAAATCAAAATAATTTAGTAATAAGGCTGTTTATCTGATTGTATGAATAATACTCATAATCTGAGACCCACTTCTTCCAGCAGCACCTATCTTTGGCTTGCCCAGCCTGCAATGGTTGTCCTAGCACATCTTTCACTCTGTCTCTGTCCTGCCCATAGCCTCTACCAGGAAGCCTCTGCAGATAGCTTGGGCATTTGCCTGATCTGAAGATGCCTTGGAAGGAGAAAAGGTTACCTTAAGACTTATTTCTAAGGAGCAGGAACTTTAAAAGATGTGCACGGTCTGTGGTTTGGCCTGAAGAAAAAATGTGACATACAGCATCACAATGAAGGCTGGAAGTCGTGAACCAGGTGAAACTGTTCAATCTTGAACAAACTCGGTGATGTGCACAGCTGAAGAGCTTTCTGTGAGCTGCAAAGTTCACAAAGCTAAATGTTCTTTCTTCTCAGTTTCCTCCAATCCCTATTCTGAAATAAGGTCCTTGTAGCTCTTTTCCTGCCTCAGAAAAACTTTTCTCCTCTTTTACCTATGAGTTTTCAACCTTACTGGAAACATCATAGCTGTTCAGATGTTCAAAGAAGCAAAGGAAAGACAAATAGATTTTTATTTGCTAAAATACAGGTCTTCATGGAGCAGTTAAAATCTTACCAACCTGACCGTCTAGGACACTTTTTGGAATTAGAAGGCCACAGCCTCTGCCAGTGGATGGTGAAGCAGATGGGCAAAGACAGCACTAGGGAAAAAAAAGAAAGGAGATGGGTGGTATTGGCAAGCTATTCTTTGATGTACATACAATCTGTTATTGTTGAAAATTAGTGTGAGGACAATAACCCTGGAAATTATGTTGCGTTTTTTACTTTTACTTATTCACAAGATTATGGCAATGCTCTGCAATGACTGTATTTCAGGTGCAGTGTTTGTGAGGCTAAGAACACATTCACATCTAAGGAGTATATTTGGGTGTGTTGAGGATGTGGCTTCATCTAACAGCATGTTTTGGAAGAGTATTTGCCCTAAGTGTATCCTATGTTTTTTACTCAATCAGAAATCCAACTAAAGGTCAGGGTTTCAGCACTGGCTTTTATAATGGCATTTACTGAAGCATGGGCTCTCATCTTTATGTTTCTTTTTGGTGTGAGGATATAAAGGTTTACATTTGTGTGTATTTTAAATAAAAGTCAAACAATCACGATTTTTTTTCTTTAAAGGATTGAATGTAAAGAATATGTTACAAACATAGTTAACCCCATTTGATCTTTGGTCAAAAATTATAAAACTACATCAGGATTGTTTGATTTTTGTTTTGTTATGTTTTTGTGTTTGTTTTTGTTTGTTCTGTTTGTTTGTTTGTTTTTAGTGGTGTGTGGTTTTGGGGTTTTTGTTTGTTTGTTTGTTTTGTTTGTTTTTTGTTTAAGAAGCTACAGTAGTATTTCCAGTTCTAAGGGTATATTTAGAATAAGCCAGAGTCCAAAGAGGCTCCAGAATCTCTGCTGCCTCCCCTGTTGGGTGCTATTTTCTGATACATTTCCTGCTTTGTAGGACATAAAAGACACGGAGGCACTGCAGCCCAAGGGTTTCTTTCCAAGGAAACAAACTGGATTCCTCTACAACTAGCCTGCTTGATAACAACAATTGCTTCAGAAGGGAGTTTTTTCAGGAGATCCTGAATAACTTCTGCAAAAGGCAATTCCCTAATCCTTATCACCCTCAGCTTTTCCTGAGGTAAACGTCCCCTCTGTTGGTACCACTTGTTCCCTCCAGTAGCAGCAATTATTGCAGTATGCCTACACCACTGACAGCACTGGCTGGGGTAGTACAGCACCAAGGTCTATGGCAACTGACAGCCCATCTCCTTTAAAGCTCATCCCATTTCTACTACTGTAGAGATTTCTCCTACTATAATTATCTGCTTGAGTATTGTTTCCTTTCCAGATTCTCCCCACATAGCTTTGTACTTTGTTTTGTTGATTTTTATCTTTTGTTAATTATCGATTTTATAGATCATTTTTCTGCAAGCTTATCTACATTTGATGAAGACGTTAGGTGAAAAGTTGTTTATGAAGTACCTATATTTCAAATTACATGGATGCCATCAAAGCTTAGTTCCATAATAGAAAATGCAGCTTATTGATTAATGAAATAACTTATATCTCTTATAAGAATTTTTTTAACATTGTTGGATTTTATTAGAAACAGAAGAATATTTTATTTCTTGCACAATCCCTTTCAAAAAAATAAAGCCTGCAGCAACAACCCTTAACATTTTTATTTTCTTTAATTCCTGTTTCGTTAGACTATAGTATCTTCAGTGAATTCTATTAAGTTGAGGTTTTTTTGCTGTCTAGAGAGCCATTTATAACAGTTTTTCTTCATAACATTGTGAGCTAAAAATATCTAGTCTAGTATAAATGGTGAAAGCAGTCTGGTAGTAGCGGTATATGGTATAGACCTCTACACAGGCTTATTAATTATAGTGAAAAGCAGGTTTTTTATTTGTTTGTTTTTGGTTTTGTTTTGGGGTTTTGGGGTTTTGTTTTGAATTTGGGTTTTTTGGTTTTGTTTTTGTTTTACAAAAAGCCTTGTAAGATATGCTATGGTGTAAACTTTTCCAGGAAAAGTAGAGTAGGTCTTGTGCAGAATAGGAGCTCTTGATTCCTCTAGTAACATTTCTATTTTATGCTAAGTGTGTAAACTTGTCTTTGTAATTTAACTACTGAGATTCAGGTTTCATGGTTCACTACATACCTTTTGAAGCCTGTTTCTCATATCTCTGCATTTCACCATGAAACTTTGTTTTTAATATTTTAAGTCACTTTTATTTTAATATAAATATTTGACTTATTGAAAAGAAAATCTAGAATACCTTTTCTCTGTTTCTGGCAAAATGACCTTTTTAGTTATGAAATGTTTGTTCCTTTTGAAAAACCTGTGATGTCCAATTTTTTTTCTGTCTTTTTCTTCTAAGAGCAAAGTAATTTTAAAATGATAACTTAATGGTAGTTTCGTATGTTATTTTCCCTGATGTGAAATTTTGCTTGACTGCTATTCAGAGAGAAAAGAAAGAGGAAACTGATTGAAGCAGTTCTTTAACTGGTAAGTGCTACATTCAGTTTATATGGTTTGATTGAGCTGCATCCTTCAAAGTCTAAATGAATGTGTTTTTGGCACTGCTGACAAATTTTGGAGGTGTTTTATTCTATAAAACCAGAACATGTGAGTATAAGTTTTAGTTGTTCAGGTACTGTTGTCATATTATCTAAATCACTGTTTTACCATATTATCTAAACATATGTTATTCAATACTTTTGTTCCTACTTGTATTTTCTCCTCAAAGTATAAATAGCTCACTTTCATAAAGTGTTATATTCACAAGAAGTAAAACAAAGTTGGAATGCCTTCATGTTCAGCAACAGTGTGATATTTGTGGTACTCCCAGTACTGACATTGTCTAGACAGTAAAAAAAGGCCAAGGGGTTTTCTATTCTTGAAAAGCTTCCTTTTAAGCTGAAGTCTACATGTATCATTGTTTCCTAAACAATCAAGTTTCCTAAAACATCTTTCCTGTAAGAATGGAAGGAAGCAGTCATACGTGTCACTTAATGTGTTCCCCTTCTTTTCCTTGTCACAGGAATGTAGCACTGTGTAACTATGGCTTGCTAGGGCTTGCTTTCCTGCATGCCCTCTGACCTGAGGTGAAGCCTCTTTGCAGTCTGGACCAAAAGGCCACCTGCACCAGGGACATGCTCTGGACCAGTTGGTTTTGAGGGGCTGTTATGAACTCTAAGATGACCAGGATTTAGGAATTTCAGTCCAAAGACACAACCCCAGGTTATGTGCTGTGCTGATGGCTCAGGTTAGAAACAACTGATTCAGAACAAGGAAGAAAATTAAGACTTCATAAAAGCTAATTATTCTTCTATGGTTTATTGTCTTCTTTATTTCCACCTCTGTTATGTAGCCTGGGGTAGGTGACTGCTCAGTGTTGTAAGCACCATGAGGGTGTAGCTGGATTCTTGACAGAGGCCAGCAGCTCTGACAAACACAGCAAGAATTTAGCAGTCAGTTGTGAAGGTATTTTGTTCATAATGGTTTTTGTATATGCACGCAAGATGCATCACATCAGGGCAAAATCTTTTAAGCTCCACTGATAAAACAAAAACATCTCTGTATTTCTTGCTTAGATTTCCATATAAGAACCCTTCATTAAGATGCTGTGGCAAATGCTGTTGGCAACTTCAGCCATCTATGGCCTAAGACAGGCATAAACTATTTTAGTCGTGTGTTGCAGCTGCTCCAATATGTTATGAAGTGTACTGTTGTTGCCCGTGGCATTAAAGGGCCCTACAGGAAAGATGGGGAGGAACTCTTTATCAGGGATTGTAAATGAGAGGACAAGGGGTGGTCTAGAGGAATCTGATCTAGTAGAAGGTGTCCCTGCCCATGGCAAGAGGTTGGAACTGGATGATCCTTAAGATTCCTTTCAACGTAAACCATTCTATGATTAAAGCTTTTAAATTTATGCTTCAAGTCCAATAGTAGTTTGAAAGACAGTGGCCTCTGTCTTTGTATAGCCTGGCTGCGGACTGAGTGACTGAAAGATGCTCAAGTGACTAAATCATGCATGTCTATGGAAAGACGCTCAATCTGTTGCCTGTGTACCAAGACAGACACTTAGTACACTGTCTTCTTATGTAGCTATATAAATAAGTGCAAAATCAGGGCAGCCAAAAACTTGCAATGCTTTAAATATGGGAATACCCAGAATTAACCTCCTTCCACACACAGGAGAACCAAACACATTGCTAGTCATGCATGGTCTGAGGAACAAACTAATCCAAATAGTCAAATGCCCTCCTAATGGGTAGGTGCTTGAAAAGGTGGGTAGGAAACCATTAATCTTATTTCCCTTTGAAAAACTTTAAAATTCTTCTTTAAAGAATCATTTCCAGGACTGGATTTCCTGCTCTAGGATCTTTTCTGTGGTTTATTTTGTCATTTGTTTAGGAGCAGATGACAGTCTGCGTCTTTGTGCTCAATGATGCCAATTAGCCAGCTCATGAGGTTCCCTCCTCAACCCATAGAGCTTTTTTTGGATCTTGACTCAGAAATGGCTGTCCTCGTGCATTTTGTTTGTGAAAAAAAAGCTGATTTCCTGAGTTTTGTTCCCAAAAGGTGACTCTTAGTATCCTTTACCTTGCAGCCATCTGTAGGGCAGTGATAGAAAGAAGGGTGTACTGATAGAGAAGCCTCGATATTTGTTTGGGTGGAAAGGCAGAAACTTGAGGAGTTGTTGATGTTGTGGTCCAGCTGAGAAGAAATCAAAAGCAGTTTAAATTATTCCATGTTTCAATTGGCAGTGAGTGATAGTTTATTTCACAAATTAATCAGTTGATTCATCTTTGTAATTTTTTTTTTTTTTAAACTAGTGATTTAAAGTCAGTTGAAGGTCAGGAATACCACTGTAGGCTGGTTTTTTCCATACTACCGAGGGAAATAGTGTTTTCCTCCAATTCTTCATTAATTATTTACTTCCTTTCCACTTTTCTGCTTTTGCGGGAATAAAAAAAATCTATAAGAGAAAGGCACTTAGTAACCCTAATTCAAGTTCTCTTTTATTATTTCCTAAAGTTCATCTTATGAATAAAAATTTACATATTTATATGTGGGTTTTTGGTTAATGCTGGGTTCTGGGAAGGTAGATCTATACTGTAATCCTGAGCAAGAACATTCACAGCTGTATTTCTCTAATATTTTTCTCTTATTATCTAAAGAAAAAAATAAAATGCAACTTGATAAAGCAAAATTATAATGTTCTTGATTGTCTATTTTTTTTTACTGCATTGCAAAATTAAGGAAAAAAAAGAAGATAAATACAAGGCAAAATGGCATGTATGTGAAATACAAACCACATAGCTGGAACACCCCCTTTTCCTGTCTGGGTAGTTTAGGAAAAGTCAAACAATACAGCATTTTCCATTTGAACACATAAAATTTGAGTTCATAAAACAAGCTAGCATAACTGTTCCTGCCTTGGGAACACTAGCTGTGATTAACTTCTCAATAGAATTTAAGAAATGTGGAAAGCAAGTGTCACTTGAGAAAAATAGCTCATGCATTTGTCATTCCCACATCCATTTTTCTGACTCATTTATTTTTACACTGCTGTTTTCCTAAGTGCCCAGAGTGCTATCAGAAAGCTTGAACAAATGACAGCAAATCCTCCTGCCTTTTTTTTTTTTTTTTTTTTTTTTTTTTTTGGTGAGGGAATTGAGTGAGGAATTGCAGTGAGGTCTTACTGGTCCTGATGAAGCCAGATTTTCACGTGTGGAGCTTGTTATTGCCATTTTCAGAAATCTCAGAGTTATTACTGTTGGCCATTCTTACCATTGCTTCACCTTCTTTTCCCATATACTATTCCATTTTGTTGCCTTGTCTTCTGCATGTGGGTAATTGGAAAAGTCATTTAAGCCTGCCCTTGCTGTCTGCTGAGAGCACTAGACAGGAGGCAGCAAAGGAATTCACCATAGCTTTAGTTTTAAGCACCCCCAGCTACATCTGGTACTGTGGAGTCAGAGGGGAGACCACGCTGAAATTCAAACTTACTGGGGAGTGTTCCCCTGCAGCCTTGTAATGTAAAATCTGAAGCTTTATGCTTGCCAAGATTTAAAAGAAGCTAAAACTACATAGTGGTGTCAGATGTGGAGGAGGGACCAAAAGCACAAATGTGTATTAATGAGGTCTTGCATTGCTACTGACTATGTTGCATCTCATTTCTTGGGCAAAACTGGGTCAAACTTTAATGACTAGGATGGCTTGTTATGCCCCAGTCTGCACTCTGTTGAGTGCAGTGACAGACTTTAGTACTTCAAAACCAGCTAAGAAAGTAGAATGTGTCAGTTGATCATATCAAGTATCTCAGAAGGGCAGAAAAGTTTATGGATCTGTCCAGGGCATTTCTACCATAATTATGTATTTTACTATAGATGGTCCTTAGTTCTAGTTGACATCTGCTGATATATATGCCAGTGAGGATCTTTTCAAAGGTACAAAATACTATGGAAGTCTATTATTACTTTCTTCCTGATCATTAGTAAGAACTAATGGTTTGTGTACATCTAGGCTTTGTGTGACAAATATACATTTGCCACTTCAGTCCCTTCCCTATACATGCATCCTGCTAGCATGGGTTCCTGTAGGACACTGCCATGTAGTGGGACACTGGGGATAGCTCTGGCCTGTGGTTTAGATGAACACTACAGAAAGGTAGAGAAAGGTGCATTTAGCCTCTCTCTGAAAATATTCTGTGAGGGTGTGTGATTGTGGGGAATGAGCTGTCCTTTTATAATTAAAGTAGCCAAGTCCTACAGACATCCACTGCCTTTATATTAGAGTACAGAATGCACAAAATTATTTTGGGTTTGTGTAAAGGTTCAAAAGAGAACTTTCCATATTTTGAGCAAAGATAGTGATTGTTTAGTGATGAAAATAGGGAGCTTAGGAACTGAGATTTCTGTTTCTATTCCTGGTCTCTGATCTTGAAACACCAGACTTTCTTTATCTAGTTGCTTTCCATAGCTTTACAAGTGGACTGACACCCTTGAAACTTCCAAAATTTAGCTCTGATTATTTTAACAAACTAAAATGTTCCTGGTGCAATCCTTGGCTACAGCCAATGCAAGTGCAGTGGATGAGTTGAGCAGATCACAGGTGGCATAAACATTATTTTGCCTTCCTGGATACAGAACCAGGAAGGCTTTATTTCAGTCTTCTCAGCTGAAATTATCACAGCTGAAAAACTGACCAAAGCTTTATTGCTACATCTTTACAGAGGTTGTGACAGCAGGAGCACACACAACACTGAGTTTCAGCTCTGTTACATTCTGGTGCTGGAGGGATTTGGCATCACAAAATTGACACCACCAGAAAAAAACAGATGTTTTCAACGTGTTGTTTCTCTGATATAGCAACAACAACAATCCACTGATTTTCAGAGGCTTAGCTTTGTACAAAAGTCTCCTCCACGCTCTGCCAGCCACTCTCTACAATAGCTTCCTAGCCCACTCTCTTTTCTGAAGACAGCACAGAGATGAGGCAGTTAGAAGGATCTGTCTTATGCACAGCTGAAAATGTCTTGAAACAATTCCAGATTCACAGTATTTTTTTCTGCTGCATTAACTCTACTCACCGGCCTTAGTGCTCACATCTTAAAGCTGGATAATAAGACGGAAAATCAAGCTTTGCTTCTCTATTTGGCCTATGGTAATGAATTTCCTGCCTCAGAAGTAATGCTGGGCAGGAGAGGATGCATGAGGAGGGTGAAGCAATGGATAAAAATGCATCTGACCTGTCAAGTTCTGTTCTCGCTCAGTGCTTTTGCAGTGGACTTTTTAAACTCAACACAATGGGATTTAAGGAAAACATCAGCTCAGCACACCAGTTCTGGCAACAGCTGAATGTCAAGTTTATGCTGTTCTTGCACATGCCTCTTTGCCTTTATTTACAAACAATAATTTATATAACTTTTAAATTTTGTTTATACAACTCTTGAAGTTTCCTGTGAGTTTCCAGGTATGTTTAATTATCAGTGTAATTCACAGCATATCACAAATTGTCTTATCGCCTGCTATCAGCATTTATTCAGTGATGCATTTTTATAATAATATAAAGGATTTTACATGTCTAAAAGGTGAGATTGATACACCCAACTAATTTGATACATATATAATATCTAATACTGCTTATATTTACTTAAGTTAAATTTACATCGTTTATGTTGACATCCTTTTTCAAGTGTTCTAGCTGATCATATGGGACGGTAAAAATCAACACTTGATCACTTGATCAAATTCTCAGGCACTTGGCTTGCAGACCTTCATTAATTCAACAGCATTAATTTTGTGTGGAGCCATTTTACAGCCCAGAAACACTCCTTAGTAGAGAATGAAAGAATGGAAGAAAATAATTAACTGTACATCCTCAGAAGTATGTTATTATTTGGGAATGTCTCAGAAATGCCTGCTTTTCCAGGAAAAGTCAAGAGGAGTAGCAGTGAACTGAAATCTGATCCCCTCAAAACTGTGTAGAAGAGGCTGGCATTCCTTTTCCACAGAAAGCTGCTTTCTGCTGTCAAAAAACTCATCATAACTTAATTCCCAACCCCAATCACTGTATTGATGATCCAACAAGCAAACAGTGTTGCTAGATTTACTTACTTTTTTTGTTAAATACAACTGCCTGGCCTGTATGTTAAAAACCAAGCAACCAAAGGCCTGCTCAGTTATTTCCATTTCTTTGCAAAGACTGAGAAAAGAGGAACAGGAATTACAGTGGGAACGTAAATGAGCAATAGGAACTCTAGGAAGCACAACTCCGTAGTTCTTATTAAGGGGTTTCCTGCTTGAGATTTTTACTTTATTTCAGGTGTAGCAATATGTGGTACAGGAAAACAGTCTCTTGTGTAGGGCACATGCACTCTGCCAGAGAACTTACACACAAATTGAAACTTTATACAAAGCACATTCTCCACTCTCAGATAAAGGAAACTGTCAGCAAAGTGCACAGAACAAAGATGCCTATGACTCATGAAACAGATTAATGGGGTTTTACTAGCGTGCCTAGTTTGAGTTGAATATAAAGGATAAAAGATGTCTCAGACCATCCCTGGTGAATTAAGCAAATGCTGGATTCAGCTGTGGTTATGCATGCTGTTCATATTTGGAATCTGATTTCTGTTGGAATTTGTCATATCTGTTGTTTTTCTTCATAAAATCTTTTTCAGTGTAGCCAGTAACTGTGGGTCAAAAAGAAGGCATGCACACACACAAAAGCTGTGGGTTGTATTTTAATAGGGATCCCTACTGCTTATCATTGCTGGTTTATGTAATTGTCTGGAAAAGGTCAGCATAGTTTGTGCTGTGAGCAACTGAAGCTGAAAATTTTTGTGCCTTTTTTTTTTTTTTTCTGCACTGAGCCTGCAATCTTTTGACTAAATGAAGTATGAAAAAGGGACTGTAGGAAAAAAACCTACTCGATTCCAGCCTCAGGCTATTGCACCTTTCTTCTTAAATTCTTGTGAATCTTGCTAACAAAGCTAGTCCCAAATAGCAGTTGGTTACAAAATGTTTGGTTTAAAGACCAAACATTTTCATATCTTTAGTTCTATGGCAAGTCCCCTAGTGCTTGGCTCGATTTTTTTCTGTATCTCTCTTATAAATTCTATGTTCTAATATTTTAATTTTGATTTTACTTTCTTTAGTACATAGTCAGTCATCTTCGGTGTGATTTTGTTATATTGATTATACTTCTCTAATATTTCCATGGGCCTAACGTAGAATTTAATATATTTTCTTTGCTTTTAATGTTGTGCAGTTGTACAAAGCAGCTGACCGGTGCTTAAATACATCTCAGATGAGGATAGAGCTGAGGGAGGGCTCCTGTTTTTGGCTGAGTGGTGAAGTTGGCCTCTGCTGTCAAGAGGAAGATCAGGAAGAAAAATTCAATGCCAGCTTTTATTTGAATTAAAGAGCACACTGGAAGAATGCTCTGAAGTAGGCTTGGGCATGGCGCTTGGTCCTTGAGGGAGCAGGGAAGGAAGCCAGCTCCTGAGTCAGATTGAGAAGGTTTGCTGACATCTCACCTGTAAAGCCAAGGCAAGCTTTTCTTTCTCTTTAGAAATGGGGAACCAGAAGAGATGACTGCCAGTGGCACTATGTTATGGAGCCGTAATCTGAGGAAACTTAGTGCAATGGCAACAGGACTGAAACAGCAAGTCCAGGGAAGGCACTGGCAGAGGGGGCCACCCTTAAGTTTCTTCAGCTTTTTTTTCCCCAAATGTAATAGATGGGGTGTAAGGGATTTTCTTCCAGTGTTTCTGAAAAAGAAGTATTAATTTCTCGAGTTCAAATTATAAGACTTAAGTAACAATATATGTTGTTACTCTTTCTGTCTTTAGGAAAGCAGGGAGATAGGCATGCACAAACAAAAGATAGCTGAATTGTCAAGAAAAGATGCACTTCTTGATAAGTAATGGGAGTAGTCCTTAAAACTACTTTACTTGTAGAAGTTTCTTCTCAAATAGAAGAAAACATTTCATCAACAGTCTCACAAGCTGCATTTCTATCAAGGGAGCCTGGGTGTGATTCCCACCCCTTGGCTTCAGATGTACCACTTTGCGTCATCCCAGTACTGATTCAGGTGAAGACACAGATAAACATCTCTCCTGGTAAGTTAAGCATGGGAGATAGTTGCAGGATTTTTTAGGAGATCCCATAATCAGGCTGACTGGGAGTCAAAACATCCTATGGTCTTGCTGTGGAGTGTATCTGTCCTTTGAGCTAAATATAGTCACAGATGTTCAAAAATTGAAGGCATATTTATTACGTAAGGAATTCTACCCAAGTTAAGAGAAAATAGTATCGAGGAGGCTTGCTTTGTAATTGCAGAAGCAGCCGTAAGGAGAGTCTTTTGACACACCTGATGTTGCTTTCAGAAAATATTGAAAGAGGCATGTGAGTAATCAGCTGTAATCAAAGCAAGTTTTACTTCTGAAAGCAGTACTCTATCTGTGAAGGGAAATGCATGCCTGATTTATTCAGAGGAGCAGAAGCTGGAAGAAACTGCCCCATCATAATTAAAGTAGAAGTCTTTGCTTAAGTAGGATCTATGTATTTGTTTGGCTTTTATTTTCTCTTTTTATCCTTATTTTGCCTGAAATTGAATACAATAAAATAGGTTAATTATTTATATTTGAATTGTTTCATAATGAGTATGGCTTCTTGGGAACAGGACACCTGTGTGTACTTCAGTTTCATCTAGAGAATAACAAACCTATAAATAGGGCAGGCAATCGTACTTTCTCTTTACCTCCGCTGAGATTTATCTTAACATTATCAGGCATTTGCATGTATGAGGCTACAGTGGTGCAAAGGGTAAATAAAATTCTGTAACACCTGCTGCACTTGTGAAGAGGATTATCCTTCAGCAGATACTAGTCAGGACCACTGTAGATAACAGATTTGTAGAGATACTCACTGACATAGGTGAGACTCCTCCTAGCAAAGCCAGAACATGCAGAAAAACACAGAAGGCTAAAATTTCACTGCTGGCAGGAGAGTTCAGTCTAGAGTTTGCCCTAGCAGGACACTTTTCTTGGGAAAGGGGGAAAAAAAGATGGCCCTTGACCAAATGTGCAATTATAGGAAGAAGATTAGCTCTTGTAGCCCTTCTGTGCCAGGGACAGTCATGCAGTGAAATGCAAAGGGGTAGATAGTAAGTGCTGTTGGTGATGTCTTTCTGTTGCCTCCTGAGCTCATCTGATTGTTCTGAATAAGTTTATGTCCTAGAGGAAAAGCCAGAAGGAAATGCAGGCAGAGAATTTAATTTTCTGTGTATGAGGGAACAAGGCTGGAATCTTCATAAGAAATAGGGAGGATCTGAAATTAGTCATGACACAAAAAGGCTTTTGTGTGATATAACCATCTCATCTGTGATTGCTAAGACAGCACTTTAGCTGTCCTAAAACTTCCTTCTGGCGACCAAATGCTGACTTTTGTCAAAAGATCAAATGCTAAATAACAAAAATCAACATGTCAGTAAGATTACCTTCTGTAAGTGAGAGTATGGCAAAACAAAATATCAGAAAAGGGTAGTCTTGTCTAAGTCAAACTGGAAGTAATGCAAGGGTGTGAGTGGTAAGTGTTAGTCATCGGTATTTTCTGCACTCCTACTACACGCCCTGGCAGATCCCGGCTGCCTGCTTAGGCCAGATGCAGCTGCATGGGGTAGTATATAGCCCTCAGCTGCATCTGTGGAAGGGCCTGAACTTTCTGGCTAAACAAAGATTGAACTTTCTTCCCTTCCTCCAGAGAGCTTCACTCAGCAATAGAGTAGCTGTGGAGTATATGTTCTCCTGACGGTGTGGAGGACCTAACTTCTCACACTATTTCTGCATGCTCTGGAATTGGTAGAAGACTTGAGAGCAAAACCTCAAAACCTCAATGACTATTCTCTGAGTCCTAGCTGGTAGTGTTTAAATGCCTGCTGAATGGCACCATACCGAGTACTACAGTTTATCTAAATATCCCCTTGGAAGGAGATTTGCTCTGTTATGAACCTATGAGACTTTAAATTTGTATCAGCTAAGTCTTTTAGATCCTTTTGACTAGCAGAAACCTGGAGTACTACACTGGTTGACTGGATTCTGACTTATTAGCAGTGATAAAAGCTGCTAATCTTTTTATGGGTTATGATTTATCTATTCATAGAGGCTAAAAAAGACCAGATAACTGGAATTCATGGACCATCCGTTTAAGACTGCACACTCAGAAAAGTCCAAATAAATAAGCCTAGCCCAGAAAGTCTTGCCAAGGTACAGGTACTATTTCGATCTCTGCTGCAGTACTTATGTATGGCAAAGCTCTAGCTCCTACAGTACCTATGGTTTGTAAAGTATCTTGACTATTTGAATCTCTAGCCCTGCTGCAATAGACCATCTATTTTCATTGTTCCCAGATGTCATCTGGATAACAAAATGAATTGATCTCCACTTGATAGCATGGACAAATCATATGTGGGTTTGAGTTTGTTGGATAGTTGATTGGTTGGTTGGTTGTGTTTTGGGTTTTTTTTGTTTGTTTGTTTTTTCATCTTAGATAATGGATTTAGAAGAAAATGTTAAACTTCTGTGTCCAGGTGTGGACTTGCAACCAAAGGAAGGGGAACTGTTGTCCAGTGGACTCTTGGTTGCATGATACAGCCTTTCTTCTCTCAAACTGGAGTTTAGCCAGTTTTGTGTTTCTGGGAGGAGCCTGCAGCACACTGAGAAGAATACAAAAATGCTGCTCTTAGATAATAGGATATTAAGTAAGATATTAAGTAAGCCTAGGTTCTTGGTAGCATTTGCAAGCCAAAACCTTGGTGCTTGAGGCAGGGTTAGGCAACAGCAACCCCTTTCCACAGCAGTTGAACTGGTCAGATCCTTTCAGCTCATGGAAAATCATAATATCTAAAACTTATTGCTGTGCCTCCAGCTCTTTCACACATGTATAGCTTTCTGGTGGGTTGATATTGCTGAGACTAGTGAAATACAATACTAAAAATATATTTTAAAGCTACAATTTCAGGCTTTTAGGAGGTTTTCAGTACTAACAGCACTGATTCCAAACTTTTCTAGTTTCATTTTCAATATAATGTTTTGTAAATGGAATTCAAGGAAATGGAGTCCTAAATATGGATTTATTTAAATCTCTGGTCTTATCTGGTCCTAACCTCTGAAATCCTGAAATATTTGGCTGGGCTGTTACAGTTGTACAAGTGAGGGCAAATCTAAGTCAAACATCCTGGAACCTGTTGCGCTTTTTACCTCATGTCAATGTAATTAAGGAAAAAGCTAAGAGAATAGTTACACCGAGTTATTAAAAAGTTGTGCTGAATAAGTATGCCCATCTGCCTCTCGTTAGCATGCTATGACTCACACAGATGTCTGGAGATCATCCCATTTCCTTCCTGCCCTGAAAAAGAGGATTTACACTTAGACTGTAGCCACCTTCTTTTAGACTTAATTTGGATTTTCTTGCAGAAAAGTAATTCTAGAGAAAATAATATGGATGTCGGTTGCTAATTAGTTAAGGAAGAAAGCACAGTAAAAAAAGTGTACTTATTTTCCTACCTTTTATCTTTTTCTATATGTTGCTTTTGTGATGCTTCCAAAATCATTGAGTAGTAGTGAGATATATGTCTGCTGTTCCTCATTGTCTGTGTCATCATCACCTGGATGTAGGGTACTGAGGCTGGTGGAAGTGGTCACAGAGACACTTGCTGTCATTTACCCGCAGTCCTGACTTACCAGGGGGTCCCAGTTTACTGGACCTAAGCAAATGTGATACCCATCTACAAAAAGGATCCAGGGAACTACGGGCCTGTCAGCCTGACCATGGTGATGGGGAAGTTCATGGAGCAGATCATCTCGAATCCCATGAGGGGCACATGCAGGACAACTAGGGAGCAGGCCTAGCCAGCACAGGTTTAGGAAAGACAGGTCCTTCTTGATCAACCTAATCTCGTTCTATGCTTAGTGGATGAGGGAAAGGCTGTGAATGTTGTCTGCCTGGAGTGTAATAAAGCCTTTGACACCGTTTCCTACAGCATTCTCCTGGAGAAACTGGCTGCTCATGTTTTGGACGGGTGCATTGTTCCCTGGGTAAAAAATTGGCTGGATGTCCAAGCCCAGAGTGTGCTAGTGAATGGAGTTATATCCAGTTGGCAGCCACTCACCAGTGGTTTTCCCCAGGGCTCCATATTGAGGCCAGTCCTGTTTAATATCTTTATCAATGATCTGGACAAGGTGATTAAGTGAACCCTCAATCAGTTTGCAGATGGCACCAAGATGGGTGAGAGTGTTGATCTACTGGAGGGCAGGAAGGCTCTGCAGAGGGAACTGGACAGGCTGGGTTGATGTGTCAAGGCCAATGATATAATGTTCAACCTGGCAAAGTGATGAGTCCCATCCTTAGGTCACAACAATCCCATGCAGTACTCCAGGCTTGGGAAAGAGCAGCTGGAAAGCAGCCTGGTGGAAAAGGACCTGGGGATCTTTTTTGACAGCCAACTGGATATGAGCCAGCAGTGTACCCAAGTGACCAAGAAGGGCAATGGCATCTTGACTTTTTTCAGCAATTACAATATGTTCCCAGGACACCAGAGAAAGCATTCCATAAATGTTTACGCAACTGCATTGTTAACACTTGATTGATGTGATAGAACAAGAGACAAATGTTGTTGTTCTGTTTAATGCTGTGGTCCTTGTTTGTTTATGCTACTTCGTTTTCCAGAGGAAAAGGGATACACAAAGAGCGTTTAAGCAGTTTAGAGCAAAAAAGTTATCCTTGCAGCTAGAATAACTGTCCTGTCTTTCAGTAAAATTATAACAAATGAACACTCCTGCTAGATAAGTGGCAAATTAGGAAGATCATAGAATCATAGAATCAGTCAGGTTGGAAAGGACCTCTGAGATCATCAAGTCCAACTCTTGATCCAACACTGCTGTGGTTACTAGACCATGGCACTCAGTGCCACATCCAGTCTCATCTTAAAAACCTCCAGGAACTGTGAATCCCCCACCTCCCTGGGCAGCCAATTCCAATGTCTGATTACCCTCTCTGTAAAAAATTTCTTCCTCATATGCAACCTAAACTTCTCCTGGCAGAGCGTAAGACCGGGCCTTCTTGTCTTACTGCTGATTGCCTGGGAGAAGAGACCGACCCCCACCTGGCTACAACCTCCTTTCAGATAGTTGTAGAGAGTGATGAGGTCTCCCCCGAGCCTCCTCTTCTCCAGGCTAAACAACCCCAGCTCCCTCAGCCTCTCCTCATAGGACTTGTGCTCGAGTCCCTTCACCAGCCTGGTTGCTCTTCTCTGGACCCGCTCCAGCACCTCAATGTCCTTCCTGAACTGAGGGGCCCAGAAATGAACACAATACTCAAGGTGTGGCCTCACTGGTGTTGAGTACAGGGGAAGGATCACTTCCCTGCTCCTGCTGGCCACACTGTTCTTGATGCAGGCCAGGATGCCATTGGCCTTCTTGGTCACCCGGGCACACTGCTGGCTCATGTTCAGCTTCCTGTCAATCCAAACTCCCAGGTCCCTTTCTGCCTGGCTGCTCTCCAGCCACTCTGTGCCCAGCCTGTAGCGCTGCAGGGGGTTGTTGTGACCAAAGTGGAGGACCCGGCACTTGGCCTTGTTGAACTTCATCCCATTGGAATCAGACCATCTCTCCAGTCTATCCAGGTCCCTCTGCAGAGCCCTCCTGCCTTCTGGTAGGTTGACACTCCCTCCCAACTTGGTGTCATCAGCAAATTTGCTAATGGTGGACTCAATCTCCTCATCTAGATCATCGATAAAGATGTTAAACAGGACTGGGCCCAGCACTGATCCCTGGGGACACCACTGGTGACCGGCTGCCAGCTGGATGCAGCCCCGTTCACCAGCACTCTCTGGGCCCGGCCCTCCAGCCAGTTCTTAACCCAGCACAGAGTGCCCCTGTCCAAGCCGTGGGCTGCAGCTTTTCCAGGAGTATATTGTGGGAGACAGTGTCAAAGGCTTTGCTGAAGTCCAGATAGACACATCCACAGCCTTCCCCTCATCCACCAGGTGGGTCACCTGGTCATAAAAGGAGATCAGGTTGGTCAGACAGGACCTGACCTTCCCAAACCCGTGCTGGCTGGGTCTGATCCCTTTTCTGTCCTGTAGGTGTTGTGTGATTGCACTTATGATGATCTACTCCATAACCTTGCCAGGCACTGAGGTCAGGCTGACAGGCCTGGAGTTTCCTGGGTCCTCCTTGCAGCCCTTTTTGTGGATCAGCATGACATTCACCAACTTGCAATAGTCTGGGACCTCTCCAGTGAGCCAGGACTGTTGGTAAATGATGGAGAGCAGCTTGGCAAGCTCTTCCACCAGCTCCTTCATCACTCTAGGATGCCTTTGTGTAGAACTTTCCATATAGATGCATTGAATGTGTCAAGTAAAACAACCTACCATTTGATAGATGATGGTTTTCAAAGACATTGTTGCATTCACATTGCTGGGGTTTTTTTTTGAAGAGCCAGATGAAGTTGATGCTGTTCCAGATGCTAAATATGAAAAATTTATTGGAAGGCTCATAGAAGTAGCATTTCCAGCTACAGACTTGCTACTGAGGTACCAGCTGAGTGGATTTTATTTACTTTCAATGTTGAAGCACTGCAATATACAGTATAATACATGAGGAAAATGTTAGTCTTGGTATCTCAGATATACATTCATTTACAAACACTCAGCCCATAAACTAAGGACTGTTTCCTTTAGCCACAGACATATAGGTTTTTTATGGCCAACTTCAATAAGTGTTTAAGTTTACATAGCAAGGAAATCAGTACTTATTAATGTAAGCAGCTTTATGAAACAGTTTGAGTAGCTTTTCAGATAAAGAGGACTGCTAGTGAAAATGCTGACAGGTGCTGGCATTTGGTCTCAGACTTTGACCTTTCCTTCTGTGTGTTATTTAGTGGAATGTGAGAATTTGAAATAATGTCCTCGGTTTTGAATGGGAGAAGGGGTAAAATACATTCATTAAAGATGATCAGCAAGTGCAAAATGTTCTGCACAGTTACGTGACTACTGCTGCCCAACTCCCTGCAAGCCATTCATTCCTGAGGCTTGTGGTTCTGGCAGAACAATGATTCATTAGTGTGTCTTCAGCACTCAGCTGTTTTATGAATAGGAAGCATCTACCTACTGGACAAGTTTTATAATAGCCTAGGATTTCCATAAAAAGAGGGTGATAACTTCAATTAATGTATTATATTCTCTAAAAATATTGTGTTGGCACTTGGCTTTTGGTATGGATTCTGAACTTCAAGTTTTTGGTAGTTGGACCTATTGTTTTCTCTCCTGCAAGATTTCTTTGGTGAGCAGTAAGTATATTGAACATATTGTAATAGCTTTTAATGAAAGAAAACTGGTTTTTTTAAAATTGTCTATGAATAAGATTTCTACTGTCCTCCATAAGTATATTATAATCTCAAGTGTGCTTCATAAAGGTATTTGCATTTAAAACAATTCTCCATGCTTTTATCTTAAAACAAACAAACAAAAACCCAAACAAAAAACCAACAAACAAACAAAACCCCCCACGAAACTCAACAACCAAAACCCAAAAATCTGAGTCTTCCTGGTAAAATAAACAAAATTTGACAATTAAAAGGAAAGTGGGCTATGGTCCTTAGTCCTGTAGTGCTCAGACCAGAAAGAAAATGCTGGAAAGAGTTGCCGTAAAACTACTGGTACATGTTAGACCAGTGTTTACATTTTCGATAGAGCTCTGAAGCCACTGGCTTCAACAACTTAATAGACACCGCGAAAGACATATTTTAAAAATGGCAAGGTACAATTGCTTACCTTAAATGCAAATTGTACCCTATGATTTATCTTTCCCATAGGGCACGAAGTGCTATTGATTCAACTGATTTCTTACTGAGTTTCAGGTTCACAATGCTCAGGCTCTATAGGGGAGGTACTCAAGACGTGAACACGTGGCTGCTTGGGGAAATGGTGAGTTAAAGTGTATGCCAGTGTCTTAAGAGCCTTCAGAAATACCATGACTGTCACAGATCCAGCACCAGGCACGATCACTGTGGAAGTGGGATATGGTGGCCTGCATATGAAGGCTTATTTCTCAGACCTCACTCTCTCCTTGGTGGAAATATGGCATATCAGAGGTGTGTAATGAACTGCTTTGGAGATAATTATGAGACTGGCATCTTCATACTTTTCACATTTGTCACTGATGAAATGTCATCTTCATATTGGCTTACATTATCATTCTGACACATGTATTTAAAAGAAATTCCAGTTGTGCTTTCTGTCATAACCAAGACATTATTCATACAGACTAGATAAGAGCAAGACAATCTGTGTATTTGTATGTGAGTGTGAGTGTGTGTGTGTGTGCACTTATACTCAGGAGGGAGCATTTGGGAAATGATCAGCCCATAGCAAGAGAAAACAACAGGTTTCCTTACTGTTTGTAAGATGAAACTCCTTTATAATTTTAATGAAGTGTCTGACATAGCAAACACAGAATCATTGTGGTTGGAAGGCATCTCTTGAAATCATCTATCCAATCCCCTGCTGAAGCAAGACTAGCCACAGCAGGCTGCTCAGGACAAACCTCATACTGATCTTCAAATAAGTATTGGATTACCAAAAAACTATGGTAGTGGCTTAGAATCGTGTATATTATCTTACCAGATTCTGTAGTTAGCATTCATGGTTCCTGTTTTCAACTGTTTCTCTGAAACCACGAAAATGAAGAACTGTAATTGAGAAAAAAACGTGGAGGTCCTCTCCTAATCACATGATTCCAAGACCTGAAATTTAGGACAAAAAAAATACACAGAGATTTTTGAATTATGCAAACAGCGTATCACATCTGTTCTAGACTCCATACAAAGGTGCATGGAATAGAATCAACAGCCAACCCTTGAGCAGAGCAGCAGTTATGAATTAACTACCTGCACTGGGAAGATAATGTACCTTGTGACCAATTTAATTGCTTCAAAAACAGTAGAGGAGGGAGAGAGGTTGATGAATTACTTTGGAATCTTAAAATGTTGATAAGCACTCTTTGCTTCCCTCTTCTGGAAGCTTCAAATTCTTTCTTATGCCATCTGCATTTCCATCACATAACTTTCAGTGATTCAGCCCCATCTCCTGTTTATCACAGCTGTCATTTTTACCCCCCTTGTTTAAATGCACCACACCCTGAAGCTGCTATTTTTTAAAGAATAACATCTGTTATGTAAAGTAAAACATACACAGATATTCTTCCCAAGAATGCCAAGGCAGTGGAAGGATTAAAAAAAAAAAGGTTTATTTCAGATGCAAGGACCATTTCTTGGTGATGCAGGCGCACTGGGCCTCCAGGGAAAGAAGGTGAGTTCCTGCCCTTTCAGGGCCTCTTTATCCTCTCTGTTTCTCCCTGGCCTTCCCAAGGCCTCTGCGCATGTCTGTTAGGGCTATCACTCTCCTCACATATCAGAGAGCAAGGCTGAGAACTCTTGCTATGCAGGGAGGGAGGAGAAAGCATTGAAACAGCCTTTGAGAATTTGTACCTAGCCCTACAGTTATCACTCACAGAAGTAGTCCATAAAGATCCTTGAGACAGAAGACCTTTTTCTACTCATGTGAATAATGTCACAGGCATGATGCATCTAGGATTTACAAAGGATCCAAATGGGTTCGTTTCTTAGAATTAACTGAACATGTAGAGCCTGAAGATTTATTTGTTGGTTGGGTGTTGTTTTTTTTTCAAAAATCCTCTGTTGGGATTGGTTTTGACTGCAGGAGTCAGTAGGGATAATTCATTTAGAAGTTTGCTCCTCTGACTTTTATACAAGCATACTATGTCATTTCTGAGGAAGCTGACATGGTTTTAAAAATTCCCATGGATGCTATGAATTCCTTCAATTAACATTGTATTGCCAAATGGCTATAGGCATCAATCAAAGCTCCTAGAAGGTCCTATTCAAGAAGGTGCTGTTGACTTTGAAAATGGCTTTTTATGCCTTATTCAAGTAAACCTGATTTGACTTTACAAGATGACTTAGAGGAGGTTTTTCACGAAGAATGAGTTTGCTTCTGGTAGTTTATTTCCTACTCCTATTTATTTGCAGATACAGGGCATGTTATCTTGGGCTTTGTCTAGAGGAATGTTATCTTCTTCTAGAAGCTTCCGCTCTTGCAACCTGATTTTCTGTGTATTTTCTTCTGACTTCAGTTTTTTCAAACAGAACCCCTGCAGATTCACACTGCTGTAATGCATAACTTCACAGTACTGACAAGAGAGAGGATGAGTGAGAGATCTGCAAATATTATTATTTTCTCTGTTGCTCTGTTACAGGACTACTAAACCACTGAGTGTTGCCTTTGCACTGCTACTTGCAGCCCTCCCAGTCATAACTACACTGTAGAGCTACATAACCTCAAGAGGCTTCTAGGCTGAGTAAAAGCACAAGGGGCAGAGGTGTGTAGTCCAGATGAAAATGAGACTAATGACCACCAAGTAATTAATATTTCATGGTGATCAGGATTTGGATTTGGTTTTGGAGTGTTTGGTTTTGTGTTATAGATATTTTTATTGAAATGTTTACATTTTTTTTCTTGAAAATAATCATATTAAAACAAACGGTATAATCTGAACTTAACAGGTAAAAGTTAATTAGCTGCCAGAAAGTGGATACTGACCAAAAGACACAGCTGTGTCAAAGTTTAATGAGGTGAGGAAAATCAGAAATTATAATCAATAAACGCTCACAAAAAAAACCCTGTTAATTTTAATAGACAAATTTTACAATAAAATTGTGGAATTAAAAGACAACCTCCCAGTGTTTCTGAAGGTGCCAAGATGCTTCAAGTCACAAGAGTAAGTGTCCTGGTTTTGGCTGTGATAAAATTGATTTTCTTCCTAGTAGCTGTGACAGTAATGTGTTTTGGGTTTTTGTGTTTTAGAAATTGCTCAGTAGTGCTTAGCCTAAGTCAAGGACTTTTCAGTTTCCCCCATTCTGCCAGTGTGCAGGTACAAAAGAAGCGAGAAGGGAGTATGGTCAGGACAGCTGGCCCAAACTGGCCAAAGGGATATTCAATACTATATAATGTCAGCATATAAAATGGGGCAGTTGGCCAGGAGGGGCTGATCACTGCCTGGGGACAGGCTGGGCATCCATCAGTGGGTGCTGAGCAACTGTATTGTGCATCACTTGTCTTTCTTGTGTTTTATCACCCCTCCTCCCCATTTCATTACTACTACTATGATGATGATTATTATTAATTATATTTTACTTTACTTCAATTATTAAACTGTTCTTATTTAAACTTATGGGTTTCAGCTTTTTCCGATTCTCCTCCCCATCCCGCCAGGGTGGGGACACTGAGCAAGTGGCTGTGTGGTACTTTGTTAGTGACTGGAGTTAAACTATGACAACAGGGAAGTAGAAAAAATAGACTGGACTTCCTGGCTTTAAGGAAAAAATCACACCCATGTGATGACTGATACCTTCACTTGGATCCATTTCCATTATTTATTGCCAGGAAGCTGAAGTGTGTGACCTAATTCCTGGAGTGGGCTTTTCACTTTTTCTATTAAGGACAACCCGTCCAGTAGATGTAAATCTTGAGGAAGGTTCTTGAAGCTTCGCAGAAAGGAGAAGGGAAGCTAATCAAAGTTCTTTTACTTCATCTCCCTGTTTTAGAACTCTTCTTATCACATCTCCTCTGGCCAGTGCTCCTGCCTGGTTTCTCTATTCAATGCCACTTGAGTCTTCTAAAGTTTCATTTTGTTTCCATCTGACTGGAAGAAACAAATTGGAAGAAGGAGCCTGAGAGAAAGATTAGTGAGCTGTTTGTGTCCTTTTCTCTCATCAGATACCTTGCTGTTGGATGTAGTGGGTGAAGGTGATTGAACCTGTCTTTTACAGACCTAAAAACTGTGACGGATCTTGATTATAAACCAGAAAAATACATGCTGCAAATGGCAGCTGTTCAGGAGCTGCCATTCAGGAGCTACCAGTAATTCAGATCTCTGCTGCAGCAATGGGAGGAGAGTTGGCTATGGCACAACACCCTGTCCCAAGAAAAGTCACCCTCACATGAGAGTGACCAGCATACAAGGCAGTCACTGATCTCCCTGCTGAGTGAAGACAAGACTTCTGGGTCTCTGGTGCAGAAGGAAGGGACCTCTGGCCATACTACAGAGGCTGGTATTTGTGGAGCCACGTGATGTGGCTGAGCTAGGGGTGAAGATGCAGATGGTGACTTCTGACATAGTGGCAGGACATGGCAAGTCAGTGACAAGGGGGTGCCTTCAGTTTTCTCTCTGGTGCACCTTTTTCAGAGAGTGGGCAGTGGAGAGGCAGACTAGGAGACTAAATCTTTTCCTTTCTCTCCCACATCCCCTCAAGGGAAATCTTGAAGGGCCCCTACATTTGCAGTCATGCTATGTACTTTTATGGCTGCCTCTGAATTCTAACTTGAAGAGATCACTCTTATTGCTGTAATTGTATATCTATTAATAAAAGTTGATGACAAAATAATAATAGAAAATAATTTTATTAGTGAGCTGTGGCTACTGTAGTATGTAAAATGTGCATGTGACCTCTTCAGTGACCCTGGAGCATGCTGAGGTTATCAGGAAGATACAGCTGGCAATATTAGATTTCTAACCAGGAAACACTCATAATAATGTTGAGATAACAGAAACATTCTATTGGGGGAAAAACAAGCAACCAGCCATTGTAGAAAGTCACCTAACTTGACCATGTACAGATCAATTTGTAACAAACTGAACAGGCAGAGTCTGAGTATTTAAGACTGACTAAGACCACTAGTTGTGCACACACTCTTGCTTCAGCACTGGGTATGCAGAAATGTTCACTTCTTACCTTATATAACTATGCACCTAGGGGGAACAAAGAACCTCTGCTTATATCCTTCCTGAGGCTCTGTTGTACTTCAGCTACAATTGCCTGCCTTATGTATACAATGAAAAACACCTCCATTTACAGCCAGGTAATTTTTCTTTTTGCTAAAGAGGTAAACGGACCTCAAAATTAGATGATGATTTCATTGTCTTTGCATTTGTCATCACTGATGATTGTAAGGCCCACACAATAAATACTGATGGCTTGTATGAGTGCACTGAAAAATAATCATGATTCATTTGCTTTTCTCTTACTGAAAGTTATTTCACTCAACAGCCATAAGGGGAAGGTCAAGGGAAGGGAATAGTTGTTAATGAATCACTTTAGTGGTCTGTTAGGTAAGACTTCGGAAGAGTGATGGAAGGAGGAAACAAGTTAGAATTTTGTACAGCAAAATCTTGTTATGAGAGAACTCCAGGACAAGATAATGTGTTCTTTGTTTCATAAATACAAAAATTAGGGCTTTCCTAGCATACATCACAAGGCCAGTGCTTAATGCAGTCTCATCTCAGATGCAGAGTAGAACCTGTAATAAGGGACTAGCTGCCAAGCTAGCTGAGATGTCATGTTAACACTAATCCTAACTCCTTGGAGAACAAGTAAAGAGCAAAAGGAGACCTAGTAAGAGTGCTGTGCAATCAGAGTAATGAATGTATATTCCCAAGGAAAGCATTGTTGGATTTTTTTAATAAGAGGGTTTTTTTTGTTTTGTTTTGTTGTTTTGTTTTTGTCTTTGTTTGTTTGTTTGTTTGTTTTTTGTTTTTGTTTTTGTTTTTGTTTTTGGGGGGGTGGGTGTTTTGTGGTTTTTTTTTTTTTTTTTTTTTTTTTTTAAATGTTATCCAGCTGTAGCAGAGATGTAGCAAGACTAAGCTTAAGAGAGCTGCTTCTGTTGGCTGGGGAGACAAAAGACCTGCTCTACTAAGATTTGTTATGGATGGGCTCAACTCACAAATATACAAATTCTTCTTTATTCAGCCTTTGAATTTGGCATTATCATTTAATTTGCTTATAAGCAAAACTTGGTTCCAGGTAGCAGTTGGTATTCAACAGCTTCACAAGTTTTTTGATAACTAGACTGTAAGGAAATAACAGAAGCAACTGGTCTTGTTGATAACAATAAAGAGATCTCTTTGGAGAACTGCAGTTATAAGAAATAGAACTATGAAGAAATGAAGAACAGCAAATGTCTTTTTCCAGTAGCATTTCCCTTTCTCCTTTTTCCCATCTCAGTTTTTCAAGCAGTAGAAGTATTAGTTTCCTGTTATGTTGTTGAATCTTCCTTTTCATTAATTCCTGGCTCATCATTTTCTGAATCATGCCAAAATTTAACCCACTGTGAAATTTTGTGATGAAGTTGCACAGTAGAAACTTAGCAGGGAAAGCTGACATCAGCATGCAAGAGTCTATACAGTCCTGTTCATCTTTTCATGGACATTTTTGAGTGGTAGTTGCTCTGATCCAGCTTTAAGCATTAGAGATGAAATAACACCCCCCCAAAAAAAAAAAACAACAACAACAAACAAAACCAACCAACCAACCAAAAAAAAAACCCCAAACCCAAAACAAAAGAAAACAAACCCCAAAACTAAAACCAGCAGAAAAACCACTTCCTCCATAATTCAGCCTCTGCTTTCCAAGCCGTAACTGGCTTCATGCAAAAGACTCACAGTTCTTCTAAAATTAGCTTTTCCAGACTTGCAAGCCTCACCTAATTCCGACTGGAGTAATGGTGAATTTTAAAAAATGGTTCTAGTTAGAGCAGAAGGAAAAAATATATCTAGGCCAGTGTAAACAATATAACTTAATACTCTAAGTGTCATATCAGCAATGTTTTCTTTCTCCCTTCCTCCTTTGTCTTTGTTAGGAATACACTATGATACCTCCCACCTGGCCTTACAGTTTATATTCCATATATGAAATACCTCCCTTTTTCAGATTATGCCATTGGGTTACCAATGAGTTGCAAGACTGTCAAGTTTTTAATAATGCTTTGAAATAAAATTTCCAGAAATACAACTCTGTCAACTCTCCAAACTTCCTGCACGCTCACCCTGTTCTTCTTACTTTGCAACTACTGATATCTCAAGACAGTGTTTTACATGGAGAAACTGCAGATGTTTGATGAAATCAGAGACAGATCCAGGAACTGAAGTAGAAGGACAGTCCTGGCCTTTGAGCATGTGCCTGGAAAGCAAAGGAAGTGTGGGCCAAAGGAAACAGAAAGGAAAAATGCTTTCTACCATAATTGAAGCATTTGTTGTATGCTGGAAACCCGAGAAGAAAAAACACTGGTTATTGATCCCTTCCCTAACTTTTGATATGATGCAGTTTTAAGAAGACCAAAGGAAGCTGAACCAAAATTTTTAACCTGCATTGCAAAACTCTCATCAGTATGCAGGAGGCTATCCTTTCATAGTAACACTGTCATTGTTACTGAAATCTTCTGAAATTTGGTGGGCTTTTTTACTTCATATGAAATGATTAAAGATCCTTGTCTTCAGAAAAGAGCGCATGCCTTCTGCTTCACTCTAGCTCTGTTTCTTCATCTTATCCATCAAAAATTTAAATAAGCTTCAGCAAAAAAGTTTGAGAGATCCTCACAGGAGCGTATCTCACTGACCACGATGCACTCCTGGGATATAAGTGCCCTGAGGAGAACATCTGAACTTGAGCTCTCTGTAGATCAAGTGACTCCATGAAGAAAGGGTGTTACCATATACTCACACTTCTTTGAAAGGCAACTAAAGCCTTTCTAGCTAAAGAAAAAAAATCTACAGATTCTACACAGAGTTAGGAACTTGCCTGCATTTCCTCTGTGGGCAAAGCTTATTTTATGTCTGTACTTTAAACATTGGCATCTGTAGCACCTCAAAGTGACTTATTCTCTCTGAAGCTCATTGCAACTCATTGGGAGAGCTGCACAGGCAGTACTGAGCATTATGCTAAGTTCTCTGCATTAATATTTCCCTCCCTACATTTCAATAGAGCCATTTTTAAGAATATCTAATCAGGATATTCCTTTGCATACCATTAGTCAGCAAAAGCAATACAAGAAATGATGTGCATTGTGTGCTTTTAGTACTGCAGCCCTTGTCAATGAAAACAAGATGAAGGCAGTTCTGGGTCTCTAATGTCACAAATAACAGGACAGAGATACATAGAACAGATGTCTCCTGTTGTAGTGCTACTAGCAGTTGTAGTTCTTCTCCTTTGTAAAATGTAATTTCCATTGGTACTTGATATAAGACAGAAAAGGGACCCTAAGTTACTGTGGGAAAGCACATTATTAAGGGCTGGGAACTGGCTAAATAAGTTTTCATTGTGTTCTATGGAACTTCCTTCAGAAGTATTCAACATCTTCATAAACTTATATTAATACTGACAGAGCGGCACAAGACAGAGCACAACTTCTTCAGTGCAAAGCTGTGAGCATCTTTCTAACAGGGGAAAATGCATATTTTTGGCATTGCAGGATAAACACAGCTGAAAAGTTCGTTTTAATCAGGCTAATCTCTGTAGTTTAAGAAGATCCTAGGTTTTGCTTTGTCACGGCTGTGTGAACGGAGGTTTTCAACAATATTAATCAAATTGTTAATGGTACTTTGGCAAGGTCACAAAATTACTGTCTCAAAAGTAAGAATATATTTGGGGTGCTGATTTTTGCAGCTGTTAAATGCTGTCTTGTACCATTTGTGAGTGTGTAGTGTGATGCAAGTCTTAAAAAGATTGTTTTTTTTCCCCACTGGTTCTCGTATGTCACTCGGTGTCTGAGGCGAAGGGGTTATTCCCAAGCAGCTATTTTCTTCTTTGTCATGATACTCTCCATGGGAGGCCTCTTGCCTTGTTCACTGGTCACTGTCCCAGCCCAGCTTGTATGACATACCTGTTCTCCATGATTCCTTCCCTGTTCCATGCCACAGGTGCCTCAGGAGACTGAATGAATTCACCATCACATTGTTCCTGTGGGAGAGCGACATGGTGTCCTTCCCATTTGACCAAGAAGCAACTGAGATGTAGAAGAACTCCACTGTTTTGGAAAGTCCAGCCTGAATCCTCTGCAGCCTGATTTTTTGAGAGCACCGAACATTAGCTGTTTGTTTTCGGCTGCAGTTTGCAAAAAGTGGGGTGTTAATATTCACTTACAAATACAATTACAGGCACACACAATTTCAGATTCCAAGGAAAAAGTTTTTTTTAAAAAAGCACTGTGACAGTGCATTGATACTTCAGTGACTCAGTTGGCTCCAACATAGCATAAAACAGGTATTATATGAAGAAAAAATTGCACCCTTTCTACCACATATTTATAGAAATTTGTTCTTATGCTAGCACAGATAGAATGAATCTCCAAACTAACAATCAGGCTGCGATCATGAAGCTCCCTGACTCATATGTGTCATGCTGTCTCAGGCTCTATCACTCTGATGATAGCTATTTATCTTAGATCTCAGCTCTCCTAGACACAGTTTAAATTATTTGCCTCTCAAGAGACAGCAGCAGGTTTTCTGCAAGTGATAAAAAGGAAAAATATGCTGATCAAGTGCAATACACAAGCTGAAACATCCATTATTTAAGCATATTTAAATTCTTTAAACATATCGCTGCACTAGTCTTTCCTTTCAGTTGCCTGATCTTGAGAGCCTGTTTATTGATTCAAACAGCTGAGGGCAAACCTTTATATCTGGGATGGATTATAAAATTATGGTACTGTTTCTGCGCAGATTTTTTTCCATTTCTTTGACTTTAAGGGCCTTGCTTCTGTAGCTATGCGTACCTTTAACCCTATTGTCTTTTGTTGTCTTCCTTCCCCATTTTGACAAAAGCCTTTGATGATTCCTAGTGGTTCTCCCGTATCAGGAGCTGCAAGTGGAAAAGTGTTTAGAAGATACTTAGCAATTCTTTGAGAAATTAGGAGGACTTGTCCTCGTTGGATGCAAACAACTATTAAAAATCCATCCCAGAATAGCCCATAACAGCTTACAGTCCTCTGGGAAATAAGGACTTCTGGTCAGAGGGCCAGGAGTGAGGCACCTTGTCATCACGAACCCAGTCTTACACACATGGATCAGATTTCGGGACTGCCAGAGAATCTGCCCAAGCCTCAAGACAGCCTTTTTTTTTTTTTCCAGATTTTGGTAAAAAAACCTAATCTTTCTTACACCTTTCATCCCTTTCATAATGGGATTCACCTTCTAACACCTTTATTTTCAAGATTATGGCAAATAATTGTCACTGATACAAATTGTCATTTCTGTCAAGAATAGTGTAGCTGGCAGGACTAATGAGGTGATCACCTCCCTGCACTTGGCATCAGTGAGGCTGTATCCTCAAGTACTGCATTCAGTTTTGGGCCCCTCAGTTTTAAAAAAGGCATTGAGATGCTGGACCATGTCCAGTGAAGGGCAACAAGGCTCGTGAAAGGATTAGAGAAGACTTCTTATGAAGGATGGCTGGGTTTGTTTAGTCTTGAGAAGGCTCAGGAGAGACCTCATTCTCTCTAAAACTACGTGAAAGGAGGTTGTAGCCACGTGGCGACTGGTCTGTTCTACTGTGCCTGCAGTGAGAGGACCAGAGGAAATGGCCTTAACTGAGACACTGCAAATTCAGATTAGATATTAGAATTTTTTTTTCCCTGTTAGAGTGGCCAAGCATTGGAATAGTTGGCCAGGGAGGTGGTAGAGTCACCATCCCTGGAGGTGTTTAAGAAGTGTCTCAATCTGGCACTGGATGATGTGGTTTAGTGGTTTAGGGGTTACAGTGATAGTACTGGGTTGACAGCTGGACTTGGTGATCTTAAAAGTCTCTTCCAACTTTGATGATTCTGATTCTGTGTTGTTGCTTTCAGTTCTGTTGTGTTTCTTTCTAGTTCATAGCATGCCATTGTTGAAAGTTATTCGCAAATTAGGATTTGTTTAGATTTTTCCTAGAAATGGCAGGCTCTGTTTCCTTCCTTTTCTTCTCCATTGCTGTGTCCTATATTGAATAGGAGACAGAGCAGCCACTGGACATAATAATTCACTTTTGTTTTTACAGAATCTGCTAATGAAAACAAACCTAGAAATGTTACATGCTGTGTATGGCTACATACCTTTAATCATGAGTGAGCTGAATTTTATAAGCTATGAAGTAATTTTGTAGAATACACTTTTCTGAGCAAGAGTTTTGGGGGCAGTAGGGTTTTGAGTGTGCTGTGCACCTCACCCCTGCAACCCACCTGTCCCCCAACAGCCAATGTGCTCGGGGTATGCCCTTGGGTCCCAGGAGGATGCATTTGCTGTCCCACGCAGAGTCCGCTAGATTGTGCTCAAAATTCAGGCTGAACAGAAAAATACATATCCTCTTTTAATCCTTTAGGCTGGAAGTATGCTAGTCTGGCATGTCACTTGCAAGCTAGGCATTCAGAGGATGAGAGAAAAATGAATAAGAGGGGATTTACAGAAATCTAGCACCCTCACCACTGAGAGAAAAAATTCTCCTGGGGCTGGTGGAGTGTCAGAAACAAGAATTCAAGCATCTCTCTCTGTAAACATTATCTTTCCAGTGAAGAGAAGACACATAATAGTGGCAGGAAACTTCTGTTAGTGAGTTGCTTTCCTTCCAGCTTGTGAGATTGCTGCAACAAAAACATAGCTCAGCAATACATGTTGTGGTTATGCCAGCGGCAAGACACTATTCAGAAGGGATCATCTGTAAATAAACAAAGATCAAAAAGAGAAAGGAGTGATCAGGGATCATGTGATGATGACCTTAGAAGCAGAACTTTCCAACCCCATTTGGTTTGCAAGGCACTGTGAATGTTATTTTTTTACCCCTTGTCTTTATCTCTTACTGCTGCTGAAGAAGGAAATTGTATTTTTATCCTCATTTTACGACGAATTTGGAGTAATTGGTTAGCAAAATTCATAAAGTTGAGGTGGAAGATTAACTGCAGTGGTTTTAATTGTAATCCTTACAGAGTGCCATCTAGGGAAACTTAGTAAAACCTCGTCAAAGGTTGAATGCTTTGTCTCTCCTCAAAAATGAAAGCAGAACATGCTTCACCTGTACGATGATGCTCCGGGATCTTGCTACAGCTACTGAGAACACTGCTTGGAGTACACAGGGTGGCTGTAAAACTAGAGGAAAAGAAATTGGCAAGGGATTACGACAGGATACACAGGAACTAGGTTTACAAAATCAACAATCCCTTGTCCAACTTGTGAGAAAAATTACAAGTTTTAAAATCCTAATTTGTAAACTTGGTGATTAAACCAATTAAGACAATTGTTCTTCTTTGTTTGATTCTCTGAGAGGATAAAAAAGGAAATCTTTAACTCTTATAAACATATAAGGAAGTCAGCAACCGTATTTACCTATATTTTTGTTTTATTTTCCTGGCCTGTTTTGATCTCCTGTTCTAACATAATGTATTTTTAATCAATGTATATTTGGAATAATGTGATCAAGTTCATAATTACACTTCTGCCTAACATTTCCTTTACTTAACATTGCTTGAGTCAGCCTAGAGAAGTCTGCTTTTTCTCCTATCCTTCTGGAAATTGTGATAGGCAAGCAAATAAATTCTAAAGGTCTCGAGGCAGCTAATTATGCTGAGATACATTGATGACGCTTGAATTTCTACTATTATTTAATTTCCTAAAATAAACTTGCTTAAGAAAATTTCCTTTATTTCTTTTCTTTCAGAAAGACTCCTAAAATTCTTGCAAGAAACACTCAGAAGGGCCTGTGCATTTAGGACCAGCTCTTCAGTCTTCAGGCAAGAAGCCATATGCAGACAAGAGTTCCCTTCTATAGGAAGCAGCATTTGTTCCTTACACCATCCCAATCTTCTCTGTCTTATCTGTTCCTTTGTCATCTCTTTTTTGGCCTAATATGGTCAAAAAACTGTATCTTACGCATGCTTGTCTTAAAAGGTATTCCCTAAAAGGTCTATATGAGTCTAATAGCCTTGCTGTATCCCCTCTAGCATATATATTGTCCTAAATTCTTTGGATTAGGAACAGTCTTCAAACCCTATACAGCTCTTAATCAAGTCACAGTTCAGTCTATGGCTTGGCTCTTAGGTGCTGTTAAAGAAACATATCTAGAAAATTTCATTCTGCTTATGTATCTGATATCATCATTGCATCAGTTCTTTTCCTGGGAAGAGGCTGTAATAGGCTGGTGCTGTGTTATATCAGCCAATGATAGAATTTGTTCTCATTTTTCTTGATCTGCACCGTGTTTTTTCTTTACAATATTGATTTACGAGTTTATAAATATTTGATATTTACAAATACCAATGGAAATAAAAACTGAGTTGGCAAATATATCAATGTCATTCTGTCATTTGGTCGTCCCTCTCTTGAATTCTTAGTGCCCCTTTTACAAGCAATCTCGACTCACATAATTTCAACAACAGGATAACAGTAAGTTCCTTATTTTTGTAAGCATGATTAATAAAAGGAGAGATGAAAATCAATTAAAATTATGGCTAAAACTAAAAAAAAAAAAAAAAAAAAAAAAGATCTAGAGCCATGATACCTGGGAGCAAATTAATTGGTAGAAATTGGGTAAATTGTTAATAAGTATGTAGCCTGTTCCTGCTCTAACATTTTCCACTTTACTGAACTGGAAAACTCTAAGAGTTAATGGAGTCATTGGGTGAAATTCCTCCTACTTTCACCCCATTCTAAGTCAGTGTCAATATCCATAGATTTTTATAGGTCTCATTCTCAGACAGTGGCAAGCAGTGCATGCTTCAGTTTTGTGCATACCTAAGTACATATAATACTTACGTAAGTATTAATATTACTGAAGCCCAGAAATTGTAAAGGATTTTACTTTTATTGCAAACTGAGTAACAGTGGTCGATGTTATGCTGTGATTTCTTTTCCCTCAGTATCCAGCCCTCTAATCAAGCTCTCCTTCCTCCCGTTTCCTGCTTTTAGGAGAGGTGCTGTTATTTAGCAAGTGGCTTTGTCTGTTCTACTCCATGCTAAAAATGACAAATGTGAAAGAATAGTAAAATAGCCAAAAATTGCAACGATAACACAGCCATTTCCTACCACTAAAAAAAAAAAAAAAAGAATAAATTGTCCATAATAGCATATGATTATCTTTTACAGTCTCTACATTATAAGAAGAATAAAACCATAAAAAGCTTTAGAAAGGTAATAATGAGTTTTGCAGTGCTTTTCATTTCGTTGTTCAAAGTGTATTACACTATATGGAACAGAATTAATATCTACTCAAAGTATAAAATAAATAAGGGAAGTTTAATTCTACATACTGGATACAGTGGAAAAAATGATTTAATTTTGTTTTTAATATTCTTTAATTTTTACCTGCCCAACAAGCTTTTTGCTTTTTGTTTTACCTTGAAAGCATTCAAGCTTTAACAGGCCTAAGTACAATTGCAGGACAATTCTTAAACACGTGGCACTAAATTGCAGTAAATCAGTGTTTTAAACTGAATAATCTCTCATGGAAGAATACTGCATGTTCATAAACCCTCATCTCCTTGAAGTATTCTATATTAAAATGCCAAGATGGGAAATTTTATTAGCCAAACACCTCTCTGTCCACCAGTAGGTGCTTTGAGTGGAAATCAAGTGATGCAAAGAACCTGAACTAGGGCAAATCCCATCTTGAGTGAAGTACACAGGCAACCCTGTCCCTTTCTAATTAGCTCCAGCAGTCACTGTGCCCATGATTCAATTAGCACTTTGTAATTGTAATTTCATTCTAACCCTATTTTTGATCTTATATAATGCCTCAAGCCGGCTTAACTTCATCTGCTCCTATCAGAAGGGAGTTACTACCAGGGAGCTGGAATGGCCCTGCCAGAACTCCCCTGGCAGATGCTGTGCCTGCTCTGCGAAAATGTACATTTCACCCTTCAGCTAGATCTAATTTAGAAATCTTTGAGCTCATAATGATTTCCTATAGTTTGGCCTAATTGAATCTAAGTGCTTTTGCATTAAAACTAGAATGCCCAGCTGGGCTGAAGCTGAAAACCCGTGACCCTGAAATGCAGTCCCAGAAACACAAACCCTCCTCCATGTTGGCAGTTGCCATCTACTGCTGCAAAGCCACAGCCACCCTCGGTTTCAAACCAGTTCAGTGGAGAACTGAAATACCACCACCACGTGCAGCAGCTCCTCTGTGCAGTGAAACTGCTGCAGCCAGAAGGACTCTCCTTTCCAAGAAGTGGGGTCCTGCTGCAGGAGCTGCTTTTGCCCCAAAGTGTCCTCCTGCGAGGGAAAGAGGCTCTGTTGCTGCTAGGGAATGTGTGCCACCCAGGTAAGGGCTGGGCTCTGAGGCTCTCCCTTCTCTCTGTGACTTGGGATGCTGTGTATGACTGACCAGCAGGCCAAAAGTTCTACCTCCAGGTGGTGCTGGGAGCAGGGAGAGACATGACAGCAGACTCAGACAAACCTGCCTTTTCTTAAATCTATTAAAACCACTAGGGAAATCTCATTGGCATCCTTATGAGATTCTGTCCTTGCAGGCTTCTATAGTAGGCCATATACCATACAGGACTGATCCATTCTCAGTGTTCATTTCCCCCCCCCGCCCCGATTCTGCTGTTCTCTTTAATGTTCAGGGAGGAATGAAAAGTATTTGCACCATGTCTCTTCAGAAATCTTTTCTAAGAACACCATACAACTACTGCACACTGCAGCTTCTCTTACTGGTCTACTAATAATCATAAAATATTAAGAAGCAACTATCAAGAATGACTACAGAATATGAACCCATGATTGTATCCCCAAGCTAAGAATGATTCAAATGATGTTATGCATAATATCTAATAATCACCTAGCTACTAAAATTATACCCCTACAAAACTTGGCAGACTTTTTTATTTTATTTTAAAGACTAAATCTAATTAAGAACACTCCTGGTGTGTCCAGGAGGTGGAAGAACTTAGGCATGCACTCATGCATCCAAACTAAATCAGACTGTTAGGCTCTAATATTTCCATTTCACAAATAGTAGCTTAGTAAATTTTACTCCCAAAGTAAATATCATTGCAGTGTAGCAAATTATTTACAAAAAAATGAGCTAAGGAAAGTAATTCCATCATTTCTATTTCCACCAAGGTGGAAATCGCAATCATCTTACTGGGCTAAATCCTAAGCTCCATTAGCAGGAAAATTTTCCATTGAAGTCAGCACAGATCTTGCTTTCATAGGAAAATATTGTGTTGTGTAGAAACACCTCATCTTGCTATCAGTAAAGTAGTAGGAGACATGCTTCTGAAGGTAACAGTAGTAAAATGAGATCTCCAGTGGTGTTTCATAATGTGCTACACTGGCAAGAAAAGAACCATCATTTTCAGGAATTGTGGAGGTTTGTCTCAAAGAACTGATTTGCTTTTGGCAAAGAAATACATGGAAGTGGGCCTGAAATTTAAGAAAGTTCAAAGTAACCTACACTGCAGCATGGAACGAATGTTAGACTGTATGCATTTTAATAATCCCCACAAGGACAAATCACTTGATTCATTCAATAACTTCAATGTTCCATTAAATGCCAATATGCATGTAATATAGCACCTTAAATTGCTGATTTTGAATTTTATTTTTAAGGAAAATCCCTTTGTCTCTCTCAGAAATGTCCCAGAAACTAATTAAACCTTTTGTTCTAAATGAAAGATGTTTTGTTTGACCGGGCAGCAGTATTCTTTTCAACTTTTAATTTGGCAGGAAGCAGGAGAATCTTCAATTTTATCCAAATTGATTTATTTTTGACTGTGATTTGTTTGCATTTTCTAACTTTGAACTCTTTCATACATGCTCATAGATGACCTTCTGAGATATTTTACAAGTCTGATTTGGCAGTTAGAGACAGCATATAGCTCCAAAACCCCCTCTTCAGTCCTCATGGGATAGTATGTAGAACTATCTTCCCTCTGCTTTCACACACAAAACCCTTTGGAGCTCTCCCTAGAGATGTTCACAGTGTGCAATTAAAGAGGGGTGGTGCACAGATCGTGCCAATTTGTCTGCATATTTCAAACTAACTATATTGTCTCTGGACTTTAGCCACGGAAATAATTTAGCTTCTCAGAGCAGATGATTTTTGTCTTTGGCATAGTTGATACTCCCTAAATAAATAAAAAGATCAGCCTACAAGCTATTGACTTAGAAAAAAGAAATTATTTAATAGAAGCCCATTCCAGAAATGTTACTATTAACCAGTTTAATGACAAAATTCCTCCAATTCTAAGTTTATGCAAAAAATATTAATCTGAGCAGGCATACAATACCAAACACCAACCTTTTCCATAAATAATTGGCAGAACAATCTACCAGTTGTTCATAGCTTGTTGCAGATATTCCTAAATGCTTATAAATTTTATTACAAGACTTTAATAGATTTTTTAGTTTTTAAAATATTAAAGACTTCATAGACACCATCAGTACAAAAGAAATCCTTCAGTTTGTAGTGTCACTTGTTTGTAAAGGTGAAACCTTCATAAACTTTGAATTCATGATAATTCATAAGCTGAATACCAAGATTTAAACTGTAGTGATAACAGTCACTTTCAAGATTCTGTATAGTTTCTGCACAGTTTTATTTTCTCCGTGATTGCTTACTGCCAAGCACCACTTTAATTCCTGACCCTGCAGTAGGGCACTTGGGCAACAGACACACTTGGCTGGATGTTGAGGCCACATGTGGGCTGTTCACATTAAACATACCTCAGGAATGTTTCGGGGCATTACTTAGATTGTTAAATTTTTTTAATGTTTCAGGTCATGGTTTTAGACTGATCAGATGCCCAAAGAATTTGCAGACATGGTTCAGGCGTCAGGTCCAGATACACTGGGTGCAAGTAACCACCCTGCTGTCAGTGTCTGCAAGCTCAGCAGGTGCAGGTGTTCAGTGCCAATTGGCCCCTGCCAGAGAATAATCCTGCATATTTAACTTCCTAGTACAGATGAAGCTTTAGGGGCAGCAGTACAGCTAAACTAATTTTGATGTCAATCAGCAGTGGATGAACAATTTATGTGAAAGTGAAAGAATGAATCTAATCTTTACAACTCAGCTGACTTCACATGTATTAATTTCCTCTTCCTTAAATACTGCTTAGAGCATTTATTGATTTAGATCCTTGGCAGAACAAAAGCATGTAAAAAGATCAGTGCGTCTTAAACATCTCTTTGTGCAGATCCATGAAAAGCTGTACCTTTGCATTGCTGCTTATTCCCATGTTTCAGTTCTATCACAGAATCACAGCATATGCCAAGTTGGAAGGGACTCACAAGGACCATTGAGTCCAATTTCTGGCCCTGCACAGGAACATCCCCACGAGTCACACCATGTGCCTCCCACTTGAGGGGAAATCCCACAGGGCTGGCAAGATAAGAGCTCCACTGGATTTTGGGAACTTGTTGGCCAGAGCAGAAGGATCAGTCTGACCACGATCCCTCATGAACCAGCTGACGGTAGGAGTCATGGGGTTGGGAGTTGGAACAACTGAGAAGTAAATCTCAGCAAATTTTACTCACTGTCCTTCTCTCCAGGCTTCTCACAGCTTTTTCCCTCCCAGCCAGAGATTGCTTTATCCCATGGTTTCTCAGTAACACCCAATTGAAAGTCAGCCACCTGAAATGGTTGTGCTATTCTTCCAAGTGTATATGGCAGTCTACCGTAGGCATCAGGAGCATGATTCATCAGACCAAAGGTGGACATAAACATCTGAACTAGCTGTCTAGATTCCATTTATCATTTACTGAAACACATACTTCTACAAAGTGACTCATGACCTTGAAAATTGTGTGCAGTTTTGGGCACTGCAATATAAGAAAGGTATTAAGCCATTAAAGAGCATCCAAAGGAGGGCAACAAAGATGAAGGGCCTTGAGGAGAAGCCCCATGAGGAGCAGCTGAGGGCATCTATTCAGCCTGGAGAAGAGGAAACTGACGGGAGACCTCATTGCAGTTACAACTTCCTTGTGAGGGGAAGAGGAGGAGCAGGCACTGATCTCTTCTCTGTGTTGACCAGGGACAGAACCCAAGGGAATGCCTTGAAGTTGTTTCAAGGGATGTTGTATAGGTTGGATATCAGAAAGAGGTTCTTCACCCGGAGGGTGGTTGGGCACTGGAACAGCCTCCCCAGGGAAATGTTCACAGCACCAAGCCTGACAGAGTTCAAGATGCGTTTGGATGATAATGTTGGGCACATGTTGTAACTCTTGGGGATAGTCCTATACAGGGCTAAGAGATTGTCCCAGTTTAAATGAGACAAGGGTCTTTTGCTGAGGATGGATTAGGAGGAAAAGACCCAAACTTCTCTTTCTAAGCAATTATAAATACAAAATTAAGAGGCTCCGATTGAAGGAAAACAAGTTATGGAAAAGGGAAAATAACAGCCCTTTATTAAAAGGTATGTGTGTATTAACAGGAACACGGAAAAAAAAAAGTAAAACAACCAAGCAATACTCCTATACCCACCAATAATCCCCTTCAAGAACAAAACTGATAAACTGGCAAAAGGAAAATTAAACAGTTCAACTTTTGCGCCCTTTGATGCAGTTCCAATCACCATCAGCAAGGAGTGCCGTCGGGTCACTGGAGATGCAAAATTTGTAATGTCCTGTACCATTCACCAGGTGGCGCTGTTGGGTCACTGGAGGTGCAGAATTTGTAGTGTCCTATTGTAGTCACCAGGTGGCGCTGTTGGATCACTGGAGGAGCAGAACTTGTAATGTCCAGTGCCCGTCACCAGGCGGCGCTGTGGGATCCCTAGTCACCACCCTGTGGGTGGGGAAAAAAAAAAAAAAACACACCAAAACTCTCCAGGTATGTCAGAGGGAAGGAAAAAAACCAGACCAAAAACCAAAAAAAACCTCAGTTCCCCTTCCCTTCCCCCACTGGGAAAGGAGAGAGGGAATGGGGGGGGGGAAGGGGGAAGGAAAAAACAAACCAGCAATAAAACAGAAAGTTCTCCCAATGGAAGAAAACTCACGAACTTCAACAGATTAGGATTAGCTTTAAGCAGGGCCTGCAGCCAGCAACAGCTGAGAAGAGAACAGCAGCAAATTCCCCTCCGACAGGAAGAAAAGAAGAAAACCAGGCAGCTCTGCAGCTTGCAGCAGGTCCTCCCCTCCCCAGCACACACACCAGCCCCGCACAACTCCTCCCCCTTCGTTGTCAAGGAGACTAATCTCGGCCATTGGTGGATTGGGCCAATTCCTTTGTTCACCTGATGGCCCATATGCAGAGCGCACACACACACACACACACACACACACACACACACACACACACACACACTGGCAGGGGGAAGGGGAAGAAAAATTCCTTGCTAAAATCAGAACTATGACAGAGATGGACTCAATGATCCTTGTGGGTCCCTTTCAACTTGGCATATGCTGTGATTCTGTGATCTCATGCTAAAGTTGCTTTATGAAATGAACAGTATGTCAGAAAGTGCCTGTTTCCCCCCACTAATTGAAAAGGGAGTTCAGATGTGCTTCAGACATAGTCACAATACTGCAGACACATAAAGTTAATGAGGTGAAGCTCAGTCATTGTTGCCCTGTATAATGAATAAAATAATCCAGAAATAAGAATATCACATTCCAAGTTGTGTTGTAGCTGAATTAATACAATCAACGTTTAACTCAAAAAACCACTGCATTTCCCATAACGTTTCAGTTTTCATTTAATCTAGAAAACACTGTAGAATGAAATATTATTTGTAGTATTTCTGTTCAGTGTCCACTTGACAAATCAGGATGTACCACCACCAGAACATGAGATGTTACATAGATTTTATGTGCAGGATTGCTTGAAATTTGTCTATTGCTAGACGTAGGTGTCAGCTTACCCGTTTCTAGGAATTGGCTCCTTGCCAAGAGGAAAGCTTGTAGTCCCTGTAGCCTTTTGCTTTCTCACAGCTTTTTGGGAGCAGCCAGTCTTAGTTCCAGCCCGAGGGAAGAAGCAATCATGAACAGTGATGTTCTGGGAGACTCACACCCTCGTGTTTTTTCTTCACCACATTAAAAGTGTAAGCATGGCCATATGTGTCATTTCTGAGTTTCTCAGAACAGTACACATTTACAGACATAGAAGACAGGCCTTCAGAACAAAGCCTTAGTCTCATCCACACATACAAACCCAAAAGATTTAATGGGGATGTAAGAAACACCCTTCTTGGATCACCTCAATGGCCCCTCCAACCAGTATTCTGACTCCAGCAGTGGCACCAGAATATATTCTTTAGGGTAAGTATGTGAGTGTCACATGAAAGGGGGGTTTCCTCAAACCTTTTGTGTTTGTTTGATCTGTCAACACCTCAGGAAAACCAAAGATCCTTCTGCTCGACCAGTCTGACAGCATCCCATCATGGGGACTCCACTGTATTGGAGGGCGGTTGGACTAACTTGTTTAGGGTCACATGCAGACAATGTACCAGAGCTGAATCCTTTACTACAATTTAGAAAGAGGGATCCCCTCCTGGATCTCCACTTTTATCGAGTATGACTGCTGGCACCCTTGAAGGACACAGGCTAAGCAGTTTCTGGAATAACACACTTTATTAATAAATGCACTGATAATATAAAATTGTAACAGGTTAAGGTTTGGAGGCTGCAGTTGATAGAAATTGACTGCAAAACCGAATTTAAAGCAATATACAGACAAGCTCTAATCACCAATGGAAGCTAGCTTGAGATAATAATTCAACACACATAGAGTAAGTTTCTTACCCAATAAGCTTCCCCATGGAGGAGAATAAAGGTTCAACTTGTTAACTGATTCCTAAAGTTATGAAGGGGTCTTCCCTAACTTCTCCCCATTCTTAACTTTTTTACTATTTCTTTATATTTTGGGTGGAGCTTGAGTGACTGTAGTCATACACACTTTTGTTACTGATGGGTGTAAAAATTCTCTTGCTTCGCTCTGAAATCACAGAATATTTCAGCATTCCACCCAGGAAGTAACAATTGCATTTAACATTATAATATCTGTACTGTTACAACCTTTTTTAGAGTTTGAATAAAACTTTGCAGTTTTCTCTGATTTTAGCCCAGTCATCTTCTCACAGCAAGCCTGCAATTTTCCATGGTCCATTCCCTCTCACACGTCTGCAAAATCAAGTAATTTAATTCATAAGTTGAAATTTGCAATAGTGTGACCTCCTTACCTTCTAGCAAACCATGCAGGGATTTTATTGGAGTACTTCTTTTCTTGCTAAATTGAGGCAGTTTACCATGGCTTATAATACAATATTTGCAACAATATTAATACAATAATAATACCACTGTATGAGTCCTGGTATACTGATATAGTACTTAAAACACCAGAAGTGTCTAGATATATTTCCCATTACCTGACCTCCAGTCATTCATCACAACCTTGAATACAGAGCATCTGACTCAGCTGCTCTCTCTCTACACCAGGAGAAGCTGCCTGTCTGCTGATGGCTTTTTTCCTCTATTTCCTTAGACACCTGTCAGCACTCACAGCCCTCTTTCTAGTATAGCATCCTTTGGCTTTGAAGAGTAAGATGTTCTTAGTCTGCCAGGTATTGGGAAGGCATATTCCACAACAAACAGCATCCTCATTGCAATTTCAAGGATTCATGCTGCTTTGCTTTTCTTGCTGACCCTGTTACATCTTCCATCTGATTTAACTCTCTGTGTTGAAACAAAATAACACCTTGTCAGTATTGGGAGTATGATATTAAAAATATTACACACCATTGTCTTGGTTTTTATAGGTTGCAAGTTTAGTGGTGTTCTACATCATGCCCCTCAGGTCTTGCATAATAAAGGGTCTTGGTTACTGTGAGGATCTCGGCTTTCACTGCAAAAAGGGGGAATTTCTACCCCTCCTCAATGCAAAGAAAAGCCTATTTCAGCAAAAATAAAAACTTTCAAATTTGGAATCAAAGTATCATAAAAGGCAGAGTTTATTTATCATTATATGTGACTTCAGCAGGGGTGGGTGGAAGGGACACTCATTCATTATTTCTGAATGTTTGCAGGGGAAATACTGAGGGTGGAGATTTCATCTTTGGGAATGCTTTGCCACCAATGTCTTTACAGCAGTAACAATATCACTCTCTCCTCAGTTTCTGTGAAAATGAGTAGTCCTATGGTCTCATTTATTCTCTCTGCAGATCTGGACCTTGATCTTGCAAGCTATTTATTTTGTACCCATAAAAAGTGCTGCAGTGGTATGCAGTAGTGGTACTCACAGGTAGGAAGCCCTGACTGTGCAAGATAACAGATCCTGCAGCTAAGCAAACTGAGTGCAAAAATTGGGAGACATTCAGTTTATCTATACTAAATTTGCCTTCATAGAAAGCACAGAATGTTCAAACCCTGCGTTGCTAAAAAAGAAGATAACGTAATACAAAACTCCTGTTCACTAAGTGTCCTTTGCTCCAAATGCCAAAGGATGCACCTCTTCTCACGCTCCCTGTTCTTGCGACACACAAACACCAGCATGGAAATAAAGAGAGGAATTTTAATGCGAAATCTGAAAGGTACCTTCCTTTCGGTTCCATTAGGTGGAGCTCTCAGACAAGAAGAAATGAATGAAAAAAACAACGCAGCAGGCGCCCTCAGGAATTATTAGTAGTGTACTATGCCGGTATTTTTCCCTGCCGAGAGCTCTCTCTTCTTGATAGAATTCATTTGTATCCAAATAGAAAGGTTACTACCTGCTTTCAAAACTACTATTACTCAGCAACCTGCCTCTACAACTAGGTTTTCGTTAGCTTAACCCACTACCAAGATCGAGCTGCAAACTTTGGAGGTAGGTGAATGCTGCATCACTGGTCTCAACATAAATAACCAGACTGGCAGAGAAATAGTCACGGAACAGAGAAGCAGAGCAGATAAAGAATTTAAGAGCAATACATACAAATCAGAAAATTCCAGCAAGAGCTTGACTACTAATGATAAAAGTCCACTGATATTAATCGTACAGGATTCAGCTGAAAAATTGGTCATGCAGACACAAAGGCATAAATCAAATGGAAATGGCAAAATGTTTGCAACCTGATTTTCTGCCACTTTACCATTCTAGTTTCTACTCTTGTTTTTATCTCATAGTTAATATATACATTCTTATAAAGTTTTGGTGTAGCCCTCCCAATTCCTACACAAGGGAAGGGATGAAGATAACTCTGTGTAATGTACACTATAAGCAAAGGACAAAATGCTGGGTACATATTTTCCAGGCTGTTGGCTCTTATACCAATTGTTTGTTATGTGCAGTAAGTTAGAAATGTCCATGTGTTTGCCAAATAAATTCTGTGTTTGGCGGAAAAAGGAAAACAATGTTATATAGACTACTATCAGAATTAAGAGAAATTAGCAGAGATTGTCCAGAGATATACGGAAGGAAAGATTCTGAACTGTTTCCTGTTTGACTCTAAACCTTAGTTAAGAGAAATTAATGACTTAATTTACTAAATTGAATTTTGATTAAATCCTGCTATTTTTATCTCTTATAAAGGCAAACAGGACACTTTTGTAACTGACCATTTCAGTAAAGCTTAGCCAGTCTCCTAAATTTATCCTTGATATAAAATATGATAATTTAATGACCATTAAGGTGCAATGCTGGAAGGTGGCTTGTATTTAGTGTTTGAATATCATGTCTAGTTTCAGATTATTTTGCAACAAAAACTTTTGCAAACACTTGAACAGTCTGAAAGTCTGTTCCACATTCAAACTTTTAAAAACCTGTACTCTCTTGTACCAAAGTAAACACCGTTTAGCACCCTGCATTAAAATAAAAAATATTCAGTGCCTGTGAGACATGAGAACTAGCAACTTTGTTTCTGTGTTGAAATAAGCTGGCTTCACTATTTGGCAGGCTTTCATTTTACATACTACTCTAGATTTGCTTCACCGTTGCAAAAAGAAATCTTCTCCTACTGGTACAGGCTGCTGCAATGTAAGAAAGGTGTCTTTCCCCAGCACCAAAGCTTTATCCCTCACTTTCATATTCTGCTCTGCACAGTTCCTCAGAGGTGTGTATTGCGAACAGGAATATCTTTTCAGCTTTTAATTTTTCCAATAGGCACCTGCTGTTGACATTAGAAAGGTCTTATAGGTCAGATCTGACCTTTTCTTCTTGACACTGACACCATGGAGCAGGATTTTTCTGTTCTTACTGGACAAAGAGTACTGGTTCCAGTGGCTACAGCTGCAACCTGTATCAGGTGCAGAAGGCATAAAAAGGCAAAGCATCAGGTGCACATCTTATTTTTAACTTACCCTCATCTGCCTTCAGGATGGCCTAATGACTACAGCATGGGTAGGCAGTTTTCAAGCCCTCCTATGTGAATCTGCTCCTATTTTGTAATACAAATCTGTGGTTTGATATGCTCCAGCCTCTAGTCTACTCATCCTGAGACCCTTAACTCTAATAGAAGGAGTTCTTATTATTATCCCTATTTAATGTCTTCAGGCTATGTGACTTTAGCATTATCCACTAAGCCAAGGGCAAAGTATGAAACTGAACCCAATTCTGATGGATTCCAGCTCTGCTCCTTGAACTATACTTGAAGGTAAGGTGATGTTACACAAAGAGAAGAGCATAGGTCTGATTTAAACTTCAAGAGAGGGAATGTAGGTTATGGCAGTCCTACCCTGTTTCCCTAGATACCATAGAGAAGCAAGCAGAAAAAGGGTCACGACAATGGAGAGCTGAAGCACTTGGTGCCACAGAGTGAGCCTCTGATAAAGACCTATAGGCAGAGAACACAGCTGTTAAGATTCATCTGGCTAGGCAAGACAGAACCAACATGACCATTTTCAGAGTGTAAAGCAAAAAGCTCTTTCCAAATATGATTTTTCCATCAAGAGCTTGTTTTTAGGAGATGTTTTTCTGTGGAAATTTTTCCAGCAGCAAATTCTCAACTATCCGCTATAAGACCCCTTAATTCTCCAGCTTTCCAGTGTCCATGCCCTTGAATAGGCAAGGAAGTTCTCTTATTTGTGATTCAGTATTTCCCTAAAGTACAGTGTAGTTAAAATACAGAAAGGCAATTTTAACTACTGAGATTTCCAAATAGTTAAATTAAAAGTGTCAAGCTATTGTGACTAGCTTTGTCAAATTCTCAATGATAAGCTCTTCTGTGCAGCAAACTGTGCTTCTTTCATGAAATGCTGGTGAGGAATGGCAGGATGCTACTTCTCAGGAGGCTGCAGGCATGCAAACCTTCTGGATGTGTCTCCTCAGCTTGCATCTGACCCATGCACCCAGAGCTGAGCCACCCCTTTGAAAGAGAGAGCCTGAGAAGACAGTCAGTGCATGTGCTTTGGGTTCAGAAGGAAAACACTGTGATCTTGATAAAAGAATAGCATTCACACAGCCAAAATCCTGATCTGTTACTGATAGCGCTGCACCACTCTCTTTCTTTTCTTCACCTGATATTTGGGCATGGTGCCTTGAAGAGAACATAAATCCACTTCTATTGACTTCTTTGTCTATTCTATTCACTGGAAAAGTGCTCAGTGCTGGTACTGTGTCTCCCAATATGGTTTCTTTTTGAATATCTGTTTCAGAAAACACACCCCTGCTGCAGCACATTGCAGCCTATAGCAATGAAGAGGAATAATAACAAAATCCTTAAAGACAGATCAGGCATTCTGACTGCTATACTTAGTTCAAACTTGAATCTCAAAGGCTTCTGTAGACCATCAAAGAATATTTCCCCCCCAGTCTCACAATAGGTTCTTGGATATTAGAAATTTCTGCTAGTAATTATGTGGGAATAAATTCAATTAGCTGAATTCATTATACTTCTTAAAGGCAAACTTTTATTTGCTCTGAATAAATTCAGCCTCCTATTTAGTAACATTCTCCTCCTCAGTTTCATTAAGATCTCATCCTGTCAATGGCTGTGCATCTGCTAGTAAACAAAGGTGCTTTGTGAGGATGCTGAGATGCTGTGATAAACAAAGCTTGTCAGTAGAGTTACATGTTTCACTCAGGACTGATCTGTTCAAAACCTGGTAATCCTGCACATTTGTTTAAACGAGTGGGTCTGTCATGACCAGCCCTGACCTACTTTCCCCAATGCCTTATTTGTTGCACACACATTTCAGCTTTCCTCTGACTGTCATCCAAGCACAGACTGCCTGTAATATGCTCAAAACACTGGGGGCCCTGATGAGGGGACACCAACACCACTTGGCTAGGCAGAGCAGAAAGTACAATGTGTTGCACCCATTCAAACCAGAGGTATTAACCTGTTCCTCAAGCAAGCTTGGGATCCATTTCTCTTAGCTGGCCAGTTTGCCATTCCATGGCAGGGAAACAGAGCAGCAAGTCAAACATAAACAATTTTTGCAACTCTGGCAAAAAGAAGAAATCTAAAGAAGAAAACACAAATGCAGTTAAAGGGTAACAGCATTTAAACGGGACCATGTCTAACCTCTCTTTACTATTAGCAAGAGATAGATGGAAGATAAAACTAGTTCACTCCCTCCACAATACATTGTTCTTCATCTTTTAAATGAACACACAATAGAGCCTTCTGTTAGATATATCAATCTCTTTCACATTGCACATGAGGTATAATTTTTTTCAGGACATCTTTCTGGTCTTTAAATGACAACTTGATTGTTGGAGACAATCTCCATCACAGCAAAACTGTTTATCTGGTGGTCAAGTGAGTGGAGCTATTAGTCCTAAGTCCAGTTGTGTGGTCACTGGCTAGAGAAAATCATTTCAAGTTGAATGGATTCTGTTTTGATGTCCAATATCCAAATCTTATACTCAAAGGGAGTTCTCTAAAAGTTCGTGCAAGAACAGAAAGCTTCTGCCCCCGTTCTTCCACTGAACTCTTCAGTACGATATTGGGCAATTCCTAGATGTTTTCTGAATAGTTCACCTTGGGTTTAGTTTTCAGTAGAGATTTTTCATTGCAGATGCATGGTATAAAAGGACAATGCAAATAAAAAACCCATAACCCATGGTATTGGTAGAATGCTTGTCTAGGAGTGTGTAGGATGAGTTAAGTGGAAGGAAAGGGAAACGGAAAGGGAGAGGGAGAGGTAGAGGGAAAAGGAGAGGTAGAGGGAAAGGGAAAGGGAAAGGGAAAGGTAGGTCTAATAAATTGATCTACTTCTCTCTCCCTGCACTAAATGAAAAAAAGGCTGGTAAGCATATTTGAAAAGAGTCAAGCAGAAAAATATTTATTTACAGACTTCTCTACCATCGTACCAGGTAGAAAGGAGAAGGCATTAAAATTTCATCATATTTCTCTTCTGAAATCGGATGGATACATAGGTGAGCCATATTAGCTACCTCTTAGGATGGACATATGCCTAACATAAGCTTTCTTCTACCCACTGATCCAAAAGACATGTATCAAAAAGCATTCACAGACAATTAGGTCAGCGATACCTCCTTTGCCCCTCCTTTTCCTTAACTTGCTTGCTGAGTTTATTCCAGGTTTTCAAATTCCTGTTGATAAAACTGAAGAACAAAAGTGCAGCTAGGGCTTGTGCAAGTGACAATTTTCAGAGTAACTTCATTTTCTAAGCAGCTTGACTTTTCTCGTCAGGGAAGTGTATCTGTCAAATCACATGTTCCTCTCCCTAAGATCCAATAACAGGGGGCTGATATCTGAAAAACAATGATATTCAAGAACATGCAGTATTTAACAAAGTTACATTCACAATAATACAACAGTTCAATCCATTTTCTACTATTGCTGGACAGAAGAATTAAGTAAATCACCAGAACTTGGATAGTGAAGCAGTACCACAGCCAGGAGTAGGACTGAGCTTTCCCAAGTTCCAACCCCACTGCACAACCACAAGGCCACATAACTTGCTCTCACAGTCTCTTAGAAACCCCAAGCCACTCTGGCAGACAATGACATCATGAATAAATCCAGCTGGCATCAACCACAGCCTTAGCTAGGTACAGGATGAACTTCAGCCTGGGGAATACAGCAAACACGGTCCCCATGGCCAGGCCATGTCAGTTCCTGCATCGTCACACAAACCATCTTCCCTCTTTTTCTGGGACGATGCATCAGGTTTGGATCAGGAGCAGCACAAGGACAGCCCCAGCAGTAAGTGTTTGAGGAAATGGCACAAACACCATCCCAAATGTAATTATCTGTACCATAAGCCAGAGGCCCTGAAAGAGGGCTGGGGGACCTCTAAGTAAACCCAAAGGCAAACAGAACTGTCCATCCTCTACTGTTATCTCCTCTGAAAAGCTAGGAGGGCTGTGTCAGCATCTTTGTGAGAGTCTGGGAAAGTATAGCCACCTGATTTTCTGTCCCAATTTGAGGCTTTGATTTGATAAAGATCCATTCTTACAGCCTTGAGTCATTTTAGTTGCTTTTTCTTGCCTTTCTTTTCCCAAACAGTCTAACCTGGAAAGTGGAACTCCAGTACCCCAGGAGGGTATTACTGACGTGATGCAGCCTGACAATATGTAACTCCTGTCTCCTTCTTGCATTTCTACTCTCGAGTATTCTATAAAGAACTTTTTTTTTTTCAAAGCTACGTTGTTCCAAGGACTCAGTTAATCTGTTCTTTGCTGTGACCAATAAGTGCTTTTTTTTCTCCCCATAAATGACCACTATTTGGTATCTCTCCTTGCTGTGGATTTCTCCAAACTGTAAAGTCTTACACCCCCTTATGTAAAGCTACATCTTCTGAATAATGCATATGGATTATGAACTCCTATGATTTTTCTTAGGGCTTTGATTCATGCAAATAGCTGACCAAAGGGAAGTCCATTAATTAACATTACTGAGAACTCAGATCTTGTTTTCTGGCTCCCTCTTTGGGAGGGTTATTTGTTCTGTTTGTTTGATTGCTCTTCATGCTGCGTGTTCATGTCTACCCAGGCTTTTATATTGTGTCCATCATCATGAAATGTGAGATGATTGATAACTCTCTTCTAATTCACAGAACAGATACTGTCTCAGCAACAGCAGATTTTGGCCTAAAAAGCAGTACTTGAGGCCTGACATGTAATCTGTGGATTTGTCCAATCTAATTACTGCCACTTGCATCAGTGTTTTTATGATATAGACACACATCCACTCAGAAAAATCACTAAAGCTACAGAGGCAGCTGCCAGGCAGTCATTCCATCACTTCTGGCTTGGAAATTATTTGAAAGATGCTATAGAGGTGGAAGGCTCTGAAAAGCATCATCGGTCCCTTAAACAACATATTTTCCTTTGAGTCTGCTCACAGTCAAGTACTCTTTTATTAGATTAGACTCAGTTTTTCACTAATTTAATTGTACTTTCTTGTAATTAGGTAAAATCCTGGTTTTGTTGAAGTCAGTAATAAAACTTCTACAGCAAAAACTACTGAATATATCCATTTTTAAGATAATAGGCTGAGAGTTGGGCTAAAAAATAATATGCATTGAGAACTGTGCAGCAATGCCAGACAAACTGCCATACCCAAACTCATTTGTTGACAATTGCCTTTAGTGTTTCTAACGTGTGGTTCTCTTCAGTGCAGACACATTCCAGGAACAGTTGGCCATGCGCATTCCCTGGGCATCTTAGACATGTTTCTGGCACTCATTCTCTATGGAATTGTTCCGTAAGTCTCAAAATCATTCCAATGAACCAGAAAGTATCTCCTTATATTTTTCTTGCATTTAAAATTCCCATGAAGTTGTCGAAAACTGGGCATGCAATGAAAGATCATATTTAGAAATGATCAGTCTATGTTTGACTATCTGCACCAGAATCACCTCAAGCTAACACCAGTGTAAATCACATGCCTTTCACTGACACCCCTAAAATTATATGCAAAGGCAACTGCCGTATAAGGAAAGAAAGGGATTAGGGTGATTGGATGTTTCCATTGGTAAAGAAATTAAAAAATGTTATTTATTTCAACCTGAACTCATCAGTCTTCTTCCTGACTGCCCTTGTCTTCACTGAAAGAGGGGAACACGTTGGTTTTGCATCGCTGCTGAGCTCGGGTTTACAGTGAGAGAGAATTAAGTCATGACTTTGCCAAGCAGCAACTTCTGTCGACACAAGCTTTATTCACTGCCACAGACTCCTGGTTGTTCCCTTCTCAAACACAGCAGCCCTCACCCAGGGATCTGATGGCTTCGGATCCCATCCCAGACCAGGGATGTACTATGAGTTGGCAGGATTTGTCCCCATTAGTGGAATCAAGGGTGAGATAGACTGTCCAAGCCTGGGAATATAAAACTGACCTTGCCTTTCCAATAGCTTCTAGCAGGTCTGAATAAACACCCTGGCAGGAGGACCGGAGATCCGACAGGCAGTGAGGATAACCTCATATTGGCTAAGATTGCCTGTGAATGTAACAAGAAACAGCCCAGTCTCCTTGTGCTATGCATAAGCATCCAGAACATTAATGTGGGATTTGATTTGGACATTTAAAGCTGCCTGCGTAAGCTTGTGACTGTGGGTCTTTTCACCCATCTTTTGTGCATTTTCTTCCTTGCAAATATGTATTTGCTGCAGCACATTTTCAAAGGGAATCGAGAAAGAAAAAACTAAAAGCTACATATATTAGTATTCATGTTTAATTTAATATCAGATTACAAGTGGAAATTAAAATGATTTTTCTGTCACTGTTATCTCTCTTCACTTGGCAAAGATCAATTTCCTTCTTCCCCACTGCTTACTAATAAGACATCTGAAAACTAAGATGGTTTTTATGTTTACTTCCTTGTTTAAATCAGCTTTCTCAACTAAGGACAGTTTTGGCAATATATTTGCTGTTTAACTTGTGATTTCTGTGTTGGCTCAGGTTCCACCAGTGACAGAACATCAAACACAGAGAGGCTATATATTTTTAATTATGCAGGGATGCCCTCGTGCATAAGTACATGCAAATTAAACAAACAGAATTCAAAACCGATTCAGAACAGATTGTGCATGTTACACAATCAATTGCATTTTGGGCTCAGAAAAGATGGTGCACTATTTTGCTTCTCATGCTGAGAAGTAAGGAGATTATCAGCCATCACTTGGTACATCATCATGCCATTGCTACTGCTGTGTCTGGTACTGCCAGGTTTGGTACCACTTTATCGAGGGCTGACAAGCCAAGGCAGACTGACGGCAATACACGAATGCTCGAGTGTGAAATCAGCTGAACAACTGGTCTATGTGGAATTACACCTTTCTATAAAGGAAATACTAACGTCCAGCAAGAGCATTTGAAAAAATATGTCTCAAAGAATCTGACATAAGCACCCAGCCATCTGCGTCCAAAATCAAGCACTACTTTGAAATGGGAAGGATAAAATAATGAGAAAAGTTGCTGTTTGAAGTCCACGCTGCATTTTATGAATTTGGTACTTGCACCCCGGTGGCATTACAGCTCCAAACAAGATGTAATTATTTCAAAAGACAAAAAATGTTCAGTGAAAGTCCTGCAGGGCAAGGTAGTCACACCAAAATGAAAAGGAAGGAAATATGGCCATCTGCATACTGCAGATGAGGAACTAAAACATTAGAGACAGAGGCTGTGGGTGTCCCTAAGGAGATGAAAATTCCTCCTGCATAACAAACCTGAGCTTTTTTTTGAAAAGTTGAGTAATGTGTCCTGCAGCACATTCTCTTGGGATATTACCTCATACCCTTTAGACATTTCACTGTATCAGAAGTCCCCTTATTTAAGAGCCTAGTATTTCTCTTTCAGATTTTTTTTTTCATTCCGTCTTAAATACCCATGCTCAGTATTAATAAGAACTTTTCCTCTAGGGTGTTTACGCCTGGAATACCTATATAGCAGTATCTTACCTTCTTCCTCTCAAATTTGATTATCCTTCATTTATCCACTTTATATATTGAAGTTTCAATCTTTCCTTCTCCCTGTCGATAAAGTTGCTCTTGTCCTTCTCGGTGGATGATGTCTCAAGGTTTCTTTCAGCCCTATCTTACATGGTTCCACGACTTTCTTCAGTGTTTCTGTATTGTTGATATGGTTGCACCCAGAACTGAAATCCAGTGAGCACCTTCTGTGAAGACCTGGCTCTGCCTCTGCTAGAGATCCAACGTGACAATTCCTTGCATTGCACCAGAAGCTGCTGATTCCGTATGAGCAGTCTGTGTCTCACTGAGGGTGCTCTTGCCGGCCACCTGCTTGGGTCACCTAAGGGAAGGGTGCCTGCATCTCTGGTTGCCTCCCAGCGCAGGGGTGGACTTGGGGCACCTGGTTCCTCTCCAGGAAGCCTCGACCTGGCCAACTGTGCCAGGCCGGCAGGCGGGTGTCTGGACACACTTCAGGAGCTGGGTACCAAGGTTGGTGTGCACATGATGTGCGGCTGTATGGGCACTTCTGGCGCTACAGAACTCTGAGGTGAGCTGAAAGCTGCACCGGAGCTGCTTCTGGGGTCGAGGATGCAGGCGATGGTCTTTGTTCCCATTTCCATCTTCCTGGCCTCGAGCTATCTGTCCTGAGGTGCCTTTGGTGCTTTTTACCAAAGACCACGGAGCCACGGGGGAAAACTTGGCAGGTTGTGACCCACGCCTACCTGCCTGGAAAAAAAAAAAAAAAAAGGAACAAAACATCCTTTAATTTAATCCGGGGTGGGGAAGGGTGACCTTTCCTCTTAGAAAACGGCGGCAAGCCGTCCTCCCCGCCGTTGGCCCCTGGCCCCGGCCGGTCTCCGGTGGGCAATGAGGATAGTGAAGATGCCAACTGCTGGCGGAGGGGTTGGACGGGGAAAGGAAATCCCGTTCCCTCGCACCCCTCCACAGTTACAACCACAGCACGCACCGGGCGGCGGGGCTCACCCACGGCGCGGCGGCGGGAGGCGGGGGGACCGCAGGAGGCGGCGGCGGCGGAGGAGGAGGAGGAGGGAGGAGGGGGCGAGCGGCGGGGAGGGGAGGGAACACCTCGGCTGGGCGGAACACGCCGGCCGGCGCGGTCCCAGTCTGTCGCGGTCGGGCTGCCCGCGCTGCCGGCGGCTCCCCCTCGCCCCGCACGCTCCCCTCGGGGCCGGGGGAGGCGGCGCCCGCCGCGTCCCGCCCGCAACTTTCCCTCCCCCGTGGATGGCTTTCGTCGGAGACCCGCAGGGCAACCGGGCGCTTGACACCTGTCCCCCATGGGCAGCCCCCGCGCCTAAGTTTGCCGGCGCCCGGCCCCCCTCCGCCGCCGCAGGGCGGGCTTGAAGCCGCGGCGGGGCCGCGGTGCCCATGGCCGGGCGCTGTCCGTGCGCGCCGCCCCGTCCCGCCCGCCGGGGACCCGCCGCGCCCGCCCGAGAGCCGCAGCGGGGGCGCTGAGGGAGGCAGCCCCGGCTCTCCGCCACCCCATCGGCGCCAGCCGCCGTTGCCCGCAGGGTCGCTGGCGGCGGCGGCGGCGGGGGCGGCGGCGGGGCCGCGGGATCCGTCCGCGCTCGCTGCCCCCGTGCAGTTCCCGAGTCGTCTGTCCTCGGCGGCGGTCCGCGGGTGACATGCAGTCCCTCATCTCTCCGGTGACCAAGGCTATCCTGGTGGCTTTGTTCATCTTCGCCATCCTGCTGATCCTCTACGTGATTCTGTGGTACATCTGCCGCGATGTGGATTGCGACCATGGGATCTGAGCGGCGCCGCGGGGACAGGGTTTAGGAGCCGGGATTCACCCCGCGGGGCCGGGAGCGGCAGCGAGAGCCCCGCCGGGCGGCAGCCACCGCCACCGCGGCCGAGCAGGGGAAGGGAAGAAAAGAGGAAAAAAAAAAAAAAAAAAAAAAAAAAAAGGGAGAAAAGAACCGAGCCGAAAGAGCCCGGAGGACAACTGCGATCAAGAAACCAACCTGAGCTTGACCTTCAGAGACCAGGGTGACCCGGTGAGTCTCTGCTCTCCGCGGCGCGGGGGATGCGCGGGTGCAGTGGGGCTGCCTCTCTCCCTCCCAGTCCGCTCGCTCTCCTCTCACACGCACAGCACACACATACACACATGCACACTCCCTCTCACAGGCACGCACATGGATGTGGCACAGGCGCCCGACGTTGCGCGCACACACACACCAGTGGATGTGCGTGCCCGAGTGCCTACTGCACGCAAGGATGCGTGTCCCCTGGGGCCATGCAGGACCCGTCCTGCTGGACGGGATAAATTGTACCTGCCCCCGTCTCCGTGCCTCCCCGCTTTAATTTTCGAGAGGTGACAACGCGCAAAAGGCAACGCGCCCGCGGGAGCGGCGGGGGCCGGTGCGGGTGCCTGAGGGCGGCGGGCGGCCGCGCTGCCTTTGCGGCCCCACATTGGTATGCAGGCGGTGACTGCGCCGCCAGGCAGACCGAAAAGGTGAGCCCAGGGGATGGGGGAAAGCCAACGCTTCATCAGTCCGGGCGCAAATCGGGAAGTTACGGAAAATGAAGGGAAAGATGTCAGGTATCCGGCCAGTGCCAGCAGGCAGACTTCGGGGAGGGGATGTGAATCGGGATAAGTTTCTCCTTCAGCAGGGGAAGGTTGGTGGAAGGAAGCGGGGATATGACAAAAAATGTGCATGGGAAGTTCTGGATGGTAGCAGACCTTGTCTGGTGTCACTGACACTGCATTTCCTACGTGCTACTCTCCCTTAAAAGGGTTAATGCTCAAGGGTTTACCATACGCCCAACCTCGGCAGTGTCAGAAAAGGTTGATAAAAAAGTACACAATTGATGAACATGTTTGTGCCGAGCATGTTGGGACACAAGAGGGGATGTATCCTGCCCACCCGTTTTCCCACCTGAGAGAATTTGTTGTTGACTGTTTTTACTCTTATTGTTTGGTTGTACTGAATATCCTGTGCTGAAGCAGAGAGACAGCAACACATTGTGTTTAAAGTGGAAAAGACCTACTCAAAGAAAAATGGTCCTAAACACTTGGGCTGTAACTGTTTTTGTCCTTGACACACAAGCTATCGGGAACAGGAGCAAACTCTCACTGCATGTGCTATCCCTGGCGGGATGTATTCGGATGCTGCAGGATGTGGGTGTGTGTACACAGTGGGTAATAAGAAAAAAACAGGTCGTGTTTAAAGGGGGGGAATGCAAACCTAGCCAAGTGTAAAGTATAATTGCATGGTTCTGGATGATTTGGCATTGAGTATTGGTGATCGAAAGCTCACCTTTGCAACAGGAGGTCTGTATATGGGAGGGAACTGGAAGTCGATTCTCTTGCCATTTTGCTTTGTGCTTCTGTTCAGATTGTGTTTTGAAGGGCTTTTGACCCGACTAGTTGATCAAACATGACATTACTGTTAACACACGCTACTAATGTGATTATAACAGCAGTGACATCAATGTTTCCTTGCCCTGCAACTACAGTAGCAATGCATTTGTTTACTTCCCCGGTGCCCGCTCTGAGATGTCTGTTACTCAACAGCTCTGAACAGCAAAGGAAGAGGGAGGAGGAGGGAGAAACTCTTACAGGCATTTAAAAATGGCCATAGCTCTGTCTCCCTTGTGTGTTTAATTATGTAGAAATTAATCTCTAAGTCCTCTTCTTTATCTTTTTTATTCGCAGTTTCACCAGTCAGTACACTTGTTTTTACCTAAGTGGCAAAAACCTCTTCACACGTTGACATGTCAGGTTGTGTCACATGTTCCCTTCCGAATTAACAGCGGTAAACACCTTCTGCCCCTCTCCCAGTTAGCAGGAGCTAGCCGGGTGAGACAGTTATAGAGGCTTTGCCATTTAGTGTTAATTATTTCACAGTAACCCAGTGTTTTAAGCTGTTATTTATAGAACTGCATGGAATGTGGCAAATTAATATGGCTTTCATAAAACTTTAAATATCAAGATATATGTGTGCGGGTGATTGAAATATCTGAAGTGTTGACATGACCAAACATATTTTATACTACCCACCATAACTGCTGTTCATCAGTTTAATAATAGCAGAAACCATGAAATAGTCTGTCCAGTTATTGTCTGACCATTAGTGTTTCCAGCTGGCTAATTATTATTTTTAACATATTGTTTCTAGGAGACAAGATGTAGAATGATTTTTTTAATAACAGCTTTTATTCTAAATAAGGTAAACATATATGTGTTTATATATAAATATATATATAGGCATTTGTATAAACACAAATGGGTATTTTCCAGTCTAATACAACTTAAAAATAAGGGGACCAATGATGAGCAGTATTGAATTTGATTTGTAGTTGAAGTCACAGATGTGTTGGCCTTGGATCAATACTGTATGTATTCATTATTGTGTATTTACATATGCAAACCCCTTCAGATCTGAAACCCACCTTTTCCTATTGTTGTGGCGCTTGATAGAAGAGAATGAAATCCTGGCCTTGCTGAGCTCCGTGTAGAATTTTGCAGTTGGTTTCAACAGAGCCAGAAAGGTATTTGGCAGATTAGTACGTGAATTTGAAACAGCGTGATGTTGCTGAAGTTGAGAGAGCTATTAAAACAGTAAAAAGGATGAAATCAGATGCAGTGGAGTACCTACAAGCCTTATTTTTGTACTTATTTACTTGTTTGCTAAGAAATTTGGTGTTATTAGCTGCTCCTGCCCCAGCTGAACAATTTTCACCAGCTTACTCTCTCTTAATATATTCAAAGGTGATATCTGCAACTGAGATGCAGAGTATAGTAGCAGCAGTAGATATAGATCACCTGTGTTTTTTGCTATGAGACAGTTTGTAACACCAGGCAAAGACAACTTATTATTGTGTTCCTACTTGAGCCAAGAGAGATCTTCGCTGTATTGCAAAAATTAGTAATGTCATGGTCTGAAAGTAGGTTTTTAGTCCAAAAGCAGTTTAATAGGCTGTTCAAGAATTGTGTAAAAGGATATTTCAAAGCTTTGCCTTTTTATTGTGAAAAACTCTGTGAAGAAGTTACCAGTGCTTTATCAGCAGAATTGTAATGAATGTTATGGATTAAGTCCTACTGCAAGGCAACATACTATATACCATGATCCCAGGAACCTTGTCACATCAGACTTAAATGTGCAGTATGTTTCTGGATAAGTAATTCTTTACTCAATCCCTATTCAGGCAAATTCTCTGAAGACTTATTAAGTATTTTCTGTAAGTGGCATGTAAGAGTAACCGGGCAATGAACATCACAGGTTTGCTTATTTTTTAGTTTCTTCCTCAAAAAATGGATTAATAAGAATCAGTGTCTTCATGCTATGCCCTCTGTGCATCTTATACCATTTCCCTAAAACAGGCTTAAAATGAGCACTGAAGATCATTCCAGCATAGGAGGGTCTGCGCAGAGATGAAAGGTTAGCCAAGGTCCAAGGATGGCCAGTGCTGCATCCACAAGATGTCCTTGTGTCATAGGAGTGCTCAGCTGTACTTTTTCCCATCCAGGTGAGTGTAAAGTGGAGTAACCTTCAGGCTGCTGTCAGGCAGGACATGTGGATCTGCCCTATGCAGCGCCAGCCCCATTTGGGAGAGGGCTTGGTCTAGGAGCGATTTTCTACTGTCTGCTCTATGCAAGGTGATATCATAGTTGTTCCTTGTGGCCTTAAAATCTGTGAGCCTCAGGTTATTGATTACGTGACAAGCAGTTGGCATGATTTGTGTGTTTATAAACAGCTTGGAGGTGGGATTGTTGAGATTAATTGTACAATTTATACCATGATTCTAACACTAGAAACTGTCAGGGCCCTTTAAATGACAAATTTTGGGGCAGTGTTAGGGAATACAGTGTCACTGTAACAAGAGTATTAAACCTGCAGCGTGAGCAGGCCATATCTTTGCTTCTTGGTGGTGGTGTACGTCAGTTATAAAGAACATGCATATTTGCCCTTCACTTAAAAATCAGGCACTGTGCACACGTCAGGTGCCATTAAATGCTCGCCTGGCTGCTCCCTCCCTGCTGCAGGGCACCGCATCAGGGCTGCAGTTGGGCATTCAAACACAGGGGAAAGTTCCACTGCCCTTTCTCAAAAGATAACTTTTTCCCCAGTTTTTCTTTGATGCATGAGTGTTTTCTCCTTTTCCTCCTAAGCATTAACCCTCTGAACTGTGACTTAGTGTGTTTGTGGACAAAGCGCACGGATTGATTTTCCTGAAGCAGGCTGACAAAATGATGAGTGTATTGGAAAGCAGCACACACTTGCTTATTTGTTGTTCTACATTCAACTAAGTTGAATATCCTAATATCCTCTAAAACAGACTTTTTTATTTTATGTGTTGCTTTTAAATGCTATTATTAATTACTAATATGGTTCATGTAGTTGCACAGCAGCATCTGCTCTTGCTAGAGGCATTCTGATAGCTCTAAAATTTTACCTAAGTGAGAAAATTTGAGCTTCAGCTTGGAGGGGCTCATAACACTGTCTGCTTTTGAGAATTATATCCTTGTTTTGAATGTTCTGATGTACTACTTTGGAATACTAAAGATTTTTACTGACATTTTCATAAGCCATTTAATCATACAAAAAGGATACCAATGAGGTGACATTCAGAGTTCCGGTTTAGAACATAGTTGGAATGTGGATTATGATGAAGGAGAAATTGTGGAAAAAATTGTGACTGATAAAGAAAGAAGAAGGAATGGGAAAAAAAGAAGAAATAATGTTATATCAGGACAGATGAAGAGAGATTCCTGAGTGTTCAAATTTTAAAAGAGTGCAGCTAATGCAAAGGAAAATGAGACTCTCACAACACAAGAATTTCCACTTTCCTTTACAGAAAGTGTATATACATATTGATATACAAATATGTTCAAATAGACGTGTGTATATGTACACATATTTGTACAATCTATGTGATCAAATTAGAAATTTGCTAGAACAAATTTGATAGAACAAGCTGGGAATTTTTACATGTTTTTTATTGATTTTATTTCTTTATCCTCGAAACCTGACTCTATTAATGCCCAAAATGTGTTTACTTGAAAACAAATAGTGTTGCAGATGCTTTCCCGAGGACTTGATGATCAAACACGAGTGATATTATATATTGAAGCAATAAATTAATAAATTCTATAAAGAAAATGCTAATGCTCTGTTCACTTTGAAAAAAAAATGAGTTCAGGTTTTGTGGGCTGGAAGAAATACATTAATAACAAATAGATTTTATGTCTTGTTCTTTCCATTTGTCTCAAAGAGACAAAGCCCCTACTTATTAGGGAAAAATCCTATTAGGTAATTAACCTATTATGACCAAGAAATATAGGTGAGAAAAAAGCATCTCAGAGAGAAGATAGCAGAGCCGTAATATTTTGGCTAAAAACAGTCATAGCCAACACCTTCTTACAAAAGTACAAATCTTTGATGTAATACATCCTCTGTACTTATGTCTTTAAGTATAAAGGAGGAAAGAACCTCCCTGAAGTTATAAGTGTTAAAACTTACGCACAGGGAAACCTGCTGCATGGTTATGATGCTTTTTGGTATTATGGTGTCTTATATAAAACCTGTGTAAAAAAATGTTTGTGTTTGCATGAAATATAGGAATGTGTTTCAAGGGCTGTATTTCCCCAAGGGCTGGGGAAAAAAAAAAAAAGCCTTTTGAATGAATAATCTCTTTCATATTTATTGCATATTGGAGTAAACCTGAACACACAGAGAAAAATTTATTTGCTGTTTTGCTCTACCATTTCAGTGGTGAGTTGCATATGCTGTGAACCCTGTTAAATGAATAACCAACAAACTCACTGTGATACCTACAGCAAAATTTAAACAAGGTCTTCATTAAGTTGTGCTCATCATAGAAACTGTATGTGACATAACTGACTTGCAGGGCATGTTTCCTATAGAGCTCTTATAATTAGTGCACTTCTGAGGATACTGCCATTACCATCCTTGTGAGATGTGTATATGAGATTAGCTCAGTTGGTTAGAGCATGGTGCTCATAACACCAGGGTTGTAGGTTTGATCCCCATATGGGCCATTCACTTAAAGAGATGATCCTTTTGAGTCCCTTCCAACTCAGAATATTCTGTGATTCTCTGTGATATAAATGGGCTTAAAATAATTTTACGATCAATCTCTATTCTAATGAGTTGTTTTTATTTTCTACTGCAATACCGTTCTGGCACGCTTAAAAGGGATGATAACTAAGTGGGAATTTAATGAAGTCTTGGTATTGGACACTGAGTACACAGAGAGGCACTCATCAGTATGTGTTTCTAGTGACAGATACAGCATGACTGAACTTGGCTGCAGTGGCCCTGAAAAGGTGGAGTTCAAGATCCTTTGGTCAGCAAGGAGGGTGCATAGCAAGCTCACTACCCTGCACTTCAGGAGAGCAGACTTTTGACTTCTTCAGGATTTGCTTGGTAAAGTACCATGGGATAAAGCCCTAGAGGGAAGAACTGCCCAGGAAAACTGGTTAATATTCAAGGATTGCCTCCTCCAAGACCAGAAGCGATGCATCACAACAAAGAGGAAGTCAGGCAAAAATGCCAGGAGGCCTGCATTGAACAAGGAGCTTCTGGACAAACTCAAACACAGAAAGGAAGCCTACAAAGGGTGGAAGCAAGGACAGGTAGCTTGAGAGGAATTCACTGAAATTGCCCAAGCAGCCAGGGATAAGGTTGGAAATGTCAAGGGCATCAAGGGCAACAAAAAAAGCTTCTATAGATATGTGGGTGATAAAAGGAGGACTAAAGAAAATGTGACTCCTCTCCAGAAGGTGGTTTCCCAGGATATGGAGAAGGTTGAGGAACTAAATAACTTTTTTGGGGGGAACACAGGTGGGCAATGTGTGCACATCCTTGTTTCCACTCTCTTTAGGTTTCCTTTTTTGTGTTTGAGTTTGTCTAGGAGCTCTTTTCAGTAGAGCAAGTTGCTTAAAGCTCCATCTAGCTTGACCTTGAACACTGCAAGGAATGGGGCATCCACAGCTTCTCTGTGCAACCAGTTTCAGTCTTTCACCATCCTCACAGTAAAGAATTTCTTCCTAAAATCTAATCTAAACCTTTCTAAATTTAAATCTTCTTCAGTTTAAAGCCATTCCCCCTTGTCCTATCACTACATGCTCTTGTAAAATGTCCCTCTCCAGTTCTCTTGTAGCCCCCTTTAGGTCCTGGAAAACTGCTATAAGCTCTCCCCGGAGACTTCTCTTCTCCAGGCTGAGCAACCTTATCTTTCTCAGTCTGTTATAGGTGAGGTGATATGTTCCCCTGGTCATTCCTGTGTGCCTCCTGTGGACTCTCTCCAGCAGGTCCATGTCTTTCCTATGCTGAGGCTTGCTGAAAGCTGGAGTTGAGCAGTCTCCCATCTTTGGATCTTTTTTTCAAGACCTCTTGAGCAACATGGTCTGACCTGAAAGCTTGCCCTGCTTTGACTAGTAGAGAGGACTACAGAGCTTCTGAGGTCCCTTCCAACTTAAATTATCCTAGGATTGTATGATCCTATCAACCATGTATTCTGGAGAGTCTTCTACTGGAATGAGTACTGGCTGGCTTGTTGTTACACACTCTTTCCTTATGTGTGCTGCCTTGGTAAACCAAAAGGATGGAGGCACAGAACTGGACTGTTCTTGGTAGGTCATGCTGAACATTTTACATCTACAGTTCCTACACAACACTTGTGGATATGGCATGGTCTGGAGCTGAAATGATACATGACAGTGCATCACTACAGCAGAATGGTCACTGTGCTTATACATGGAGAACGAAACCTTCACATAAAATAGCAACCTGAAGGTAGAAGACAAAAATCGCTATGTACTTCTAGCCTATTTAATTCTTATTCCTCTGTGGGGACTCCAGCACATTTCTAGGAACTGGAAATTAATTCAGTTTCATTGCTCTGACAATAATATAACCATGCTAGGCATACTCTTGTGTAGTGTAATTTTTTTCCATAGTCTTGTCCAATTTTTATCTTACTTTTTGTTTGTCTTCAGCTGTACAAAGCCTGTTACATTAAGTGTAATGTCCACATGGGTAGTTGGTACAGTAGGATTTTCAGGTATTGCCTGGCTTAAATTTGAACTGCTTTGAAGAGAAAAAAAATCTCACAGGAATGGAACACTTCAGCATCAAACCTGTCATCTCATACCTAGGCTACTCACAGTTTATATATAGGTGGAGAGCAGAATAATAAGTGGAGAAAAAGGCCCTTAATGCAAAAGGCCATTGCACCTTTTCTTCCCAGGTAGAAAAATCCTTCTCCTCAGCACTTGGAGCTGTAACTCCTGCCTGCCATTCTGGATGCTGGGCAGATGCTGGAGAGAGCAGGGAAGTTTCACAAGATGATAGTGGCCCCCCTTTATTCTGACATTTCATTATACACCTAAATGTAATCCAAATTTACAAGACTAAGTTATCAAGAGTGATTACTTTCAGTGCAAATCTGAAATAAATGAGAATTGCAGTGCATCTGTTGTTGGGGATTGAAACACTGATTATCTCATGTTAGTGCACAGAGTTACTGCCACCCCTCACCTTATTAAAGTCTTGGAAAGCCACGTTTCTATACCTCAGTTGGTTTTTTTACTTGGAGATGTATCAAATCATAATGAAAACATTTTGAGCCTAGGAAAAAAAAAACTGTTACATATTTGGATGCATAAAATGCTATTTTTGAGATTTCTGAAGTGATGTTAATTTTTTGTCTCATGGGCTTACAAGCCTGGAGAGATTTTAAATTAAAGGTAGAAAAGAAGAGAAGAGAAAACTTGCTTTTTACGTGAGTTCATGAAAGCTCTCTTAGTTCTAAAACTAAATTATGTATGAAGCAGCAAGGTCCTGTTCTGTCTATTACATTCACATGATGATTCCCGTTTTGAAATTTTACAGAGTATTCAGATAGATTCAGAAATAGATTGTATATGTAATGTATTTATTCTAGAACTTCTATGAACCTGCCTTCAGGAAATAAAAGTTTGACTGTTCCTGTCCCAGGAACAAGACACTGACACCAAATTCTTTTAACTTGAGTCTGGATGTGGGAGGTGCTGTGAGTTCCAAGGATAAATATGTGACAGTATTATGGAATAGTATTACCTTTAGTATCAGCCAAGGGTTTCTTCTCTTGCTTATGGCCTCAGAAGGAAGACCAGCTAAGGAGGAAGGTAGAGCACAACAGAGGAGGCTGGGACAGGCTTGGAAGACACTGCAGACACTATTGTGAGTCATACTCTTAATCACGTAGGCAAAATCCTATGGGCATGTGGGATGATACATAAAGGAAGGCAGAATTTTGCTTGCTGTGGAGGAGCTGTTCATTTGTTACAAACATTCAGCTGACTTCAGTGGAGCTGTGCCAATTTCTGTTAGCAAAGGCTTTGGTTCTGAGGATACATATATGCATTAATAAATGGTTGAAGTCCTTCTTCAGGCTTCAGACAGCTAAGTAAGTGATGTAGCTGGGATGACATCCAGCCATCTTTGTCACTCAGCAACCCATGTAGCCAAGTACTCTTTTCTGAGCTGATTTGGCAATGATCGATATAATACACAGAACTTAAAAGTGATAATGTTTATTAATAACAGATAATGTGTATTCTATAGAAAATGTTGTTAAATTAGAAGGCAAATTGTTACCTCATGAAATATAAATGTTCATGTTATATGGTGGAAAAATATAGCTATGTAATGAGATTTCATGAAAGAAAGTGAAAGAATCAGCATGTATGTACCAAGAAGGAATCATTCCTGGATAAGCTTGTGAATATGCTGCTGCTATTTTATGAATGTCAGCTAGGCAAACTAGCCTTATTATACACACTTTGGTTCTCTAGATGATTAGAGAAATCAAATGGTTCTTATGATGACTGTAAAAATAATGTAAAGCCTTGTGAGATTCAGCAAGGAGAAGGCTCACTGAAAGGCAGCATCCTGATGGTGTGTACTGGTGGTAGCTGTGCTTCAGGAGGTGCAGGATACCTTGCTAATGCTTGAAGAAGAGATTAGTATATAGTGTAGCATGGATGGATGAATGGATGCATGGATGAATGTCAGGCAAATCCTCTGGGGAATGGCAAACCCCATGTGCATTTCTCACATGGAAAGACTCTTTGAAGACAGAGAAGAGTCTACCCCGACAGAGGCTATCCGGTGTCTGTCGAGGAGAGGAAGGGTAGAGCTAGACTGTGACTTCAGGACATGCTGTATTACAGTCGCCCTTTGATGCAGGCTTGAAAACAAGATCAGGTGCACAATATGACATTTATAGTGATGTGCCTTAACAAACAACCTGATGTTGTGACCCAGTGCAGACATGTAGCAATATGTTTAATGAATATTTTATTAAATAGCACTTTAATCTCTGTAGTAAAGTGCATTTCTTAATTTGCAATTTTTAAGATGGTTGTTGGTTGAATTAAGCCTGTGGTGCCTGCACTGGTAATGTGACTTCATTTCTTTTTTGACCTACAGTTATATGAGTAGAGCAGTTGCTTTAACTGTGAAATCCATTTATTTTTCTCATACTGTTTCAGTTAGTTTCAGAACTCTCATGTTGTAAGAGTGTAGATGTTGTTCTTGTAATTGGCTGGATGGTGTCTAATGCTTGATTTCAGTTCTGACACAGTCTCTTCATGCTTCTTTATCCTAACATGCAGCCCAATAACCACCTACGAGCCTCATCCTTCTCCCACTAGAGCTGTTCTGCTGGAAACCTGTGCTGGATTTCCCTTTCCACATGTAGGCAGCAGATTTTGTGCCTTAATAGGGGGCAGACTGAAAAATGCAAAATTATCATCACCTTTGAGCATCACAAGATAGGAGAATAAGCGCTTTCAAGGCAGAAAGTGACTGCATTTTCCTTTCTCTTGCTGTAATAGTAGCAGATGGCACTTGTGGCCTAGAATAATTCGTCCTTTGAATAATAGTCCTTGCTGAGGAAAGCTTGATTTTGTTTTTTTTTCGTATGTAATAAGTTGAGGTTTTTTAAAATTTAAACACACAAGTAAATCTTATTATTTACCTGCATTTTGCTTGATTCTTTTTTACCAATTATCACTGTTCTGTTTTTAAAACATTCTGTGCAATATCTATTACGTTAAGGTTCGCACTAATGGGATTTATTATCATGAGTGTAAAGACATGTTAAGCATATGCACATATGTACACACATTTATTGCCAATGATTCTTGAATTGAAAGTAATCATTTTGTTTGTCCATTATCACTGAACAGACCTTGATTTTCTTGTTTTGCTTAGAGTTAGGTCACAGTTTATTACATGGGCTGGCTCAGTGCCCCAGAAATGAAGGGCGAGAGCACTTGGTTTGCAAAAGCAAATCCTAGAATTTCTGACAATGCAAAGTTTCTGTGGCTTTTCCTTACATTTATGCCAACAGGAATGAGAATGGAAATAAACTCCATCACAAAGGCAGTTCTGAATTAACATTCTGGATGGACTTTGTCTCTGGTCAAGACAGCGTCCCATCCATACCTGTCTCATTTCCTGCTCAGCACCTTTGGGTAGAGCATTCACTCTTTCAAGAGAATCCTCAGCTTTGATGTGTGACAGTAGAATGCCCTTCTTTTGGTGCTGAAGCACTATGGGAACTCTGTGGTGTTATAACTGACAACACTGAGATTTGGAAAGTCACTTGATTTTCACCTGACCTGGACATGCTCAGCTCTTAGTTTTTTTGAATGGTGATATGTATATATATATATATATATATATATACACACAAATGTTACAATTTCATATAAAAAGCAAATGATAAAAATCCTTATTTATAGTTTTGTATTAAAAATAAATCTAAATATATATCTATACAGAAACTTATATCAGGAAGTTAGGAATAATTAGGAGAGGAGAAAGGAAGAGTTAATTTTAGATTGCTTATTAGGTACATCACTAAAATACTATATTGTTTTATTATGTAGTTAAGAACAAAATGAATAAAAAAAGTAAAGAATAATCAGTATTTCTTCCATTAAGAAAGCTGCTGTTCTCTGTCTCAGAGAGTTAACCAAAGCATAAAAATATTTCTATAAACATCTCACAAAAAGAGCTAGCAATCTGTCGGGTTAGCACTATTGCAAGGTTTTTCTATTTATATTTGAGGGTGTTTTGTGCCTTTTTACACCGAGCAAGACCTACTGGAAGAGGCCTAGTCAACTGTAGAGAAAATTATTGATTTCCCCATAGGTTTAAGTGCACTGGTGTGGAAATGATGGTCTCACACTTCTAAAATATTTTTCAAATGTAAACGGCAGTCAACTTTGACCAGCCTGCATTTGTGTTTGCTCAGGACCCAGCACCCTGGAGGCAGAAAACTCTAGCAGTGGCAATAATGCAATATCACTGTAAAAATAGAACTAAACCGGTAATAATAGAAATAATATCAAACCTCTATACTGTAAATATAAAAACTATGTACACTGTGATGTCCAAACACTTTACAGAAGAGACGTGTGTTAGCCCCCTTGCTTTAGAGGAGAGGCAACCAAAGCCAGGGAGGCTGAGGGCACTTCCTTGAATCCACTACTTGGACCATGGAAGGCTTATAAGCTGATGCGGTATATCCCGGTCCAGTGAGCTACAGCTGAAACTGCTCTGGAATAAGATAATGATGTTGGTGATTACTGTGTTTTGATCTGAGAATGTAGTGGTAATGGGCAACGTATCACTACACTATCATTTTATGTAATTTTCCAAACATTTATAAATAATTTAAACTTCAGGTTGGATGTGGCACATCAAAGTTTAACTTGTCATATCCCCTTGTCTTTTTGCATCAAAGGAACATTAGAGACAGTGATAACATGTTATAGCCATTAAATAAAATGCATGATTTTGAAGTAAATGACATTTGAGTACCAGACTTTGGCTTATAATGGTAAAGTAAGAGCTTCGCTAATAAATCTGGTTAGAGCACTGCCATCCTGAGGAGTATTTTGAGACTAGAAACCTTCGTCATCTTAAAGGAAAGACTAAAGGCTGGTTTTGACAAGATGAAAGAAGCTTGTTGCATAGAGAGGCCACGGTTCTTCACTGTGACCATTCCTCTTAAATCATGTGTTATTATTTTTAATTACATATTATCTGTGTCAACTTCTGCAGAAGTGTGAACTGCTGCTTTGAATGAAAGGAAACAGCATCCCAGACTCCAGTTGAAAAACCAAAGCAAACCCAAACTTCAGATTTGATTATATTACAATGCAAAACTAGAACTGTTTGAAGATATCTTTGACCTTAAAGATCTTTTCTTAAGTATGGGAACAACAGATGGTGTTGCTGAATGTTTAAAGTTGCATGAATGAACACATTTAGAAATGGATGTGGTGCAGACAAAGTCTAGAAGCACTTGGGAAGGATGCAGAAGGTAGAACTGCCCAATAAATTAAGAAAGCACCCAACATAAGCAATGTCTGGCCATGGTACATTGGCTAAAACCAACACAGTTTCTTGTTAGTGACACAGGAAAGGAAACAAAACTCATTCTGTGTGAGGACACTTAAACTAATGTAGGCCATTTTAAACTTTGAGAGACATGTTAAAGACAGGAATACCAGCTTACCTGGAGTGCATGTGAAGAAGTTAATGCAAATGAAACCATCATGGAGAATCCCATTAGTGGGTGAAACTGCAATATGTCCTGTGACTGGAGATTTGGAAGGTAATGGGGTTTCAATCAACTAATTATAAGGCTCGCTAGGAGAGAAATGCTGTTTTCAATGAAAACAAAAGAGGTGTTCTGTTTAAACACTCTGGACGTTATTAATACAACATGATATTAATACAACATGATTGGTTTTTTTAGGTATTGTAATAATTTTTTGCAGCAAAGACACATAGATAAAAGATCTGCAGGGATCATTAGTTTAAACTTTTGAAATGTACAGTGCTCCACTGCCCTCTTTTGCCATGTACCTGGAAAAGCAGCAGCTACAGTAACAGGTGCCATCACAGTAATAGGCACCTTTGTCTTCCAAGGCACATACTTTTTGAGGTGGTTCACAGACCAGGGACAGCATTCAAGTGATCCTTTGGAATTCTCCTCTTTGCGTCCCAAAAGGAAAAATATTTCAAATATGAACATTTCTTTTACATGCCTGAGGGCCAAATATTGATTCTGCAGTCCTTCAGATTTTTGACTGAAGTCTTACGTGATAGAAGTTGAACCCAAGCAGATTCGTTCAGAATGTATTGCTATGCAAAACATCTAACACAGATCCTGAAGAAATGGAGTTAAAAATTACATCAGGATTTGCCCTTCACATGACTCTGCTAGGAAGCAATTCAACCTAGCTGATACTACCTCTGTAAGATACTTTGCACAGGAGAAAAGCTTATCAGGAAAAAACCCATGTTTAGAACATTCCACACTAGCCCTACAAAAATCTTCCTGTCAGTTAACAGGGCTCACTTGAATAATTATGTTTATAGTTGTCTTTCTATTTTTTACAGTTGGCAGTACGCTCTAGCAGCTTGAAAATTATTTTGGTTTTCCTACCATTTTGACACTGGAATTTATGTGAAAAAAGAATAGCCTTGGGCTTATGTTGGTGTCTTACTGTCTTGCCAAGATACCTTTTTTTTTTTTTTTTGCTTTTGCACAAGCAGCACTGACAGTGAAAACACAGATCTTGGAACAGTTTTTATCTGTTAGGGTTTCTGCAAAGTTTATAGAGAATAAGAATATGTCATGAACAAATTAATCCATCCTAAAGCAAAGTTACCTCTTGGGTAAACTTGTCTGTTTGCATTTTTATGTCAAGCACTTTTTTTTTTGTATTTATGGGGAAACGAGCCTCTTACCGTACAAAAATAAAAATGGAAACATACAGAAGCATATGCCATAGAAAATGTTCATGCTTGTATGTTGCATGTGTTCTCTTACACCATTTTGTTGGAAATTATTAGACTGTCAAATACAAGATTGAGGTTTATAGCATCTAACCAAGGTTCACTTTTAATGTGAAGAGGTAATAATCTGAATATGTTTACCTTTTATTTCTATTCTTGTCAGTGACAACTCATTTGTTGCTGTTGAAAATAACCACTGAAATATGTTCAATGGATATTTCCACAAGCTAGCCAAAAACAGCCATTGAGAAGTTGATGGGGAAATTGATACATTGCTGTATTAAAGTTTAGGAGCAGGGCAGTTGCAGGGGAGAAATGGAGAAGACTCTTGGGGAGGCAAAAGAACATTGGGGTAAACCTTGGGGACCTGCAGGGAAAATGCTGGGGGTAAAACTTGTGGTAATATCCAGGGCACAGAGTGAATCTTCTGAGGTGAAAATGAGTTCCTGGGTGGAGGACAGGTGGGGAAGGTTTTGAGAGCATCTACATTAGTGGTTTGGATCAAGAGAATGCATTTAAAAAGAGACTTTCCCAGACTTTGGTTCATATCACACATGAGATACATAAGGAAGCATGAGAGGGCTACTCTCTGGGCAGCACAAGGTGCAGTCTGGAGGCTCTTCTGATGTGCTCCAGCTGGCATTTACTAGTGATACTGGTCACACATAGCTGCCAGAAAAGTGTGGATTTCTTTTGGAAGAATTTTGCAGAAGCTTCAACTGTAAGTGCTTCAACCTCCAACTATCTCAGAGCTGACTCAAAACTGTTGCATAGGATTAAATCCACAAAGGTGATTTTTCACGTTTTGTAGGATTTTCAGCTGTATGAAGCAGTCATTGATAGAGTCCAGAAACTGCACATGTAAATTCTGTCTCGTTATGACATTTGGGCAGCCTGTGTACCAGCAACTGAAACTTTCCATTATAGATATTTTATATACGATGACTCTTCTTTATCTAGCAACATCCTGTACTTGATAATATTTTTAGCTCTAAAAGTGTATAGCAATAGCTGTAAAATCTAATTTAATTAAGGTTAGTATCAAGAAAATACTAAACTGTTCAAATTTTGTGTTCTTATAATTTGGGAATTTGAGTCATTTTAGATGTAGGTAATTCTACAGTTTTGTTCTTTATGAGGCCATAGCTCTAATCTATAAAAAGGTTAGATACTTGCCCCTCTGGGTTGCTGTTATTCTACCAAGGGATTATTTTTATATTACAAATGCACAATATTTTGTGGGTGCAACTGTGAAAAGATGCAAAGGGCAGTAGGTATTTGTGTCCCGTTCAACTTCAAAGGAAACTGATGACAAAAAATATCAGAATACTTTAGGAATTCCAGTATATTGGACAGCAAAAGGACAGCAATAAACACCAAATTACTGAGAATTCAAATGGGATGTTTACAGGGCCTGTTAAAAAGAATAAAGAAGTGAGATAATCATGTACCAATAGAACTGCATAACACTTGTATCAAGTATTAAAAAATTATGTAAGAAAGACCTGCACATGATCTTTAGGTCCAAGTACTCTGTATGTCAGACTAATGGTCTGATCCTCTACAATGAATTCATAACCAGCTGGCAAACAGCTGAAGACAAAAAGCTGTATAGCTAGCTAAGAGACAATAAATCTGTAAATAGACAATAAATGTGTAGATGATAAAGGATGCAATTCTTTAAAATATTGAAGCAAGGAATCCCACCATTGCCATTCAGTTAGTTGCATGTTAAGCCATGGTTAATGAATGATACAAATGAGAAAAGGACATCTTTGAATTTCTGAAGTATGAGCAAAGGAAGACCAGTAGACATGAATTTACAAAGATAAAATCACATTGGATAATCCATATTTTTCTGAGGAAAAAAAAGAATTGTTAGAGAACATAATATGTCTAGAGTGTAATAAAACATTTGATATTGTGTCTCACAAAGCACTGTGTTGAAAAAGAGAAGATTGGTTTCAATACAGTAGACACTTGTACTAAAATTGACAAACACCTTACTGGAGGACTGTGTGAAAGGTGGCAGGTGTTAGGAGTTAGACAGAAACATTTCCAATGAGATATCTGAATAGAAATCACAAGGCATAGTTTATCTCACTTCTCATGAGTGGTCTGCTTTGACTGCAGATTCCTTTGGTCAGAAGCTTCCTTGGTCTTGTATTTCCTTGATCCATAGTTGACTTCCCTTGGGTACAGGGTGGTAATAATTGATTAAAAAATTGAGTATGTATTTTGCAAATTTCACTTGCCCCATTTGCAAGACAAATATTGATACACAGGGTTTAGTTTAGGTTCATCTTCAATAATATTCAGGGGACTCTTCCACTGGATCTGTTATGCTGGATTAATAAAGGATGATTTTTAGAATGGCAGCTATACCTGAGATCTGTTTTGAGTGGCAACAGGAGAGGTCTCCATTCATAATCTAATTTAATTACTTTGGATCACCAGCTATAAAGGTCTGTCTCTCTCCATCAGCTAAACAACATTATTTAAAAATAATTTTTTTGTTACTCTCCTTTTTCCCTAGCGGAACACCAACGAATGCCAAATTTCCTTCTGAGATCCATAAAGGTTTCATTGACTTTAATGAGATCTTAATATCTATCCTCTGATGAGGGAATTTGGTCCTGAAATGTGTCCAGTTACAGAAGTATCCAAAGAAAGATTCAGTTCATAAAGGAGCTTTCCTGAGAGTTACCAGTGAACTGCAGTGATTTTTTTCACCCAGTCACCACTTTATTATTTCTGAAGCCCAGAGGTTTTGCTGAATGTGTGATATTCATTAGAAAGCAATGTGCTACTCAGAGTACTTCTGTTTTATGTTAGTTTTAACTTCTTTATTACAGTGCTAACTGACATTTTATTTGACATTTTAGAAGCTGAATAGAAATTTTTCCCTTTCAGTCTTTTGTCATGCTGAATACATTTGAGTGCTCCATGGTTTCCATCAAAAAAAAGTGAGGGAGCACTTCACTGCCCCTGTGATGAGGGAGACACTGTATCTCTGTGAAAACTCTGGTTCCATCTTTTCAATTTTCTTAGGATCATCTTCAAGTTTTTGAAAATTGTGATAATACAAATGTAGCTTCAGAGCAGTGAGAAACTTCAGTGTGTATCGATACCATCGAAGATCTAGTAAAAGGAAGAAACACAAACAAAAATGAGACAGCAATATAAAAATATAATTAAAATGGCTTGAATGATTATCCTCTGTGTTGGTGAAAACACATGGATAATTTAAAAGCAAAATTGCTGCAAGTACTATGACAGTGATGACAACTGTCATGTTTGTTTTTCATTACATTCTGTTCTTAAAATCCTCAGCTTTGACTTTCTAATTACATCTGATTCCATTATCCTCCCCATACTTTCAGGAAAAGTGCATATCTAATGATCACAATTGTAGAAAAAAGTAGCATTTTACCATCCTGAAAGGTTCACAGACTAGGTAACAGATTTAAATTCCTAAAATGCTAATTTTACAGGACTTTTTTCTTTTTCCTTTTTTTTTTTTTTTTTTTTTTTTAAGTCTAAACATACTATTTTGAGCCATACATCTGCTAAAATGCACTAAAAGAAGTCAGGTTTACCCAAGCCTAACATTCAGATGATGCTTTGGGGTGGACTCTCCTGCGTAGCCGGGGCTGGTGTGGGGAAGCAGGAGCTGGGGAGAGCCTCCAGAGGGAGATGCTACCCAGCGAACTTGCTGCCTGGGTGTAGGGAGGTGCCTGCTCGACGGCTCAGCACTGGGCTCCAGGGCTTGGGTGCAAGCCAACAGCTGCTTGGTCTTGTCTAAGCTCATGTCCCTGAGCGCTTGGCTCTGGCAAGCCTGGTTTACCAGCATAGGTCGTTGGAGAATCCCCCATGCTTGTGCTTTCACTACTGCGAGTGCTGTTTGCAAGGAAGTTGACAATTTAATGAGGTACTCGGCATAAAAAAGGTGTCTGTGCTGTATCCAAGTGCTTACGTTCATGAAAACCCATATTTAGTTGTCACTTCTTTGAAGTAGCTGAGTGTCTGGATGTAAGGGCAATGCCAGGGTTTCCTATGGGAAGGGCACCCCTGCAGCACCTGCGCAGAACAAGAGCAGGAGATGCCCCAGCACTAGTGGTGACCCACTGAGGAGCACCTTATACTTTTGGTGGATTGCATGGTTTGGAACTTTTGCAATAAGTCATGTATATGTTACCCTTCAGCACTTGCTCAGGCACAGGCTGTATGCCGAAGTTTGTCTTGAAATCAGGAATATCACTGTACTACTCAGCAGTTTGGCAACGCACTGAAAATCCGACCATTGGCAATCAGCTTTTCAGTATGAGCATGTCCCTGCTCACTACATGGGCTCAGATAAGCTCGTTAAGTGATAGAAACTGACATTTGTTCCTGAAGAGAGTGGCCTTTATTTGGGAAAGTTATCAGATATTAGAATGATTCATCTACTACTTCAGTCTAGCTGTTTAGCTTTCCTTCAAGTCAAATTAAACAGTTGCTGTTGGCACAAAAAACAGGGAAGGCAGGCAGAGTAAGAGAAAGGACACCTTATAATTAAAATCAGGCTTAATCTTATACCATACTTCATTATACTACTGAAGAAAATGGCTGGTTTTACTTCCAAATATTTAGACACTAAGCAATATTCAGGCATAGCAACGCAGCTTTAGACTAAGCAAGAGCTAGTGTTTCAGTAGGAAGATTAACTAAGTAGTTTTAAATGCTCTGAAATGGCAACATAATCTTTGAAAAAAAATTAGTATGGGTCTCAAAAAAATAGACATCAGCATAGTCATGAAGTGGCAGCTGACCTGCAAGTGTGTTGTTGCCTAGCAATACTTAACCATCAGGAAAATTGGGAAAGTGGGCTAGAATTATTTACACCAGGAAAAAGATAAATGCTAATTTTCTTCAGAAGATTCAGGTTTCTGTGTGGTTATTAGGAAGAATAACCAGCTCTCCACCACTTCTTCATTTTTTTTAATAAGTGAAAAGCACCTCTCTTATGAAAAAGGGCTGAGAGTTTTGAGGTTGTTCAGCCTGGAGAAGAGAAGACTGTGGGGAGCCTTATAGCACCTGACAATACCTAAAGGGGCTACAGGAGGGCTGGAGGGGTATTTTCTACAAGGGCATCTAGTGATGGTACAAGGAGGAATGGTTTTAAATTGCAAGAGGGTAGGTTTAGATTATATATTAGGAAGAAATTCTTCCCTATAAGGGTAGTGAGGCACTGGAACAGGTTGTCCAGAGAAGTTGTGAATGCCCCATCTCTGGAAGTCCAAGGCCAGATGGGATGGGGCCCTGAGCAACCTGATCTAGTGGAAAGTGTCCCTGCCCATGGCAGGGGGGTTGGAACTAGACCGTCTTTAAGGTACCTCCAACCCAAGCCATTCTAAGATTCTCTGATTCTATGATTTCGAAACAAGTCACCAGTTCAAAAAAACAGTCTGTGAGAATGCAAGTGCATTTGCTTCTAGAACAGTAATTTCACAAATGGTTGATAAAACCGATACAGCTGAAGGGAAAGAATAACAACTAACACAACGGGAATGTTATTTTAATGCTTCTATGAACATTTTTATAGCCCTTTAGATTTCTGTTGCCAGAATCCTGACCCTGCTGCAAAGTTCCTGCAGGTGGGATACTGGACCTTCTTGGAGTCCAGTTGCGGCCAGAGGCTCTGCCGGCCCAGTTGAGCTCACTGCAGGACCCAGACCTGAATTAACTAGAGGTGTGGGTTGAGACACTGATTGCCTAATTCAGGCAGATCTCTTACTATGTGTGAGGAGTAAAGTGAAAGCTTTGTCTGTCAGACTTTCTGATTATATTGTTGGAGACACAGATGCAGTGATGCCTACTATAGTGTTTTACTATAAATTTTTCCTGTGTCTTACAAATCACAAGAAAGGTACCTGTGGTTTCATCTCCTCCTCTTCCCTTAAAACAGTGGTAGACAGGCAATAAATTGCACTTCCAGAGTGTAGGAGCTATAGGTGTGTGAAACCTCTTTGTGTAAAACACATAGTTTCCGTGTACACCCTCCCACCAAGATCTGCACAAAGCCTAAACTGAGACCGAGCTCTCGCTTCCTATTAATTCGTCATATTAATTCTGTATGGAATTAATGTTGCACTCTAACTGAGTTTGTAGCACTCCAGAAATACATCCACCCAACTGAGAGGTGCAGCATGTTTGCTACGTGTGACACATGAGCTGCTCGATACAAAGATCTTTAGGACTGAAGCATCATATAGTTTAGAGTCGGTGGTGTATTCAGAACTGCAATATGTATATTTTGTGATGGATTTCCATGAAAAGCATTACCACATGTAGTAGCTGCCCATAGAAAATAAACACAATAGCTTTTCAATTGCTGGATATTTTAGTACATGGTCAAAGAGTTAAAAGGATTTCATACTACTGTTGCTTGAACTGGAACTCTGGCATTTCTATAGCAGATAACAAATATTTTTCCAGGCACATTTCTGAGTTTATCTAAACTGAGAGGTAGCTGTTATCTTTCTGTAATATCAGAACATTTGTTCGAGAAATAACTCCTCTCCTTTAAGTGACATTAAGTACGTGAGAGCAGGATGCAGAGGGTCAAATACAGACCCCTTTGTGCAGTAAATAACTCCCAAGTCATAAATCGTCTCTTTATATAAGTATCCAGAAAGTTTTCAGCACATTTTTGTCTTGGCCTTTTAGCATGGATAATAGTACTGCTTGCTAGGCAACTCATTTTTGCTCATCTCTTGAGAGGTTAAAATGAAATAGCAGTGATTTTTTTTTTACCACTGCTTCAGATGACTGCAGAAAGAAAATATATTTAATCAAATGCATAGCTTCAGGGAATTACCAACTGCTATTAAGAAAATAACAGAAAATATTTCAGAATCCCCCACCATTACAAATGGGTCTGCTTGCCAGTGTACCATTTTAATGATAATTTCAAGAGGAGACAAAGCCTGACAACATGCATCATGACAGGGAAATCAGAGCTGCAATCCAGAGAGAGCAATTTTGGGCAGGAAGCAGTAGGAGAGTTTCACGGTTCCTTTCAGATAAGAAACGTAAGCAACATACAAATGTGGAAAATAAATTAAAATGCACCATTAAAACTTCTAAGTAAAGTAGTGAAGAAAATCCCCTACAAATGTACCTAAAACTTGCTGTGCATGTGTGTTTTCCCACTGTCATCACTGCAGTTTCCTGTGACTCTAATACAAACCAGAACCAGACACTATTAATGATTTAGTAACACTTGAGCGAACTATGCATGTTTTGTATTTACCTTTTGTCTTTATTAATACAGATTTTGCTAAGCTGCCAAATTACTGATTTCAGTAGGGAGCGCAGGCTTCTGTTTGACCCCCAAGTAACAGAAAATGCAATTCTTCATATTAAGTAATAATAAAATATTTTAATCCAAAGTTCATACAAAGTCTAATCATATTCCCATCTTCATACAGACTTTGCTTTTGCAGGGTACTTTGCCAGCCTCACTCTCTTGGATGAACTGTGCAAAACTGCATCAGTGTGTCTGCCTAAAAAATGCTCCCTGAAGAACCATGAAGAATCTGACCGTGTTTGCAAAGGCAGCCCGTTACCTTGCACACATCATCTGTGCCCTCGGTTCCCGATTCATGGCCAAAACCTGCTTCCTTCTGCTCTCAGTTTGAACTCTGGGCAGGCTGGTTGAGGCTGCAGAAGGAGGCATCTGGCTCTGGGGATCTGTACCACAGTGTCCCTTCGGGAAGACATCAGCCATCACGCACGATCGTTAGCTACTTGTCTTTCTTCAGCCTGGGAAAGGCTCCGACGGAGCAAGACATGCCCTTGAACTGAAGCAAGAAGATGGACAACAAAGTGCAATCTTCCTGAGTTTGCCAAAAATGTTTTACTTACCAAACAGCACAGCCTTTGTCGGCTAAGAGACCTTTTGCAGAGAGGAACTGTGGAACAGGAAATTTAGGCTCGTTTCTCTGTGCATGTCAGGCTGCGGCCAAAACCAGAGTAGCTGTGCTAACATGTGAAAAGTCATCTGATTAAAGGCTGCTGCCAAAGAGGCACAACTTGGAGGAGGAATAGCCTTAATACATTCTTTTTCTTGGTTTTGGTTCCAGAAGGTGTCTCTGTCTCATGACTGTAACAATACTCAGTTGTCATGCTATAACGAAGGGCTTTTCATGTAATCATCTGTAGAACTGATTACTTTGGGCTATACCCTGGTCATGCTGAGCTTCCTGGCAAAATTTCCACTGATATCAATAAGAGAAGGATTGAACCTTTCCTCGGCAGTTTATTGCTACTGTTTGACAATACCACACTTTTCAGACACTTTGCAGTGGAGATTAAATATTTAGACTCTTAGTTCTTGAAATATTAAAATGGCACTGTAGAGATAACACACTCATTCTCAGAAGTCGGAGTTTTTTCTGGTCATTATTTCTTCCAAGGAGTACAACACTAAAGCAAAGCATGAACAGGTATGAAAAAGATTTTATCCAGAGGATGAAAATGATAGACTCTCAAAGTGTGAAAAATAGGAAGATGAAAGATTTTGTGTTGCAGATGATACAGCAACATTTTCTTGCTTTTTCTTACCCAAAAAATAACCAACTAAGCAATCCAACCCACTAAAATTTCAAAAGATAATACACCCACAGATTTATTAATTATCTTTAAAAATTTACTTCATCCTTTTTAGCCAAGTTTTGCCCTTAACTCTGATGCAGCCAGGATGCCAAAGAAATTAGTAGAATATGAAAAAGGATTGGATATTTATAGGGATAACCAGAACATTCATGATGTGAGCTCTATAAGCTCCTGTTTGTAAAGGTTAAGAGCTTGTTTTTCAAAGTATTGAATGTATATAATTCATTTTGACTGAAGTGGAAGTTCAGGGCATGCAGCAGTGTTAGAGAAGAGACCTTAATTTCCTGTCACAAGGGCCAAGTGTCTCTATATTTGGATATTCTTGCTTTTCATAATTTGCACTGCAGTATCAATTAAGGGGTGCCATTATAGGCAGTGATCCCATTGTACTAGAAATAACAGTTGTTCATTACTCCAGGGACCTTCCACTCTAAAGGCAAGGCAATTATCAGAGACAGTTTATTGAAAAGTGAAGAGCAAAATCCCTGCAGTGCCTATCTTTCAGCACCAAGTGCAGGTGCCTGGATGTGGAGGCTGCTCTGTTGAAATCCTCTGCTTGGTCAGCACAAGGGCAGACCACTCAAAGCAGGGGCGGAGGTACCCAGGAGTTGCACAAGGAGACACTGCAGTATTCCCTCCAGGGACTGTGTAGGTCAGGGCTGGAAAACCCAGCCTGCTCAAGGTAGGGACAGGATGAAGACTGGGCTGTGGAACCACGGCTCTCACTGTTGGGTAGGAGACATGTCATCACAAAGCATTATTTTTCCCTACTTCCAGCAAAGCTTTTGATGTAGTTCCCTGTCAGAAGGAGAACAGCAGGGTATTCTGTGCTGCAGCTCGACTTTTCAATGAATTAGGCATTTGTGAGTGTGTTCAGGAGAGTTGGCCACCTCCTTGTGCAGGTGGCACATCTGCTGTGAGGGTGTCACAGAACACATCCTGCCCGGGTGCCCAGTTTCCAGATGTGAAGAAGCAGATGAAGGAGCTACAGATAGAGGTCAAGGAGTGTAGGAGCACTTGTCTACCTTCCAGTGTAAGCATTACCTTTATGTCTAAAGACCACAGCTGCACCTATGCTGTGTTTTGCCATAAGACTTGTATGTTTCCATAATGTCTTTACCACATTTCTTAAGGATTATGCTTCACAAATACTTTCAGGCTGCTGGGACAGGCAGGAGCTCTGCCTCAAGAAGAGTGTGCCTTGATCTGAACTGACTCATGCAGGTGCACCACCTACTACCTGCACTCCCACATGCATTAATTGTGTGGTCAGAAAAAGACATAAAATTTGGGTTTGTGCATTGCACTTTAGCTGGTCAATCTCTTCTGAGAGCTGATGCACTGAATCTGTTTTCAAGAGGCATGACAGTCTGAAACTGTGTAAGATCCAGGGCTACGCTGCATCCAATCCTAGCTCTCCCCTGAAATGCATACCTCTCTCTGTCCATCATTTTATCTGCTTCTTCCCTTGCTTGGATTTTATGAGGATTCAATTTTGCACATTAGTCCGGAGATGTGAAGGTTTCTAGATAACTAGGCATTGTAAAAAAAAAAAAATTAAAAATCCAAATACAGTCATAAAACTCCTTTGTCATCATACTAATGCCAAAGAAAAAAAGAAAGGAAGGAAAGAAGGAAGAAAGAAGAAAGAAGGCAGACAGACTGCCTGATCAAGATATTGTCTAAGAGAAATAGTGCTGGAAGGTGTCTAAAGCTAGCTATTAAAACAACAGTGGTTAGCAAATAATTCTTTTTCCAAACTGCAAACATTTCCACACTTCTTAAAATCTCCCCTGCAACATCCTTGTTCAACATCAAAATATTCTGGTTTGTGAATTGAAAGTGTTTAATTTTCCCATTCCTTTCATATTGACTTTATATACCTATTGGAATGCCAAATTAAATATTACAATATGTTCCTACTAAATGCTGCAGATATATGTAGGACAGTGTTTTGACAGCATCTATATTAAATACCTAAGAATTATAATTTTTCATAATTCTTCTCTGAGAGGAATTTGAATCTTTTTATTCTGATTCAGCATGAAAACAAATGCTGAAATATTAGTGTTTCCCCGACCGTGGAAATTCTAACCAGCTGTAATTATAATTATCCTAAATACTTTTGTTTCTGAAGCCAAGTAGAGCAATGGCAGCTGGAATATGCAAGCCTACATATTGTCTATTGAAATTCACAGCTTATGCTTTTCATTTGGGCAATTTTCCTTAATTTTTATTTTCTTCCAGTGTATGCAACTTATGCAAGAAACATTTATTCTAAAATAGCTGTCAGTGATTTAAATCTTTTGCTCCCTTGTTTCTAACATCAGACATTTCAGCACTGGGACCTTAGCAAAGCATAAAATGTCTCTGACTTTACATGACAACATTTGTTTGACCTGTTCCCTTCTTGGTTAGGTTATGAGCTTAGAGAAAAATAGGCTATTTTTATCCAAAGAAAAATATGTATGGAAAGCTTAAGATTTTACCAGTAAACTGTTCAAGTATGAGCTCAAGTATTTTTTTGCACGGAAGACTTCTTAAGTGTTGCCGCTTTTCTTTTGACTATGTCTAGAGATGTTAATTTCTCTAGGTGAGACCAGAGAGGATTTAAAGGGAAGAACACACCATCTGGAACATTTTTTTCAGTTTATACATTTACAACTTGATTTAGCCCTACTCATCAGCTCTGCAGCTTTGCTTGGGCTGCACAATTTGTCTGGTGTTTTTCTAGCTGTTGTCTCATGGGATTTATGGTTCTGCAGGCCAAATCCACCTTCCAGTTACACCTCTGCAACCCCAGCAACAATTAATGACATTGTATGAGGAGAGTTGAAGATATCATTTGCAGTTATGTGGAATCATGTGATGACTTTATTTCCCTTTTTTTATTTTTTACCTATGGCCACTTTCTGGAGCAAAATCGCATTTTAATTACAGGGGCATTGCGGTCAGTAAACAAATCTGAGACTGAAAGGCAGTGTTGCAGAGACTAGTGATAAAACAGAACAGTGCCAGCTTGGACGAGAGCTCCTCTACAGCATTTACATTTCAGTTATCACTGCTTTTTTTTTCACTCTTGGGAAACCTCCCCCAAAAGCAGACTGGCTGCTCTGAGGGCTGAAAACGCCCCCAGTGATTTAGAAGATGAAGGATTGGCTCCCAGCTTGCTCAAAGAGACTGCCCGAGAGAAACAAGGCCTTTTTGTTAGGGTCAGTGGAGAGAAACATACTGTGTTGAAAGGTGATTCCAGCTACTGTTTTGTTTTCTGTTTTTCATCTGTTGCTACAGACCTGAAAGGGTGCTGGGTATTTCAAGCCAGCCCTCCCTCTCCAGCCTTCCTTCTACAGTATTCTTGAATATTCTGCCCAACTCTGCCCTCTCATTTTGCAGTTGGGTGTCATGTCCAAGAAAATCAAAGCTTACTGAGATGTGTTCCATGGACTTGCTGGGCTTTGATTTTTGCCCTTCATGCATTACCAGAGAAAATTCTCAGCCTAAGCAATTTATGTCATTCTTGTAAAGATATTAGCAGCTGCAAATTGGCTTTTGACAGGTTTGCAGCCTGGTCATAGAATCATAGAATCACAGAATGGCTTGGGTAGGAAAGGATTTAAAAAATTATCTACTTCCAACCTCCCTGCCATGAGCAGGGAACTTCCCACTAGACCAGATTTCTCAGAGTTCCATCCAGCCTGGGCTTGAACATTTCTAGGGATCAGGGTTAGGGCTAGGACTTCCATGGAAATAGTTTGCATTACAGACCATGAGACCATGCAGCCTCTTTCTCCTTCCTGGAGCCGTAGACTGTATCAAGTGCTGGGGTTTTGTTACTCTGTGACACAGAAAATGGCAGATGAAGTTGAAACTTTTATTTTTTTATGCCTTTAACTTCTCATGTCCCTTGGTTATACCCTTGATTTGTGATACTCGCTGTGCCCTCCTTGCTCTGCTAGGAATAAAAAAAGGTGCCTGACAGAGGTATCCATCTTCATTGATGGTATTTTGATTGGAGTTGGTGGTGCTAAAGATGCAGGAGTTGGTGACCGTGCCTTTCAAAATATTAGAAGGTGAAGAAAAATGCTTGAGGAGCTGGCAGATTTTCAGAGGGAAAAAAAAATAAAATCTCCGTTAGGAAACCAATGTTTGTGTGCTGACTCTACTAATTAGTCCATAGGGGTTTTGTCATGTAATTGCCACTGATCTTAATAGATATATTAATTTCTAGATACACATTAGGGCTTATTTCTTACCTGGAATATTTTCAATTAGTTTATTCCATAGGCTAATAAAGGGACACTGACAAATAGGTAAAGCCTAAAGTTTTGCAAATCCACTAAGTATCACAAAATTACTATGAAAGGATTTGTTCTGCTTCCAAGACTGCTGGAGCTGGCTGGCAATTGGGAGTGCTTGGCATTCTGGTAGTGACCCTTCTACCTTCCCAGCCAGCTCTTCAGAAGAGTCATGGCATGGGTTTGGGTTTCTCTGTAGAGACATCAGAGGCAGCAGTCTCATGCCTGAAGTGCAGATACAAGGCAACAAAGAAAGAAAAACAGAAGCTTTGCAGAGAGTGGACTGAAGCAAGAAAACAATATAATAAATAAATGACTAGGTAGACAAAGTAACATTTTTTTTTTCTCATTTCCAAGCTCTGGCTAGGAGGGCTGGTAAATAAAACCAGTCAATCTGTGGAGTGATTTCTAGACAAGAAAATGAGTTAATGTGCAGGTGATGGAAGGAGGCTGTGTGCAGCATCACTACTTGCTTGCTCATTTTACCCTGAAACAAGTATTTCCTACTGTCATTAATGATAATATCTGGAGTCGCTGGACAGGGATGAATAAATCACTCCACACCTCAGATGTGTGTAGTTTTTAGTCCCTAATAATCTGTGTTAGTTTTTTATTAGTGGCTATAAGTTACCAAGAAATGTATCTTCCAGGTAGTGAAACCTATTCTCCTCTCTCGTAAATGTGGAATAAATCTGAAGTCAGTAGTGTGCCACTGATGCGTAGCAAACATAATTGAAGGTACTATGATTTCTATTTGCAGGCACAGTGGTAATACTGAAAGAAGAGTAAAGTTCCGCTTTGTGAAAGAGGCCTGAATGCACCAAAAAATTACGTCCTGAGCACTCAAAATCATGTACTTCTTGTGCCTCTCTAAAAGGGTGAATGAATTTCATTCAGAGGACACAAACCAAACACATAAAACCATATCCAGTTGGTTGGCTTTTCTGCTAGAATCATTGTAGTTTGTATAAATGGAAACTGGTTGGTCTGGGAGCAAGAAAACCAAAACCAAAGTATATATACTGAGTAAGACCATCATCCAGTGCAATGATCAGAAAAATGGTTTGAAGTTATAAGGGAAAATCACTGAAACTGTCAGCCTAGTGCATAGCAAAAAACCCCAAAGATAATAGATTGCAGTAGATTGGTCTGTGTAAGCAAGAAAATCACAGGGAACACATCTGATTCTTGGTATTCTGGAATTTCTTTATTTTCTGAGAAAAAACCTGAAGCATCTGTACACTCAACAGGTGTGTTTGTTTTCACAGGTGATATAGCTGGCAGCTTGTGTATCAAGTGTTTGCTTTTAGAAAACTATTTTTTTAAATCTTTTTAGAAAACCCATTGCAATACATACTATGAGCCTAGAGAATGACACAGCAAAACCAAGAGAGAAGTAATCAGCATGGTCCCCGCCCCCCCCCCCACCCCCCCGCAGCACGAATAAATCATTATAACTGTAAATCAAACAAGTTATTACAGGGCTTAAACAGTCCTGAAAATTCCAAGTAGCAGAAGCAGATAATGAAAGAGGAAAAGTTGAGACCAAGCCTTATATTTTAAATGTTTCAAGAACTCGTTGCAGATAGCTTTGTTTTCTTTCTTTTCTTCCTCTCTCCCTTCCTGCCTCAAGTGGCAAACAAATATAATTGGAAAAAGAAAGTACAGCAAAAATATTACTTACATATTGTTCTTAATAGCATAGTGGCCTAATTCATGAAGGAGTGATGCAGTCCCAGAGTATGGCTGGATAATGGCACAGATGGAGAGCTGTTGTGTGTGCTGATGAGAAGGCAGATGCTCTCAAAAACATTTTGCAGCATTAGTTAAGATCCTGGCTCATCTCCATTGGTGGTACCGATCTTGTTACTCACAGCACGTGAAGAGATTTCACCCTCTAAAGTCAGCACTGGATGGTTGTAATGAGCTGCACCAGTGCTGGAGACAGCCAAGAGATCCTGGGAGTAGACTTTTTGGAAAACACCTAGAGCAGTTGTCATCTGTATTTTCTTATGACCTTGCAGTTCAAAACAAGGTAGAGAGCAGCATTGTATGACTAGCCAGTTCTGTGCAGGCCTTAACAAGAACATCCCTTACCAGTGGTTCACTTATTACTCATACTTCAGTCTCTGCTTAGTTTACACATACCAACACCTCTTTCCGGGTATTGGTCTCAGTTACATTAAGAGACACTCCATAGTACACTGAACAGGGGGTGTCTAAATAAAAGCTAACAGGTTGTGTTGTATTGTTAATTCCCTCTGAGGAGACCTAAAAGAGTTTTTTTCAATAAACAGGAAAAGAGTAAGACAAAAAGCAGCATATCATATAAGTGGTTTAAAGATAGATTGGGGATTTTGATTTCCTGCCTCATACAGAAATAAAGGGCTATGCAATGAAATTAGAAGATGGTAAATGATAAAATGTTAAAATGTTTTCTGACAAGATGTATATAATCATATAAAGGAAATGCAGCACAGATAGAAGAAACAATAAAATTAAAAAATAATCTCGAGTATCTTCTACATATCAAATATATATAAACAAGACAAAAATGGACAAAATGTTTGGAATTTGAACATAATGACTATTACTAAAAATAGCACTATAATAGGTGAGGATGAGAAGGAAAATAGGAACTACTATGTAGGAGGCTTTCTGCTGAGAAGATTTTAAACTGCCCTCTGAGATATCTGATCCTGATCTCTGTAACAGATATATACAAATCTGTGCTGATTTTCTGTCTCATCCAGTGTGGCTGTTCAGTGCCTGATCCTGTCCCTGAACTACAGATCATGCATCCATTCGTATGCATTTTGGAAGCTGAGTACAATTTTCTTTCATAACATCATGATTTAAACTAACTGTTTGATTAGCAGCAGGAGAAATTAATAATTAAATATAGGGAAAATTAAACCAGCAGGAAAAAAAAAAAAAAAAGAGCCATTTCTTTGGGCCTGAATACAAGCAAATTTGTGCACTTTTTCTGTAAACAAACTGTGTTTTGATGAAGCAGTCAGATTCTCTTTGACTTCATACTTTCCCTATTTAATCAACAACAGCAAGAGTGATACAATCAGATCCTTGATTGCTTTTAATGACATATTGTAAACAGTTGGTTGCAAGACAATGCAAAACCAGGGCATAACTGATATCGTGACAAACAAAAGACCAAGGGAAGCCAGATACAGTATGTAGTTATTATCTTCACTTTTCCTTGAAAAAAGAAATACTTAAACATGGTGAATTGACTCTTAATAGTCTCATGATTAAGAAGCAAAACCCCAATAAAAGGCAGGCTGGTCAGAAGCAGAATGAGTGCAAAACCGAACATGCAAATTGCAGGAAACCCCCTTGTTTTGCAATAAGAAACCCAGCCAGTGAAACTGTGAGCGTAAAGCCACTCACCCTCTATATAATGTATGGTTTTGTGTGCTTGCTCTTCTTTAATCTGGAACAGTAGTAAAGGCTCTTGGATTTACATTTTGACAGATAAAAACCTATTCTGTTTGCTAAGGCTTGCAACTTGAAAATGTGGTTACCAGGACAATTTGCTCCCCATCTCTAATTTTTATGTAAAAAGTGCAGTTTACAGCCAATATAACTCTTTTATTCAAAGTAGTAATGATGCTGTAATGTGATTTATATACAAAAAGATCCCTACTCTTTTGAGGAAAGAAGTAACAGCATAAACCAATGCCTTTAAATGGTTCCCTATTCAGTCCTGGGTTCAGGAAATGCCATTCCTCTTCCATCTGATTAATAAAATTTCAAAATATTATTTTGAAATAATATTTATATGTACTGTCTGTACATATAAATGTGCATATACATTTACAATGCATATGTATATACTTTCTTTTTTTTCATTATGCAGAATTGTCTAAACTCACTTTAGTAATCTAGACCTTAGATAAATCTGCTTTGAAGTGAAGTCAGGGGGTAGGAAAACATGTTCTAGCCAGGATTAGAGAATAAAATGTTCTGTAATGCTAAAGCAGCTTATCCTAAACTTATCAATTAACAGTCAGAGTGACAGGTCTGAGTGGGTGATGGTCTTTTTGAAAGTTTCTAGAAAACAAATAGCCTAGCTATAAGAAGTAGCTTTAAAGATTGCAACTCATCACTTGAATTGTTGGTTGGTTTGGATTAAGGCCTTTTACTTGATGAAAAATACTTGTTATAAAACCATTTTAAAAGCTTCTTATGCATGTGAAATACCTATGCCATTTTATAATGTTATGCTGGTACTTAAACACATGCTCTTACATACATACACAAAGAAAAACTCCAGACAACCAAAACCAGAACCTAAAAATTTAACATATATACAAGCAGTTATAGCTCAGTCCTTTATGTTAGGCTTATCATCATTAAATACTGAATGCAAATGGCTGATATTACTGAAACAGCAGCAGCAGATTAGAAAGCAATATGAAACCAAGACTAATCCAGAATCTGAAATGCACCATTTCTAACCACTGCACCTCATGGGAATCTGAATTTCATCATATCAGGCTTGAGCAATCTCAGCTCTCAGGGCAGCCAGAGGACTGAGAAATACCCACTTTGTTACATATTTGAGAATCGCTAGTGAGAGATTTTTAAAAATGTCCAATGTTTCATTCTATACTGTCTCAGCAGATTGGGAGGTGATAATGACGTTGAATTAAACTGCTGTTTTAATAGACTTTGAAATTAAACTATCATAAGGAATGGATTATGTATCATCAAAATAGTTTATGACCTCTGAAAAATATGAAGACTAATATCGTATGTAAAATTGGAATCAGACATAGAATTATAGAACATTTCAAGTTGGAGGGGACCCAAAAGGATCGAGTCCAACTCTCTGTTCCTTGCAGGAGTGCCTGAAAATAAACCACATGGCCAAGAGCATTGTCCAGACACTCCTTGAACTCTGGAAGGCTTGGTGCAATGACCACTTCCCTGGGAAGCCTGTTCCAGTGACCAAAAAAATGATAGTGTTTTCTTAACAACTGCCAGGATGAGGCCTTGGCTTTCTCCAGCCTTTAAGTTATTTTTATCAGCAGAATGAGTTTTCTCTGATAATTTCTTGGGCATACATTCTAGGGGATCAAACTACAATTACAGAACATTTTGTGTTTCCTCTGAGACAAGTGTTAGAGGAGAAAGTGTAAGGTGTGAGCCCTGCTGAATCTTCTCTGCAGTTGTTCTTAAGGCAATTCGGCACTGATCACACTATGATTTGATTTTATACTGACAAAAATGAGATGAAGAATGAAAAATAAAGCTCAGTGTTTACAGAGACTTGGATCACCCCAAGGGCATGGAATGAGAAAGGGTTTTGCAGATGTCTGCTCTTACCTCATCTATGTCATATGTGAATTTGTCCTCAAGAATAGCAGGACTTCCTAATTATTTTGTTTAACTTTTCCATTTAAATTTAAAATGTTAAGTCTGTTAATTTCTTGGCCATGTGAGATTTTAACACTGTTGCTTTGTGCTTAATAAATTAATATAATGCTATAGAATATCCAAAGTCCAAATCAGTACTCCACAAGCCCAACATAAACAAGTTATATAATGCTGCAATCATTCATTTATTATAGTAAGTGGAAATTTCAAGGCGTACGTAATCTTTTTGGACAACTGACAGGCAGGTGTGATCAAGAGAAGAAGGAATCCAGTGATTGTAGGCAGATAGACAGGTTTGTCTGGGTGATTAGAAAGTGAGATGGAACTAGGAAAAATGGGAGAGAGTGTTGGCTGTCCTAGGACAAGAAGAAGTAACAGTGCAGAGACTGCTGAGGGGGTTAGAGAAGAAGCTGCAGCAGTAAAAAGTGTCTAGGGAGATTAAAGAGAGAGGACTCGTTGACAAAGAGCAGTACAAAGGATCTGTGCCAGAGGGAAGTATAAAAAGAACTGTAGAGTGGGCTTTAAGAACTGCCAGACCCTTTCTGATTCTCAGTAATTCCCCAGTATATTTGACATAGAAGGGAAAAAGTTAACATCAGGCTTCAGACACCTTCCAGCTCAGGTCACTGTAGCATCCTTCCTGTTCATGGTTCACCTTCTCACACATCCCATAAGCACACCTCTACCTGGTTTTAGGGTGGCCCCAGCCCCAGCCCTGTGTCAGGATGGATGATTTCACTTGACAAGGCTTTTCAGCTCCACTTGCTTTCAGACACCCTCACCCTACAGACCAGAAAACTGCCCATCTTCATCCTTCCCACTGCATGACGTTATCTGGGTTAGCAGTGAGCTGGACCATTTTTTAGCAAAGTTAAACCAAAATGAATCCACTTGTAGCCTTTCTCACATTCCTATCTTGTGTCACCTGCATATGCCACTGTCTAGATAGAGACAGGCAGCTGGAAACACCCCAGCCAGTCTTTAACAACAACAACAACAAAAATAAGAGATGCTCTTCTCATACTGAAGTTACAGAGCTACAGGCAGAACCTGCCCCTAAAGAGCTCAGGAAATCTATGCAGTCAAGTGCAAAAGCAGTGAGTCCTAAAGACAACATGTATTAGTTCCCATCTAAGAAGTCAATTGTTGAAACAGGAATAGCTGAGGAAAAGTATCTTCATACTGGTATGAGGCACACAGAGACAACCAGGGCACAAAGCGAGGTCACTTTAAGCTGTATGAAAAGCTTACAACAGGTAAGAACTGCCCTCTTCAGGCAGCTGCAGGTGCCTCCTGTGACTGTCTAAAACATTAGCCACAGCCCCAGACTCACATGCATTTTTTTGAGGCATAGGCCTTGCCACTTTGGCCATTTCTGTCCAACTCTGAACATCTTGACATTCAAACTCTGTCTCCCAGCTTTCCTGACCTGGTCACCCATCCGTCATCAGCGTGAGAACACCCTGCTTGTGGTGTGGAGTTGCCTGTATATCTGTGTATCTGTAATTGGTGGGACTCAACACTGCTGACATGCTCAAAACCAAGGCTCTCATGTCTTCCCAGGATTCAGTCCCACTGCTTCCTGAAGCTGACTTTCCAGCTTCAACAGCAGTGAGTTTAGTCTTCAGGGAAGTGCCTGCAGTCAGCACAAATGAGACCAGTGAACGCTGCTACTGAACCTTTAATACTAATAGTAGTGGTGTTATAGTCCCACTTGGTTAAGCGTATAGGCAGGATTACATGTACCTGAAAGCTTGTCTGCTCCATTCTCCTCACAAACCTTGCCTTGCATAGTATTATTGTATGCAGTAGTCAAGTATTCTTGCAAGTAGCTGCAATAAAAATACAGGTACAGATCAACCCATGATGCCCAGTTCTTGAGGGGCAATTCTGCTTTTTTATTTCCTTCATATAAGAATGAAGCTAACCATGTCTCTGATGAAATATGTGTTTATCTAAGGAAGAGATCAAAGGCACAGAGGACCAGGGTGTCATGGAAAACTCTTGCTTTGGACCATAATAATTTTCCTGGCTGTTTGCTGAACATTAACAAAATAGTCTTAGCTATAGGTTGAGCAGTGTTGCACAGGGAGTGCCCTAGGTGCTTGCAGACATCCCTACACAAACACTGAAATAACCACGTGGCAGTTATTGACACTAGATATGTTTTAACACAAATGAACTAACTGTCAACAAATCCATTTCTACAGTGGGCATAATTAATCTATTTTCAGTAGCATTATTTTATTGGTGTTGGAATACTGCCAGTACACCTTGCTTATTTAAATCTGTCTGAAATTCCTCTGCTCCTCTCCTGCCTTGATTAACAGAAATAACACAGTACCATTATGGTGCAATAGCTCTTCTCTTATCCCATCTGAGACATTAAGGAACATGTTAGCCAGGCTTGGATGTGGAATGGAAGCTTGACACCCTGCTCTTATTTTGCTCTGATTTCCCAATGGAAATCAATCACTTTGTTTTGCTCTTGTTTTACTGTGGGGTTTTGCTTCTATTCAATATGCTGATTCTTATCCCTTGAGTGCTTATCATCGCTTCTGTGCAGGATCTTGTCAAAGGGCTTTTGAAACTTCATGTATTTTAATCAATCAGTTTATCTACTTCCAGACATTTTCCAATAAATCCAGGAATTATGTAAGAACTAATATCCACCGCTGAAATGCTAGTTATATTTAGAATTTCCATATGACTTGTTTTTCCAGCCAAGCTACTGAGTACAGTTTGAAGTCTGTTAATACTTGTAATTTGGGATTTTTAAGTGGTTTATGGCAAAAGTTTTTACAAAAGCTTATGTATTTTTGTTAGCAGCTCACCTGCTTTATACTTACATTCCTGTAGAAGTTTGTGTGTAAATATGTTTGATGATTTATTAAAAATTATTTTATTTTTGTTATTGCTTTTTTTTCTGCATACCTTCTTCTGACTCTGGCCTCTGAGTCTTGACTAAACTGCAGAGGGGATACTCAGAACTTACCTGATATTGAGAAGGCATATGAGGGGAGGAGAATGCAAACTCAGACCCAACTACTCACTCTCCAGGCTTTCCAGACCAGATACAGCCTGAAAGTGTGACATACACTGAAAACTTAGATGCACAAATACAGTAGTTGCTGCAGAGATGGTCAATTTAAATAAAACTCAGCAGGAGTAATAAGCACACTATGCTTCTTGCATAGTAGCTGAGAGGTTTGAGCATTTGGTGTAAGAGGGGAAGTTGTCCCTATTCTCAGACTCTATTTGCATTTATTAATCCATATTTCGTCCTGTTCTTCTCTAGTTTAAAAAGTGTAGGCTCTTCAGGGAATATGGATTGGAACACTGTCGCCTCGTTCTCATTAACTTAAATGCTAGGCTAAAAAATGCTTGGACTTCTTTGCTTTGCTTGTTTCTGGGCTTCACATCCTTATGACTACAGGCTCACCGTCACGGGTCAGTTTTTCTCAGTGAGACCACCTTCTTGAAAAGTGAAAGATCTGAAAAAGACTGCAAGGGATCAAAAGTCATCCCTCTTCATGGGTAAATGCTGTTGTACTAGTTGTTACACAGAAGGTCAGTCTTACACTGTCTGCTATCTATCTTTCCCAGTGTTACTTAAAAAAAAATAAAGGTGTCCCATCAAATGATTGCCCACAGCAGAGGAGCCTGCTCTCAGTCCGTGGGACTTTCTACTGTGTAGATGGCAGACACCTCTCCCACTGGCAAAATTGCTTTTCTCTTCCAAGTAACTGACCCTCCCCAAGCTACTACAAAGACTGCCTAAGAGCTTACTGTTCCATATAGTCCTGCTATGTTCAAATGCCCAATATTAGGCAAAACAATGCCTAGTTTGAGGGTATCTAAAATTACTCTTCTTTTGCATAAAGGGAAGAAAAAAAAAAAACGTGTATGCAGTCTGTCAAAATTGTCTGCAGGTGCTCAAAAGCTTACATGAATTCCAGATGCAATCCCAAAAGACTGTTTCCCAGCACTGCCTAGTTACTGTGAGCAACTCCCTACTGAACCTGAAAGCTCCTCGGGCATTTAACTATATTCACCCACACATGCTAAGGAGATCCTGTTCTGGGAAGATAGGTACTTATCTCTTGCCTCAAGTCCCAGTACAATCCAGCTTAGGAAGACAGGCATTTAAATCCCTTTTAGAAGCCTGAAAAATTAGCAGCAGTCAGAATTATGTCTGGTTTCTTCCGGCATGGGCCATCAGCTTTGACATATGTGTGTGAGCTTGAGAGTGTGTCTTGAGCTAAGCACAGGAGCCCAAGTGTATATTTTACCATTTGAGAGGGACTGATGTGTCACCACAGACATCTTACGAGACTGCCCCAGCTATTACACCGTGGTTGGGGAAAAAGTATCAACCTCCCCTACTGAACTTGAACCACTGTGTGGTGGATACAAGTTGTTGGCTCCAGTTCTCAAGAGGAGAAAAACCAAGGGGAGCAAACTCACATACCTGGAAAAGATGTGTCATACAGGAGACAAGAAAAACAAGGTATAACCTCATAACCCTCTACCCCGTGCCAGAGAGCTTCTGAACTGCTAGGATAACCTTGGGTTTGCTTTTGTCTTCTCTGATGTGGCCCCATACCTCACATATTCCTGGCTGCACAGGCCCTCAGCTGCAACACCTACCTTCCATACTACCCGATGGTTGTTGATTATGCCATTCTGCTGGAAAGTTTGATGTCAGGGTTTAATTACAGTCTTAAAAACATCACCCACTTCCTTTCTTATGGGTTTTTGCATCTTTATGCAAAATGTGGATGGAAGCACTATGATCTCATTAATGTCAGTCCTGCAGGAGGGACAGAGAGGCTGGATCATGCGTTGATGGAGTGTTAGGAGTGTTTCTGATGAGTTTCCGAGAGGATATCACTGCACTAGCTGTAGGCTGGCTTTGTCCACTGGCACTATGAGTTCACTTGCAAGTAATGGACCCTAGGTGACTCAAACAAAGCTGGGAGTTTTCTGCAGGTCTTCAGAAGTGCCTCTCTTTCTGTCCTGTGCCAATAAGCAAAGCTGAGGAATTAGATTGCTCCTTTTGTCCCTTCCAGGGCTAAGACACCTCAGATTTCATTGAGGTAATAACATCTCAGTGAGGCATCTAAAGTAGATGGATGATATTCCGGCCTCAACACTTGAGGCTTTGCAGTAAATGATTGCAAGAAGAAAACCCAAAGTGTCAATAAGAAGATGCAGACTTTTGAAAACCAAGGAAAAGGAAATACCGACTAAAATTAGGGTATTATAGGACAATATTAGGGTATTATAAGACAATATTTGAAAAGAATCAAAGACCTACAGCCTTTTGTTAATATTTTTATTTCTCCTCCGTGCCCCATAAGGTTTTAGAAAAAAATAATTTAATACTGTCTAAACAGTTCCTCATCCTTTCTGTGAAGCTGTACTCATGAACCACAAAGGGTTGAAAATAATTGTAACACCCTGAGAAAAAGTAGTGGGACCAATAAGACTAGAATGTTAACCCATTGGTTTTCTCCCACTTAGCCTAATTCTTTGGATAGCATTGTCTGAAAAAAGACAGAGGAGTATTTATTGCAGTAGCTTGAAAACACATCAATTGATTCTATTATACTAGAAAACCTGAGAAAGCACGGTTTATTTATATATAGATTGTGTAAATACACTGTGGGCAAGATTCACAGTTTAATGTTGAAAGAGTTTTCATTAATGCTGTAGTTCTGAGAAAAGTATGTAAAGCAACTTAAAAGAGTCGAGATTTGATTTTTACTGAGATAAGTTGAAAGAATAATTCACATTTACTAAATGTCAGTGTTCCTTCTTTCATGTCTTTTTATGTGTTGCTCTTATTACTGGTCCATGCACGGTTGCAAAAAAATATACATTAAGAATGAATCCCTCACTGATGTGACTTCATGATGTTTATTATTTATGTTTGCATAATTTCATATGTTAATAAAAAAATAATTACCAGAGATACATAAAATTAAATGCTTGGTTTTGTCCTGGAGCAACTACACACTATGCTGTTACTTTATATGTATTTCTGACAGAAGACAGAAAGTCAGTTCTCAGCAATGTGATCTGACACTGAAAAAGTATGTTGTTATTTGTATTTTTTTTTGTAGAAAGTATGGCATTTTTTTAAAAAGGGTAGGAAGAGATCAGATTTCAAATGCACTTCAGAACTTGTATGGCTTCCCATCATTCTCAAAGACAAAAAGTGACGTAAAGATTTGAAGCTGAATATATAGGTCATTGTCTCCTATTGTGAAATGAATTTTTTGTTGTTGTTTTTGTTTGGGTTTTTTGTCGTTGTTTTCTTTTGTTTTTCTTTGTATCAATATTGAAACTCATCTGCATTTATGAAAACCTGCTACATCTTGAATGAAAACCACGACGTTAGGACTAGGCGCTGTATTTCCTGCAGCCGAAACCAGCCACCTATCAGAGGAACAGGTAGGTAAGATGCGCTCTTCTGTCCTGGGTACTCAGCGTCTTAAAAATAAGGCTGAGGATTGAAAACTGGTAACACTAAACTTTCGAGATATATCATTCGATACAACAGGTATCACTGTAAAGAATGCATTCGTGAGGCTGGTATAAAATTCAGGTTCCTGGTGTAGGAAAGCTCTGTATATTCAGCTGTATTTGGAGAAATCGGTACCTGCAACTGAGACCACGAGAGCTTGAGGGATGCCCGAGGTGACAGGGGCCGTGCCCAGCCCCAGCGATGCCCGTGGGAGTCAGCAGCAGCCCCTCCTCTGTGTCAGAGAAGAGAAGAGAAGAGAAATGGTGGGACAGCCCGACAAGCGCTTTCAGCCACGGGATGATGAGGCAGCGCCGTGTGCCTCACCCCGCCCGGGCACTGCCTGCTTGCAGCTGTCACAGACCTGGCAGAGAGTCCCTGCCTCGCCGGCCTCACCGGGCGGGCTGTCACAGCGGCCCCGCCACTCCGCCGAGTCGCACACGCCGCCCCTCGCCCCCTCCCCAGCTCCCCGGGCGTCCCAGCGGGGGCCGAGCCGCCGCCTCATCGCTGCTGCCGCCGCCGAGGCCGGTCCGCCCGCCGCCGCCCCTTCCCTTCCCCCGCCACCGCACATGCCCAGAAGGGCGGGAGCCGCGGCGAGCCGGGCGCTGCTGTGACAGCGGCGGCGCTTTCCCTTCCGTGGGTGGGTGGGGGCCGCGCCGCCCCCTGGCCCGGCCCGGCGGAGACACCGCGCTGGCCGCCCGCTGCCCGAGTGCCTTCCCCGCCGCGCCCCGAGCTCGCCGCTGCCGCCGCGGGGCGGGAGGCGGCCATGTCGCTATTGTCTGCGCTGGTGCCCTTGCTCCGGGTGTACTGCATCGGCCTCCGCGTCATCCTGCACCAGCTGCGCCGCCGCTTCCACTCGCGCTGCCGCCCGGCCTCAGGTGAGCACCGCAGCCGGCGCCGCGGGGCGGGGCGGCTCTGGGCCGGGGGCGGCGGCCCCCATCGCAGAGAGGGGAAAGTTTGCCGAGTGTCCGCCCGCGGGCAGCACCGGGGCCGAGGCCGCGCGGCCCGGCCAGGGGCGGCCGGCCAGGGTAGGACAGGACAGAGTAGGACAGGACAGAGTAGGACAGGGCAGGGCAGCCGCGACCTTGGCCGCACCGCGGGGCGGCCGGGCCGCGCCGCGCCGCGCCGCATCCCCCGCAGCGGGGCAGGGGCAAAGGCACCGCGGCGGCCCCGGCTCCTCCCCCGCTCCCCTCCGCCGGCCGAGCAGGACCCGCTGCGCCGCCCCAGGGCAGCGGCCCGGGGGGCTGCGGCTGGCGGGGCGCTCTTCCCGCCCCCGCCGCGCCCCGCCCTCGCTGCCGGCGGCGGGCCCCGGCCCCACCGCCCCGTCCGGCCCCCGGGCCGCGGCCGCCCCGGACGCGGGGCGGGGCGGGGGCCGGGCGCCTGGCTGCACGCCGGCCTGACTGCGGCCTCGGGAGGCGGCGCGGGGGCTCTGCTCCCGGGGGTCCCCGCTTCTCTTCCTCTCTTTGGCTCTCTGACGCTGTCGCCTCAGACCTCGGCTCAGAGCCGCGCGAGCTCTCCCTCCCTCTGCCCAGGTAGGTGCTCGGAAGGCGGGGAGAGGCGGGCAGCTCCTGCCGCCGCCGCCCCCTGTGCCCTCGCCCCTCCGGAGCGGCTGGGACCGCCGGCCCCGGCCTCCCGTCCCGGCCGCTCCAGGAGAGGAACGAACTCGCGCTCCAAAAGCTTCATCTTTGATACCGACTGTCACTCGCTAACAGCCTCTAAGTTGACAAGTGAGTGACACTTACAGTTTTTTCTAAAGGGCTCCAAGTTACTCGTTTGTTTGAGAAGTTAGGTTTTTGCACTTTTCTGATTTGGATCATCAGTATGTTTAATGCTGACTAGAGCAAACTTTTGAGTTTACTAGAAAAAACAGTGGTCTCAGTTTCCTTCTTCCTCTCATTACTCTTGAAGACTTTAAAATGCTTCTGAGTTTACAAACTTACAGCAAACTATGAGTCCAGACGGATGCATAGGTTATCATCAGAGACAAGCGTACAACTGCATGCAAGTCTATGCCTTTAACTTCCTCTGCTTAGCAGCCAGTGAACCTTTGTGGTCCTGTTAATAATTTTAACCAGAGGAATAGTAAAAAAGTAGCATTGAGAGCGTCTTGGTGTTTTGGTGAGGAGTTGAGGCAGATGAGGAAATTGGTATAGAAAGTATCTGAATAACTGGGGAGGAGATAGGACACCACAAAGTTAGAGTGTATGTGTCCATTTCATCACATGTGGCATCCTTGGGTAGCATTTTGTCTACTTTTTGTTCATTCTTGATTCTTCTGCTGGGATTCCCTTTCTCAATCTCAGAAGACAGCAATAAAACCCCCAAACAAACGAGAGGACACTGGTGACAGAAAAGGCAGATGTGCATACAGTTTGAAGTCATCTGAGCATTTTTCTAGCATTAGTGTTTCTTGGCAGAGCAAAGCTGGGTATTGTGCCTAGGGTGTGTAACACTTTCCAAATCTTTTTTTGAACCACAGAGAAACAGCATGACGAAAATGTGACCCGAGTGTTTTGTTGCAGTCTGCTCTTAGCTACTATTTTAAAAAAGTGTTGAATTTGGAAATGCTGGAAGAAGACACTGAAGATCCAGCCTGGGAAACATCATTTGCCTGAGTAAGACCACGGAAGATTTGACAGATGTGAAAAGTTTTCTTTGAGCCCTAACTCAGGGTGTCTTTTTCCAAGGACAAGTGGTTTCCTCCTCGGCTAGTTGTTCGCACATGGTTTGCTCTTGGTAGTTACCTGCTGCCTTGCTCCAACTCACTGTGTCCAGCCATTGCTTAAAACAAGTGAATCAGCTTGTCAACTGGAACCTTTTTACCCAGATTACACTTGTTTCCTTAATAACTTCAAAGTAGCGGTGGCAGTGCAACAAAAAGGAAAAGTGTTGTTAGAACAAGCTTGGAGCGGTAAACTACAGTTGCTGTAAGAAATCTCCAAGTAACTTTTTCAGACCATACTCTAGAAAGGTGTGTATGTTTCAAATTTTCTATATATTTTCTACATCTGTTCTTACAAGAACAGGAATTTTATTGTCAGGGTACCTTACTGGGGAGAGCCTGGAGTGGCAAAGCAGGGCTGGGAAGGGCAGGACGGGGCAGCAGAGTCAACCATGCCTCCAGTCCTGGCTCCCTTGGCCACAGTTTCCTCATCGGAGTTCCCACTCTTTGTACAGTAGTGGTGCAGCTCTCCTGTGGAAGGTTTAAAACAGAGAGATGCCCAGTGGCTCATCCTTGAGCTCTGTGGGTGAGTGAAGGAGTCTGGTGTCTGTGCAGCCCTTCTGTCTCTGAATTTTCCAAGAAAAGCTTGCTTTCTTACCTTTGCCAGGAAGAAGTGCTCTTGGATTTTAATCCAAGTAAACCAAATTAGTTTCATTTTTCTTTTATTTTTTCTTGACCCTAACTTAAGAGTTGCATACTCGTGGCACATGTGCTTTCATGTAGCTTTTAAAAGTGACCATCTGTTCTGTCATATCCTACTGCAGTTTATCTGATTTTTATAGATGGGATTCAAGACAGCTTTTTGTAGAGAGAGGACATTTTAAACTCTGAAATCTTGATTTAGTGCATAAACTTGGTAATTGTTGTTAGTTGCAAACCGAAAAGACAGTAATATTCACTATTCAGTTGACGTGAAATTCTGATCTTGAAGCTCAGGGAAAGGAATACAGAGCTGGGACGATAATCAGGGTGCAGTCAGCGATTGTTTTCGCTAACTAAAATCAGTGTGCAGGAAAGAGCAGAAATGAAGGGCAACTTAGCTTAAAATTACTTTAAAACACTTTTTCAAGTAGTAAGTGCATAAATGGTATAACTGCCAATATGTAGTGTAAACTCTGTTAGTGTTCAATGGTTTAAATGATTAACAATTTCATTAGAAATTACTGCTTGGCCTTTTTTTGCAGTCCTTAATCTTAATTAATTGGAGGGGAAAAAAAACCCCTGCATGACTAAAGTTCTTGATATAAACAGCTTTTTAAAAACACGTATCTAATGAGTGGATTGATAAAAGATAAATTAATATTAGTTGTGACACCAGGATATTAGCAGTGGAAATGTGATCACTGAAAGACATCCTACTAATAACAAAACTCATTCATCTAATAAAAATATTCCCTTTTCATATTTTAAAAGCTTCTCAGGGAGTTTATTTGGCATCTTCCTTCTGCATTATCTTTTCTACTGTACATAATTCACTGAAATTTGGTAGGGAAAACCTAAATGCTAAATGCTTTATAGTAGTTTTGAAGTATTTTTAGTTAAATTTTGCACCTGTGATGTGTAGAAACCTGACTCTGAAGAAGGTAGTAATTCAGATGAAGTTCAGAAGACCTTAAAGGTGACTCCTGTTCTTCATAAAAGTGATTGAAATTTCATGAGTATTTTTTATTTGCCCCAGTTTCTAATTATTCAGTGTCATTCATACCAAGTTTCTTTAAAATTAATTGTGAAATATTGATTTGGGAACATGCATCTTTTAATTTTGATTCATGTATTGAAGGCTTTTACTTTATGCGAATAAACCATAATGAGAGACCAAGCACTTCCTGATCAAAGCTATGTGAGTTCAAGGTTGTAAATCATCCAGACGTGGGTAGAGAAGTGACCAGGTAGGACAGATTAATGGCAAGCAAAAATAAAGTTGCATTTAGCAGTTAAGCCCTCTCCCCCATGCATGCACTGAGAGAGTTATTAAGCTAGTTACAGAAATGAGGAAACTATGTGTTGTTTCTGTGCTGACTGAGGCAAGGGTTGTGGACAGCGATACCTGTGGTGTAGGTAGACAGAGTGCCATCCCTGTGCATGCACAGGGGGGCAGAGCTAAGGTGGAAGGGTGGCTGCACACCATTTTTCCTCACATCCCCATGCTTGGTTTCACAATCCAAGTAAGTCTCGTATGGGTTTTGAACCAATTTTCTTTGACACTGGGGAAACTGAGCCCTGCCTGATGCAAGGGTAGCATCACTGCCCTCTGTGACGTGAGTTGTCGCTCGTGTTTCAGTATTTTGGCTCAAGGCCTGACCTGGAGAGGGAAGTCATGGATTTGTGTTAGGAGAATGAGAGGGGTCTGAGAAGTGTGAGGAGGCAGCACAGCCTGCCCCAAGGACAACAGGGATGAGGTGCTAGGGCCAGAAAATCTGGACTCTTCCTCCTTCTCCTCCTGTCACAGATAAATGTGCTGCAAAACCAAGAGAGGATCCTCTCTGCAGGCTCTTAGAAACCTCAGCCCCAGTACTGGCTGGTGGTGTTAATCAGCTGCATGGAGGAAGTCAGGGAAATAGCAGCTTCTCGGAAGGTGTGCTCTGTTTCATGTGGGTGGGAATCAAGGGAGAAAGGAAGAGGCAGGTTTGTAGCCTGGAGGCTTCTGTGTGCACAAGGTTTTTCAGCAAACCATAGTGGGACTATATTTTTTTACCATGGAAAGTTCAGCAAGCTAAAAGAGAGCATTTCCATCAGCTCTTGTAGCAAGCTGAGGCACTTCCCAAAGGCAGCAAGGTGCTTCATTTCCAGTAGATTTCATTCAACCAGGTACTGGTCTCTTCAGCTTGCCTCAGAGTTGAAGCTGCTGCTGTTCTTGCCAAGACTAGGCTGGGAACACTTTCACTGAAAGAGGAAAAGTTTAACTCTTCTTTTAGAAAGATGAGAGGTGTGGGGTTTTTGGTTTGTGTTCATAATGGCAGTTTTACTGTATAACACTCTAGGAGAGGCAGGGATGATTAGCAGTTTATATTTGAGCTATTATGACAGCTGAAGTGTGGCTTACAGCATTATAATAAAGGCTGTGTTATGCTGGCATATCCTTAGCTGTGGCAATGCTCCTCTGTGCCACTGTCACCAAGTGCCAGATACGTCTTAAAACAATGGCAAAGCTGTAACCTACATAAGAATGAAGAGTGGGGTGAGTCTGTAACACTCCCATACTCTAGAATAACTTCTACTTTATCAGTCTGTGATGAACTTTTTATGATCCAAGGTGTGTCATACTAAGTTTAGATATTAAAGACACATCAACTTTTTTATTACGGTGCCTTCCTCCTTGCTTTCAGGAAATGCCAGATAACTGCAAAGGAAACTGTAAGATTTAGTGAAATGCCACGAGCCACTATGCTTCCTTGAGACACCCTGTCATGGATTGAAATGGAGGGATCTAAAAGCAATAATAGTATATATTGATATGTCTTGTCAATGCACAATCTGATGCCGAGGCAGGGTTACATCATTACACATTGCACCACTTTGTCTTTCAAAATCATCACTTTTTGTGGGATTGCATACCTTGGTGCTGTTGATATGCATGTCTTTGGAATTAGGCAGCATTACCATGTTGAATCAATAGTTTATCCTGGCAACTTAAAGGCACTGAATGAATCACAGTAGAAGGCATGCTAGTAGGCAAAACATTGCCCCTCCCTCAGGAAAGAAACCCAGATGTCTACACCCAGAAGTAAATCTTCAGAACAAATTCAATAAAATGCTTGCCCTGCGTCTCTCATTCTGCTTCTAAACCCACAGTTGTGTTTAGATAAATATGTTTAGTCTTGGTTAACCTATCCTTGGTTTTTCATTCAAGACATTCAGAAAATGTTTCTAAATACCAGCTAGAGTTCAGAGAGAAAACTGTGTTTTCTGGAGAATGTTCATCAACAGAGAAGCTTGCATAAATACACTTATTTTTATTTATAATCCCTTGCAGCAACATGAAAAAGTCAGATTGTTTCTTCCTGCCCCAACCAGCCAGTCTTACCACCTTAGGATTTCTTGGCTTGGGTGCAGGTATGGCTCCTGAGGAGCAGAGAAGGAACAATGCCATTGATTTCAGTCCGATGCTTATGATGTTCCTCTCCAGTTCTCTTGCCCTGGATTTTTGTGGAGGAGATTGTATCCATGTTTAACTGAAAACTTCCTTCTCCTTCCCAGTCCTGACCAAGGCCCTGGAAAAGACCTTGTTGCTGTCACGGTGGTGTGGAAGAAATGGAGAAGCGTCAGGGTACAGTCATTCTGTGCTGTGACTTGGCTTTTTGGTGTAGTGAAACCAGCTCCAGCTGCTGGCCCTGTGCACAGAGACACTGTAGGCCTCAAGCAGTACTTGCATGTGACTGTTTGCACAAGAACCATTTTCCTGTGCAGATACTGAGGTACAGATTGCTTAGTCTTGCCTTATCACTGTACTCATCTCTAGAGTGTCACCCCCTCCTGACTTCTCTAGCCTTTTGAAGAAAATACAGCAAAATTATTTTCCAGCTGATGTGGATAATAACATTTATTAGTGCTTCCCTGTCTGTCTTTCCTGTAATTATGATGCACTGTTATTCCAGGAACCATGATTGTGAACTAGTAGTTCAGGAGATGGCTTTGATTTCAGAAAGAGAAGGGACAGGAAAGTGTCGGACATACAGTGTTGATCAGCATGTAGGTTCAAACTCTTTTTCCTTTTATTTCAGTCAGAAAACATTTTCACATTTCAGAGGAGCAGATTAATGCTATAATTTGCATCACAGATTTTTTATTATTTTTCTCTTTTTTTTAAAGCAAAAACTGGAACAAACAAAACTTCTTTCGAAATAAACAAGAAAACTTCTGCTCTTTCAGTATCAGGTTTCAATTGAACTAAATGTTAACAGCAAAGTTTAGTAATTCTTAGGCAAGAGGATGTTGGTCTAACCCTAATTTAAGAGACAGGAAAATTCTATAGCAGATGACCAGTTTGTGTGACAGTATTGTATCAACTCTGTGGTGGTGGTTACACTTTCTCTACCCAGAATTATGGAGTTCCAGAAACAAGATTTATGCAGATCTTGTAGCTCAGTTTCACAGCAGAATGTGATATATTGAAACTCTTTTTAATTTTTGACATTCTGTTGGGCTTCTTGTAGGTCACACTTCCTGCAAATCTCATCTTGAAATTTGCAAATGTAATTAGTAAGGTAGGTTTCTTGATACGTTCACAAAAACGCTGATTTCACATAGTTGAGCGTGGTCAAACTTGTGCTTTCTCATTGTATCTTTATCTTGCTGCCTTTATCAGGTACTCATTAATGAGTGAAGGATCAAAAGGTGGGACGGTGGCCAAGAAGCAATGGAGAATAAAAGTTTAGAAGGTTCCCCATCAGACCTAAAGTTAGTGGCTCACCCAAGAGCAAAGAGTAAAGTGTGGAAGTACTTTGGGTTTGATACCAATGCAGAAGGATGCATATTACAGTGGAAGAAGATCTACTGCCGTATTTGCATGGCACAAATTGCCTATTCAGGAAACACGTCCAACCTTTCCTACCACCTTGAGAAAAATCACCCTGACGAATTCTGTGAGTTTGTGAAAAGTAACACTGAACAAATGAGGGAAGCCTTTGCCACAGCGTTTTCAAAAATCAAGCCCGAGTCATCGCAGCAGGTTGTTCAAGATAGCCTCATCATGAAGACCTACCAGAACTACGAAAACAAAAAACATCAGGAACTGACATCTGCAGTCATCAGCTTAATTTGCGAGGGCATGTATCCGGCCTCCATTGTTGATGAACCCACCTTCAAGGCCCTCCTGAGAACAGCAGACCCCAGGTATGAACTTCCAAGCCGGAAGTACTTCTGTACAAAAGCTATTCCCGAAAAGTACAGTGCTATTAGAGAGATTGTGCTGAAAGAACTCACCGAGGTTCTGTGGTGTGGCATATCCACAGACATGTGGAGGAGCGAGAACCAGAACAGGTCGTATGTAACGGTTGCAGTTCACTTTCTCAGCAGCAGTGCTGCCAACTGCCTGGCTGTGAACTCACGGTGTTTAAAAACATTTGAAGTGCCAGAGGATAATACTGCAGAGACTATTACACGAGTCCTTTATGAAACGTTCATTGAGTGGGGGATCAATACAAAAGTCTTTGGTGCTACAACAGATTACAGTAAAGACATTGTGAAAGCTTGCTCTCTCCTAGATATTCCCGTACAGATGCCTTGTTTAGGGCACACTTTTAACACAGGAATACAACAAGCTTTTCAGCTGCCCAAACTTTGCAGCCTTCTTGCCAGGTGCCGAAAACTGGTGGAGTATTTTCAGCAGTCCACGGTCGCAATGTACATGCTGAGCGAGAAGCAGAAGCAGCAGAATATTCTCCACTGCATGCTGGTAAGCGACCGTGTTTCCTGGTGGGGAAGCACTCTTGCTATGCTGCAGCGCCTCAAGGAGCAGCAGTTTGTCATTGCGGCTGTTCTCGTGGAGGACAGCAACAACCACCACCTCATGCTGGAATCCAGCGAGTGGAATACAATCGAAGGGCTGGTGGAGCTGCTGCAGCCTTTCAAGCAGGTTGCAGAGATGATGTCCGCTTCAAAGTACCCAACAATAAGTATGGTGAAGCCTCTTCTCCACATGCTTCTGAATACTACCCTGAACATCAAAGAGAATGATTTGAAAGAAATCAGCATGGCAAAGGAGGTGATTGCTAAAGAGTTGTCAACCACCTACCAGCACACACCTGAGATAGACATGTTTCTCAATGTTGCAACTTTCTTGGATCCCCGCTACAAAAAACTGCCTTTTCTTTCAGCCTTTGAGAGACAACAGGTGGAAAACAGAGTGGTGGAAGAAGCAAAAAGCCTGCTGGAGAAAGTAAAAGAAAATAGCTTTAGGACTGAAGAGAAATTCTTCACTGTTACAGAAGAACCTCCTATGAAAAAAATCATCATCTCTTCCACTCCTCCTCCTACCAGTGTCATCAACAACATGCTTGCAGAGATCTTCTGCCAGACAGGAGGCGTCGAAGACCAGGAGGAGTGGCATGCTCAAATCGTGGAGGAGTTGAGCAACTTCAAGTCACAAAAGGTCCTCGGTTTGAATGAAGACCCACTGAAGTGGTGGTCTGACAGACTAGCGCTGTTTCCAGTTTTACCAAAGGTTCTTCAAAAATACTGGTGTATTCTGGCCACAAGGGTCTTCCCTGAACGCCTTTTTGGTTCTTCTGCTAATGTTGTGAGTGCAAAGAGAAACCGGTTAGCCCCGGCTCATGTGGATGAGCAGATCTTTTTGTACGAAAACAGCCGGAATGGGTCCGAGGCAGAACCAGAGGATGAAGACGAAGGAGAGTGGGGTTTGGAACAGGAACAGATTTTTAATTTAAATGACTCGGTAAACATTAACAACAATTTCTTTAATATTCGAGACAGTGGGTTTGTTTAACAGAACTGCAGCGGTACATTTAATAATAAAGAAAAAAGTATTTGTCTTAAGTTACCAAAAATACTTCTGTTTTATGCTATGATGCTGTAAATATTGAACAGTTGTAACAAACTTGATTTAGCTTCCATTGTCTGTGTTTTTCCTGCTGTCTTAAAACATGAATGACTTGTGATTAAACAGCACTGAAATGAGTGAGGAAATAAATTCTGCAAAGACCATGATTTCTTACTGTGGCCCAGATTTTAGAAAGCACTTACCCATGTGCTTCCTTTCCACTTGCTTCAGTGGGAATCAAACACATGCTTATTTGCTTTCTAACATAAAAATATTTTCCTGAATTAGGACCCAGAGCAAGGGAGTTTTCAAGATTTATGCCTCCATTTGTAAATCCTGTGTGACTCAGGATGCTAGCTTTAAATTTTGGATTTTAAACACTTTTAAAATCTATAAATCTGAGCAGTGACTATTTTTAGAGTATATTGATGCTATGGAATGAAAAAAGATCTTGAGCCTGATTTTTCACTACCTCATGTCTTAGGCCTGGTCTACGCTACAAAAGTTCAGCTGGTATAATTCTGTTGATTAAGGGACTGATCTGTTATTATTTTAACTGATACTGTGCTGGCATAGGCTGTAGTGTAGATGCATTTATACTGGGATAATTTATTTTCCTCTCCAGTGTGGTGTAAATGTTATAAACACTTCTAAACTGGTATTGATGTGTCCACATTAGATCAGTTTTACCATTTAACAACAGCAGCTAAATGGCAAAACTGTGGGGGTTTTTTGTTTGTTTTGTGTCTAAGCAAGCCACTGATTGTAGTCTCTTTTGCTTTTATGAAGTGTGGGGCAGTGCTGTGTTACCTGTGCCTCCTGCAGATGCTGTGGCTGATCCACATGGTGCGAAGCAGGCAAGGCATCAGGCAACGGAGGGAGGGAGGGAGGAAGGAAAGGAGAGGGCAGGGAGACGTCTAGAGACCACTTGTCTAACAGTTTGTCTGTGTTACAAAATTGTTAACCTCTTAATTTAATGGGGACTTTGCCCAGGGTAGCTGGAAAATTTTGTTGGCAAGAAAAGCAAAATAAAAAGCTTTAATATTATGTAAATATATTTAAAAGAAGGGGACCCCTCCGTTTCCTCACATGTATTTAGTGAGTCCTTAAAATTGTTTCTTACTCCGTTAGCACTTAAAACCGTTTTTTTTCTCCTGTCTCTTTTGATTCAGTTTGTAGAGTGGACTTTAGTCCCGTCCAGTCTAATGTTTGAGTACTTTTTCTGATTAGCTGTGTATTGTAATTGCTGACTTTGTGTCTCTAAGCATCAGTGTTTTAAGCCCTTTTGGGAACTTGGCAAACAAGAAAAAAGAAAGGAAACCAACCTGAAATCCCACATCTCTTATGAAATACTGCAGGTCATAAACAAAATTAGAGTTCATGCTAGACACAGAGTAGGATGCATCCAGCTTTTTTCTCTGAGGTGCAGTGGAAGACTCCTGGCATTTTCCACTTACAGTCAAGGTTTACTTGGGGTTTTATTTCTGTTACTGATGTCTCACCTTTCCTCACCTCAGTGTTAGTCTACAACTACGTTGAGCACAATCTTTCTGGAGAGAGGTCTGTTGAAGACTGTCTGTTACTGTTCTGGAGGAAGAAAGTTAAATATTTTTTAATCATGGTGGCAACCATGGATGTTTGGTTGAAAAAAGGCCACAGGCAGCAGGAACACACAAAAATGAGAATGGCAGTGGAATTGAATATATTGCCAAACTCTTTAGGTTTAATAGTTCTTGGAAGCTTGAGGCCTCTGTGTTCTTTTTAGGTGCTGGGCAGGTGAGTGGGTAGGAAGAGCAGAGTTTAGAGTGAAGGAACAGTGAAGTAATAGCAAACTACATGGCATGTTCAAACCCAGAAAAAAATGCATTTAGCAGGTGGTGTGGCTGAAAACTGATTTGCACTTGTACAAAGTACACGCACTGTGCATCCTGTTGAATATTGCTGTTCTCCATGCCCACTGAAGAGGTGCATGTGATTGCCCAAGGTGCAAAACTCAGGCTTGGCCTAAACTCCCACAGGTATGTAGGCCTCTTTGTGAGGGCAACAGAATCAAATTACAGAAGGGAGCGAGATACCTGAGCTCCTGTGACACCCCAGCAGCCTGCCAGGAAGACCTGTTGTTTTTTATGTCCACTGAGAACCAGCTGCTCTTGGCTTGCTTCACCTTCACTACTACCACCACTGCTAGCCCTCGAGTTGCTGCGCAAATGCTAGTGCGAGGTGTGTGGATCCTTCCTTATGTGAGCATAACGCAAAGCCATGCCCTCCCAGCCAAGGCAGAGCCCAGGACACCACCCCTCTGGTCTGCACTTGGCCTGCCCCTCTTGGCAGCATTGTTCCCATCTTTGTCCTCCTAGGGCTAAATGTATACAGTGACGCTTACGAGCAGTTTTACTGAGATCAGTGCAATGCACTACTCTCTTCCTTCCAGCTTCTTTTTATTTTTTGGTATCCAAAATAAAATTGTAGTCAGTTCAATTGATTGTGTCTCAGCATTCTTTTAAAGAAAAGGAGAAGAAAAAGAAAAAAAAAAAAGAGAGAAAGAGCAAAACCATTGTTAGTCCTACCCATTGTCTGTGAGATTTTTATTTAATGTTCTAAGCCTGGAATATTGTTAAATAAATGAGAAAAATAAGTTAGTTACTAGAGTATTTGTCTGATGTGTGTTCATATCTGCAGCACTTTATGACTTTGAACTCTACCGCAACAGGGGAAAGTTATATTCTAAGGATTTGAAGCTATGCATTTATTTTCTTTTTGATCTTGTAAGTTATTTTTTAAAAATGCTGTACAAATCTTTTGGATTAAAAAAAATTGAGGATGAAAAATGTTGGAAGTTTAGATGGTTTCTCTCGCTTAAATATGTGTGGTGTTTTTTCATTTATCAACATGATTTTCAGATGTTTATTTGGGTGGAGAACCAAAATTGAAATACTGCTACGACTGGAGTGAAACCCTGGTGTTACTGCCAAGGGTGGGCCCAGAACACATTTCCAAACTGCTATTAAGTCAGCTTTATGTTTGTGTTTCTTGACAGCTACTTTGAATCCACAGCCTAATGTTTCCTTTTCTCTTTGGTACAGCTGACACATCTTTTTGGAGGGGCAATAGAGGAACAAACTTCAGCTTTTCAGTGCTTTCATGCTGGAAAAATGAATTTTTGAACAGGCTCTCAAAGTAGGTACTTAATCTCAAAAGAAGAGGAATTGCCTTTTGTCACCAACTACGTATTGCCAATTCAGGATTAAAATTCATTGGGCATAGGTGAGGTGTCTTGGGGTAGCAGCATAACTAAAGGGAGTTTTGTCAGTCTGACCAACTTTTGCACACATTTCACTTCTCTCTGCCATCAAAGATTATGGGAAGAAAAAAAGAGAAGCCTGAATCAAACAAGTTGAAAAGGTGAATTTTTCCAGCAAACCGTGTCTGAGATACTTTGGTTTAAATGAGGGCAATAAAGTTTTGTATTATTTATGGAAAGAGTGTATTATTTTAAGTTTCTTTTGCAGCACTGTATTAGATTAATTGGAAGGGTTTTCCTTAATTTGTGTCAGGGTGTCCAATTAGCTTTACAGGAGAATTTTTTATACAGGCAGGAATATTAAAAGCAAAAGAAACACAAATTGGTTATTTGTAATACTTTATAGACCTTCTGAAAACTTAAGAAGTGACATGCAGTTCTTGATTTTGTCCTTTTTGTTTGACAGCTTAAAAAGAAGGGGCTGCTTTTCCCCTCTGAAAGAGGGGAAGTGTATAGGTTCAAACACAGAAGTAGTGTATTTTGCATATTCCATGACAACTGGATAAAGGAAACTTTATGCTGGAGAAACTGTATTTTAGTCTTTGCACACCCTTCTCCTTTCAGTAGTCTCCATTGCTGAGTGCCCTTCTCAGTGGATGATGTCTTTCTGAAGGTCTGGTGATCCCAGTTCTGGTGGTGCAGTGCTATCTAGTCTAGGCTGTCTTTTTGACTCTGCTGAGAGGAGTCTCCTGGTCTCCAGGAGTGGAGTCTCCTGGCCACAAAGGTTTTGTGGCTTTTTTTTTCTCTTTTTCCTTTTTTTTTTTCTTTTTTCTTTTTCTTTTTTTTTCTTTTTTTTTTCTTTTTTTTTTTTCTTTTTTTTTTCTAGGACAAGACTATGGTTTGTCATACTGTATCTCCTCCAAATTAATATTTTGCTAAATTGAAGACATTTTTTATTTTTAGTGGATGCAGGGAAATTACTGAAATTGGTTTTGCTTTTTCAGTAGTATTATTTGGTGCATTGCAGAGAACTTAAAGATACAGCATAATTTTATATCTGCCTTAAGAGCACACCAGTAAAGCATGTCTAATGACTTGATACTGTTTAAACTAGAATTTCAAAACATCCCTACAGTTGCTGTTTATAGTGCTATCATTTTACATACAAAACCATTTCCTTTAAATTGAACGATAAAAATGAATTAAATAGATTCTTACTGCTTTTGCAGTCGCTTTTAGTGCCCTTGCAGTTGGGTTAAAATGCCACAAGATAATTGACTTTAGTATTAAAAAAAGCTGGGAAAAAAACCCAAACAAACTGTCTTTTTGCTTACCTTGTGTTTTAAAAACTAGTGATAAAATTTGATTTATATATTTTTAAAAATTCAGAGGCTGTTGCAGCAGCTATTTCCAAATGAGAGTCCCTTAGAGCTCTGACATGTTAAAATATTAAGACTTTTGAGCATTTATATTGACATTTTCACACTGACTGGTATTATATATTTCCCTTGCTGCCAAAAGAAAAGGTTAGTGTTCACAGAAGTGATGCTGCCATCTGCAGTGCTTTGACATGCTGATCAGGTGTATGTTTTTTTCAGAGATGTTGAGAAGGCTATTACCTGCTGCACACTGTGCTGGTTTCCTTGCATCACACTTACTACTTAGTGACTTGAGTTTGCCAAATCCTCTGTCCTGTCTCCTCTCCCTGGCCCTGTGTGGGCAGAGTGCCAGGTGGGAACAGCAGGGAGGAGAAGCCCAGCTCCCTGGTGTTTCTTCTCTGACAGAGAGATTGTTCTTTGAGAGTGGATAAACTCAGTTTAAAATTAGTTTAAACTAAGTTCTTTTTTCAGTCCACTGAGGCTACAGCACCTGTTCCATGGTGTGAAAAGGCAGAACCAGTGATTCCTCTCTCCACAGTGATGTACACTTGGACACACTGCTCAGTTGGACCAAAATTGCCTATGTGAGGGGGAAGATACTGGGGAACTGAGCTCAGCACAGCTAGGAAACTATTCTCAGAGTCGGAAACATAATGACCAATAGAATAGAATAAGCAGTAGTTGAATAAGGTTATTTTTAAAAAGATGGTTTCTTTCATTACATACAATTTTGTGTCTATTCATTCTCCCCAAATACTTGCAGCTAGGAATGAGAAAATTGTCTTTTATTTCTCCAATGGATACTGCCTTGCTTTTAAATTTGAGACATTTTGTGTCTCTGTTTATCACTCTGTCTTTATAGACACTGCTGTTGAAAGAGTTTCATTCTCCCTATTTTATTTTGCTTTTTTTGTGTGCTTTTTTCTCATGAGTCATCAGTGAGGCTCACAGTGATAGGAATTTGCAGTCATAGCAAGGAAGATGTCAAGTCAGCATCAGGAAAGCTCATACCAGAAACATCTCATCCCATGTCATAAATGCTGTTCTCCAAGGGAAACCTTCATCTTTTCAAACACAACCTTGTGATGTGTGTGTGAATCTTCATCTTCTCAAACATGGCTTTCTGAGGTGTGTGTGTGAGAGAGAGAAAAATAAAGTGGTTTTGCAAACAATGCATAGTTCTGGTTTATGGGTGGTAGTGCAGTTTGGTGTGAGTTTGTGCTCTGGGATGCACTCAGTGGTTTGACACCAAATTGTAGTTTCTTGATCACAGAGCAGAACTTATATGAACAGATGAAATTAAACAAGTTAGATGTGAAAAATGCAATTGTTTTATTGATGGGAACAGGTAAGAAGTGGGTCTGTCTAGGGAAAACACTGAAATTTTACCAGGACCCTCCAATTCCTGTCTGAAATGCTGATAACACTAAAAAATACTAAATCACTAACTTTCCTGTAATCTGACATTTTAGAACTCCGTAAAACACCTTTGGTGTTTCCACGCTGCTGTCAATGAGCTCTGTTATCTTCAAAACCCTGCACTTCCAAATGGCCAGTGAGGAGTTTTCAGCAATAAGACATTGGAGAAGAAGGGAGATGCAAGGTCTTGCTGTGACCTTTCCTCTAGCATGTGTGAGCCTGGGTTTAGGGGGCTTTTCATCTGCTGTAGATAAACATGCACATGCAATTACCACTGATCATAAATCTGGTAGGTTCCAAGAGAGTGAGTGCTGTGGTGAGAAAGCCAGTCTTGTGGATGAGTGGAGCCTTCCGTGTGTAGCATATGTCTCTTCTAGTCCCTAATTCTAAGCCCCACTTCATTTCCTGGTCAGGGAGTAAGTCCACTGGTGCTGGTCTTTGCTGTGTTCTTTGCTGTGTGGCTCTTGGATTCAAAGTGTAAGACTAGAGAATGTGACCTGTATGCTTTCAAGCCATGGTGAAAGTAGGCAGAAGTTTACTTGTGCTGTACACAATTTGCCGAATGGTTTGCATGAGTTGTGGGTTGAGGATGATTTGAAGTTTACCCCGTGATGTTGTTAATGCGGGACTGGCAGTGATGCTAGGAGATTTCTGCATGCCTGGTCAGAGCAATGAAGTGAGAAAATCACAGCCTTGTGCATGGTGTCTCTGAAGGTATGATGCAATTCCCAGGTGAACTTAAAGCACTCTCATAAACTAGTTCTGCTGTAGTCTTTCAAACAGATTAACCACCTTGTTCATTCCCTGCGCATGCCACCCCACCTCCCCTTCATCGATGTTCACAAAGATTTCACAGTTCTTTTTGGAGATATAAATTTAGAGATAATACGTGACACTATTTTTCAGTTGTTAAGACCACTGCATATGCTTTTTGTGCCTTTTTTGGCAATGCATATTAGAGCTGATGGAAGATAAAATTCTTCTTTCACCCAGAGACAACTCTTCCTGCAGTGAGGCGATCAGCTCAGTCTGCAGAGTTGGTCTCTTGGCTGCACTTCTGCCCTTTCTCTAGGCTGTTTAGGAAAGTTGCTGTGCTTTGCAGAGACAAAATCAGATTCCTCCACAGTGTTTTCCCTGTGTTTTTGTGTTGCTGGGGCTGCTTTCTGGTCTGCACATGCCTGAAGGAAGGGAATGGGCCAGGGCTTTTCCCTAATGCTGCTACTTCCCTAGGCTGGTTGGCCACCCTGAGAAGAAGATTGTGCAGAAGGTGACACTGCCGGGTGATAAGTTTGCAAACACTTAGACTACAAAATGATTCATTCATTTTATATTTATTTTTAGGCTAAGATTAAAACAATACAACACATGGCCTAAAATGGAGCCTGCAGACCCTCTGCACTAACTCCTTAAATTAGCTGTCCAAATACAGATTTAGGGACTTAATCTCTAAAAGCGATCCATTTTGCATGCTCTGCCTTCAGAACCACTAGAAATACTGGCATCACAAGTGTGTCTCACTGCATTCTACCAAAATATGGGAGAATGTGAAGTGTAAATAATTACATTTTTAGGTGAAATTATGAGTAAAAGGCTTAAATGTAAACATCTCATTTTCTACCATTATCTGCATCATAGCAAGGTGAAAATGGACCCATGGTATTCCAGTGAGTGTGCAAGTGAAGGAAAAGCCTTTTATTTAGTCATTCTGCTTGTGAGGATGTTTCAGTTTAGATGATTTAGTTGCAACAAGCATAAAATCAACAGTATCAGCAGATGTGAATGAGCATTTCTATTGCTTGGTCCTTCCTTCTTTGACAAACAGGAACTTGTTCTCCCTGGTTAATGTAGAACAGGAAAGAAGGCAAGTGGCTGTCCAGTATTATAGCTGGAAGGTTAGATGTTTGCTTTGTGCTCATGCAGCTGAAGCATTGATGAATTTCAGAGCCGGATGATGGATTGTGTTTGTGCAAGTAAGGCATTTGGGTCTCAAGACAGGCAGATGATATCTTTGCAAAGGATGCGTGATCTTTCTTTGCTTTCAAGTTCAGTACTATGCCAGTAAGTTTGATACTTAAGCCCGAGCATTAGCTGGCTGTGCAAATAGGAGCCTCTGCAGTCACTCAGTGTCCTGTGGTTTTGGGGTTGTTTGGAGTAAGATTTTCTTGTTTAGGTCATAGAGCAACCTCTGTTATCATTAACATCTCTTGCTAATGATGAGATGCTGCAACTCAAGAAAACGAACTAGAAAATGTAATTGTTCCTTTACGTTGTAAAAAGAGTTGTTTAACCAAATTCCACTCAGCCATACTTCAGCTGAAGGCACTGGAGGTTGTAGAAACTCAACTAAGGAACATAAGAGCTTTACTGACAGGGCAGTTGGGTGGATGAAGGTCTTGAGTCACGCAGGACGTGGTTCAGCCCCATGGAGGCTGCCTGTGTGGGACAAGTTGCACAACCAGAAGTCTTGTTTGGTTTATGTGTGAGTGCTGAAGCAGCCTTGTAATGTTTTGCAAGGCCAGAAGACAGGAGGAAGAATCCATGGACCCCATGATGTTATTTTTAGAGATGTTTTTGTAGTAATACGTCAGTTTGCTTAGACTGGGGCTCCCCTGTGCAGTACTGAAGTTCCGTGTGCCCTGACGTGTAATTCTTGATTCAACTCAGTCATGTTAAAGTTTTTAATGCGTTGAACAAATGTGTTCTTAGGAAATATTTTGGTATCTGTGTCACTAAGATTATGTGCCTTGCCTTACAGACAGGGCAAGGTTCAAGATTCACGCAGTTATGGAGTAAAAATGTACATACCCTCTTGGTGTTCTCAGAAACTGTTGCTTGCCAGTTTCAAGCTTCCCATCCTGAAGTTTCTAAATTATAGATGTCATTACAGACAGAGTGATTTTGGGTTCGTGGCTTTATCATATTGTATCAATTACTGCATTAAATTACTGCAGATGTGGTGGAATATAGCAAGGTTCAAATGGGCGTATTGACAGCAAGGAAAAAAATTGACAGCTACAATTCCTGAAGCAAATAACCATAAAAAGCAGTGAAGTTTTGCTTCATATCAGGATTACTTTCAAGAAAAATGAAAGTGAAATAGTTTTGCAATAAAACTATGACGTTTGTTTTCTCCTCACTGTATTTGTGCTCTGCTAAGAGGCATCTGATACTTCACAGAAAATTCATTGGACAAGGAAAATACATCCCCCATCCTACCCAAAACACCCTCTGAGTTGTGTAAAGCTGAGTAACAGTGCTTGGCTCTGATACGCTTCTGCTTTTTGTAGTGTATCTGTTTTCTACCAGAGTATGCTTTCTGGGACATGGTCGTTTGGCCATCTGGAGTGCCTGACCATGATTGCTAACATTGCTCAATATTTTAAATTAGCCTGCAGAGAAAAAAAAAAAACCAAAAAAATGTGGACCTAAAAAAAATGCACTGAACTTGTTTCTGAAGGAGGATCTTGAGGGAACAGTAAAAACTTTTTTTTTTTTTTTCCTTGTTGGCACACTGGTAATATGGTTGATGTAACTAAACACTCTTTCAACTCTATGAGGAAATAGTCACCTTGATAAGCTTTGCACTGAGTTAGTTACCCTCTGTGACATGAGCTTCACCAGCATGAGAAAATGAGGTCACACCAAAGGAAAGCAAAGCTCGGTCACCTCCTGACCTTGCATCTTACACTGGGTTTCTCATGTGTACAAACCAGGAACTGAAGTTAATGAGCCTTATGAGTGTTCAGTGAGTTTAAGTTTTTAACCTGCTATGCTGCAGGCGAGGGTTTGATTGCCACCTCCAGCTGCCCAGGTGTGGTGTGCTGCATCAAGAGGGGGGTGATGCTCTGTGTTAGACATTTGTACCAAAATAGTTGATATTAGGGCCCATAGGTTCTTTACAAAGCCAACTCTGAAATTATTTTCTGTTCTAGAAAGGTTATTTTTAAAACAGAAATAGGTAGTTCTGTATAACAGTATTTTACAAACATGTCAATATGTCCCAGCTAAGGAAATTACAGATGAGTTGGCATCAGACCTCATTCTTTAAAATAAGTTCAGTGGTACCATTGCAAATGGCTTATAAAGGCTGCAACAGTCTATGTATTACACAAAATGAAAAGACTTAGCAAACAAAACATTACTGGCATACACTTTCTGCAAACCAGGACTGACACAGTGAAGAGATGACCTTGTAATTTTTTTGCTGAATGTATCCCAGTGAACAGAGTGCCTGCAGAGAAGTAACTGCTGGTTTTCTGGCAGTTGGATATAACCTCTATAACTGGAAATGGAACATTTGTGCTATGAAATGCTTCTTACAGCTGATATACAAGGACTTCTTGGACATATTTTTCCAAAATAACATCTTGTTAATGAATAAAGTCATCTAGTTGAATACAGATATAATCTAATATGCCTGCTGGAGTGCTTTCATGCTAATTAATACCACCATCTATAAGCCAGTTTTACTTGTGCATTCCTAACTGGAGTCGCTGCCTTGCATGGTGTATGATTTTAACATTAAATAGTCTGCTGAAAATTAGTAGGAAAAAGGTCAAGAAATGCAAAATCCATGTTCTCTCGATGATGCTGTACTTCCTAATTATAAGATACAGATATTTAAAGAGCAACTAATTTGAGTCAGGAGCAAGTTTCAAGAGCTGCAGATGCTGCCATTAGTAGTGACTAGTAGGGGCCAGCAGAGTTCTTTGCACTTGGTTGTAGACACATCTTCTTCCTGTAGTTTCTCATGGGTTCTTTTTTGCATTCAATCTGTTAAAGTCACTATGTGTAATCATCCAGCGCTCCAAGGAGGACAGAGATATTTGAAGATACAAGGAAGAGGGTGTAAAACAATAAAATAGGTGGGCAGCATTAAGGCCTGGATTTTGGCTTGAGTATCACCCGGTTAGGGTTATTCTGCGGTGGCGTATCATCTTACTTGTTTATGCACTAATATAATGACCTTTATTGGGATTGTTACTGTTAAACATATCTTCATCTCTTTCACCTGCATTTTTAGAGTGATTTTTTTATCAATGCTTACCCATTATTACTAGTCATAAAGTATTCTAGTGAAGCCAGCACAAGTGAAAACCATGATTCCCCCCCCCCCAAGTCTTCTAATCCAAATATTAGAGTATTAATTTTCTTCCTTAAAAGAAGAAAAAACATATACATACCCACATATGTATACAGAAAATGAATGTAATTTAGCAATGAGGCCCACTGTTTTTCAGTTCAGATTCTTCCAAGCTGCCACTGTGAAGGACAAAGTCATCTTTACAAGTGTGGTCTGGCTGACGGGCAGCATGAGGGCTGTGGCAGCAGGGACTCAGGCCAGGAGCCACCATGGTGGCTCAGTGGGTGGCATGTGGCAGGTGTGGCTGTTCTGCTGGCAACCTCTCTTCAGGCATGATCTATTCCTTGCAAGTGCATTGGGGTCTGTGTCAAAATGGCTTTGCAGCGTGCTCCTCTGGCTTGGCCGGTTGCAGTTTGGAGTGGGGGGATACTGAGACCTCTTTTTCCTTCCCGTTCCCTGATGTGTGCAACTGCAAAAGGGCAGGGTAAACAGAGGGCTGGCAAAGTGCCCACGCTCACTGGAGAAACGTCACTGCCGTCACAGGAGTGTGGGTGGTATGAGCCTGGTGAGTTGTTCTGGATGTCCCTCTCTGTATTGACAGCACTCCTATCTGCCTCGGATTTGACTGCAAGTACTGTTTTTTAGCTTGAACACTTGTCTTCTCCAGGGTAAACGTGTGTGGGGCTGGCTGTGCTGGTGTACTGCCATGCTGGGCAAAGCACTCCCTTGCAAAGGTGCCACATAGATTAGCAGGGCAGCACTTATTGAACAATTTATTCAGTAAAACAATGTTTTCTGTTTCCCCAGGCAAAACAGGGAATCCTGGTAACTGTGTCTGGAGCAGAGTGTGGGCTTTTGCTGGTACAGCAGAACTGGTCACACACTGCATGAGGACACAGACACGGTTGGCTAGATGTCCTCGTGCACCTTGGGAGGGAGGTAGTACTATGGTCAAAATGAAAGTGGTGTAACCCTCAGCACTGCTGGATTTTCTGTATGGAAAGTTGCAAAGCTTCAAATGCAATAACAAAAGAAATGCTGATGTAAGGGCTGTAGTAGCTGCTGGTGCAGCTTACAGAGTTGGTAGGGGCTCACTTTTCTCTCCCTGCAAGAAGCTGTGCACCTTTTGCTTTCTGCATCACCAAGATTTTTTTTTTTTATTGAGAAGTCCTGACTGATGGCAAAGCCCCACTGGAGGACCGATTTTGAGTGGGCTGGCAGTTTACGCCACGTGTTACGGAGTGTTGATGGAGATGTAAGGCTGGAGTTCTTCAAATCACCTAAAAGTCAGTGCACAGTGGAAGGCATGTGTTTGAAATTCCTTGTATATTCAAGGAAAAAGCCCTAGAGAGAGAAATATTAGAAAGAGAAGAGAGCTGCCAAACAAGCCAGTGCAAGCTTTCGGGCTCTTATTCCTCGAGCTCTTTTTTTCCCTCCCCTTGATATGTTTAAATTGCTAAATTCCTTTATGCTTTTCAAAAAGAAAGCTTCATTGAAATAATTTAAATGATTTAGCGTCCAACAGAAATTAAATATAAGTGTAACTTTTTGCTGTTTAACATGAGGTGTAATAAAAGTGCTGTAATAAAAGTCAATGGATGTCTGTGGACTTAGAATCATAGATTTGTTTAGATTGGAAAGGACCTCTGAGATCATCAAGTCCAACCATTAATCCAGCACCACCATGTTCACCACTAAACCACATTCCCAGGTGCCACATCCACATGTTTTTTGAATACTTCCAGGGCATCCTGTTCCAATGCTTGACCACCATTTCAGTGAAGAAATTGTTCTTAATATCTAATCTAGACCTCCCCTGGCACAACATGAGGCCACTTTCGCTGGTCCTGTCACTGGTTACCTGGCTAGGCAAGGTCCACCTTTTGAGAGATGGCTCCAGGTATATCAACTTTCCTAGAAGTTAATTATCAGCTTGGCATGATGAAAATGAGACTATAAAGTCCGTTACAGTAAACAAAATTTTGGGGTTTTTTTGTTGTTGATTTATTCCACAAAGATGAGAAAGGAATTGTGCCTTGAAAGAATATTTCACATCAAATTGGCTGTTGCAGAGCCATATTTGAGCTAAATCATCTGGTCAACAAAAAAGCAACAAAAAGCAGGTGTGAAGCCTGTCTGTGCTAGCACTGATGCCTGAAAAGTGCTGATAGTTCTGGCTGATGTCCTGAGAAGGACTGACAGGGTGCACTATGATTTATCAGCCCGTTTGAACACCTGGTAGAAGAGTGAAGTTGTAACATGGCTGTGCAGAAGGGCAGTGTAGTCCCTGCAGCTGTCACCTCCCTCTTTGGAAGCAGGATGGTTGGAAGGTGCTGGTCAACAAAGATGCGTGTTTCTGTGTGAATGGAGCTAATCTCTTATAATTTTGGCAAGCTATTAATAGAAGATAATTAAATGTAGGAATGAAAATAGGATGTTTGTGTCATACTCCTGGAGCATTATCAATAGTGGAACTTGTTTTGTGAGTAGTTGTGCATTTCTTCAGAGGAGTGTGTGATGCTCTCTAACTGAAATATTAGTAGCAGCTAATGACACTCTGGAATGATAGCCTCTTAAATGGAGACATCATCATCATGGCTAGGCTATACTGTAAGAGCTTTTAATTTGTGTGGTAACTGCATATTAAAAATCTTACATAATTCTGATGAGGAGCAATTATAGAGCATGAGTTGTAGCTACTCTTTTAAGTTAACCAATTTCCTGAGTCTCATGAATCTGCATTAGATCAATGGCCTATAAAATTTCATTCAAAAATAAGTTTTTACCTGAAGAATAAAACCATCTAATTAAAAAAAAAAAATCTTTCAAAACAGTTAGCTGTCTCTACTGCAAAGCAGTTACTTTCCTGTGAAAACTTTGTTGCAAATTTTATGAGGAACAAGAAAGATGAAAATTGGAAGAAAATCTGTGAGTATGAGATCACTTCAGCGTGTGCTAAGAAAGAGGAGCTTGAAAAGAAATCAGTCTTTTCCTAGGAAAGAACTGTCGTGAGAGAATTAGGAAATTATATATAGTACAGTCAAGACCTTTCTCTAGTCAAACATTCATACTCTGTTTGAAACCCTTGACCTACTTGTGTTATCCAAGAAGAGAAAAATGAATAAAATTCCATATTTGGAAAACAAATGTTGTATCTGTCTTGAAGACAAAACACGTGCATGCCCTTTGTACTTTCTCATTCCAAGTTAGAACTGATTTTTAAGGAATTCTGTGCACAAAATCCAGCTCTGTTCAGAGGCTCAGGGGGCTTCAGTGCAGCTCCTGTCTTTAAAAAAATATAAACTAAAAAACCCCACAGAGTTATATTCCATCACGAATTTTTGCTGCTGGTGACCCTGGGAGGTGGAATGTGGCAGTGGAGGGTTAAGCAGCCCAGAGGCCTGTGCAGCTGGGGTATGAAGCTCAGGCACCGCCCCGCACAGGGCAGCACCTTCTGTAGGGCTGTTCAGCCCTGTGAGTGTCTGCCTTGTTGACATGCTGTTCCATGGGGCCACTGCTTTGGGCCACATACTCAGAGGTAGATGGGCACCTATACAAGTGATAATCTGTGGACAGCTTTTACCACTGTCCAGACTCTTCACCAGGTGCAGGCAAGCTGAAGAAATAAGTGTGCTAACCAGAGGCTGGTTCGAATGATGTGGAAGTAGGGCAGAGAGGAAGAGGAAAGGATGTTGAGACTATTTTGCATGTTTTTATTAAGCCAGTAGCATCTGAGGTTAATCTCACATTAATGTGAATGCTGTAATGACTTCTGATCATTAGTCGCCTCAAAAAATTTTAATAACATGGAAATGTCCTTTTTAACATTTTTGTATTTTAATTAATTGCAGGTATCTCAGGGAAACTTTTAGTACTGATTGGTTTATGTGCTATGTTTCCTGTTAACTAGGTTTTTCCCAATAATCTCTAATCACCTTGTGCCTCTCTTCCTGATTCTAATTACCAAAGCTTTGTATATGATAACAAGCACTTCAGTTCACAAGTGATTGCACAGTTTTCTGAAGTGAACTACTCCAGAATTTTTCAATTACCTTTTAAGTTCTGTATACCAACTCATGATTTCTGCTTACTTATTTACATCTGATGGAAATACTGTCACACTGAAGCCACAGGAATCAAAGGGGACTGTTTGAGTGGCAGCAGAGCATTTTGTTGTCTGGAAGATGCAGATCTGAATGTGACCTTCAGCTGAATGCTCTTAAGCTTGATTGCAATATGGAAATTACATTCTCTGTCTTTGTGAAGAGAGAAGATGCAGTTTAAACTACTCTTAATGGTCTTACCAACATTCTTTCTTCACCCCCTCACTTCCATTCCTGGAATCTAATATTGTAAGGGAATATTTAAAGAACTGACTTTCCCAATGTATGGGTTGCCCAGCTTTCTCTCTCCATCTGTACTGTGAGCAAGATGGAATGATTAATTCAATCTTTTAATAGCATGTGGCCAAAATAAGAGGTATTGGAATTCACAAACAGTAAAAGTAGAAGCTCTAAAGATGATATTGAGTATTGTGATACAATATATCCTGTATTGTCTAGGAATACGATGATAGTGTCAATACTGTCCTGAAAATGAAAAAAAAAAAATTTGGTCTTTTGAAAAGCATAGATCATAGTCCAAAGTATACATTGTTTTCTGTTGTCTTTTTAATTCCTCTGATGAGATGTTAAATAGCTGGTAGCAGTATTTCGGTTTTGGATTTCCAGTTTGATCATAAGTAGATCAGTCTTTCCAGTTTGACAAGTTTGATCTCTTTGAAGCAAAGAGATCACTTTGCTTCAGCTTCTGTGCATTAAAGTTCCCATGAATCATAGAATCATCAAATCTTTTAGGTTGGAAAACTCCAATAGTTAAGCCAGCAGTACCAAGTCCACCTGTCATGATTTACAAATGGTACTCCCCAATTTAGTGCTCCCACAGAGACTCTCCAAACCATGCTACTGCTCACTTGCTCCCCTCTCTCCCCTCCCTGCTGTGGTTGGATGGAGAGAATTGGAGGCTGAAAATGTAAAGAGCATGGATTGGTGTAAGACCAATTTACTGGAAACAGCAATGACATATGACAGAGGATACAAGAAATGTTATTTCTCACTGCAGAAACCCCTGACTACAGACAATACCCGACATCTGCCTCCAGCTCAGAAGTGGGACCACCCTGGCACTTCCTCTGCCATGCTTACTTGACCATAAGGAAACCCTTCTTGTCAGAAGAGATTCTCTTCTGCCCCAGTGATGATGTTAGGTGGTATAGAATAACCTCCATGTCCTAACCATACCCACTTCTGGCTACTGCAAAAATTAACCCTGTCCTACCTGGAACCAGGACACCACCACCAAACTATGTCTCTAAGTGCCACATCTACACATCTTTTTAAAAGCTCCAGGGATGGCGACTCAACCACTTCCCTGGATGGCCTGTTCCAATACATGGCAACCCTTTCAGGGAGGCTATTTTTCCTAGTATCCAATCTAAACCTCCTCTGGCACAACTTAAGGCCATTTTCATTCATCCTGTCACTTGTTACCTGTGAAAAAAGACCAACCTCCACCTTGCTGTAACCTCCTTTCAGGTAGTTGTAGAGAATGATAAGGTCTCCCTTGAGGCTCTTTTTCACCAGGCTAAGCAACCCCAGCTCCCTCAGCGACTCCTCATGAGACTTGTGCTTCAGACCCTTCACCAGCTTCATTGTCTTTCTCTGGACACTTCAGCACCTCAATGTCTTTTTTATAGTGAAGGGCCCAGAACTGAACACAGGACTTGAGGTGCAGCCTCACCAGTGCTGAGTACAGGAGGACAAATACTGCCCTGTTCCTGCTGGCCACACTATTTCTGATACAGGCCAGGATGCCATTGGCCTTCTTGGCCACCTGGGTACACTGCTGGCTCATGTTCAGCCACTGTTGACCGGCACCCCCAGATCCTTCTCCACTGGACAAGTTTCCAGCCACTCTTCCCCCTCCTATATGGGGTTGTTGTGACCCAAGTGTAGAATCTTGTTGAAACTCATACCATTAGTCTTGGTCCATCAATCCAGCCTGTCCAGATCCCTCTGTAGAGCTTTCCACTTCTCCAGCAGATTAACACTCCCACCCAACTTGGTGTCATCTGCAAACTGACTGAGGGTACACTTGATCCCCTTGTCCAAATTGTCAATAAATATATTAAACAGGCCCCAGTATTGAGCTGTGGGGAAAACTACTTGCTACCAGCCACCAGCTGGGTGTAACTCCATTCCCTATCCCTCTCTGGGGATGGCCATCCGGCCAGGATTATACATAGTAAACCATATGCCTGTCCAGGGCAAGAGCAGCCAGTTTCTTCAGAATTCTGAGTTTGAGCATTTTCTGAGCTTCGGGTACTGTAAATATTCTCCAGACTTGAAGGTTTATGACAGAACCTTTATTCCATGCTAGCACACGTTGATTTCTGCATTATGTGGGATTAAATCAAGAGTAGTAGCAGCAGGTGTTTTTTTTTTTGTTTTTTTTTTTTTTTTCCATGAGCTCTCTTCGTTAGGAAAGAACCACCATTTACAGTCTTCTGAAACAAGGTTTTTGTGTTGTAGTCAGTTATGACATTTACTTAGCCCATAATAAAGTAACAGAGACATCACTCTTTGCTGATTCATAGTGATCATAGTGATTCGTATTTTCTTCAGCATTTCAAACTCGCTGCCATCACCCTGTTTTTTTCGGTCAAAACTATAATCCAAATGCTATTTTTTCATAGTCAGACATTAAACTTTAAAACCTTTGGAATTCTGTGACACATTTTGTGCAGATAACTGTCAATATATTTTGAAATAACTGCAATGTGGTCTTTCCAAGGGAAGACCTTTTCTGAAATTACTCGCATTTTGTTTTGTATTTATGGTATCTTACAGACATTTACTGGGGACTTTAGTGGGAGGTAAAAGTGCCTTTAAATGGCAAATGTTTGTTGAAAATGAAACTTTCTGCTCTAAGATAAGGAGTTACACTGGGAAGGCTTTTGTATGCTTGGTGTGTGACTGAGAGCAAGGACTTGAAATGGTTTCTTACATCCTAAGGGATGGAAGGCACTCTCAGATGGAGCCACATCTACTTGTTAGCTGTATGTGAAATCTTGTAGCCTGGGCAATTTTTGGTTTCTGGTAGAGAGTGAAAAAAGAGTTCTAATGTCTCTAACTTCTGCAGGATGGGAAAGTGAATTCTGCAGGTACTAGACTATGCAGAGCTATTTCCATTACCCCTATTTAAATCTCCTGGGATAAGCTCCTCTTTTTCATCTCTTATTTCACAACAGGAAAAAAGTATAATTACATGATGACATGACTTGAAGAGCATTGGGAAGTTTTACATAAAATGACATTGCCCAAGGTATTACACAGTTACATTTGCCCAGAGGGAGGGAGTATGGGAGTAAGTATGAGTAAATCTGTTCAAAAGATAACTAGATGCATTTTCTTGATTTAAAGATATACCTCTGTATAACTTCCCTATCTTTACTGTGACTGGAGTGAAAGAGAAGAAAGTCAAAGAGTAAGATTTAATAGGTAAATATATAAAAGGAATGAAAGATAAGCAGGCAGAGAATACATGGCAAATGGAAATATGTCCCTCTTTATTCTTGTGATAGTATTTTCCCATGTAAGAAATGATATGGGTAAATGGATCCTTTAAATATATGCATATGTAGGGGTGATTGCTTTCTTCTTGAAGTTAGTGTTGAGTTTCTTCTCCTGATACATTTAACAAGTCCAGTAATCTTTCCTGTGCAGGCTGTGTCTGTCCAGTATGCGGGAAGGAGTTAGTGGGATCTCTTCAAATTATTGCAACAACCATTCTACCCTTATTTTATAAACCCCTGTGTTAGATTTTTGTGAAGTGCCTTTTATGAGCGAAGCTGGGACTGCACACAAATTGATTGCCGTGGCTGAGCTGAATTAGTGCTGTGCTTAATCAGTGCATGGTGGTGTCCCCTGCACCTGTCCTGTCCAGCTTCATGGCAGCAAGGCCCTCTCTTCCAAGGGAAGGCAATGTTTCATGACCTTATCCGAGTCCCTGGTTGGAGTCTGTCCCCAGGACAAAATGATTGCTCAGCAAAATATGCCATATGTGGTGTAATGCCAGTGGATAGTCTGGTGCCAGATATTCTTGCACAAGTTTGTCAATATGTACTATCAGCCTTTATCTGATATATCCTTGTTCTTTGAGACTAGTGTTTCTCCAGCAAAAAATCCCCTACCTGACTTTATCTGGGAATAGCAAGGATATATAAGACAAGGACTAATGTGTAATGGCAGAAGTTGCTCAATGACTTGCAGAATCATAATTTCACTAATATAATTTTTACTTGTATGTGTAAGGCAACTTTTCCATCTCTTGATTCTTTTTTTCCCTCCACCCGCTTCCCAGGGATTGTGTACTCTCCTATTCCTACACATTCTGTTGGGAACTTTACTCCCAGGGCGGATTGTGGGCAAACCTGGATTCCTGATGAATTTTAGCAGATTTTATTACTGCAGTGTGATATTTTCCAACTGACTGATTTGTATAATGGTATATTCAATCTATCTATTTGGCAATCATAAAAAATTAGATTAAAATCTCCTATCTTTAGATGAATTTTGGCTAAAGGAACAAAGTACTCAAAAAATGGCAAACGTGGCCAGAAGTAAGATTTAGGGCTCAGGAACTGCACCCTCCCATCTGCTTTTGCTTTCTTTTACCTTAGGGTAACTCTGTATTTGTTGGGATCAAATTTCCTAATATCTCTCTGTCAAAATCAGCCTGAACTTGTATTGTAAAAAGCTGAAATATACACTTTATCAAACCACTTTTCAATGCAGCCTTGTTTCCCATTACCTGAAAGAAAGGCCATTCAGAAATGGCAAGGAAACTTCCCAAATTACCCATTCTCTTTAGTTTCCTCCATTCTCAGCCTCTTCTTTCCCATGGGAAGGTGGGAAGGCACAACATTCAGCTTTTTTTTTTGTGTGTGTGATCAGTGACCCTGATGCAGAACTTCCACATAGGGTTTATTGGAGGAAGAGGTTCTTCACAGTTAGAGCAAAGACAGCATAAGTCTGTTTGGAAAATTACCATGTATATTGTTTTTGAAAACTGTAATTATCTTTTTCTCCATGCAGCCCTTCTGCCAAGACTAGCAACATCACAAAGTCCAAGATCAACATTAGTGAGGATCCTATTTGACATATAAAGCAAAAGCACTCAGGCTCCAGTCAAAGGATGTATGAAAATGTGGCTTCTCTTGGCTCTTGTAGCCAGGCAGGACTTCTTCACTTGCAAACACTCCAGTCATTTGCTCTGAAAACAGGGCACTGAAATACATATGTATGTGCAGGGGAGGTATTTTTTGATGACTTTGACAAGTCTTACCTTTCTAGCATCTGTGGATTCAGAGCCTTGACTTACCCCACAAAACCATGTTTGATTTGGATGTGTAAGAGGCCAAGGTGCCTCTGCTGGTGCCCTTGCTAGTCCTTTTTTTGCCTTGAGGACAATACCACCATGCAGAGATTTATGATTCGGGTGTATTAAATTGCTTAGAGCTGTTTTGGAGGTAGGGGGGGAAGTTGAAGAGAGGGGAAAGAGAATTGAAGCACTTGAAAATTACCTCATCTTAAACAAAAGCCTTTTTCCTGTGTCTTTGAAAGTCTAACACTTCCTTCTGCTTTCCCTTCCACACCCTGCCTTCCTCACACTTCTCCCTTTATCTGCATTTACCCTGTCTTTCCAAGAATAACTAGAAGAAACGAAGATAGGTGTGTCATGCAAATGAAATTTTTAGGGCAATTTTCCATTCCCCTTCCCATTGTTGCTCCAAAACCTCTCTTCCAAGATCTCTTTTAACAGGTCTTGGATTTTTGAGTGTCAAAAATTGTTTCTCTCTAAAGCTGCCTTATTTTGGGCACTATTATTTTTCTTTAGTAAAAGATATTTCTTTAAGTACTGTAATGCTGGCTTTCATCTTACCACTGTGTCAGTTTATCTTGCATCTTTTCTAATATTTGGGGCCTTTTTTACTATAGTTAACTCTTGCTGAGGATACTGGTGCTCCAAACTTGTTATGTTGGGCTCTAATAATGCCTGTTGCTATTTGATATCTCCCAAGGTTCCCCAGTGTGTTCATGAAATGAACAAATAAAAGGAGAACAAGGTATTCTGCTTATTAATCCTTTGTAGTATGACTTTTTCATGTATTAAATGAGATATCTAGGGACAAGTCCTGGAATTGTTTCTGAAAACTTGTCTCTCAGGCTTCTGTGAAGGGCTTGTCATCTTGCCCATAAATGTTATCACTTTATCCCTATAAGCAAGCTGGCATGCTTGTCAAAAAGCTAAACAAATGTTATAAAATTAGAGCAGGCTTAAATTTGGGTGGGTTTTTGTTTGTTTGTGTTTTGGTTTTTTTAAAAGTTATTTTCATTGGCAGTTAAAAAAAAATCATTAGCCTGGCTCAGCAGATGTTTGCTGCTAACTCTGAGGAAATGTCACTTGTTCCCGTGTTGACAATGTCAGGAAGGGATGAGGATACACATTAGCTCCTTAGCTGGCTCAGCACGCTGCTTCTCTAGTTGGAGTAGACGCCAACTCCCCCGCTTTTGTGTCATTTGCTGCCTTGCTACACTTCGGCTGTTTGTCCAAGCTTGCTGGATATGTGGTGCCTTGGCTTGAGTTACAGTACTGGGTGGGTTCCCAGCTGTCCAGGCAGCCCAGACAAATTGCTGCCACTGTGTGGGAGCTCTGCTGTATCGTGGATATACCCACTCCATGGGACACAGTGCTGTGCGTGTGTTCCCCGGTTGGACATCCCAACCTGAAATACAGGCAATCGAACTTCTGTGAGTTTCCAGCATTGGTAAGTGTGAGGTGTTGTTTGTTATCTCATTGGCATGCAGCATTTCAGGATCTCTGTGTTTCTTGTGCATTGGTTAAACAACAAACTTGGTCTTATGGATGCCAGGGGTTTTGCTGTGGTTTTGTGAGCATTGGTTACTCGTCGTATTCCCTGTCAGTTGCTCTGTGGGAGCCTTATTAAGTGAGGTCTTCCCCTGGCTGCTGAAATTCTTACAGCCATCTGGCTGCTGCTGTTTTATTTATAGCACCTTGAGATACTATGAATTTCTAGGGCAAGGGACACATTTCCATGGTTTGGTTTCTCCGGCTGTTCTGGTTCTTCAACACCTTTCTCTTCCCATGAGTAACTCCAGGCAGCGTCTCTCCGGTACCTCCGTTTCCTCATGATTCCTGACAAAAGCCAGGGGGCTTGTCACCTACCTGATGCAAAACTTTAGTTGTGCTTGGAAACAGCTCCTCTCCCTGGGCAAATAAGTCACCCTTGCCCAATGCATCCATCGATTTGAGGTACGTTGGACCTGCTGGCCACATGCCTCTGGATCTGCATGTGAACATGACAGTTGTTCATTGGTGGAAGGTCTGATGGCCTCAGCTGCTGAAACCAGCAGGATACCTTTTCACAGGACTAGTCAGGCTGGTTGCCACCTACTTGGTTACCAGCCTTAAAGGCCTTCAATCTTGACTGCATATTGATGCTCTTTAGAAAAGTGATTGGAAAAAGCAAAGGCAGAAATGATTTTGGTATTCAAATTTGGGAAGACTATTTGCATTTGAAAGATCATCTGCACAGGCTTAGGACAGGCTTAAGGCAAGCACGGTTTGGTTTATTTGTCAGGACTTGAGCACCTGAAATTTTCTTCTGTTAGGATATTCCTGAAATGACTTTTTGAGTCTGACCTCTGTTTACTTGGTTTATAACAAACCAGAAGTTTATAGAGATGTTGCTGTAAGGCACATACAAAAGGCTATTGCTGAAAGCTGCATGGGTTCCCCAGCAGTTTACTAATGGCCTCTCAGAGTGGCAAATAAATTATTTTTCTACATCTGCTTTGAAGGGATCTTAACGGCTATAATCTCAGTATTGCCACAGTGTGAATCAGAGAAAAAGAGTTGGAATATCTTGCGATAGAAAAAACTACTCAATAATTCCATGGTAGACTGAACTATATGAATTCTTTATCCAACTAGAAAAACTTGATTCTGCCTTATCCTGTGTCCAGATGAGGACTGAAAATTACAGGTTACCCCCTTTTTCTCACTCATTGTTGCTGAGTGGCTCCAAATTTGGCTCTTGTTATTCAGTCATCAAACTAAATATTCATTGTGGGTTTTTTTTTTTTTTTTTTTTTTTTTTTTTTTTTTTTCCTCTGTGATTCTGCCAGTTACCTTCAGGCCTAATATTTGCATGTAAATTATTCAGTTATAGGAAGAATGAAAAAAGTAACTGTTAGGATTTGTCTGCAGGGATCTCTCCAGCACAAATGCCTCCGAAGTTCCTGCACTGAGTGGTCAGTTCAGGAAGTGCAGGCAGTTCCCAGCATGGCACATCACAGGTGGACACTCTGACCAGCTTTTTGGATGCCTTCAACCATACTTGATTCTTGCCTGATGAGGGCTGGAGACTGATTCAAACAATCCAAATTTTACCCTTGGCCTTCGATGTCGTAAAAAAGAGGGTTAATTAGGAGATTATTATAAAGATATTACATTTTAATGTCCACATGATTCATAATGTGCCACAATGCAGATTCTGGATTAGTAGGGTATGAAGTGGAACTTCGTAAAAATTTGATGCAGTTTGCTTTTAATAAACTTTTAGTACTTTTTCTTCTTTTCTTTTTTTTTTTTTTCTTTTCTTGACCTCAAGCACACTGTGCTGTAAAGATTACAGAATAGTAAAGCAAACAACTTTTAAGGGGAACTCTTCTTCTGAGGTTTGCATTGTCTGTGTTCCCATAGTGCATTTCTGCAAAAAAAGAGAATGTTTAATACCTCAGTTTTGATTTGGTGACTTCCATGACCTCCATCCCTATCCCAGAGTTGAGATTTTGCTGGCAGGAACTGGTCATTGAGATGGAATTGGTCTGACATGGATCTGCAGGCTTTTTTATTTCTATGTGGTCTTGGCAGCTGCGGAGACATCCTGACAGCCCTCTTTTAGAGTCCCTTGAAAATTAATATTTTTTAAAATTATAGAATTGCCTTACATTCTTTGTAGTATTGGATTTGTGTGAAGATGTCTCTGTACATGGAATTTATTTCAGATTAAGAAGTATATTGGAAAGGACAATAATTCTTTTGAAATAGTTTCACATCTGGACAGAATAAATCTGCCTTTATTTTTCTGTTTTAGGTTAATCCACTTGCAAAGTATACAGGCTTATTTCATCCAAATACATTGGAATGCAGGCAGAACCTGCAGCCTGGGAGAAGCTTCTCTCAGAGGCTGGTGTGATAAAGGAGCACCTAAAGACTGCGGGCTGGTTTCTTTGAACACAAAGAAAAATTGACAGCTAGAGCTTGATCAGGGGATTTCATTAGCAAAGGGTTGTAACGTTCTCATGTCCCACAATGAGATCACTGGCATTCTGCCTCTGTACTTGAGATCAGTATCTACCTCCATATCAGGAGCAGAAGCACAGAGCCAGCTGGGGTGGTTTAAATGAGGTACAAGAAGCACCAGAGGGAACCTCCCCAGGCATTGCAAAGCCGGTGGGTCTCCACTGCCTCCTGCCTGGGGGGCTCCAGCCTCCAATTGCACTTGGCTCAACCTCTAGCACAAAATAAATCAGTATCTGATTAAAAACCAGGTTGAGCCCAGGTCTGCTTTGAGTTTCATGTTGGTTTTCATCATGGAAGAGGTGTTTTCACACTGAAAGGTGGGCGTTCTGCAAATTCCATGTGATACTGGAGTTCTAGTGGGAGCAGGCACGAATAAACTTCTTTTCACTAGAGTTGCCACTGGCTCACATGCACAGCCCTGGATTTGATCTCGACCAATTTTATAGATGTAAATATTATCTGTTTCATTTTCATGGAGATTCATTTTACATTAAGCTATCTGACTTGATGGTAACTGTACACATTTTTAAAATTAATAAAAACTGAGAATTTAGGAATTTTTTTGCTTCCCCCCCTAGATGTTTGCATTTCCCATGTTGACTGAAGTGAGCAGATAGACTGAGATGTGCCATGCAGTGTTGTGTGTGTTCAAAACCATGCTATGTGGGAGCTGTATACTGTACCCATTGTAAATAAAATAGAAAAATGTCTATCTGTGTGTCTGCAGCCCTTATTACTTCCTTCCTGGGTGCCTTCTTAGGTCCTTGGAGCTAGCTTCTACAAGCAGGCCTGTTTTAAACAGAGTGTGTCTCTGCAGTGGAGTCTGTCCATCTGTCATGCTCTTCATTGCAGGCTGGTAGTGTACCTTATTTATGTGGCCATTGGGATCAAAAAATTCTCAATTTCTTTGAAGGCCTCGTGGACAGGATAGGACTGTGCATTTTCTTGCATTGTCCTCTGCTAAGCACCACTTCAGCACAGTGATACCCCTTATCTGACTTCTGACTTTTTATTTTTCTTTCATGTCATTGCCCCTTCCCCAGTCCTGACTTCTCTATCTCCTTTTGTTTCATTGATTTTCTTCTAAGTGAATAATTTTGCATTAAAATGTCACTTCTTATTCAATAGGTAGATATAGTGGTGCAGTAATGGAAATGAGTGACCCCTTAGGAAAGGTCTTGGCAAAGTTTTGTTTAACTTGAGTTACATATGTCAGGACACCTGTGTGCATGGATATCACTGTAACTGGGGTTAACTTTCAAATACTTGCAAACAATTCCCACTCTGCATGTTGAATTGTTCTGGAAAGAACTATGTGTTTCAGAAAAGGTTGAAACATGGGTCTTTTTTGAAGTTGCTTTGAAGAAAGCAGCTTGTATTAATGCTAGGCCTGTGTTCCATAACCGTGTAAAATATGAGTTTGCGTTGTACAACAAAACGATCCCCTAAAAACCTATAAATCAAAATAGAAAGTCCTTTGATAGATGAGAGTCAGCATCTTTTGAACATTTGCTATCTATAGCATTGCCTACAGACAATGCACCAGAGCAAAACGAAATATTCAGTGCCATTTTCCCTGTGCAAATACACAGCTTCTACTCAAAAGCAAACAGAAATTCACCTTGGTCACCTGAGGACCACGTGGTGCTTCACAGGAAGCATTTGACACCTCATCAAAAAAATTGTAGTTGATATTTGACATAATTCATGCCTTCCACAAGCAGTTACGTTATACTACCTTTGCTCTCCTTTGGCTGCAGGACTCCCTCCATGGTAAAGGAATGTGCTGGGCAACTTGTACTCAACGTGAGATATTGTACTTGGGATGGCAGCCACCCTGCTGGGGCCATTCCAGCCATGGTTTTGCTCACTTGGCAAGTCTAAGGGATGCCTGAGGATGCAGGAGACACAAGCTGTGTCTAAGCCACCCCTATAGAGAAGAGAGTTCAGGAGCATACTGTGCCTGCTGGATGGTGGGTTGCTCTGGGTTAAGGAGTGCTTGTTGGGGTGGAGGCAGTGTGGGGCTGACAGTGGGTATCAGGGATGCTGGCTTCTGCGGGAGAGGTGGGGGGTGGGAAAAGCAGGTGGAGGTTTTCTTGCAAAAATATTGCCTCCTCCATTCTTTGGGGCTCAGGACTCTGTGACTTCCAGGAGAGAGAATGCTCAGCTATGCAGGGAAATTAGGTCAGCTGCCTCCTGCCCTTTAGATGCGTCACCTTTGACTGAGATGTTTTCTGTTTCCTTCATGTTACTGGCAGAGGCCAGTCCTTTGTCACTGAAGAAGTTTTCAGGATATATGCTGCTGATTGAATTTTTTTCCCTGTACACACAGAGTAAACTGTCCTTGAACTGACTTTTAACTGCTGTCACCTTGCTCTGTAACAAAGTTATGATGGAAATTTTAAAGCACAGATGACTGCAGGATGACGAAATGCATGCAAATAGAAATGAGAAAATTTCCGAAGTGGGTGTTTGCCTTTCGTGTTGTCAACCTCAGTCTTTCGTGAACTGTTAATACTGGAAAATTATAGTGCAGTAAATAATGGCAGATACTCCATAATTTTTATTTCTATGCAGAGTTTGCTTCTGAGATTGTTTACTGGCCTGGATTGAGTGGTCTGTTAAATGTATGCTCTTTAAAATACATCTTCTTAATTGTATTACTATTGTGAACTAACCTTGCATTATTTCTTTTTTCCTCATATAGTTTTCCCTACACAAAATGGAAAGGTTGCTATAGTGACTGGAGGAGCTAAAGGAATTGGTTACCAAACTGTGAAGCATTTGTCAAGACTTGGCATGCATGTGATAATAGGTAAAGTCATTATTTTCTTAATAAACTTTTCATTTCAGAAAGTGTGGGGGGTTTGTTTGTTTGGTTGGTTGGTTTTTTTTAAGGTCTATTTTCTTTCCAGCATAAGTAAAGATATGTCAGGGGAAGACAGGAGAGTGTTTTGCTAGCATTTAGCACAAAAAATTGATTTATATTTTGCTTTGCAAGATCTTAGAAAAAAAGTGGATGGGATTTTTTTTCTGCAGAACTTGGAAGAGCTGCACTACCTCATATAAGATAATAATAATAATAATAATGGCCAGTCTTCGCGAGCGAAGATCCGGGGAAGGTCTTTACACCTTCCAGCCTGCGCATTGGATTTTTTAGGTGAGACACAGTGTGCGTGGAACTGAGCCCACCCTTTAATCCTCAGGTTCATCTGCCGGGGCCAAGCGAGCTTGGACGGTGGCAGCGAGGTCCTCAGGACGTAGGTGGGTTGCCTTTAAGGGCTAACGAGCCCCACCTGCCCGGGAGTGGCCCTGACCGGGAATCGAACCCGGGTCTCCGCGGTGATAGCGCGGCGTCTTTACCACTAGACCAGCAGGGGCTCCATACCTCATATAAGAAGTAAATGATAAAAACAAAACCTTAAAAATATGGGTATTACAAAAATATTTTATTTTCTTGTTATTGAGGATGGATTATGCTTCAGCATTAGGGTGCACGTTCATTAAGAGGAAAATTAATGAATGCCTTGAAGGAATAATACAGTGTTTAGTGGGGGATGATTTGTGTTATAAGGGCCCTTATAACTTCATCTATGTAAAAATTGCACGTTTACTTCTCAGTTTGTCATTGTAGGTGTCCTTTGTAGGCAAGGCAAGGAAATAAATACCTTGAGAGGTTCAGTCATACCAGCCTAAGATGGACTGGACAACTCACCTTCTGGAAGTGCCTGTGATTATCTCTTCAGTGATAATAAAGGGTCTATAAAGTGACTGTGTTAGACTGAGACATCTGAAATTAGGATACATGAATTTCTGTAGGAACTCAAAAAATGTCCTGAGTGCACAATTTCTTTCTACTGCAGACAGTATTAGTGAGACGTTCTTCCTAATTTTAAAGCTTTCTTTACCCCATATACATATTTATTCACTAATATATCTACTTAATTGGTATGTAACACGAGTACTTACATGTTTAAAATGCTACATTTTGTTCTCTTTATCTTTCTTTAACTAGACTTTTACCTAAACCACTGTAACTTTCACACCATAAAGTCACTGAAGACTGCTATTTCATTATACGCTAGCAAGCTGGTGATAACATTTTGTTCAGCTTTTATACAGAATATGCTCTCTTTAAGGTTTTGTATACACATCTTTAAAAAAAAACCAAACAAACTCCCACCAAACAATGAATGAGAGGATAGTAGCCATGTGCATTTATTCTAGTGCAGTCAGTAACACTGATGGAGTTGTCCTGGAATTGTACAGGTGTAATGTGGAATACCACTTACTCATACATGTTTTAATAGTTGTGTCAAAACCAAGAATCTGCAAAATGCAAGTAGATGCTGCTGTATGTAGCTAGATGCTAGATGTTGCTAATGTTGCTAGATGTAGCTTATGATGTCAGCATTAATATTTCACTAAAATTGCTTTTCATGTTTAAAGTGGACTGCAAAAATGTACTCAGTGGGAAAACAAAAAGGCTAATTTTCTTCTCTTGTATAGGGTCATGGAAGAATAGAACATTGCTTCTTTTCTAAGATTTGTTTTATATCCTTTAAGTTTTAGGATAATCTGTGTAACAAAATTCAGTGTAAGAGTTTATGGGAATGGGAGGGTGATGTTTATGTACAGAATCTCTAAATAAGCTGAATTTTTTCAACTCACAATCATACCCTCATAGATCTCATTCACTCACGCTCATGTGGTCTGATGAGCATCACTTGCGTACAGGAAAACATATGTCAGCTACTAAGTCCTAATCCTGTCTCTCTTTTGATTGGAAATGAGGGGCTAGTTTGGTCAGATATGCCCAGAGAGGTTGTAGAGCCTCTGTCTCTGGAGATATTAAAAATTCATCTGAATGCAACCCTGTGCAACTTGTTCTAGGTGAAACTGCTTTAGCAGGGAGATGGGACAGAGCTCTCTTCCAAACACAATCATTCTGTGATTCTGTGAACTTTTATATTGTTCACCAGCTCTTAGTACATTTTTCCTTGTCTGAAATATATAGGCTATGTCTATAGCCTATTTTTTGGGTGGGCTAACAGGAAAAATAATGGTATGGGTGATATGCTGCAACCTGGATGTTATCCTCCTGGCGAAAGAGTGCATGGCCATCTACATCAAGACTGGTAAGTCTTCTGTGCTGTGGCCTTGACATAAACAACACAGGAACAGTCTCCTTTAAACATGGTCTTAATCTTTCATCAAAGGGCATTCTTTTAACACTCTTCTTTGCTCTTTCTTCTGGTGCTTAAAAAGAGATACACTTCCATTCACTCTTCAATTGTATCAACCTTACTATTTGCATTATGAATCTCTACAAATGTAAATTAATGAAATTAATTATAGGAAGCATTTAGTGAGTAAGATTTCCAACTGATTCTTTTCTTCGAGGCAAACTTTGACCTAAACACTGAGCCCTGTGAGTCACAGCTATCTTCTTTGCCTGTGAGATTCTTCAGAGCAAAGCAGCCCAGTCAGTAGAATGGATAGTCCCAGGATTTTTTCCAACTGCAGGATGAAAACAGTCTCAAAAGCATATTAAATGCAATGACCTTCCATCCTTTTTCCTAACTGTTGAGCCCAGGTGTTCAGAGTACGCTTGCAATACCTGCTGGCTCATTGGCATGCTTTAGCACAATCAGCTTCAGGCCAAACAAGGCTCAAATAAGACAGCAAGTGTGCTCAAGCTTTCTCCTCTGGAAATGTTTTAATCCTATGTTTGTATACAGACATGAACTTATGTTAAAAAGGTGTGAATGTTAGGTGAATTTGGGCTTTCAAGGAAGATTCTCGTGTAGCTTACAGTCAATCTTGCTCATTCACTGAATGCTTCTTTCCCATTACAGGAACTTTAGCAATAAAAATTATACCCCTGCAGCAGGCAAATGGTCAAACCTGAATGTCTGATGTAAAAAATGATTCACCGTTTGTGATGGATATGCTTTTTGACTCAGTTTGACATTTTAGAGAAGTAAATATTTGAAGCAACCTCCTTTTAAATCCAATCTACCAATGGAATGAGGAAAATAAATAAGTATAAAGCATGTTACCTTGTAGAACATGAATAGTCACTGTATGAAAAGGCAGTGTGTTAACTCAGAGCCTTTCCAGCAAGCAGTTGCATACTGCTTTTACACCTTATTCCTTTCCTGTCCCACCACTGGTGCACAAGACTCCTTACTCCCACTGATGGGTTCACTCTGTGGGTGCTGGCTCACCCTGCCATCAGCCTCTCTCTGGGAAAGAGGCTGGGCTGAATGCTGAAATGTTGACAGTAATTTTCTACACATTTGTTTGATAAATTTCATTGAGACTTTTTGACAGGCTGCAATATGATTACTCACTGTCAGCATGGCTTTTACTTCAAGAAAATCTCATGGCAGACAGCGGACCCCTGGTAGGGAAAGCTGATGCCAGTGGTGAGTCTTCAGAGGCAAGCTCAATAGACTGCAATTTCATTTTCAGAGAGAAAAGGTAAATGCCACCCCGTTTTTGTTGCCTGTTGAGTGGTGACTGATATTGAAGGTGTTGTTTTGTGTGCACTTACAAATAAATGTGCTCTTAACAATAAGGACATTGGAAATCGAGATAATCCTAGACATTTCAATGAACTCCCCCACCACTCTTAAAACCCAGTAGGTTCAGCTGTGGTTCACAGTGTTTGCCACAGTTTTGTGAGTCTGTATTTAGACTGATTAGAAGTATAAACTCTTCCTATTCTTTCTACCTTTTATCACAGGTTATTAATCTTACGAGGATTCTGTGAGTGGATGTTAAAATCGTTGGCTCAAAAAAGGGAGCTTCAGTTTGATTTTTTTTCCTCCCTCAGTACATTAATAAAAGGAGGCTATAAAAATGTGAGAGAATATTTAATATAGAAGCTTTGATGGTCCTGTCTGATAATGTTCAATGAAAATCAAAAGATGTGCAGCTTGACAATGTTACATGTATGCTGCAGGTTCAGGACAGTGTAATCAATCTTCAGTGTCTATCAGTGTCGCAGTTTTCTAAGACAGGCTTACACTTTGAAGGAAGCAATCTCATTGTATTTAAATATATGTATATGCATTCTGGTGACTTATTTGAGCCCTGCAATACTGGCATAAATAAATGTAGTTCCATCACCAGACTCAGCACTTCTATGTGACGTCTGTAAGCCTTGCAGGAGGCTAAGCTGGAGAAAGTTCTGTCACCTCTTTCATTCACATTAGTTTCCGATTTTCAAGCTGTATTCTTTGCACTATAAATCAGACAATTCTGATATGGTATGATACTACGAAGTGACTTTACAGGGATAATTAAATCCTATCAAGATGGTAGAGTTGTTAATTTTCAAAGACAGTTTGATTTAATTTTAATTACTGAAAATTTCTATGGGTTACTTTAATAGTCTTTTCTTACTATGCATGGATCTATGAGATGCTTGAATTTTAATTTTTTTTCTAGGAAAGTGTTTATCTTCTTAATTTTAGCTAGGTTTTGTTAGGCCTGGATTCGTTCTAGAGTTAGTCAGGAAGTATCAAATATGTTTCCAGCATATTAAAAATGGGTGATGATTTCTTTTTTGGGTATGAGCACTAAGATAATGTATGCAGATTGCTTTGTAATTGTCATTCAGTTCAGGTTCTAGCATATCAGTACACTGTAATCAGGGTTATGAAAAACTACTTACAGTACTGTTTGTTATTTATGCACTCACTATACATGTGCACACAGCTACACACAGCCTTCCAAATACATAAGAATTTTGTCAAACACTTTAGTTCCTAATTCTCTTTGAAGAGCATCATGTCCTTGCTTTAAAATCAATTTTTCTTTTAAATGACTGGCAGTGGCTTAAGGCTGCTTATTTATGAACTAATTCATTGCAGCATTCCTTGGGACATTTGAAACTATTATTCAAATAGTGACAAACATCTGAAAAGACAGAGCATAAGAATTCTTTTTTGGGAAGGAATCTGAAGTAGAACTCAATCAACTGTAGAGGTGTATTACTTAGTAAAATACTTTGATTTACTGAGCTCAACCATCAGAAAATGAGAGAGATTTGGCTTGATTTTGTTTGTTTGGATTTCTAGAAACCTTTAAGCAAAAATCTCAAGGCTTTTCAGGACACTACACAGTCCAAAAGAGAAGTACAAATGTCATTACGTTCATACAATAACATATAAAAGCATGTTAAGACAGAACATAGACATAAATGTTTATTTTCTTAGTAGAGAGGGTGTTATCCCTGGAGTTCAGCAGGGATATGTGTTAGAACCCATACTTTTAACGTAGTTTTAGAGGAAGAGCAAATAGTGAAGTGACAAGTACTTCAAACTATTAAATTATTAAATTATCTCTGGACCTTCTCCAGCACCTCAATATCCTTCCTGAACTGAGGGGCTCAGAACTGGACACAGCACTCCAGGTGTGGCCTCACCAGTGCTGAGTACAGGGGAAGAATCACTTCCCTGCTCCTGCTGGCCACACTGTTCCTGATCCAGGCCAGGATGCCATTGGCCTTCTTGGCCACCTGGGCACACTGCTGGCTCATGTTCAGCTTCCTCTCAATCCAAACTCCCAGGTCCCTTTTTGCCTGGCTGCTCTCCAGCCACTCTGTCCCCAGCCTGTAGCGCTGCAGGGGGTTGTTGTGGCCAAAGTGCAGGACCCGGCACTTGGTCTTGTTGAATGAACCTCATCCCGTTGGAGTCAGCCCAACTCTCCAGCCTATCCAGGTCCCTCTGCAGAGCCCTCCTGCCTTCCAGCTGATCGACACTCACCGCGCAGCTTGGTGTCATCTGCAAATTTGCTAATGGTGGACTCAATCACCTCATCCAGATAATCAATAAACATATTAAAGAGGACTGGGCCCAACACTGATCCCTGGGGGGATCCCTAGTGACCGACCACCAGCTGGATGCAGCCCCGTTCACCAGCACTCTCTGGGCCCGGCCCTCCATCCAGTTCCTGACCCAGCACAGAGTGTCCCTGTCCAAGTCATGGGTTGCCAGCTTTTCCAGGAGTATATTGTAGGAGACAGTGTCAAAGGCTTTGCTGAAGTCCAGATAGACACATCCACAGCCTTCCCCTCACCCACCAGGCGGGTCACCTGATCGTAAAAGGAGATCAGGTTGGTCAGACAGGACCTGCCCCTCCTAAACCCGTGCTGGCTGGGTCTGATCCCTTGTCCATCCTGTAGGTGTTGTGTGATTGCACTCAGGATGATCTGCTCCATAACCTTGCCAGGCACTGAGGTCAGGCTGACAGGCCTGTAGTTTCCCAGGTCCTCCATGCAGCCCTTTTTGTAGATCGGTGTGACATTCACCAACTTCCAATCGTCTGGGACTTCCCCAGAGAGCCAGGACTGTTGGTAAATGATGGAGAGCGGCTTGGCAAGCTCTTCCAACAGCTCCCTTATCATCCTAGGATGGATCCCATCTGGTCTCATAGACTTGTGAGGATCCAAGTGGCTCAGCAGGTCGCTGTTTCCTCCTGGATTACAGGGAGGCTATTCAGTTTCCAAAATGGGTAGTATAAAAATGTAAACGGGTTTAGAGGAAAACAAGCTCATCAGAGGTGTAGAAAGGCATCCTTATGAGGAGCAACGAAATAGGCTTGAAGTCTTCAATCTCTTCAGTGTCTCTGAAGAAGCATGTAAAATAAGCAGTTGAAAAGATAGACTGCTTATGAATAGTATGGAGATTATTACGAACTCAGTATAAATACCATACTATTCATCAGAAAAGAAGTTAAAACAGTCTAAAACAAGCCACTGTAAATTAAAACCAAAATCCCTCAGAAGCATAAAAGTATTTCTGGACTAGTATCTGCTGCATAGGACCTTAAATCATCCTGGGAATAGGAGAAGTCTAGGGTGGGCAAATATGAGTGTTGTGCAGTTTTGGGAAGGATGTTGTACATAGTCCAATGATTTTGCTTTTTTATTGAAAAAAAAAAGTCAGGAACTTAAAAAAATGAAGATTTAATTATGTACTGATGAATTTTGGAAGAGTTAGTGCATTTTTCTAGACATTTGCTTAATTTATTCATTAAACACTTTTTAAATGCTTTGAAGTATTCAACAACTGTGTGAATGAATTTAATCTTGGCTTTGAAAAACTTTTGGTAAAGTTCAAGCCAAAAGATTTTGAAGTGGCTGGCTCGTCTCGAGATGAGAGAAAGATCTCTTGTAGATTAGTAATGGAGTAGGAGACAAAAAACAATATTGAGGAATTGTTTGTCAGCTTTAGACTGGAGCAAAGATACTCCTGGCCCCATAGACATATGTTCAGCAAATTTATAAAAGATAGATACAGAATACAGGGTAAACAGTGAAATTATGCATTTTGTGTAAATGTGTTTAGGATAGTCAAAAGAATGTGACTGTTTATAATTAAGAGATTTGAGCTTCTGACATAGAAGGAGAGGCTGAGAGACCTGTATTCAGCCTGAAGAGGAGAGAAGGGTCTGGGAGACCTTTGCCATGTGCATAAATACTTAAAGGGGAAAAAAAGCACTTTTTTTTTTTTTTTTTGTGTTGAGAGTGGTTGAACACTGACACAGGCCGCTTGAAGAGGTTGTGGAGTCTCTGTCCCTGGAAATACTCAAGACTTGAACTCGACATGGTGCTGAGCCACCAGTTGTAGCAGAGGTGGAACTGGATGATGTTATGAAATCTTTACTGCTGTGAAGAATGAGGAATAATCTGCCCATAGTGAATGACCAGGTTATGAAGGGAAGGATAAATACAGAGTATTAGTAAATGCAAATACTGCATATGAGGAAAAACAGCCACACCTGTGTATTTACAAGAATGGGGTTTAAATTAACTACAACACTCAAAAAGTTAAATAAATATTGTGATTTACTGTTGAAAGCTCTCTGCATAACCTCATTGACATTTAATGACAGTCATAAAGGCAAATAAAATTGTATTGCTTAGCAGGAAAGAAGATGAAAACGGGAGAGGAAGCGTCCCTCTTCTTTTGTAGAAACCATTGGTTCATCCTGTTGTGCATACTCAAAAGAACTCTGGTTGAACTGGAAAAAAACCCTAAAGAGTGATGGTGAGGAGTATGGGATAGCTTTGTACAAGGTGGGGCACAGAACAAAAGTTCCTCTTCTTCACAACAGATGACTGAGGTGTAATATCATACAATTATGAATGGTATAGAGTATAAACAAAAAGATGTCATTCCCTGTCTTATTGTGCACAACATCCAACAAAATAAAAAACCCCCAACAACAAACAAACTACTGAAGTACAACCTTTTGAATATAATTAAGTCTGTCATGAAATCACAGAGCCTGTTGTCCCAGAACCCTGTGCCAGCCAAGCGCTTGAATGAATTGAAAGCACATTTAGGTTCATTGAGAGACTGTGTGCAATCTTTGAGTCAGGAAATCTCTGAAACTTCTTGCTTCTGGGAGGATGTGTTGGAAAATACCACTCCTAGACTTAATGCTCTCACTTATTCCTCTTCCTTAAGCACCTGCTAGGGATCATTGTTGGACACAAGGCACTTGTTTAAGTTTACTTTTGGTTTGATAAACAGGGTCATTCTTAACTTCTTGTTGGAACAGATGGGTTGCAGAAACCTAGGGTAAGGATGAGGATTTCTTTTCTCTTTGCAAACTGACCTCCCTTGCTCAGTTTTAATTCTTTTCTCAAAGGAACACTCACAACAATATTTTTACCTTCCATATCAAAAAGGCATGTATTTAATCGTGACTGCTGCATGATGAACTGGATAACAAAAGATGTGTGGTATCTAGACATAAGGAAGCTTTGTATCATTTTCTTAAATTTTTTTTTTTATACCTGGCCACATCCTTATACCTAGCTTTATTGAAATTCATGCCTTAAACATTTTACAGGTGAGACACAAGATCTGCATTCCTTTTTATTGAAGATGCTATAAATTCCTTTAAAAACCTGTTCATATTGTACCAAGTTCAAATTTCTCGTCCTCAGAGGTTTTTTGGGTCCTTTCTTTTAGGCATGTGCTATTTGTTATGCACACTCATAAAATTTTAATCTTCCTAACACCAGCTGATAGAATTTTGTTTTTCTCTTGAGGCGTTGGGTGCCCTCACAAGCCCTGTCTTCCGGCTCACGCTCCAATGAAATCAACTCCCCTTCGATCATCATGAGGATTATGCTACTCTGAGGCACCTTAATTAAAATTTTCATTTGGAAACTTTTTTTTATATTCTGTAGCACAAAGGCACCTAACCATCACCCTTTGCATCTCCTCAATGAGACGGTATACACTTATCCAGAATTTATTATTGTACCACCAAGCTTTTCCTGGTAATGCACATATACATTAGAGTTTATGGGCACCACTTCTAAATTTTGATTACTTAAGTCAACAGTGGGGAGAGGAGAGGGCCATGGGGCATACCACAAACCCTGTAAAATTACTCCTTGTTTTGGGGGATTAACTGATATGTACTTATGGCTACATAAGTCAGGGGATGAGTGTTTGTCTCACATTCCCCAGGCACTGGTGAATGAGGGGGTTGCACTTGCCAGCGGCTGGGGTGTGTGGAAGAGCTGGGAGGCTCACCCCTGCTTCCCCTCCTGTGGTCACTGCAGTGGGTTTAGCAGGCTGAGGGGTGCCTTGGTGCACAGGGCAGCTCTCAGGCTCCAAGCGGGAGGAGTCGGGTCTTTCTCTGGACCACCACATGCTGGTTGGTTTGCATCTTCTCAGTGTTCATCTCAAAACGTTTTTATTTGTCTTTGTTTTTTGCTATCTTGCTGAAAGTCAGGAAATATTTCCCCTGACAGCTTAGGAAAGGAAGGGCTTCTTAAATTTGTGGGTTTATTCTCTCCAGGCAACTGTAGGCTTTACAGGCATTATCGTTCATCATAGACTATTTTAAATTTCTTTATAATGCCCTGCAGTACATTCCCTTGAAACATCAATATTTCAAATTCCTAGTTTTGCAAAACACCAGTTGGAAAGAATCTTACTTTTTTTTTTTTTTTTATCAGGATCAATTTTGTACATAAATTCAGGGTGTGAGTAGCAATTAGTCTTTTGGAGAAATATTCACATTCAAAGAAATTAAAAATATTATATAAAGAATAAATATAGATGTATCAAAACCCTTTAACTAGCTGTACTGTAAGTGTTTTTAGCTCATGCTGGGTTTCTATGGGCTGTGCTTTCTCCAGTCTTATTGAGACTTAGTAATCTCTGTGATAATTCTGTTGAAATCTCTGAAATAACTTTCAGAGTTAGGATCTACTTAAGCGATTAAGATGACAGAGCCTGACATTTAGGATAAGATCCAAAGCCTATTGCTGCTGATAAGAATTTTTCTATGTACTTGGCTGGTGGCTTTATGTCAATGTGCTTTGACTTGTGGTGTTTGTATAAGTGAAAGTTGAAGAGAAGAGTAAATTTTTTTGACTAAAAGCTGTATTTAAATATATTTACCTTTTTTTTTTCCCAGCACAAGTTTCAGTATTTTACTGAGAATTAGAACTTTTTAAGTCACTGAAATTACATCTGATTTTATAAGGGTGCATCCATTTAAAATAAATTTATTTTTATGTTATTAATTTTATTTTCAGAATTGATTGTAGTAAGCATTGTTACTGAATTGGTATCACCTAAATTTTTCACTATTCTGTGGGGACTAAGGGGAAGAAAAACATCAGATAGGGCTCTTAACAGCTTGCATAAACAGTTATTGAGACAACTATCTATTTTGAGCTCCCAAAAGACACTTTAAATTAGCATGAAAGGAAAGATTTTTACGGTTTTGGGTACTTTGATGATCTAGGCTCCCAAAACAGTGAATGCCTTTTTCTCAAAGCTTTTTCTAAGATTCCCTCACTGCATAAAAAACATGATCTGTCTTCCTTTTCTTACCCTTTCCTACAAACCACTTGAATTCAGAGTAGGCAGATCTTATGCTACAGACACTTTACTGCTTAAAATGGATAAATTCTGGTATGTGGACCATATGAAAATTATGGTGACTCACTCAAAAAAAGTTCAGACAGAGGATTATTTTGTATATCACAAAGTTTTTTAAAGAATCACTACAGATATGCTACTGAGGATCTAATCCAGGTGACAGTGGTGAGAATTTGATCCTTATATAGTAAACCATCCTCCTCCTTTGTTTAGGGTGCTGTACACCTGTTCAGTGCACTGGAAGATTGTGCTTTTAGTGACCCAACTTTATCACGAGGACACAAATTAGTTTTGACTTTTCCCACCCTGAAGCTGTTTGTGGTAGCTTGGTGACTTACTTTTTTTAAAAAAATGTTAATAATTAATTTAGTACTTAAAAGGAGGTTGATCTTTTTCACGCCTACCACTCGCTTTGCATAGAGGATCCCAGAAGGACGTGCTAGAAGGGAACAGTGTGACAGTGAAATGTTCCTCTCCCACCCATCTGCGGCAAGGGGTTGCTGATCTCCTTAACCTAACTCAGAAGCATAGATTGCCCTCCCAGTTTTATGGTGTATGTGTCTTTGAACTTTTTGTGAGCATTTTGGTCATTTGTACAGTGTCTTTATTCTTTCTTAAATGATTTTATTTGAAAGAAGGGTTTCAAAAGCCTCTAATTAAGTGGCAGTTTTCACTGAGGCTGTTTCAATTTGGTGATACTCCAGCCTCCAGTATCTGTTTTTCAAACTCTCTGTTGAATCAGGCTGGAAACAGACATCTGAAGTGACTGTTTAGCAAAAAAATTTTTTCTCCCAGTGGTCTAGAGTGAAAAATATGCAAATATGAATAAAATAAGCTGATTTGGAAGACGCTGAGCTTTAATGAATAACCATTTATATAACAGGAAAATAAAGCAAATTAAAATTTGTTGTGAACACAAGCTCTTTTAAAAGAACAAATTAAGTGAACATACTGAGAGTTAAATAAAGACACTAGAGGCTTTAATAAGCTTGATCTCTGCATGAGGGGTGCTGAATGAAAGAGGAATCAAATAAAACCTTCACAGAATTGATACAAAAGTATTTTTATCTCTAGTATAGCTCTATCCAGCATAATAAAACACTGAAATACTACTCTAGTACCTCACTTGAGGTGGAACAGTGAGGAAAATTGATCTCTTGCCCATAAAGCCTGTGCACAGATTTCCCCAGAAATAGCAATTTCACTGGAGGGTTTGTCTGTTGATGCTGCATCTATATCTGGAAATTAACATCAAACTGAATTTTGTTCTTCGGTACAAGGCTGGATGGTTTTAAAGGGAAAAAAACAGCAAGAAGAAAATACTACAAATATCTGCTTTGTTTTTTTCTTTCTGTCTTTCCTTCTTGATCAGTCTGAGTAATATGATGCCACAGTTAATGGCACTTATAGAGAACAGTTGTAGACCTGTACGACTCTAGATTTTATGTGAGAATTATTTTCTCTTCCAGTATCTGGAATGCTAAATGTATTAATTTTGGCTAAATTTATGTAAATGTTGAGTTTTCTTGTCTATTATGAAAAAAAAAAAAGAGATGTGTTTCAAATCCTTGTTTTTTACTGCAGGAGCAGAGCTAAAACTCCATCCTCCAAAAGGGTGCATTAGCTCCTCAAAGTGGTTGGGTGTTCCCTAAAATCCCCATTCAGCGCTCTGAGCCTTCAGCTAGTGCAAGCAATGGATGACACATGCTCTGTCTCAAAGGGTTTACTCCCACTTTTGTAACACGTTCTCTATGAGATGACATGAACCAGTTTAATAGCACTGTAAAGTATGTTCTAACATCTTAGGGTAAATACAAGCATGTACCAGCTAATGTGAGCAAGAGGTTGAACCAGATGACCTCCTGAGGGCCCTTTCAACTTCATCTTACTCTGTGACCCTGTGACAGAGAGGACAGGACACTTGTACAGCGGCACAAGAGAAAAAAGCATAGAAGCTAAGGCAGAAGTTGATGTAATCAGAAAAGGAGGCAACTTCATGAAGTTCATAAGATATATCAGTGTTTTATCCAATTTATATAATAAAAAATAGGTATTTTGATGATTCTTGTTATGGAAAATATTTGTTAATGGATAAATTGAATGCTAAACTTAAAAAATTGAGCTTGTATTACCAAGCATAATATTTTGTTTGCTCTTGGTTTTTTTTTCATATTACAAAAAATTGCCAAACAAATGTCAGACAATTATGAACTGCCCACTTAAGCTTAATGGCACAGAAAACATTATTTGATGCTTAATCCCAGTAAAACTTCTTCATTTTTTAAAGAAGAGCAAGAGGATGTCTGCTCTAACCTACAGTGAAGCTTTTGTAGAATTTGGATGTGATACAATTCACTTGGCTCAGAGACTTACATCTCAAATCTGCTGGTCCCGCCAGCAGATGGTCCTATTTTATATGAATAAATGAGATAAACAGGCAGAATTCATGTGAACAGCGGAGCATTTGTATAGCCCTCTTTGAAAACCTCTGCTGCCTGACAGTAATAAAGCACACCTTTTCACCTAAAACTTCGTGCTGGTTTTACGCTGTGGTTAGCACTTCGCAGTGGCATGCTTATATTCACACTCTTAAGTTGATTGCATTACTAATTTTCTATTTTCTGTATTTTCACAGCTGGAAACAGTGAAAGTGAGGGTCAAAAAGCGGTGAGGAAAATAAAAGAAGAAACTTTGGCTGGAAAAGGTACCATACTATATCCTTTTCTTTAAGAAACTCTTTATTTCCCTCTTTATCTTCTTTTAAATGAGGTCCCCATGTGTACTGTTAAACTTTTTTTATTTGGGGCACTGGAATGGCTTGCCCAGAGAAGCTGTGGATGCCCTATCCCTGGAACTGTTCAGTGTAAGGCTGGATGTGGCTCTGGGCAACCTGGTCTAGTGGAAGGTGTCCCTACCAACGGCAGCAGATGGTTTTTAAGTCCCTTCCTACCCAACCTATTCTTTGACTCTATGAATCTAACTCCTAAAGTAAATCTGGCTCAGGGGTAAAATGAACAGGATATTCTTTAAAAAATGTTTTCAGCTTTGTTTGACTTCTTTACTGTTTGTCATTGCAAAAGGGCTGCCTGCAAGTTACAGTCTGCCTGCGCGTGTCTATGGGAAAAATGATTTCATAGCTGAGCAAAAATTCTGAGTGCTAGAAATATTTGCTAAGGGGAGGATAACAGCAGGGAAGAGGATGTATGCTCTTTACATTGCTGGTTTTCCTCCCATTATGTGTATAAATAATCCCACTAAAAAGTGGGGTTTTAGGAGGTAATAGGTTTGTAAAGAGCAAGTCTGCTCGATTGGCTTATTTGACACATGTTGAGAGTTTATAATCCTTCACAGAGGAAAAACGCTTTCTTAAAAATAAATGGACCTTTCATATCAAGCTGAAATTCCTATGCTTTTGTGGTTCTTCCTTTGTTTTCTTTATCTGATGATCTATCACATTTGTGGAGGCATAAGGAGAGCATAGGTTAATAAATATGAGAAAAGGCATGTTGCACACTATCTGCTGCGAGATGATATTTTGCAATGTATGGTGGAGGTTAGTGCCTCTCATATTTTTGTGTCATGGTTTCACTGTGTGTAGTTCCCAGTAGTGTGTGATGATTCACTACTGCTACTTTGATGTATCATTTCTTGGCAAAATAATAGGGCAGTGTTGCTAGTCCACCCTATTTAGGATCTTCATGGCTTCTTCTGAGATCTGATTTTATTTTTGTGCCTCTAATAATTACTGTTATGATGATCAAAATACATGTTAATTATTGTGTTAAAACCCCCTTTCATTAAGATTTATCTTTTGGCTTATATAAATGTGCATCCATCATAGCCCCAGGATACATGTATGCTAGTTAAAGGCATCATAAATTAAGGCATAGTTAGAAGGATCATGAAAGGAAAAAGGTAATTATTACATCATTAAAATATTTTGCTGGAAGTTTCTGTACAGAGACCAAAACGAGTTGGAATTAATTACATCACGTGACTTGCATGAAGCCAAGTAAACCAAAGTCTGTCTTATTTTCTCACATCTGTGCGATCGCAGGCTTTTCTAGCACCCTAATCTTTCTTGATTTTTCTGACTAAAGTCAGCTATAGCCCTCAGTTATAAACTGTTAAGTTACAGATGGCAGTTTGAGGAAGCTGAAAGTATACCTGAAGTCTACTGAAGTTCCTCATTGTAATTATTACCACTGCTGTTTTAGTAACCTCAGGTTCTGGTAGATTTGGCTTAAAAAATCCCTGGAAGAGTGCTGCCTTTTCAGAATTTCTCACTGATTGAGAGAAATTTGTATTTACAAGTGCAATATACGGTACAAAAGACTTCTGTGAAACTGAGTGCCACTCCTGTTTTACTGTTTATCAATGAATTTGCACTTTGCTTAGTAGTAGGATGTGTTTTCAGATACCGTGATCAAGACTGAGCTGTGCAAACATATTACCTTTTCAAAAGCTACAGTTCAAGATCTGTTTAATCACTGCAAAAGAACGTTATCAGTTATCTTGATCCTTTTCCCCCACTTTTTTTTGAGCTTTTTTTCATGGCCCATGTGATGACACTGCTTTACAGAAACTGTTTCCATCTGGAATATCAGACTCTTGAAGGAGAGCTACTCAAAACAGTATTGCTGGGCAGCCAGCATGGTCAAGAATTGGGACAATGTAGCTGTCTTTTTATTATGGACAAAAAACAGGAGGGGATGCTTTCAGTTTGTTATCCAGATCTCAGATCTCTAAGAACAATGAAAATCTTCCTGCTTTTAAGCAGGTTAGACAGCAGAAGGGAGCAAGAGACCTTGTCCTCTCCTTGTTGCCTGGCTGAGCCATACATAGCACAAACATCCCCAGAGACAGCTCTGGGAAAATGCCAGGCTTATTGAATGCAAGTAATTATAGTGCTTTTAAACCACTATCATCCTTCTATGTCTTGGCCCACTGTCTGTCTGGGACTCTGTCTGATATCTGTGGGTAAGTAATTTTACTTGACATAATCAACACTTACTTCAGGGACAAGTGAGATTCAAAGCATGTGCATAAGTAATTCCTATGAAGCAGCTTATAAGCAATAATTTTCTAACAGTTTCAGAGAAGGATAAAGGATAGTAATAAAAAGGCCATGCACACTGGGGATGTTTGGTTTTTTTGGTGTATTTTGTTGTTGTTGTTGTTGTTTTGGTTTTTTTTGTAGAAGCATGGCAAGACCTGAGAAAAGGACTAACAAAGTTTCTGAATACAGGCAGGCAGGAAGTCTGGTTTCCCATACTGGAGACATTGAAATCAGAATCAATGCCAAAAAATGGTAGCTTGTTGGAGAGGAAAGCAGTTGTGGCCATTCACCTACAAGGCAGTGATGCTGAAGGACACAGAAAATCTAAGCAATATATCATATCACCTCTTCCTACCACCTATCCTCTCCCATGGTGCTATACCAGAAACCTCCTTGGTTCCTCTCCCTGCTGATTCCAGACTGTTTAAGTGTCCTCCTTGATTTTAGGTCTCTGTGCTGAGTAATCTATTGCTAAGCGTAAACAGTGAGGAAGTACACAGGCTGGTGAGTGGAGGTGAATAAGCTACAGGTCCTTGGGGCACGATAGACCCAGTTAGCTTGACCATCAGATTCTCCTCCATGATAAAGAAATCAAAGCCCTTGGATATCCGGAGCAGACCAGAAGCAGTGCTGCATTGTTATTAAAATTCTCATATGGGCACTATTTCCAAAAGACCAAGGGCAACAGATTACCACACTCTGAATCATAAAGCTGGAAGAAGCCAGGATGAAGTTGGCATTTATCTTGCTTCCATTTGTTAAATTGAGAACTTGTGTTGTTAATAGTAGCAATTATATGGCTGGGAAAATCGTTGATGGCTAGGGATTGCCACAGAGATATTCTAATTGGATAAGTCTCTCTAATTTGCACATAGGGTGTGTCTTTGTTAGTGGGTTCCTTAGTTAGATCAGGAGAGTGCTTTTTAGGCAACCCTCAGCTGTTGCCCATTTTCTGAGCAGAGGTTCACATCAGGAAGGGCACTGCAGCTCCTGGCCTGGATTCCCTTTGGATGGAACTAACCTGGGACGAGAGCTGCAGCAGTAGCAGAGCATTAGTGCGTGGGGGCAAAGTTAAAACTTAGCTGAACTAAGCATTCCATCAACCTGTAGCAGTGCCTGTGTCGGATCCCCAGCACAAAATGAGCTCTCGACATGGGCTGCTATTGATCCAAACCGCTTGTCAGTGTAGTCATAACCAAAGTTACCAGCTGTGAACAAACTTCATTGAGCTGCAGAAAGGGGAGATTTCTGTGATAAACTCAGCTCTCGATACTGGAGAAGAATCTTTCCATTTACATAATAGAGCATATCTCCTGACTCAGCCTCAGTTTATGTCTCTGCAAATGAAAGCTGGTTGTAGCCTGATGATTACAAACATACAAATGTTGGAAACTAATATATAAACATGAATGAAGGCTTAGTTCATTCCAACATAGGTATATGAATGCCAATGGAATCAGCAATTAGAAAAACTTTATGCATAAGTATCACTTAGCACAGTACCAGTGGAAGGCTCTCACAACTGCAGTGTAGGAGCTGGAGTTGAAACTAGACTCAAAGGAGAAAAAAATTAAAAGTTAGTGAGAAAAGAGGGTGTAAAAGTCATATTAAGCGTAGACCTCTTCAAAAGGAGAAGCCTGAGTTTAATCTCACCCAACATTTTTGTGGTAGTTCAAATAAAACCACAATTATAAAACTACGCACTAAATCCATGGCATTCATGAGACTTCCATTTGAAGTCAGGTGAGAAATGAAGAAGAGATGTTCTCCCTTTAGAGTCAGAGGAATGCAGAGGTTAGCATGATGGCAACCAAATTGTGTCATTTACAGTCTTACCCACATCAAGACAGCGTGGGCCAAGCGGTAGGATGAATTGCCTTAAAAGCAATTCGCATGCATTTAACAAGCCTGGCTTTTTCCCAGAGCTGTAGCTTGGGATATTTGTGCTACATGTGGCTCAGCCAGGGAATAAGGAGATGACAAGGTCTCTTGCTCCCTTTTGCAGCATAACCTGATAACAAGCAAGTAGGTTCTCCTTGTTTTTAGAGATCTGAGATTGAAGAATTTACCTGACAGAAGAAGGACTAATCTAGCCGCTACGTACCAAGTGTAATTACAGAATAGCTCCTAGGTGGTTTCTCCACCAATGCTTGCTGTATGTTGGGCACCATTTTTAACAGAGCAGTCCACCTTTTTCCACTCTCTACCAGACTAGCTTTCCCTGCAGGCTGCTGGGGGAAAGTTCAGCTGCTGAAAGTTCCCAAATTCCCAAACTTTTAGATTTGTTGGTGGTATTCCCAACACGTGAACCAGAGCTGCATAAGCCAGTTCAGCAAAGACTGATGCCTTGTTAATACGTGCAAAAGTGTCACCCAGGACTTTTTCTTTGACATGGCATGTCAAAAACATCATTATGGAAGTGGTCATCCAACCAGTCAAAAATAGTATAAAGTATTTGCTGAGACATATCTTCTGTAAGTGTGCATAAGCATGCTTGAGTTTGTGCTTGCTTGTGTCAGATTTACTTTTCATGGTGTAGCTTTGAGCTGTAAAAGTTTAACATCCTGGGATTGTGGCTAGACATAATGTCCTTTCTACCACAGCCTGCTGTTGGAATATCCTTTCTGTACCACTGCTGATGCTGAAAGACCAGCAGGATTGGTTTAAAGAGTTTCCTAGCAATAACAGCGCAGTTTCCATCTACACGGTTTCCTTTTTCATGCTGGTGCATTATCTCCAGTACTTAGCTTTGGCAGGTCAAGGACTGTCCTCAGAGTTGTGCAGCTGAATGCCAGGCTCGTGAAGACATCTTAAAAGACAGAGTGGTGATGTGAATGAGGAGTAAAGAAGTCTCAGTCTGACAGTATGCCACTTTGCAGGACCCTGTGTGCAACTACAGAGTTTTTCTGCTTTGTCACTGGATGACAGATGTAAGAGCCTTGCCTAAACATTAAGATTTTTTTTTCCTTCCCTTCCATAGCCTCATCTAAGGTTATATCAAATATATTCAAGCCAAATGAAAATATTTACTTAATAAACTTAATATCAGTTTGTGACCGGACCCTCCACATTCACAAGGAGTGGAAGACCCTTTGCTAGAGTCCAAGAAAGTAATGCAGGGCTAATGCAATTTCTCTGTGCTCATAGCACTTATGTCCCTTATTCAGTAAAGCTAGAGACTTTTTGCTCCATATTAAGCAGGGAAGATTAAGATGTCTCCAAAGCCCTCTGATAAAATCATTGAGGTGAAAAGTTTCTGAATCACTTGTCCTGCTTTTCTGTTTGTTTTACAAAATACTTTGAGGCAAAAACATGATTAAATTCATTAAGTCTCTTTGCGTAAGTCTTTTTTTGTTCTCCTTTTGACTTGCAGTACAACACAATACAAAATTTTTCCCCACAGTTTTTACTTACATATAAAACAATGGAGAACCTCTATTTTTTTCTGGGTTTCTTCAAACACCTTAGAAATTGAGTTATCATGTTAGCAGTGTGACAAATCAGAAATTAAGAGGAATAGGAATGTGGTTCACACAGCTAACGATGAGTTGCAGATCTGGATAGTGAGGTGGAGATAAAGTCTTTCAAATATAAAATATATTCATAATGCAGGCACAGGCTCTGCCTGCTGGTTTCCTAAATTCCCATTTCCATTGGAAATGTGAAACACATTTCATTAACAGGCTCTGCCATCAGGAATCATGATTTTCTCATATTTAAATTATATCTAATTGAAACTTAGAAACTAAGAAGTGCACAGGTGTAGCTGCAGGCAGAATAACAAAGTCCCATCAGATGTCTTGAAATGATTTTCTGACTGTAAATCACCGAAGCTTTGTGTGACTAATGGGACTGAAGCTCTGAGGTTAGGATTTTGCTGATTGTGCTGCCCTACTGAAGGCAATCTGGAGAAAGGGAGTTTCAAAATGAAATTGCTTCTTCAAGGCTGGTAAAAAAGCTTCCATTTCACCCTTTTACAGGATTTTGATCCTCTTGTATGGACCTGTAGAGCCATGATGTTGAGCAGTGACTGGAAAAAGGTGCTCCTGGGTTTGATACCTCACTTAATAGGCCATTATTTTTTCCGTCTCAAGCAGCATTTGCAGGCAGGTTGCGTGAGCTATTTCCAGATCTTGTCTGTTCTCAACAAAATTGCCAGCAAATAGTGAAAGACAAAGCCAAGAAAAAAGCAATTTGTTTTCTCTCTGGAATGCTTTAGTATTTCTCTTCCAAGATCTACTTTATATAGTCCTATCTTCTGTGAGTTACTTTTAGGGTTTTAGAAGTTAATTTGCTTATAACAAGTGGAATATTTTCTGTGGAAATGCCATTGGCTTCTGCACTGGGGATCCAGCTGCCAGGAGCATGGGGAACTTGTGGCCTGAAGTAAGCATGGGAAAAACAGAGCCCTTATGGGCTGTGTGAGCAACCTTGCAGGTGTGAGCTGCAAGTGAAACAGCAGACCCTGGTCAGCCAGAATGTGCAGATGGTGCTGGTCTTTCCTTGTCAGCTCCATCCTTGCAGCAGTACGGCAAGGCTCCAGAGGGAGCAGAGCCAGAGAGGAGTCTCTGTGCCTCTGAAGGACCAATGCCAATGTGTTCATGCTTAATTTGTATTTCAGGAGCTATTTTTCAATGGCAAAGAATTAAAGCTCTGAATAGATGTCCCCGTTCTGAAATGAGTTAAGAGCCAGGTTCTCCCCAGCAGTGCCTAGTGACAGGACTAGAGGCAATGGGCATAACCTGAAATGCAAGAAATACCATTTAAAAATAGGAAAACTCTTTTTCTTTTTTTTAGCATATGGACTTTTGGATATTGGCACAGGTTGCCCAGAGGGTTTGTAGGTTCTCCATTCTGGGAGATATTTGAAAGCCATCTGGACACAATGCTGGACAACCAACTCCAGGTGGCTGAGAATGAGCAGGAATGGGGACTTGGCAGTCTTCAGAGCTGCCTTCCAGCCTCAGCCACCATGCAACTCTGAGTCTAGGAAATTTTGGCAGCCAAATTATCGTGAAATCCAGTCTGCTTCGTGTGTCCAGTCCTAACTACAAGTACTGTAACATACACACCTTCCAGAACTTCAGGGTTTTCAAGAAATTCTATCAGGGTTCATATAGTGCCAATATTAGACTTTTAGGTAAGAATATATAGTGGTAAGAATAGCAATAACTTGACCATAATGCAGTCTTAGGAAGCAGGTATTTAAAAAGTATTTTGTAGCAGTGTTAAAAAACCCAAACCCCATCTGTGCAAGTAAAAAACCCTTTCTGTGGAAACAGAGGGAAGGAATGTAGGAACACTGCTGCTGGGAGTAAAAATTTGTGTGAAAAGGCCAGGAAATATTGCCTATGACTCTGAATCAGCTTCCTTTCTTTTTGTGGGTTTGTTGTTTTCTTTTTGTTTTTCTTTTTTGTTTGTTTGCTTGTTTTCTTTTTTGCAGGGCATAAACTAATATATTTTATTTTCATACTTAAATTTTAAGATCTAACTTCCAAATGAAATATGTTCAAGATTACATGATGCATAACATTTCTGCCACATTTTCACCATCTGAATGGAAATTAGCATGCTCATGTGCACTTCAAAACCCTTCTCAGCCTACTTAAAGGCTTGCAGGAAATGTGTAATACTAGCATTTTTAATAGTCTTTTCTGGTACTTGATGCTAGAAAATCTGGCTTCTAAGAAGAAATATAAATATTCCTAAGGAGACTAATAGACTCTTCAATTAAGAAAAATATCTAACATGAGAATCATTATTTGCCTAATAATCATATCTGAATTTGGATTTCTCTTCTTATATTGGGGCACTGTTTCTGGACAAGGTGATGTGAACTGTTACCAGCACCTGATCAATTTCCCCAAGATAATGGTCAGCTGTGTTTTATTCCTTGCTTAGTCTTAACATTATGTCTGCCACTGACTTCTCTTACCAAGATTACTGTTGACTTCAGGCTGCTTGGCAGGATTAGCTCTTCACAACTGATGTGACTTGAGGAGACAAAATAAATCAAATCATCTTTTCAACATTCACTTTGACCTAGTTGAAAAATAATCCTTGCCAGTGTTTTACCTCCCAAGCATGAAAAATGTGTGGGCCTGAAGTAAGAGAGAGATCTCTGTGGCTCTGGGCAAGATTTACTCTTGTTCTGTGTTTCCTCTCATTTTAGTCCAATCTCACTTGTGCTCACACACTTGTGCTTTTTTAAAAAAATAATTTGCAGCAACTAAACTTCCTAGAGCATGAATCTTATTTAATTGATAAAGTATCTGTTCTTCTTTCTCTTTAGAAATTTGATGTTATATCAGAGGGAAAAAAGTAGATATGTATGTATTGGAGGGGAGGAAAGGAAAAATAATACAGGGAGAAGAGCAGTTTCTCCTTTTCAAAACTTTATCATGGCAGCTGGGGGCTTCTGAACGGGAGGTTTGTGAAAAGTTCATTTCCCTAAATTGAAATAAACCTAAATATTGCAGACTTTCTCTTAGCTTATACTTTACCCTTGGAAGTTAGTCCATGGAAAAATCCCATTGCCCTAACTGGAACTACTTTTGGTGAAGACAATTTTTCCAAGAGATATGTCTATTTTAATGGGAGTGTTTATTGGAAAAAGAAACATTTTTACACTCAGATCTGCAAAATCAAACAGAGAAAGTGTAGAATCTCTGTAGAAGGGATTAACTCAAGAAGTGTTAGCTTGTGCTCAAGCCAATCCAGAACAAAGGCTTTTTATCCAAACTTGTTCTGTGTTTCTTATGCCCCAGACTCCTGTACCATCAAAGACAATCTTTGTTTTAGAATCTAGAACATAAAATCTTCTTCAATTAATAAGCTTCTGCTTATCGATGCTTCATGTTGATTTGCAAATGCACACTATAAACGATTTGGGTTTTTTTCTAAGAAAAGAATTTTGCAAAGGTTTTGTTTAAAACAAGATTTTGTTTAAAAATTGCCACAAAATGAAAGTGTCCTGTGGAAAATATTTCTTTCATGTGAGTCTAAGCCTACTTTCCATTAATCTGTTTGTTTTGTGTTTTTATTGCTGTGAGATGACAAAAAATTAATTGTTCTGTCCTAGGCTATGTGAAGTCTTCAAATGGGATTTCCTTCAAGACTTTGTTTCTGAAAGTAGGAAGCAAAGCACATCTCTAGTGCCAAAAAGGCCTTATACTTTGAAACCCTTGGCCATAGATAATAGAGACAGATGATAATAGATAATAGAGACAAAAAATATGCTTATTTGGGATAGAACAAGGTTGATATACTGAGATGTTCTCATGAGAATCTTAGTCAGGTTCTTTCTCCAGTTAAGATGATCTCAGTTGGCTGGCCAAGGACCGCTATCTTAGAAGATATATGAAACTATTTTTTAGTCTGGAAACATAATTCTGTAGTTACCTTGACAACTACTGGTGATATATAACTACACTGCGTTTGCCTCTCCCGATGCCCTTTCAGCCAGTCCTACAGACAGAACAAACAGAATATAGGTTTGTTTGGTTGGTTTTTTGTTTGTTTATTTGTTAGTTTTAATTTGCTTGAATCATACCTCTAGAAAAATGCTAGTCAGAAAGCTAGCTTTTTGAAGAGTAGTCCAGAAATACCATTCTTAGACTGGGTGAAAATCTAGCACATATATCCCTAGTCTCTTGAATGTAACTTTACCTTGTTTTCTGAAGAAACTATTTTGAAATAAAGCCATACTTTTGCACTTCCAAAGTGTTTGCATGGGGGCTATTTTTCAGAAGCTGGATACAAAAAAGCTGCTCCTTCATTTCAGCTAGAAGAGCATTACCCACCAGCCCCAAGTTTAGGGATTTGTACGGCATCAGGATGAGGACAGAACATGGGGTTTAATTAATTTCCTTCAGCCTACAGTAAGAAGCACATGCTCTGGGGAGTTTAGGTCCAGTGCAGCATGGGGATTTGTGGGGGACAGTTGTGTAAGCAGTGGGTGGGAGCTGAAAGGAAACAGAAGTTGTGGGTCCCTGCCTGCTGTCTGCCTCTGCAGTCTGATGTGGGATGGACCTCGGCGGTGCTTGCCATGCTGCCTGGCTTCCTGGACCCTTTACACAAGTTGCCATTGCAGCCACCTAGAGAAATCTTTTAAAACACACCATCTTCTGTAGTCACAGAGGATAAAAATTAGTGCTGTTTTTCCTTCAGTTTCTTTTTAGCACCAGGTGAGATTATTTGTCACTGATGATATAAGGAGAATTCAGTCTCAAAAGGATGGTATAAATTTATGCTACCAGCACTAAATTAATCTTTGATTTGAAAAATAGATTTTGTATTGATCTTTTTTATTATTAAGACAATATGACAATTTCTCTTTTTTTTTTTTTTTTAGGTTAATTTGAGATTTTGCAGATTATTTTCAGATAATTTTTAATATAGTTCATTCTTTGAATTAAATAAAAATCAGCATTCTACTGCAATGGATGCTATAAAAAGGAATATGTACAAATGTGTTCAAAGACCAGCTGAATCAGACAGGCAAAATAACAGAAAATGGGTGAAAAAAAGAAAACAGAGGAAAGAATCATGGGAGAAAAAAAATCACGACATGAATTCCACATTTCATATTCCATTTTCTTTTTGAATGGTTGTATTTTTGAATTTAGTTTTAAATTTAATCCCACATAGACAGTTAAGACACTAACATGCACGTTAATAAGCCCAGCAAAGGGGAGAAACACTGAAGAGTGAGAGGAAAGACAGACTAAGGAGAAAACCAATGCAGGGAGTAGAAAAGAATGAAGAAGCCTATGAAAGCAGAGAAAAAGAAGAACCTGGAAAGAAGTTACAGCCACAAAAGCTTGAAGGAATATAAGATTGTGTCCAGAAAATATTATGTGCAGGAGCTGACCAGTTGTTTAGCATATATGCTAAGCCGACTTTTGAGTCCCCGAGGAAAGAACTGGAGTCACTCCATAGTTCAAGATTTCATTCTTGGGAGTTGCATTTATTGCAGTAACATCTTAGAGAAACTCTCGCAGAGTCACGTCCTGGTTAACAGTGACACAGCCACGCCTGCTTAAAAGGCATGAGCTAACCCAGCACAGTGTACAAGAGGCTTGTTTAATCCACCACGCAAGAGGGTATGGGCTTTATTCTAGCCCTCTGCTTACATATTTCCCCCGACTTTCCTTGAAGGAAAATTGTATATTTTCCTTTCCATTCTGTGTACTTAACTTTCCCCATCTTCTTAGAAGATCTTCTGAACTGTTCAGGATTCCTGGCATCATTGTATTTCCATTTCTGTTATCTCTCCCTCTTTTCCCTTCCTCTATTCCTCACTCTCTCCTTTCCTTACTCTGTCTTCCTTTCCATCCCCGTCTCTTTTTTTTTTGTTTTTTTTTTTTTTTTTTTTAAGAAGGGAAAATAAAACTTTGTAACACATCTCTTGCTGTTTCATATTATGTTTAAGATTGTATAAATGTACTCACAGGAGTTGCTTTACATTCTCTGGTAGTTTTATTGTGCCTTTTCATGTTCAATTTTAAAAACAATCCTGGGTTAATGGTGCTTGTATAGTCAGAGAAATTGGACATTTTTTAAAGGAACAGTGTGATTTGCTATTCTGCACATTCATCCATATGCTAAGTTTTATTTAGTCTCTCTTTAGCTGGCTTCTGAGATGGAGGCATAACCTACTGCCCAACCAGGAAAAACAAGATCCTTCATTAATTTTATATAGGACTGGAAGAGTACACATGGATGATCTGGATTGCATGATATCTTTTCTCTGCAACTATTCTGTTGAACTGGTTTCAAAGCTGTCAAATTGAAAAACACAAAGTCAGAGTGACATGTTATGTCCAGTGGGTGTTTTTGTCCTAGGAAGAGGTATCATACTAGCCTTAGGAAAAGCCTGAAAGATAACTTCCGTTATTATTCAACTGAAAACCAGAAAAAGAGTGACTGAATCATTAAGCTAATTTTCTCTGAAGGGAACAAACTAACTCCTGATGGGTTTTTCTCTCTCCCTGTGTTCCACTTCCTGCTCTTTGTCTCAGTGTCTCTCTGGCATCACCATGCCTACTGAATCTTCTCTCCATCCTTACCCCAAACCTTTCTTCTCAGGTCTTGTATGTGTTTCTAGATATTTCTGGCTTCCTTTTTTATATCTCAGAACTGCAAATACTGAGTTTGACTGTCAGGCAAGGCAGGAGTTTGAATGATTACATTCAATGAGCATGAATCACAGAGCTACTTGATTGTTGCATCTAGATGTTTCTAACCCTTTTTGGGGGAGTATTATAACCTTCTAAATAATGGGGCTTGGGGCTGTAATTCTCTCTCCTCTTGAAAACAAAGGTAAACTTACAATTGATCTGAATGCAGTCAGGGATTCTACCTCCTAATTTCAAACATTTCTGTTTCTTTAAGTGTACTGCCTTAATTAGAGACTTACCTCATAGTTATCAGGAAAATGACAATTCCAGCAATTCACCTGGACAATTACTCTGTGGTAGCCCAGGAAGGCCAGAATTTTGATCCTAGTTGGCCATAAATTTGTCAAGGGAGGCATTGAGTCTCATGGCTCTTCAAGTCTGAATCATAATAGGTGTGCAAGCAGGTTCTGTTCCCATCCATGTACATACTTACTGCTAAAAACCCCACAAACTGAATTTCTCTGTTTCTTCAGTCAATAAGAACAGTGATTGAGATCCACATTTTAAAATACGTACCTTGCAATAATTTTGTTTCCAATGATTTTACAGCTAACTGCAAGGATTTTTTGAAGGATTCTAAACCCTAATGTAGGTTGTATAGCACTGAACAGTGGGGTGATTTCTGTATGTGCTAGAGTTCATACATGCTAATCAGTCTGATGCTTAGAAAACGCTGCATAGCACTGGACTAATTTGCAGCGAGAGTAGCCTATAAAAGTTGGCCATTAACTGGTTTCAGTGACCTTTTGTCTACACATTTCCTGACAAACAGCTGGAATCTTGTGCATTCCCAACAGCTTACAGTTCCAGTGCAATGAGGCTGAACCAGGCTATTCTGTATTATGGATGAAATCAAGCCAAATATAGTCTCTGTAAGTGCTGTTATCTTTTATGCATGGTAGTTACAGACAACAAATCACAGATCCTAGTTGCTTTATACTATAACCCTGCCTCCCCCGCCCCCACCATCCTCCCCCACCACAGTTGCAGGCATTTTGCAGTCCTTCCTTTAATGAGTTTCTTATTTTAAAGAGGTCAGATTCATCCAGACTATGTTTTATTTTTCTCTGCTTGGAGCAACTTATCTGCAATCATTCCTGTTAACTGTTGCCTAATTACGTACTTTTGCTTGGTCTTTCAGGAAATTCTAATGATCCTCCCAAGCCTTGGTTAAGCTAAATATTTTTGGGTTGTCAGCAACCTTCACCACCTGTCTATTCAGCCTGCTTTAGGGAAAATTTGTAACACCTGGCACCTACCACTTGTTGGGGTATCAAGCAAATGAACTACTGCTTTCTCTAGAAAGTGCTCAGAACTGGCAGCAGTCAGAGACAATGACTGCTCCTAGTGAACAGGGCCATTAGTCAGCCCTTAGACCCAGGTGCATAGGAAAGGGTTTTCCTTGGGGCCCAAACAAACCTGACACTAAAAACCTGGACTGGGTTTTCTGTTTGTTTGTTTGTTTGTTTGTTTGTTTGTGTTTCGGTGATGTGTGTGCAGAACAGCAAAAGCTCAAATAAAACAAACAAGCAAGATCTGGAAATAGCCAATACCTTTGCCTGAAATAAACTCCAACTTATAGTAACAGTTGTACTAAACTTTGTGGAATGGAAGAATGAAGTTTGCAGGTTGCAAAAGCAAGGTGCTGAAGGCACCAAGAAAGCAGCACATTAGGATGCAAGCTGCTGCTGTGTAGCATCTATGGAAAGAGGGTATTTTATTGAGGAGTTCTCCTTTATATTACCTACTTCAGTAGGTAATATACCTCAGTGTGTGTGTCAAGTCTACCAAGAAGACGGAAGAGCAAGTGGTTAGACACAGAGTGATGGGAATGGTGTGTTGACTGATCATAAACCTTGTCTGGAAAGTGAAGCTAATTTTAAGTGAACGCAATAAGGAAACGTGTAGGAAAAAGATGGATAAATTTGCACAGGATTTTTTTCCTTTTTGCTGTAAGAGAGTAAGAGAAGGAATCAGAGAAACATGAGTTTCCAGCAAGAACATCTGAAAGGCTTTGTAAAGGTTTTGTGGATGCTGGAGCATGTATCTTTAATCCAGATATATTGAACTGAAAGGGATGCAGATAGTAGCATGAAGATAGAAGACTAGATAAATGCAAGATTTTTGAGTTGCTTTTTCATGGAATAAATGATTTTTATCTCACAAAGGAGAGTTTCAGGAAACAGATCCAATCCTGGAGAAGCAGTAATGGTGGAAGAGCTAGCAATAGCAGAATGATGACTGGGAAGCCAACTGCAGCTAGAGAGCTGCTGGCTATATTGGACACATTAACTGTGTAAACACAGATCCTTTACCTTTATTAGTACAATAAATAAACAGCAGTTGGTATTGAATCTCCATATTCAGTTTCAAGAGCGATATAAATTGTTGACTAAATGATCATGTCAGTGTCCTGGCTTACTTTGTGAAAATCTCAGAAAGCAGAGAAGTTTAGATGAGACACAGGAACAGTTTCTAAAGATGAGAAAAGATTATAATTTTTAATTGCAGTCAGCACAGCCTCTGAATTCATGAATATGCTTTGTGCTTTGGATTTTTTTTTTTGTGTACTGTTTATCCTTACAGTGAAGATCTAAAAGCTTCATTTCACTAAGTGAATATAGGGAGAACTATAAACTGAGATTTATTTTGGCTAGAAATTAATATTTGCTTATGTAAGCCAAAAGTAAAGGCTCTTGAAGTGAGTAATATTTTGTTTCTCCTGTATCATGTCAAAAACAGCTTCTCTTTGGAAATTTTAGCCTTTCCAAATTCAATTTCAGCACTTATGTGTTTATGTACCTGTTTAAATTAAGAATTGGCAGAAATCTAAGATAAAAATTACTTGTTTCTGAGCTGATATGATCTTAATTGAGAATGCCTGGCTCTCGCACTGTCATTGATCACATATTTTTGTGAATTATTTCAAGGCACACATAAGAAATATGAATACTACCCCATGGCAATATCTAGCAGAAGATTCTGAGAGAGCCCAGGTGTTTTAATACGTTGGTTTGAAAAAGCTCCAGAAATAGTATGTGGTTTTGGAATCCTTGGAGGAGGCAGTGGACAGCTTTCCAAACACCTGGACTCCTTGATCCACCTGTAGGATAAGCTCTCCTCCCTAATATGTTACAACATATTAATCATCTTTGCCATGCTTGAACAATACCCACTTCTTCATGGTGTTGCTCCAGAACAAAGGTGCAATGTTTCTACGCAGATCCTGCAGAAACATTACCCCAGAAAACATGTTCTTCCCTGCCTTGTTTCCTTCAGATCTGCAGGTAGACTTTGAAGGTCAGGGGTATGGAGGAAATGAGAGAGATCTTAATATGCTTTATATCTTCTGTGTCTTTATGTATGCTTCTTCCAGTGACACAGACAGAAGAAAAATATGAATGCTTACCTAAGAAATGGTTTGATTTTTAAACTCAAATGCAGTTTCTGAGTAGAGCCTTTCAAATGATGCAGCTGTAATAGATCAGACAAGCTGTGAGATGATAAAATATATAATGACAGAAGTGGGCATTTATCTACGTTTTTCCTTGCTTCTCACTCATCAATACCTAATGAGTAGGGATAATTGTGATGAGTATTGAGCAGTGTAGAGACAAGAGCAGAAGAGACCAATGACTATGTCTTTGTAGGAGGAAGAAAACGGGCACCAGCAAAGCATGAGGGAAAAAATGCTAATGTGTCAGTTTCATAATAAATGCATGACTTGATCTGTTTCTGTCAATTTTAATGTACACTATAAGCAGATTAGTAAATGTTAAGATTATTTAAGTAAAAAAGAAAAAAACTCATGCAATGTACTGCAAAAGTTGAATCTAATGAGATGTAAGATAAGGTGATCAGCAGACCTTTCCACAGATCTTTATGGGAAGAGAAAAAGATGCCCCAGGACCCAAGACTAACTATATCTGATGCAACTTAGGAAGAATATATCACGTGCATTATGAAGTGGTTATTTGTTACCACTATTAAAATTTATCTGCTGTTGCAAGGCATAACTTCGGCTTTTTGAAGTGCCTAGCTGACATCTTTGAATCATGTTCTTTCATCTCCAAGATCAAAGTGCCTTGGACCTATTTAGGAATATTTAGACTACCTGTCCATAACATGACTTTGGGTGATATATCCAGATGGCTTTTTCAGACTGAGAAATATTATCTGTCCCGATTGTTTTTATAAGAGCTGTGTGTAAACTAATTATAAAAAACACCAGTAAAAACCTGGTGGCATCTGCCCCCATTCCAGGGTAAGACAGAGGCACACATCAGTGCTAACTATCACCTTTGTTTTTGCAAGGAGGAAACCCAGAAACTCTGGAAGGCTAAGGTCTACTCAGTTCTGGATGCCTGGTGACTAGGGTACTCTACAGCATGGTCCCACCAAATTACCCTTAGGAAGATGGGTGGTTTTTTTAAATACTCCCCGGGAAACAGCGTAGGATAAAATATGGTTAATGTGTGTTGTATGAAATATTATTGAAATCCTTGATTTTCTGATCAAGGTGATACGGGGGGGAAAATCATGTTTCAGCGTTATAAGAATTGGAGATTTTAAGAGCTAGCAAGGTGGTTTTAGGGGGAGACATATATTCTAGAGGTTTGTATGAGGCATCTCATCCACTCTTCTGTATCAAAGCCTCAGTCTCATGTGATGTAAAGATCTCATCTCATATGAACAAGATCTTCCAGATACAGTTTTTAGGTATTTTGATTCCAAAGACGTCAGGATACTGCTAGCACGTATCTATTCCCCAGACTCTGCCCCATTCACGTAGTGACAAATCATTTTGCAAGGAAGGAACTCAAGCATACTTCATACAATTTTTATTTCATGAAAGAAGTGAAGCTTTTCATTACTCAGCATGATATCCCCTTTATGAGAAACAGCCCTTTGGCATAGCTAATGCTGGGCACGCTGTGGTCAGTCTGTCTAACCTCATCTATGCTATTGCTTAGACTCAGTGACTGAGAAAGCCTCTGTGGGCTGTGTTGAGTAACTTGTGGTCTTCTCACTCACTGAAATGTCTCTGAGGCACAGTTTGGACAGTTAGCATCTCTAAACCACTGGTGCCTGGGAGCTGATGGGAAGTGCTGTGGGAAGCAGCAGTAATGGTGGGCTGGACAAACCCTCCTCCTGCTCAGTTTTGGCAAAAAACACCATGCAGAAGCAGCTCCGCTGTGTCACTGGGACTTGTGTACATTGCTGCAGTTGATTGTAGGATGAAACTGGTCCTGGACAACTGGATGGCAGGCCATGAAGAAATAAGGAAAGCAACAATTGGTACTCATAGTGAGGATGAGTTTGGGAGCTTGAACTCAGGACTTTTTGATCTTGCACCATGTTTCCTGGCACTGCAGGACTCACCTAGGTAGCCTCAACCATTGGAGAACTGGTTGGGTACTTCAAGTTCTTCACCCAAACTCCTTCAGTAGTAATAGGAGAGAGACGAGAACATCTAAAAGGCAATTTTCTCCACCCCAAACAGCTGTTATAAGGAGGGCAGCATAAATGGCTAGCTGGAGCTAGGCAGCTAATTGTAGCTAACTGAGATCACCGCCCTTCTTTCTGTTCCTTTGGTTTCATGCATAATTCATTCCTTTACAGGGAAGACAAGTGTTTGTTGGAATTATTGAAAGAGCAGTTTAAGGGCTTCTAGGACGATATATATACTGAAGTATTTCAACCTGCTACAAAACAATTTGTGTCTCTTTGTAGTAAAAGAAATTTGATATATATTTTTTCTATATGAGATAAGGGAGAGAGTAATTTAACAAATAATACACCTACCACTTCTAGACAAACTCAGAAGATATGTATATTATGGTAGCTGGCCTCAGTCCAGCAAAGCCATTAGCCATGGGTAACTCTTAACAAAAAGAAATCTGCTTAGCTCCCCCTCCTTATACTTTTTAAGGCATTGATCCTCTGTGTTGATCCATTTAGTCCGTTGGGCTGGAATATATGAGGGCCCACAAGGGAAAGGCCACATGTGGTTCAAGGTTATGCTTACTGGTCCCCACCCTGCCCTCACCCCAAAGCAGCCAAGCAGACTTTTTCCCATACCCAAACCCAAAGAGTTTTCCTTTTCTACAGTTTCTGTGTGTTACATGCCAGCCCTCATCCAATCCTTTATCCTCCAACCTGGGTGATATTTGTACAGACTCAGTATGTTTCAGACAGGATTTGAGCCCAGCCTTAACACTGCCAGAGTGTGTTGATCACAGGCACAGAAGGGCAGGCTTAACCTTCGTAATGTCAAGAGCATTTTTTCTTTCTCTAGTTTCTGTTTTACTTCAGGAAGGTGTGGGGAAAAATTTGATCACTGAATCAAAACAATATAGAGCATGAAATAATTTGTGCTACATATGGAGTAAACTGTTTAGGTAAGGACCCATCCGAATTTTTCTATAGCCTAGCCAGTTACAAATCTTTGTAACACGAATACGTCATTGGGTTCAGGGATTTTTTTTTCCTGATTGTACTGGAATTACACAGTGCATTTTTATACACTTCTCTGGTGAACACTTGTACATACCTGTGAGGCTTCTACATTGAGCCAATGAAGCACCTTTCTTTCGTCTGTCATGTTGTTTGGTGTAAATGTGCCAGGATACGTGATCTGTGAATTAAGACCTGCATTGAAGCTCCAGAAGTTTATATCTGATGGTTTTGTCTCAAGGCCAAGCATGAACAACTGATATTTTCCCCCATTTCAATTCCTCTGCCTGTGTCTTGTTGTTTAAGCTACACGCACAGTAAAATCTTAGGGTACCCAAACTGCCTTCTAGTTGTGGCAAATAGTTGCTATTCATCAATAAATCTATGTAAGATTTCAAAGAAATGCTTGTAGGTAAACTGGGAAGAAGAAAGGCGAAAAAAAGGTAACTTTTGTGGTTGATCTGTTCATCTACCTGTTATCTATAAATATGCCTAGTCATACCTTATGTATGCTTGCCTGTTTGCTTTGTGCAGTGGGATTTTCCTTACTGACTCAGGGAGAAACTCTGACCTCTGTGAAGGACTTCTGTTGTGATGGCCATGGCTCCAGCATCCAAGCCACACACAGAAGCACACTTCTAGTACGTGGGCTCAGTATCAACATCTGTGTGTGTTAGATGCAGCTGTCAGTTCTGTAACTTTCTAAAATGTAATTTCCAGGCTAGCACAATACTGTAAGTTGTCTGATGCCAAGAGCAAAGACTGAGTCTTCATGCCTGAAATGTTAAGCTTTGATTGTTCTGCAGAGATTTGCACAGTGCTATGTGTGTCTGTACTTTCTGGCAAGAAGCCTATGAGCAGCATCAGTGCAATGCAGATGTGCCTTACTTTTCTCACTCCCTATATCATGCAGATGCTCCAAGCTCACAGCAGTGTCATCTGCCCTTTCCATGAGCAGAGGACCCTTTGTAGACGTGTTCCTTCCTATATAAAGGTCGCAGGCTGCCACCACCATGAATGCTGCTTCATCTATGAATAGTTCAGCTGAAGCCGTCTTTAAGCCAGACAGAAAAATAAATTGGTCACAGTAGAAAGAGCTCTTCCACATGATCCAGACTGCCTTAGTGTAGTCCCTCAGGACTATTTGAGCAGTGAGATCCTTTTCACTGTGAACAGGAATGACAAAATCTGGCCCGGAGGTAGTTCCCCAAAAATGTAAATATAGAAACTGCCACAGAAACATGCACAGGGGCACGGAAGTCTTTTTTTTCCACCCATGAACTTTGCCAGCAAGGTCTCTCTCTCAGAGTTACTGCAGCAGTTCAAAGCTTCACTAGCATTGCGGGTTTGACGAGAGGAAACATCACTGATCCAGCTCAGAGAAACAGACAATTTACCTCTATAAAATTACACTTAGTAAAGCTTTTGGGACTTCATGTAGACATATCTGAATCATACGTATCTCAAATGCTCTGAGTCATGAGAGGAAGAGGGAGCCATATGAGGATGAGAAGCTCTCCAGACACAGAGAGAGTAACCTTTAGTGAAGTGCGCAAGCCATAGACAAGGAAGCTGTCTGCAGCTTGTGCAGTAATCTGGACGTACTGACTGCCAGTTTTATTGTATTTCACGGAGATTTGCAAAACACTGAAACCCTGGACACATGTCTGCATTTCTACATAGATGCCATACACCGGGTCCCTGGTGTGGTAGGAGGATCCAGGCTTTTGTGCAAAGTACATTTCCTTGGCGGGCTGGTTTCATCTTCCCTAGTTCTGCTGGTTCTTAGGCAAGCCACTTCCCTGCTTGCACTTCTCTGCATGCCCAGTAAAAACTGTTAGGCAGGCAGGGGAAATCAGGCTGAGGTTTCCTGTGTGGGGGGAATTAGATACTCTTGGCATAATGCTGGAGACCACTGAGTCAGCCCTAACCAGGAGCTCTCACCCCGCAGCATGAATTAGCCATGGTAATTTTCACAAGTGGAGCAGTAAGTAACAAAATTGCTGGTCAGATATGGGCATGCGATTCAGCTTTTAGAAGTACTAATGTGTTTCTCTAAGAGTTTCATTGTGTTACACTCATTTACCAGGATTTATTTGACCTTTTATTTGCAAGTTGTGTGCATGCAGTCCACAGAGGCTCTGTCTTCTGCAACAAAATTTCTTTCCTTAGGAATACCTGTAGTGTTGGGAGAGAGAGGGGATTTTTTTTTTTTTTTTAGTAGTTGTTGATCACACATAGCTCTTCAGTTCTTTCCCCCACCTTTTTTCTCTCTTTCTTTTTTTTTTTTTTTTTTTTTTTTTCTCCAATGCCAGTTACAGATCCCAGATGTCAAATAGCAGCAGCAGCTGGCTGCATGACAGATCCCTTAGGCTGCAGCTGGGTGAACACTCCTGGATTTATTCTGGCTGTGTCATATAGATGGTATGCAGATTATTTCTCTGAGCTGTCATGCTTTTAAAATGCCTCTAGCTTCTTTTTTTTTTCCCTGCTTTTATTCTGGTGATACACAGAGGCTGGAAATTCAGCCTTGGAGAAATCTCGCATGTATTGTATACAAGATCTGTGGATTAAAAAGGTGGCCTACGTGTGCATTATTCCTTTTACATAACTAAATGATTTAATTAAGAAGTAACACTCAACGTTTCCAATACAGTGTTAGATTAGGGTTGACTCTGTCCTTCAATACTCTGCATCTGTGACAGTATTACTCTTCCATGAAGATGAAAGGAGAAACATTAATTCAGGAAGTCTGATCTCTCTCTTTAAGATTATGTACTCAGTGTCCAAATTTCTTGAATGTTACTTTTCTCTTCATAAATTCAATGTGAGTAGATTGATCGAATGTGAATGACAGAACAGAGCTTCAGATTTCAACGGAAGAGACAAGCAGAAATAAATTTTCAGTAGAAGCATGCCTGCACAATATATTGTATTATCTACAAAGAAGATTTGCATCACTGGATGTATTTTTATTTGTGGTGATGAATTTTCTTTAGTAGTTGTGTTTGATTTAACTATGTCCTTTTCTAAATGTGTTGTAACACCGTCGAAATTACCAGGCATGATAACAAAGATAAAGTTTTGGCTTTAACTACAGTGTATATTTTGTAAAAGTAGTATAATTTGAAAGTAAAGTATAATTTAGGTATTCTGATTAAACTTTAGTGTCCTTACTCTGAATCAATAATACCTACAGAGCTGAATGATTTCATCTGAGATTATTTGGGCATATGCTTAAAGCTTCAAGGTAATATTTCAAAATATCATTTTCTAATTTACCTCTTCAGTACTGTCTAGGATATTAACCAACTCAAAACAGTTTGTTCCAGAAACAGAAGTACTCATTGACTCAGCCCCCATTTTTTCCCTTTTGGGCAAAATCAAGAAAATAGCTTTCACCAAGTGAAACAAAATATACTTTCTCTAAATGATCTAATCACTTCTGTACTCTACTTTATCTCACTTTTGTTTTCTTGAAATATTACCTGCAGCTAAAGTGGAGGTGGTTGTTGTAGATAGTCAGTCCTCTGCCTGTTTCCCCTTTCAGAAATTATTGATTTTGCTTACAGACATAGTGCAGAACCCAGATCAGAGCTCTAGGAAAATGCAGAAATGCCATGCAAAAGTAACTATAAGCTGGAAGAATTTGCAGCACCAATAAACGCAATTCCACTGTCATTTATTTTAAATCTAAAGCCAATGTATGTGCTTATTCTTTATAATCACTGAATTATGTCCTGTGCATTATTTTTGAGGCAGGCAGTCATGTAACCTACACTTGTGGCTTCCCCTAGCTACTTCTGTGTAACTCCTGTTCATATTTCTTTTTTCTAGTCCTGACTTGCATCTTCCTAGAGACCCCTCATCTTTTCAGTTCTCTGAAGGACACTGAAGTTACTAATGTTTTTCTCCCTTGTGCAAAGATAGTTTTATTCTCCCTCCCTAAAGGAAATGCTATGTATTGGTCAATGTTGATGCTTCCTCTTGATGAAACCATGCGTAGTAGACCTGTCATGCTACTCCCTAAAAGGAAATCAGTCTGACTGCATTCTTGATTTTTGTCCTTGCTTGTCCAGAATAGAATCCTTCTGTTTTTCTCTTGTATCCCCAGAAGCTCTTCTTCCCCGGTTACAATTCTGAAACAGACACTCGATGCAATTGTTTGTCTGCTTTAACCTCATTTTTTGTTGTTGTCAGTAAAGTTCCTGCTGGTCCTTTGTTGTGCTTCCAGTTGGCCAGATTGCTCATTCTCAGTCGCACATGACTGACTGACCTGATAGAGTGGCAAAATATCTTGACTGCTTTGAAACAGACTATTGTAAGCCTGCAGAAACATTGTCTGCTGAATGATTTTCCACATTCTGTTTCATGTCTTTCAGCAGGAGGCTTTGTTGTAAATGCTCTTTCAAATTACCTTTTTTTGTTTCCCCATCTTACTCTTTTGGTTTTTATGTTAGTTTGTTCTGATTTGGCTACATTTAGGAGGCGTAAAAAAAAAAAAAAATTAAAAAAATTTACAGATATTCTAGAAGCTTCATTCAGCACTTTGTGATACTTAAAGGAGTCAGAAATATTCTGCTTTGAAATAGAATAATACTGGTAACTTTTATTGGAAGGGTTTTTTACTTTTTTTTTGTCTTGGTTTGGTTTTTTTGACCTGCTTAAGATATCAATCATTACATCTCCAAATCTTGTGTTTTATCTTGCTTTAAACTTATCTAAATTGTTGACCATCACCATCATCTTTTTGTTCCCCAGGATCATATTGGCTTCTAATTTAAGATTTGTGATTTAAATTCTTTTAATAATTCCCTTCAATGATCTATTCTTTCATCTGCCTGCTTGATCTCCTCATCCTATAAGCCCTAGTTTCTTACATCACAGTATGTTACCTAGCCTTAGTCTAAGTCAATATGCACAACTTCCCCTGTGACTTCAACAGTCTTAGTCATTATCCTTCCTTTTTTCATTTTGTTTCTCTAAAATCTCCCACTGAAGTAAATGTACTTTTAATCATTGACTTCAGCACAAAGTATATCAAGCTCCACCTGCGTCACTGCAGGACTGTTTTATATGTGATACTGAAATAGTTTGAGCTTTGCTTTGTAAATACTTCTGATGAAGCAGGCTACTTCTCTCCTGAGCTTACTCATGGATACTCAGTAAAAGGAGGGTAATCAGTGAAAATTCATAGAAGAATGGAAATTTATAAAGTAGAACTTTTCAATTAGGGCTTTTGTTTGGTTTGGGGTTTTTTTCCACCATAAAGCATCATTGTAATGTTAGTGAGAGCTTGAATTTTATGTTATGAAAAAATTGCAGTATTCCAGAGATGCAGGATTTGACGTTCAGATATCATACATTAACTGTACCATAATGAAATAATTCTTCTGAAAGAACCCACTACAGATAGACATGTGGAAGAGATTTCACCCTGTAAATTTCTGAGACAGCTACCTAAGATGTCTATTCTAGCTTTCATGTTTTTATGGGAGAGAAGATGATATTTTGCATGAAATATCTGGAAACAGACGAGTTCTTTCGGCCTGTGGACCTGTATTTCTTTAATGGTCCTAATTGCACAAAATAATAAAGGAAATTACATAGAATTCCCTGTCCAAAGAAGAAATGTAAGTCAAGAGAGGAAAAAAAGCCAGCCAAGAAGAAACATATCAATAAGAGATGGCACTGAGCTTATCAGTGTACACTTCTGTCAGTGAGGAAAAAGCTACTTTCCTGTTCAAATCTTCTTGAACATGGAGACCTAAAGGAAAACATATATCAAGTAAAAACATGGTTCTTCTTGTTAAGTGATAACAACTGTGTTTAAAAACACTGTATTGAAATGCTCAAATTGGAAGATACTGTGGTACCATGGTGAGACATGTCTCTGTTTCAGTAAAATAGGTGGAATAGACAATACATAACATGTCTGCAGCTTGTTGAAGAATTCAAACCGTGTGTATACAAAGTTCTTTTTTCATGGCCTGTGGATTTACTATATGTAATAGATCGTGATGAAATACTGCTCTTATCACAAAACCACAAGTATCAGCAGCTCATGAGAATCTCTCTTGACTGATGAGGGGAAAAGAAAATAAAGAAAGTATTAAAATATTTCTCTTTATGACAGAACCAGACATTCATGTGGCATATACCACATTATTTATTCAGTGTATATTTCGATTGCCTGATGGGGTTCAGAAGTCCTGCGAGTGATAGTACATGGGCAGCAACTGACTGCTCCATCATAATTCTCCATTAGTATAAAGCCACAAAGCAAGGAAAACCCTGAAGTTAATTTGAATAAAAGACAGAGAAAGGCATATACTGTGAGCTGCATTGTGTGACAGAGCCTTAATGTTGTAGAAAAATGCTAATTTAATCTGTTCAGTAATGTTGGTGAGCTTTCTAATGTCATTCAGTACCACTTATATTAGCATTTTATCCATTTGAATTCTCTTCATACATAACTATTTTCAGATTGTTTGGTCAGAGAGAGGTAACACAACCAGAGAGGGAATATGAATACTTGCAAGATGTAGTGTGCACTGCAATGATGAAGTAAATTATGAAGTCAGATAGTCAGTTTTAAAAGTATGATAAACAGGAAAACCTCTAGGCAAACTGGATTTTCTATTTGAAATTATGAATTGATTCTGCATGATGTCGCAGTGTTGTATAGTAATTGTTTTCCTTTTCCTACATTTTCCTTTCAGATTTGGTAGTAAATGATTGATCTAGTTAGCAATTTAGTCATTCATAGAGGCCAAAATCCCTTGGAATATGGAGCACTCTTTAGCATGTATTTTGTAATTAGCTGTAAAAATTTACATAATGAATCAAGTAGTTCATTTATGAATGTGATGTGTGTCTGTGTGTATGAACCACAGACCCATGACCAGTGCCTATGATAAGAGATTCTAATCTAATCAGTTGGTGTTCTGGAGCTTTTGAACCTTCCAGTTAGTTCTAGTCGGTCATCTGGACAACTTACAGTTTTTAAGGGATTGCTAAATGCTACAAATTAAAACGATAATCTTTTTTTACAGTTCTGTTACGAGTACTGTCCATACTCAAAACTGCTGGGACAAAAATACAAGGGAGACCAGACCAACTGCATCTTCTCAAAGACATACTGCAAAATGCTCTGACTACATTCATACCCAAGTATGGTATAATCTAAAGAGGTTTTTCGTTTTGGAGCTGTTGCCTCCAAGTCTGTATGCCTGGCCACATTTTTTAAAAAATGTTTATAGTGTTAAGTGGCATTCACCGCTCACAGGCCATAGCATGGCAATCATTGTCTCACAGACAAATGAGAGTCATCCTAGTTTTTCCTACAACTGACAAGTCAGTAGAAAAAGCTTGTAAAATCTGAGATAGCACAGTCCAAGGATGACACAATTGTTGACCATCTTACAGCGACAATTTCTCCAAGTTGTACTGAGGTGGGAGGAAAAAACATGAAGAGGAGGGCTTTCATTATAGGAGATGGTGGTAATTTCCACTGACTAACAATACTACTCTAAATCTTCCTTTAGAGCCACTATTTGTTTATATCTTAGGAATGTCTGAAGTACTTGGGGATTTTCTAGAAGGGGAAGTGAAAGAAGCTGTCCTGTCATCTGAAAAGCAAAGCTGAACATGAAGTCACTATATCCGTGACTCTTGCTGTCCTGCAAAGGGTCATGTACCAAAATGAGGAGTCATCAGATAATCAAGACGACTCTGCTAGGTACCAAAGTAGGACTACAAGTAATGAGTAGAGGAATAAAAAGTCCACAGTAAACTCATTTTGTAGTGGATTTGCTTCTCCAAACACTGAGACGTCCTGAAACTGGGGTGGTGCCCTACCATGCCTGAATAGCACAACTAAGACTTTATTTCTCTCATTTAGAAGATGGGTGTTCTTCATTAAGGCATGTTTGCTCATCTTAATAAGCTGCGTGAATCTATTAAGTAGGGAGGCTTGACTTGAATTGATTTGCTTTGTTTAAACATGCTCCAGCTTTTGCTCATGTATATAGCTCATAAAAAAGAAACCTGTTTGAGTTTAGCCCAGTATCCCATGGTGATTACTTAGATGTGCTGTCATAGCCGAGAGCTTGGAGTCTAGGATTTTGTTGGCAACGTGCAGCTGCAGTAATTACAACGATATGGAAAACTGAACCACAATTTGAAAACCAAAAGGACTACTGCAACTCTTACAGTTCAGAGATTGCTGAGTAATGTCCATTCAATATATGTAGGCAAAATTCATGATGCTTTATTTTTTTTAGTAATTAGGGGGATCAAATCTGTTTCACTCTCTAGTTTAAGCATGCGGGTAAGTTTATTTGGCTGTTTTGTTTAACCAACCACTTAACAGTCAAGTAGAAGTTTTAGTGAAATTAATTTTAGCTAGTTAATACAAAAGTCTTTGAAGATATTTATTGTCATATATTTGTTAGATTTTATTCATAGGGGTTGAGGAACAAGACCTTTTTGTCTCATAAGCAACTTCTCCTGTGAAAAGTATTTCAACAAGTTTTTGGTCCTGTCAGCAATACTTTTTCTTAATCAGAGCCTACAAAGGCTGATTTATGAGTTGGATGTGCAATAGCTCCTGCCAGGGTGAGACACTGAATCCTTCTGAATGCTGTGTGCCATGAATTCTGATCCTCCACATTGACTAAAGCTGTTGCACGTAATAATAACAAAAAACGATGTGAATTTGGAATGCACAACTTCAGCCTTGATTCAGTCAGTGAGGATCAGAAACAGTTTTTGAGATGACTTTGACTGGAACACAGAGAGTTGTATTCAGCACCTTCTCTGAGGCTGAATTCAGATTTCTTATTGGTATTTCTTTCAATGGAAATTTATTTAATTAAAATATCTTTAGTTGAATTATTTGCCTAATATTAGAATAGTTCTTCTTATTCCTCTGGTGACAATTAGAATTTGAAAATACCAGACTTTCAGTGGAAAATCTGCCTGTGAGTGCACCAAAGTTGATTCCATTTCTGCAATTTATACCTCCTTCCTACTATAAATGTTTGTTTAGTACTTGGTTTGGACAATGTTAACTTTGAGAGAATGATAGCAGTGCAAAAGAAATACATATAATTTGAAATCTGGATCCTTTGATTGTACAATTGATCCACATTGATTGTAATACATGAACAAAAGAAAATTGATGTGCTGTGGGGAAGTCCAAGGAAAGCAACAGTTAAAAAGCAAAATGAAGTCTGAAATTTCATCTTTTCTGGAAAAAACATGCTGTATAAGACTGGTATGCTTTTCCTCAGCACACAACTGTATGTCTGATGTAATCGAAGAATCAAGAAAAATTACATTGCTGAATTATTTCTGGTAATTAGCTTAAACAGAGACAGATTTATGGAGGTGCATGCTATTTTGAGCAACCAGTAATTGTGTAAGCTACACCTCAGAGACAAACTTCGTCTTCTGTTTAACAGCAGGTTTGCCATCCTGTTTAACCAGGTTGTTTGGTCATGTTGAAGAGCTGATTTTCTGCTTTTGAGAGAATGTTTGAAAGCTGTAGATATGATTTCTGTGTGTTTGGGCAGTCAGTCAGTTTGAGTGCTTGGCTGCTTTCCCAGCTCCTGGTTGCTTTTATTTCTTAATTTTGCAACGAACAAGCAAATAAATGCTCTAATTGTATATAAAGAGAACTGTTCTGATTGTCATGTTTTGAATTCTTAACAACAGCTTAAAGTATTACAGCTGTATCCTATCACCATATTGTGGCACGTCTTGTGAATTAATTTCAGTAATGAGTATGAGGAAAATGCCGCTGAAACCCTGCAGTACAGCTCTGACATATTTTTCATAGCTATTTCCATGTATTTTTCATCTCATGAGGATTCGTTTTCCTAGAAGATGTATTTCTCATGCTGTTTCATCACAGCACACTGTTTCCAAAAAGTGTTGGTTTGAATTGCACTACAGCCTCCATCAGTCTTCCACAGTTTGGTGTCTTAAGGGCAAAGCAGACTGTCAACATGTTTGGTGCCTGCTGACACAAGGAGCAAAGGGTTCTTTGCAGAAGAAGCAGGGTGCTTGCCCGATGCAGCATCTGGTGATCCATTGGGCACCATGGGGTGGAGCCACAAAGGGCAGCACAGTGCAGGGCAGAGCAGTGGGTGCAAGAGCCTGAGTGTCTGTCGAGTGTCTTTGGCACAGAAGCCGCCTCAGGGAGAAAACATTCAGTAAGCAGTATCTGTAACCTCAGGAGGCCAGGTGTGGAAGGAGGTATCATCCAGGCATTCCAAACTGATATTTGCTGCAGCTCTCTGAGACACCTGCACAGAGCAGCTAATGCTGCTTTGTTTGCCATTTAAATCCTTGTCACCTCCTCCCCTTTTCACTTGCTTCATATCTACCTTGTGGTTGAGCCCATGTCCATTGCTTGGAAAATGCTCAATTAAAATCTGGCCAACTGCTCCTCAGCTGCATGAATGGTGTTGATGCAGACTTCTTGGCTACATAATGGTCTCTGCTGATATTTCATTGGAAATGGTTGGCTTCTGGGGGAAGACAGAGGTAGCTCCAGTTGGCAGTGCTAAAGTTTGGCCTGGAAAAGAAAGAATAAAATCCAACCCTCCAAATTACATACCTGTTAAATTGCTTGCTTTGAATTAGGATAACTTAACTGTTAACCTTGATAGATCGGGATAACCCATAGGCTGCACAAAAGTAAGTAAGCAAGTCAAGAATTTGCCTTAACTTGTTTTTTTATGTGCTCCTGTTAATTTTATGCATCCATCCCTTTTTTCCTAGGAAAAAAATCCCAACAAACCAACCCTAAACCAAAACTGGATCAAAATAATATGACCATAAGATTAAGGAAATTGAGAATACATACTTTGTGCAGTGCTGTGCAAAATCAAAAGAATAAGCAGCACGTTAAACCCCTTAACTGGCATATATGCACCTTTTTAATAATAATCCAAAAATCAGACTTGATGCAACAAAATATATATGTGTGTACATACATGTACGTGTACACGTACATAAGGTATTGGAAAAACTAGGGAAAGTGTAAGGGTGGATCAAGGAAATGACTGAACAACTGGGGAAAGTGCCTTAAAGGGAAACCTAGGTGTTATCCAAGTATTTGCCAAGTGTATTTGCTTATGCACAGCTCTACTTCAAATTCCAGACCAGAGCCAGCTTGCCATCCTGCCAGTTTACACCCCAGGCAAAAAATCTGTGTTCAGTTTCTGTCTGACCATGTAGCTTTTTCTTGGAATAGCACAGCCCATTGTCATAAATTTTAAAAGAAAAAAATACAAAAGGTACTAAAACTAAAGGGCTACTAGCAGCAGTGGGAAAAATAAAAGGCACAACAAAAGCAATTAAGAATATGTTACAGAGAGCTGAAAACCAACGAGTTGTAATACCGTGTTGTGGATGGTTATAGTGTGATTGTATCATGTGTGGTCTCCTGTGAAGACTGGAATTAGATTTGAAGAGTTTGGACAGGGAGGGTAATTTTGGACATCTGTCCCTCAGTTAAAGGCATATAAGGTCAAATGAGAATTCAAGTTTAATAACAAGGGTGATAAAACATAAAATAAAATAAACAAAACAAAAAATTTCAAAGGAGATGGATTTTTCATTTTGTCTAGACTTGGATCAAAATAGCTTTCCTTTCTGAAAGGAAAGCATCACAAAACATCTCTAGCTACTACTCTTCAAGATACCTCTGACAGTTGTAACACTGGGGAACTAATTTACTTTCTTAGTACTGATATTCTGTATAACTGCTAGAAATTACGATCCAAGAAAGTAGAAATAGAAACATTTTTGTTTTCTTGTCATAATTGTTTATTCCAGTCATAGAATTATGATATAAATATGATATAGTCACATTTCTGATGTGGTCCAGAGATTCCTTCAAAAGAACCCACTGTCATCTTCTGACCACCAGGAAACTGAAGTGCCCTCCAAAGAACTGAAGTTTAATGTGTAGGGGTAGGGATATGGACTTCTCTTTAGAGAACAAAGTGGGGATTTTTTTCCAAATTTCCTTGTAATTTTTCTTATCTTGACCATATCTATTCATTCTGTCCTGAAAATGTCAGTTAATTTCTCTAGGAATAGAGTTATGCCAACACTGCATTTATTGGGAAAGTACTCCAAATGAACTGAGTGAGGAAGAACACCCAAATGCTAATACCTCACTGACTTTCTACCCATTCACAAGCCAATTACATCATGCTTTTACAACTGTAAGAAGGACCAAAAGCATTTTTTTGTTGTTTTTATCATTGAACTTCTGATGATAAACATGTTAAGTACTGTGTCAGGCCATTGCATACAAGACTTGCAGTTAATGTATAATTAATTTTAAGGCAACTCCTGGTCCCCAAAGCATTTTTGAGAAAAAAAGTTCTTCAACACTTTGCTGTATAATTTATCTCCTTCCAAGTAAAATTCAAGTCAAAGTGACTGTTGCTGTTGTATTTCTCACTTTACTATAGATTGTCATATGTTGTGAAAACTGTCTTCATTTTTGTTTGCATACTTGACATGTTTTTTCTGGTTTTTTTCCATTTGTTGAGATCAGCAACCTTTACCTCAACGCACTGTCCTTTCTTCTGCTCTCCCATATTGCTTTCTGTATGCCCCCAAAGATATAGCAAAGAGGGGGTAGTTTGTTGAAAAGTTGCTGTGATATTTGGTGCTGACTTTTTCTATATGCTCTGCATGGGTATAAAGAGAATTATTTAAATGTGAACTTTTCTGAGCCTGTCATAAGTTTATTTTTCCATGGATTGGTGTGATGAAACTTAAATGAATTTTAATGGCAGACTTTCCAGCATAGCTTAGTTGAACGTCTTGATATTAAATTTTAATCATCTCAAATGAAGCTCTGTGTGGTGCAATGAAATTCAGAAGAAGTATGCCGTGCTAATAAGCTGCAAACTGCTAATACTGAAGTGATTTTCTGTCTGTCTCATATCAAAAGGCTTCCTGGAGCCATAACATAAAATAAGATTTTAGCTATAAACTCAAAGCTCATCTGTTAAAAATAACAGAGGAAAAGGAGGACATCTGTGGATGAACTAAAGGTGACAAAGAGAAGCCTCTCTGTAGCAGTTTAAGCTTTCATATACCTGTGAAAAAGATAAATTATCCTAACGTGTATTCAGTGGTATATACCCAAAGAAAATTAGGAAATATTTAACTTACATTGAATTCCATCTGAAATACAAAGTATTGTCCTGCTCTTCAAATTCAGTAAAATGAACTCAAACTGAAATGGAGGAGGCTTTCTGAGGTAAACAGAGAGTCTGCTTTAACAAAAAAGACTAAATGATCTTGGCTGGCTTTGTCCAAAAATAATTAATTGATAGAGAGAATACTCCTGCTGCTTGTGGACATGTCATTCAGAAAAATAATAAAACCAAGTAAATTTACAGTAAAAGATAATTTACAAAACCAGTGAGGTATAAACTAGCCACGAATAGGTTTAGGTTAGAAGTTAGTTTCCCACTATCTGGAGAAGTGAAATTATAGCTTAGGTTTCCCATAACTCTGGAGAAAAGCTGTGTGTCAAGTAGAAGCTGATGAGTTTATGATGGGTTATGACATGGTGCATGTGCATATACCCATGATTTGAGAAGATCTGCTCAGTCTGTGCTTCCTAACTTTAGTTTCAAATAGCTTGTTTGTACATAACATTATACAATAAAATAAAATTCAGAGTCTTCCAGCTCTTTTGCTCTCTCTTCCACAAACCAAAACAAAACCATAAGAATTAGATAACATCTTGTATTGTTTATTATTGCAGTTATTTCTATAGCTCAACCAAGATTGGGTCTCCCATGCATAAATAGAAGGTGATTAAAGAACTTGCAATAAACAATTTATCACTAATTAAAATAAGTCAACTGTTAAATTAATTTAGAAAATTGCCATTGTGTTTTCACTCTTAAGAGTTCCTAATACTTATTTTTCACAGATCAATTTTTGCATTTCAATAGTGAAAGAAATAATTACAAATGTATATAATTATTTTCCTGTATTTTACCCTTCTCGACAATTTTGCTTACAAAGATGTTTGAAACCTCGGGTTCGAGCAGCTTTCAAACACTCACAGAATACTTTCCCTAGCAAATGCTACATTTTAACGGATCGAGGATAGAGACTGCTGCAATAAATGTGATAAGTGGCCAGGAAATAGCACAGAGGTTAGAGAGATGTCTTTTGCATGGTCTGATGATTTTTTAACGCTTTTTCAAAATTCATAACAGTTTTTCCCACTGTATTTTTTTTGAGGTAGATTGGGTAATGTGATATGAACACTGAATTAGTAATTTTTCAGTTCCAGGCTCTGTTGTGAATCTGATAGTCTTACCATTTGTTATCATCACCGACAAGTACTCATATCTGTTGGGCCGTCCCTGTGCACATTGGTATGCTATCCACATTGCCCTGCAGAAAGGCAGAGCCTGTGAACAGATAACGGAAAGCCATAGCATTTGCCACACCAGTGTGTCATTATTTGACTACTTTGATGTCCTTACATATGATAGCTCATCCTTTGGCTTCAAAGGGATCCCACTAAATTGTAACTGCAGCAAGGGCCTACAGGAATCTTGCTATTTGTAGAAAACAATCACACCTTTTTCTATGGCTCTTCTAATCTTGTGATGTTTAAATATATAAGCCATATTGTACGGTAATCTTTGCTGACTCTCTTGAATACTTGGGTGAGAGGCTTTCATGACCAGTGGCTTTTCTAGAACCATGTCTTAGAAGGCTCTGCAGACTATGCTTTTCTTTCTGAGTGTTTGAAAGGAGAGGGGTCTGCTAAAATGGGAAAGTGATAAGTTTGGACAATATTAGAGCTTTTGCTCCTGTTTCTAGAAGCAGAGTGATATTGAGAAAAGTATATATTTAAAACTTTTTTATTCTTGATTTGCATCCTAAGGAAATTTGAATAGTTATGTATGATCTTGTAAGGTTCCACTAAACCAGACGTTTGACCTGCATTTGATTTTGGAGCTATGTTGGTAGCACTTTGTATTAAGACACTGGATTGCCATTGCAGATTAAAGTTTCTGTCTTCCATTTTGCTTGTGCTTTTGCAGAGCTATTTACCTTTCAAGATCTTTTTACCTAAGGTGTGTCACAGAGTTAGCACTACTTGTATTTCTTGTATCTCTAAACTTTGTTGGGTTCCAGGTTTAATTGTTATTATTAGGTGGCTTTATCACAAGCTGATCACAGTATAACAGGTGTATTCAGACAACCTCTGAGAGAGCATGGCTATGTTCTTTAAATAGGATAAGTATCAGCTGTAAGCTTCTCTCTTGTGCCAGTCATCAGTTTTGTAATTTCCCCACTAATAACTTGCTCTTATTTTCCCTCTTGTAATTAAAATAAAATCTTATAGTTCAAAGTGACAGATTAGATGTTTCTGCCAGGAATTAATGCACAACCCACGTTCTTCTTGAGGTGTGTATTTCCAGCCATTAGAAGGATTGCTCCCACTGTTTTTAAGTACCAGATGCATCCTCTTCCCTGTCCTTTCATTGAAAAGCTCCAGAAAACAGAATTCAGTGGGAAGGATAGGATGGATGTGTAACTTATGCCCTCCCTTACCATAAGCAAAAGCAGATTTTAAAGAGGGACTTAAAGAATACAAGAATGCCACTACAGTAGAAGGAACAGAGCGGTGATACAGAGGAGGAAAGATGTTGCCCTGGATTCTGTTTCAGGTTAAGCTGTCCTACCATGTACTATGCAAAATGCACCATGACCCTACTCCCAGGAAAAAAAGGAGCAGCATAAACTGTCCCCTTCCTAATGATGGATTCACGTCAGCCCCAAAAGCATAGTAGCCAGGAAACTAAGGGCAAAGAGGGATAAGAAACTGCTGTTATTGTGGGTAAACTATCCCTGTCAGTCTAGAGAAGCGTAGAAGGAGTCCCTACTCTGAGCATGGAGTAAAAATTACTTTTATTCAACTTTGTGCGTGAAGCATAATCTGTAGCTTTTCAAATGTCATCAGCAGTCATTCACATATCTTTATTGCATACTCTTTGCCTTTTAGTGGTTGCTGATCACTCCAACTGAGGTAAAAAAACTATCGACTGAATATTGTAGCCATGGTTGCTAGTGCTAAAATAGGTGTCAACATTAGTAATTCTGGAAAAAGAAATTATTTTTTGAAAATCTTTTCTGCTGTACTAGTTGCACACGCAGGTTTTTTGAGACAGTTTTGAAAACAGTCCTACATTATAGTATAAAACCATAGCTGTGAGTCACAACTTGTGCAGAGACAATGTAACTTCTGCTTATGTTAATAAAATATATCTTAAAAGAACAATGATCAAAACCAGGTTGATTAGAGCTAAAGAATGTAATAATTTGGAACAATGCAAGTTGAGGATCTTAAAGGGTTTGTTTTCTGTTAGAAATTTAGATCTCTTAAAAAGCACTGCCAGGCTGTAACAAGTCCTTTATTCCACAAAAATACCCAAATTATGTGGAAAGAGAGTGTTGCCCTCCAGCAAAATTAAATTCCGCATTTCCCAAATGTCTTAAATTGTTCTCTGTTCTCTCTGGCTTCCCTTTCTTTTTCATTGACTTAGCTGAGGCAACAGCAAAGATGTGTCTTCAGAGAACAAGAATGCAGTTGTTTCCATAATAGGGACAGGAAATATTCATGGTGGATTTACCTTTTTCATCATGAGATGCAGAACAGTTTATTAGGGAATGGGTGTTACAGAGCCTGAAGTCCTTCTGCTTCATCTCATTCTCTTTGGAAAGGTAACCTTAAAACAGAAACGAAGTCTGAGTACTGTGGGCTGTCATCCACACAGACTGTTTGGATGTGTATTATAGATAACTGTGCCTATCAACAAGGAGCAAATTACAGCATTCTCACTGTGAAGTCCAGAAATTTCAAAGATATGTTATTAGACAGAAGCATTTGGGTAGACACGGATGAAACTCTGCCTAGGTAATATCAGATGGATCTCTGCTTAGGAGATACCAGTAAATTTGCAGATTACTGTAAATTTATTAAGTTTGCATCTAGACATTTATCTAAGGAGACATAGAAGCAAACAAAGAAATTCTCCAGTGGTGCCATGAGTAACTCTCCACCCCCTTGGTTATCATATAAGATAACCACTGTTGTGCCCCTTTCTTATCAAACGACAGGAAGATGCCACTGTGGCCACACAGGCTTCCCAAATCTCAAGATAACTACCCCCATGAAGAAGTAGCAGCATCCTTGTTTCTTGCTAGCTTCCCTCAGCTAGAAGTTCATCAAGCTGTGCCGTAGCCCAGTGAGAAATTATAGGTTTGACTCAGGAATGAGTAAGTGTGGGGTCAGGCCCTGTGTCACACAGGAGGGCAGAAAGATGGTCTATGCTGGTGCTGATCTAAGCAACACTCAGTTTGGGTTCTTACCAGGAGCCAGGTGCTACAAATGTGAACATACTGCAGCCATTCATGTGTTTTCTGCCCACCTCACTGTCTGCAGGTGGTGTCCTTTTGGACTTTTTAGAAAGATTTTGACGTAATTTCTGCTAAAATATAATCATCCGATTTTAATTCCGGCCAGTACTTGTATCATTTTAAGGCTTGCTGGAGAGGGAATGATGCCTCCCTACTCTTACATGGAGCAGCAACTTGTGCTACTGCTCTGTGCTTGCAACCTGTCGAGAGCTGCTGCTAGCAGCTGGGAACAGGATATATTTCTCAGGAAAGCCGAAGTTGATGATTTGCTGTAACCACAAATCTCCCAAAAGAAGATTTCTTCTGGAGAGTGTGGAGTTTGGGAGGAGAGGATAAGAGAGCATGTGGGAAGCAAAGCGAGTGTGTATGAAGGATGACTGGATGGGGATTAGTTCCTCCTTTGATGATTTTGGAGGCTAAGCAAAGGAAAATACTTAGTTTTCTATATCCATTAAAGCTGTCAGGACAAGCAAAATGCAGAAGCGGAGTATAGAGTGGAGGGGTCCCTTGAGAGAGGGTTTTTGAGAGGCTCATATTTGGATTCAGAAAAGTATTTCTAATCCAAACAGTCATTTATATATTAAAGCTGTTTCAGAGCCCAAGTGGCATCTGGACATTAGCCTCTTCTCATCCACTAGCTACCACCACTGTTGCAGTGCAGATGGCGGTATGTCTGCCTTGGGGTATAACTTATAATAGGGAGTGAAGGTCTGCAGTTGCCAGAAATTGAATTACCAACAGCCAAGGGTCTGAAAAAGTGGAAAAATTAAATAGAGATAAATCACAGAGCACTGGTGGCCACCATCCAAGTAGCCTGAAAGAACCAAACAAAGCAGCCAAGCTGCTAAACCCAAATATATAATTTACCATTAAATTAGCACTTTACCTGCCTATTACAAATGTTTTGTTCCAGAGCTTTATGTGCAGCTAACCAAATTTACTTTGCTCCTCCAAATGATAGTTGAGGAGATCTGTGTCACTCCTATGAAGTTACTGGAGGAAGCACATGGGATGCCAGGGCTAGGTGGTTGCTCCAAGTCTCACAGCAGCCCCACAATCCCCTTTCCCCCAGGCAGAGCTGACATGTTTTCCCAACTCATCTATGCTGCCCTTTCCTGGATGAGGGGAGGAGGGCAGGAAGGAGACCTGCCACGCTACCCAGCACCAGGGAGGGTTGTACAATGCACACCGTGGCATTGGAGGCCAAATGCAGCCTCTTATAGATGTAGAGCTGAACCTTAAAATAGGTTTATGGAGGCACTATGGTGGGTGAGAATCCGCTAAAAGCAGGCAATGTGGTTTTTATATGTTATGACTTGCAACACCAAAATTTTGCATCACAGACTTTTGATTTCGAAGCACTGCTAATCTGGAGCTCTGCAACAATTCAACGTGTGTTCAAATGGTACCATTCAGATCCAGAGCAGCTGTTAAAGGTTGTCTGCTAGAATTGTATGCTCGAATGCACGAAAGTTATCATCCGACTTCTTTTGTAATATCCATGTGTGGGATTTTCTTCCCCAAAAATGTTAGTTTTGCATTAAGCAGAAATAAAAAACCTTCATGTTCTCATATCCAGTATCCTGCTGGTTGCAGATCTTTACTCACCTTCTTTGTAGTGTAAGGATCACAGTTATCAACATATTAGTAGTTTATGGTGAGGAGACTTTCTAGCTTCTTCATTAATCAAATGGCAATAATACATCAGAAAGTGTAGGAAGAATAATTTCATGCATTATTAATTCCATGCAGCAGATGCAAAATTTAAAAGAGGTTTGTCTTTCTGTGTTTATTTTTCTTAGGTTAGAGAATGGGAAAAAAATCCAGTTTAACTTTATTTAAGTTATACTTAGGCATAAGCACACTAATGAGAACCTGTTTTCTCCCTCTCTTCTCTTAAAGTCTTGTCCCTGAAGGGTGTGCACCAAGTTAAAAACAGTGCTGTGACTATTGCCTTTTAAAAGACAAATCATTCCATCTGGTGCTGGTCTGCTTCCCATTGACTAGAAAGCAAGTCTACACAGAAATAGATTCATACACACTTGTTATGCATTTAACAATGCTATACATCTCTTTTCACCACTTCAGCAGGCTTGCCTGCCATCAACTGTAGTGTGACTGACACATTGCTTAGTACCTTGTGTCCCTTCTGCAGGTGGGAAATTCAGACCTGGAGAAGTATCCCACCAATGCTTTTTAAAAACTAGTTTAGCTAATGGAAGCATCTCCAGACAGTCCACAAACCGAATGAGACTGCAAAGAGTTACCTGTACAGGTAGTCCTTTCTCTGAGGCTGATGTAAAGAGCAAAAGACTATAATACACAAGTTGGATTTTTGAATAGGAGAAAGCCTTAAGTATCCACTTTTTCTTTACTTGGTACATTCCCAAGATGTACATTTAGAAAAAAAAAGTTTGTTTTCATTTTGTTGGAAGAAAAAGGAGGTTATGCAGTTAAAAGTATTTGTTTCTTTCCTAAATAGTTTCTTCCCAAATTAGTATATTTTTCCAGCTGGTCATAGCCTTCCCAGGGTTGTTTTTTCTAACAAAAGGAAGAATTTTCTTCACAAAATGTCTAATGAAAATGCTTAACACCATGGGCCTATACTGAACAAGACACGGGATGCATATTCCTAAGGGCAAGAATTAGTCAGTTGTCTGAAAGTCAGTTTTCCTTCAAGAAGAACGAAAATACCAGAAGCACTGAATGGAGGAGAAGAACCCTGTGGGTTCTTTCTCAGTGACTCTGGCTGACATTGCCTGAAATTCCAGGTCAGCATTAGCAGGGGAGTGCTATGAAAGATAATTACTTTAAAGCCCCACTACTGAATAGGGGCACACCATTAGAGTGATCATGTTAAAAGTTCTGGAGGACCAGCAAGAGAGGTGAGATGAGAATAGCAAAGTAACAAAACAGGATGGGGTGAGGGGAGAGATCTAAAGTTTCAATCCATCTCAAAGAAAAAAAGCCAAAGTCTTTTTTATGTGAATACATCCCTAAAAATAATAAGAAATACCTATTTGTATAGAAGTAAAAGGAGAAGGAAGGAGGGATCCAATGTACAGGGCAGCCTGTGAAGCAGCAATCAAGAGACTGGTTCTATTCTTAGCATTTTATTCTTCTGCACTTCTTTTTCTTGTCACTTTGCTTGCCTGTAAGATCTCTGCAGCAGATTAGTAGCTGTGAGAGCTGTGTGATTTATAGAGCAGCAGCAAGGCTGCCAGTTCTCAGCTGAGATGCATAGCTATGCTGTCATTATTGTAAAAGTTTTAATGTCTTGCAGTTTGCTTAAGCTTAATCTCAGTTACGTGCATGTACATATGTATTTTCACCAAAATCAACCACTACAATTATCTTTACCTTCTTTGACTCTTGGGATGTGTTTGTCAATCAGAATAATCAACAATATCTCAATTTTTCTGTTGAGAAGTCACCGTTATTTCAGAGGCATTCACAATAAGAAAACAATTTAAACACTCCCTGCAAGACTTCTTATCTTTTTCTATCATGATTTTTCTTTGTGTTACAGCTATCTATGAGCCTTTGGCAAGATTCTCCTGGAAGCTCTTCACTCTCCTTTTTTTCCCAGATCTTGAGTATGCCGTATAACACTGAGTCATCTGCACACATGCCCAGTTCTCTGATTTTTTGTCCCCTTCTCTGTTCATTATTAGTTGAAACGGAATGCTGGGATTCAAGTCACCTAATTTTTGAGGTTCATAATGCAGAGGTTTAAATCTGAGTCAGTGTCCCCAAGCTCCTTTTGCAGTCTGTGGAGAGGAATAAACAGTTGTAAGACATGATTCATCTCATCTTAAACTAGATTTGTTAAACAGGTCAGATGAATCATATCTTAGAAGCCCTCTACAGACCTAAGCTTGCTTAAGCATGAAAGAGAAACAGCCTAGTGTCAGATCTGAAGAAAAGGAAAAAATAACCCTGTGTATCCTGATTCTCGGAGGAGTGGAAAAGGATGACAGCATTGCTACCCAAGGTTATGTATGTTTCCTTAACATACATAGGTATGTTATATATCCCAGGTATAGCTTGGCACGAGCCACGATAAGCAGTTGCACCAACAGACCTGGATGGAATGTGGATGGAATGAAGAGGGGCAGGGATGTGAGGGGAGAGCAGCCATGCCACCGGGTCTGAAAACAGGTTAACTGTGACTAACCTAGTCCTAAAGCTGCACTACCGGTGAAAGGGGCAGCCCTGGCCTCTTGTGGCTTCTCCATCCCTGCTCCCTCTGCCCCCCCTCCACCAGCTCTGCTGCCTCTGCTGCCACAGGGGAGGAGTGGCTTGATTATCCACATGAAGAGTATCTCCAGAAAAGGAGAGAAAAACAAGTGGACTGAAGCTGGATCTGAGAGCTTTTCAACCTTGCCTCATAGGCACTAGGACTGACATGAGAGGAAAAAGCAGAAGACTTCTTGGGAAAGTAGTCTCTGTTGAAGTATGTGTTATGGGTGGTTCTCACGTCTAGAGCAAAAGATGTATTCTGGATGACTCAAAGTTATTTGTGCCTGGAGCTTGGAAATATTATTCCCTTCTTCGTTTTATTTCTTTTGACTCTGCAAGGTTTTTGTCCTTGAAGTACTACAAAGCAGAGACACTATCAGCCTCTCTGTGTTACCTCAGAGGGTGTGGAGCAAAATGTTTGCTGAGGTGTTTTTGTGGTAATACCAAACGTACTTCTTCACACTGGAGGTTTTTATTTTGGTGGTTTTGAAATGGTAAGCAGCTATTCTCAGAAAATGCATGTTTTTTTCAGGAAATGTAGCCAATGGGAGCGTTGTTTTGCTATCACATAATGATACTGTGGTATTAAGGTCTAACCAGGAATTGAAAGTTGATATCATATATGAAATACCTAGACAGTGTACTAACAAATGGTCCGACTAGAAGTGATTTTTTTCAGATCTCCAAATATATGTTTGATATTGGTTTATGGAAAGAAGTTCCTGCTTGGCAGACTAGGACATTGCTTGCATTCTGAGTTTTGACTGAAACATTTGATACTTAAATCTATATCAGCAGGTAAAATTTACAAGATTGAAGGTTACAAGTCAGTTCACATCTCTTGACAATTACATGGCTGACAGGAACCAGACCTGCACAAACAATGACCAAGTGGCCCAGGTCAGTTCTGGGACACTCTGGGAAACTGGGCTATTGTCACTGCTGAGCTATTTCAGTCCAAAAGCAGGCTAACTGGACTTGGAGGTTCATTACTGTAGCAAGTAAAACAAAAAATCTCTTCTACAGACATAATGGCTCTATGAGGGCCTGTAATTAAAGTAGCCCTGTTTTAGCAAACTCCTCACTTTCTGAACAGCTTCTTTTTCACTGAAGGTTATGCTGATTCTCTCTTCAAAGAAAATATATTGGGAATGTGAGGGCTTATATCACATTAAAAGTTAAATAAATTGGGGAGGCTAAGGGAAGCAAGATTTTGGGATGTACAGATATAAACAAGGTAGCTAATGTGAAACTGAATTGATTTTGGTAGGATTTGGGTAGCTTAGAGAAAATGTTTTGAATAAATAAATTTAATTTGCTTGTGAAGAGTAAGGTGTTCATATAGAAAAAAGAATTCTGCAAGTCAAGACAGAAACAACTCAAGATAAGTGCTGGTGCTTGTTTTTGTTAGGGTACTTGTCTAATAAAATATTCTGAAGGAGAAGGCTGCCAGCAAAAGGTCTCTAGCCCTTTTTTTGCCACCAGTCTTTCACATGCATGTATATGTCCTTGATCATCAAATTATACAAGTAATTTGATATCTTAACTTTGAAGCTATGCAACCCAGGATGCATTGGGAATGTGCAAATCCAGAGCTGAGAAACTGGAAACAAATGACAGCTCTGTATACTTTGCAGAACTATACCAGTATAAATCAGTTGAGGACTCAGCATAATTTCCAGGAAGATTCATGGTCCTAGTTTGCTCTGAAGTACATTTTTATTTTGTCATCTTGTATAAGCCTTGCTGACTTTTATCTTCATTAATAGCTTGACTCTGTAATTACATCCAAAAAGCTCTTTGTTCGAGATTCGTTCCTGATAAAGTGTCAACAGAGGACACTGTTATGTGTGTGTCACATATGTGGCATATATCTTGAGGTTTTAAATGAGATACAAGTCACAGTGTAGAATTAAGCAACTCTAAGGACTAAATGTCACCTGAAAAGGAAAAGAAACATATTTTCAATTCACAAAATATAGTGATGAAATTTAATATAAAAATCTGTTCCTGCAGGAGCAAGGGGAAAATACATCTAAAAGTACATAGAATCATGGAATAGTTTGGGTTGGAAGGGACCCTTAAAGATTATCTAGTCCAATCTCCCTGCAATGAGGGTAATAATAGTAATGAAGGTATTCAATACCATCTTCTTTTCTGTCCATAAGTGGTGAATCTTCAGAAGCTCACTGTGAGCTCTTCTGTACCTGTGAGGCAAAGAGATTTTTGCCTGGGCCTGTTCTCTTGGTTTTGGTCCCTCTGGAGGGAAGAAAACATGCTTAGCTGTAAACATGATGAAGGCTGCCTTCCTCAAACCTCAAAAAGAGATACAAGAAACATTTTCACAGCAACACCTTTTTTTTTTTTTTCTTCCAAATGTCAGGCTCAGAGTGAAATTGATGTAGCAATGGCATTTTCACACCATTTCTTCACAGAACTCTAAATGGTCCTGTGAAGAGACAAAATCGTATTTCCTTTCAACCTATGTGAAGGCACATCCATAGATACTAGAAATAGTGACAGAAGGAGTTCCCAAAACAGTTCTCCAGTGGGGTGGAAACAAAGTCTTCTCATAGTAACATGGGAGGATATTAAAGGATTTTGTCTCTCTGCGGTCAGAAACCTGGGTGATGAGTGGCTAAACTCATGAGGAGAAGGAGAGAGATGGCATCTAATTTCCAGCAAGCATATGAGGAAATGTATATGTATCTATTATTGTATTTGCTATTCTGAAAAAATAAAGCCTCCCTAGTGGATAATCTGGAGGAAATTTTACCAGGGGAAGCTAAGATAACCTTTTTCACCCTGAGAGCTGGCTATGCCTTCCACTGCATGCTCTTGTCCTGCTGCCACCACCTCCTAAGGTTACTCTTCTGACAAGCTGATGACAGCTTATTTCTTTTCAAGCCCTGTCCCTGCTGAACAGAAAATGTCAAATATTATACTGCTTGCATGTTTGGAAAACACAGAGCATGCTATGTCTGTTTGAACTGTGCTAAAATGGCAGCATATTTAAGTAATATCCCACCTGGTGTTGCAATTTGCAGTCGCACATGAATATTTGTGTTGCTTTAGATGGACTACCTTCATTTTGTACTGCTCTTAAGTCCCACTGCTCTGGCAACAAACTCTGTGAAGTTGTTCAGGGATCTCTACAATGGTGAGCTGATATTTTGGCATTAATGAGAGCTGCTGGTAGTGGTGGAACTGGAATGCTGTTCTTTCCCTTAAATTTTGCCCATTTTGATTAAGCAGCACACAAGAGCTACTGGAGTGTTTGTTGAATGTAATAAGTTAAAGGATCACTGTACTAAGCCACACACTTCTCTTGTGGAAGCTGAAAGAAGCTAAGCCAGACTGTTCAGTTTCTGAAAGCAAATCTATTTTTTTCATTTTAATCTTCCACCTCTGAGAAAGAAAGAATCTCTCAGAAAGCTGAAGACTTTTTTCCCCTTTTTCTCTTAGTAAAATAGAGTAAAGCTATATGGTTCAGAAATGGCACCACAAAATGACTTTTTTTATAATAGCTTTTTGAGTAGACAATGTTCAAACCGTCATGAGAAAGCAAAAAGAAAGCATGAATTTCTAATATTTGCCCAGGGTGATTTCTCTTTATGTTGTAAACACTGATGCAGAGCTCTTGTTCCCCTGAATGGGCTGGAGGATGACACACAGAGGCTGTTTACGAAGGCTGGCATTAAGCACAGGACGTTCATCTCTTTATACTGCCTTCAAAGTTAGTGGCACTAGAATGGATGACTCAGAGAAGGAGAAGCTGAATTTAGGTGCTCTTGCTTGCCTGCTGGAAGGCTGTAGACAAACTAGGCTAGCTTAAGTTGTGAGAGTATCTTTTAATATAAAAAAATACCCAAATGGTATGTCTTTAAATATGCTCACTGTTTTGATCTGCACTCACACACTTTGCCAGATGGATGTCTTCCATTGGTCTCCTTCAATGGCATATCACAGGCATTAGCTTGAACAGTAAATCTGTGCTAGAGTTAGCCATGCTTTATGATTTCTGTTAGTAGTCTATGAAAGATCAGTGGTCTGAAAAGGGCCCACAATATTATTTAGGCTAATAAAGGACAGAGGAGAAATTATAAAATGCCCAGCATTATCACCCATGGTCACATATTTATAACAGTTTGAAGGCTTTGGAGCCAAAGTTATGCAAATTTTCATCATAACCACAACTAGAATTAAGGGTCAACCAGTGTCATAAGTAGATTGCACATACCAGGATTTTCTGTGTGTTAATCAATTTAATATGTAATTCCTTTGAATCTTGGCTGCTAATAAAGAATGGGGGGAGTTTCTAGAGTGCTCGGGGTATAGAAGTCAGAGATCATCAAGTGCATAAAGGCAGGAGCTCAGCATAAATAGGAGACACTGTGCTTGCTGCATTTATGATGACCATCTCTCATTGTGCTCAGTGTGTAGTTCGTTGGCACATGCCTTGTTTACCTCAAGGATTTTGTTTGGTTTTGTTTACCTAGAAGACCTTTTAAAGGTAAAAAGAATTTTACAGTCCTGAATAGCATGCAATGTTTTGTCACCACGCACATCTGAGCAGAACTTGCATCACAGCCCTTGTCCCAGACAAGGTAGGAAAATTCTGTTAATGGGTGTTTTGTAGACAGAGACCTGTGTGCTTCTGCACATACCCAGCTGATAGAATGATAAACCACAGGTTTGTGTTAGCAGCCTAGAACTGCTTTTGAGTTTTCCATTCACAGCATTGTCATAGAGTAGCCACAGTTTTGACTTCAGCCAGCCAGAAGTTCATTTCCTCTCTTATCAGCCCTGTTTTTATTGAGGACAACTTTTGTTTTGGCTGGAAGATATGTAACCAGATGAGTAGATCTTGCTGAGAAAGATGAGTTGATTCTGGGACACCTTACTTTGGGGAGAGAGGACTACAGGAAAAGGGAGATACACTTTTCCTACTAGACTGGACCAGCCAAAGCCATTGTTAAGTAGTGTCAGCAAGGACAGTGCAGTGACAAAAGGAAGGAGGCTCTAGACTTTATGTCTTCTCTTCCTCTCAGTTCATGCTCCTTTATTCCTGAGGTTTGCTCTACTTCATCTTCACCTAGTTCTGCAATGCAGCATCTGCCAGATGGTGGGTATCTGACTCATTAAGAGCCCTTTCTGATAAACACCTCTGTTACATTATCCTGGTGCTCATTCTCAGTTCAGAAGCATTCTCAGTTCTTTATGACCCGGACAGCATTTCTCCTCACTGCTGTGCAGATGCCAAAGTATAATACTGTGAGACAGAATAGTAAATGAAAGGCCAGTTCCTCAGTACCGACTGTGGAGTTTTTGAGCATGAATACATGACTACTGAGCACCATTTTTTATTATCTTGTCCTTGAACCATTGCTGTCCCTTGCTGGATAAGCAGCTCTTCCTGGTGGTGCCTTCAGACACTGGATAGATGTGTGGCAAGCAGAAACAGGCAAAGCAATCCTTTCTGTTGTCTCTCTCCACCATGAACAAGATCTCATCTCCCTGCCTTGCTGGGCAGACTTGTGGCTTTCCCTACCTGCTTGTGTTTTTAACACAAAGGCGGTGGAAACACGATGGAAAACTGCTTTGGCATAAGTACTAAAAGCAAGTTGACTTTGACTTATGATTTCTGCTGAAGCAGAGCTGTAGCTGTCCATAATAATTTCAACATGATGAGTTAGAGCTGAATGCAGAAAAAGTGTAGTTGGTAGGTGGCCTTATCTTAATCTGATCTAAATCATGCCTAAGTGCTGTAGTCTTTGCAGAAGCCAAAACATTGCATTTTCTTGTGTTCAGATGATCAGTGAATATCTCAGAAGTTACAGTCCCTGATCATTGACTGCAATATCTGTCCACTCTTTTTGCTTATGAATTTTCCTTCCATAGTGGACTGAAATTCCAGTTTCATGCTTTTTATGCCCTGTGATACAGAAACAAGAGATGTGCAGCCAGAGTCAACTGTGCTGGCATAGAAAGCAAAGGAGGAGAACTCTGGATGCTGAAAAGAAAGGTGTGCTAATGATGTGAAGAAGCAGGCAGACAGAAATGGGGAATCTGACCCCAAGGGGGAAGCTCAGGGAAGTGTGAGCACTCAGGGGCTCTCCTAATGCTGAGCCTTCTCCTGTCTTCTGTGGGGCTCATGGTGTCAGAAAGCTCTTCAAGAGCTAACAGATGTCAGTGCTTCAGGTCCTCTAATTTTAGTTACCATGACCAAGCAAGAGGAGGGTGTACAGTGCAGAAACAAGCACTGCAGAGCGCAGGCACTCAGTGGTGTCACATGTGGTCAGCCAGCATGGCTTTGTGGGATTTGTATGGACCTCTTGAGGTACAGCCAGAAAAACATTGTGCTGACTTCTCTGTTGCTGAAAAGGTGCTGCACCATGCAACTACATGTTTGAAAGAAAGTAATTAGGGAAAACATCAATTGTAGCACCATCATATACATATCTGTTCATATGTAGTTAATGGCATAAGTAACTCTAGCTGTCTTTTGCAAAATTGTGCTCCTGTATTTCATTAGCTAATAACTTTTTGACAACTGGATCATCAAATTACAATAAAAGAATTGAAAAATATTTTTAAGAGTGAGAATTTTAGCCAGTGTATGGCAATTATGGATGTATTCACTTTCATTGGAAAGATTATTTAGATATGAACACAGAACACTTTCAGCAGAAGAAAGAAATATGGCCATGTCTGTCACTATAGAAGGAGCTGAAAGCAAGTAGTATAGGAGAAGGAGAGAGAAAATTGGTAGAGTTAGAAATTTGAGTATTTCAGTAGCATTAGCTGCAGATATTCTGCATGTAGGTTATTCTGTATGTAGCTTCTACTCCTTGTTTTTGTGCTAAATAACACACAGAAAATGAAAGGAACAGGTTAGGTTTAAAAACTTATTATATTATTAAACTGTAAAGCAGAATGACCACTCTTGTGGTAAAAGATAAGAATTTTGGAGTGGTTCAGTTTTCTTGCTGTTATTGCACATATTCTTTTTGCTCATAGCTATCCTATATGGAAAACCTTTTGCTATTATTGTTTACATAAAGTAATTCAAATCGTATTGCTAGTTCATTTGATCAGGTTTGGTCATTTGCTCACATTATTAAACACTGGTCTTTATTAACTAAGGCATCCAAAAATTTGGTATGCTTAGTATATTTGTGCATGCTTCAAACTTTTGTAGAAACTTTTCATTGTCCTTAGCTTCTCACTTTGTAATTCTTCAGTACACTGAGTAAAAAAAAATCCAAACAAACAAATATTTGCCCCATGGACAGAGAAGAACCTTGTTTTCCATTCAAAGCTCTGCCTCTGAGTCAGCACACAATTTGGAGAAGCATTTTGGCACTCTTTCTCGGGTGGATCAACACCTCAGTCACTGTGATGCTCGCACCAGTAAATTCGCCTCCCTGGCAGAGAGCCTCCATGCACGAATGAGCACGAACAAGGACTCTGGCCATTAGTGTTTCTGCCCTGTGAGCAAAAAGAAAAGTTTGGGGGTTGACTTGCTTGTTTGTTTTCCTTTCCAAAGCGTGTTCTGATCTTTTGATGGCAAGTGCTTTACAAATACTGAATATGATGACACGCTTCCCAAATAAGCAAGTAAATAAGTTAAGTAATGATAGCCTTGGCCTAGTATGCCATTAGTCTGGGCATTGTACAGTCATAATGAAGGACAGCATTTGCTCTGCAAAACTGCAAAATTAAGGGAGGGAAATCAGACCAGCTGTAGCAAAAAGTTAGGAAGGATGGCACTGCACTGGTCAGGCTGAAAAGCATTCTCCTTGGCACACAGGTTATCTAACCACCATGGTTGTTGGCAATGCAGAAAAGGACAATTTCAAGGTCAGATAAGGGGAGGGATTAAAATTTAGCTTAGTGAATGTTCCCAGGGGCCTGTTTTTCTTGCATATGCAGTGGCATTAGTAAAATCCAGGAGAGTCAATAATGTTGTCAAGAGTCCATTCAGGTGATGAAGAAGTGGTTGAACCCTTCACTGTGACACAAAAATGCTGCAGCTAATGAAAGTCTAATGCCTCCTGTACCAAAATGAATATTTTTGTATTAAAAGTGACTCCTCCATTGGCAGTGTGAATGACTGTCTCATGAGAAGCTGATCATGCTTTTCCTAATCTCTTTCCTTGATGAGCTGCCTTGAGAAGTAAAATATAAGGCTTCACCTAGGTCTTCACTCCGTTTGTTGTTGCACTAGTTAGCATGACCAGATTTTATGTATCTGAGCAATTACAGTGCCATTCATGTGGTTTTATACGGCTGCCGGGTCACAAAAGGAACAGCCTGAGCAACTGTCTTCTTTTAGAGGAGTTGATAACTTTTCCATTTCCTTGCCATCTCCAGGTGCAGGGCATCAGTGAAATTAAACGAAATTGCAGCCCTTCTAAAGGTCTGCAGAGAGCTCAATAAATTGTCCATTTCTATTCATGGATCAGAGTTGATGGAATGGTATGACTTTAGAGCCACTTTGAAAAAATGTATTTACACTATCTTATAACTGGAATCTGAGTCTTGTTGTTTGGCTGGTTTTTAATGGAGAAGACCACTGAATAATTTATATACATTCACTAAGTTTCAGAAGACTAATACTGTCTAGGTTCAAAATATATAAGGTTAGGGAACTGAAGGAACTGTTCTGTAAAGGAATTAAATAACAGTTGAGATTGTCTTTTTTTATTTATCTTGGTGTTGTGCCTGCAGGCCTTCCTAATTTCTTATTGTACTGACATGCTATAAAGAGGCATTATAGCTCACAGCCCTGGTAGGGACAGGATGAAACAGTTTGGGGAACATCTCTGATGAGCCAGGGAAAAAAGTAAGAGAAAAAGGCTCCTACTGGAACCTATTTACCCAACAGTTTGATTTTCCTATCAGAAAAGCATTCTTTAACATTTTTGAAGAACTATATATCTTTAATTTCCCCTTCTTTTAAAGGCCGATTCTTTCATAAGAAGAGGTGGGGGAAGCCATGTTGTGGGAAGGGGGTGGCTGTTCCTTCCTGTGGAGCACACGGCAGCAGCCTGGGGGCAAGAGAAGGGAGGGCAGAAGGGAGCAGGGAAAATGCAGTGAAACTCTGGAACCCCAGTGCTTTGATGTGGTGGCCAAAACCATCCTGGAGACTGGGCATCTGTGCAGAAGTTGCCACAGTTTGGGAAATCTGGGAGTTGAAATCAAACAGGACAGTAAGAGCTCACCCTGCAAGGACACAGTGAGCAAAGGGATCATGCTTTGTACAGGCCTTTGCCTTTCTCTCTGCTGGACTTAGTCACTGCAGATCACTCAGTACTGTCTTACTTTCTCAAGTTTTGGTCTTCCTTAGAAAATTCACTTTCTGGAAGAGGTTCAAGCAAGTCCACCACAGAGCCCTAGTGTACTGGGTCTGGGCAGGGTGGAGTTGATAACTAGCTGACTTACCTTCCCACAGTGACATGTAGCAAACCATTGGAGAGATGAATGTCTGGGCTAGAGGGTCACATTTTCTTGCTTCAAACATAGCTAATGCTGAAACAAACTAAAAGCCAGTCATGAAAGTTGTACTTTCCTAAAGGTTAAAACAGTTGGACAAGGTCATAATTTTCTTCCCTTTTCCCCTTTGCAGAGTTTCTAAAGAATTTGGATTGTTTGTGTGGGGATAGCTACTGCTGTTGGTGGGGGGCATTGCTTGTTTTCACTTCATAACCCTGGTTGTGGATGGTCATGCAAGGCAAGGCAACTTATGAGGCAGTGCTGTGAGAGTCAGGGGTCAAAAGCTGATGATCTACAACAGGAGGACAATTTTCAGACCTGATGTGTTTAAAGTTATGGGGGATTTAAGTAACCTTTTTTTTTTTTTTTTAAATTTATTTAATTAATTTTATAGCATTCTAGTGAAGGTCAGTGACTGACAAATGCTTTGGACAAAAGGATGCTTGTTTTCTTGGAAATAAAAACATACTGGTATCAAATATATCTTGAGACACTAACACCCTGCCCCTTAAGCAAAATCATTGGTGTAGTCAGATTGCCAGTACCCTGCTCCTGCCACCCTGGCCCTTGACTGAAACCAGCAGCATAAGCTTCCATGTCCACCTTCCATGTCCTGATCATCTCAGTGCTGCAGAGGCGTAGCCCCTCTCACTAAATGGTAGAAGTAGAAAAAACTGTAGGACTGGGACATATTTGTTCCATTTGACACCGTTCTTCACCTCCTGGATGCAACATTCCCCATATTTGCTCTGTGAAGAACGAATAGTTTAAAAATAGACATGAACAGAGAATGGAGAAAGAAGGAACCTTCTGAGACCAGCTTCATCCATGATTTTGAAAAGCCTGGTTTATTTTTAAAAGCTTTACTATACTGGTGACATTATCACAGAAGTCCTTGTTGATGTGGATAAGTGTGTTTTTATATCATTGTAACTGACTTAACTCTGTTTTTGTTCATTTCCTCTTCTCTCCCAGTGGAGTTTTTATACTGTGATTTGGCTTCCATGAAGTCTATACGGCAATTTGTGCAGCGGTTTAGAGCAAAGAATTGTCCACTCCATGTCCTGGTGAATAATGGTGAGTTCTATTTTTTTTTATTCACATATCTGCAGGGAAAGTTGTGACAAATGGAACTCTCATCTATCACTTCACATTTCAAGTAGGTTATCTGAAACATACAACAGGGTTGCAGTAGCAGGGATGTCTTCTTAGGAGTTAAAATGCATTTTTTGGAGAGAGAGTCAAATGAGCAGACTGAACACTTCAATGCTGCACCTGCTCATGATATTATTGCAAGTCTGATTCCTTTGCTCTGCTTTTTTAGCTCTCTAGCAGTAAAAATCATGCAACTACACAAGAATCTGAGAATCTGGAATAAAAGTAAAAAAGGAAAGGGAAGCTGTACTTTATGTTGATTTGAGGACTGGGCAAAAACCAACCATATGAAGTTTAACAAGGAAAAGTGCCAGATTCTGCACCTGGGATGGGGCAGCCCTGGGTGTACATACAGAATGGGCAATAAGGTGCTGGAAAGCAGTGCCATGGAAAGGGACCTGGGAGTCCTGCTCAATGGCAAGTTGAGTATGAGTCAACAGTGCCCTGGCATCCAGGAGGGCCAACCATGTTCTGGGGGGCATCAGGAAAAGCATCACCAACCAGGTCGAGGGAGGTGCACTGCTCCTCTGCTCTGCACTGGCACAGCCTCACCTTGAATATTGTGTGCAGTTTGGGGCACCACAATGTAAGAAAGATATGAAGCTTTAGAAAGTGTCCAAAGGAGGGCAATGCAGATGGTGAAGGGCCTTGAGGGGAAGCTGCATGAGGAGCAGCCAAGGTCACTTGATCTGTTCAGCCTGGAGATGAGGAGACTGAGGGGAGACTTCATTGCAATCTACAACTTCCTTGTGAGGGGAAGAAGAGCTGCAGGCACTGATCTCTGCAGTGACCCAGTGACAGGACCTGAAGGAATGGCCTGAAGTTGTGTCAGGGGAGGTTTAGGTTGGATATTAGAAAAAGGTTCTTCAGCCAGAGGATGGCTGGGTTCCGAAACAGACTCCCCAAGGAAGTGGTCACAGCACCAAACTTGAAAGAGTTCAAGAAGCATTTGGACAATACTCTCATGCATGTGGTGTCATTCTTAGGAATGGTCCTGTGCAGGGCCAGGAGCTGGACTCCATGATCCTTGTGGGTCCCTTTCAACTTGGCATATTCTGTGATTCTGTATGTATGAACACTTGTTTACTGTGGTTGTCTGATGAGCTGGATTGGGGTTTTAATGCATCTGAAATGTAACCTAGTAAATTATCCAGCAATCTCAGAGCAGTCACTGCACAGATGAAAGTGCTACTGGAAAGTTGTCCATAAAGCTGTATCCTCAGTGGTCAGAGCACAAATTAAAAGGACAATATTTATCTTGCATTCATACAATTATCAAATGAATCTCATTACTCTTAGGGATTTTAACTTTTATTATTCATGTACTTGCCATCTAATTTTGTTTTCTAGCCACAGTATTTTTGGAAACCAGCCCATATAATAATTTTCCTCCAGAAACCATGCATGCTCTGCATGCGCTTTCCTAAAGGGGAATTTTCCCCTTGTCTATTTGACTAGGGGAAAAACCCACCCACAAAAATTTAGACTTCTTTTAGAATTTTTCTGCTGTTACATGCAGCTGTTCTTGTTTTCCCAATCATTTGCATATATTTTATTAGGACATCCCAGAGAACAAACATGCTGTAAATGAATGGGTTTCTTGCATTCGTTGATGCCTTAAAGAACTCTTAGTAACACAAGTAAATATTGCAATAAAAATTCAAGTGTTTTTTATTTGCTGATTGATATGAAACATTCGTGAAATGTTCAACTAAGTATTAATTTTTATTTGATTAGTCAAAAAAGCCTACTATTATTATTTTAATTGTTCTGTAGTTAGAGGTAGTGGATATTTAGGCCTGGTTACAAAATCTTTCCAGATTTGCATGACTAATTTTACTTTTTGAAAAAACAGCATTTTGTGGAAAAATGGGTTTTGAGATCTGTGCTCCCATCAGTCATCCCCTGCCCTCCACTAGTTTTCAGGATTAGCAAAGCCAGAACTGTCAGCAGGGGCTTGGAAGCCATTTGGGGGAGAAATGATGAGGCTGAAGCAACTGGGAAGCCCTCTAGAAGAAAGGATTTTGCTCAGTCCTAGCTGCTGCTGAAGTGGGATGGATGAAAATTGCAGTTAAATATATCTTTATTCAAGGCATTTGTATGAAAATACGTCGCCTAATGGGCCTAATGTGCTATGAGACCAAAGAGTGTAAGCCCAAAGCTTCTTTTAAGAAAGAAGTTTGAGACTAAAATTTGCCTTATTCAGTCTGTGTTTTCATGACTTCCAAGAAGGGCATTTGATTTCACTTACTCTTGATTACCAAATATGGTTGGCAAGAGAAATCTGTTGTTTGAGAAAATCCTTTTAGAAGCTACAATGAAATGAATGGTCCAAATCTGCTGTTTGCTGAACCTTTAATAGAATCACGGAAGCAAACATGTCCAAAGCTGCTATAAAGAATCCCATATAATTAGGTTAGTCTCTAACCATTACCTGGCAAGTCACCAATCCACTTCTGAAAGGTCTTTCCAGCATCTTTTTTTTTTTTTTTAATGGTCTTTTTTATTTGCTTTTGTAATTAATCTGTAGCATTTAATTTTGTTACTAGTTTCATAATGAAAGCCCAAGTGTTTTCTTGGTGCAAAAGAGGAAAATGAACATACCTAATGGAGGAGAAATGGTCTGATGAAAATCCATCAGCGTTAAGCACAATCAAGACAAATGAAATGCTGACATTGGGGCTATCTGGTTGGGTTTTCCTTTTCTCTTTCTCTTCCTCTTTCCATTTTTTTTGGTCATTTTTTCTACTGTTATGTGATGCACTAAGGAGGATGATTCAGTCCATCGTGGACTGCAGAGTGCAGAGTTGGAAGCACTACTCACTCAATATTTCACCATTTCAATACTGAAATGTCTTATGGGAGTGAGTTGGTGGGTATGTTGTCAGTGAAAGTGTACATGGTCAGAAAACTGTGTTGTCAGGTAGAAGGCATTTTGCATGACTGTTGGACGTCTTTCAAGACATCTCAAAATGACGTGGCTGATTTTCTTATGTCTCAGTGTATGCATTTAGAACAGTAGGTTTCTTAGTGTCACCTTGTACTTTTTTATTTATTACTGATCTCAAAGCTCTAGCATTCTTGACACGAAGAGTTATTTTTAATTTTAGCATATAGGGAAGAGCCACTGTCAAACTGATAAAAATTTTCCTCTCTGTCTTCACAGGACAAAGCATTTTACTATTAAGGACTGTACATTTTGTTATATTTAGTGTAAAAATGCTAAGAACTGTTCCATTGCATTTTTTTGCACAATATATTGGAATAATTTAATTTCTTTAAATCTAAATCTTTTATATTGATTGGTATAATTACATTAATATGTTAGTGATCTTCCCACATATTATCTCTGTGAATACATATCCTGTATGTATGTGAAGGTGTATGATATCTGTTGTGGGCTAGTGTGAACCTGTCAAAAAACCAAACATTTGAACATGAATTAATGAAAGTTCCAACATTTTAGAGTAATGCAAACTATGAAATCTATGAAATTAACATTGAAATATTATTAAAGACAAATGATTTGCCTTGAATTACTGTTCTAAATAAATAATCAATCCTACATGTCTGACATAAGATTGTTATGAAACTCACCAGTTTTCCATTTGTTTTTTAAGGAATGTATCTCCATCATTTGCTTTCCATCCCTTGCCAAACTCAAGGATCTAGTTGAAAATTAAATTAATACTAAAATCATGAGTTTCAGAGTATTCTCCCAGAACTGAACACACAAGTCTCACAGAAATTTCAAGAAGATTTAGGTATTCTACTTAATGGAAATTAGTGCACTAGAGTTACCTCCAATTTTTGTTATAGCTTATTTAAGCATATACATTTAACTTTGTAATTTCTAATTTAAAAGGAAAAAGTTGGTTGAATGCACACATTATTTCATATGACAAATAAGTGCCTGTTTTTCCATGACTATGCTTTCTGCATCAATAATGTGCATGCTCAGCTCTTGGTTTTTAAAATAAACAAAACACATTAAAAATGCAAATTGAGTATTACATAAACTTGTGCTTTGTTTTTTTTTTTTTTAATGTAACGTGCTAATGCTAAAAAGAGAAGAATACTATGACACAGAAAACAAATTCATTTTCTGTAGAAAACAAGAAGTAAGCTAAATGATTGAACTGGATGCAACACAAGCAGTTCAGAAAGCTTAATCTGACAGCAGGTCAAAAGATTATGTCTTCTAGTCCACTAATTAGCAATTGGGTGCTAATTTTTAGTTCTGTTTTTGAAAAGAACTGTGTCTTTTTACATCTGAAAAGTATTCAGCAAATTACAGCATGTACACTAGTGTAATTATTTAATACATTCAGAAAAATGACATTGCTGTTAAAATGCATTAGAAAGTCTGCTCTCCTCTTGTGCTTGCAAAAGGGACACATAGTAAAACACTTTGTAAAATTCCATGGGCAATAATTACTGTTCCATGCCTGAGAGGTTTTTACCAAACTTGAAGCCAGTCATTTTCTCTGTGTGATAGAAATGTTTCTCAGCACCTTATAGTTTATGTTTTTGCTTATATGCTGTTTACAATGCTTAATTATCTTAAGACCAAGAGGGCTAACTCCAAAATCACTACATATTTAGTGATACCAGAATACCTACAGATACCAAACATGCACAATCTAACTCATTAACAATGAAATACCAACTGAAAGTTTTCAGGCCATTATTAGCCTACTGCAGACAGATTAAAGTTAAAATATTTTAGGTTGAAGCCTATCGAAGCCAATTTAAGATCAGTATTTCTGAACTGCTGGCTATTTCAGACAATCATATTTCGTACTTTGTGGATCATCTGAGAAATTATCAGTCTTTTGATAGAATTAATAAGTTTCTATAAGCTTCCCTCTTTAGTTCTTAGGGCACAATGAAAGCTGTTTCAATAACTAAGTATGTGAAATATATATATATATTTTTTGTGTTACCTGCACACAGTTCAGCCATGTGAAGGTCAGCCTTAATCCTTTACTGGGAACCCTCTGAATAGTCCCATGGATGCTGTCATGGTTGATCATATATTAAACTATTCTTGTGTTTGAGTATTTGCAGGATCAGATCTTCAGAAGAAGTGTGAGGTTTGAGGGCTGGGAACAAGGGCATATATCAGATGCAAACAGTTTTATAGAGACTTACCTACTCACAGGTCTTACTGATGAGTTGGATTTAATAAAAGTTAAATTGCTTGAAATTATCACAGTGGGATATATGAAAAGGTCTTGTCCCACTGGACTAGATAAGAGTCAGCTCCATTCTCTGTAGCAGCTGTAGCCTGCACTGACTCTTACGATGAAGATGAGAGAAACCTCAGAGATGTGGAAATTCACCGGGGAAGGCCTTGAGGGAAAGTTAGTGTGGAGGGTTGCAGTTGACTCTATTGAAACTTGGACTTCATCAAAATTAATGCTTCTCCTCCAGCCACACAGGAAGGCTGTGGTGAACTCAGGATATGGTATCCTATTAGTCTTCTTCCAGTGTCTTACTTACAACATCATGTTTCATCTTTATCCTTCCTTAGAGACAAATTAGAGCGATACCTAAGCAAAGCTGTGATGGAAAAGGTATAGAGGGACAGGGGAAAGAGAGGACTAGTCCTTTACCTGTATATAATGGATGATAAGTATCAGACATCATGGGAGAGCTGGGCCTTTCAGAGATGGTTTGAGCTGGAAAAGGTAGTTTGAGCTGGTGGAAAGATTGCCTTTAAATGTATCTTCCACGGATGATGGGAAAACCTAGAAGATGCATGAGGACACTCACATGCAGCATTAACATGTTCTAAAATGAGGAGAAACTCTCAGAGTCATACTTTTTAAGAAGTTCAGTCTATGAACTTCTGCCATTTTCTCTGATTTTTCAGAAGAGGTAATCTTTATAAGAGAGATGAGGATTCTGACTGATTATACACTGCTCTTCACAGGTATTAGGTGCCCTGGGTACTGCAAGTAACTTCTCTGGGCATATGTGCCAGAGCATTGTGATACTGCTGACAGTATCTGACTTGTTCAGATCAACTGAGGATTGTGCAATGCCAACATTTACCTAGCACCTGGACTTTTAGCAGCAGTCATCAGCCAGAGATTTTACTGTACTTGAATAACATTGTTATCTGCCAGAATAATATGTATCCTTGTAGTGGGTTGACCCTGGCTGGATGCCAGGTACCCATTAAAGCCACTCTCTCACTTTTCCTCTGCAGCTGGACAGAGAAGAGGAAAAAAAACCTAAGGATTCATGAAGTAGGAGCTGGGAGAGGTCAGTTACTGACTACCTTCATGGCCAAAACAGACTCAGAGTGGGGATGTTACTTAAATTCATTACTAACAGGATAAGAGCCTTCCATATTCTCCCTCTTTTTCCCCCTCAGTGGTGCAGGGGGATGGGGAATGGGTGTTACAGTCAGTTGTTGTTTCTGCTGCTGCTCAGGGAGAGGAGTCCTTCCCCTACTCCTGATGGGTCCCTCCCATGGGAGACAGTCCTTGATGGACCTCTGTGGAGTAAGTCCATCCCTTGGGCAACAGTTCTTCCCAAACTGCTGTCCCGTGTGTCGCTTCTCCGTGGGGTGCAGTCCTTCATGAATGAGCTGTACTGATGTGGGTCCCCCACAGGGGCCACAAGTCTTACCAGGAAAAACCTGCTCCAGCATGGGCTCCTCTCTGTACAGGCTTCAGGTCCCCAGCAGGACCCTGCTCTGTCTTGGGCCTCCCACGGGGTCACAGCCTCCTTCAGATATCTACCTGCTCCAGCACGGGCTCCTCCATGGGCTGCAGGGGGGTCTCTGCACCTCGATGGTCCTCCCTGGCCTACAAGGGCACAGCTGCCCCACCATGGGCTGCACCACGGGCTGAAGGGCCTCAGCTCCAGTGCCTGGAGCACCTCCTGCCCCTCCTTCTGCACTGACCTTGGTGTCCACCTTGTTGTTCCCATGTTCTCACTCTTCTCGTCCTTGGCTGGAATTCTCTCTGCACAATGGCTTCCTGTTCTTAAATATGTTATCACAGAGGTGTTACTGTCACTCTTGATTGGCTCGGCCTTGGCCAGAGACAGGAAGCCCATCCTGGAGCCGTCTGGAATTATCTCCACCAGACAGAGGATCTTCTAGTAGCTTCTAACACAAGCCACCCCTGTAGCCCCCCTCACTATCAAAACCAAGCCACAGAAACCCACTACAGTCCTATATAGAGATATCAGATTTCTTATAAAAGGTTTATTTTTTATTAGAAGAACTAATAAGTTAGAAGAGTAACTTTAGACTACTTGTGGCTTTCAAACAGTGAGGATTTCATTCAAGAAAATCCTGACTTTTATTGGAAACTATCTTTGTGTTTCTGATTATTTCCTAAGCTTTTTCTTTGTCTGTGATATCAAACATTTTCTGAAAAGGGAAATATCTCAGGCTCCACAAACTGCAGGTTCTTGACCCATTTGCTTTTATGTCCTGAATGTGAATGCTTTATCAGTGGAAGACAGATACAAAATTCAGCTATTGATGGATTAGGAAACCCAACTGGTTCTACTGAAGTGTGTGGAACACTTGCCGTTGGCTTTTCTGAAAGGCAGGAGTGAGCCATGTTTTTTTTACCTAATCCTTTCATAGCTTTTAGGTAAAAATATTTTTTATACAAATTACAAACCAAAATATTTTACGTCTGTTGAATTAGAAAGCTGTGACTGACTGTCTTATTTTCTGATTGTGAGTGGGATAACTCATCATTGTGCCAACTTAAATAATAAAATAGTTGCTGAGCATATCTTTAGGAAACAAAGGGTTGTTTGTTTGTTTGTTTTAACCAGACCCAATTATGAATGCTGTGATTTATTTTAGTGTAAAATCGAACCTCAGTTATAGATTGTATTTTCTTTTTTTAACTGACACATTTTCCAAGGAGCTGGCCTGAGCTTTCTGTGTTCACCATGTAGCAGCATGACATTGATTCAGAAAGTGGATCTGTTCTTAAGGAGGCATTACAGCCTGTTCAGTGATGTTCTGAACCTACCAAGATTTGGTTGTTGTTCTCACAGTCCTTGACTGTGGATTGTCTCCTTTTTTTCTTTTTCTTTAATCTGCTGAGAAACTAAGAGCTTGCCTTGCTGGAAAGACACATTGCTTTATCTTTTTTGACACAGTTAATACAGTCCAGTTCTCCCTCGTGGGCATTATAGGTGGGTCTGGGAGCACTAGCAGTAGATATTATTTAATTTTCAGTTCCTCACTACTTAGCCAAACTTTTAATGTTTGGGCTAAGAGTTTTTGCCTTAGGCTGATTTATTTTTCTTTGTAATGCCAGATAAAACAGTTTATATGTTTCTGGCAGTGATAAGACAAACATCTTAGGATTTTTTTATTGTCAAAAATGATGGCAAGTTTATTCATAAAGGCTCTGGTGTTATCACAGTTTGGAAATGAATGCAGGCAAAATGCTGCCTTTGTGTCAGTGGCAGCTGCACCTTTTGGCACTCATGGAATATTTCCATGATAGGTCAAGTCAGAAGCCTGTTAAGCACTGCAGTTTGTAAACCACATTTTATGTTTTATTCAGTGAAAATTTTCCTATAGCAGGCATGTCCCAAATCGAGACTGAGCAGTTCTTTCTGCTGAAAACCCTGAGTCATGGTGGGAGGTACTTTGTGCAGTCAAATGCGCGAGCACTGGGACTGGGCACCAGTGTCCCACCTGCTCCTTGTGGCTCTGCCTCTGAGCTGGGGTGGAGATGGGCACTGTGTCTCACTTCAGGCTCCTCCAGTCTCTCCACAGTCCAGACTAGTGGCTTCAGTCCTCCATGATCCCTATGAAAAGTTTCTGTCCCATGAAGAGTAGACTGTGAAGAGTTGATTGGAGGGATGGTGAACATGACTGTTAGTTGGGAACCATTAGGATGATGGAAACTGTGGTGGCAAAACATTTGACTTTGCTGATTGAAAGTCTTTTAAACAGAATTAAACTATGAATGTAGCAAATATTCTTATTAAATATCAGAAAATTAATAAGAAAGTAAGTAGCGAAGCAGAGCTGGGGTGGGTAGTGGGGATGAAGAGAGGCATTAGGTGTGTCTGAACTGTAGGAGATGTCTCAGTCAGAGTTTGGAAATGCTGAGACACAACATTATGCACAAGGATTGAGTCTTTATCTTGAGGACTGGAGTCTCTGTTGAGCACTGATTGAATGCTTTTTCCACAGTTCTTGACTGATCTCTTACTTGCAAGTTTACTGATGTTCAATAGAGATGAGAATTACCCCTCCTGGTGGGGATGTGATTGGAACCTCTCTTCTTCTTGGTCATCGACTTTCACACAACTTGTAGAAAGAAACTTGTAACTTAGTCACAACTGATTGATCCTGAAGGGAGGATAGAGAACCTGGTAGGAGCCTCAGAGCCAGGGATCATGATTTCATAAGGAAACCAGCCTCGGGAATGAGGGGAGAGTGAGCCAGGCGTGTGACAGGCAGATGCCTGCAGGGTGCAAAGTAATCTTGTGATTGAGACACAAAGATGCTAGAATGACTGGGTAAGAAAATTAGAGACAAGGAACTTACTGTTTAGAGAGGCAGATGAAGCTGATATGCGTGTCTGGGGCAGAACCTCTCCCCTCCTTCCCAAACACATGCAGTTCCTTGATAAGATCAGCATCAGATCATTGGATTGGGTAAGGGTAAGCAAGGAGGGGAGCACAGCTCAGAGCTTTGGCTGGGAAGCCAAAATGATCAGGACTGTTCATTTTCCTGGCAAAGGGAGGTGGGGAATCTCTCAGGAAGCCACTGTGCAAAAAAGACAATGGGTGGTGTAGAGCCTCTTGCAAGGCTGGGAGCTAGTGGGAATTTGTTCAGTGCTGGAGCAGAGGCTCAGTCCGACTCCTGTGGAGGAGATGGCTTGGGATGAGACAGGAAAGACGGAATGCTCTGGAAACCGAAATCCTCTCCTCCGCAGACTGAGTTTGGGTCCTTTCTCTTTATCAAACCTGTTTTCACAGTGCCTAGTACCCTCAAGGAAAGGTCCGTGCACATGACATTGTCCTGGCACTGATGCCAGATAGGCCGACAGGTGTCTTTGCATCTCCTCAAGGGTCAAGTGTATTGGTGTGAAATGTCTGTGTCATCTACGTGTCATTGTTAGGCCATGGGGTAAAAATTCCTGTTTTGCTTCATTTTTCTCCCATTTTGCTTTAGAAAATTGTATATATACATATATACATATAAAGAGCTCAAAAGATTTTAGGAAGAACTCTCTCTGAGGAGACAAGAAGTAGGACCATACCATTGGAGAGCTGTACCAAGCTTTATCTGTATTTTTGTGGTTTTCTTCTAAACTGTTGGGATTTTTATCTATTCAGCTTTTATATACTGTTAATCTGGCTTTGTGTTTTCCTGTCTAGACTCGGAACACTTTTATGGGATGCCAATAGGCATATGACATACCTTTAGCACTGGACTATGGGTTAGGGATGTGGCTTAGCAAGCAGTATGTCACAGCAGTGCTGTAAATTCACTGCTCTGCAGCCCAGATGAGGTGTACCTGTAAAAAACAGTCATGTGGGTACAATTGTGTCTCCAGCAAGCACTTGTAATAATTGGGGGCAATTCTTCCAATAAGGCATTGCACCTTCTCATTGCTCACTAGCCAGGAGAGACCCACAGGGCAGGTGTATTCTGGGATTGCATAGCCCTGATGAATAAAGCAATCTGGGATAGGCAGACTAGCCAGGGAAGCTGCAGGGTTCACCTGTTCAGGAGAGAAGTGGGCTATGCTATTTTATATGTTGGTACACTCATAGTTGTTTTGGTGTATGGGTGTGCAGAACAGAGTGGTTTTGACATTCAGTTAAGTGAGGTGGGTTGCCTTGTGTGACTGTACTCATGGGATGGAAAATGCTGCTAAATGCATCAGCTAAACCAGTACAAAGCCTGTATGGAGGAAAGGCTTTGTGCTTTTACTGGAAGTACTGTCTCTGTTAATTTTTCCCCTGAGGAATACTTTTGGTACAGTATGTATCTCTTCCCTGTAAATAGCAAGAAGTGGGTGAATGTGATTATAGAGGTTCACCTCCTGCTGTGAAGGTGTTACATGGCTGACCTGTTGCATTGTCTGATCAGCCTTTGAGTGTCTGGGGATAAAAGGAGTTGTGTGAGGAGGATCTGCCTCCACACCCTCTTCTGTGAGCCTGGCTGGGAAGGAAGACATTTTGGTCTGCATGTGAAAAAGAGATTTTAAATCTTTCTTTTCCAGTGAGTTTGAGAGAACTGACTTTAAAAACCTCCATGTAGCTCACTGTAAAAAAATTCATATGAGTGAGATATTTGTATTTTACAGCTCTTAAAACATATTTTGTAATGGAGATCAAGGATGTCTTTGCAGTGGGAGGTAGGGAGTTACAGCAATGTTTGCCGTCATCTGTAGTATGAGCAGGCATAGTGAAAATTCTCCTGTATAATTCAATAAAAATGTGGTATGCCTGGCCTGTAATATTTACAACTATCATAAACTTTTTGGTTATGTTGTGTGCACTATCAGATCCATTTTGCTTTTAAAATCACCCAAGATTTGATTGATGGATCAGAAACCAAGAGTTTCATTAGAAACTTTAATAGAAAATCATTTGAAATGCCTGTTTACAAAGACAGTTCTCTGGAGGTATATTCATTCTTTGAGTGAAAAATACAACTTTTGCCTAGTCATAGAAGCAAAACAGGATAGATTATTTTTTATTCACTAAAGCTAATTAAAAATATGCATAATTTGAACATATTACAATAAATGCAGAACTGCAGCACACTGGAGTGTATTACTCTATCTATAAGAACAGTTGCTTAGGCAAAAAAATATTTTCCTTATTCTAATTTATTTCTACTCCTACAAAAGCATACATCTGTGCATTGTTTAGGCAGTTTTCTGTGCACATACTGTCAAGCTTTTGCTGGAATATTTCAGTAACAGCTAATCAATTGCAAAGTAAAAGCTCATGTTCAGCTTATTTATTAATTAATTTTCTAATGCCATGCTGATATCAGTGACATTTTAAAAATAAATCTTCTGGAGACAATCCAGCTAAATCAGAGGGGAAAAAAGTATAAGATGCATGTATCAGAACTGAGGTGTTTGACATTAATGGTTTGTGTGCTGCCATGTCAAATTTCACATGCATTGGAAAAGTGATGCGGCTGATTATTGATAATTAAAATCGTGAAGATACTGAGTTGTATGGAATTGTTCTTATTTTACAATGAAGAGATAAGGGATTTGCTAATGTTTCAGATAGTATTGGATTAATTAAAAGAATTAAAAATAGAAGCAGTTTTTGTTCTTTGAGTTACTGTTTGGGGCCCTTAAGTAAAGCTGATGATGTTTCTGGACAAGAGAAAATCAATAGCATGCCACTTTTAGTATCTACTGAATGTTAGGTAGTTAATAATTTAAAAAAGAGAGCTTGCTGCTACACTTAAAAGGTTTTTCCTTTTGTCAGGGAAGCATCCAAGTTCAGTTGGGTATTCCTTTGTACGCTCACTTGCAGTGAATTAAAATGGCTTTTCCTCAAATAAGAGAAACTGCCCTCAGACTGCAGGGCAAGATTTTTTTGACAGCCTTGATATGAACCACCTCAAAGATGAGAGCCTTTAACAAAAAAGAAAAAAAGTCTTCCAAAGGTGTTCTGGCTTATTATTATTTGACCAACTATTGAGGACAAAACTGGAATTGTAGTAGCATCAAATGCAAGCAGAGCTGATTATGACTGCTCAAACACTTGATCACAATTTCTACTCAGAGGGCACTTCTGAAGAATGAGTAAAATAATTTTGGGGAGTGTGCATCTTAGAAGTTGTGCATTGCACGAGTGAAATTTTTTTCTGTCTCTTAACCTGAGCTCAGGTCTGGTTTTTTTTCCAGGATGTGCAGCGCAGATGGTGGAGACTAATTGGGGTGGAGGGCAAAGCCTCTATGTGTTCTTGAAATCCTGTGCCTCTCTGGAGGTCGGGGGGGGGGCAGTTGCTGTGGCACAGGCATCCTCGGGGCTAATGTGAGCAATGACAGCCTCCCCATGTTTGCCTGCTGGTCATGATGCAAAGCTGAACGGCTGTAGCAGCTGTCTAGCACACTTCTCTCAGGATAAATTCCTCCATCCCTCTATCTGACTCAGCCAACAGAAGTGTGTCTGATGGAGGGGTCCTATAGCGAACCCTGCAGCAGCAGAAGCAGCATTTGGGGTTCAGCGCAGCCTTGTTGTGCCAGGGCTGTTTTATGTTGGCTGCCTTTTCTTGGGCTTGTATTTTACCAGTGTTGCTGCAAACAGACCTGTGGCAAACTGTTTCCTTCTGCCTTTTCCAAATGTCAGAGCTTTGGAGGGCAGGATGGGCCTCAGATATATGCAAATCTTTTCCTTGTATCAGCCCTGGTGCTCTGAGATGCAGCAGTGTTCCCATCTGCCCTCCAACAGCTCATGCTGAGTTCTGTCTTTGCTAAAACTTGCACTCTAGCAGGCTGAGACTTGGTCTGGGAGCTTGGGGTTTGTTGCCGTTCCCACCCTTTCCTTCTTCCCAGAAAACAAGAAGAGGTTGCAACTGGGCTTGTCTCACATTTTCATCTGTCCATAACCTTCACACCAGTTCTCAGTTCTGACCATGGTTCCAATTGTGATTATATGCAGTTTACAGAAGAAATGGAACCCTATTTTCAACTCTGTGAGCAGTTGCCCCATCCATCAGACTAAGTGCTGCTGAAGAAGGAGAATACAGTGTGACACCCCACCAGATACCCTCTAATTTGTGTCTTCCCATTGTTAAAGTTGAGATTTGACACACAGAGAAATCACATCTGCCAGCTGTGTTTTTCTGTCATTCAGAGGGTTCTGGGAAAGTGACTATAATGACAGAGGGAGATGCTAATCAGAACTTTTGTGGAGCCTCATCATGTAATTTGTGTTGTGTTTCCTTTGTTGTACCATCACTCAGCATCTTTTATGTCCAGTCTTAAGTTGTGTGTTACACCTCAACCTTTTGGTTTCTCAGCCAAAAGGTCTTCTCAAGTTTCTTCCCCTCAAGCACCTTCTCCAGTTGCTCCATTAAGCAGTATAAAGCCATAGGTGAATCGCTATGGGTGTTTGCCATACTTAAAAGACCCTGAAGAGATCTCCTCTTTTGTTCAAGCAGCAGCAACAAAGCAGGACTGTTGGGTGGCAGGACCCCCAAAGGAGTGGTGTAGAAGCTCAGCATGTACAATTTAAAATACTCATTTAAAGTGCCATCACCAGGCTGACATCAAGAAATGGGATGTTAAAGGCTTCATAATGGGCACATGAAGTAGGGCAACGATTAAACTGACTCTCTCATGTCTTGTGAGCAGAGGTGGCCTTTCTGCTGTATCATATTCATGTGTTTTAGAGAGAAGACAAGCATCCTACAACAGTATTCTCCATGAACCGTGTCCATCTGCATTTAAATTACGAAGGTCATGTCCACCTGTACAGTAATTAAATTTTAATTAAATAAGAAGAATTTATAGTATTCAAATCTATGCTATAATTGTGCAGTATAGCTATTCCCCCACACAGCCTCAGTACATGATATAATTTATGCATGAACTCAGAATTCTCTGCAAGATGCTGAAATCAACATTGCATGTTAGGGATGTGGATACTTATTTTAGACACTGTGTTTGAAAATTGTGGTTTGTAGATATTTATGCAAAAATATTGCCAAAATAAGCATTGAAAACCTAATTTCAATATGCAGCTGCTTGTAAGCACAGTAATTAAGACATATTGAGTAACTTTACTACATCTTTTCTCACCCACACCAGTGAGATAGAAGTTGCAGATTTCAGATGCAGACTCACCAGAACTTTAAACTCCAGCCAGGGCTCAGGAGAAAGGTGTCTGGGAGAGCAGATCTGCTGCTTAGCCTGGTCTTGTCTCCCCTGTTCTGAGCTCTTTGGTGGAGGGAATGCTATTGGGATCACCAAGCTCCCACCTCTTGCAGATGGATTAATTATTTTTGTAGATCTCCAATATTGCATTCTGGCATGACAGCAATGGGTTAATTCAGCTTTTAGTGTCTTCAAAACACTTTTTACAAATGAACTCATTTACCCTCACGGTCTTGCAGGGAGGGAGAGAGAAAGTCGGTCTAGATATTACCGGGATAAAGGAACTGAAATGGGGGGTTTGACATTTTTCTTGTCAGGAATCAATCAGTGTCTACACTTCACTTACTATCGCTGGTCACTCATTGCTCTAAATGCTGTGTTTACACTCTGCAGCAGGAGATCGTGCTCCATCTAGCTTGTTGCTCCTCTGAAATAAATCAACAGTTTTTCCTCTACTTTTCCCTCCAGCTGGGGTGATGCTGGTCCCTGAAAGGAAGACGGAGGATGGGTTTGAGGAGCACTTCGGCTTGAACTACTTGGGACACTTCCTGTTGACTAACCTCCTGTTGGATGTGCTGAAGCAATCAGGAACGCACAGTCACAAGGCTAGGATCATCACCGTCTCATCAGCCACCCATTATGTAGGCAAATTGCACCTAAACGACTTACAAAGCAGGTATCGATCCCTTTTTGGTGTTCAGTGATCTGTAGTAAGCCTGTGCAGATGAAACTCTGAGAGAGTTCTTACTGAATACTGAATGTGGTGGGGTTTTATTGCCTTTTCTTTTTAAATGAATGGTGACTCTCAAGCAGTTGCTCAGTTGCTTAATATCTTTCAGGCTTGAACAAAGCTTGCAGCCTTGAGTCAAAGATACAAATAATTTATAAGCTTCTGAACTTAGTTTTTTATTCTGGTCTTTGAAAGCCACACTTTCTGATTGCTGTGCTGCAGTGATGGTAGTGGGGCAGCGCCTGGACTCGTCACTGAGACTCTCAGTAACTGGGATGTTTTAAAATGGCTTGGGTGGATGCTAACAGACGTCCTCCTCAAGTGGATGCATACACAGGGGCCCTGCTCCTGCCCTCAGATGCGCTCAGACAGATGCCTGTGGCTGCTAGCTGCCTGCCTGCTGAGCGTGGGGATGCTGACTTGGCTCTGGGGGGGCAATGAGCCCTTCCTGCCCAGCTGCCTCACAGCTGCGCCGAGCCATGCTGCCTGCTGCTCCTTTCTCCCTGGCAGCTCTGCCCACTGGCCTGCAGCTCCTACCACACTGTCCTCTTTTCCCTCCGCCTCTGGCCTCTGCCCTGTCCTGCAATGCTCCTGACATCCCAGTTCCTGCCCTTAGCCTCCCTCACAGCTCTGCTCTAGCTTCCCCCATCTACCTCCCAGCCCCAGGCTGTGTCATCTTGCCCATCCCTGTCCCCATCCCTCTGGTCCTTGCACCCTCACACATCAGCCTGGCGATTCACGGCCAATGCTGGAGTCCCAGCTCCTATCTGTGTCACCCTCTGTGCTTCCCAGAGAGCTTACTGAGATCTGAGCTGTGACCGCCTGGGGTTTTTAATCCAGTAAAATGGGTTAAAATGCATGGACAAATTCTGTGTGACTGCTTTCATTTAGAAAATCTGTGGATGGATGTCTATCGGATACTTCTAACATTAGGAAGACATCAAATGATGCGATAAATGTCTCTGGTATCATACAGGAACTGTGTAGAGTGGTTCATTTAGGGGAGGAATGGCAGGGTAACTGAGATAAATTTGAAAATTTCCCCATGCAGTCATGCGTGGCAATTACATGCTTACTAACAGGCTCAAGCAGATCCTGTCTTCTCATGGGCTCCAGAGAGCTTCTGCTTGCACAGAGGCAGTCTGAGGTCTGCATTAATTCCGTGGAGAAATTTTGTCTCTATCCTTTGACAGGGATCTCAGGATGTGTTCACAGGTATCTGGCCCAAGGTTTCGTTTTGGAACAAAGACTGAAATTAGAGGGCTAGGCTGTTTCCACTGCAGACATTTTACATATGAATGCTGCATTATGCATGTCAAACTTCTGATTACATATTAGGGCATCAGTTTTATTACAAGTCATTGTTTAAACTCTGTGGAGTAGTCACAGTTTAATCTCTTGCTTGTAAAACAACCACAGGAAATTACCCTTACTCTTCAGCTGATGTGTGTATTCATTGTTTCTGATGGGCATCTGCTGAATGGCATCACGCAAGGTGGCTAAGGGGAATATTATTGGTATGTCTTTGGACTAAAGTGAGGCATGCAGAATTAATTACAACTGTTCTGTGTCTCTAGATAACAGTAGTTTCCTTGATTATAGCAAGGTCTTGTACTGTGCCTCTTTAATTTAGGATCATCCCTAGCTTTGATTCATCATTATTAGCCCATGTTTTAAAGGAACCAGTAATGTTTCAGTTAGGAAAATTATGGTTGACCAAAAACATGACCTGTCTGACATAAAAAATAATAATGCACCAGTTAGATTTACCTGCAGCATTTGTGCCCTTTACATTTCAACATTATTGGTCTAAGAAGGACCACAAAGGATGACAGACTCTGATTTTGTCTGGTCGTTCCCACATGGATGTTCTGAATCACGTGGGGGCAGCAGCAGTGCCTGTTTTCTGAGCACACAGGCACACAGGTGGGGCCCAGAGCAGGGTGTGAATTCAGCTCTAAACCTTTTTTTGATTCAGGTGGAAGAAGATGCTCCTGGGTATTTTTTTTTTTTTTTGGCCTGACTGACAATAATCCCCCACTCAGATGAATAGTTTGTTATCGCCATAAATAGTGCTGCAAAAAACAGTGAGATCACTTGTGTGTTTGAGTGTGTGCCTACAGCATGAGCAAGTGGGTTAGCAGCCCTGGAGGACTGTTGCAGGATATCGTACACAGAAATTGCCTACACCATGGGCCCTCAGAGATACCTTGTCATTCAGAGACTATTTAAGCTTTAATGGAGACACCCTTGGTAAACATTGTAACAGGACAGTGTTCCACTGGTGCTGCAGTTCTCCAGTGACACCATCTATCATTTTTGATGCTTATGTGAATGGGAAATAATTCTAAAAATTATCTACCCCTTACTTTGAGTTGCTGTAATTAATTTTATAACTTAGGTGTTTGTTCCCAAATTGGCTGGTAGGCCTAACCTTGCAGGAAGGCAGCAAAACAATCTGGAGTAGCTGTTAGAGAAAGGGGGACTGTATTCTCTGCTGGCAGCAGACTGAATTGTTTACCATACTCTTGTCCATTATTCCTAGATGTTGGTTGGGCTAGTGTCCTGACTGGAGCGACAGTAGCAGAGCAAGGATTCATCCTTCAAACATAGCAGAGAAAGAAAGGTGGAGGACTGTCTTGACTTAAAGGAGAGAGAAAACTGAGGTTCAGTTCTCAGCTTTACCACAGACTTTCCTGTGGAATACTTCTCCCATTCAGGAGACTCTGGATTGGCAGTGAGAGTTGTGTACTTTTCTCCTCATTATTTGTCCTTGCTGCTGAGAGATCTGATCTGAAACCAGACGTCACCCCTATCAGTGACCACAGGGCAACACCATAACAAATAATTGTTGGAATGCCTGTCCCATGAACATTGTTAAATGCAGTTTGTGTACTATCTTCCATGTTTCCTTTCAGGTTTGTTTCTGCCATCTTACCACTCTGATTTTTCCCCATGTTACTTGTCAACTCCTTTTTGGTGAGATGGTTAATTTAATTTTGTCTTTATATTCTATGCATTTAACTTTTTTTTTTTCCTTTTTTATCTCTTTCCTTATGCCTGCCTACTTCTTCACCTGTGTCCTTTTGAGCTTTTTTGTCTCAATTGCCTTTTCCCTCCCTAATTATTTTTTTTTATTTCTGCCCACCAAGTAGTTTCCTTCACTACATTTATCTTCCTCTTATTTTCTTCCCCTGTCCCCAGTCCTATTTCTTCCCTATGAATGTTATTTCTCCCCCTTCCTGCCCACCCTCTTCACACACACCAGTAGAAGAGACACAGCATGGGTACATCAAGGCAGGATAGAGCTTGTTCCAGTCTGGCAGGGCACAGCTTGTTTCATGTGTGTTATTGAAAATGCAAACACACAGGAGCACTGACTGTTCTCCCAGCTCTTTTGCTGAAGGATATATATGAAGAACATCAAACACCTTTGTGGTCTTTTAGATCCAGACCATTTTCAACAGCAATCACATGAGTCGACAAGGGGATCCCTAAGGCAAATCATTCTCCTTCATCCCTACTTTGAATATGACTGTTTTCAGGGAGGTGAAAGTTTAACAGAAACACCCTCTATCTGCAAGCATTTCAACAGTGGTGATTTCAGCAGTTGCATGCAAAGGTAATACACCATGTGCTCCAGCAGCACAGCTGGCATGTCCTTTTTTCCTCTTTTGCCTGCCTTAAATAATACTTTCTAAAGTGAGAGGAATAAAAAACATGGTCATAAGAGAATCTGGCTGTCTGGTTTTAGCACAAGCTTGAAGAATAATGAACCATCCACCTAGGTGGAGATAGACTTGAGCAGTGCACTGAACTTCATAGTACTCTTTCAAGGGTGGGATGAAGGACACTCCTTCGAGTACTCTACCAACCAAAGTAAGAAGGTATTTTAGGAAAACAAAGTAAAAAAGACTGTATTCCCTTTCCCAGACTGCGGATCACACTTGAATATGCTCCCTTTCCCAGGGGTTAGCATCTTTGTGTGTTCTGTCTAGCTTTTCCTCCATGACTAACTATTCCTTTCATCATCCTCTCTTTTTGCATACCAAATGGACTCTGTAATGCTGTGAATCACAGATATATGAACTCTCCAGCCACAGTAACACAGCTTCTTTTCTGGTTCGCATCTTCTATATATTCAGGAAGAGTTAGTCACACTTCTCTCTTTTTTCTGCTCTCCAACTACAGAAAGAGCTGATGTTTTTTGAAACTCTCCAAGCTGAATATATTATATATAATTTCTATATTTTTCCTTGTAGCCCTAGTGCATGAATCATGTCAGAGACAATAGAGGTTAAATGAAAAGAATTGCAAAATTCCCAGCTGCCACATGAGTAAAATAGGGTAAACAGCTTTGCCCAGGACCTGTGAGGATTCTGAAGAGACCAGACCAGAACTGGACTAACTGAAGGTCCAGTTAGTCTCCTCTGTTAAGCTGTTCATAAGGAACTGTAACAGAAAGTGTCACGTACTGGTGGGAAAATCTGTCTAGTAAAGTGGCTGGAGACCTCCTGTTCTTGGATGAGCAGTGTCCTTCATCTCTTCTGTGTGTGTGATCTTTGTTGGTAAAAAAAGTTGTCCTAAGTTTGGGCAGAAAGCTGAGGATTTTCTTCCGTCAGCATTACTGAAATTTTTGAAAATATTTTCCATGAGCAGCAACTAAAAGCTAAAATGTTGTATTACTTTTGGAAAATATGAATCCATTTTTCAAACCAAAACATTTGATTTCAGTGATTTCAAAATGTTAATTTATTTGTAATTATCCCTATGAGTACACTGGCATTCAGATTTTGAAGTATGACAATAAAACTAAAACTCCAAACCTTTAATTTTTAAGCCATCCTGTTGAAGTGAGGTATCTCCATCAGTTCCAAACTACTTTTCCTTTTCCTTTTTTTGAGTAGTAAAATTTGTATAAAGCAGATTTTTTTTTTTTTCACTAAGAATGGTTTGATGAGTCAACATTTTTTCTAGGGAAAACTTTTATTTTTTAAATTCCTGGTTGGTTCCTCCAGTGCCTTTTCACAATTGATCTGTCACCTAAAGTTCCTTTATTCTCTCTGACTGAAAGAACTGGAAGTATAATACCTTCAGTTCAAGTGAAAACAAACATGAAGCTGATATAGAATAGCAGTAGTGTAGTACTGTTGGGGTTTTTTTTCCAAATATTTATATAATAAAGGAAAATTTGTAAAAGGAAGTAGAAGGGATTTTAATTATTGTCCCTTTTTTTGTAAATCCATTTTAGTCAGTACAGAAGACTCACAGTTCCATATAAGAACTGTGCCACTGGACTGTTGTTTAATAACATGCTGTGAAAATGCAGAAATTTTAACCATAAAAGATTCTTCTAGATCATAAAATAGATATGTATTATTATAGGTTTTATTTTACTTCAGGAATGTATGGTTTTGTTTGCGTTCTATTGTTTAAGCAGCTTCCCCACAGTGACTTTTATTGCATATTCTGGTTCTATTTGCAAGATAAATCATGTTCCGTTGACAAGACCAAATACCAACTGCAGCACAGTGCTGTGTTCATTTAAACATGTCCTTCCTGCAGCAGGTTATCAAGTTTTCCTGTCTATGTTAGATGTGCTTACTGCACACACAAAAGGGTGTTTCTGTCCTTCTTTGCCAAATACTTTCTGTATAAGTGCAAAAGGATTTGCTGCTTTGCAAAAATGCTCCCTTGTGTTTGCAGCAATTAGCATTAATTGCAAAAATTGACTTGCTGGCCTGGAAAATGAGTGTACATTTTGGGGAGGCACAGATCTCAAATTCTGTAAATAAATTTAAAAAAATAAATGGGCTACTGTATCAGCAAACCAATTAATCAATCCAAAAGACAGTTTTAGCTCATGTGCATCAAGTGTACAAAGGTAGTGCCAGACTTCCAGTATTCGAGGAAATTAAATGTAGCTACTTTGTTGTCAAAGTGTTAAATTCCTTCTTGTCTAAAAGGAATTAATGATCTTAACAATAGATTATTAGTGATGGTTAATGATTTAATAGGTCCAGTGTTTCTGAACTAGTTCAAAATTGCAACATGCTGGTAAGTATGTGAGATAAGGGTGTTCCTGGTGCCCAACCTCTCTGCACCATGAGCTGGGTGGGAAGAAGCCAGGTCTCTGTGGCACTCATGACACTGGATCTTGTAGATGTGCTGTTTTCCAGAAGGGCAAGATGGTTCTGTGGTAATTTGAAAGTTAATGTATTTCATTCATGTGATAGAGAAGGCAAAAGGGACTGGGAGTGGAAAGAGCTTGTCACCCTTGAGAGGGAAAGGTTAGTTTAACATCTTCCTGTCAGCAAAAAGACTCATTAAGGCTGAGTGAACCTTAAAAGCTTTGAAGTTCAGGTCCTGGTTGTCGATTCAAAAGGTTTAAGCATTCCTCTCAATTGCCTTAACTACTACCATCATCAAAGTATCTACTCCTTCGGGCTGCCTAGCATAGCTGGGGAAGGCTGGCACACATGCCTTTAAATCCCTGGAATAATGTGCTAAGAGAAACAGTCAAAATTACCAGCTCACCTTACACAAAACCCCTTCAGCTTCAGCCCTGCTATTGCTCCTTGTTCTTCACAGCCACACATGTCCTGCCACATGCATTAAAGATTGTGAGGTGTTGTGTAGGGAGACATCTGTGATTTGGTAACTTTTAACCTTTTATCTACTCCCTACCCTAAATCTCTTCATTCAGCGAAGGAGAACTTCATCTGTTCAAAAGCAGACCTAGCAGTTGAAATTTAAACCTGCAGAGAAAAATTGGTTTTTTGATTAAATTTTCTTTTAAAAATATGTTGTGAAAAATGTGCTTTCTAAATAAAATTAATCACTAGAAACATAAAATATTTTAGCCCCCAGGAGTTTTAACACTGCCAGAATGTCTTATACAGTTGTAGCTTTGTTGCTCCATTTCTTGTGTTCTCATCATATATTGGGTGCTGAAGTAGCCTTGCATTTCTTGCCATGGAAGGTGGAGAAGGGCTGTACACAACACTGTCTCAGCCTCTCAAGAACAACAGACCAAGGAGCACTGTGGCTCACAGTACCTTTAGGAGAAGCTCAAGAGCTTTTAACAGTGATGTTAAAGGAGTGGTGGGCATGTTCAGTATCTGCATTGCCACAATCAGTCAGTCAGTCAATCAATCAATCAGTTTGCTTATCAATTTCTTTTAATTCTTTTTTTCAGTGGGGCTGGAGTAGAGCAGCTCTGTGACTGTGTGTCAGTTTTTCAGGGTTTGGACATGAAACTTCTCATCATTTCCTGGAAAGCCAAACCTGCCTGATTTCACTTGCTTCTGGCGTGTTTGCAAGTGGAAGAGATCTCATGTGATCTGGTCCCAGGCCATGTCATGCCCATTCTTATGAAATGCCTGGGTTTCCATTACAAATCCTGTTTATAGTGTTCCAGGCTGATACAGTGTTGGGAAATTTATAAAGCAAAAACCAAAACTCAGCTCTAAGTCCAAATGGTACAGAAAGCGATTGCTGACACTGTGCTTTATGGTACTTACAAATAGCCACTCTGCAGTACTGGCTATAGACCACTTTGGGTGTTCCTCCCTTCTTGTAGGTTTTTTTGTTTTGTTGAAGTTGACTTGTTTATGTTCCTTAAGTAAGACACCACCCCCCTTCAAAGGCCCTTTTCATATTTACATCCCATGTTGTTTCTGACAGTGGATGAGTGTCACTGTTGATGTACAGTACACAAACAAAAGCCTTTCTTGCTATGTCTGGACTGAATAATTTCATGGATGCAGAAAATTTCACACTTTCATTTCTCCTGTACCTGTTGGCATTTCAGCTGTATTTCTTCTTTAACCTATGAAGGTCTTCCGCCTAAGGGGACAGGTTTCTTGTGATGGTTTTTAACAACTAGCTGTCTTTCTTTATGAGTTTGTTCCTTGTCTTAATGCATGCACTAGGAGTTAGTCACTTTTATCACTCAGTTTGAAGCTGTGATACTCATCTTCTCACTACATCAGAAAACTTTTAAAAAGCAGAGTTGCTAAATTGTTTGAACAAACAGAAAATGATTTTCAAAATTATATTGTGCCAGACTTAATAATATTTTGCTGTTTCTGTAGACAGAGATTGATGGCATAGGGTTTTCTGCACAGTAGTTATAGGCATCTCAAAGGAAAAATGATTTTGCAGTATGTGTGTACTTTCAAGCCACATTTTCCCTGTTAAGACAGACCAGTCCTTCAGTGTGGGGAATATTTGGTCTTAAAGAACGCATTCAGCACCTCTTTAAATCCAAGGCAGTGCAGTGGGTTCAGCTCACCACAAAACGAAACCTTAAATTATCTTCACATGTACACTAACGTAACCTACTGTAAATCTGCTAACCACATTTGGTGAACTCCATTGGATTTGAAATGGCGGCACTTTTTTTTACTTATTCAGACCCTACAGTTCCTTTTGAGTCCCAGAATGAAAATCTCAGAATGTACAGCTGGTCTGCAAAAGTCTACACCAGTTTTAAGGCGGTTTTTAAAAAGATTTTGGATTATTCAAGTTATTACTGGGCCATTTTGTGGTCCTATGTGCCTTCTGGTGGAAGAGAAGAAACCGTAAGAAACCCCATTACTTCTTTCAACTTAAAAGCTCTATTGCAGGAGACTTAGGAAGCTTTCCACAAGTGGGTGGGGAGTACCACCCCCATTTATAATCCAAGAGGTAATCTTACAAGATGTGTAACAATCTTCAATAACCTGAGATCCAGATTATCCAGGAGATAATATGAAAAGATATATGGCCATGATGTTTCCCCATCACTCAAAAAGGTCCTGAGAACACAGAAAGTAGGTCTTGAAGCCTTGATCTTTTTCTTGGTGGCAGCAATACAAAATCTTGCTTCCTTTTATATATTTACTCATTCATTTCTTTAATGGAGATTTTTGATTAAATGAAGGGATACTATTATGCTCAAATACCACTTCAACTATTAGCAAGTACTTAATACTGCATCATATACCCCGACTATAGAAAAGAGGCAATTTATATCATTCTAAATAAAGAAATATATTTCCCAGGAGAATTAAATAATTACAACTTGAATTTACCACTGATACTTAAAATAATCAAAAACAGTTGAAACCAACTGTACGCAAATAGAAAAATTTGACTTTTTTTTAAAGATACTGATTCTGGTGAGACTTTGAGATGTCCAGCCTTTGAGTCCATGTTTGATACATTTGGGAACTGTGCTGAGCACACAGCAACTGAACTGCACACAACAAAGCTCAGTAGATCAGGAGGGCACTTGGCATCTCATCTGCTGTCATTAGAAGTAGGGATCAGCCAAATAAAAAATGATGCACTAATTCCATCTCGATGACAGTAACGCCCAAGATGACAAGGCTCTGCTTATTTTGCCTTTCACAAAGGATTTAATAACAAAGACATTCCAAGTTCCTTTACTAAATGTAGTCCTCCAGAGACAGTAAATTAATTTTTGTTCCCTCTGCGTTTCCCACGGGCTGTAACAAGGGGCTGGTCACTAAATGCTTTGTATTTATACAGCTGGAAGTTGGGAAATGTGACTTTAAAAAAGAAACCAAAACCAAAACACAATCCAGCTTCCAGTTTGTGGCTCCTATTGAATTATGGGTTAAGCACAAGGCAGGAGTCACTCATTTGCAGAGGTATCAGTTACTGAGACTATCACCAACATTTTGCCTGTTAGAGAAAGAGAGCATCTCCCAGCTCTGAGTTTCTACCCTTATAGTCTAATTTTAAGAAGAAAAATGTTGATTTACTACAGTAAGATAAAGATGCCAGAGAAAGCCCAGATTTGGCCAGAGCTGCATGTGGGCAGCATGTGGAACTGAGGAGCTCAGTGCAGGAAGAGAGATTTGACCTCTGAGATGAGGTCAATCTTTGTCCATAGTTCAGAATGAAAAGGTGAGGTGGGTTGCTCTGAAAGTGTCACTGTCCTATGGGTGCTTAAGTAAAGTCCATGTCACAAATTAGGACATGAAGGATTTGCTTTTTAGCCTGCATAGAACTACTAATTTTGTACATTGGTTTTGTAGCCTTCCTTTTGAACAAGTTCATCACAGGGTCATGAGAGCTCTTTAGGAGTCACTGATGCTGCATTCCTCATTTCTGATTTCTCAATCTCTGTCTTTTCTCTTTTTCTGTGTATCATTTTTTATCCCAGTTGATGAGATTCAGAAAATGTGTTCACAGGATAAATATATGCAACACTGTTAGGAAGCCTGCTCTAATCTAATAAGCAACATTTAGGACTCAGGCTTTGGTTTATCATAGGAAAAGAGAAAGAAACTGCTTATGATGACCAGCAAAGACATGTTTATTTTGAAATATAATTCTGTATCTTCTTCAAAATAAACTGCAAAATCTATCAAAACTTGTGCTGCATTCCCTGGAGAAAGAAAATTTAAGACTGTGAAAGCTTCATGAGAATTTAATAATAGACTTTTATAGTCTTGACTAAGCAATGATGATGATGTATTGCAAGATTAATACATAAGTCATTAGGAAGCTTTACTCATTTTAATACACCAAGCCTGTGTTTTGCCTAATTCTCTGATTCATCCTAAGGCGTATATTGAAATTTTGTGTGGCTGTCCTTTCATTAAAAACCCCAGCATGTCATCCACGTTTTGCATCACTTGTCTTTTAATGGAGCACATAGCAGCTGAGTTGTTCTGCAGTTTGATCTTGGTGCACTCTGCCCTCCACTTAACACCCTGGAAATTAGGAAGCATGGTGATGGGTGAAAGATGTGTGCAAGACACGTGTGGTGTGAAAGAGGTCAACATCAGGAAACCTTCACTGCTAGCACCGGCTCTCAGTGTGTCAGGCTGACCTGTGTGTCAGTCAGTATAGTCATGGGTCCTCCAAGCCTCTTGCTGAAGCAAGATGTGGTGGGGAAGGGAAAGGGTGCTGTCAGTTTGTCCATGTCCTCTTCCTCCACGTGTGAAAGGAGTCGTTAATGAGAGTGAAAAAGCTGAGAGCAGCAGTTTTATTTCTCCTGTTACTCAGTGGGTACCCTGAACTTACCTAATGCTCTTTACTAAGCATGAGATCACTGAACTTAAGTGGGAGACCACTACAGAACACAGACCAGCTAAAGCCAGAGAAAGAAGCAAGAGGAAGATGGATTGCCAAGGAACATGCTAAACATGGATCCAGTTTTCAAACTGGGATAGCAGCTGAGCTCATATTTAAGCACCTAATTAGCTACTGCAGGCTTCAGTTTGAAATTTGACTTTTCATTATTTTTGGCAAATACATTGCATAGGGAGAGTGCTGCTGGAGACAGCACCCTGGAGAAAAGTAGCAAAATCAGCTTCTGGTGGAAAAGAAAGAAAAAAAGAAAAAAATCAAAATAAAATAAAATAAGTCAACAAACCACAAGGCATTCACTCCAGAATTAAATACTTGCTTATTTTGTTCTGGCAAAAATGCAAAACAGACTCTTTCTTTTCCTCTCCCTAATTTTTGTAATGACGATTCAAACGTGTAGCCTATGTTGCAAAAAATCTTAAGCCAAAAGTAAGAATTTCTGCTAAAAATTAATTTGACACAAAATGTAGAGCCTGCCTTATCCTGATCCTTAATTCATCAATATGAAATCAATAAAATGTTATTTTCAAAGGAAGGAGAAGGTCATGTATATTACTGCTCTTTTGGCTAGATTTCAAAGCAGCTAATTAAATTCTATCTGCCCTAACTGCTCCTGTAGTTTTCGTTTAGTGAGTTGTGCATTGCCCTGTTTTATCAGCAGTGACTCAACAAAATGCTATGGAGGAGCATCTTCCAGGCAACACTGTTTTCCGTGGTAGAAAGAGTGGTCCACAGGGAGCCCCACTCCAATGAGTGGGTGAGCATGAACTTTTCAAAGCTGCTGATGCCAGGCATGCCTTGCTTTCCCACTGAACTTCTTCCTACAAAGTCCTTGCTACACTTTTGCTAGCTGCTGACTGTATGCAGGCTTGCCATATCACAGCACATGCTGTTTGGCAACACTCAAGCATTTACTAGGGTGAATCCCTGGACACTGAACACCAGTACCTTCCAGGTCTAGCCAACCGGACAACAACCAATATGGATACCACTGGGAGCTACCAGTCTTTTGCCTGACTGGTTACCTACTTAGGAGGCAGAGTTTCTCTGCTTGAGAGCCTGCCTGCCTTACTGTGAAGCAGCAAGACCCTGTGTCCTCAAGGGTCCAAGAGTCACAGGCACCTCATGTGCACTGGTGTGCCAGCACAGTTTTCTGGTAAGCGTTGTTCTGCTTTGCAACGGTTTGCCTCTTGCATGCATTTTCATTTCAAGAAGATTTTAGAGCCTTCAGAAAATGTGGAAATGAGTAATGTCAGTACCTTTTACCATGCAATTATACTTTCATTCATGGCAGAAAAGGTACATACAGAGCATGAAGTGCCAAGACAGGTTAGATTAAGATGCATAGGCTTTAAAGCCAGATAATTTCATGCATAAGAGGAATAAATTTTACAGTTTTAAACTGAAAAAAGGTAGACTCAGACTGGACAAAAGAAAGAAATTTTTTATGATGGGGATGATTAGGCACAGGAACAGCTTGTACAGAGAAATTGTGGATGTCCCATCCCTGGAAATGTTCAAAGCCAGGTTGAATGGGATTTTTAACAACTTTGTCAAGTGGAAAGATCCCTGCTTATGGTAGCAATGTGGGACTAGGTGATCTTTAAGGGTCCCTTCCAACCCAAAACCTTCTGTGATTCTACACATATGTGCGTGGGGGATGCAATCATGCTATAGGTGCAGGAGCCTAGGTGGGTCTGTTCTACTGATACATAAAGTTAAGACTGATGTAATGAAGTCAAGTAACCAGTGTTGATTTTTTTTTTTCAATGTGGCATTTAAACAACTTGATTCTTATGCTTCATGCATAAAATAGGGTCTCACAAACAAAACAGTTGTTCAACAAAAATCCTTGTCAGTTCTGTGTCACATGTTATTCTTCTGTCTTATGTAGTCCATTGATGTTAGATTCCTGGAAAGCAAAAAACACACACAAAGAAAATGAGAAGAGAGCAGGTAATCATTGCAGGGCTTCTGCCAAAAGGATCTGCTCTGCATATCCAATTTTATATCCTTAAATCTATTGTATGTTATTGAAGTCTGATCCTCTGCTACCTTGCAAATCATTTGCATCTCTGCACTGTGATATAAATGGCTTCCTCGTTGATTGGGTAGCTTTTTATATCTTCTTAGCACTCGTGTTTCTCTGACATAGATATCTATGCAAATACAAGGCTTTTGAGGATCCAGCCCTTGTATTTCGTGCTTCATTGCCACAAGGTAAGTCAAAACAGCACTCACACAAAATGTGGGAATGGGAAGTCATGGGGAGAGTTTACCATCCTCTTACCTGGCATCTGAAGGTTACTGAAGGCCAGACTAGACCCAGGCAGAACAAGTTAGAGTAGTCCCCAGCCATGCTTACTTGTGATCCCCTTGCCAGACAAGATCACTCTAATTCAACTCAGGAAGCTTGTCCTGTGCCACAGGTTGCGTTCAGTGGGGGAGTGGTGGCACTGATGGAGGAGTGCCAGGGTTAGCTGCCAACTGGCTGCCCCAGGCGGCTTGGGATGAGTGCTTCTTCCCAGGGGTGGCATGAGCTCTGCCTCACGTGGCTGTGCACGAGAGAAGCCTGTGGTGGCTGAGGATCTGGTCCTTCAAGTTGAAATATGCATGAAGCATAAGGTGACATTTTGAGTGTCTCAGATCAGAGCACGGACGTTACTGAATTTAAAATGTAACTGCAATTTCCTGACTAATGCCAATTCACTTTTGTATTCATGCAGTGATTATTCTTTATTCTTAAAATAGCTCATTTTGCCCGAAGGTGCAGGTGATATCTTTATGACAGTGGAGCTACATTATCCAGCATGTTACAGCTGAGACCGTTGGTTGGTGCAAGGGCCACCTGTAAGCTGGCCTTTATTGTTCTCAATTTACATAACTCTTTTGTAGACCATTTGTTCGTTATTTGCTTCAGCAAGAATAGAAAAGGGGAACGGGAACAAAAAAGAAGAAAAAAAGAAAAGAGGTACACTGGAGGTTGTGTTGCTGTCTTTCCCTTCCTGTAGCTGAGCTGTGTGATTTGCTGTTGTGTCTCCAAGTTTCTGAGTCCTTTCAGATAACACGGGCAGTTAAATTGCTTCAGATAGTCTTATACCTCTGCAGAGAGTTTGCCTGTTTCTTAACATCCTGTGCTTCTGTGTGTGTGAAGTGTACAGGATATTATAAGATGTTCAATAAGAATGAGGTAACAAAAAGAACTCATAGATTTGCTGTTCATTCAAAAATAAAAAAACTTGCATGTAGTAGCAGCCACAGAAAACTATAAACAGGCTTTCCAGCAGAGTAGGAGCATCCCGGATCCAGGAATTTGCTGCACCAAGGGTAAAAGTGTAGGGGATAGAGCTGTAGCTGTGGCCACCCCAAAGGCAGGACAACAACTAGAGGGAAGGAGGGAACTGGGGAAAAGAGTTCTTCTCTTGGGTCTGTGTCCCTCTATCACCCTTCACCAGCAGGTTAGAGTCCTGCTGCCCTACATGCCTTAACCCCTGACTCCACATGGGGAGCAACAGCATGCAACTACACTTCCCCAGGCTGTGGCAAAGTGGATGGGGACCGAAGCAGTTTTACTGTCCCCAGGAACCTGTTGCTTTAGGCTCCTACCTGCTTTGCCTACGAGCTGTTTGTAATGCCACCACTTACCTTTGGTTCTGCTACACACAAATAAGGTTAGAGGAGAGGCTGTAGCAATTACAGGAGTGAATTGTCATAGCATAGGAATTTGTGGAAGTAGATGCTAAGGCCTCAGTCTGAAGGAGCATTTTAAGTGACATACCTACTAATTTACCTCAAACTAGCCTGCTTATTAGAAAAGAAAAAAATGTACTGCTGTCTGCATGCAATGAAATCCAACTAATCAGCAGTTCCTAGAAAGCTTGACTTGAAAGAAAGGCGCATTTGACATCCAGGTGAGAGAGGTGCACAGGAGTCTCAGCAGGTTTTGCTGTAACTCCTAGAATTTGTGTGCCTTTTTCATACCTCTTTGGGACAGACCCAGCCAGCCATCTATGCTTAAAGTCCATATAGGACATAACTGTAGTTGCAGTTGCAGCCGCTCTCCTTGCCCATATTTTTATTGTATCTTTAACTGTGCACACTCTGATGCGTCACTGGGGCAGGAGCAATGAGTACCTTACTCATCTCTACTGTGCCAAACACAGGAACTTTCAACTAGTAGGTACTACAAATAATAATAATAATCAGGAGTGGTATGATCAGACATGGATTTATTAGGTGGGAACATGGTATGTATGTTTGGGAAGAGGGGAGTGAAAGAGAGGAGAGAAGTTTGAGGGTCTCAAGGCAATGACAGTCTGGAGATTGATGCCTCAGCATTTCTAGTTTAAATGGTTTGACATAGAGATTCCGACAAGTATTGTGTAATTTTATTTTAGTATTTCTCCCTGACATAAATAAGGCTTGATGTCTGACAGAATAATCACCAGAACTTAAGCAAACAACACGCTTGCCAGCGATAAGGTGTTTCTTCTGATGATTCAATGTATAGCTTTTTGCTGGATATTGCAAAATGGGGTACATTTGATGTTTGTGCAATTCTATTTCCCGTTTGGTTATTTTTATGTGCATCTTCCTTTTTCTCTCCTGTGTACAGATGTTCGTATTCGCCCCACGGAGCCTATGCCCAAAGCAAACTTGCCCTTGTGTTATTTACCTATCGACTACAGCATCTTCTGACTGCAAATGGAAGCCATGTGACTGCTAATGTAGTAGACCCTGGAGTAGTGAATACTGATCTCTACCAGCATGTTTTTTGGGTTGTGAAAGTGGTCAAATGGATGACAGCCTGGCTATGGTTTAAGGTATGCAGTTTTTTAAATAATTTTTTTTGCTGTGCCCCTGCATTGTGAAAGCTGCAGTCAGCAAGGAACTGAGGGTGTTTCAGAGTTTTTAATAATGTGTAGCCTTTATTGCATTTCTCTATGTTGATGAGATGTACAAAGCTGATAAAGACAGGCTCTCCTCCAAACAAACACTTACTTTAAATAGAGGGAGTGAGCTCTCACAGTAGAGGAATGGAGTGCTTTTCACTGTTTGTGCCCATGCACTGATTATCTCTGCCCTGATCTATCCACGTGCCTCTGATCCGTGCATAGGGGCAGAACATCATCCTAACATGGAACCAGAATATGCAAAGTGTTCCTCAGAAATGTCTTGTACATTCTCTTAATGAGAAGCAGACATGATCTGGCATGGTCTACATGTACGTAACAAGTTACAGAGAGGAGGGCAAAGGGAAGAAGGAAGCAGTACATACATGGTGGTGGGAGATGGCAGTGCTCCAGGATGTGCAGGTCCAGACAGTTGTGCTCTGGGAGGTGGGACAGATTTCAATTAACTTTTCCATCCTGACATATATTTGTAATGTGTTTGATTTTCTATTATCCATTCCTGGTCTGCATTAGGAAACTTAAAGCTGTTCAATAAAACTGATCCAGAAGTGGGGTAAGACCCAATTATTGGTAACATTTTGTAGGGATTTTAGTAGATCAATCTGAAATCAGTTTAGCTGTGTAGGTACAATCTCCTCATGCAGACAAGCCTTAGGAGGGCTTGTGCTGAGAGAATGTACTGCTTATAGCTCTTTCAGAAAGTAGTTTTGGATTAGGTAAATGGAACTTGATTTCATTAGAGAAAATTGAATGTCCTAATTAAAATGAAGTATTTTAGATCAAGGGGCATGTCTCAAAAAGCAAATTAATTTTAAACTTTGATATGGAAATATCATTAGCTTTCATTTTAGAAATGAAACTGGAGGCTGGAAGAGTAGTTGTAAAATAAGATGTAAGCAAATAAATGCATATTTAAAAAAAATACTATCTTCTGAGTAACCTTGAATATTGCAATAAAATTCTAATAAGAATGCTCATAATGTAATGCATTCTTAAAGAAGCAGAGTGCAACTTTGCCAAACCGTATACATTAAACTTGTTTTGCCTCTTTTAATTGCCATTTAAAATATCAGTCTCAGGTGGTGGTGTTTCTTCACTGGACTTACTTCACCTTGCTAACATAAGAGTTTCATGTAGCTGTTTAGGTTGTGCTCAGCATTTTCTCTGAGGTGACAAAATTCTGAAAAATTCCTCTGCCTGAGAGTAAGTTTTTAGTCTCTTGTTTACAGCACTCAATCCCACCCAGTTTTATTGGTGTGCAAAGGGAGACATTTTTGTGTTATATTGACAATGTTTAGACACTGAATGGAATGTTAACTGAACACATAAAATGACACTGGATTTATCATAAGAGGGAATCTCATACTTACAACCCTAATAGTAGTGTCACTGATAGTCTCATCACTTCCTATTTTTTGGATGAGATACTGCTCTAAAGAAATTCTGCCTTGCAACAGGCAATGGAGAGACATACTGATCTTCATGGAAGTGTGATGTCTGTAATGCTTGAAAACCAAATGTATCAATTTCTTTTTGAGTCAGAATAGCTTCAGGTTTGGATACCTGAATGCTTCATTTATCAGATTTTCACATTTTTTGTGTAACACTTGATATGTTTTTCCTATAAGCCAAAGGAGAGGGAAACTCTTACTTTCACTCTTCCCATACTCCCTTAGACGTCTCAGTTACAGCTCCAGCTCCTACTGTTTACTTATTGCTTATTGCTTAGGTTATGCCTATGTATTCAGAAGTGCTTCATCCCAGAGGTGTGCCTTGTTTGGCTCTGAAAGAACTGCATTGCAAGATGTTTAGCTCCACAGCAAGCCCACGCTGAAAGCCTACCTGGTAATTTTAATAGTGCTCTACTGAGGGCTGTAGTATTCAGCATTCAAGCCTGCGAGAGTCTTGTATTGGTCTCATGCACTAGGGTAAATTTCTCCTAAGAAAAGTACAAGAAAATTCAGTTGTGTGGTAACATTAGCTGATAGTTGGTAGTATGGATTTCTTCTCCCCTGGAATTTTGTTCCCAAGTGCACTTTTATGAATCTCTCTTCTATGATTATGGCAGTAATGCAGTGAAAATGAGGTATTGGCTCTCTGATCATATTGACTTTAACTATTATCATTCTAAAGTGTGCCGGAGTGGTTTCTGAGCATGTGCAGGAAATTGCTTCACCCACTGCAACAAGGCACTCGTAAGAGCCAGCACACCCCAGAGAGCTCCAGTGAGGAAATGCACCACATCACAGTCCCTCAGGAGAAAGTCAACATGTTGTTTGATTTAGTTCCAAAATATTGCAGCAGAGCCTCCACTACCTTTAAATGCATTTCTGCCAGCACTGCTACCAGTTACATTCAAGTAAAATACCTCCTAGGGATTGCAGCCTGGTGCCTCTCATTGGGCTGCTCATATTTGAGGCAGCTCCGTGTGGCAGACAAGGCTGATGGCTCAACATCCACCTCAAAGCTGCCTCAAGATATTTAGGTACTTAAACAAATAAACCTGCAGTCTAGTAAATAGGCCATGATACATAATCTTCTCAAAGTTACAACAGCCTGAGTTTCTCGAAACTGCAAAATTTATCTCCTAGTCTCTAAACATAGCTCAGAAAAATCTCCACCAAATGAGTTTGATGTTTTTTCTCCCAACAAGCTGGATCAGGAGGCACTACTGTAGAAATAGGATACGCCGAACTAAAGGATCTGGCGACAGCATAAAATTTGTGAAATTAGTTCCTGCTCTTTAGAAGTGATGATTTCATTCTTTCTCATCTTGATTCTTTCTCAGGGAAGTTATTTTCTGCTGCAGTACCTGTTCTTTAAATTTACACTTTGCAAATATTTTCTCTATATTTTTCCTAAATGTGGATTTCACCTGTCACACACAAGGGAGAAATTATATTTATTCCTTAAAAAAATAAGTTGATTTCTATCTCTATGACTTCTCAGGAAAAAAAGGCTGATGAACTGACCTCAGCAGAGTGCAGTGAGGTATGTTATCCCTTTCAGCTCCCATATCCCTTAGTAAATTTTATCATAAATTGATCTTTTTTAAGACATAAAGTCCAAACTACTAAACAATAACTGAATCATGAGATGATAATAGCCTAAAAAGTCATTCATCAATCATCAAATTACAATTTAGCTAAGTGTGCAACACACCAGATTTAGTGTTGGGTACTGTGCAAGCTGGAAGCCAGGAAGTACCATTTCCCTCTCAAGTATTTCAGCTTCTGCTGCAAATACTGAATATTCATTCCTAAGCCAGATGGTCTCTGCTTGTGATACAATTAAAATGCCTTAGAGCAAAACAAAAAAAGTTGACTCTCATTAATGTTCAGTAACAGGGACTGTTCTACTTCATATGACTTCATTATGTCATCAAAGTAGGGACATTTCCCACATAGCAGTGTTGTAAACTTCCCCAAAACCATGTTTATGATAAGCTTGGTGAACATGTCATTATCAGATATAGAGTATTTGGTCCTTTCAGCTGCCTCAGATTGGTATTTAGGCAGGCATTGTGCAAGGAAGGCTGCGCATCAGATCCTGTCCCAGCTGTCATTTCCAAAGACATAGTGCCACATAACTGATTATTGACTGACAAACTGAAAGTAAGTAGGATTAGTGACCCTGCCAGCCTGTAAAAATGAAGGGAAAGGCTTCAGGAACATGGGCTGGATAGACATCAACCCATATAAACTAGTACATTTCCTTCACCTTGTCAAAATAGGCTTAAAGTTAGTGTAATTTTCCTATAACATTAAAAAAACACATGCTTCCAGTATGTAAGTCAGCTGAAAAACAAGATCTAAAGGACCTGGATTCATCATTCATGCCAGAGGACATAGTCATGCAGGTTTTATTGCAGCATTTCTTATTCAAACTGTCCCTTTGGCATTGTGAATGTAGTAAATTTATTTCATCCTCTCCCCCCCCCTAGATGTCAGAAAATAAACACATCACAACACAATAACGCCAGCTGTAGAGAATAAGAATAATTAAATCCCACAGCTGAAAGCAGCAATTCATCAGCAACATCATCTTCTGTCCATGGGAGTGTGTGGTCCTCACATAAAGCTGGCCTGGGCCTTTCTCACAAAATGACAATTCCTTGCAGAAATATATAATTTGCAGTTAACTTTTTCAAAAGGATTTTCTGGTCAAAAACATAGAGAAGAAAACAATCTACTTTATTCCAGTAACTCTGGTCATTAAGCAGGTCCCAGTTTTCCATACAGGGGGATCTGTATTTGTATGGGGATCTAAGCTTCAAAGTCATAGGTATCTTTTTTCCAAGAAATATTTTATTATTTGTACAGCCATAGAATGATTCCAGAACGAAAGATGGAGGGACCTGCCTGAGAAGCCCAGTTCATAATCAGCCATTAAGCTCACAAATTCTGGTGAACTGGGGTTTTTTCTTGCATGTGAATCCCTGGACTTTCTTAGGCATACAGGTCCAACCTGTTATGAGGTATGTGGATGGAGCTTGGCTGCTTTTTTTTGTTCTGAATAGAGTGGCTTCTGAGCATAGAGCCTTTTGTATCTGTTCTAATTAGGATCAGACTCCTCTATGGTAGCCTGACCCTCAGTGCATACCTGAATAGCATTGGATCCTGGTCTCCACTGAACCTGTGGTTCCCTTGCATCCCAAAATACCACTATTTTTGTACATGTTTTCTCAGGCCTAAGTAGTTAAAAATATTTGTTTTAGGAGACACGTTGGAAGTTGTTGGAGAATGTTTTGATGGCAGGAAAACGAAGGCTTTGTGCTGTGTGCCTCAGTGCATGGCTCACAGAGGGCTACAGATCCTGTACAGGACAGCACAAAACTGGTGGGATTATGGTGAAGTGCAGCAGAGAGAGTTAAGGCTGTTGAAGTTCTTGTTTATAACTCTTATTCAGAGCAGCTGCCAGTGTGATCTATCCCCATACCACACCCAGATTTCCTCTTGGATGGTGCTAGTTGGAACATGCCAAAACACAGTCACGTAGTAAGCAAAAAATGAAGCGTGTGTACAGTCAGAGATCCATCTCATGTCCTGTCACACAGTTTTAGTTGTTTGATTAAAAAAGAGAAGCATTTCTTCTTTTTTTCCTTCTGACAGTGTGAAATGGGAAGACTGTTTTTCATCTTTAGAAATTGTTCACAGAATAGGAAAACTGTCTCCATGGCTAATGTTGCCTGCAGTATTGACCATTTTTAGCTAGAAAATGGTCTAAAGAAATACAAGTTAAAGCTACACAATGCACTATGTGAAAAGCTGTACTTGCTCTGGGTGAAATTGTTTTGGACTGGTAAGCAACTGAAATGTCGGAAGCATACTGAAAATAGGTGTTTGTACTGTGTAACAAAGGGTTTATCCCTAACTCCTATGTGGTAGAGAATTGCTGATTTAACCTGAAAGCTCAGGCAGATTATTTAATTTTATCTGAAAGTATTTAAATTTGTATTCAAAAGAGTGAAAAAATAGTCTCTCCATAGCTGGAGAGAGTAAGTAAACAGTTAAGAAATTGTGAAAATATGTGAGCCTAGCCAGTGTTAGCACATCAGCACCTATCATCCTGTAATCGGTAACTCTTTTCATATTCGGAACCCACAGCTAGTTAGGAAAGACATTTTCCATCAATCAATCAGTTTATTCCTTGCTAACATTTTTTGGCAGTACTTCCTTACATATTTGGTTAATATCTTTGTATGATAATCTATTCCTAGTCAGACTTGTTGAAAATGGAGAAAACACAAAAGAGGACGATAATTTCCTGTGAATCAAACACATGCCAAGGCCTCTGTACTGATTCCTCTCAGTTTAAAAGAAGCTACCCACTATGCCTCTAATGTAAAGGTCTCAAAAAAGCAGCTGAAAGATGGAGGAATTAGAGAATCTTGAAATTTCAACTAGACCATTAGCATAATCTTTTAAATTAGAGGTTATAGCACCACACTACTGTAATTTTCCCTCATGCATCAGGAAAGTTCTACCTCCATCACCATGTGCTTAAAATTCCATTTTATTTTGGTCAGATAGTACAACACTGTTGGAAACCTGAGCCCACTGGCAGCAGAATACAGGGCAGCCACTAATCTTTCTCATCAGCCTATCTCTCAGAGAAATAACAAAGAGAGAGGAAACAACCGCAGCCCCAGTAAAATGACCCATTCAGCAAGGGTAGGAACAGGAGTTACAGGCAGTTTCTGTCTTCCATGTGAAAGTGTTGTAAAATCAAGTTAAGAAAAAAGACCACTGGCTTCCCTTGAAAAATCCTACAGCTGAGCTTATGGGTGAGCAGCAGTTTGGAATTAAATCACTAAAATAAGGAGATGCAGAGGAGGAAGTTGTGGGAGTGCATATTCAGGCATATAGATAGATAGATAGATAGATTCACACACACACACACACACACGTATATATATATACATTTATTCATGGGCAGTTTGCCACCAGGTATGGTGTGCTTTATAGACCCATTGCTATTTTTCCCGGAAGGGCCTACCTAAATTCCTCATTGTTTTGCTACCTGTGAGTAATATGTCCATAACAAAACAATGCTGATAAAATTTATATTACAGAGTCCCATGACCTGATGATCTTACTCACTACAGAAAAAAATAACTTTAGGAAGTTTTGGACATCTACAGGCTTTCCTTTCCCCCTCTCTGAATGTGAGTCTTTAACTTAGAGTAGTCAAAAGAGACTGAAAAACTTTTCAATGTGAAGTAAAGAAATTCTTAAGTGAATAATGTAGACACAATTTTTGGTGGTTATCTTGAGCTTTCAAAGATTGACAGAAAATGCCAAGTTCTACCAAGAAGCTGAAAACATTCCCTTTTCCAGTGATCTAAGGTATCCGTGCCTGGAAGTCAGCTCTGACAGGTCTCCTAGTTCATAGGTATCTGCAATATAAATCATCAGAGCTGTCCGTCCAGTGATCTTCTCATGGTCACTGGTAGTGCTGGACCTGTCTTATCCTAAGATAAATATCTACAGTTGACCAGGTGAATTCAGTCTCTCAAGTGCCAGTTTATCCCTGTGAATAACGAAGGGGTTCTCTGGTGACAAGCTCAGCTGTAGATGTCTGTGCTGTATAAAGGTAAAGTTAGTTAAGATGAATCCCTTCCCAAGGTACAGGACATTAAATTTGTGTTATTTTTAAAAAAAATGAAGATAGTAGGGGTTTAGATGTGTATGGGATATAATAGGAACTATTCTAAAGGTGTGTTCTAATATCTGGGGCAGAAGCTGTTTTTGCAAATGGCTGCTCTAAGGTGTTTGGAGTATCAGACCATTTCCCATGTAAGTAGGAAATGCTTGTGGGCAGCTACAGGTGAGGAAATCCCAGTTACTTATGAAATGTGTTTCTCAGATGTGTTTACAATTCACGGTGTGCCTCCACAGTTTATCACATAGATATCGCCATGCAGTTCCACAGGTAGTTACGTGTATTCCCTGTATGTGTTTATAATAACGTTATGTAAGTAACAAGAGAGAAGCGTGGAAAGCAAGCACCACCCACTGTTTGAGGGAAAACTCAGAAGAGCAAATATATTTTTTTAATATAACAGGATCATCCACCACCCAATTTTGTGAGTTATGAAAACTTTCCATTCAGAAGTCACTTGAGTAACTCTGGCTTTAGCAATGACTGTAATGATTATGATTGCAAGCCACAAACTTTTGTGTTTCATTTTAGAAAGAGTACTGAGATGCTGCAAGATGTAATTCACATGGTTATTTTTGTTCTCATTATGTTCTCAGCTGAAGTATTTGGGATTTGGTGGATTTTAACAGGTAAAATAGCTCCCATTTTTTCTAGAAGAAACTTGATCCTAGATGTGGCCAAAACACAAGACATTAATACAATCTGTCTGGAGTTAGTGGTTTGTATACATTGTTACATACTTAAACTTTCACTTTAAATTGTGTTTGTGAGTCTCTTCAGGGCAGTGACTACATCTACCTATTGCCCTCTCAGTGCTGGAGAAAGGGAAGTAACCATAGGGTTTACATTACCACAGACAAGGCACTCAGGGAAATACAGAACATATGCAGAAGAGGATTTGGATGAAACCTGAGCCATGTGCAATAAAACAAGAATGAACTTGGACAGCTTATCAGAGATGGGATTTATAGTGGTATTTACTTGGCCCCATCATGCTGACCTACTTTACTGTCACTGGAATAGGAAGGAGGTACTGCCTGCTGCAGGCCCTAGGCTCAGGCACGATCTGAAAAAATGAGTTGGTCCCAATGGTTATTAATTGCTCATCAAAGTCTTGGAGCTAGACACCGCCAACTTACAAGTTTAACTTACTGTCTTATCAATATTTTATCCAATCTAGTATATCTGTTACTTTTTGAATGAATAGGAGGGGGCCAGAGTTGGTGCCCTGTGCTTGGCAACCCCATGTTCCCAGGGCTTTGCTGTGAGGCACTGTGCAATGGCTCCCCAGCCATGTCACATCCCTGTAGCTGGCAGCAGTCTGCTGAGGCTGACTGTGTCTCAGGAAGAGGGCTATCGATTGACTTATTCACTATTTTTGCCTGACAAGCCTGAGATTCAAAATTCAGTCTTCCACAGCCTTCCACTTGTCTCATACGATCCTAAGATGATTAAAAATAGTGGGAAGAGAAAAGCTGTCCCATTGTTTTTGGAGCTCAGCGTGTTGAAATAAAATTACAGATTATGAGTATATTTTAATAGGTTCCTCCCACCTGGAGTGCTGTATCTAGCTCTGGATTCCCCAGCAGAGGAAGGACATCAGCCTGTTTGGAGGTGGTCCAGAGGAGGGCCACCATGATGATTAAATAGATGGAGCACCTCTCCTGTAAGAAAGGAGAATTGGGATTGTTCAGCCTGGAAAAGAGGAGGCTTTGAGGCAACCTGATTGCAGCCTTCCAGTACCTAAAGAGAGCCTACTAGAAAAACATTATTTTTACAAGGGTATGTAGTGACTGGACAAGGGGGAATGGCTTCAAACTGAAAGAGAGTAGGTTTATACCAGATATAAAGAAGAAATTCCTTGTTATGAGGGTGGTGAGACACTGGAACAGGTTGCCCAGAGAATTTGTGGATGCCTCATCTGTGGAAATGTTCAAGGCCAGGCTGGATGGGGCTCAGAGCAACCTGGTCTAATGGAAGATGTCCCTGCCAGTGGAGAGGGGTTGGAACTAGAGGTTCCTTAAGGTCCCTTCCAACCCAAACCATTCTGTGATTCTAAAAATTATGTAGGAAAGACACTACTATGGGGAAGCATACTTGTTTTTTCTGTCAGGGCTGTACATTGTCTAGTTACAAAGGCTATTTTTATGATTGCCCAAGCTGTGAATGTAGCTTGGTCATTCCTCAGAGAGGAGTTCAATTATCACAACTTTCATGCCTCATGACCAGTAATGACAAGTTAGGTCACCATTTTCCTTTCCATATAAAATTATTACTTCCATCATCATGAAATTTGCGGTACTTCATCAGTGGCTTTGTGCAGGTGTAGTTGATCAGAACCTGCTAAACAAGTAAATAAGACCTGAACATAAAAGCATTCAGGTCTGAATCTTACTGCATATTCTTGAAGCAAGGATTATCTGATTCAACTTCATATCCTCTATGTGGAATATTGTCCTTTCATAAAGCATGTAAAACATGTCTGATCCTGCTTCTTAGATGTTCTCTTTCATCTGGGGCAGGCCTTTTATTTTTCTTGCTTGGTTTAGGTTTGTGGCACACGTGTCCTGTTTTATATGCCTGTTATCTGGGGAAGTGGATTAAGGCTGGCACAGATACATTGAACCCTAATCTCTTTAGAGGGCCTGAAAATCTCCAGAGGTAGTAAGTACTTCAGATGTTTATAATACTAGGTTCAGCTGATGCTTGAAATCCATTCAAGAAGATCTGGAAGACAGGAAGAAGGGCATTTTACATAGTAATTTTTTTTAAAATTTATTTACCCTGTTAATATTATGTTATGTACAGTTTTTGCTCAGGGGTTTTTTTAATGCTGTGGTAGGTTTTTCTTCCTCTCATATTGAGGCAAGCCTCAAGCACTGTTTTCACTGCAAAATAAATCCATCACCCAATATCTTGGCTGTACAACTTCAACCTACCTGTTATAGCCCTGGGTCAAAAGTAGATTGCTGGTGTCAGCTATTTCCAGCTGCTTGGAAAAGTGACAAAATATAAAATGTGTTTGTTCTCAGGTACCTGGATTTGTCATCTCCAGGTCACTACACAATGGTTTACTCAGAGGAGCCAAGGGGACTATAAAGAAGCTACAGTTGTACATGTGATGGACAATCTGTCCCATGCTTTCCTGGTTGGAAAGAAAGAATTTGCAGCACTAGAGTCTTTAGAGCTGTGTAAATGTGGGCAGGTACCATCCTGCTCAAGGATGGTACTGGTGCTGCTGTCACTGTAACCATAAAGGCAACACCTTTTTGTGTGTAGATTTCAGTTTGACTCTGTAGAAGCTCTGGACAATTTTCTTTCTTCTCTTCATTTTCAGTTTATATCATGATATCTAGCAGTAGTCTTTAATCAAAATATACAGGAGTGAGGTTGCTTTTAAGGCAACAATTTAGGCAAGACAAGAATGAATTGAAGCAAACTGACTGGAAATGTATTTACTCTGAGGAACTGAGAAAGATATAAGAAGAAAGAAATAAGAAACTTGCTTCTAATCAGTGAAATCAGACTCTGGAAAAGGGTTCCACAGAGTGGCAGCTGTAAGAAAACTGTTGTTTTTATGATGAAGTTTAAATAGCTTTATGGAGAAGAAGATCAGCTGATAAGTTATCTGCAAAATTAGATCAGAGATGTCCCAAGAGGTCCCTGCAGTCCCCTTTTCCTTCTGAATTCTTATTATTTTTAGAACCCTTTTTATTTTACCTCTGGTGTATCTGTTTTGCTCCCATGCTGAAAAGAAAAAAGAAATCCTGTGTAAGGATTCCAATAGTGAAGATTTGCCAAGAAACATCCATTTTGATTTTGAACTTGTTGAGTACCTAGCAAATCCTTCTTTAGGAAAACCACTGGTGAAGATGTACCATTTCTTGCACTTGCCTCCATGCTTGCCTTTTTAGACAGTAGTTCTTCCAGTTGTTACTGATGAGCTGTGTTGAACTGTCCAACAGTCCAGTCCAGGCTCTTGGCTACAAGAGAAAAGGGAAAATGGGTGCTATGGGTCAGACTGAAGAGACTACAAGGAAAATGAGATCTTTTATCGTCCTGGTCAAGAAATCTGTGCATGCTGTTAAAAAATAAAATAGCCACGATAAACTGAAAATGAAGCTTCAGAGATAGTCAGCACAGCTCTCTGGTTAGTCTGCAGTCTGCAGGTTACAGCAGTGTTCTTCACAAAGTTGGTGAGTGCTCAAGAAACCCCTTTCAGCAGAGAGGCCAGGCCAACCACGGGCAACAGTGAGATCTTTGTACGAGAGAGCACCCCTTCCCCTGTGTTTCCACAAGCATCTCAAGTCTTGGGTCTTCCTGACTGTCTGGTTTGCATCTAAAGTACCTTCAGGGTGACTATATTGAGGAGGCTTGTAGTCCTGCTGAGAGTTGGTTGAGTAACTGACTCCAACTCAGTGTCCAGAGTAGACTAGTAGGGGTTAGCAGGGCAAAGGTTTTCATTCCTGTAATGTCCAGAGCCAAGAGCTGAGTTCAGGACTTTGTCTAGGGAATAAAAGTTATTCTTAGTTTCTTTTTGGAATGTCAGGTCTCCTCCTGAATTGGTATTTTCACTGCCACTTGCCATATATTTCTTAATTGGATAATTTATACTGCATGTTTTAAAATTAAAAAAAAATAAAATCATTAAAACTGTTTTATACTTGGGGTGTTTTTTGTGTATACTTGTTTGGTTTTCTTTGCTTGTTTTGCTTTGCTTTGTTTTGTTTTTGTGGACTTTTTTACTTAAACCATGATGTGCTATTTTAGAGAGGTCAAAACTAGGTTCTTGATCTGTCTTGTGGGGGTCTTTCCAACGAGAGCATTAACCCTACTGCAAACTACTGATCATGGATCTATTATGATAGCTAAGAGGTGTCAATGCTCTAAACGACTGAGTAAAAGCTTTGCCCTCTGATATGAATAACTGTCTAGATTTCAAAATAAATCCTTTGGATTATACAGAAAATTTGAACTGTCAAGAAATAAATGGTGTGGTGAACTGAAGCATAGGTCTCTTTAGATGCCCTCAATTTAGCTGTATTTCAGTAATCTCTCATTCACCTTTCATTGCTGTCAGCAGCTTGTTGGGCTTCTCTTATATTTATGATGGAAATATCTAAGAATCATGTCACTGAGATGCATGTGTTTTGCCACTTCAGGGGATTAGTAAATCGTGCATAGTCTCTCTAGTAAACACCACATTGCTGGGTCATTTAAGCCACCAGAAATTTCTTCATGTAAACATCTTTCTTGCATAAAAAATTCCTTATTTTCATATGTGGTAGGTGGAAGATATTTTTGATAAGTAAGTGCATATAACTTCATTTCATGTTTTTCTATGTTTTCACTGTCAACATGTAAAACTTCTTCTGTAAAACCTTTGTTGAAGGCAGATATTTATTAACAGAATTTTGCAAATATTATTACAGTTACACAGTGCCTTTATCATAGAAAAATAGATGTATCTAAAATGCTGGAGCCTGGAATACTTTTCATGTTTTGGAGTTACTTTGCTTAAATCTGTGTTGACTAGATAATTTTCATGTTAAAATATCGCTTACTTTCAAGTATAGAAATTTTTAATATACAAAACTATATTGATAAAAAACATTATTTCCTTTTTAATCGTATACTAAAAAAAATGTAACCTACTGTAGGTTTGCAAGTTAAAAAGATATTATTAAGTAGTTTTTCAATAATATTCTTTCACTCTTAATCTTAGTCACTTACAATACCGAAGAATTTTTGGGAAAGATAGATAAATAGCCCTAGCAAAATGAAAAGCACTGAATATTTTGGAAGACAGCAAGATCCTTTTCATTTGATCTTCTGTTTGTTATTGTCACTGTAGATTAAGAACACCTGCAATTGTCCTCCAGTTAATATACTTTTGAATTGGAAGAAACGGCAGAGCTACACAGCAGCTGGCGATTGGTCAGCTAACCTCCATTGCAAGCCTTTAAAACACTGCTTCAGTGGGACTTCTTAATGATGAAATGCACAGGGATGGCTTTTCTGACAATCCGTGGAATGTGATGGATGATAGTAACCTTTTCGCTGAATTAAACCGCAAAACCAGGAGCCAGAAGGGCTGTATGCTCAGAGCTTTGGAATAGCAGATCCTTTCCTGTTCATCATCTCATAAATACATTTATAATATTTATTTTTAAATTATGGAAATATATTTTGGGTTATATTCTCATCTCCATTTTATTGAGCCTACTTCACCCTCTATGGTTTACTTATTAAATGTAGCAGCACTTAGCACCAGTGAGAATACTGTCTAAATTATACTTCTTTTTCAACACTAAAGTAAGCATTATGAGTTTGAGCAACTCTCTACTACATGCAAATGAGGTGTATGCTGAGAAAATCTTCAATCTTATTTTATAATTTCTCATATTTGCCCAAATAGAAGGATGAAAGTCCTGAGTGAGCTTTTGTGGAATGACTTTATGTTTTCAGAGGAGGTAAAGAGCAGACTTGGCTCAGGTATCTATTTTTGCTTAGAGAAACATTTTGTGTAAGAACGTGTACCTCGATGCTATTTTCTCTTCTGATTTCTTTTCGTGGTTTTGTTTGTTGTTTGGGTTTTTTTTTATGCTGTGATCATCTGAAACTATTTGTAAATTCTTTATAATATTAATTTAGACTGAGAGAAGAATCTCTCTTCAAGAACCAAACCTCTTTTCCTCATTTTATTATGTCAGTAATTAAAAAATATTGCTCTTTTCTTCTGCAAACTGTAGCAAGACATCCAAATCTGTTTCTACTCACAGCTGGGCATTTATTCTTTTAAAAATCTGTCCCTCCTATCAGATGCTGCTGGTAACTGTTACCAGATGTTTGAGTAGCTGTGCTCTGATGGCAAGCATGAAGTTGTTTCAATTTGTTTTCTATGCAAGGACCAGATGTTTGTTCTGAGCTAAGCAGAACTGTTTGCAGTTAAAAACTAAAGTAAATCAGCATCATTTCAGGATGTAAACTAGCCACATCTCAAGCCACACGTGAATCAAAAAGAAAAATGTGAACGACAGAGGAAATCATCTTCTTCACTGCCCTGGGTGTTTGTTTATGCAAGTGAAAAATGAGTCGGTTATTCTCTCCCCTGTGTTAACAGAAGAGGATTCAGATTTTTACCTTGGACTGTTTCATGCTTTTTGCTCTACACAGGGATAGTGAGAAAAAAAGGCAAAGGGCTATATTTAGAGAACTAGGCCAACAGGAATTCATTGTTTCCCTGTAGGAGCCAGTGACATATTTGTCTTCCTGGGAGACTTTAGTGAGTATTGAGGCACATTGCTTCCAGCTAAGGCCACCTCATGTACTTCCAGTTACTCTGAGACATAAACAATTGCATGCAGAAAAAGAAACTGGGAAGACTTAAAAAATCTGAAGTCTGGCAGAGTTATACTGGACCCTTGAGAGGTGAGGTCCTGATCATTTTGTGACAGACAATGTCTTATGCAAGAAAGAGCTACCATGGCTACAGCACTCTGGTAATAGTCATGCCACTGCTGGTAGTTGGGCTTATCCATCAGAAGCCTAGCTTTTGCTTTTCATTCTAGTATCGTTAATATATTCACTCTAACCTTTAATATATTCACAGTATAACAGGCAGGAAAAATTACACTGGGACTAAGGAACAAAGGCAAATATTGCTGAAGAAATTTTAAATAATGTGCGGATCTCTAGTGGGCATTGATTCATGTCCTTCATGGTGTCAATAATTGTTTGTGAATTGCAGCCATTTTTTCCCCTGAACAGAGCATTACTCCTGAAATACAGTCATTACCTATTGATTAGCTCTATAGTCATTTTCATGCATCAGTAGGGACAGTAAAAAATTGAGTAACACTTGTTTTAAACTAATATGTAAGATCTTTACATTGTTCATGAATAACTGAAAGGAGTCTTTAAAATATATTCTTTATTGCAGAGATCACAGTGACATTTTCAGTACCTGTTAAGTCTCGAGATAAATGGGAAAAGCCTAAAGGACTCTTTTGGGTTTTTAAGGGGTTTTTTGATTGTGGAGTTGCAAATGTTCTGCTGTCTCAGGACAGGACTACAATAAGAAGGGCATATTTGTCATTGTTTAGTGCTAATGTAATTTCCTTTTGTTCCTGCTGTATGACTCTCCATTTAATCCCAATTGTTGGTAATGTGCTACTTTTTTGATTAAATGATGAGACCTGAGATTCAGCAAGGAGAAAATAATTAAAACTATTTGTTTCGCAGACGATCAAGAGCTATTAAGGAAGTTCAGTGTTTTTTTTTTCAGAGCTATGTACAGAGTTTGCAAAGTTCGCAAACAGTTGGAATCCTCTTTTATTGAACACAGATTTAAAAGTAAAGGTCAGTTATGTTTTGGACACTAAGGAGTTTATCTAACCAATAAAAAACAAACATTTAGATTATTTTTACATAAAAAGTGCACTGCTTGGAAACTCTTGCTTTTTGACTGTGGCTCCCTTACAGAGCTCAGGAACTAAAAATGAGCCACATCAGCTCAGCAGATGTTTGCAGAGCAAAGTGTCCTTTGCAGCTTATCCCTCCAGCCACAGGAGCGGCTCATGGCCTGGCAAGGGCCATGCAGAAGTAGGGATTGTGGCGGCTGCTGCTGCTGTTCTTTGTGTTCTGGGACTAGCCCTGCTCACAATCCTTCCCTGTGGCCCTGCGTGGCCAGCAGTGTAACATGCTGTCACACTACCCTTTCGATGCCTCTTGCAATTTTGCTGCAAAGAAGAGTCTTGTTTTTTGCCTCACCCTAAGGGCTTGGCACTGCTTGTGGCCCCACCATTTCTCCTGTCTTCTCAGATTTGGCAGTGTCAGTGTATTGATGAGGTTTCACCTAATATTTCCCTCTCCTTTCTCTACGATTGAAAGGCTTCAGTGCACTCCTTTGTTTGCACCAGAGACAGTAAATGACATCTGCCCCAACAGCTCATGCTTTGAAGGCTGTTCTTTTTTGGTTTCTTAAGGGGCTCAGGCCATGGATGGGTGATCCAAGGAGAGCAAGTGTTGGTGCTGCACTGGAAACCCTTCTTCCCAGAGCCCCTTTTTCCTCCTCATGGCATATGGGCTGCGAAAAGGGATCTGAGCCAGTGGGGCAAGTGGTACACTGATGTAGCAGCCATACACTGCTGTGAGGTTGCAGTGAGGGCCTGGCAAGAGGCATTTAGGAATTCAGAAGGAAAAGGGAATGAAAAAGCACTGGCACTATCTGTAAGACTGTAGTGGGGTGGAATGAAGGGCAGGCAGAGAAATGGATGAAAGTTTTCTCTGCAAACCTGCTTTGTATACCAGCTAGAGAAACAGAACCCTAATCTTGGGTTGGAACAATTCAATTCCACTGTGAAGTACATGTTAAATAACAATAGGCAGCTGCAGAGCTGTGCAGACTTGCAGGTGAAGAGTAGAATTTTAAGCAAGCTGCTGGGCAGGCAGGAGAGTCAGAGGGGAGGACAGGGACAGGTGGTCTGCACTGGCGTTCGAGCCTCTGCTCAGACTTCAGACTGTGCCTTTACAAGTTAGAAGCAGTTATTTAAACCACAGTGCAGTTCTGCATTAATTCAACGGGTATTTCTCTTGGGAAGCAGTTTAGTTGCCTGGAGCATCACTGCTTGCAGTGTATCACCTTGAGCAAGTGAGTGAGGAGGGTGGGCTCATAGATTGCACTCTTGAGATTAAAGGACATGTGTAGCAAAATGACATTACCGAAGAGCATAGTTCAGTGTGATCTCCCTAAACAAAGTGAATTATTTTGGCACCAGATGAATCAGTAACATATATTTATCAAACCATAAAGCTTCACAGTATTTGCTTTCCATTCTAAACAACTGCTCTAATGTTTATGTCAAAAAGCGATATGAATTCCAGTGCAACAGGAAGTCTTCTGGGGACCTTAATGAAACGAAAAGTTTAATTCTCACTGTCTTATTTTGGCTACTGATAGCTCTGCAAGTGCAAGTCTCTGGGCCATAGCTACTTAAATCTTTAAAATCTTTTTGATACAGGTCCAGTATCAAAACCACAGTCAGAAGCTCTCTGCAGACACAGGAGCTACTTGAGAATGAAATAAAAGTAGTATGAAGATTTTCAGGAAGATTTTGTTGGGATTTTTAACATTCTTGCCCCCCAACATTTTTTTTTCTTTAATAGCATATTAGGGAAAGATTTTGGATGTGAAAGGATTAAATGTTTTTCTCCTTTCCAGCTTTTCACTGTCTTTCAGATAATGAGATTTGATGGTTTATTATGGATCTCGTTTTTGGAACTTGAACCTATTCTTGCTGCAGCAAAAGCCAGGATAGTCAGTTTAGTCATTTCCACAGGAACGGGGTATGCCATGTCACCTGTACAGCAATGTGACACTTCTGCTGTGTCTGCTGTCATCCGGAAAGGAAACAGGAACATGGCAAGGACCACATCTGTCACCAAATCCAGTCCAGGCCTTTGGAATGGATACACAAATTTTTTTCATTCTATCTGCTACCTTAATGAAGGTTTGAAAAAACCCTTAGAAATAAGCCTGGATCTAAATTTCACAGCTTCAGTGGATAGTAAATCTGGGTCTTTCTACTTACCGGTAGTTAACAATTTTCAGTACATCCCACTTTTATACTTTCCTTTATCTGTTCCACTGACAAGAACTGACACCTTTGTTTTTGTCTCATCCTTGTTGCAAATTATTAATGCTATCACTTCTCCCCAGGTTAACACCCCTCTTGGCACAAAGAGCCTACCCTTCTTTCAGACCATTTAGCTGATTAAATGTGATGAGGTTAAACTCTTGAGTAATTCTTTTCAAGATGGAAGTTTTTTGCTCCTGTTTCAGACCTTGGGAAACATTTGTGTGACGGAGAGTCTGTGTGTTTGCTCTCTCTGTAATGAGCTCTTCAGGAAAAGACATGATGCCTCAGATCTTGTCTGACATAGTTTTAGAGACATAACTAATCTCATTGAAACAATGGCACTATTTGCCTGTCTAAAGTTATACATGTTCTTTGGGTCTCTTCTGAATTTAAGCCATTGATAGATTCCTTTGCAAACAGTAAAGAGCCCCAGGGTTGATTGATTTAAGCGAAGGGATTTAAGTTACAGAGATTAAATTCACTTTCAGTCTACATAACAAAAAAAATATTGATTTGAATAATCAGATTCAGTCCTCCTTTGCATTTGCATTTTTAGTTATTTTGTTAAAAACAAGTTGATTCTGGTGGGTTAGTAAGCATTCAGATATGGTAATTTGCAGCTGAATATAGCATTTGCTGTTAAATTTAGTAGTTCGCTTGGGTAACTGAGAGGATAAGCTACATAGACAGCTCCATAATCATATGGTTTCAGAATCTATCTGTTATTTCATGACTTTAACATTCTGATAGCATTGTGATAGAAAATGGGAAACAGTACTTTTGTTTACAGGATGACTAATTTTTTTTCTTTGCTTTTTTTTTTTTTTTTAATAAGCTGCTTCCAGATGAAATAGAGGTTAAATAAAATGAAGAGAACAGTCATTTTTAAAGGTTTTATTACTTAAACAGAAATACTACTGGGCAAATTTACTGGGCAAAACCAAGGGTGTATAATCTGTGATAACTGACTTGAACTAACTAATTCTCTTTACTGTATCTTTTAGAAAAATAGGATTAGAAAATCGGAACCATTCTCACCTAATTCTATTATTTTGCTAAAATAACTATAGAAAATTAGTCTAGTCTTTTTGTTTTCCATGTTTACAGTATGTTACTAGGGACAGATCCAGATTAACACCCTTGTTTTTATCTTTTTTGTATATCATTCAAAGATTATAATTTCAAGATTAAATAATGAAATTGCCAGCAACTGGAATTATGGGAAACATAAATTTCCAGAATAAGATTCCTTCTCTCCCCACCACTTTCATCTGTCTTCCAGCTTGGACTTTCTACTCTCAGTTTTGGGAATATTGTGAAACTATAATTTAAACACAATAACTATATAAAAAACCAGAAACTCAGAGAAGTGCTAAACTCATGGACAGTGTTAAATGGTTGTCTCAGTTTGGGCCCAGATAGAGTTAATTTTCTTCTTAGGATCTGATACAGTTTTGGATTCAGTATCAGAATAACACTGATGTGTTAGCTGTCACTATGTGGTGCTCATGCTAAGCCAAGGACTTTTCAGTTCCCCATACTCTGCCAGTGAGGAGGTGCACAAAAACTGTGAGGGAGCATGTCCAGGACAGCTGACTCAAATTGGCCCAAGGGATATATTCCATGCCATAGGACATCATACTCAATATATAAACTGGGGGGAGTTGGCCAGGAGACACTAATTGCTGCTCGAGGTCTCACTGGGCCTCAGTCAGTGGGTGGTGAGTAATTGTATTGTGCATCACTTTTCTTTTTTGGTTCTCTTTCTCTCTTCTTTTCATTATAATTTATTGGTATTATATTTTACTTTATTTCTATTATTAAACTATTCTTATTTCACCCATGGGTTTTATCTTTTCCTGATTCTCATCCCCACCCCAAAAGGGGATGGGAGGGGAGCAAGAGGCTTGACTGGCAGCTGGGATTGAACCACAACAATAGTATTTGGTGATCTGCTTGAAACTTCTTCCTTCCAACCAACTCAGTGTCTTCAGGAATGTCATGTTTCAGTCCTTCAGAATGGCTCAGAGTCAGCAAAAGGAAAAAGGAAGCATAGAATCATAGAATATGCTGAGTTGGAAGGGACCCATCAGGGTCATTGAGTCCAACTCCTGGCTCTACACAGAACACCCCAAGAATTTGCCCCATGTGCCTGAAAGTGTCCAAATACTTGAATTCAGACAGGCTTGCTGCTGTAATCACTTCTCTGGGGAAAGCCTGTTCTAGTGCTCAACCATCCTCTGTGTGAAAAACCTTTTCCTGATACCTAACCTAAACCTCTCCTGACACAACTTCATGTCATTCCCTCGGGTCCTGTAACTGGTCACCAGCGAGAAGAGATCGATACCTGCCCCTCTGGTTCCCCTCACAAGGAAGCTGTAGACTGAGGTCTCCCCTCAGTCTCCTCTTTTCCAGGCTGAACAGACCAAGTGACCTCAGCTGCTCCTCATAAGGCCTCCCCTTCAGACCCTTCACCCTCCTCGTGGCCCACCTTTGGGTGCTCTCGAATTGCCTGATGTCTTTTTCATAAAGTCTGAGGCTCAGGGCGAGGATAAGCACTGCAAGGTGAAGTTTCTTTTTCCATGCAGGACCTTTGTGCAGGACATACTGTAGCCCAGCTAGCATGCCAATGCAATGTAGACTGAAGAAATTTGGGGGAAAGTGCATTTTTTGCTTTCATCTCTCCCATCTTCCCAGGTGTACTTTCATCTTGCATGCTATTAATGCAGAGATGTAGCACCCTGTAGTAATTTTGAGTTAGTTTGTGTGCTTCACCATTTTTTGTGTTCATTTTTGTTACTGCAGGCATATGGCCTGCCTGAGTCATGGGGGAGAAGTGTCCTCCACTGACCTTACCTGGTGATTCAGGGAGGGATTTGCACCTTCTCACCTGAGCCATCTGGTTTCAGCAAGTGCCTCCAGCGGGGAGGTGAGAAACCAAGGCTGGCAGCCAGCCTCTCCCAGCCCCACCACCTGACTGAGCCCACAGATGGAAACAGCCCTGCTGCTGTTTGGGGTGCAAAATGGGGGTTGTAGCAATTTAAAATAGAAAAGGCTGTAAAATAGCTGCCGGCCTGTGCAATTTTGGGTTATTTCATTTTGTCTATGTTCTGTACAGTCTTTATGGTTTTTGATCTCATCGTAGTTCATAAAGGTTTTCTATATTGTGGTTTTCTTTTAAATATTTGGGAGGTCCATGCCCATCCTGAGTGCTTATAATAATTAAAAAAAAATAACAGTCATTATAAGAAAGTTGTGAAGTTGGAGATATGTCAGTTTCTGTCTTCTAAGAAGGGAAAACAAGATACGTGACTTGTCAAATATAAATGATAAGTAAAAAAGTAAGATGGTAGGGGGCTACAAGTCAGAACTTGCAATATATTTTATGCCTGAAGTCTTGTGTTTTCACCAAAAGCCAGCAAAGACATTTTATTTTCTATGAGCAGGCAGGTAACAAATTGTTTAGAGGTATATGCACTCAAGAGCATCCTTTTTAGCACCTAGAGCCTTGCTGTGTCTCCTACTCTCTAGGGCTGGTAAAAATGCCAGTTCAAACAAAAACACTTCTTTGTCCTTTTCTGTGTTGTTTTAATTGCCAAAATCTGTCTTCATTTGAAAGAATTCAGGAAACTAAAGATGACCCATGTACATGTAAGATAATGCACAGAAAATTAAAGCTCTAAAGCTTTCATGTTTGTTTGTTGTTTTAAGTTCTCTTTAATTTTCATCCATTCACATTTCAATTCATATTTAAATTGTGCTTTCAAGTGAAAAATTGGTCATATATTATTAAATGATGCAGATGTTCCAGACACTACCTATCAAAGAGGTTGCCTCTCTAAGAGCTTTATTGGAGGGAGGAGTCATCTTACAATCTTATTCGTTTTACTCAGATAGAAATAGTTCAAAACTCAGTAGAATTAAAGCCTTTGGTAGATAATAAAAATAACAGTATTTATATTTAAATATAAATACTTATATATACTTAACATATAGGTAATGTGAATACTAAGCTGTAATTCACTATTCTTACTTAACGATAGATCAATCTACACCTCGAAATGACAAAGATTATATTCAATTGCTTGCATGATACTATAATTATGACCATAGAGCTGGTAGCAAACAAATAAATAGTGTGCTTTGCTTTACAAACAAAGGAGTTACAGCCTTCAGTGTGACACTTCAGGATTAGGATTTAGAAGGCTCATACTTTCCTCATCTCTTCCCCTGACCTGTACATTTGCTTCAGTAAATCTCTTGCCTGTCTGTGAATAGAGGTGTTACAGAAAATCTCAGATTACGTGAAGATAGCCAGGACAATTCTCAGTGATTTAACTGAGGTATCCTCAGTAATAGGAAGCTTCAGGACCTCACCTAGTTTCCAGAGAGCTGATTAACTAGAGTGTCATGCTCTCAGAAGAGGCTTCAGTATTTTGTGAAGTAGGTGTACTACCTTAGCTCTCGTCACCTGTTATTGCCTACTTTGCTTCCTAGAGACTGGATGTTCCAGCAAGTGAGTGTCTCTGGTTGGATATTTATGCAATGTCTGGGGCAACAGGCTCCTATCTGTCAAATTTTGCATACTGTTACTGAGCTGAGTGAGGTAACAAGTGTAATGTAATTTTAGTGGCTGCAGCGATATCTCAGTTCTGACTCTGAAGACATCGCTGTCTGCTGCAAAGTGAGCTTAGGGATCAACCTCCAGGCAAAGTAATCTTCCTCAATGCACTTGACAAAATGAATAAAGGACTCAGTTATGATTAATGACTTTGACCTGAAGTTTCAAGTCGCTACTGAAATTCAGTCATGTAAAGTTGTGTTCTTTTTCCATTTGAAAATTGCTTAAAAGTGAACATCATTCTTTTAGTTCTCCATTTCAACATCTTAGAAAATGCGAAGTATGGATCCAAAACACTCCTGCTCACATCACTGAGGTTATATTGCACTTCCAAGTGAGAGAGATTCAGTTTGAAATTAAGACATGCAAATTTAATTTTGTAATAACTGCAAGTGACTTCACTGTTGGAGTTGCTCTTTGAAGTTGATGGAGTTTTCTTCACTGTGGCCCAGAAAGCTGGCCAGCCAACAGGGGCTTCATTCAGCTGCCTGAGAACACAGGTGTCTCATGTTATTTCAAGTGATCCATGATGGGCTGTTAATGATGTCCCCAGTTAGCAGCTGCTCGCTCACTTCCCCACCAGCAGGATCGGAGAGAAAATTGGAGGGGGAAAAGCTAGAAAACTCATGGGTTGAGATAAAGACAGTTAATAGGGAAGAAAAATCTGTGCACACAGGCAAAGCAAACCAAGGAATTCATTCACCTGCCACCCACAGGCAGGTGGTTGTTCAACCATCTACAGGAGAGCAAGGCCCCATCACACATAATGGTGGCTTGGGAAGACAAACACCATCACTCCAAACATCTTCCTTACTCTTCTGCCTACTTTATATACTGAACATGATATTGTATGGTATGGAATATCCCTTTGGTCAGCTGGGATCACGTGTCCCAGCTAGGTCTCCTCCCAACTTCCCATGAACCCTCAACCTCCTTGCCAGTCTGTACAGAAAGCAGAAAAGGCCTTGGCTCTGTGTTAGGACTGCTCAGCAATAACAAAAACATCTCTATATTATCAATCCTATGTTCAGCCCAAGCCCAAAATGCAGCCCCATACCAGCCACTGTGAAGAAAATTAACTCTACCCCAGCCCAAACCAGCACATCTGCTTAGCCTGAAGTAGCTGCTTTAGAAGAGGAGGGTTCAGAGCCATGACTGCTGTCTTCCTCAGTAAAATTTCACTTTTGTTTTGAGTCTGAAAGAAGAGCCATCCCAGTGCTTCAGAGTAGAGCTACTTGGCCATTTTTCATCAAAACAGTTTTCTCTGCCTTGTCTACAGGCATCCCAGCCACCTGTCTGGGGGCTGATGTGAAGACAAGACGGGGCTTCCCAGTCTCTCTGTGAACCTGTATTTTTTCTGAAATGTCTTTCCAGAAAAGTTGCTTTCAGAAGGAAAGGGAGATTCAGGTTTTGATACTCCTTGTGTCTGTTTGTCAGCTATCTCTGCTTCCGTTCTTTTCAGTACCTTGTGCTCAGGGAAACCTTCTCTTTTTACCAGAATGGTCGTGAATTATTTGTATTATAAAAGCTCCTTTCCTTCCAAATTTGGGTTTTTTTTTTAGTGTGAAAGTTGCTTTGTGTTCTTAATTCGTTGAAAGTTCATCTTTTATTATATACTCGTATCTTTGATTCAGAAATTATTTCTCTGTAGCCACAACATTGTCAGGAGAAAGGTTTCACATTTTAACTGAGCCATTTCTGTTTGTAGCTGGTATTCTTTCAAAGGCAAAATCTAAAGAATTTTATTATAGAGTGAATTTATTAAAGAATTCTCATTGCTGTGAACTGGGGATTGAAGAGAAATTAATTTGACAGTGCTGACTGGGTATCTAGGGAGAACTGTATATTCACTAAAATATCTCTATCTCTTTCTAGTCTATTATCAAGGCAGAAATTGGGTAGAAAAAGAATAATAGCGAGATACATGTGAAAGAATAGGAGGAGAGAGAAAGAACACAGATGGAAACCAGGGCTTTTGAGTGAAGGCAGAGATTGTTGAAAAGCTGTGCTGCCACACCTCTCTGGCAGCTTTGGCTTCCTAGGGACCTGACAGTTGGTCTGGCCATTGGTCACACTAGGACATATAGTCACTTGCTGCAGCCTTATTGATCAAAGGTGGCTAAACACATCTGTGCACCTGCGTCATAATTCCTTTTTAGCCTTTGTTTTCATACTCAGTCTTTCAATGGTTGTTTTTTGTTTTTTTTTTTCCCTGGAATTCTCAAAGCAACAGTCACATTAGAAGGTCTAGACAGTGCACAAGTTACACAACGCACGCTGAGCGCACGTGGCCCGTCTTCACCAGGAGGCTGTGACAGGAGCTGTTGTTATTTCAACTTTGGGTCTTACACCAGAAAGTGGGTTTTGAAATGATTTTGTAGGTCACAGATCATAGTAATCAGTGCACCCTTGAAACAGTTAATTTGTTTCTCTCAAGCTTGTTTACTTGAATATTCATGGCAACACCATCCCAGGTGCTCTGATTCTGAAAGTTTTCAAACTATTCCATATTTCATGTTTGCCTTTGTTCTTGAGAGTCAGGCAGTGTGTTGAGGGTAACTGGGTGTCGCCCCTCCACTAGTATATGCCACTCTGCCACCAAGTAGATTAAAGACTTTGCCGTACCAAATCATAGTAATTTCATGTTCTCTTTGTTGTTGCTCATCCCCACTCTGTATATGCATGGTACTGTTCAGGAATCCCAGATGATGTTGTCTTTCCTGAAAGAAGAGAGAAAAGGAAGAAAACTGTGTATATACAGAATTTTTCCACCCAAAAACAAGTCAATAAAATACCACCATTTTTAAAATATTACCAGAAAAGTGAAGGAACACAGGCAAAAGTGCCTGAGTACCAAAGCCCAGAAGATGACCTGTTCAGTGCGTTCTGCATCTTCCTAGCTGAAACCTGAGAAAACATGGCTAGCCAGAGACATGTCTTCTTGTTACCTGGCCAGGAAGGGCCATTTAGTCATTTAAAAAAAATGAGGCCACAGAGCAAACACCATAAATCCCTGTATCAAAACCCCCAACACCTCCAAGCTAATTTAACTCATCGGCTCATGAGTAGATTTTCCATATGAACTGAAAAGTGCATGACCTAATGGATGGTACATGAAGTAGGACCAGCATTACAGAACCAGTGTTGATGACTTCCTTCAGCAGTCTACCTAATGTTGCTGATGAGCGGTATTCCATCAATACTGTTTTAACATGTTTTTCCTCAGCATTAAGAGATCTACCAGAATACCAGACAGTCCTGACTGCATATCTCTCTGTTTGGCCCCTTGTCCTGTTCCTCAAAACTCAATTGTGATATCAGTCACTGAGTTTGCCAGCTGCTTCCTGCTCTCTGTCCTCTTTGCCCAACCTTCTCTGCTACAATCTGTCAAGATGGCAGCATCCTGAAGTCGTGAAATCAAGTACAGCTTTCTGATTGAATGGGGTGAGGGGAAGCTATTCCAAAGTGGTCAATCCCCTGTTACCATTGCTTGTATCACTGTTTTTTTTTTCAATCATGCGACCCACTCTGTCAACCAGTAAAATTTGATGTATGCTGTCCATTCAAACTATTTGTCACAGTGTTTAAGACATCTAAAGAGGTTCTCACTGTTTGTTGGTAGTTACTGAAAACAGTGCTGGGAAAATGGATGGATTACAGAGGAGGAATTAGAGAAACTTATTAATTTTTTCTCCTGTCCAGTTTTCTGTGGTTTCTGATGAACCATGTTGGCTACCCAGGACTCTGAGCTATGAATTCAGGTGAAGGTGCAAGTGGATGAGTACTCGGAGTATTCAGGAAAGTACCACAAAACCATCATGTATAACTGATGCAGACACATGATTTCCAAAGAGTTAAGCTGTTGCTCCTGTTTTAGTCAAATGGAAAGGATGTGACATTTCACAGAGACATGGCTGTGGGGACTGACTGTTTTCAGCTAACACATTTTGCAAGCATTAGTGCCTAGTATTGACAAGATTATATGTCACTTAAAATTGCATTTAATCAAAATGCATTAACTAGCAAGTTCTAAAAAAAGCAAAACTAAAATACAAGCCCTCTTAGTATTTGTCCTAGTTCTCACTGAACAGAATATTCCATTTCATACTGAGGAAAATTATTCTTTGTCAATGACTTATAATTGATGAATTTTAAAAAGTAAGTATCAGAATTTCTGTAAAAAGAAAAAAGCTTTTTCTTTGGGAGTAGATAGTGCCAATATAATGTTATTTTGTGTATATAAACTGCATTTTGCCTAAATAAATTGTCACAAGCTATATTTTGTCTCCTTCTTCCACAACCTACACATGTATTGAGCAAAGCAAAGATGTGTAATTTCAATCAGACCTTTATTTATTGTTGAAGGCATACATATAGTTAATTGCAAAAAGAAGTAAAAAATGTGACTAATACTGCAACAAGCAAAAGGAATTACAGATTCAGAATTTTATTAGGAAGAAGTTAAAACAGAAATCTGATTTACTTGGCTATGACAAAGGCATTAATTACAGTTCCTTGGGTACTAATAATATAATAGTTTCTAAACAAAAGTCCACTTTAAATAAGTTCAGCACCAATAAGTTGGAAGCTGAAGAGTAAAGAAGCACTGTGCAATTTATAGGAATCCCTTTTCTCTTAGGACAAGTCCAGCCAATTAATGAAAAAGATGTTACTGATCCTATATGTATGTATATTATTCTGTTACTGTTAGTTGGTTTGGTTTTTTCTTTATTCTGGAAATGTGTAGGCAATCCTCCCCTATGATTTGAATTATTATTACTGCCTGTCTACTTGCTACTTTTGGTAAATACTTCAGGGTCCCAGAGTTGAGAACACATTCCTGTTTGTATAGAGCATCATGACAAACATCCTGGGGTTTTGTAGATCAAGATATTTGTCCATTGGCTGGTGATTTCTGTGGCCCTTTATCAGGTGCTCTTCTTCCTAGAAGGCCATTGGCATCGAAGGATGAGTCAGATGTGCTGCTTTGACCGTAGTCTCCTGCTTGTGGTGGTTTTGTTTTCCAAGGGCTTTATGGTTCCTCCTCATCTTTTGATGGGCTACCATGTGATAAAAGAAAAGCTATGTGGCCCCCAGGAAAGCTGGAAACCAGCAGTAAGGCTGCTTCTGCTGGAAAAATCTGTCCTGCTCCTTGTCCACATACTCATTAACTGCTCCAGTGGTTGCAACTTGCTGCCAGCTTCTGTCTTCCCAAGAGGTCCTTGGGCACTGGTACACAGACAGGATGTCTGCATGTGTCTGTGTGTCTTTGTTTATTGCAGTTGATCTGTGGGTGTGTAGCAGACCCAACACTTTCTCAGAAAGAGTCTGACTATGTGTGGGCAGGTGGATATACAGTAATTTCATAATAGGTGTGGACAAGATCCAGAGGTGGATCCACAACATGTGCTTTACTTCCAGCCTCTCAAAACAAGTAGGTCAACCAGTCAGCTGGAAGACCAGGGCACTCCTTGTTCAGGGTTTCCTTTTTACTTTCATCAAAACAGAAAACATGCCAAAACAATGAAGAGATTCTAAAGTAAGGGAACATTAAAACTTTCAGCATTAATTAGGCACACAGAAGATTAATCATACACATGCAACTCACTCCCTGTTGCAGTGGAAAAATTGTTTTCCTTAACACATTTCTATAACATCAAGAGTCCTAGAGTCATAGAATATCTTGCATTGGAAAAGGCTTTAAAGGCCATATAGTTTCATCGATATTCACATTTATACTTGTTTATGCTGGAGAGCTGTTGAACTCAGAAACATAACGTCTGGTCAACCATCGCATGAGGCAGTGCTTTGTCTATGTCATTAATTTTTTTTAAGCAGAGCACAGCAGTATGTAAAAAACCTTTTGGTTTCTCTCTGTCTTCTAGAATAAATTGTATAAAATATGAATGTTCTTACTCATCATTGTTCTGCTACTTTACAATATTAAGGTATTTTGTATTGCATCATAGTGGATCATTATAGTAGCCACCCTGTGAGCACCTGGACCCTATCCAAATCCCGCAAAGAATTGTGCATGCCCATACCTTTATGTTATTTACATAATATACTGGATGTGAATAGCACTGTTTTTCTTAAGATAAAGAAGCGTGAAATAGTAGTAGAGTACTAAACTAAAGTAAAAAGGCACTTTGTGTTTCTAGACAGAATCTCATAGTACAGTCACCTTCCTAAAAAATACAAACATTACAAAAAGCTTCCAATTGGATAGGTTTATTTTTTTATAAGGCACTGTGTACCTATTCACTACTTTCTCATTCATCAAGTGAGTTGTTCAGGAAAAGACATCCTGTCAGGTGCTGCAGACAAAGCTATGAGCAGCAACAATACTGTTAATGCCTCAAATAATGACTGAAAGGATTGCAAAATTATACATTATTATCTGGCAGGCATTGATCATAATTACATCACTGATAAAGGCAAAGTATGTCAAATTTTGTGTTTTAAATATGCCCTTCCATTAGAATAAAAAATGCCATGGAAATAATTTCAGTAGTAGCTGTATGATCCTTCTGAATGCAAAATGTAAATGTTTTGCATATCCTCAGGATGAAAGGAGTTATCACTCAAAGCTATTCACTTATTAATTTTCATTTAATAGTCATGGTATATCAGACATTGTAGATCGTTAACCATTTTGCTTTATGACACTGCAGAACCCTGATAACTATGCTGTGTGTAAAACTTAATTCCCTGGCTTACCTGCCTGCTTGGATTGAACTGCAGAATCTTAATTTGCTCATGGTTTCCATGATCCTTTGCTCATGTCCTATTGTTGTTACAATGAACGCATTGCACATACAGCATAGCCTTCATCTTCTTACAGCAGAGCACAGACCCTTTCATCCTTGCAAAGTGAATAATTAAACTAGGATTTTAATATTTGTGCTTGCTTTTGCATTTATTACCTCTAACTGTGAAAACTTAATCAATTATTTTGTATGCTCCATCTGACTAGCCCTTGAAAAAATGGACCAGAATTTTCCACATATCTGTTCTGTGGCTTGAAGCTATCTCAAAATAGCACTGTTGCAGAAATGGATTCTACTTTGCCAATTGAATAGTGGCTTTTTTATCATTACAAGGTCCAGATTTGCATAAGGACCACAAGTGAGATGCAAAATTACGGAGGATGTTTGTCACTGATAAGGTCCTATGGTGTAATGTAATTCTTCTGTTGTACCTGCCTAACTTAAATTTGGGTTTTTGTTTCTGCAGACTCCAGAGGAAGGAGCCTCTACAAGCATCTATGCAGCAGTATCGCCCGAGATGGAAGGAGCTGGTGGCTGCTACCTTTACAATGAGGAAAGGACAAAATCGGCTGACATAGCATATGACGAGGAGCTGCAGAGGAGGCTCTGGACAGAAAGCTGCAAGATGGTTGGGATTTCTGATGAAACTAGCAGACTTCCCTAGAAGAAACCACTTTCACCTGGGTAAATGAAATGCATTGAAAAGCATCTTCAGTGAATCCTTGCAGCATCAGTCATCATCCTGGAAATCACTGTTCAGTCCCAAAGGCAAACATGAACAGCTCTGTTCTTCACTTGAACCCCTAGTCTGCTAGGGTGTGGGGGGAGTATTCCCACAGAAAGATGTAGTGGTTGGTTTTAAATCTAACCATCAGTTTTGTAAATCATGATGTTTCAGTCCGTGATTAAAATACAGTCTTTAACCTTGCGCTGAGTTGAGTTTTCATTTCTCTGTTACACAAAAATAACACTTTCTCTGGTGAGCATGTTGTGTCTCGGACATGTTGAACTTAAGCCACCTTTGTAAATATAAACTACTCTTTTAAATCAGTTTTAAAAGTTGAAGCTTGATTTCCTTAAGCTTTGTTAATCTTTAAGACACTTTATAATGAATGTCAGCTCTCTCTAATGCAGAAATTTGGCATTCATGATCATGATGTTGTTTCTATCATAAGGTTAGTTTTATATGTCAGCTTTTATCCAGAGGTATTAACTGAAGGTCAGAACCAAAAAAAAAGTAAATAAATAAGGTCTTCTTCAAACAGGATATTGAATTTACTTCTTTCCAGTTCAAACTCATCTCTCCTTTAAAGGTGAGGAAGGAATCAAACATAAAAAAGGCAATACTGGCTTTTACAGAGGTTACAGTTGGCCTATTGGCTTATTAGTGGGCTAAGATTCCTTCTCTCCTTTTCTCTTGAACCCATGTAAACTTGCATCCGCAACTTCTTTCATTTTCTTTGGGAATGAGATTCATTCGTACTTTTGCGTGAAGAATGACCTCCTTTTGTTGGTTTTGAACCTAGTTCATATGAGTTTCAAAACTAGAGTTCATGGTTTGGAAGACAGCAATTAATGCCAGCCCACTTTTTCCTATTTTGCTAAGAGTTTTGGAGATGTAAAATGTGTCCTTCCTAAACTGTGTCTTTGCCATGCTAAAGAGTATTCAACTTACACAGTACCTAGTGGGTATTTTCCCTTTTGTTGTGTATTTCTTTCCTAAAGTCTCCTAACAGCTATTTTATTTTTATTTGACTGTCTCTGAGTGTGGATCTGACAATTTTGTGAAGCTATTTCTGGTAAACCCTAGGATTTCTTCCCTCAGTGAGATAGTGGTCAGTTCAGATGCTGTCAGTTTTGACAACACTTCAGTGTCTACAGGGATCTCTACTTATGTCTAACAAAGTGAATCTTTAGGAATGATGTTCACATTCATGGAGCAAAAAAACAAAACAGACGTGGGGCAATCTAAAGATAGCCTGAATTTATACAAGCTCAAATATCTAGAAGTTAAAAACTGGAATGAAGATAGAAACATTTTAATAGAAATGGTGGTAAACCATGAGAATAATTTGGAGAGAAACTTCCCCTGAAAGTTTAAGTCAAGATTATAAGTCTCATGAAAACGTCTGTAAGTCTCCATGGAGACCTGACAGCAACCTCATGGTACTTATAGGGGGCCTACAGGAAAGGTGGAGAGGAACTCAGGGAATTTAGTGATAGAATGAGTGGTAATGGTTCTAAACTGATTGAGAGAAGATTTAGATTAGACGTTAGGAAGAAATATTCGCTGTGAGGGTGCTGAAGCACTGGAACATGTTGCCCAGAGAAATATTGGATGCCCCATCCCTGGAAGTGTTCAATATCAGATGGTGCTTTGAGCAACCTTGTCTACTGGAAGCTGTCCCTGCCCATGTCAGGGGAGTAAGAAACAAATGATCTTTAAGGTTCATTCTGACCCAAACCATTCTGTGATTCTCTGATCTCTCCTCAGTGAAAGAATATTTTGAAGCAGGGAAAATTTCCCTGTGCCTAGGGAGCCTGAACTCTTACTGTTAGTGGAGTAAGCTGTACTCGACTCCCATATTGTTGATTTTAGGTGTCATCTGAAAAAGCAGCATAATCATATAAATGTCCTTGCATTTTCCTTTTTCAGATATACACAGCAAAAAGACTAATAGGTAGGTGTACGTAAAGCTTGTATTCACTTTGCAGCACTGGAAATCACTGCATGACAGAACCAAATGCAAACAGAGTGTTGTGCTCTCATTTGCAGCAGACTAGAAACAATATGAACGTGTTTGTACGCACTGAACCCTGGGCTAATATCCCTTTTGGGCTTTTTAGCTCGAACTTGGTGCTTCGCTGCAAGTGACCTTACCTCCAGTCTTTGGTTCAGAGGAAGATCACATCTAACTGAAAGTAAGCATACCAATAAGTCCAGAGACTAGCAAGGAGATGCAGAGATTAAAAAAAAAAAAAAAAAAAAAAACACCACCAAAAAAATTAAAAAAAAAATTAAAAAACCCAGTATGAATAAAGAAAAGCATCTGGGAACAAAAGTGATAAACAAATTCCCCTCAGCATTAAGCCATGCATGATCTATTCCTAGCTTCTCAGAGTCAGTATATACAAGGCTTAGCACCAGGAAATTTATCACTCAGTCACTATAGCACTTTCTCTTTATGACTGGTTGACTTTTTTTTGGTAAGTGAATGTAGCGCTTTGTGAAATGTGCCAGACTGACACTCTGGGAACTAAATTCCTCTGTTTATTCATGGATCATGCACAGGATGCAGTAAGCCTGCTAGACAGCCAACATTTTGATGTTGCCATAGCATTCCCACGGAACATCATTGCTGCTAGAACTGTGGTCAGGATTACTCAAACTGGATGGGACCAAGTTACCATCAGTTTTAACTCTCCTGAAGCTCCACAATATTTGCACAAGCAATTTCAAGTGGCATAGGGATTGGTAAAAGAGCAAACAGTAAAGTCACATTTCAGTGTAATCTGAACCAGTTTTTTAACAGTCTCAGGCCAATGAAATTTGTTTTAAACAACACCAAGAACATGGTTTGTGAGAACCAAGAAAACAGATTGTGCCTGTGTGAGGGAAGAAAAATAAGTGTCTTCAAACTAGGGATTTCTAGATCAGTGCAATTCCATGGAGATACAGTTGAGCTATTTGCAAAAGAGTTATCTCAGGAACTAAGAACAGGAAACTTTGTGTCAGCTTTGCAACCTCACATAAGCACATGAGCTTGTCTGGAGCAAAACCCAGAAAGGTTATAAAGTGCTATGTGGCACTGGGGTATCACTCGCTTGTGATACTCCTGCAAAAATCCAAAATAATTCTTAACATATCTTTTGAGGCAAAAAAATAGCATGTAAAAAGCATGTGAGAAGATGACAGTGATTTTACTTCTGCACAGAGAAATGGCTAGAGCTGATTTAACTTTCACATTTCAAGGTCATGGAATTTCTGGAGATCTGAGAAATACGTTGTTTCGCTTCACTGAATACCTGGCTGAGAGGTGGCTTATGCCTTTGCTGTAGCTACATGCATACAGAAAAAATACCTGGGAGCTTTTTAACCCTGTAAAGAAAGGCAAAACAAGCTCCGGTAATTATAATTTGAAGGTAGACAAATGAACCTTCCAACATGAAAACATATTCCGTCTCTGTGAGAGTAATTTCCTGTCAGAACATGTAGATTTGGTATCTGAAGATAATGAAAAATGCCTCTGAAATGATACCAGGTAAGAAGGCCAGGTAGGCTCCTAAGCAAATTAGGTCAGTCACGGTGAAGTTATACTTAGGTTCTCCCTCACGTCCACACTGACAGCACTTATTTTTATAAGCATGAGTGACCCATTCCCCACAGCTTCCAAAATGGATATTTCCCTGCCACTACTCCTCCTAGTCTATTGTTTACATCAAAAATCTAGGTGTCTCTACCTTGTCACAAAAGGCACACAAAATCTATGGTCCAGTTCAAATCTGAGATCAACAGAAGCATCCACTAAGTACCAAGATGGTCTGGTTCTATTGCCTTTTTTGTCAGAAGGAAACCATTTTAAAACAATATTTTTTTTCCTTTTAAAAAAAATTACTAAAAAAAAAAGGACAAAGAAAAGGTGAATGCTGTTATGAAAGATAGGTCAAATAAATATTAGAGATTTACTGGAATGAATACAGTTAGCTAGAAATTGATAGGAGTGTTATTTAAACAATGAACTTACACAGGAAATAAATAATGTGCTGACGAAGACCTTCACGTTTCTTGGAAAAAAATTATAACTTCCTCAATAATTAACTAGTTTATTTATAAACTGTGGGGAAATTAGCTGTTTACTGAAAGAGTAAGTGCTTTAATTTGCTTGTGAATGCATTGTTATTCACACATAATGCAGTAGCTACATTCTTGCTTCCAGTTCAAAACTGATTTAGAGCCCTAAATGTGGAACCACTAGACACACTTCTGCAATGTTATTTCATAAATTTTTAAACTTCATAGTTCACCTTCTGCACAACTATCAATTACTTTAGTACACAGAGAGATTTGATATAGCATAGAAACAAAGGACTTTGTTACTTAACATCAGGCTTGCTACTGCCTCTTCCAAATACACAGTAGCTTTAGCCCTAAATATAACAATACATGGCAGATATTGAAATGCTCATCCTAAATAAATTTTCTACATGCAAGCTTAGGCTCTTGCACAGTTCCAGTGTTAGACTGACCTTGCTTATTCTATGACATGGTTTCTGCTCCAGCTACCTCCATGGAGAGACAAAATTGGATTCCAGTGAAGTTAACATGAAATCTGTCACAAATGAGATAAAACCCTCATGATTTTAAGAGTATGAAGGCTGAGGATGCTGACCAACCTGCAATAACTGAAGAACTCAGTGCAAAATGTATATTGTACAACACCAGGCCAGGCAAGATGGGTAAGCCACAAACAATTTCTTGAAGGTAATTTTCTTCCTTTTTAAAACAAATCCACTATGTTTTGGCAATCCACTGTGGTAACACTGAAGAAAGGTAACAAGAAGGAAACACACCAGTGGCCCAAGAGAGCTGTTTTCAAATACATGCAACTATTGGCTTCCATACTGTACAGATCAACCCTTGTTGGCTTCTCTCCCTTTGGAAAAGGACCTTAGCCAGTAATCCCTTTCACACAGGCAAAATGTAGCAGTGGCCATCATTTATTTAGACAAATACTGTCTAGATTGAAACCAACCACCTTAAAGTGGAAGACTTCCTAACCTCAGATAAGAAAGAAAAGGGCACAAAACCAGGCTATGGCACTTTCTGAGTGGTATTTAACCTGGTCACGTCTTCACAGGCAGAATGCAAGACACATTAAGATGATAAGCAGACTTATGTCCTTTCCAGAGAATACAGATCAACAAAGGTGGCCTTCCACTCTATCTTGGCATTGCCTGAACTCTCAAAATGAGCTCAAGTAATATCACTGTTTGCAAGCAAGCAGATCCATTTAAACTATCATTTTTCTTCCCTTTTCTGAAAGTAGAAACAGAATTTATTTCAGCTTGCTGACATTTATGGAATTCATTATTTAGTCCATATTGATCTGCATATATTCAAGATGTCTGATGTATCTCAGACTTTTTTAAAAATACTGAAGGAAAAAACAAATTTATTTTAAAGAAATACAGGATAGCTAAGGGTCAAATTCTGCATTCTTTCTTTTTCTCAGGGAAAACTTCCGTTGAAGACAATGTTCATTCTTACAAGAAAAGTAAGGACATGCTCAAGAAAGTTAATGTGAAATATTTCCTCAGAACTTTTCCCTTAACTACATTTTACAGCTCTGCTGAAGTTAATGAGACGTCCCAGAATCACTGTACAAAGACACGTAACTTAATAGCAGAAGAAGCTATAAAAACCGTGTATCATTTAAATTTGATAATGCCTCAGAACATTATCTCTGGAGTGAAAGTGCCTTCATGGTTCTACTGATATATTAAAGCCCTCTCTTTGTCTCAAAGACTTTCATCTAAAAAAATGTGCAACCTAAAAATTCCACTGATGGGGTATATTGAGAAAAGAGAGTAGCATTCATCTCACTTAAAATAAATAATCTAAAAACAGGATAGCTAGTCTAAGCCTGTGCTCAGTGAGTGTAATATCTCTATGGGACAATTACTCTGACCTATTTGAGTGTGAAATGAGACATGAACAAGACAAAGATCAGCTAACCTTGATTTGAACTGGATCATCTCTTCTAGATAGCTATCAGCCCTTGTTTAAGATTTTCCAGTGAAACGTAGCTCCTAGATATGTTCTTTCCAGCCACAAATTGCTCTCAGCTTAAAAAACACAAGCTTTATTTCACTTTTGAATTGAAGTAGCTTTTCAGCTCCCAGCTATTTGATCCAGTTACACCTTCATCTGCTGGGCTGAAGAACCTGTGTTTTTATCCTGGTGGAGATGGGCAGGCAGGGAAGAAGTCAGCTCTTGGCATATTTTTGATAAACTAGCTTGATCAAGCTCTTTAAATCTTTCATTAGAAATCATGTTTTACATCTTGCAACCATTTTCTTGTCTCTCTGTGAATCTCATCTGATTTTTCAACTTCCCTCCTGCTTTTGAGATTGTAACAGCTCATTTTGATATACACAGGTAATATAACCTCACTAGTCAGCGTACTTTTTCTGTTCCTATGCCCCAGGGCCATATGGGTCATCTTCCCTAAGCATCATAGAGGAATTCAGATTTGGAGAGTCTGTAAACCTTATTTCAGACACACAAAATTTTATCCCATAAATACAGCCCACTTGATTGTTTCAAGACGTATAATCTAACAGAACTCTTAATGCTTCTTTTATTGTGATTTATTTCCACCATTAAAGCCCTAAATCTGCAGTAAAGAGTGCTTGAGAAAATTTTGGGACTGTTGAGTCAGAAGGTGCAATAGGGACCGAGAGTCAGAGCACTGATGCCATGAAAACATATCATAGTTTAGCAAGCATAGATAAAACAGTACACAGTGACTTGCCTTATCTGGAACATAACAAATTTTACCACATTGGTAATTTCCTTTGTTTCATAAATGATTTCTATTATTTATCACCCTGACAGAATCTCCCAGAAGATGTTTCTTTCATATCCCAGCCAGGACTAGCAGGATAAATGCATAGTGCTCTACACCTCTGAGGTGAAAAGATCGTCCAGCAACTACACAGGAATCTTCAACAGCTTGGCTACAAACCTTGGCTCTAACAGTGGTTGAGAACAGCACATTTGGCTCTCAGAGATTTTTCTTTCATCTAATACTAATTCTTTATTTTTAACCTCTCTTCCTGTCATATGTGACTTCTCTATATAACCCTATGTGCAGGTGGGACACTTCTCCCAGAGCTGATGGAAACAAGTTTTGTTTCACACACTCACTTGGCACAGCAGTTGTGATCACAGTATTGTAACTCCCTCTTGCCCTGCTGTGTCCTATTCCTGGACACTGAATTCAAGCTGAAAATTCACATCTTCTCTGTTTATTAGTAGGATAATGATTACCATCTGCTTTATGGAACTCTAAGTCACATTTCATACCACATTTACTTGATACGCAATTGCTGCTGCTACATTTATCACTCGTCTCCTTGTAGAGCAGAAAGCATTTTATCACCAGATCCTTCTCCAGGAAATACTGAAAAATACAGCTCTCATCCTGCATCTGCACAAAAACCCAATATGTGGGTATTTCCTGCATAACACAGGTTCTGAATTATTTCTGTTGGAAAACTGAAACTGTCTAATCCAAAGCTTTAATTTATGTAACGTTCAAAAGTCAATGGTAATATTAATATTAAACTCTTTCAAATTATACTCAAGTTGGAAGTGAACTGGATCAGTATGGCTGTGTTTCTCATACTATTTTGTTTAAATTGTGCAACATTTTGCGGTAAAGTTGTTTCTTCAAACAAGCTCAGGGAACAGGCCTTTAGTGGAAGACATGTCTTTTATTCTGCTCTGAAAATGAAATTCTATGTCTTTAGCAATTGTACTTTGATGACATTTTTTTCTTTTGACTACTCTGACTTAATGACTTGAGCTATGAGAGAGGATTCATTAAACAGAAATTTTCCTTCCAAATCACACTGGGGCCTGTGAAGACCCCTGAAAGGAAGATACAAAACTTATGCCTGATTTTTTATCTCCTCTCCCTCAACTTGTTTCATCTATGAAGGCTGCATAAAAACAGGAGAGGAAAATTAGCAGCAATGTGCTCCCATTTGAAAAGGGCAAAAATGAAAGAGAAGTTATCCAAATATTAACTGAAGTACTTCATATACCTGATGTGTTCATCTGGATTTTTTTAGATTGAATATTAGAAAAAATGTCCTCATAGAAAAGATTGTCAAGCATTGGAACAGGCTGCCATGGGAAAGTGGCAGTGTGTGGCTATCCTTGGATTTATTTAAAAGACTTGTAGATGTGGCACTTAGGGACATAGTTTAGTGCTGGACTTGACAGTGTAAGGTTTTTGGTTGGACTTAATGAACCTAGAGGTCTTATCCAACCTAAATGATTCCATGATTCTATATCTCAATTTTGAATATATTCTTGAAGATTTGCTCTCAGGGTCACAGAACTTGGGAAATTTGGTCTCATCTGTTAGGGAGTATGACTTAAAACGGAAGATTCTTAGCTTCTGTGCTTTTTCAGCATTTGTTTCACTGTAGCTGGAAAAACAAAGTGGCTCCTGTTTTCAGTACAGCTGAAAAGGTCAAATTCTCAGTGTTACTCTTTTTTACAATATCAACCTCTTTATTAATTGACAAATACATGTGGAATAATTGCTTTGTTTTGTTTTTTTCCAAAGGCTTTCAGATCTGGAGGGAGCACACAGTTATCTGAGCAACAACCTTCAAACATGATTATCTTCAAAGTAGTTTTATGAATGTTTCGATCCTACAAATACTTTTCTGTCCTGCATTCTTCTAAAGCCAATGAAAGGGTCTGGAGAATAGGTTAGACTGAATTTGTAATATCTTCCTACCCCTAATTCTCCTGAGGGCAGATGTTTTGGGACACTGCAGTTAGTTTAGCCATCACGTCCATTCATATTAGCGTGTGCTTGAGCATATTCTGATAAGTAAATTTCTTTTAAGTATATGCTCAAATTTCAGCACGTTCTTTACTGACTTGAGGCTACAGTGTGTTGTGCTACAGATGTGGGACAGGTCACAAAAAGGGTTTGAAACCACACGTGTTAAGCATAACACACAGCACGAGCTGGAGGGATAATATTTCTCTGTAATAAAGACCAAGCCAAATGATCTTCATGTTTGAAAGTTTGTCATAAACACCACCACAAAACCAAAATAAGTTTAAACCTTAAGCCTTTTAGTTCAGTTGATTTCAATCAGAAAATCACTGTCTGCATGAGAAAAATAATACAGACAAAATCTTCAGAGGAAAATAATACAGACATTAACATGTATTTTTAAAATAGAAAACTAAAACTAAGCCTGTATTGCTGAACAAATAGGTATATACCTTAAGTTCAAACCATATATCAAAGTGCACTAAGGACAAGAGGCACAGAGTTTTGAGAGAAGACATGGGAAAGTGATCCCATTCTCAAAGTATTATAAATACAATAACTGTTATTTGCAAGTACTTGATTATGTACAGTGCTACAAAACAACTCAAAGCCCTGCACTGTGAAGGAACATAGACTGAAGTGGTAACCATATGACAGTGTAAAGTTGTTTATTTCATGAATGGAAAATAGAGAAATTCAGAACCACTTGGATTTCGTATGTTCAAAAGCAGTTGATTTACTGAATACGGATGAACCCTTGTACTTCCTCCTATTTTTCTTGTGTCATCTCTCATTTTTAATAAGTCTTTTGTTAGTCAGATGTGATAAAAAGCTTTAGATCAACCCTCTTGAGGCAAAATCTGGGGAAAACTAAGAAAGATTAATTTGTTTAGTTTCTCTAAACATTGCCAAGAGCCTCCAGCTGGCAGGATAGAAAAAAATGTCTCTCCCAATTGCAAATTGCCAATTCTAAAATGGCACAGAAGCAGCTTTCCACCCTGACTACCTGCAGCTGGCTTGCCTTCTACCTCCCCTGTGCCAGGGAAAATAGTAGCTGCCTCTTGCCATCTCTTCCATCTACCTTCTCCAAAATGAATACCAAGCTATGAAACACAGTTAATATTACTTGTGTGTTTGAGATGAGCTTGTATGATAGCTGTTGGGCTCACAAACAGGAGCATGGTGAAGTACATATGGTTCTCCAGACCAGCTGGTATGGCTGTGGGGAGAAACAAGTAGGCTTGCAGCTCATAAAACCTTCAATGGTCTAAACAAATACAAGTCCTGATCTTGAGACTAATTGTTTTCAGTTTAACTTCATTATGTTAATCAATTAGGTAGATCAAGAGAAAGCTTGACTGACAGCTATGGGCCTGAAGATCTTTTCTTGGCAGAAGGAAACGAGCTTTCAATTCTGAGAAATGGAGATGGTTGTGCAGAGCAAACCAAGAAGTGGAATATGTTTTCATGGGATTTAAGTGACTCGCGATGAAACAAAAATTAAGGAATGCTGCTCTGCAGGTGTTAAAAAAAATGATGAGACTGATGGGGTAAGATGTGGGTAATGTACTGCACGAGTTCTCTTAGTAACAATGGAAGCAAGCACAAGCTTAACATAAACGTGGGCTGAGATGATACTCCAGACAGGGAGAGGCAGCAGGGCTGGCACCTCCCTGCTGCAGGTGAGTGCAGGTTCAGGAGGCTGCAGAGGTTCAGGCTTACTGCTTTGTTCTTCTCCTGTATTTTTGTTATACTGCAACCTGGCAGAGCTTCAGTGCTGGCTGTAAAAGGGGGACTGCCTGCCCAGAGCAGCTAATCCTTCACTGCTTGTGCTATGCTCCTGGAAACAGGGAGATTAATCGGAATAGGGAGGGGAACTCATTCCGCTAGCCCCAGAGATGCAGTGAGCTTGGTATTTTATTAACAAATCAGTCCCAGTGCTTGTTGTGGGCATCCAAACCTTACAAGAGAATCTTAGAAGAGCTCAGAGTACAGAATATAGTTTAGACTGTAGAAGATTCAAGCATGGATCTGCCTAATTCCTGGGTAAGAGAGTTCATATAGGAGCAAAGCATCAACTGTGAAAAGGAGAAGGTCCTTGTCATGCACATTAGCAGATTTCTGTGTGCCTGAGGAAATCCCAGGGGAGAGAGGAGGCTTCTGATGAGTTAAATTGCTCCTAAAATTAGGCAAGTCCCAAGCAGGAGTATTTTTGGTGGGACATTTAGATAATATGGTTTTCATCCCTGTCTTATTTTAGAGGCTTTGGTTGGTTGGTTGGTTTTCACCAGAGCACAGTGCTGGAGCAGCCAGATCTGAGACATTTTGCTCACCAATGGGAAAGAAGTGCGGGGCAGTGCCTGGTAGAGGGCTGAAGGGTACCTACCTGCTTTGGGCATCCAAAATCCTCCTCACTCAGAACATGAAAAGGAACAGCAAGAGACACGAGGAGCAATCAAACCTGACAGAAACATCACCAGAAAAACCACAAAATTAGCACAAAAGCCAAACTGTTGCAAAGGATGGCCATTGCACTCTTTTCTGTGCTTGTTTTCCTTCCCTCTTTCCTCCAACAGAACACAGGTAATTACTAACAGCATCTGTGTTAGGTAAGACCCAGATGTTACGTGTCTAAACACATCCCAAATGCAATGGGTACAGGAATCTCTCTTTAAAACAGCTGTTTCTCTCTTTAAAACAACCTATTTATCTCTAGAGAAACTGTAGCTCTCATCTGTAAATATCATGGGAAAAAGGACTGTTTAAGCTGAAAGACAGTGGTGGTGGCACAAAGAGCAATAATTCAGTGATAAATAAATTAGGCTGAAGAGCAATAGGCATTTTCTTACTATCTGGGTTTTTGTCCCAGGAATAGTTTTAACAGGATTAGGGGGATTAAAGAAATGGAAGTATTTTTAAAACTGGAGTCCCATTAGAGCAGGAGTGAATAAATACACAGCAGTGGACCTGAGCTTGATGACACGAGTAGCTTCTTGCAAACCTGAATTCCTTGATAGATTTAACATCCTACTTTCTAGAGAATGGAGTTTGCACTGTGGTGAATGCTGGTCACTTATGAAAATTGTTGAAGGATTTTTAGGAGTGACAGCCCTGGGCAAACCTGCCACTAGCAAAGACTTCTTACATGGACTAGAATTGCAACAGGAAGAAGAAATTAATCAAGGTTCCTATAATAGGAGTAATAAAGTGTAATTCAGGAAGCAATCAAGACACTGTAGCTTTAAACCACAAGAGAGGCTTGTGCTGTAGCTCAGCATCCAAGTAAAATGAGGAAAGAGAGAAATCCCCTACGGTTGCTTTGGAGATCCCTCTCTTTCCAAGGAAACTTGGTCTCTAGCATGTTAAAATAGTGGTCTTGACCAGACTGTCTAGTCTTTCTCTGTCTGTAGTGACTTCTCCCTCCTCATACCTGTACACAGCCCATAAACAGTTAAGTTTTAAGTATCTGGATTAGCCTTCCTTGCAGAGTCCCCAGCAGCAGAGACAGATCTTTTTAGTATAAACAAACAAACAAACAAACAAAAAGGATGGAGAATGGCAAGAGTGCAGGGTCTGGTAAGAAGAATTGAGTTTAGCAGCTCTTGAGGTCCCATCCTGGTTCTGAGTGCTTTAAATCCATGTCCACACAACACAGGTTTGGATATATTTGTCCTGATCACATCACAGGTGATTCTTTTGAGACTAGAAGGTCCCCAGAAGCCTGATGTTGTGCAGGCCTGGTGCTCTGTTTTCCAAGAACTGGGGAAACCTCCTGTGGTTAAACCCTTTCAGCTTTCCTACTGACTTCAGTCACACAGTTCTGAGGAGCTGGGGTTTTTTTGCTAATTTTATATAAAAATGCCTCTTCCCCTCCCACACTTCCTGAGTAGATTATTTTCTTGGTATTATGTTCTCAGAAATGACTGATGAGGTGCAGATAGCACTGAGCACATTGTGCTGCCAGCAGGGACTCTGGGAAGCTCAGGCTGGCAGAGTTCTCCTGGTGTCCCTGCTCTCCTTCAGCAGGTTTGTGTGCAAGGATGCAGGTAGCAAGTGATGAGCTGCTTTTTGCCAGCACAGGTCATATGAGTTCAGATGAGATTATAATTTTTTGGATATAGCCTTTGCCTTTTTAACTTTTGCTATGAGTGGATGTAGAACAAGAGAACATGTCTGTAGGCGTAAAGGGTAGAGACTAGCAGCTAAAAAATGGACTAACACATGAGAGTTTGGGTCATTCTTAACACTGAGAAAAATAGATGGCATTTGAGAGAGGGAAAAATAGAGCAACTTTTTTTACATAAAAGCTTCACTTCTGTAGGTGAATTTTATGTGAATGCAGGAAGACTTTTCCAAAGCGGGAAGTGTAGCAGAGTTCAGAGACTCAGCTCACCTGTGGTGTCCCAGTATTGCTGCAGGGCCAGAGATGAGGCTCTGAAGCAGAAAAGCTTCAAAGAAACAAGGTGTTATGTTCAGACGTGAGGTGTTCAAACCAATCCAAGTCTGAGAGGGGCTTTGCTGTCTGTGCAGGCACAGCCTTAAAAGGGATGGAGGAACTGTTAGAGAAAAAATCTGGGGAAAGCCAGAAGATACAAATGAAAAAGAGTAGAATGAAGAGATTAAACTTCAAAAAATCTGTATGAGAAGAAATATTAATCCCCGTTACCCAGCTTGCATCTAAATTCTAGAGTCCTAGTGAAACCAGCCTCTGAACTTCAGTAACTCCATCACTCACCACAGAGTCAGTGGAGAGTGAGACAAGCCTTTGCAGTTTCACAGAGGGAGATCTTGTCTGGCTGTGTTAGCTAGGTAACTGGAGCTCACCAAGGGCAAATTGCAATAGGAAAGTGGAGCAAAGGCAGATCAGAAAACAAAACCAGAAAATAAGTAAGCTGGCTAAGGAGACAGGACAGCAGTTTCTAACTGAGGTTAAGATAAGGAAATATGAATGATGCAAGCTATAAAGGAGAAAGGAAATCATCAGGGTTAAGACTGATTGTGAAGAAGGAAGTTGCAGAAGAAAAAAGAATATAATCCCAGATAAGCAGTTTGAAGAAAGCAGAGCAAGCAGAAAACTTCTGTTTGTCTTGAAAGACTACTTCAGACATTGCTGCCTGGAGAACTGCACCTTTTGCTTGTCTATTTTACTGCAAAAGAGTGAGAGGTTTTAATTGTTCCTGTTTGGTTTGAAAGTAAATTTCTCACATGTTCTGTTTGCATGATGCATTTTTAAGTTGCTGTCCTGATCTTAGCATAAACTCTGAAAGAGGGAACTGAAGCAAACTTATTCTCTCTAGATCTATGCCTCTGAGACTGAAGAAAAAGTGAAGCTTCAGTGATTAACTGACATTTAACTAAAACTGGTGAAACAAACTACAGAAGGGTCAGGTGGGTCATTTTTCAAATGTCAACTTTAGTTCAAAATGGTGATCCTGAGATCCTCTCCTCCAATTTGCTGCATCCACATTACTCCACTGAAATAGTTTAAAAGTTCTTCAACTACCTTTAATTCTGTCTTTTCCCACACTCTGCTCTCAAGCAAGCTGAAGTGCTCAATGTTTTCTCCTCATTTGGTCTAAGTTGAAACCCCTGAACCTGGGAAAGGAGCTTTCCTCCAAGTAGTTAAATAGGAACTCTTGTTGGCTGCAACCTTCATAATCAGAGGAGAGAAATGGCACACAATTAACTTTTAAGAGCACCGATTTCTTTGTCACACACTGAAGGCTTCTGAGGCTCAGATCAGGCATCCAGCTTTTAGGCTGCATGAATCTCACTCCAGGTGTTCCTGTGAGGCGGCAGGCAGACCCTCTCAGAGCAGTACCAAAGTATCTAGCCAAGGCAAAGAAGTATGTGGCTTTCTGAGAGGTACCAGTCTGTCCAGAGGTGCTTCAATGCCAGTTGTACCAGTCCTGCCCCTTTTTTCCATATGTGACCTTTCCATACTATTGCAATGCAATCCATAGCTTGTCTGTGCCTGACCACAAGCAAGTTCACATCTGAATCTTATGCTGCAGAATGAAAAAGCTGTAAGAAAAAGGAAAATAATATAATAACATAGAGCCTTATAAATTTTATGAGCAGAATCAGATCTCTCCTCTTCTGCAACAGAGGCAAAATCCTGTTTCTTCAGAAGGAATGTCTGATGATTAAAAGGTTGTTGGCAATAGAGCCACAGAGGCTAATAATGAATTCTCTGTTGCACTTTTCACCGTTCTCTCAGACAGTTGGCTAACATCATGTAAAGACTGCGACATCCTAGATGAGGAAGCAAGCAAAAAAAGATTTAAGGCTAGAGTCAGACCTGTCTTATCAGTTTATGACAGTAAGTCCTGTCATGGAAGTGGATGAAAGCGAATGAAGCTATACCAGGGCGTAATCTGTTACTGTGGTACTATTTTCTGTTTTAGGGTATGTACAAGAGAGGAAATATACATATCAAATGACACAAAAAATGTAATGGTTCTTTAATAATAAGTGTCTATGATTACCTCACAGGGACTTTTGGATATCTGCAGGCTTATCCTTTTTATTTCCCTTCTAAAAACCATGAAAAGTGTTTGTATATGTAAATGGCAAAAAAATGTGCAATTTTCTTCCCTATAGGCTTACCAATTTTGGAGGAAGATACCTATGACAGGTTCCAGGCTATGTGTTAACCATCCTGTGCTGGAAAGACCACAGTTCCTTCTTCCCTTAGAGCAGGTTTGATACTCAAAGAGGGCTTTTTGTTCTATTACAGCCATGTGTGGCAGTAGGACATTCTAATCTGGAGCTCTCTAAAAAGTTGTATTGCTATATTGTTTCTCCATGATGAACTCATAGCACAGACATAAGGGATAAGACTGGATAAAATATGTGTCCGTGCTGAGAGTATTCTTGTGTAGCAACAATAGGCTTATGAAAGAGCTGAACTGCCTTAAAGGTCCAATCTCACAAGAATAGCAACCCTCAGCCTTTGAGAAATAGTGGTCTATTCAAGGTTTTCTTTTCTAAATCGATTTCCCTCCTTATGCATGTTCTCAAACACATTTGGTTTGCCTCAAAATAAAATGCACAGAGAGCACAGGAGGTTCTTTCACTGCTGGGAGAAAGGCTGAACACCTATCTCTGCGTGGATGCCAAACAAGGACAGTTGTGTCTGTATTCCAGTCACGTTTCCTTATTGTTTGTGCTGTCCTGCCCATCACCAGAGCATGGGAAACTGCTTAGGGGATGTAATTCTGTTTAAAAGTCTGTCACTATGAATTACCAAAGGGAAAAGCCAAATCACAGGGTAGCATAGCAGTACTTTAGTGCCAAAAAAATCCCAGACCTTTGCAGTGTCGGAAAATAATTTGCAGTGAATACCCAAGTTCCCCTTTATAATTTTCTTGAGGCTATAAACATGCTAATTTCTCCTACATAGAAAAATACACACTGCATATTAAAGGCACATTTGGAAAAAGAAGATGGCACTTCCAGTATCTACCACTGCCAAATTTTAGTCTTTAGACCCTGCACTTAAACAACTGCCTTGCATTTGACATGATCAGGTCTACCTATTCTGTGTAAGGTTTCCTCCAGTGACACTGGAGCTGTATTTGCAGTTTGTTTCCCTCAACCTTTCTTCATCATTGTTCAAAAATTGCATAACTACCTTGTCTGCAAAAACTCAGATGTTTATAATATAAAAGCAGATGAGCCTGAGGTGCTTTGGGATACTGTAGGTCACATTTAAAATAACTTGCATGTAAAATTATTCAGCAAAAAATAGTAGCCTGCAGTGAGTCAGTGGTTCAGATACTCTCTAGTGCAGTTAAGCAAACTAGCGTAATTTGTTACTGGTCTTTTTAGAATTGTCATTTATCTCCAAAATGAGATCGTTCCTCCTTGTATTTTCAAAAGTTTTATTCAGGAAGGCTGTTCTTATGGGAAAGATTAGCAGAAAGCCAGTGCATCAACAAAACTTCATGCTAATACTCAGAGGAAGGCAGGAGAGGGATAGAAGTCAATAATACAAAGGATATACCTTATGCTGTTCTCTTCACAACAACAGATTTCATCTCTACAGAAGCCTTAGAAGTGGAAAAAGACCAAAACAACAGTCTCCCTCTTTTGTTAACTGAATAATGATTAGAACTAAAAGTCAATTCAAGCCAGTAGAGAGTCTGACCAGAAAATACCAGTGCAGACATTCCATTCAGACTGACAGACTTGGCTAAGAACCTCACATTTTCAAGGCCATTAGATTCCCTAAAACTTTTGAACAACAAGCTGCAAACTCATTAAGGAGGTTTGGTTTTTTGGTTTTTGGTTTTTTTTTAAGATAAGATTAGTAATATTGCCAGAACCATCACCCATTTTCAGGTGTCGTGGTATCACTTAAAACCAGAATCTCCCATTTCAAATAAACTGGTGCAACATCATGTGAATGAAATTTTAGAAACAGACAGGATGGACAATAATTTACTTCTTGTTCGTAAGTGTAAATTTTTAATTTGAGGAAGTCCTTTGTCTCCACATAATATAAGTGGCTGCTCACTCCTAATATTGAAGAGAACCTAAATTGGATTGATGCTAAATGATTAGATTTGCCAGTGAACGGGTTGCCCTTGAATTGCCCACTGGGAGTCTGTCAAAAGACTCGTGTTTTGCCCTTATTATGTCCTTTCTGTTCAATCTGAAAAAAACCCACCTTATTTTACTGTAAAATTTACAAATTAAGCAACTTTGCCCCAGTGAATGCGGTGGCTGGCTGAATAGGGCTCTGATTAGCTGGCTGTGTCAGGGCTTACCATTATAACACAAAGTAAAGAAGATAGTTTAAGAAATCTGCTTCTTACGCTATTTGAATGGGGAGGGGAGAGGGAGAAAAAGTCTTCCTAAAAATTTTTAAAAAATTCCCTGAAATGAACATATTTCACTCTCTTATTTTTTTTTAACCATTTCATTTTTTCTATTCAAAAAGTGACATTTTTTTATTGAATGCTTAGTTCAAGGAAAGAAGGCAAGGACTTGGTGTGTGGGGTCTTTTTAACATTTTTTTAAAAATTCCTCTTCTTGTGATTTTTCAGGCTTTCTCGTGTCTCTGTCTTTGAGTTTTGCTTTCTTGAAGAATCATAAAATAACCTTAACTGGAAGGGACCCACAAGGATCATCAAAGTACAGCTCTTACACTCTGCAAAGACAATAAAGAGCAAATGAAGAAAATGGGAAAAACTTGAAGACAAATATGTTTTAAAATTACAGTTTTTAAAAACAGAAACAAAAAAATTTATGGAGGGAAAAAAATGGCTGTTTTTAAAAGACCTTCAGTTTTTCACATGCTCTCACAGGAGTGAAGCATCCTTAGGCAAGCCCTCTGCATTAACTTTTGCTATACCTGAAATGATCTGGGAATGTTCTTTTGCTCCTCAGGTGTTTATAGCAATCACTTGACTCCATAACTACGACTTTTCTGTGTAATTTCAGTTTTCTGTTTTAGTTGGTCTACTGATTTTATGTAAATCAGCAACTTCACAGTTTTCAGTGAAATCAATACTATTCACAACAGCAAAGCATCTATTGCAGCTTTTTGACAGGTCCTTCCAATAGTGTTTTATGTTTTAACATGTTTTGACCAATATCCAAAATGCTTTTGCTGGGCTGGTTAATGTTAAGAAGCATTATAAATTACTTCATAAGAACATTGTTTAAAACTGGAAAACATTAGGCACAAGGAAGGCTGAAAGAGAGAATTACTTTGATTTGTGTCTTGAAAAATAATTTCAGGCCTCTGGAAGCAGAAAATACTCAGCATCTCAGAAACAGGCTGCAGTAGTTGGAGGAAAGCACAACATTGCAGCCTAATTATAAAGGTCTGACAGTCTAACTATAAAGGTCTTATTTTGTGTTTGTACTGTTTTCTCCATTTGTTGCCATCAAAATCATAAAACAAATTAATCTAACATCATTCAAGAGAATAAGCTAGAGAATGAAATAAATTTCTTCCATAACTTATAGAGATGTTGCTACAGTATTTCATGTGATTCAGAAGCCTCTGGCTTACCACTGAGAGACTGCAGTGTTCTGGGTGGTTGTAGAAAATCGATTGAATTCTAAGATCTATTCTGTGGGACAAGAATGTGTTTCTGTTCTATGTTGCATGATGCAGCCAGGAAAGGAACGTGCCTCTGCCTGGGTGTGCAAGACAGGACATCCCTTGAGGATCTGCCACTAGACAACCCACTTGGGATTGGTGTAGTGCTCTGGAAAAAGCAGGGAGGGCATGGAACAGTGTCTGCTTTCTGGGGGGAAGGTGTGTCACCATGCACTCCCCGTGAACCAAGGACGCAAGCTGAAATGTCTAGCAGGCACAGCAGGGGGAACATAGGCAGCAAAGGCAGTGATGGAAACTAAAGGTAACAGAATATTTTATTTCTGCAGTTTTGTTCGGTCTCTTAAGGCTTTACAGAACATGACTGCCCAAAAGTACAAAAAAAAAAGCTACCTTGGCCCTCTGGGAAACCCTCTGCTTCGAAGGTGTGGGAAGCTGGAGAACAGTGAGTCCCAGTCAAATGCAATCATTGCTAGACTCGCAAGTGGGAGGTGACCATTGTTATTGTCCTTATCTAGCCTTTCACAGAGTCAGCCTGATGTAAACCCGTCCCCTTTCTTCTCTCATGACCCCTCTCCAAACCCCCAGTATTCAAAGAGACTGATGAGCAGGAGAGGTCACAAACACACACAAACATCTTTCTCAAAGATGCCCACTGCACAGTGGCAGGGAAGGACCCAAGTCCAGGAGAGAGGCTTGTCCCTTCCCTCTGCCCCCTGTGATCAGTTAAAAATCCCCTTCTTCAGACCCTCTTGGAAGCTATCACTTTACTGCAGGCAGGCAAAAGCTTCAAGGCCTCCTTCTTGACCTAGCACTAGTGGCATTTGTTGCTTGTTTCCATGCTGGGAATAGAAAGACTAAAACACCTTTTTATTTGCACCATCATTAGTTTGATATTCAGTTGCCTGTACAAACCCAGGCTGCCTGTGCAATCCCAGGTTGCCTGCTCAATCCTCCCTCAGTTGCCTGTTCAACCAGCTGCCTGTTCTCTGTTTTACAGTTATGAAGCAGCCTGGTACTTCTGGAATTTTTACAAGGCTAAATATGTCCACTGAGACAGACTCTTAAACTACAGTCATTTTACATTTAATCATCATGTTTAAATATATTTAGGCCACCCATGTGCACAGATTTTTCATTACATTTTCAATGGGCCAATAACCACTCTGAGCCTGTGCCCTACTTGAGCACATTTTGCCAGCTTAAAATGCCAACTGGCACTATTTGGTCATTTTCAAAGCAAAGGCAGATGTCTGCTCTTGTAGGCAACATGTCCAGGAAGGTCAGGAAGGTTTTTTGGGGGTTGTTGCTTTTTTTTCTTTTTTTTTTTTTGCTTTGCTTTGGTTTTTACCTCAGGGGTTGTGTGCATAACCATCCTATTTCACTGATACAGGAGTATTTTTCTGAAATGAAGTTCAGCTTCCTGGCTCTCATGAGCTCTCTTTCATAAAAGAGCAAAGGGATTCCTCAATAAACACAAGCCTTTGTAGCTATAGAAGAAAGACTTCAGTTTGCTTTTTCATTTGGTCTTCCAGCAGGAATATTTTTGTTCATTTTTTCAATCACCAAATAAGATTGTATGAGTGCTCCATGTGTGACTTGACCATTATTGTATTATTTAACTGGCATTTGATTGGTAGTCTTCACACATATTTATTCTTTCTGTCTGAAAGAACCTTTAACAATTTATCCAAGAGATCCTTTTGTCTAAAGCACTTTGGCACATCTGAGCTCATCATCTCCAGTTTGTTGCCTCACTGCACTGGCAACATTAGGTGACTCTGGGGTCTTGGGGAGCATGAGGAATATGAGACCCTTCCCCACAGCAGTGGGAAGGGGACCATCATGGAAGAAGTCACATGTCTGCTGCTGCAGTCTTCTTCCAGCCAAATAGCATGGCAGGAGTGAGGCCTCTTGTCCTGTGAGACCAGCTCCTGGATATAGTCCTGTTCTCACCCACTCCTGTTCCTCCTCCCAGCCCACTTTTGCTTCTTTTCCATTGGCTTTTCATTGCCACTCTTTTCATGGCTTCTCCCCACTTTTTATGAGTCCTTTGCCCACAAACAAGGCTGCCAGAGGTGGTATCTACATACAGCTTTAGTTAGACCACATCTAAGATCTTATATTAGGTATACTTAATGAAACATGCACACAGATGTATATTTATTCTAAAATATTATTATTTATTAAACATACATACAGATGTATGTTTACTTGTCATATTACCTTGCAAAATAAACTACAGGGACCTTTTTTTTCGTAACCATTATTCTTCCATTTTCTTTATCCCTCTCCCATCATATGCAAACATGAATTATAAACTCTTTGGAACAAGGAATACTTCATTTTATTTGCTATTGGCAACAGCAATCTTCTGAATGAGAAATGAATAATTAATAATTACTTTTTTTATTTAACAGTGATCAATGGAGGATTTTTTTTTTTTTTCCAGAATACAAACAATCAGGTAAAAACCCCCCACCTTTGTTTCCTGTAATGTCTCTGGAGAGCTCCTTCAGGTCTAATTTCAATTTGTGGGAACTTCTAATAGAGGATGTTTTTCTTTACCACTTCAAGGTAAAACATTATTGTCATAAAAGGATCACTTCTCTGCAATTAGAAAAACATATTTTAAAGGAAAAATATATATTTTAAAAAACCTTGTTGTTAGTGGAATTGAAGATAACTTAATAATCTTGTATTCTCTGTCATTCCTGCCTTGTTCTAAGAACTTCATCTCCCTCTAGATTAAAAACAAGACAAGAGTTAGACATGAGATAATTTACCACATCATTTATTTACACATTTTAATGAAGGAAAGATCATAGAAGCATAACTGAGCTGAAGTTTGTTGTCAGTTGGGTTGAGAAATGTATATAAATTCCAGGAACAACTTAGTCAGTACTGACACTATTTTAATTTTAAATGGAAATTATGCAGCTAACAAGTCATATCCTGTGTTCTCACTGCTGTTGATCTGCAAAGCAGGAATCCTAGGGGGCATAATGGGAGAGCTCACAAAAAGTACTTCTCAGAAATCTGAAATAATGATTCTCCTGCTTTAATTTTAACTGCACTGCTGCATTAGTGCTAAAAAAGAAAGAAAAAAAAAAAAGAAAACCATTTCAACATGCCTTTGATATTTAGTTTGCTTATTTTGCAATCAAACAGCAAAGACCATTACCTTGATTCATATCAAATCATCACCAATTCATTGGAAGTGTCATCAGTGTCGTGGTTTAACCCTTGGTGGTAACCAAGCACCATGCAGCTCCTCAATCACACACACTCCCCCAGGGTGGGATGGGAAGGAGAACTGGAGAAAGAGTAAATCCCATGGGTTAAGATAAGAACAGTTTAATAATTGAGGTAAAATAAAAATGTTAATACTACTACAACTGCTAATATAATTTTAATAAAAACAGGGACAACAAAAAGAAAGAGAGGAACAAAACATAAGAAAATAAGTGCTCACCACCTGTTGACTGATGCCCAGCATTCCCTGAGCAGTGATTGGCAGCTCCCAGCCAACTGCCACCAGTTTATATATTGAGCATGACATTCTGTGATGTAGAATATCCCTTTGACCAGTTCAGATCAGCTGTCCTGGCCATGCTCCCTCCCAGCTTTTGTGTACCTTCTTGCAGGCAGAGCATGGGAGACTGAAAAGCCCTTGACTTGCAGTAAACACCACTTCAAAAGAGCCAAAACATCAGCGTGTTATCAACATCATTCTCATACTAAATAAAAACCACAGCACTGTACCAGCCACCTGGGAGAAAATTACTCTGTCCCAACCAAAATCAAGACAATTATTGAAGTACTTGATTATGCTCTTTACAGCAACAAAACCAGTTTGAAGTTACACTGACTCTGAGCTGCCTTTGCAATGTTTATTCATAAGGATTTTGCCTTTTTTTAAATGCCTAGAGATATTTATTCTACAAAAGCAAAACAGAGAGAAAGATGCAGGAGACAAGTATTGATGAGCAGACAAAAGGTGAGATCTTGTAAATGTTTTGCACAGTCCACCCATGGAGAAGTAGAGTAGAAAATGTAGATATCCTGTCACCTGTTTCTAGCATTGCTTCTGATTCACAATAAAGAGTAAAAAAAGTCAGTAAAAAAAAGTAAAAAATCTGTTGGAGGGTTTAAAGTAGAGAGTGAGTGTTCAAACCACTAGGTGGGAGCCAAAACTTCCTTGTGTTGTTGGAGGAGCCTTGGGTCCTTCTTCCTAGGATGAAGAAGCCCAGAAGAGCACACAGCCTTCTGATATGGCTATTGTCCTGGAAGGAGGTCTGGAAACCAGTCAGGATGGGGTAGCAACTGCTCCCAGACATTTTGTAAGACCTCTGTTAGAACAGAGTTGGGGCATGAATTATCTTCTTTGCATCAAAAGGCATACGTGTATCTGCAGACCAGATGCAGACCCAGTACAGGGATGTGTTTTGTGAACACTTATGGAACCAATCCTTCCAAGACCATGGGGTGCCTCCTCGATGTATAACAAGTAATCTTAGGCATGAACATGGTGTTGAGCTGCCCAGTCTCATCAAAACTGGGGCATTTTTGGACATGTAACAAGGCATAAATCTGAAATACACAAGGTGCCTCCAGGGTTACCTGGTGTTTTTCAAGATCAGAAGTTTGGAAGACATTGGGCATCTGGTCTCCACATTCCTGTGCTTTGGGGGTTGTTGTGGAGCAAGCCAGGTGTACGTATGCCCTTGTATACCTGGGCAATGAAAAACCTACAGACAAGAAGAATCTGAGAAAGCTTCGAAGAGTTTACAGCTGGGTGGTTTGGTGCCTATGTTCTCCTCTGCATAGTGTTAAAATACCTGTGTTTACTGAGGGTCATTTTTTTAAGTCCCTGGTGCAAAGTGTCTCTCTTTAGGCTTTTGTCCTGTCCTTTTGATTCCCCCAGGGACCTTTTTCTGTTACAAGTTACTACTTATAGTGAGATAAGATATAAATGAAACTATAGTATTATTCTAGACTTACAAATCAAATGATAGGTAATTCTTTTTATTCTGTTTCCCATACAAGGAGGCAAGGATTAATTAATCTTCTTGTCCATTCCCTTAGTTAACATTTCTATTTTCTTATTAGCAACTAGATAAAAATTTGAGCATTTTGTAGTTATTCACATAGGAAAGGAATATATGAAGATAAGAAAAATGTGTTATGGTTCAGTTATTTAAGTCAACTTATATGAAATCAGCAGAAATACTCTTTCATTTCCATGGTGGCAAGGTTCAAGTTTAAAAAGAGCAAGTGTAGGTCTTCCATGATACTTGTGATTTATCATTTCATATTTGCCCTGAAGTTATCTCTCTGAATCTTCACAGCCTTGCCAATAAATTCTCTCCATGACCTGGGTTTACTTTCCCACATTCATCATCTTCATTTCATGCCACTGTTTCTTTGTTAAACCTCCTGAATATTCTCGTCATTCCCTCGTTCCATTTATCACATCAATATTAGGAGGCCAAATCAAAAGGGGTCTGAAATCTTTATTTATCGTATCAAAGATTTTTCTAAAACTGAGGTCAGCTTGAAGAAAACAGAAGTTTTATATCAGCCTGCACCTCAGGAAGTCTCCCATCATCCCCATATCACCATTGGTGAAACAGAGCTCAAATCAGTCCAGCAGTTTAGTTACCTGGGAAGCATCATCTCCTCAGACGGTAAGATTGATGCAGAAATAGACAGCAGGTTAGCAAAGGCATACAGAGCTTTTGGTAAACTCCATAAAAGAGTGTGGCAAAACAAACACCTGAAGAAAAGTACTAAGATCAGCGTTTAAAGAACTATTGTACTGTCTACTCTTTTATATGGATCTGAATCATGGGTCATTTACCGGCACCACTTGCGTCTCTTAGAATGCTTCCATCAGCGCTACCTCCATACAATCCTAAACATCCACTGGACTGACTATGTGACCAACACGTCTGTCTTTTAACAGGCAGCAGTCACGAGCATTGAGGCCATGCTGCTGAGAACACAGCTGCGCTGGGCAGGGCACGTCTCCAGGATGCAGGACTGCCGCCTCCCTAAGATCGTGCTCTATGGGGAACTTGCCACTGGCTGTCTCAAGAGAGGACCCCAAAGAGGAGATACAAGGACTGCCTGAAACAATCCCTCAGCCTTGGGCATATTGATCACCACCATCGGTCTACCCTGGCCTCCAATCGGGAGGCCTGGAGACAGACACACCATCTATAATGCTGCTGCTGCTTTTGAGAACACACGCAGGATCACTCTCGAGGAGAAAAGACAACGCAGAAAGAATCGCGTCTCGTCTGTATCACCTGGGGAGTCTTTCTGATGTGCCTTCTGCAACCGGACTTGTCTATCTCACATTGGCCTTTTTAGCCATCAGCGCGCTTGTAGCAAGCGTGGGTAGAGCCCTTCTCAAATCTTCATTCACGAAGCCTAGCCATGATGATGATTAGGAGGCCAAATCAAAAGGGGTCTGAAATCTTTATTTATTGTATCAAAGATTTTTCTAAAACTGAGGTCATAGTACTCAAAATTACATCTTGAGAAATGCGTCACATGGTTTTCCTTCCATGTTGCTCCATTTGCATGGCAGAAAACTCTGCAAAATCACTTCATTGTCTATATGCAAATTTGCTCTCAAAACTTATCTCAGTTGCAATGCCAGAAGTCTGACAGTCAGACAGATGGCATGTTATAACTACTGCTTTTCATCACCTACAAGACTGCATCTTATCACATAATCATAAAATGCTTTGACTTGGAAGGTTCATTAAAGATTATCTAGTTCCAACCCCCCTGTCATAAGCAGGGACACCCTTCACTAGCCCAGGTTACTCAAAGCTTTATCCAGCCTGGCCTTGAACACTTCCAGGGACGTGGCATCCATAACTCCTCTGGGCAACTTGTTCCTGCACCTCATCACCCTCATGGTAAAGAATTTCTTCCTAACATGTCATCTAAACTTACCAATGGATATTCTGAGGTCTCCCCAAAGCCTTCTCTTATCCAGTCTGAACAATGCCAGTTCATTGCTGGAATGCCAATGATATGAGGCATTCCAGAGTCTTCATGTCTTCATATGAGAGACATTCCAGCCCTCTGATCATTTTCATGGCCCTACTCTGGACTCCATTCAACATCCTTCTTATGTTGGGTGCCCTGGAACTGAATGCAGCATTCCAGGTGGAGTCTCATGAGAGCAGAGTAGAGGGGGAGTATCACCTCCCTTGACCCACTGGCCATGCTGCTTTTAATGCAGCCCAGGACACAGTTGGTTTTCTGGGCTGCAAGTGCACATTGCCAGGTCATGTTGAGCTTCTTATCAAACAACACCCCCAAGTCCTTCTCCTCAGACCTGCTCTCAATCCATTTTCTGCCCAGCCTGTATTTGTTCTTATGTGTTTGGTAATGTTACTGATTATGGGACAGATGCTTTCTATTTACACATAAAATTTCACAGTAGAGCTCTGGTTCCTAGCTGTATCTTATCCCCCCAGAAATATCTGACTTCTAAGCAAACTGCAACAAGATAACAAAAACATATGGAGCCCTTAAAACAGGTACACTGTTTCTTATAAAAGTGTATGTGAAGTGATATACCCATGATCTCCTTTTATGAATATCTGATAAGCTGATTGCCATGGTGCCTAGAAGTCCTCTGTTCAAGCAGGTGACATTCAACCCTCTATCAAGGCTTTGTTCCCTCTCTAAAATGCTGGTATTAATAAATCTAGCATCCTCATCTGAAAGATGTTATATACTACTACTAAAGTATGCATATTCTAATATTTTCATTACTGCAGTTACTGTAGTTTCCTTTTGGTCTTATTTCTTCTACTCCATAGGTTAGCATCACACATTTCGTTAGCCGACTACCATTTGACAAAATTGTCCCTTATTGGTGGTGCAAGCAGATCATAACTAATCTGGAAGGAAAAGCTGCAATTCTATGGATACAGACATAGGTAACACACAATTTTAAAGGAGTTTAGTAGGTTATTAAGATGTGACAGTTTTACAGACTGAGAAATGAATTAAGCTGATGGAAGGACAACCTGAAAGCACAGCTATAGCCAGGGGCCTCCATAAGGGTAGCTATCACAAATATACATGGATATGAAAAGCAGCTACCATTAGTGGTCAGAAATAAGGCTAAAGAATCAATTAGTATTTATTATTTCAGTTATTGTAGGCGTAATATCAGATTATTCAGGACAAATCTAATGAACCAGAGAAAACACATTCATCTGCTTTCCACAGAAATAAAACAAATTTAGGTAAAGAAATAATGGTAGTAGGAGCTGATGAGCAAAATGACCCCACAATTTGGAGTTAGTGTTCTGAGCAGAAGCAGAAATTCCTTCATAGCAATTGTGTGTTCCTGTGCATCTTAAGTTCCTGAACTTTGAGCTGTCACTCTCCTCAGCCTTCTCTAAGGCTGGCCCTGAGATGTCTTCTGGCTCTGTCCTCACAACAGCTCTTATCAGGCAGCTCTCCTTGAGCTGCCAGCAAAAACTCTGCCATTTCAGTAATTTGTCAGAAAATTCTTTGTTACCTTTTTGCTTCAGTTCAAGTGTTCTAAAGAAACAACAAATGTGGGTGACATACCCCTGGGCAAAGAGGACACTCAGTCCCTGGACACATGCCCTGTGCTTCACTGCTTTTACAGGTGCCCTCCCCTGCCTCCTCCCAAGCCCTGACCACACCACAGCCTGCTGTCAAACTTGCTTTGAGCAGGAAGGAGTCACAGCAGCTTTGGCCAGACTATCAGTACCTGCAATCAGTGTTGAGGCAGAGGTTTAATTGCAGATGAGCAATACACTACTTTATTAGTTCTCTCTACAAACACTTCTGATAGCTTTGGCAATTAGAGCTGGGTGATAAAGCTTTGATGATAAGCAAAGGAAATGCCAACTTGTTCAAGCTTCTGGTGGGAACATATGGTTGCAATTAAGGCAGGATTCCACAGGGCAGGGTGGACTTCTGGTAACTGACAAATGATTAGGATACTTACTTGAGGTAAGAAAACCGGTGGGTCCAAAGTGTTGATGGCACCATATGTAGGGAAGCAATATTGTTCTCTGCTCAAGACTCCCATCACTTGTAGGGGTAATTTGCCAGTGATTTCACTCAATGTCTTTCTAATGCATGAACTAACTGGTTTCTAGAGCTCTATCTTTCTGTGTCAGTTTGCCAAAGTTTTTTATGCTATTTTTATGCTATAGAGTTATTTGGTCTCTCCTAAATTCTCAGAAGAGACTGCTTTAAGTGTGTCTCTTTAAATTTCCACCTCTCTGACACGTGGTACAGAGTAGCTTTAATTTCAGCAGCTGAGAAATGTTATATTTTGCATCTTCACTCATATGACAAATAATCTCCACCAAATCAAGAGGCAGGGAGTTACGTGGAATAGCTACCTCCTAAGGAGCTTCTTTCCCAGGGGGATGGGAGGCTGGAGGGCCAGTCACTGCATCCAAATTTAAACATGGTGCTGCAATTATTCACAGCAAAGGGAAGGGAAACAATAATAGGCAAAGACGGCTAGGAATATGCAGTCTATCATTAAACATGTAAAGTATCCAACTCCAAAATCAGCATTGCTTTACCATGAACATTGAACAGAAATTAATGAATGACATGCCTGTGCCTCCTTATGCATTTTATTTGGGACTTTGAACTGCTGTGTACGTGCAAAATTGATTTTGCTGAGTTTAATCATCACCAAAGGGAAGCAGAGCATGACATGACAGCCTCAAGAAGCGTGCAGCTGCCTTTTTCTCCACTGCGATATCAGTAGGCATGTTTGAAAGGTGGTGCCTTATTTCCAAGATGTCCACCACTGGTAGAGCCAGAACAGATGATTTTACCAGAAACAAAAATGGGCGTTAATTCTGCAAACTCTAGAAAGCATTTTAAGAGATTACAAATGGATTGATGCTACTGGATGTCCAAGCCTTTCATTTAAAATCATCACTTCGCCATATACTCCTTTTGCCTGTTGAACAAATCACAGAGTAACAGTCCTAGTTTACAGCTGTATTTTACTTCCCAGAATCACAGAATAAGACAAGTTGGAAGGGGCTTACAAAGATCATCAAGTCCAATGCTTAGCCCTGCACAAGACCATCTCCAAGAGTCACACAGCTTCTAGCCTGAGAGTATTGGCCCAGTATCTGCGCTTCAGAGTCCAGCTCTGTCACAGCCCTTTGACATGTAATGCCACATGAAGCACGTATTCTATAGTTATGCCTTAAGCTATTGTATCTAGTAGGCTTTTGGGTGGCTTTTCAAAAACATTAAACATATACAAGGTTTAAGAAGAATTACAGGCCAGAAAGCCAGTACACATATCCCATCCCCTACCAGGCTCTGCATGAGAGCATGAAACAACTTCAAAGATTCCAAACCCAAAACTCTAAAGGCTCAAGTAAGCTTCTGCCTGAAACCAAACTTGCGATCAAGTACTTTTCCTGAATCTTCTGATGTAGGATGACATCCACAAGAGAGTAAAAACATCACAATAACCTCAATTGCATTTCTCTGGAAATTGTTTTTTTCTTTTTGATTTTTTTCCCCCTGACGTTAGTGCTTCTTTGCACTTGAAAGCTAAATCATATTCAAACAAATTATGAATTCAAAGCAGTTATTGCTTTTAAATTATGCTATAGGTGGATGCTGCTGTTCCAGAATGACTGAATTGCTCCTGCTCAGTTGGAAGCTGGACCAAGCCCAGATTAGAGTAAAGCACTGTGGAAGATATTAATATTTTCATGAAAGGTACAGCTCCCATTTTTTGCATAGAAATAGGCTTGAATGTGTACTGTCAGGCAAAGGGAAGTTGTATTCTCTTTTGTTACAAAAAAACAACAGAAGAGTAACAGCTTTTTCTTTCTCTTTAAGCTGAGCTATGGAATATCAATGAATGGGAGACAATTCTGCCCCACTGTTTAGGTCCCTAACTGAGGTCTCTTATCAGTCACAGTCACACAGCTAATGAGGTGAGGAAGACACCCTTGCATTCTCCAGGGACAGCTTCAGTCTGTCACTTAGTGTTCCTCCACTCCACAGAGAGCTCAATCACCTCCAGAGGGTGATCTGGCCTATTGCACCAGTGATTTCCCCAGACACTTTGTGAGACCCAGTAGGCAATACTGATTGTGTCCATATACCCAAGATTTATCCTTCCCTGTTCTGAGACAGAGGAGACAATGCAATTCAAGACAAGTGCATGTGTGTTTGTGTTGGAGGGGTGTTGGTTTTGATTGCTTCTTTCCTTATTTGGTTGTGGAGTTTTTATTGAACAGCCCCTGGGTGTCCCATCCTCTCCCCTGAGATGACACTGAACTGCACTGCTGTGACATAGGCATATCAGGTGCTCTGGTCCTTCCTCCAAGAACTGCTAGTAGTCAGCCCTTTATGGACAAAAATGCCCTCAAATGTGCTGGGTGTGGAAGAACAGCCCATGTCCAGCCTTAACCACTCAACAAAGATCACCAATTTGTTTGCTTGTTTTTCCTCTGGGACTTTTGAAATGCTATGTGAAGTTAAAACCCCATGTTCATGGTGGAATGTCTTCTCCTGGTCTGAACAGCTTCTAGCGTAAAAAGAAAAGTATTAATTGAATTAAGCTTTTCTAGCATTTGGCAGTCTTGGAAGGATTGTATGACTTTTGAGACTCGAAAGGGGCACAGATACATAAGCTCTACAAAACTGCTATAGAGCCTGATGGGATTCTGCTGGAGTTACTGCAATATACATTTAGAAATTACCTGTCAAAAATCAAGAAGTACAAGAAAGATTAGATTTAATCCATTACATTTCTGTCAAAAATATAATTTCTTGATATTTTTCTAATTTCTTCTGATATGGCAGGTGATATCTGATCAAAAGAGATATTTTGTGATTTTCAAGTTTTACGTGTCATAACTACATCTTATAATAAATTGCAGATATACAAATTGGGAAAAAGAACAAAAACCACTGTAGACAGGAGGGAACAGGGGTTTGGATGGAAGCAACAAAAATTGGTTTTCAATTATTTCATCCTTCAAGTATTTTTGTGCTTGTTGATTCTGTAGTGGGTTTTTGTTTGGTTTGGAGGTTTGTAGTTTGAGGTGGGGTTTTTCATTTTGTTTTTGTTTTTTTTTTGGTTTGAGTTTTTTTTCCCCCCCTCAATAAAAGCCAAAGATCTTTGAGATGCAAAGTCCAGCTAAACAGTGTTTGCAAATTTGTAGGTATGAAAATAATTTGTAGTCAATAGGAACACATTTGTAACCAGTTGGCTGAGCATTTCAATGTACATTTCTGTGCTTTCCTCAAACTATTTCCACTGACTTATCAAGATCATAACAGTGTTATTGATCTCTAAATTAAAAAAAAAAATCACAAAGAAACCCAAAAACCCACACCAATAAAAAGACAACCAAGACTTATGTTGCTTTTCTATTTACTTTCCTTTTGTTTGTTTCTCTTGCTATCAGAATTCTCATCTACCATTCTGTATTCTTCTGATGCTGCTGACTTTAAACACTGAAGCACCAGACTCTCTTGACAGGACATTTTCTCACAGAAAACCAAGTGTTTATAAAAGGGAATGGTCTGTCTAAACAAATGTACTTGCAGAATAGCATTGTTTGTGATGTGTTTTGAGTAGAGCAGAGGTACGAGTTCAATGGGCAGGCTGGCTTTCTCAATGCTTGGCATTTTGGAGAGGATAAGATTTTCCCATGACACTGGTGAAGCCTTGCCTACAGGTCACAGCCAATTGGCTGCAGCTGGAGCTCACAAGCTTTCCAAATCTTCCTTCTGCTGAGGGCCATTAAACTTCAATTTTTCTTTCTAAATTAGTAATTTTTTTCAGTTTTTTTTTTTCAAAGTAAGAGTTCAACACTTTAGTCACCTGCATTTCAGACATTGCAATCTCCTTTTCAGTCCACTATTCATATCTGTACTTTCCAATGGTAGAACTGATACCCAAATCACTGATCAAACTGTAAAAAAAAAGGTTGAGGAAATGCTCATTGCTGCTATGATTTTGCATGGTTTGAAATTATACATTAAGACAAGACCTCTTAGATGCTTGTATAAAGATGTATAAGGGGACAAAAAAATAGAACTTTATTCTACTGTCCCCTAAAACTATGAAATTAAATTACAATTTTATTACTAAGACTTTAAAAAATCTACTGGGCATTTAATTTAGAATTTAGAAGGGAATCACTTATCTTGAATAGAGAATCTACTCCTGTACTACCATGCACTGGAGTAAGATTAAGCAAATAAACAAAACAGTGAGAAAGCTTCAGACCATCTCTTTTGGGGTTTTTCTTTCTTGTTTTTGATAAGGTAATACTAAATCACACTTTTTTTCTTTTATCTTTTTTTCAAGGCATCACTCGCTCCTATGAAATATCTGTTCATTACTTTTTGTCTTAATACGATGACCCTGTTTTGGTTTTTTCCCTCCCCACATCTCTTGAACAAATTGTGGCCGATAGAGTAATGAAATAAATGGGTAAATAATATCCAAAATAAGGGATGTATCAAATTATAACTTCATTACTTGAGTGGATATTTTTTGTATTAATAAATAATGTGTTGTTCCTGATTCTAGTTGCAGAATCTGTGCTGCTGCCTTAAACAGTAATAAAATATTTATTTTTTCCAGACTGTTTTAGAATAAAAACCCAAGTGTTGTTTAGTCACAAGAGCCCTGAGTAATATTGTCATGATTAGGAAGAAAACATCGGTTATATATACTTTTCTCCATAATTGTCTGCTCTGCAAAACAAAACTACCACGTTGGTTTCATGTGTCTACAGGAAGCTGGGTTGCATACTGTTGTCTTATTGGGGTTGACCTTTCACATCTTTTACAGTCGTAGAATCTATGAGTTGGAAGAGACCCACAAAAATTACTGAATCTAGCTCCTGGCCCTGTACAGGTCAGTCCTGTGTTCCTGAGAGTGTTGCCCAAACTCTTCTTAATTCTGGCAGGCCAGGTGACCACTTCCCTGTGAATGTGTTCCAGTGCCAAATCACTCACTGCGTGAAAAACCTTTTCCTAATATCCAACCTAAACCTACCCTGCTTCAGTAGAAATATACCTACCTGCCCTAGACACAGCTAAGTCACCACACTGGTGCAAACCATCTGCAGTTCATAGAGCACCACACAGATCCCTTCAGTGCCTGCAAGTCCATTCCCAATCCCTTCTAACCTTCTGGGACTTTCCTTGCTTCACAAATAAAAGCATTTTGCAGAGCTGTGTGATAAGGGGGACAGACAGTTGCACAGGTTGTATCTGGACTCTGACTGAGTCAGGGCAAAGCATTCACTCCTATCCCTTCCTGCAGTCAAACATTACCTGTTGGTGGCAAAAGCAGAGATGACCTGCTGCGTTGCTCTCTCCTCCACGGGCAGAGTCAGGGAGAGAGTTGCCATCAGCCAGGAAAAAATAAAAGCTCCCCACAGAAACAACCAAGCGTCAGGTTCACTCAGAATCATCTGATAAACCCATGGAACAGGTGATCAATATTCATCAGCATCACAGTTCTCCTGCTAGTGATAGTTAATGGGTTGATAATGCCATCCTCCTTGTAGCCAAATCCCATCAGGGACCAGACAGCTGGAGCTAAAGGAGAAAACTTATCAGATCTGGCAGGAGACAGTTTAGGAGGCTAAAATTAACCTTGAACCATTCACAGAAAGAACTAATTGTTTGTGACTGCTAGATTCCTGCCGGTGGCAAAGGTTTATTGCTGCAAAGATCTTAACCTGATACTAGTTCTTCTGCAGCATAGAAAAAAAAAAAGGAAAAACAAAGAAAGAAAATGAAGCAGGGAAAAAAAAATTGTATATACCAGGATCCTTTTTAACCCTCTCCCACAATGAAACAAATTGACATCTACTGAAAATTAAAACCAAAGCTTTAAGACTTTGTGCTGTAATGATTTGTTTCAGTACTCAACGTATTGAGAATTCATGAGCTTGATAAAACCTTCATCAAAAGAAGCCCAAGTCTGCTGAATTACTCTTACCTTATCTAAACTTTCAATTATATAATTTCCTCTCCTTTCCCTGGCAGCAGTACACAAGTACACATATTGGTTTTGGCTGTAGAGCCATCAGCTGGAGCTCATTAAAAAGGAAACAAATAAACAAGTGGAGTAACAAAAGGTGGTGACAGACTTTACTACAGGATCTGAGGATGTGCAATAGAGGGAAGATGCAACACTTGGCAGTATGTTTGCGATACAGACCTCTTGAATTTTGGGCATAGTGATGCTCAGCAAATGTGCAGCATAGCAGAACTACAAGGCAAACTCCAGAGCAAGAACGTGAATCTGGAAATGTGTCTGTGCAACCTGCACAGGAAAAGAGAACAAAGAGCAGGAGAACAGGTTTGCTTCAGAGAAGAAGAAAAATGACTGGTAGAAACACAAGACAAGTTGGCAAGTGAGAAGGCAGCAGATTTAGTGCAAAAAAAGAGGAATGGACAGCTAAGGAGCCCTTGGTAGCTGGTGTAGAGAAAACAAGAACGTGTACTAGGAAAAGGTCCTTATAAGGAAAAATAAAATTAAAATCCTACAACAGGAGCTGATGTAAATAAAACAAGACCCAAGAATCAGATCTGGAACTAGGAGAATCTTGAAAATATCAGGGTGGACCCTACCAAGTGTTCTTGGCATCAGGACAAGAACACACACTGGAGTGGGTAAAGACTGCCTCCAATAGGAGTAGAGTTTTCAAAGAAGTGAAGTATCTGGAATTCATCCATTCCCAAGAGAGGAATATAAATGTATAGCAATAAAAATTGAAAACAAACCACAGGGATTGGTTACGATAAGAAAGATTTGACTTTCAGTCACAGGTATGCAATGAGGTAAAGCATTTAAGCATTTTCTCTTGAAACCAGGCAGGTACCTGGGATACTGGAGGGTGACATGAATGACTCACAAATATAAAATAGAGGAGTGGAGAAGTGAAGTGACACTTCTGAATCACCATGGTGTTGAAACCTAGCTGAAGAGGGCTCAGGTGTATGAGGATTCAGAAGATTCTGTGTTGGAGTGTATGTAGGAAAGGATGTTTAAAAAGATTGTCCTGAAAAATTTGATGACTCAATGATTAACCCTGAGGGTTAAGTGTACATATGGATCAAGGTCTCTATAATATGACTGTAGAGGTGCCTAAATACTGAAAGTTTTTCCCTCGGTGATTTTAATCCTAGATAGTTATCACCTGAGATTGAGAATTGTGAGAACTGCCAAAAGTCAAACTGAGTTACATAGCTGAAGGATATTCACATAAGACAATAAGTTCTACATCCATAAGAAGCAAAGAAGATGAAGGAAATTAACATTATTTGTTTCAACCTACCAGACTGGACAGGAATATTTAAAGAAAACAAATAAACTCTTAAATGTCTTTCCTGGTCTTGTCTAGGGAGCATGCATGATACCTGATTCCTCTGATGTTTCCCCCCAGATCTTTGTTAGCTGTAAAAAGAATAAATTCATGACAAAGTCACTTAGCGATATAACTTTCAGTACTGAGCTAAACCACCTTGCAAGAGTGGTGTTATCTTCCTATCACGAGCCTCTTGGGCAGACATGCAACAAGCCAAGTTTGCAAACAGGCACCTAATTCTGTATTTGAATGGTGGAGGCTGTGGAAGGCATGTCAAGATCTGTTTCTTCTGCATCTCTTACCTGGAAAGCACACAAACAATAAGCAGGAGAACAAAATTTCAGGATTCTAGTTCTTGAGATAAGTAAGTGTTTGAGTTTGTTTCTCTGCCAGCACAAACATCTCAACTGAAAGGAATAATTTCTTTTATGTCCCACTCAGAACCTGGAAAAGAAAGGTAATCATGAACTTTTTTTTTTTTTTTTTTTTGGCATACATCCAAGAACCAAGCATTTTGGCCCTTTCCAGCATTGTTATTACTGCTTTCCACTATAAGCTACAGCACAAGATCATACTAAAAGGTGTTGCAGTAATAACAATAATTCTCTGCCCAGGAAGAAATACTGCTATCATTAATGTTATATAATGATGGTAGTAGATAAGTAATAATTAAGGAAACTTAAATAGTGATATTATGGAAACACTTCAAACTAGCTCCTTAAACCTAGAGTGCAAAACAAAGAGACAATAGAAGTAAGATGTGGAGGTAGTTTATGTATGGGCAAATCAGAAGAGGAGATAATATAAATACCACCCTACATTCAAGATATGGGTGTGAAACATTTCTCTTATGGATAGTAAGAAATTGAGCTTTTTATTAAAACAAAAACCAAGCCATACAGAAATGCTTTCTTCAGTATTGGCAAGTGAATGAGATGCAGAGAATTAAAAGGGTCCAATGTGCCATAGACAAACATTGAGAAGGTAGACAGAAAAAAGAGCAGGAAGGTGTGGACATGAGTCAGACTTTGATGAAGAACATGAATAGACACAAAAGTAAATTGAAAGGCCCCTACCAACTCTCCAATCTAACAGAAAAAATATTTTCATCTGAAGAAGTGACTATCAAATAACCACTCCTCCCCAAAAACACATTAGACAATAAAACCAAAGCTGACTAGAAATATTTTTTTTGTAAAATTTTCTAAGCAAAATTACTTCAAATTCATATGATTCTGCTGAATAAGAGTGCATTAATCATTTTTATATGTGATGAGGAAAAACTTAAAACCAGCATGACAGAGTCCAGGTTGAATAAAGCCAACTAAACACACACAAACAGCCCAACCCTATACCAAAAAGTGGCATAATAAAGGATCGAATCCACTCTCGTGCTGTCCATGCAAGCAACTGTCCTTTGATTACAGTTTCCATGCTAAAGAACTTGTAGTAAATCAAAGAAATCAACTTTTCATGACTTTTTGTATACAGCAAATATATTTAGATGGCAGACACTTGGATTTAAACACCCCTGTTTCTTCTAACAGCTCTGCTGCTTTCTTGGTTAGAGTTTAAAGAATTCCTTCCATTTTAAGAATGTTTTATACTTACAGCTATTGCTTATGACCATGATGGACTTTTGCTTGGCATTTAAAAAAACAAAACAAAACAAAACAAACAAAAAAAACCCCACAACTTTTTTTCCCAAATGGATTTCAGATAATTTTGTCAATAGAGTTATCAAATCAAAACATTATGGATAAGAAAAATATTTATTTAAGAACACTTTTAAAAAATAAAGAACTAGTTTTACTATAGGTCCATGACTGAATACCCTCATTATTGTACTATTTAAGATTCTGTGTTAAAGCTTTCTCTTTTTCTTCTGCTGAAGCTTTAAAATTTCTCTCTTAAACATTTAATAGCAAGGGAAGTATGAACTCAAAGGCAAACTCTCACTTCTCTTGCAAGCATTCTAACATTTTAGAAGACTTTTAATTCCTTCTTTAGCCAATAGATAGTTATTGTTTCTTCTCCCATTTTTCCAAGTTTATCAAAATAGCATTGAAAATTTTTTTGGAGATATGTTCTGAAAAAGAGTCGTTTTGGTTTCTTTCAAAGTTTCTGATATATCACTTTATTTGTTCAAAACTATTCAGAAAATCTGACTATAATTTTAAAGATAACTTTGAATCCACCTAAACAGTACTTTTATGGAAAATTTTAAAATCACACAGTTCTGCTCATGAGAACTCACTTTTGTTAGTTACATTATTTTCCATACTGCATCCAAAAATATCACAGTTGTTCCTGAAGGGGAACAGAACAAAAATAACCCTGACAAGTTCATTCGGAAGTGCTCCTCCCACAAGTCGATATACTTAACTAGTCAAAACAGATAATTTAGCTAAATAACACTTTCAGAAAAAAAAAATTCTGCAAAACCAGTGAGAACTGATGGCTTTTGAAGTATGTATTGCACTGCACATGGAAATGGCTTTCATATGTTTACTGTCTGCTGATTTGCCTATACCTGAGCTAAATGTCAGAACTAATAGCAAAAAACTTAAGATATTCAGAGGACAAAGTGCTAAGAACAGGTTGCCTTCATGTTCTTTATCATTCATTATTCAAGTGGCTGCTTGTAATATCTAACCTCAGCCAAGTCACTACAAACTCATTAGTGCTCATTATCTTATGAACGCTAACCTGCCAGGCAGGGCAAGTGGCAGGGGCAGTGTACCAAGGAGGACGGGTTAACTAACAGAGACAGCAAAAAAGAAGAAGAAGCTTTTTTATCACTTAGAGAAAATTACTCCTTTTATCCTGCCAGCAGCCTGGCACAGTTACCTGTAGGTCTTTTGCTACTAGAATCATCCAAGGCTCCTTCCAGGAAATAAATACAAAATTTAGGAATTTCCCCTGTTTTTAGAATCTCAAGCTGAAAAAAAGTAGAGTTTGATCAGTAGCAGCAGTGTCCAGATGCTTGTATTGACACCACAGAACTCAGGGATGTTCATTTTGTGGTATCAGTTCACATTTCAACTCTAGTTCCTCCTAAGGTGTAGAGTGCAAATAGAAAGCAGTACTGCAATACCTGAATAGAATTCTTCAGTGGCATATATTGTCCTTTTACTGCATCTTCACTCCAGTTTCTCCTGTGAGTGAATTATAAGGTTGCCAAGCATTATTGGCAATTCAGACCTACACTGCACCAGCCAGCCACCTTGCAAGATTCTGATCACTCAACAACCTTTTCCTTTTCTGCCTCGAGCTCCCCCATCCTTTTGAGTAAGCACAGACTGGCAGCTGATAGCCTTGGCTGGGCACAGGGCTCATCACAGCTGCTACCTGGCTCCTGCCCTTTAACCTCGAATTGTAGTTTGCCACTTGAACTACATGATAATCATGTGTAAGTGTTTAGCTGATCACTCCTTAATGATAATACTGGAAACATCTGGTAACTCATTTGGAGCCTCTTTCATCTTGGCTCTTTGAGGTTTCACCTTCATACAAAGAAGGTCACACTCCACAGAGGATTTCACACCTAGGCGGACATCCACCAGCCATTTACACAGATGCCTGATATACCACAAAGAGCTGATTTTGTTCTGGCAAATAGAATAATTTTAGAATGTAGAAAGATACTTATATGCTTAAACACATACACACATACAACTGGGCTTATACACATACACTCTGAACATAAAAATGGAATGAGGACTATGAATATAAAGAGGAGGAGTGACAGTAAAATATAAAACTAAAAATAAAGACATCACAATTTTATAGTACTTGAATTAAAATCACATGTGCCTTTCTTTTTTTTTTTTTGATCACTTAGGATAACTGTATATAAAAGTGTTCATCATGCTAAAAACATTAACATTCTTCAGTACAGAGTCCTTTTTACCTCTTAGAGTAGTCTCATTTGTGTTGGTTTGATATCTGTCTGAGATATCTGGAATCCCACAACAACATACTGTAGAATTATCAGTATTTCTTTGAAATTTATACTCTGATAACAGCAAGGGAACACAATAATGAGAAAGGTTCTATTGTGCTGGGAGCCCTAGCAACAGCATCCCAATCTCAAAAAGGTTAATCCCCCATTTCATTACATCCTGATGCCTTGCTGACTGTCCCCATTGAACCTGCTCATGTGTAGCCTTCTGCAAATACCTAAAGACATAATGTATCTATTTCCAGGGATGGGGAATGTTTCCTTAATTCAAATGACAAAAAATGAAATTAAAATTTGTTCAGTAAAAGTCAAAAGAATTCCACAGGGCACCCCCCCTTATTTTTAATGTGTGAAAAGGATTTCATTAGAACAATGCACAGAGCAATGCAGCATTGTAGATGACGGGGACTAAAGAAAGGTTTGAAGCTGTTCACATGAAATGATCTAAGGAAAGACTAGTGAATGGTGGATTTTAATGATATATTAAAGAAGTAGATAAGCTCTGAGACAGATACCTTTTTCTAGAACTTTTATAATATGTCTTCATTTTCTCTGCTCTATATCATATAACCAATTAAAATGAGGGTTTTTTTTAATTGCACATAAGCTGCAGAGTGTCAGGAAAACATGCCTTGTGTTGCATATTACTCAAACATGAAATATGAGTTTTCTTTGCAGTTTTGCTTTAGTACTAGGCACTTATAGAAAATGTCTTGAACCCTGACAGCCAGGTTCACAGCTGAAAAATGGCTGCAAAAAAATGGGTGGATCTTCACCTAATAGGCATGGAAATATTGTAGATCTTTCTGCTTGATATTTTTGTGGCTAGAAAGCATACTTAGCTCCCTATTTTAAGGCATCTGAGCCACCCTCCTTTCTTAGCTACATAGAGTAGTTGTATGGAAATTCAGGCCCTCCAAGTACAATGGCTAAGGGAAGGTTTTGAGGCAGCCTCTTATTCTGTCTATAGAGGGAAACCTATCCTAACACTGGATGTTTGCAGAATGATGTGTAAGTTGTCGATGTATACTTAAATCAGTCCAGATTTTAGTGATTCTGCATGCAAAGTCTCAAAAACTATATCTAAGGGGTATGTTTTCATATTGTTGATGTTGCATATTATTAAGACTACAGAGAAATTCAGGAGAGGAGATAGTGGCTCTCATCCACTTTCCTAGGATGTGAACTGTAAAACCTCCTCCTTGGTCCTGCTTTGCTGCTGCTCCCAATGGGAGTTTTACCAATGAAGCCTGGCAACCTATGCTTCTATGCTTTTTGTGTCCTTAGTCAGTTCACTGTAGAATGACAAAACAGGCAACTCAAAGAAGTCACCCTGCCAACCACAGGCATACACATACCTTTCCTTGCTGCAGTGGAAAGCATAGGATTTTTTCCATGTGCTCTGCCTGCACAATCAGTAAACAACAGGCTCTGGCAGCCGCTCTCCCTGCGCTGTGTTGGATGGCCCTGGAGACGAGAGGAAAAGCAATGAGTGCCAGGGTAGGTTGCAGGTTCTTACCTGTGCTAGTTTACTCCCTTGAGTTTCACAACAATTTCAACAACACTGATACAGAAAGGTGCATAAACTTCTCTCAAAGTTATGTTTTGATTGGCCTTTTGGCTTTACAAATCTTAAACAGCCCTCATTAAATGATATATAGACAACAAACATTTAGCATTGTGTATATACAAATTCCTAGTTACATGTCCAAAGAAACTGTGCCTCAACATTTAGATTCTTCTCTGTAGAGCATGGAGAAAAAGAGCCTGATCTGTAGAGTGTGATCATAATGGAGCTGAGTTTTTCGTAATTGTTTGTGCAAACAGTATTCTTTGAATACTCAGAGAATTAGAGCTGATATTTTTTCAAATAAATCTGTCATCTTAAGAAAAATAAAAGAGTGTGAAACTTGCAGTATATAGAAAAACTTCCCTCATTCTCAAGAAATCAAAGTATGTTTTAAAATTTAGATGTGAGACATGCCACAATTAGAGATGTTACTGTTAGTTCCGAAGGGAGCCAACAAGAAACAAAACAGATTTGAAAGATACCTTCATTAGAACATTTCTTGTAGTGAGAGTTGGGGAAAAAAAGTCTCCTTAGCTGCAGAAGGAAAAAAAGAACACATTTTATTTTACATGTAACAGTGAAGTATCTGTGGTTTTGTTTCAGATATCCAAAGCCAAGTTCTCCCTCAGAAACATCTAAGAAGCATCCTGTATACTACCTGCCTCTAGACCCCTGCTAGCCAAGACTCAGGTTGGTGAAACAAATTTTTGTCTGTGTCATTGATGAACTGCGGTGAGCCTGGGGATGCACAAAGTCTTTGACATGATTTGTTATGTTGCAGGCTAATGTTAATGTGAACATGACACACAGTGAAGACATCTAGCCTTTTGCATGTAGTCCAAATTAACACATGGACTCCCCATTAATTCTACTGGATGTATCTAGAGGTAGGTACCAGCTCTGGAGATGCCTACCATGTCCACTGATAAGAGAAGAAGCCTGATTGACTGTTCTGGAAGAAATGGCTAACTTTTTGAGCAACATAGGCGAGTGGAAATTAAAATGGCCCTAGGACAACTGGCATGGAAGCATGAAGTCAGTGAACTGAGATGTGAATAGAAAGACAGAAGCTTATAAATTTTGGTGTGTTGCTCATGTCCAATCAGTAAGATACCATTCAATTTCTTTTTACAAGATATGGCTCTTTTTGCACAGGAGAAAGAAATATGCAGTCATTTGTATGAATAACTTTTCTTCAACTGTAAAATCATACATGGAGTTAATGTGGATGTGGATCTGTACAGGTGTTACGTCAGTCACTCCCTAGTGGTTTGGAAGGCAGGACAAATCCACACATCAGTATGCAGTAAGTGACTCCAGACGTGGTACACTCATGATACTGTAAGTTTCTGGCATCTGTTTCTAACACTGAACTGAGCAGAGTTATATTTCCATCTTCCTCCATCTCCTGAAAGAAACCTCAAGGTAATGAGAGGAAGTATCAACAAAAGGATCTGCTTGTAGTCATTTATCTTTGGTGTTAGACCATTTCTGAAGACAGCAGCCGATCCCTAGTTCTGGTCTTTTGTCTCAGCATCTGCCTAGCGCCTATCAGGTCTATTTTTCCATCGGTTACCACATGTTTCAACAGTTACTGGAGGTCTAGAAGACCAGTTTGACATTCTGGTGGCTGCAAAGTTTGAGGTACCCTTTCTCCAAAGCTCAGGTGTTCTGTTCTGATACAGAACTGTGAGAAATGTAATTAAGTGAAATATAGCACATTTTACATTAATAGTATGCCTTGCCCTAAAACATGCCTTTACAGAAAAGTTGTCCTTAGTAGCCAAATTTATATTAGCAGTGGAATTTAATGGGTGCCAGATATGTACCCTTAGAATAAAATATGTCATGAGTATGTGGATTTCCTGCACCACTAATGACTGCTCTAGTATATATGCTCTGAATTAAAAGCCTTTTACTAAACTCTATAAAATGAAATTATTCTCAATATAACAAGCTAATGCAGTGCCTGTTCTGTTTGTAGAAATTCTCAGAAAAAATTACTTAAAGGACAGGAAAGTTAATTGGGTTCTCTGTACCTTTGATACTGGATTTCACAACAGGTTCAATTGTAAGCACATTCTTTTATCTTTTAAACCACACTTTTACATATCCTACCATTCCTGTTCTTCTTTTTTTCAAGACTTTGGAAACATCCATTGAGTACAACATCTTGAAAGTGTCTTCTTAGATTCTCTATGTGCCTGGATTTTCCATATATTTCCTAGATACAACTCCCAACACCTTGATTATCTATATACCTCAGATAGGATTTCTTTCAGTTATATAGAACTGATTTCTGTGTTATGTCTACCCACCATTTCAGCCTCAGAACAGCTATGACAAGGCATCAACTGTGACAGGTTTTTAATATATACTGTAAAAGAAACTACTACAGTTAAACTTCTTGTTTAGTTTAGTGTTTGTTCTTCTAGTTAGTCGTAGAGATACCTGAGTTAGTTTGATACAGACTGCATAAATATTTAGTTGGGGATCCTGAGGGGTCCTGTAGTCTGTCCTTAGCCTCTTGTTATCTTGGCTTCACTATTGTCAAGACCCAACCTCGCAAGCTCAAGAGTCTCTCTTGAAAGAGACTATCAAGAGATAGCAATCTATCTTTGACGTTCTGGCACACACATAACCTTAAAAATAAGAGCGTTGCCTGTGCCTCTTTACAGAGGAGTTTCAGTTTCCAACTGCTGCAGTTTATAAGAGGATGAGGTATGTGAAGACCATGTGTATGCATAAAATTTATTCACTGTTTCATTTTATATTCCATATAGTACATTACCAAAATAATGAACCCCATGCACTCAATTTAACACCTTTGACACCTTCTACTTCCTTGGCATTTTTCAAATTGGAAATCTTTTTATAGAGAGCCCTTCCCTTAAATTGCACAAAGTTGACAATCCTATGTAAATGAAACCAAGACTTTTTACCAATGGCAGAGAGAGAGGGCAGTAGCAAACTCTATTTCAGAGTACATTTCTTCCCATTATTTCAGGGATGGGCGAGATTATCAAGGGAGTGAAAAATAGCCTTCAAATATATGAACCTGTGTTCAAAACTCCTTCTGTTTTCAGATTTCCCTCTCTTAACTTCTGCTTCTTCTCTTCCTACAGTTTTCACAATAAAAAAGGGCAAACCTCAGAATAATCTTCTAAGTACTTACGTATTTGTAGAGTCATTCATATCTAAGTGAGGACTCCCCACAGCACGAAGGTCTAAAAATACAGTTCCACAGAATTACACAACCTGAAGAAAATTCACAGAACTAAAAAAAACAATCTAAATCAAAGATTCTTGATCCTTTTTAAATTTCTGACTTAGTTGATCTGAAATATAATGAAAATTTTGTGCATATTTTAATTTTATCCAAACAGTTGGGCATCCCTAATTTATACAGCTAGAATGAAGCTCATGGGGAAAGGACAGCTGGGATGATTACTTTGCTTCATTCATAATGCAGTTTTCTTCTCCTCCCGACATGTGAAACATCTCAATAATTTTATGTTCTCCTCCCTTTCTCAAAAAGTACCAGTGAAAATATATTCCCCCTGACTGAGCAGATAGTTAATTTTAAATTAAACATCTGTGTCCAGGCACAATGAGCATATATCTTTGTTGCATATCGAATGACTTGCAACTGGATTTACCAACGTTTGGGGTTTTGACCTCCAAAAATTTAAATATATTTGTCTTAAGTGAGTGGTATGAGACTGATACTGTTAGTGATAGTGCATAAAGGTTTGGCAATTTGAGTCCAGTTCTCAGTATGCAAGGATGGCAATACACTGGTGGCTGTGTAAAGGAGCTGAGAACCAATTGCAAGTTACAGCAGAGAGAACTTGGGAAGCACTTGTGTGCTTTACTTTCACACTGTATGAAAAGCATTTGGGGAGGCAAGAGTCATTGCTTTCCTGGATGAGTAATTGCAGACAAACTTTCCAAAAATGAGAGTTAAAAATATATTTGGTAAGGCAGGACAGTTCTTTAAATATGGCATCCATTCCACGGTGATAAAACATCAATAAAACATTATGTTGCTTAGGCCCATAACAGGGACAGAAATCTTGAGCTCAGAGGGAAGAAACCTCCTGAAATGCTTCAGTTCCCTTGGTGCAAGGGAGAAATAAGTATCCCTGAAGGTCTCACCTCCTCAGTAGAGGCACCTAAGTAAGTCAGCCCAGTTATCCTTCTGAAGGCCTCCGCTTCACATGCAGGTAAGAAAGGACTGGAAGAGACTGGAAAAATGCTAGGTGCAAACTAGACACTTGAGGTGGACAGGCTGGATCCTAGCCCATTTTTCCTTCCTGCTAGCCTGCTGTATTTATTCCTGCAATTATTATCTGTAAATTGCTTCAGAAGTCAGTGGATTAAGTATCTCATCTCCATTTCTTCTTGCAGTGTGTGATTTAAGTTTACCTTTAATTCACCTGTCTGTAGCACAAAGTAATTTCACAATGACTGACCACTAAACAGTACTTAATTCAGCCATGCAAATTACAAAGACAATGAATCACTGTTTATGTAAACCAGAAAATAAAGCTCTGTGCTAAGAATAATTCAATCTGTCTATAAAAAGGATTTTCCACAAATAGCTTCTGTCCTCTAAAATGCTTCACATTAGTTGGAGTTTTGCAAGGACTGGTTCTTTCCTTTTATATTTTGAAAGTTGAATTATGAGAGAAAGGTCAAAAGTGCTAATAGTAGAGCAGTTGATAAGAAAAGCTTGTTATGTCTCCTCTCACATCTTCGTTGCCTATGTTCTCTTTTAAAACAATCCTCCAAAACAATGTATTTCTCTGAAAGGAGTTAAAGGAAGATGCTTAGGCATTTGGTTCCTCTCTGACCCTATTTCTGTGTTTTCAAAGTTTAACTTTAGGGTTAATTTAAATCAATTCTGAGTGCAGTTAAGCACTTGAAATCAAGCAGTGCCTTCTTCTGTGAAAGACTCAGTGGCATGTCTCAGGGCCGCACATGTGGTAATCCCTTTAGCACCTCTGTGGTCCTTCGTTCTACTCACTCCAGTATGTCCATGCCTCCCCTGTATGGGGTAGCCCAGAACTAAATCCAGCTTTTCAGACATATCTCTCCAGTGATGAGCAGAGAGGAAGGATCACCTCCTTTAACCTGTTACCAACACTCTTCCTAATGCAGACCAGAAAACTGTTGGCCTTGTTTGCCCTGAGGGGGCCCTCCCAGCACATGTTGACTTGTTGTCCACCAGAATCCTTAGGGCCTTTCCTGCAAAGCTTCTTTCCAGCTGGTGGGTGTCCAGCCTGTTCTGGTACATGAGGTTATTCCTCTCCACTTGAAGGGTTTTGCTGTTCCTTTTGTTGAACATCATGAAGTGCTTGTTGACCAATTTTTCCCTCCTCTCAAGGTTACAATCAACTTGAACCTAGGTCTATAATTTGCTTTTCAGGTAATGTATACTGAAGACAGTTCATAAACTCAGATTAAAACCCCAACCCATATTCATTATGAGGACCAAAACATAATTTTTGTTTGAATTAGAGCTGCTCTTTCAGAAAGCATTCAAATGTAATTGCCATTTTCCAGTGATAAGTGGAAACAAACAAAACTCTTCATCCCCTGTCGGCTATAACACTTGACATCTGCATGAAAACTCCTGTTTCATTTTTTGCCAAGAATTCATCTATCTTTGCCTTGTAGTTAGCAGAATTTCGTCTTTTAGACTGAAAATCTTTCTATTCTCAGGCTTTATTTTCCCACGTGGAAACTAGTCTATAGTGAATTGTTTGTTTTGTGGGGTTTTTTTTTAAGTCTTTGAAAAAACTTGGTGAGCTTCCTGTAGCTATCATGACAAGATGCACCTCCTCATTCATTGCTTCATTCTCTCGTGTCTCTGAGTTGTCTTTACACCCTCCCTAACTGTTGAAACTGGAACACAATATCATGTCCTGGAAGTAGTTACAGTGGTACTAAAATTCAGTAGTAGTAGAGGCAGAGATTATTTGCCTAACTGTAGATGTCTAGTGAAAATTTAGATGGTGTTTTGCCTAATTTCCATTTGCCACCTCAAATAACTATTTTTCTCTGGTAGGTTCTTTGTCATATCTTTGCAACACAGTCTTGTGTTGGGTATGAACAGTCCCTCATACAGCACTAGACACCTGTTCAGGCAGCTGAGTTCTACTCACAGTATCCCTACACACAGTTCATCAGTTAATGCATACATTCATCATTTTTATGTCTTGATCATAACATCGCATGAGAAATTATGTTCATCTAAATATTTATCTCTGGTTTTTTCAGAGTAATTTCTTCCTAGGCTAGCAGCTGTTATTCTGCATGTCCTACTGTCTTACTCTTTTTCTTGGCTTTGGCTGCACACTTCAGTCAGTGCTGAAATTTCCACTTTACTGAGCAAACCAGAATACCCTCAAGCCATGTTCTGATTATGGTTCCAATTTTCTCAGTCTTTGAATATCAGAAAGCTTTATAATAATATAAGAAATTGTTTTTAAGTTGTATTCCAAAGGCTAGAAGGATCTCATTTTTTAAAATGTCCCTTTAAAGTGATTTATTCTTTATGATTATAGGTAGAGACATACCAATCAGTCTTCTAATAAAAGGCACACTTCTTTTATATCAATCTCCCAAAATATTTAGTGCAGTATAACATTTCAGATGCCTTACAGAAATCTAAATATGTCAACACCTTGTGTAATCTCAGTCTGCTTAATTTTCTTTTCTGCAGTTGGAAGAATTATAAAGCTCTCTGTTCACTGGACGTTTTGTCCTTTGGCTTTGATTTGGTACGTATTTAAAGAAAGGTACATCAGTGTTAAAACTGTCAGACTGATGCAGTCATACAGATGCAAGAGATTTATTTAAATGAAAGGAAAAGTGGATTTTATTCTTGCTGATGCTAATGGGCCAGTACATCTTCATGAATCATAAAAGGACAAAGTGCCCTCGTCTATACAAACATTTAGCTAAAGTCTCAAAGGATGGCACCCTGAGGGTACTTTAAGGACAAGGAGAAAATAGCAGTTGAAGAAGAAAGAGCAACAGAATGGAATTTAAGCTGCACTGTCCCACTGTTTATTGCCCCAGGGTAAGAATTTGAAGAAGATTCTGAAATAGTATGAATGTCTTGAAAAGATATCTATGTTTGAGATCAATATCAAAGATTCCTGCTAGGAGGAGGCAGGGGAGAACTATCTCCTTCTGCTTTGTGTGCTTTTGTGGGCTCAGCAGAAGGTGCAGAATACTTCAGAGCTGAGGGAATGTCTGTCCATCTGTCCCTTGTAGGCTCTTTGCATTTTGATGGGAACATGCCAGGGAAGGGAACTTGGGAGTATTGTCAAGTGGGGCTTTGTGCTCCACTCATGGGAGATGACTCATTACTGTTTGATTCACCCATCTCCTCAGTATTTCTGTTCTACCAAAGGTTAAATGTTAAACTCTTAATTCATTCTAGTGCTGTTGCGTCATCACCCATACTCCTCAAAGGTGTCATTTCCTTGTTCATGAAATCCATGAACTGTAACAAAACCCAAAACCAACCAACCAACCCCCCACAAACCCCCACAACAACAACAACACAAAACCCCCCACAAAAATTCCAAAAAACTCAAAATCAAACTCCAAACCCAATACAAGCAGAAACAATGTAGTTTATGTATAATATTTACCATAGGCCCAATTTTCAAAAACGTTGTCATGTTTGGTTATCTTTGTGTAACTAAAAAAATGCATCTAGATGCCCCAGAACAGGTACTTAAAACTGAAGAGTAACAGAGATATTTCCATTAGAGCTATAAGCACATTTATGTGGCAATTAATTCTATTTTAAGTTTTATAGTGAAAATTTGATAAAATAAAACGTGAAGGTAATTTCACATACAAATATATTCTCATTTTTTACACATATCCATTCAAATGGATCTATTCCTATATACTTAAGATGGAACACTTTTACTGTATTTCTCCCATTTATTTAACTCCTGTAGTAATGAAACATTAGTGCTATTTTACACTACTATCTAGGCACAAATATCTGTTGGGAGTGGGGACAAGATCCAGATAACTTAAGCTACAGTACTGTGGAATGTGGGAACCATGAAGACAGTTGCACAACACCCCCAACAGCATCCAGCTGTTCTTTCAGTGTTAACATCATGGTAGTTTCTCTAACCAGTTGGTTACTTTAAAAATGTTTCCAGAATATCTTTTTCAGCTACGAAGGTATTCTTCTGTAGTCTTGCTATACAATCAACCTGCACGAGTAACTGTCTACGAATGTTTACAGCACATTTAATGAGCAGGAGATACTTATATTTATGAAGGTAATAATAGGAAATCCCCCGTGGCTTTGTACCTAATTTAGTCATCTTTAAAGCTCAGTATATTTACTTTTGAGGACTGGTACTGTCAAAAGATTCTCAGCATAGAAAAAAAATCCAGCACCTCATCTGTCTAAAGTTAAATTCTCCAAGTTTCAGAAAGGTGTAACTCTTCTGTTGGATGAGGGAATTAGAGTCATTGTGCCCTGAAAATGTTGAAGATGATTTTTCTACATGAATGGAGAATAATGAAAAGGTTGGGCTTTAATATTTGATATTGAAAATGGAACCTACTTCCCCAGCACACAGAGAAAAAAATTGCCCCAAAACTTAAGAAGCAAGCATTAGTATAGAAAAAAATCTGAAAAGACCTCCTTGCTGTAACCTTCAAATCCTACCAGATCTGAGCTGGCACGTCCAGCTGCCAGCCATTAGTACCACGTACCATGTTTAGTCCCTCACTCTTTTATCTCTTATCCTCACATTCCACTTATTTCATCCTAGTAGAGATGAGAAACATCTATCTGAAACAATTAAAAAATTGAAAATAAAAATTCTTTAGGACTAGCCAGAATATTTTGCCTACTTATTTTCTTCCACATCACATTGAAATTATTTCTTTCCTAGGAGAAAATAGGAGCTAAAATGTTCTCACCTTATGATTAAAATGTGAAATATCATGTAAAAACTTATACTTACTTGAGAAAGGTGCTGTAACATTACATAATAGCACAACAACTGAGGCAATGCTGTAAAGCACAGTCTGAACTGTATTATTCCTTGTGTTCAAGAAGATCTTGTCCTATCGTTCTTTTAATTTTTGCAATACTAAGCCCAGATGCTTTGGACTGAATCTTTCCCTTGATGCTCAGGGGCAACACAGTAGCTTTCATTGCTGTTTTTGCTTGCAGGCAGTTTTCATCTCTGGTAATACACCACATTTTGTTTGACAGAATGAAGAAGAGACAAAACTGCTTTGTAAAACTAAGAAATTGAGAAAATTTAGTTTGTAGTACCTATTTCACCAATTTCTAAAAAATCAGCTAAGTACTTATGCACATGCTCAAGGACTACTGGTGTTATTGGTACTTCTGAGAAACTTAATTGCAAGTACCTAATTCTCTATTAGGTAAAACCTTCTGTACCATCAGTAGCAGCAAAAGGTGAAAAGGGATCAGGTGAGGCAATAACATAGTGCAGCTGTTCACAATCTAAAGCACAAATTGCAGAATCATCTGGGGCACCAGGGGTGAGGAATAGATACAGAAAATACTGTATGACTAAAGCCAGATTGCATCACCGAAAGCAGATATCTCTGTAGAGTTCTCTTGCCTTGTTTTTATATATGAGAAAAGCAACATTTATGACCAAATGGAGGACCAAGAAAAAGCAAAGTTGATCGTCATTAAGGACCAACACAGGGCTCAGTTTCTGAATGTAGTTTCGCTAAGTTTCAGTTCATCAAACAAAAAAACCCAAATGGGAAGCAGAAACTTCAAAACAGTCAGACAAAGCAGAAACTTACCAGAAAACCAGCTCTGACGTATGTTGCCTTCATTTCCAAAAACAACTAGAAAGTTATCCTGTACAAATTAACTATCTCATGGGTGTCTCTATGACATAGAACTGCTACTATGATGCTTAGAAAGAATTCTTTTTTCAAGCTCCTGGTTTCTGTATCTAAGCCTCCTTTCATACGCCCTGGTTCCTGAGGCTGACCTTTAAATAAGTTCTGACCAAACTTCAGAGCATCTTAATAACTGGTTTAAATGATACCAGTACAGAGGGCAGGACTGCTTTACTTAACTTTACATCTACAATGTAGATAGCATTCTTGTAAATTAGTTAAGTTCTATGTACCGTGAGACCCAAATGGCTTAACCCCTCTAGGGCTTATCCACCCTTCTATCCACAATTAGTTGCTATATTGTACTGACCCGGTGTTTTCCATGTACACTTAGACTTCGCAGTCATCATCCTAGACTCTAGACATGTATATTACAAATGCTGCTGCAATGGACACAAGCTGGTGTTCCCTTCTTGTGGTTGGTCCCCATGCAGCATCATCAGGACCTCACTATCCTGGTTATTCATCTCCAGCTGCAGGGCTTCCTAAGGTTGCATCAGTTTTGGCAGGAGTCTCATCAGTTTTGGCTGAAGTCTCTTGGGAAAACACGCTGTGCATGCTCTCCCTGACTCTAGAAAGGCTGCCCCAAGATGAGCCATGGGCTCATCTGCAGCAGAGTCAAGGATTTTCATTACTTACACAGGGGAAACAATAAGGGATGAGATTGTTAATTCTCCTTTAAACAGCTAAACAGCATTCCTTATAAAGCATATATAGTCCTGTTTTCTGTGATGCACAGAAAGAGCAGAGCAGAGCAGAGACAGGGAACACTAAAAGTCACCCTAAAGCCAGCTTTTCATTATGCAATGTTGCAGTGCTTGTGCTGTAAGGATGACTGAGCAATCTTCTAGATGAAAGTCAGCTGTGAAGAACAAAATGCCAGCACGATTTTTTGATGGTTGGTTTTCAGTGCTTTCTCTGTTTTGTTTCTGCCCTTATAAATATTTTACACTTAATTGGTTTATTACTGGGCTTATTGTAGAGGTCAGAGAGGCAGGGAAGAAGTTAACTGTTGTCCTGCTACTGGGCTTGGTTGGAGGTTTCCTAGCCAAGGATTTTCTTACATTGATTTAACTGATGTGATAAGACACACCTGTCAGACCTTTGAAAGGTGACTGGTAAGTTTGTGTATTGCCCTGAAAAGGCAGCAGTTTAGAGTGGTGAGGACTGAAAAACAAAATTCTTTCAAGGTTTTCAACTGCACATGCAAAAAACCCTGAGGTACCCATTTAAATTACTTTGAAAATAAATATATGTAATATGAAAGCTACGATTTAATCATAGTATGGCTTATTTCTAGGAACTGCTCAGATTTGCTTACCTCTGAACTTCTATTTTTCTCTTTCTAGGATGTACCTCTGTATAATGAAGGTTGTCTGACTTCTTTTACCTTGGTCTGTACTATATTATCCAGCCAGAATACCCTGAGAACCAGACTGTGCAAACTCTCGTGATAAACAGTAGCATCAGAGATAAGATCCCAGAGCAGGTACCTTAAAAAGAGTTGCTATAACTATGGCTCAAACCAAGTGGATTCTTCTTACCTGGAATTATGAAGATTGGGATGGATAAGTGAATTTTTCTAGGGTTGAGATTAGGACAGAGAAGGACAAGACCAAGGCAAGTTCTGGATATAATCCTATGGGCATGATCCTCTGAACTGCTTGAAATTATCACTGGGGAGTAGGGGGTGCATATAACTGGGTGCCTGCTCATATTAAATTTTCTTCAATCAGACATTTGGTAGGCAATTTTCTGGAAAAGGCCAAGTCTTGACGTTTGGACTCAAAAATATTCTGGATTTACCTTCCTCATAACATCAGTAGTAGAGTTCTGTTTCTACTTCAGTATCCCTGCATTTGTTAGAATAGTCAGTGGACAAGTGCCTACCAGCTTTTGGGGGAGTTGTGATTCAGGGATCCCTTCCCAGTGCTGTGGAATTATGTGGTCCTTCCTGACCCCCCTTACCCCTTATGTGTCCAGATGTTCTGTGGGTAGAAGCACAGTTCTTCCTTGAAAGGTTTCAGGAGCAGAACGTGGCTCTTCCCATCTGCCAGCACGAAGGAACAAGGGAGGGATCTGTTCTGAGATTTTCAGAGACTATGATTTATTTGGTGTTTTGATTCTCTTGTGGTTGTTGGTTTCAGTTTTGTTTTGTTTTTTTCAAGAGGCCAGATTATAAAAGCCTGATGTGCTTTGCTGAAAAGTCAACTCAGGCGAAAGATTAGATTTTAAAGAATCACCTTTTGAAGACATTTTTCTTTGTTTGTATCAAAATAACACTATTGTTAAACACATGCTGGCTGTAAAGAATGGAGCAGTGTAGGCAGCTTGTTTGCCTTATGTCAATATCTGCTCAGCATTAGATGTAATTCATGTCTTTCCTGGGCCAGGAGGGTGAAAGCTGGTGTGTTGATCGCAGTGCACTTCGACCCATCTAGAAATGCCTTCCTGGAAACTGACAGGATGCGGTGCTCTCTCTCTCTGAGACAGTGCTGGCAGTCGACAGCTGGACAGTAATTTCTTAATACTTGCCAAGCAGAGGGGATAGAGCACGTGCAAACACTGTGACTGGAGTTTCAAACCAAGGACAGAGGTCTCTGGATGCTTTACTAGGAAAGGGGATGGTTGGTGCAGGGACTGAATGAATCCTGGGGTGGTGACACAGAGACGTGAGAAATGCTGCCAGCATGGACAGTGTATGTATATTTTGTCCAAAAGGACTCTTAATCAGTAATATCTTATTTTTAAAGGTTATTGCAGACTTGGCTAGTATCCTGGCTACACAAGACATTAGGCTGTACTGAAGCGCTGGAAGAGCCACTGTGAGATCTAAAGAAGCCCAGAGTGGGAGAGCTGTTGAGGAGAGGAGTCAGGGTGGAGAAACTGAAGTTGGTGAGAAATTGAAACATTTGATTTTCACTTCTCAAAATGACATGTTGCTTATCAGCTCACATATAATTGTAAAAGTTACAGGGAGTTTCTGGAAGCTTTTTTTACATTCTGGAGTGGAAGAAAAAATTTTGAAATAACTTTTGAAACAGCTCCACCCCATCCATCATCACTGAAAGTTTTGTTCTGCATAGGCACCTTGGATGATCATCTTTCACTTTCTGGAAGATTGGCCTTTTAGGAGACTTACAGACTAGAAAAGATATGATCTGTTAATCCCTGTGTCCCGGTTCCATTCTTATGCCATGTTAGATCCAAACAGTGAGTTGTCCTCAGAAGGGTAAGAACAATTTTAAGCAGTAAAATACATCAAACTGTGTAGTCTGCTAAATTGTTCTGAAACAGATGAATGCTTTTTTTTTTTTTTTTTTTTTTAAGCAGCTGTCAAGTGCATAGCAAGCAAGATAAATCTTCCCATTTTCTGTGTATTTTGATGAGCATGTCTGGAAGAATAACATCTGCTATTACACTTTAGTACTTGCATGATATTTTGCAGCCAGGTCACAGGAATATTTTTGAATAGAAAGTCATAATTCAAAATACAAAATAATAGATGAAAATTAGGTACACATTAAACCCTTTTTTTTCTTATGTTGCTTTTTTGTTTGTTTGTTTTGAAAAGTAGAGAGGGAGAAATAATATTAGGTTTGTATTAAAAACTTCTTTACCTACTCCTAACAGCAGACATGTACCCCTCTGCGAGCTTCATGTAGCTTTTCATTTTTTCTTGTTAAGAAAATCTTTACTAAACAGGATCATTTAGGAGTTTGGCTGGAAGAAAATGGTTATGAAAAGGCAGTAAAAATAAATGTGGAGATGGATGTCTGGTGAGTAAAACTACTGAAGACAGAAGAAGGAAAAATCCTCACACAAAGTCACAGGTGTTCTCTTCCATTTGAGACTGCATCCACCTCTGACTGCAGTGGTGTGTGGCTGTACACACAGCCAGAGGGATTACACCTCCACCTTACTAAGCCTGTTAGGCATCAAATCAAAGTTAGTTTCTAGGCTCCATCTACAGTCAATGGAGAAAAATAGTTGCCTCTGGAGGGCACGTTCCCCTACTTTCTTTGGACATGTATTTTGCAGACTTCAAGGTGACTTGGCACAGAACAAAGTGAATTGTCTGAAAAACTGAGCACATTAACAATAAAGGTTGAAGAATGAAAATGTCCGTTTCTGCTTGTACTACTTCATTCATCACTTAACTATTATCTATGTTTATTGAAAAAAGATACTTCACTATTTTTATGTATCTTTGGAGATGTCTTCAATTTTTTTTTGGTAAAATGAAAACTTTAGCCAGTTTCAGCAATGTGTGATTTTTCTATAGGTAATATTTCTTCCTAAATATTGATTCTAAGGTTTAATAAAAACTCATATATAGCTTTGTAATTATTTCATTTAAAGTCAATAAGTTCATCCTCATCCACAACCTTAGGAGATCTGTCATATGAGAATTTGCTATTATCAATTGCCATTAACATGGGACAGCCTACATCCTTTATGGTGCTATCTTCTCCACTGCACTAGCCATCATATATGGAAAACAGACCAGGCTTCTGTGAGTTTTATTCATCCTAACCCTCTACAGATTTAGCAATTCTGGTTCAGTTTCTTTCTTAAGCTATTCCTGGCTGTGACCTCATCTTATTGAATGATAAGGATTTGGTCTGTTTTTCTTGGGTTTTCTTTCTTTTCTTTTTCTTTTTTTTGTGTAATTATTTTTTTTTAAAAAGAACACAGCTGAAATCATTATTTTCTCTTGTTAAGGACTATGTTGTAGAAGGAGATCTTCAAGGAGATCTGAGTGCTATATTCATACAATAGACAAGAACAAGTTGTTCCAGTGACAAATACAAAAGATGAACGTTGGGATAACCTTTGAGATAAAGACTCTGTGAGAATTTTAATAGGAACTAAAAAAAGAGAGGGGTCAGACAAAAGGCAATGAGATAAATTTTCTCATGTCAAAACATGCAAAATTGATTCTCCTTTGGAGATCTAAATTAATACATATATTGCAAATGTGGTAGCCAACTGCAAAAAGAGGGGAGGAGAAAGAGGCTGTTTCTGCCCTCTAAAATGAACACTGTCAAAGTCAAGGTGGAAACAGCAGTAAGTAGCTCCTAAGTCAGTATTCATTGCTCCTAACTCCAAATGCTGAGCTCTACCAGCAGACACTGATAAACACTAACAGAAAATGGACCTTATTAACAGTTACAGACAGTCTCAAAATCAGAGCCGTAATAGTTACAGTGCTCCACATTTTGTCTCTGGTAAATATCAGAGAACTACAACTCTTGCAACATTCTTGTCTTAGTAATACATACTGAACAAAAGTTAATAAGCAATTGTGAAACAGAGCTTTACTTTTGGAGGGTATATGCTTAATACTCTGTTGCATTGTCCCACCACAGACACTGTGTTTCATGTAAAAATATCATGCTACAATGGTATTTAAAACATACAGGTTTAAGCCACTCTGGTTTGTTGTCTACTTTGTCCTTAAATTAAATGAATAATAAAACCCTCCCATTAATAGGCTGTCACATTTCTTTACTTGGCTTTGAAAAGGTAGTTTTTCTTGACACTGTGAACACTAGATCTCAGTTTCCTTTTTGGTGCCAAATCTTCTTACAGAGCAAAGGCAGGACTTGAGTTCATACATCAAGAGCATTACAGTTCCTTGCTACAGTTCCTTGGTGACATATCTAAGAAAGCAGCAATTGCTTTTTTTCTCCCATTTAAGTTTTGGTTTTTACCTAGGGGAAGATATAAATGCTGAAAGATGAAGTTCTTCAAATAGGGTAGAGAGCAAAGATAGAATGTTTTTGGAAGTGCCACATAAGCTAGGAATAACTATCTCAGGAATAATTTGGGGATCACAGTAAAATTCTTACACAAAATGCATTGTACTAATAAATAAAAACAGAATATTAAGTGATACAGTACCAGACAAAAAAATTTCCCAGGAGCTTTTGGGATCATAGAAATCACACTGATATTTCAAGTGCTTGTGTTAAACCTCTATGACATGTAGTTGAAAGGAGCTTGAATTTTACCCAAGACCACCAGCTGCAATGCTCAGCTTTCACACTACTATACAAGCATGTTCTAAATGTGCAATACAAAGAGTGTTGAACTCAACAGCTGCCCTACACATCCAGACAGGCAGGTTTGCTCTTCTCTTCCACGTGCACCCTCACAGGTTTGTCCTGCCCTGGAGTCAGGACCAAAACCTATTGGGGGAAACCTGAAGTGTGGCCACAATGGTCCTCAAATTCAAACCTACCCAGTCTCCTCAGTCCTCTGGTATGAACTGGGAATGCCAAGCTGCTTTAATAACTGAGCACATCATTTTCTGGGAAGGTGACTGGTGTCAGTGCCATTGAAAAAGTAGCTTTTTCAGGGGCACATGCAGGTGTGACACGACACAGGTTATAAAAATAGTAAGCCTACAACAGAAATGTATAGTGGTATCAACTGATAAATAGGTAATATATTAATCTGCTCTCCCCCAAACTACCAGGAGTGCTTTGGATGCTTTTCTCCGCTACTGAAAAATTTCCCTCACTCTTTTCCCTTGCATTTTTAAAGTGAAAATTTTTTCTGTCCCCAAAGTGGTCCTCTACACTTAGGCAGTTGAATAAATAGTGATATTCCCTGCCCGGCTGATGAACAGCACAGCACTGCAGGCAGAGTTCAAACTGTGTGTTTACTGAGGACTCCCATGATAGTGCAGTTTTCTGATAAGTTAGGTATGCATGCACTTTCCTTATTTGGATTCCTCCAGATGCTTTGCCTCTGTCTTTTTGACACACTGGAGAAAAGGCTAGTAAAGACTATTTTGAATCAATTCCTCAGAAGGAGCTATGTTTCATTCTCCCCTGAATCCCCAGCCCCCTATTTCCAGAGATGCCCCAGCCTTGCTCAGGTGGATTCTGACCCTACTGCCTTGTCCATGTCCAAGGCTGAGTAGGATGCCTTCACTCAGGACCAGCAGTAGCACAGCATCAGTGTATTCCTTCAAGCTGGAGTCCTTCAGCCTGGTGACTGCAGCAGTGAGCCTGTCTGATGGGGCTGCTCCATGACTCCTCTTGTTGCACCAACACTGCGGCTGGTGGACTTGGGATGTGAAAACTCACTGGTGAGCACATCTGCATGCATGTGTGTTTCTAGTCAACTCAGATGTCACTGAGATGACCCTCAGAAGGTCCCCACTAAGAGGTGACATGGGTACAGTTCAGGGGGTGTCCAGAGAACCACTGAACAGTGAGGGGTGAGAGGAGTCAGGGGAGAGCTCCTTGATTCTGCAAATTCCTATTGGCTTTCTGCCCCTGGCACTTATGGAAACACTCAACTTGTGTGTATGCAGACATAGGCCGAATGCAAATATATATGCACTAAAATTCCAAATTTCATTCCTACCATCGCTTACACAGGAATAGTTTTAGCTTTCTAAAAATGTGATTAATTTAGATTGTCTGTCTCCTTTTAACATTATTGTTTTCAGTATAAATCTTTGGTAAGGTCACCAGGTGCCCCAGTTTCATGAGTGTCCTCTTTTCATAATGACAGTCACAGAGAAAGTAAAGTGCTATAGTTTTTAAAACTGTTGGAGAGTCTTGTGCTGCCTTGGGTGGATAATTATTAAGCCTTTGTGAAGAGAAGAAGAAGATTGTTACAGGAAAGAGAGGCATTTTAAGGTGATAGCGAAGTAAAATAGTAATTTTAGTTTCCTGTTGAATGTACATCAAATGCTCCCTGATCATTTACTGTTATGTTTTCCTGCCATGTCAGGTTGCTCATATGCACACATATTTAAATGAAATTTCAGATTTTAATGAACTGTAATTTTGTTTGCTGTCAAGAAATGCAGTTACACCTGTCAAGGAAACTATCCGATTTTATTCCACCCAAGTTTTTCCCTTCTGTTATGGTAGAAATTGAAACCAGAACACTTTGCTTTTTTTTTTTTTTTACAAATTAATAGTTAATTTATATCACACACAGCCTGAGCCAAACTCTATCTTGTTCTTCCCCAGTTTCATCTGAAAGGTGAGTGAATCTGAAGAGTGAAAGGCGCCAAGTGATTGATAGTGTCAGCCTCATTTTCCATATCTAGTTCTGCACTTGACTGCTGAAAGTCCCACCTGCCGGTGTGGGCTTTCACTACCTTCTCCCCCACCTAACACCTAAAAATTAAAACTAAAGGCATGTCAAGAGTAAAAAAGAGCTAAGAATATAAAAAGTTGGAAAAAGCTATCTTTTTTGGAAACAGGAGTAAACTCTACCTTGTCATGGTTGGAGTTATAACTATTTTTATACGACTTCCATGCTTCTGTTTAGATGTCTTCATCAGAGCTATGAAGCAAAGCGTCTGAGTTGAGTAAACAGGGTAACATTTGGCATTCAAAAAGTTCAAGTATCTTTGAAACTATACACAACAGCAAAACTCTTCCTTTGTCTTTTTCTTTGTATTTGTTTAACCCTTTCCCTACCAGTCAAAGATAATAATTATTAGTTTTGTGAATTCCTCACTTAATCCCTCAAGTCAACTCTTCTAAATTTAAATTGCTGTGCTTTCAATGTCTCCACTTATATCAAGGTAATAAAACAAAATTCAATTCTCTTCTACCTAACCATTACTTTTATATCTCTCTTGATCAAGCAAAAGCCCAACAGCAAAAGCAAAATGGATCAAATTCTACCATTTCTTTTTTAAATTTATTTATGAGTGAACACACTGATGATCTTAAAATGCATAATAAACTATAATGCCATGCTTAAATGAAACCACATGGCTCCAGTATGTTTCATTTGTGCACCTTATTTCTTAATTTCAGCACTCAACTGGTCCTGTAGGTCTGTGGTTCAGAGTTTTGAATGCTTTCTAAAGGGAATTTCATGAGATCCTCTCTATGCAAAACATCTACTTATGTGTGGCCAGCAGTCCTGCAAGCAGAATGTAAGCTCTATCAATGTGTTTCCTCAGATGAAGAAGAAAAAACCACAAAAAACAGATTGCCCCCTAGTTCTTGCCCTGAAAGGGAAGTTGCCAGTGCTCACTGGCTGTTGCAAGCTGCCAGTGCTCTCTGCACAGGCTTCTTCTTTGAAACCTTTCACCCTCCTAAAGTGGGTGGGGAAGCTGAATCTAAGAGATAAAAAGCCCACAATAACTACACACAATTTAGTTCCCAAATGGAGCCCAACATGATTAAAATAATAAGCATCACACTGCGCTCAACAACACTTAAACTAGTATAACTAGGGTATAGAACATTAAACATGTCTCCAATGCAAAAGATTTAAATTTAGAACTGCAACAGCAAGTCTGGGAGAGCATTACAGTGGGGGTTAGACTACTGTCAGTCTAAATGTGCTAGTAAAGATGGGGAAGGCTTATTGACATGGCCAAAGCCTGTCCAAAAATATAGTCTATGCATTCCTCCAAAGAAAACCACATGATGGAAAGGTTGATCCCCCCACTGAAAATCTACCAGTGATCTCCACCTTCAACCAAAAATCTAAATCCCAGAGGTCTCTGAGCCACAAGTTGCAGAAGACTATAAAAGCATTTTGAGTAAGTATTTCTGAGTATATAGTTATTGTTAAATATTTATTATTGATAATTTTTTCATACTGCTAATACGTTACCAGCCCTCCTGGGCACTGCTGGAGGACACAGGGCTGGCTAGAATTTTCTTGGCCTAATGTTGAATATATTAGAAATAGAACCAGAAAAATGTAAAAGGGAAACTCAAAACATGGGGAATATGCACCAGGAGATTCGTTTGTTGTTGTTGTTTAAATTACAGCCCACTGTAGCTCTTCCTGAAACTGATTTTTCATGGTTTCAATCATCTTGGGGGCAGCAAAAACATACAACTCTTTTGCAACCAGTAAGTGCTGTACATAATTTTCCATAGATGACTGGTTCTCTGGGACATCCACTATTGCCTTTGACAATTCAATGGTCTCTTTGGGAACAGAAACAATTTCTGACACATTAAGCTTTGTCTGACAAAAGGGTTCCCATAGTTTTCTATCATATGTCAATTTTGACTTCTCTGGCAAACTGAGAATCTGTTGATTAACAGCAAAATTGTCCTGTAATATATGGAATGCACTGTGATACATACCAAGAAATACTTGTTCTTTAAAGTCACCATGCATAATACTATTTCATCAGATGACTTTGGTCTCCCTGTTTACAGAGAAATAATATGTGTTATGCGAAAAATGCAAATGTACCCACTGTCGTCAGGTTATTACTGTGTTATAATGCAGCCCACACCTCAGTCCTGTAATGACAAGAAACCTCCAGCTATCTCCTGTTTGTCATTTTGAGAATGATGGCATACATTTTAAATGTCCAAGTGTTACTTGAACTTAAGCAGAAATCTATTTTCTGTACCAGAATGTATTCTTCTGATTTACGGCATTGATTCAGGCCTCTGAGCCTTTCAAAACACCTGAACGTACTTTAAGTTTCACTTCAGCCTATGTAGCTACATTGCCTGTGGATGCATAAGTTTTGGGTTGATTTTTATAAATTTTCTTGCTTTCTGTAATAGGAATGGGAATGTTAATGGCATCTGAAACAGTTCAAGTTACTGTACATTGAAACTGAAATAACCTATACCTGGTCACAACATAGTCTTTATATAACCAATAACTTTTACGACAGCTACTGTCCATTGAATCTGAAAGAAAGAAGCAGAGCATAGTTGTCTGTAATTAGTATTGAGCAGTACTTAAATAGAATGGGATGATTTTTCTAGTTTCTATTTTTCTACTCTCATTCAGAAACATTTGAGTCTCCATTTTGATGTGAAAATGTTGTTGAAAAAGGAGTAATAAAACAAAAGTGAAACATCCAGCTGTCCAATTTGTTTTTATTTGCTTTGTGTCAATGAGGAATGATATGCACCAAATACTGTGCTCTTGATAGGATGTGAACTGGTTGTCTTCCTTTTAAGAAAACTGAAGTCTAACGTAAAAAAGGGAACTAAAACAATTACATCCACTGATGAACTTTTTAGGGTTTTTTTCCTTGGAAAAATTATGCCCATTTCTACAGAAATATGCAGGAAGCAACTGAGAAGATATTCAGAAAAGAAAATGAATGTTTTTTTTCAGAGACTAGTTCAGTGTCTTCGTTGGTGATTTTTTTTTTACTACTTTTATAAGCAAAACTTTCTGGAGAAGAAGCAACAGCTAATTATTTGTGCCCACATTAAAGAAAACACTAATGTGAAAAAAACAAATAGAACTTACAGCTTCTCCTAAAGTCACAAAGTGTATTTTTCTTTTACTGATCACACCTCAGAAAGAGACACTTTAATTGGCTGTAGTACACTCATTTCTGAAGATGTGAGAGATTCAGTACTTTTTATTTTAATCATTAACTGTACTGACATTAGAAAGCAAGAAGAGAAGAAGAGGAAAGGATATTATAATATTACTTTTAGAATAAATTTTCACATTAGAGGCATTTGAGGAGAAAGCTCCTGACTTCTGCAAACATTGTAAGCAGTTTCAAAAAAATAATTTTTCACTCTGTAAAAATATCCTTGAGAACAACTATCTAGAACAAAGATTTCCTGAACTTCTGCTGAAGCATAAACAAAATAGCCGTCTTCAAAAATTAAATCAACTTTTGCTTCGGTGAATTGGAATTCATTGTTAATCGCAGTGGGATCTGGACTGCAAACATAACCTTCATGAATCAAATAGCATCCTTCTTGAAGAAAAGGATGTTTGACATACTCAGTAATTTTTCTGACATGTACCTATTTGTCTGGTTTTATTTGTCTTGCTATTGATGTCTGTTCCCATTCTTCTTGCTTGTGATTCTTCAGTACATGGTGTGGTCTGTACTTGACAAGTGCTAGCAAATTATAATGTCTATATTTTAATAAAGTACAACATTTAGAGTAAGAGGTGAACAGAGCCATGAGGCAGAAGAAGAGTGTGTGGAAAGCAGACTGGTTGGTATGACTGTGCAACTGTCATAAACGAAAAAGGCATCCTGGAGCAGACAAGTAACCCTTTGCAGCTGAGATGATGAGTGGTATTGGACTGGCTGGGGACCTGGGCAGTCAGGGGACAATGAATGGCATTCATCAAGTCTTTGATCACGAGCCAGCAGAGAGAGGGGGTGTGGCTACTCTGTATGATCCACCATCTTCTATTACTAAGAAAGGAATTAGGGTGTTTTATGGTCTTGTTCTAAACTGTCATTAAAACAAGAGGGTCTCCTCATGGCACACCTCTGAAAAGTTGAGGTGCCTGCCCTGGCTTCCACTGTAGCTGTTACTTCTTCAAAGAGAATCCTTCTGCAGCAGAACCACAACTTTCATGCTGCAGTGGTGGTCAGCAGAAGATGTGGACACCAAGACCACACCTTAAACCCCAGACAGAAGCACTATTTGAGCCTCAGAGAGAGGAAACAGCTCTTTTAGGGCTATGTATACACCAGACATATTTTAAAGCTCACTAAAACCCCACAAAATGTTTGCATTTTGTAAGGAAAACTCTACATTTCTGGCTTGAAATTTGGCTAGAAGAAACTGCCCTTTTCACAGTATATATTCCTCTCAGGACATGCTGCATCAATGTGATTTACCATGGCTTCAGATGGATTGCAAAATCACAGCGACAGCTCTCCTGAGAAAGAAGGTCTTGGGTTAAAGGTGAATGATCCTTTAAGAGATGCCCAAGATTTCAATATCCTGTGAGAAATGTCTAACCTGAATTTAAACTTAAATGTTGGATTGTATGGAGGCAAATTCTGCTGGGTAAACTTTCGATTAAAACACGTTGGACAACACAGCTCTTTACAGACTTCATTATTTAAAGAAAATGACACTAAATTAAACAAAGAGATATGAAAAGCTAAATATTAAACTAAATTCTCACTTATAGGTATACTTATCTAGAGAGAGAAAGAAAGCTTTCATATGTACAATCTCTATCTGTGAATATGAATATGTGTATATACATATATATGTGTGTGTGTATATGTATGAAACAATCTATTTGTAGTTCTTTTCAAGAAGCAAGCTTAAGCGAAGTTCAATGTCATAGTTTCAGCTGAGGAAAGTTGACAACAGCTTTTGCTTAGCCTGGAAGTTGAGAGATGCTTGATGAACCTTTTTGGCCTGTGATGGGATGAAGCATCAGCATCTCTGTGTGTTGCCAGTTTCCTTTCATGGCTGAAAGTGGTTCTGGTTCTTATTAAGCAAGTTCTGTGCAGCAGGTATGACAGGGATGGGATTTTTGTTTGTCATTGCACAGCCACCTGAAGACAGAGGGCTGAACTCTTCTGCTGTAAAGGAGCTCATCCTCATCATCTGGCCCTCTTAGTGGTAAAATCTCCTGGATTACTGCGGAATACTGCAACTGTGCAATATTTGAAGTTTGTTTTACCATTGGAATTCTTGCCTGTGAGGGTACTCAGAGAAGCTGTGGCTGTCCCATCCCTGCAAGTGTCCAAGGCCAGGTTGGGTGGGACTTGGAGCAACCTGGGATTGTAGAAGGTGTTCCTGTCCATGGCAGGGGTTTGGAACTAGATGCTCTTTAAGGTCCCTCACAACCCAAACCATTCTGTGATTCTATGGTTCCATAATTACATGGAGTTTTGGAGGATGATTTGAGTTAAAACCCACTACACTGAGACTTTCCAGACATGCTATTTGATTTGGTTTGAAGTATGCAAAGTGGGCAGATACCTATCTGAATTTTGACATAACAGAATGCTTTCTAGCTACTTTGATGATGATATCTAGTATGTACCTCTAACTAGCTATCAAAAATTTGTTTCTCTAAATGCTTCTTATCTATCCACCTGTCTACCTGTTTATCGTATTCCTAAAGCCTTTGTCATTCCCATGAAATACGGTTTTCAACACTAGGATTGAAGAACAAGAGAGGTGAAGGCAAATCTGTGGTTTGTTCTCCTTCACCAAATTAGACATATGAATAGAGTAGCTATGAATTTTTAACAAAAGCAAGTTTTCATAAAAAGAACATTACCTCTTCAAAATAATATTTTAAATTGTGTCTTATTTTGGAAAATCTAAAAATTACTTTTTCTAATTTTGTAAAATCACTTAGAATTCTATTAATTTATTTTTATTTTACTACATGATTTCATTGTGTCATGAACTACTAAGAAACATCACTGTGTATGAAGTGGTACAAATAAATAATGGGAATTGCAGTGTGACTAGAAACTACTTTGACTTAAGAAGAAAAAAACAAATAATGAAAGATTTCTTAGGTAACTGCTACCTTTGTTTTAAAATCATATTCCAATGTCACTCACTATCGTAATCACGATTCCTTCGACATTCTTTAGCCCTAAATCTCAGTATTTTGAAATGAAAAGCCACTCCCAAACAATGTCTGCAAATATCATTCCTACAGGAGTTTTAGAAGGGTCTGTTATTTGGTTTCAGATTCAGAAAAAAAATCCAGAAAAATAGAAATTGTAAGGGTCTATCATGACTGGTTTGAGAATGTTCCTTAAAATACCTTTGCACTCTCTATGTAAATGTAAATGGCACTGTTGGCATCAAAGCTGCTTCTTTATCTCAGAGTAGTGTAGTGGAAGAGAGACCAATAAGCCTTGAAAGAGTCTTGCAATTGTTTGTAACAGATGCAGGAAATGTGAGGGGAATAGAAGTTGTTCTGCTTTGTGCCTTAATAGAAAAGTCCTCTTTATCCATAACCTTTTCTGTACAGTTAGCAATTAGCAGTTTATTATGCTGAGAACGAATTTCTTCTTTCTGACTTCTAACCAGTCTAATTAAACCCAGTCATTAATGTAAAGACTTTGTATGAAAGAGACACTTCATACCTGATCAAACAATTATTTTGGAAGGTGCTGATCCTCTTATAACTATTCAGGATATGTTTTGGTTGATTGGAGATGTGGCAATGGCACAGCATATTAACAATATAATGGAGATGAATGGCTATGAAGTTTAAAATTGTATTTCTGCTCTGCTGCTTCAATGAAAACTATGCAAAAACTGTCTTGCAGTGATGACAGGAAATATTTGTAAAATTAGCATGCAATTTTCCTTGCTTCCAATGGAGCTATTAATTTTTTAATGAAAACCAAAATATTTTGAAAATTCACAGTACATTAGTAACATTTCAATGTGTGTTTTCACTGTATACACTATATCACTCATGATTGCACAACTGCAGCTTTTATGACTTGCTCATTTTCCTGAAATGATAAAAACTAATATATCCTTTTGTTTTCTGCATGTGCCTATGGACAGATTTAATTAGATTGTTCATTGCTATATTTCCTATGCATTAAAATTGGTTTGTTGTCAGGAGAGGGGACTACTTGAGCAGTGAAAAGATTCTCTATGTCAGTAAGGCTGTCAGGGTTGAGACCCAAGGACCTCTACAGCGGGATGTACATGGGCAAGAATTAACTGAGTTTTGTCTGGGCCTTGAACTGGTGAGGTAACATAACGGATGGTCTGACTGAAATGGAAAGACATCTGGTGAAATTAGATGAAAATGTAATTGTTCAAAGAGGATGGCACTGGTTAAGGTCTGTGTATGGGATAGGATTACCACTCCTTTCAGAGCTTCTGCACAAGGAACAAGGGTTGTTAAGAGCCTGACCCTCCATACAGCCCAGGAATTTCTCAGGGCATCTCCTTGGATGCATGCTATCCAAAAAGGGAGGAAAATGGGAGAAAAAAGGTAGGATCTGCATTTTCAGAGAAAAGTGGCCTATGAACAACTCACCTAAAATACCTAATAGGTATATGCAGCAGAGTGTCATATTTTATGGCTCCCAGCTTCCCAACATGAAAGGTCTGTGCTAGGTGCATATCCTGCCTTTGGGATAAGATTCTGGTAGCTAAGGTATTGCCATGCTCTTTTGTAAGGGGTTGGTGTTTTTTTCTTTTTCAAGCTAATGAGAAAATTCTCACAAGCAAAGAGAATGGTACATGGATTATAACACTGTAGGTATCTTTAATAGGGTGAAACAACTGAATGCTCAAGCATATTATAAACAAGCAAACCAAAAACCTAAAAGAGAATGTTATCTTTATAATTCAGGCATTTATCAAATACCAGTCCAAGGAATTAGGAAAGTACTTGCCCTATGAGCAAATAAAATATCTATTCTGTGGACTTTAATTATTAGACTGTCATATAAAACATCTGTTACTGATCACTGCCAGACCTGATGGTATTAGATAGAAAGGCCATGGGGTTAGATCCTGAATGGTTATACCCGGTTTCATACTTTCTGATAAAAGAAAAACAACTGCATTGAAACAATTACATTACCTGAAACAATATGAGAAAAACAATCCCTTGACTTTATTTTGGCAAATGTTTGGCGAGTTTTATTCAGTGAAGTAAAAGCAGGGAGCAAAGTTATGAGGATTTCTTTTTTAGGCTGTCTGATCCCATTGTCTTCTCGTATCGAGGGCAACACAACTACCAACCAACAATACCTTGTCAGCTGTGCATGTATGTTATATCCAGGTTCTGAATCCAGCCTAGAATAATCCTTTGTAATGCAGGAAAGGGTCGGAATAAGCATTGTTTAGAGAGGGCAAATGAAATATACAAAAGTTAAGCACTTACCAAAAGTAAAGATGGCAAATCTGTGTTTTGTTGGAGCAGCCCCAGCTCCTGCTGAAAGTGAGCTGGGAGAGCATGAAAGAGCAGGCTGTAACCTGCGTTCTTGAAAACAGAGAAACCACACTGGCCAGTACCTTAGGATACTCACTTATTATATGAGAGCTCCAGATTTGCATCTGTCCCATCTCACTGCTCTGGTTTCACATGCATGCTGTAATTCAGGGACCATTTGCTACTTTGTCATTAGACCTGTGCCTCTGCAGAGGTTTCTGTTCTCCACATGAAAAACCTTAAACTTTCCTTTTTTTTTTTTTTTGTTTTTTTCTTTTGATGGGGGTAGAGGAAGACAACATGAGAGTTGTAAGTAAAATCATAATAATTTATATAACCATAGAATCGTTAAGGTTGGAAAAGGCCTTTAAGATATTTGTTTTCAACTACTAACTCAGTACCACTGTGTTCACCACTAAACCATGTCCCCAGGTGTCACAACCACATCGTTTTTTGTACACTTCCAAGAATGGTGATTTCACCACTTCCCTGGGCAGCTTGTTCCAATGCCTGACCATCCTTTCAGTGAAGAATTTTTTCCTAATATCCAAGTTAAAACTCCCTTGGCACAACTTGAGATTGTTTCCTCTCATCCTGTCATGTACTACCTGGGAGAAGAGCCCCCACCCCACCTCATTATAACCTTCTTTCAGGGAGTTGTACAAAGTTATAAAACTGAACCTTCTTTTCTCCAGGCTAAATGGCTCCAGCTCCCTCAGCCACTTCTCATGAATCTTTAGCTTTCTATTCTATTCTATTCTATTGTATTCTTAAAAAAACTTTTAGTTTTGATAGAATTTCATAGAATATTTTGATAGAATTTATTCTGACAGAATAAACCATCTGTTAGAAAATTCCATATATGAATGGGCAGTTATGCCACAAATCATTAAAATTTAAGTGGATCAAGTAGATGAAATCCTGTTGAAGATTTCATGCTGAAACAATTCACAAGTGGGAGGCTCAGGGGAGACATCACTCTCTACAACTACCTGAGAGGAGGTTGTAGCCAGGTGGAGGTCAGTCTCTTCTCCCAGGCAACCAGCAGTAGGACAAGAGGGCATGGTCTTAAGCTGTGCCAGGTGAAGTTTAGGTTGGATCTTAGGAAGAAATTTTTTAGAGAGAGTAATCAGACATTGGAATGGGCTGCCCAGGGAGGTGATGGGTTCACTGCCCTGGAGGTTTTTAAGATGAGGCTGGATGTGGCACTGAGTGCCATGGTCTAGTAACCACAGCAGTGTTGGATCAAGGGTTGGACTTGATGATCTCAAAGATCTTTTCCAGCTCAGTTGATTCCATGATTCTATTATTCTATGAACGACTTGTAGTATTCTTTACAGATGAAACATTGCTGGAAAAGAGTTAAGGCCTAATCTTGGATTCATACAAGTAAATGGTAAGTTTCTGCTCATTTAAATAGTAAATGTTCCCAAAGAAACATCTTCAAAAGCATTCTGCCTTCACATTGCCCCAGTCTGTTCTACTTACAATCCAATACCAACTGATAGTTCCCATCAAGGTTATGATCTGAAACAAGAAATGAGAAATAAGATTTTGAATTATAATGAGCAGTCTTGCAGTCTTATCTTCATGAGCTACAACCTATCTGGGTTTCTACATTTTAAGACAGGAATGCACCTTCTTTGTAGAATGAGTGCCTTCAATCTCTCTGAGAGGCAGGTTCATGTGAATAAATGGTGTTATGCTTATTTAAATAATTTGTAGTGCTGTTCCCATTGTTCAGGTTCTCAAGTGTCTTATTTAATCATTTTATCATAATCTTCTCTGCCTCTTGTATTGTGCTTTCCATTATCTGTGGATGAGATCGAGTCCTCTGTTGGAGCTGTAGCTTGCTGGCTTTCATCATTAGCAGATTACACTTTGCAGGACTTGTAGCTGTGTACTGCTGGAAGTTATTCACTGGTGACACCTTCACTTAGGTTTCTAAAACTTCAGAATATGAACTAGTCACTGCATCCTCTGTCTAGAAGGCTCATCATCTCCCTCTTACAGAGATGTCTATAGCAGCGAGGAGGAGTTTCCCTCTAGAGCTGTTAATCCTCCCCACTGACGAGGGCAAGTAGAGTCCTTTTGATCTGACTTTCGTATCTGCATTTTTGATGGTCACAGACAAGTGAGATTAACCTTGCCCAAAAAATTTATGCAAGAGATTCCTGAACTGAAGACTTACTTGAGATATTGACTATTTGGTTTGATTTATGCTGTTTGGCTCTATCGATCATGTGGCATATTTTATGTTCATAGCTAAGTACACCTTATAGACTTAGACTTCCAGTGTGAGTAACCTTAATTAAAATATGATAATAATTTTCTTCCATATTTTTGCTATTTACTTTTAATCTGCCTTTTTTTTTTCCCCAACATTTCTACCATCCTGGGTTTTGGAATATTCATACGCAAAAAACATAAGAAGAGTGAGAATGCAAAGGCTAATTCACCTGAAAATTAAAGCAGACTTTTCTGGATCACTTATAAAATATTATTTTCCCATTTCTAAGCACTCTTTCTCTTAGATAATACTGCCTTGAGACAGTCTAGTGAATAGATATTATGTAGAACCAGCTGCAAAAGGTACTTCTAGCAGTGCATTTCTATTTGAAGTCCACTACTTATGTCATAAGGCTGAAGTAGAAATCAAGAATGTGTCCCAGAAGACATCCTCTGCAAAATGAAACTAGGGAAAAATAATTAGAAAGTGAAGCTTCTTATGAGCTCGGTTAAAAGACTACTTCAATTTTGCAAACATCATCTCTCTGGCCAGCACAGCTGAAGAAGAGAAACAGCTTCCTCCAGAAGGCAATTCAGAACATGGAAATCTAGATTCTCACTCAGTAGAGGTTCCTCAGACTAAAAAAACAGCCTGTGATTTTTAGTTACAAAAATCACGTAGTATGACCATCCTCATGAGTAAAAAAATGTTTTGGCACTAGTTTCTGCAGTCCCTACTGTGGGTAGGACTTACTCCAAACAGTAAGGTCACAGGAGTATGAGTGTCACAGTGGTTAAAAGTTGCAGAGTTGAACACTAATATTCATGTCCCTCATCACTCTTAATCAATTCTCATTTCCAACTCTGATGAGTAATGCAGTGCACATTTCTAACTTTGTGTTTCTGCTGGAGCTTTCCAGTCTCCAGCATCAGATCAGCTAACATTGTTTGGATTGCGGTATTTATAAAACTAATTGGAGGGAGATATTTGCATACTTTATTAATTTTAAATGTTGGCTTAAGCTTAGATTTTGGGACATTAGACTGCTGATGCAGATAATATGTTTTATACCTGTTTATCATAAGAAAAAAATAACACTAACAACTTAATCTTCAAATATGCTAAAAATCTAGTAGACATTTTCATCTGTTTATATAATAATACATTTATAGATGACAACATTTTTTTACATGAGATAATTACAGCAACATTTATGGGTCCCTTCTGGCAGGCTTCTTAGCCTCCTTGATTAAAGAAATGATTGCTTTCAAAGACCATGCTTTCTCATTTGCTGAAGGGTTCCTACATAAAGATTTTACTAGAGGGAGATTAGGAAACAGTTGTTTTGCAGGGTAAGCCAAATGAAAGGACGTGATGCATCTTCGCATCTGCATGCTTGATTGAACATTCCAAATCCTGTTTCTTCTCTTACTCATGATCTGAAAATTTTTGTGGGCTCAGTCCAGGCATGAAAACAATTTTTTTTTTAATCTAATAATTCAATCCCCTAAATTAGTTGCTTATAAGTAATCTGTAAAGAGAGCAAAGTGGTGATGTTGGCAAGTCATATGATCCAGGCAGAAACAGATTACACATCCAAACATTACTCCAGGGAAAAAAAGTTAGATGCAGATCTCTTATTTTTATTGACAATTTTGAAACAAACTGTGAGCTTATGTAAGACAGAGTTATAAGTAAGCATGCCGTAATGCAGTATCTTTCCACATTCTCAAACCAATTCAATCAATATTGCAGAATATTAGAATGAAATAAATCAATGGTGTAAAAGCAGCGCATTAAAATTCATTGTGCGTGGGAATTTTAACTTAGTAAGGAACAAAACAGCTTTATGATGTATGCTTCTGTGAGTAAATTTTACTGAGATATAGTACACCATTAACAGACATTTCTCAAGGGCAGGTTCTAAAGTCTTGAACTCAACCACATATTTGAAAATATGCACTGAATTTGGAGAAGAAAGGATGCAAAATGTGTATTCTAGTTAAAATTCAACATTCATTACTTCATTGGCACAATAACCCTGGGTTTTACTGTCACTTTTCAGACAAATACAGGCAGACATTTCCCTGCCCAAAGCACTTACAGAAAGCCTATGGTCATGATCCTGCCACTGATAACACACAGGAGGAAAGTTGTCTCTAAATGGAGTGTCCTTGAAGACAAAGGGTAGTCTGAGGATGAATCAATCAGTTCAGGAGCTGTCATTTCAAGTGCTGTAAGCCTTAGACCTTAGCTTTGCTCCTGCTGATCTCTTACAGTTACCTTCAAAGGCTGCAGGATGAACCTAAAGTCGTACAGAGTACAGATAAAGGCATAGAGGTGAGATGTAGATAAAACACAAAGAGGAAGGTTTCAGCACACTATAAGCTCTCCCCAGAGTCAGCCATAATAAACCATTATTAGTAAGAAAGCAAAGAGCAAAGAATTATGGCCTAGGGATGGACTGAGAAGGGAATTTTGTTCTTGTGGAAAATCTATTTCAAGCTGTATTCCCTTTCTAAATTAAAGCAAAACTTGAAATTCTAAATTTTTCACAGATCCACAGGAAATTCCACAGGATCTCAGTTCAGAAAACTGAGGTTTCCCTGTCTCAATAAGATACAAATAATTGTATAGAACCCAAAACTATATGTAAATGACTTTTAATGTACATTAATATGCATTAATAACATCTAAGTAAAATTAACTAAGTTTAATTACTGTAATTCCTATTTTCAGTTTTATCAAGGAAACATTGTGAAACAGGATATTGATCCTGACAGATCTGTGTTTCAATGAACAGCAGTTTGCTCTCATCAGTAGAGTTACAATAGTCCTAGCTCTTGTATCAGTCTTCAGTGGGGATCTTCTGAGCACATAAGGAAAAAAAAAAAAGTGTGACATTTTCATCTCCTTTGCCAGTTCCATATTTGAACATAGGATCTCTCTGATTCCTTACAGACTGGCCAAAGGTGGGTCTGGGTGTGCTGGGAACAAGCGTGGCCGTGACACCTGTGGGACACAGTGCAGTGGGCTGCCTACCTCCTGTGAACCCAAGAGAAACGGGGATCTGCCTCAGTCCTTCATGTGCCATGTGGCTTGGAAAAATACTTTCTTAACAACTACAATAATGCACCCAAGAGTGATCCAGCAAAACAGCTAAATGCTGATTTATTTTTAACTCTGCTGTTACTACCATGTGTCTCAATGGTAGTTCTGTTCTTACCCTGCAGTCAGTGCTCACTGCTCCCTACAAATGAGACACAGATACTTGTACAGCCAGAATTAAAGCTCAAGAGCACTTCTAACTTCCTCAATTTATTGTACAAGGAGTTTGAGGAGATCAGCTGCATTAGCTTTTGTGCATAGTGTTGACTGGGTGCACCTGCATTGGTGTTTCCATTCAGTCTAAAATTGAGGTTTGGAAGTCAATCTTATAATTTCCCTGCCTATTGTACCTTGGCTCTTGTCCAGAAACTATTCTCAGTACTTAGGCTGTGATTCTCAGGTTAAACTAAAACAAAAGAGGATCCTAAATCACACTTCAGTGGGTATTCAGACACCATGATCAAACTAGAGTTAATCCAAAAAGAAGACCTCTTGAGCTGCATGTGGTTAGGTTTAGTTCAGCTGCAAGCTAATGCTCTAGAAATTGGTTCCTACTATGCCACACTACTTTCTGCTGAATGCAAGGCTCTCCAAGCAAATCTAGCCTGGCAGGAGATAAGACCTACTCACATTTGTGATGAAATATGCACCAAATAATTTGTTTAATTGTTAAGATCCAATTAATGAGAGACGCCTTTGCCCAAATTAAGGCAGAAATGAGACCACATGCTGAAGTCAATAGTATAGATTTTATTTAAAAATGAATGTGAGATAGAGATGTAGAAAGAAAGAGAAAAGAGAGCGGAGAGAGAGAGAAAAATCAAGCAGAAGACAGTCACCCCACCTGCATCCAGCAGTGTCCCATTACTCCTTCACCCTGGGTTTCTCAGTGGTGGGGATCTCAAGGCAGTTCAAAACTTTTCACTATTTATACATCTTACCAAACAAAGAAATTAATGTTCATTGGCTACACAGTTCTCTTACTCTCTTGGTTAAATGATTCCCTCAATTCTAATGCTAATTAGTCCACATGCTCAGTCTTTCTCTTGAGTCAGTGGGTTTCTTGGGTCTATGGGCCATGAGCTGATGATTGCAAATCTCCCTCTGCTGGAATTACCTTTTACCCAGCTGGAGCTGATTTTGGCACAGTTGCTGAGCTGGCTTTCCTTATGGCCAATAAATTCTGCATTCTTTGTATCTGTTGTCAATGATACATTCTTCTCCCCAAGTTTTGTTAATTTTCCCCTAGGACTGAGATAACACCCAGACAATAGTACCACCTTTACATTGTCTCAATTTTCTGCTGTGGTGGCTTATCCTACAGTCCAGGTTCCAGGTATCCACAGAGGTATATTTGGAGGGTGGTTCTTGGTGGTCACAGGTGCCATCTGTGCCATACCTTGGGGTAATCTTTGTTTGACCAGTGATATGTTCATGAGCAGTTGTTTCTTTACACCGTTTTCCACAGTGGGAATTTTCCTCTGGGTGTGTTAACAAGGATGTGCTAATTCGATTGCACTTCCACCAGGCCTGAAGTCAGGGCCATCCTGTCACTCCATTCTGTGCTTATCTCATGGCAAAGTCCTTCTGCAACCTTAACAGTGCTCAAAACAGGCAACTGTGCTCTTTAAATCCTTACAGTAATAGAAATTGCTATGCCAGTTTTCTAACAAAATTATTCTCCTCAGCAGTGTTTCCTGCATATTAATTCTAAAACCAGGACACTAGGGAAACAAGGCACAGGAACAGACTCCATGACAACAGTGTGGCTCTTTGGAATGAAAATTACGAATTTATTACAAGAAATTTATAAAAGTATTGCATCATTTCTTTGTTCTCAATGTCTGGCACTTTCCTCTATTGGATAAGTTTTTCCAAATGGCATTTTTTTTGTGCTAAAATTAGGTATTAAGTTAATGTCTTTGACTCTTTATCCTAATTTTAAGATTTATGCCATTTCCTGGTACCAATAGAGTGTTCAACCCAAGACTGAGAGGTTCAGTAATAAGTAAGTGCTTGACAAATCTCAGGTCTACTTTTTTTTTTTTTTTTTTTTTTTTAAAGAAACCTGAGGGAAAAAAAAATCTCTTTCCATGTTTTTTTAAGATTTATGTTAAATATATATGGAAATAACTTCCAGACATTTGTGTTTACAAGTAGAATCATAAGCAAAACTGTACATCTTGGACATGATATGTTCTCTCTTTCTAAATTTTACCTTGTTCTTTTTAATTGATATGACTTATTCTGGCTAATGTGTTTGTCATCTCATGCATAGTCTGTAAATTAAAACAGATCTTATCATATCTATTTAACAGTTATCTTGCATTGCTTTTAGGGATTCCCTTTGTAATCTTACTCGCTGTATAAGAACTTTCAGAGGTGTTGGTGCATGAACTGGAAAAACACAGCAGAGCTGATGAAATCTGAGATGAGTTTGAGGATAGAGATGACAAAATCGTTTTTTATTTGAGCACACAGAAAGTAGGATATAGAAATTTGTAGCACCTTGAAGGTGGAAAGCCACCATCTCATTTAGCAGGGCCCAAGTTTATGGCAGAAATGTAATTCCATTGCTGCAATTGTGGAAGCAAATGTGTCCTTGATAATGATTCCAGTGTAATTACCAAGATATATCATCCCAGATAATTTTGTGTTTACAGCCTTGAAATTAGAAGGTACAGCCATAGAGATCTGAGGTGAGGTTCCTGAGATGCTTACCTAGAGTCACTGTATTCAAGGTGGGATGGAAGCACTTACAGAAGATGATATGCAAATAGATATTTGCAAAAGATAGGTAAATTACTCTCTAGAAATACTTATGGGTGATCAAATAGCTCATATGTGTGTGTGTAGGCTGCAGATACCAGCAGTTAGTGAGATGAATCCTGTCTCTAAAACCATGATCCCAACCGGTATTGTTGCCCAAGCAATCTCACTTGTGTGAGAAGAGGCTGGAGATCTGACTGTTTAATTTTTGACCTTAATACTCAGTTACGCAAGAGCGTTTTGTAGGCCTTTCTATGTAAAGTTTATTTAAAGGAAAGGGTTTTCTGGGGTATTTTTTTTATTATTGTTATTTTTTAAAAGATGTTTTGTCAATTTGTGATTATAAGTTTCATAGTAACTCAGACTTTCAATTTGAAATAGATCACTACTGGTCTTTTAAAAAACTGTGTGTTGCATGAAGAAGATCCAGAATAGGCAAAACACACTGTTTACACTAAATGATTTTTGGTCTGGTTCTGAGACAGGTGTGTATCCTGACAGAAACCAGCTTTACCAGGTCATCTAGTACAGGCATGAAATGAGAAACTAAGGAAGTAGATACTCCTCTCTCCCAAAAATAAGGTATTTGGGTTGAAAGAAAAGCAGTTTTTTACTGGGAGCAATGGAACTGGTTAATGAATTGCTTCATCGGACAAACCAAGATGGCTATAGGTGGGACAAAGGGAAAACCTCAGTGGAGCAGGATCAGGAATCAGGAAGACAACAGATCAAACCACAAAGAATACTTTGTTTATGAGTAAGAAGAGACCATGATTATTACTGATTGTGACAATGATGATTATTAATATTATTTTGCCTGTTCTTTATTTACACTACTCATTTTGTGCTAAAGAATCTCTCTCCAATGTCCGTTACTGTGTCTCCCAGAGCAAAAAACCTCCAAACCAGCCCAGCCTGAGGACAGACACATATAAAGAAGTATTGCTAAGCCACTAGCATATTTGAGAAGTGTGGGTGTAGGACTTTGGAGGAAGCCCAAGACTAACACAGCTTTGCCAGAAGGCTTTGTGAGCACAGCAAGCCACACTTCAAGTTTTTGTGTATGCATCATCTGTAGGGAGCTTGAAGACCCTATAGAGCTTAAAAGACCCATAGGGCTACAAGGAGAATTTATTCAGCTTTGTAGTGCCCAGATTTCAACAACACATAAAGAAGTGTGGGCACACAAAAGACAGAAAGCATACTTGACAAATACCACCTCACATGATGACTGCCTTTGGGTTTTCACATGTATAGGAAGTAATGACTATACATAAAATGGGATAAAACATATATCGAGAGTGGATGGTTCACTTTAACAGAGACCTGCATAAAGTTATCAAAAATAAACATTTCTAAGGACAAATCATATTATGAAGACATATGTTGCTCCAGGAAAAGACTGTAACCTCATACAAGAGTTTTTACTTCATCAGTGCTCTGTACTTGTCTCTGTGGAGAGTGAAGGCACCAGAGGAATGAGGGTTGTGGTGGAGTCCTTTGCTGCTGCAGAATAGCTCTCAGCCACCCTTCCAGTTTCAGACTGAAAAGTGCGCAGTAAAGCAAGAAAGGAAGAAGTAGTAAACAAAGAAACAAACGCCCAACAACCTTCTCTCTTCCAGACAACCCCCTGCTATGTACTTTCTCAAAACACGTATACACTGCTTTATTTAGTAGTGTATTACACACACAAAAGCCCCATTTCTTCATCGGGTCAATACCAAACTGCTTTGTGCTTGGCAAGGCAAGCCATTTATTAATTAGAGCTGCCCTGCAGTCTGTCACTCCTGTTCCAGTACACTTTGTTTGTGCCATTCTCCAGCTGGTGTAGCCATGATGTCACTTACTTTCAAAGATGATTTTAAAATGTGAGGAGAAAATGTGAAAAACAACTGAGTTAATCATGTTTTAAGCAAAACTTCTGAAGCATTGCCTAGTGTTACTTCTTCTGCAAGAAAGGGACAGATTGTACCTGTCTCCTGGGAGGGTTTTTTCTATTTAAAAGTTGCAATCACTCTTTAATTTCATTGTTAGAAATGTTGTAATCCGTTAGTTTACCAAACAACGTTACTAATAATACTTGTGCTTCACATATGGCTTTAATCTGCTGACCTGAAAACACTTTGCAAAAGAAGTCTGCATCATTACCTTCCTTTATACATTTCTGTTTCCCCTTGATCACTCCATTTTCATAGGGTGTTTCTCAGAGGGTGTGCAGATAGGAGCGGCAGTGTTGTGCAATTCTCTGCCTCAGTGATTCTTTTAGCCCTTGTGTTTGGTCACTTAAGGGAAGCAGCTTAGTGCCTACAACATACCACACAGCTCCATCTGCCTTCACTGATGGGGAATCAGTTGCGTGAGGTCAACCTGTGGAGCCATCAGCTTTCAGCAGAACTGCTCTGTGCAGTCTCTTTTCTGAAGAGTTTTCTTTTCCCTATCTCCTAACCTACTGATATCATCTTATGACTGCAATCTGTCATTTTTATGTGGTTGTTATATCTCACTGTAGCCTCATATTACCAGACCTCTGATCCAGTCTGTAATACATGTGAAGGGAGCATCTTCAAGACATCCCAAAAGTGAGATCACGAGAAGACTAATGGCCATTGATGGGCCTGTACTGCATTTATTAACTAAAAGGAAGTTAAAAGGATATATTTTTGCTCCTTATCCATTTCTGCTGTTGTCACTATCTATACCGTGCTCTCCAGTAGAAGAAAACCTTAATGACATGAAACATGCTAAGGAGAATTGAGGCCCTTCCCTATGTTCTTGTCAACTTTTACCAAACCCCACATTCTTGGACCTACAATAGAAAAAAAAGAGGTCAGCCCTTGTCCCATGTATAGAGGCACAGATCTTCCAATTAAATTGGCCTTCATCTTTCATAGCTTTCTTCTTGGACAAGAATGTGCGTATGTGTGCATAGGGAATGTTGATTTAGGGTTACTACTTAGAAGCACAGACCTAAAATGTCAGGGAGTTTTCTTAAAGGCACAGTTGTCTGATATTTGGACCGACATTTCACCTCCCAGAACAGAGCCAGAGCATGTTTGCAACATGGGCCAAACCCATGTGCCAGCCAGAAGGAATGACACTAGAGGTGCTCATAGTAAGAAGGTTGAAAGGCTCCATCTCTCTGTCCATCAAAAGAGGACCTGGAGGAAATCCTTCCCAAATCCTTACAACTATTCAGCAAATCAACAGACAGAGTGTATTGGTTTTGTGTGGCCAGGTTTTGGTAGATGGAGGGGCTACAGGGGTGGCTTCTGTGAGATGCTGCTAGAAGCTTCCTCCATATCCAACAGACTGAATGCCAGCTGGCTCCAAGGCAGAGCCAATCAGGAATGTTAGTAATGCCTCTGTGGTAACATATTTAAGAATGAAAAAAAAGTTATTGTGCAGATGTAATTGCTGCCAGAGAAGAGAGGATTGAGAATATGTGAGAAGAACATCTCAGCAGAAACCAAGGTCAGTGGAGAAGGAGGGGGATGAGATGTTCTATGTGCTGGAGCTGAGATTTCCCTGCAGCCCATGGTGAAGACCACAGTAAGTCAGCTATTCCCCTGCAGCCCACAGAGGCTAATGGGGATGCAGAGACACAGCTGCAGCCCATGGAGGAGACCCACACCAGAGCAGGGCAAGGGCTCCTCTCCGTGAGCAGCGGCAGGAACAACCTGTGATGAACTCGCTGTAACTCCCGTTCCCCATCTCCCTGCACCGCTGGTAAGGAGGAGGTAGAGCCCAAGAAGGAGGGACGGTTGGGGGGAAGGTGTTTGTAAGATTTATTTTATTTCTCATTATCCTGCTCTGATTTGTTAGTAATTAATTCAATTAAGATCTCTAAGTTGAGTCTGTTTTACACGTGATGGTGTTTGGTGACTGATCTCTCCCTGTCCTTGCCTCAATCCATGAATCCTTTGTTGTATTTTCCCTCCCCTGTCCAGTCAAGGAGGGGAGGATGATAGAGCAGCTTTGGTGGGTGCCTGGCATCTAGCCAGGGTCTACCCACTACACCATCCAAACTGATGTAGAGGTTTCCAGATGACCTCTATAGCAGTGCATTAAATGCATGACACTGGAAACAACTGGCAAAGGGTGGCCTCTGTCTGTATTACTGAGCTCTCTTTGCTCTCTTAATGATGGTGGTAACATCCTATTGCCTACTGGATATGCTCCCTGACCTACACTGATTCCCCAGCCACATCTGGAGATTGTCTGAGAGAATGATTTTCAAGTTTAGGTGTCAGGAAATATCCCCTGGCACTATTTAATCTACTAATTCATGCTTTCTCTGTGTATCCTCCTTGTTGCATTGGATTTTTACCTGCTTATTGTATTGCATAATAATTAACAGCTTGTCAAGATGATCACTGCACTGAATAAATGGGGTATTTTTTTTTTCTTTACAGAATAAGATGGGGTCAGAATTATTTGTGAGGATTTACTTCCCAGGGAACAGCATGTGGGAGGAAAATATGACATTATTCCTTAAGAAATGAAGAGTTAAAAAAATAACCATCTTTTCCCAATGTAATTCCTAAAGACGCAATTTTTCAGTAGAGGTAACATTCCTCTTTGGACACTTACAAGCCCACACCTGTGTCAGGTGCAGGTATTTTTTGAGCAAAAACAGAAGTTGTGCTAAAATATATTGAGTGCTTTCCCTTTAATTTTGCTGAACAAAGATGTAATTTCAGAGAGCTCTGCCATAAGTTATTACAATGTAAAATCAGATATGAGAGGTCATTCCCAGGCACTAACAGCTCTGGGCACACTTGCTCAATGACCTCTGTTTTCCTGATGGGTAAATTCATTATATGATTGTCTCTGCTTGAAATTAACAGAGTTCTACCATTCTCCACATGAAGAGATCAAACCATCCCATGTGACTTGCAAATTAGTCCTCTAAATGAAGGTCCCCATAGAAATAATTAGGTTGCTTAGTGTGAGATACTAACATTACCCATTTTCAGTACAGATGTCTGGAAAGTTCTCTTCTTCCATTCCTCTTTTTTAAACTGAGCTTTCATTAAGCTTAATGCCACAAAGTATTTCTGACAGTGCAGACTTATCAAAATAGCTTAATGGAGAAGGAGCACTTTCAGTATCAACCATAAATATTAAAAATGCAGTGATTTGAACACTGTGTGTTATTTGTGAATCTCACATATGCATGAAGAACACACCTACCCCGAGTTTTCGTATGCAGGTGTCTGTGTGGGTTCCATCCCCAGCCTGGGGCTACCAGCAGGTCCAGACCCTCTGCTTTGATGAGCCCAGGAGCAGCCTGTGCTGTACCAAGGCTGATCCTGCCTGGCCCATTGCAGGAACACCCTGCATTAGCAGGGGAAAATTCAGAGGAACCAGTGGGGCATTGCTCTAGCTTGGCCCTCTGAAAGGGAGAAGGAAATCAACCAAGGGACGAGGTCATTGTGAAACACAAAGATCAAGCAGAAAGGACAGCCCAAGGCAGAGGCAGTCTGAAATCTGGTTACATAGAATTCAATTATATGGATAGAAAGCAACAAAAATATTAACTTTAAATTATAACCGCTGCTGTTGCTACCTCTTTTTAAGGTGGTTTGCTTCTTTGTTTATCTGGTTCCCATTCTGTCAGTTGAATCAGTAGCATGAAGCAACATTTTGTGTGAGAACTGTGTTTTGCACTAGATATATGCACTACTGGTCTCAACTGTAAAGAACTTGACCTGTGTAAGCAATTATTCCTTAAATTTCATGGGTGAGATTTTGGTGAAGAAATTTTACTTAACCATTATTTTAGTATCTGATAGTAAAATAATAATTGTTTCATTTGACCAGGTTATTCCCTTCCAAAAGAGTGCAAGAGATGGAAAACTCATAGACCCATATGAATCCCAGAATGCCTCAAAAGGCCGTGGCATTCTCTGCAGCCTCACTTGTCTCTGGCTATCTGATATGATCACTGCCACACTTTTTCCTTCCTTTTATTCCTCTAAAACGGACAGGGAGAAGTAGGCCAAAGAGGTAAACAAGACCTACTCCAATTTTAACCTGAAGTATGAGTTATTAAGAGAAAACTCAGACGATAACTTTGCTGTTAGAATAATGATCTGTTCAGATCAAAGTTCTCATAAACACATTTGTAAATATACATAAACCTTTGTAATTATGACAACAAACAAAACTGAACTTCTGTTTCAGTTAATATCAATGGTTTAGTCACTGTTCCCTTACACTTGCACACAATCCAAAGCATTCACATTTCTTCTATTTTCTGGATGGCAGGTACAACACTCACTCTTGCAGTACCTATTTTGGTCTAAACGACATAGTCCAGCACATTTTGTAAAGAAAGAAATCCAGTGAAGAGTAACACTCCTAATGATATAATGCAAATCAATATTATTGTTCTATTTAATAACTACATTATGGGGAATCACATTTTTTTTTTTCTGTTCTTGTAACCCATAGTTATCTTCTGATTTTGCCTTTCGGACCTGTGAAATGCCTAGCAGTAACTGAATATTTAGCCACTTGATGTTCATTTACTTGCAGGAGTGCTCATGCCTGTGTAGATCTGAAGATGAAATGTGGGAGAGTATGTTGAATTTCCTGCACACACAAAAAAATCTAGTATTAAACAGACAAAGAGCACAAACTCTAGGCCTTTACAATAATAACAGTCACAGAAGTCCTACAATACACTATTAACAATAAACAGGAGTGAAATAACATCTTGGCATTTATGTAAATCCATCAGTGTTGAAACCTGTTAAGCAACATAAAAGAAATATAAAGGACTTTCCACCTATTCTTTTGGTTGCAGTATGAAAATGGAAGTGTCTGCTTAGAGAATGAGTGCAGGCATATGCTACTTCGCTGCTGAGTACTACAGATTTCCACTTATAACTATGTAGGTCCACGGAGTAGGAATTTCTCCAGAAATGGAAAATAACAACAATCTTTTCCCACACTGAAGAAAAATTTTGACAAACTCCAAAGCCCTAACTTAACTTGTCTCTAAGCTGACAAGGCATCTGGACCCTGTGAACATCCCAGTTGCTGACCTGTTGCCAGCATATGACTGCCTGCAGCACTACCAGCAGAGCCAAACAGCAGTGCTGGGAGAGAGACCACATGGGTGACAGACCTTCAGACAGAGAATCACCTACGGCTGGGCTTTGTCCTAGGAGTACTGCTGGCACTTCTGACAAGAAAGAAAAGGTGATTAGGCAGGGGAAAGTGTGCTGTTACTGTTTTCTGGGTCCAGAATGAGATTTTTACATACACACAAAGTGCTGAAGTCACTGGTAGCAGAAATGGCTTTTGAAAAAAGGTCCAAAGCCCTAAGGTTACGCTGAACACCTTTTAGGGACTGTCTTAATGGAGTACTGCACATAACTGAGCCAAACTGACACACTACCAGTTTATAAACACACATCTGAGTAAGATTTTCAACTGCATCTTACTCACTCTAAACCATCTCAAAGTCAGGAAAGTGTCCGTGGGGAATCAGCCTGCTGTCATGCAAAGGACCTTTTTTCTACCGAGCTGTTTGAACCCAAAGAACTGCAACAATGGTGTTCTTAAATAAGTCAGCACTTGGTGTCATTGAGTGTCCCTGTTAGGGCATTGCTCTACAGTGCGCTGTTCTGACCCAGGCAAGGGGTCGCACGGAGGGCAGGCAGTGTATGTGCAGATCATGTGCGTCTCTGAGAGCTCCTGCACCGAGGCTGCAGAGACAACTTTAGTCTGAACATCTTCCACTTTCTGCATGTTTCCTTGTCCTGCTTTACTATGCTTTGGACACTAATTTCTTCAGTCAAATATAGCTGTGATACAGCTGTATTTAGGAATATTGAAGGACATTGAGGCCAACACACCTGCTCAGGAAATGCAGAAGGATAAAAAGATTTGTCTTGTTCCCAAGCAGCTGCACTGAGTTGCAAGAGTGTGATATTCACTTCATAGGCTGTACAAGGGAGTAGATTAATTTTTAAACTGGAGGATTAAAAATCATGGGGGTCCCCTGCTGCCTGTTCCTTCTTTCCTGTCATTTTGGTACTATCCTAAAGTATGCACTAAACTTTACTGTCAGCTCAGGCAGTTGATTTCTTAGCTCAGCTCAGCAGCTGAGTTGTTCTGTGTTGGTCCTTCACACAACATCTGAGGGTTCACAAGCTGCTTGAAATTCTGTTGCAGCCTTTGAACCACCATAACCACCTAAGGTCCAGTGGGAACAGCTGCAATCCAGATAGTCAGTTTGGTGTGAAGAGACCCTTACATTAAGGACAAGTGGGACCTTCTATGTTGCAGAACTGACCTGACTGAGGAAGACAAGGTAAACAGAAGTGACTTTCTCTCCTTTTTACACTGGAATATTCTCTACTTCTGTAGATCATTTATTCTCGAAGGTGTTAGGAAGAATTAGCTTGTCATGTTGTCTTATGACAATAAGAAAAGCTACAGGAACAGCAAAAACAGTAGATCTAAACAATGTTTTGGTTGGCCAAGACATAGCCATAATGATGAATGCTGAGAAGGCAGTTTTCCTCAGATGTGTACATCTTATCTCTTGTCTCCCAGGCAACTTCCTAACATCTTTTGAAATTACTGAAGAGGAACTAATGTATTCCAATACTTTGGCAAGTCTTATCAAGCCAGTACAATGCCACGTCATTGTCTATTTTGAGATATATACAATAAAGCAAATCCAGTAACTAAATACTGATAGCTATAAGTATTCAATCCTATAATACCATGTAAATAAAGCAACATTGTTCTCACATTTCACATGAACATTAGGTTGAATCAGTACATTGAAGTCCTACACAAGCCATTTATATAATTCTATTATAGAGAGTATGAAATTCCTTGAAATTAATTTTCTCAATGTTCCTTATGCTTTAGAAAATACATGTATATTAAACCAATAAACTTTCATTTCTCAGTACCAGTTTGTTTTGGTTTGGTTTGGGTTTTTTTTATATATTTATTTTTTTTTAATATTTTGCAGCATTCAAAATAAACAATATTTTAAAACCTATAATCAGAATCATCAAAAATACATTTTTTTTTTCCTCTCTCTGGAAGTACTTGAAAAATAAATAAATAAATACATGTAGTAAGTTTTGATACAGTTGCTCCTGAATATCATAAGATATTGTCCAGAGACGAGCAACCAGGCTGGTGAAGGGACTTGAACACAAGTCCTATGAGGAGAGGCTGAGGGAGCTGGGGTTGTTTAGTCTGGAGGAGGCTCAGTGGAGACCTCATCACTCTCTGCAACTGCCTGAAAGGAGGTTGTAGCCAGGTGGGGATTGGCTTCTTTATCCAGGCAGCTCTCAGTAAGACAAGAGGGCATGATCTCAAGCTCTGCCAGGGGAGGTTTAGGTTGGATATCAGGAAGAAATTCTTTACAGGGAGGGTAATCAGGCATTGAAATGGGCTGCCCAGGGAAGTGATGGATTCTCTGTTCCTGGAGGTATTTAAGAAGAGACTGGATGTGGCACTTAGTGCCATAGTCTAGTAACTGTGGTAGTAGTGGATCAAGGGTTGGACTTGATGATCTCAGAGGTCCTTTCCAACCCATCTGATTCTACGATTATATGATTCTATGATTAAGGCTGAGTTGGGATGTAGACTGTCAGCTCCCATGACATATCTTAACAGAATAGAGTGCACTTTTCAAACAACATTAAAGAGTGAAAATGATCTTATTGTTTTCTTACAGTTGAGACAGATAGTCAGAGAATGGGACATTATAATTTTTGAGTCAGGAAAATATTTCTCTAACCTATACTTCTACACATCTTATAAATAAAAGACATTGTGTATCTACAGTTCCACAAAAGCAGGAAGAAATCCATCTCTGTTTTGAGAAATCTTACTGTTGGCAAATAATAAACTACAGAAAAAACCCCAAGTATTAAAAAATAATAAAAGTAATATGCCTTTTAAAAGAACAGTAGTATTGCTCACTAAGCAGTCAGACAGCAGGAAATCCCAGTTTTAAGACTGATGTTTTCTGTGTGCATGATAATAACTGTGCTTGGTATCAGAGATAAACTCAATATTAAGAGAAAAAATATCCAAACTTTTTACATCCTATTCCAGACTGCTGAAACAAGAATATATCTCTCTTCTGCAATATCTTTATCATATCTGCTGTCCCTACTTTGTGGTGAATGGAGAATGCCTCTGGATCAATAGCTTCTTCTAATTTTATTAAAACCTGTATCTTAAAAAGAAGTCACAAACGGGATTTATTGAAACATAATTTAACAATTTTTGTATTTCTGAATAAGCACCCTAATATTTATTTTTGAAATTACAGCAAAACACTTTACTACATAAAGAAGGGTAGAAAAGAAAATGATCAGCAGGTTTAAGTCTCAATTCCATACAATCCATATTCACCATACGATATAAGAGAATGGCTCATAACAGAAACAACTTTTTTTGACATATCAGCCTTAGAAGGTGTTGTCCTTCATTTTTTTAATAGCTTGAATATCTAATGTAATAGCAAAAAGCATCAGTCTCTGGAGGGGAAGGCTGGCTAGAACAAATGCAGAGCACAGATGAGGATGGTGAACCAGTCCAGATTCATTCTCAAAGACTGAGAATTTCTTCTCCTTTGAACAAAACAGAATGAAGTATTAGACCTGAGTTGCTTGTTCTTTTTTTCATGTTGTTATAGTTCTGCTCACAATAAAACCTTTGCTGATGCAAGCATGGACAAGGAGATCAAGTGCACCCTCAGTCTGTTTGCAGGTGACATGAAGTTGGGCAGAAGTGTTTATGTGATGGAGAGTAGGAAGTATCTGTAGAGGGGTCTGGACAGGCTTGATCAATGGGCCAAGGCCAAAGATATTAGGTTCATTAAGTAACAGGTCGTGCACTTGGGTCACAACCACCCCATGCAGCACTTAATGACTCGAGGAAGAATGGTTGGAAAGCTGCCCAGTTAAAAAGGACCTGGGAGTGATGGTCAACAGCCAGCTGAACCTGAACAGTGTGCCCAAGTGGCCAAGAAGACCAATGACATCCTGGCTTGTATCAGAAATAGTGTGGCCAGCAGGACCAGTGATTGTCCCTCTGTACTCATCACTGGTGAGGCCACACCTTGAATCCTGTGTTCAGTTCTGAGCCCCTCAATACAAGAAAGACAATGACATGCTGGAACGCATCCAGAAAAAAAGGGCAAGGATGCTGGTGAAGAGTCTGGAGCACAGGTCTTATGAGGAGAGGCTGAGGGAGCTGGAGTTGTTCAGCCTGAAATAAAGAAGACTCATGGGAAACCTTATCACTCTCTACAAGTACCTGAAAGGAGGTTGTAGCAAGGTGGGTGGTGGCCTCTTCTGTCAGGTAACAAGTAAGAGGACAAGACGAAATGGCCTCAAGTTGCACCAGGGAGGTTTAGTTTGGACATCAGGAAGAATTTTTTCACTGAAAGGGTGATTATACATTGGAATGGACTGCCCAGGGCAGGGATGGAGTCACCATCCCTGGAAATGTTCAAGAAATGGCTGGACATTGTGCTTAGTGCTATGGTTTAGTTGATGTGGCATTCAGTCAAAGTTGGACACAATGATCTTGGAGGTCTTTTCCAATCATGATGATTCCATGCTTCTATGTCCAGAATGTGATTAAATCCCCATTGCTAACCAGTACAATTTTCTGTATCAGTAGCTGCTTTTGTTGTGCACAGCCTAAGCTTGTGAAACCTGGGCCCCACTGCCATTGCTGCTAGAAGAGCTCACATACCTGCTGCCAGGTACCAGAAATAATTATACAGAAGCTCATAGTTCCTAATAGTTCCTACCAAAACCAGTATGACAAAAACACTACTTCTAAGGACCTAAAAGAAAACATAGACAGTAGTAATAAACAGAGCGAATTTTATAAAAACACTTAATATCAAATCAAATCAGTTTCTTTATACTACAAGGTAGCAGAGAGAGGATGCAATAGATGCCATATAGCTTGTCTTATATAAGACTTTCACAGAGTTCCAGTAACCAAGTTAAGGAATATTTGGTTGGAAAAAAACTTTTTCCAAAGTCATGGGAATGTTCTACTTGGTAATTCGTTATCAGTGGTTCGGGTACACCCTGAAAAGGACTTAGTAATGTTCTATGGGGATCAGTCCTAAGGGAGTGGTACTATCAGATATTATTTTCAGTGATCCAGATGATCAAATAGAAAATGTTCTGATTACATTTGAAGACACCTATAAGCTGAGAGTACATTGAGAAACAGGAGTAGAGTTCCATAGGATCCTGATACACAGGGAAATGATATATAAAAAAGGATTAGATGCTGTTTAATAAGGGTAAATCCCAGACTATGAATTTGGATAAGAATAATTAACTGCGCAAATATAGGGAAAGGAACAAAAGGCTAAGCTAGAGCTCTGTAGGAGTATATTTAGAATTGTTGTGAATCATAGCTTCAAGGATTGTGTAAATGCAAAGCCCATATGATTAATCACCCACAATGATTAATAAACTGTCAGAACTAACAAGACATTTCAAGTAATCCTGCTCCTTTCAGCATTGACCTCTGCTGAAGAGCAGCAACACTCAGTGTTGAGCAATAAAATCCAAGGAAGACAGGAGGTACTTGGGCAGCTTTCAAGGATAAAAAGTTCTCGGAAGAGCAGTGAGAATGAAGAGAGGTCTGAAAAACAGGTGAAGAGGAAAGTTTGGGTGAGATAGTGTTTTATTGCTTGTTGCGTTATTATTTAAGTATGACAATGAAGGCTTCAACATTCAAACTTTGAATGTTGAATCCTCTTACAGGAAAATGAAACTATTCATATGACCCTCAAAGTCCTATCATGGAAAATAATGGCTTTTCACACTTCCCAGAAACATTGCAAGTGACAGTGAAGCATCTTAGAGTGTTACCAGGTAGCCTACCCCAGGGGTTATTTTGCAGCTCTTAACTAATTCCTTTCTTCATCCTCTGCCGAAAAAAAATCAAAAAAAGAAACAAAAAAACCCCAAAACCAAAACAAAAAACTAATCAAACAAAACCAAACAAAAACCCCTCAACAAAACAAAACAAAAACCCTCAACAAACAAAAAAACCCAAACAAAACCAAAAAACCAAAACAGCAACATTCTTTTACTTTACTTTCTAGCTTTACAATCTTTCCTTTTTTTCATATCTTCAAGCCTTTCATAACTGCCAAAACACGTAGAAGTCTTTTATGTGCCCTTTGACCCAGGACTTTGTCTCTCTGGGCCTTAGAAATTATGAAAAACACTGATAATACTGCCAGCAGTAATGGTCCCTGGCTTCTGAACCAGTACTCATTGATCAGGGTGTTCATTGCTCAAGAGTGATTGTTTCAAGCTCTACCTGAGCTCAAGCACCATGTCTGGATTGCATTCATTTCACACAGCAGCCAATGCTGAATTCTTCATCTTGAAGGAAATGTAAGATGCAGAGAACAATTAAAAACTTCATCTTCAGCTCCTTCTTCATTCTAATTGCTTTGATTTGTTCAACTCTATTCAATGTCCTGTGAAACCAAGAGACTTGAGATAACTTGTGTAATTTGCAGAGCATATGTAGCATAAATCCCACTTACCTGGTGGGAAAGAGAACACATCCTGGTTCCTTGCTTATCATGGCACAGTTTCTTACTAAATATGTACCTCAAAAGAGCATGTCATAGCACAGGTGGTTTCTATGGCATGGACACACACCTGGGAAGCACCATATTCATTTCCTAGCACAGAGAAAAGGCATCGGTAAACAGTGCAGTTTTCACTGCCTAGTATCACACAAACTACATCTGTTCTGGTGCCTTGATCTGACATGAGGCATTCATGGCCCAGATTTTCCTCCTCAGGATAAGAAAGGTGTGGGCTCAGAAGGGATGAGGCTAGCTCGATCTTGTCCTGTCATAGCCTTGGCATGTAGCCAGTGATTGCACCTGGGTTCAGGGGCTTGGAGTGCTCCCAGCATCCACAGTATAGACACAACCACTGAGACCTGAGTTTATCTGGAAATAAATCGTTAGCTTGACAAACAAATCTGTTTATGTAAATGTGGCTCTGGGGATCCAAAGTTCAGGCACCACTGAAATGCATGAAATTGCCATTCAGCTGCAATATGCTATGGAATAAAGTCTTAAGTGCCTCAACAACTAAATGCCAATGAATGTCATATTTTACTACTAACCTTCTATTTCTTGGGATGGGCAAGAACTGATACAACAGGAAAGAGGAAAGAGATAACAAAGGTTGGGAAGTTCCCCACTGACAGTCATAGTGTAATAATTTCCTGGTTGTTTCCTAGCAGAAAAAGCATGGGCTTGTATCATTCATGTAATGGCTGTCTCTGCCCCAGATGAGTGCTAAGCACCTGTGTCCCCTAATATTTTGCTCCCATGCCACTTCTAACTGCCCAATAATGGTAAAATAAGTATTGCCCCTTCCTATTTCACATAGTTTCTTTGATATTGCTTCAGCTATCCACCTTTCTTCCACTGCCATTTTAGCATTGTAACTCTTAAAAGACCCAAATTCCTCATTTCAAACAGTTGTCAGCATAATAATTATTCAGCCTATAATTAGGAATTGACATCAAATCCTGTCACCAGTGACTAGCCACCATGTCCTAACTTGTGTTTTCCTATGACAATAGTCTTTCTAGTGTTTGGCTTTCCATGGTCTCAAGAGTGGTTCAAGCTGCCTTCCAAACTCTTGAGTTTTCCCATTTTCTGGTAATTTCTTGGCCAAGGGATTTAAAGAAACTCATCTGACACAGGTTTGCATTCTGTTTTTGCCATATGCAGCATATTCTACACTGTGAAAAAAGTGGAATAGATCCAGCACTTGGCATCTAATAAGCATCTTAATTCCAACTAACAATTAATTAGGATTAAGGGATCTTGGAAATAGATCTTATAGCCGAAGAAAATAATTACCAACTATTAATCATGTATTATGATTATGTATTATTCTTTCAGGTACTTAAAAACTAATTGTATGCATTTTCCAGATGATCTGACGAGACTTGTGAAACGCTTAAATTGCCTTATAACCCAGGATCAGTTGAGAAACGTCCAAGTTTCTCACAGGCAAACTAACACTTTAGTGCAACACTTCAGTGCAACACTTCTGTTGCTCTACGCATGTTATTATTTAAAACACAACCTTTATTTCACAGCACCAAAAATTACTGTTTACTGCTTCATAGCAAGGCAAGCAAGCTCTGTCAATAGGTCATTTCTGTAGATTGTAGAACTACATCCCATGTCAGTGAAGAGAAAAGAGTACCACTGTGGGATGTCATTGCTGGGGAAGGGTCTCCTGCATCCAGTATTGTCTGAGACACTTGTCAGTGGAGAGGGTTGTCAGGTGGGGTTGCAGACCTGTCAGTTTCTACTCAATACCTCCCAGATACATACCTGATCGTGTCAGGTGGTGAAAAAAGGTGGATCAGAAGAGCACTCCTTCCCCATCGTGTACATTGAGAGGAATTCTTCTGCACATTGGCCATTTATATCTTTCAAGTGGTCTAGATAGGCACATCAAAAGCTCAATCATAACGTTTCTGGGAAATCAGTGACAAAGCTGAGTCTCTCTACCTAGGCCTTCGGGTCCAGCAGCATAATGTATTTCAAAATTCAATGCAATGAACCTAAGCATTAGCAGTTTATAACTCATAATAACTCATTCTAAATCTGAAGGCTAATTAAACTAAACATAACAAACTTGCCTGCAACTAGAACTGGTTGTATGCGCTTTGAAGAAAAAAATTGCAAAAGATTATTTGCATATCCAGGAAACTTAACACCCACGAAAATATTCAATAATAAATAAAATAAATCTTGATTTTTGAGTACTGGATCTCACACATCAGAATAATGAGGATGCAAATAATAATTATGCAAAGCGTATTTTAACTCCAGGAGACTTATTGAATATTAAATCTGAAATACTAGAAAATGAATGAAAATTCTTCTGAGTATAGTGGTTTTATTTTGTAGGTTGTAGATATCAGAAGCACATATGGTAGTAGCATTTATGATTCTTCAGGTACAATGTGCTGCACTCAGAACATTGATTCAATATGTCTTTATTTTCCATTTTTCATTAGATATAAAACACAGAAATACTATAAAACATTCTTTGTCCTTCCCCCAAAACAAATGCCTAGTATGTACAGATTTATTTTACTAGCCTTTTAGATTGCTGACTCACTTATAAATGAAGATTAGCACTCGAAGAGAATGACCATCTGTTTCAACCCTTTCTTCTCCATAGTGGAATTGCAGTGAAGTGATTTTAACAATGGAATTTTAACAGCCAGGTGATTTTAACTTCTGGGAAAAAGAAAAAATCTCTTGAGCCCTAAGCTATTCTAGGAAGAAAATAAGTCAGAATTAAGTGATTTTATTTATGTTCATTCTACTGTTAGAAATAAGCATACTTCAGCCAAGGTCCAATTAGCAGGATAGCATGATAGATAAATACTGAATGGGACCATCATGAATACCACAATCGAAAACAAGCCTGACCTTGCAGGCAATTTTCATGCAGAAACATTACAAGGACATCAGGCCCCATTCAGGAATACTGTTTGTTACATTATTTGACGCAGATGACACTATTCTTTAAAGAGGCACAGATGTTTGTGCTTAGGAAATATTCGTAATACTTACTGAGTGCTTATCATATACTTCTGTTGGGGGACTCTGACTAGGAGTCAGATATGGATATTTAGATTTAAACACTGATATGGAAAGTTAGATATTGGTGGAAAGGCTTGCCCTTGGCAGCACTTATTATATCTGAAGTGGATGTGAACACCTCACCGGATTTCAGACTGTGGCCCAGGACTGGTACCGCTGGCAGTGGGGATCAACAGGACATCTCCAGAGGCTAGAGACCCAGTCAGAGGCACCTCAGCACCAGCAGCTTGCCTTGGGGCTCATGGAAAAGTAAGAACAGCGAGCAGGGCTGGGATCCATCCAGCCGAGTGGTGATTGGCAAGGGAAGCTCTATTGTGCGCTTTAGGTGCTCAGCAAGGTGACGTCAAAACAATTTCTTCTGGACCACTGAGGTGACTTACTGAGGCCAATATGCTTGTTGTACGTGTCAGTGGCAGGAACCCCAGCATCACAAACAGAAAAGTCAGAGGGAATGGCATCTAGGTTAGAAACTCAAATTCTCTTTTCAAAGGGCAAGAATCTACTTCATGCCCTTGTGGATTGTGAAGAAACAACTTGTGTCAAAGCACCATTTTACTCTGTCTGCCCTTTTCTGTCTATTAGAAATGATAAAATTGCAAAACTCATATCCTCTCTAATGAGAATGACAAGGAAAAGTCTAGTGATTGGACAGGTGGAAGAAGAATTACTTTGGTAATAAATCCATTATTGCTCAGAAGTTCTGGTGGCATTGCTTACAGTAACTCCTGCAGGGATGCTGTATTTGTTTGGTAAAACTAACAGCAATTTCATTTGGCTAACAGCTCCTAATGCTAATAATAATTCTGTTATATCTTAATGGATATATTTGTCCTTGCCTTACATTTTCATTTTCAATTTATTACACTTCACAGTCTCCTGTGTCTCAGATTAGTGTTCTGTATTGTCACAAGTTCATTGTCAAGTCCTACTGTGCCTTTTTAGACTGTGAAATACCTGTCTTACTCTGTCCTCAGGGACTTCAGTAAGAGCAGGAGTAGTCTTTATCTCAGTTTGAAATCTATTAAATGTTTATCTAGTTAAATTATTGTTTATGAAGGCATGTATCTTAGGATTTATTTAAAGAATTTTAAGTAAAAAATAGGAGCAAAACTATGACAGAAATGTGAGAAAAATCATTTGTCAAAGTCTTCCCAAATGAAAACTCTACCTTCTCTGTTTAGCTTTCTCTGAGACAGACTGCAAAATGAGAGCTTTTATCCAAAATTCAGTTCCTTTACGATTTTAATAATTTTCTCCACTCTGCAAAAGTGAGCTGCAATGGAGCTGGTAACACTCTACTGACTGCTATAGCAGCCTTTTGTGTATATGGTATGTTATGTCTGGCAATTTAGGTCTTAGATCGACGCTTGCTGGGAGTGGCTCACACAGACCAGTCGTGAAAAGGGAGAGGGAGACAGCCAAAGGTAGCAGCAGTTGGATGATGCTGATGCTCCTGTGATCCTGCTAACAGTGCCAAATCAGGGAGGGTGGAGAGGCAGAGACAAATAAACAGAATATTAAACAAAAAATACTCATGTTCATTATAAGAGGTAAATTACTAGCAACAATATAATTTCTACCACTTCTCAGGATTAATATTTTCCATGTGCATAGAATTGTTTTCCAGCTAGTTTGATCATCAACCATATTTTACAAAAAATTAGCACTGGATAAGTGCAGTCATAAGTGAGAATGCAGACATCAAAAGAGTGCCTCTTGGATGGATGTTTTTTTAGGATGAACTGGCAAGGAAAGAGAATTTTTGTTCAGAAAATACTTCAAATATTTAGAACTGTTGGCCTGTAGGGAATGGAGACCGATCTCCAGTGAACTCTGCCTGACATCATTGTTAAGTGTGTAAGAGTCAGGTAATAGTTTCCCTAGATTTGTGCTGCTTGTTGTCTCACTGAATGCACACATATCCAAGTACCTTTCTGGTAAGGCCTGAACTGAATAGTTGTGCTGTGAGGTGTTCGGACAGAAATGGTTAATGGGCTCTGTCCAAACCCTAGTGAACAGGCAGATTATATCCACGTTACTGAAACACTATAACATTAGTCATATTTAGGGTTGGTTCACCAAATAAATTTAAATGTCAGGGTGTCCCTTCATTCGGTGATGTGATTTCCCAGCTGCAGGGAAAGCTGACTATTTTCAGGTAAGGCTGAACTACCACAGAAACATTTTGCCTAATCTCTGGTAATGAACCTGGCTGAATATTTTAAACACTACTCTTCTTTTCCCAAAAAGTTATTGCATATCTTTTTTCAAATCTTCATAAAGTTGTTTTTTCTTTAATATCATGTACCACCTAGACAATTGAATGATCTCTTAATTTACTTTGCTGGGTAAAATTGGAATAACCTGGGAGAATTACTTGCTCCCTCAGGAACTCTAATAAATCGCCTTTGTACATACTTCCTTTGCCTTTGAAAACAAAACCTTTTAATTTTGTAGCAGGGCGTATGAGACAGTCATATGTTAGGGGCAAGGAGCATTTGGGAAGACCGATACAGTGACTGATTTTCTTCACAGCATTAGATTTGTTAATAAAAATGTTAAATTGAGCATATAGAGAGTATCATCCTCCTTATTAGGTGGACTCAGTTAGATTCTTATTGGAGAGGCTGTAGTGGTTCAGTGCTACACAGATTTTAATTAAAAATTTGTATAAAAATGGTATTCTGTTTTATTTAATTATGTACTTGTCCAGATGTTAGGTTTAAAATAATAGGAATAGGTTTAAAACAATTAATTGCCATTGCATTGGATGGTTTTTTTGTCTGAGCAATGTACCTGCAGATTAGATTTCACAGACATATATGGCATTTATATTTGCTGGCTTTGTATTAGATTTGGCAAGAACTACTGCTCTGAAAAAAATTCTCCAGGCAAAACTGTGATTAAAAGATGTAAAAGATCCATATCTGAGAAGAATGATGATAGGAGTGCCAATGAGAGCCGTAGTGGCTCAGTGGAGCCATCTTGTGCAAGCATATTTAAATTAGACATATATGACTATACATAAATTTAAGCTAAATATTTTTTTCCTGGCAGGTACAGCATTCAAAATGAACCTAACAAAGCCAGGCCAGGTATGTTTTTAATAAATAAATGTAGATGGAAAATCAAAACAAACTCACAGATTTGTGTGATGTTTCCGCCAAAGGGCATTATTTCTGTACAAGAAGGCTTTTAAATTGACCACTCAGAAAAGCTGTGGTCCTGTGAAATGTTTAGAGACATGAGGTAGAGCTGGTATAGAAAGACGGGTTGGAACAAGAGTGGAGAAAGCCACTATTCTGGCTGCAAGAAGCTTACAAAATCTTCATCAGGCCAACTTCCCTCCACTTGCAGGGAAGTCCTTTTGAGGTAACCATAGTACTATCAGGGCCAATGGAGAATTATTGATTTGAAGAGAATACCAGTAGCTGAATCGGCAGAAATCATATTTGCAATACTCAACATAAATATACCTTGAGTGCCGGTCGAAGTAATTGTGTAAGGAAAAACCTGAGGCTCTAAAGAGGAGGAATGTGGAGGGATGGGCTTAAATGAGATGATGGAGAAACAAGGGCTTTTGGCATTCTCCATTCAGACCTATATTGCCAGTAAATTAGTAAAGATACTGAATTTGGGCTTAACTGTTTTGCTTCACATGGTCGGATCTGGAGGACTTGACTAACTTGCTGTACATATGAATGCAGAGAAGTTTGGGGAAGAAAAATATAATCTGGAATCCAAAAATATCAAAAAGATAACTTTTCTTTAAAGAAACAGGAAGCATGGTAAAGATTTTAAAAATATAAGTCACTTCCAAACAAGAAATGAAGAGCTCATTTTATTAGCCACAGCACTGCTGGAAGGAGGAAAATGCAGTGTATCTAAAACATTGAAAATAAATTAACAAACACCAGAATAGAGTGAAAACAAAGAGATACAAAATAAGATATATTAACACTCTCTTGGGAAAAGGATAGTTTCAAATTAAACAAAACCAATTTACCACTCTTGCATTTATTGGACTAATAGAATTTTCAGTCAAAATAAGAAAGGTATTGTGTAAGTACTAAAACATCAATTAATAACTATTTTTCCAAATACAAAAAACAAAAACAAAACCAAAAAACCCCAAACAAACAAAAATGAAAAAATGCAATTTTAACAGTGTTTCACACTATGCCTTTCCCAAAGAACTTTCACTAGAAAGAAATGAAAACAGTGAACATTTCACTTAGTTGAAAAATCTAGATTCTAGAAAGCTGAGAATTTGGAAAGGGTCTTTTTCTATCTACTCAGTTCTGATTATCTCGTTATTTTTGGATTGTGTAGCTGATATTTTATGGAGCATCAACTGTGTTGAGCTGAATCAAGATTTCTTTTCAGTGGGATTTTATTTTGGTTTAAACCTATTGAATAAACTAGATATCAGTTGCACATAAAAGTTCCATACCAATAAAATGCTGTTCCAAGTAGTTAGTAAGAACTTGCCAAGATAGCTGTGTTTTTCTCAGTGCTGAGACTTTGATTTGAGAAACAGGAGTATGTTCTCTGCCTTGGTCCCTGGTTGTCATTGCTCCTTCTTCAGTATTGTCCTGATACTGTGTTGAAATTCCTGAAAGGATGAATTCCCAGCCCAGTGGTTAATTATCTGTGTTCCATGACTAATATTTATTTGCAAATAAAATTAATTATATTCACAGTAACTCCAGTTCTACTACCACTAGTTCTCTACTGAAAATATGACCACAAGAACATAATGTCTCATACATCTCTGACTGGTAATGTTACTATATGAACAGATAAAACAAACTGCTTTGAAGATAGTAACTATTACGATCTGAAAAAATAATTAATCTGATGTACTTTGATTCCAGCCCTCAGGATATGACTGATGTGGTTATATCATGATAATGTGTCAGTCAAACACCACTACCACCAAACCGTTAGTCTTCTAGTAAAATGGCCAGAAGTTTTTACTTCCTTCTGAGGTCAAAATGATCAAGGAGACTTTACAAACACATAATTTTGACAAAAGCACATCAGTCACAAAAATATGAAAGTGGGATTTGTGCTGCATTTCATCAGAACACCTGATGCCGTCTACTTTTATTAGGTAAAAAGCTTGAACTGAAGTATCCTGCATAGAAATGATGAAGATCTGCTTGAGAAAATGCCTATGCTTTTACAAATTATGAATTTTAGATTTAAAGACTTCTTTTAAGGGTTTTATAAAAGGATGGAAGGTAATATAGACTGAATAGCTTATGCTGTGAACATAAAATAAATACATGACATAAAGATGCATATAAACTTGATGTTCACAGTTTTGGACTGGATGCCACTTTTCCCAATGCTTAAATCCCCTAATAGTTGGACTTTACTTTTAATATTCTGCAAGTATGTTGAATTCATTTTAGTCTGTCACTTAGGGTCTTTCGAGAGAGATTTTCTATTGTCAATTTGAGAGTCAAATTTTATCAGTGCCACTTCAAACAAATTCATCTGACAACAGGTGAAAACTATTGGTTAAAAAGAGAAACCCACTGAAATAGTTAATAATTTCTGTTTGTAGGCCTCTTCAACTGACTGTTTCAGTACAGGTTGGCTGCTCTACTTTCTCTCCATGCCAAAATGGTATTTCAGGCTTGTTGCATATTTAGTGAGCCTATTTACTTACCGTGTACAGTATTCATCAACATTTTATTTCAGACCAGCCAGGGTCAGTTCATATCCCCGTGGTATGTGTTTCTATTTCTATTAAATTCAGGTTAGCAATACAGACTGTGATCTACTTTGCCATCAACTGACTGATACTATTAATGAAAGACCAGACATCATTATTTTGGGTTATACTAATGCATGTGTAGGAAGTGATTAGGGCATCCAGCTAGTTACACTGGAGGAAACCTGACAAGAAAAACAGTAGATATAGACATCAGTTGTTGGCATTCATATTTCCCAGAGGTAGAATGATAATTCTTCCATTACCTCAAGTTTGATCAATAGAGTTGATACCAAACTGAGCAGTTGCCTTTGGATTGTTACTGGTCATTAGAAGTAATTGGTAATTAACTGACTTTAATTAATGAATATACAGAAAAACTGATACTGACAACAGTCTTCTGCTGGTAAAAAGGTTTGCCCAATCTTGATATTTTGGTAGATAAACTACCAGATTTTAATGGAGGTGTCATATTAGAGTCAAGATGTCGTGTGCTTTCTGACATTCCCAAAGTCTGAATTTTCAGGCTTTTAAAATTTTTTAACAACATTATTTCAGACCACCTGTGATGACAAGTGCACCAGTAGACCTATCAAATATCATGTGTGAGGGGATTTTTGTAGCAGCCATTGCAAATAAGAATCTCCCATAAGTGTCATCAGACATGATTACTAAGAAAAAAAAGAAAGGTCATCTGGTTTCAAACTTAGAATACTGCCATCTCATTGCTTAGGAAAGATTGTGGCCAACTTAAAATGCCACCTGAAAAACAGGCATAGTTTCTGTAGCTTTTATTAAACTGAATGTTAGGCAGAGTGCTAGGCTGCAAATCATTTCGAAGCAACATATTCATACTCTTGTGCTTCACTTGTGAGCAGGAAGCTTCCCTCAGCCAGAAAGAATGTGAGATCACAACCGCCCCCCCAAAAACCTGGTAAGGTATCGGAGCTCATAAGATCACTTCTGGTGACGGATGAGTGGGTTTTTTGTTATATTATTCTATTCAGTGAGTACTCAGTCTTCCCCAGGGACTCAAGAAAGATTCTGCTCAAAACTGAGGTGCAGGTCTTGCACAGCATCTGCAGAAGCCTTATTCTTTGGTCTGCTACAGGGAGTGTCTTTGCTTCTGTATTCATGCCTCAGTCAGCAGCACACCTTGAGGAACAGGTGGAGTATTTGGTGTGGATTTAGACCAGATTTTTTGTCTTTGACTAAATTCCCACATTACAGATGTTTTCTGAGGAAATAAACAACTTTAGTAAGACATGTTCTGTTCTTTTTGTCAATGTCTGTTAGGCACTTCATTCAGTACCTCATGCAATCCTAGAAGACCTGAGGAAATGACTCAAAATCCCAAGGAAGAAGTGATCCTCATGAAAGAACCCTCTAAATGATTAAAAAGCTCTGTTTGTGTAAATGACAGCTGAAAGTCATTTTTCCTCAGTTTCCATGGGTGCATCCTAACTGTTCATTATTAACACTGCTCAGCTGATGGACATAGTGGGAGAAACAGTTGCTTGTCATACTGAGTTGTACACAATTCTGCTTAAATAAAATCTTAGATACACTGGTGGCATTTGCCCTGTGCTCTCAACATGGTGAATGTCTGCAGCTAAACATCAACCTAGTGAAGCAAAAAACAATGTGTAGTGGAGGAGAAATTATGCACCAGCACTGACATATTCTATTTATAAATTTCCTTTTAGAAATATGTGTTCCAGGAACAGAGATCACAGAATCACAGAATCCATCATGGAATCACAGAATGGGTAAGTTTGGAAGGGACCACAGTGAGTCATCTGGTCTGGCTTCCCTGCTCAGAGATGGACAGATACTACTTATAAATCCTTACAAATAATTTTTCAGCATCTCTGGTATTTCCACACTCAGGTGTCTGCCTGAAGAATGAAGTGTTATCGGAGTGAACTGCTGCTTGTCCAGCTTCTTTTTAACAACTGCTGTTGTTAAACTTTCCATAATGTTATTCATAAAAACAAAAATGGAGAGTAACTTCCAGCTTGTGTTCCCAAGATACAACTTTTGTTCTCAAAAAGAACTTGGTCACCAATATGTAACTGTATCATCTGTTTAACAGCATAGACAATAATATTAAAGTTGGGAGGTTAATCAAGGGTGTTTAACCACTAATTTACCACAAATTAAAATACAGTATATCAGTCCTTCAGAAATTTTCTTTAAGTGCTCTTATATTTTAGATATTGCCAGATTCAAGCTGATAATACTGTTGGTTTGACAAAAAAAAATTTCTTTGGGCAGAAACAAAATTTCTTGTTGATATGCACCTTAGTGTGGTCATTAATTAATATTTTGTAAGAGCTTGTTTGTTCTCTTTGAAAAGAGTAAACTAATATATGGAATAACAGTCTTCCTTTGTTATCTTTAATATTCTAATGTGACACACTTTAAAACACAAGTATTGTTGTGACTTGTAGAAAATAATAGTGCTAACTTCGCAAGGTAATTAAATAGATGGAAAAACTTTGCCTGTATGTGACAGAGAGAAGGCAAAAAATATGACGTAGTATAATCCAACACTCAGCAATTAATTCACTGCTTGTGTGACACTTACAAGTGGAAAATTTTTGCTTTGTTTTTACCAAAACAAACACTGTATGAAAAAATGCATTGTCATAACATGTGGAACCATTTTTGTTTTTAATGCATGAATACTATCTTCCACACAGCATTTGAAACAGAGTTCAAAAGCTGTTTGCTGGTGACTCTGTGGCTGTGAGAACATGAATTATTTGAATTACTATATTTAAATATTATTCAATTACTGTTGTCTTTATATATATCTTTCCTTAAGGAAACAGATTAAAAATGGACAGAAAGCAGCCAAGGAAGATGGATACTTTCTTCACAGAAACTGTAGAGTTTTTGCAAAGTCAAGGTAAAATTGCAATAATCTTATCAGCAAGTATTACTTCTTGATCTATGGTCCAATGCAAAGGTTGTGTAAATCTACAATTACACTGGAAAAACCCACAGACAAAACAGTTTTCCATAGAAAAAGTTTTTTGTTGAGCTGCTGGATTATTCTGTTTGCTTTGACTGAGTGCTGGTTCTACATCCTTTCCTCCACTGCTGACAGAAATAACTGATGGATGTTGGTAATGCTAACAGTAACCCATTCCCTGAGGGATAAGAAGGAGTTCCCACGAAACCTTACAGTTTGACCTAAATCTTCTTTTAATTAATCTATAAACAACTGTTTTTCTTCTGAAAGAACTTCCATGAAAAAAAAAATGAATTAACCAAACTAAACTTTAGGCTGTTAGCTGGCTATCAGTATTCCTGAGGAAAACATAAAACAAGTTTGTGAGAAACTAGATCAAGATTTTGGGATATCTTTCAAAGCCTCTCAGCTACAAGGACTGGTGCAAGTGAAGCTTTTTGTAAAACATGCCAGGACCCATAAACATGCAGAGACTTAGTATCCACATAATAAATCCTTGTTGCTGGCATCCCTTGGGCTAATGCAAGAGCAGAAATCTATTTGCAGCTCTGGTTCTTTCCTACTAGTCTTTGCCAGTTCTCCCTGTGATCCCTGGCATTGTATTTAGGGGACCAGCACTTGGCAGTGGCAGCTGAGCCAGTACAAGGCTGGGCTAGGTTTTTCCAAGTAAGAAAGTTACAGAAAGAGGGCATCTTTCTACTCAGTTTTGTGCTCTCTGGTCTCGACATGGAAGAAATTGCACCTCAGCTAACACCCCTCTACTTTCAAAATATGTCAGCTGGGAGTGTATTTAAAGCATTCTGCATTTGTGCAGCACCAGGTATGTATATCACTGCAGCCACACAGGCCCTGCACAAGGGCAGTGAGAGGCACCAGCCACAGGGACACACAGGACTTTCTGCACATTGTTCCTTCCACTGTATTAATCATCTTCCCTTCAAAACAACAAATATAATTTTTTCTGCAGACAGAAGAGTTCCAGCTGAACTGTGGTGTATTCTGTAAAATCAATATTCATCATTTTCAAATTGTTTGCTTGTTGACTTTCTCAGGAGAGCAAGAAATCCTTCGGGCAACTTATGCACAGCACAAACAAAATGTTCAACAATAAGAAAATGTTTGGCTTTTTTTTGCTTCTTACATTTCACATTTGACCTTTAGAATACTCTTGTCATTTAATCACATAAAAGGCCACAAGATGTGGTGAATAACCAATATCTAACCCATAGTCATGCTTGTATTGTAGAATTCTGAAACTGTCTATGAATTGCATTAATGCTGGTTTAAATATTTTGTGAGTTCTTGACTACAGTTTACGAGGTGCAAACCATACAAATATGAAGAAAAAACCCTTCATTTTTGTCCCCAATCACAAATCAGTAACAAAAAATAAAGTCCAGACATGTTATTTGCCCTGAATTATTATATTCTTTTGAAAAGGTAAGCTGTTTTTTATTTTACTGATCATCCTCAAAGTGTTTATATTTTATCAGGGTTCTTATCATGCTGCTCTTAAAATGATGGTATATTTGTAGCAGTGATTGGATCCTAGGGAGAGAACTATTTTGCTCCTGTTCTACAATGACTCTCCATCAGATGACTGTTTCAAAATGAGAGTGCTACTGGAATAGTTAAAGAAAACATTAGCAGTAGGAGATTTAATAAAATTATATGATCATTAATCTAATCACTATTAAGAAATATAAAGCATGTTAAGTTGCTGCTAGATCTGTCTTTCTCTCTGGTGCTGGGGTACAATCTTGTATGTTGGCTACCCCAGTGTTTTGGCAACATGATACAGAAGCCTATGGAAACCAAAACTTCACCTGCCTTCTGTGCATCCCTCTGAAGGCTGATAGGCTCCTCAAGGGCAGTTTGTCTGAACAGCAATTTCATTGAGATAAGAAGGTTTACTGGGAATAAGAAAATAAATAGAGTAAACCTAAGAATGTTTTGTTTAATATTTCGCCATTTATCTTTTGTGCAAATGAAATGAGACAGGAAGATCTAAATAATGTTACAGAAAAAGAGCACTAATACATATCTTTTCCCCAGAGCATCCTGTGGCTCTGATCCTAGGATCAGATTTCTAACCTACACATTGTACTCAAATATAAACAGGAACTACCTCCGTGTTTCTTTTCATCCCCTGTTTGATTTTGCAGCTTTTGAAACATAGGGCATCTAATGCTTTTTGTTCAGTCCTGCTCTCTTCATCCGTGCTGTGATATGCAAACAGACACGAGCCTGTACACATTATGCTCACACACAGGGCTTTGAATTAGAGGTTATTTTGCTAGTCTATTTATTAGAAGTCACTAGGACTTTTAATGTCTTTTGATGGTTTATCAAATCACTTAATAAGCCCAAAGAGCATATCAGCATCACTGAATAAGGTGTGATAAGCCATATTTATTACGCATGGATAAAGTATTTTTCTTCTATTGGGCAGAATATTTCAAGAACTGCTTCTCACCAATTCACAATCTTCTTAGATATGATTCACTAGCAAGTCAGTCCTGTCTGGCACATCTGTGTAGAGGTGATATCATGGGTAGAGATTAAAATGTTTCAACCAAGTAATTGAAGAATAACATAAATAGCTACTGGACTCTTGTTTGTAATGTTTGGCCATAACCTGTCTTTCTGCTTTTTAGTTATTTCAAGAGCATCTTTAACATATATTGAGACAGAGAGATATATTCTTTTCAAAGCATGGAATTACGGGCTACAGTTTCATAGCTCACAGCAAGCAACCTAGAAGACTTATTAATACTTGATGAATACCTCTCAATGTCTCAGCAGTGAAGAGATGACAAACAACCTGCTGGATGATTGACGCTGTGCCTACCAAGGAGGAGCTTTAAAGCATGACTTTCTCTTACAAAATCTGTAAAAAAAATCCGGTCTGATCTGGTGTGATCCTGCAGTAGCAATAGTTTGGGCTGAGTGGAGATGCAATCTCTGCCCTATTGCACAATGGAAAGTGCATTAATAAGTGATTTAAGTCCTGTAACAAGGCTGAAAACCTTTCATCTCTGCCTCCTCCCTACCCACAATGCTCCCTAGATCTTCATGGCATACTGCTCTTTGGCAACGTGTGTTTGAATACCTGTCCTGGGCTGCACATGAAAACTTACTTTATCACCACTCTTAAGTATTGTTTGATCTCTGAACTTCGTAATTGCAGAGTCTTTTATTTCCTTCTTTCATTACTTTTCTCCTCCAAATCATGGATTCTCTTCTTTTGTGCAGCTATTTTCCTTTCACTCTGTTTCTTCTTGCTCCCCTCAGATGACCTGACATACATATCCTTTGTTAGATGAGACACGTGGTTGGACTTGCTGTGTGCTGTCCTGACTTCTAGAAACAAGGCTTGAGAGATGTTTACCTAAGCATGATGCCGTATAGGCATAGTAGAGAATCATGCACCTTTCCTGCAGTTTGATTGCACATAGGAAATTGCTCTGTTTCACAGTCTTTAGTGGAGTAGGGCCATCAAATGGGTGAAGAGAACAGACCTAGATTTTCTTCCGAATGAAATTTTCTGTCGCATGGACATCACACAGAGTCCCTCATATCAAATGGAATCCCTAAACTGTACATGAGCTCCTCAAAGCACAGGATCCAAATTGCAATTCTGCTTTGAAACCTGTGTGCCAAGTCTACCTCAGAAAGGATGCTAATAATATATGTTTAAAAGGTATGGCCATTTTAACTACCACAAGAATATTCAACTTCAAATAGGAACAGTTTCAATAAAATACAATTTAATTTCAATTACTACATCTGGGTCCATAAATTTGACTTTTTCTTATTTTATTTGTTTTTTGTAATTGCAACATATTGAAGCCAAAGAAATAAAAAAATTCCACTCCAGGGCATAATGAATTATTGATTAAGGCAGCTAGATCAGTATGAAGCCATATAGGAAGCCAAAAGTAAATCAGTAAATGAAAGGGTTTTAAATATATGTTTAGAAAAAAGGATTTTGGCAAATAGTGAAATGAATATTGGACAGAAAAAAATCTAACAGTCTGAAACACAATCCCTAACCAGCCGGTCAGTCCATGATCTAAATAAATTGCAATTTAGAGTGAATTATGTTAGAAAACGAATCCAATAAAGCAAACATCTTCTCAAGCTAATACTGAAAATGTGACAGCATTTAAATCCTGATCATGTGAAAACATTTGTTATATAGCTCAGACAAAGGATTTGTGAAGAATAGAAAGACTAAAATGGTGTTCCTCAATAATAGCATGAAAAGAATGTCCACTGAAATCAATGCTTGTACGTGGATAATTCATACCAGAAGAATGTGAGGTTATCTTTTATCAGGTCTGAAAGGCAATATGTTGGGATAATTTTTTTCATGCACTGCACTGACCTGTATATTGTAGTGAATGGACTAAATTCACAGAATCACAGAATTGCAGGGTTGGAAAGGACATCTGGAGATCATCTAGCCCAACTCCCCTATCCAGGAAGGGTCACCTAGAACAGGTGACGCAGGAACTCATCCAGTTGGGTTTTGAATGTCTCCAAAGAGGGCAAAACTGCCACCTCCTTGGGCAACCTGTTCCAGTGCTCTGCCACCCTCAGAGTAAAGTTCTCCCTCATGTTGAGGTGTAACTTCTTGTCTTTTAGTTTAGGGCTGTTAAGCCTTGTCCTGTTGCTGGGCACCACTGAAAAGAGTCTGTCACCATTCTCTTGACACCTACCTTTGAGATATTTATATGTGTTAGTGAGATCCCCTCTCAATCTTCTCTAGACTTAGCAGGCCCAGCTCCTGCAGTCTCTCCTCAGAAGAGAGAAGCTCCAGACCTCTGATCATCTTTGTGGACCCCCCACTGAACTTTCTACTTGTACTTAGGAGCCCAGACCTGGGCCATATCTCACTAAGGCCAAGGAGAGGGAGAGGAGGACATTCCTGGACCTGCTGGCCACACTCTTCCCGATGTATCCCAGGATACCACTGACCCTCCTGGCAGCATGAGCACATTGACAGCTCATGATCACCTTGTCATCCATCAAGACTACCAGGTCCTTCTCTGCAGAGCTGCTTTCCAGTGGGTCAGACCCCAGCCTGTAGTGGTACTGGGGGTTATAACTCCCCAGGTGCAGTACCTTACACTTGCCCTTGCTGAACTTCATTAGGCAGTTATTTCATTTTGGAGAATACCTAATATATGAAATATTGTTCCATGTTTTTCTGATGACAGGGACCTCTTCTGCCATCCTGTATCTCCTATAGTTTTCAAAATATATAAAAAAAAAAAACCCAAAACCAAACAACCAAAACAAAGAAGAAAAAATCCAGTAAAAAAACCCTCTAACAAGAAACAACCTAATTCACCCAACTTATGGTCAAACTCTAGGGGAAATATGTCTCAAGATAGTGTGATGGACATAGCTAAATTATTTTGCTTTTTGTTCTCTTACAGTGGAAACTGTAAACCAAAATCCATCTGCTTAGAAAACATGAAATCTGTAATTTTGTGGATGGAGGAATATGGAAATGCTGATATTACAGCTAGTCATCATATTCAGAAAACACAAATCGGAATTTTTTTAAGAAAAATATAGAACAAGAAGCATACATAAAAACTTTCAGATTTGTTAACTTTTCTATAAATGGTCATACTACATTAGAAAATTAGGCTTAAACCAACAAAAAGTTCTGAAACTATGCTAAGAGATCTGCTAGGGTATTTCTAAATGGCAGGGCAGGGGCAGGGGGTTCAGCTGAGTGCCCAACTACCTTAGTGCCCACCATCTGGGGTAGACAATGTGCTGGGGCAGGCAGCATCCTTGAGTCAGGTCCCAGGTGCGCTGCCATAGCTGAAAAGAGCAAGGAATTTTCTTCTAAAGGATATCCAGAAAACAGAAATGTTTGGAACTTGTTAGGTCTGGATACTCCTGAGGACTTCAGGTCAAACTCAGCTATGAGCTCTTATTTCTTATTATTTTAATGATATAATTAATGTGTGGAGCCTTTCAGAAGAAATACTTTCTCAGACAGACAGTATCCATGGATGAAACTGTTTCTCAATTGCAATAGTTAATATGCTGTCAAAATCATAGAGGGGTCAATGAAAATTGAGGTCTACTCAAGAGCTTACATGAAGACTATTAAAACTACCAGGAATCTGTGAGTAAATCATAAATATGTCATGACATTTTTTAAGATTAAACATGTTTCTCTATTCTGAAAATGGATTCTGTCAAATAACATTTTAACATTATGTGCACTCTGGAACTCAACATTTTTCTGGTTCTTGGATTTATATATACATTAGAAGAATATACGTTTCTTCTGACTTCAAGTGAAAATTCTTCAGTGGGATATGAAATTCAGTTTTATTTCTTTCAGCTTTTGAAAACTACAAGGTATATAGGAGACCAGCAGAGGACATTGTAGTCATGGGGGAATTGGATGAAAAGTAATCAAAACAAGATGAAAAGCCAAACTGAAGAGAATCACTTTGAAATGTTATGCTGAAATCAAATGAGTGAAAGATTTTCAGGACAACATATTTTATTTTCAAGCCTGGGAGAAAATCCTCTTATTTTAGGAAATTTTGGACCTGAATCTTAGTCCAAAATGTGGGCAGCTTTTGTCATTAGAACTGGTCGTCCCAAAACTTAGCTTCTCACACTTATACATGTCCACCTGTGAGGCTTTATCATTAGCTCCAATCAACCTTTACCCAATATCCGAGAAATAACATGCCATTTCCTCTTTATTCCGCTCGAAGTTTCTGTTGTTCAGAAAAGAGGTCTTTAAACATTATATTTTTCCAGCAATGAGAAACCAGCTTATGCATAGAGTTTGTAAGTTTTGGTTTTATCTTCTAAGCTTTAATGAATTATTATGGCCTTTAGGAAAACACAACATAGTTAAAATTTACTTTGCATACATGAGAATGAAACAGGCATCCCTACAGGTCATGAACCAATTAATACAAACAAAACAACAACTAAACATTGCTCTGTTTGGGAATGAAATTAATTTCACTTAGTATGGATGAGCAATGAGCAAAAGGAAATTTAATGATGTAAAGGAACCCTTATCTTGAAGAAGTTATGAAATTATGGCAATGAGGAAACAACATTCTAAAAAGTAACTTAAAAACATGCTTCTGCCTTACACCTTTATATATCATGTGATAATGATAGTTCACAGTAGCAAACCCAATACTAATGATGATGGATGAATAAGATACAGTGCAGGTAAGAGAATTACACTATAAATTCTCTCAGGCAAATTAAATTCTAAGAATGAAATCAATAAATGACAAGAAGATATTAACATAAGCCAGTAAAATTCAGGGAGATAAACCTATTCACCACACATATAAGAGGAATAATGTAAAGAATATCTTTTTTAATGTCTGTTATGGACAGTCAAATACCTGAAAAAATACCCAGTAATTTTTTAGAGTTTCTAGAAGGAGCTATCTGAAATCCTTTGCCATTGAAATAGTGTTAATTAGTAGATATTTTTAATTTGAACATCATTTTATATTTTCCTCCAGCAGCTTACCTTTTTCTCTTTAACAGTAGCTGTCTCTACCCCTTGGTATGTGGTAGGGATGTTTAGGTCCCAAATTCTGAGTTCCATGTTTAGGTCATAAGATTGAAGGATAGTCCTTTTTTAGCATCCTACATGTAAAGCTGGTGTTTGTCTTACCTATTATTCTCCATACTGCTGGACAATGCTTTTTTCCTACCTTCCATTTCCTACCTATAAAAATGTGTCTGACTGTGGGCTAAGCAGCAGCAGTCAGACTCACCAGACCCCACGGAAGGGCTCTAATGGTTGTGGGCAGCTGTTGAGCTGGGGGTACCACCAACCTTGGGCTACCACAACCCCAAGGCCATCTGTGAGCTATGGGTGTCCCACAGCAGACCCTCGGGAGGGAGGAGAGGGGGGATCTAGTCCAGCAAGCTTTGGTACTCCAGGTCTTTTGTTTTCTATTCCTCCCTCCAGGGAGCTTGAGGGCAGTTCATTTCTCTAAGATCATGAAGTGACAGTGACAGAGTGAGGATGTAAGAAGCAGAGGGATTCACACGGGAAAAGAAAAATGCAGAATTCACAGCAAAGGTCACCATCTTCACAAACATTCTTCTGCCTCAAGTTGGTCAGACGGTAAATCATGGCACTCCTCTCCAGGGAGAGCTACTAGCTTTATTGATGAGCTAATTCTTGAAATTTGTGGAGCTTTTCAGTAAATAGGCTTCACACTTACCAGTAGGGATGGATTTCTGGGATGTTATGTTGTTCATTCTCTCAATTTTTGGCTTTACATTTTAATATGTACAAATTATTGATACTGTTTGCTAGCTGGTCTTTTTGACTTAGACATAAACCACGACAGCTTTAAATAATCATCTGCATAGCACGTATGTGAATTTCCCAGGAAACTGGATCTTCTTGGGAATACACAGAGCACGTAAACATCAGAAGCAGCCTCATTTTTTCAGATCAAGGCAGAAGTTCCTACTTGCACCTGCCTAGTCAGACTTTACTAATGAGATCACTAAAGCAGAACAGTGTAGATTTTTACTAACAGTTGCCTTCTGGTTGGTACTGTGGGCAAACTACTGGCAAACTCTGCTTGCCAGAATCAACCTCTGTGCCCAGCAAGTGCATAGGCAAGATACAGGTCTGGTGGATGAAAGACAACTTTTCCAATGGCTTTTCTTCCAAACAGTATCTCTAGTGTCCATGTGCAGACTCAAGTAGCCCATGTAAGGAAGATGTTCACATTTGTTTAGGAACCGTCAGTAGAACCAGAGCTGTGTTTTCAATTTGCTCTGTCTTTTCTGAATAGGTTGTTTCTTCAGTTCTAAGTCAAGAAGTCCTGGAACACATTCTCACTCAGAGTTTCATTATACTAGATGGTCACAAGTGTCATTGGAGCTCTGCTTGTTTGTTGATCAGATGGGGTTACCTCACAACAGGTTCATGGGGAACAACACATAATTTACATTTGCTAACACTTTTTTTAAAGACACCATTTATACCAGAAAGGTTCTCTGTCCTTATAAGCAAGCTGTATTGCTGAAGTTGTTATATTCCTAGAATTGGAAAGTGTTAGTCTCTCTTCTGATATCAGTGGAAAACTCCCTGATAAGTTTTCCAAGTACCATTGCCTGCGGCTACAGAAAAGCCTCTTATTCAGCTGAAGCTAATTGCTGCCAGTTAGACAGGCAAGAAGAAAGTGATAATTTCCCCTTGTCAAGAATTTCTGAACCACAAACCATAAATATGAGCAGAATGAGCAGCTTCTAGGTTGTGATACCACATTTCCCAGGGAAAAAAAAAATTAAAAAAAAATGTGTCTGATGTACAGAGTTTTGTTGTTGCTGCTTGTCTCTATGCCCAGTGCCTTGAGTGCTCTGCGCTGTCACTTCCATCTCTTCTCCTGACCCTTGATTCCTCCAATTCCAGTCTTGGGTCTGTCAGTGGTAATTATCCATCATTTGAGCACTGACACATAACTACAAGCACAGGACACCTGATCTGTCATTGTGCTTGCTGATGAAACGTAGTGGTGTTGTACATATCATAAAAATGCCACATAAAATCCAGACAGCTTGTTCTGTGCTAGGGAAGTTAGCAAGCTGAATGTGAACAAAAGCAGAAGGAAATACATTTTTAAAGGGCACAGTTAATTATTCAAGGTAGATTTTGGGGTTTTTTTAATGATGAAATCATTGTAATTTTTTTTTTTTTTTTTAATTTGGAAGTAATCACAGAAAACACATTTTCTATTACCAAATTCAGATGTGTTCTTCAGAAGTTTTGGGAAGCTACTTATCCAGATAATGAGTAGGAACCATAGCATATGTCTTTGCTGATCCAGAACATGTAAGGAATACATAAATCAAACTCAGAGCAAACCAGAAAAGCACTATAAATTAAATAATTAATATTTCTGATGACCTGTCTGTTTGTGTTTATTCTACAAAAGAGATTTAATTTTTTGAATTTATCAATCAATTACCATTTATTAAGTTTTAATTATAATTACAACCTCCAAAACACCAAGTAAAAATATACATATATATATTCATATTACTCTGGTCTGATCTGTGTTTAAGTTCTTAGATATTTCTTATATTTCTTCCTTTTTTTCTGATAACATTTTGAAATGCCTTATTGATTATGGCTTGCCATGGTTTTCATAAAAGCATAATCCTATTGATGTCATAACTTATTTCTGAGGTTGTTAGACATCACGACATGGATTAGAAAGGCCTTTAATTTACGTAACAAGAACACAGACAGACATAAAAATCTCAAAATGGCAAATTCAATATAATTTGTTGTGACAGAAAGCAAAGATGAAGGAATTAAAACTGCAGTGACTCTAATTTGAACTGTTGTAAATGTTCAGGTTTATGTGGGTTGAATTTGAATTACATAAAATCAAATTAATTTCTTTTATAGTTTTTTCTGAGAATTGTAACTTCATTCAACATCTTAAAGCAGTTTGGTGAAAAGATTGGGGTAATAACAGTCGTTTAGCAGCATATTTGAAAAATCAAACCAGAAAGCAGATATAATTTAGGACAAATACAAACTCTTTGCAGGTGAAGTTATTGGTAAATAAATCTTTCAAGGCCCTTCAGCCACCCGTGCCAGGAACACTAAATCTCTCCCTTTGGGGTTCTGTAGTGTGGAGGTCTCTGGGTTTCGCACCACTTTACTGCACTTGTTTAGGACCAGTTCCAGCACTGGTAGCAAGTACTTCACATTGCTCATCTGCCATGATAAACACAGCCTCAGTTCTCTGCAGGGCTTTTCTGTGAATTAATTTTGAATTAAGTCTTGGAGCACAGAAGATGGCTTAACTGTTAAGCGTAGATTGTTGAAATTATTTTTATATCTGATGCAATGTGGCATACTGAGCAACAGAAACAAGGAAAACAGGGTCTTTCTCTGAGGTAAAAACTTTATAGCTCACTTCTGCATTCCAGTAAAATGCACAGGATGGGCTGATAAATCCTCTGGAGTGTTTATGAATATGTGTATCATTTGCTGCAGGGGGAGAAGGGATTGGCAAGGGTGCAGCAGATGTGATCCCATTTGTTTCTACACAGTGTAAATTGACTGTTTTAAAGAGAGCTCTTTGGTTTTGGCCCTAGATGATTTGTGTCAGGTTGATGCGGTGTTTGCTGATTCATGTGAGTGGATAAACACGAACAAAAAGGGAGCGCTATCTTAAAAGAGATGAGAGGTAATTGATGTTCAATAAAACCAAGATTCTCTTGTTTATTTCCATCCCATTACCTTTGCTTTCTTCAGCAATGAAGGTGTAAAGATGAAGACTAGCTTGCAGAATATAACAAATAAACTATAGATGTATATGTTGTAAATAGTGGAAAAAGTTACACAATAATAGAGAATAGGGAAGAATAGCAAATAAGGGAGGATTCAGCTGATGTATCTGTGGATTTTTTTAATCCAAGTCTGCCACACAGGTATCTCCTTCCAGCCTAGTCACCTCAGTGCCTTGTATGGTCAAAGATTAGTCAAAGACTATTTCTCTCCATTGGTTGTAATCTTAATTATGAAAAATCTGAACAGGTGACAATTATTACCTTTTCACTCTTTAATAACACCTACAATTAATAAAACAATCATGCTCGGAGTGTCTGGCAACTTGACTATATCTTTACTTAGCAGCATGCAGCAGGCACACTTATAAAAACATCATTCTCTGGAATCACAGAGTTAAGTCATACTTAACATTTGGATTCACTTGGCTTTCAGTGTAATAGTGATGGTCATAGCAAACCCTTTGGTATGTATGTGACATTAACCTCCATTTCCAGAGGTACTCTGTCATTCAGCAGTAGTGAAAATTCACTTAACACTTAAAATAAGATGGGTCCATGTAAATCTGCACTGAATTATAAACTGTAATATACAGCAATGTCACAAGGCAATTTTCATGCTTTCAAGGAAAAGAGAACAGCCTAATTTCCTAATTCATGACATGCTGCTGCACTCCAAGTGACACACATTACTGAAACTACTACATATTTATCTTCATTGGTCAAATGCTTCATAAGAGATTTTGATGGAAACCAGCTTACTGTGCTACTGCCTTTCCCTAGCTTTTTACTTTTCCCTTTTGTAATCTTCATGTTTTGCCCTCTAATCTTCAAAGGTTTTCCCACTTCTTTCTAGTTCCTCAAAATGGATAATAAATGCAAGTGAGAGGCTGTGTTAACATAGCAACTGGTAAATGTGTGGCATCCCACCTTTAAGGGGAAGGAAGCACCCAAGATTTGTAGATGCCCATGGTTGAGAAGAAATGACAAAAGTCAGAGTGTCTGCAAAACTTACAAAGTTTTATTAGTCAATTATATACTTGGCATGGAAATTGATATGTTAGTCCCTTATCTTCTAGTATAAACACATGGTAGTTGAATCTTGAATAAGGGAAAGAGTGAAAGGAAAGGGAGGAAAGGAAGGGAAGGAAAGGAAGGAAAGGAAGGGAGGAAGGAAGGAAGATTGCTCTGTACTGTGTTGAGTTTATCTCCAGGAGCCAGAACAAGGACATTTGTCCCAGAAAAGTGCTGCCTTGCCTCCATATGGCTCCCTTCTCCAGACATATCCTGTTCTTTCTCACAATGTGTTATTATCAACAGTCTTTGGTTGCCTTCACAGCTATCCAGTTATCAATGTTTCAGACACACACACATTTCCCCCTTCTAGGCTTCTACAAAGAAGTAGCTGGTTCAGCTTGGGTTACAATGCACCACATTGCATTGTGTTAGAGATACAGAGCTATCCCTTCCCAGTCTGCTAGTCCCACAGTTTTTCCTTAGCATTGAAGAAGAAAACAGTAGTTCCTCTGCCAAGTAGAGTTTGCTATCAATTTTATCAGAATCATTCAGTGACTGTACAAAGCAGAAACCTAAACCTGCACCGTGTTGCAACATTTGAGGTACATGTCCCGGCTTACTCAAAAATTCTGGTATGCCCCTTTGCTTTTCTCTGTTCTCTAAATATGCCTCTTTTTGCTTGTTGGTCTTCTTTAAAGAGACTGGACTATTAGTGCTAAAGGCTCCATCAGCGGTGTAACGGAGTACAGGGTAACAATGTACAGAGTGGCCACCCAGGTGCTGAGAGTCTGCACACCTGACACCTCAGGCTACGAGCTGGGTATTGAACAAGATAAGGAAAGAGGCAAATCCTGCAAGGTGGGGTATTGTTTCTCTGTCTTTGTATAAATGACTTAGCCTTGATAACTCCCCTCTGAAGAAGCAGGGAGACAATTCACACATAGTCTGAAGATATTCATCTCTGCTGATGGACCACAATGGATCCACCTGTGCTGCCAACAGGCAATTGTAAGGTCTGAGAAGGCATCAAAGACTCCAGAAATGTCCTGTGATCCAGCATTACATTACCCAGTGTAGAGCTCTCTGCCCCATGGGAGGTACTGTTCTAGGCAGGCATTTCCATCCAGCCTAAACCAAAGATCACACTTGGACTTCACTTAACACTGGGTTTTCTTCCCTCAACATATGGGACTTTCCTTACCATACTTTTCTGAGGTGTCCACCACCACTTTGATGGATCTGGACTGTGACCACCACTTGGACAGGACTACAGCTACCACTTTGACCAGCGAATATCAAAATTGCAACCCAGTCACTGCTTACAAGGGGTGTCTTGCAAGTCCTTACAGTGGCCTTGGGGCTCCGCAGCCTTCCTTTGTCTGCCTGTATCAGCATCGCAGCCTCACCTCAGTGCTGCACAAGCACCTGCTCATATCTAATCCCAGCCATCCCCCATTTCCTACCAGCACTGACTCTTTAAATGTTCCTACCAGGTTTTCTGGGTGCAGGGGAGGCAAACCACGTGGAAGGGCAGCCATCCTTCCTTGCCCTGTGGCCACATGTTTTTTTTCCTGGGTTGGGGAGGCCAGCTGCCATCTCAGTTTGCTACAGTGGGTGGGATTTGGGAAATTCCTCCTCATTGGTGGGTTTAATCTGGCTTTGTTATTACCATTTCTACTCGGTAAAGAGGTTTTTTTTCACTTACATCTGGGTGTGTTTGGTCTCTCAGTATTGGAGAAACCAGAGGTATTGAATCTGAGGGAGGAGACTTCTGTCTGAGGTCCCCCCCCTCCAAATTGTCTCAAACCAAGACATATGCCCCTGCAGCATCCTAGCAAAAGTCTTAGTCTATGGAGTTAGTCTCAGGATCCAGGTCAAAGAACTGCTGATGAATAAAACCATTTCATAGTTTTTTCTGAACTGTTGCAAGGATAGGAAAGCCTACAAGTACTGATCTGCAGCATTTTAGATGCACCTCTGTCTCTGGTAGCAGTATTATTTTAATCGAGAGCACCTGCCTATTGTTCCTGCTGCCATGGTGACACAGCAGTTATGGAAATTAGTAAAAAGGGATCATCTCCCTCTTTCTACAATTTCCTTTGCTTTGTTCCACTTACTCTGTTACGTGAGTGTACCGCATTTTCTTCTGTAGTGGCTTGTTTTGCTGCACTTGAGTACAAGACAGGATGTACCCAACAGTTTCCATTGAGATCCCCTGGATAAGAGTTTCATACACTCCAGTACCTGAACTACAGGACAAATGCTGCAGAATATTTTCTTTTTTTTCCATTACTTGGCTAAACAGTGGTCTAGCCAAACCACTTGCCTATAGTTATCCCTCATTTCTGTAGGATTTTCAGTGGAATAAAAGATGTACAAGAAAGCCTCTCTTCAGAGGAGATTGAAACTTGACCTCTTCCTTGTATCTATCCAAAATATGAGCTAGTATGAAAAGTCTGTGTTGACTTTTTCTTTTAAAATATGTATATGATGATTTTTAGCATATTTTAGAAAAGGTATGCCATGAAACCTAGAACAACTGCTCAAACTATTTTTTACCCTGTTTCATTCTGTTTACTTATATTAGCTAACAAACAATTAAATTGCAGTCTCATTAAAATAATAATTTTGAAAACAAATTTTTAAAGCCCTTTTCTATTTGGTGAAAGTTGCATTCTGATGTTTCTACAATATATGTTGGTTCACTTTTTTCACCGCAAAGCTATGGGAACTAGAAAGACAAAAAAAATTAGTGGGAGAAGCCAATCTGCATATATGATACTGAGAAGGCTAGAGGTAGAAACTCATACTCTCTTTTCCATAGTTTGCACTCACTTGTCAAACTTCAGTAGTCTGCCTTTAGGACACAGTATTAATTATTCTCTAGCCTTAAGGTTTCTCTTTTTCTATTACAACTGTTCTTTCCAATCCTGGTTTTTCACAGTCTCAGAAGACAATGTCACATGTTGTGGCTTTCCCCTGTAACTTAAAATAAAGCAGTATCACTTACACAAGTTCTCAGCTGTGTAAGAGAATTTACTAGGTGCACTAGCAAGGCTTTTTTGCTGAAGATGGGTTAGATTGGGAAAAACAAAATAAAAATATGGATATTAAAAAAAAGAAAAATTGTAAATGAAAATATAACCTTGGCTTTGAACAATCTTTACTATGCACATGACATAATGAGAGCTAAGCAAACTTGGGAGTTTCTGAGTTCTAAACAAGAAGCTCGCTCTAGAAATTAAAATCTTGAGAAAAAAATAGATCTGAGTTCTCAGTTCTGTCACTGATTTTGCTAGTTAGTTGTTTAGAGTCAAAAGGTACTTAAACAGCAAATCCAGGATTTACTAAGATTTTAGTGCCTAAATTTCAAACAATATGAAAAGCGTTGTTTACGAGACTGCGTTTAATATATGTCGTGTCAGAATTCCTCTGGCAAGTAGAGTTTCACCTCTACCTCCATAAAAAACAGCTCTACGTTTCCTTTTTGAGCCAGTGCAGGCAGGAGCACAAGCTCTATGATACCAGAAAAATGGGGTGCAAGAGCACATGGGACTCAAAGTTGGAGGTTAAGACCCTCACATAGAGAGTCTGAAGTTCCACCTTTGGTATAATGTCTGTCTCCATACTGTACAGTGAACACTTAAATATAGCAAAAATGGTATCAGCAGCAGGAAGTAGGGACAGTCTCTACCTTTTTACACCACCAGCTGAAAGCCCTTGATCTCAGGGTTTAGAATTTTCCCTCTTTAAATGACCCCATTAATTTTGTGTTCTTTTCTACCCAGAAGCAGAGTTTCTGCAGGAGTGATGTCAATTCTCTTTCAACTTCTCACCAGCCTGCAAAAGTTAACCAATTCTAAACTGATGACTTACTCCCTGACAAAAATGTGCATTTTCATGCTTCTCCTATGACTGGGTCTTTTACAAAACATTTATTTTGCTGTCTCACCACTGAAAGTCTGCAACACGATTGCCAGATATTTACAGGACTTTAGTAATATAAAAAAATTATATCTTGATTGGTCAGTAGGATGTAATATGACGGACAACCTCTAAGATAAAAGTTAAAGTTTCACAGCTTGACAATGGCAGGCAGTGTAGACATGAGTGTCCTCAGCTTCAATTCACCTATGAATGCAGCAATGCTGTGACAGAGACTGACACTGAGAAAGTGATTGGGTGTAAAGTAGTAGGATTTTTTTAAACGCTATAGAAAAGGAAAATTGGAAATCATGATATGGAAAAAGTAGGGTAATGGGAAACGGAACACAAATTTCACAGTTCCCTGCAAGTATTGTTGATATTCCACCATTTTTCAAGACATGGAGCCCAATGGGGAAGAAGGGATTGCTCTCTATCACACAGTAATCTTTATCTTCTGTCAGCTTAGGAAACGGCTATGATGGTGCACTACACAGGTGGAAGCAAACATTCTGAAGATAGATATTTTCAAGGTATATAAATATTAAATTGATATACTCAGAAAATAAATGCCAGCAGTAATGCTGCTATTAAAACTTTCTAGTGTAGGCATGACCTCAGCTTGTTTACCCCCTACCCCTCGTTATATCTGCATTAATTTTTTTTCTGAGACACCTATTAGGAAAAGGTAGATAGTGCCACTGAAAACCTTTGGGTTAAATAACAAAGCAAGCAAGCAAGCAGTTGGTGGCTTACTGTTCTCATTCTTTTTATTTCTATGTTTGAATTAGTAACTATTACTTTTACTTTTATTAACATTATTGTAATGTTTAAATTCATCCAACTACTTCTCTGAAATTTGGTTTGGGTATCTTCTTGATTATAGGATCATTAAACAGTATCGTATTAAACTAGAATTACTGGCTATTTAAGTGTGGGTAGCTCTGTCCTTCACTGCATGCTTTAGAGTGACAAACCCTACCTTTTCATAAGCAAGCTATTAACTGAACTAATCTCTAAACACTTAACTGAACTAATCTCTAAACACTTGCATACTTGAAAATTTATGCAATTTCCATCATTTGCTACATGAGATTAAATTAAAAACTTGAGAAAATAAGATTTGTGTTTGACGCCTGTAAATTGATATATTCTGCACCTCCCCAGTAGTGCTCAAAGGCTTGTGCCCTGTTATTAACTGTTTTAATTTATAGAGAGCTAGATAAACTGAGTGGATGGATTATGGAGATTAGCTATGTATGTAACTGAAGCCCTTGTTCTTTGTTTAATGTGATAGTCTCTTTCGTAGAGAATTACAAAAATGACAGCACCTGTCCTTGCTGTTTGTTGTTAAGCTCATCTGCATTTTTTCAATTACAAAACAACTCATCCTAGAAACCCAAGGGAACATGAATTATTAACCAAGCTAAGACACACTTGTACTAAAATCTTATGGGAAATCACAAGATTAATATCAACTATGCAGTGAATATAAAACCTTTTGAGTTTTATACAGAAAAGACAGAGACTGCTTCTTATGTATGAATACATAGTTTACTTATAATATACTCTGGTTTACTGCCTTGGATTTTACATACACAGCAAATAGTCTATGCAAAAAACCTCAATGATTTCTAAAAATTAATAAATATTAACAGACATTATAATACAACCTTCTCACTTTATTATTATTGGAAGTCACCAGATTTAGAATGTTAACATTAATAATCAGACAATATAAACTCAAAATATTATATATGGAAGGCACTGGTTTTGAACTGCAATGTTAGTTTTTAAAAAATATTAATTTATATCTATAAATTTGAAGCAAATAAGACTTAAACACTAATAGGTTTGAGATTGTACAATGCACTGCACTGGTCTACTGTGTTGTTGTATTTCTCACCAACTTTCAATGCATAAAACCATGATTCCATAAAATCATAAGAGAGCTAACCCTGGCCTCGGGTTCGCATTATTTATATTGCTAAAATTTATATCACTAAAACACTGTTTTACCTTGGAAAATGGATAGAGGAGCAAAACAATTTCTTCAGTAATTCAGGATCTAAACAGGATTGCAGAAGTCTGACTATCATTGCTTAGAGTATTTGTACATCCAAAGAAAAAATATATTTGCAAAATTTTCAAGTTTTCTTTGTAGTTTAGTGGAATCGATTTAGCCAACTCTTTAATTTTTCAGTGTTTAAAATATTGTTTAATACATTTCATGAATACATCAATACATTGAAATATTGTTTAATGTATTTCATCAAGTCCAAAATACATGCAAAATAATTTACAGACTTACATACTTCTAGTACAGTTTCAGCTACATTTTTCAACTACCTTTTTACTATCTTTTCAAGACTTTTTTTTTTTATTATAATGCTTTTCAATTCAGTTGATTGGAATATTTATTTTCATTTGAAAAAACTGGTGGAACATGATCTTTTGCAGTTTCATATTTGGACAAAAACTAATTCTGCACAATATCATCTTGTCTCTTATATTTAAAAAATAATTTCTAAGAAAATGTGTTTAGCAGGAAACTTGAAGACATTTGTTTACTACAATCTGTAATTACAGTACTGGAAAATAATGATTCACAAACCTAAAATTTCTCATTACCACTTCCTCAATTTTGCATGTTATTAACTGAATCTGTGCCTTGAGCTTGAGCAGGTTTTAGTGTCTGTGTTCTAGATAATGTAATACTTTGAAAGGTTTCTTGAAAAAGAAAGCACCATCAGCAACTTTAATAGAAAGTCTATAAGACACTTAATACTTAAACCCTGCCTACAGAAACTTGGTCCAGATCTGACCAGCCTCAGTGGTGACTTGGAAAAGGGAAATGAGCTCTCCATGCCTGTATGGTATTATCTGGACATACGTAACCCACCAAGCACCAAGCTGTAAAAATGGGTGTATAGAGAAGAAGGGCTGTATCGTTTCCTCTTTGCCTGGCAATTAATACCTGTTTGACTGGAGGCAGAGATAATGGTATGTGGAAAGAAAGCAGGTAAGAAAGGATTCATCCCTGGGAGTTTCACCTTTCAAATATTCATGGAAAAAAGACACTCATCTTCTCTGACTTTAGGCTCCTAAATTTTCCATAGGATGATATGGAAGTCTATTACCTTTGAATTCAATATAGTCCTTAGACTTTGTACAGTGTTTTACAAACACTTACTTGGCTTTTTACTCCTCGTGTTCCCTTTAAATCCTACTAATTTCTATATGCTTTCCTGTCAAAATGCATACCTCTTTCTATGAAAATCATTGAAACTGGACTGTGACATGCAAGTCTCTTTGCTTTTCATTTTAACCCTTCACAGTATTACAAAACAATTTCCTTCCAAACATTGGTCCTGCCATTGGCATTTCTGAAGATACTGGAAGAAGGAATGCCTTGTGAGTTGATTTGACATTAGGAGGATTAACCAGGGTCTGGGTTATGACAATGCATGTTTAAAGCTAAGGTAGTTAACTGTACAACTTACCCATTGAAGGATCATGTGAGGGTGCATATGTGTGTTATTACATGTGGGAGAGTTGTTGCTCTGTTCACACCCAGTACAACATTAAGTCTTGTTATGATTTGGCTGTAAACACAAAATATGTCCCCTGAGCTATATTTTGCTGCTCTATAAAATGGAAAGTGCGTTTACATATACATATCTGCACATGCATAATGTTGAGGGTTTTTTCACTGGAGGAAATGACATAAACTACCTAAAGTAGTAAAACAAGAACACTTGTGTTTTGTAAAAATCTTACAATGAAAAGGAAACATTCAAGGTTATTCTGAGTCTTCCTCATGTCGCACTGTCTTACCATGGAAAATGTTTTCTAGCTGAACCATAGCTTTTGAATCCGGAAATGATTAATTGTTTTGGGAGGAGCAAAAACTTCTACTTCAGGGACTATGGGATATAATCCTTTGATTTATGTAATACAGGAGACTTTCTACCTTTCAAAAGCACAACTATAATGTTTTAGCCCTGTTTCAGGCAATGGAAAGTCATCCACTGAAGTTGTTGGACTCCAGGTTTTGAGGCAAAGAAACAGGAAAATGTAAATTTTCTGATCTAATATCAGGTAATTTTCAAATATGGAACAAGGAACAAAAAATTGGTAAGAATGGCTGCAGTGGTTAAAGAAAGACAGGCTATTGATTAAATCACATTTTAAAAGCACAGTACAAACAAATAGTATCTAAATACTGATTTATCTTGGTTTCTGCAGAATAGTTCCTATGAGAAACTATCTTTATATAAAGTGGATCTACTATTCATATGTATTTTGCATTGTCCTCCTTGATCTGTAAGGTTTTCCCCTAATTCAGCTCAAACTATCCTTGTTCTTCCAACAACTAGTTACTTTTCTGATTTTGCAAAAGAAGACCTAAGTAGTATACAAAGCAGAGCTGAGAAAAATAACAACATGCAGCTCTTTTCCTGATTACTTGCTATGTTTATTTTTGCAAGGAATCAAGTTTCTGATGCAATCCACAACTGAAGAAGTGAGTAGGACCTTGCAATCTTTTTGAGTGTCAGTGTTGAATGTGTCATATGCCACAGCATGTTGCCTTCCCTGTTTTTGGTTTGTATGACACTCACCCATTCCACTGTGAGCCCTCACATATGCTGTATGAAAAACTGCAGAATTATAATGAATCAATTCTGATTATACTACAGACTTCAAATATATAAATGTATAAATGATGTACAAGATAAAACCAAGAGACATGATTAGATAATCTACTGTATCCCACATTTCTGTGGAGTACACAAATGCTTAAACCCTTACCAAACAACAACTTGGCTAATTAGGAAAAAATCATCGCCACCCCCATTGTTTCAATTAAGGAAGCTATCTTTCATTTCCCTTCTGGAACCATCTTGCATAAAATGATTGGAATATAATGCCAGCTGTGTTGGTCTCCTGAGAAAATCCACTGAGATTTTACTAGCACAAGATGCGCTCATCCTTCTGCTGGTGCTATGCCTACTGAAACCCTTCATTAATATTTCCAAAGTGTTCCAGTTATACTGTGTCCCTTCCAGTTATTAAAACTTCTCCTTGTTTCAACTTTTCAATAAGTGTATGTTGGGCATTTTTTTGGTGTTGCCAGGCAGGGATTGGGTTGCAGAGGGCAAATGGAGTTAGCTGATTTGTTAAATAGGTGGTGATGGCTGAGATATGAAACTAAGTAAAACCTAGGTAGGATGGTTATACTGTTAGCCAAGTGTCTCATCTGTTATTTAGGCTCCTCCCCATTTAGGCTCTTGTCCTTCCAGATATAGGGCTCTTTTTGCAACATAACCAGACTTCAGTGGGAGCTAGAAGATGTTTTCATATTTTCCTGCTCTAAACCTTGGTATAAAATGCATTCCTTCTGCTTGGGATTGCTGTTACAGTTAAGAAGGCAGGCCTCCCAACTCTTGGAGCAGGGTTCTACACAGCATACTGTAATGTGGAAAGCATGCATCTTCTCAGGAGATGATATGAGACAATATAGTATATTTTGAGTGATAAATAACCCTAAAAAAAAAAAAAGAAATGAAGACTTAGTCCCAGAACCAGATACCCACCTGAGAGGGCCACTGTGTACTTGCTTAGCTCATGCAAAGACCCCAGTTCTTCTTAGGAGTGTGCAAATGCAATGTTTTAATCATGTAGGTAATACTTTAGTACCTTGGGTATTTAGGAAACCCCAGTGAGGTAAGAGGAATATGTGGAAACACTCAGGTGTCTGAATTTCACTCACATGCCTCTGGAAGGTGCTAAGTGCTCTTTGGACCTTGCCCCAACTGTTTCATACAGTACAGAAATGAAATTAAGTGAAATTGCGCACTGTAAATTATTTACCAGGAGTAGCTTTAGAAAACATCCCTAAACATAAACCACAATAGGAAAGGTGCAATACAAAAAGAGAAATTTTCTTAAAAAGTGAATTTTTCAACAAAATGGCAGTTTTATAAATTATACTCTAAAGAAGCTGCAGACTTTTATATGCAGTAACATGTGTAATGCTTAGTTTGACCCCTGCTCCTCAAGCAGCATTATAACAAATTTTCCTAGGCAGTCACAGTTGCACTTTTCTCATCTATTTAGTCATCTGGGTTGTTTGATGGCATAACCATGGTATATCATAAAAGAAAAGTGCCTGGCCTTTTGTCTGAGCTACCACATGCAGGGCTGGGGAGGCAGCAAGAAAAGGAGCACTGTGCTGGAAATGTTTGTAAAACCACTGGACAGCATTGCTTTGTGCTGCTAAAGAGATCTGCTGCAGCTGGAGGAGAGAATTAACTTCCTTTGGAAGAGAACAAAGTAAGGAGCTGACATTTAATCAACAGGGAAGAGAGGGAAATGAAGTAACTATGGAAGGGCACAGTTGATATTCCAACTCTCGGTTCTGGCAGCAGGAAATCTCAACTGAATTGTATTCTCTCCTTTAAAAGACTACCCCAGGAAAGCAAAGCAAACAAAAAAAAATAGTCAAAGATGTTATCAGAACCTGACTGTGGCTGACTCCGGAGTGGATGGGTCCAGTATCTAGATCCCTGAGTACCAAGGAGATGACAGCTGAAACCAAAGTCCTGGTGCTCACAGGGTGTGTCACCTGCACACATTCCTGAAGGGCACATCTCTCCAGAACCCAAGGGTTCTGGCAGCTGTTGTGTGCAAAAATGTCCCATGGGAAAACTAAAAGGCTCCATGATAAGATTAACCTTCTAAACACTCTGGTGGCCCATTAGACTGACTTGTGCAGCACTTGTGATGAATCCCCAGAGAAGGCACCAGGTGACACACTGGCTCTAATGAGAGTCACTTGGGAACCTTACAGAGTGTGCTGGTTTTGTCTGGGTAGAGTTAATTTTCTTCACAGCATTGGCTTTGGTTTTGATCTGGGCTGAAAACAGCATTGATAACCAAGGGATGGTTTAGTTACTGCTAAGCAGCGCTCACACCGAGCCAAGGCCTTTTGTGCCTCTCACCCCACCCCACCAGCGAGGAGGCTGGAGGAGCACAAGGAGTTGTGAGGGGAGCCCAGCTGACCAGAGGGGTATCCCATAACTATATGGCATCACCTATAAAGAGGGGGGAAGAAGTAGGAAGGGTGCAGGTGTTCAGAGTGATGGTGTTTGTCTTCCCAAGTCACCCTTACAAGTGACGCAGCACGGCTTTCCCGGAGATGGCTGAACACCTGCCTGCCCATGGGAAGCAGTGAATGAGTTCTCTATCTTGCTTTGCTTGTGCATGTAGCTTTTGCATTCCTTATTATAAGGTCTTTATGTCAATCCGTGATTCTCTCCACCATCCCACTAGGGGGAAGTGAGTGAGTGACTGGGTGGGACTGAGTTGCCAAATGGTGTTAAATCACAACAAGAATTAGTGGATGCGGCTGTCTAACTACAAGCACCTTTGGCTCCTGGTTAGTGAGTAATTTTCCTTCTCTTAGAGAACTGCCTGTGAGAGATAACCAGCATGCCAGACAGTAACCTGCACCTGAGCCATGACTGCCATGGGCTCCTATGTTCCCTGCTAGAAGCAGGCCCACTATCACAACACTGACTACAATTGCAGTTGAGTGCACATTTGCTTTAAATATACATGGTCTTCAGTGCTTTTCATTTACAGGTCCTGGATATGGTGAGCTGGAGTGTATGAATTTCTACTTGGTGAATTTAAATCTACTGATATTAGACTGGCTTTTTTTTTTAAATCTCCTGTTTGACAATTTAAGTCAGAATGTGCATTTTTGTGACTGCTTAGTGAACTGGACTAGAGTGCCAATCTGGCTGAAAAGCAATTTGCCTAAAGCAAATCATTCAGGGCATCTCCTCATTCTGACTTACCAAGGAACCACATAAACATTTGCACCAGAGCAATGCAAAAGGTAATTTGGGGACAGAAATGAGTGGCTGGGTTGTTTGGTTTTTTTTTTTTTCTTCCTGAAAGTGCTAGGTTATGATGATCCAAAGGATGTGCTGAGCTGTAGTCTCCACTATCTATTGTACAGTGCTTTCAGTGCAGATCCCAGACTTTTGGGATTTTTTTAACCACAGCATGAAAACTACTGCCCTAAGCATAAGAAAAAGCAATGGCATGTCCTTGTGCTGACTCCCTGTGAGTAAAACACGTTGGGATAAACTACTCCATTGAGGGTGGTTCTGGTGGATAAGACATTGTGAGTACTATCTGGGCTGTACTTAGTGGACACAACTGATACAAAAATTGTCAGTTCCAAAAAACCACCATTATTATGCTATTAAATGGTCATATGCCCCCCAAAAAAGACACTTGTAGAAATTGTTTATGACGTAATGCTGCCACCTTTGCTCATCCTGACTGCTGTTTTATTCCACCAGTAAACCCATCCCCACAGACTCAGGGGGGCTACTTGCAGAATTAGAAGCCCCTGCTTTCCTGTTGAGTCAAGTTGGCAGATTAGGGTTTTTAGAAAAGAGCAGGGGGAAGAATGTTTCCTCATTTGTGATGCATTCCTCAGTTTGAGTGTGTCAACAGATGGAGTGGGGATTAGTGATAACATAGTGTAGCCTCTTAGCTTATGTAAAAAGCAGTTTCAGAGTGCTGTGGATTTTCTGATGGTTCATTAAATGTACTCATGCAAACTAAAGGATGCTTACACTATAAGTAGAATGCTCATCTTCAGTGAGTGTTTGCCTTTGATAGATAATGTCAGGGTGGGTGATGTATACATGTTTAGAGAAACACGCAGAGAAGTGTTGAAAAAGAAACAAAATCTGTTATTTGCTCTTTGTAATCTAGCCTGAAACTCTAGCTGCTGATGGAGTTACTACTGCTCGCTGTGTGTTTCACATCCCGCTGAGGCTGTTACATGGCCTTTTGCAGACTGACATATGTTCCCTCTGCCTCAGCTCTGAAGCAGCACTCCTCTAGCTGTGCCTGGTGAGCCACACAGAGCACAGCTCAGCTCCAGCTGCACAGCAGGGTCCGTGGTGCAGGGTGGCTGCTGCTGCAGCTTGGGGCTGGTCTGCGGTTTGCAGTCTTGGTGTGCTCCTTGCCGGGTTCTGCTACACCAGGGACCAAGCTCATGTAGCTGTACAGGCCAATAAGCTCAGCCTCTGAGCATGTAGGTAAAATGCAAATAAAAATTATTACTTTAACCAGAGAAATACACCCAGGGAGGGCCCAAATGAGGGCAATATTTAACATTAGGTATTCCTACCATGCTGACTATGTTATTCCTCCTCCTCCTTCTCCAGACCCTGAACCCCAAGGAGGCTGCCTCCAGTTTTGCCCATTGGGTTCTTTAAGTCTCCTTATGAACTCAAGCCAAGGATTGCAATGGGTGAAAAATGTCTGGGGAAAGGCAGGATCTTTCTCTATTTCATTATGATAATTTCCTTGATTCAACATTTCCTAGCTTATCTTGCACTGAGTGCTGTACAAAAACACTACTGCTGGCGGCAACACAGATGCTGAACTGTTGGTACCAGGATATCTTCTTGTGGTTTGAGGTGTTTTTCTGTGCTTCAAGAGATACTATAAAGATGTGAGTCCTGCACACCTCCATAGCAGAGCATTTCATTCTTGAAGCATGGATTACAGTGTTAGAAGCCAGGTGAGTTGAGGAGCCCTATTAGCTAGGAGTAAGGCACAGTTCTGACACTGCACAAGCGGTCAGATCAGTTTGTGTTTAATAGTGCCTGTGATCAGTTTTCATTATAGGTACCTTCTGAAATTTAATACTGCACTGATACTGTGATTTGGTGGTCTTACATTTGCTGGCTGTCTCTCACTGCTTTTAGAAGCAATAGATTGGCTGTATTATTTAGGAAGAATAGAGGAATATCAATAAAGTCTTCAGATTCACAAAGCTCACTGTTAATTCTTTTTCTCCCTCACATATACACACCAATTGAACCCAGTAAGTTCCCTAATTATTCTTTTAAATAACAGCATTTGACATTTTCCCTGAAGGTTATGTAACAAGTGTGGCTTTACAATAACAATGGTGTCATTAATAGATTATTAGCTGCAATAATGTGTAGAGCAGCATTAACAGGATGGGTGAATTAATTTAGGCAAAATGAGTGGAGTTTTGCCTTTGTTCACCCACCTCTTGTACCTTAGATTTTTTAATGGTTAGACAGGACACAGGAAAATACAATTCTTGACCCTATTCTCACTGTACTTTCTATTTCCCCATGACATTTTCATTTCCAGCTCTAATATGGTTTATCCTCCTTCCTCTTATGATGTATTTCTTCACAAAAAAGAGAAACAACAGCCTTTTACATATCCTGGTGGTTAATGTGCAAAAAGAATATCCCCACTCAATACTCCTGCCATGATACTTCTACAAACCAAGAAAATGTATTCTCTGGTTGTTTGTGCTTTTATCATGGACATTTTATAGAAACAATGAGGGAGAGAAGGAAGGCCTGTTTCAAAGCACTGAACTGAAGAGCTCACTATCACATTAACTCGAGGACTGCAGGCACCAGTGTGAAGCAAACTCCTTTCTTGCAACCAAAATTGTGTTTTGCCTGTGCCAGATGTCAGTGGACTAAAGGTTGAGGTGACATTGTTCAGATTTCCATGCTGTGAAGAGAAGAGGAAGCTCATTAGCACCTATGATGCTAAGTGAAAAACTTGGTATTTACTCACAGAATTTTTGTACTGTGTCCCAGATAAAGTTTACAAATGACTAATTTACTAGATGACTGCTTTTTTTATCCTTTGTCAACTCGCCAATGCTCTTACAACAACAATTAAATATTTGCACAGACTTTGCCAACTTTACTAGGTCGCTTTCTTTCTAATTTTCCTGAGATCCTCTGCAGGAAAATTTCTAAACCTCAGGCTGGATTTACAAATCTGAACTTACTACATTAGATTTCAGGTATTCCTTAGCCTACATGCAATCTACAGGGGAGTAGCTTTCAACTTTGCCAAAACCCCAGCAGAACAAATGACTAAAAATTTCTGAATCTTGATAGGCCAGATAACACTTGTGAAATGAGTCAACAACCCCCAAATTTTCCTACTGTGAGATTTTTTTTTTTTTTTAAGAAACTTTGGATTCTACTTATTTTTTTATGAAGCACTATTTAGATTGAAGGGGGGGGGAAATGGATGAATTCTGGCTTGTATGAGCAAGAAAATCTAGGAGAAAATTAAGGCAGATGGAGTATCTTTTAATGCAGCTTTAATAAATAATCACATAAATGACCGTCTTTACAGAACTTCATCAGAGGAGAAACTCCAGGTTAAGAGTTACCCTGTGGGAAAGTTGGGTGAAACTGCAGTAAAAGGAGAAAGAACTATAATTTGATGTGGGAGAAAAATTGTTTTGTATAGAAAGTGGCATGTAGGAATAGAACTAAACTTTAATAAGAAAAGAGGAAAACATTGCAGAAGAATGTTGCAAAAGTTTCGTAATTACTTTGCAGGAAAGTAAGTTTAAAAAAAAAAGTAAAAAAAACCAAACAAAACTCTTCTGAACTGGTCTACCAGACCTTTTGGAGACTTATCTTTTTATCAATTAGGTCACAACAACTTGCTACATTTAACTTTAAAGTTGATACTTATTCCTGATTAGTATTATAGTCAGGACTTTCCCTTACATCATCATTTAATTTAGAAGAAAACACGAACTGCTTTTGTCAGTTAGTTTTGAAAGCATTTAAGTGTTTTTCTGTGACCCTGAAAAACTATATATGACGTTTGTCATAGTTCTGATTTTAGCAAAGAATTTTTTCTTCCCCTTCCCCCTGCCGTGTGTGTGTGCTCTGTATATTGCCCATTAGGTGAACAAAAGAGTCGGCCTGGCCCAGTAATAGCCGAGAGATTAGTCTCCTTGACAACGAAGGGGGAAGAGTTGAGGGGAGCTGGTGTGTGGGGCTAGAAGGAGGTGGGGAAGGGAGCTGTGGCTGGTGTGTGTGTGCCAGTGAGGTGAAGACCTGCTGTAAGCTGCAGAGTTGCCTAGTTTGCTTCTTTTCTTCCTGTCGGAGTGGAGTTTGTTGCTGTTCTCTTCTCAGCTGTTGCTGGCTGCAGGCCCTGCTTAACACTAATCCTAATCAGCTGAAGTTCGTGAGTTTTCTTCCATTGGGAGAACTTTCTGTTTTATTGCTGTTTTTTTTTCTTTTCCTTCCCCTTTCCCCCACCAGTCCCTCTCTCTCTCTCCTTCCCCAGTGTGGGAAGGGAAGGGGAACCGAGTTTTTTTTTGGTTTTTGGTTTGTACCTGGAGAGTACTGTTTTGGGTTTTTTTCCCCATCCCACGGGGCGGTGACTAGGGATTCCATAGCGCCGCCTGGTGATGGGCACTGGACATTATAAGTTCTACTCCTCCAGTGATCCAACAGCGCCACCTGGTGACTACAATAGGACACTACAAGTTTTTGCACCTTCAGTGACCCAACAGCGCCACCTGGTGAATGGTACAGGACATTACAAATTTTGCATCTCCAGTGACCCGACGGCGCCCCCTGCTGACTGTGGTTGGAACTGCATCAAAGGGTGCAAAAAATTGAACTGTTTGATTTTCTTCTTGCCGGTTTATTGGTTTTGTTCTTGAAGGGGATTATTGGTGGGTATAGGAGTATTGCTTAGTTATTTTACTTGTTTTTTTTCATGTTCCTGTTAATACACACATACCTTTAATAAAGGGCTGTTATTTTCCCTTTTCCATAATTTGTTTTCCTTCAATCGAAACCTCTTAATTTTGGATTTATAATTGCTTGGAAAGAGAAGTTTGGGTCTTTTCCTCCTAATCCATGCCTCATTTAAACTGGAACAGATGTTGCATTTGAGCTTAACTTAGGAGATGTCATATGTTTACTCTGGTTCTCTGAAAATTCTGTATGAATACCATGTAACGCTTTATACTTTTATGATCCTTTTTCTTTTTCCTCCTTTTTGTTTAGCCTTACAGAGTGTACAGCTATCAAGCAAAAAATACAGGCAGACTTTATAGAAACTTTAAGAATTTTTCACATGTCAAATCATTACAGAAGTACAAAAAATGTTTCTGGATATTAGAAAACCATTGTGTGTATGTCAAGATTAGTAGCAAGTTATGAGTCCATCTTGGAAGAAGTAGGATACAGTTGTGTCCAAACGGACAACTGGAATTACAGGTCATTGCAGAGAGAGATTTTGGGGCTGGGATCTCTGTCAGATCTGGATAACATACAGGCCAACTGTTTCCCTTTGCAACCAGCAGAGCATAGCTGGTACCTCTGCACACTACCAAGCTGAGCAAGTTGATGGGGTGCTTCAAAAGTTTAATGTAGCAGCCACAGTTTAACACCTCTCCTGGATGTCTTGCCAAGCTTCTGCCTGCTTGCATGTTCATTTTTGAATGCTTTTATCTTGTATTCCAGTCAAAATGCATTACTTACTGAAAGACAGGTGTTACTACGTGCAGAACTGAGTGTCGGAGGAGAGGGTTCAGATGAGTTTGTTCATCGAACATATTACACTGAAATGTGCTCTTCAGGTAACAAGCAATGTGGTTTTCTTTTTCTTTTTCCTCCAGATATCTCATTTTGTGTATTTCTGAAAGGTAGTTCTTCACAAGGAATTCGAATGCATCTCAGTGATCAAGAATGAAACAAAAATTTTGTAAATACATTTCAGAGAAGCAGTTTCCCAAAGATCTAAAATTAATCTGTGCTTACCATGCATTCCTCAGAAAAACAGGTTTTTTAGGACAATGCCAGGGCCCTGAGGGAACCAGCTGGCCCTCCTGGCTACCACTGAGTGACCAGCCCCTGCTCACACCCCACCAGCCCATCCTGTCCTACTCATCCCACATGGTGCCCTGTGGGCCATGATCCATCTGGGGGACAGCTTGGGTCCCTATGCAGTTCACACATGGCTGCTTGCCAGCAGTTTGGGTTCTCATCATTGTTCATTGTTCATTGTTCGGTATTCCGACAGGTGTCTTTGTGGCAGGTCATAATTAATGCTAATTAACAATGAACACATTAATTAATGTAATAGCTGTTCCCAAAAGTTTCCAGAAGAAAAATCTTCTAAGCGTAAGAAATAAGGATGTTTTTTATGTCTGATTCTGGAGCGTGAGCTCCTCTGCAGCGTTTGTTGTAGCTGTACATATATATGTGTGTGTGTGTGTGTGTTTGTGTATACACACCTGTACATAGGCAAGACATGCATTGTTATGTCTAACAGTCTGCAGAGGATGCCAGTCTGTTTGTCAGTCAAGACACCCCTAGGCATCCTCTCGTCTTTTAGAAGCCTGTTTTTGTTAAATCCATACAAGCTTGCGTTTTGGGGTTTTTTTGTTTGGTTTTTGTTGTTGTTGTTGTTGTTTTCTTTTGTGGCCAGGGTTTTTTTAATTATGATTTTGTTGTTGTTTTTTCTTTTCCCCTAGAGGCTCTTTTGCCAAATCTGACTGCAATTCTTCAAACAGCTGATAAGTCACAGCACACGTGCACCTTTCCACAAATAGCTGTGTCCACCTGGATTCCTCAGGAGCCGATACACATAATAAGACCATTTCAGCAACATCTACCATGTAAAAAAGACAGTTCCCTATAAATCTGTACAAAACTGAGCACTTCTCTCTTTCCCCCCCACCAGCCCCCAAAGAGTTTTCCAGCTATACAAAGCACTTTGGATGAAGGGTGCTTTTTCAAAGGACGGGGAAGATTGACTACTCAGCCATGGAGAAAGTTTGTGGAGAAAGTTTGTGAAGTGTCACGTGCTGTTGATGGAGGAAGAGGGACAGTCCTTACCTCCCAGTCCTGCTGCAGATTTTAACCACATAAATAATACTTGCATTTGTAACAGGACCACCACCATCGTGGCAGCTTTGCACTGAAATCCTGGTTGCAAGGTTGTGGGCTGTCTCATGTCTGTCAGATACTGACACATCCATCCTTTACCCCATTGTTTGTTTGATATTGTTTACTTACACTGTAAATTTTTTTAGACATAAATCAACAAATCAACTCCAAGTATTTCTTAAAAACCTTTTATTTTCATTTATTGTTAATCCTCATTGAGCATACTCTGTGCGATGTCATACTAAATTTCCTAACCTTCTAATAAAATTAAATCAAATTCACTTTAATTAAATTTACCAACTTTACTTGCTATCTTCATTCTCTTTAAACTATCTTTGAGTGTTTTAATTTCAAGCTATTATTGATCTTCCAGACCTAGGGACCAGAAGATATTTTCTTACACTTTTGTAACTGTTATGTCTATATAATATAAGAAAGAGGCATCAGATGGTAAATAGAAAGAATAAGTATGAAGAGTTGTAGTTAAAATCTTACTGTGACATTTCCCCGGACAAAGAGGATATAACTGTAATAGTATCAGAATTCTTCATTCTGAATTCTTCACAAAAACAGATGAATTCCCAGGCTGACCAGTGAGTAGACTGTGCAGAATGAGATTTCTGTATTATGAGATTGAAAGGCTCAGGTTAAATGTAAAGCTTGATCCTCTGGGGTAAAACTGCCATCTTGAGAATTTCTTCAGTCCAAAGAGGAAAATTTTCTGCATTGTTAAGCAGAAGGGAAAGCTTTGTGCCCTTCTCTGGAATATCTGAAGTGAAGATCTTTTGATATATCGCAAATGTATGCACAATAATGCACAGGCAGTAAAATCCATTCTGATTGCTGGTACAGGGAAACATATGGTCTTGAACATCTCACAAAGAAAATGAGATGAGAGAAGCAGAAAAATCCCTTTACAGCAAAAACATTAAATGACAAATAATAATTTGACACACTCCTTCAACCGCACATGCAGGTTGACAAAACATTTTCTGTATTTTATTTTCCTGTTTTCTTCTTTTGTGCAACTCCTGGCTTCCTTTGGGAGAAAGAAAGAAAACACTGACATAAACAAGAGAGACGGGGAAGCATGGGGTCTAGCAAAAAAATATGGAAAGTTTTAATTTCTATGGAATGCACTTCTCTGTTTGAGTGTTGTACAGCACTTACATGTCTTTACTGAAGCCCTTCATTGTTGAACCAAAGCCCCGACATTAATTCTGATTATGTTTTGCATCAGGAATTAGGATAGATATTATGGATTGGTTGTCCCTTAACTACAATCTTGAATCAAGAGGTTTTGGTAAAGAAGGTTATGTCTTTTAAAAGTTTGAATATATGTTGAAGAAATACATATGCTAATGACAAAAGAGTGAGTCTTGGAGCAGCCTAGAAAGAAAGGAAATTATAAGTAAGAAAGCAAAAGGGAATAATTGATGTACCAGAGCCTTGAGGGTGAAAAATGAATATCTGGTATCAGTATCTGACCTACTGCACAGTGAAGCAAGGTGAATATGTATACGATCTGAAAATATCCAAGGTAGCTCAGGAATTAGAAAACACAGGCATGTCAACATAGTGTCATATTAGAAATGTTAACCTTATCATGTAGATTAATAGAAGTATTATACAGCTTGTGCACAGCATTGCATTAACTTTTAGCTTCTCTTCGTCACTACATTGACTCAAGTATATCAGTGTTCATCTAGCCCAGCTCAAAACACCAAAGTGCCCAAAAGTCAAGGAGACTTGAAATACAGTGGGAACTAAAATATCTAGTATACAATCCAGTAATGGTGGGGCCATTAACCTTGGGGAGGAGAAGGTGACTGCAGATGATGCAGAATCAATGGAAGTGGGGAGAAAGGGGACATTTCTGAAGAAGGTGCAGTGTGATAACAGTCATCTCAGATTTGAGAGCCAGAGATACACCTTCCTCACAGGTTTTTTTTCCATCCAGAAGAATGAGGCAGCAAAGACGTGAGAGAACCTCTTCAGTGCCAAATCTCAATCAGAAATAGCAAAGAACTGTGATCTTATCAAATTGGAGGAAATTATGCATCAAAAAAGTCTTTCTTTCTCAGAGAAGTGAATATGTCTATAGTGAATTAATAATTAGAGAGCACTGTGTAATTTCTACCATAAGGTATCTATTAAAATAATTTATTACTTTTTAAACACATCAGGCTTTCAGTGAAATTACTCCTCTGAATATGAATTTTCTGCTCTCTTACTAAAGATTCACCCCAGATAATACAAGATTTATATGTACCAGATATTGAAGCTTTTGATACCAAATCTTCCCAGGTTGCAGGGCTCTTCAGGGTTAGAAAGAGACAAGTCAGTTGCACCCATTTTTAAGGAGATTAATCTCTCTAAAACAGTGGTAGAGAAGTTAAAAATTTTATAGGAAGTAAATTATGTGCACAGTAAGTACAGAAAAATATGTAATTAATATTAGGAACATTATGTAAACATTTTAATAAATTGAAACTCTACCATCTTTTATGCAGACCTCTCATCAGGTAAGAATTAGGTAAATTAAGATGTCAGCATTCTTTTTACCATTCTTTGAAAAACACCTCATCTACATACTCTTTGTAACATGCTTGTGTTGTGTTATTCTGCTGGTTAATGCTACATACATGTCATTCCATCAATAACAGTTTTATGTTAAGAACAGTGTTCTGAAATGTTAATTTTAAAAAAAATTGTAGCGAGCATAGCTGCATTTCAGCAATGTCTCATAAGGTCTCTTCACCTGCAAGTGTCTGGAGGGTTTGTCTGTTTGTTTAGTTTTTATATATTTTTTTTTAATTTAACACACACTCTACTACCTAATTATAAAAGGTTTTATAATTTTTTTCTTTGTCTGACTTTGTTGTTATTCAACTACTCTATTAACAGACTTTATAACTCCTTTTCACACTAAAGACAAACCATTTTACATTTTACAACCAAGGTTCTCCCTTGGTTCTTTGTTTTTATCAAATAGCTTGATGTCTGTTGTGGGAACTAACTTTAGGACAGATATCTCAAAATCTTAATCATGGTTTATACTTTCATAACCATTACAAACAGAACACAAATAACAAGTGCATAAACGCAATCAATGGGACTCAGCAAAAGAAGCTTCTCAAGAGAAGGTTCTTCTGGGAGAATAGTGCTGTGAAATTCCAGGACACTGAGAGATAAAGCTGAGACAATCTCATGTCTCAGGAGTCTGTTTGGATCCTTGTGGTGTTTTATATTTATTCTTTTAATGTTACTCTCTCTTAGAAGTCTTGGTAATTGCTTTCATGATAGCTAATACACCCACTTCCCTAGGCAAAGAGATCAGAAAACAAATAAAAATAGTTTCCACTCATGTTTTTAAAAGCTTTGAAATGTTTCTTTAAAATAGGTGTTGATGATCTTGACGCACCTGTTCTATATAAGAACAATCTGATTGGAATCAAATACCTGAGTGTGTTTTATTATGGTGATAATTTTGGATATGAACTTCAGAAAGCAACATGAGAAGACATCTTAATTGGATATGGCTGCTGGGAGACAAGGATGGGTTGTCTTAGTAGAGAAACTATGAGACTGGAAGACTCTTGTCAGTGTTGTTACTCAAATATCAGTTATGAGCTTGAACTTGTTTATAATTATTCATTAAATGTACCAAAAGATCAAGACTATCCTTATAGAAACTACTACTAACACAAGGGTAGGACACATTAATGCATATGAGGAGGTAAAGAAGTAGGTCATATACAATTCCCTGGGAATTGTAGGAATGGGGTAGAAGATCATGCATGTAAGAGCTAATAATAAACTTGGCTATAAACCAGGAGCTCCTCATTTGTGAGGCTGTCTGGGAAGAGAAAATTTTGATATATTATTTGGCCATTCAAATGACTGTGAAGAGCTCACAAAAATGTGACTATTAAAGAGTCAGATATGATCAGGTAAGATTTTCCTAGAGAAAGGAAGAAGCACCAACGCCTCTGCATCAGAGCAGTGTCATGTGTAGTAGTACATACTTTCCTAAAAAGGAGAATAGAGAGTTAAAAATTTATCCATTCCCAAGCTGTTGTCAATACAATTTCTAATTGAGATGAGTTATGAAGTGCAGGAGTGGAACGACTTTCTGTGATCCTATTATAGTACTGAAATTAGACTAAAAAAGAGGCATCTATGTTATCTATTTAGTCATAAAAAGTAAAATATGTGGCCATGTGTTTACAAAGTGTTGTAGGTGATGGTGGAAAGTGGGACACAAACATTTTTATGAAATAGTATATATGGCAAAGTATTCCTATTAAATCTTGACTTCATATTTGATTTAGTCCACTTCTTTCTAGTAGTGGTTGTTTTGTGGTTGTTAATTAGGGCACTTTCTTGGCTTGCAAGGGCTTGTATATAAGCTGCAATATGTGTCGTGGTGTAAGGATCTGAGTTGTCAAAGATCAAAGTGGTAAAGCCACATGAGACAGCTCAGCATTACTCGGGGTCTGGTTCATACAGCCCTGCACTGGCCCTTCTGCCCTTTTGGCTCTGATTCATCCATGTGCAGGCACTTGGGCAGCTTTGTGACTGCCTCACCATCTTTGGTTAAGATTTCCTGAGTCCCCTTTCATGGAGAGGTCCATGTTCCACAGAAGGTTCCACCCCTTTTGGTGAGTGTTGTCTCCTCAAAACGATGGTGAAAAATTAGAGTCCGTATAACTTTTTCCTAATGAGATGTTGAGGCAGACAGGCATCAGTGTGCATTTTCAGAATCTGAATTACACTTCTTGGATGGTTGATCTAGCTGGGATGAAATATCTGCTGAGATAGATTCCAGTTCGTCAGGAAATGATCCTGTATATTGTTTCATTTGTAAGTGGAATGCAATCACTTAAAAAAACTCCTGAAACAACAACAAGAAAAATCTTTCAGTACAGAATTTTAATCAATAAAACAGTGGAGGGATACATTGACATAAACTCAGTCTGTCTTTAATTTTTAACTTTTATACATTACAACAAATAAACTCAAATTATCTCTAAAATTAGACATAAAAAAGCCCATACATCTCTCTTGCAAGATGAGACAGTGAAAGGAGTGTTTTTCATCCTGTTGCAAATAAATCATTGCACCAACATTTCGGATCTCAACAGAATTCTGTTTTCCTCTAGTTTAATATGTTTCTAAAAATATATATTTTCATGGATCATCGATTTCCAATTCCCTTCCTTTGACTGTGAAGCAGGAAGGAAAAATATTTTCTAGAAAAACCTTATTTTGATTTAGGAGCCTTTTTGGCATACTGCTTTGGGCATGAAAAAAATATTTTCTTTTTCTTTCTACTCATTTTCCCCCTTGTCACAGAAAGGGTTTTAAAATTCTGTCTAATTCGTCATTCTGCTACCAAGAGATGGGATCCTGTCTTCCTCCAATCTGCAGCACAAAAGGAAATGTACCCTTCTTCCAGCCTCAGATGAAATCTAACAAAGACATAGATGGCTTTGCCAAAAAACTCAGTGAACTTTCAAATATGACATTTCTGGGAACGAATCAGAATCAGCTGAGTTAGACTGCTTACATCGAGAAGTCCTCTGGAGGAAGTCTTGAGGGCATTTCCCAATTATCTGTGCAGGGTTGAGTCATTGCATTACAAAATCTATCTACATCCACTGAAGATGTTTTCGGTATACAGGCAAAACCAGAGGGAAGGAGGCAGATAGCTATTTGAAATGAGTGAGAAACCTGCCACTCTGTGGGGATATTAATTTTATTCATTTTTTTAAAAGATATTTGGTTAGAAAAATCAAATTAATTAACACCTGAGGAAGTCAATTTAGTACACTTTGCTTCACTACGTGCTGCAAAAAGTTGTAACTGTCTTCAGGAGCTACAGAGAACAGAGCTGGCAGTAGAAGTATGACTTGAGATAATAAATGCCAAAATTAAAAGATTTTAACTTCTAAGTATTACAATAAATTATAAATTCTAAAAATACAAATGTTAATGTTAGATCTTGACTTTTCACCAGATATTGCATCTTCTTTGTCAAATGAGTATTGACTGTTGAAATAAATCTTGGAGAAATTAATCAATGGGCAAAACATGGAGATGGAAATCGAAGGCCAGCATGTATTCATTTGTCCTATGGATCAATAATTAGATAAGTATTCATCAGTAATGACTAGCCTGTTCATGCTTTTCACCAGTAAAATATACAAAATGTGTTGGTGGATCCATATGTCTGTATCCAAACCTATCAGAAAAGATGATTACTTCATCACTGAACTACAGCTGTTAGACTGCATTAGCAACACAAGTGTATTTTGTCATTTTCTCATGCTAATGAAAACCTTAGAGAGGGAAATGTGGAACAATGTGAAGCATCACAGGAAATTTGATGTATGCAAATATAATTATTTAGATTGGAATCTGGCCAGACAACATAAGACAATACACACAAACATAAACTTAATTCTGTCTAAAGAACAGGAACTGAATTTTGAAAAATTATAGCTACGGAAGAGTTTTTGAAGCTATGACTAAACTGGTGAGGATCTATTCTCTCACTTTGCAATTTTGTCAAAAACTCTGACTTGATTTATAACCTGATTATCTATTCATACCCTTCCAATAACCAGTGTGCTATCTGCCATTACATTCAAAAACCTTTTCCAACTTTGGTTTACTATTCAACAAAACAGCCATTGAACAAAGCTAAACTAAACTACAGCTGAATAAATCTTGACAAATGCCATCTCAGTGAATTCCAGAAACAAAGACCTACAACTTTCCAGGGAATAACCTGTAGCGGGTGAGGGTCGATGCCTCCAGAGTTGTGGCAATATAAAATGAATGAGAACTTAGTGTTTGGTGTGTCTGCTTGTGGGCTCCTTGGTACAAGGGAGACAAGCACGTGCTGAAGAGAGTCTAACAAGGGAGCACAAAGCTGATTAAGAGACCGGAGCACCTCACCTTTAGGGAAAGGCTGAGAGAGCTGGGGCTGCTTAGCCTGTAGAAGAAAAGGCTCAGGGGGAAACTTAATAGAAATTGCTACCTGAAGGAAAGGTGCAAAAAGAATGGAATAGGCCTCTTCACACAACATCCTGTAATGTTGACCAGAGGCAGGGGCACAAACTGAAACAAAGGATGTTTGCTCTGAACATCAGGAAACTCTCTTGTTTACTATGTGGGTGACAGCACTAGCTCAGGCTTCCCAGAGAGATTGTGGAGTCTCCTTCCTTAGAGACAATAAAAAACTGTCCAGAAATGGTCCTGAGCATCTGGCTCTGGGTGTCCCTGCTTGAGGAGGAGATTTGGACAAGATGGCCTCCAAAGGTCCGTTCCAACCTCAATTCTGTGATTGGTGTTCTAAAACATGTTCTAAAACATGAAACATGACATTATAATAGTTTTCTACAGAATGAGTGAAAGCTAGATAATATGATAAAGGGTCAGACAAAGGAAGGTCTTAGGAAGACACATAGCAATGTGAGAAGAAGAGGGGCATGAGAGTGAGACACTAATGGGGACAAACTATAAATGAGAACAGTTTCTGGATCCTTGCACTGAGCTAACTTGTGGTGCAGGATCAGACTAAACTGACTTTATGTATTAGATGTCAAAATAGGACTAGTAACCATCTCTGAAAGCTTGGTGCTTAAAGTAAGTACAGCATGTATCTTCAAATGATATAAATAAGAATACTAAGGTCTAGAAAAGACTTCTTTCCATTTATCTGTCAACCAAAGACTCTTCTAAATAGACATTCATGTACCTAACATGCATCAGAAGAATCACAGCATCAATAAGATTAAGGTCTCATTCAAAGCAGAGATTTTGGTGTTATATTTTGTATTTATTACAAAACAATGGTCCAAGTGCTTACCCAGAAAGTGAAAAAACTTGGATCTCTCACTATTCTTAGCTTGGACAGCTCCATGTTCTTTTTTTCACTTCCCACCAGGGATGTCTGTCATCCATACTAGCCTAAATGAAGGCACTTTTCAAACCTTCTGCTGAAACCCAAGCCATTGTGTGAAGAATACAATGAAAACAACAACTGGAAAATCACAGTAAGCATGGGATTCAACTTAGATGTCCATGATGTAGGTATCTCCATGTGGATGAGATATCTAAGTCAATGGAGCCCAGGGAGCTCTCTAGCTGACCACTTTTATGTACTTGCTTTAGCATGATTTGAATAACTTCACAGCAGCTGTATCTCCCTTGAGTTTGATGAGATTCAATAGCCCTATATTTCATTTTCCCCTTAAGATTTTTAGTTTCAGACCTTCCTTCTCCTGCCTTGAAAGTATGACTGGGAAAACTTCATGCATATGCAATTCTCGTGGTCAGCAGTGGAGCTCCACACACACCCTTATTCATGACTAATAGGATTGTGAAGAGAAAGGAAGGAAAGGCTAGGAAGAGAGTAAGTATGCAAGAATAATTACAAGAGTATATGACATACATGACTTCTCAGGAAGGACAGTTGCACAGAATAGCGCTCCTGCACAATTCTGTGACCACAGAGAAAATTTCAATTCATGCCTTTGTCTTCACTGCTTTACAATTCCACTAAGAAATGAGGCTCCAGCAGAGATCTGGAGCATAATAGGAAGTACCTGCCATGAAGAAGGGAAATTTTATATGAAAAGTGGTATGAAAAAACATGAAGGGCATGACAGCCAGAAGTCTGGATGGTCAGGGTGATATTACCAATTGTGAACAGTCTTTGCATAATCGGTTCATTTTCCTTAACAGAAAAGTATTTCTTCTTCCGCTGCAGTGAGCAACAAAACCTAACAACTTTTTCAGTTTTAAGCAAAAAAAAATGTAAATAGTGGAGATTCAGTATATTCAAAGAGACAGAAGCTGCAGGGAATATTAGGTTCTCCAACCACTTAGAGATTCACTGTCACTCACACTCACCTTATAGGTTAATTCCAGCTGACGCACATGACATGCAGTTGCTGCTTCTAGTACTGAGCTGTTCTGTGAGATAACACAGCAGGAAAAGTAGCCTGGTTCATCAGGAAGATAACCTGAAATTAGAGGCAGGGAATTAGAGTGCAGTTAGTGAATTTGGAGCACAGAAAAGGTAATATTACCTGATTTCACGATAAAGTCTAAACTCTAATGTCCTGTCCAAGTTGTTAATGGGTTCATTGATTTTTAGGCTAGGGAAGACCATTAGTCTCTCTAGTCTCACTGAATACGAAGCACAGCCTACAAAACCTTCCAGAAGGAAGTGAAGTCTTACTTTGAAGGCATCACAGAAATGAACCAATGGCTGTCCCTAGAGTTTGTTTCAGTTGTCAATCATACTTCAGCAAAGGAACTTAAAATAAATTGAAAAGAAGACAGACACATCAGGCCTGCAGAGAGACCTTTTGGAGAGTGATTATTGATGTAGATGCCACCAGAAAAGCCATTGTCTATTGGTGTGCTGGCAAGAAAGGAAACCTCTAGAGTGGGACTCATCTGACTTAACTATGTCTACATAAGAGCTAGACTCCCTCTAAAGTCAATAGAAAGAAAGTGTGCAATTCATCTAACATAACCTGTATTAAATATCTTTCTAACATACCTGAAAATCTCCCTTCACTATAAGGGGAACTGAGGTTAAGTAACTCAAATATAGACATAAGATTTCACACAGATGAGTCCTGCTGCAAGCAGTTGACCCTGACTAACTTTCTTTACCTATTTTCCTCACCTTGAGGGCATGCAATTATTTTCTGGGAGGAAAGGAAAATGAAAGTGAAAGATCATGGTAGGAGGTGTAAAATTCTGGCACCCCTTGAAGTATGATGTCTTTGAAATTTATTTCTTTCCCTATTCTGACTTGTGAAGAAAAATTATATATATGCTGTGCTGCTAGAAAGTGTCAAGTATACAACTTTTCTACATTATAATTTTGGGGAAAGAAAGGATAGGAATGATGCTGACTTCCTTTGTTGAAAATTGTTTGATTTTAGATTTTGTATGCCTACAGCTCAGTCCCCAAATCTCCTAGAAATTACTCTTTAATACACGTTGTGTTCAGCAGAAGGTGAGAAAAGCACTGGTAATTTATTTGATCCAGAATGCAAATGTGTTGAGTCCTCCACTTAAATAACTGCCCCTGACTTTTTTCAGGCTTTAACTCTGGGCCATGACAGGCAAAGGAAAATTAAATTCTCCTGGAGAAAGTATTCTTTCTACAAATTTTAAAATTCTCTTGACCTTGGACTATGTGTAAGTAATTAGCCATATGTATTGAAAGCTTACCTGGCACAAATATTCTCATGTTTGATTAGAGTTCATCCACCGCACACACACGTTACAAAGGACCCTAAAATATTTACATGTGTTCCTTAGCACCTGCTTGAATACTTGTTTGTGTATGTTGTGGTTCCTTGCGTGGTCTCGAACTGTTATCTTCTTTCAGTCTTTGCCTTGAAGTGTTCAGGGGCATGGGATATACGACAATAGAAATTACCTTTGAAAACTGAGACCAAAAGTATTGCAGAGTACCTTAGTCTTCCCTCCATCGTTGTCATGAGTTTTTCTAAGACAACTCTGTGCAATCAATCCATTCCTCTACACAGTGGACAATCTCCCTGACCCTCCTTCCTTGGCTGTCCTTTCTAAACTGTTGTTAGCCTGCAATCTGGTAATTTCTCATGTGAAAAGCAATTTCTACTTTGCCACGGATAGAGAATACACTCTGTTGCATATCCAGAAGTTTGATAAATTCTTCTGCAGAAAACACTAATTATATGCGGTCTGTACAATCCTGGTTTCAGATGATCTTACCCACAAAATAAACCCATGTCTCTCTAGTCAGATCCAATCCCAGAGTCATTTGAGAAGATAATTTCCTACAGATGTTCATCTCCATTCACCTAAAAATCCCAGAAAATCAAAGAAAAGTCATCCTGAAATGTACTTCAGGGGATAATAGTCCTTTCTCTAGTTCAGGGAAAAAGCAACTACTTTAAACTTAAGCTAGTCCTAACATATGTTTGCAGTAAAGCAAAAAAAATATTGCTAAGTAGATTCAATGATTAAAGAGCTTCATGCAGGCAGATGCTACATCTCAGTGATTGTTTTCTGCTTGTTCCCTTATTAGAAGGGTGCCCCACTGTGTAATCACTCTTGTTGATATATGTTCTTGCAGTGGAAATCAGTTCCTTATCTCTCCTGCACTGTTCAAACATGCCTTTTCAGAGCAGTTTTGAATTTCACACATTTCAAGGTTGTTTTGTTAAGCAATCTAAAGACTATTCACTATTAAACTTGAATATGTAGCATGTTTGATAGCATGCTGTCTCAGGAGCAATTCTACTTTCTTGAGTATATATCCTCAGGCTTCTTGGTAGCAGCAAGTTGCTTCCCTACTGGAATAAAATTGAAAAATAAGATTTTTTTATTCCTGTATGTATTCATGATTCAGAGTATTGAATAAACTCTGTTATATGTTTATGTCTCTTAAGATATTGTCTCTCTAAAGAAAATTATCTGCTGTTTTCTGACAATAGTGATAGTCTGCTTAAAACTTATTCACTGACCCCTCTTTTACTGTATGGTGTAGAGTTTTTTCAGACAGAAGAGTAGAAGGCCTTGATCAGCATCTGCCTCCAAAATATTTTTGAACATGGTCAAACTGCTCTGTTTGGTTCAAGATGAGGAGAAGATTGGCAGAAAAAACTTTCTGGTAGTACACCTCTTTCTCTGTGACTGATGACTGAGTTGGTACCATTACAGAAAGTTATTTTTCAGAGTTTGCAGGCAAACAAAGAGGTTTGAAACCATGGGTGTTCCAATGTGAAATAAGCCATTTATTTGGCTATCCATCATTCTCACTACCTGTGGCTGTGGTGGTTCATCCAGGCCCTTCTGCAAAGGTTGAAATACACTCTACCAGTCTGGAGGGAGCCCCTAAAGAGCAGAAACTGTGTCTCTTCTTTCATCAGCCTGCTCAAATGAATCTGAGTCAAACTGTCCAACAACATATGGCTCTGCTCAGGCACTTCAAAAATCCCCAGCTCCATTAGCTCTTGGAGCACCTGCTCTGCGGTGTGAGAAAGCTGAAGCTGCAGGCGCCAGCAAACTGCATCCTGCAAACCAGTTCTTCAGCCCTCAGTCTGAAAGTCACAAACCCAAATGCCAGTGCTACCTGTGATAGCTGGGAGCTACCTGAAGCTAGGGATCCTCTTGCACAGACAAGCCTGCTCCTTGGATTAAACTCACAAAGGGAGTTTCTCTCAGAATCTCGCTGCATCTGGGCTGACTCTCACAGCTTTATAAAAAACAGCTCTTGTGTTTTCCATACTTACCGCAGGCTCCAAGAGAGACTGTCCTGTGTATTTCACTTTGTATTTAGTCTCTTTTTGGAAGTAAGAACAGAGTTAAATGAGTTACATTAGCCTGGACTCACTTGACAAATGAGACAAGAGTAACAAAAGAAAAATAAGATGCTTACTCTTGCAAAGCAAAAGTCTAAATTAACAGGTTATAAACTCAATTGAAAGTCTCAGCAGTTAAATCTAATACATTGTAAAAATAAACTATACTTAAAAAAATTTTTGTACTATTTCTTGTCTGTATGTTTCTTTGGAAACCAAATGCACAGTAAGACTGTCCAGATCCTGGTGTTCCTTCAAATTACATACCAATCAGTGTAACCTAAATAGAACTGTCCCTTTCTTACACAGAGCCGTCCATCTACTGATAAAACTTCTTCCCAGCTAAATCATATTCAAGAATTTTACAGCTCTTTACAGGGATACATAAGGAGTATTCTATATAATTCATTTATATCTCACAAAAAATATTTAATATAATCTAATGTCCTCACGACCTCGACTCCAGTTTCCCAAAGAGATTGGACATGCCATGCTAATAGTACAAATAACAGTCTGTGTTGGAGGGGGGTTCTCACGTCTCATCTGTTTCACAATTCAGCACTTGCCAGATATAAAAAGTGGGTGCCTGTTAATAAAGTAATATGTAATAAAATTATAATATAATGAAATGTAATATAACAAAATTATAAACTAGATTTTAAGGAGGAGAGCTTTAAATCCAGGCTCACTAGAGATAAGCCTGGAGGTGGCATGCCAGTGTTTGAGTGATGGTGTGCTAGAGAGGTCCTTCAGTCTGCTCTGTAATGTGTCTGAGTTCAGTGGGACAAATTTGAAATGCATGCAGCACCTTAATCACTCTCACTGGGAGAAGGGATAGTGATGCAAATGACAGGAAAGACGTTGCTATCAAGATATTAGAAACCACAGAAGCAACTGAGTACAGGTACGTAGGAATTAGGGTTTCTTCCACTAAAATAATGGCAGGATCAATAGCCCGACTGAAGTGCATCTACACCAGTGCATCTACACAGCATGGGCACCAAAACAGGAGGAGCTGAAAGCCATGGTGCAACAGAAAAGTTATGACATAGTTACAATCATGGAAATGTGGTGAGATGACTTCTACAACTGGAATGCTGCAATGGATGGCTGTAAACTCTTCAGAACAGATAGGCAAGGAAGAAGAGGCATTTATTATACAGTCAAGTTTTTTGCAGAATTTTCATATGGTGTTCAATAGGCCTAAAATAGAAATATCAAATAATGACAAAATTCACTGGTAAGTTTCATTCATGACTGTGCGATGCCTGATATCTTTTGTATCATTGCATCAGTTGTTCTTGAGGGCTTGGGCAATTACTTGTGATAATATTAACAAGATTACTTGCTTTCAAAAACTCCCACTGCATGGGTAAAAAATTACCATGTGACTAGGTAGTACCCAGTCAGATAATCCTGATTAAAGAATTGTTAAAGAAAGTATTGCAAGAGATGAAACAACTCTATGTGAATAATTATTCAAAACATAACTGGAGCGCTTTTGCACAAAAATCTGGTTTTTTTCTAAGAATAAAAATTTCAAAAATTTTAGAAAACATATTTTAGCTTTTAATATTATGAGTATATTTGGTTTTTAACATAGAACAGGGAAGCAGAAATTTCACTGTCAAAGATGGAGAAAACTCATAATGTAGATCTAACTGGTACCAGTAACTGAATTAAGTTCTTCGCTTACTAAAATAGTTTTCTGTTAAGAACTCAATCAAATTCAAAACCTTTGAGTCTGACATTTGAAATTTTGGGATGGGACATGGCCTTCTTATGGTCACACAAATTTGTAGCTGTGTTCTGTGGAATCATCAACGATAAATGAGACAACTAGGAAAAGACATTTTTGCGTTCCTTTGTGATTCTTGCATTAGAAATAACAACTGCCTTCTACCAAGGTGTGAACCTCCTCTGACCCTCTTGGATATTCAGTGATACAATTGCAAAGTAACTGCATGTGCATAGTAATACAGAACAGATAGAAACAAGTGTTCAGTGTTAACTTGGATTTTGCAAGGTGCTTTAATGTTAGTCTGATATTATGAGTAAAGTACATGCTGGCATAATTTCACTGATTTCTGTTAAATTCTTCCAGTAGAAATTTTGGCCAAGGAAGCAACAGACTATTTTTAATAGAGAATCCTAAGACAGCGAAGATGAAGGCTTCACAGGCAGTCATCCAAAGTTTCCAACAGCAACAATGATTCATATTAAACACAAGTAGAATGTATCAGAGACTGAAATTCAGAATAGTGAAGGAGGGAAAAAAAAAAAAAAGGAAAAACTCCCTATAGACCCATCTAATTTACATTTAATTGATTAATGATATGTTATGAATAAAACGGGTTATTGTGTAGCATAGTAGACAATTATAAATACGTCAAGGTTAGAAGAGGGAAAACATAAGGTGATATAATGAATCTTTTAATCCTATGCTACATCTTTGGTCTCTAGTCTTATAATACATACTCAGTAGGATATAAAGAAATCATAGGCGTGTGTCCTGTACTCTATTTACAGAATAAAATGCATACTTTTGCAAACATCAATTACACTTATATTTTAATTATCTTGCATCTACCTGGTGTTAATGGTGGGTCATATAAGGTTGACTCCCACGGGAAGGATATAAGATGATATGGAAGATAAATGGGAAATATAATCACACCATGCTCACTGAAACGTTCACTTGGTAATTGGTCTGACTGAGTTGGAAGATTATTTTGTAAAGATATATCAGTAGTCATGCCTGGCAAAGTCCCAGATCCATTTACGTTTCTGCCTTAAGTAAAAGGGTAAAATTTCTGTATGCCACAGACTGATTTGTCCATGAGAAAGGAGAGAAGTCCAAATGAAGAATTTATTCAAGTACTTGGTTCTGTTGGGCCACGACCTTTCAGAGTTTGTTCTGCGTACAGCTCTCACAGAATCCAGCCTGCCCAGCTGCCACAGAGAGATGTGGCCTCTACTGGTATTTGCATCTTTAGATGAATTGCTTCTTATCACATTTAAAAGATCCTTCATGGTGTGTCTTTCCATCATATAGGATGATGGAGTTGTATTTGAGCTTTCTCATGCACTGGAAACAGGAGAGATGTGATGGTTAAGTGTTCTCCAAGAGCTTGTCTCACCAGGCTGATACACTGTGGACTTTCCCAGGTCCCATGACCCCAGATTTCCAGCAGCAGAGTTGCCCAGGTTATCTGTCTGCTCTTGAAATGGCAGGCAAGTAGCAGGATGAGCTGCCAGGTCTGATGATTTTGTGTCTGAAACTTAGTCTGAGGAAGATTTTTGAGTAAGGTTGTGTGGATGGGACTCAGAAAGCCCCAGTTTTCCAACAGTACTCTGGACAAGTTTCCATGGGAGCCTCCACTCTGGTGGAGCAGCAGTGCTCCCTTTGCAGGTCATCATTCAAAAGGAAGTCTGTTTCACAAAGTGTGCTGCTATTCTTCATCAAATAAATTGCCCTCATTTCAGTTTATTCATAATCTTTAATAATGCATATGTTTCTCAGCAAACATTTTTCATACTAACATATTAACCCTGACAATCAGACCAATGAATGAATTAGTGTTGCGTGGTAGAGACATAAAGGAAATGTTCTTACAGGTCCTGCAAACTAATGATGCTCATGTCAAAGGATTAATGTTACTGCAAGAAAAATGGAAACAGGAAAAGGGAGATAAGAAAAATTAAGAAGAGATCTACATTTAGAATTAGCTGTGACTAGGGTTTATAGTAACATAAATAAATCATCATAAATTTGTATGCTTATTAAAATCTCTCTAAGGAAGTCAGAACTGCTTGTGCAGAATTTTCTTCTTCTTAAATTTCAGAATAAAATAAAAATAAAAGTAAATGTAGCAAGGCAGGGCAGTGGTGGATAAGATTTAAAAAGACTCCACAGGTAAACAGTACAGTAATTGAGATTAAAACCATCAAATTTTGTGAATTGAATAAATAATTTAAAAACAGTTTGTGAGAATAAGCCGCAGCTGGTGGTGTCATCCTGAGTCATATAACGGTTTATTACACAAGTTGCTAGGGCACAGCAGAACGGAGCAGATGTACTGGTAAGCCTTGATGTGCAGTGCAAGAAGACCAGAAGACAGCTCTGGCAAAGAGCTGCACAGAAGCATTTTCACATGTAGGAGGAAGACTGAAAGCTCTTGTGAAGAGAAACTACCCTGATATTTAGATCTGCTCTTCCCACAGAGGCTGAACTTAACTGTCCCTACCCATGGGAGGTGCACCTGCTTGCTGATAACTACTAGGTCCATGTACGTGTCCGGTAAACACGAGGTGTGGAGGGAAGAAGCCAGGAATGCATTACCTTGGTTAAAAACTGCTAGCACTAATTAAGGAATGAGAAAGCTTCACTCACATGAGTTCAGAGATCCACTGCCCACTCTCAGTTCAGCTTTACTTACCCACCATCATCTCTGATGATGATGGTCTTGTGCTTGGGAAGCTGTCTGAGCCAAAAAGATATTTGTGCACAGCCACATGCCTGATAGATTTATAGAAGCTCACTCAGCCAGGCAAGCAAAAATCCTAAGAAAGGTTACTTAAAATTTTTTTTAAAGATAAATAAATAACATTTCAGTAGGAGACTATTTCATTTCCCCATGAGCTCTTCTCCAACATCACTTTGAAGTAATAAATAAAAGGAGCCAAAGAAGCCAAATAATCTGTCAAAAGGCAATTTATTCCTACCTGCAAGTACATCTGTCCAACTAATCAAAACATCACCTAAGCCTCTGACCTTGTAAGCCTTGTTCTAGGAAAGAACACAGGGAAATCAGTCATAAATCATAATCTTCTGTCTCTGAAACCTCTTTCTCATTCTGAAAGACCATTATTAAGGTCAAAAAGTGAGTATGGAAATATCATATGATTCAGGTTTGGAAAAAATATAGATGAGTACAAATGGTGGCTCCTTATATGAGTCTCAGGTGCAAAAGACATACAAGCTCTACCTATGCTCCACTGACAGCTGATTGCATGCCTACATAGTTTCCCATTCCTTAGGCAATGTAAGTGCTCTACGCAAAAACTCCATGTCTTGTCTCAATGGAAACATAAGCAATAAAACCCAAAAGTAATAAATGACAAAAAATCTGCTCTATGTCTTCCTAAAGGTATACTTTTGGAATGGAAACAAGTTTTAGAAATTCTGCAATAGCTTTATTATATTTTTATTGTAAATCTTCTGCCAAAGGCAATGCTAAGTTGTCTTGCAGTCTGAATGCAGGATGAATATAACCTTACAACCAGGATTTTCTGATCCTAAGGTTCGGATGAGCCTTGCCTGCTTATGACTTCTTATTACTGCAGAGTAAATAAGAATGCAACTTACAGCATATTTATTAATAACTCCACACCAAGTCCCAATGTGGATTGTTACCTAATGATGTATGCAATATATATTAGACTACAGTAAGAATTACCTCTCTTCTTCTATCATCAAGTGAGACACAGATTCACCTAATGCTGAAGTAATGATGTTCTAAGATGTTGCTGAACCTTACATCACTAATATTGCAGTCAGTAAAAATTACTGCAATTCCTAGAACAGCTAAGAATTTGTTTGTTAAAATGTTTCTACAAGGTATACTTGTTGTGAAGATCTCATGCCTTTGACAGCCAAGGAAATTATTTGAGTATTTAACACTTACCAAGAATGGTAAAAAATGTATGTCAAATATGAAGTCTTTTATATATCTTGTCTTATATATCTTGTCTTCATTAAGACTATTGCAGTTCCACAGTTCACAAAAAACTTAATTACATTCTTAATTATAATGAACAAACTAACCTTGGCAAATGATATTCCTTCAAACTTCTACTCCTGTCAAGGATAATAGCCAATAGGACACCCTGACCACTGATATTTTCAAGGCATTTTACAAGATACCCTAATAATGGTGTTTTATCAGGTGTATTGCTCCCAGAGAGACAAGATAATGCTTCCCTGCACTTGATGTGTACTTATGATCCACGCAGTGAATCAACCAAGAGCAGCTATGGATCTGTAAGTTAACACTGCAGCTTATGCACTAAATTCTTTGTATTGTCAAGCCCCAAGATTCCAGATGAGGTACACAGAACAACTGCAGCACAGATTTAAAATGCAGAGCCATGTCTTTAAACTAGCCAACCTCAGTCATGATATGAAAGATATCTATATGTAGTGAAGAGGTGAAAATTTGCCTTGTTGATGTGTCAAATAAGCCTGGTTTGATTTTCAGATGAATCATTCACCAGGGGAAATATCCAAAAGACCGACCACCACTAACTAGGCTAAGAATTTGTTAATGAAAGCACTTACTCAAAGTATATGCTGCTAAAAAGATCTGCATATTATTTCTTTTACTGCTTTCCAGAGTGCTTTAAATTATGAAGTTCAATCATTTTTCCAGAAAAAAAAAAAGAAACTGGAAATAATTTATCTGTGCAACAGGTGATTTTGCCTTAGTGTAGCTGACAGCGCAAAAGGGACCTTTAATGCTTAGACAGATTGTTTAAAAAAGACAACTCTTATTTACCATCCCTACCCTTACTGGATTTAGGAGAGGAGGGGACATGACAGGCAATAAAGACAAGATGAAAGGGATTTACTGTAGAAGCTAACATATGTAGGAAAGTGTTGCAATGGAGAATGTTTGAGTCCTCAGGAGGCCACAGAAATATTTAAATTCTGGAAAAAAAAAGCATTTTCATTGCAGAAATACGGGTTTATAAACAGGTTAACCATTTACTAATCCCCTCTATAAAAATACAAATCCATTTTATTTCTTTGAGGTATAGGGTTGCTTGTTCAGCTCTTGATGTTAGACAAGACATTATTCACTGCATACAAGGAAAACTACAGTAACGCATAAGATCAAGCTGAAAAATGTTACTCACATAATAAAGCCACCCAAGGTCAATTCAATGTCAACAACTCAGAATGGGAAAAAATTGGTTAGCTGAGGAGTTACAGAAAAAAAACTACCAGAATAAATATTGTTCCATTGTCACAAAAATTACTCTTCAAAGATGATGGGATATGGCATTACTTTATTTCAAATTTGCTGCTGTACAACATGTACTTCCATCCTTCTTTTTTTGAAGGGGAATGAGCAATCAATTGCAGAGATCCTCAGCATAAGGACCTGAAGTTGCCTTGTGTTATGATTAGATGTTTAGCAAAGAAAAAAACACAATGTTCTTACTTTAAAAATATACAGCAAGGAGATGTCTGATATCTTGGCTGCCAGGGTCAATGAGAGGATAATGAACTGAGTCATATTAATAAGTGAGTATAAGATTTGCTTAATCAAAACAACACAGATTGACTTCATGCTGCTGCTGCTGATGTCTAGTCTCTTTCTTCACAAAAGAAAAAAAAAAAAAAAGATAAGATCTCCTTCTCTCTGTGTCTGTTGAACTCTTTCTGCTCTCTTCTTTGTCCTGGGACTTTGTCCTGTCCTTTGAGCTGAGGTGTTGGAGAGCTGCACACAGTCACTTGCACATCTGATCTCTAGCCAAGAAGACAGCTTTCTGCTTCAGCTCACCCTTAGACCCCCAACACTGAGGCATCCCTAAGTCATAATAAACAGAGGTCAAGGGATGTCCCTTTTCCCTGCTTCTCCCAGGAAGATGAATACATGGGTACAGAGCCATGAACCTGGGAAAGGGCAATATGAAAATGAGTTCAAAAGGAAAGACAGAAGCTAGGAGTGCCACTGAAGCCAGTGAGCCTTCAGAGGTACCTGAGAGTAAAAAATGGCAGGCTTATGTGAAATCATCATGGAAATACTGGGTTCAGCAGACATGGCTAGGCAGTATGCCTGTCTCTACCTGTATTGTTGCACCCTAAACCCAAGGGAAGACAGGTTTTCCATAGATTGAAAGCCACATTGTTGCAAAGATCATAGTTACAGTTGGCAGGACAGAAAAATATCCAGCTGACCTCTCTGCTTCTTTCTTCACATCCCGAGTAGCAGCTATGTTCAACCCAAAGGGACATTTCTATATTTAAAAGATGTTGTGAGTGGTATGAGAGAGTTCAGGTAGCTCTGATGCATTTTCTGTGGATGAGAAAACAGTTTGCTGCAGTTATATTATGGACAGTGAAGTTGCTCGATGGTGCTGCTACTTTGCAAGCCATAGTTTACATCTTGGGAGGCCATGCTAATGAAGAGATAGTGTTCCCCTTCATCAACAGAAATCTATGAGGTCTCCATAAATCGATGATAGTTAGGACTATGGCAGTGAGGAGAATTTATGATAATGCATCAAAATATCAATGGTGATATCTATATTATTTAGGGCTCTTCAAAGTTTCTTTGATGAAGGGTGCTGAGAAATAAGGCTGAGGCTGGAGGACAGGCAGCAATGCTAAATGCTGATATATATATTATGGCAATATATATTATGGCAATAGAGATATCATTTATTCTGTTCTCAACTCTGCAACTGAAATAATACTGTACATAATTTCAAATGCCGTGGACAGCTTACAAGATATTTATGGACAGTTTATAGCAGTTTGGTTCAAATTTTCTGGAAAAGGTTTTCATCACAAGAAATTCTCTATTTTATTGCACCCAATAGCTTTAAAAAATCATTACAACTATTTAGGAGCTTATTGATAAATTTCAATAACTTTTATATATATTACATATATGTATGTGTAAGTATAAAATATTCCAGCATTAAATCTGTCAATAACTTATGAAAGGAGAGAAATTACTAACAGTAGACGATTCTTGTCAAGCATATACTCTTAATAACTCCATAGAGAGTTGTTGCTAACTGAACCTTCAAAAGACCTTCAAAGAACATTGGATGTTTCACAAAATAAAAGTGGAACAATCTTGTGCAGCAAATGCAAAAAGAAATACCATGCAAAAAAGATACATTTTTGTGAAAATAGAGTGTATTCGCATCCCTATCTTTTCATCATGATTCTATGAAAATAAGATCAAAGTAGTGTGAAATATGCAACTACAACCCTAAATTGTTTTATATTTGCATTACCTAAATAATGCTAAAACAATCTATCATGAAGTGGAGGACTTCTTAGAAAAATGCTGTATGCTGTAGAAGGGATGAGAAGCTTAGTTTTCCTTTGAAATGGAAAATGTGTTTATTCAAATCAATTCAGTATCAGAGGCCAGCAGCAGAAATGAAACTCAACCCTTGCACAGTACAATTGTAGTAAGAAACAAGCACAGCTCAATATCACCTGGTGAAGACCAGCTGAGTTACAGCATTTCCTAGCTACTGATGTATTTCTTCCTCACCTAACCATCCTTGCCATCAAGACATGTTTGCATTTGATCAGTCTCTTGAATAAAACCAAAGTTATTAGGAACCAAAGATTACATTAGCTACAGCTCACATTGATGACCATTTTGGTTTTATATGCTTTGGCTTTCTAATCTACATGTCGGTTGATGGACCTCTTTGTCTGACACCACACAATGTGTTAATTACTCTTTATTGTCTGACACCACACAATGTGTTAATTACTCTTTATTCCTCAGTCCTGTGTTTCTGCTCCAAAACCGGCTGACTTGCTGTTGTGGGTGGGAACTGACATTCATGTTGCTGTTGCCTTGGAGGAGCAGGGTGCTCTGAGACTGGGGAGTCCCTGAGATCAATGCCACGGATCCATGCTGCCAGTTTGCAGTCCACCTTGCACCACCCTAGGTGAGCCTGAGTGCACTTGTACTGGTAAGAGCCCAGTGAGGGCCAGAGGCCAAGCAAGGTGTGGTACAGCAAAGCCTTGGTGGGTCACCCCCACAGTGGTGGAGAAGGGCTTTGGTACACGCTTAAATGGGTACCAGGAACAATGACTTCTCCCATGTTGTGCTATGGTGGGAATTCAAGACTCAGGTCCCTTGCAAGTGTTTAATTTGGACAAGATGTGTACTTGGGATAACACTGACAAATAGATCCATCAGAGAATGCTTTGACCAGCATGACCAATTTCCTGCCAACTGTAACATCCAGCTTATTTAATTTCTTTCATAAATACATCAGTTTAATTCTAACACTACTTGGTTATCTTTCAAAGGTATCTTCAGGAATATAGCTCGCTGATACCTGGACACTTTCCTCTCATATCAGGTCCATTGGTGTCTTTTTCTCAATAGAGAAAAACATTTTTTAATTGTACTTCATTATACTTATGGTAACCTTTTCCTTCGGCTTAAATAAGCCTCCACCCTCCATAATACCCTATATTCACCTCCCTAGTCACAGGTATACGTCTCACTACCAATACCAGCAGCCTATCTCTGCTGCCTCTCCTTCAGAGTTCTTTCATCACTGTATCCCTTTCTACAACTTTTTCCTGTTCCTGTACTCCCACCCTCCATGACTTTAGGTGGAAGTCATTTATAGAAGAAATCCTCTTCACCTAACACCTTTCTCTTGGAGAAACACACCCCAACTCCCATGACACAAGTTTTTGAAACAGAGGGAAAGTTTGGAACCAGGAACATGGGTGATGTGAGTGTGGCATTGTCTACAGAAAGGCAGGCTCCCTGCTCCTTAGGCTGCAGCAGCACAACAGGCTGAAATCCAGATGTGGGACAAAAGAATATGGGTCACTCAACCTGCAAAATGCAACCCCACAGAGGGAGGAGATGGCGGCAGGTGCATCATCAAGTGCACAGGTAGCAGAGCACAGACTTTCAATCATGAGGTCATTTTGGTGCCCTTAGCCACCTGCTTATATGGTGATTCCCTACTCTGCCTAAAACGTCTTCTGACTACAGACAGAAACTTCAGGAAAACAACTTTGACCCAAAAAGAACAATTACTTGTTGCCTTCTCATCAAGGACAAATTGTTTAGGACTTTCCTATTCTGTGGTCTCTGTTTACTGACCTTTCATGTAACTATATCTTCTTTTTAATATCCACAATGACTATAACATTATTCATCATACCCCTGGATCCTCCCACAATGTCTAGAGCTACTCATATATCCCATAAAAGAGCTTTGCCACAGATTTAATATCAGGCATTTTTGTAACAACTACTGCATACAAATCATACCTGATACCGGCAACAGTTTTCCTTTCTCCTCATAGCAATATAATATTTTTATTAGAGAATGTAAATCCAGATGACACATGCCCTTGATCTCCCATCCTGCAGCTGTTCTTATGCTATAAAAGCTCTTACTTTTATTGGATATGCCAGAGTTCTCTTTTAGTATTTTTTATTGAGGCTGATTCAGTATTCACTGGGCAAGACAGAGCCTGATTTTTACATGTTCCCCGGGAAGCTGGATCTTTTGAACCTGTGCCATGTACTTAAATCTTCACTTAGTAGACAACTATACAGTTGTCTTCCGCTCTTCTTGTCTGCCTTTTCCCAAATGAAGATACCAATCATTCCTCTATCAGCTTTTCACCACCACCTCAAAGTCCTGAGATTTCCCATTTCCAAATTTCACCTGCACCTACCTTAACAAGGAAGCACAGATGCTGCTGACAAATTAGTTCTTGTAACTAACCATGCAGCTATGCTGTCCCACACAAAATAAAATTTCCACATTTCAGCTGGCACAGAATAGTTTATTTCCACCTGAGACAGCATCTTCCAGTTCCTTGTGCTTGCCCACGTGGATTTGAAAGCTGTGGCTGTGCTCAATTTGAGGCATTAACACTGAAATCTGTGCAATCCAGAGAAACTATACATATTGACAGAAGGACAGTATTGAATGCCTCTTTGGTAAAACAAAACAAAACAAAACAAAACAAAACAAAACAAAACAAAACAAAACAAACCGCAAACAAAGCCAAAACCCAAAAGCCCATCCCTTCTTACATTTGTTTAACTTCTATTTAGCAGGATGCATAGTGACCCTGAGATGCCACTGCTGTGACTGTGAAAAACCTGTCATCCAGCACCACATTTAGAAAGACATTTTTAAAGCATTCCCATAACATAAGCAGCAGCTTAGCACCCACCAAGTCACAACATCAGCCTCAGTGTGATTTCCATCACCTGTTCTAAATAGCCAAGAGGAGTCCCTACACAATTTTGCAAGCAATTTTCTGCTGAATTATTCTCAAGCAAAGCTTCATGGAATGGTGAGAACACATGTGGAAACTGTTTCCACTGTTTTTGGGGTGACAGAAGTCCTTCTCCCTTGAAATCCATGTTAAATTCAAATATCCTGCTGAGCGACATGCAATTTTGTTGAACATGATGATGATCCAAGCAAGATCAGCGGATCACAAAGGTCATTCTGGAAGGCACCATGACAGGTGCACCAGGACTCTGGAAAGGATGGTACTCTAGTTCTATTGGATATATCACTGTTTCTTGTTATTCTGTGGATAGAGTCTTTCTTTCACTGCTGCAAAATGACATATTTTTCCCATAAAATCCAATTAAATTCCTGAAATCTAAAAACAATCCATAGACTTTGATATTTCCATTGCTGCAAGGAAATTCTGTTTTTTTAAGCTGCCACTGTCCAATAAAACTCTCAAGACATAGTAAGGGTTTTTTTTTAATTAGTGTTAAAGGCAGGAGCACAGGACAAGGTGAATATTCAGAACAAAGAAAAATCTAGAAATTGTATTTATTTCAACTATGTTTGTTTCATCCCAAAAGGAAAAAAATCAGTGCCTGGCATATATTTATGGCACTTACTAACTATGCAGTTACTGGAACTGCATTAACCTTGGCTCTGTTTCTGTTGCTAAGGGGAAATGGATGTCTAAATCTTTGATGTTTGTCTTGCCTCCTGCATTCCGAATGTTTCCGTAAAATGCCCTGTTCTTTGTCTAACAAAATCCTCAATGCTTCTGATTATTCATGATTGGTCTTTCAGTTATAGAAGTTGCCAAAGTTTATTATTATTTATATGATATTTGAAATAATTCATCCAGGTTTTGTAACAAGTGGGAAAATGTCACCTGCATGCAAAACAAGATGTGTTGCCTGAATTGCTGAATTTATCTTTGGATATATTTAATACTTTGATGGTGACTGAATGTAGTGGGTATTCATTTGTAATTTTCCAAATGGAAAAGAGAGATATTTTGGTATTTGTTAAGATTAAAAAAAAAAAAAAAAAGTGATGAAAAATGTGTGGTTTTTTTTTTTTTTTAATAATTAAAGCAATTAAAAAAAAAAAAAAAAAAGTTGAGCTCATATTTACACAACTTAGAAGTAACATACCTTTTTCCCGGGAATACAGGTTTGTTGTTTTTTTTTTTTTCTGGTGAACAGTCTGCATCTAGATTTGTAGAATGAATATGAAATTCTCTACCATTCATAAATGTATGGTTTAGACCAGACACTTTTTAAAGAACAAATCTGATGTGGTTGGGTTGAAAGGGGTAAAGTATTTCCTTCTTAGTCATAGTCACAATTTTACAAATATATTAATATGGATTAATATTAATAGCTGTGTTTAAAAGTCCAATGTTGATTATTTGATTTTTTTTTCAGTTTAGGACTAGAAAAATTAATTTCCTTCCAGTCAAAATGTGAAATGGCTTTCTATGTGTTACCTTTATCCTCACACTGTAATTTAAAGACCAGGGATTCTACAAAAGAAAAGCCCTATAAATAATCATCAACAAAAGATCAAGTTTGCTTTGCCATATTTTTGTAAGCCTTATGGAAGGTTTTGCCTATTTAGTACTTTGTTTCTTGGCAAATGGTGATTCTTCAACGCACAAGTTGGTAGGATTTCAGAAATTGCTCAGGAAGTAAAACTATTCTTTTTTTAAAAGAAATTCAGAACCTTGTCCTTCTTGCTTTAACCTTTATGGAGGAAGTGTATGTCACTGTTCCATGAGGATTCAGCTTCCTGGGTGCTGTGGGATACTGTCTGCCAGTGAAGAAAACACGGCCAAGCACTTTGGGAAGCAGCAGACTCTGACTTCTGCAATGTGCAGGTTTCACCAAGAGCAGAAAGACAGGAGTCTGTTGATAAGAAATGGGCTTCCTTGATACTTAAGTTTTAATGAAGTAAAGACAGTGTTAAAAATCCTGGCAGTCTTCTCTTTTTTTTTCCATTTTTTATTCCTCACTATTCCTTTAGTGCAAACAGCAAGCGTCATGCATTATTTAAATAGCCCTTCTCTACTTGTTTGCTCTTCCTGTCTTCTTGGCAAGATGTTAATTTTTGAATTCTTTCTGTTTTAAATATCAAATCTTTCAATCTAGATATTTCTCAATTTTTATGAGGTAATACGTAATATATTTTTAAATCATCTTAAAAACTCTGTCAGTGGATATTTCCTCAGTGCTTGTCTGATGTTAATGGCTATGATTTTCTCTCTATGACAACTGCAAGATCTGTGCCCAACCATCTTAGTTGCATAAGAGGTGACTGACAGATTTGCCTCCTTAAATTTTTGTAAGGCATTCAAAGGAGGAGATGAGATGATAACTAAATTCCATAATTTCAAGTTTCCCGTAACTCTTTGTGGAATATCATATCTTGAATGATAGGCTAAGCTAAAAGCTGTTAATGTCTTTAGAATCATCAGCAATGGAGCACAAATTTTAATACCCTTACTACTGACAAATTTCCTGTGATTTCTAGAAGTCCTCTTGAGGATTTAAAAAAGTTCAGAGGTAGATAAGCCATTTTTAGCCAATTCTGTTGGGGGGGGGGGAAAAAAAAGAAAAGAAAATGGAAACCATAAAATTATTATTAATTTTTTTAGTCGTATAAATTCATAAATTGAATCCGTGTGATTCACGGAGTTGTTGAGGCATCTATGAGCAGGGGAGAGAGAGGAGTTTCCAAATACAGGACAGAAGCTTTCTTCTATTACAGCTTCAAGGATGAAATCTCAATTCTTTTGCAATGGAATGAGCACTGCAAAACCTGCACTGACTTCAGCAGAAGAAAGACTTCACATCCATCTCAGCAGGTGTTTTACAAACAACAACTAAGACTCACCTCTCTGAAATAAATGACTGCATCTCATTTTACAGATGGGAAAACTAAGCCACAGAGAAGCTGTAGGATTTGCTTACTGCTGCTTAAAAAGTTGAGTAGAAACCAAGCACTATGTCTCGTAATCTGTTTCCTTAATAACTGGACCACACTTCCTTCCCAAATAGAATTGCATGAAAAATGTTGTCTGGACTCTTTGCAGAGCTATATATGCCTGGTAGTCATAAGCTGGTGAAAATTCTTCTGTGACAGACATTTTTTAAATTCACTGAATTCTTCGGTTTTTTTAAATTCACTGAATTCTCAGGTTTTAAGGAAAGAATTCTTAAAAGTCATATGTAAACAATGGAGGTGACTGGGTCAAAGGTGTCTGTCTTTAGGGGCTCAGAGGACACACATATAAACCCACGATGTCTGAGGAAAAATTCCCTGCCTTTCATCACCACACAAAATGATGCAGAGCATGACATTGCCCTTTGTTAGATGCTGTTTCTGTGCCTGCTTTGGACACCGAAAGTTATCATTTGCAGCCCACAGCTAGTAGGGACCACTATAGAATTCAGCATCTATAAGATAGACTATGAGAGTCTATCGAGAGACCATGAGAGACATTGAGACTGGCTCAAATGCCTCATCCTATACAAATGTGTACCAATGAAAATTCCTATTAGAGATTTGCTTTGATCTTCAATTTGCTGCAGTCTGTCTGGCTGGACACAGATCCTTCTGCTGATCCTAACCTGTTAAATGATTTCCAGCCCTACTTGCTCATGGCTATTGGTGTGGGATCGACCTTGTCACACTGCCAGCTGGTTGATGCCTGATCCTCCTTGTTTGGATGCAGAGCATTTTCTGCAAATTTACAACCAGTAGACGAAAGTAGGAATATCTAGGTTGCAACTAATCTTATCTTATAAGCTATTAAGGGCCATTATCCTAAGTCAATTTAAATGGGGCAAATGAATCACACAATAAGATGTTTCTACATCTCTCTGTTTGCAATTCAGGAAGTTGAGTGTGCATTTTGCCAGGTGAAAGAGACCCAAGCCCTGGCAGCTTTGATGAATTATGGCCATTCCTCTTCACGTGTTTTCAATTCCTGGAAAATATCATGAAATCCTGATAAACAGTTGATCTTTTCCTTCTCCCATGTAGAGAACTGCCATACTAGCTCTTGGAAATCTGTAACTCTCTCCTCTGCTAACCACTAATGGCTGTTGGTACTCAAGTGATCCATTCCTGAATAATAATTCTCTTTTATTCTCTCCCAGAAGGACAACCTCTTTCCACGTTCATGTGAAGAAAAGAAAGATAAGGAGTGAGTCTGAACGATGAGGACAGGAGTAGAAAAAGGAGTGATGGATAGACCAGAATCGTCTTGCAAGCACTGAACTTCAGCAAGGCTGGTACCACTTTAGTGGGATGTATTTTGAGGAACTTATCAGCAGTCAATTCTGTATGTAGCACAGAACATCCTGGCATTGACAACCCCCAAGTATGCCCTCCTCCTTTGACATATTGCAAGTAGACTTATCTCTGCTAATGACCTGGCTAAAGAAGTTGAGACATCTTTCATTTCCAATGTAGTGCCATTTCATTCATTTTGGTGACTTTTATCCAGGATGGTTTGTCAGAGTAGAACATCTAGGTTTTCAAAGTTTAGAATCAGCATTTTTTCCCACTTAACCAATTTCAGGTGTCTTTCTGATTAGATCTGGCAGGAAAGCAAACTTGCCAATCTGCAGGGAATGACTTTTAAAAGAAAATATAAGGGCTTTTGAGCTAATTCAAGGGAAAGTCCTTAGTTTTTCCTATTGTTTCTTACAAAGAAAAAAAGAAAAGAAAATTGAGAAAGTGTGATTTGCGAATCACTGAAACTGTCGTGTTACCTGAAAGAGAGATGCTGCCTTGTTGTTTGTGCTTTGTAACCCTGGAGCCACCTTGTCAGCTCTGCCTGGCAGCCTGCAACAGGACCACTGATCTCAGAAACCTGTCCAGCACCTCTGGGTGCTTCCTTAATTTTTCTGCAATGGGCCACAGGAAGATCTAACAGACAGATTGTTTAGACTGTTCAGCAGAGACCAGACAAAGTTGTTGCTGAATAACCCTTAACTGTGCTCAAGCAGCAGTTCAATCAATTGCTGCTGGGGAAGTTGTTTTAATGACATCTCTATTTTGCCCACAAAAGTCTGCAGCAGCTCTGATACATGGTGCATTAGTAGGGTAACTAACAAAATCAGAAAGAAGTAAAATTGCTTTATACTTTCCTTTTCTGAAATCAACAGGAGGTTTGTCATGACTTCAAAGGGAGCAGAAATAGGTCCTACATTTAAAGTTTAGTTTGCACTCTTCTGAAGCATCGTACAATGGCTCAAATGGAAGATGAAAATTGAAGTGTTGAAACCCCTAATTAAAAAGAAATCAACAACCAAAACCCATAACTTTAAAGTCACGAAGAAAAGCTTCAGCTCTAAAGAATTTAATCTGAAAACCCTTCAGAGACAAATTATGTAATTGTTAGCCTTGCAGCACTGAGCAGTCATTTCCACTGGAGAGAAAAATAGGAAGCAAAACAAAAGGAATGAATTTTCAGTTTGATTGTGCTGATTCATCATCATTTAACAGTGAAAAGAGAGAGAAAGGAAAGGGGAAAAAAAAAAGAAAAAAACCTAAACAACAAAAAGCAAAACTTCCTAGCTGCAGATCTATTGCTAACTTCATTTTCTTTAGATCAGTAGAATGAAAGAAGAGACTTATTTGAAGTGTCCTGGTGGTGGTTCCTCTGAAATAAAGAAGTGCCCCTGCAGGGAGAGAGAGAAGAGAGACAGAGAGAGAGATTTTCTTCTTGCTTTTTTGTTATTACAATTCCCTCAAAGAGGAAAAGAGCGGAAGGGAGACAGTGTTCCAGCTGCTGTTCTGCGCTTCTTTAGCCCTCAGCAGCAGTGTTTCATGTTGTATTGCAGGCTGATACAGGCTCTCCTGCTCTCTGCCTGGTTGGGCTTATGGCTGAGGGAGCACTGACTGACTCCTTCAACATCTTCCTTCTCTTTTTTCCTTCCATACCCAGTGGGAAAAGGATTCAGCAGAAAAGTGTGGCCTGAAGATGGGATCAGACAACTGACCGGGGTGGGAAAAATTTTAATACACCTGTGCTGTACTGACATTGTCTTCTTGGATGTTACTCTATGGATTTTATAAGTAAAGACAGAAAAAATGGGCCAGGATAAATGGCTAATATTACTGAGGTCCTTGCAGGCATTGGCTTTGACATCATAGGTGGTGTCTCATCTGAAGGGTAAGTCTGTTCGTAATAGCTATGAGGGAGCTGACAAATAGCAACAAAGATGATAAAGCAGTTATATAATATTTTCCACATCCTTTGCATTTATTTAGAGGCACGTTAAATCTTTCTGTAAATTATTGGCATCTCTGAGATAATAAATACTATATGGAGACAGATAAAGGGACAATGATGATACAAATACCAGCTTATGAAATATACAGCAGTTGGCGTTAATCAATGAAAACACTGCTATGATGAATCTGAAAATATGCTCTTACAATTAATTTTTCACCGTCCTTGAGAAATGTGTCACAGCTCCCAACATTTCATTTTTTTAAGACACAACAGATGAAGTGTCACTGCAGGATTAGTAACAAAGAAAGGCAATTGTTAATAAAACAAAGTCTGAACCACCATACTTGACACAAGCCCAGTCACTGAGTGTCTGAGAAAGACCAAGGACATATGAGACACCCATCTCCTGTCATTCCCTGTTGCGTCATCCTTCAGGGAACCAGCCTCCACCTACTCTCCACACTTACAATCACCTGCTTTGAGCACTGATTTCCCTTCATATACCTTTCCTTTTGGTGAGGAGCACGATGATTCTTAGAAAAAAACTGTGCTGGATCCTGGGCCCCATCAGTTTGGAGTGGTTGTCCTTCAGGAGGCTAAAACTAAACTAAAATTGCAGAACCCAGCTACACTGGGAATATGCTTGGGTGGGCAGAGGAAGATTTAAGAGTGGTTGTGCATTCATGCCTTGCTTTCCAAGCCTGTAAATCTCTATTTGCCCCCAGGATGTGCTAAACAGCAGCCCAGTATGGATTTTTTCAGAGGAATTTGCTGAGAAACTGCAGAGAAGCAAAAGAGAGACACAAGGAATTTGCAGTAGAAGACCTTCAAGCATCTGCTGAGTGATTAGCTTACCAGCAAATAGAGCAAACATAAGACAGAGGAAGCCTTGAGATTAATGACAAGAAGTAAGGGTAGGGGTACATCTACATGCATTTATTTTTCCTAGGTGCAGTATATAGGACAGCTGAGAAAACAGTTCAATCAGTGCTGCACTCCTTAGTAGTATTATTTTAAGTTAATAAAAAATTTAAATTTATGTCCTTTTTACTACCTCTCCTCTGAAAAGATCTTTCTCTTCTTTTCATATCATTAAGAAAAAAATTTCCAGCTCTCAAAGAATTCATTGCCAGACTCGTTTTTAATAAATTATTTCCATTTCTTATTCACTACCATCTTGTGGATTATGTTTGAGACTACCATCTTCCTGATGGAAATTAGTTCAGGTCCCCTTAGGCACCTTTGAGAATATTAGAGCAGAAGCAGAAGGTAAAATTATTTTAGAAAATATTTAGTTTATAAGAAGGAAAGAGTTGAGGAATAGAATATCTTAACAGGGATTAGAAGTATTATGCCAGGAAGAAAAGAGAAATATAGGAAAACAGAGAAAAACTTGTACAGTTGAGCAAATCTTATGCTTATCTCCCCTCCAAATTTGAAGGACATTTTCAAGTGCACCAGGGATATTTTCAAATGCATCCAATTCTGGAAGCAGTTTCCAACACACAAACACACATAAAATAGTAGAACTGCAAAAAAGAGATCATACCCCATATGATTTAAGGGCATGTGAACCTGGCCCCAAGGATTTAAAGAGAGAAGGTTTAGAGCGGTGTCTTGTCTCATCAAGTCTAGTCTTTGGTGCTACATAAATAAGCAAACCTCAGTTTTTCAAGTTCAGGACAGTCATTTGAAGGGTTGGGAGCTACCATATTGACCAAATCGTTTTGTTTGAAGCCACTCTTTCATACTTTTGATCAGCAAATCTAATCACTTCGTTTCCTAGAGCACTTTATCTCTCTCTGGGTCAGACTAATAAACTTTTAACTTCTTCTACCCTGTAGTCAGAGTGGTAAATTTATAATTGCCTTTGTGGTACTCCACTACAGTCATCTCATGTATGACTGTACTGGTTTCTGTTGGTTTCATGAGCTTCTTTAGCTTAGTGTCATATAACATATGGCTTTTCTGGAAAACAATACATAGGTTTCTCTTTTCAGAATTACATAACCACAGAATTAAAGTTATGATCACAGTATAATTAGTGTTATGTGACTTTTTTTATCTGAAGAAAGAGCCAACAGTTCTTGACAGAAATAGTATTTTCAGGTATATGGATGCCTATCTGACAAAAAAAACCCCAAACACTTAAGTACATCTTGATGCATCAAAAACAGGTGTATTAATGATTGTCACAAATGGTGACCTGAGTAGGGCAATGTCTGGAAATAATTTCTCACAAATTAAAAACCTTGCTTTGTTTATTGTTGGCATTAGATTGGTCTTCTATATAGCTGAATTCCAGAAGAATTACCACAAATGACATTTTCAACAATGGAACATAAATAATACTTTTTTTTTTTATTTTGTCTTCCAGGGCTGAAGCCCATCTATACATCTCATCTCCTCTAATTTTAGAACTTTTCTTCTGACAGAATGAAAATGTCTGGTTTTGATGTCAATCTCTGTTTTATCCATTTCCATAAGCATTCAAGTTACTGTCTCCAAAAACTACTGTTCTCCACCTGATCTTGGAAAAGGTAGTAGAACCTGATTGCTTTAGCCAGAAATAGCTCATATGGAGGGATTGTGTCTTCACAATATCCCACACAGTAACACAAAAGTCAGACTACCTGGTTTTTATCCACTGATTTTATTCTTACTCTTCTCTTTCAGATTTTTTTTCTCCAGTGCTTTTTCCATTTCTGCACAATCCTACAATGTATTCTTTACTCTCTCTACCATGAATAGTTCATCATCAAATTTTATCTCTCCTAGAAGGATAACTATACCTATCTAGATGGATAATTTCTGAATTTTATAACACTTCCCTGATATTACTACAGCAAACCAATTATTTACACCATTGTATCAAAGAATCCCTTATATTACCTGAGTGTTTTAGGCAGTTCATTCCTACTCAACTTTAATTTGGTTCTACCTTTCTTTAGTTAAAATGAATGAAGTACATAGCTGCCTCTCCCCCTACCCCCCTCCCCAAGCATTTTATTTATTTATTTTATCTGTGTTTTAACATAATAAGCTTCATATCTTGCCAGTCAAGACAATAGATCTCTCAATATCTTGAGTCTCATTTGAGAACAAAATGCCCTTCATGATTCTTCTCCAGCACATCAGTCTGACAGGAACAGATATGCAGCCTTTGTTTCTTACAACCCATTCGAAAGAGCAGCTCCACTGTGAAGCAAAGTCAGAACGGACCAGCATCCTATTTTTACTAGCCAGTTCTTTACTATTTTCAAGGTAGTTGAACTTTTTCCAGTAAACCTTCATATATAAATAATATAAATTAAAGTAAAAGGGGGTTTTTTTACATCACATTTTTCCAAGAAAATTAAGACATGAAAATCAAATTTGTCATCTTAATCTCTCACATCTTTTTTTTTTTTCAGTACTAGTAATGAACTAGAGAAACAGACAAACAAGGTGGAGGGTAGAAATGCGTATGGAAAACAAAACTCAGCTTCTGTAAAATCTCAACTAAAAATGTTGACAGTGTAAACAATCATTTTCCAGACCTGTGGAATAAAAGAGTTGAATATTCACAACAATTTTCCCTTATTTTTTTTACTAGATTCAAGATCTAGATTCTCTGGACCTTAGGCAAAAAAGGAGTTAATTCTGCATTTGCGTATAAGCAGTTTCAATTATAATTAGGTGTCTCCCTCAGCCTTTCTAAATGCAAATCATATTTGTTATATAAGAAAAACTCATTCTGCAGTCAAAATAGCCAGAAAGACAGGCCAGGTATTATTACAAAATTACTTCATTTTCACTGGAAATGGTTATGCCTGGAAAGCGAAGAATAGATTTTGTCAAGAAAATCAGTGTATTCCTAGGTCTGTGAGAAAGATATATATTTCCCCTTTTAAAAACCTTTTCAACTAAAAGTCATGTGAGGCAAGTAAAATATTTAGAAGAAAAACATGGTAAATTCAAACCGAACTGGCAATTGCAGAACATTTGTGTGCCCTGAAAAGTGGAGAAGGGCATTGATTTCCCCAAGTCAGCTACTGGCCTGGAAGGAGGCTAATGCAGTCCATGAGATGTGCTGCCTGAATGAATAAGCTATCCCAAGAAGCAGGGTGAATCAGGCATGGTCAGCACTGTGCTAACTCCTCTACCCTTGGGACTGGTGCTGGCACCTGCAGAGCATTGTCCTGCAGAGCGTAGATGCATTACTTAGCTTGCAGCTGGCTTGGCAATGCTACACAATGTTTTTATGTATACGTCAACCTACCTCAGAGCTGCCCACCTTTTGAAATACATGCATTCAGCCATTTCACTTGAATTCCAGAATTCTGATGTGATACCACAACTCTAGTAAGTCCTAGTTTGCTCAAAAGTACGTGTACATTCCTGATTTTTAACATACCTTTCAGCAAGTTCCTCACCAGAAAAATGGATGTTAAACCAGAAAGACACAGGCCAAAACCTACAGATTTTATATCTTGATGGAAATATTTCAACAAACTCTGTGTTCCTCCTGACATAGGCATGTCTTGGCAATATTCATACTTTGTCTTCATGTTTTGACTAGGAAGAATACCATAGCATTTGCCTTTGGAGACCTGATAATATATCTGACACAGGGAGCTGCAGCTTCAGCCCACCCTCACCCTCCTTTCCTTAACACAATCCTCACCGGGGCCAAACAAGCAAAATAAATTTACATAAGGATATATTAAGCGTACCATCTACCAACTACTGTGTCTGCAGCTTCTAGAAGTGACAGTCTCAATAAGCAGTGTGAAACTCTGCAACCACAAAAATGTGAGAGCAGTTGTAATACATGGAAATAGAGGTACTCTGACAGGTCCCACGTTGGACAGGCTGCTGCGCAAGTGTCCTCAGCCAGGAGGACATTATCCACTGATGCACTTGGGATGTCAGTGGGTTTCCCCCTCAGTTTGTTTACAGACTGTTATAGTGAGGCACTGAGAATGCACATGCAATTTCTCTTCAGCAGTCAGTCTCCTTCATAAGCCAGAAGGACTGCAAGGAGTTTCTGGGTTAAATGTTGAGTGCTCCTGAAGCTACCTTTCACTTTTATTTCAGTGAATCTGTATACCCACTCTACATAGCCTGGAAAACTGAATTGATACGCTAAAGTCTCTTCCTAAGAAACAATGGGTCTAGAGTGTTTTTCCTCTCTACTTTTTCTATTTGCTAAATTGTAGCAGCTCCTTATATTCCGCAGGGTAACATAATTTTGCACTGTCCTGGTCTTGTCCCTTAACACTTACAAATCCATCTTTTGCATTTGTCCTGCTGTTTTCCTCAAGACACAGAGACCTTATTGTTGTGAGGGACCCACAATGATCATCATGTCCAGCTCCTGGCCCTGCACAGGACCATACCCAAGAGTGACACCATTTACCTGAGAGTATCATCCAAGCATTTCTGGAACTCTGTCAGGCTTGGTGCTGCGACCACTTCCCTGAGAAGCTTGTTCCTGTACCTGAGTGGATGAGAGAGTGACAGCAGTACACACGAAAAGATGATGTAATGGCATGAATAGAAAATCCGCTTTTTTCTCTTTTTTCCCTGGTTGCCTGCACATTTTCCATAAAATTGAAGTGCTTTGTGCCTCCTCCCACTAGCACGGCATAAAATAGAGTACAGGTCTGAGACACAGAGTTATTTAAAACCTCTGAGCTTGAAAGTTCAGTTCATTCTTGTCTGGTTTGAAAACCGTATTTTTCAGGAAAGACGTAAAATATTCCATTCTTATGATAAAGATGGGAATCAAGAGGAATATCTGCTACATCCTCTGAGCTTTCCTTGTCAGACGAAGAAGTATGAGCCACAGAGTGTATGAACAAATTCAGAAAGATAAACTATTCTTCACTCTTTTATCACAGACTATCCTCTGGCTTTAGCATATGGCCAGGATATCACACAGAACAACAGTTTCTTATTATAGATTAGGAACAGCACTGAGCCAACTGCAGTTTCAAATCCATCTGCCCATGCAAAAATAGTTTCTCACTGGGATCTTCCTTTTAATGTTGAATTATTTCTGCCCACAAATCCCTTCTTCCCAAATGACTTAGGAAACAATGTACTTTTTAAAAAATATGATTAAAAGGAGTGGAGAGCTCCCCCTACCCAATGTCTCTAGAGTGGCTTGTCATCAAGCAGGAGGATCACAATCCTCCAGGGTCCTGCCAGGATAACTTTATAATGCTTATTGCCTTTGTGTTAATTTCATATTCTGTGGATATTCATATGTTGTTTTTCTCCTGCAATCACATTTTTCAGAGCAGACTGTAGTATCTATGCAGAGCCCCTCTGTACTCCATGCACTCAGCATCATTGCAAAAATCTCTGGCCTTCCCTGCATCTGCATTCACTGGGCCATTTCCTAGTTTTCCGTTGGTCCCTATCCAAGAATTCTGTTTTTAAGGGGAAAAAAATGTGCTAGGTTTTTTTGGGCGCTGTTTTCTTTTCCCCGATCTGACTGCTTTTTAACTCTCTGGAGTTTTTTTTCCAATTTTCCTGTTAATCTTTCCAGCCTTCTGATTTTCCTACCCAAAAGTCTTTTTTTACATAATAATATAAAATTCAGCCATATTTTCAATATTGTTTAATTGACAGCTCAACACTAACTACATTTGCTTGCAACAGAAACAAAACTTCTTCTGCAATTTGTCCTCAGTTGAAATGTTTCTTCTTTAAATTGTCTGATGAAAATACTACCCATAGTTGAAAAAGGGGATGAGGGTGTGAGATTAAGCAGTTTAACACAAGTGCTTTCCCTGTTGCATTTTGAATTCAATATTGCAGATCAGGCATTGCACTGCAGCATGCTTCCCAAAACTCACAGGAGCCCAGCTCTCATCTTCCTCATTTTAGCTGGGTATTGGTTTAACTCCACTCAAGTCTATGAGGTTATACCAACAAAAAATTAGGATGACACATTGGAGAGTCAGGTCTGTATTAATTTAATTTTTATAAAGCCAAATCTTTTTCTGATTCAGTTCAAAACATTCAGAATAGTTTCTTGCTATTCTCCCAAATGATTCCCTTCATTTTGGAATCTACTGCTGAACAGCTCAACCCCTTCTGTGTTCTTGTTGCATTTTAGTGAAATGCCTATTGTACATCACTCCCAGAATGGATAAAAAGCTTTTGGACAGGCAGAAATGAAGCTGTATAAGTGGCTGAAGTGGCTGAACAGAGTTTCTTACTCATAGGTGAGAAATTATTACGAAATTGACGTGGAAATCCAATACTACATTAACAAGTTATCAGCCTATGTAAATCATAGCTCACTGTCACACATTTACTCAAGAATATCTATTACAGAATCCTCAGACTTTCAAAAAAATAGTTAGAAATTAATCAAAGGCTCAGAGTGCTTTTTGGTAAGTAAATCATTGTCTAGATACATATTATAGATACACATTATAGGTTTATCAAAGAAGAATGAGATTTGTGTTTGCCATTACCTATTGAAATGGTCCATTAGATGTTCTTGGTCACTAGAAGGAAAACTTGTGAGTAAACAAAGGTAAATTGCTGCAGACTATAACTAAAGATATCAAACACTTAACTCTTCACCAAGTAAAAACTTGTTGGATGTCCAGGCCCAGAAAGTGGTGGTGAATGGAGTTACATCCAGCTGGCAGTCAGTCACCAGTGGTTTTCCCCAGGCTTAGTATTAGGCCCAGCCCTGTTTAGGATCTTTATCGATGATCTGGACAAGGGGATCGAGTGCACCCTCGGTCAGTTTGCAGATGGCACCAAGGTGGGCAGGAGTGTTGACCTGCTTGAGGGTAGGAAGCACTGCAGAGCAATCTGGACAGGCTGGCTTGATGGGCCAAGGACAGTAGTATGAGGTTCAACAAGGCAAGGTGCTGTGTCCTGCCCTTGGGTCACAACAACCCCATGCAATGCTATGGGCTTGGGGCAGAGTGGCCCAGCAGAAAAGGACCTGGGGCAGCTGCTGACGGCTGGCTGAAAGTGAGCCAGCAGTGTGCCCAGGTGGTCGAGAAGGCTGATGGCATCCTGGCCTGCATCAGAACTAATGTGGCCATCAGGACAAGCCCTGTATTTAGCACTGGCGAGACTGCGCTTCGAGTACTGTGTTCAGTTCTGAGTCCCTCACTACAAGAAACACGTTGAGATGCTGGAGAGAGTCCAGAGAAGAGCAATGGAGATGGTGAATGGTCTGGAGCACAAGCCTTATGAAGGTTGACTTATGAGGAAGTTAAGAGTGGTTAGCCCAGAGAAAGGGAGGCTCAGGGGGAAGTTTACCTTTCCCTGGAACCACCTGAAAAGAGATTGTAGTCAGGTGGGTGTCAGTCTCTTCTCCAAGGTAACAAGGGAGAGGAGAAGAGGATATGCCCTCAAATTGCACCAGGGCAGGTTTAGATTGGATATTAGGAAAAATTTCTTCACCAAAATGGCCTCCATGCAACAGGCTGCCCAGGGAAGGTTGAGTCACCACCCCTGGAGGTATTTAAAAAACTTGAAGATGTGGCACTTAGGGACATGGTTTAGTGGTGGACTTGGTAGTGATGGGTTAATGGGTGGCCTTGGTGATCTTAAAGGTCTTTTCTAACCTAAGCAATTCTTTGATTTTTATGCTGGCTTATTGTTTTTATGTTTTGGTGTTTTTCTTTAGGGTTTTTAACTTAAGTTTGAAAATTACATTTCACTGAAAAGTGGTAACTAAGGCAATTATTAAATATTCTTCACGTTGGGGACATGTCCTGAGACACTTGACAAGGCACCATACAAAGCACAAGACAATAAATGATGTAGAGGAGTTTTCATCTACTCTGGGATTCTTCTTTTCCATTCAGATTTAATGTGTTGGTCTCAGCCTCTCTTACATTAGCCTATGTAATTAACAGACATTTTACAAAGAGATGAGAATGGAAGATATTTTCCTTTGACTTCTACCTGTCTCCGTAAGAACTGAAATGTGGAGGGTTTATGGTGACAACCTAAATCTAAAATACACTCAAAAAAAAGGCATCAAACAAAAATGTCGCAAGTTTCCCAATTTCCCCTCAAAACAGCTGAAAACACAATAATTTTAGCCTCACTTCCCAAACAAATGAGGGTAAACAGTCGTATCCTGTGTGCTGCATGTCAGAGAACTGTTTCACCTAGTAAGTACTGACTGCAGTTACCCATGGCAAAAAAAAATTGTTTGGGAAAAAGCCAGAGAGATATTTTATCCTTAAAAATGTAAGAAAACAGGCAGTCATTAAAGTGGTGGTGGTGATATTCAGTGCATCAGTATTAAGACAAACATTATTTTTTTTATGTGAGAATTTACATAACACAAAGAGTGGAAAATTTGCCACTGAGAATCTTCCACAGTAAAACCAGCAGAAAATGTAGTTAGATATGTACATTCATGTCAAACACCAGATTGAACTCAAGAGCAAAAGTAAGTTCTGATGGACACAGCAAGGATGAGACCTGGATCTCCAGCATGCAGGTGGTTAGCTGTATTGCTACTGGATTCAATGGGAACTGGCTTTCAGAAGGCTTCAGTCCTGTGACTTATGGAGTACTTAGTGAGTTTTAAATGAGAGATCAGGAAAGACACTTGTTTAGGAAAATCAGGGTAAAAAAAATAAATAAATAAAAAGAGAAAACAGGTAAACGTTCTTGCCTTAAAAGTATAGAGTATACAGAACCATACTCTACAAATGCAGTTTACCCTAGCTGACAATACCACAATGCTTTTAGACCAGCCTTTCAGTGTTTTCTATAAAATTCACTCAGTTAAGCACTTTTTGCCATTTTCTAGCCAACCAGTAATTTTTAGGATACTCATCTTTCACCTGTGTGATTAAATCCAGTCATTAAGAAAAGTTTTGCCAGAATAAGAAGTGAACAATTACTGATCTGGAGAAAAGTTAACAAAAACATTCCTTAAACAGCTAGAGTAAAGTACAGGGAAATTGTAACTATCAGTCTTCTGAAAAATAAAGATCATAGAATCATAGAATCAATGGGGTTGGAAAAGACCTCTGAGATCAACAAGTCCAACCCTTGATCCAACACCACTGTGGTTACTAGACTATGGCACTCAGTACCACATCCAGCCTCATCTTAAAAACTTCCAGGGATGATGAATCCACCACCTCCCTGGGCAGCCCACTCCAATGTCTGATTACTCTCTCTGTAAAAAATTTCTCCCTAATATCCAACCTAAACCTCCCCTGGCAGAGTTTAAGACCATGCTCTCTTGTCCTACTGCTGATTGCCTGGGAGAAGAGACCGACCCCCACCTGGCTACAACCTCCTTTCAAGGAGTTGTAGAGAGTGATGAGCTCTCTCCTGAGCCTCCTTCTTCTCCAGACTAAACAACCCCGCTCCCTCAGCCTCTCCTCACAGGACTTGTGTTCAAGTCCCTTCACCAGCCTGGTTGCTCTTCTCTGGACCTTCTTGGCCACCTAGGCACACTGCTGGTTCGTGTTCAGCTTCCTGTCAATCCAAACTCCCAGATCCCTTTCTGCCTGGCTGCTCTCCAGCCACGCTGTCCCCAGCCTGTAGTGCTGCAGGCTACAGACAGCAAGATATTCACTCTTGCCGATTTTTAATGGGAGGTCTGAAAGAGTGATACAAAGTTTAAGGTTTTCATCTAGGTTCTTACATTCCCTATGTGCTTTCTTTCCTTCATTTTCCTTCTTTTGGTGCACCTTCTCAGTGTGAGGCTGCTTCCCCCCCCACCCTGCCTCACTGGCTGCAGTGCTGGCACTGCATGAGGGGAACCCTCCACTCTGGCTTCTTCCCAGCCTGATTCCAGCTGTTTCATCTTTCTCTTCCTCTTTGTGTCTCCAAGCATTCATAATACCTCTTACTCCTGGGGCTATCTGCATGTTCTGGTTGCTTGGAAACCGTTCCTGAATGGCTACATAGGATTTAAGAGAACTTGTTTTCGATAATTCTCCCACCTCCTTTCTCATAGTGGAATACTGTTTTAAGTGCTGCAAGTAATTCTTTTTACTTTCATTCTCATTATCTTTAATGTGGTTTTTAGTCTGTTCTCTGTTTTTACGTACACCATGCTTGCTTTTTTTTTCCTTTCCTTTTCTTTCATCTTTATCCTCCAATGTAACTTTTAGTGCCACAATTCTGTAATATCCTTATAATGCAACACAACTGAAAAAGTCATCACAACTAGAGCCCTGAAAGCAGGATTTGTCTAGAGGTTCAATGCAAAATCACAAAGAACATCTACTCCTGAAAATGTAATAGGAGCTGCTGCCTTCATCCATGCTACCTTGATGCTGCTGTCAAATCAGAGGAACTGCAGGGCCCTTCTGGGTTCTTGTGAGACTGGGAAAAGAGAAGTGTGATGAAGTCTTACCTAATTAACACCTGCAGAAAGATCAAAGGCTAAAATAGGTGACAGAGACAAAAAGAGGACAGAAAAAAGGCAAAAAGGTTTTTTGTCTTCACAGTTATTGAAATGGCCAGAGCATAATTCACAAATAGCACTGTAGCTACTCTTTGTTTTTTATGAGCACCATATGTTTTCTGCATATGGATTTTCAGTATTCTGATATGGAATAACCAGTGTTATATGTCTAGTGTGAGACCTTGTAATATACCTTATTACATCATTGGACAAGAGCTAATATTTTCAAAAAGACAATGTTTCTTTCACTTTTTTGGCACTCTTGAATCTATACCCACATTTCCTATAATTCTCTGGGTCAAATATAAGATTCTTAACATTCTTTTTTAGTACTAATAGGTGTCTGAGTCTTACAGATATTCTATCTGATTGTCTAAAAAACTGTATGAAAAAGAACACAATAATTCACTGTTAATGACTGGCTATTTTGATTGAACTAACATGTCCTTGGACCTCAAATAAATTCTTTGATAGTTGAGTAAATAACTGCCCATTTAAAATGGCTGTGGAAAAGTTTCTGTTTAAGACCCAGAACAGTGACTATTCATTTGCCTTCCTTATCATCCTAGCCTGGAGTTTGACCTTTCTCTGCATCCTGGCACAGGTAATTCCCTGGCTTTCTGTAGTTATAAGTATTGAAGGGTTTCCAGACCAACAGATTAGAGTGAAGGTACATGAAAATATCTGCTTGTATTGTGGGCTAGTGCAAGTCAAGGTTAGAACTCTCTTTTTTTAATGAACACCAAGTGAGAGCAATACAGTTAATTAGTTTTCTTAGTGATGTTTTATAGTGTTCCAGAAACAAAACTGCTGTGTCAGCTGTAGCTTCAAGAGCTCAGAAGTCAGTTTTAGATAATTTTAAAAAAATTAGTTTGAAAAATGAAACTATTAGTGTTAAAACCAGAAGTATGTTTGGCACCTCTCAGTGTGCCTACAGAGACCACATCTCTGCCTGGAGGCAGCTGTCGCTTCAAGTGAAGACACAGCATATTAAACAGTCACAAACGGTCTCCCAGACTTCACTTGTGCCACCATGTTTTCCATCCTGCAAGATCTGCTTCCATAACCTACAAGAAAATTAGAGAGAATGTGACTCCTCTGTCCTTCTCCAGGTAAGTCATATATGTCTTTCACTGCAGCAGAAGATCAGGGAACAGACTAGCCCCTGATACAGAAGGAATGCCCTTCTCCCTGCCATCCGAACACAAAAATCTCAGAAGCTCTAAAGAGTCCTTATTTCTACCACTCCTCAGATAATTTTATTGCTACATCATATCCCCATCTTGAAAGTGATGTTTTTAATGTTAAATATATATAATACAGTCAAAGTTTGCTAAGCAGCATAAATCCAGCCTTTTAAATTTGTTCATAAGCACCAGTTTAAAAGTAAAGTAAAACTCTTCAACAGGTCTGGGAAGATTCAATGGCCACTGTGTTGTTTTGGCCTAGTCCTGTGATCCTCTTATTCCTTTCACTTTGTCCACTAACATTTTAAAGAGCAGCCAAATGCTTACATTTGAGTATCCCATATGCTGGTGAAGGAGGGAGAGGGAGGGAAAACCATCTATTTTGCTGCCTTTATTCCCATGAGAACCACTAATCACGTGGGAGTAGAACAACAAGTTCTGCTAGGCACACAGAATCTGCTTATGAGACATCTCTGCATGCTCTCGAGGTTTCATTAGCTTTAAGAGGATTTTTTCCACTCCTCCAGATCATTGTTATTTCAAAACCAAATTTATTCAAACTAGGGAAAGACACATCTCCTCAAGTATGCCAACTTCAAACTCAAACACAAAATGCACTGTATGTATTTTTTAAACAGTTCAATGATTAAAATATGCATCAGTTACAATAATGGGTTTATGGCAAACTCTTACTTTCCTGCTGTAGGGAATGCTAATAATTAATGCGATTTCTGTCATCTTCCTAAGACACTACTGAACCTGAAATTATTATGGAGAAATAATTTTTCTATATGGGCTGTCTTGCAGTAATAACCAGTTTGTTATACCATCATCTAGGGAGAATGCAATTGTAACACAATAGCTACACCCAATGGCAACTTCATTCACTGCTGTTTTTCTAAAGAAAACTGCTAGGATTTTCTTAAAGGGAACTTATCAAACAAGGTCAAACATAAATGCATAGATCAGTTTTAACAGTTGCTTTTTCATGAAGATAAGTTTATTTTTAAATGGCAACACATTGAGTAATCTTTCATAATTCAATATTTTCTTGCAATTTATCTTTTAATGCACAGCAATATTGTATGTTCGACTGGTTTATTATCTTGTGTTGACTAGCATAAAGAATTGAAGCACGTATTCTTCTCTTTACTGAATTCTCAGGTTTGATATTTCTACTCCATTGTGGTGACAAAAGTAGCTTTCAGATTATGAACCACAAGAATTGCTGTCATGTTACATTCTAGGTTTGGAAAGAAAACTGAAGGTGATGCTCTAATATGTATAAAAGTTGTCCCCAGTTCTGTAAACCATCATATTAGCCTCGGAGATGATAGAAGCCAATAAACAAATAGAGAAGAGAGGATATTTTTACCCAGCTTTTGACTTGTGAATTTTAGTAAGGCAATGATTTTTCCTATTGCAAAGTTAGAAAATTTTCATGGTAGTTAAAAATTTCCATTTTGCTTTCATGAGAATGAAAAATATACTACAAAATTGGTCTGTAGATACAGAATTATACTACCTTGAGTAGAAGTACATTTGGGAATTTTGCTACTAATTGAGCTGTAAAAATAAAGTGAATAAAATTTAAAAAAATGAAGAAAATAATATTCTGAAGTTTTAGAGTCAGCAGTATATAGAAAATACTTTTGATATCATTAAATGAATGTCACAGTAAGAACTGAGAAATAAGAAATAAAGCAATATACTTGCAACCAATGCTTCTGGTGAAAAACAGAGACCTCCATACTATGACTTTTTTAAACTTTCTTTTTTCATCATGGCTACTTTAAGTTTCATGGCTCAATTTTTGCTTCAGGAGAAGTGGCAAAGTCTCAATTTTCAGTTAAGTTTCATTACTGACAATTTAGGGGTAATTCCTACAAAATTTAATAGATGAAACATAAGAATTTGCATATTTCCTTACAATACCTGAACTTGTATAGTTTATAGATGTATTTTCCAGTCATATTCTGCACTGGTAGAAAAGAAAAGTGATTCATGAGCTGCATCATGCTTTCAGAGTTACAACGTACCATGAAACTCAATGGATAGTTGATTCCAGTCACCTGCTACCCTAAACAGTTCCATTGCGTGCTACATTGCTTATATATTCACAAAACCAACAATGATGTTCCTTCTAGACACATAACAAGAGCTGATCCTCCTTTGGAACAGTAAAGACTCCATGATATTAAAAAATATAAGGGCAGAGAAGATGCAAGGAGATTTTAGGTATGAGATCAGTGATGGGAGGGAAGAACTCTATGAATAAGAAACATCTGCGTCCATTGAAGTAAACTTCCATCCCCAGCACAAAGTTCAAATCTGGGTATTGCCTTCACTGCATAGCCATCATCCAAAACTCAAAAATCACTGTGCTACCACTTTCAACAGTAGTAGGTGGATAAAAGTATCTACTAAAGCTGGTTTACTTCTTCAGTTCCAGTGCTCTAGGAAGAACCCTGTCAGATGACAAGAAACCCAAAATTACACAGAAAGAATGGGCACAAATCATCACTCAAATACATATTTTACAAGTTTCACCTGGATAGGCTTAAAGAGGCAACAAAGCCTCTGCTAAAAACATGTGGATATTTTCCTTTGAAAATACCTTCACCAGCGTAAAAAAATGACTTCATCATTGGCTATGGAAATGAGACACTCACTGATACCAGGCAGAAAACTTAAGTCCAAAGTTACTTTCTTATTAGCTGAAATGCTCTTAGTGAGAATCTGGTTTATGGTGCTATTCAATCATATGTAAGAGCCACATCACATTCCTCAATTAAAGTTCTGCTAAAATTAGTTATGTTGATTGCAATTTGCTTAAAGGACAGTTAAAAGTTGCTGGAGGATGCCAATGTGTCTATTGCTGAAATATATGCATTAAAAGACCAATGACAGGCAAAATACAACTGAAAGACTCTAAGTATTAAAAGGTGTCACCAGAAACCTCTGCTGGAGCATGGAAATGATAGTGTAAACATGGTTTTTATTTCTCTGCATTCAGCAAACCACTTGTTACACAGAAAGATCCCTGCAAAGGAGGGTTTTCCTTAAGATTGATCACCAGGGTTAGCAGAAACCTTGCCAAGGGTGACTGCTCCTCACGCAACAATGTCCTCATAAGCAAAGGAAGCAATTTGGTTCTGCTAAGCATGTGTGTATTCCCCATGTGGGGAACAGGTCTTCTTCACAGCGTTTGTCATTTATCAAGAAAAATGGGAAGAGTCTCTGATGAGACTGATGACACCTCAATGCCTCTGCGTTAAATGCAGAGCACCCAAGGGTTGCCCTGTCACTGATCTGGCCAGTACAGCTTTGCTTCAGGTTCTTTCAGATTCTAGATACTGGAATTCATGCAGAAATAAAATAAAGAAAAAACATTAATCATCTTTTTGAAGGAGAGGTGGGAGAGTTTTAATTTATGTTCATCCATCTAAGCTGATATTTATCTTCCCCATAAAGATGTTTATGCCTTCACAGCAGAATAACTTCAGCATTCGAAAGAACAGAAAGGACTCTGAGCTCACTCTGTAAAAGTTTCCCAGCCAAGACACCACTGTGGTAAGTCCATGCCATTGTCCTTTTCCTACTATCATGAATTAACTTGCAGAAGCACTGGACTTAAGGAATTAGGTCTGTTAGATCAAAATGCCCTATTCTTGAATTTACTGAAGACTGACACTAACTGAGACAGGAATTCTTTGACTCATCAAGCTTCAATATCAGTTTATATACATAGGTGTAGCATATTACCTGTGACTAGCTTCTTTGTTGACACAAGGAACAAAGTAGCAACATGAGCAAATGGCAGCCCACAGGCATGCCCTGATATTACCTCCTTTTCTGCCTTTACTTACTTGCACACCTTCAGGTTCATCCTAGGAATCAAAGGCACCCTCTTTTAGGTTTTTTACATGCCTGCTTATTCACAGTGTAAAGGTCTTCAGGACCGAGGCCACAGGTTGAGATCAAACACTTTAAGTTGCAGCAATCCATGGGCATGCAGGGTGTTTTACAAGCACCTGAAGTGACAACTCCATACCCTAAATATCTGATGCCTTACAGTGGGCTTCACACAGCGAGGACCACAAAAGGCAAGGGCAGAGTTGGAAAGGGATTACAAGCATTGGATTACAATTCCAAGTGCGGAAGACACTGAGATGGGCTTGGTGTTGTGTGTCTGCTGTGGGAAGGAAGCGTTTGGGAGACCTTGCAGGCACACATATAGGGGATTCCCCCCCCCCCCTCACATATAACATAGGCTGATTTTTGTAGTGCTCCTTAATCAAGAGTAAATTAACCTTTCCTCAGCAAAAACTGTGAAGGGTTCATATTTAGCCACTTAATTCATTCACCTAAAAGGGTAATTAATTCACAGATACCACCACTTCCTTCAGGGAACTTTTTTCCATGACACTAATATTACTGGTACCATCAAATAAGCAAAATAATTTCTCTGAACTATTTTATTTTTAAGGTGGTGGTGGGGAAATTGACAAAGGCCTGAGTCAGCCCCAGAAGTCCCTTCTGGCTGTTAGATCAGCCTCATTTCATTTTTTGTGTTTGTGCCTGGCTGCTGCAGGATGTAACACCTCGCTTTGTCTGGAAAATGAGCAAGCATTCAGAACACATTACTCACAGGCTGCAGCTCCTGGCAAAGTCACCTTCATGCCACATAACTCGCAGGTAGGGAACACTGCATAGGGGCTGCAGCCTAAGAGGGAACTTCCTGAAAGCACTTGCTCCAACTCCTGCAATATCCAGGGGATAACTACAGGGCAAGATCCTACTCAGGCATAAGTGGGTCACGAACAAGCCCTGTTACTTGTTAGGATAAGAAAGACCATTACAGCCTTGTGATTTAATTTTATACCTATCATAGGATATGAAAGTGGCCAACTTTTCCCTTTTGAGACTACTTTTTCCCTGTGCTCCTCCTATGACCAAGGGAGAAGGAGGCTCCTGTACATGGCTGTAAGTACCGATTCTTCCTGTACCTGATTCATTTAGTCTACTCTGATTATAATGAGAGCCCAGTGAGATTAGCCCCACAAAGTTAATAGCTCTTCTAAAGACTTCTTAAGCATGCTTTGTTGTTCATTACTGAGCTCAACAACTCACTCAAGTGAACATCCATTTCAAAAAAGCATCTGTTCTTAAACTAAAGGCACTACTGATAAGATCATCTGATGTCTCTGGATCAGCCAGTCATCCTCACTTCACTTTCTAGTCCTTGTAGGAAAATAGGACATGTACAATTTTTGGAACATTGGAAAAATAGTACCCTGGAGTGCCTTGAACATAAAGGACCATTTTCAGAGGTTCAGATGAGATGAGTCCACCTCAAACAATGATGAATATACCACTGCTTCTCTGCTTTCATCATCCCTTAAATTTTATTTTCTTTTTTTTTTTTACCTGGTTGGAGGGTTTTCCTGATAGCCAGAGAATCACAAACAAGTGAAATACCTTTCAATAAAAGGGAGAGACAGAGAGGTTTCTTGATTGTGTATCTGTGCAGAGATGGTCATAAACATGAAAAGCATGTCCTAGAGTTTCATAAATGTGAAAGTTTAAAATGCCAATACACTTCTAAAATCAATCTCATGATTTGCAGACCTTCCTAATCTTTGAGCAGTTAAGGTTGACAGTACTGTAAACAGCAGCTTCTGGCCCAAAACAAAAAGCAAATTTTAAAATTGAATGCAGAATGACACTAAAAATAAATAAAGATGATCTGAAACTTCTGTCAAAAAGTTTGTAAACAAGATATTCCATTCAGGAGAAATGATGTTTGATATGTCTGCTTACACCATAAAACAGTCTTTCTGGTCGACAAGACAAATTAGGAAAGAGTAGTAATATATTTCCACCATCTGCCCTGGTGGAAGGAAAAGAGAAACACAAGGTTTTGTCAAGAGATCCAGAAGAGACTCCAACCTTGCAGTCTGTACATCAGAATCTGTACAGCTAAAAGACATGAATTTAAATCTGGGTTGAGTCTTCAACAAAGTCATCAAGCCATTATCATAACCAAAACCTCTTGCAGGCAAGTTCTCTTTGCAGCCAATCATTCCCGTTGACAGTCTATTTCCAGACCCACTCCACTTGGAGTTCTAGGCTCTTCTTCTCTCAGCCCAAACATTATCCCTAGCCCAAACCCTAAATGAACCCAGTAGACTGCCCTCTTTCAAACCCACACTTCCACTCGCTATCCAGTTTTTATTATGCCATCTTTGTGCAGATAGGATGCATTGCTTCCATGATGGAGCTGGGAAAGCAAACTGCAGGATGTCCAGGCTCAACGATATGTTTCAATTGCCCCATTATAGTTACTTGTCATTGGCCTGGCCTTGTCTGGCACTGGACTCCTTCCTGGTACTTACACTGCCACCATCAGCAGATCCTATGTGACTCTTTCAGTAGTCTTGTATTGTCTTACCCTCCAAGGTTCAAGCTCCAGGTGTGTAGGATCAGTTCTAGAAGGTCTCTGAAGTACATCCAGGTGCTCAGAGAATTAGGTGCTTCAGTCAAGGTTTTAAGGCAATGGGACTAGCTTAAAGGTTCATTTACATAAATATAAATAGCTCATCCTGAGAAGGTAGGCACAGGGGAAGTGTTTTCAAACCCACACTTTGAAAGTCATTAATTACGTTCGCCAAAAATCTTGCTTTAGAAGAATAAAAGATTTTTTTCTCTTTTGTTTAGCATTGGCTTGTTATTCATTAGCATGTACCTAGACTGCATTTTCAGGACTTTTCCCTGGAATAAGGTAATTAACAGGTATTTATAAATTTAGCAAAGTTCCTAATCACTCTACAAGCCTGAAATTTAACATGGTCATGATATGCACCGGATAAAAACGTGTCTTCCCAAAAAGTGCATGCATTTACCACCGACAATGAAGGATCGGAAATGAATGTGAAGATATTTTCTTCTTATATGCAAAACACTGATCTTGCAGAAGTTTACTTCAGCTGGCAATACCAAACCATGACAATTGAATTTTCTTTTAAATTGGTATACTGGCTCTGTTTGGGATGGGGTTGATTTTCTTCAAAGAAGCCTGTATGGTGCTGTATTCTGGCTCTGTGGTTTAAACAGTGTTTTTGTTATTTCTGAGCAGTGTTTGCACAGCCTCAAGGCTGCCTCTATTTCCCACTTTACTCCACCAGTGAGTAGGTTGAACATCTGACCCAGATTGACCAACATGATATTGCATGGCACATAATGTCATGGTCATAAATAAAAACTGAGGGGTGGATGGTTTAGGGAAGCTAGTCATTGCTTGGAAACTGGCTGGGAATCAATCTTCTTGTGGGAGGCAGTGAGTGACTGCCTTTATACTACTTGTTTGCTTTTTATTTCCTCTTACATTAGCTTATTAAACTGTCTTTATCTCGACTCATGAGTTTTCTCACTTGTTGTCTTCATATTCTCTCCTCTCCCACTGTGAGGCCAAATAAACAAGCAGCTCAGTTTTGCTTAGTTGCTAGCCAAGGTCAAACCACAGTAGGTGGGGTCAATTTGAGTCAGAGATAAACATGGTTCCTCCATAGTCTCCACCTTCATTATGTTTTTGCTTTCAAAATATGTCAGAAATTGTCCAAAAGTAAAAAATTTCTGGTTTCTATCTGTTCATGCTGCTGTTGGATGCAGGAACATGACCTCAACTACTGTGGGAGACAAAGAATTACACACAAAGCATGGACTTGGGCACAACATGAATCCAAAGACAGGAGCAAATGATGTTCACTGTCTGCTGATCACAGGCTGCCGTGGGTACAGAAAGTTGAAGAAAAACTTGTAAAAGATTCCAGTTGTATCACATGGGCCACTGTCTACATGAAGCTGGACAAGAGGGCACTGAGAAACTGCCAGATTGGTGGCTGTGGTCACAGGGAGGTTGGTGAGAGAGGACAGACCCCACAGAGGAGTTGGGGAAGCCATGCCTCGTGAAGCAAACCCTCAGGAGAGCCAACAGAGGTCCAGGGATGTTGGGAATAGGCCCGAGGGCACCAGTCCCTGCAGGGATGCAGCAAAGGCAGGTCCTGCAGGAGGAGACAGAAGCAAGGGCCCTGAGAACTGCAAGGATGATGGGAAAGCTTTTCAGGCTGATGGCTGCCACAGGGTACCATGAGGTTCCCCACTCAGCCAGGGCCAGGCAGTGATCCACACCAGGACAGGAGTGCTGAGAGAGCGGTGAGCCGTTGATGCCTCTCTGTGCCAGAATGGGACTCTGGGGTACCCCTGTCACGCTGTGTCCCCCACCAGGCAGCACTGGCTGAGACACACCAACCCCACAGTGTAACCTGTCTCTGCTTTTGCAAGGATGATTTTATTCTCAGAGTAATGAGAAGAAATTAAATGTAAGTGCACTTCGTCTGTGACTGCAAGTGATCGAGCAGAGCTCGCTGCTCTCCCCTTAATCATGGCCAATGCTTCTTATCAGACAAGCACAGCAAGAGCAACACCTAGTGGTGAGTGAGATGGTGGCTACAGCAGATCACAAAACAACTCCAATTAATGGAGTAAGCCAGGCACAAATGTTCAAAGTTAGAAAGCAGTAACAGAAAACTTTTTCTGTAATAAATTTTATTTCAAAGTTTGATCATGTTTACACACTTATATAATATATAGAAAATATATATCTCAAATATAAACTAGTCTTAACTCTTCCTTTGCTTCACATGACTAACACTGTCATTACTTCACACACAAATTGATTTGATGATCAATATGTTTGTATCCCATTTAGAATGCTTCGATTTTAAACATACAGAAGGGTAACAGCAGAATTTCAAAGGAAATTATACATATAATCATGGTTTTGTTAGGTACTCAGGCAGTGAACAGTATGATGCTTTAGGCATGACAGAATCATTAGATATATAATAAGACACTTAGGATTCCTGCAAGGACAGGATTCTACCTTGTCTTTCCTACATGAGGTTCAAAACAATATTTTTTCCCCTCTCTTTCCCTTTTGGCACTGGTCCTGTGTTTAGTGTGTTGGACATCTGTTTTTCAAGACAGATGATTTTTTAGTTAAAATATGCACTTCAATTATATCTCCACTGTACTGAGTCTAGCTGGGATGGAGTTAAGTAAGCTTCCTCACAGCAGTCCATACAGTGCTCTGGTTTAGATCTGTGACCAAACCAGTGTTGATAACACAGGGATGTTTTATCTATGGCTGAGCAGTACTTGCACACCATCAGAGCCTTCTCTGGTTCACATTTTGACTCTACATCGAGTAGGCTGGATGTGGGCAAGGAGCTGGGAGAGGACATAGATGGTAGAGCTGACCCAAACTGACCATGGGTGTATCCCATACCATGAAACTTCATGCTCAGTGGTAGAAACTATGCGTGGTCTTTCCAAGGCAGCTGCTGCTCAGAGAGTTGTTGTGCATCAGTCTGCTGGTGGGAAGTGGTGAGTGATTGCCTTTGCACCCCTTGGATTTTTTTTTCGTTTGTTTGTTTGTTTGGGCAAGGGTTGTTTGTTTGGGGGTTTTTCCCTGCCTCTTTCTTTCACCTGTTAAACTGTATTTGTCAAGACCCAGAAGGCCTTTCTTGCCTTTCCTCATTCAGTTCTCTCTCTCACACTGCTGGTGGCAAGGAGGGAGCAGGCAGTGGGTCTGTTGCTTGATTGCTGGCCAGAGTCAACTCACCACAACCAAGCATACTTTACTTAATACCCTGTTCTAAATATGTACATTACACGGTGTCCAGAACAACCAAGTGCGATAGTCCATATATTACTGTGATATTGCCGTGAAATTCTATTTTCAGAAGTTAAGCTGTATTCTAAAGGAAATACAACATTTTTCATAGCAGCTTACCCTGGACCTTTCCAGTGTCTAGGCTTCTCCATGAATACTGGACACTGTCTTGCCCTTGAATTGATCACTTGCAACCACAGTTTCCATTCCCCTAAAATTATAATAACAAAATTCAGTCTAGACTTCTTCCTCCAAGTCCATTCCTCATTCATGAGACTCTTTCCATGAAACACATTTTCCACAGATGAGATGATCCACAGCAAAAGGTCACCTTGTGCCTCTGTTCAGTTTCTGTTAAGAGAAAAATTGTCTTCAGAAGCAAGTTTCCTCATGAAGTCTCTTATATATTGGCTGTTCATATCCAGAAATCCAGTGCTTAAATCCAGTGCAGGATATGCAAGGAGTATGTTTACTCTTCTAATAGCAAATCATATTGCTAACCCTGTCCAGGCTTTGTGTAAATGCTGCTCTATACCTTGTACCAATGTATGTCACAGACTGTAACAAAGGAAGGAGAAATATTTCATTTGCTAGGCTGTGGTTTTTTTTGTTTTTTTTTTTAATTTCCTATATCAACAAGTCTGTCCCTTCACTCCTACATTTTAGGACAGAATTACAGGTTCGAAAGTGACTAATCAACAAGGAATTAGAATTTTCTCTGTGCTGCATTAGTCCTTAGGAATTGTGAAGAAACTGGGCACTCACTATATTGAGAAGTTTTTCCAGGAAGTAAATGGAGTACAAATTAAAATTTGTCTTCGTCAAGTACTGTGTTAAACTTGGAAAAAATAGTGGTAAAACCCGAAGCAGAGACTATGAACAGATAAGAAAGTATAAGCTCTTCTTGGCACATTTCTTTCATGGGCAAGTTCTTATGAAGTAGGTGTTAATTTATTTTTCCTGCACTCAGACATACAATCCATATGTGCTCAACAGTCAGTGATTCTATTGACAGTGTATTAGCTTACAAAAAAGTTGACTGCCTTAACTAAAAATCGAGTTGATGGTTTATTTCATTTTCCCATTTATGTATGCAAGACAGAAGAAGAAAGGAGAGAATTATTTCCTTCCTAGAACAGCATCATAGAGTTTTCCAGTCCTCTTGACTTGGATCACTCCAAAGCCACCTGCCTCAAGGAGCTTGCTGTACTCTGCTGCTGTTCTCTCTTTTCCTTCGGTCTGGACCAACTTATTCATCGAATACAGTTGGGTTTCTAAAGGCCCACTTTTATCTTCATTCAGAAGAGATTCAACCAGCAGCACTCCACCACCTGATTGAATGAAGAGCAGTGAAGAACATGCTGAGCTCTGAGAAGCTGAGCTATTTTTGAGCTGTTACTAGGACAGATCCTAACCTTTAGTTTCAGGAAGAAGCAGCCTCTGTGTTGAGTCATATTTCAGCATCACAGAAGACAATGAAAGAACAAAAGCATCGAATCATGTCTCTGCTTGGCTATGTAGGTACTGACATAACAAGGCTGATGGGGATGCTATGGCTGGGATAGAAATTTTCCCCAGCTGAAATCCACAGGACCTTACTGATTTTGCTGAGAATCTGGCTCTGTATGCAGTGCTTTTGATGTAAATGTAATGCTTAATGGGACTTCTACTATGACTTTACACTTCTCTAACAACACAGTGTTATGGTACATATCTGATATTCCTTCTGAGAGCAGTTATTTTAAAATAAAATATCACCAAATATTTAAGTGTTAATCCTTCTGAGAAAATTACCTTTTAAAGAGGTCATATAAAGTAGGTACAAACATTGGTAGAGACATTAGCTAACCACTCTATTGGATTTTATTATCTTGAATAAAAATAAGCTAAGAGAAATGGCAATTGAACCTGCAACACAAAGACACTGCAGGGTCTCTTCCCTTGGAGATGGGAACACCTCTGAACCTCATCCAAGGTGTGCATGGAGCCCTCACAGCCAGACATGCAGACACAGAGTTGATGATAAAAAGAGACAAAGGCTAATGAAAGATAAGTGAACAACATCACCTCCAGCCTAGTGGTAACACTCTTAGAGGCCCCTGGGATCCAAACACTGGGAATTGAATCACAACTGTGGTATTTATAGTGTGAGAGGAGTCACTGCAGACTAGCATTCCTTGTCTTCCTCTTTCCATGGTTAGAAAGATGGGAAACAAGAAGCAGAGCCACTAAACCAGGCGTCGGGAAAGCAGTGATGAAACCCTCAAGGGAGCCATATGACTCTCATGAATCCTGGTAGCACTGGGACAACAGTGTAAGACATTGCTGAGAGTCTCTCAACCTAATGACACTGACTGAAGAGCAGTAGACAAAGTCTGGCACCAGAAAATTCATCAAACAAAGCAGGAAAAATTGCCAAAGCTTCCATGTATGCAAGGGGATAAGCCACTACTCAAAAAAATGAGACTGTAGAGAAAAACACTGCACTTCCCAAAGCTCTCACAACCCTCACATTTCTTTTTAACCCACCCAAGACAGTAAAATTCTCCCTTTATTTCTGACAAGATTATGAGGTATGTCCTGCTTTCCAATGCTGTACCTGTCATATATTATAGGAGTTATTTTTTCTTTTCATAGCTTGTAGAAGACTTTTCAGAGCCTTATTAAGGAAGATCTACTGTCAGTCACATCCCAGGTCACAGATCTACCTGAAAGGGGAAAGATAAAATATAGTAAGAATATGTGTACCACATTTACCCTATACTGACTTCTGGCCAGCCATGAATTTCAGCATTTCTTTTCAGCATTAGTTTAATTTGAAAACATTCACTTTTATATCCTTCTTATATTATAGAGCCCAAAGCTACACACAGTAGTAGAAGTGAGACTGCATCTATGCTGGATATAGTGGGCCAACCCCTTCTTTTAACAGCTTAGTTACACTGTGCTTAATACACCCAATGAGACAGTTGTCCACCTTTGCCACCAGGGCAAATTTTTGGTTCATACAGAGCTTACCATTACCCAAAACCCTCAAGACCCGTTCCTGCAGGGCTGGACTCCAGCCTCTTGTACCCCACTCTACAAGTAATCCAGGATTACACCATCCAAGGTGCAGGATCTGGAATTTGTCCTTCTTAAATTACATATGGTTGGTGATTGCCCAATGCAGTAACCTATCAAGATATCTCTATAAGTCCTCTCTATCCTCAAGGGAATCAATGCTTCCTCCCGATTTAGTATCATCAGCTACCTCATTTAGTACCACTGGCAAATGGCTTGGTAATATCCACGAAAGGGAAGACTCTTTTACCTTCAGTAAGAACGTGGTTGAGATTACTTTTCAAAAACATGACAAGAATGTGAATTTTGAAATTGCTGTAGATTGTTAATGAGGGAAATTAAAATTGAAATTGAATACAGGAATTTTATGCAAATGCACATACACACAGGAAAACAGCATCAGCAAACATTAAGGAAATTGAAACTTCTCCCTGTCTGCCTTAATGATATGCTGTCTGGGAGAGAGTCATTATGAGACACTCTGTATTCACAGTCCCTTCCATCCGAAGGGACATAATATACAAACGTTATCAAACTTAGCTGTCTGCATGGTAAATTAGGAAAGGGAAGAAATAGTTGAAAAATCTTGTTCTTTCCATGGTATAACAAGGGGAAAAAAAAGGCAGTGAAAGTGAGCCCTCTGTTTCTCAAACTTCAGAAATGAAAAGTGGGAAGAAATCCCACCACTGAAGAACCTTCCACATTTGAAGCAGTCAGACAACAAACCCTCAGATATAAACCTCTATGTTTTTAAAACTTCATGAGGAGGCAACATCTACTTGTCCAAGCCTCCAAAGGTCAGAGGGGTCTCAATAAATGTTAGGTACACCCTGAGGGCCAGATCTGCCTTAGTTGTTATTTTTGTTTTATTTTTTTCCCTTAGACTTTTATCATGCTTATTTCAACTCTAAAGTTAGTTTAGTATTAGGTTGCTTTATTATGAACTATTTTGCTTTCAGGGAAGAATGTCCTTGAGCATTTCAGTCTTAGACATCTTTACAAGACTGAGTTATATGTCTTACCTTTAAGACTAAAAATCCACTGCTGTATTGCATAATGATTTGAGGATAGTCAAGGTCTTCTGTGGAACCCATCTTCCTTCTGGACTGAGACACAGATTCCCTGGCCCTCTTAATTCAAATAAGCTTCTTTTCACCAGGCACAAAGCATACCAGCTGATCCACTTAATCTTATTGCTTCTGAGAAACACACTGGCTACAGAATGTGTTAGATGAGTTATATGGCTTTGATGTGCTTTTCTATCAGATTTTTTTCTTCCATCATCAAGTATAAGTCTAAAGAAGCAGTGTGGATTAAAGCTTGTATTGTCAGTTCATCAGTCAGTTAAGATGCTGGTACTTCAGAAGCACTTGAAAGCTTGTAACAAGCAAAACAGGAATCAGTACAGAAGAGCATCAAGAACCTGAACTCAGCACGATGAACCAGAGTCCACAAACCAAAGCGGAGTCTTGCCTGGGACTTGTTCAAAAGCAGCTTCACTCTATTGATCTGGCTTTTGATGCGGGATAGCTTTGCAAAAAAGAAACAGAAGGTAACAAGGGATAGAGCTTAATATAAAGAACGTCTCTATTGATCAGGCATGCAGCTTGGCCAGACAGGTATGCTGAGCAGCAGCATGCAAAACATGATCAGTACATTTTATCTCACCTTTTCTCTATTTCACTGGGATGGTTCTTCCCCTACCCACCTTAATTCCTCCATTTTTCTGCCTTTGGCCCCTTCTCTAAGTATTCAAAGTTCACCACAAGCTCCACAGTAATTTCCACAACTCCACTTTAACTTGACATGATGTTTTCTCTCTCTCTTAAGCCCTTTGATAATTTCATTTCTGCCCTACTTCTCAGTTAAAAATATCTGGCTAAAACCTCTTCAGGGCTTTTTGGGCTTCCTCTAGTGGTCCTCCACAGAGAGGCTGGGGAGTTCTGATATTTTACACTGTGCTTCTCAATGCCTGTTTGCTAGCTTTTGTACCTGGATGCGATTTCTTATTGCTTCTGTTTCTTGACTTTGTCTGTTAGGCTGATTACCTTAACAATTTGTCTTTAAAAAAATGTCCCTACATTATGGACATCTACATATCCTTAACATTCAAAATGTTCTACTGTATACAACTCAGAAACAGTACCTGTTTCCTGGTTTTTAATACCGCAGGGTCTCCTGTGTTACCAGAATACTAGGTCTGAATATGCAAAATTTAGAGCGAACACCAAACTGTACAAAAATGCATGACTCCTCACCCTGGACAACATAGTCCAGAATCCATTCAGCTTGCATTTTACAAGACACCATTACTCTGAAAGAAAGACCTGGAGAACAGGTTTCAAGAACACAGCTACATTCATAATGGACATCTTCTCCTGCTATCCTCACCTCAAGGATAGTGCACAATCTCAGTTTCTAGTGTCTTCCATCTGTATGGAAGTGAAAGCTTGAGAATTTTATTCACTTGCCCAAATCTAGACCAACATTTAATGAACACACTACAGCTTTTTCAGTTCCTCAGATCCATTCCAAAGACAGTTCTATGGAAAAGAATGCTCAAAACACTTTCACTCTGACTTTTACCAATTAAAGTAGGAAGCATGGACATCACTAGCACTTTCTTTTACCAGGCAATTCCCAGGACTACTAGCCTTTATGACAGTGGTCATCCACAAAACTGCAGGGAGGCTTGATCTGAGGGTGAAATATCCATGATTAGGCACTTGGCTGGCAAGTGGAGATTGCTCGCAAGGGTAACTGTGGTGCTACTACACCATTATCCCTTCCCGTTGGACCACAAACAGCCTAGTTCCAAGGACAGCAATGCTGAGCATCCTATCCAGAGCAGGCCGAGTTCACTTTGCAGCTGCCACAGGACATATGTTATTAGCTTAGCTAAAGATAAAAATAGAGTTCCAGGCAGCCTTAGTCCTGAAAAGTTTTAACCTACAGCTATGGCAAGGCATTTGCTTGAGCTAATCTACAAATTCATTGTGTGGCAGCAAGAGATGTATAGAGAGGATAAGGCATGTGAGGGGATACCAGGTCAAATGGATTTCCTTCGCTGTGATTAAAGATAGAATGTTGCATGCAATTTCAAATTAGCCTCAAGAACACAGTACCATACAAAGTACAAAAAAGTAGAGGCACATTTCCTTTTAACAATAATCAAAAATACTCACAGATGTACAAATACAAGGACCAGTGGGTTCCATTCTGCACACCCGGTTCTGAACAAATGCAAGCATTGAACAGTTGGTTCACTGCTACTTTACATTCTCCTTACAGGCATCTCTGCAATGGGATCACCCATGGACAGCTGAACTACGCTGTTACACAAGTCTACACATATCCAAATTCAGCCTTACATTGTTTCTATCCACCTGTTGAAGTTATCTGAAGCGAATCATGTCTGATTGTTTACACTCCTGGGCTCTCTGGTATTCTGGGCCCTCTGGTATTATCCTATACTTGTACTTCAGATGCCTTTGACTGAACTGGAGATGAAGGAGTCAGCAGCATGTAGAATGGGGCTTCCTGAAACCTGATGCAAGCATTAACCTCTGTTCTACAGTTATTGAAGAGTTTACACTCCAAAAAAAATGGTTCTTTCAGCAGGTAGATGGATGGACAGATGCAGAGTTAAAGATTTAGTGACCATTTTCTACCAATATTGATTAATTGGGGCATTATGACTTGCACATCATCAAAATTGCTTTACTGCAATAGAAGATATCGACAGACCTTTCATTTGAGTGGTTGCAATTGTTATCTCAGGAAGAAAGTTGCTTTCTAAGGTACGTAATTTGGATGCAGACTCATGGGACAAGAGTATAATTCTTGAGGAATTACTTGAGTTTGAGGATTTCCTGCACTTTCAAGGACTTCTTTCTGTGTACCCCTGGGGCTGCCCGGTCCCCAGCTGGAACTTGGTCAGCCCATGAACTTGCAAAATCTATTATCATAGACCTCCTCATCCTTTCTGCAGTTGCAGCTAGTAACTCTGGTACCTTGGCTGCTATAGGAGCCATCTGTGGGGTCACAGCACTTAAAGTTGCTGTTGCCCATGCTTTGTGGGTTCTGTTTTGCCACCAGGCCACAATTGAGATTGCCATATACCTTAGGTCACTGCACTCACCTGCAGTAGTTGAACTGAGCTCTCAAGAGGAGGCCACAGTCCTTCTCAAGCTTCCATTAGCCAATGGCTCCGGAGTGGCAAGGACAAATCAGGACCAGTAATCAGAACTTTGGCCTGAACTTTCCCTCTCCCTGATTTATTTTCAATCCATACTTGGAGAGAGGTCTCCCTCTAGGAATCAGCTTGATCTCTTTCCAGATTGAAAGCTTGGTTTGCCCAACATCAATTGACAGTTAAAAACTGATTTTTCCCACCACCATTCAAAACACTGCATGAAAACTGATTAGCAAAACACTGAAATACTGACCCCTAAAAATGAGCTGTCAGAAACAGCATGTCTTAAATTCATTCATATTGGACACACAGAATCACAGGATCTTCAGACACCTCTGAAGGTCCTCTGGTCCAGTCCCCCCTGCTCAAGAAGGTCTACCTAGAGTTGATTGACCAGGACCATGTCCAGATAGCCTTTGAATATCCTTGAAGTGGGAGGTTCTACTACCTCTCTGGTACTAAGTATGCTAGTACTTAATCACTCTCACAGTGAAAAAGTGTTTCCTGATGTACACATGGAACCTTCTGTGTTTCAGTTTGTGTCCAATTAGTGCTCAAGAAAAAACTGCAGAGAATGACTTTCTGTTGCCTTCTCCAAACGTTTCTCACTTCTGTAATCTCTTATTCTGCATCCAAGAACTGGGTGGATAATGGCAGTCTGTGCGTGATCAAATGATTTAAAGAAATAGCAGGAGGCATGCAGTAAGGACTTCCCAAGTGCATAACAGAATGCTGCATCATCCTCCTAGCTGCCCTGTAAAGAGAATCCTGGGGCTTCAAACAGTCACTAAGGTACAAAATTATTTTTCATAAATTAAACCAAAACCTAGAGGAAATAAAATTAATATCATTTTTTCATGCCAAGTTCCCCAACACTTAGACAAGATTTCTCATAGGACTCTGAAAGACTAACCACAAGGAGACATAATTTTGGTCTGGTTTTATTATATCGATTCCTCCAGAATAAAAATTCAGGTAAGAGAGTTCAATACAGGAATCAGTTTTATTTTACAGGAATTCAAGTACAAATTCAGCTCTACTTCTGTCAGATACAGTGTTAAAATAACAGAAAACGATAAAATCTGAAGCAGACACAGTGCACATTTCTTTTGTGGGTTTTCTCTTGTGGAACAGGTATTGATTTCTTTCTCTCCCTTCCAGATCCAAAGGCAAGCCTGGTCAGGCTGCCAGACTTGCAGTACATGCACATTAAAGTTTTGTAATTAGTGATTCTTCTGTCAACATATCAGCTTACAAAAAAGTTGGCTGCCTTAACTAAAAGCTACGTTGATGATTCTCTTCTAAGAGAATAGCACATTTCCCCACTTCTTCTGTCTTGTTAGGTACATAAAAGGTGCACTATTGTTTCCTTCCTAGAACAGCATCATAGAGTTTTCCGGTCCTCTTGACTTGGATCGCTCCAAAGCCACCTGCCTCAAGGAGCTTGCTGTACTCTGCTGCTGTTCTCTCTTTTCCTTCGGTCTGGACCAACATATTCATGGAATACAGTTGGGTTTCTAAAGGCCCACTTTTATCTTCATTCAGAAGTGATTCAACCAGCAGCACTCCACCACCTGATTGAATGAAGAGCAGTGAAGAACATGCTGAGCTCTGAGAAGCTGAGCTATTTTTGAGCTGTTACTAGGACAGATCCTAACCTTTAGTTTCAGGAAGAAGCAGCCTCTGTGTTGAGTCATATTTCAGCATCACAGAAGACAATGAAAGAACAAAAGCATTGAATCATGTGTCTGCTTGGCTATGTAGGTACTGACATAACAAGGCTGATGGGGATGCTATTGCTGGGATAGAAATTTCCCCCAGCTGAAATCCACAGGACCTTACTGATTTTGCTGAGAATCTGGCTCTGTAGGCAGTGCTTTTGAAGCTCTGAGGGTTCAATGTAATGCTTAATAGGACTTTTACTATGATGTATACACCTACCTAAACAATACCCCAAATCCTCAATCCTTACACCCAAATGCCTTGAAAGAGGAGTCCCTGTAGAGAAGGAGACAAAAACTGGAAGCCAGAAAAAGAGATCTTAGATCAGGCCCAATTTTGCTCTGTTTCACATGGATGGCTTAGGAAAGCAAAAGACTAAACCAAGACTAAACCTGCACTGAAGCTCTGCCACCCCAGTTGAGAACTAAGACTGGTGGGTTTCCCATTACTGATAGGCAAGAGTTTCTCTGCTCTTTACAAGCTTACACCTACCAGGTTTGCAAGCTTTGTAGACTTTTGCCAGCAGCTGTTTGCATTTGTCATCATCCCAATCATGCAGTATCTTGGATAAAATATACAGTTCAGCTTCAGGAATTGAATCATTAAAAAAATCTCCTGTAAAGCAAGAACACATAAGCAAATATTTTCAGTTCTGGGCTTGCCATGTCCATCACACATATCAGACAGCAATGGAATTACCAGTTGGAGTGCAATGTTGCACAGCATAGGGTATTTTGCTCTTGTTCAGTCTCAAGATATGAAACATTTAAAAGCAGCAGCTCATCCTGAAACAGCCTTTGAGGCAAAGGAAAGCATTTGAGTTTAGGTTTTCTCCAGTGATATAAATTCAGATTCATAAAGCACTAAGGAACACGTTTTCATGGTTTCTGTCATGAAAAAAAAGGAAAGAATATTCCCTTATCCAAGAAAATTTTTGAAGACCTTCAGTAATCAGAGAATTACGTGATAAATACATAAGTAAGAATACACACCTCTCACCTCCTAGCACTGGCTTCATTATCATGCCTTTTGTTTAGCACCTGGTGTACTGCATTCAGATTTTTCTCTCAGCATTTTACTTTGTCATTTCTTCTCCCATTTTGTTGCATCTTTGTTTTTACACACTCCTTTCTTTCCTCAAGGCTTCTTTTCTCCCTCTGAGCATCAAGCAACAATAAGCCATTCCAACACTTTAAAGGCTTTTGTAAACATTAAAAATAAGATCCCTCTACACTCATTTTCATCACAGATGGTAAAAAGACAATGAAGGATCAATGGAATGGGCAGGAGGAACATGAGTTAGCTCGTTCACTTTTATGGTCTGAAATGTATTAGGGCTTGAAAGTCAATCGTGACCAGACAAGGAAAACCCCCTTGCTTGGAGCAGGCCTGGCATCTCTCACATCTGCCAAAAGGTTTTCACAGGAGGAAAGGGGAGTGCCAGGAAAATTTATAACAAGGCATGGCAGATTTCAAAATCGCAGGATGCTTTTTTTTTTTGTTAATGTACCCTTGTAGTGAAAAATAAATCAAATAGTTATGCTCAGGAATAAAGAGCTTCTGTGTTACTGAACAACTTAGTTGTGTCTCTGACAGCTGCAGATGCTTACCTGGGACAGCTGCAGATCTGGGTTCGGGGGGCTGAGCCTGGGACACTCAACCCCCATAAAGGGCAGCTGGATACACCACCCTCCAGTGTGGTACCTCTGAGCAGAGCTGAGGGGCTTGAGAGCAACAGCTGTGGCAATGCTACCCCACTGTCCACACCCACCTTCATGGAATGCGATCTGATGCTCCTCAGGGGAAACAAATTGCTCTTTGGCCACTTGGACAACTTTTGGTAGATCATAAATTGTGACTGTCGAATTGGGATACAAAGAAACACACTCCCGGGCCAAAGCTCCTCCACCTCCTTTGGGGAAAGCAAAAGAAGGTCAGCGCTGACACAAAACCAACCTGTTCAGCAACACCCCCATGAAACCGTGCAGGAAATGGCGGATTCAGCCTAATGGAACCCGGCAATGCACATTTGCTTCCCATGTGTTGCTGAAAGGGAAGAAGGGGGGGTGGTAGAGGCCACTGTCTCCATTTGTTCTGGGTCAGCCCCACCCCTTAAAGCTTTCCCACACCCTCCCCACCAGACTCAGCTGTGCGTGCTGGAAAGGGAAAAATGAAAAACAACCACTAAACCAGGTGCTGGGGAAGAAGTGATGGAGGTGGATCCTGACCCATCCTGGCAGCACTGAGCAGTGCTTGACAGTGGGGTGCAGCAGGATAACAGGCTCTAGACAGTATCTCAATGACAGTGACTGAAGAGGAGGAGGGAAAGAGTCTGGCGCTGGAAAAACGTATCAAGCAAGGCATGAAAAATTGCCAAAGCTGAAATATACACAAGGGGATGGCTGACTGCTCACATAGCTGAGACTCTGTAGAGAAAAGCATTCAGCTTCCTTTCTCTCATCACTCTCACATTTCTGTTTTCAACCCAACCAAATCAGTAAAATGTTCCTTTTATTGCTGAAATACGTCCTGCTTTCCATTGTTTTGCCCATCATATAACATAGAAGTTATTTTTCTTTTCAAAGCTTGTAAAAGTCAGTTAAGAGGCTAGCTAAAGAAGATCTACAGACACTCACCTCCCAGGTCATAAATCTGCGTGAAAGAAGAAAGGTCAAATGCAGCAAGAACATCTCTGCCACATATACTCCATACTGAGTTCTGGCCAGCCATAAATTTTGATATTTCTTCTTCTGATCTAGTAATACAAAAAGACATAGTACATAGAGAAGGTTACTTACCACATCCTTGGTGATTCCTATCATATAACTTATTACAAGTTTTAGTATAAATATTAATCTCTGCTTTTATTGACACAGAATATGTTATCTTTGCATATAAAGCTTCCTTGAATATTACTGTATCAGGAGAGTACAGCTATGAATTCATGCATTAAAATAGGGAATTAAGAGTAGTGAAATCCAACATTTAACACGTATTTTGCTTCTAATTCTCAGGCTTCCAAGGGATTTTTTTTTTCCTTTAACTACCATTGCCTCTGTCAGAGATCTGGGATATGTTTTTCAGATTAGGAAATTATATACTTCTTTCCAAAATATCAGACAGTGTCTCAGTAACTGATATTGTTGAGAAACAAAAACACTGCATGACAGTTCTGATGAGAGGGATTCCCACATCAATATATTTAATTGTCCTGAGCCATAATTAAAAACATTATTTTTATCTACAATAAGAAAAACAAAATTTCTATAAATATACTAACAGTTACCTGTACATTGCTCCAAAAGGATCTTTAGATGAAATGCCAAAAGTTCTTTCATATTGGTTTCTTCCTTCTCTAAAATAGCAGTCAAAAATGCATGAGAGTATGGATTTTTTTTTCTTTTACCCCAAACACACCTCAGGGCTGCAGTTTCATGTAGAGCATCACTGTGGAAGGTACTCAGCTTTGTACAGAATATATGTAAGTCTGTTTGCACTGACTCTAGAGGCACCCTCACTTGCCACCCCAAAACATGCTGATATATTTCTCAACCTTTCACTAGAATGACTGGCTCTTTTTGAGGTCACCCTGGGATGACACTTTGAACAACCTGATCTAGTGAGTGGTATCCCTGTCCATGGCAGGAAAGTTGGAACGAGATGTTCTTTAGAGTCTTTTCTAACACAAAACATTCTAGGAATCTGTGATTTCTGGGAACACAACTCAGGTAAAGGTACAAGACTGGTGCAATCATCACCATCATACACCCCGTGTCTGGTCATCAGTTGCATGGACTGGAACAAGTAAGACTTTAGACCTATACTAAACCACTCCTATAAACCTTTGCAACAAAAGCATACTTAGCCATCATTACTCATAATTTACTTTGTTGATGCCTCCTCAAGTAAGAACCACTGTAATGATAAAGTATTTTCCTGAAGGTGAAACAGACAGAAATCTGATTTCTAGATTATCTCTATAATCAGAGGGAAAAGGAAAACAAGAACACACACACATATAGAAAATGGGGTGGGGGGTGGTGAAGAACACATATCAGTCATGTCAACAGCTGAAATTACCTGCAGGTTTTAATTTCTAAGAACCAGCCAGCGTCTTCATTGAGCCCTTTCCCAGAAACACACCACTCAGAGCAGCCATGAAGATGCTGCAAAGCAGGCTGCACCACACAGCACACAACACTCCCCTTACCTCACAGCTTCAGTCAGGTGCTGCCAGCACGAGTAGACTGTATTGGAATAATACATCATCATATGATACTGAGACTTTGGGCTTGATTTTGTAAGGTAGATGTTGGAAATTTCTGTGTTTCTGTAGAGGGCTAAAGGGTGAAATAAATACATTTACTAGCATGTATGATATACCACCTCGCCAAGTCTATTGTACAGCATGGTATTTTGTTGGAAGTTCACTGCAAGAAATATATTCTTGGTGGAGAAAAATCTCTGAAGAAAAAGAGAATTGAAGAGAAGACAGCTTTGGAATGCAGCTAAACTACTGGACAACCGATAACTTCCTACCTCAGAGACTGCTTTTCATGTTATAGAAGCATTATGTTTATTTAATTTAGTAACAATGTTAGAAAAAATCCTGCTCTGTATGTAGTATGCAGTTTCAATTATTGTTAGCCCTGTTCCTATCTGCTGACTGTAACCCCTATGCTCATTGGCCCTGTTAATTAAAATTTACAGCTTTTCCCTGTCTTTCTCACCCATATTAGGATGTGTTTAGCTTAATTTCTTCCTATATAGATACCTCCTTGTATGAAACTCCCTAAAATCCTCTTAAATGCCACACATTCTATGCTCTACCCCATATAAGCTAGCTGACTCCCTGAAATAAACACTCTCTCTTGCTCTCTGTCTTGTCCATTCTGTCTCATTGTATGTGATTTCTAGCAGAATGCAACACAGTCTTAATATTTTCAGAGGTGTCACAGCTCTCGCCTCTAATAGTATTTATTGCAAGAGGATGCCTAGAAACAAAGAAAATGCCAAGGACACAACAACATTGCTTCTACAATCAAATCCTTCCACTGCAATGAGCAGTGGGTGAGGGCTGCTGAAATCTGTGTTGCCCCATTCGATCTGAGTATCTCCCTACACTCCACTCCAGAACCAAACACATCTTTCAAGAAGAGCAAAAAGAATGCCTTACGAGTGCCTTTATCTATCTACAGGCTTCTGCACTCAGAGGAAGATTTCAGGGTGCTCCACCTAAATAAGAACTCTTTGCAGAGAAGTCTTTTTCTGATAATCAAAGTCAGCAATTGGGAGACAGGTCCCCAAAACAGCATGCCAGCTACACCTACTTTCTCTCAGTTCACTAGGGCAGGTCCTTCTGCAGACAGAAAAAAGGACTCTCAGAAATCTCCCATTTCCTCCAATGCATCTGCAATGGTATTGCCCATCCACAGGTTTGGCATACCAAAGGAATATAAAAGATAGATTCTGCTCTCCCTGAACTCACTGGGCAACAGCCCTAACAAAGAGCATGACAACACCAGCTAGAAAAGGGGACACAATTTATAACACTGGGTAGTCCTGACCAGCAATCTGGTGGCCAGAGATCCCTGCTGTTCAAGTGGAATCAATGATTCTGATGCAAGAACAAACTTATGTTACCTCTCAGTTTTGATGAAAATAGTTCACACGATGGTAAAAAGCCAAAGAAACCCAAAACCTGTTTTTAAATCATGCTGCTTCCTATACACCCTGGCATTTTGTTTTAAGGTTTAAAATCATGCCCATATCTCAGAGATTTCTTGAGACCAGCTCTGAATAGATCCTGAATATCGCCTCCAAGGTCACTTGAGGCTCTTGCACAAAGAAGTTTAGGGATATAGAGCTCTTCACCTGGATTTTACTTTACACCTGTGATCATGCTGACATTTGCCACTTCTCTTTCAGCTGAAGCATGAATCCCAAGTGATTCCCTCCTTCTTCCAGCTACATTAACTGACCTAATATTAGGTATCACCTTTGCCCACACATCTTATCTCACTTTCAAAACCATCAGACATTTAAGTCTTTTAGTTTATTCCCCTTCCTCTGCCTTTATTACCTCCTTTTTGTGTCACCTCTACTGCCAAGAGCTTCAGTCCCACACAGGCCTCCAGCAGTCTTTCCATCCCGGTGGTGCTGGTATCCAAGCATGCAGCAATGGAATCTGAAGACAGAGGTTCTCCTGATTCCAGCAGAAGATCAAACACCCCCAACTCACAAGCAGTGAACATAACCTGGGGGTAAGGAAAGGTGGGACTGAGGGATCAGGTGAAATCAGCAAAGCCTACTGATTAGGCATGGTACATAATACCATGTTAATTTGGAAAGCATTGGGTGCTCCTCTTTCTTACAAAGTAAAGTAATTTTTCATTATCTGTTTTTCCTCTCTTTACTGTTAGCCCTGTCTTTTAGGAGCATTGAGATGCAATGGTATTTGCACAACTCAAAGAGCATTCCTTCTTTTACTGTGTTGACCACAGGTGCAGCAAGGAACAATAAGAAAAGTAACTAAATAGTAAACTTAGGAAAAAATTGTCCATTTCACTACATGTTATAGATTTATGCCCATGTGCTTACACACAGAGAAAGGCAAATAACGTAAACAATATGGAGAATGGAAGTACTAGTTCTACCTTTGTGCCTTAATAAAATGCTGGTTGGAAAAACAGTCATTATGCCAGACTCTTTCTTTCACTTCTTCCAAAGATTTACATTCAGGACCTAAAGTGAAATCCTTGCATATTTCTGTCTGCATTCTAAGACTGAGTTATATTTCTTACCTTTGAGACTAAAAATCCACTGCTGTATTGCACAATGATTTGAGGATAGTCAAGGTCTTCTGTGGAACCCATCTTCCTTCTGGACTGAGACACAGATTCCCTGGCCCTCTTAATTTAAATAAGCTTCTTTTCACCAGGCACAAAGCATGCCAGCTGATCCACTTAATCCTATTGCTTGTGAGAGACACTGGTTACAAAATGTGTTAGCTGAGTTATTTGGCTTTGATCAGTCTTCCTACCCACTTCAGCTGTTTCTTTGGATCTTCCATCATCAAGTATAAGTTTAAAGAAGTAGCGTGGATTAAAGCTTGTATTATTAGTTCATCAGTCAGTTAAGATGTTGGTATTTCAGAAGCACTTGAAAGCTTGTAACAAGCAAAACAGGAATCAGTACAGAAGAGCATCAAGAACCTGAACTCAGCACGATGCACCAGAGTCCATAAACCAAAGCAGAGTCTTAATTGGGTCTTGAAACTTGCTGTGAAGGGCACAGGTCTAGTGGACCCCGGCGTTGGCAGTAAGGGAGACCCCATCCCTAAGTGCAGAAGCAGCCAGTTCAAAGAGAAGCTGGAAGAGTCTGTTTGCTGCTTTGTTGCTGTGACTAGTTTTCTCTGACAGTGATCACTCAGGTGAAGCCTATGGGGAATTAAATCTACTCTTGTTACTTTTCTGTATTTTCCAGGTCCCTCCCCCCCATTCCAGCTTAGAAATCAATACCTGTTTGATAGCAACACCACAGCAGGAGTGTCCTACTTGTGCTTTGCCACGTTTTGGCAGAGCAGGGTGCTGAGGGATGACAAAATGTTCTACATTTTCCATCTGGCTGCTACAGTCTTCCTCACCTTCTCTGCAAAAGTAACCATGGGCATGCAGAAAGCCCTTGGGAAGAAACTGCCAAGAGCAAGATGTGGCATAGGCAAGATGTGGCATAGGCTTCAACTTCATGCAGGACATATCTCATAGGTATTTCATCAGAAAATGAAACCCCTGGATTACTTTCCTGCCCTGCTGTCCATCTCTCCAGCTTGTAAATGCCTAACACCTTGCCCATCTTGCCTTTTTGGGCAGATGTTGCAACTCTCAGATCAGAAAGGACCCTTTCCATCAAGGAAAAGACTTACAGTTTTTATATCATACATTTAGAGATCCTTCAGGCAACAAAGCTAAATGAGACTTGACTTAGGTAATACAGTTATGGCAAAATGTTACAAACTAGCATTTTTTCAGTGGTAGCTTTCCTCATGCTCCAGTGATTAAGAGGTAAAACTTCAGCAATACAGAGATCAAGATGCTACTCATCATTTTGTATACATCAACTTAATGTACATTTAAAGACTGCACTTCATGACTTTATCCCAACACAACATTTTCATATTATCTTCCTTTCCTAGGAAGTAGGCTTGGGTTTATATACTGAAGCTGAAGGTTAGTCATGTGCTTCACTTTTGAACCTGCCTCATTTGAGAAGAAACAGGCCAGTATAAAGTTGTCACATGTTCTTTCTGACCATTTTGTGGATGCAGTGGAACATTTTCAACTGAAAGATTCCATTGTATAATCCTTCTGTGAATCTGAATTTTCCATTCAGATCCTTGCATTTTAGCCAAAAGAGATTCTATTTCTTTTAGCCAGTAGTGAAGTAACAACTTAAATAAGGAGTTACTTCTTACAGTTAGCCAAAAAGATTTCAGCTTTTTTCCCCTCTGTACACAAACTCAGCAACAGTACCCCTTCCTCCAGCTCTAACACCTCAGGATCTCCTGTGTTCCCAGAGAAGTGGGTCTGAACATACAAGAGTTACAGCAAACACCTATCTATAAAAACATGTAGCTCCTCATCGTGGCCAACACAGCCTATAAATATAGGGCTATTGTCTTGCTAGTGCACCAGACTTCACTGTTCAGTACAGCTTAGACACTAATATTCTGTGTATTTCGTACTGTGGAGGCTGGAGATCACAACACATCTCCCTGCCATAGTGACTGTGAATCTGTGCAACTTACATTCAACAAGACACTGAAGGTTCCAAGAACACAGCTACATTCATAATAAATACCTTCCCCTGCTATCCCTACCTCAAGGAAAGCACATGAGCTCAGTTACTATTTAGGAACTTCCACCTGAATATGCAAAAAACTAATCTGAAGAGTTCATTCACTGGACAAATCTAGACACTCTCTTGGTGAACACGCTACAAATTTTTCAGTGCCTCAGATTGATTCCAAAGACAGTTCTGCAGGAAAAGAAAGTTTAAAAACTTCTCACTAAGTCTCCATCTGTATGGGCAACCAAGTTAACTTATTTCCCTCAACAGCTTTCCATCTCCTCCAATGAAAACAGAGAAATAAGCAGTCTGATTATTCACATATCATTAGCCAAAGATAAACATTGTTAGCCAAAAAGATTAGAAAGTTGTAATAAAATAAAAAAAAAAATATTTCTCTGCCAAAGTCAAATTCTGCCTGCTACTGAGCAACAAAATGCAATACTTGCAATTTCATGTAACCCTGGAGATTTCCCGCTCCTTTGATCGTAACAACTATTCAGCCCCAGGCTATCAGCCACACTGGAAGCAAAAGCTCCCCACACATTTCTCTTCTGTTGAGCTAACCGAAACAAGTCTAAGAAGAGCTAGAGGCTGCTCACCAGCCTACAGAACACTTTCCTCAAATGACTTAGCCACAGACTGGTAACCAGGTATTTCAGTGACATTTAGTACAGCTGCATTAGAGATTCATGAGTACAAAAATGCTCAACCCTTGATTCTTGTAGTTTTGACTAAATAACAGACTGTTATGTTCATTATTGCAGACTAGCACATCTTAACTGGCCATAAACGCATTTCACTTAAGGCAAAGCTAGAGAGTTCAAGAGTCTCCAGTAATAAAATGACCACCCAGTTAACTGAACCCACCTGAAGTTCTTTCTCAGTTATGACTAAATCTGTTTGTTGAGAACACCAGACATAATCGTCTAATGAGATTACTGCTGGTAGCGAGATGTAGGGGTGGAGGGTTGCAAATAACCCACACCAGACTGATGCAAAGCCACATGCAGTGTGTTGCTGTTTCCAAGTAAATTGTCAGTGAGGCTTAAATTTTAAGCTCCTTTTAGGCTACTAATGGATTCATGAAGATGAAATTGTAATGGCTTGCTTTGTCTGAAAACCCCATCAAGGTTTCCCTCATAGGGCTTAGACCATGTGCAGGTTAAAGCCGTTACTTTACCTCCACAGTTCTATTTCGGTGATAAATTTTGCTTTGCCTAACTGACTTAGTACAGACAAATGCTACACAATAAATAAATAAATAAAAAATCATATAATTTTTGCATAACATTTGAAAGTAAGAAATTATCTATGAAAAAAGGACAACTGTGCCTCACTATCATTATTAAGCCTCCAAGTATGGCCAGCTTATAAGAGATGGCCTGGAAATACACTAAGATGATACAGTTTGTGGCCTTTTTTTAACAATCATAAAAAGTCAAGATGCTCAGTATCATACTTTTTATTTTAAATGCAAAGTCCAGTTTTAACAAATGCTCATTTTCTTCTTTGCAACTTCTAATTCTTCTCAGATTTTACAACAGATGTATTTTCATAGTAACATAACTATTTCTTCTATCATGTTTTGACACCAACTTATTTCATTTTTTTTCCTGTTTACATCACATATACTCTTGCAAATATTTGGAGTGAGCAGGAAATCCTGTATTTTAGCTCATTCTCCCTTCTATTCAGTTTTACCTTCAGTAAAAACTCTGGCTGAGAATGTCTTTTAAAGTCCACCTTAAGCGATCCAGAGTTGTTCTTGGTTTAACTTGTGGCCTGCAAATAATCTCTCAACAAACAACTCAACCAGATAGTCACTGAGATCTCTGTCAGAGGTAGGTGGCACTATATAAGAGGCATAGACTTCCTAGGGATAGCAAAGTTCACTAGCAAAAAATGGTAGGTGCTTTAAAGAGAGAGAGAAATGCAAAAAGAAAACTAAGATGGATAGCAACTAAGGTAGGTTCTGATTTCAGAAATTGCTTGTTCTCTGTCAAGTATCACAAAGGAAAACTGTGGACAAGCAATTGTGTTACATAGGCCATTTTAGTGACTCAGCTTTCCTGGAGATGAGCTGAACATCTGCCTGCTCGTGGGAAATGGTGAATGAATTCCTTATTTTGCCTTGTTTGTGTGTGCAGCTTTTGCTTTACTTTAAACTTCCTTTAACTCAACCCATGAATTTTCTGACTTTTACCCTTCCAGTTCTCTCCCCCACCCCACTAAGGGGGTAATGAGTGAGCAGCTGCATGGAGTTGAGTTGCCAGCTGAGGTTAAACCATGGCAGCAAGCCATGGGCAATTGCAGGGAAAATCCAGTCTGAAGGTGATTTATTCTTTTTCAGACACTTTGTTGGCAGTGTCTGGGAGTGACATATTCCTTTATACTGTCCTACAAATAGTCCAATTTCATGGACAGCACCCCTGTACATCCCATCCAGAGCAAGTAGAGCTCACTTTGCAGGTGCCACAGTGCACATGCAGCTAGATTAGGTATCAGTTAGAGAGCAATTCCAATCAGACTTAGCCCTTCAAAAGTTTTATAACATATTAGTATGGCAAAGCATTAGCTCGAGCTACTGTGTGATTTTTTTTTCTTTTTTGGTGAGACAGCAGATGTACTCAGGGTGTGCAGGGGGAATCAGGTTGAATTAATTTTCTGTGCCATCTAATGGCATTAAAGAAAGGATGGTGGTGTGTACCACTTCTAACAAGCCTCAAGAGCCCAGTATTAGATTAAGTTAAAAAAAAAAATTAAAAACAGAGGCACACTTCCTTTTAACAATACTTGTACACGTAGGAGCATAAGTTACTCCATGAATCTGTACTGTGCACCCACTTCTGAAGAATCAACTGCAACTAGATTGCTGCTTTATAGAAACACTAGAGACAACTTGCAAATTTATTGTGAAGCAGAAAAAGACACATTCTGCAAGTAACATGTTCATGAGGCTGGGGAAGGGCCAGATCAACAAAATGCAATGTAAGCTTAATGAAATAGGTGTTGTATCCGGAAAAAACAAACCTCAAAGGCAGGGTACCAGTTCAAAACTCAGAGAATACATATACTTCATCTTTAGTATAATAAAGTATAATAAAGACAAATTTGCTTTGTAGGGTAATACAAGACATCAGTGTCAATTTTGCCCACCCATTTATAAATTAAGGAATTTGCCAAACTACTAGGTTGAATTGCTGTCTTATATAAAATCTAACATCTCTACCTCTGCTGTCAAACACGAGCAACCACAATAGTCTGTTATGTGATACTGTACAAGTTCAAGAACTGCTCTACAGCTGACACTAGTGTGATGACCAGATAGCCCTGATCAGCAATCAATTCTCATTAGTTTGTGTTTATAGCCTTGTGGCAGCGAATCCTGCTCTCACAATTTTGGAAGCAACTGCAAAAATTCCCATTTTGTCTGTCTGTTTTAAGGATGGTGCTTCCAGATAACATATCAAATGTTTTTTATATGCATACCTAATTATGCCCGTGCCCTTATTCTAGGTCACTGAATAGATTACAAAGATAGAACCAATTAGAAAAAGAATATGGATATGGTCACAGTTTTGGTAATAATTTTTTATTAGTATCAATTACTTCCAATAATTTGACTTGAACGTTATGAAAATTACTTTCATAGCAGGCAGTAAGCAGATGGAAAGCATCACAATAATCATATTAAAGGGCTTGGCCGTGCTCTTGTGACAAAGCTCTAGTTTGAATAAGCTGCTTCCTGAGTCACCTAGTGCAGCCTGAGGCCAGGAGAAAAAAAAAAGAAAATTGCAGGCCAAAAGGCTATTAAGTACAGAGGCTCACTGGCCCTCAGATTGATACAGGAGGAGACATTTTCCTTTAAGGACAAGAACAGGAATATGTGGTAACACTGTCCCTAGCAGGAACCTAGATGTCTTAGCCTCTCGAGACTCCTGTTCCTTGCTTCTCAAGGGCTGGAGAAAAACCACTCCTCGTTGCCACTGCCAACAGCCACAGTGAGACAACCATTGTGCAAAAAGTGCATGCACCAGCTCCTGCACAGCACAGGGAGGCTCAGGAGCTTTGGCCCACAAACCTCCTACCCTCCAGCTCAGACCTTATGCAAAGCAGTCTGTGATAAGCAGGGTTCTCCTCTTCAAACAAGAAGAAATCTCATGCTCCCTTGTAATGGCCAGTCTTCGCAAGCGAAGATCCGGGGAAGGTCTTTCCACCTTCCAGCCTGCGCATTGGATTTTTTAGGTGAGACACAGTGTGCGCGGAACTGAGCCCACCCTTTAATCCTAAGGTTCATCTGCCGGGGCCAAGCGAGCTTGGACGGTGGCAGCGAGGTCCTTAGGACGTAGGTGGGTTGCCTTTAAGGGCTAACGAGCTCCACCTGCCCGGGAGTGGCCCTGACCGGGAATCGAACCCGGGTCTCCGCGGTGATAGCGCGGCGCCTTTACCCCCTAGACCACCAGGGGCTCCCTTGTATCATTAGATAATTAATACACTCCAGAACCCTACACAACCTCAAGAGCAAGGAGCTCCTGGCATCTCTGCAAGGACGAAAGGGAGACTTGGTGACAGACATGAAATCTCTCCTGGAGCTGAGTGCAACAAGAGAGGTGCATCCTCACAACTGAGAAAACTCTCCTCCTCTCTCATCGTGTGATTTGGACTCAAGAAAAGAGGCAGAACATTGGAAGAAACCCTGGGCATTTCTTAGGACTCAGTATGTGGAATAGGGCTCAGGTCTCTTTCACAGCTGCCAAGGCTTTCCAGCAGGTGTGAACATACTGCTGGAGTATGAAGTTGCCCAATCCATGGCTTAATGGGATATACACCTTGTATTTATACCACATAGTCATGCTTATTGGGGAAATTTTTCCACTACTGAAGGAAAAAACATAGCAGTTAAGAGTGAACCTGAGCCTTCCCCAGCAACAAAGCCTGATTTTAAAGTAAGCTTAAAGTTGACAGGTATAGGTGCCTGACACAGGGCAAGAAAATTTGGAAGAACCCAAGAACACTGGATTCTATTTGAGTTCTTGGCTTTGCAATGGCATAGGAAGAGCTCCAGATTTTGAAAGCAGGACACAAAAAAAGAAAATGAAGTCAAATGCATGGAATAAGCTTAACACTTTCGGAGGAATGAGAAGTATTGAAGTCTTCCACCACTGTCAAGGATTTGACTACCCTACACCCTTGGGGCTGCCAGGCTTCAACTTTTCAAACAGTAGGGTAATGGAGGAGTAACAAAGACTTACAGTTACAAGAAGAAACACCAACTAATTTTATCTCCTTTTAGACAGGTCCTAAAAGTCAGTCGAGCAAATCCAAGCAATCAGGTAAGATTTATGCAAATAGCATGTGAACATTTTGCGACCCATCCCAGAAAGAAGGGTAACCCAGGTTCTTATTAATAAATCCCTTGGGGTGGATTGGAGTGAAACAACACTGAATAATTGGTGTTTGAAAACATACACATGTAGGGTTTATTTTCAAACAATTTTGTTTCAGAGGTAAATAGGTATGTTGCCATTTTGGGTGTTATCATCTATATCTGTCATCTATAGCAATATGGCAAAAAAATAACCTTTAGGGAAAATGCATAAGGGAGAGAAAGGCAAAAACAGCATAAGGGTAAGGGAGAGTAAGGGAAAGAAAGGATAAAGGCGGAAAAATCTATATAGTCACTGCCCACTGGATCCAGTGAGGGAACTTGGTAGTTGTAGAAGCAATGATCTTGATCTGCTGGGGTTGGGGGAGGGAAGCCCACACCCCCGAAGTTATGAGTTATTATATACTTCCAGAACAACTCGTATCTCCCCAGGGTGGGGACTTTTACCATGGAATAGTGTCACAGGCTGTGCCACAAGCCAACCCACTGGGTGAGCAGCTGCCTCTTCCCAGCTTGCAAAAGTCCCCTGGTGATCCTAGAATGTGTAAATCATTAAGCTTTTAAGTCTCTGACATATCAGTCTTCCAAAGTAGGGGAAAACATCAGTAGCTTTGGTACTTCAGCTTCTAGCATCCATTATAAAACCTGCTGGCATCTTTGGTTCTTTCATTTGAAACACTCAAGACCCTGAGAAGACATTTGGTAGAAATGGATTGACTGAAAATCAATGCAGAACAAAGAGCAATTTTTTGCTATCAGAAACTATATTCTTTAAATTATTGCATCAGAGGTTTTTGTAGTAGTACAAGCACTCATACATACATACCTCATCCACAATAACACCCTGAATAAACTATATCAGGCATGACATAATTTATACTTGTGACCTTATTAAGATCACAGTTTCAACTGTTTCTCAAGGTTCCTTGCCATCATATATGATTATTAATAATTTTTTTTTTTAATGGCCAGTCTTTGCGAGCGAAGATCCAGGGAAGGTCTTTCCACCTTCCAGCCTGCGCATTGGATTTTTTAGGTGAGACACAGTGTGCGCGGAACTGAGCCCACCCTTTAATCCTAAGGTTCATCTGCCGGGGCCAAGCGAGCTTGGACGGTGGCAGCGAGGTCCTCAGGACGTAGGTGGGTTGCCTTTAAGGGCTAACGAGCCCCACCTGCCCGGGAGTGGCCCTGACCGGGAATCGAACCCGGGTCTCCGCGGTGATAGCGCGGCGCCTTTACCCCCTAGACCACCAGGGGCTCCATCATATATGAAGACCACAAGCAAAGTGATGCCCAGAAACGGTCACCTTGGAAAGACAAACCTGCCCCCCTTCCCCCCCCTCCACACCCCGTTATTATTGTTGAGCATGATGATATATGGCAAAGGACATCCCCTGGTCAGCTGGGGTCAGCTGTGTCCCCTCCCAGCCTCAGCCCACCCATTCGGGGAGGGGTGTGTACAAAGACACACAACAAAATATCCATTCTGCACTGAAACAACTCAAATAATGCCTTATTTTGCAAAGCTATCAGTGGTGAACTGAGAAAGGGTGTTATGCTACTTTTGTGTTGAATTATGCTAAAGCCAATCTGACTCATCAACCCAAGTTAAACATCCTGATAGTGAGGTGAAGATGTGGCAGACCTGGTATAAGTATTCTTACCTGAAAATGCTAAGCTGACACAGCTGGCCTGGAGTCATATGACTGACAGTCAATCACTTTATAATATAAAAGTTCAGTCCCACTTGCTAACTTTTTCAAATGCTTCTAACATATCCCTTTCTTGAAATGTGTGTGAGGAGATTCCTCCCTTGGGTCAGGATGCCCCTCAAGGTTACTCCTTTTTTTTACAACTTTTTTTTGTATCAACTAACTATCTGTTGGATTCTTCTGACTCCAACACTTTTTGGTAACTACCACTGCTTTAACTGTTTCCACTCCTTGGTAGCAATACTGCATTCATAGCTTTATGACTTACTGAAAGTAGCACTATAAACTAACACTTCTCTGATTATCTCGCTGACATTATCAAGACCTCCACCCAAGATATCAATCTGGGCAAGCTTGGTGCTGTGCCCATTTCTCCAGGGAGCCTGTTCCAGTGCCTAACCACCCTCCGGGTACAGAACCTTTTCCTAAAATCTAACCTAAACCCTCCCCTGACACAATTTCAGGACATTTCCTTGGGCCTTGTCACTGCTCAACAGAGAGATCAGTGCCTGCCCCTCCAGTTCCTCATGAGGAAGTTGTAGACTGTGATGAGGTTTCCCCTCAGTCTCTTCTCAAGTGACCTCAGCTGCTCCTCATACGGCTTCCTCTCAAGGTCCTTCACCTTCTTCATAGCCTTCCTTTGGATGGTCTTTTTCTTGTACTGTGATGCCCAAAACTGTATGCAGCCCTCAAGGTGAGGCCACACCAGAGCAGAGTAGAGGAGGACAATCACCCCCCTCAACTCAGGAGGTTTCCCTCCATCGGCTGGTGATGCTGTGCCTGATGCCCCCCAGGACAGGGTTGGCTCTCTTAGCTGCCAGGGCACTGCTGACTCATATTCAACTTCACATCAACCACTATCCCCAGATCTCTTTCTGGAGGGCTACTCTCCAGCGTCTCATTCCCCAGTCTGGACATACAACCAAGGTTGCCCAATCCCAGGTGCAGAATCCAGCACTTGTCATTGCTAAACTTCATACAGTTGGTGATTGCCCAGCCCTCTGATTTGTCTAGGCCTCTCTGTCTTCAAGGGACACAACAGCTCCTCACAATTTAATGTCATAAATGTCTACCTTTTCTGTCCACAGCTAGTAATTACAAAGATTTCAGCGGCATGGCCTAGTACAAAACAAATCCCACGTGAGTTCACTGAAAGTTACACAGAAGCTCAGCCAGCAAGGGATCCAGCTGAACTGCAGCACCAGTGTGCTCCTCTGACACTCCAGGAAACGGACACACTTTGATTTCATGCATCACTGTGAGGAAAATGGCATCTGAAGGCTGTAGATATAGAGCACATGTTCTGTTGAATTAACACCTGTAACATAACAGGACCATCAAGAAGAGTGGCTGAACTTCATTACTCAAATGTGTTGAGTGATGTTTTCAACAAACAGGTTCTTATACAGCACTTCTGCAGATTTTAATATACTGACACATGAAAACAGCAACTTCAGTTCACTGGAAAGTTTTCTTTTTAATTTTACCATAAAAATGCAAAATAAACTCTTTCACTGTAATGTTATAGCTTCTAATATTCCTGAGCTGCATTTTAGAAGCAAAAGTATTCTTAAATGGATTTAACAAGAGACACTGCAGCCTTACTTTTAACACCACAAGTAAAAATAATTTAGCAAGAAGGTCCCTTTTTCAAGACAATGTATAGCTCTTTATATACCTGAAAAAATGTTTCAAGTAGCTTTATGCCACCTGAAATAATTACAAAGCCAAATATGTCAACAACATATTGGAACAACTTTCAACAATTTTACCACTGCTTCTTACTTCCTACACCAGTGTGCCTCTCTTACATGGAAAGTATAACTATACAAAGGCATTACATGTCAGAATAATTTGGGCCACAAAGCTTGGCATCATAAAGACATATGAAGGAATCACAGCAATTTAAAAGGATCCTGCATATCTTTATAGTCAGTTTTAAGAAAAATATGAAAGTCCTGCTATCCACCTCAATGAGTAAAAACTCTACTTTGTTAAACATGTTTTCATTTAATAAACCAGAAAACACTTAAAATCAAATCTGTATGTAATAGCTTGTCACCTCTGTAGTTCCTGTAACTGGCATCCACGTTATTTCTCAAGCCAAATTAGGTGATACAGAGATTAAAACTAAACACACTAAAATTAAGGTTTAGAAAACTGAAAGTGAAGAAAACAGACTGGCTTTTAGCACAAGCACAGGTGGTTATACCTACATCGTGGTAGAAACATAGAAAGAGACAACAAAGGTCATAAAAATCAGGCATCTATGTTGTTGATTTCAGGGACTTGATGCAACCTAAGCATTGGTGAAACAAACATGTTTTCTATAGCAGTCACACCGATGAGGTCTGGTTTACAACTTTCTGGCCCTTTTGTCCAACCACAGCCTTCCAAAGGAGTCAAGGCCTCCACTACCCACTCCAAGTGCTCCTTCGCTTACTCCGTGATCACCTCCGGTGCCTTCGTCTCCTGCTCACACTTCTGCGACTACGACTTCTTTCCCTTCTGTCTCGTCTACGTTCCCTACTGCGAGTTCTCCTGTAACGCGAACGCCTGGGGCTTACACTTCTCCGACGAGGACTGCGGCTTCGTCGAGGGCTGTAACTTCTGCTGGAGCGTCGATAATACCTCCTTTCTTTCCTGTGCTTCTCATCCCGGTAACTCACATCTCTTCTGTGTCTGCTGCTCTCTCGCTTACCCTTACTCTCATCACTATTTATGCTACTACACGAACGGCTCTTTCTTCTCCTTGGCTCTGTGCTACGTTTGTCCTGCTCACAGTGAGAGCCCTTCCTGTGTGTGTTCTGGTCACCGCCAGAGAGGCTCTTCTGGTCCTGGGTATTGGTGGGAACACATGACAGTACCCCTGAACCTCTTTTCTCAGAACACCTCTCAGAGTTTGTAGTTTGAAAATTCTGACCTTCTTTGATGTGAACTTTGTCATGAATGTTGCCATTTAAGTACTTGCATTGAGTGTTTACACCTTCAGGGGATGCTACTTCTACTTGAGAGCCAGGAGCCAGTTTGCCAGAAACGGCCTGTCCTGAGGTAGAAGTGATGCAGCTGGATGACACAGTGTGTGAAATACCACTAGGGTTTTTCAGCATGTCAGACTGAGGTGCTTCAGGTTCTTCCTTGTTTTGATTAACCGCATCCATTTTCTTGCTCAGAAGATTATTCAGTAGTTTCTCCCTCAGTTCCTTTTCTCTTCTCTGCAACCCCAGTGCTCTCTCTTTTTCCTCTTCCACACGTTTAAGCTCAGCCTCCTGGAGCCTTCGTCTCTCCTCTAGCTGCTGAAGACAAATCTTTTCTTCATTCTGTTCTTGCTCCAAAAGCTTTACTGTCTGAAAGACAGTCAAAGGGAAGATAAGAATAAACAAAAGAACATCTATATACCTGCTCAGGCTTCCAAGTTGTACCATAACAGAAAAGCAGCAATATGGTAGGAAAATAAAATCTAACAAACAGAACTTAACAACTTTTTAAGGTGAAACATTATTGGTTCATGATTCTTGAGTGTTAATTGCTCCTAGCTGTTTCACACAGCAAAAACAAAGCTTGGTCTGTATGCTTCCTTAATATAACAATAGTAACAAGAGCTAGAACAACATGTGAAATCTGCAATATTGAAATACATTTATAAGGGTCAACATTTGAAGGTTTTAGTCAAATTTAAAGTTAAAAAAAAAATCAGTCAAACGTTTTAAATTTCACTGAGAAGAATTTCTCTTAATGATTGCAATCTGTAGTTTGTAGATGACTTTACAATGAATTCATAAAAAACAGCAATTAAACAGACAAATATTACATAGAAACTGATTCCCATTTTGTCAACCAGTTTAGAAACTCACAATACTGAAAAAGACTCTTTAAACATCTGTTTTCTACTGACTCAATCAAACGGCTTAGTGTAGACCTTAGAATTCTCCAAGTGACAGAAACACACTCCCTGTTTCATCAGGCAACCTTTCTATTCCGCAGCAACAAAGTTTAAAAGCCTGCAAAAACCCTTTCTACCTTCTTCTAGTATATAATTGGCCTGTACACAGCACTGTATGAGTTCAAAAACACTCCTGAGGCATACTGGTATCAAGGAAAAAAAATGTGCTTTGCCACACAGTTTTCATTTCTGCAGAAAATACTTATCATACATTATACCCTAATATGACTTTATCCAAGTCTTAAGCTTCACTGTTTCAGTGAAAAAATAACAATGTTAGAGAGACAGGACCTAACATTTAAATCCTTTGCTGACAGTTCTTTTTCTACAAAAAAATAATTCTTCACATTTTCAAATATTGACTAATGAAAGTTTTAGTTCACTTTATCATGCTCATTCATGTCCCATTCATTTATGGGACTTAAGAGTAAGCCTGCCAACTAATATACAGGTAAAAAATGCTATTCAGAACTACAGGTTCAAGTTCACTCTTCCATTCACTTATACGTGCATAATTTGCCAAGGAAGAACTACTGTTTCACTGTGCCTTTTTGATTTTTTGGTCTAAGGAATAGCATCCAGAGAGGTAGTAAACCTGCTGTTTAATGAACAGTGCTCCCCACCCCTCTCCAGTCAGGCTTTGTTGTGCTGCTTTCTTCATTAGCTTCTGAAATAAATATTGAAGTTACCTTTACTCTGCTTAGCAGTTCTGCAATTAATCTAATGGACTGAAGATTTCTCTGAGCTAGCAGGAGCTTCCTTTCCTCCAGCTTTATCTTCTCTTGCAGTTTTTTCTGTTCTTCAGCTTGAAGCTTTTCAAGCTGCTTTTTGTTTCGTCGAACCTCACGATCTTTCTGTTTCTGTTCTCTCTTGCGCAACTTCTCTTCTCTTTTTCTCTCTCTCTCATACTCTTCAAGTTCTCTCTGCTTCCTAAAAAGAGATTAATATTTTTACCTTATCTGGGCCAGCTACAACTTTGAATTTCTATGCAAAAATACCTTTCATACTTTAAGTAAATTTCTTTTTAAGTAACTTGTATTGATTACTGAAGAACAAAAGCAGAAAACTGAACATCTTAACCATTATTTGTGAGAGCAAGCAGTCATCAGCCTGCCATTTTTTAAAAACAAAGACAAAACATGGCTACAAACCTATTCAACCAGAGACAATAACAAGGCATCAGGCAAGGGGACAGAGAACGATCATGGTGAGAAGCAAAATACCAAGCCAATTAATGTGTGCAGGGTTGGTGGTTTTTATTTCAGTCATTAGGACAAAATGGTAGCTTATGCTAAAGGCCAAGGGTTTCTGAGATCAGGTGTCTAACCGCACAATTTTTGGGAAATCGAGTATTTTGCAGGTTTAGAGTTTTGAAATGAACATAAGCATAGGTTATAACCTAAGTAACCTCATTCAGCATTAAGTGCTTCACTTTAGCTACAGGAAACTTATGTTTCATTATTTTCTGTCTTTTGACACTGATATGAAGGAGTAAAAATAGTTTTGATATGCCTGATAGTTAAAAATATAACTAAGCAAGAAGCAATAAATACCTTTCTTCCTCCTTTTGTTTTTCCTCAGCTTCTTTCTCTTTACGCTTTTGTTCTTCCCTCTGTTTTTCAAGCTCTTGAAGCTTTTGCCTTTCAAGCTGACGTTTCTTAATTGATGCATCACTGAGGTGTTTTGTTGAGTCAAAAGAAACCTTTACAGGATACAATTGAAAACAAAGAGACAGAATTAAAAATCCCTGACAACCTACACAATTTTAACCTAGACCTCAGTATCAGCACAGTCAGAAATACAAAACCTTTTTTAAAAGAAAGAGAACTTCTCCACTACCCAGAGCAAGCACCAGCTACTGTAACGAGGTAACTGGGTACTCAGTGAATGCACACTAGCAAAATCAGGTATCACTTTACACTTCTGGGTCTCACAACCAAAAATAAACCCCAGCTGGGGTTTAGGCTGTGGCTGCCCAGTGCTTTCAACATGTCAGAATAGGCACACACAGAGATCTTAATTTATGCATGCTGTTAGGGACTGTAGAGCACTAGGCAGAAATTGGCCTAAACACAGGCCCATTTCTGTTTAAAGCTGTGATTCTTAAATTTCGCAAATGAAACAGCTCTACAGCATTTAGCGCCTGGTTTAAGCAAGTGCCCTGTCACCAGTTCCAACACCAAGATTCCCAAACTGAGGTACATCGGGCTGAAGATCCAAAGTTATGAGAACAGAACAGAAAAGGAAGATACACACATCTGAGCAATGAGACCTCAAAAACACCCACTAAACTTCCAGGACACATGAACACACCTTGGCCATGTCCAGCTGCATGTTGGAACAGGACACCAGGAGACATCACAGCCCTGGTGTCCTTATCTCTCATTCTGAGTGGAGCCAGGTGTCTATAAAACATTCCTGGTCATGAACCAGGGGGAAGAGAACAAGGGGCAGATGCTCTGCCGTTTAATTTACCCAGGCTCTATGTAAAATGACGTTTCACTAACAGGCTGGAGGGACAGATAGGTAGAAACACACAAGGTGTTGTGACCTTGTATGACAGAGATCTGCCCTGACAGGGCAGCTGCCAGGAAGACAGGCTTCCTCTTGCACAGCCAAACTAAATTTGGGAACCCTGATCCTCTGTGTGCAAGTGACAGTTTGAATTTCACTGGGTCAAAGCACAGTTTTTATGCTGCAACAAGATAAAAAATTACAGCATTTTACTTACACTGACTAAACTTGCATAAATATTTGCATGTTCCTACATTATGCAAAGAAATACTCTACTTTTTTTTTTTCCTGAAATGCAGTTTCTGGTTTGATGAATGACTATCGAGCATACTGAAATATACTGGAAAACAGTCAACCAACATGTAAATGCTCAAACCACCTCCAGAGTAAGTTTTCTTGCAGCCATGTTTTCATAGATACTACATCTGAACTGTCTTGATCTCTCCTGTCATAGTGGTAATTTCTAAGACAAACAGGTTACAGAAAAATAGTTATAACCTAAAGTTATAACACAGTACATAAAACAGAGTACATAAATATTAGAAATATTAATTATATTAATATTATAAATCAAGCATAGTGCATTCACATGGAACTGTGCTAGAGATCACCACTCCCATTTAAATTTTTCTGGGATCCTTCTGTATGTGAGGTACCCTAATGATTAACTGTGTATTCCCCAGGCCATATAAGCCATTAAACTTCAGTTTTGACACTTATCTGGTAGACCTCATTATCAATACAGGGACAAAATACAGAAGCTGTGAAATTTCCACCCCCCTCCAAGTTCCAATTTGTACTGAACACAAGAAAGAGCAATGCACTTTAAAGTCAATCTTTCGGTGAAATATGTCTGGACTTGTTCAGAATTAGAATTCTAAGTGAAATCACAGTATTTATAAACACAGATTACTTTCTAAACTTATTTAGAAAGTGATGTTTGTAAACTTGATCCTTCCATCATCAGTTCTCATTTCTGGAACTCTCTTGTTAAGGAAAAAGCAAAACTACACCCACTTTGCTCACACAGTCTAACAACACATTTTTCTGCCAACATTTTCCATCACAAATTGTATTAGGGCTGTTCCATGAAGCTACATCAGTGCTGTCAATGTCACCTGTTGTCATCACTACAGCACACAGAGGTAGGTTTCAAGCACTATGGAAATAACATTTATTTGTATTTGGTCTCTCATATGGGTTCCCATTAAAAAAAAAAAAAAAAAGCCTGCAGTTTCTCACCTTGATATTGCAAGCCACTGCTTTGCCATCATCGCCTTTGTACATGAGCTTCATCCCTCGCAGGGCGTTCATGGCCTCGATGAAACCCGCGTACTCCCGGTACTGGACATAAGCTTCGAAGTTTAAATGGCCTCCAAAACTGAAAGTGTGGAAATTTCTGCCAGTCATTTCTTCCCTGTAAGGGTCCAGCATGGGTATGTCCACGTTACGGATTTCTCCGAACTTCTGGAAAACTTTTATCAGGACTTCTTCGCTTGGCTTTTCCGAGCCAGTCTCCTTTGCCGCGAACCACTTGCAAGGCAAGCCCTCCAAGTGAATGGTGTCCGGCCTTTCCCCCGGCAAAGTTTCGTTCATGTCCTTCGCATCGCGGAAAAACGAGTCCCAGTCGTGTCTGGTAGGAAAGTCAATCTTATACTCTGCAGCACGCACTTTCAAAATGTCAGAGAAGCCACTCAGCTTTATTGTCTTGCCATCAAGGCACGCCAGGAAAGATTTAACCAAACTTTTGTTCTCAACCTCTCCTTCAAACCGGATGAAATCCATCGTGCTTTTAGAAATCCGCAGAGTGGAAAACTGGTGAGTTTGCACCATCCCCTTCAATCTTTCCATCACTTCCCAGTTCGAAATGGATTTTCCCGGTTGCTTCAGCTGAGGAAGTGCCACACTGATGGTCATTTTTGTAATGGGCTTAAGGTATAACCCACAGGGAGCACAGAGCTCTACAGCTTCTGATGTATCATGAACTATTGTTGCAGCAGCCATAACAAAGAAAAAGCATAGGATAAAAAAATAAAAGATGCAAGTTTAAGTTGCAGGCCAACAGTAGTCAAATAAAATAGCCCTTATCCATAAATAATTTAATTCTTTGGCGATTTAACCATTCCCAAGTTAAAACGATGTCTCTTAATACAGGAGTGAATTAGACAATTAAAACCGAGTAGTACAAACATCTTAAAATTACTTTATAATCGCTAGAGCCTTTAAGTAATTAAACCTCTGTAAGGCCTCAGAACAGAAAGCAAGAAGCTGATGACAATCTTAGGAATACATGAGGTTGGTATGTGATGGCTCAGAAAGCAGCTACCCTTTCTCAGGAGGGAGGGAAGGGACTGGCGGCGCGATGATGCCACACCGCTCCCAAGTCTACTTAACAACCAGTGAACCCCAGCAGGCTGGCGCCGAGGCAGATCTCACGTTCTCCGGAAGGAAGACCTGGGAAGTGTCTGCAACGAGAGAAGAGCGCTCCTTTGACTTAAGAGCCCGACGCCGCGCCGCCCCGTCCCCGCCGGCAGCGCTGAGCGGCCCCCGCGGGACAGGGCGGGGAGTGCCGCCAGTCCCTCCGCACGGCCCGCCGGCACCTGCCCCGGGGCGCCCCGCGGGAAGGCCGCAGCCGGTCCCAGGGTCACCCGCACCCCCCGCCGCCGGCTCCCCGGCACGCTCCGCTCCCCAGCAGTGGATCCCAGCGCCCCCTCCCTGTCCCCGTGCCCCCGTCCCTGTCCCGCTCCCGGACGGGACGCCCCTCCCGCCTCACCCGCGGCTGCCGGGACAGCATCGCTTCCGCTTCCGCCTCCTGGCGGCGCGGGCGGGCCGCGCTCTATGGTAGCGTCCCGGCAGGGAGGGAGCGCCGCCCGGCGGCGGGGAGGGACGGCGGCGGGGCAGGGGGGAGATGTTTGCTCCCTGTGTGGGTGAGAGCCCGGCCCGCGGTTCATGCTGGGCCACAGGGACACACACTGTGGACAGCTGTGTTTCCCAGTACGGCAGTTTTCCCCTTTTCACAGATTCACAGGTGGGAATTAGGTGGGAAACCACTGAGTCCAGCCCATGGCCGAACACCACCACCATGTCAGCTAGACCATGGCACTAAGTGCCACGTCCAGTCGTTCCTTAAACAGTTCCAAGGACGGCGACTTCCTGGGCAGTCCACTCCCATATCTAATCGCTGGTTTTGTGAATAAATTCTTCCTAATGTCCAGCCTAAACCTCCCCTGGCACAGCTTGCGAGTATGTCCTCTTGTCTGAACTGCTTGGGAGAAGAGGCTGAGCCCCTCCTGGCTACAACCTCCTCTCAGGTAGTTGTAGAGTCATGAGGTCTCCCCTGAGCCTCCTCCTCTCCAGGCAAAACAGCCCCTCAGCCGCTCCTCACAGGACATGCACTCCATAGGACACGCTTTCCCTCTGCCAGCCCAGGACACCAAGGGCACAGCCACCCTGCCCAAGGCCACCTAGTCCTGGAGCGCAGAGCAGGGGGGACTGGGGTCACTGGCGACTGAGGGAGATAGGCTCTGCCTTGCTACTTACCACGTCTTTCCAACACTTTGTGCTGTGCTTAAAAACAAAGCCAGACCTTGTATTTTTTAAAAAAGAACAAAAATCGACAAGACATAATGTAGTTCAATAGCAGGAGTAACTAGTGCTGTTTGAGGTACTGTCAGATGTCCAAGATATCCGTACAAGGGTCTGGAAAATATGCCATGTGACCCACAAGGAGACTTGACTATTCTGTCATCTGGAAATTGTGCTGACTAACGTACAGCATCCCCAGTGGCAGGGAGCATGTGAGTTAGAAAACTGAATTGAGCCTCCTTGGTCATCTTAGGGGCATGACGTCTAGGTCCTACTGGGCTTTCAGCTGCCACGTTAGCAGGTGTGAGTCTTCTCAAATCCTGGGTTGAACCTACTGCACCTCGGCTGCCATCTCCAATTTTCTAGAGCATCTCTCCGGACTCCTACAGCAGGAAGCTGAATCCTGGTTACACACTGGCAGCAAACTTGAGACTTCTACACAACCACTTGTTTGGCATCAAAGCGTACCTTTTTTTTCCTGCAGATTTTATGCAGCGTTAAGGTCTGAAAAGGAATTTCTATGAAAATAGCAAAGCAATATGTTGATCCTCAAGTACAGTTTTTAAATGATCTTATACTATTTTGCAGTTAACTCATCAGACCTCACTGCAGCTTTATCATCATCAGATTCCTCATACTTGGGCTTACAGCAAGTGAAAGATGCAGAAGTTGCCACATACGTACAGGTGATGGCCTGGCTCCATTACCTCCAGATATGTGTTCCCATGTTCTCAGACAATCCAAGTTTCAACACTGTGACTGTAGTTGCATGCCCCCACATACTTCTTTCCATTTCCTGCTGCTTATCCCTTCCCCCTTGGGCTGTTCCTGTTGCTGCTGCCAGCCTCCTACCCTCATCCAGCAGCTCAACCACTACAGCGCCTTGCTGCCCCTGCTCCAGCATTTTAAAACAGCCACCAGGTTCCACCTGAGATAAACTCCCACCCCGTGAGAAACTGTGACAGCAGTAACCTTCAGCAGCAGGCTGGGTGGAAATAATGACTTTAGAGTCATTGATCTCAGTGCAGGAGGTCCATCAATCCAGAAGCTGCAGTGCGGCCACAGCTGTTGTGCAGAAATGCTATTTCACATCGCACATGCTGGTAACTGCTGGCCCTACTCTGTCTCTTTTATGGTTAAGCAGTAGTGTAAACACAAAATTAGGAACTGCAGCTACCGTACAACTGTTAGAAACAGTGTGTGGGTTATGGTCTGAGAGCCCCTGCGTAGTGTGTTGCCTTCTGCTACAAGCTTGCAATTGCAAGCGCACAAAGCTGACCTGAGTACGTTCTGGAGGGTTTCAGCAGCAGCACAGCGAGACACTGCATGTGGCAACGGTTTTGAATACTGTGTATGATAGCCCTACCCCCTGAGACTCTGCCAGAAATCAATATTCTGTATTTTAAATTCAGAGACTAGGACAATGCCCTGAAAAGTTACAAAATACCAGAATTGAGGTTATCTGTGACACGACATCAGCCCCAACCTTGAGAGCTATCAAAGGCTATTTTTTCCAATGTGCTGGAAAGAACTTTATTAATATTCCAATATGCTGGAAAGAACAAGCTTTACATTTAATGATATTGTAAAATAAGAAGAGGTGGTGATAATGTGCATAACTTTTAAAAGATGTAGTCAAGCATCAATACTGCAGTGCAGCAACTGTAAACAGTGTATCTGCTGAAATGAAGTCCTTTGCCTTGGGCAGGTGTGTTGTTGGTATTATTATTTTTTCACTGTAGTGAGATAACTAAATGAGTAAATGAAATGTGTCCCTCTGGCTTTCAGAGTTTGAAGTAAACATTGGTAAAAAAAGCATATCACACCTACAGGGAAGAAAGATGAACCAGAAATGTAAACATCAGCATCCGAATGCAACTGTGTATGTAAATCTGTTTTTTTAATGTAAGACATTGACTCTCCCCAACTCTCTCAAATACATTGTGCTAATGACCTAAAAAAAACTTCTAGTATGTCTAAAAGCTTGTACCTTTTTTCTGACTTCAGTCTTGCAGATCTCACTTCTACCTAAAAACTTTCTCATCTGTACCATCAGTAGTTAAAACACCAAATCCCAGAAAATCTCACTAGAGGGAGTGCTTGTTATTTATTTTATGTAACAGATCTAGCCATAAACACAATTAAAATAAGCTATAAACAGCAGATACTAGGTTTTGTATTCATGTCATAATACTGATCATTCTTCCTGGCTTAGAAGAGGATATCATTCTCCCAACAATGCATATTTCTATCTGTGTACTTGTTCTGCTCTTCCTGAAATGCACCATTTTCTCGACCTTAATGGTCATTGTACACAGGTAATGTAATGGTAATGTACACAGGATGTTATGTGGGTGTTTACATAAAATAAAACAACAACCCAGTGTAGTTCCATTTTCCTTCCTTTCATCTTCTTCCCTCTCCAAAACACACCAAAGAAGATGAAAAACCTACTTCTCGTTTAAAACTTAGCTGTATCTGTTGGAGAATGATTTGTCTCCCATGCCCATCCAAATCTTTTCTACTATATAAGATCCAGAAATACCCCTGGTACATATCTTAGAAACAGTGTGTGTGGCACCCTGTGGTTTCTTTGGATGGGATTTTTGTTTTCTGCTGTCACTGAACAGGGGACATCTCTTTATTCTCTCCCACACTGAGGGAAAATTAAATGATTCACTGCGCAGTTGAACAGTTTATGAATGGTATTTGGAAATGGAGGTAGCAGCACAGAAAAATCTCTCAGATTAAGAGGTTGTGTAACTGTTGAAGAGACATTGCAATGTTGGTTTCAGACTCTAAATAGCCTCTTCCCACAAAGCAAAAGTAATCCCTGAAGTGGGTAGGAACAGAGGAATGAGCCTAAAATGCATTGGTTTATTTCCCATGATAAGAAATGGCTCCACAAATAATTCAATTTCCTTTTATTAGTTCTACTCTTTATTGTTTGGGGGGTTATTTTTGTTGTTTTGTTTTGTTTGTTTGTTTGTTTTTATTTTTAATCTAACTGATTTCTGTGTGTCTTTGAAGTGTGTGGGTGTGACAGATTTTCTGCTTTGGAAAGAATATATAACGTTGGACGTAATACATATGTTGATGTGGGGCAATTTCAATTAACTAGAATTAATCATCACCTTCTGTGGCTGGTTCTCATTAGGTCTAATTATTGTATTCTGTTTAAAGCAAAAATTAGGACAATATACAGAGAGTTTTACTCTAACTTACTCAGCCTTATGGCAGAGAATTACTCTTGTTTGCACAGAATAGGAGCACACAGTGCAGAGCAGATAAACTTCTAATAATTTACCTCTGTGAACAGGCTCACTGCCATCTATCTTACACTGAACAGAAATGGCAAAATTTCTGCATTTTGCTTTCACTGAGGCAGAATTAGCATCTGTTGTGGTACTGGTTTATGAACTGTCTGGTCAAATAGTCTGTTGTAGCCTATAAAACAAACAAACAAAAATAGATTTAATTGAAAAACACATTGTACTATGCTCATTAGCTAGATGTGTGTTTTAAATAGCTTTAGTATCATGCTGTCAGATGCATTACTGATAATTTCACTTTTTATAAGGGCAACCATGAGATGCTTTCACTTTAGAGACAGATTTCAATAGTTATCACTTAAAGTAAGTCAAAGTCTAAAAGATCTGGAGTTTTTTCTACTTCTTTTTTTTCCCATTACCTGTTTAGGGGAAATATTTGAATGTGATTCAAACTAACACTTGAAAATTAAGTATTTTCTCCATAGTATTACACATTAGAGATTGATACCAATCATAAAATCATCTCCTGTTTTAATGGACACTTTTTTAATCCAAAAATTTTCTTAGTAATTTATGGAGTGAAAAGCAAGAGTTGATGTCTTTTCTGAAGCAGAAAAGAGCAATGAGTTAGTACCACTAACCTTCCTCAATAGTATATTTCTCTCTACAAATTACACAAGATTAAGTATGAGTGCAACTGTTGACACCCCAAAGACTCTTTTTAAAAGAGGTGAAACTGAATTATTGCCACTATAGAACTATACATTCCTGAAGAAGACAAGATCTTTTAGGACCAAGATCACCTCAGTAGGTTCAATCTCTTCTCCTCACTTATGTTTCATTTAAACCAAAGACCAGAGACATTTTGGTAGATCTGGCATAAGTGGCTATGGCATCAATTCCATGTTTCAGTAGCAATGTCTGTAGCCCAGAAGCCTTGCTTCCCAACACACTCAGCAGACATGCCAGGGGAATCTGTGGTAGAATGCTCTGCTGAGTTTTTGCTATTTTTCCTTTTTGCTCCTGGCAATCCTTCTTCCTCATTTCCCAGGGTCTGATTGTGAAACCTGATAAGCTAGACAAAAGAAGGATGACCAAGCCTGGTCACATTTGATTTGCTCATAACTCTGCTCTTTTCATGCATATAGGTACTGCCAATATGTCTCAGAATGTGCTGCCAGGGCTCATTCATTTTAAGCTTTACATATTAAAAAATGTCTTCTAGTCATTTCTATTACCAGATAGTGGGTTTATACTAAGATGCAGATTAAGGCAGTTGAAATAATCACCAGATCACCCAAATCACTGGCAAAGTTGTACCAAGGTTTGTTTCTGGACCACAATATACATATACTTCTATATCTTTCATTATATATCAATCTATTTAAGTAAACACACATACACGTATATATACAACAAACTGATTTCCCCCTAAGCTCTTTCTGCAGCTGACACAGACACTCAGGTTTGTGTTGGGAAAGTCCTCAGGTGGTCTGCTGATTCTGTGCTAGAGAATGACAAATCACACTAGCATTAGTTCGTAAATACTCCCCTCCCTTCTCTTCTCAGATATATCAGTAGGTAAAGAGACAGTTTAGATTTGAAAAAAAGCTTTGGTAGTCAGAATGGAATTCTAAAGTCATGTAGGTACCACATATTGGACAGCAATCAACTTCCAGCCAGAGTGAAAGCCTACAAAAAGGTTAAGTTTTTGAACTTACTACAAATGAGCAGATATTCAGGTACTGTTACCTGATGTATTATCAGGAAGTGGTAGAAAATGTAAAAGTAGGAGAAATAAGGCTAATAACTCCAGTTTAGTAACATCAACTTCAGTTGTAGAGTGGTTTCTTTTGAGCTGCACCACAATAAAGTTTGACAAATCATCTGTGTAGGATTTACTTATTCTGTCAATGTCTAGACACTCACATAAATTCTGGGAGTTTCCAGTATTCTGGCTGCAAGACCCACAACAGTACCAACCCACTGCAGGTGAGCTATTTTTCCTAACAGTGCATTGGAATAATTTTTTTTTCATTAGTTTTCTATTTAACCTGCACTTTCCTCTTCTATTTGCAGTAATATTATTGTCATGATAGGAAGAGGAGACAGAAGGAGAAGGAAGGTTACCATGTATTTCATATCTTTGGGCAGGAATTATCTTTAATATAATGACAGTCCTGTTTTAAGGATAAAGTGACAGTTTTCTGCAAGTGGGGATAGAATGCAATAATTCTTGTCAAGTAAATTTATTTATAAAAAAATTAATTATAACTTAAAAATGTATTTTCAGCTACTTACACTATAGCTTAATTGTTGTCTTACTTTTAATGAAATAACCACATGAAGCAAGCTTTGGACCAAAGAGAAACATTATTTAGGTTAGTGCAAGGGGACCTAACTGTGAGTCATAGGGTTTCATTTAGAAAGGGAAAATGTCATGACTACAAGATCCTTTGACCTATATGAAGGGGAAGGCCTCATAACAGTCAGATTGTTTTGTTTGAGAGACTGTGTGGGAACTAAATTTGTCTGGGCAAAGCTGCAAAGCCAAAAACCTTTTTGTCTTTAGCTTCAACTGCCCACTTTACCCTTTGCTGGTAAAATAGGTGGTACAAAGAATGAGTATCTCCACTAGATTTCAGTGATATTTCTCTGTCTTCACAGGCTTGCTGGTGTTCCAGAGCACTTGCTAATTCTTTTAGAAAGCCTTTGCTTATTGAGTTAAGGGATGGAATTTTTTAATGTTTCTTTCCTTCTGACCTTGCACCTGGGTCGGAGCAATTCCAAGCACAAATACAGGCTGAGAATTGTGCAGAGAATTGACTGAGAGTAGTCCTGAGAAGACAGACTTGAGGGTGTAAGTGTATGAAAAGCTGAACCTGACCTGTCAATCTGCACTTGCATCCCAGAAAGCCAGTTGTATCCTGGGCTGCATCAAGAACAGCGTGGACCGCAGGTCAAGGGAGGGGATTCCGCTCGTCTACTTGGCTCTCATAGCACCCCACCCAGAGTACTGCACCCAGTTCTGGAGCTCTCAGCACAGGAAAGACATGAACCTATTGGAATGGATGATCAGAGGGCTGGAGCACCTCTCTTATGAAGACAGGCTGAGAGAGTTGGGGTTGTTCAGCCTGGAGAAGAGAAGGCTCTGGGGAGACCTTGTAGCACCTTCCAGTACCTAAGGGTGCCTACAAGAAAACTGTAGAGGGACTTTTTACAAGAGCATGTAGTGATAGGACAAGGGGGGATGGTTTTAAAGTGAAAGAGAATATGTTTAGATTAGATATAAGGAAGAAATTCTTCACTATAAGGATAGTGAGGCACTAGACCAGATTGCCCAGAGAAGTTGTGGTGCCCCATCCCTGGGAATGTTCAAGGCCAAGCTGGATGGGGCTTTGAGCAACCTAGTGTAGTGGAAGATGTCCCTGTCCATGGCATCACATTGGAAGTAGACGGTCTTTAAAGTGCCTTCCAATCCAAGCCATTCTGTGATTCCACAATGTGTTTAAATATTTTATATATATATGGCACAATGGTCACAATATTGTATATTGTGGATTATGATTTTGTAAGAGGATTTGAAGATTTTAAATTCTACAACAGGGATTTTCTACAACTTTATCACCCTTCCCTACAGAGCTGGACTACCCCAATTTTCTTCACAAAGATGGATGTCATTCCTGTGATCTCAACCAGTTTTTTAGGGACCATGACTCTTTTTAAGCAAGTTCTTCTGATCATGAAATTGCATGGAAGTATAGTTTTAGGCAAACATTTGAAGTTGCCCTGACTCTCCTCTCAGCAGTCTTTCACTGACATTCTGGCCTGTTCTTACAAAAATAGCCAGTGTAGGGAGATGGCACATGAGTTTGAAAGTAAAGCAGCATCTTTGTAAGGATAAACTCTGAAGGCCTGCTAAGACTAAGTTCATGACAACTGATAATAACATTACCCAGTATGCAGAAGAAAGCAATTTGATTGTTGATCTGCTTGTCCAACAGACTGAAGTTGAATTTCCTTCCCTGTTAAAACTTCTCTGTAAAGACTTTCCAGCTAAAGGAATTACACACAGTGATACTTAAAATTTAAGTGTGAAGCTACTGCTTCATATGGGCATACCTGCGCACAGTGGATGGAGGGAGTCAAACAGCTTAGGTGAGGCTCTAAACAGCCAGAGAAAAGTGCTGAATCTCTCTCTCCCAAGGATCAAACAGTTGACTGTTTGTCCTTAGAATCCTTTTCAGTAGGAGGATTACAGTATCTTCATGATTCATAGGCTTCTTCAGGTGAGGTGGGAAGCCTAAGTTTATTTCCTATCTCATCCCAGAGGGAAACAAACCCACAACCAAAATTGTCAGGGCACATTTTTACAACATAGTCAAAACAGAATGTTTTTAACACAAAAGCACCTGTTCATTGTTTTGAACCTGAGGTATTTGGTTTCTAGCAAGATCTACCTTTCAGTCCAGACTCTGGGCACCAGAAATGTGGTAATGTTTATTAACTGATGAGTTTAAAAGATAAAGGAAATTTGGTTTAGCATCTAAATTGCCCAGAATGCAAAATTTGTTGTGATGCCTTTCTCAAATGTCTGTTGTTCAGCCAGTAGTTACTGACCTCAGGGCATGAATCAGTGGGTGATATTCTACAGCCTGTATGATGCTGAGGTCTAAACCCACGTGATGTTACTTGTAAGGAGTACTTTGGGAGATTTTCATTTGCATACACAGTGTTTTTCAATTGTTTTCACATTGGCTTAAACTGTTATTTAGGTATTTTATTTTAGGCTGTATCCAGGCACCCTCTGCTGAGCTCCTACGCTGGTCAAAGACAACTGTGTCTGATGATCTGTCAGTGAAGCACGTCCTGTGAGCTCTTTTACATGCAGAAGACAAATGCCAGTCAGCCAGCTCCAGCCTAGCTGACCTAATTGATTTTTTCTGTGGTAATGGGGGGGTCTTGTCCTTCCCCCAGCCAGAGTCAGGCAAAAGTTACTACCTCAGGTTTAGGTGTTATTAGCTGTACCAATCTATTTGGCCTCTCTGCTGGAGATTAAATACCACAAGCAGAGTCAGGAAAAATCAGTATTTGTTTACACCTCTGCTGCCCTCATGCACAGCCCAGCTTCTGTAACAACATAGTTAAAGGAGCTTGGGCACATGCCACATTTTAGTCTGCTGCAGCCACCACTTGCAACTCTTGACCCAGTGCCCTGGTGTATATATTGAGCAATTGAGGTCAATGCTTCTGTATGTGACTGGGTTCTGCACTGCTGCTAGATTCAAAATCACATTAGTTAAGTTGAGCACTAATTTAAAGTAGATCTGAGAAACAGCAGAAAGACAAAACTTTCATGGTTCTTTCTCCATCTCCCCCTCACCACTTCTCTTTGCAGAAAACTGGATGCAAACTTTGACCAAAGTTTCATCAAAGCAAAGAAAATTTCCTGTATAGAGCACTGGTTTTTAGGAAGGCAGTTCTGTACACAGAGTGTGTTGCTCTCTTTGTTGACTTCCGTCTATAATCTAAAAACCACAAGAGTTCAAGTAGTATTGCTTGAGTAACTGGGCTCTCACAGCAACAGATGAAAAGAGCTGTATTTGACTTATGATCAAACAAGAATCATAGAATCATAGAACATCCTTAGTTGGAAGGGACCCACAAGGATCATCAGAGTCCAAATCCTCCACAGGCCCCAGGAATCACACCACGTGCCTCAGTATTGTCCAAAGGCTTCATGAACTCTGGCAGGCTTGGTGCTGTGATCACTTCCCTGGGAAACCTGTTCTACTGCCCCACTGAAGAGTAATGGAAAACAGACAATACACAAAGAACTCATAGATAACTGTAGTATAAAATTTAGCTTATACATGTAATGGCTAAGCAAGAAGACAAATATTAATATTCAAAGCTGAAGTTTCACCTTGAAGATCACTAACAGGAAAACAGCCTAACAGCAGAAAAATTGAATGCAACTTCAGCTGAGTGACCAAACCTCAGAGGGGTGAGGAGTGCTACGCATGAGTGCTGTAACATAAACTCTAGCCCAGTGAAAGAGAGAGGGAAGAATCTGCAAGCAAAACACTTCTTTTACTAATTCAGAACTGTATTAGTAAGGGCAAATTATTACCAGAACTATTTTTACCAAGTATTTCTAATCGTTATCAAAAGTAACACACCTAAAACTAGCAATGAATTCTTGATTCTATATTAAGAACTCTGAATATCTACTGACTTTAATCATCAGCCTTTCTGACTTCTGCTTCTTGGAAAGCCCCAGCTTACTTCTCATTTCTCAATATTTTCACCTCTGATGCTTTCAGGTTGTTGCATTTCTTATAAGAATGAACAAAGACAAGCTGGACATGTGTAATTTTTATTCATTTTCACTAATGCTAAGAAAGCTACTCTGTATATCAGTACCCCAATCTATTTTGCTGCTATCTTCTACTATTTAATATATGAAGTTTTCTTAGAGGAGCCCATGTTAAATGATCAATCTGCTAAGGAGCAAATGAATAGCTGAGCTAATAACTTCTTTCAGCATCCCTGCTAGATCTTGACATTTGCACTAGTCAGGAAGGATTTTTACCTGATCTGATTATCACAGGGCATTGCTGTGAGTGCAAACAAGTTCTCTGGCTTAAAGAAAGAGGAAAACAAATGCAAAAGCTATAACTTAGGAAGAAGCCTTAACATAGAATGGATTTTACAGGCACAACAGAGGTCTACGAAGAATCCTATAGCCATCCTTGGCATTACCTAATATGATGTCTTTGTCAGTTGTCTCTGAAACAGGGTGCTTGTACCTCAAGGAGTGTGTAAGACAATTCATTGGAGTGCAGAAAGAAAAGACATTTTTGTACCATTAGCAAATAAAATTAAAATATGAGTTTTTAAACTAGTGTTTATTTTATCTTTATCGCATCCTTTTTAATTTCTATTTTTGTAGGTTTTATAATGTACATAATATATTAGTTCAATAGTACACCGGTATAACCTTTTCTATAAATAAACATAAATATATTGAGGGGTTGTGCTCAAAGATTTTTTACTTGGGGTGCATGATCAAAGAAGTTTGGAGGCCTGTGTGATATTGGAGCCATCTTCCACTGGACGTTGTCTGATCAGCTGAAGAGTATGAGTGTCAGTACAGTTTAGGACTCATCATGTGGCTAACCTCAAGTAGCACTATTGAAACAGGTTACCTGTTTTCTCCACTATGGAAAATGACTCTTGTGGGTGAATGACAGTGACAGATCATGCTGCTAATATGTGGACAACATATTGCCTCCCTCATACTTATATTCATCTTCTACTTGGATAGCATTTAATATTTTTAAAAATTCTTTGCAGCTTCCCTTTCTGTAAAGAGAAGGTGGTTATACATTGGAATTTCAGCATTGCAAATCATAAATCAATTCTGGAAAAATACCTCTGTTGGTAACTCCAGCATATGTGATGTAAGGTGAGTAAAAAACTACTACACTCCATGAGTAATGGGTTCGTCATGCAAAAAAAGTTTTTGAATTGGGGAAAAAATATGTATCCTTTTAGGAAATATTCTAAAATAGCTCTGTCAGTGATTAAAAGAAATGAAAAGAGGAAGTAGGTGCAGCAGTTTAACATGTTTGTATTGGTATCCTACAGCAGAAATGCATTCAGTGAGAAAAGACTGAAGAAATCCAAATGTATGTTAAATTACCAGGTAAGAAAATAATTTACTTATTTAGTATTTATAAAGTCCTTAGGAGCAGAAGTAACTCTTTCCACAGTCTGTTTGACTGACAGGGGCATTTGATTTGTGGTTGTATTTGATCAGTCTTTCTAGTTTGAAAAGACTGAGTTTGTTTAGCCTTAAAGAAGAAAAATGTTTGGAGGGCTTATGTAGGAGGGAGCTCATTCTCTATGAGCTGTGTTCAGGGTGGGTAAGACAGGAGTCCTCAGGCTCCAGACTGAGTAAAAAAGAGTCACATCTAGAAGATTTTTTTCTTATTTATAGCTGGCACTTGAACATATGCCTGAAAAAATTATTCTCTCTATCACTTTTTCTAAAAAGAACATACATTTATTGTTAGAAATTTAACTGAGTCTGCCATAGGGAAAGGATGTGAACAAATAAGACTCCTTTCAGTCCTATTTGTTTTGTGAAACTATGGCTGCTATTCCTTACATTGGTTTTTGAGGTATATGAGGCTAAATCTGGGTTTTCATCTTTCAGTGAGACAAATTCCAGAAGAGTAAACCTCCCAGACAAATATTTGATTTATAAATTGCCCAAAGTCCCATGGATTATGAGTTATGTGGTTTTATTTTGCTATATTGCTCTTATAATTATGTAAAATTATGTTGAACTGAGTACTGTAACAAGCATATTTTCTTGAAACATGTCTGTATGGAATTCAGGTTTGGCCATGGTTAAAAAAAAGGTGTGAAAGATTTCTCTGTTTAAGGCAACAGCTCTTTTCTGAAAACAGGATATCAGTGTTATAATTAGCAATCTAGTTAATTTATTTAGCTAATTGAGCTCTTGTAATTTAAGAGCCCAAGTCAGATTTTGCCTTCTGAAGTCACTTAGGCTTCATAAAGAAACATTTTCCTCAGCATCTCTTTCCAAACATCTGCTAGTGTGAAAAGTGAGCAAGGTGCTCACAACAGTAGAATTGAGTAGGATGAGGACTGTGTGACAACAAAACCCAAAAGTCAGAGAGCTGTTCCGTTTATTTTGCTTGTGCTTCGTGGGTTTGCTGCAGGGAAAAAGGGCTGTCCTTGTCCATCCACTCAACAAGCTGCAGAGAGAGGAAGTAAAACTGGGGTGGTGAGAGAGAGGGAAGGTGGGTGAGTTGTGGATGTGAGTTGTAGGAACAGTGGAGTAGAGGCAAGGGATGTGTACTGGTGTTGACACATCATGGCCAGTTGGTTAATGTGGGGAGAAAATGGACTTTTCTGTGGAAAGCTTTCACTGTTCTGGACAGACATCTGTGACTTTAGACATTGTGAAGAAGCATCTGCACATTTGTGCAAAGCTGGAAAAGTCATTATTGAATTCACACTCACTGCATTCAAGAACTTATGAATACTTAGGTTGAAAATATACAGAGATTTTCAAGTATTTCAGACAAAGAAATCAATTATAATTAGGCAAAAGGTTCTTTCCACTGAGAAAGTCTAGTACAGAAGTGACTTTTTTGTAGCTGTTTCTCTTGTGGAATGGTTAGTGTGAAAAAGTCTGGATTTTGTCTTCACTGTTTTCCTAACAGGGCAATTACTTGACAGATTAAGATAAACCCCAGGGAGCCACTGAAAAAGTCCAGTGTTTTTCACTGGGTTTTGTATGAGTTTTTTGAGAAGAATAACATTTTATGTAAGGAAATTGATACCATCTGAAAAAACCTACCATTAAAGGATTAAAGCAAAGCCTGAAGTCTTTTACATTTTCCTCGCCACTTCTGTTTGATATGGTGCCATAGCCGATGAGTTCATGTCATAGCCTGATACTCCTACCTCTCTGCTGAAAGGATAAGTCCTAATGAGAAATGTCAAAAACACTTCCGTTTTTCTGTTCAGCTGTACTCTTTGGCTCAAGTGCTTGTATCTTCACACATACACAGAGTAGCTGTATTCCATTTTTTTTTTTTTCTCAGATTTGTGCTCTGCCTTTTATTTAGAAAATTTCTTGAACCTGTAAAACCAGGTATGTACAGAAATGTCAGTAGCTGAGAAGTGAGCAGGAGAATGCCCTTTCTCCTTTCACTTTCCTGTAAGGATGTCACAGGGGCTGTGAGGGTGGGCTGCCCCACCAGAACCAAGCCAGGAGCCAAGAGTGGGCATGAGGCTGATGGCGCTATCTATGCCCTCCCCTATGAGGGTCAATGCATCAGCACCTAGCAAGGGAGACAGGGTTGGTGATCATGGCTAGCCCAGAGCCCTGCAACCATCTGGCAAAGCCACAATGATGGGGCAGGTGCAAATTCCAATGGGTGCAGTAGGTGATGGTCAGCAGGTACAGACTGGGCACAGACTGTGGTGTAGCTCAGGCAAGGGCCACAGCTGAGGATCTGGTCACAAATGCATTTCCCAAGAAAAAGGGTGACATAAAGCCACTCCAGTGATAATCTTGGTTCTTTCTGCCCTGACGCTTTCCCAGCCATGTGAACCTGGGCTGCAGAGCCAGGAGCAACACTTGCAGTCTAGGAGAATGGGGGCTCAGCAGCAGAGCTGGACTGATTTATTTCTGTGAGTATCACTGAGAAATGCTGTTGTTTTACCTAAAGTGTTTTCTTGGAAGCATATTGCATTATCAGCAAAGCCTCTGGGTTCCAAATGGGGCTCCTGGGGTCCTGGAGCAGGGGGCGAGCAGTGTGAAAAGGCTTTAGGGTCTATCAGGGGCCAGCATGACCATGACTTGAGGAGACTGTACTGGGAGTGGAGGCTTCAAGGTGCTGGTCTGTGCAGCAGGCAATAAGCAGCAGCTCAGTAAAACTCAGTGGCTCATTAAAAATCTTGAGGGTTCGCTAGACCAAATAAACATGAACCTTTTAGAAACATCAACCTCCTGGAACAAGAGCAGCACCAAGATATGTTTCATCTGTGGAAACTTCATGATTTCTTGAAATACTTGGTTTGTGAGAAATTAAGAAAAACAAATATCTCTGTGTGCATATGGTTTTGTTCTGACTCAGACAAAACCCAAGTTTTAACAGTGCCTGAACTTCCCAGAAACCTCAGAACTCCTTCTCATAATCTCTGCAAGGAGGCTTGCTCTGCCACTCACCATTTTTTTCCTTAGAATAAAAAATTTGATTTCTACACACATCCTTTTTTAGGAAGCACATTGTTCTTTTGTGGCTGTGGCTGAACTTTTCAGAACAAAATGTAAAACAAAAAAAGACTTCCATAGTAGAGAAGAGAGAATAGTCTAAAGCTGTAATGAGGCAGCATAGATAGGAGCAGGTAAAAGACTTGAATGTTGAGAACATCTCCCTTATTTGCATTTACTTCATAGAGCCACAAAGATAATGACTTTTTGCATTGTGGTATGGACTTCCTGCTCCCAGGAGAGGATAAAGGCAGACAGTTTTAAAATATCTCTCTCCAGACAGTGGTTAGACCAAGAGGACAGGCAGGCACTGATCTCCTCTCTGTGTTGAACAGTGACAGGACCCAAGGGAATGGCCTGAAGTTGTGTCAGGGGAGGTTTAGGTTGGATATTAGAAAAAGTTTCTTCACACAGAGGGTGCTTGGCCATTGGAACAGGCTCCCCAGGGAAGTGGTCACAGCACCAAGCCTTGACCGAGTTCAAGAAGTGTTTAGACAATGTTCTCAGGCAGAGGATGTTTCAGGTGCTTTATTACTGTCACTAGAACAGTAATGTGGGAATGAGCCTTCAGTTAGAACCCTCTGCTTGGGAGTCAGAAAGCCCCCTATATCAAAGCTATGGCATTATGTCCTTCCTGCCCTGTCTTGGGAGCAATTCCCTGGAAATAAGCAACAGGATTTTCAGCAGGTGCCACTTCCTCAGCCTCAGGAATCCAAAACTGACTCAGCAGCATCTCTTGCTATGACCCTGCTCAACCTGAGTAGCTGAGATGGGGGCACTTGCCCCTCCATCCTCAAGTCTCAGGCACCTTCATCCAAGGATCTCCTCTGATGTGAAGCCAAGCCATCTGCACCGAGCCCTGGGCCTGGTACTGTGTCCCTGGAGCTCTGAGGTAGGTATAAGTGTTTTACTTTCAACATCTGGAAACTCTGTCACCCTTTAGCTGGAAATTAAGGATTCTACTTCACAAAGGCTATATTCATGTTATCCCAATGACTTGCATGAGTGCTGACCTCTTGCAGCATTTGTAAATTAGACTGGCTCCCTTTGAAGTTGTTCATTGGACAGTACTGAACTTTGAGAGCTTTATTGTGGGCCATTTCTTCTCGGGGTTTAAGACTTTTCACATTTTTTTTTTAAAGCTTTTTGAGTTATACTTCAGGGCTATCTGGGTGAAACTATAGGGATTCAGCCATTTTTTTCCTAATTCACTTCCTCTCATTTGCATCAAATCTCCAAAGAGCCCAAAGAGCCCCCCAGAGGTGACATGTATTGAGAATCCCTTCTCAACTTCTGCCTCTACTTCGCTATTTATCTCCTGCCTCCAGAACTGCCAGATTTTCCTGCTGCTTGTGGCACCTCAGCCCTAAGGATCAGCTGTGTCCAGAAAGGGAAATCAGACACAGTGGATACCTTAGGAAGAATGAGTCAAATGGAAAAGGGGCAAAAGGAAGTCAAATGCTTGGTATAGATGAGTAAACTGTCCTCCTTGGGATGTTCAGAAGGGAGATGGAAGACCAAGGATTGAAGATTACCTTTTGGTTTCTAAAAATGATTGCTAAGATGGGGGAGCGGGAAGGAGCGGAAGAAGGGCAGGGCATGGCAGTAAAAATAACTGTGAGGACAAGTGGAAGAAAGAGAGAGTATTACTGGATGTCAGAGGTCACTTCCCATTCTGGGACAGCAGTTATACATTTCCATCCCAAGCTGTGTTCTGTCAGTCTTGGTATCTGCTGACCAAACCCCAAAATTTTTCATTATTGTAACAGCAGTTTTTCTGTGCATGGCTGATAAGCATAAGCTTTTCAACTCTGAAACATCAACTGAAACTTTTATCTCAGAACTGAATACATGTCTCTTTAATGCTGAGAGAAAGAAAAGTACGTAGAGATAGTGTCAAAAAATTATTAATCATATCAATAATGTCTTTCATTTTTTTTCTTTGTGTTTATTTTATATTGTTTCTTGAATAATAAATTAAAGCTCTAAAGAGCAGGGTAGAAACGGAGTTGCAGAGTTGCAAGAATTATTTCTTAGGCTGATTTCTGCTAAAGAAGGCTTATCTGTGAATAACTCACATTTCTACAGAGTTTGGAGGAGCTCGAGGTCCTGGCTAGAAGTACCACAGTAAACCAGTGATAGTAATTCTTATGTTTCCATGGCACCACCTGGTGGGTAGCTGCTCATCACTGCATGTTTCAAGCCCTACACGTGTGATGGCGGTTCTGGGGCAAGTGTTTTGCATTTTGGCTACAACTGGACTTGCACTCAAGCCCAGATGCGCCCACACACCAATCCATGGTCAGCCACAGGTGTAGCTCAGTCTCCAAACCTATCCCAGGGTCCCTCCCTTCTCCAGGTTTCAGAAGGCTGGGGCACAGGTGAGGTCAAGTTGTACCCCAGGCTTGTCCCCTTGCAAATGTTTGAGTCTGTTTATCCACAGATACAGAGCCAGAGCAGTGCCTAGTTTTGTGTGCAGGTACGAAAGGAATTGTGTTGTAGGGCTGGGAGTGCATAAATGCAGCTCCTACTTCAATGAGTATTATCAAAAAAACTTGATTTTATAGCATGTATGATTGGCATTAGAAGTCCTTTACATGCATACAAGCAAGTAGAGCTGAGGTAGCCTAGAAATACCACCCTCTGACTGAGGCAGATAGAGGAGGGGAAAGGGGAATATGGTTCTATATTTAAAAAGCAAACTTCCTCACCGTGTTTGTGCAGGGGGAGAGTGGTTTTCATGCTATTACCTCCTAGTTTCCACAGTTTTACATTCCAAACTACTTTTTAAAATGTCATTTTATGTTTAATGAATGTTCAGTTTCCTCTGGTTTTTTTTCTGGAAATATTTAGCTATCAGCCTACATCTTCATGCTGCAGCTGCAACAATGTCCTTCAGAGAAGGATTCACCTTCATCTTGTTCAAGCAGCATGATTTGCCAGTTTAGCTGCCTGAGATTCTTCCACCTGGTCATACTCAAAATAGTTGATGATGCTGGATTTTTTTTTTTCCCTGGGGGGAATTTTTTTGTGGTTAAATGAAGCTGGTTTTCATACAATTCCAGGTCTCCTTAGATCCTTTTTTTCATAGTATTAATCGTTTCCTTTTAACTAGAACTTGAACTTTCTTCTTCACCTTTTCTTACTCTTAAGAGAAAGCTTTTTATCCCCATAGTAGCAAAAAAAGATTTGAAGATATTCTCTAATTCTCCCACATTTAATTTGAAAGATCTGTATGCATAGCTATCAATATTCTAGTTTACAGTTTGAGCTCTGCCAGGGGAGGTTAAGTTGAATATTAGGAAGAAATTTTTTACAGAGAGAGTGATCAGACATTGGAATGGGCTGCCCAGGGAGGTGGTGGATTCACCGTCCCTGGAGGATTTTAAGATGAGACTGGAGGTGGAACTGAATGCCATGGTCTAGTAACAACAGCAGTGATGGATGAAGGGTTGGACTTGATGATCTCAGAGGTCTTTTCCAATTCAGTTGGTTCTATGATTCTGTGGTTCTAGACTTAATCTGCTAGAGCATCAGTTGCACCAGTTGATACTAACTCAGACTCATGTTTCAATTGTTCTAACCTGTACACCCATAACAATGTCATAGTTATATCACTTTATGAGAAATGGGGGGAGGGGGAAATAATCACTTCGTTCCTCATCTGTTATCAGATTTTATCTAAGCTTGACTCTAAAATAGTTTATTTTCATATACTAAGTAAACCAAGCCCTGTTTTGGGAAGCTACATGTTGGATATATGCTCAGGAACGGCAGCAATGCATTTAACTCATTAAAATACCTATGATTTAAAACTTGCCTTTCTGGAGTAAGTCACAGAGATGGGATTCATCTCATGTAAATTAAACAGTCTAAAATGTGTCTGGGTTAATCTTGACAACTGGGGAGTGATAGGCACTTCTTGTAAAGAGATTTAATTTTTTGCCAAGGGGCGTCAGGTCCCAGCTGATGATCAAAGTTTTCTAGTTTCTATTGCATAAGACAGTCAAAGCAGGGCAGGGACAGGTCCTTGAAGACCTCTCAGGCTCCCCAGGTTGCAGTCTCAGCTGCCCTGAGAGAGGCACACTTCAGTTTGGCATTGGTCCAGGGGTCAGTGTGTTCCCTTTAGCAGTTTGAAAATGTATTTCAAGGGACAGAGCCCCACATTGCATCCAGTTAGAGCCTGCTGAAGGGAAGGAAGCTTGTGAGAGCAGGATAAAAAGCAAAAACTTTGAAGTAATCTTATTTGATTTTCCTGAATCTGAACAACAACAAAGGAGCACTGGAATAGTGTCCGGGTTGGCTGTACCTCCTGCCGTGTCTCTTCCCTTTCCTTGGGTTGTAATTGTTTGCTTCTGCCTTGTTCTAGCAGGAGCAGGAGGATGTTTGTGGTACCAGCTGTTGCTGTAGGGAAAAGACAACAGAGCTCTTCTCAAGAGTGGAAAGCCAGGGAGTTCTTCAGGGAAGGAGGATCTTGGTGCAGCTAGGAGCAGGGTTTCAGGGTTTCATGCTCCTGAATGGTACATGTTTTCATATGAGGAAGGAAGGTGGTGTCAATCAAGTCTTATACATTTGTGATAAAGAAAATTAATCTACCAAACAATTAAATTTATTTTTGTTCAGTGTAGCTCAGTGAGCAGCAATTAGCGATGTACTGACTTTATTTTTTTATCCTCTTTGCTCATATTCTTTCTCCTTTTTAAGTTCTAATGCTTTCTCATTAGGGAATGCAAACTAAATGTGTCATAAAATTGCTGATTTCAAAAACACATTTCATTTTTCTCCATTGTTACAAAAAACAACAGATGGAGCTGAAACCTGCAGGAAGTATTCGTTATCATCCACAGCCATGGGCTCATTAAAGACTCAGACTCTCACATTTGCAGCTAAGTTTCTAGAATCAGAGATTAAAACCAGATCACTACATATTAATAAAAGCTGATGCAGCCCCTCATCTCTGTATGTGGAAGTTGAGAAGAAGGTGAATAACATTCCCCCAGTATCTGAGGTGGAGCAAGAGGAATCTGCAGGATAGAGAATCCAGTATAAACTAGTTTATCCTGTGGGAACTGGGGAAAAAAAATATTTTGGTCTTCTGGAAGCTTACATATGCTCAGAGACTTGAAAATCTACCTGCTGTCTAGCATCCACTGTAAGTTCAAAAACCAAAATTCTTGAATTTCTCATCAAGGTCTTAAATTAAGATTAAAGATACTTCAACATTGAATGTGGAAAAAAAAATCAAACCCAGAGAAAAGTTTGCTTCAGGTCCTTGAAGAGCTCTTTTCTTTTCACAAAGCCATAGTGCCCGACTACATAGGAAACAAAGAATTCCTGGAAAATAATATTAATTTTTCACCCTTTTTCTTATTTGGCTTCTACCTGCTTCTTTGGAGTTTGTTCAGTTCTGAATAGGTCATCGAGGACCAAGGCAAATGCTGCTGCAGATGCTTTTGGACTAAATTTTTGCTCGCAATCAGCGAAACAGGCTTGTTTCTCTGCCACTGGATCCAGCTTCCCCAAAGAAGTCCTTGCCATGTAGGAGAAGCAGCAGCTCATAGGGGGGCAGCAGGTTGGCTGCCTTAATTGGGATAGCTGTTGCTGCTTTCCATATCTCCATTAGAGCTACAAAAAATATGCTGGGGCCTTCCTGCAAGGGTCAGCAGAATAATTTCCTCACCCAAAGTGTATTTTACTGCAGCTATAGTAAAAGCCCCCACACTTGCTGCTGTCAAGGAGCTGTCAGTCCCACTCAGTGAGTTGCTTCCTCACCTTCAGTCTGGTATTTAGCTGCTGCCATCAGGCCAGTAATGTTTGCCTGTGATAGCACATGGCCTGCAGGAGAATTTTCGTGCCCATCAAATCATAGAATCACAGTATCACAGAATATCCTGAATTGGAAAGGACCCACAAGAATCACTAAAGTCCAACTCCTGGCCTTGCACAGCGCAGGCCCTGGAATCACACCACGTGCCTGAGAGCATTGTCGAAACACTTCTTGAGATCTGCCAGGTTTCATGCTGTGACCACTTCTCTGGGGAGCCCGTTTCAGTGCCCAACCACCCTCTGGGTGCAGAACCTTTTCCTAATATCTAACATAATCTCTCCTGACACAGCTTCATGCAGTTCCCTTGGGTCCTATCACTGGTCACCAGCGAGAAGAGATCAGTGCCTGCCCCTCCACTGTCCCTCACGAGAAAGTTGTAGACTGAATGATGTCTCTCCAGAGTCTCCTATTCTCCAGACTGAACAAGCCAAGTGACCTCAGCTACTCCTCATGCAGCTTCCCATCTGGACCCTTCATTGTCTTCAAAGCTGGATGCTTTATAATGGCTTTATGTCTTTCTTGTTCTGTGGTGACCACTAGTTAGTTGAGGACACCTGCGTGAATGGCTTCAGGAGCTCAGAATCATGGCAGAAGTCACCAGGAAGCACTGTTACCTGTCTTCTCTCATGCTGGCCCAAGATTTACTGCGCATCTCACTAACTCTGCAGCAGCAGGAGCCGTGGCAGGTGAAAATTAGAATTTCTGAGGTGGAGCGTGGGTCCTCTTTGGAGGATGGATGAAAGAACTGAAACCCCACATAACGCACAGGGAGGATGGAGGGACCTTCACTGCATTACACAGGGATGGTAATTTTTCAACCTCCAAATTCCTCTCACCTCTCTGCTCCAGTTGCTGTTGTAGCAAACTGTGAGGTAAGGAGCAGCAAGTGAGCCCTGCGCACTTTCATGGTGATAGGAATCACAGGAAATGAGCGGCTGAGTGATGTAAAAGCAGAGGTTGTCTTTAGGCTGATTGCCCATCTCTAATCTTGAGAAGATTAGAGTAACAATTGTAGCACAGAACAAGGCAGACGCTGCAAAAAGTGTTCCCAGAACCTGTGTTGGTGCTTCCCCACCAGAGAGTGCAATAATATTTGAATGGGGGTAAAAACATTAATGGAAACATTTATTTTTTGCAACATCTAGTCAGAGTGACTAAGACCCCTTCATGATTCATTATATACAAATATCTAAATTGCTATTACAACTAAGAGACATAATAAATACTGTAGAAAATAACTTTAAAAAAATATTTATGGATGCAAATGCATAGTATTTTCTGAGATGAAAATATAGACGTTAAAAAGCTTCTGATCTGCAAGAGAACTTGCTTCTTAAAAATAAATATTATATAAATTTCAAAAAGAAATAAAATGGGTTTATTCTTTACTCATTTGACCTTCTTTCATATAAGAAAGAGGGCTTCTATTCTTACCTAGAAAAGCAGTTTGAGTATAGATCACTAAATCCCTCCTACCACTGTGGTAGCATTGCTTATCAAGACAGGAGAGATGCCCAAGAGCAAAAGCCACACACTGCCCTGGCAGCCCTCTGCTTGCTCATTCCCCTGTCAGCCCAGGATTCTGACAGGTCCCCTGTAGCTGCTGGATACCTTGGGTTCCCTCTGTGAAACTCCCCCTTAAAAAGACCAGCAGCCCTTCACTGCATGCTGCCTGCTGTTCCCAGCAAAGAGCCGGCACCTTGGCCCCTCTCTTTGTCGCCATGTGGGTGTTGCCTTCTGCAGAAGGAGGTGATATTCCAGCTCAGACCACACACAGCAGCATTAGGCTCTGCCCAGGAACTGGTAATCTGATGTTACAATCATTTGATATGTTCAGAACTGCTCCTCTGATGTGTGTTTTCTTCAACCCTTTTCTTTCATTTAGGAAGACACATTGCACTTTTCAGTGCAGCAATGACAGACAGAAGCTCACTTTGATGTATCTGTTAACCTGAACTATGTTTTTCTTGAGAAACAGTGCTTATGTTAGAGATGCTGCTTTAGCTCACAGGTCTCTGGTCTCTCTCCCAGCTCACTAGCAATGGCATCACAATTATTCAAAAACTTCAGGTCCAGAGAAGAGCAACCAGGCTGGTGAAGGGACTAGAACACAAGTCCTATGAGGACAGGCTGAGGGAGCTGGGGTTGTTTAGCCTGGAGAAGGCTCAGGGGAGACCTCATCACTCTCTACAGCTACCTGAAAGGAGGTTGTAGCCAGTTGGGGGTTGGTCTTTTTTCCCAGGCAGCTATCAGTAAGACAAGAGGGCATGGTATTAAGCTCTGCCAGGGAGGTTTAGGTTGGATATTAGGAAGAAATTCTTTACAGAGAGGGTAATCAGGCACTGGAATGGGCTACCCAGGGAAGTGGTGGATTCTCTGTACCTGGAGTTTTATAAGCTGAAACTGGATATGGCACTTAGTGCCATGGTCTAGTAATCACAGTGGCAGTGGATCAAGGGTTGGACTTGATGATCTCAGAGGTCTTTTCCATCCCGGCTGATTCTATGATTCTATGATTTTTACTGAAAACTTTTCACTTCTCCCTGTACACAATTTGGGAAACCAAAAAGAGCATTGGTGCTTTCAACTTTGTTTTGTGTAAGATTTTTATGATGTGCTATATGACTGAAACGGTGATAACAGTAATCTAGTTAGCCTACATTGCCAAACTGAAGAGTTTGTTTGGGGTTATATAAGCTTTTGCTGGTATTAAACAGTTTCTGCTTTGATACCATTGTTCTTATTATTGTGCTGCAAAGAGTTTCAACAAAAGGCACAAATGAAGATCTGCAGATACATTCCTGAGACATGCAATGGAAATGAAGGTATGCCAAGAACTTCCTGAGAGAAGAACTGCAGAACTGAAAATATATTTAATCTGGAATAGATACATATTACAGTTTTATCTGGGAGCTGAAAAGACTGCTATTTTAGAACTCAGATTTCAAAAACCACATCAGAGTGTAAACTGCTCTCTGCCAGAATACGATTGCAACTCATTGGGACACAATAATTGGCACTAAATACAGCTCAGTGTAAATAGTAACAAAGGAACTGTCTTCCCTGGCATCGGCATACTCCAGCATATGAATGTTTCTGAATTAGAAATGCAACGTGTACATTAGCGAGGGGGCCCAGCACCCTGCTGGACTACATTTCTTTGTCTTAAAAACTTCTTCTAAAGCTTCTTTCCCTTTTGAATTGCTAAAGGAAATGACTGAAGACAATGCAATAAACATTCAGTCATGCAGCAAAGAAATATCTGGACTGAGAGCAAAATTCATTGTTGCCTGGGTCAAGGGTAAGTGCAGATGAGTTGACAGAGCTTGCAGTTAAAAACTGAATGACAAACCCCTACAGATTAATCTATCTGCGTAAATTTAGCTTCCTCTTTGCAATCAGTCTTTGCATTGTTGATACACGCAATGTTAACATATTGTATGTACATTTGCTAATGGTCTCAGTGCTTTTATCAGCCATTTCCGGGCATGGCCCCTCATGTTATACAGCCCCCAATATCTGAAGTGTATGGCAAAGCGTGACATAGTGGAAAATCAACCTGGTGCTTTGCATCTCTTCTCCCACCAGGCACTGGCCTAATCCCTTGCCTGCTGCTCCAAGCGTGGCCCTATGTCAAGGTCTGCTGCCAGGGAACATCAGCCACAAAAACAGTGCTATGGGCCTCAGTTGTGCCCTGTGGGAGCCCAAGTTGAGCTCATTGAGAATTGTGAGCATCCAAGACAGGAGGTGTGCATGTGAGGCTGCCACTCCACTGGAAACCTGCCGCTAAGAGGACAGCTGTCACAGCAAGCACCCCAAGCAACTCTTCCCCAGCTGCCTGGGCACTCCAATAAAGGCCTCCCAAACCATGCTGCTTACTTCCTTGCTTCTTTCCCCTCCCCACCACCCTTCCATCCCAAAAGCTATGTGTGAGCAGTTTTAAGGCTGAGTCGCCTCAAAGTACATACCCTGCCCTGAGTGGAAGCATTTTGCACGCACAGCTTTGCAAGCAAAGGTAATGAGGATGTCAGAAGCAAAGCTGTAGCCCTGTGAGGATGTCAGGAAGACTGGACTCATTCCAGGAGCTGCCATGGTTTTACTTGCACCTTAGCAGAGCTGGGAACACAATTTGACCCTCACTCTTTTTATCTGATGGTCCACATGAATCATTAAAGACTATAAGTACTGACTGATGCTCCTATCATAGGAATAGAATCCAGGTTCCTGATTTGAGCTGTGATACAGAGCCCTTTGGAAATATGCACACATCCCATTCCCTTTCTTCAAGAAACACCACTAAACATTTTATATCTTGCTGCAAAGATTTCTTAGCAAATGTGCATCTGGAAAAATCAAAAGCTTTTCTGGGTGTAACAGGCACACAATAAATAATTAATTAATATATTAATAAATAATTAATGAGCAGCAAGATCATCTGCTTTTTTTATTTTTCTCTTTTCTTTTCCTTAAAAAGAAGGGGTGAAACCAGATTTCTGTTGAGACACAGATGACACCTTTAAGCAATGGTGCATGATAAATTAAGAAACTGGGTGGAGTGTTTCCTTCCTGTAATCCGTTTGTAATCAGAGAAGTTAGAGACAAATAGGATGTCTTATACAACATCTGAAAAACAACCTTTTAACAGTTAAAAAAGAAAAAAAAAACAAACACAAAAGCTCCTCCCAGCCAGTGGGCCTAATCCTGAGTCCTCTTAAAGGCCTGGACAACAAACCCCCCGCCTCAGTTGGTGAAATTGCTGGTGCTGGCCTGCTGGTAACTCTTCAGCCTGTTTTTTTTCTCTTCTTGTTCAGTAAGCAGGCTGGTGTCTTGTACACCTTTTCTTGGGGGTAGAAGCAGATGTGTCTTCAAGGAATTTATGGTGGCAGTCAAGAGTTGACAGCATTTGCTTACCCAAACATCGGTGAATACATTTTCCAGGCAGATGTGGGATGTAAGAAGGGGACAGAGGGGGAAAAAAAAAAACCCAACCAAAACGTAGAGGGATCCCACCACCCTGTATGAGACAACCACAGCCTCATTTTTCAGCTCCCTGCCTAGAGCAGATGTTTGCTCTGAAGCATCTACCAGGCATATTCCAATTTGTCACATTCTACATCTGGGCAACAAACCCCCAAAAACCCACTTTTCAAACAGCTGCAAAACAAAATTGAAACACTTCAGTTGATAGAGGAAAATGCAAAAAGGAACACAAAGCATTAAGCATATTATTTTTCTTTTTTACCGTAGGAAATACTTTGCTTCCCTAAGTACTGCCTTTTGCAGGAGCTCACCATTTTTCATGCCTGTTTTGTCCAAGAGTTAGACGCAGTGGTTACAAGGATCTAGGAAGCTGGGAAGTTTAAAGAAAAGCTTTCCCACTTGCATGACCTTCATCTGGAGTTGGACTAGGTGTTCTTTAAAGGTCCCTTGCAACCCAAACCATTTTGTGTTATATTCATGAGCTTGCTTAATCAGGGAACAGGAAGACAGGAAGCATTGGTTTCCTGCCAGTCTGCTCACCAGGCACTGACGTGTCTGGGTTGGCTACTGAGGTGTGGAAGGAAACAAGTCTTGTGACTGAGGTACCCAAACAACCTTGATGACTGAGAACTAGGGGAGCAAAGTGCTTCCCACTGTAAGAGATCAGGTTTGTGACCAGCTGAGGAACCTGACTGTGCATGTCTATGGGATGTGATGCGATGAATTCCAGAGCCCTGAGGCCAAGAGTGCCAAGCCACTCTCCATGATATTTGTAAAGTCATAACAGTCAGGTGAATTCCCTGGAAAATGGAAAAAGGGAGAACATTGTACCCATCTTTAAAAATGGAAGAAAGGAGGACCTTGGGAACTACCAGCCTGTCAGCCTCACCTCTGTGCCTGGGAAGATCACGGAACAGATCGTCCCAGCAGCTGTACTAAGGCACATGGAGGACAGGGAGATGGTTCAGGACAGCCACCACAACTTCAGCAAGGGAAAATCCCACCTGACTAAACCAAATGGCCTTCAAAAATGGACTGACTATATCAGTGGACAAGGTTAAGGCCTTGTAAGGCCTTTGACTTGGTCCTTCCTGACATCCTTTGTCTCTTCATTGGAGAGAGATGGATTCAATGGGTCAGCTGCTTGGTGGAAGAGGAACTAGTTGGATGGTCACATCCAGAGGGTAGTGGTCAATGGCTCTAAGTCCCAAGGAACATCAGTGACAAGTGGTGTCCATCAGGGGCCTGTATTGGGACCCTATTTAATATCTTCATTAATGACATGGACAAAGGGATTGAGTGCACCCTCAGCAACTCTGCAGAAGACATCAAGCTGAGTGGTCCAGTTGACACAACTGAAGGATGGGATGCCATCCAAAAGGGCCTGGACAAGCTCAAGAAATCAGCCCATGGAAATGTTATGACGTTCAACAATGCCCAACAATTCAGGGTGCTGCACCTGGGTCAGGGCAACCCCCAGTATCAATCCAGGCTGGGCGATGAAAGAATTGAGAGCAGCCCTGCAGAGAAGGACTTGGGGTACTGATGGATGACAAGCTGGACATGAGCTGGCAATGTGTGCTTCCAGAACAGAAAGCTGATTGTATTCTGGGCTGCACCAAAAGCAGAGTGGCCAGCAGGACAAGTGAGGTGATTCTGGCTCTCTACTCTGCTCTCATGAAATCCCATCTACAGTAGTGCTTCCACCTCTGCAGCCATCCACAAAGGAAAGATGTGGGTCTATTGGAATGTGTCCAAAGATGGGCCATGAAGATGATCAGAGGGCTGAAGCACCTCTTCTATGGAGAAAGGCTGAGAGAGTTGGGGTTGTTCAGCCTGGAGAAGACATGCTTCCTGAAACCAAGAACGAATAATATGTCTACTTTGGGAAAAAATTGGTTGAAGTGGTTTTACTAGCATGTCCTAGGAACTAGGAGTTCAGTTCTGGAGTGGCACTCGGTTGTTTCAATCATAAGACTGGAGAGGGACCACTGCTTCCTGCAGAACCACACAGATTTCTCTTTTGAGCCGACCCACTCTTTGGAAAGACTTCAGAGAAATGGGTGTTTGGCCATGTCTGTCTAATCTTGAAGGCCCAGATCAAGCAGGTGCCTGGAGAATGGTGACAACTGATTGCATTTTCTCCCAACCCAAATTGCCTGTGCTTCTAATCACTCTGCTTGTCTCTGTCTGGGACAAAGCTCCTCCTGCAAAATGCAGTAACCTGATAGACCAAGGTCTGGATTCTGCCTCCTCCCAGCACTTCTCCAACAGAAAATCTGATCCCTACACTATTTTTTTTTCTTTGCTACTATTAATGGCTCCTTTACACTGACTGAAAAATGAGGGGAAACACACTTATGTGGGGACCATACCCCGAAATAAAAATAGCAAACGGAAGTCACTTTTAAAGTCTGACTATCAGGATTATCAAACTGAAATCTGCCTTGTAGGGGTTAGTCAGACCAGCAGTCAGCAAACATGCAGTTTTCTAAACAATTTCAAAAGTAGTTATTGGTTTCCTCAAAGCTGAGTCAATTCAAGCTAAGGCACTGGCTGTTTCGTGCTGTGCAGGTGGATTTATTCAGAGTGAGATTGTGAGCTGCTGCAATGGAGGCAGTGATCAAAATGGCAATGACAGAGTGATTAAAACCTTAAAAACCCCAACATGCTGAGGATCAAGGATGTAAATTTCAATAGTTTTCAGTGAATAAAGAAATATGTATTTTATTTTGTGACAATGAAATTTTTAGTTTCAGCCCAAGTACATGGGATTATTTTTTCTAAAAATGTCAGTACTAGGTTCACAGGGGATGCTGTAAGTGGCATCCATAGACCTGGAAGCAGAGCTCTGATGCTTCAGAGCTCTGATGCTTTACAAAGTGGGTTTTAGTTTCAGCTGCAGGAAACTGAGGCACCTTTTGGTTCTCAATCCAAGCATCCCCACCCTCCCAGGAATGGTAACTAGTCACCAGACTGCAGATTCATTCTGCACAGAGGGTAGTTCAGTATTTTGTACAATATAGAACAGAAAAGATAAATGTTGCATCTGAACTTGCACTCTGATGCATGCCACAGTGCATCTGATGAACCCTGTTATTCCTGATTTGCAGGTTTCATCCTGTTTAAGGGCTCTTTCCCCTTTTCCCTACTCTCTTGTTTCTACATCCTCCTTGTATATCAAGAATATTAACTCCTCTCTGCCACCTGCCATCACTCTCCCTCTCTTCCTTCCTAGACTACTTCTCACCCCATGCTTGCAATAAGGCCTCACCTGTTCCTACTTTGCCTTCATACAGCACAGGAACCCTTGCTCAGGCTGCAAGAAAACCACATGCCAGGAGTCTGTTTTGCAGAATGCCTCCAGTTTTGCATAGGAACCAAGGGGCATGTGTGAGTGTGTTTGGAGGGAGAGGAGATGTTAAAAGGCTGAAGGTCTTGAGACAGTTCGGTTCTGGGGTGTAACCAGGATACTCACCTCAATGCAAAAATTAGGAAGCTTCCCTGGATGTGGTACAATAGATCTAATTGGAGAGATCTTGACCCCCAGCTACACTGCAGTCCAATGACTGAAATGCTCCCCCAGGAGACGGAAGGCCCATCTCAAAAAAACCAAAGATCCAAATCATGTGCAACTATCATTGCCACTGAATTAGACAGCAGCACTCATTTCCTGTGACTGAAATTTCCTATTATGAAATGAAAATTCATGTCAGTTTGAAAACACTGAGATGAATCTTTTTGGCTTTGAGGTTTTTTTTCCCTTCACTTGCTCTTGGACAAAACCTTATGAATGTGCATTTTAGAGTATAAATCACTACAAACCAAAATGTTTTGACCCTTGAAGGCTGTGACATTGGACAAAGAATCAGGCCACACCTTCCATGCAAAAAAACCTTGTTAGGTAGGTTTTCTTTCTCACCATACCACCCCTTCACGGGACTAGAACATCCGGATTATGAATTTGGCTTTAGAAATAATTGGCCGACATTATCTGCTTATTCCCTGAAGAGTTAATAGGAATGTCTTCTTTCTGGAGAGCTCCACAGATGATTACATGTTAGCACTGAAATGGACAACCAGTCACAACTGAGGGCTGAAGTTTCTTTAGATATGTTATAGCGTCATAGGACACACATCAATGGCATCAGGCAAAATGAGTTCTGCCACCTGGATGATGAGCACCAAAGTAATGTGCTCTGTCTGTCACGTATTGTGTCTGTCCTGTCACTGCTGGCATCACAGCTCGGTTCTGAGGTCTGGAGGTGGGTGGGTGTTAGAGAGCTTGGAGATAATCAGGTTGATTGTGAGGCAGGGGTCTCTCCTTTCTATTCACTGGTTGCCTGACTTCCATTCATCCCTCAAAAAATCCCCCCTTGCTGTGGAACAGTTCATGCCATGGTGATCTTGCCTGCCTAGAATGGACCAAGTGCATGAGGCCTGGAGACCTGCTGAAGACCTCTTGGCTCTGGATAACAGAGAAGCAAAAGTCTTTCAGAATACTCTTCTCCCTTCCTTCCCCTTTGCTATGATATAGGAGGGATGTCACCAGAGCCTCTCTCCTCCCATTCTATTCTGCTTGCTCTCCTTCCACCATTCAGGGCCTTCTCTTAGCCTCCCTTGCTCCCGCCACCCTCCCTCACTTCCATACAGATTTACCCTTCCATCTTCTCACTCCCAAAGCACAGGATGTTCTTGAGGTTGCCCACTCTCTACTACTCTTTTCACACTCCCATATCACTGTACTTACAGACCTCTCCATCACCACCTGTGCAAGCTTTCTTTGTTTCCCAGTGCATCTCAAGCTGAGATGAAGGGCCCTTTGGGAAGGTGCACTGACAGCTTGCCTCTCGCTTGTTTTCATGTCGCAGCTAACATTGTGTCATGCCCTCGCATGGTTAGACCTTCCTTTTTTCATGGCCTACCAGGCTGGGTCCATCAGAGACACCCAAAGCAGGTCCTGTATTTAAGCAATTGTGTGTTACCCCAGACCCTCCTTATCTGCAGAAGAGAAGCCAATGTTTGCTTCTATGGGAATAACATTGCTGTTAAAGAATAACGACATTTAGCCTTAGTGCAGCTCCCCAAGACTGTTTATTTTTCCTCTACTTTTATGCAAAGGGTTGGTATGTCCTGAGGCTGGGGTGCCCTCAGGGCCTTGTGCAAATCAAATCCTCATCTGCATCTGCTTCCTCTGAGCTCCAGGAACCAGAGCCACATTCAGGTCACCCTCAAGGCTAGTGCAGATTGACCCTAGAGGAAGATCTCTGCACTGGAGAGATACTGAGGAGCTTTCTAACATCACTTAAAAAAAAAAAAAGTCTAAATATCACCAAACTAGTCTAAAATGTCTTAAACAAAAGTCATGTCCCTGTCTCCCAGGAAAACACAGTCATGCAGATTCTTACCAACAAAAGCAGTAACCTAAATACTCATAGACTGCTTGAGGCAGCTCCAGGGAAGACTCTAAAGGTGAACACCTGTCCCTACTGAGCTCAATAAGAAGCCAAGTGTGGACTTACAGGGGGCTAAAACTTCACCCAAAGGAAACTCATCTGTAAAAATTTACACCACTGCTCACAGTCATTCTGAAAGACATGACTAGTCTTCAGAGGGATGTTTTCTTAGCACCTAAATGCTTTCTAAAGAAATTTTTACATTAACAACTGAGTGCCATCAAATTGATTACCATGTAGTAGTAATTATTATTTTTAATTACTAAATTATTTTATTTTAATTATAATATGATATAGAACAGTATATTCTACCACAGCTTTAATTACTGCATATACTCACTATATCATATAATACTCCAGGACTTTAAAATTTAATGGTTTTTTACCAAAAGTATATGCTGGTTTCTTCATTCTGAAAGTTTCTTTCTCCAGTTTTAGAGGTAAAAGCTTCTTTAAAATGATAGTGAATTAAAAGTTGCGAAATTTTAACTATTTGTAGCCTTAAGGATCAAAAAATAAAAAAAAAAAAAAAGCACTCTATTTCTAATTTTCCATATTTAAACTGAAAAAAGATTGTTGTTAAAAAAAAGAACAAACTAAGAAGCAAAATAAATCTCATTAGGTTTTAGGATCTGATTCAATATATTTTGCACTCTTTGAGACTGTGAAACTGAAACTCTTTCCTGTTTACCTGTGGGCTCATGGTGATAAGCCTGACAGTTGGTTCAATTTTCTATGTGGAAGTGAGAGGTTTCAATGCAAGAATAACTTGAGTCTCTGTCCTGCAAAAATGCTTAATATAAAATGCCCTGATGTTTCTGCATATGAAGCTATATCGTAAATAGCTGTAGCTTGAGGAATCATCTCAATGTTTTGGCCCCCATTCCAAAAAAGCAACTAAGTACCTGCTTAAACCAAGGATCTTGAGTATCCTCGTTATTTTGTGGTAAACTGTGAAAGGATGAAGTTCAAGTGCAGACCACTGTCATCAGTGTCTTGCAGAAGCATGCCTCTGGAGTCATTATTACTGGAATCGATTGCTAGGAAAACTTAACTTTCGAGAGAATAAGGATTTTATTTGTAGTTTTTAATAGAATCTTGTTTGCATAAAAAAAATTACGCAAACATATATCTACGTAGCAAAAGGAACACTTTCTCGGATATTAAAATTCACAGATGAAAAAGCTTGCAAAGGTCAGTTTCTCTCCTCACCTGTAGTCAAAATGAGTCTTGAATGAGTAGCTCTGGTGTAGACATCTGCAGTGCAAATGCCCAGAGCTAAGTGAGACAGCCCTGTCACTGCCTCAGAAAACCCAAACATGAGGTCTCTCATCACAGGCTCAAAAGCCCTGGTGCCACTTTGGGTTCAGTGTGGCGGTGCCTACTCCCGAAGGACAGCCTGTGCTCCTGCCTGTGCTCTGGTAGGGAACTGGATTTTAATAGCTTTCAGGTGAATGGTTTTATATAATGATCAGCCTCATAAGTGCCTTTTAGTTGAACAGGTACATTCAGGCAAGAGAAACAGATTTTTAGGCACAGAAGGGGTTTTATGCACAGAGAAACTAACTCCTGATGCTCCAGGACTCCTGACTTTGACCTAGACATCCCCTGTCTATAAAAGTATCATATCCCATATGTACATCAAATGCCTGTCCAGATTGCAATAGATACCACTCTTTCAAATAGCCTGGGGGTTTTTTTTACCTTGCTCTGTTGGGCACCACAACTCTGAAATCATGTTGACAATATTGGTCTAAGCCTCTTCTATTAAATGAGAGCTCGAGCCGTTACCCAGTCATTTCTACACTTCATTACATAAGTGTCACTCAGCAGTAAAATGTACTTGGTCACAGTTATGCAGAAGACACTGCAATTTTTTCTCTTCCATGGAGGTGATAAGAGTCATCTCCTCTGGTCACTTGCGTATTCTTAGTGTGAAACAGAAATCATGTGTAGGGCATGGCATTAGACGGATTTTTTTTTTTACTGTACTTGAAAAAGCGAAGACTTAGAAGCAAGGGAGGAGCTAATCATTGCAAAATACACAGTCATTTCCTGAGCCCTCTGGTTGGATGAGTACAAACTTTCAACTATTTCTAATTCTTCTCTGTCATTTAAGAGGCTTTCAAGGTGCACTGTACATCCCAGACCAGGTAAGGAGTACAGCTTTTCACTTCTTCATTGTTTATTCAAGATTGTTTTTCAGCAGAGTCAGATTCAGTCAGGACTGATTTTTTCCTCCCTCCTGTTATTTACATCTGAAGGGAGAACAAAGTTCATTGCAATCCAAGAAATACATATGTGTCTTTGTACGAGATGACTGTGAGCTGTAGGAATAAAAGAAGAACTGTTTGGCTTAATAATAGAGCAATGATAATTAAGAAATGATGTTGCACATATTTAGAAGTCAGAATTATTACAGCAAATACTGCAGTATAAGAGAAAGAAAACTCTTACCAACAGTTTTAAGGAGTTCACTGTGCACAAACCACTATCAAAATAAAGGGGTTTAAGTACACAATTAGCTTTAGTGAGGGGGTTAGTAAAAATCATACTGTGTCTTCAACTGTGTTTTTTAAAGGAGGAAGAATGAGCTTTTACATATTGGGGGAGAAAAAAATTAGAAAAAAAACCCAACAGATAATTTAGGACCAGTTTTATTTGTTAATCTGAACCTGATATCTATCTTTAGCTATTGTAGGGGCATGTATATGTATTCATCCTGAGACTGTTCCTGAGGTTTGCAGTAACCAAACATACACTCAGAAGTGACTGTGGAACCATATCATAAAGCAATATAATTTCACTGGGGTCTTTGGATGCATAACAACTGAACTCAGACAGACAGGCACCAGAAGGAAGTTTCATAACAGTGCACTCTTGCATACTGCATTTGTTGTCTCTTAATAGATAGGGAATGAGACTATTTGTGTGAAGTTTTGTTTTCTAATAGATCAGAAACAAGCATAAAATATCCATCTGCGGGACAGTTACTGTAATAATGTTTTGTCAGCAGGTCACCACACAGAGAGTGAAATTGTACATGCTGTGCTGATCCCTGGTTGAAGTCATACCCTGGATACTCAGATCTTTGGCATTTTTCGTTTTTTAAGTCTTTGCTTATAATCAGTTTTAGTGTTTGGACATTGGGTCCTTGAATGTTTGGTATAAACACTTTCTGGATTTTATACATAGTGGTTGGGAGGATCTAGTTAGGATTTTTTAAAGCAATTGTTTGATTCAGACACATAATTTTCATCCGTGTTTCCATTCACTCCTAAATCACTTCCACTATACTTGTGAGATTGCTGCTATGGTAGTGCTTGGACCTCTCCAATGAATTTCACCCTTAACAGACTCAGTGAGCCACTGGAAGTTTTCTCACTGCTTTTACAGGTGGGGAACTCAGATGAATCCCAGTTGACACCATATTTGTGCCCTGGTATTCACAGCTCTCTAGTGCAGGCAATCTGATCAAGAAACCCAGGTCTTCCCTTGCAAACAGCTGTATTTCAGTTCAGACACAACTAGAGAGCATGTCACCGTTCTGCTAGGGAAGAGACTATGACCTGGATAGAAGCATTTGCATCAGCCTTTGTCGTCTCAGTTTGAACATCGATGCTAAGCAATTAGCTGTTCCTTACAGGTCTCTATGGCCTTAGCTGCCACAGACTTGCAGCCTATGCTGTAGCTTGCTAGAGTAAAGCTGGCTGAGGTGTGCCTACCCATCTTGCAGTCACATTTCCGAGTTACTGTATAGGCACGGCTCAACAGCTTTGTGTGGGAAGAGAAAACCAAACCCAGGCATCCCCTGTCACGAACCAGAAGCTTACCCACTGCTTCTGCCTTCAGTTTTTAGTATTCCTTCAGGTACATATTGAAAATGTGTATTCACCTACTGTCTTTCAGTGTGGGTTTGTGTTCAACTCAGATGCATCTGTGCGGATAAATATGCTCTCACTGATGACCATAAGCACAGAAAAGGCCAACTTCTGTAATTTAAAATGTTTGCTCTCAGTGCTCTCTTTCAGCATCAGTATCTTTGATGTGGGAAGAGGGTGCACTCCTCATCTCTCTGTCAGAGGGAGGCATATGTTATGTGTACAAGTTATGTGTAACAGAGCTGAAAATAACCAAATACTAGAAAGGTCATTCCTTGTATGGCAAGTTTGGTCTCCCACAGTAACCCCTGTATTCTGGTCAAGTGGCTAGAAACCTCGATGGCACAAGAAGCCTCAAGAACTTATCTTGTGGTAACCTCCTCTGTCCTACTCAAAAATGAAGACATATCAAGACTATGTCCCAGTGCATTTAAAAGATGTGCTGATGTTTTGCACATGCACTGCTGCCTAATAAAATTACTTCATATTGACACAGTTTCCAGAACAATAGGTGTTTTGAAGCAGGGGCTTCACTGCTCACAACTAATGTTTACAAAGACTTCAAATGTACAGAAGGATGTGCAAAAGGAGCTTGAAAATGTTGCTTTCCTCTGAAAAATGACTATGGAAATGAGGGTCTTAGGCCCTTGACTACTACCTCCAAAATTCCTGAACTAAATGAGCTCACTTCATAAGTAAATGTCTTTGTTATTGTTTTTTGGGCTTGATTATTCTTACTGTCAGCTCTCAAATGGGAAGGTCAAGTTAGTGTTTCTCCTGCGCTTGCTATTTATACACAGGAAACCTGAGAGGGACTCAGTGTTAAAGTTGTTATTATAAAATAGGCTTAAAGTTGGTAATATAATTCAATTTTTGTCTAAATTTAGGTGCTAATCAAACAGAAATATTCAAGGATTCATTTTCTACATCTTTGAATGTCAGTTTTCTGACATCTTTAATGTCAGTTTGATCCAGTCTCTTTCATGCATTTTGATTGGAAGCCTTGTGTCTTTATGGAAATTTTCCATCAAAAGTCTTATTTTTCAGTGTTGCTGAGTTACTCAGACACAGAGAGAGAGTGATGTATGTATGCCTCTTGCGGCAGCTCAACTTTTAAATGCTGGGTTTTAGATCTCACTGATATCCTGACAGAGAGATTCTGTCTTTTTGTGCAGAGACAAATGAGGGTCCAAGAGTTGTTCAGACGGGCAAGGGATCTATAAACTTTGTCAGCAAGAGCCACACATATTTGTCACATTTTCGCATCTGCATGAGAAATTCAGGCTCAGACAGGTGGTGGATTGAAAATCCTTGCTCTCCAAACTGCTCATTAAGTCTTGAAATAAGAACAGAAATTATGCACCGGTATTGTCAGGAAGAAATAGATAAGGTTACTTACTACCAGATACACTGCATCTGATTCATATCTGCAAAAGTAATATGGAAAATATCAAGATAACAAAAAATATGTGCTCTTTTATCTTCACCTTCAGATGTGTATACTCTGAATCTTGAGTAGTCCCACTCAGGTATGTTTTACAGCTAGAGAACTATATATTTAAAGCTATGAAAGACAGTGTTATCAGTGCTTGTCAGTGCTCATAATTATCTTTAAATGTGTTTTATTTATTTATTTATTTATTTATTTATTTATTTATTTTAACAACTGATTCTTAAAAGACTTCTTTTCTGTTTCTTTCTGCAGCTCTTACTCAGAGAGGAAATCTGATCTGCTGCAGTACGGAAACATCAGCAATGGCATGATGAGACAAATTCCTTAGGGAGCTGCCTGTAAGTCTGATCAACATTTAAGATGAAAAGTTTTGCATTTTCTTTGGCAGGATGTTACCCACAGAGTTTAGCTGTATGAGGCAGTTGCTGAGGCAATAAGGGAATATTCAGGAACACAAGCTTCTGCTTTGAGTAGGTGAGTGAGCACAAAGAAAGGAATAATCTTCTTAAGACTTTTTCTTTTCCTGCCTTCCCCCTCCCTCCCCCAACTTCTCAAAAATATGATTGGTCTTTGAGACTTTCTAAATTGTGTCCAATTGAAGTCTTGTTCTCTCAGGATCCTGGATACACCGAGTGGACCTGATTTCAGAACTGCAGTGGTTCAGTAGCTGAAAGCTGTGAGAATAAGCCTTTTTTGCACTTTTGTCACTTCACCTTCTGACAGTCAAGCAGTGCAGGGGTCAAAGGGATATCCTCCTGGAATAGCAGCAGTGGTGAGAGGTAGGATAGGAAACTCTGGATATGTAAGCACAGAAATGGTGAGAAAAAGGCAAAAAAAAAAAAAAAGAGAGGAGGAAAACTGGTAGTACAAACTTGGGGTAGATGAAGACTGAAGGTGGTTTCTGGAGAGCAGTTAACAGAAAGAAGACAAACTTTGGGTTACATGTTACTGATATTGAAAGCAGGTTTGCAGAGGATAGCAAGGTGTAATCCTTTCAGCTCTTTTCCTCAAATATCTGTGAGAAAACCCTGAAATCTCCAGCTCTCAGTAACCTAAAAAAGAAATCTAAAGGCAGAGCAGGTATGTCTGAATTCTCTAGAAGTCTAGACAGAAAATGTTTTTAACCAGCAGTAATTTTGCACTACATCCATTTACTGGGACCAGTCATATCCTGATCCTTATCTGACACAACTGTAATAGCTGTTTTCAGCCTCTGAAACATAATGGCTGCATCCAAACTCCTTTTGGGGAATGGTCTTTTGTCTGTCATAAGTCCTAAACTATGCAAGAAGTTGTGCATGGCCCAGAGCTATTTGAGGGAACATTAGCTGGTGTGAGACAAAACTGTGCCAGAACTGTAACAGCCCAAACAATTGAATTCCATGGCCTGGGCCCTTGTTCTGACAGTGTTTAATTTACTAATATTGACACACTTTTCATGTAGTAAAATCACCCTTCTTCATGTGGTATATTCCTGAGAGTCTGAAGTCTAAATATAACAGATTAATACTTCAGCACAAAAAAATCAATGAACAGCCCATTTAGAGGGAGACCATTGCCTGTGTCTTTGTTCAGCTCTCATCTCCGTGCTGCTGGAGGACACATTCTGACTCAGATATAGGGCTACAGGAAAAGGCAAAGTAGCCTTGTGATTGTAGTAACCGAGAGATGTTCTGGGAAATAAGATTCTGCCTCTGATTCTACCTAAAAGTAGATGCTGAGAAAAACGTGTGTGATGCTGAGAAAAGGTCACCATCATAAGAAAATAATACATGAGAAATGCCTGAAATGGAGCTGGGATGGAACTTCAGAGCTTCAACTACAAACAGGGAAAATTCTAATGCAGCCTCTGACTGTTGGGGAATTATATTGGGGAATAGTTGCTTCTTATAATATAACATAGCAGTACTTAAGATACTTAAGTAAAAGGATGGAGTAGATATCCATTTGCCAGAGTAGAACAATTGGATTTTGACAGGACTGAGAGAGCTGTCCTGGTGCCAGTGAGAAGCATGCTTAAAGTACATCAGTAAGACTATATTTCCTCTTTACAAATCCAAGTACTTTATTTTCAAGAGGTCAAGGAGTAGGGAACAGTGTAACTCCTTCTCTAGAGTACTCTCCCAGGAGAAAGAACATGTACCTTCAGCACTGTCTTTGAAAAGTATTTAAAGGCTTATCCACTTTCTTCCTTGCTAGCTTGGTAGTATGCTAGCAGGTATGGTCTGGGCTGAATTGCACCTGGCCAGTAGAAGCTGGAAGAGCAAGAAGAAGGGGACAAAAGAGGAGCAGACACCTGAAATACCATTCAGCCAGAAGGACAAAGACCTCATGTCTAGTCTTGTCTTCAAAGACAGTATTTCACAGTATTCACTGGATAACTCCAAGGGTCAATCTAAAGAGTAGATTCCAGGCCATGTCTACTACTTTATACTTGTTGACTGCCTCTGTAACTAGGCTAGAGAATCTCTTGTCCTCACACATGCCATTTTCATCTTTCCCTGAGTTGTTGTATTGATAATTTTTTCTTGCACATCTTTGATGTGAAATTTGGGCAGTACCCAGAAGCCTTGTGGTTAATCTCCCTCTCAGATAATAAGTCGCATGGTCAGACTTGGGAGGCAGTTTAGGGCATCTATTTCCTGACATTAACCGCTACTTTATCATTCAGAGAGGGAAGGGAAGTGTTTGTCTTGTATCAACCATCTTAAAACATTTTGGCAAATCATATTTAGTCCCCAGAAAGAAAAGGTAACACAGAATTTTAATAAAAGGAAGTTTTATAAAGAGATTCAAGGCTCAGGTCTTCCAGTAGCTTTTCTGTGAGAGAGAGGATGTTCTGTGAAACTCACTAAGTTTTTTTTTCCCTCAAGTTTTCATGTTTTCAAGGCTCATCCATCACCTGCTCTGGATCACCTATGTGTGCAGCACGTGAATACTGCTGACTTCACACTGTTTCTTATAATTTTTCTGACTATTTCAGATCCCATTCTGAGACACTTAAGCCTTCATTGGTGCCTTAATCCTTCCATTCATGTGATGCTCATCTTACAGAGTTTGAATTTCTGTTTCAAGTCTGACTTCAAGGGGTTAAGTTTTCAGAAACAGGTGCCAGCTCTGAGTTCCTAATTTTCAAGTTTTTTTAAAAGACACCTGTATCTGACTTGCAGAAGTATTGAGTACTCACAAATCCAGATATGGTCAATAGAAATGTGGCATTGAATCAGTAGCATTTTATGTAATGGCAAATGTGCTTAGAAATCAGGTCCCAGGCAACTCAGGGTCTCCATTCCTTACTTTTCTCTTTGTAATATGGGGTTAAATAATCTTCATGTTAGAGGAAGGCTGTAAAGAAAAATTTTGCAGGTCTTTCTGAATCACTTTCAGGCTACCACACTGGATGCCAGAAAAATGCCCACAAATCAGTTATTTATTTAGTATTTAGGTCAAGAGTTTGAACAGTGCACTGTACATAGGGCACAGTGTCACTCACTGAACAATGAGAAAAAAGTTTAAATTTTTCTAATGGGGCATTTTGCCATTGCAAAATTGCTGTGAGGGCATTGGTTCCAGAAAAGGTAAAGTAGAAAAGCTTAAATCTTGTCCATTTTCCAGAGTGATTCTACTCTAACTTGTAGAATTTCTTGATAGCTGGGCTGATTAGTTGTGTTCAGCTTGCTGACTCCCACCATTTCACTAGTAGGATCACTAAACTGCAAAGCAACCAGGGGAAACTGCTGATGAAATTCTGGATCCCATGCTCTTCAGCTTTTTATTTGTTCAGGCTGCTAGATTAGTAACCTTCCTGAGGTGTATGAGCATTGTGAGTATTTCAAAAAGGAAGGAAAAGACATTTTTATAAGGGATACCTTCCACTCCCCTCAATCCCAAGTCTCTGAAGAGCTCGTGATCTCAGTTACATAGTGCTGAAATACTCAGTACACTGATCAGAACTGCTTGGGTCTTTAGAAATACCAAGTTATTCAAAAAGTTTGCTGCCTATCCATGATTGCAGCTAACAGAAATTGGCTGCTAGCATATAAATGTTAGGTTGAGTTAAGCAGAAGCAAGATCAAACCCTTAAGCTGAACTAAACATTGCTTTGCACATTGTATACAACACCTCTTTCATCAACCCAGTTAGTGACCTAAATCTGCACAACCTTGTCAAAGAGAATATCTAGAACTCACTTTTTCACATGAAGATGTGCCTTCTTAGTCACACATTTCTCCCATAGGGCATAAAGATATCTTTAACACCTCTAAGAGGATGAAGAATGAAGTTTCCTGCTACGTCTGGCTTTTGCAACCTCAGCAATTCTCAGCTGTGCAGATGCATAATCTTAAAATCTGGTCTTGGTGGATAAAAAAGCCTCACAAACTCATCACTTAGGTGTTTCAGGTTCAATTTATGTTAAACATTTGAGATTTATAATCACATATACTTGTGAAAGCTTTTTTTCCAGCTTTTTAAATGGAAAGTTTTCCATCAAGAGCACTTTGAGAAACTAACAGGACATGGCAGAGTTTTACATGTTATAGCAGGCTGATAGGTCTGCTCAACTCACATGTCTATTCCTGCTAATGTTTGTGGGCTGAATACACGATTACCCCCAAATGAGCGAGAGGCAGAGATCATAACCAATATGGGTATCAATAACATAGATGGTTGGTCTGCACTGGGCTTGTAAATGTGTCAGTTGGGTGGATTCTCAGCACCTAACACTTTTTGCTGCTGCAGCAACAAAGTTTGCAAAAACAAAGTTTGCAGTCTCTCACAGCAGTGCGTGGAAATCACTTTGTTATATGGGGAACACCAGCATGTGTAAAGGTTATTCCTATGCCATTTAGAAGAAGGAAAGCAGAGAGACACAAATTATACTACAGAAATATTAGCTCTTTTAGTTGTGCCTACTCTTCTAACTGCTCTAATTTGTCTTTGGGATTAGTTTAGTCATGAGTGTAGAAGGAAAAATAAACAGTCAGAAACACAGAATAACAGAATTTTTTTTGTTGGAAAAGACCCTCAAGGTCATCAAGTCCAACCTTTAACCCAGCACTGCCAACTGTGCCACTAAACCATGTCCCCCAGGTGCCACATCTGACTTTTGAATAACTTCCAAGGATGGTGATTCAGCCACTTTCCTGAGCAGCCTGTTCCAGTGCCAGGCAACCCTGGTACAACTTGAGGCCATTTCCTCTTGTCCTAGCACTCATTACTTGGGAGAAGAGATGGAGCCCCATCTCGCTACAACCTCATTTCAGGTAGTCATAGTGAGTGATAAGGTCCCTCCTGAGCCCTCTTTCTCCAAAGTCAACAACCCAGCTCCCTCCACCATTCCTAGTAAGACTTGTGCTCCAGACTCCTCACCAGCTTTGTTGCCCTTTTCTGGACACTCTACAGTACCTCAATGTCTTTCTTGTAGTAAGGGGCCCAAAACTGAATATCTTTGCCTACTTCAGAAGAGCATGTGAACACTTGGAGATTTGACTTCCTGAAGTTTGAAGTAAAAACCGTAATGTTGCAGCTTGCCATTGCCAACCATTTCATTGTTCGCACTAACATGCCAGAGGAGTTGTAAATGCTCCCCTACTCACACCTGTCCCAGTAAAGTAAAAAAGTTCTCACCTTCCATATATCATCAGCTTAAACTTTTCTAGTAATTCTGAAGAAAATAAGTAGGGTTGTGTTCACAAGGACCAGAAATTTAAAGTGCCAAGTGTTAGAAATAAAGCCGTATTTCTTTATCAAAGATATTTTATATCCATCTGTGGGCCCAAGAGAGCTGAATGATAAATGCTCTCACTTCCTGTTCCCTTCAATGGAAGATAAATGTATTCACAGTGTGTTGGTCCATTCATAAATTGGGTCTGTCACATGTTGAGTCAAGAAGGACTTGGCATAGGATTTGCAGACAGATATTTGTAACCACATGAAATGCTCTGCCTTCTCTTCTGAGCTACATCTTCATTGCTTTGATGCCAGGCTGAAAAAGGGATGGGTGAAAGGTGTTTTGACCAATTAGGATGAGACTCACAGTGTCACTCTTCCATAAGGGGACATCATACCAACAAGTGTGGCTCCAGTGGCTCTGTGGGCAGTAGGAAACACTAATCTATTTTCTTACTACACATCTGTGACTGTACAATAGATTACTATATGATGAAGGTTATCATTATTGCCTTTGTACACATCTACAACTTTCTTCTGAGTTATTATGGCCATGACATACAGAAACCCACATGTAGTTGCAGTAATCAGGGAAAAGAATTCAAAAACATTAGGTGGAATGATAAATGTCCGCATTCCAGCCTTTCATCCAGTTGGCCAAATAATTTATGCAGTGCCCAGAAACTTAGCTAATCTTGTGACTTTCATCTTTTATCAGCCAATTCACATTTATTGAGGGAGAGAGGGGAATTACAGACCTGTAAATATAGACTGGAGATCCTTTTCAAACAAAGCTTGTGGGTTCAGTAGTTCTTTGGGTTTTGTTTATATTCTTGCTTCTAAATTAATGATAAAGTGAACAAGTGAAAGTCTTTGATACCTCTTCTGGATGACAGTCACCCAGGATTTCCACACCTACTTCTGGATTGTCCCTTATCACATCTTTCCCCTACAGATGAGGCCACATGCTCACCCACACATTTCATTTCTCTAGTGAGAAGATGTACTGAAATACCGGAGTCTTTCACTTTCCAGTCCAAGCAGCCTATGCTGTTTCTTTGAAAAGTATTTGTTGACTGGCTCATAGAAAGCATTGCCTAGCCCAGCATCCTGATGCACATTGTCCCCACCATGCTCCACCAAGTCCTGGTCCTTGCCTTCCATTTCTGCAGCCCAGGGCCATTACTTTCTTCTGTGAAGAAGACCAACAAATCTCACCTGAAATGGACTCAGGCTGTGCTTTCTGTGTCAACATTAATGCCTCAGCGCTCTCCTCCTCCTCCTCCAGAGAAATGTGCTATAGAAACTTGTAGGTGCTTATTTCCTTTTCTGAGATCTGTGCTGTAGCTGAAATCTCTTGATGTGTAGCCATCAAAGGCATTGAAAATAGATAACTCACAGCGAGGCTGGTAAACATACAAATAAATAAATAAATAAATAAATAAATCCTAAACCATCCGTAATTTAAATCCTTTCCACAACCACTCACATTGGTAAAAAATGGTGCCATAGATTTTGGCAATGTCCTAAATACGGACAGCTACACATGACAGCACTTTTTTGAACACATCTGCAAGACACAGTGACTCTAGCATTAGATTTTTTTTTAATATATATATATATTAGGGCTACGAAGATTGTACTGCTACTGAATCACTAATGTCAATGGTGACAAACGACAACAGTATTTCTCCAATGGAGAGACAGCAAAATATAGTATAATTTATTAAAAGCCACCATAGCACTCTCAGATCAGAATTATATAGTATGAAAATGTTCTTTGCAAATAATTTTGTGTTTATCTTTTTGACACTGACAGTTCATTTGTCTTCTGTGGAAAAACCCAATATGAATTACTTTCATGTGCTTGCTCTGTTTTATATACTTTTGATCTAATTGATCTCAAATTAAATAACTGGGTTAAAAAAATGGTGCTATCCTACACTAGAAAGGTTTGGAAACCAACCTCTTTTCTCTTTATTAGAAATAATCCCTTCACTTCATATTTCATTCTGGGAGGGTGAGAACACTGTGCTTGTGTTTTTTTGCTAAATGTGAAGTATTTCCACTTCTGAAGTTCTCGTTATAGTTTCCACTAGTCCTGAACACCTCCACCCCCAAGAATAAAAGCACACACCTAGTTTGGGGCTCTTCTGTGTTGTTTATACACTCTGTTTAAAATGTTATCAAGTTTTTTCAACTTTTTTTCTGTGCTTAAAAGCAGACTGTTTCAACCACGACTTCCTTATTTCTCCTCCCTTCCTCTTAACTCTTTAATACAGAACCTCTACTTGTACTTTTCTTCTTTGTTTGCAGTCTATGATTAAGTAGATCTATGCATCTTCCCAACCAACTGGGAGTATAAAGGCCAAGCAAATTTTCAGGCAGCTTTTAATCAGAAAAGCAAGACAGGGTTAAAGTGTTGACAACAACCTGGTAGGAAGGGGGAGAGGGAGGGTATCAGGCTGTTACCACTGAGAACCTTATGGTCTTCTCATTCATCCTTCTAATAGAGTTTTATTTTGACAAGCCTACCTCACAGATTGCATCAAATTTCCACCACACAACACTAAAAATGACCTAATCATCTGCTGCAAAAACAACCCAAGAAATCAGTCATACTTATGCAACAAGAAATAGCCCTACTTCACTCCTGTCTGTCCAGGGGGAAAGATGAATGAGCACTGAGCCAGGTGATATGCAGTGAAGGCATCATACCCACCTGCCAGACTCAACCCCATTCATTCCCACAGGTCCTATATCCAGACTACTCTGTTTGGGAGAATGGTACAAAAATGCAGAGTTGAGCCGGGTAGCTTTTCTCTGCTGAATGCCTTTCCTAGTCTGCTGGGACAGGATATTTGTTCTCAAGGAGTTTGGCAAGGAAAAAGTTAAAATGTCTGCAGACATTTTCACTCCATGATCTGGAAGACCGATTAGCTGATTGAGTGGTAGTACATTATGGAAGACCTGCAGGATTTCTAAGCTAGAGAAAAATCATTGAGATTGCTGTAAGAGCAGGTAAGGGATTTTACTTGACTGCCACTGAGTCTCAAAATAGACAGTGCAGGCAATCCATTCAGGGTGGAACTACACTCACCAAGGGGTGATTTAGGTAGGAGAAAAGGAGACTCTTCATCCCAGCCTCACATACTAAAGGAGCCAAGTTTTCGTCACAGGCACAATTTTCAACATCAGACCTTAATGCTAGCATTTAAAAAGGCCTTCAGGAGCCTAAAAACTCTCTTGTTGCCACTGTAAGTGCTGAAACTCAAGGCTGAGCTCTTGAACTGCTCAGATTTTGCTAAGATTGACCAGTATCAAAACTATGAATCCCAGTCACTAAGCGCTCAGAAGCCCATGTACCTTAATACCCAAGTGAGACCGAAGGCCTGAAATGATTCACAGCTGGGGAGCGGAGGGGTGGATGGGGGAAGACTGTTGACACTGCTGTGTCAACCTAAGGACCAAGTACATTATAAATAGTCAAATCCCTTACTGGAGACTTACTGGAGTATATCCTGCATGGGATAAAACCAGGAGAAAGGTGGTGATGGCATATGGCCTTTAATCCTGTGGATACTTTGGGCACTCCTTACAGACTAGGGATGTTTACCTAACCTGATTGGAACCGACAATTCTTGTAGCAAGGCATTAACCACCACGTTAAAGCTATTTGTCTACAACTTGTCTTTACTCTTGCACCTGAATTTGTTCCAATTTTCATGGTGCAACTGGAACATAAAGTCAATGGGTGAGAAACAGAGACTGTAGTGTTTTGTTCAGTACCTGAGAGGAGAAGACATCCAAACTGCATTACCTGTTTCTATGCAATTATGTGTTTTATATGAAGTGACTAATAGAAAACCTTACTACTTAGTGGAGAGTGTAGATTTAAATCTCATTACTATGAAGATAGTAGTAAATTCATATCTCCCCTATCCCCACTGGGAATAGGGATTTGGGAAGTATGAAGAGTACTGTTGTTGCTGGTTCAGATCTATCCAATTTTTATGAGACAAGACTGATGCAAGCATCTCACTGCAGAAGAAATTTCATTTGAAATACATGGTTGTATCTAGAGGTCTCCTTGAAACCCTCAACAAAGTGTTAAAAGCTGAAGCTTTCTCAGGGACCAAGGTATTTCCTGTTGTCTAGCTTGTTTGCTGCTCAGAGTCCTGGTTCTCTGGATGTCATGATAAAATGCCTAATTGTGAGCCACTGATGTATGGGGCATCTCAGCTGGGGCCATGGAGACTCCTGGGCAGGCAGGTGCCTCAGTCTACTTGTGTTTCTACAACCTGGGGCAGAGGAGGTGTGGATGGTGGGTGCACTGGGCTGTCTCTGTGGGTTTACATTCTGTATTAACTGCTTCTAGGTATTTGCTGCTCTCCCGCGTCTCTGTATTTCTTTGTGTGATCGAGCAAAACTAACCACAATCTCTTTTTACACCCAATTTCTAAAGAAACACTTTTAACTGGTTTTCTCCTGAACTGCGGCTTCACTAGTGACAAGAACAAGACATCAGAAATCTAGCATATAAAGTAATACCTTGATTTTGTCATATTTTTTTCAGTCACTTGAGAGTCAGAAAATCTTATTTTACCTTGCAGTTCATGGAGATTTTTCCTCTTAGGATATTATTGCACTATTCTAATTCATGCAGAAAAAAAATCCACTATCTATAAAAAACCACATTTTTATTTTGATAATCCATTTGTAAAATTTCATTGTTTGGGTAACACAATTTAAGGTACAAAGAACTGCCCAATTTAAAAAGAAAAATATCTGAACACAATTTTGACATATACAGTTGCTTGAATATCAACATTCAAAGACATGGCATAAAAACGTATTAAAGAACTTTCTGACATAACTTTTGGACAACTTCATAAAGTGTACTGCATTGCTTTAAGAAGTCATTGAAATTTTTGCAGAAATTGTAGCATAAGAGATCTTGATGTCTTGTCTGGGAAAAACGTTGTTATGAACCACGAGAACAAGTCCATTGATTTCAGGGGACTAATATTAGTTAATTGGATTAGTACTTTCTGTAAAACTGGATACAGAACAAATCTAACTTCCTGAGGTGTTCTAGAAAGGAACAAAAAACCTTCTAATAAATGGGTAGTGTATTACAGAGACAGTTTTCATTGTAAGCATGCATGTATGTTTTTTACAGATTGCTTCTTCAATTTAATAACAGCAGGTGCTGTGCCTGAAATTTCAAAACCACTTCTAATGCTCTCTGCATAATTCTTGAGGCATTACAAAGCAAGACACTAATATTTCTTGAGCCATCATCGACAAGGTAACTAAGCAGTGCAAACAAATTAGTATTATTTAAAAAGAAAAATTATGTCAGAGTAGCAAAGTGACTGTTCAACAGGCATCGAGCAAGTGAAAGGAGAGCACTGGCATGCTTAAGAGCCTGCATGTTCTTAAGAACATCTGCTTATCATCCTTGAGAATACACCTACAGTCTTATCAACTCTCAAAAGCATTCTGATTCTTAATCATCTGCCTCTTGTAATTGCAAGGAGGCTTTTTCACAAAGAGATATAAAGAAGTCAATAACATTTTCATCTCCTTATTGACATGGCTTTCAGCAGGAGTGACAATGAGGAAACTCGTTGTGGGTGTTGTCCTCAGTCCACTTCATCCCAGCATTTTTGAAGTACTCTTGGAGTGCCAGAGCCATCCTTTTACACAGGCATTTTCAATAAGGTGGCTCCTTACTCTTGTGTAGAAAATCACAGTGCTTTGGCTATCTGCCATTGCAGAGTGGTCGCTGACATACTGATCTCCTGGTCAAGATATTGTTGCATCCTTTACACCTACAGTTTTGGCAGCAGGAGACAAGCTTGCTTTTGCTTTTGCTTTTGCAGAAGGGTGCCCAGAAAACAGTCAGGAATGCTACTCCTAATGGCTGATTTCTAAAAAATATTTGGATGTATAATTCCTTTTGGGGACTTAAGCCAAAATTAGCATATTTTCCAAATGTTGTTTTGCACCAGGTGTGTAAAGAAAGTAGAAAAAAAAAAGAGCAATAACTACTATTAATACAAATGGCTATGCAAGGACTTGGCATGTGATATGACCTAAAAATAGGAGACTAGTATAAATACATGCTCATACTAAAAAGTAGTCTGTCTTGTGATTAGTATGACCATTTCAAAATATTTCCTGTTGTAACTGTACAACCCTTAAAAAGAATGGATGGGTTTGAGCTGGTGAATTACTAGATGTCTTTCTACTTGCGCTGGTAGAAAAAAAAAGATAAATTTCTTTTACATTAAAGAAACAGGTAAACAAAACTAAATAACAAGCCTTGGGGGTTTTGTGTAGGTTAGCTCATATCATGCTGTAACAGAATTCTCTAAAAACTATCAGCCTGTGCAGTACAAACAAGAAACTTTTATGTGTCATTTATAGTACATCTTAGAAGCATCTACAGAGATGGTGTGGGACTGCAGAGAGGTTTGAACTGAGGAAATTGCTTTTGAAATTTGTTTTTTTGTGTGTTTGATTTTTTTTTTCAAGAGTTTCAGAGAATTGAAAGAGGAACCTGCACTGAGCAGCTAGTCCTAACATGTACAAAACTTTCCCCACATCATGTGATGAAACATTTTATCACTGCACTCAAATTATCTTTAAGTATCTGAGATGTTAGGCACTATGATTTGCTCATCTGCATGGATGGGTGGGGTAGAAGGGATTTGGAGAATTTATTTTGCCTTTCCAGCCTCTCTCATGGAAATGTAGTATGCAACCTTTATTTAACCACAATCCTCAAGAAAATGGATTTATTTTAAAGCTTAAAACTCTGCTTTCCTTTTCTTCCTCTCTCTCTCTGTACATGTGTATGATGATCTAGCAAAGTGAGCTGGAGAAACACACAGAGAAAAAGAAAGGATTCTAAAGCTGCTGTCCTGAAGTGTACATTGCCTTTATGTCTTTTATAAAACTCTTGCTGAGATATTAAAATTAAAAAGGACTCAGGCCTGTTTCCTTCAGATCCCTGAGTGAGTTTCAAAACACTAGCCTTTTGCATCATTTGCTTGCCAAACCACATTCCAATCCCTGTGGGCTGTAATGCTGAGTGACTGTCACAGGCAGGGGTGACTCCATCTCTCATGCCCCAGCGTGCCTCTCCACTGCCACGCTGATGCCGCATGGAGATGCTTCCTGGCCACCACGTGCACATGCAGAAAGTGTGCCCAGGTACCGGGTGACTTCAGCAGGGCTAGGGAAAGCACAGCCTCGGCAACTCTGTGGAAAACCCTAAGATGGCCCTGAGGCCCTGAACTTCCCAAGAGCAAGCACAAGCAATGAGTTCCAAAACAGAGCTGGGAACTAAGTAATAACAAAAATTAAAAAACCTCCACTATTCTCAGAAAGAGAAGTGAGAAAGTAGTTGGTGCTGATCTTCCTTCACAATGGGCAGGGGAGCAGGTTGCATTTTCAAAAGCACCATCCCATCCCTACTCCCAGGAAGCTGAGGGCATTCTTGAGATTTCTTCTCTTTTGAGAAGAGAAAGTGGCTGCTGTGGTGGCTGCAATCCCATTTCAGGAATTGCCAAAGATTCAGGTGCCTGCCAGTGAAGGAGTTCCCAGTAGCATTTCTCCTTTGATATCTATGGCACTAAGAGAGTATAAAGGGGAACCAAAACCTTTCAATAGGGAAGCCCTCAAGAGAGCCCAGTATTCAAGCTTGCCATTTTCTGCCAACTCTCTCTCATCAGATATTTTCATGTATTACACTTGATTTACTTGGGGCCAACAAGTTGCATTTTTATGTTGTATTGATTCTAATAGATTAATCAGCTCCACAGAAAGTTTTTGATTGCAGGAAAATGTTTCTCTGCACTATTAGCTCACAATAAGGTTTCTCGGTGCAGATTTGGATTGTGATAGCTGATTTCTCCCCATCAGTTCTCATGAAGGGTTCAGGGTTTTTTTTAGTTAAGCAGTTGAAGCTGTAGAAATTTATTTGCAATAGGCTAAAGGCCAAAGCTCTTCCCTGTCCTGATGGGGAAGCAGGAGATCCCAGGTCAGAGCTCCTGCTGCTGCAGAGACTTAGGATGACAAAGGTCTGAGTCAAGAGCTGATAATCTTCATGTTGTAAGGATTTTGAATGCTTGGTTTCCATAATCATACCAGAGTGTATTTTCTCAGTTTGGTTAGGGGTACTTGAAGGGTTTTGTTATTTCTGTATTGTTTGTTCTAACATCCAATTTTTCTATCCCGAGCACATCACTGCCACATTTACCATCCTCATTATGTGATTGATGCTGCAGTCCTCCAGTCGCATCCTTCAGGCCATGGAAATGCTGTTTCATTTGTTGATGCAGCTGAATTGTTTACTGGATGTGACACAAAGCTTCCCATAATGCAACCATACTGATCCTCCAGTGACACGGTCTATTTTGGTAGGGCTGTATCAGCGTGTGCCCTGGTCATACCATTCTTAACAGCCACTTTCGTTCATCAGACCTCTCAGATACCTAAACTAGGTCAGATTCCCAGCTGAAAACCAGAGCAATCAGCCTCAGCATTTTTACTCCTTTTATGTAACTGGCTTTTTATGTACCTGGGGTTTTTTTTTGTGGCTGACTGTTTTACATGATGTGCTTCAGACGTAGACACTGTTTGTCTGGTTCCTTCCTGGATTTAATACGTTTTCCTGTCCTTTTTTTTTTTTTTTAAGACCATAGAGGATTTAATAACATTCCCACCACTAGGTATGTGTCATCCTGAACTATATGCTTTCCTGTACCAGTTCTTCTCTCTACTTTTTAGTTTAAAAACTATAACCTTAATTTTTAGTAACAGAAGCCTGGCTTGTTTTAATTTAGGTCACGCCATATTTTCCTGAATAGGGGCCATTTGCACTAAAAATTTCCTTTATTCTTAAGTACATTTATGTCATTTTCCTATGCATCTACTGTCAAGTTACATGTTAAAACTGAAGGAATGTGGTAATATTTCAGAGCACATCACTTAGAGATCTCTAGCGCTCATAACAACTCAAATTTTGTCTCCAAAGAACTGTCTCCTACTGCTCTATTGTTATTCATATCTTATCAGAGCATAACTGTACCAGTCATCAGAATTGCCTCAGAACAGAACCAGTTGGAGGACTGCAGCTAGGAGCATTCCCCCAGGGTCAGTACTGGATACAGTCTTATTCAACTTCAAGCTGCCAAGTGCTCATCAGTTTAGATCCTACAGAGAGCCCCATGTCTCATATTTTTCAGTCAAGACTGTTTTCGTTACTGCTGATGTGAGAATCCTTGCTACACAAACAATTCTATGATCACGTAAAACTGACTGTAGGTTTTGACACACAGGTGGAAGAAGACGGGTAGAGGTAAAACAATGCATGTGGTCCTATTCTGTGCCAATTCGTTTTCACACAGAAGCTGACCTAGTCATTTCAAAGTAGCAGCTGAGTGGTCCAAGTGTGAAAGGGGTCAATCATACCTCAGGGAACTAGTTCAGATTTGGACAGAATTCAGGCAATTATGGGCCTCCAGGAAACCAGGATCTGAATCAACAGGATGTTTAAAATGGGCTGGAATCAGCTTCAAACACCTGCATTTACTGTGGAAGTGACTATGTATGAGAATGTTACAGTCACCAGAGATCTGCCTAGTACAGCCAGTGGTATTCCCACTTTACAATTCACTCTAAAATAGATACTTAGATTTCCATGGATGATAAATTCATGGCTGTAGAAAAGACCAGGCAGGAAAGGTGCCGGCTATACTCAAATCTTTCAACTTAGCACTCCTGATGTGGAAAAAAGTTTTGGATATTCATATAGATCTTATTTAACAAGAGAGAGGAACAATAATTCATCCTGTATTTACAAGTCACCAGTTGTTATGGATCCAGCACAGGCTTTTTTGGGCAAGTCTATTTACTTAAGAAGTGGAAAGAGATTTTGAATGTTCTAAGGCCTAATAGTGGAAGTAGTAGAAGAAGGCTCATCTGAAGACAGCTTACATGCTCAACCAATTCGATACACCCCTAACCCTAGTAATGTTTTCAATTTCTGGACACAGTATTTTATACAGATGTTAGAATTACCCTACATTCTTTGCTCAAAATATTTCCCAAATACCATGCCAAATTATCCTTTCAACTGCAACTGCAAAACTTGGTGGCCCATTCTGTTTATGGACTCTATGATATGTTAAATCAATCCACAGTTACATATCCTTAGTGCAAATAGGAGAAAAAGCAACATCTGAGGTATTTTTCTTTTTTTCTTCTTCTTGGTTTTTTTTTTTTTCTTTTAATCTCAAAAGATAATCTTCAAGAGCACACATGCAGCTCTACCTCAATTCCTTTGTGGACTGAACAGGAGAGAAAACATTCAAATAGTTTCACAGAAAAGAGAGATGAAAAGATAGAAAGTACAGATTTCAAATAGGATATATATATATACATATACGTGTGTGTTTTGATATATATATTCTTTATTGTAAAATACCTGTTGGACATGCAGATTCAATGTAAGACCACCAATTTTCTGAAGATTGAGGGATTCTCTCTTAGGAATCTGTCAAATTGTCTACCACAAGCACCTTGTACCAATACACCTAAACCCTTTTGCTGGAATTTGAGGTCAAAAAGGAAGTGAGCAACTACGTGTTTTCCTCTGACTTTCACAACAGCTATGTGAGGCAATTACTTGTAGTGGGAAGTAGTTGCTGACCAGAAGCCCCTGTCTATCAATCCTGGGCATAGAATATATCTAAAAATTTAAAGTTGTAAAGGAAATCAGTTCATGTGTTATTTAAATTTCAACTTGATCTGGCCATTTCCATGGCCAAAGTTCTATAAAAGCATAAATCTTCATCATTGTGCTATAACTCAAGGGCAAGGTACCTGCAGGAGGATCCTTTGGCACAGGATAACTCAACACCACACAGGATGTCTACCAGAGTAGTTAAAAGCAGCTTTGCAAGCTGTTTGTCCACCATCTGACAAAAACTGTGGCCCACTAGAGTGAAGGTTCCCTGCAAGGCATCAGAAATATTTCAGGAACTGTTTGCATGCTCTTCCTCCATGATATGTGCAAGATAGCATTGTTTCACCAAGAGGCAAGCTACACTGTGCTGCTGGGATATGAGTATGATCTGGGGACATGAGCAATGATCATAGAGGACTGCAAGTCCTATAGAATGAATTTCTGAGCTCTTACATTGAACTCTTATGTTGCCTTAGATTTGCTAATCCTTTCTAAAATATCAGCCTTGAAAAAATTAAGCTAACAACATCCGTGTATGTAGGAAAGACCAACATGTATATAATAGTTTAGCTATTAGCCCATAAATTGGAACCTCTTTAAACCCAGTTTAGGATGCTTACTCTGAAATTTAAACCAGCTTAGAAAATCTATCAGTGGAGTTTTTGGTTTCAAGTTGGCCTAAGGTTTTGCTCACAGAATTTTTAAAAACTCTCTTGGGCACTGATAAAAAGTGTAAACTGCTTCATTTTGTAATGTAACTAGCACTTGAGTCAGAAAACCACACTTCAGATGCAGAGATTGCAATATTTGTCAATACTGACCCACAAACTTACCATTTCCAAAAACCTGACTGCTGCAGAAATGAACTTTTTAAACACCACATTGACGAGTTTCACACTGAACTGGCATATTAACGTAGACAATAGCGGCTGTATTTATGCAAATCTTAGCTAAAATAGGGTGAACATTGCTAACACTAGCATAGAATCCTGACATTGCTGATTTATGGTTAGAAAAGGTGAAGGTTTGAGTGAACTAAAATTCAACTATCAGCAAAACTGCACAGTCCAGGACAGACACTGCACAGTCCAGGAAATTCAAAGGTAGCTATGTACAGTTAATTTTACTGCTTTAGATAGTTCTGAAGATTTAGTACATATCTCCTTTGGGGAGTTTCTTTGCCTGTCATCTGTATATTTAGACTTAAAAATACTTTTTCGATTCAATCTTGGAAACTGCCCACCTGCACTCTCTCAAGATGGAGAATAGAAGCACTCCCTAGCAGGCAGAAATGCTAGGATTATTTTCCTTCACTTTTGAATAAAGTTGCTTTTGTCTAGATTGATACAGATAACAGATGGAGGCAGGTACCCCTCCACTACATGAAAGTTGGTAATGCCTTTATATTTTCTTGCTGAAAAAAATAGAGGGCTTTTTACCTCTCAATGTGAAATCTTTGTGGAGAGAAGACACTCTTGTTTTACCTTGTCCTGACCATGTGAGGTTAGAGCTGTAACCACCATAAGGTTTACTTTGACTGGGTATACTAAGATAAAGACTGAAGTTTTTCTCCACAAGAGTTTTTGATTAATATAGTAGTTATTATGTAAGTCTTTCATCGTAAAAAATATGCTATCTTTTGCAGTGAAGGCATATATATGGTTTTCTTATGTCTTTTTCTGAGTAATCTTTAATGAAAAATAAGAAATAGAGAACACTTCTACTTTTCTAAAGCTTAATGGCACAGAAGGTCAGGAATATTGCAGCTAGTTATATGTTTTCAGATTCATCTAGTGTGCTCAGAAATACTTGCACCCACAAGTGGACTGAGGTTGGAAGTCGTATTTCCAAAATATATTTATTCTTAAAAGAAGGTAAGGTAAAGCCTAGCATCAAATAATGCCTTTGTGACATTATAATTACAGGCTCTTCAACAGCATCTTTGCAATAATGTTACTCAGAACAAAACAATAGGAAGAAAAAAAAATCAGCAAAAAGGACAGGGAAGCCCAACTACAAAGAAGTTACTTAGAAGACTTATGTTCACATCTTGACTGAGTGAACCAAACTCGTGGCTGTTAGAGATGTAGAGATGTAATCCTACAAGCTAAAATTTGCATGAAAGTTCATTGCAAGGATGAGAAAGAATCAAGGCAAAACCTGCAGTCTATTTCGGTAAGGCCCAAGTTCAGTTTAAGAAACACACAACCGGAGATGAACTCATTTACATTCCTCAGTTTGGTGAACTTGAACATTCACTGAAGTGTTTCTCTGAAAAGCACCAACAACGCTTTAGGAACAATAACTGAGATGTGTTACAGAAGGGCACTTTTCCTTCTTGTTCCTCATATTAAACCCCCTTATTCTACCTAAATATCAAAGTGTTTTTCACTTTTCCCTTTAGTAGTATTAAACTGAGTAAATGAGAAATAAAAAAAAAATTAAAAATTCTAAAAAGAGGTCTTCTGAGAAAAAACAAAATATATTCTTCAGCCCCACTTGCATTGATTAAAAACTATTAATATGATTTTCTAAGTGCTTACAGTAAAATCTGTGCTTTCACTTTGCTTCATTATGAATCTGTTTGCAGTTGAATTGAAATTGCATTTCAGTTTGTTTTTCCTGTAATCTGAAACATGCCATCCTACATTCTTCAGTTAGAAGGGTGTCTTTCCAGAAGTGTAACAATATCAAAGAATTTATGAAATAAGACCATTTTTCCCTATGCAATTGCACTTTGACAGGTACTGAACCAAAAATTATGGAACAGAATAAGTTTTGAAAGGCTTTCTGCTTCATAATACATTTTGACATTTATTTTTTCCATCTCAAATCACAAAACAAATCACAAAACTTTTTATAAATTGACAATTCTTGTTTTCATTTGGCTCACAGGCTTTTCAGTCTTTTTCACAGGTGCACTTGACATTGAAAACAGGAAGATAATAGATGTAAGAGAGAAAACTTACCAGTTTTATTTAGTAGTTCGCTAAAAAAACTAGACACATCTTTATTGTTACTCTTCCATAGCAAAGAAAGAACACAGTTCTCTTGCAATTTTTTACTGTGTGATTTTCAGTATACCTTTTAATGTTTTGTTTGTCATCTTTTGTCAATTGAAGGGAAAAGAATCGCTACTCCAGTCAAAAAAGCACTAAGCATCTGTCACCTTTGTTTACAGTTACAGATTGGATGAAAACCTGGTGCTACTGAACTTCCAAGTGAGCTTTCTGTGCAGAGTGCCATGACCAGTGAGTACAAAGAGTAGCAAAAAAATCCTGCACGGATTTCGTGTGTGTTACTCCAGAGGCTGTAGGTGCTTAGTACCTAATATGAAACTAAAATACATCCATTCACTAAATGTTCTCTTTCTACATCAGGAACTTGAGGACTGCTGTAACTGTCCTTAAGACTGGATCATGTCACTTGAAGAATGCTTATTGAGCTTTTGTTTCAGTCTACCTGTATGTTCATCTGTCTATTGTAATTTAAATATGGCTCTCCCAAAAAAGAAAAGCAATGTATAAAAAGTATTTCTAACAGGGTTATTTATGTAACAGAGCTATATTTTTACATGTTATGCATGTGAAATCTTAGCTGGAGGTAGATATATTTAAATAATCCTGCAGCAAAGTTGCTCTTGAAGAAAATCTATGCAAGCTTCAGTGATTTGAATTGTGTTGGAAACCTGAAATTTAAAGGAAAAAACTCATAAAACATAAGGGGACTTTAAACCTCTAAAGTGATATTCTTTTCTGTCTTGATGTATGACATTTTCAAATTAAACCACAAGAGACAGACAGAGACTGTGGTTGCAGTGAGGGAAAGACATAAAGTTACCCTGAACAAAACGTAAATATAGCGTTAACTAAAGCCCAATAAACACATTAGTGGGAGAGGCAAAGTACACAGAAATAGCACATTGTGGTTCCAGCAACTTAACCTGGTGTTTTGAGTCAACCCCAACCGGCAGCCAAGTCCCACACAGCAGCTCAGTCACTCCCCCACCAGCAGGATCGGGGGAAAATCAGAAGGGTAAAAGCCAGAAAACTCATGGGTTGAGATAAAGACAGTTTAACAGGGAAATCAAAGCCTGTGCACACAAGCAAAACAAAATAAGGAATTAATTCACTTCTTCCCATGGGCAGGCAGGTGTTCAGCCATCTCCAGCAGAGCAGTAATGGTGACTTGAGAAAAGAAACACCATCACTTCAAATGTTCCCTCCTTCCTTCTTCCTCCCACTGAGCATGATATCATACGGTCTGGAATCCCTTTGTGCCCTTCTGTAACACATCTCAGTTATTGTTCCTAAAGTGTTGTTGGTGCTTTGCAGAGAAACACTTCAGCGAATGTTCAAGTTCAGCAAATCCCTTTGGTCAGTTTGGGTTACCTGTGCCAGCTGTGACTCCTCCCAGTCTCCTATGCATCTCCAGTCCCCTCGCCAGAATCGCAGTATGAAAAGCAGAAAAGGCCTTGGCTCTGTGTAAGCACAACTTCTCTATGTTATCAACCTTACATGCAGCACAAATCCAAAACATACTCCCATACCAGCCATGGTGAAGAAAATTAACTCTACTCCAGTCAAAACCAGCACACGTGGCCATTTAAAAAGCAAATCATCACAAGTCAGGGTGAATCAGAGAAGGAACTTCTTTTCGCCCAGGCTTTCCCGAGCAAGGAATTCAGGATTAGAGCCTGAGAGAATATGGCAAAAGGAAAGACAAAAGTCGGAAGGAGGATTTCCTGTACTCCACATTTCCTCAGGAGGCTATTTGCCCTAAGGAATGAATTGCATCATCAGTCTTGTATGCTTTGCATGCCTTCTTCTCCCCTGTAGAAGGCTCTAAAGGAATCGCCACAGCATTCTTGTTTTGCTCCTTGTGATGGGCACCTTTATCAGTGAAAACCATGCCAAGGTTTTTGATTTTTTGGAGAGCTCTTGTAGACACCTAACCACAAAGTCTTGCATCTTTTAACTCCAGTTCAAGAAGTGCTTACATTTGGAGGTACTTAGTTTTGACCAACGGTCAAGTGCATAAAACTTGCCTTTAGCCAGGCCATGAATGCTGACACTCACTGTTTTGTATTCTGCAGCATCTATGTGTGGATCTTTTATCTCCTTCTTATCAAGATGTATTCTCAGAAAAAGCAAATATAGATGAAAATTTGTTTGTGATTAGGCCTAACACAAAACAAAATGTAAGACTTATTCAGTAGCTTTATTACCAGTGAGACAGATATAATGGAAATTTTCACCTATGTTCCTACTTCCCCAAGTACCTACAATTTCTATAGGAATAGGAACTAGGGGGCTGTGATAGCACATATCTTTCACTTGCAAAGGCATATTATTAGAGATCTGTGCATACTCTGATATAGATAATTTTTTCTGATTGTTTCAAGAAGTTTTTGGTTCTTAGGCACAAAGAGGTGCCATTTGAGAAAGATTTTTGAGGCATATAGTTCATGAACAGGTATTTGATGTGGGAAATTGAAATAGAGAGCATTAAAGATTTTTTTCCAAGAGTTATGTGACAGCTAGTGGTTTTTCACGTTCTCCTGAAAAAATGAAGAATTAGTTTCATTGTTGATATAGCTCCCCTGACAAGAACTGAATCTCCTTTGCAATTGATTTGGCTCAGAGGGCTTTTTGCAGTTGTGAACATCTGATGATCACTTCATTATGTAGTTTGCTTGGTGTCATGTGCATGATACATCTCTGACTTCTTTGGAATCCTCTTTTCATGTTCCTTTTTCTAGGCTTCCAAAAGCTCAGTTAGAAGCTCCTGAAAGACTGGCAAAGTTAGTTACCATCACTGGCTTGATATTGACTCTCACCACTTCTGAATATTTTAGCTGACACTTGAAGCTCTATGTCAAGTTGATCAGATAAAGAAAGAACACCAATAGGCCACCACTGAGATGCTGGCTATTGCACTGTGATTTTCTGGATCTGTGCTAGGGTGTTTTTGACTAGAGTATGTCCCTACTGCACTACAGCCTTCACTAGAGACTTCACATTTACTAAATCTCAGGAATCATCAACAATTACTTTGTGAAAGATCTAGCAAGTTATTCAGTAAGAACCTCTGTCAGAACAAAAAGTTTTATCAGAATGGTTATTTGCAGCTATAGAGTTTGCCAGCACCGAGGGCTGACCTCTTCGAGGGACTGACCTGTTATAGTACTTATGACCCATGACCACACAAATTAAAGGTCTGACCTCCTACAGCAGGTGTGTCTTGCAATCAGATACTTGGATTAAACAGTGCAGGTGATCAGAGTCCACAAGCAGGATTGTGTGTCTGAACCTTCTCTCTACCAGTATTAAACACAATAGATTTGCCCACAGTTATCAGTGGACTTGGCCTGGCACCTCTTCAGAGGCCTATGTCACTCTTCACAAAACTTACTCTAGATCTAGACATTCATTGCCATTTCTTCACTTTTTCAGTCCTGTACTTTTGTGAAACTGCTTCCCTGCACTTGCAGCTTAATGAAAGTAGGCACACGTAGCACATTGAGGCACGGGTTCTTGCCTGCAGCTGCTGAATGCTACTATGCTGCTTAAAATAAATAAGCTAAACCATAAGCTATTACATCTGCTGAGAATGGTCTATACAAGCCAGACAGTGAAAGCATGGGTTTGCTTTGCAGGCTGCAAAACTGAAAATAATTTTGGAGGATTACAGGTGGTGCAAATAAGACAGCTGCAAACAGAACGTTTTTAAAAAACTTACATCTCGCAGGAACTGAAACTCAATAGCTTTTCTTTTTACTAGAAGATGGCTTGTTCTTTCTTAAGCCTGGTCCTTTTAGCCTGTAAACCAGTCCAAACTGCAATCTGTCCCTTCTTCTCATGAGTTTTTTTTTCTTTATATTGTTTATATCATAAATATACCAAGAATAATGGATTGCATGTTCCTGTCATATGAAGAGGGGAGATTCTCCTGCCCTTCAACATGGGGAAATTTCCTCGACCCTTAGTATTTGATTTGTCTGTCAATGCCCCAGGAAAGTGGAGACCCTTGTGCCTGACCAGTCGATCAGTGTCCTCTTATGGGTACGCTTCACTGACCAGTCCTGCTGGATTGGAGGGTTGTTCAACTGACTTACTCAGGGAAACACACCAACAGCAGATCTTTGTGCTTCATTTGAGTGTGTTACTTGCTGCTGGCAACTGCTGGTGCCTGTGAAGGGCTCACACTAACACTAACACTAGTTCACAGAATAACACACTTTATTAGTATAAAATTGTGACAGGTTAAGGTTTGAAGATTACTGGTGACAGCATCTGACTGCAAAAACATATTTAAAGCAATACACAGACAAGTTCTAGTCCCAAATAAAGTATTCAGCACACACAGAATATGACCTTTACCCAGTGCATGTGCCTACTGGAGAGAAGACAGGTTCAGCCCTTCGACTGATCCCAGCAGTTACAATGGAGTCTTTCCATTGTAGTCTTTCCATTGCCTGGCTGTGGAGTCTACCCTGTGATCCACCCTCTGTTCCATCCCCCATAGCAGATGCTTACTGTTGTATGGGGAATCATAGTGGAGCTGCCAACCGCATTCCATCCAGGGAGCAGCAGCTGCATTTTACCCTATAATTTCTGTACTGTTATAACTTCTGTTAGGACATGAATATAACTTCTCATTTTCCTATAATTTTTATCCCCAGCCGTCTCCCCACAGTTCTCCTTTCCCTAAGCTGAAAATAAAACAACAAAGAAAGAAAACTTCAGCACTTGAAATTGATCACTGTTTAGTTGGGGAGAAAAGTCAGAAGATACTGTGTACCACAAAAATCAAGGTTGTAACATCTAGAGTGGATAGGATGGACTTAGCTAACGGAAAATCTATGGCTTAGTGTTCTCATGAAGACATCAATTTAATTTCAGTTTGTGATAGGTGATTTTCTTTATGTTACAGTAACATAAGAGGTGTGATAACGAGTAGACTGCAAAGGGATCTGGACAGGCGGGATTGATGGGCTGAGGTCAGTGGTATGAGGTTCAGTAAGGTGAAATGCCAAGTCTTGCACTTGGGTCACAACGACGCCGTGCAGCACTACGGGCTTGGGGCAGAGTGGCTGGGCACCTGCCCACTAGAGAAGGACCTGGGGATGCTGGTCAACAGCCGGCTGGACATGAGCCAGCATTGTGCCCAGGTGGCCAAGAAGGCAAATGGCATCCTGGCCTGTAACACGACTAGTGTTGCCAGCAGGACCAGAGCAGTGATCACGCCCCTGTACTCAGCACTGTTACAGCTGCACATCGAGTACTGTGTGTAGTTTTGAGCCCCTCGCTACAAAAAAGACACTGAGGTGCCAGAGTCTGTCCAGAGAAGGGCCACGAAGCTGGGGAAGGATATGGAGCACAAGTCTTATGAGGAGTGACTGAGGGAACTGGGGTTGTTGAGTCTGGAGAAGAGAAGGCTCACTTACTCTCTAGAACTACCTGAAAGGAGGCTGTTGTGAGATGGGTTTCAGTCTCTTCTAAGTAACAAGTGACAGGATAAGAGGAAATGACTTTAGGTTGCACCGGGGGAGGTTCAGGTTGGCCATAAGGATGAATTTCTTCACTGAAAGGGTGGTCAAGCATTGGAACAGGCTGCCCAGGGAGGCAGTGGAATCACCATTCCTGGAAGTGTCCAAGAAATGACTGGACTTGGCACTTAGTGCTGTAGTTTAACTGATGTGGTGGTATGTGTATAAAGGTTGGACTTGATGATCTTGGATGTCTTTTCCAGCCTTAATGATTCTATGATTCTAAGTATTAGAAAGCCATTTAGCAGGGAAAAAGTAGCTGTTTAAAGATAGGAAGAAGTGAGACTGGCAAAACACCACTGTGATTTGGAGGGAGGAGAAAGTTTTCAGAAGGTAATTTTAATAGATTCAGTACATTCAGAGAAAATCTGACAAACTACTTAGTTCATTATTGGAAGGACTATATTCTTAATTTCTGTGTTGATGTATTGCTTTTCTCACTTAACATTTCTCCTCTAGGTTTTGAAGTCAAGTGTTTATGACATGATCCAGCTGACTTACAGGGATCAACAACCCCCTTGTGAATAATGGTTAAAAACGGATCCCACCTGGACGCTTTGACACTGGCAATGCTCCAGAATAAAACTGTCTCCATCACCCTCCCAGTTGTGTATACAGTGGTGGCTCTGATCAGCATCCCTGGCAACTTGTTCTCCCTTTGGGTGCTCTGCTGGCACATCAAACCCAAAACACCTTCTGTTATCTTCATGATCAACCTAAGCATCACGGACCTCATGCTGGCCAGCTGCTTTCCCTTCCAGATTTCTTATCACTTCCAGAGCAATCACTGGACCTTTGGCAAGACTCTTTGCAGCCTTGTGACTGTGATGTTCTACTCCAACATGTATTCTTCCATACTGACCATGACCTTCATCAGCATTGAGCGGTACATGGGTGTGGTATACCCGATGAAGTTGATCAAGTGGAGAAGAAAAAGATATGCCTTTGCTGCCTGTCTAGCTATGTGGATTTTCTTGCTACTAGCCTTTTACCCATTAGAAAGCACAGATCTGACCTATGAAGTGAAAGAATTGGGGATTATAACCTGTTTTGATATCCTAAAATGGGATATGCTGCCCAACTTTGCAGCCTGGGTAGCTTTTCTCCTCACTCTATTTGTCCTGCTCTTCCTGATCCCTTTCATTGTAACAGTTGGATGCTATATTGGCATCATTCGGAAGCTAATTCAGACATCAAACAGATATGGTAACAGGCAGAAGACTAGATCCATCTACCTGGCGACAATTGTCCTTCTGGTATTCATCACTTGCTTTGCCCCCAACAACTTTATCCTACTTGCGCATATGATCATCCGCCTATTTTACGAGAGCAGTTTGTACCCTGCCTACAAGCTCACCTTGTGCCTCAGTTGCTTCAACAACTGCATAGATCCCTTCATTTATTATTTTGCATCCAAAGAATTTTACCAGAAATTCATGCAAGTGTTTCGCCCTAAGGTACTGCTCAGCGACAGCTTAGAAAACAGAAGGGAAAGTTTATTCTCTGGCAGGACCATGTCAGCCAGGTCAATGTCAAGTGGACCTATGGATGGGTTAGAGGGAGTAAAAGTCTATTTGCAAAGGCAGGAAAGTGTTTTTTAGTTTTAGACATCCCTGGAAGAAAGACACCTGTGAGATTCGTGAATTAACAAAGAAGATATTTCCTTTTGAATGGCTACTCTCAAAATACCTGGCTTTTGTGACAGAACTCAATCTATACTTATATTGCACATCCTACTTCAGTATTTTCTGGTAAAAAATGGAAGCGTTAAAGGAACTGAGTTTATTCAAGAAGGCACTGAAGCAAACCCAACATTAATAATTAGGGGTTGGCTTGGACGTAGCCCTACCGCATGAGACCAAAGGATAAGTTTAGGACAAAAGTTACTTTCAGGTTGTACGATAAGGTTTAACCAAAGACTCGTGATTCTCAGTGACTGTGAATTATTGCTGTACATGAATTAGAGCATACACTGAAGCTGGGTTTGGGGCAAGGGGGTTGTTTTTTTAAGCAACATGCTCGGCTTTGGGTTTGTTGGGGGTTTTTTTGCTTGTTTTGGTTTTTGGGGTTTTTTATGTATTCTTTCTCTCTTGTTGTATTTCTATAAAAGAATGAATAAAAGTAGCATGTCATTTTACCATTAATTCATAATGCATAGCCACTGTGAATTCACCACAACACTCACCCAACAGTTTATCAGAACCAAACCACACTGACATTTGAAAAGGTTAGGTTGACGCATACTATTTATTTCAATTTTATACAGCAATATATCTCATGTAAGAAAAGGAAAGCTAGAACTAATAATGTTTGCAACTAATTCAGCTGCTGAGTGGATTATATTTTAATTTATTGAAGTTAGTAATTTCTCAGGACTGCAGGGAGAATTTAAAAAAAAAACCAAACAAATTTTCTCACATTAACATGTACTCTGGGGTATATGTAGAAGAGCCATTCCTCTTAGCAGAGAATTTAGCTTCATATAATGCATGGGCAATGATTTTATCTTCCTTACAATGATGGTGTGGATTATTAACCAGATTTTCAGCTGGATAAAAGAGAATTCAGCCATAGACTGGAGAGTGACTCTGTGCCAGTAGAAACCAGCTGAAAACCCATCCCTATGGCCAGATGTCAGAAACAGGTATCTTTCAGGCAGGCAAACAGAAAGAAGAAGAGAAAAAGGAAAGTAAGGCATGAAAATGAGAGCTGTACCAAATACCCTGATAATAGGTTACAGCAGGTGGGTTGTGCAGTCCTGTGTTTGGAGTGCTTCTCTGAAATAGCCTTCTCCACCTTGTTTGCACATACCATGCCATGTTTTTCTTTTAATTCTTCTCACATCTCAACAACTGCCTGTGTGCTTGGAACGACAACAGCAGACCATACACTGGGGAAAGAAAAAGGCAAAGTTTTCCCTGCAGTATTTACAGCTTTTTGCCTACCTCTAGCCCTCATTGATAGTGGAGAGCCAAAATACATCTGAGAGTGCTAGACAAGTTTTCCCTCACAAGCGAGACAAAGCTATACAGTATCCTTTTGCGGCACTGCAACACCCAAGGTCCCTAAAGTCTGTCATTTTTCTTTCAGTATAACATAATTAAAACACAATTTTCCACCACTGATCACCATGAATGTGTTCATGACAAATGTTGGAAAACCACAAAACACACCATGAAATATTTATATGTCCTACCTTTTGCTAAAGTATCATCAGTTTTTGGAGAAGAATAAACAGGAGTGGACCTAGTACTACTTTACCAGACCTAGTAAAGCCAATGGGAACATTCAATGTTTTGAGAAATTTCAAGTGTTAGTTTTATTTGATCTTCACGTTTTCTGCCTACAAGGCCAACCTCAGTGATATATAAGCTGCCTAAACCTTCCCATCAATTTGCCTGGAAGACATCCTTCAGCATCCGCTTTCACAGAATTCAAGCTTTCTCACTGTCAAAATTGTTTAATTGTTTTCAGCATTTTTGCTGCAGGAGAAACTTTTTTGGAGGTTAAACTGAAATATATCTCTTTTTTTAAATATGCAAATGTTTTTACAATGAAAACCATTACCTCTCCTACCTCTAATGCATGCTCTGTTTGATCTTGAACCTGACCTGTGAGTGCATAGTCCCTCCTAAGATGTTCTTCAAAAAGATCTAAAAGGGAGAAACCTTCCACTTTGGACCTCAACTGTTATATTTTAAAAAAATACTGAAATGCTCCTTTTGCAAGAGAAAAAAGATGCTCACAACTAATTGAAAATGTTCTTTTTTCCATCCCTCCATCCTCACACAGCTCAACGTAGCCCTTCAGGTCTCTTCTGAAAATGTTTAAAAAGAAATAGGGAGAATGCCTCAGGTACAGATTCAGGTACATCTTCATATCAAGTAGCCTCTGGTTAGCTCAGATTAGGTGAAATTCCCATTTAGGACAGTGGGACTGTTCCTCGAGAAAGGAATATAAAAATGAACTGAACAACAGCAATCTTTTGAGCCTGATGGTGTATACTGGGAAGGCTTGGAGGGTTTTTTATTAGAGAGGAAGAGAATAAATTATTTTTAAAAGTGGCCCAATATATTGTTCTTTGATCCTAGAAACACATTCTTCTGGGGCATCACAAGAATAATGATTTCTACCTTCCTTGGACAGTGTGTGTGAGTTGACATTCACACACATATATATACAAATATATACACACACATAAATGTAGATTGTAATTTGTGAGGTTATTGAGAAGTTCATGTCTATGTCAGCTTCACTTTGGAGAATATGAGCCCTGGGCAACATGCTTACTCTGTAGTTAATGTAAATTTACTGAGAAGACAAGAATGTTTCTGTTTGTTTTGGAGGTTGGAGGGTTTATTGTGTTGTGGGGTTTTTTAATTATTGTATAGAAATTTAATCAATGAATATGCTTGAACTTTTGTGTACATAATAATAATAAAAATAATAATAAATAAAAAGGATGCTATTTAAAATTCACTCCCTTGTTTCCACCTGCCATGTGTGAAAAACTTCCAAACATAGAAGAGGGCAGGGAATCTGAGTTATGGAATAAAATTATTCTGTTTCATATTGTTATTGTGTTTTTTTAGATTTCTAGATTGTTTTAAGTCTCTTATTTTCCCCATGCGTTTTGAAGATTGATTTTTTTCTTAGCCCTTTTTTTTTTTTTAATGTATATCTTAAAACTTGATATTGTCATGGTCATAGCAAGTGATTTCAGTCACTCCTCATACGGTTTCCCCTCAAGGTCCTTCACCATCTTCGTTGCCTCCTTTGGATGCTCTCTAAGACCATAATATCTTTCTTATGCTGTGGTGCCCAAAACTGCACACAATATTCAATATTGTCACAGATAGCATCTACAAGGACTGGAAAAGACCAAGATAAGGGCATAAGGGATGATCTAAGAAATTAATATAAAATCTTACAAGTTAAATAGTTTAAGACTGTTCACCTCAGAAAAGAGACAATGTAATGTAGGTAGGAAAGAAGTCTACAAAATCCTCAGTGAAGTGGAAAATCTGATTTGGACGAGTTTCACTGCCTTTGGCCAAGCAATAACTTGGGAATAACATATTAACGAATGAGATCCAGTCTTCTTGCAATTCTAAGCAGCTGAAATATGTTATCAAATGAAAAGACTTTCAAACCTCTTTAGTTTTAAAACAAGATGTTCGGAGCTGCCAGACAGAATACTTTTCTAACTTTTAGCATAAATACCTCAACTCCCTTCTTGACTGTCTTAGCTCATGATGATGTTCTGCAGTCAGTCTTTTTCTTTTCCTTCTGCAGAAATTTTCAGCACATGGACACTCATGGTTCTCTTTCCCCGGTTTCTTCACCGCATGAACAGGCTCTGGTATGCCACAATGACTCATATGCAGAAAGTCAAGTGCACATGGTGTCCTGCTGGGGGCTACCAAGGCTAATTGTCTTTTGAAGTTTCATCCATTATGTTCCCAAACCTTAACTGCTGTTGTTGGATATGGTGAAGTACCATAAAAATGGAGAAGTGTTTTGTTGAGTCCCTCAAATCGGTAGAAATGTGAAGGTTTTGCTCCTCTGCTGTATACCTGAGCAGCTTTGTCAAAGAAGAAAGGACAACAGACTTAAGGGAGGTATAATCAGATTCAAGCAAGAGATGGGACAGGGGTTGCAAAAGTAACCTCTCTGGTAGCTGGACAGAGAAATACTGTAACCGACAGTCTGCAAAGAGACACAGAAAGTTAATGCCTGTGTTAGTCTCTCTGCAGTTAGAGAATGTCTGTAAATAGTTTTCTTCATAAACAGCCAGTTTAGTTTTAGAAACATGGAGCCTTTTCAACATTTAAAAAAAAAAAAAAAAAAAGTAAATCTCCAGATCTCTGCTGCAAGGAAAGGAATGTGATTAACAGACAAATAAACCACTACCTAGATACAGAGCAAACATCTCGTAGAGGGACTCAGATCTCTGGAAATGTGGGCTTGCCATGCACAAAAGGTGCAACTTATCTGATAAAATAGATACCCAAGTGTTGCCCTAAGTATCTTATTGCTTGGCAGCATTTATCTTGACTTCCTCCTCTGTTCCCTAAATTTTATGTGATATCTGCTTTGGTTATTGGTTGCATGCAGACATCCAGGTGTTGGTAGATCTCTGTGCTACCAGGGACCCACAACACAAAAGCAGTGTTGGTATCCCAGGACTGTTATCACTTTTTTCTTGACAGCTGTCTTGTATTTGGCCATCTTCATGCTTGTAACAGCAGGTTGTTTATCTGATGTAGGCTCATGACCTGGGTAATAATATTCCTGGGGACCTCAGCAAACATTTCAATAGGCTTCAGGTTTTTCTCACCTCCCCAGACTCACATGGCTTCAGAAAATAAAGGATAATATATAAGTTAAATGACTGGAAGCCTCTTCCCCTCAATTACCTCTACAAAGAGTCTGTCCACCTTCTGAATTAGAAGTTCTATATGGAGTGCAATGGCCTTTTCTCCCTCAAAAAGTTTCAGCGCTGCAATACTGATGGTTTGGTTTCTCCAGTTCTTCATTATTATCAACAGGCTGACATTTTTATCTTCCCCTGTTTCACCTGCATTCCATAGTAAATGCAGAATGCATCAGTATCTCACCCTATTTGCATGGGTAATGCAAACTGCTCTGTACACTTACACACAAAATGTCCATATGTTTGAGCTTTTAAATGAGGCAGTTCCCACATATTGCTGCTAAAACTAAACCTTTAAACAAGTACAAAAATAAGATACAATACAGCATATATTTTTTATTAAATTGATAAATCTTATCAGACTGAGAGGATAGAAGACAAAAATAAAGCCTTTATTCTGATACTATCTAAGCTTTTATTCCCATATTCAATAAAGTTATTTGGGTCATAGGGTAGAATTATTCTTAAAACCACAAAAATTTGCTGAAGTGGCCTTAACCTCTGTGGCAAACATATATTAGCACTTACTAGCATGCTTATGATGTCTCTTTATATCTCCAATATCAGTGTATCTCTTTCAAGATATTGCTAGACCTATTGGCATTAACATCATCTCTGATTGTCCCTAAATCATAGAATCATAGAATCATAGAATCAATAGGGTTGTAAAAGACCTCTGAGATCATCAAGTCTAATCCTTGATCCAACTCTGCTGTGGTTACCACACCATGGCACTCAGTGCCACATCCAGCCTCATCTTAAAAACCTCTAGGGACGGTGAATCCACCACCTCTCTGGGCAGGCCATTCCAATGCCTGATCACTCTCACTGTAAAAAATTTCTTCCTAATATGCAACCTAAACCTCCCCTGGCCCAGCTTAAGACCATGCCCTCTTGTCCTACTGCTGATTGCCTGGGAGAAGAGACTGACCTCCATCTGGATACAACCTCCTTTCGAGTAGCTGTAGAAAGTGATGAGGTCTCCCATAGCCTTCTCCAGCCTAAACAACCCCAGCTCCCTCAGCCTGTCCTCACAGGACTTGTGCTTGACTCCCTTCACCAGCCTGGTTGCTCTTCTCTGGACCTGCTCCAGCACCTCAGTGTCTTTCCTGAACTGAGGGGCTGAACTGGACACAATACTCCAGGTGTGGCCTCACCAGTGCTGAGTACAGGATCACTTCCCTGCTCCTGCTGGCCACACTTCCTGATCCAGGCCAGGATGCCACTGGCCTTCTTGGCCACCTGGACACACTGTTGGCTCATGTTCAGCCTCCTGTCAATCCAAACTCCCAGGTCCCTTTCCACCTGGCTGCTCTCCAGCCACTCTGCGCTCAGCCTGTCACTGCATTGGGTTGTTGTGACCAAAGTGCAGGACCTGGCACATACATGTACATACACGCACGGATATACAGTTATATAATGTAATCTTTATAATTAAAACTAGGAATCTGAGCGTTTGTGGTGTGTGGCCCTTAGTTCTTAAAAGTTACAGCTTTTTAGAGCTGCTTGAAAGTTAAAAGTTAGTGATAAAATGCGCAGGAAAATGACGGGATGCCCTGCCCTCTGGTGGAGATTTAGATAACAAGCAAGAGCTCCACAAACGTTCTCTGTCTTGGAGCCTCGGAAATTACTTTCCAGAAGAGCTGAGATTCAAGTTGAGACAATAAATATTCGCTTCTCTGTATCTTATTTTCATTTCCCCTAGCTTTATACCGTTATCTTTGCAGTTATCGTTATACTGTACAAGCAGAAGGAAGAATCGTTTTTCACACTTAGGCAACCATATATTTGCATCTTACATCATTCATCTGTACACACAGTTTTTATAAACACACACATATATATAGGATGTGTATACTACATAATATATACATACGTACATGCACATTTTCCCCCAAAATATTTTATGAGCTTTTTAACATGTTTTTCAAATATAAACAATTCACCAACTGTGGTCTTTATGGTCTGCTATGTTATTTCCTTTTGTCTAGAGATTATGTGAGTGTTAATGGGAGAGAGACCTGGGCAATGCTGCAGTTAGAGGTGAAACTGCCTGCAGAGCACAAATCAGCCATGTGTCTTAAGAGAGGCTCATGGGTTCAGTATAACCCACTGCCCCTCAAACACACAAATACACAGATATCTAGACATGTTGTGAGCAAACACCCTCCTGTCTCACTGATTACAGGCTTACTAGCTACTGCCCAATCTTCCCCTCTGAGGCTGCTCGTTGGCCTCACGCTAACAACATAGAGAAAGCAAGCTGCAGATCAGAAGTTGCTCTCAGCAGCAGACATTGGCTGTGGTAGCAGCTGGGAATGTCAGCACTGGAAGCATATATAATGTATGTAATATTGCTGCTATGTCATGTAAATTGGGATGTGCTTTCAGCACAAGATTTTATCCTGGGAGAGGCTATAGCACACATTTGATATCAAGTGGAAACCAGCAGCAAGTGTTCTTTTTTTTTTCTTCTACCCTACATTGCTGCTGTGGACCTGGCAGCTCGTCCTCTTGGAGAACAACCCTGTTGCTCTGTGCTCCCCTCGCTAGGATTTAGTTGTCTTCACAGTGAGATTTTTTCAAGGCTCTAGGCTCCTCCTCTTTGCAATACCTTTCCTGTGGCAGGAGCCACCGAACTGGGCAGACACATTTTCATTGGCAGAAATAGGCTCCTTGAAAGACCTGAGTCTGAGCTCTTTGAATTAATGAGGCTGTCCTAGAAAAGACAAGCTGCCCTGTGAAAGGTGAAATGCTCATTCCCTTCATAGCAACTTTATATCTAAGTCCCTAAGATTCACTAATTTCTTCACAGCGGAAAGGCATTATTCCCCAAACAAGGTGATCCTGTGCTTGCACAGGTGGCTCAGACAAACAATACACCCCAGTCGAAATACATGCACTCATTGCAATACATATAAAAGTTGGGATAAGAATTTGATGATCATGGTGTTTTTTACATGCTTGAAGGTGTTACTGTGATGGCCACAGAATAAATGCATAAGCAGAAAAGCAGAGAAGCCCAGAAAAAAAATATTGAGGAGAGGTTTCTGCAGTTCAGAGCTCTAATTGCTATTTTGCTTTTGTTCAAAATACCTTGGATATTTGAAAAAGTCAACAATTTCATAACCAACCTTGGACAAGCTAATCTTTGACTAGCACAGTCAGCCACGACAGAAATTTCACTGATAACTGCTGGTGTCACTGATCTTCACCTCGGTCATCTCACTGCAGCCTCACACTTGCTGTGCCTGACTCTTGCAAGGCTACTATGGAGCAGTTAGTAATCACTGCTTGTCAAACCTCTCCCACCCAGGGCAGTTTATGGGATGTGATTTAGCTTTTCACACAAGGTTGTCCGGTTTGACATTTAGACCAGTGTAAATAAGATATAAGTAATGTAAATGAAAACATGCATTTCAATAGCTTAGTGGTTTTGTCTTTTAAATAATCACTATTTGTCATGTAAGTTTAACAGAATAACAAATTTAATAATTATCACTCCTTAAAAATAATAATCCAAGAGTCATACCTCATTTTCTTCACATGAAAAACCTTTTTTATTAGTTTCCATTTTCAGGTATTGTCTGAACTTTCATGGAAAATTGTTGATGAACTTTTTATATTTGAAAAACAAATTTAAAAGTTCATAAAATATTTTTGGGAAATGTGTGTGTACATATTTCTCTTTAATTTATTTATTGGCTTATTTATTTATTTTACTTTCAGAAAGTCTGTTGTGCAAAGCAGAGGAGCAGCATCCAAGCTGAATTCAAGCAAGGGAAACAAATCTTGCTTGTCTTACTCTTCGGTTAATGGGACACTGCACCTAAGACAGGGGTTATGTCACATCTCTAAAGGCTGTACAGGTGACTGAAGACAGATCTGTGTTTGTTCCTGTCTGTCAAAATAAGCTGGCAGGAAAAGGTGTTCTTTCATGTCAAGTCCCTTCTTTATATATTTACATGGATTGGGATGGAGTCACAATTTCATTGCTTTGTTGCAGCTTCATGCCAGTGAAACTATCCTGGAAGACAAAATAAGGAAAAGGAGAAAACTGAGCCTGTTGGTTTGAGATGGAAAACCTTCCATTATCATCTTATTTCTCTGGAGTGTTTGATTTTAGTTTATATCATGCTTGCTTATATCCCGCATAAAGCAAGGTGTAGTATAGAAAGATGACTCTGGATAAGAAATGTGCCCCAAATTCTAGGAACATCCATACAGTTGCAATTTCCCTTTCTCAGGAAAGGGTCAGTATCGCAGTCACTTTGAAGCTGTACATGTATTAGGATTTACAATTAAGTTAAACTTGCAGGATTGCAATATTTTTTCAAGAGAAATAACGCCATATCTTTGCCCTATGTGTGCCAGGAAACACGTTTCTGCTACCTGATGAGATCCTTGTCCTTTAATTAAAAATTATATTAGTATCATATGAAAGATGATCTGGTTTTCATTTCTGTAGCATCTTTCAGGTGTCAGGAGATCCCATTATTCAATGCAAACTTTTGTTTAAATGACTCGATATATTTTTAATGCTAGAGGACACACTTCACTTTTTTCCTAGCCAACTGAAGGTAGGTGTTCTTTAAGAACAGAGAAAATATGCACCATCACATTAATTGCAAGTTATTGGAAATCAATCTGATGTTTTATATTCTTTTTCTAGTACTTTTTCTACTCAATAAAAAGGGTATAATTTCTCAAAAGGGTATAATTAAAATTTTATAATAATATGATAGGTGATGATAATAATAGAATCATAGAATGTTAAGGGTTGGAAGAAATCTTAAAGATCATCTAGTCCCAACTCCCCCATGCCATGGGCAGGGTCACTTCCCACTACACCACATAGTTCAAGGCCTTATTCAACCTGGCCTTGAACAGTGCCAGAGTTGGGGCATCCACAACCTACCTGGGCAACTTGTTCCAGCATCTTACCACCCTCACAGGAAAAAGACTTCCTCCTAATATCTAGTCTAAATCTTCACTCTTTTAGTTTGTACCCATTACTCCTTGTCCTGTCACTACACACCCTTGTGAAAAGTCCCTCTCTGGCTTCCCTGCAGGCCCTCTTCAGATACAGAAGGCTGCTGTGAGGTCTCCACGCAATCTTCCCTTCTCCAGGCTGAACAGCCCCAACTTTCTCAGCCTGTCTTTGTAGGGGAGGTGCTCCAGCCCCCGATCAACTTCATGGCTTCCTTTAGACTTGCTCAAACATTTCCATGTCCTTCTTATGTTGGGGTTTTTTTCTGACCTAAGAAATGCATGATAACACCTCTTTGCAAAATACTTCATGCCAGCATTAGTGGGGAGAAGGAGATGGGATGTAAAACATGGCTCCTGTGGTGGGCCCTGTACAGGTGTGCACTGGTGAGCCACAGCTTGACTACTGTGTTCAGTTCTGGGCCCCTCAATTCAGGAAGGACACTGAGGTTCTGGAGCAGGGCAATGAAGGCAGGGAAGGGTCTGGAGCACATGTCCTGTAAGGAGAGGCTGAGGGAGCTGGGGTTGTTTAGTCTGGAGAAGAGAAGGCTCAGGGGAGACCTCACTACTCTCTACAACTACCTGAAAGGAGGCTGTACTCAGGTGGTGGTTGGCCTCTTCTCCCAGGCAACAGTAGAGAGGACAAGAGAACATAATCTTGTGCCGTGCCAGGGTAGGTTTAGGTTGGACATCGGGAAGAATTTCTTCACAGAAAGAGTGACTAGAAATTGGAATGGGCTGTCCAGGAAGGTGGTGGAGTCACCGTCTGGGAGGGATTTAAGGAAAAACTGGACGTGGTGTTATGCTCCACTTGACATGGTAGCGTTCGTCCACAGGTTGGACTGGATGTCCTCAGACGTATTTTCCAAACAGTTGTTTCCGTGATGCTGTGGTTTAAGCCCACGCCAGCGGGTGCGCAGCTGATGACCGGCGTAGCTGCAGCTTCCCAGGAGAACAACCCTCCCCTCACGGCGGGTCAGCCGCCGAGTAGTTCTTTACCAGCGGCGAACACCCACAGCCGCCAAGGATACGGCCCCGAGCCTCCCCTTTCGCCTTCGCTGCCCGGCCCGGCTCCGCCCCGCGGCCCGGCCTCCACATAAGGCCGCCGCCGCCTCCCCGCCCCTGCGCAGCGCGCAGCGGGAGGCCGAGGAGCGGCGGCAGCCATGGCGTTGAACCCGGTGCTGGGGAAGCTGGTCAGCAAGCGGGTGGTGCTGGCCAGCGCCTCGCCGCGCCGCCAGGAGATCCTCACCAACGTGGTGAGTGCAGCGCTCGCCCGGGCCGCGCTGTGCGGGCAGCGGCCGCCTCCAGCCCCCGGGCCGGGCCTGCGGGGCCCGCCCGCTCCCTGCTCCGTCGGATCGGGGGGAGCCGGCCGGGGGCAGCAAGGTGGCCGTGTCCTTTCCGTAAAGCACCCGTGGAACGCAAAGGAGCTCGTAACTCGTCCTTTCACACACCGCTCAGCCCCTGCGGAGGAGCGTATCGTCCTCGCTGGGCAGGCTGCGGGAGGCTTTTGAGTAGCGCTTGGGTATTACCCCTCGAATTTAGGTTGCTCGGTGTTATTTTTCTCAATAATTCTACTGAGAATTTGAATTAAAACGGAAAAAATAACTTCAAAGTGCGAATATTTGGAGAAGCGCTGAGGTTCGGGCATGTACTAAGTTATTAGAAACCTTAGGTGCCTGCTGAGTGTAGTAAATTTGCAAGTGCAACCTGGAAACAAAAAGTAGAATTTTTTTTTTTTTTGACGAAACTGTAGAGAAACCGGCTCATTTTACTTTATCACACGTATAAGGACACCTAAAGTGTGGTAAAACTCCTGTAAGACTCTGTACTGCAGTTGCACAAGTAAAGTGCTGTAGATAGACTCAATTTAAAAAAAAAAAAAATCCACTAGTAGAATACTCTGTTTATGAAGCACTTAAGATTTATACTGTTAGTTCTTACAGGAAAAGAATGATGAAATTACTAATGCAATTAGGTTCTAATAAATAAGAGTAAGATCAAATAAGCACACTGGTTTATAAGTTCTTTTTGACTGGTTTTTTGTTTGCTTTGTTTTAGGCTGTTTGCAAATAATATGTGTGTACCAAACATCGTGGTAGAAACACTGTGTTATTCCCATAGGGGTTTGCCAGGGGAGGCATATTAAAGTGGAAAGAGCAAGAAGTTGAATTTGCCACTTGGCTAATTATGCCTTATGAGCAATGTTTAATAACGAGACCAGATTGATTGCATCACTTTCCTCGGTTACAGGGCCTGAGGTTTGAGGTGGTTCCATCCTGGTTTAAGGAGACACTTGAAAAGTCATCTTTTGCAGCCCCTTTTGAGTATGCTGTGGAAACAGCAAGACAGAAGGCTCTTGAAGTAGCAAACAGAATGCATGTAGTAAGTAACTAACTATTCTGGCAAGAAGATTTTTGTCTTTAGGTGGTGTATGTTCCTGTGACTCATTTTGCACGCGCTGCTTAAGTGATCTCTAAGTCCTTTTTTTCTCCACTGAAGGTGAATGATTATTTTCCTGACATTTGTGAAATTAATGTGTCTGATCAAAATTCTCATGCCTGCAGTTCAGGCATTCCACAAACTGCAGTAGCCTGCATCTTTTGTTAGCAGCACACCTACTCTTGTTTGAGAGATAGTTCCTTTGAAAAGTCAGGTGTGTGGTTGACCTAATTCCAGGTGTTTGTTGATTGTGAAGACAGACTACGGGAAAACCCTGATGTGAATCCAGTGCTTTACTGCAGCTTTCACTGAACAGTAGTGACAACAATAGCTCAGAATTTGTGAGTATAGAGGTACCAGAAGAAAGCAGAAAAAAAGGACAAATTTTATTCTTGACAAAGAAATACTGTTTCATTTTAAGAAAGGAGAAGTTGATGTGCTTTCAGGTTCTGTAGACAAGAACCTAGTTTTCTACCCTAAATTTTATCAAAACCAGTGATGCAACTTAAACTGTCAGTGGTGTATTTGACTGATGGTCTTGACTGTGATCACTGTGTTTGAGCCACAGGGCTGTTCTGTACCCAGAACCTATTTTGAAGTCTAGCTGATTAAATCCCACAAAATTCACCATAATAATTTCTTAATAATAAAGCTTTGAAAGAGAGAGGTATGTTTGATGCTATACTGGTGGCAGGAAAGGAATATTGAACACTTTAAACTAACTGTATTGCCAGAGGTCACCATTCTTCAAAGCAAATATTGCATGATCTCCAAAGTAAATCGTTACCCAGTTTTCTGTCAACTACTTTTCAGACAATGATACAACATTAGGAGAGTGGATTTTAAACCCAACCTCACTAAATGACTTACTTTGGGCTTTCATTGCAAAACACTGTGCTGGGAACAATGCTGGTTCAGTGGATTTCAAAATACTTCTCCATACAAATTAGTACCACTAATTCCAGACATCATTAAACAATTTAAAGCACATCAACAGCCTTTCTGTAGAAGAACTGTCTCCCTACAAATGTTTCAGTGTAATGGTCACAGTTACAGATAGGTTTCCTATCATGATCTGTTAAATAATAACTATGTACCTTATAATGTGCAAACAAATCAAAACTCAGCTGTAAGGACAAAGGCAGTTTTAAGTCAAGAAAAAGCTACAACCAAGTTTTATATTACCCTACGTCTCATTACCAAAAAGTGGACTGTATTGTTCCCTTTTGAAAGAGATAAGTGAAGTGTAGGTGGAGAAAATGGTTTTCATTTTTCAATAGAACTTGGCTTGGAAATATGATCCTAGAGGGCTGTATTCTCTGGCTTCCATACCCTTCCATACACTGGCTTCCACAAAGGCACTTCCTTTAAAGGACTTATCTGCCACCTTGAGGATCAGGTTGACTTTTGAGAATGCCTTTGTCATTTCCTGGATACAGTTTTTCATTAGCAATGCATTTGAGCAAATTTGTGATGCGAGAATAGACTGCTCAAGCCTCACTTTCATGGCAATGTAAGTGATTGCTATTTTCCACAGAGTGCAAAAGAAGAAACTGTCTTGTTTTCAGGACAGTGTAGGGATCTCCTTGTAAACCAGTAAATTGATGTTTTCTTACTGTAAGTTTTAAAAGGTCTCTACCTATTCTGACAAATTATTATCTTCTTTCATTATGCCTTTGCAGAAGCACATGAGAACACCTGATGTTGTCATAGGAGCAGACACTATTGTGGTAAGAAGTCTTCTGTGGTTTAGCACTGTTTTATGACAAGTGTAGGAAATACTTGTATCTTTAAAAGTTTGAAAGCTGCCTTCACTGTGAAGTTATACCTGCATTATGTTGTGTCTTGGTGTTTGTGGGTGTATCTTTTTTCCCAACAAGGTAACTTTTGAAATCTTAAGAGCCAAAGGCCTTGCTGCTGGTTTTGCAGACACTAGTACTGCATAAGTATTGCCTTGGATCCTCTAATATGTAATAGAAATCATGTTCTCAGGCAACTGATGGCTGTCAAAGTCCAGATCATGTGAACTGTTCAGTGTTGTGCCTTATAGAAGGCATCTCCATACCTGTCATCTCCACAGAGATGGTGCATGGTTAAGAACAGAAATAGTTGGATTGACCTTTTGTTGAGAGCTGCCGCCACTGGAGGGGGTAGAGTGTGACACTCATTATGTCCTTGACCCTAAATTACCTGTTCTACCAAAATATCTGTGCTTCTCGCTCTACTCAGTAGACTCATGTTTGAAGCCCTGACTGAAACCATGGTTTAAATGTAATTTCTGACCTCAGTTTCTGAAAAGTAGTAAAAAGCAGCACACTCACTGTCTTTCTGTTTTAGTCTGTGGATGAGCAGATCCTGGAGAAACCTGTTGATAAGCAAGATGCCTATAGGATGCTGTCAAGGTCTGTAATTTTAAGTAAGATTCCAAATCTGTATATTAAGCTGTTTTCAAAGGAGCTTTACAGATTCCTTGATGTATATGAGAATCTCCATGGACACAAATTTTTCAGTGATTTTTAAACAGAGTAAACCAGTTCTTCCACTGGAAAAGTTAGACCTGCTTTTATGTTACCTACGGCTGCTTGCTCTTGCCCCTTCACCTTAGGAAGCTGATCAGAGACATAATGAACTGGTTTGTTTTCACTTGGATTGATTTTCAGAATCACTTACCACAAGACTATGTGTGCTTCAGCTGGTACAGGATGGGGAGATAGGGAGAGAAATCACAGTGGGAAAGAGGACGGATCCATCATAGCAGTGGTTTGAGGCTTGAGATTTAATGGAATAACCATATCATATGTTGGGTTGGAAGGGACCTTAAAGATCATCTAGTTCCAACCCCCCTGACGTGGGCAGGGACACCTTTCACCAGACCAGGTTGCTCAGAGTTCCATCCAGCCTGGCTTTGAGCACTTCCAGATAGGGGCAGCCACAACTTCTCTGGGCAACCTGTTCCAGTTCCTCACCACCCTCATAGCATAGAAATTCCTCCTAATGTATAATCTAAACCTACTCTTAGTTTGAATCTACTCCCTCTTGTCCTGTCACTACAGGCTCTAGTAAGAAGTCCCTCTCCATCTTTCTTATAGTCTACCTTCGAGTACCAGAAGGCTGCAATTAGTATTGCACGTACAGGATCATATGAGTACAGGGACACTTGCTTTAAATTGTGTAGTTTAACTGAGGAGGAAAAATCTACTTCCATCAGTGCTCTCCATAGTTGGCAGGCTGGTTGGGTGTTTTTGAGGTTTCTGCACTTTTCCTACTACAAGCTTAATGTTGTATTATAGCACCTTTTTTTTAAAAAAAAAGAAACACTAACTAAATAGCTTTAGTCACCTCCTTTCTGAAGGATGAGATGTGAGGAATCCTCACATCATGCTTCTGTTTTACTGAGGAGTAGAGGAAGAAAAGGTGCACTGCTTGTTTCATCAGTTCACACTATAACTCAGACATCTAAAAGTGAATAGAAGTGGCTTGCTGGTTTTTTGAGTTTTGTTGTGTAAGTGTGTATAGATTTTTAAAATTTTTTTTCATTGTTGAATGTTTGATCCTTTGTGCCATGTTTCAAACTTAAAAGTAGTTTTTTAAAACAGAGAAGGGCTAGCAACCTGTGTCATTAGTAGAAGATTGACAAAGGAGTCTTGTCTGGGAAGAGATTTTTCACAACTGTTTTTGCTTGAAATTAGCCATGTCCAGGTAGTTCAAAAATTGTTTGTTTGTTTGTTTTTCTCCAGAGCCTAATCTACTTCTACCATATGCAAATGTTTTGGATTTTGTTTTTTTTTTTTTGTAAGTTTGGGTCAATCAATATGAAATGCATGTAATATTTAGCTTTTTAGAACTCCAGGAAGAATGCAGACAATATGATACATCTTTGCATATATCCAAGGTGTCAGATGAAAATTTACACACACTGTTTCATCTTACAATTCAGTGTGGAATCTTTGGGGGACAGGAAGAGTGTGAGATGCTACTGATCACATCCAAAAATATCCCGGCTAATCATTGAGGCTATTCCTTAAACAGTCTCTTCAAAGATTCACGTTCTCTTGCTATTTATTATACTTCTATTGCTGACACAGTAGATTAGTGAAGTCCTCAAAACTAATCAGCCACAGTGTGGCACTCCAGAGCCACTACAAGAGGGAGTGAGGGGTAAGGGAATTTGGGTTCTCTTCCTCTCCTCGCTGGCTTGCCATGGGATCTCTGGGGGCAAGTCTGGATGAAATGAGAACATATGCTCTAGTTCCCTATCACTTGCTTAGTCTAAGTTGCATCATCTGGGTATTTACTGCCAGCTTTCAGTGAAGATGGCTGTAAAAGTAGTATTTGTGTCAACTGGTCTTTTCCAATGCATTTGATATAGTCACTTTCCTGATGCACAGTGAATAAACTGATACCATGGACTACTTTTCCAGTACAGTACAAGTGATATTTTAGAGACTCGAAATAACTGAAGCTTTTGATAGTGGTTTGTTCGTGTTTTTTGGGGTTTTTTTTGGTTGTTTTTGTTTGGTTGGTTGGTTGGTTGGTTTTTTTGGTGTTGTTGTTGTTGTTGTTTTGGTTTGTTTTTTTGTTTTGGTTGGTTGGTTGGTTTGGTTTGTTTTGCTAATGTCTTTTCACCTAGATTGAAATGATTAAAATAAAATCTCTTTGTTTAGGATGCATGTCAGACCCATCGAGTGATATATTAGCATAGTGGTCTGTTTCTCAGGCTGTAGCAATATAATCACGTAGAATATTTCATAAGACTGTTGCTTAATGCACATCTTTTTCCTGACAGGTTGAATGGGAAAGAGCACAGTGTCTTCACAGGAGTGGCTATTATACATTGCTGCAGTAAAGGTATGTGTGCTCATTTTATTAAAACTCAGTATTTGCATTAGAAGTTATTCTCTAAATGACTCGTACAATTGGAAAAAAAAAGGATGAAAATGCTTCATATACAATCTGAATTGGTTTTCTACTCAAGAATTACCTTATCAAAATATAAATTAAAACCTCCCCACAAAAGCCAATCTTCTTGCTGTATTGAGCTTTCACATAGGAAGGAGGATTACAAAATACTATAGACATCAGAAATACTGTCTCTGAAAGCTATGAGACTAATTGAAAGACCAGTGTAAATTGTGGGAATATTCTAAATGAAATTCAAGTAAGGCACTACCAAGTGTGGTGGGACTGTGTTCTCTTTACACTGACTGATGAATACAAGTGGTTGCTGTATCTATAGTTACTTCAGTTTTCAGTAAATAAGGGAAACTTCAGAGCCATTTTTAGGGCATGAGTAGAGTACTGGTTTAATGACTCAGACTGTTGAGGAACTGTAGGGAGCAGTACATCAGTGTTCTTTATCAGAAAATTTATAGAATAAACAAGTGTTTTTATGTGAACTGTACCACTAATATAATTTGAGGAGGATTTGGGAAGCACTGTCTAATAATTATGCCAATATTCCTTTTGGAGAGCTTTTTCAGGGATCATTATTCTGACATTTCACTAACATAGTCTTTCTGAAGATAAATTATTTACAGTTTTTAGTATTTTCTGGAGTGATTGCTCTTAACTCTTGTAAAATACAAATAAAATCAGTTACCCAGTACCCTTACTAATATACTAGTACAGTAGAAAGAGAGCTGCTGCAAAAGAAATAAAATACATTATCAAGGGGTTCCTGGGAACAATCCAGCAACAGTATTACCTTTAATTGCTTATTGTAGGAAGGAAGTTAAAGTGCACACAACTGTAGTACTAATGCTATAACAGCACATCTCATTTGACGTTTGCAAATTTAACCCTCATCATATTCAGATGAATGAAAATACTGTAAATCTGCATATTCCCAAAGTGATGCAATCAGTGAAAGGATTTTCTAGAATACATTTTTAGTTTTAGTTTATAGTTAAAATGCTTTTGTTAAGTATTTTGAGCTGATTGGAGTTTTTCATCAATACTGAAAGATGTAGTAATCTCTCTTCACATGCAACAATTTTCTTATTTCATCTGGTTTTTCTTATTTCATAAATGTTTGGGGTTTTTTTCCACATTAGAACTTGGTTAGTATTCTCCCCTTGTTCTGTACTGTGGATCTTTCATACTCCTCAAGAATTTCCAACCCTGTGAAGACAATAGTAACAGTAACTAGGCTTTATCACTGTAGCTTTATCACTTGGGTGTTTTTAGAGAAGAGCAGAGAGAACTAGTGACACTCATTTGTGCAAGGCTGTTTCCTTTTGAATGTGTTTTGGAAAAGCCTTCTCCTGGAAGGATACCAGATTCAGTGTACCAGGTGCAGCAGGGTCCATACCTGTGTGTGCAGTTCTTCACTGCACCTTCCCTCAACCACTTCTAGATACAGAGGTCTGAAATAATCTTGTCATTTCTTGAGAGATGATAGGAAAATGTCAGTGGTGGTTGTTGATGGGATTGCTGGATGCTTGAGTCTGCAGTGCAGGTGCAGCTGCACATTCCCACTTTTATGACAGCTACATATTGAACTATGATGTGTTGTTAAGAGTTCTTTGGCAACAGTCATAAAGTTGCAAGTACCCACTACCAGATGTGTGTGCCAGCAGTCCATAAATTGCTCTGTATAAGCATTATTAAAGAACACATCCCATACAGGGAGAGCAATCTTTTAGCCCCAAGACAGGGCTGCAGAGCTTGGAAATGCAAGCTTTTACTGATTTGGGGAAGTTATGAGTCCACTGTCCCTCAAGAATGTTATTAGTCATGTCATACATTTGTGTAGTATCTTTAATTTTTTTCCCCAAGCAAAATTGTCAAATGATTACCAAATAAAACTTAGATGTTATGCTCTCTAAATTACAATTCCTGTTTCTTTTCTTTTCTGTAGATGATAAGCTAGAGATGGAAATCACTGATTTCTATGAAGAGACTAAAGTAAAATTTTCTGAGCTGTCTGAAGAGCTCCTATGGGAGTACATTCATAGTGGGGAGCCAATGTAAGTAAGACCCTGATGCTGTCACAAAACATTTGAGAATAGGTCTTAGGGTATGTTATTAAGCCACCAGCATAAAGTGTTTTGTCCTGTGAAAAATTACTGTATGTGTACGATAAATGATAGCATGGGTGATGGAAGGTGAGTGTTCTCTTTGTTCTTCTCTAGAACTGTCACTTCTCCAGGGAAAATGAGAACTTTTCAAACCTTAATGAATTTGAGAAGCAAAGGCTGGAAATACTCTGGATTAGAGCAAGCACTCATGCAATATACAATTACTTCTCTGTTAGCAGAGGCATTCAGGGATCTTCAGTACCTGAGATAACACAACTTATGTATCTTCCTAAGCCATAATTGTCCTTTAGCTTGTGTTGCTGCTACCCTTATAATATACTAGTTACTTATATATGTATACAACTTATGTGAAGACAATATACTAGACAACAGTGATTCCACGGAAGAAACAGGATGAGAAGAGAATGCCTAACTACTACTCTGAAGATGAAGTTGACTAGATTGCTAAAAAAAAATTAAAAAAGAGACAGAAAAGTACTTGCTTGGAGACAACAAGGGAATGTTTGTGACTTTAAGGAATTTGCCTTTCCATTGTGATAGCTGAAGCCTAGTGAAGGTGTAATTAGCATGATGAACTGCATGTCAGGTGATCTGAGATGATCTTTAGTCTCTGTATTTTGAATTGTGACCATGTAAGGATATAAACTGTAGTGGTTTTTAAACTCATTTGTGCTATAAAACAATACAGTTGTGTTTTACTGGGGAAAGAGAAACCAGTGTAGACTTGGCTTTATTTTAGTGCTTATTTGTAAATGAGCATACTTTCTGAGCATGGAGGGGTCTCAGCTTATTGAATAGATGCAAAATTGGATTATGCAGAGAAGAATGTTTTGGCAAGACTACAGCTTGTAACAGAAACTCCTGGGTAGGTTTTTGAAAGGAGATCTTTAGCATGCAGCACATCATAAAGTAGTAGTTCAAAACAGAAATGACCATAGATTTTTAGAAAGAATGTCGGGTTGAAAGTTATTTTGGAATATTCTTACTAATTTCTCTGGAAGAAAAAGTACTTCAGCTGTGCTTTGCTGCAACCAAATGGCTCATGAGCAGCACTGGGTCATTCTGTTAATTCTGCTAAAAAGGGGGTGTGACAGCAAGGGTTTCCCAAGGACCAAAGGTTCGGAGAATATATTTCATTACTCTCTGAGGCAGAAGACAATTGATCTTAGTTTACAAAATCAAGAGAATAGGAAGCATTTGTTCTGACTCTGAAGGAACTGCTAAATTTAGTGTCTTCTTGAATCTTTTATCTTTTCTGGCTCACTGTGGCTGGACCATAGCAATCCTCACTGTTTTAGGCTTGTGTAATGAGTAGACTTAGTTTCTGCCAGCCTCTTTGACCCAGCTTTTTATTTTGTAATCTTTCCCTTATGAACAGCTTTCTCTCCTCACAACTTCCAGTGTGAGGATCCTGTGTGTTTTTTGGTAGCTCTTCTACTGATGGCAGTGAAACCAAAGAACTGCACTCTGGGAAAGAGGTGATTACAGAGGGTGGAACTCTGCAATTTCAGACTTAACTTTGAAGTAATAAAATGTAGAATGTAAATGTCCTATTCAGGATCCAATGCCAGAATATAAAGTTCTGTGGAAAAATAAATAATATGTGGTCAATTGTGTTAATGGTCTTGCTGGGATATGATACCACTGCTTTTGATGGTCACAATGTTTTTTGCCTCCCTGTGAGCATATACCAAAATGACTTCACCCTACCAGTCTGTAATTTCATTTAAAAATGACAAGACATTTTAGCCATTATAGTGTTCCTAATTTAGTTGGTGTAAGTCTTAAGAATGTTATAAAAGAGTAATTTAAACAATGACAAACCTATACTGCTTAAAATGCAAAATAAAAGGAAAATCCCTGTTTCCCAATTTATAGCAATTCAAAAATCCCATTGGCTGGGATACAGATTCCTCTGTTTCTTTTAGGAGACTATTAGAAAGGGAATCTGGAAATCTAAAAATGTAAAGAGCTGTTTCTGATCAAATCTAAGATGAAAAATTTGCAGTTATCCTTTGTGTAGTAACCTCCTTTCACAATCACTTTGTGTAATTCCATGCTACCTTAAGTTAATAGATCCGAGACTGACTGACCTTTGGTTTCAAAGCTTGCTGACGTAAGCTTTCAGATCCTGCTGTTATGTAGGAAACATGCTTTTAATTGCCTTCTTCCTTCTTTGCAAATAGTAAAATTGTTGGGTCTATTGCAGCTTATCTGCCTGGATGTATTTCCATTCCACACTGTGGAATGTGCATAATTACACCTAAAGACAAACAAGATTTCGAAGGTTACTTCCTGTGCACGTACATTCCTATGCCAAATTATCAGCATTACCATGACATCTAAGAGCACAGTGTTGTGAACCACAATTCCACTTGTATCTTGGATGGTTGTGCAGGAGTTGGATAGGGCTGAATGGAACGTAGTGGAATTTGTTGTGAAGGAGCAATCTATTCAAACAAAGTCCTGTCTTCCCGATCTCTCATTTGAGAACTGCAAGATGCGTTTTATAGTCATTTTAGTTCTAAGATGCCATCTTCGTTGTGAGCTCCTTTGGGACCTAACATATTCCTTTAAAGGCTTTTCAGCCTTGTGGAGTAGGGTGAGGGTCAGCATGCATCCTGAGTGACCCAGTGGCAGTGTTGGTCTCAGTGACTCTTGCTGTTACCTTTTTGGTAGCCAGGCCTTGGGGAATGCTGGGTAACCTGTGGCAATACAATCTGACTGCAGTCAGCTGGTGTTACCTCCTGCTTAGGTGACTGTGGCGTTTGGGCTGTCTGAAGCATAAAGACCTTTGGGTATTCTCCCTTAGCACAAATACTGGTCCTTATATTTATCTTGTGATTTATAAATTGAAGTGTTGAGCCTAGCTAGTAGACTTAATCTACCTCTAACTTGAGTACAGTATTATATGTAATATAGTTATATATTACATAATCTTTATTCCAACTTCTGCAGTAGTGGTGGATTTTTTGTGTTCTGTGATACCTTTGCTCTTAATCCTAATTAGATATATGGTTGGTTTTGCTTTCTCTTCCCCAGGGACAAGGCAGGTGGATATGGTATCCAGGCCCTTGGTGGAATGTTAGTTGAGTATGTCCATGGAGACTTCCTGAATGTGGTGGGATTTCCTCTGAATCACTTCTGCAAAAAGCTAGCAGAATTGTACTATCCGCCCTCTAAGCATAATGTACAACATAAAAAGTATGACTCTGTCCCTTCTGTGGACACTTTTGAGAACCTAAGTGATGGAGAAAGTGAATCTTCAAATTTCACAGAGCACAAAGGTGCCAGTAAGTTGGATGGTGCCAGCAGTGGAATGCATTCCTCAGGAGCTGTTTACACTTCTGAAAACAGTTCTGGTGTCAGAACTGGTTTTACAGTACCTTTGGAAAATCAGAATGGAGTGTCACAAAGAGCCCCAGAAGTTCCATCTAAAATTCTTGAGCTGGTGGATGGTTTCAGGGCTTCAAAGGTAAGGGAAAAAATAAAACTACTCATTACATTGCTGTCTGATACAATTGTTTCATTGGGCTTCAATATGTATCAGGTAATATGAAATACTTGAGCTGGGGTAAGAATGTATTAATAATTAGAAAAAAAGGACCACTGAAGTTCTAGAGAGTCTGATAGCTGAAATGTTGTTGTGTGGGGGTTTTGTATTTGCTTTTATCTGTTCTGTCTGTTGTATGAAATTTCAGTTACCCATTTGAAAATTTTCTCTCTTGAGCTGAGAGGGAAAAGAAGTTTTTTTTGTTTGTTTTGGGTTTTTTTTTGTTTTTGTTTTTAACTGATAAGAAGAGCACAACCAAGCTGGAATTTATGTACTCTGCAAAGACAGCTTTTAATACACCTAACTTACCTGACTTAAAACTGTGATAAGAATTGTATATATTATATTTTCTTTCTGACTTGTAATGCTTGCCGTTAGAATTCTGCGGAAGATCTTAATTTTTTTTATTGCCTCTTAAGAATATTATTTTTTAACAACCTATTTCATGTTCCAGATGCGTTTAACTGATAATGTCTGTGCTATATCTGATAGTAGCATGGTTGTAAGAGCTCAAGAACAAAGTCACATGCTTTATGTAGCAGCCAAGTATGATGAGAAGTGTGTAGCTGGATGCTTTAAGTACCCCAGGTTCTCTACTCAGAGTTTCAGTGTAGTGAAGACAATAGTGAAGAAGAGGAAGAAGAAATGACAAATGATCATTCTAATAGATCACTGATCTCCATCAAGTCACCTGTGTTTTAGGAAAAGGTGGAAAAAAAAAGTGCTAAAGTGTTGTTGAAATGCAAACTTGAAACTATATTTGAACTAAACTATAACTCAAACTTGAAACTATAACTCAAACTAAATTTGTTATAAAGATATAACGAATTTGAGGGGTAACAGAGGGAAGTTAATCGTTTTCTCCATCCAATTTTTATTAAGCAGAAGGTCAATCCATTTCCTTCATTACCATTAATTTTTAAGTACATTATAGTTGCTTGTAGTTGCAAAGAAATGCATTCTGCAATTGCTGTGTGCCTTCACTCTTGAGCACAACATAAATTCCTTGGGTTTAGGTTTTAACTACTTCAGAATCCTGAAACTGCAAAATTGCAAATTTCAAACAAAGAGTTATATATTATTACATCTCATTAACTTTCCTCTCTGGTTTGGTTAGCATATCTTTACAAGTTCAGCTAAGGTTTTCAACTTAGACTGCTATTGCCCATGGACTTTTCTTTGCCATCAGGCACTATCTGTCCTCTCATCCCCATTCCATATGTATTGTATCCTATTAAGTTGTGATGTTGTGCAGCTGTGCTGTGAAGTTGTGGGTTTTTTTCTTAATTTTAATAAAACAAGGACCTATATTATAGCAACTGAATTTGTTACACTGTTCCAGTGAAGAGTTTCAGTTCTATATGTTTTGGGTAAATCAAATTTAATTTGATCTTTGGGTATTGGTTCATATGCTTAAGAGTGTTTGACCTTATGGAACAGTCTGGTAGATGGGGATATGCTAGATATCTGAATAAAGAAGTGATCTTCATACAAAATCTTTAGGTTGCATCTCAGAATATTTTGAGCTCCCTTCTCTCCTAAACACTTCTGCTAAAAAAATCTATTATCAGCTAAGATACTGAAACCCCCTGAGAGGTAAAGAAGCAATTTTTAGGAGTTTGTTAAACTGTGTTGCACTTTAAGAACAGTAGTTGCATAGAATAATTGTCAGCAGATTCTTTTGTTTCTTGGTTGTGATCTTTTAAACTCAACACACTATAACAATTTTTACCTACATGTAGGCTCTGTTTGTAGCCTCTAAGCTGAAGATGTTTGATCATCTGAAACATAAAGGTCCAATGAAGGCTGTGGATATTGCGAATGAGATTGGAACCTCTGTGTGTGGAACAGAAAGACTCCTTGATGCATGTGCTGCTCTTGGATTGCTGGAGAAGACACCACAAGGTGACTAATTTATCCTCCCTGCAACTGCATATAACTGAAAGACTATAGGACCAGAAGAGATGCTCTGAAGGTTACAGATCTAACTTGATACTGTAGGTAATTTGGATTTGGGGAAAAGGGGAATCGATGTTGCTCCTTTGCTTTCATTATTAGTAGCTGGAATTGGTCCATGTTGGGGCAGGCTTTATGCAACAAACACATTCAGGTGTCCTTTGTGGAAACCTTAGATTGTGTTTGTTCTCTGGACATAGGAAAGATTATATGGACAGTTCCAGTGAACAGTGTAATAGCTCAGATGTGTCATCTGCACTTGGGTCACAACAACTCCTTGCAGTAGTATAGGCTGGGGGAAGAGTGGCTGGAAAGCTGCCCAGTGGAAAAAGAGCTGGGAGTGCTGGTCAACAGCAGATGGATATGAGCCAGCAGTGTGCCCAGGTGGCCAAGAAGGCCAGTGGGGTCCTGGCTTGTATCAGAAATAGTGTGGCCAGCAGGACCAGGGCAGGGATCATCCCCTTGAATCAGCACTGGTGAGGCTGCACCACAAATCCTGTGTTCACTTCTGAGCCCGTCATGACAAGAAGGACACTGAGGTGCTGGAGTGTGTGGAGTTGTTTAGCCTGGAGAAAAGGAGGCTTAGAGGAGGCCCTATCACTATCTCCAAACACCTGAAAAGAGATTGTAGTGAGGTCGGAGTTGGTCTTTTCTCACAAGTAACAACAGGATAAGAGAAAATGGCCTCAAATTGTGCTGGAAGAGATTTAGATTGAATATTAGGAAAAATTTATTCTCTGAAAGAGTTGTCAAGCATTGGAACAGGCTGCCCAGGGAAGTGGTTGAGTCACCACCCCTGGAGATATTTAAAAGGCATGTAGATGTGGCACTTGAGGACATAGTTTAGTGGTGGATTTGACAGTGCTGGGTTAAAGGTTGGACTTGATAATCTTAGAAGCACTTTGGCGGAAAAGACTTTTATGTTTCTATCTAAAGTAATGGTCAAATTCCGTTCCCTGCCGCAGCAGTGCAGTCAGCCTTCAGCAGAGAATCAGGATTTTAATGAGAGCTCTGGAATGTGTCCCTTCATGAACAACAACCTAAATTTTAGTTCCCCTAACTGTAATAGTCCTTGAAAGTTTGTGTAGGTGAGGGAGTCAGCATTATGAGTAACTTTTTCAGTCCACACTATGTATTTCTAAGTTTCCATATATGTCATTTACATAGTAAGATTTGAAATGGTTGAGTGCCAAGAAAAGGAAACAAAGCAGTCTTTAACTCTGTTAGAGGTCAAGACAAAGGCAAAACATACTGGAGAAAGCTTGAATTTAGGGAAGAAGCCATAATCTAAACAAAAATGCAGTCAAGCATGACGAACTTCTAACACTCTCCCTTGAATATTAGGTATCTGAGGTCCTCAGATTTAAATAAAAATAATAATTTAGTGCATATCTGTATTTTCCAGTATCTAAATTCTTTTTAGGAACTAAGTACTTGCTCCTTTCAGAATGACAAGAGCTTAGGAATTCTTTACTTTCTGTGCAAAGTTTCTATAAATAGGTCATAAGATCAGGATTTGCTAGCTATTTAACAGCTATGCAGGAAAACATGCCTTCAGATTTTAAGTGACAGTCGTAAGTACTGAAATAAAGCTGGTTACAATTGTTTTCTTCCCATAAGGTTACAGTAATACAGACTCAGCAAATACCTTCCTGACCTCAGATGGTGAATACTCACTTCATGGCTACATTATGCACTCTAATGATCATCTTTGGCCTCTCTTTACAAACTTGGAGTCTGCTGTCAAAGAAGGCAGCAGGCAGAACCATCGAGCCTTTGGAAAGAAATCAGAGGATTTATTTAAGGTAATAAAAACTCTCATTAGTATCAAAGCCAGCTGTGAGGAGCCCAGAACTGATCTAGGGGCAAATGAAGACTGTGCTGTCTAAGGAAGTTCGTCAGTCTTAGAAGTGGTAGAAACACAGTGCAACTCATGAGTCCCAGGCTTCTGTTCCCTTCAACTTTAGGCTATGAAGTGGTAGAGCAGTTATAGCACATACTGGGAAATTTGAGCGCTGACAGAAATTCTGTCTGAAGTGTTGCCCATCCCACAGACACACTCACAGAACAGCCTCTAGTCCTGTTTAATTTACATTTGTGTCCCTTTTATAAAACCAATTAGTACTTTGTCACACATGCACTCCTTCCATATTGGATGCCTGTCAGTTGATACTGATGTGTATCCCATTTAGGCTGTTCTGACTGTGTAGTCAAAGCTGTTTTCTGTCCATGCAGTGCAGAAGGGATCTAATCTCCTTTATGGTGATTTGTAGTTTTGTATATGCTTCAAGCTGCTGTATGTTGCTGATAAAATTGTAATCCTTTCCACCAACTGTTTCCATCTCTCTTGTATTCCTTTTCCAACACTAGCCCAGGTGGATGTGTTCAGACTGGAGAATGACTTAGTGTTATAATTAGCCTAACTTGTCAGTTACCCATCTGGTGAAGCAGGTGGAGAGGCATAAATATTTGTGCCTGTTTAAGGAGAGAGCTGGTAGTGTGAGCAGGAGAATATCAGGAGTTCATCTCTGACAGCAGTCCTGGCTTAAATTGTGTACCTCAGAGTACATCCTGAAGTTCTTTGAATTTGTATTTAACTTCTAGATGGTGATGAAACCAGTCTCCTAAAGATGTCTACATTCCTCATGTACAATTGATGGAAGTAAATAAGAGCTTTTGGAGACTTAGGAAGGTCTTGTTAACCTAATGTTAGTATTTAGATTACTGGTGGACAGAAAGTCCTCTAGGAATCATTCAAAAGGTCCTTTAAAGGGAGTTAATATACTTTGCATTACGATAGCTGCTGGATCTCATCCTTTGTTACACACCTGGATTGCCAACTTGCCTTCACTTGCGTGATGCTTGTGACCAGCCTGGACCTGGGCTCCTATGTGTACAGGATAGCATGTCTGAGCAGAAATACAAGAGCTGCCACAGCCTGGAGATTCTTGTATTTCATTGTAGCCACAAAACCAGCTGGAAGTGGTGAAATCTGTATGAAAGTGAGACATAAAGGGATTCATGCATATGTATCATGTAACAAGACTTTGGTACTGAATGCTTGCTTCTTCCCTAATTAAAACAAAACAAAACAAAACAAAAAAAACCAACAACAACAAAAACCCCAAACAACAAAACAAAACAACAAAAAAAACCCCACCAAACCAAACACCAAACAAAAAAAAATTGTATGATCTTTAATGTTTCTGATTTACGTTATAGTCCAAGACAAGTTTGTCTGGTGAGACACACTGCAAAAGATGTCTGTGATCAGAATTCTTGAGGGGATGCAAAAATCTGCTTTTCACTACAGTAAAATAACAAAGGACTTTCATGAACAACTATTCAGTGGCACTTTTAACTGATCTTTATTTTCAGAATTCTAATGTTCACAGTGTGCACCTACTGTCTTGGTTGTAGATAGTTTTAGATAAACAATGAAAATCAATTTCAGGTTTTTTTGCCTTTTTAGGACTATTATCACAGCCAGGAGGGAAAGCAACGTTTTATGGCTGCCATGCACAGCATTGCTCGCCTGACAGCAAGAGACGTGGCTACAGCATTTGATCTTTCACGGTTTAAATCTGCTTGTGATTTAGGAGGTATTGCTTGTAATTGAACTCGTATACAAATTAAAAGGAAAAGCTTGATTTCAGTTCTGCATTTTATTACTTAAAACATACTTATAGTATTTTTTACTAGAACTGCAGTAATATTAACTACTGTTATTTTCCTGGTATTGTAATGTCAGAATAAAAGAACCAAGTGCAGCTAATTGAAAGCAGAGTTACCTAAATGGTATTTGAGTAGTTTGAAATAAGTGAATGCTTGTCTCAATCAGTTACATACTGACGTGACTCAACACAGAAAAAGATCCACTGAAGGAAGAACACTTTATTTCATGCCTGGGGAGGTGGACAGCATGTCAGAGGAATTAACACAATACTGGTGCAACCTTTGCCACTTTTGCAGATACTCCAACACTTCATGATTGTTATCCTTTGCTACAGCAAAGAGCGTTTGTCAAATTTCATATATTGGTAAACACTAAATTCATATATTTGTAAATACTAAACAGTTCTAGTGCTCTTCATCAACAAATTAGAAGCCCTTGCCTTTTCATTTTTGCTCCCCCAAAAAACTCTGAGGTACTGGTATCAAAGGTCATATTAGCAATTCTGTATCATTAAGGACTCATACCTGCATTCCCCAAGCTTTAAAACATTGTTCTAACCACCAGGAGGTCTGATTGCCCATGTTTAATTGTGGAGCTGACTGTCTATCTCTAGTTCTGATTTGATGTCTCTATTTTATATACAGTCTTGTCCTTAAAAATGCCTGAAAATGCTGAGAGAAAATACTTGATTTGACTTTTTTAAACTTCTAACAGGTTGCACTGGAGCTCTGGCTCGTGAATTAGTACAAATATACCCAAATCTCAAGGTCACAGTATTTGACCTTCCAGAAGTCATTGCAAACACTTCTTACTTTCAGCCGTCAGGACAAGACACAGCTCCAGTGACATTTGTATCAGGTAAATGTAGCACATGATCTTTTGAATGATTTCTGTTATCCTGAAGCGCTGAACAGGCTCTTTTGCTGCTGCTCCAACCCCAAACATGTATCTTAGTACAAGGCACTGCAGACTCACTCACCCTAAAAGGGGACATTGTTTTTTTCAAGTTCTGTGAGGATAAAAACAAACCTGCCGTGATTGCAGAATGTGGGTAAATAGGTATGAATTAGTCATTTTTTGATTAGCACTGGGAGCAGAGGTTGCACGTCCTCAGGCATTTCATTTCTAGGCAAGATCAACATGGTGGCTGCAAAGAACTTTGTCTCCCTCCTTGCTTTAGGCTTGCCTCCATTGTTGTGTTACAGAATTCTTACCTGTGACCTGATCTTCTCTTTAACTAGACTTCCCTTATCTGCAAATCAGAGCATACCTGTACCTGTTCGTTCTTGTTACTTTCTTTACCTCTGCTGAAGCTCCTAGTTCCTCTGCAATATTTTAATTTCATTTTGTAGGAATGTATCCTGGTTTCTGTAGGAATGTACTAACTTTGCTTTCCAACAGGTGACTTCTTCAAGGATAATCTTCCAGAAGCAGATCTTTACATCCTTTCACGTGTTCTTCATGACTGGCCTGATGAAAAGATACATGTGCTGTTAAGCAAGATATCAGCTCTTTGCAGACCAGGTAAGTTTTGGGGGTTTTCTCATCTTGTGGAATTAAAGGTGGATGTTAATGTCCCTTAAATGAGTAATTATAAGTTCATATTAAAAAAACCATACTTCTCTATTCAGTCATAGTAGCCTTTGCTTGAATGTCTAGCTTTGCATTATGATAATACATACTAAGAAAAAGAAGGAAACAAAACTGCAAGTAAAACTATGTAAATAAGCTTTTACTATAGTTGCAGGCTTCACATACAACTGCATCCTCTCCTCAATCTCTGAAAGGCCCAGCCCTGTATCATCAAATAACTAAGCGTGTGCTTATTTGTAGACATGAAAATGCTCTAACTAAGGTTCCTTTAGGTTAATCAAGAAGCAGTGGCTTTGCTGTCATTTTGCTGTCTCAGTAGTGCACAGAATATGGTCAACTGGCTGGAGTTCAGTGCTGCTTTACGCACACATCCCATAAGAAGTATGTAGCCTCTTTGACTTTCTCCTACATTTGAATCATAGAATCATAGAAGGTAGTTCAAGCTGGAAGGGACCCATAAGGATCATCAAGTCTAATTCCCTGCTTCCTGCAGGACTAACTAAAATTAGATCATATGACTAAGAGCATCGTCCAAATGTTCCTTGAACTGTCAGGCTTGGTGTCATGACCACTTCCTGGGGAGCTTGTTCCAGTGCCCAGCCATGCTCTGGGTGAAGAACCTCTTCACCCAAACTGAACTTCCCCTGACGCATCTTCATTCCATTTCTTCCTGTCCTGTCAGTGGTCACCAGAGAGAGGAGATTGGCACCTCCTCCTCCACTGCCCACCTTGAGGAAGTTTTAGATAGTGATGAGGTCACCCTTCTGCCATTTCTTCTCCAGGCTGAACCAGCTACACCTTGTAAATTTTGCACTTGAGGCCCTTCACTGTCTTGATCACTCTCCTGTGGATACCGTCTAATAGTTTGTGCTTCCTAAATTGAGGCAGCCAAAACTGCACACGGTATTTGAGATGAGGCTGCACCAGTGCAGAGTAGAGTGAGGCAATCACCTGTGTAGTGATTGGCAATACTGTGTTTGATGCATCCCAGGACACAGTTGGCCCTTTGGACTGCCACAGCACACTGCTGACTCATATTCAGGCAGTATTAAAGATCAAAGGAGAAGACAGAAAGCAGAAAAGCCTGACTGCTAAGATCATCTGATTCCTTAATCCAGCTATAGCCCTAAAGTTTGTTTCAGAGGAGAACATTCAAAATAAGATCTAGGCCATAAAGTATAATCCTGATTATAAATCAAAGAAAATTGGGGGTAAGTGTATTAATCTTTTTATGCAAAGATTTGTGTATGACAGATACTTACAGGAGTTGTTTGGTTCAAATGAAAGCAAGGCTGAGTTCAAGAGCGTAGTCAGGCAGTGACATGAATTTTACTGGAGACAGTGCTCTAAACCCTCCCTTCTTTTTAACAATTACACGGTTGCTTCCAGGAATAGGTTACTGAAAGTAAAGTTCTTTCACTCATTTCCATTAAAAGATTAGCCTGAGGGACCTCTAGAACTGTCTCTGAACAAAACACTAAAAACTTGAAGCTAAAAATACTTACACTGAACCACTTTTGGTTGTTTTGGAAATGTAGGAAGTGCCTTGCTAGTGGCAGAAACTGTGCTTGATGAACAGAAGACGCACCCCTCTAGAGCTGTGCTGCAGTCCCTCAGTATGACTGAAGGCAAGCAGAGAAGTGGCTCAGAATATAAACAGCTACTGGAGAAATACAGGTTCACAGATGTACAAATTAAGATCACAGGAAACTTATTAGATGCTGTTCTGTGCTTCAGAAAGAGTCTGTCACTGTAGTATGCCCAGAAGCAAACTGGGATTTTCACCCACTTGTGCAATATCTCCATCATCAACCAACACCTGTTACCAGTTTAGGATTATTTTGACGCTTTATCTGAAGCAGAGTTATTACAAAAAGTTGGACTGCAGCTCCTGCAGAAGTGAGTTTGGTGCATTTTAAAAGGTGTCTGGGGCAGGCCAAAACTCCTCTGTATGAAATACCTTAATATCCAGTTCTTTTGGTGAGTTCTTGGGACTGTATTAAGCTTAGACTTGACATATCTGTATATCATATCAAGTTAAAACTTCACGTTTGTATTAAGCCACGTGAATACCTTAGTTTTTTGGACCTTAAAATAGAATTCTCCCTCTGCAGTGTATTCAGTGGTTATTACTCGTTTTTATCAGAAATGAAAAAAATTAATATTGTGCTATCTGTCTGAAATTGGGGATGTTACTCCCCTTTTTATCACTGTTCTGTGGGACTTCACTCAGAAACATCTTAAGGACACCCTTTTTAAGCATTCTTTCTGCAAGCAAAAGTGAAAACAGGACAAAACTCAAATGTGTTCCTACAGCAGCTATAACATCACAAAGGAACTTCAGTAGCCTCTGACCTCCAGCCACAGTATATACCCGTACAAGCTGCAATTCAGAGCTGTCCCGATTGCTTACTGTCACTTTTCAGGTTTTCTGAATATGGTCGAATGGCTGTATATGTTTTCTGTCTCATTACTTGAGATGGGTTTTAGGATTTATGTATAAAACCTCTTATGAAAATTAAAAATAAGTTTCTTCATGCTTCAGTCATTATTGGGAGAAGTATGTGCTGTACCCTATTGCTTCAACTAATTTGTCACTATTGTCACCTCTCCTAATGTTTATTTTTTTTCCTGATACTTCATTGATATTTATGTTTTCTGTTGAACATATACTTTGCAGTGGAAGCCTCTCTGGAAATTAAAGCTGTACTTTGAAACTATCTTTCTTCTTTATCAGTTGTGAGTTTCTTGCCTGTCACACTTGTACAGCAATAATCCCAATAAACCAGTTTGAAAGAGGCTGTGCCAATACTGACCCACTAACTTCAGCAAAAGAGAGAGCTGATGAGCAAGGCCAAGAGTTCCATCTGCCTGGGTGTTACTTAATCAAGAGTTACTTTGCTCTTTGAGCACTGAGTAAAGGAAAAGTGCTACAGTGATTCAAATCATTAGAAGAAACATGCCTACTACTGAGCATTACAGCTGTCCAAAATTAGGGAAGTGTCAGACTTCTGCCACACTGGGGTTTTTAATTCTTAGCAGAAGGAGTTTTTTTGAATGGAATTTTGACAGATCTCATCTGTACAGGCATTTAAAGATAAGGCCAAATATTCAACACCTGATGAAATGTAAAGTGTTGCTTTTTCATGTTGATAGGAAGCTTGCCATTAGCTTAACAGGGTTGTATACTGAGGCTCATTCCAGCAGTCAGAAGTTTCCCATCTCATATGTAGTCATAATGCTATTCTTTAAGCTGCTATAAGCTGTTTGAGTCAGAAAGTTTCAATCCTAAAGTTAGCCTGCCTATAACTGTCACAGACTTTAAACCTGTGCCCCAAAGTGCTGTGTATCTGACTGTACAATTTGAATAGAATGTTCTTGGTTACCACACAGCCTCAGTGTACTTTATGATTAAAGCACAACACTCCATACACATTAGGCATTAGTCCCTGGGGCATGGTGTCTGTGGTGCACTGTCAGGATAATTAAGCATTAGAGCAGGTAGCCCAGAGAGGCTGTGGAATTTCTGTCCTTGGAGGCTTCAGGGTGTGAGAACAAAGCCCTGAACCAGCTGAACTGACTGTAGCGCTGCCCTGCTTGGAGTGGGAGATTGGACTGGAGGTCTCCTGCAGTCTGTTTCAGTCTGAGATGTTCTATAATAATTTGATGTAGCCCAGTCACCTGAGGGAACTATAAGCTCATCTTCTCTCATTAATATCCAAAATGAGTTTTTCAGTTGCTGTGGAGAAAGCTGGTATCTTTTGCTGACTGGTAGAAGGGGTGGATTTAATGGTCTAACACTGAAAATATTTCTTAAGCAATACACATAACTGAGGGAGATTTTCAAGACATGAAGAATGAGGGGGTTAAGTTTTGAACCTTCTTGTCAATTGTTAAATATCTGAGGTGTGTGAGTAGGAATGGCCCTGAGGAGATTGTCTTAAAGGTCAGAAAGATATGAATGTTATGCATCACTTTTAGTAATAAAATCACTGTAAACTGCTGCTGTTTTGATCTTAGTTGGTGGCCTCCTACCCCCACTGTGCCAAAAGAAACCACCACATAAGATGCAAGGCATAAGTAAAGCAATGCTTGTTTTGTCAGTAGCCCTCTCTTGGCTTCCCTTTCCCCTCAGAAGTCTGAAAATGGAGGAAAAGACTGTGTAAACTGGATCATTTAAGTTCTATTCTCATCCTTAGGTCAGTCCCACCACAAAGAACTCAGTTCCTACAGAAATAATATACCCAGTATATTGTACAGACACATTGACTTCTCTGTTTCTATAATGTTCGCCGTCCACTGCTTTGTCTGCTTGTCACCATTTCAGTATGAATGTGAAACAGCAGTATATCCCAAAGAGAAGCAACTTGATTCCTGTCTTACTGTTTTCCATAACCATCGTGCCACGTCTCCAGAAGTCATCCACTTTTCCCCTGAAAATGGACACACAGCTTTGACTTGTGTGTGATCACTCCATACTGTGAAAGGGAATTTCCTGGGGTTTGTGAGAGGAGTGGATAATTAATGTAATAGTAGAGCAAATCCATAAATGATAAAGGAAGTCACCCATGTCTTGTAGTTTGCATCCCTACATATGGTAGCAGAAATTTTTCTACTTGATAATAGATTAGAACTGTTCTGTGTGTTTGTTTTTAAATTAGGCTGTGCAGTTTTGCTGGCTGAAATGGTGTTGGATGATGAGAAGAAGAACAGGAGCAGAGCTCTGCTGCAGTCTTTGAACATGCTTGTGCAGACAGAGGGAAAGGAGAGAAGTGGCTCTGAATATCAAGCCTTGCTGGAACAATATGGATTCACAAATGTCAAAATCAGAATTACAGGAAATTTGTTAGACGTCATTCTCTGTGTTAAGACCTAGAAAAAAATGTTTGATGTTTTGTAATTATGCAAATACATTCAACCCCTATCAATGTCATAAACAAGAAATGTTATGTCAGCTTTCTGAAGGGGGGGGGAGATTGATTTATTTTTTACTTCAGTAAAATGATGCCAGAAGATTCTGGCAGTGATATTGTGGCTACACAAAACCTGTAGCACACAAATGCTGTCATCAGCCTGATGACAGTATTCACACTGCTGAGAAATCATAGTTTCTTCATACTTGGTGCAATTAGAATAATACAGTTTTTAGACCAGCACGTTGCTTTGCCCCTGTTTCAGGAGGTTAATGCTGGTAGTGTTTTAATGCTCCATCACAATTCATTTTAATATTACTTTATGTTACACCCTCTACTGTAAATAAACACTCTCTAATGAAGTCTTGAAACTGCTACTACAAAGGTGTAGTCAAGATTGGAAACAAGAACTGGAGCAGCAGCTTCTTGAGGGAGTCAAGACAATCACCAGAATCACCGAATATGCTGAGTTGGAAGGGACCCACAAGGATCATGGAGTCCAACCCTTACCCTTGCACAGCACCACCATGTGCCTGAGAGTATCGTCCAGACGCTTCTTGAACTCTTATCAGGCTTGGTGCTGTGACCACTTCCCTGGGGAGCCTGTTCCAGTGCCCAACCACCCTCTGGGTAAAGAACTTTTTCCTAATATCCAACCTAAACCTCCCCTGACACAACTTCAGGCCATTCCCTTGGGTTCTGTCACTGGTCACTGCAGAGAAGAGATCAGTGCCTGGCCCTCCTCTTCCCCTCATGAGGAAGTTGTAACTGCAGTGAGGTCTCCCTTCAGTCTCCTCCAGGCTGAACAGACCAAGTGACCTCAGACAGACCTCAGCTTCCCCTCAAGGCCCTTCACCATCTTTGTTGCCCTCCTTTGGACACTCTCTAATAGCTTAATGTCTTTTTATATTGTGCCACCCAAAACTGCACACAATATTCAAAGTGAGGCTGCCCCAGTGCAGAGCAGAGCGGGACAATCCCCTACCTTGATCAGCTGGTGATGCTTTTCCTGATGCCCCCCCAGGACACGGTTGGCCCTCCTGGCTGCCAGGACACTGCTGACTCATATTCAACTTGCCATCAGCCAGGACCCCCAAGCACAAGTTTCACCTGTGATTGTAACAAGATTATATGTGGGGACACCACATTTGATTCAAGAACATAATCCTACTCCTTATAAAAGTGGATAGCAGAATATGAGATTAGGTAAAGAGGAAAAATGGAAAATCATGGCAATAGAAAAGGATTTTCCCCAGTCAGATGCAGATGTGCTCCCAAGGTGAACAGGAGAGGGCAGCTATTGACCAAACAGTTTCCTGTCACAAGGTACGTGCATTTTACTTTTGTTTTTCACATTGACAATACTCAAGAGTATGAAGTTCTTTTTTAATCAATAGAAAATTTTGTGGGGAAAAAATCCTAGCCTTGAAGACATTGTGTTGTGCAAAAAACGGTACTAACATTCAGTCATAAGCTTTTTTAAAAGGAAAAATACCACTCTTAAGATGTGGGTGCCTCTCTGAATATTTTCACCACAGCCTTTCATGAAGTACGTCCAAAATATGGTCCTGTAAATCCATATGTGCCTATCCCTGTGTGAGCACAGGAGTCACTTCACTCTGCCTGTATTATGATGTAGAATATAGAACAGCACACAATTTACTTTGGATGTTTTGTTGTGCAAAAATAAAAAAAGTATAGTGACACACACAGTATACTGCAGTAGACAAAGGCTATGCCTGGCACATCCTGTTCTCACAACATGCCCTCTGAGAGAGATGCTCATTTTGAAATCCTGCAAAGTACATACATGTGTAAGCAGTGGTTTCTGGCACCTCAGCTACTGCAGCTTTGTAGTTCACCAGTCATCTGTTTAAAGAAAAGGTTTGGCTTTATTTACTTTGGTAGGGAACAGCCATTAAAAGTGAAAGCAGTAACAAAATGTGTGTGTGAACTAATGCCCTCCAGCTAGAACAATTTCAATATTTTTAGAAAGAATAGGTATAATTTCAGACATGTTTGACCATTAGGTACAAAATATCACTTTCAGCATACAATAAAATTAGCAAAGTTACTGATGACAATACTGTCTTGGTAGGGGCTGGGACCCTGCCATGGGTGCTTACACTGTGAAAACCTGGAGCTTTTCACAGCATCTAGATTTGAAGAAGCTGGAACCACACTTAACCACAGTTTCCTAGAGGGACAATGGGAAAGTTCTTTGGCATTTCATTGTCTTGGATCAGTTCAGTGATGAACAGAAAAGCCCCATCGTGTGACATTTGGCACTGCAGTGGTAAGGAGGAGGTGGGAACAGAACTTGGAAATAAGGATATGCCATTGATCAGCACTACCCAGAGGGTGGTGAGCATGAAGTGAAACCCACTGGTGCCCTGGCAGTGCCCCAGATCTGCTCCCCCACACCTGAGAGCTCCTGCTGTCCCCTGGGACCCCATGCAGGCAGCTATGCCTCCATCCTACACTGGCTTCCAGCAGTTGCCACTGAAGGAGCCTCCTGGTTCACGTGGTTGTCTCACTCATTGACTACTATCTGGGCTCACAGACCCACTCCCCAAACCCAGTGCTCCACTGCCTCACTCAGGTTAGAAAAGACCTCCAAGATCATCAAGTCCAACCTATGACCAAACACCACCATGTTAACCAGACCAAGGCACTAAGTGCCACATCCAAACACCTCCGGGGACAGTGACTCCACCACCTCCTTGGGCAGTCAATTCAAATGTCTAATCACTCTTTCTGTGAAGAAATTCTTCCGAATGTTCTACCTAAAGCTCCCCTGGCACACCTTAAGACTCTGTCCTCTTGTCCTGTCTACTGTTCCCTGGGAGGAGGCCAACCCCCACCTGGCTACAACCTCATTTCAGGTAGTAGAGAGCAACTAGGTCACCCCTGAGCCTCCCTTTCTTCAGGCTAAACCACCTCAGCTCCCTCAGTACCTTCCTCATCAGACTTGTGCTCCAAACCCTTCACCAGCTTTGTTGCCCTTCTCTGGACACACTCCAGCACCTCAGTGTCTTTCCAGAACTGAACACAGGATTTGAGATGTGGCCTCACCAATACTGGAGTACCGGGGGAGAATCACTTCCCTGGTCCTGCTGGCCACACTATTTCTGACATAAGCCAGGATACCACTGGCCTTCTTGTCCACTTGGACACACTGCTGGCTCCTGTTCAGCCGCTGTCGACCAGCAGCCCCAGGTCCTTCTACACTGGGCCGCTTTCCAGCCCCTCTTCTCCAGATCCGTAGCACTGCATGAGGTGGTCGTGACCGAAGTGTAGGACCCAGCACTCGGTCTTGTTGAACCTCAGACTGCTGGTCTCGGCTTATCGATTCTGCCCGTCCAGATCCCTCAGCAGGGCCTTCGTGCCGGGCGCTGCGGAGCAGCACACCAGATGGGAGCCGCTGGGCGATTGGGAAAGTGTGGGCAGGAGCGTGAGCAGCGCTATGACCGCAGCAGTGCCCGGGGGGCCGGGCGGGGGCGGTGCCGGGGCGGGCCCCGCGCCTGACGCGGCGCTGCGACACTGGCGCGGCGGAGCCGGGGGGCGCGGGGCGGGCCCGCCCGCCGCAGGCCCCGCCCCCGGGCCGGGCTGGCCAATGGGGCGGCGCGGGGCGTGGCCGGCGGGCCCGGCATTAAGGCCACGCGCGCGGCGCTCCCGCCCTTTCGGCGCGAGGGACAGCGGCACTGACTCGCGGCTGCGCGCGCGAACATGGCGGACCAGGCCGTCTCCTTCCTCAAGGACTTCCTGGCGGGCGGCGTCGCCGCCGCCATCAGCAAGACCGCGGTGGCGCCCATCGAGCGGGTCAAGCTTTTGCTCCAGGTCAGCGGCGCGGGCGAAAGCGGCGAGCGCGGGCAGAGCGCGTCACCGTCCCCCGCAGGCGCCGGGCCCGGTGGGGACGCAGGGTCGGGCGGAGGGAGGGCGGGGGCCGCGGCCGCCGCGGGACAAAGGGCGCGGGCGAGGCGGCGGCTGGCGGGAACGTCACGTGGTCGGCGGCGGGGAAGCCGGAGCCGGTTTCGCCGTGCGGGGCCCGGCGCGGCGGGCGGGCCCGGCCGGGAGGGGGCGGCGGCCCTGCTGTCACTTCCTGCCGCCCTCGCTGCCGGCGCCGACGGCACGGCGGGGAGGGCAGGGCGGCCTCTCCCGCCGCCATCTTGGCGGCGCTCACGTGACGCGCGCCCGCGCAGCGCATTGGCCGGCGGGCGGGGCGCGGCCGGCGCGCGGGGCCCGGCGTGACCCGTCGGCGCCCAAGGTGACTGCGGTGACCTTCGCGGCACCGCCGGCCCAGCGCGGCTCCCCTGTCAGTACGGGCTCTCGCCTCTGGGCAGGCCTGTTCTGAGTGCCACGTCCAGTCTGACCTTAAAACACCTCCAGGGACGGTGACTCCACCACTTCCCTGGGCAGCCCATTCCAATGTTTAATCACCCCTTCTATGAAGAAATTATTCCATATGTCCAACCTAAATCTCTCCTGGTCCAGCTGGAGCCTGTATGCTCTTGTCCTGTCGCTAGTTGTCTGGGATAAGAGGCCGATCCCCACCTGGCTACAGCCTCCTGTCAGGTAGTTGTATTGGAGTTGCTCACAGCTGTCCCTATTTTGGCAAGTCCTGAGGTTTGAGGAAGTTAGGAAGCAATTTTAAGCTGTTTTCTTAACAATAATAAAACCCTAACCCATTCAGAATTAGCAGCTTTTTTTTTTTTTATAGTAGAAGCAGGCATAAGCCCAGCTATAGGATAGGCCAGTCGAGGCATTTGGTCAATATACGTACTTTTATTTGCAGGTGCAACATGCAAGCAAACAGATTGCTGCTGATAAGCAGTACAAGGGTATCATCGACTGTGTAGTGCGTATTCCAAAGGAACAAGGAATACTGTCTTTCTGGCGAGGAAACTTGGCTAATGTCATCAGATACTTCCCGACTCAAGCTCTCAACTTTGCCTTCAAGGATAAGTATAAGCAGGTGTTCTTGGGAGGTGTAGACAAGCACACTCAGTTCTGGAGATATTTTGCTGGTAACCTGGCATCTGGTGGTGCAGCTGGAGCCACTTCCCTCTGCTTTGTCTACCCCTTGGATTTTGCAAGAACCCGTTTGGCTGCTGATGTTGGAAAAGCTGGTGCAGACAGAGAATTCTCTGGTCTCGGGGACTGTCTAGTCAAAATTACCAAGTCTGATGGTGTGCGAGGCTTGTACCAAGGGTTCAATGTCTCTGTCCAAGGCATCATCATCTATAGAGCTGCCTACTTCGGGATCTATGATACAGCAAAAGGTAATACTTAGAAGAGATCCAGTAAACCTGTTTTCACTATTGTGTTGCCTGTTCTGGGATGTTACACTCTGTGTGAAGGTAGAAGGGGATATCGGTGCCAGGATCAGTGACACTGCAGTGTTAAAGGCCAAACTTGGGCATGTGTTGATGGCAGCAGCCCACTTTCAAGTGTTGGTTTTGTAAGGAGTTGCTCCTGATGCCAGCAAACTATGTTGGTAATGATACACAGTTAGAATAAGTTCTTTTCTGTTCAATGCATTCCTGTAGTTACATTGGACCAGTTCAGGAGTGTTTAGCAGAATGGGATTGAGCAGTGCTTTTGCAAAGCACTTGTTAAGCTTGACATTTGGGCACGTAGACCATTGCTGCTAGTTCGTAATAACGTAATCCACAGGGACAGTGACTTCATTTAGTGACGTTTCTTTTTAAAAAGAGTAGTGAATAGTCAAGACTTTTTCATGCCAATCTAAAAAGAATCCTTGTTCTTAAACGTTAAACTGTTTTGATAACTGAAGAATATCCTCTGAGTTTGTTAAGATGTTTTTTAGATTGCTTCAATGTGTTTAAAGTTTATGAAGTTGCAATTTAAGTATGGCTCTGTAATGTTTTGTAACTAGGCCATCTAGTTTCATACTAACGTATCTAGGAAAGTGGCTGACATGCAGTGAGTGTGAACTGGAGGAGAATGTGCAAGTTAAAAAGCTAATTACCTCTTTTTTTATTGCAGGCATGCTCCCAGATCCCAGAAATACTCACATTGTTATCAGCTGGATGATTGCCCAGACGGTGACTGCTGTGGCCGGTGTGGTATCCTATCCTTTTGATACAGTGCGGCGTAGAATGATGATGCAGTCAGGACGCAAAGGAGGTAGGCTGTAAATCTGTGTAGCTGTTCAGGCAGCATTAACAGGATGGAGTTATTTTTTACAAATAACCTTGACACACACATGAAAATGAGAAAATGCAGTAAGGCTTAACTTGTGTTTTGCATGAATTATACTGGGGACTTCATTTTTAATATGAAATAGGCAAATGGACTACCTATTTGTGTTGACAAATTAAATTACAGTAATTGGGGGATAGCACAATTGCCAAAAAGAAAGCTTAACATTTTTACATTGTGACAGCTTTTATTAACTAGGCAAGCAGATATGAAGCTTTGCTCTTGCCTGTGCTAAGAATTGTGTTACAGTCTTAAAATGTGGTTTGGGACATCACAAAGTAGTTAAGTGAAACAGGACAGTTGTTAAAAACATCTGAGATAAAATTACAGGAGTTGAGAATCACTCTTTGCTCTTTTCCTGCAGCTGATATCATGTACTCTGGAACGATTGACTGCTGGCGGAAGATTGCAAGGGATGAGGGAGGAAAGGCCTTCTTCAAGGGTGCATGGTCCAATGTTCTCAGAGGCATGGGGGGTGCTTTTGTGCTTGTGCTGTACGATGAATTCAAGAAAGTCATTTAAACAACCTAACTAGAATTGGAAATCAAGTTGAGCAGATCATGTAGAATAACTACCATTATGGACCATTGACCTTCAAGAAATTCCTGTGAGTCTTATTTATCGGAGCCAGATGATACTTGTAGATGGGGCTAGAAACTGACATAGGGGACTGATCCATTTCTCTGTAACATGCATGAAGACACTGAATCTGGCAATTCAGTGTGCTGACTTTTCTTTTCAGCAACGAGGAATGAGTTGTGTTGGTTCTGGGTCCAAAGTGGCTAGGTCCAGTTTAGGCAGAGAAAAACAGTTTTCCTGTGGATCAGTCTCCAGTTTCAAGTCCTGTCTTCTAGGACCATAAAATTGTATTTGAAAGCATTTGCTAACAAATCATGTTCTTTTCCACTTGTACTGAAGCACTATGTACCATTTTGCACAGCTGAACATCTAGCAATTTTGTTCTTAAATTGGGGCATTTTGCTGTAAAACAATAAACATACTTACTCTGTCTGTGTTGAAATTATTACATAAAAGCTTTGGGAAAGCCTCTTTTGTTTGAAAACTTGTTTCAGATAATCGTTCCTCTGATACATTTCCACTGCATTCTGTAATAGAATTAAGCTTTAAAAAAAATGGAATGTGGGAATCTTATGGGGAGGGTTGGGGAAGCATGGGTTGTACTGATAGAGATCAGTCCCATTCTTTGTGCTTGATGGTCTACAATGGGCTACTTCAAGTGGCTTTTTGCATGATTCTTGAGAAATTATTTGCATGACAAATTGATCTGCAGCTTCTCATATGATTTAAAATGATGGGTGAGGGGGGTGTTTCAATTGTGCTAGCAGAACCCAAAGACCCAAGAACTGTCAAAAAGTAATGCTCTTGCCCTTGGTTAAACAGCTTAAAATAATTTTTTTTTTAATTAAATTGACAATGCAAAGCAACATGGCATTCATGCAAAAACCCAGGAACCCAGTAAATGCCTTCAACTTCTGAGTGACCTATGTATTGTATTGCTGCTGTTTGGAAATGTTGATTGTGCCATTCAAGATACTGTTTGGCCTCATCTGTAGCCGTGGTCAGCTAGTACCTCTCTGGAAGGTTGAATTTAATCTGAAATGAGGTTCATTCTAAGAGATGACATTGATGGGGTGTGTGGGAGGGAACGTATCTGCTTCTATATTGCTGTAAAATAATAGATCAAGGTAGGTCAGCCTTCAGTATTAACTGATTGATGTCTTGGGATGGTCAGAAGACCAAAACCAGACAGTAATTTCTCATACTGCTATTCGAGGTAGTGTAATACCTGTGTGCTGTTCTCCATATGTATATAAATAATCTTTTATACTTTGTAATCTGCCAAAACAATAGGGGGACTAGTAAAGGAAAACAAGGTATTAATCTTTGTGGTTTAAGAACTCTCCCTATATCTGGAAAAAGCGTGTCACTGTATGAATCACTGAAGGCTGACTGAGCTGTCTTGAGTTCTTTCTGTGCCTTCTGAGGTTGCTATTCAAGATGAAGTATTTAAATTAACTACTTGGCTTTGGCTGGTTATTACTTTCCTCTCAAGAAGTACTTTACCTTTTTCCTTTCACTGTTGCATAAGTGCTGCTTTCAACATGTATGTGAATGTAAGGACATTAGGCAGCTCCTCTGTTCACAAGCCTAGTGCCAAACTTTATGTACCTCCTGCAAGTGGCTTTTTCATCTCCTTTGGTAATTGCAGCTCCCTGTGGTGCAGGCAGGTCATTTGATGTTGACCTTGCCAATCAACTTGCTGTTTCACTTATAATCATATTGATGGCGGGGGCAGGGAAAGACATTCTGTCCATATAACACGTTGCTTAGGTTTATTTTCTGTATCAGTGGCTTGAAATGGCAGATAATGGTGAGATGCCATTCACGGTGAGTGTTTCCTGGCCCAGACTTTAAGAGAGGAACCAAACATGGCAGTTACTTGAGCAGCCCCTGAAAAGGATAGGACTTTTCCACTCCCTCTCCTCTCGAGAACTAGGTTTTAACCACAAAAAATAGAAAAATAAATGCAAGTGTAGGTGGTTTTAACATGGAACTGTAATTTCCCTATGCTGTGCATTCAGCATGTACTAATTTGTGCTGTTTTGGTTTTTTTTTTAATATATGGCTTCCCTCAGTCATGCAGCAGCAATTTCCAATGCACGATGAAGTTTAGGAACATGAGGTGAACAGTAAATGAGTCTTTTAAAAAAAGCATTTGTTTTCTGCCTTATGGAAACACTGCAATGCAATTCATTTTGAGAAATGTTAACAGGAAAACAGCCAGAATGTGTAAAAGTTCTGGCATCTAAAGCTTATATTATTTTTAAAAGATGTTGGAAACTGAATGTGCACCCTTTGAAGGGATTCTAAAACGTGGCTATTAAATCTTTATTACAGATTTTCAGTCCTCACAGCTGTTGAAACTAGATGCTTTTGAAGGCTTTAAATGTTGTCTGTTATTTAAGCACATACTAGGCCTGTGCAGAAGATCGGAGTGTTGCAGAGGTCTGTATTTGCAGTGGCCGTACTGAGCTCATGAAATGGCTGACTGGCAGACCAGTATTAATAGTTACATTTGACAAGTGTAATTTTATTTCCCATTTTTGTCTTTGGTATCGCTGGTTGTAAGATTAAAGGGCAATTTTAAACACGTTTTGAATGGTTTCTGCTATAAAAAACCCTGAGCATATAAAAATTATAAGGTGATAAAATTACTGTGCCATTCTTAAGCAGGCCTGTCATCTTATAGGAAACCCTTAGAGGAAAGAAGTTTCATAGCAATGAAGACAGGAAATGAGTTTCTTCTGGATAAGAGGCCTTGTCTCAATTTGAGAAGAACATCCTAGCAAGGTTTAAGCATGTCTTCAAAGTAGGCACTTGCAGAAAAAGTGTGGCTGCCAGGCATTTTTTTTTCAAACAAAGGGCAAAGAACAAATTTCACAGATTTCTCTCTGCTTTTTTCACCTGCTCCATTTAAGTGGATTTTTATGGGACCAACATAGGTGGGTATAGGCGATTATATTCATTTATAGGCTGGTGTGAAGTGCTTTTGAGCAGGATCCATGATTTTCTTTTGTGCTGGGAAATCAGCGTGTTTTCTTCTTGGAAAGCTGTGTGATCTCTTCAACTATAGTTACTTCCTCGGTATGACTTTTTGATGGTAGATTTACATATCCTGTCTAAAGAGAAAAAAAATTCTGTAACACGCAGTAAGCTAGAGAGTTGCTGTCGATAATCAGAGAACATTTAGATACACCAGTACCAAAGGTGCCTCACCTTGCTCTTTTCATTACTTGAAGAGATGCTTGCAAAGCATGAGAAAATGGTGTTAAGGATTGTTTTAATATGTACAGTCAGTACTAGCTGTTTGTCATCAGAAGAACAATCAAATTTTATTTAAATGCTGGACCGCCTTAACTGAGACAATAGAAGGAATTTATTCGGTGAGTATTGCCTGAATCTTCCATATGTAAGCAGTAGCTAGACTTCTAGAGAAAATATTTGTTGCTATTACACATTTTTACGTTGATTAACCTGGAGTTCTAGGAGAGTGAATGTTGCCAGGTAAGATCATGGTACTGATACAGCACTCAGAGCTGAAAGTATTGAAAGGAGACAAGTATGATTGAAAAAAAAAAAAAAAGGTAGGAGGGATAGTACTGGGGTGATAAGTTAAAAGTTAAAGGAAAAGCAAGCCGGTGGTATGTGACAAGATCAAGCTGGGATGTCTTAGGATTTTTCTTCTAGGAAATCTGAGGGATTGGTTAAGCATTGCGGGACTTCATGATCATGGTGTTCTGTGCTACTTGGCTATGCACAAGGAAAACACACAAAGAGTGTATTTCAAGTCCTTGGAATGCGTTTGATCTGGGAAAAGAGGAAAACTTAAGTGTTAGACTTCTGAGTGAGGGTGAAGAAAGTATCTGGGGAGGGTGACTAAAATGTCATCAGACTTTGGTAGTAAGATGAGTAAAATGGATTAGAGGGATGCAAGGTGTCTGATGCACTGAGTGATTTAGTTGGTAGGAACTTACAGTATTGGCATTTTCTAACATGAGCATTTTAAGAATGCAAGTGCAAATTCAGTGCAGAAAAGTTGGGATTTTGTAAATAGAGATATTTCAGTAATCTAGGGAAAAGTATAGTAAAACAGGAAAAAAACCAAGAAAATGTCATTGAGTAAGTAGGGGCAAAGCAAAGAAATGCAAGCTTTAAAGAGGTGTGATTAGCAAGTTACACGTTTCAAAATAACTCATAAATCCATTAGCACTAAATGTCGGGGAGAGAGTGTTCTGGTGTTCGGTAGAGGAGAGATCTTGAAAATACCCTTTTTGTACTTTATTGTCTGTTTTGAAGAGTTACAGCATTCAATCAGTGTTAAAAAGATAACTGAGCATGGAAGGAAGAAGTATAATAAAATTAAGACTAGATCAAAATGGGCAATGAGGAGTCCAGAAGCTGTTTAAACGTGTCGAAATTGTATGAATTACCTTCATGGTGCCTGTTGGCAGGTATGAAGCAACCTGAGGGCTTCACTTTAACTCTGGCAACTGCTGCTGTTAACATGTTGCCTGCATGGAAGAGCCTGTGCCAGCATTTAGAAACCACATCCACAAAGGCCTCTGGGCTGTAATGGAGTGATTTGGTTAAGTCTGGTACTATATGCACAGAAATTTGGAAGCCCCTCAAGTTTAGGAAAAGCAAGCAATCTGGAGAGTCTGCAATTTTTGAAAGACTGCTTGCTACTGTACTAGCTCTTATTATTTTAATATGATGGACTGTGGACGGCTGCTGCTCTGGAAGCCTGGTAAGAAGTGAGATACCAGGTGTTTATGATTTTAAGTGTATGAGGAAACCTATCCATGTCACATTCCTACCTGCCCTCTGTGAAGCCAAAGGTGGTAGCACCAAAACCAAATAAATTAGGACAATGTGCTGGTATATAGTTACCAAAACTAGAGAGTTTTAGTAGTCAGAGCTTTGAGGATTCTTTGTAAACAATTGAAGGAAAATTTCTGTGCCACTTTTGAAAGCCTTATTGGAAACTGTGGAATACCCTGCGTGACAGGAATTGGTCTTCATTGGACCAAATGTAACACTTACTTTATGTGTCAGTTCTAGTCTTTGGCCTATTGTGGATTAGAGTTTACAAATTTGACTGAATTGAAAAGAAACCGTACCTGGATATCTTCATTGGTTAGTGCGTTAAATTTGTCTCTCGGTTGTGGTATAGGAGGAAGTATGTTCCTGAGACTGCAATACCTTTGGATAGAAGATGGGATTGTGGAAAGATTTAAAACACTGGTAATATAACTTACACAAACATTGTGTGTTATAATTTAAGGATATTCTTTACTTTCAGGATTGAATAGCTATTGCTCTACAAAGTAAGTGAAAAGAAAATATTTTGAGTGGGTTAACTAGTGGGTAACTGTTAGTACACTTACCACTTGGGTAACAACAATTTATTTTGTGATGAGACTCACAGCAAATACTTAATGTATCAATGGCTTTTAATAAATCACATGACATAACTATCTTTAACCACTGAGTGAGAAATTTTATCAAAATAACGACACATTAATTTGTCTGCATTCCCTCTTGCCTGGTACTGTATGCAGCCAGTGGCTTCATAGCAACCTGGATGTTCAATGCTTAAAAATAAGAACACAAAAGCTTTTGTAGGATCTGGTGGAATCCAGGATCCACTTAGTAACTTCAATACCCTTTCTCCCTTTTTCACTTGTAGTGATTTTGTGGGTGAAAAGGCTATCCAAAACAATACTGGTGATAACACATTTTGACATCAGTAATCAGATTGAGTTTGCAGGTAGGAAAGTAGGAGATTGAAGGAATGTGTTTCATAGAGATAATCTATCAATGTATCTAGGAAAAAAAGGTTGATTTACCTTTTGAAAAGACAATGCAGGAGCAGTGTCACTGAGATTGTTCCAAGTGCTATCAGAAATAAAACCACAAAAATAAAGTAATCTTTCCCTTGACCTGAAACATCCAAGAGAGAGAAATATCTTAGCATACCAAAAATCTGCCTGTGAGACTGTCAGTAATGAATGCAAATTTCATAGTTTTTTCCTAAATATTCAAAGGACTTCAACTTGACTTTCTTACAGAATTTTGGCAAAAATTCAGATTGACTTGATGCATTTTAAACCATTTCAAATATTAAAAATTTACAGAAAAAAAAATCCAGAAAAGAAGAAAAATAACCAGAGTTGCAGAACAAATAAGTGAACAAAATTAGTGGAAAGGGTAAAAAGAAAGAAGCAGAAGGAAGGGGATAATATTTATTGTAAAAACTTAAAGAACTGAGAGGCATCCTCATCACTTCAGACCAAAAGCAAGAATGGGTCTGTTTCCTGGAGCTCTGGCATCTGAGTAACTCACAATCCCAGCTAACCAAAGGCTCTGCTGCCAGAGAACTGGAGCTTCTCTTCCGTATTAATAACTTCCACCCAGTTCCTTCCACGTAAGGGTAAGAATTAAGATTTTATTCATTTCTTTGACTGTGAGGGAGAAAGGGAAGCAAACAAGGTAATACTGAAAAAAAAAAAAATTTCGTAATCTTACCAAACTCAATGGGTTCACTCCATTCCCCCCACTTTGAGCTTACGAGACATTCTGCTCCACGTGCTCTGATTTTCAGAATGTATCTTTTTTTCTCATTGTAATTTTGGAATTCATATCTGGCATTTCTTACCTAGAGGCAAAGTAATCAGACTGTGCATTTCGCCTCATATTAACAAAACATTAACAAAATTTGGGGTTTAATTTCATTATACAGTTTCTAGAAAAAAGTAATTTGTATGATTTTTTAGTTATGTACTAATTAAATATTTATCCTACCATCAAAACTTTCTGTTTTTTTAAGGTTAGATCTAGATTTTTGAAGTTTATTGGGTCTTTGATTTATTTTATTATACTTTAAGGACACTTTTTCCCCCTGTTCTGGTTTATGGATCCTAAAAAAATCAGAAAGACACAAAGCAGAAACTGCAGAAGTACCCTGTAAACTCCCCTTGCAGCCTTCTTGGGGATAAAACATGCAAATATTCCCTGGATGGTGTCTGTTTGTGCTAAAGACACAATTTGAGACAGTACAACACAGATACGTATTATCTGGCCTCGTGATAAAGTCTGGAATCTGTCAAGCCTTTCCAAGGCTCAGAGGACCACTCATTTCCCTGGGAAAGACTGACGGTTTTGAAGACTGTTATGCTCCCTTTGACTAGCTGTCCTTAGCTACAGATGCAAACTTTAGAGTTCTAGAAGTATATTTTCTGTAATTGTATGTATATGCTTAAGTGAGCAAACCCACAAATTTGTATGTGGCAAGAATACTTACAACCTTTTTCTCTTCTTTGGGCTCATCCTGCAAAACAAAGACAAATCTTCATTTTTATTATTTTCCTGTCAAATAATAAAATATTTCTTTCTGGTTCTCTTTTTCTTGCCTTTAAAGAACGTAAGTAATTTTAAAGTGAAAAATTAGATAGTCTTCTCAGCAATGTCCTGAATAACAGTATTTTATTCAGAATTTTGGCTTCCTACATTTCCTCTTAGAAAAAGAAGGAAACATGAACCAGTTATCGGTAGATGTGAGAAGCTGTATTTGCCACTAAGGCCATATTTAGACTTTACATTGTCATCTAGCAGTAGTATATCCAAATTACACAAGCAACCACACCGTCCTACACACGCAGCAGGCCTGGAAGCTGTGATTTCACAAGAGTTTGATAACATGGGGCAGAAAAATTATGTGAATAGCAAATTTAACCTCCTTCCAGTCTATGTTATCTGTGTTCAAGGGCTTTACCCCAAGTACAGTGAAGAGGAACTTACACAGCCTATACAATCAAAATTTAATTAACTGGAATCAAACATTGACCTGGATCAAAGAACCTGAAAATTTTGGGGAAAAAAAGGATAGGTTCAAAAATGAGTGAACAGTTTCAACAGCGGTGATTGTTAGCAATGATCCCAGAAAACACTGAAAGGCTGAGGTCCTGGAAAAAACTGTCACATGTAATATCAGGAGGATAGCTAACATTATGGAAAAGTCAGAAAGGTGTAACTGGAAGGAATGTCTCATTACAGAATATACACTCACTGCATTTCTTGAATTATAATGTAGACTAGTATTTCCTCATCATTCATTGTCAGCTGAGCTCTTTCAGCTGAGGACATGATGGAAGTCAATCAGCCTGTGCTGTGAATGGGTGCAGTGTAAATGAGTTAATTAAACTTTAATTTAGTGCCATTTACCTCTATCGGCCCCTCCTGAGAGGTGTGTGAGTTCTGTCTGCCATCTCCATGTAGATACCTCTGGTACCTTCAGTACCTCTAGTCCCTCAAGGACAATGATCCCCTCCGCAGCAGGGAGCCCTAGAAATGCATTGTCTCCTAGGGGATATTTGTACTCCTTTGCAGACACCTACATTAAGGTGTCTCAGTCTGCAAGATGAATTTCACACCCAAATGTAGCAATCGACACTGAACCCCACCCTTTCTGACTGTGGCACGGGAAAGAAGAGGTAATATGTATTTCTTTCAAATAAATTTTTTTATAATATTGCTTTCATATGTTGTGACCTATATATTTATGTAAAAAATTATAAGTATTTCACACAAGATCTTCCTGTCAAATTATACCTACCAAGCTGGAAAGCTATGTGTACTGCAATTGCTCCCTGAAAAAGCTACAGCCTGCAAGCTGTAGGCCTTGTTTTGAATGAATGAGATTTAATGGTGTATTGCTTTATTTCAGTTGTATATTTATGTTTAACCCTTAGCTGATCTTTCCTGTAATGGTCTTGTGCCTGAGGAATTGCCACGGCTGTAAGCTTATGAGCTGCAGCTGGGAAGTGGGATAGGTAGGGAGCACTCATTTGTCCCAACACAGGTGTCATCCATGTGTGGAAATCACGTAATGGTAAAACATCCAGCCTGGAGAAAAGCAATCTCAGGGGAGACCTTCTCTCTCTCTCTACAGCTGCTTGTGGCAGAGGGGGGATTGGTCTCTTCTCCCTGGTAACAAACATTAGGAGGAGAAGAAATGGCCTCAAGTTGCGCCAGGGAAGGTTTAGGTTGGATATGAGGAAATAATTCTTCACTGAAAGGGTGGTCAGGCGTTGGAGCAGGCTGCCCAGGGAAGCGGTTGAGTCACCATCCCTGGAAGTGTTCAAAAGGCATTGGCACTTGGGGATATGGTGTGGTGGTGATTATGGTGCTGTGTTAGCAACTGATGATCTTGAAGGTCTTTTCCAACCTTAATAATGATTTTATGAACCCGGGTGAGCATGAGGAGCTCAGGCTGGAGGCTGCCACCAAACCAGTGACCTTGTTGCAGGTCACACAGTCGTTCCTCCTGTGACATCTGCTTATGCAGGAAAGCATCACAGGTATTCTCAAGTCTTTCTCAAGTATTCTCAAGACAGACAGCCCTCATAACATTTCCCTGCTCTCCTCTGCTTTTCTACTTTGCATCTCTGGGGAGTCTGAAAAAAGACTGTGAGAGACAGGATGTGAGACTAGCAGAGTTGGAGCAGGAGGACACCACAGGTCATGAGAAAGAAGGTAATAAATAAAGGAATCAGAAGTTTGCACATTATAGATACTCATGTGTAGGTACAGTGACGCGGACAAACAAAGAAATTGTTTTTACCTTATTTTGTATGCTAATTTCATACTGAAAACACTCTACTTTTTTCACATGACTTGTAAGGGGTGGATGCCATGTAATTATGCAGCCTGCTGAATCTCCAGTACAATGGGCAGTGATATTTAATGGAGCAGTGAGTATTTCTGGTGGGAGAAAAAATATAAAAATTAATTAGGCATGGTCAGTAATCTGTTACCATTCATACCTTCATAGCAAAATACATGTCAGGGTGAGGCAACTGATGTACAACTGTGTGCTAGTGATTCTAACAAAAGTTATATGGTAAACAGCAGCAAAATACCGTACCAAAACCTGGGAATATATCACTGCAGTTGCTGGATATCTGAAGTAACTGAAGTTCATGCAAAAAACAGACCACACAAGACACTCAGAAGGACCCTGGTATCTCATAGGTCCTGGGTCACATCTGCAAGCCTGGTGGATACCTCAAGTATCTGAGTGTGTCTCAAATGGCACTAGAGGCATGTTTCTAGGCAACTAAATCCCACCCCAGATCTCTATTAGAGCTTAAGCACCTAGTTTGCACATATTTATCGGACACAGTCTTAATTTGCAAATTGAACCCTCACTCTGGTTTTAGGACATGTAGCTCTTGTGGGTCTCAAGGAGGTGTGGGATTAAGGGATGGCAAAATAAGCCCATCAGAAAGGTGGTCTTGAAAGTGTAACCATTGTGTTTCATTAATTGGAATCCATGGATATGTTCACACCACTTCTCCGAGTAGTTGTTTCATGCTGCCTCTGCCTTTGCTTGTTTTACTTAATTTTTGGAACTATATTCTGTAAGCTGTTGGGAGCAAAGTCTGTCCTGCAGTACAGGATCCTGCAATGGCCCACAGACTTTGTTTTAATCTTATTTGCAGAGAAAAATTCACCACTTCCTTATTTTTTAAACCAGTGATAAAATAAAAATGTTCAGTTACTTACCAATTCTATACAGTGCAATGTACTCATCATAGAACTGGATCAGGGAGTCTTTACTAGACCCATTCACCACGAAGTAAGCTTTATCAATCTCTATCCTCACATTTTGGAATCTACATCCTACGTTTCGACCATTTTCATCCTTAATGTAAAACTCACATTCCATCTCCCCATCATCTCTGTATAAATCAAGGTATTTTAATGAAACATGGGCAGTGTGATGTGTTGAATGAGAATTCATATGTCCCTGACTCGAGCAGACCTACTTACCTTGAGTTCTGCCAGTAGAGAAAATACTGTGTATCTGCTGGAGCAGCCCTTCCTGCCTGCCAAGTGCAGTTCATGAGGCAAATGTTATAAATCACACAGGAGAAATTTTCAATGGCTGACCCATTCATGCCTGCAAACAGAGGAATATCTGTGATGAGGAAAAATCCTATGCCTTCTCCAAGCTGAAGGATCATGACACATGCTTAGATATGTTAGACGCCTGCAAGTGCAGTTAGTTATTACTTGAGTCAGGAATGAAAACTGAGAGAAACTATCACTCCATTTTAGCTGCCTCTTAACTGTGAAACTTGTCAGTAAGGAAAGCATTCAGGCACAGAAAGGAAGGCACATTGTCTTTTATCACCAACTGTGCTGCTACAGAGAGAAGCATTTTTCCTTTTGCAATTAATGCTCAGGAATCCACTCCTGAAAGTGTTTACACAGAGGACTAAAAAAGCTGAGACTTTTAAAAGCAAATTTGGACTTCTTCCTGCTCTCCGATCAAGCAACTTCCTCCTTAGATCTTTCCACCCTCGTGTGTGCGACTTATTGATTCTGTTCCTCTTCTGGAGCACATTGAAGTGGGAACGTGTCTTTGGATGCTCCCTTGTGGCCAGGCTGTGTGAGCATGCTCAGCCTCCTTTTCTCTTCTCCTTCAACCAGTTTTCTGCTTCTTTCTGTGGTATTCCCCAAATTCAGTGAAAGGGTGGAGACTTCCTCTGCTACTGACTCCAACCCCCTCTGGTTCCCATTACCTAGGGCACCCTTGTGGAAGCACGGGGAAATCCTGAGGAGCCCAAACACTTTGGAAGGTAGGGCCACAAGTTTTGTGTGTCCTGGCTTGTATTTTGAGAGTCACTATTGGTGTTTCCTCTGTCAAGTCTAGAGGAAGAGATGAGCAGGGAGTATTTTCTCTGTTTAGACATGAGCAAGCTGCTAATCTCATCACCTCTGTCATGGCTGAAATAGCCTGGGTACACATAGTGTCAGGAACACTGCTGACAAGGAAATTTTAGTGGAGAACTCTGAGCTGAGAAGGAGGGGCACAATGGGTTGCAACAAATTCACCAACAGCCCAGCAAGCATTTAATAAACAAATGAGCACTAATATCTTAATTTGTAACAGCCAGAACAGTTATCTGAATCCACCCTTAAACCCCTCTTATTTATTGGCCTTTTGAAGCCTTAGTCAAAAAAAGAATAGTGCAATTGTGGATACACTTGTGGTAATGCATCTCTTGAGGAATGTTTGAGACATTCATTACAGAGCAAATAATTTTAACAAATCTGAAAAAAAAAAAAAGAAGAAAGAAAATATAGCAGCTACCTAAAGTGTGAGGAACTGTTTTCTAAGGCAATGTTTACCTTTAAAAGATTGCAAATGGAGAAAACTTTAGCCAGACATTACCTCCAGGGAGAAAGGTGCATTTTTTTGAGATGTTTGTGTTTGGCACTTCAATGATAAATAGTACCCCTTTGTGCATAGGCATGTATAGTTCCACTGGAAATCTGCATAGTGGACTATTCACCTGAAAAAGAACATGTTGATGTTTTATTTCTCTGCTTCTCCTCTTTTGGTGCTAGGTGATGCTGGCTGTGGAAGTGCAACTCAGGAACTCAATTCCATGTATATGATGTACGTTTTAGGCTCAAGAGCTAACTCTCTCCTTTAGCACTCCAGGGTGATGTAGAAAGGAACGGAGGGATCAAAAACATAACAAAACAAAAAGCTTTGCAGCTCAGGAGTTGGATACTACACTAGTGTGCAACTCTTATTGAAGGCTAATAGTACCCCAGTGGCATAACAGAAGATGATTAATGAATAAGGGAGCCACAAAGGAATTTAATCAAAGGATTAAGCAAAATAGAAATCTTCTCTCTTATTCTGTCAAGCTTCCTGTTTTTCTCCTTGGGTAATGTGGGTTTATAACATAACCTATTCTACAAGCATGATCCAGTTTACTGGGAAACAAGTGAAGAACTTGAGGTAATGAGAATCCATGGCAGTGTTAGCAGAATTAATTTTTTATCTGAAAGGTCTCTCACTCTGTCTCTCTAAATTTGCTAGAAGTCTCACTTAGTCTGACAGCCCTTTTTTTTTCAGCAGCAAGATCCCTACTCATGATTCAGTGTAGACACAGTCCAGGCTATCACTTCCTTTTCACTTGGGTGCCAGAACTTCAGCTCTGTCGTGTGCATAGGATGCTCCTCTCGCAGTAAATGCACCCTGACATTGCTGATGGCTTTCCACAGCCCCTGATATATCAAGCTGTAGAGTGCAGAACCCCACAGATATTATCTGCGACTGTTTCAAGTGAAATTGATAAACAGTAAAGAAAAAGGTGCAATTGTTTATCCCAATGAATAGCAAGTTTACCTCTTCCTCTCTGTCTTCCATGTGCCAGTCCATGATGGTACATTTATACGTGGAGAAATTCTTGCTGCTCTCCCAGGACAGTTCCATTTTTCTCCAGTCCACATTCACATTTGTAATAGGTGATTTCTGTGCTTCTGCTGGAAGTGATACAGCATAAGTTCTGTAAGGATAAGCTATTTCTTTTGTTGAATGCAGAGGATAGTTTCTGTCAGGTTTGGAGATGATAATTGCCATTTAATTTCAAATATCTCCGATAAATAAAGAATTAAAACTTATTTATTATGTTTGCAAAAACATACTTACACTCCATACACTGGATGTCAGCATGCAAGGGATGAATGAGAATCACAATCATGCAGATGAGTCCAAAACTATCAAACATATTTTCTTCTCTGGAAAGAGATAATAAAAACCTCAGGAAAAAAAAGAAAGAAAAAAGAAAGAAAGAAAATAAAGAAAATAAAAGAGACAAAAAGAGTCGAAGAGGAAAGAAAAGAAAAGAATAGAATATTAAAAAAAAAAGAATAAGAAAAGAGAAGAGAAAAAAAGAAACAAGAAGAGTGGAAAATACAGGAAAAGAGGAGAAGAGAAAAGAGAGGGGAGGAGAGGGGAGGAGGAGGGAGGGGAGGGGAGGAGGAGGGAGGGGAAAGGAGGAGGGGAAGGGAAGGGAGGAGGGAGGGGAGGGAGGGGAGGGAGGGGGAGGTTAAAACTCTTTGGAGAAGGTTTCTCCATTGACAGCATTTATTTTTCTGGTTTTGTTTTTTTTTTTGCATGCAGAAGAAACTCTGCATGAGTTGGAAATCTTGAGTATTTCCAGGAGGCACATCACATTTCCTGGAAATTGGCTTGATAGGACATGTCCATCGTGGTTTCCAGGATTCAAGCCAGGCCAGGACATCATGTTGGGGTTTCAACAGAGATAGACTCTTCATAGTAACCTCATTCTTCTTTGCTTATCTTTTGTGACATCAATATTTGTAAATCATTATGCTACAGTAAGGATGTGGCCATGGCTGCTGGGAACTGATACTGAAGAATCTTAAGTACAAACAGTATGGAGGACTGGCTGTGAAATGCTATGTGAGGTATTGGTCTCAGTAGTTATTTCCACTTTTCCATTCTCTCAGGAATCTCCCCACTAATTCCCATGGGAAACTCAAGACCTGTTGTCCTCCTAGTCTGCCCCTTAAGCATATTTTTCTCCGTTTTGGCTCATCTGTCAAATCACTCAACCTTTACTTTACAAATCAGCCAGGATAGGATTAGTGTTGGTTTGTGCCTATGTTCTCTCTGTCACTCCACCTGAATACACCAACACATAGCCAGGTCCTCTGGCTTTTCTGTGCCTGCAGGCAGGATAAGAGATACAAGAGCTGTGGTGAGCCCTAAGCCATTTACCTGACCAGTGCCATACCTTCTGCACAATAGCCAAGCAAGTGGCTCCAGCACCATATCTGTAGGAACTTTCTACCTCCGGAACCTCCACCCTCTCCCAGACTGATCTTCTGCAGATAGGAGTGGTAAAATTCTCTCTGCTACTGAATAGACCTTGGTATTGAAGGTGCTGGAAGGAGCACACGCTTATTTCAAACTGTGAGTGTTACGTGAAGGGTCAGACTAGAAGGAACGTATGTATTCTTGTGTAAGCATAATTTCCTCATATTTCATTAAAATAGGATGTAACATAGAATCTATTAGGATGAAAGCCCACAAACTGTATGCTTTTTTCTGCTTTGCTTCTTTCCTTTTTCTACCCTGGCCAGCCTCACAAGCATGTGTCTAACCTGCTACATGGGGAAGGGCCCCAGAGGAGACTCAAACACCTGGTTTCTCTACTTCTCAACCCTTAGCTCACTGCCTAGCTGTCTCCAAGAGAGGGGTTTGCTATAAACCTAATTCATCCACCTAATCAGTATGTCAGAAGGAAAATACAGTCACATAGTCTATAGTACAGAAAGCACCCGCTAAATACTGACTTAGCATTATCCGTTCTAACTCTCTTAGTCTGTACAGTTTATTGTCTTTGCTCTTAGGCTGTGAGTGCAGAATGCTACTGGCAAATGTTACCTGAGACAGTGACTAATTTGCTTGAGTGACTCTGGGAAAATTACTACTGTATGTTATCCCTGTATACAAATACCCAACTGTGGGGAATGATGAAGATGAAGCCAGACTCTGCTCAGCTGTGCCAAATGACAGGACAAGAGGCAATGGGCAGAAACTTAAATAATGCAAATTTGACTTAAACAGAAGAAAGCACTTTTTACTGTGAGCGTAGTCAACCACTGGAACAGGTTTTCCTGGGAAGCTGTGGAGTCTCCAGCATTGGAGATACTGATTGAACAAAGCCCTAAGCAACCTGCTGTATCTGACCCTGCTCTGAGTAAGGGTTGGGACAATCTCCAGAAATGCCTTCCAGCCTCAAACATCGCAAGGTTCTGTGATCTACTTTAATTTTTTTCACCAGGAAATATAAATCCACATATTTCTACTTAGTTTGATTTATAGAAGCGGTTCAGAAAATAGCATTTCTTTCCATTATTGAAAAATAGATGTGAGATGAAAAATGTCAAATAGCGCAACAGGCACCATAGACATTTCATAGTCTTCCTTGAATCTTGAAGAAATCTTTAGAAATTTTTTATATAGACATTTATATTTTTAATCAAGTAGGCTAAAGCATCCCCAAAATTTTCCCTAGCCTTTCTTAAGCAGGAAGGAAGTTAATCCAGATTTTGTGCTTGGGCTAATATGATTGTACCTAACTTAATCCTTTCACGAACACTTGCATAAAATCTTCTGTGGCACAAGAAATTCAATAGACAACAAAGAGAGACATACCTCCTCTTGAAAAAACTCTCCTTGTTTATCTTGTTTGATTTTGGTTCGCAGCAACAAGGATGCTTGAACCTGTAGTTGTAGTCATATGCAGGAATCGCTGAGTGTTTTGCTCTACCAGGTAATTTTCTTTTACTGTCTGGCAGTATTAAATAACAAATGCTGCAAGTTAGAAAGTGACTCAGTTTGTCATTTCCCTTACTACTTTTGAGCTTCCTTAAATTTCCTGATTTGCAGATGTTAACAATTTCACATATACTGGTCATGCAACAAACTTCCTTCCTGTTGTGTCAGATGTACTGAGCATGAATAGTCACAATGTGTAAACTCATTATGCAAAAATACATAAATTCTCAACAGAATCATACTATATGAATATGCTAATAGAAATACCACTTCTACAAATAAAGACATTTTCATAAATAATATCTTCTGGAAACAACAGCAGTGTTGTGTGTCTAGTCTGTGTTGAAAATGTTTATAACACAATCACTTATTTCTGTCAGGACCTTACTGTCTGTATATGTTGATTCTGGCCCCTGCACCAGCCCAGGTTCTTCTCTGAGGATGACCAATCCTTAGCATGTATATACAAACAGCCAAGAAAGTTCTGTCTTGCTTATTTATAGGCAAAGACATGGCAAGGAAAATTGACAAATTGCTGAACTTTCTCACTGCACGATTATGGGTTGCTTTCATCTTAGGCTACAATATCATGAATTAGGTGCAAAAGTGTCTGACTACAGAAATTAAAAGAAAATATCCAAAGCATTTACTCAATAATGTAATGTCAAGTTCACCAAAGACTTTACAGTCATATAAATACAGGAGTCTAAGCCACATTGCTTTGCTTTAACTTCCAGCAAGTTTAGATGTGGCTCTGGGTCATGCTGAGAGTTAGCCACTTCCCCATTTGTTTTACATGATATCTGATATCCAGTTAAGTAATCTTCATGTAATAGATTCTTTTTACTTCTTGCTGTTCTCAGATGCTCTCAGACGCAAGAGTGGTTTTAGTTAACCCTTCCACTCCCAACATAGGCACAATAAAAGGAAGATAAAGAATTCCCTAGGCTTTTAGGAGTGAGGCAGGGTCCTTAGTAGTTAGTCTGTAACAGGAAGAACTATTCTTAACCCTGCTATCCTTGAAACTAAAACTGTAGGAGTGGGGCTTTTTGCTAGTGTATGTGCTCAGATCCACCAATAGCAAACTACTTCACAGACTTTTCAGATTATAAACGTCTTTGCTTTTCAGTCCACACTACTCAGTCTTACCCAGTTTTACCCACTGATTCCCTCCAGAAGGCCATGTTGCTATTATTTTCTATTTTAAAACCTTGAGGTTATGGATGAAAAAAACTAGATACGTGAAATGAGTAACACTTTAGGCAGACCACAAGTAAGGCAGGTCTCAGCTGCAGAATTTTGTCTCTAGAACCACATACTGTCATTGACTCAATCCTTCCCACCTATTTAGTACCTTGGGAACAGGAAAGGTATGTTTCAAACCTTCTACTCATTAAAGGATTTAATTTACTTATTTTGTGTAGCCTAAAAAGAACACAGTTAGTACATGTGTAGTCACACTTCAGTGTGGTCTGAAATGGCTTATTCATCAATGCTCTACTTGGGTACCACCAGCCACCTCAGTGACTACTACCACCTTCAGCAACTTTTCTAAAGAACCATCCTTCTGTGCCACATATATTTGTGATGTAAATATGTCTGTATGCCTGATTAATTTTTCAGGAAGGGTTTGCATGCTGTTGTGGTGACATGTTTGGTGAGATTCTAGGTAGCATGAGGATGATATTGCAGTATCATCTCACTAGTACCTTCAGGCTGCCCAAACAGGGACTGAGTCAGTTTTAACTAATACATTTGTAAACCATATGAGGAGCAGCTGAGGGAGCTGAAGTTGTTTAACCTGGAAAAGGCTTAGAGGAGATCTTATTGCTCTCTACAACTACCTGAAAGGAGGTTGTAGCAGGATGGGGGTCAGCCTCTTCTCCTAGGCAACTTCAGGACAGAGGACATAGCCTCAAGCTGCACCAGGAAGGTTCAGGTTGGACATCAGGAAGAATTTCTTCAACTGAAAGGGTTGTCAAGCATTGGAATGGGCTACCTGCAGAAGTGGTGGAGTCACTATCCCTGGAAGTGTTCAAGAAATGACTGGATGTGGCACTTAGTGCCATGGTTTGGTTGACAAGGTGGAGTTTGGCCAAGGGTTGGACTAAGTGATCTTGGAGGTTTTTTTCACCTTAATCATTCTGTGATTCTATGATTTTGAACTCTAGCCTGGATGAATTCATCAGGGCTCTGTGTGCACTGAGACCCACTCTTTCTTTTTCAGGGTTTGGCTGCCTGTTCTCTCCCCCATGGGGTGGTGTGGATGGGCCCTGGTCAGGGACAGCACAGCCCTGCTGGGCCCGTGGCTGCCTTCAGGTCTTGGCTCTGACAGTCCTGGACACCAGCTTCCTTTGGATGTATGAAGTCTTTTGTGTTTCCCTTTAATAGGTCTCACCTTCTTCTGGGAAGAGTCATTTCAGAAGGATGTGAATGGCCACAGTCTACAGCCTGGTGTTTACGATGAACCAGCAATTATTTGGTTTTGTTTAATATAATGTTCTGTGTTTTATTCCAGTTCAGCATTGTCAATGTGACTGGTTGAGACTCACACTAGAACAGTTTTTAAGGGACAGACACCTTTCCAGTTCTCCAAGACAGTCCCTTTGAACATCAGAGGTCTTGGTCCAACAGCACAGAGTGGTCTGCTGGGACCTCTTGCAGATGGTGCTCCATGCTGCTGATGTAGATGTCGCTAGCCGATAGCTTGTCATGAGTGAAAGACAAAACATTTGCTCTACAGGCTCTGAAAAATCTCAGTTTAGCATTAGCATTTGCAACATTCAGAGGAAGTCCGAGAAAAACACCAGGGTAACAAAATCTTCAGAAATGTTACCAACATTTCATAAGAAAGCAGTATTTTGTGTGCATATTGTGCATATCCTTCAAGAAGTTGCCAAATGTTGTGTGAATATAGAAACAAGGACTGCTGTAAAGCACAGAGTTGTAGGCAATGTACAATTTTTTCAAAACCCAGGGGTTTTTTTATGTTTATATAAAATAATTTTTAAAAATTATTTATAAAATATTTTTTTAAAATTGATTTTTTAAACTTTTCTTCTTCCAGACAATGTAATTCAAGTGAGCAGTGAATGATTTCAAGGTTCCTTTTGGACTATTCCTTCAGCCTGTCTGTGTCTGTCTGGATTGCAGCCCTCATCCTGAGCAAATCAGCTGGTCACTTCATTTCATGTTATCTGCAAACATGATGGCAATGCACTCCATCACCTCCTCCAGCTCACTGATAAAGACATTAAACTGGATAGGCCCCAGGATAGACCCCTGTGGTAACTCAGTTTTTACAGGCATTTACCCTTGATAAAATCATACTGACTATTCCCAGACACCATCTACTTCTTAATGTTACAGAAATGTGCTCCAGGAGGACTCAAGCCATGAGTTTTCCAGGTCTATAGGCTTGCAGTTCTTTGGATTGATCTTCTGGCCTTTTTTTTTGACCGTGGGTGTAACACTTTTCCAAAATCAGTTAGGTATGTTATCCTTCCCAGGAGAAAACAGGAAACAAGTGAGCAGTTTGTTTAGATTCTATTTAACAACTTCATAACTCCATCTCCTGAGTGCCTCAATATTGTCTTTATTGTACTTTACTGTTCCCTTCCTTACAGGGAGCCAATGAACGGTCGTTTGTAGCTCACAGCTAGGTTTTGGTGGACTGGAGTCAAACTATGCCACGTTCTGGCAATTTTGCCCATGAGGAAAGACACTGGGAAAGGTTATATAAACTAGTGCAGTCTATTACAAACCCACAACTCTTTTAGCAAGTTATTGTGAACATTTCAACTCTGACCATTGCTGCATACTGAGAGAAATACAAAGCTGGTTTACAAGCGTGTCCAGCATGAATTCAACCTCTTTAAGAAATTTGCTTTGTTGTTCTGATCTGCTGCAAAAAGCTTCTCAGGTGAGTCTGACGAAAAGGTAATCATTAACTGTGTCAAAGGCAGTAGGTGTGCCAAGAGCTGTTTGCATTCAGCTACAGTATAAGCTGGAGAGAGTGCAGTCCTGGCTGCACTGGTATCTGGAAGGCTCCCCAGCACTGGAACATGTCCAGGAACAACTGTTCCCAGCATTAGTTTGGCCAGGATTTACAAGCAATGTCCTGAACAACTCCTGGACATAGTCCAGAGGTTAGCTCAGGCCAGGGCTAATTTCTAAAGGTAGTTTGTAAGTGTCCACCTTATTTAAAGGTTTAATAAAATGTATCTGGACTCTTATACGGCAATTGGCTTGTGTGCAAGAAAGTAGTTCTGGGAGTATTTAGTCTAATAATCAAATGTCAAGGTTCAAATGTACAGTGTAAAAATCTAAGCCTTTGATTCTCAAAGCATTTATATATCAAACCATAAAAATGATTGTCAGTGATTTCTCACCCAGTTATGAAAACGATGAGTCAGACAGGTTTCAGCATTATTCAACACCCAGAGCAGCATGACACCCCCTTCTCCTTTCACCATTGATAGCTTTGTAAATTAGGTCTTGTTCAAGTTGTTTTGCCCCATTCCAGGAAGAGTATCCTGGTACCGACCCTCAAAATCTGAATTTCAGCCTGAAAAAAGCATCAAAACCAGTGAGGCTACTCAGAGGATAAAGTTCTTTTTCTTGTGAATGAAAGTGCTCAAAGGTTAATTCATTTAAGGAGGTAAATCGCTGAGCATTTTCTCTTTGCATCTTAAGACATCCTTAGAAGTCATGGTGAGCTTCCAGCATTACCTCCTCAGGTAGGAACAAGTAGATGGTTCACCGAGCAACCACCCAAACTTGGGAGTCAAGCAATAAGGACTCTTTTGGTATAGCTCCAGATCAAGGGTGAGCCTTGTATGGAATTAGACTAACTGAAGCAGGAAATTCTGTCTGTACTCTGCTATTACATGCTCAGATTCTGAGTTCTTTGCTGGGATATGCTTCTTTCTCCAACAAAGAAACCCAGAAATCAAATATACCCATAAAATAGTTTATTGCTGTGCTTCTGATCTCTCTCAAGGGTATCAGGAGACAACCCAGGAAGTGAGAATATCTGCTTCTTGTCTTCTGCGCTGTAAGTAACACACTTAAGTTCTAGGAATACTCAGGGTTTTAGACAAATTCCTGTCCCTTGAGACTCCCATTGATTGCAGGCCACTACTCAATGTCTCAGCTTGTTTTTGCATTTTTCTAGTTGTCCATAATTTAAGAGTTCCAAGGAAACTTCAAGTCTGAACTGGGACATTTTTGACAGTAGAACAATGGCATTCAGGCACCAGAATTTTTTAAAATAGTATCCATCTCAATAAATTAATTCTTAATGCTTTTAATATGAGATAAACCAATTATTTTTCATATTCACAAAATGGAAGATATCCAATAAGGACAACTTACTTAAACAATAAAAGTTAGCTAAAATTAAAAGCAAATACAATGGCATTTAAAAAGATTGCATGTGAAGTATCATTCTCTCATGGCTGCATCTCTGTTTTCTACAAGAAAAAAGAAGAGAGTGAAGAAAACCTATATATATTATTCCAGACCTTCTACAGGAATATACAGTTGTTTAAGAAATGCAGTTTTAGATTCCTCTTTTTCTTTGTTATCTTACTATGTCAGAAACTAATATTATCTCTTCATTTTCAGATGTTGTTGATTGCATTTTGTTCTCCATCAACTGAAAGGAAAATAAAAACTTCCATCAGTTTTATACATATATGTATTTATACATATGGTTCGGTTAGCATGTACAATTCTGGGAGTATTTCAACTGTTGTTGCATAATGTTATAAAATATTTAACTTCTTTGTTTCTTAGGTGAAAAGCTCTCCTTAGATGGTCATAACATTGAAATTTCAGCAATTTTGTAATGCTGACACATGTTTTTTTTTGCTGGCCTAGGAGTGTATAGGAGAACACGCTTTTCTATGGTGCACCATACAGATTATCAACCTCAAACAAATTTGCTTTCCACAACAACCTGAAAAGAGTAGTGGAGTGGTGGCTGGTTTCTTCTTCCAAGTAACAAATAACAAGAGAGAGGAAAAGAACAAATGGCCATAAATTCCAGCAGGAGAGGTTTTCAGTGGATATTAGGGAAAAAATTATTCACTGAAAGAGTTGTCAAGCATTGCAACAGGCTCTCCAGGGTATTGGTGGAGTCATCCTCCCTGGAGGTATTTACAAGACAGTTAGATAACAGTTGGACTTGATGATCTTAAAGGTCTTTTCCAAGCTAAATGATCCTATGAATTTAAACAAAAGGATTAACTTCACTGAGGTGTGAAAATAGATAGGCACCCATGGCCCAAAGTTTAGCTAATCGAACAGAGCATGAGTAACATGATAAAATACTGGACAAAAAAAGGCACAAATGAACTGTGTCATGTGAGTGTGCTGGTGTGGTCAAGTGCTGTGTGTGGCCACCACAGCCTGCTGTTCCCTTATGAAACCCTGTTTTGAACTGCCTTCTTTGTCACCTTGCTTTCTATCCTGCATGTGTAACTTACTAGTGGTAAGTAGGAGAGATTCACAGCAACACCTGTTGACCAGGGAGGGGGAACACAGGGCTCAGACCCAGGGATCAGATGCGAGGAACTTGCAAATGCATGGTGCTTGTAAATGAAGAGAGTGAGGATGTATGCTCATCTCACTGGCAAACTTCAGTCCTGCTCTGCTGGAGAGTGGCAGGAGGACTGTGGTGTCTGGGCTCCTATTTATGAGACTGCCAGTGGTTGATGTGATGCTGGCAGAGGCTCCTGTGCTGGTTTTTGTGGCTGGCTGCATCCCTGTGTTCTGTTACGTCATTGTACATGTGTGTCCCTCGTGTTGGGAAAACACACAGCCCTTCCTGCTGCCTGAATCTACCAGTGGAAGCATCAGTCTCTGCACCTGTAAGACTGGAATGGGAGAAACTCCATAGTTCTGGAAGGGTACAACATTTATCTTCCCTCAACAAACTTGCCTGCTGATTTTGTCTTGTAATTCTTCAGAATACGGCAAGAAGAAGAGTTATCCTCTGTAATAAGTCCCTTACAATTTAAAAATTCATCCAGTAGAGTTTTGTCTGTATTTCACACATTAAATATAAAAATGGAAAGAGAAAACATACCTCTGGATTTGTATCAGGCAGTCCAAAAAAAGCTTGTTTTGGACCTGGGATTTGTGGAAATGCTGCTTTCCAACAGCCAGTCCTGGAAATCAAAGAGTATTGAAAAGAAAAGTGAAATAACCATATTTGTTTAAGAACTTCGGATGTTACACACACACACAATAAAATAAATCCATAAATTAAATTTACCTTTTGAAGAACAAAATTGCAATGATTGCCACTAAGGGTGTTACAAATGCTACAACAAGTAAAATCCATACCGAAGAAGAAATAATTTCCTCATTTCCTGAAGAAGAAACAGTCATAAATTATTATTACTAATAAAGAGGATTAGATCATAGAATCACAGAATAGTTTGGATTGGAAATGACCTTTAGAGATCATCAAATTTCAACTTTCCTGCCATGGGCAGGAACACCTTTCACTATAACAAGTTACTTAGAGCCCCATCCTGACCTTGAACACTTCCAAAGCTTCTCTGGGCGACCTTCTCCAGTGCCTCATCACCCTCATAGTGAAGAATTTCTTCCTAATATCTAATCTAAATCTACTCTCTTTCAGTTTGAAGCCATTCCCCCTTGAGCTATTGATACATGTCCTTGCACAAAGTCCCTCCCCAGGTTTCTCGTAGGCCCTTTAGATACTGGAAGGCTGCAACAAGTTCTCCCTGGAGCCTTCTGTTTTCCAGGCTGAACAGCCAGAACTCCCTCAAACTATGAAAGATGCTCCAGCCCCTCTGATCCTTCTTGTGACCGCCCTCTAGACTCACTTCAACAAGTTCCCATACTTCTTATGCTGAGGCTGCCAGAGCTGGATGCAGTGCTCCTGATGGGATCTCATGAGAGCAGAATACAGGGGCAGAATCCACTCCCCGACCTGCTGGCCACACTGCTTTTGATGCAGCCCAGGATACAATTGGCTTTCTGGGCTGCAAGTGCCCATTGCTGGCTCACATCTGGCTTTTAACCCACCAGCATCCCCAAGTCCTTCTCAGCAGGGCTGCTATCAATTCCTTCATCACCTAGTCTGTACTGATAGCAGGAGTTGCCTCGATCCAGGTCCAGCAAGTTATACTTGGTCTTATTGAACTTCTTGTTAAACATGTACTGTGGTGACTGGTGAATATCAGTCAAAGGGTTTGGCTTGGTATACAAATGAACTCTGTAATTTAACACAGCAGAAATGTCTACTGGGAGGGATTTACACTGAGCCTGTTTGTCCATCCCCTGCAGTAAGCAGGTATGCACTTCAACTGCATGTAACTTTTTTATATTATTTCCTATGTTAGAATGTGAAGAGATCTATTAAGTCTCTTCCTACTCTTCTCTGTAGTGTGGATTGAAGCAAAATGTTAGCCAGTCCTTTCCATATCTGTGTGTCTGCAGGTGCACAGCAATGGGTGAGGTAGACAGGATATCACTGGGGGAAAAGTAGCTCGGGGCTTGGATTTGTTCTTACCAAACTCAACAGGTGCACTCCATTCCCCCCAGGCTGGGTTTACAAGGCAGGCGCTGCCAGCTGTTCTCATTTTCAAGAGATACTTCTTTCTTGTGTTGGATCTTGGAAATGTGTGACTATTTCCCCCTTCCTAAAAACAAAACAAAACTGAGTTGCTTTTCTTTGTTCCATGCCTAAGTGTTGACAGTATGCACTTGCCATTTACCAGTGAAACTTAAAAGACTATGAGAGCATTGCATGTTAAAGTAGACTGCTGTTCCAGAGTAAAAAATAAATGTATTAATGTTTATTAGGTATATAGGTATGCAACTGTGTATCTCCAAAACAGCCTGACACTCACTGAACTTTTTACATTTAGAACCTTTATATCTTTTACACTGTAAAAGTATATCCTGTGATTTCTTATGACACAGTTTGATTTATTGATAACTTCCCTGAGCACATAGACAGAGGCAGAAAAACATCTTGAACTGTCATTCAATACTGCAACAATTGAGTGATTTGAGGAATAAACTGTCTGTGTGTACCTCACCTGTCTTGGTCTTTGCATTATGACTTTTCAGGTAAAGCACAACTTTCTTGCCAAACTCATAAATAAGTAGAAGACTGCACTACTTAGTGTTACTAGAATTTACTGAAACACTCCTACTCTTGGAGGCTTTCAGCATAGAGGTGGGATGTTAAAGCTGCACTGGTTAGCAGGAGGCTCAGTATACCTGCAGGACAGCCTCCACCCAAAGGGCTTTTGTGGTCTATGCTTTTCATAAACAAAATTAAATTCCTAGGAGCTGTTTTCTGTTTTCTCTGCTGTCAGTGATGTGTAACTTCAAATTCTGTTCTGAATATTTGAGAGGGAGAGTAGATAATATAATGTATAATAGAAGGTTTTTTGAAAATATTTAGAGAAAAACAATAAAGTTCTGCCCATGAATGTACAATAAATTATGTATATCACGATGATTGAGAAATTTGACACATTCATGGAATCTATAAATAAGGATCCCATAAAGCATAGGGCAATGAAGACATACTGATTTAAAGGCATTTGCATACTATTTAATTTTCACAGTTGACTATGAAACAAACATGTATTACTGATTAATAGAACAGGCAGACTTACTTGTTTAAAAGCATATTTGGGTTTTCCTTCCGCATTATCCTGTAAATTCAGAAAAAAAGGAAAAACATTATCTTTGCTTGTTTTGTGTTTTGATGATAAGTAATTTTTTATCTATGTCCTGTTTTTCTGCATTCTCTTTCTTGTCTACTTGACAATTTGTTCAGAACTAGTAATTTATCCAGCATTTAGTATCTAATATCTAATTAATCTACAATGCCAAGTTTATATAGTGAGTAATTCTGCTATGAAAAAATATTAATTTTCCTTGCCACTGTAGTTGAGATACAAATTTTGTTTCAGATTGGTGATTGAACTCAAACATAAGCAAATCAGACCTGAATGAAAACTGTAACTTTATTCTTACACACACCAGGAAGATAAAAATCTCTGAAATAAACTTTTTAGTTTGCATCTAATTTTTTAATTTCACAGTAAATGTCACTATACGTAATTGCAACTACTATGTAAATATTGTTTTCTTTTCTTTTAGATGAAAATATTTGGGTACTGACATGGACTCAGTTATTTTAGGCTGCCCTCCAACTACATTTTTGATAGGTAGAATAAAATATGCTCATTTTTTTCTGAATAGCTATAATAACTACCATGTAATGTAGTGACCACACACAATATAATCTCCATTAGACTACCAGAGTTATGTATTTTCATAATTATTTTGAAATAGTCCATTTTACAACAAGACTAAATTTATCCAGACTTGTTTTATGCATATAATAATTGCATGTATGCTCATGTGGCATCTGAGCATGAGGCTATTCAGCCTGAAGAAGAGAAGGCTCCAGGGAGACCTTACAGCCCTTTCCTGTACCTAAAGGGTCCCTCAGGAATCTGGAGAAGGACTTTTCACAGGGGTATGTAGTGACAGCACATGGAGGTTTGGCCTTAAGCTGAAGGACCATAGGTTTAGATTACATATTAGAAAGAAAGTCTTTACTGTGAGGGTGGTGAGACAGAAACAGGTTGCCCACAGAAGTTGTGGATGCCCCATCCCTGGAAGTGTTCAAGGCCAGCCTGGATGGAGCTCTGAGCAATCTGATCTAGTGGAAGGTGCCTCTGACCATGGCAGGGGGTTGAAACTAGATGATATTTAATGTCCCTTCCAACCCAAACAATTCTAAGATTTCATAAGGCAAACTGCTGTCCATGACAGCTTCTAGTACCTGCAAGCAAGCTAGCTTATATGCTCAGGGATCAGTCTAGGTGAAAGTATAACAAAATGGAGTTCCAGAATGACAATTGGTCTTTTGCAAACTTTAGAAAGAGAGGCACCACAATTAAAAAAAATAAAGAAAATATGTACAATAGTTAAAAAGCACTCTGACAGGGAATGATGCCACTGATCAACCAACCTGACCTGATGGCGGTTTATTGCTTGCCAGGGGCAAGAGGCCAGGATGCTGCATAAGGACAGGTGGACTTGTTTGGCCATTGAAGCCCTTGCTTCTCTTCTGTGTGGGTGTCAATGACAGGCCTAGGGGGAACCTGGAAGGTTTCAAGGGTGATTGCAGATCACTGGGGGGATGGTGAAGAGCAGAAAGTCCAGATGGTGTCTCCTCATCTCATCAGTGAGATGAAAAGGCTTGAGCAGAACTGCAGTTACACAGCAGGTCAAGAGGTGGCTGAGTAATTGGTGTTACAGGCAGGGCTTTGTCTTCTACAAGCTTGGCACCCTTTTTGAGAAACAGGGGCTACTGAGCAGGCACGGGACGCATCTCACCAGAGGGGGTGATAGTGTCCTTGAAAACAAGCTTGGTGACCTGGTCCTTCTGCTGTGTATAAAGGAGTGCCTTGTATGCATAGAGCTCTGTCTTGAGATGAATGAAGAACCAGTAAGATAACTTGAGAGTAGGTATCGGAGCACAGACCAGCACAAATGTTAATGTAGTAGATGTTTGTTCCAGAACTCCCAATTAAGAAAAGGAAGCAGATGAGACCCTCTTCAGGCAGCTTGAGGAAAATACAGCCACAGACCTTGGTACTCAAGGGAAAGTGCCTTGTAGGGCAAAGCTACTGCTTGATCTACAAGGACAACCTCATCAGAGCACAAGAACCATAGAATCTTAGAATAGTTTAGTTCTAAGATCATTCAGTACAACCATTAACCCAGCACTGCCATGTTCACCTCTAAACCAAGTCTACAAGTGCCACACTGTGTGGTTAAATGGGTAAGAATGGAGTGGAGATAGGCAACAGAAGTCAGTACAACAACCCAGGTATTGCTTATAATGAAACCCTTTATGCTTTATTAAGATCACAATTCTACATTGCAATATATTGTTATTTATGTTGCTTTTGGTTGGGTTTTCCCAAACTCTGTTATTATGCACCCTACCCTAATCAGCCATGTACTTTTCACGTGATAGCTCACAGGGTTATTCATCATGCTTGGTGCTCACATGCTATCTCATAAACTCTCACCCCCAACCACTGCCATGGGCTGTCTCTCCATGTGCCTGCTCCTTACCTCACTCAGGAAACTACTGAGGAACGCCTGCTGGCATGCTGAGATAATAAAAGTCTTCTGACAATTGCTGTGTATTTTGGGCTGTGTGTATTTTGACCCTGTTCAAGTCTGGGAAGGCGCCACAACTGGCAGAGGTCAGTTCTATCCTGCCACCCAGACCAAACATACAGCCACATGTTTTTTGAACACTTCCAGGGATGGTGAGTCCATCACTCCCCTGAACAGCCTCCTCAACTGCCTGACCACCCTTTAAGCTGAGAAATTTCCCTAATATCCACTTTAAACCTCCTCTACTGCAACTTGAGGCTATTTCCTCTTGTCCTGTTGCTTGTTCCTTGGCAGAACAGATCAACACCCACCTCGCTATAACATCTTTGCAGGCAGATGTGGAAGGCATTAAGGTCTTCCTCCTGAGCCTCCTTTTCTCCAGGCTAAACAACCCCAGTTTCCTCAGCTGCTCCTCATAAGAGTTGTGATTCAGACTCTAAACCAGCTTCATTGCCCTACTCTGGACACACCTGAATGGTCCATTCAGGTGTGCAGAAAATCAATCAGGTGTTCCAGGTGAGCATGGCAGGACACGAAGCTTGAGTCTGAGCTCAGAGACAAAAAGGAATTACACAAAAGGGAGAAGAATGGATTTGGGAGGAATACAAAGATATCATCCGCACATATAGGAATGGAGTCAAGAAAGACAAAGCTCAGCTGGAGTTGAGAGTAGTGAGGGAGGTGAACACAAGGAAGTTTTTTATGAGTTCATTGACATCAAGAAAGATTAAGAAGAAAGCAGGCCTGTATCTTACAGAGTTGGGGGAACCTAGTGACAAAGAACACGGGGGAGGTATTTAGTGCCTTTTTAGCTCAGTTCACTGGTGAGGTTTTCCTTTGGGTTTCCTGGATATCCTGATCTATAAAGCCTTAAAAAAACCCCATACTTGAAGAAGAAACATTTTTTCAGACATGAAAAAACATGACTGAAATTATGTTACTTGTAAATAATCCTTTTTTTTTTTCTGTGTGTGTTTGCTCCCAATGCAAATAACTTCAATTGTGAAAAATAAAGTTTAAAGGCTGACTGTAACACAACATTTGTTGGTCATAGTATTTTGGCAAAGAAATACAAGTTTAGACCAGGCAGTGGTAAAGCAATAAATATTGCAGAAGAATTTTTTATGGATAAATCCTCCAAAGACATGATTATAGCTGCATCTTATGTAATAAGTCTTAAGGAAGCCTGTGCTGCTTAGTTGCTGGAGTAATTGCTGGACCTTGACATAATTAATAAAGTGAAAACTGCTACATATTATTAAAAAAAGCTTGGAAGTTCAGACAAGGTATGAAACTCAATATTCTTTATAAAATGAATATGAGTCATATTAAAAGATGTTAAAAAGTATGTATTGCTTTTTTGCAATCAACTTTTATTCCAGTGCCGCATGGAGTTTTCAATAAGGTTTCTTTGTTGCAATAGCCAAGCAATTCACAGCAGTTAGTTGGGCTTGCAAGAAAACTCATCGTGAAATAGCAAGCTCAATTCAGACTAAGAAATTCCAAATATCAGAAATGTAGAGAACACCTGCAATAAGCCACTAAGTGACCAAATCCGCCAGTAGTTCAGGAAGGTTTTTCCTTTGTAGTCCCTATCTGCCACCCTGTGGTCTTTTGACGCAATTATGCCACAGTTACAGCTGTTTACATATACCCTAGCAGCGGAGCACAGCAAGATCATTCCTTCCCTATTGTTGCAAAAAGACTTGTAAGGTCAAGATCTTGACTTTCTGTAACTTAAACCATTCCCCCAGTAACCTTTACTTAATCACACTGCCTCTCTTCTTTCTCTCCCATTTATTTTCCTTTTATTTAGTATTATGAATCTTCAGCTTTTGGACCAACAGGTGTGATGCTTATATGTGGATAGGCTATTTGCATTTCCTATATAGAGAGATTCACCTCCATCAACTCAAACTTGTTAAGTGAATGCATGTTTCTCTTTTCAATATTTAAAGCCCAGCTCTGCCCTTTCACAGCTATGCAATCACCACTGGAAAGGCTCCAATCCAGGGCAATTCCAACAGGCTTTACTGAAAGAAGTGTTTTTCTCAGTGTTGTCACAGACAAAGCTGTGACGTTCAAATCTTGATTAACTATGCTTCTCCTCTGGGACTGTCCCCCTTACCTAGTATATCTTCAGCACTATCTCACTCAAGAGAGCAGGAATAAAAAAAAGAATAAAATGTGGTAGTATGGCATAACAGGATCCCTGAAAGGTACAACCACCAGGGAATATGGTGCTGCGGATGAGGAAGACTGCACCATACAAGAGAGATTGATTTTCTTTTCATCCATGTCTACTTGTAAATGGAAACATATGAATTAATGTTAAACAGAGGTGAAGAAATTCCTCTTACCTTATACTTTATACTGATTTCATATTCAAAACACTTGTCTTTGTTAGAATGACTTATTTGGGGTCGTTGCCATTGAATTATGCAATCATTTTTAATTTCATCACAGTCGACAGTGATATTTGAGGGAGGCATGAGCTTTTCTGAAATGATATAATCAAGAATCCAAATAATTAAAATTGCTTGACCCCTTTTTGCTTTGATGAGAATACAATTGCAAGTAACACTTCTATGAAGAAAGATACGTATTTGTATCTAGTTTTCTTTGGACTTGTTAGAAATAGTTGGAAGATCAATGTTTTCTAAACCATGTCCCGAGGATAAGAAAAAAAACCAAAAGAGATTAAGCCAGGGAAGATGATATAGGAGCATACAAAAATACAAACCTGCTTCATTTACTTTTCTAGATGAATAAATTAAAGTACTGTCTTTTTTTTGAAATAATGTTTATTACTACAGATGAACTAGCCCCTGTTAACCTAGAGTAAGTAAGAAGTAAGACATTCAATACACTTTTTTTTCTTTAAACCTCCTCACAACAATGCTTCTGTGGCATAATGGTGTTGGTTTCTTGGTGTTGTGAACTATACAGTTTACTCCCCCCTTGCAAAAGAAATAGTCATTAAAATTTAAGAAAGACACTTCAGTTTTAATAATTTAGGCAACTTTTTTCATGTATCTCCCCTAACTTCATAGATGTAAGCAAAAATGTGAATACCTTTATATTTTGATCATTGACAAGGACTTGATTATTGGAAAAGCAAAAGACAGTCACTCACAGCAGAAAGGGTGACAAAAGGCTGGTGCAGGAAAGCTTAATTTCAGCTAGATTACTACTTCACATCAATCTTTAGGGACAGGCCTGGCCTATTTGTGATGGGCTACTTGGTCAAAAATCAGTCTTGTTTCATTGGCCATGAGTGACACTACATTTTGCAGACAATACCAAAACGAGTGTGACATTGCCAGTGAGACTTTACCACAGTAGAAGTAATTGCACAGGATACTTTCAAGTAGAGCCCTACATGTGAAAGCTCAGTTGTATGTGTGTTAATTCATTTAATCGGGGGTATGGTGTCAATGTTATCCCCACTGGCAATGAAAAGCAAAAATCAGTGCTCAGATAAACTTCTAAAACGTCTCCTCTGTTGAAAAGTATTTGACCATCACTGAACGGACATCAGGGAAAGTACAGTTTTTTAAGTGTTATGAACCTTCCTGAGAAAAGATTGCTAAAGAACCTGAGGCAGATTGCAGCTGTGGAGCTTCCTTGCTTAATTTCCCTCATTGCTCTTTTGCTTGGGAAATAGGTTTTCTTGAATATGCCACAGTCTCTTACTTTCACTTATGGGTGAGGCAGGGTACACGGTTCCTTGTCAGGGATAAATGCTCTACTCTTCTCATGCAATATTGAAAATAAAGCCAAAAAAATTATTTACTTACCAATTTTATACAGTTCAATATACTCATCATAGAACTGGATCAGGGAGTCTTTACTAGACCCATTCACCATGAAGTGAGCTTTTTCAATCTCTATCCTCACATTTTGGAATCTACATCCCACGTTTTGACCATTTTCATCCTTAATGTAAAGCTCACATTCCATCTCCCCATCATCTCTGTATAAAGCAAGGTATTTTCATGAAACATGGGCAGTGTGATGTGTTGAATGAGAATTCATACATCCCTGACTCAAGCAGGCCTACTTACCTTGAGTTCTGCCAGTAGAGAAAATACTGTGTATCTGCTGGAGCAGCCCTTCCTGCCTGCCAAGTGCAGTTCATGAGGCAAATGTTATAAATCACACAGGAGAAATTTTCGATGGCTGACCCATTCATGCCTGCAAACAGAGGAATATCTGTGATGAGGAAAAATCCTATGCCTTCTCCAAGCTGAAGGATCATGACACATGCTTAGGTGTGTTAGACGCCTGCAAGTCCAGGTAGTTATTGCTTGGGTCAGGAATGACATGTTGCATTCTGGATAGTAACACCGAAGGATGTTTGCACTGACAGACTCAATGAAAATCTTTTTATTGAAAAATCCTCCAAAGATATGATTATAGCTGCAACAAAACAATTTGTGTGCTGGTTTGTAAAGCTGGTGATCTCAGCAGCGCTGCATAAACCTTTGGTGGATAATATATTAAGGTCTAACTATTGTTTATCTCTCTGCTTTATACAAAATTTAGGACAAACAGATGTCAGGCAGGTGGGTAAACAGCTGCAAAGAGAGAACATCAAAATGGGTCACAGCAGTATCATCCAACTCAAGTTACCCAGTGTTGAGTAAGTTTTCTGACGGTGTTAGTTCTTTGCTTTCAAGCATGCAGATTAGATACAAGGAAGAAAACCTTCACTGTGAGGGCAGTGAGGCACTGGAACTGGTTGCATGGAGATCTTGTTGCACCATCCTTGGAAGCATTCAAGGCCAGGTTGGTTGGTCTAGTGGAAGGTGTCTCTACCCATGGTGGGATTGGAACTAGATGATCTTCAAGGTCCTTTCCAACACAAATCATTCTGTGATCATAATTCTGTGATCTAGGAGCAATGTCTAACTTCTGCAAATCCAGTAAAAAAATAAAAATCATGTCTAGGACCTTTCTTAACAGGTAGTAGGTACTTTATTTGCAAAAAAAAACCCCTTCATTTGACTTAACTCCATATATTCCTCTCACAGCTTTTTCCATTTTTGCCTGGGATATTCTCTCCAGTCCTGGACTTCCTAAACACTCAGTGAATACCTCAGGAAACAGAACAGTTGGAAAGAAAAAAGGTAGACCTACCTTCTATTTCAAAATGTCTTTATTTCGTTTATCTTTCTGTCATAATCTTCAGGTTCAGAGAAGATGGAAAGGCTATATTTTTAAAGGCTGTGTAGCTATAAACAGGGCTGTTGCCCTCCCTTGTGTTTGGGGAACTGTCTTAGCATCGGAAGTGTTGCAAAATACAATGTTCATCACTTCCCTCCTGATTCATAGCAAATTTATGTAAATGCTCAACTCCTGATTGCATATAACACCAACAAGCAGTTAAATTTCCCTTTCTGTTTTACGGAGTATGCTGCTCCTTGGGAATCCAGTGAGTGCATAAAAATATTTTCTTTTAAATGTATTTCTCTCTAGCTTTAAGCAATACTGAGAAGTACAAAGCATCTCTCAATAAGAGACATCTCTGCAGGGTGGAGGGTGGGGGATGGGGGTTCTCCATGGAGGGTTTTGTTTTTTTCCCTCTCCTCTGTCCAATTGCAGAGGGGAGTGAGAGAGTAGCTTTAGTGGGTACCTGGCACAAGTCTACTCATATATAGAAACTTTTTGACTTAAAAACTATTTTCTACACAAAAAAAAAAAGTACCTGCTCACATGCAGTACTAAAAGAGCAAGGCATGTGCTAATAGAGCCAGGCATGAATCAAAAATCAATTAAATCTATTAAATTACACCCTATGATTGTGTTTGTGCATTTGATCATGTCTGTTAATAACTCAGTGTTGATTTAGGAGATGAACAACTTACTTTGAGCATCTAGAACTTCAAAAACTCTAGTCATCCGTAGAATCAATAATCATGAGAGAATCAGCAGAGCCTGACCTGGTCTTTTGTGGTTTCAGAGGTAAAAGTCTAAGGCAATGGTGGCTTTATAAGCCACCAATTCATGGATGTTCAGTCTCTTTGTGTGCTAGTAGAGAGTAAAAATGTGCTAAAGTTTTTCTGAAGCACAGTTGTGAAGCAAAGAGTGGGAATTAAGAGCAAATAAATATAGGTGGGTATTCTACCAGAAAGTAGATTTAGTCAAAGAAACAACTCTTTTTGGTAAGAATCACTATGACTACCCCTATCACATTATAGATGTCAACAGAGAAAGCAATTGAAAGTTAAGCTATCAGGTCTGGGCCCATGACAGCAATTCAGAGGAAAAAGCAGTCCATTGTCAGAAGTTTCACTTTATTTGCAGATTAAAGAAAATCCATACTTATCCATGTAGGTGTTTTTTGAACACTTACTGTGCTGTAAAGACAGAAGAAAGGGCTTCTGATCACAAAGAATGAAAACCCCTACAGTTTACTGTGTTCTTCTCTTTGGAAGAAAGCGCTCAATTTTGTGGTGGTAGCATAGCATTTTGTGTGTTCTCTCAGATTTTATATCTCTGCAACACAATGAAGAAGACTGAGGTTTAAGGTTTTGGGATTGAATACTTTGTTTTTAAACTGGAATATACTGCAGTATAACAATCCAGACAGCCCATAAGGACAGCGGTATTACTGCAGAAAAGGGAACTGTTTTATTTAGGGGATTTCTTTACTTGTCTATATTTAGGGCAAGTCCTTACCTGCAGCTTTCAAAAATGCAAACTAATTAAGAAAAATTAAAAATTCCCAAACAAAGCTGGCGTTACTGCTGGTGTTACCTAAGTCTATTGTCTTTCAGATGCCAGAAAATTAGTGTTGAATGGCTTCTCTGTGATCCAGGAGCTGGAAGCGAAATGAGAAGATAAAAAGGAAGAAGAAGAGAGAGGAGAAACCTAGGTGGAGACACTAGGGCTGTTTACAGTCTTCTGGCCCTACTGGAAGTAAAATCACTGCAAAAGCAGGATTAAACCCAACCTTTCTTAAACGTCACAAAAGCTTGAAGAATAATTTATTGTTTCAACAAAAGTAGGAGTGTTCAAAAGAACTACCTGGGTATTTTGTTATGCTGGTTACAGCTTGTGCATGTGTCACAAAAACATGAATGGTAGACAAGAGCTTCAGTTTAGTCCTTGCAGCAAGAACTTTCTAGTTTTTAGCAAATGTCTTTTTCCACAGAACAGAGGAATAGCAATAGGAGACCAGGAAAAAAAAAGACTTCTATGTGGGTCAACATTCAAACCTCTTGATTAAAAGGTTGTAAAATCTGACCATCCTTTCCAGATTTTTATATTGGGTCTTTGCCCAGGGATGGGAAAATGACACTTTATTCCCACATCTACTCCCACCTGCACTGTTTCATGGACATGATTTATGGTTTTCCCAGCAGGGTGCTGGCAGTGAACAAGTTTTCTTAATGGCTTTGAAGTGTCAGCAGCTTTCATACTGAAAGCAATGGGGATGTAAGGGGTGCATCAATGGCCATGATTGACACTGAGTGAAGTAGGATGGAGAAGATCCAGTACACTATATCTGCTTAATTGCCCTTAGATTAAAGTAAGCTTTGGCTTTAGTTTTCCACTTCTGATGCAGATGCTTTTATCTTTAGGCAGTTATAGCTTAAGTAGAAGGATCCTACTCTGGTTCTTCTTCAAAAGGATATTCAAAAGAAATTTTTATTGAAAACTTATTTAGAAATACAAAACCATAGAAAAAATTAGTTTCAAAGATGATCCCTTGAAGGTAACCCTATCCAGTGGAATTTTATCACTCTGAGAGGACTTTATTTACCATGAAAGTACTTCAGCTACTTGACATGACTTTAACCATCCTGAAACTTGATGGAATTGAAGAATCACAGAATATTATACACTTGGAAGGGACCCACAAGGATCATCGAGTCCAGCTCTTGATCCTGAAGAGGACAGCCCCTGGAATCACATCATGTGTCTGAGAGTGTTGTCCAAATGCTCCTTGATCTCTGATAGACTTGGTGCTGTGACCACTTCCCTGTGGAGCCTTTTCCAGTGCCCAACCACCCTCTGGGTAAAGAACCTTTTCCTAATATCCAACCTAAGCCTCCCCTGAGAGCTTCATGCAGTTCTTTGGGTCCTATGGCCGGTCTCCACAGAGAAGAGATCAGTGCCTGCCCCTCTATTTCCCCTCACGAGGAAGTTGTAGACTGCAATGAGGTCTCCCCTCAGTCTCCTTTTCTCCAGTCTGAACAGACCAAGTGACCTCAGCTGCTCCCAGTATGGCTTCCCCTCTAAGCCCTTCTACATCTCCATAGCCCTCCTTTGTGTGCTTTATAATAGCTTTATGTCTTTTTTATATTGTGATGCCTCAAGCTGCACCAAGGTGAGGCCACACCTGTGCATGGCAGAGTGGGACAATCCCCTCCCTCAGCTGGCTGGTGATGCTTTGCCTGATGCCCCCAGGACACAGCTGGCCCTCCTGGTTACCAGGGCACTGCTGACTCATATTCAACCTCATTCAAATGGAAGGTCAAAATTGATGGGTTTTTCTCACATCTCCTTACTAACTGGAGGATTCAGGATGTGATGCTTCTATTTCATCCAGGTGTTATAAACCCACTCAACTAGCCTGTATTATTTACAGCTAGCAAGTAGCAGGCTTCTGCTGGAGAGTTTGGAAGTTTCATTTCCAACATTTCCCAATCCACACATATACACATAGTTATCTGCTACTTGTTAGCAATCACATATTAAGTAATTTTTTCACCTAACACAGATGTGAAGGGATCAGGAATGGAAGGAAATTTTTGGTTTTGTAAATGGCAGTGAGCGACATGCTGTGCTGAGGGTGTAGTAGCATAGATTAAATGCAACAAATAGACTTAGAAAACTGTATCATTAACTCTTTAATAATACTCATATTGTATGAACAAATGGTCTTTCTTAAGAGGTTTAATCTTGGCTAGCTTTCGGTGGGTTTTTGTACAGTTGACAATTTTTTATTCCTGATCAGAGTGTCAATACAGCTGTACCTTTTTCAAGACACTGAACCTCTGGGAGACCCTGAATAAACCCCTTAAGTTTGGTTGTTCTTATTTTATTCTTTTGAATGGTGTTGAAAAGCAGTATAATAACTTCCAAGGCAATACTGAAATGTTTTTGCTGAAACACTGCAGTATGCATCATAAGAAGAAACAGAAGCAGTCCAAACAACTCAAAATATTTATGGAAAATGCAATCAAATACAAAGAGGCTTTTAAAGATAGGTTCTTTGGGCATTGCCTCTACAGGCAATGCTATTCTCATTGCTTGCAAGACAAAGAGAATATGAAAAGCCAGTTAATTTCTGCCAACAAGATATATATGCTTGAAAAATATCAAGTTGCACGTTTCACTTGCATTCCATCACTTCTTCAATCTTTATTATTTCTTCAGTTTCATGGTTTATTAACAGATTCTCGTATTCTTTCTAGTAAAGGAAGAATAAAACATTTCATTAGTGTTTCAGGCATGAGGTTAGCCACAAAGTCACGATTTACGAATCTCCTGTCATTCAAAGAGTTGCTATTATATAAAAGCTGTAGTAGGACTGTCAATGAGAAGATTGAACTAGACATGTCTAGGTCTTCCCTCCACGCTGAGCTCCGTAAAGAGGAACAAAAGACTTTTCAACTCTGTATTGGTTTAGTATTTTATGTGGCCAGGTTTTGGTAGCAGGGGGTCTACAGGGGTGGCTTCTGTGAGAAGCTACTAGAAGCTTCCCCCATGTCCAGTAGAGCCAAAGCCAGCTGGCTCACAAATGGACCCGCTGCTGCCCATGGCCAGGACAATCTGGAATGATAGTAATGCCCCTGTGATAACATTTTTAAGAAGGGAAAAAAGTTATTGCACAAATGAAATTTCAGCAAAAGAAGAGCAGAATGAGAACATGTGAACAACAATGCAGACACCAAGGTCAGTGGAGAAGGAGGGGGAGGAGGTGTTCCAGGCGCTGGAGCTGAGGTTCCCCTGCAGGCCGTTGTGCAGACCATGGTGAGATGGGGCTGTTCCCTTGTAGCCCATGAAGGACCATGGGGTGCAGAGATCCACCTGCAGCCCACAGAGGAGCCCACACCATAGCGGGTGGATGCCCTAAGGAGGGAGGCTGTGACCTCATGGGAGGTCAGTGCTGGCACAGGATCCTAGCAGGGACCTTCTGACCCATGGGGAGAGGAACCCATACAGGAGCAGGTTTTCCTGGTAGGACTTGTGGCCTTGTGGGGGACCTACACTGGAGCAACCTGTGCCTGAAGGACTGCAGCCTATGGAAAAGTGACACATGTTGCAGCTGTTTGTGAAGAACTGTTGCCCCTGGAATGGACTCTTGTTGAAGAAATTCATGAAGGACTGTCTCCTGAGGGAGAGACCCCATGCTGGAGCAGGGGAAGGACTCCTTTCCCTGAGCAGCAGCAGGAACAATCTGTGATGAACTGACCATAAGCCCCATTACTCATCTCCCCCCACCACTGTGGGAGGAGAAGGTAGAAATTGGGAAGGAGGTAGGGGTGGGGGAAAGGACTTTTTAAGATTTATTTTATTTCTCATTCTCTTGCTTTGATTCTGTTAGTAATAAATTTAATTAATATCCCCACTTTGGGTCTGTTTTGCCCATAATGGTAATCAATGAGTGACCTCTCCTGATCCTTCTCTCAGCTCATGAACACTACATCCCATTTTCTCTCCTCTCTCCAGTTGCAGAGGGGAGTGAGAGAGAGTGGCATTGGTAGGTACCTGGCGTCCAGCCAGCGTAAACCCACTACAAACGCAAAAGCCAGAAAACTCCTATTTTAAAACATAGAAGAGTCAACAGGATGAAGGAAAATAACTTAAAAGGTTTTATAAAGGCTCATGAGTGCTCCAGTGTGTCCCTGCAGACAAACTTCAGTTTCCAGACCTGTCAACTTAAAGCCAACTGGAACATGCTGTCTAGATGGGCAGTTCCTGCAATGTTGGTGTGTTTGTTCCTTCTCGTGGGTCCTTCCAGCTTTCTACCTAAGTAAGAACCTCTGAACTCTCTGCTTTACTTTCTTGCTAACCATACCTGAGAAACTTTTCCTCCTCTACCATCATTACCAAATACTGACATGGGGCTCAACACCTGCTATGGCAAAACTGTTGTAGAATTCTTTGTCCCTTCTCTCCCTGTCTGATTGTGCATTATTATTGTGCTGAGAAGCCTAGGCTCAGCACTGTTGAAGTGATAGCATATGGTTTATAGAGAGGGAAAGGTGAAACTATGTATTTTCTCCAATGTTCCACATAGACGACTGACAATTTTTTCATACTGAAAAAGGTAAAACAGAATATTTATTTGCATATGGACCTTCTCTTTCCATACCACAGGAACAAGAAGAAGAAAGAAAAATGATTCTTGCTTGTGTGCATCTTTCTGACACTTGGATCATACCTTTGAGACTGATCTTGACCTAAATTTTTAAGTTTCAGGCAAATGGAAAGAAAACATACCTGGAAATCCACTGGACAGGCCTCGTGGAATGGGTCTCTTGGCTGTGGTACTGTAGCAGATGTTTTTTTCAAGTAAACGCTTCTGCAGTGACAAAAAGTGTTGGTGAAGAAAGACTTAGTGTGCAAACTTATGAACACATATAGTATAATAATGCTCCTGAGGTATTATTTTACTCCTCTAAGACAAAAGTGGTGTTCTTCTAAGTCAAAAGTAGCTAAACATTACATAGGCTAAATACAATGTTATAATTTCATTGTTCAGAATTTGGATGACAATAATTTATTTTATGACTTACTAAAGCCTTGTAGGAAGTTGGTTTTTTTAAGTATATGGAAGGGTTATATCGTCAAAGCATGAAAACAATTTCATGTACCACACATCTACATTGCAGGGTCTGATGTCAGGAAAGTGACACTGAGGTAAAGCTTTGTCCTAATATTGGAAAGCATTGTCTTATATTAATCAAGTGGATAAGAATGTTGGGAATCAGAAGGATAAAGCCCACTTGAGGAACATCCAGCTGGTCATGATTCCTAGTACAGTTCAGTGTTGATTTCCCCCCTCCCTTGTTTCCTTTATAAAGAAGCCAGAAATTTTCCACTGGGGGAAAAGGTGTTATTTCAACTATAGAATAAAAATTTTGCACAAGAAATGAGGCTTACACTGTGCAGACAAAAAGTGCAAGACTTGCTGCCAGTCCCGTTGTCAGAAATAACATATATGATGAAGTAGATGTAAATTGTTGTTTTCCTGAAAGTCAAACAATCATCAAAGTGTTGGTTAGCATCACAGGACAGGAATGACTGCACAGCTATTTGCAATCTGCTTTGCATGAGAGTGTCAAACACTGTATGAAGAGACGACTTTAGCACCTCACTGCTCTGTAGTATGTGAAGGAACAGGATGGTTGACAGTATGTGGGCTATCTGCAGTAACGAGACCTGAGGAGCTGAGCCCTACAAAGTAATGAAATATCCAAGGAGACAGAGAGTAACAGGCAGAAAAATGAGTTTTCCTTTTTCCAGGATAAGAGATGGAAGAAGAGGTGGCAACAGACCCCAAAAAGGTCTGCTTTATTCACTAACCCCTTGCAAGAAGCACTGTCACACCAGAACGCTTGGAGAACTCCCTTATGCTAAGAGACATGCCAGTTCTCCACCTCTATTTGTCCTAGCAAATTAATGAGCAATTACCAATGTGTTTCCACCTGTAAGGGTGAAGTAATAAATGAGGCAGACAAGGAATAACTGAACTTGGTAAAGGAAGTGATTTTCATTCTTACCAAACTCCACCGGTGTACTCCACTCTCCCCAGCTCGGGCTCACTAAACAAGTGCCTATGTCAGTTGCTCGGATTTTGACGCTGTACCTTTTTTCTGCACTGAAGCTCTCGTACAGGTAGGAGTGCTATAATGCAAAACAACTAGACTGAGAATTTTTTATTATGTTTATATCATGACGAGAAAATTTTACCTATGCCTCTGTGGACAGACTAGAGTGAAACAACAAATAGAAAAATACGCCTTAATAAATTAGATTGTTTCATCCTGTTGTTTAAACATTTTTGTTGTTGGTAATATGAAGATGAAATTTGCTATGTGCTTCCCTGGCTCCCTAGACTATGCTAAACAATAGGACTTTAGGGAAAAAAATTTTAGAGATCTGACATTCCCTTACTGTGGATGTTTTCAAAACTGAAGTAGAGTTTGAAATCCAGATTATACAGATGTGAGAACCTGATATTTTTTTAAGTCCATCTTTATACTGGCTTAATCTTTCAGGTGATTTTTTTTGCCTCTATCATCTCAACCCCTTTCAGATACCATTAATAAAGAAGAAATTCACCACATTTTGTGTGTCTGTTACACAGAATCATGATCCATATTTATACATATATATCTGAATTTTCTAGGAAGTACAAAAATTGTAAAATAGAAGATCTTGTGAAGTAATATCAAGTTCCACATTTGCAGGTGTTTTTGTACCATGTTTTATAAACAACAGTTTAAAATTTTGGTTTTAGAAAACTTATCAATAAAGAACATATGTAGTACATTGAAACTGATAGTGTGAAACCATAATTTGTTTGAAGGATGTTCTGATATAGAAGAAATTTCAATAAAGTATAAATGTTAGATTAATATAGACTTACTGTTTCAGATGTGGTGTTGAAGATTTTCTTAGGATCAGCCTAGCAACAAGAGAAAAGTTTAATTTTTAAGATTATTTTTTTTTTGCTACCATATAATAATGAGCCCTCTCTCATGAATGTTTGATTTTCAGGAAAAAACTGTATATCTAACATTTTAAATGCCTTCTTTTAAAGACTGTGAAGTTAAACTATTCTTCCACTAAATGATTTTTCCTCATCACTGTTGCTTTGAAATATGGTACCACTTAAATTTGATTACAGAATTGATTATCAAAGCACTAAACAAAAAAGGCTCAGGTTTAGGAGCAATTAAACTTTTCTGTTTTACTTGTACAGAACAAAGTATCTAAAACTTACTAGTAAACTGAGACAATATTATTGCCATTAGTTTTTTTATCTGTGTAGCTTTTGTACTCTTAAACATTTAGTTTAGCTATGTTATGTCTCCTTTTTTAAAAAAAAACAACTTTTTTTAAATTTTATTTTTTTATTGTTGGAACAACAAACTCACAAGTATTTCCACAAATATTATGAATTTTTTTTTAAAGGATGTAATACTACCTTCCATATTATTCCAAGCCTTTAAAATACTTGCAGTTACTGAAATTTATAATAACAACCATATGCAGCTGAGACGTGGAAAACCATTTTGAGTTAAAAACCAAAGGACTCAGAATTTAATAAAACCCCACAATGAACATATGCTCTGGGATTGCCCCCTCCATCTGATTATGACAGCTGTGGTGCAACCATCCTGATTGTGCACGCTGCAGGTCTTCTCTAGAGAAACATAAACTCCTAAACTCCTTCAGCAACACAGGCTGCTGTCATAAAGGGAGGCAACAGGAGAAGAAGGCAAGGCTGGATATACAAAAGACAGAATGAAAAGTACAGGCGTCCAGGTGGAGATATCTAAGACTCCATCCTCTTTTTATGTGCTAGAATAGGTCTCTCCCTCAGTGTAGGGAGTCCCTTGCCCAGTTTCTTGAAGCACCAGCTGTGCAGTGGATTGAAAGCATTCCTTCAGTTTGCTGCCCCTCTTTGTGAGTGATCGATAGCAGTCCTCAGCTCATGTGCAAAAGAGGCATACATATCAAAAGGAAGAGGCTAGTTAAGTAGGTGAAGAGAACCAAGTAGTGGTTGTATGGTTGTGTGTGTGGGAATACAGACATACAGAGTGCTATTAAAAGTCATAATTATTCTTACCTTGTTTTCTATGACAATTTCATATTTGAAACAGCTCTTTCTTTTCACATGGCTTGTGTGAGGTGGTTGCCACTGAATATTACACGTATGAGAAGCTTCTGTGCAGTTCACAGTGACATTTAATGGAGGGGTGAGTTTTTCTACAATTATACGATCAGAAATACAATTGGTTAATAATAGCTCTCTTCACTTTGCCTTTTTAAAAATGTAGGTAGACGTTCAAGCAACTGGTCTAAATAGATATAATGAAGCTTTAGCAGAATTATTGTATTTTTCCCCATATTTTGAAGCATGACTCCCTGGTTTAGCACTCTAGTTGAGGAGCCTGGAGTATCAGCAGCAACAGTAAGTAAAATTGAAAAACACAAGCCATTTATTAGATTTTATTGAATTCAACATATAATCTGTATGTGTTTATTTTTCTTAGTCTTTTTTAATACTGTGTTCATATAAAATAGAAATACTATTTTTTTATTAACAACATCCTTCCATTTAAAAAATGAAGGTTTTTGCTCACAGTGTTAAGGTAATCGGTTCTTTTTTACTTGTGGATGCACAGAATTATGGAATTATAAGACCAACATCTAGATAGTCCCACTAAGGCAACCTTAGCTAGTTAATACCAAAAGATGATGCCTTTCTTTAACAGAATAAATATTTGACTGAAATGTTCACGATTCTGCAACCTCTGATTGTCTCTATACTCATTACTTTTTGTTCATTCTTGTACTTCAGACTTTTCAAGCATCAGGGCTGGAGAAAAGGAAAAAAACCCACCTGTTATGAGGAGCAGTATTTTATAAATATATGATTTTTCCCAAGGATGAATTCTTCATTCCTTTAGCATAAAACTAGAAATATAATAACAATAAAAAAAATCCTTACCAATTTTGTATAGCCTAATCTTCTCCTCATATGACTGAATCTTTTGTCCACTTCTAGATCCATTTACCAGGAAATAAGCATATTTATATGCTATTGTCACATTTTGGAATAGACATCCTGTGTTCCTTCCCCAGTTATCTTTGATGTAATTCTGGCACTCTGTGATATCTTCTTTCCTTTACATGAAATATTATATCAGTTAAACATTGACAATGTAACATATCAGACCAGAAATGAAAATTCCCTAGATTCAAACAGACCTACTTACTCTGAGGGCCTCCAGTACAGAAAATACTGGGTATCTCTTGTAGCAGTCCTTCCCACATGCCACGTGCAGTTCATGAAGGACACATTAAAAATGACACAGACAAAATTTTCAATAGCTGTCCCATTCATTCCTGCAAACACAGAAAGAATATCCCATGTTCACTTTGCAGAAAGGCTGTGTAAGTGCTCAAGTCACCCAGATCTCTGCAAACTCGTTTAATAATTTTTACCTACCTGCTTAGTAAATCTGAATGCATATTGTTTGGGTCTTGCAGTTTTGTACTTATTTGAAGATGGCAATGATTTTATTTGTGTTGAGCCACGAGGATTATCTACCATTGTTCCAGATGTGACTGGGATTTAATCAAGTCTTTAATAAACTCAAGCATTGTGATTTAGTGGAAGCTAATAACAAAGACAGACACCATGGTGTCCTTTGTTTAGATCCCCTGTTTAACTAAGGCTAAGTCTACTACAGCCGTGAGCAAGGCAAGTTCTCTCTCCTGTGCTTAAGTTCTCTGACTCTTGTTTGACTTACAAAGCACTACTGATTTAAAAAAAGATGTCCACTGCTTTCTTCTGTGTGACAGCTGGCTGATTACAACCTAACCCTGGGACTGCTTCCTGAAGGTAGTCCCTGAAGAAGTGTCACAGTTTTGAAGACAGAATGGCATATTTTTCAATCATGAATTGTAAATGATTGCTAATCTGCTCCAGTAGTTTGGATTCAAGACTAGGGTAAATTTTGTTTGCACTGAATTTGATAGAAGAAGGCATGAATATCCATTTAATTAGTTTAGAATCAAGGCAAAATTGAAGCAGAAGTTGATAGCTTGCTTAAGTTAAAAGACTATTCAGGTTGTCTACTCAAAATCTGAATGAATTTCTTGTGTGTTTCTTCCCTACCGAAAGGTGAGATCTCCAACAGGAAATGAGAATCATTTGTTACCTCTTCTTAACAACTATCAGTGTGAACTAAAGGACTGGATCACAGCTTTCTGAGTCTAATCACTATTTATTGAGTTTAAATGTACCACCTTTACATGCAGCTCTCCAGTTAGCCCTAAAATTCCACATCCGATTTTTACACCTTTGGAAATAAAGAGGAATTTTTCAAGAGACAAGAAAACTACCAGAGTCCTCCTGGATTTCCAGAAAACTTTCTGTCTTCCAAGAGGAAGGTCGAAACTTGGTTCAGCAACATTTCTTTCAACAGCAATGTTGGCCTAAGCATCTCCTGTCCTTATCTATCCTCCATGACTCCTTCCTGATTCCGTCCTGCCTCCTTAGCTGTGCTAGTGCCACTCCTTGTGGAGCCTTGTAGTGAGTAGTATTGAATAAGTGATCATCATTAAAACTAATGCTCCTCCCAGTTCTTTTTTTTTAATCTGGTTTAACATCCTTTACCACAAACAGTGGAGCAAGCTCATCTGAGATGACAGAATGGGTTAGCAATAAAAACCCAGAGAAGAGCTATCTATGCTATTTCTGCTGCCGCAAGAAATATTGACCCTTATCTAGTCACTAAATGTATCAAAACTCTCAGCATAGAGTTGTTTATATCCAGTTAATATGTAAGTTCATATACATAAGAAACTACTTTTGAGAATATAGTTATTGCAGTACTGCGGTGAGGTGATGGAGAGCTTTGGTCAGTTCTCTAGTTTGCCACAGATTCACTTTATGACCCTGGGTCAATCAAATCTGTGTACTTGACTTCCTCATTTACAAAACAAACAAAGAATTTCCTTTATATCAAGAAATTGCCAGGCAAATGCAGCACTCTTAAGTATGATTGCAGGTGCTGTGCAAGGGTCTTAGAGAGATGGGCTTCCTTAAGCCTTTAGCAGTGCTGCAAATCTAAAGAAAAAAGGATTATTCTGATTTCAGATCAGTTCACAACCTGGTTCATGTGTGGCCCAATAAGCAGTTGAGTTGGCCAGCAACAAAGAAATAGGGTGAAAGGAACTCTTAAAATGGCATTGTAGTCAAGGAAAAAGCAAATAAAACTACATCCTTGGACTCTTCAGCGACCACCTCAGGCTTTTATATCCGAGAAAAGCATATAGAGATATTCTCAGAAGTTCTTTAATTAGTCCAAGTTCTACAGCAAGAACATTACTCTGCCTACAAAACAGTCCCAATCATCTGCACAGTGCCATGTTCATACCAACATCAGGCACATACTGTGAAGATCACTCAGATATGTATGAGTATCTCTATACCATTTGCTGACAGGACATTTTTTCCAACCTTTGAAGGTATTTATTTTTAATTTTTTATTTATTCACATTTCTGTGGTTATGCCAAATAAAGTCTAGCAGAATAGATAAGTATGATTACCCTTCATGTAATCTTTACTTTTGAGCCTACTGTATTCACTCGCAGTGTCAGCACTACAGTTTTATTTTTAGCAACACCTGGAATAGAACTAAGTCTTCATGAGACATTTCTCTTGCATTATTTCCAGGAGACACTAACATTTTTCTCTTTCCAGCTTATACCTGAGGATTAGCTTAATTTATTTAGTGTTCTTTTGCTTAAAGACTCCTATTTGACAAAACTCATGTTTGTCACTTATTTGGCAGGATTGTACTTTTATTATCCTTTTCTGTTAGATGTGGTGCAAAGAGCAGTTTAGTTTCTCTGCATTGTACTTTTCTTTCTAAACTGCCTTCTATACTATTTGATGATGATAATAATTACATATGGAAATATGTTAATATCCTCAGTAGCATAATTTGTTTCATACATGAATAAATTATTTTCCCATATTTTACTATCTTTAGCTATATTTGAAATGTTTCTTGACATTTTTTCCATGAAACAGGTAAGCTACTCAACTGAGTGAGATGTGATGATTGCACTCAACTGCATAACAATCCACTGTTTCAAGCACACAGAATGCTTTTATTTATTTACACCTCTTGAGTCAATTTAGATTATCTCCATCACTTGTGCGGTTGTTAGAAAAAATGTAGGAGTATTAGCTTCAGAAAAATATCAGAGAAAAGAAAATTTGGCTCTGCAATCCTTTGTGGGAAACAAGATTATTAATAGGGCCTGAGGACAGGATCACACCTTTGGGTCTTGAGCACAAGAGAATTTCTACTTTTATTCAGCAATTCTTAAATAAAAAATGCATAAACTGCTCTTCACTCTTGGACATAATGGGTCAGATAATTTGTTATGGATTGAAAATAATATGCTTGCTATTGGAAATTAATAAAAGCAAATTAAAATACTTCAAGCTTTTAACACAGGTGGAATGGGGTGGAGCTCATCTTAGATAAACTTACCCAAAAGCTGTATAGATACATTCATGGGGGAGCCAGTAATTCCATATGACCTTAACACTGTCTGAAAAAAACAGCTACTTAAGACACAGTTTATTCAGTCTAGTCTAGGACAAGAGAAATTAAGGGTTCACTATATTTATTTTCTACCATTCCCTGAAAAGATAGCCCAGGGCAGTCTGCCCAGAGGAATCACTCTAACACTGAGCCATCCACTTGGGTCAGGTAAATCCAAGATGATTAATTCCTTTTCTTCTTTACATCATCTGGAATCCATATTTCTATGGAAATTGGCTAATGCTAGGCTCTGTGCAATAAGTCACTCTGTTATTTCTCAGAGAAACTTGAATTCTGACACACGGCCACAGGAAATAGTTGTGTTAGAAATTCACAAGCTGAAATCCTATTGCAGTGACTATTCTTATCCAGGTTGATTACAGAGGTGAATAAGAATATGAATAAGAATAAAAACAGAAGTCTAACAGACTTCTGATTATGAGTAATATATAACCATGTATTTTATAACATTTTGATACTGCTACAATTTTTGTAACTAATGAAAAGGAAGGTGTGCAACTGAAAAACCCCACAAAACTTACCTTTTTTTTTATATCACTATTTTTTGTTAAGGGAAAAAAATAATTTGTGTTGGGTATACTGATTAAGACTAGACCTCTGAGATTTATTTCCCAGCTTTGCCTCTGAAAGACTTCGAAAACTATTTTTATCAGTGGGAATATATGAAGTGGAATTACTGCTTACATGTTGGTTGTTCTATGAAGGTAAAATTATGCCTCCATGCCCGTGACATTTTCGGAGAACTGTGCTTATGTGAAATCTTCTACTTCAGTATTAAAATCGTAAAGGAGAAAGGGCACTGCCATGTTCCCATTCTGCTCTTGCCTAAATACACTACCCCTAAAAGGGATTCACTCTTGATAGTAATTTTACTCTATGGATGTAAAGTTCCAAAATCCAAACTTTTCCAGTTTGACTGTTTTCAAGAAAAAGTCACTTAGGCATTCTTCAACGCTGTAATGCAGGTCTTAACATAAGAAAAATACTGCTATGTGGATGAGGCCAGTAACACTGGGAACTACTAATTTTAAAATATATTTATACAATTATTTTCAGACTAGAAAAAACACACCACCAAAATATTGTCTAAGACATTCATCAGACAAAAGCATGCATTTGCAGGTAGTGTCTGTTCACACCTCATGGTTATTTTAACATTAAAACTAGCAGAAATAACAAAATTAGGTGTTTCTTTGCCAAGCTTCTTTGGAGGAAAAGAAAAACAGGAAAGAAAATAGAAAAGAAAAACAGAAAAAGGCAGAAGTAAACCTACCTTCTCCTTGAAAGCTTCTTTCCCGTGGCTGTTACAGTAACAGAGCACAAAAAAGGCAGAAACTATCAATTTGCCTGGTGGTATATTTTTGCATGCTTTGACAGTGTGATTTCGTTATCGAGTTCTTCTGAACTCATGTTACAGAGTGCAAAAATGCCGCCTACATCTTACTCATTTCCCTTTCCACGTGGTGTTACTTCTGTAATGCAATGGGGAGAAGAGCAGCTACAGGGAGACAAATAGGTCAGAACAGAAGGACTTTTCATGACTTCATTCACATCATTTTCACTCATTTCTGTCACACATTTTTCGTATAGATGCTTGTACAGGGCACCACCTGAAAAGCAGATGAGTTTACGAGTCTCCCTTATGCCTCAAGCATAGGTCAGGTACCACTGCTTAAAGCCGTGCCACCGTTTTCTGCTCTTTGTTTTGGATCACTGCCCTGCACAGGAGTAGAAGCCCAGCGTTTTGGCCTTCAAAACAGCTGTCCCCAGTTTTGCACTAGCCAGCCTCATTTCCTGTAGATGGGTAACAAGCCAATGTCACCAGTCTCAACAACTCTCCTACTCGACACATGTACACATTTTCCTGGGCTGGGTGAATTCAGTGCGCAGAACAGGAAAAGTTTCTTGATATGCAAATACCCTGAGTGACCAAACAAAGAGTGTTACTTGCCTGTGCTAGTGTCCTGGAACTGAGAAACATTGCTTCTATCTTTTCATGTACAGTCTGAGCATGGAATCCTCTGCCTTCCTCACCTTTAAATATTGTGAACAGGAAAATGAAGTTATTAGAGTAGACAACAGCATTTAAATCTGATTACTTATAGTGTTCACTGAGTGTATTAGTCTTGCCATATGTATTTGTTATTTCTCGTTGGAGGACTGGTAAATCAAATTAAATCTGTCCGTCTGTCTGTATCTTGTACAGCTTCATTCCCATCAGCCTTTATTCTTTTTGCTCTTCTGGGCAGAGAAGGAATATGTGGGGGATGGTTCTTGAGACATTTCCTCTTCTTCGGATCTCAATTCCTCAATTTTATTCACAGAGTAAACAGCAGGACACTACTGTATTCCCTGCTAAGACACTTCATTTCAGGACCTACAGAAGTAAGGCCTTTTGTTCTCTTTCTCACTTTCTGATGCAGACACTTCTATAAAATTGGAGTGAATTATGGTTTTGGGATAGATTTATTTCAGTGAACATGAAACCTCATTTTCCATAAGGTGTGCTCAGCGTGCCCAGCTAGTTGACAATAATGCTGTGTAGGTTCAAAGCTAAACAACTGACTTTCATATGCATCCATAAATGTATCAGAATGAAATGGGTCTTCTGTGGAAAGGCCTAAGTATGCAACCACAAAGATTTCCAGTATGTCAGGAAATATGAGTTGCTGTGTAGTAGACACACTGTAACCCTGTGATTCTTATTTTCTAGTTTAATAGATGAGAACTTCTCAGAACACTTACCATTGTTAGAGGGATGAATCCAGGAAAACAATTGTATTGATCCAGTGATGTCTTGGATTTTTTAATTATGTTCTTCAGTACATTGGCAGGCTTCCTGCTTTACAAAGTGTCAGTTAACTCTGCATTCACTTTTAATTGAACTATTGACAAAACACATTGCCATGATGTCCTCAAACCTGTTAAGGGCGGATTTCCTAGGAAAAAGGACAAGAAAAAAAAAAAGAAAAAAGAAAAGATAAAAAAATGGCAGGATTTAGAAAGGCCAGAGCAGAAAAGGATCTAAATCCCACCAGTGGTACATGAAATCTCCCAACCAACTGGACACTTGATATGTACTCTCTATATGCCAGTCAGGAGGAAAAATATAGGACCTGATTCAGAACTGTAGGCATCACTAGGTAATCGAACATTAAACACATAAACCTTCTGGTGAAGTCACTCATGAAAACAAGATCATGCAGAATAACACTACGGATGTTTTCTTTGTCGGTAGTGACAGAAAAAGAACTTGTCCCAAAATTTGGTTCACACCTTGGTATTTAATTTAGTTCCAAGATGTGGTAACTGGTGAACTTTCACATAAGTTGCCCTCACCATGTGTCCCCCGAAAAGGCACAAGAATTGTTTGCAACTGAAGCCCAAAAATTATAACTTAACCTCAGGAAATAAGTTAAATTGCAAAAATACAAACAAAATGAAATAAGTTAAATTGCAAAAATACAAATAAAATAGCCTTAATGATGAGAGTTCTAGATAAGGAACAATCTGGTATGTCTTTCAGACTAATGAGTAGGTCTTGCAGAAACCGAAATCTTCAGCACTGTTTCTCTTTCAGTGTTCTATAGTATACAGAAAGGGAACAGTCAAGTTGTGAAATGTCATTCTATATCATTATGTTCAGTTAGAACAAAAGCTAATTGCTGATCTTGGGACTAGCATGCATATTCCATTTGGGTCCCAAGAAAATCTCATTACTTATGAGATATTGCAATGACTAGAGAAAATTCAGTTAAACCAACTCTTCCTCTGTAGCACCTGTGGCAAAATGCCAAGCTGGCACCAGATAAGCTTTAACACTTTGTAAGACAAGCACTCTCCTGACAATCCAGCATGCAAGTTACTCAAATTGTATTTGCTAACGAGATAAAGAAAAAAACCAGCATCAGTGGTAGTCTAGTGCTGCAAGGCATAGCACCAATTTTATTACCTTTCTCTTTGATATCAGCGTTTTTACATCCTGAGCATGTGCACTGGAAGGGAATGCTTTGGCAAGTAAGTTCCTGGAATGGCTTCCCTCAAAACCTCTTGGAGGGTTCACAGAACAACACTATATCTCAATGGATGCAGCTGCTACAGGTATGTCTCATGTTTCTAGTGTTTCTCCCACAAACTAAGGAAGGCTTAGGATATGCTCACCTGTGATTCCCTGGAGCTCAGCATGAAGAGTTGGTTGCGCCTGTCAGTCTTTCAGAGAACTGCTGGGTTATTTGCCTACTTCAGGGAAGAACTAACCTTCATTCTCTCTCTAGGTTTGCAATAATTTTCCAAGTGAAATGATTGAAATCTGTCTTCTGTAAGTTTGTAAGGAGATAAGAAGTTTTAAAAATGTACTCCTCCACCCCACAGTGATTGTAAAGCTGCCTTGGATGTGACACTTTCCCTTCAATAATGAATGGCAAAGTGGTGAAAGTTCACTGTAAAAGGGAAACTTGGTTGGTGAAACAGATCAAAAAGTTTAGAACAGAGAGAAATAAAGGAAACAGAGCAAATTTTATAATCAGTAGCTACTCTACAGAGGAATGAGACTTAACCTAAATTTTTTTTTTTTTTCCTGATTTGCTTCCTGTACAACAAACAGAAAAGAGAGGTAGATGGATGATGTTCAAGCACATATTGTCATTAACAACAGCTGAACTAATGCTGTTTGAGTATGCACAGTCAGTAGTTTCTTCTTAGTTAAGAGAAAGTGTTGCACCTTGTTTATTCCCTTCCTTCTAAAGACTACCAGTTTGCATAAAAGACTATGAAAGGGACATTTCATTGGAGGCTTGTGGGAACAGATGCAAAACCACACACATAATATATACATAACACACTGTGAAAATATAACAGTGGAAAGAAGCCAAAGACAAAATAAAATATAGGCTTCACTTTCAGAGGTGCAAAGAACCATTCAGCAAACTGATTTCTGTGAGATTTAACGTGAACTTGACAGAGCAAATCAGCACTTCAAGTGCATGTTTGTCTTTTTGTAAAAGGTTTCCCCTGAGATGGATATCAGAAGAGTTTTATGGTTTAGGTTTTGTTTCTCCCTCACTGGTGGCTTCATGTTAGAACTGAATTTTGCATAAACGTTTCACAGGATAAAAATACAAAGAAAGGTTAATGTGATTTCAGATAGAAAAACAAGAGAGTCTCATTGAGCCTGATAGAAAACTAATCGGCTAAGAAAGCCAAGGAGTGTCAGTAAGAGAACACAGAATTTGCTTAGTCCTTCAAAACTGATGCTTACTAAGTCTTTCAAAAAGTCCCTTCAGCAAGGGAAACATTGTCCCGAAGGAAGTGAGGGGCTGAAGCACACACATGTGGAAGAATTGTGGCACTAATCTGAGAACAGCTATGCTATCTGGCTGTTTATAGTTCATAAAAGAATATTTGCATCAAGCATGTCCATAAACAGCAGGCAAATAACAGAAGTCCACAATTATAATAAAAGTTTGTTTTGACAAATCACATTACAGTTGGGAGGCTGAGAGACTTTGTGAATTATGGGCCAATGTATTTCTTCAGTACAAAGATTTTCTTCATAAAACAGGAAATGGGAGAAAAAACCCGATTTTTTGTTCTAGATGCTGGTCTGTAGAGGAATTGAAAGAGCCCTGCTACAGTACGCAGACAGTGCTGAGACTTTTGTGACTACTCAACTTCTCTAATTCTTGAAACTGGACCCTGTTCTGTTCTAAGAACAGAATTATTTTTGGAACCCTGAGTCCCAGCATTAGTGATAACTGACACAGTGAATTAGGATACAGGAAACTGAGCTGGGATAAAAACCTTAGTTTATTTTCATGCGATTTTCATTAATTAATAAAAATTTTCATATAGATTGGAAAAGTTGAAATCTTCAGTATTTACACAGAGTAAACAATATGTTATCAATTTCAGTTCAGGCAATTTGACTAACTGTATGGAGTGTAAGATTTCATGATAATTCACAAAAGGCCCAAGATCACCTCAGGAGAGGTTTTGGGATACTATATATGCATCCCAGTCTTGTCAATTAGAGTCTCATAATCAGTGTTTGACCTCAACATGGATGTTTTCACCAAACCAGACAACCAGATGATAAAGCTCTCCCTAGATGCTGTGCAGTGAGAAGGATGATTTGGTTTACTTAATGAAAGGGAAGGGAGTTGCATGCCAGAGTAGTCTAAAGGCATCCAAGATCAGCACATTTTATCACAGACCTTTTGGGTCAATCTGTATTCTTCTTAAAACCAGAAAAATTGTATAACCTTTATATGACTAGTGTATTTAGTCTTCTTCATAGATAATGATGAGTGAACACTGCAGTTACAGTAATGAAAAGATTATTAATCAAAAGAGAATCTTTCATTCTTTCATTTTTATTTTTTGTTTCTCCAGCTTAGTCTACTTTAACTTAGTCATCTTTTATGTGAGATATCAGAAGCAGAAAGCAAGTGATATATGGTTTAGGACTGGCTTTGCCTTTTTTTCCTTGTAATTTTTTTTTTACCCCTTTTTATTTTTTTTTCTTTAGTTCCACCAATAAATACTCAGATCTGTGTAGTATTTAAGCAAGCCCCAAGCTGGCTTCAGGCCAATTATGTTTTCTGTAGAATACAAACTCTGTCTTCACCTTTTTACGTAACCCAGCATGCACGTTACTCAAGTTGTATTCACTGAGATTAAAAAAAAAACCAAACCGCATCAGGTGGTAGTCTAGTGCTGTTTTCTGTAGATGATATTTTCTGTAGAATGTTGATGTTTTCTGTAGAATACAAACTCTGTCTTCATATTTTTACACAACCAAGCTATGCTTCAAATCTTACAAGTAGAGTTTACGCCCTTAGAAGGAACAGGGCTAAGAATCTATTGACTGAATTTTCAAATACCACCCGATCTTCTCAAATTATGGAACCAGCTGATTTTGTCCAAAACACTTCTTTTCCTTAATTTATAGCATACAGTCAAAGCTGTTTGTTTTTCTCTGATGAATAAGACACACTGAGACTATAGCAAGGAGATTTGTTTAAACCTTCTGTTTTGTACTTTAGAAGAAAAGGGGAACTTGTAGGAGACTGCAGTTGATGAGATACTGACCTCGCATGGAAGGGAAAGTGTAAGCAGAATATTGCTAGATATAAACTTTTCTGAAAGAGTGGAGAGCTTATAACACGTAGCAAATCTCATTATAGGGCTATGCAGTAGGTACACAAGGCAGTCCTACCCTGAATATTACAATACCTGGAAGCTGAAATATAGCTCAGTTCCTCACTGTGTGGTGGTGACATATCCAGACATACATTTTTTCAGTTTACAAGAAGAAGCATTTTTTCTCTTTATTTCCTTTCTCTTCATGATTAACTTGCTTGTCTCTGATCCTAGGCTACCACCATGTGGCCACTTTGAGAATCTTCCCAAGTAACAGAAGCAAAGGCTGATTACTGAGCCTGGAAAGCAGCAAGGTACTGCCTGTGTACAAGATGAAGGCCACATGAAAGCTTTAGAGGGCTAAATTTTGCTTCTTGATGGCACTCAGTCATTCATTATTTAGTCACCTAGTTCTTTGGTTTATATCTCTTCTGTTCTGCTTTAATTCTCACCCTACTCCCTCCCCTGCCAAAGACTGACAAAACACACTAATTCAGAAGGAAAATTTTTCTCTAAGTAGCAGCATTGGGTAACTCCATGCATTGTACTCTAAAGTACGTTTTCTCTATGCTGGGCATTTCTGCCCATACATTTCAAATTCTGTTTCAAATAATCCCTTTGTAGATCTCCTCTGTAAGACCTTTTTTTTAACCTCTTCAGTAATGTCATGGACAGTGGGATGCACCCTCAGCGAGCTTGTGGGTGATCCCAGTCTGAGTGGTGCAGCTGACGCCCTAGAGAGAAGGGATGCCATCCAGAGAGAGCTTGAAAGAGTTGAGGAGCGGGCTCATGCAAACTTCCTGGAGTTCAAAAAGGCCAAGTGCAAGATCCTGCAGCTGTGCTGGGGCTATGCCCAATCTCTGTGAACAGGTTGCCCAGAGAAGCTGTGGACTCTCCTTCATTGGCAGTGTTCAAGGCCAGGTTGGGTGGAACTCTGAGCAACCTTACGGCAGGGATGTTGGACTAGTTGATGTTTAAAGGTCCTTCCAACCCAAACTGTTCTGTGCTTTTGTGGTTCTACAAAATATGATTGCAGTAAACTCTCTCCAAAGCTCATGCTTCTGAGATATTACTTCAGACTGTGACTCATATATGGAAATATCTGGTTCTATATATTTGCAGCTGTCAGGGTAGGAGGAGACATCTCCAGGTCACACAAACCTATACTGGGGAGCAAAACTTTGCACCAAGTAAAGGCACTTTACTGGATTAATTTTTATTCATGCAGTGACAGAAATAATATTTTAAAAGAAACAACACACTTAATAGATTTATTACAGAATGGACTTGGATTTTTTGTTGGAGTACTTCATCAGGAAATAACCTACATTGGAGTTGGAGTCTACTACAATCTGAAACTTAAATCCAGTCTCCAACCAACAATGGGACATTTATTGTGGTGTAAACATCTCACCTTGACATTTTTGCTGAGTCAGAATCACAGAATATTGAGCTGGAAGGGATCATTGAGTCCAATTCTTAAGTGAATGGCCTATGTGGGGATGAAACCCATGACCTTGGGGTTGTTAAAACCATGCTCTAACCAACTGAGCTAATCTCAGTGTTTACTCCATATACAAAAAATTGGTTAAAAAAGTGGAAAATTAGAAATAGTTTAGATAAAGGTTTTTAGCTACAGACATTATTAAGTCTTAATCCTAGAATTTTTTTACTGATTTATTTTAATTTAATAGTCAATAATTTAATTTTATTTTTTCTGGAATTAAAGCTCTTGAATCTTTTTACTGAAACATAAGTTCCGTGAACAGAGTTTATATACTTACAAGATCAACCTTGAATTTGTAAGTCCATTGACCAATTAGACTAAATTATGCTTTTATTTACAGTAATTTTATTCATTATCTCTCCATACAGTGAATGTTAAAATAAACTTCAAGAATAGAATTATTTTCTGAAGTGTAGATTAAAACTGCATATCAGAGTCACCTGTAACTTAGTTGCATGACTCTGTGCTCATTTCAGAAATTGTGAAGAGAAATAGATACTTTCTGAGTGAAAATGAACAGCATGAGGGGGGAGTTGTTTTGTCAGTGTATTTCTCTTCATTGAAAATAATGATACTTAAACCTGATTTGTGTACATAAAAATATCCGTACTGAAAAGACTGAAAATTCTTTATTTCAGAATTCCTTTACCTTTTAAGTTGCAATGACAATTACCTGATTATTCCTAGAAATTCCTAGAAAGGTGATACATGTCAGTCTGAAACTGTGATTATACAGCAGTAACATAAGTACTTAATTTCTTTCCCATGCACTCAACATTATGCTCTCACTCACATAGAATTTTGCCAAGACATTTCCAGTCTAAGTTACTCTGAGTATTGTGTGAGGAAATATTAGAGAAGTAAAGTAATGATGTGCTTCCTCTGCCTTTCAGTATTTCTTAGCAAACTTGGGCATATTGTGTTCTAATAGTGCCGTTTTGCATTCGAGTAATTTTATTCTTAGATGTACTTCATTCTTTGATCTGCTGTCCAAGTTTGTATCCAATTAAGTTCTGCTTTTTTTTTTCTTTCCCTTTCAAGCCTTTTTAACAACTATTTGCCTTGTATTTTTCAAGTTTGTGTAATTTTTCCTATCAGATATTCAAGAAGAACATGGTAATTTTTAAACTCTAAATATCAAATAGTTGTTAGTATGCTTTCTGCCCACATTGAGAATAATCACTCTGTTAAATCAACTCTGGTTTTAGCTGAAAAGAAAGCTGAAAAGATCACACGCCTAGCTGCAGTCATCTTTATCACACTGCTGTATCCTTCTCAGATTTAGCAGCCTTCTCTACTGACCTGTTGATCACAAACTTTCCTGGTTTGGCTAATCTTTTTGCTCAAAGGACATGTCTAAATCTCAGCCATGTTATCAGAGGTCTATTCTAATAGGAGTACTGGTAACTCCAATAGTTTATTGGTAAGAGATGAGATAGGGTATACATGAGATAAGGTAATGGCTTTAAATTGAAAGACAGTAGATTCAGATTGGAAGTATTTGAAGAAATTCTTTACTGTGATGGTAGTGAAGCACTGGAACAGGTTACCTAGAGGGACTGTGGATTCCCATCTCTGAAAGTGTTCAAAGCTATCTTGAATAGGGCCCTCAGCAATCTGATCAAGGTGGGTGGCATCCCTGCCCATGGCATGGCATTGGAACGAGATGATCTTTGAGGTCCCTTCCAGCCTTAACCATTTTATGGTTCTATGGTTCTTCAGAAATAAACCTTTGTTAAACTAAGGAACAGCTGCTTAAAAGAAGAAAAACATTTAGCCACATCCACTTACCAGACAAAATGAAATGGAAGTGGCTAAATTAATGTGACAGCCTAAGGCATGGAGCAGCCTAACAGAGTGATGACAACCCTGACTCAGTTTGGTAAACGTGTATTTGTGGGTCGAGAGAGCTGGTACTGATTGCATGATCCAGTGCACTAATAAGGATTCAAAAAAAAAGTATCTCCTGTCATCAAACACGTATCTGACGGATTTTCTGATCTGACTGGACTCAAGGAGGTGAATAAGCTGATCTACGGTAAAAGGGAAGTAACAATGGACAGCATGTGGGAAAGGACTTGAAAATGTTTCAAATTTTAAGTTTCAAATTTTTGTTTCAAAATTCAAAGGCAAGTTTGATCCATAGTGGAAGCCACAGCTTTGAGAAATCACCTCAGAATGAGGAGTATGTCTCACTGGGACTTCCCTGCATGCTAAATGGGGAATTATCTAAGCTTTGCAGTTGAAATAACACCATAGAGGGCTCTATTCTCTCATCTTCCATCATCAGAAAAGCATGCATTCTTGTTGTGGGACTGAGGAGTGAATGGACTGCAACAGCTGTGAACCTCTGCCAAAGGTAAATCCTAGCAACATTCCTTTTTAAACTTCAGGAAAGGTTCATTCCATTCTCTCAAATTCTTCCCAGAGGCAGGAACCCTCCCCTCCTCTGTCAAGAAGGACAGGGCTGAGCTAGAGAAGCCCTCCTTTGACTGACAGATTTAAACCCATCTTTTCCTCCACCTTCATTTTTTTCTATCAATTCTCAAGGAAAAAAAATATTTTTTAATCAGGAAAATCAAGTACCCTCCACTGGGAAACTGAAAAAAAACCTCACCCTGAACTCTCAAATTATTTTTAGGCAAAGTTGTAGAGTTCAGTAGGATCTTCTTACAAAACTTTCTGAAATTGATAACATATCAGTTTTATTAAATATCGAGCATTTTAAGATTTTATCAAAATATTTCCTGGTTTATTTTTTTTTAGCAATGAGAAATAACAATGTCTGTAATGTTTTCTTCATACCACTTGGGAAGGAAAATAAAATGCTCCATTCTGAGGGACATTCTTAAATCAATTGTATAGAGGAAAGATGGAGAGAAATTAAAAGTACCCCATGAAAGGAATGGAGTGGAAAAGAAGGTTTTTTATTTAGCACCCTTTTTTTCCCCCCCAGTTTGTTAATTTTTAGAGTTTTAAAGGTTTCATCCAAACAGAGGGAGCAGATACTTCATTTGTAACAATTTTAGGGGTCTGAAATTAATTTATGTGCGCATTTAATCAAAACAATTTACAGTGTGATTTATCAGATTTATTGTATGGGTCTAGCTGAAGGTGAGGTGAGTCTCCTCTCTTCCCTTTCTCCTTGTCTCTCTTTTTAGTTGATTGCTTGTTTTAGCTGGATCTCCATTAGCTGTAATGGAAAACTGAACAACAAACTCCTTGTAGATGTCAGTTTTCAGATATCTGAATCCTAGTCCTAGACTGCACAAACACAAACAGGATTAATCCTATTCCAAGACTTGTGACTGAGAAAAAACTGAGCATATATCTTAAAGTCTTTTCTGTTTGACTCCTCAGGGTTTGTTTGCTCGTTCTCTGACCATACACTATGCCCTCCAGTAGCTAAAGTGCTGCAAGTACAGGTCTAGTGGGAAGATGCTCTATAGACTAACGTGGTGCTTTAATAGCACTGTTTAATTCTGGTAACTGGGAAAACTGAGTTATAAGAAGACTTACACAGGTGTCATTGAGGTCTCTGCCTCCTTGAGATATACAATGAGATATACACAGCTTTTAGTAGTTCCAATACAGAAACAGACACATCACACACCTCTGACCAAGCAGAGTTGCTGTTTGCAGCACAACAGCCATCAAACTGGCTCTAAGAGCTAAGCATGAATTAAGGTGAACAGGACATGCTTTGTTAGTCTCCTATTTGATTCCAGGAGTTTTTAGCTGATGAAGTGTATATATATATATATAAAGTATTCTGTTGTCAGTGCTCGAATATCTGATCAGGAATAGTTGCAAAAGTTAACAATCAGATGTTGATACATATGCTCTTAAGTGTCTAGGAATTTTCTCTGTGTTAGGCTATGTTTCACCAGTTCCCTTCAAACAATAGAGAAGGATCTCTTCCTAGAAATAATTAGGATGCATATCTATTGTTTTCATGGTAAAAGATGAATCACTCTTTCAAGCCTTAGTCTCTTAGGCTGCTTATTGTCACAACTATTGTGATTCATCAGTAATCTCACCATCACCTCAGAGGGAATATGTGTGCACAATGAGACATCAGCTTCTGACCAGTGCTCTGAGTTTTTTTATGTAGTGTGTTAAGTTTAAAATGGAAAGTTCAGAATAGTAGCAATTAGCTATTTCAGATATTTCTGGTGATTTGGAAAACTTGTATAATGTCTCTGTGCCGCAATTCTTCACTCAGAAAATATTAGGGTTCTGGTTTATTCCATTCAACCCACCACCACTGTCCTTCTCTTCCTCATTAAAAGTAGTGTGTATCCTAAGGTGTTAAATGGGTCTGATTTAGTCTAACGGTGTTGTAATCATAATACTATCAACACTATTTTTATAATTGAAGCCTTTCACTGATTCCTCCCTATTAGGCGAGACCGAGTACACCTACATAGTATTGCACTCCTTTATAGGGCTCATTCCCACTCCTGATGCAAAGTCAGCATACCCTACAGTGTAGCCCAAACCTTCACATTACTGTCTCATAAATCTCTGCCTGTAGGATTTGACTGTAATTGATATTAACCTTTACAGGTGGAGCAAAACGGAGAAACTAGATCAGAGGCATTGTATCTAAAGTTGACTTTCACTGTCAAGAGATGTATATTTGCTGTAGCTGAAAAGTTTTGGAAAGCCAAGAGACATCATCTCCAAGAAATTACTTTCTCTGTCAAGCCTTGAACTAATGTATGTACATATACATCCATCTAGTTTGAAAAGTGTTACAATAGTAATTCACGACAAAAGGAATGTTACATTTTGAGGCTGCATATGTGGAGTAGAAGGTTGCATGGATATCTGCCATCCCTATTATGTGAAGCAGAAAAATTATCTGAGATCAATTTTAAAACAGGATTAACAGCCCCAAATGGTGGCAGTTTAGTTATAGCAGTAGAAAACTGTGATGTTAAAATTCGCTTCTGCTAACAAGCATATATCACTACCAGGAAACTTTCTTTACCTTACTGCTCTCCTTCAAGCCTGCCTCACTACCCTTTTGCAGTGAAACATTTCATTAACAGCCCAAATCTCTGAAACTTCATTTTCACATCAGTGCAAAGCAAAACATGAGATTTCCCCCTCTTCCTCTCTTGGTATAAACAGACCTGAAACTAAAGAGCACCCCAAATTCCCTCAGAAGATGATTACAAACACTAGTCTGTTAACACCACAAACTAGACTGTGAGGGCCTGTGGGAAGGGAAAGCCCATGCCCTTTAGTCATATGCATGGGACTTCACTGGAACTAGCTCCACACAGGGTTCAAACAATTGTGGAAAAAATGGCTGTCGAGTACTAAACATTGCTAACTCCATAAATCCTGCGCTCTAAGCACTCATTCCTTTTCACAGGCACCTAAACCCTGGGTGGAGTATTTGCAGAGTGCTCTGGCTTTATGGATATTCTTAATTATGTCACGCTGTTTTGATTAGCTCAGATCCACATGTGGTTCCAACACATCACTTTGATGGACTGGAACCATTAGTTCAGTGTGAGGGTCTATTAAGGATGGGAAAAGTGTCGGATTCCTACCATTCTTGCTTTTCTGAATAAATTAACAACATGGGAAAATTAAAAAAATCAAATAAAAACTCTGTAATTATTTTACATGATTATAAAACTCCAGAAAATATACTGCCAGGTATAAAATTGCTTTTCTCTGAAATCTGCAATGGCACTGTGCTATTGGTGTAAGAAAAGAGGAAGAAACATGCTGCAATTGCTAATGTGCTACCATCAATTCCATGTACAAACCACACCTTTACCAGAGAAAATTTACATGTTTTTCTAGTAAGCAGAAGATACAATGGGAAAATAAGTATTCTACATTTTAAAAATTAAGTACTGGGTTTGTGATCAGGTTTGCCACTATTACCATTGGATCTGAGATTCCAAGTCACACTCTTCTCACTTAAATACAACAGACTTCTATATACAGTCAAAGTTCTCAAGAAGCATTTACCTTCCTTTATTGAGTTCATTCTTAGAAAAGTGTGGTTTTGTACATCCCCACCTTAAGATCATGTCTGATAAACACCAGAACAAGGAAGCAATTGGATTCAAGATATCAGAGACAAAGGCTACTGGTTTAGCCTTGCCTTGATTAATTGTATTATTTAGTTTTAACAGAAACCCCCCCAAACCCACATGAACCTAAATGCATTCTCTTATGATCTCAAGTCAAGATTAACTTATTGAATCTATGTATAGGAGAAATCTAGATACAAAATAGTCACAGTAATCACAGCCAGAAATACTTTTTTGAAAGAAAGAGACACCCAAAAGATGAAGTTGTAGTTTTTAAGGCTTTAATATTAATAGGCTGAAACATTCTATTGAGCCTCTATATGACATTTCTTTGGTTGGATTTTTTTGTTTGTTTGTTTGTTTGTGTTTTTTAAAACCTGTATTTTTAACTTACGTACTGGAAGCATAAAGCTATTTCCGTACATAACTCTAACAACTGTTGCCTGGGATGCGAGTGAAGATCTTTAGGTCTCTACCAGTTCACTGAATGAGCCGTCAAAGCAAGGGGAGTGCATGGGATCCTTCCCTTGTCAGCATTTCTCTGCTGTGTGCCCAGTATTTAAAAACGGGGGAAAACAAAGCAGAAGAGCCAGGTTCTGTGCTCTGGAGAGGATCAAACCAGTTAGCAAATGATAGAAAATATAATCTTTGATCTCGTCAGCCCTGTATAGCAGTGCTTATGACACCTAAGAGGATAATATTTTGTCCTAATTTGGCAATATTTGAAAAGGTAGTAAATAATGTATTCTTGGCACCTTATGTTTCAGATGAGTCAGATTCTCAGTGATTAAACTTTTTAATATGAAAAAAGAGGTATATCTGTTCCAAACCACAGTACCAGAAATAAAAATGAACAATTTTTATCCATTATTGCCCATCCAAATTCCACTTAAGGTGGAAACCTGGAATGCAAAGTATAATTGTGTATGATTAAAGTGGTAAGTTGATTTCAAACCCACTTATTATCAAGTCAGTCAACTCTCTCCTGAATTACATTCATAACTTGCTGGTATGACTTGCAATCTGACATCTCATAGCTGCAAACTAACTTCATTTATAAGGCAAACCAGGTAGAAGGACAATTTCAGAGGTTAGGCTGGGCAAAGCTTCAGATATGAAGGGTTTAAGTCATACCTGTTCAAAACATGAGATTTATTTGTTCTTTTTCCTTATTAGTTCTGTAACTTTTGGTTTTCTTTCCATTTTGTGTTTGTTTGTTTTAATTTGATGTGCGCTGAAAGATGCATATTAGCCACTGAAAAATGAGGAGAGCAATGGTGACTAGGGTAGGACCTTTCTGGGATTTTAATTCCATAAGCACGCTAGAACTATGGGATTTTATTTCTTCTTTAATCTGACTTTTTCTTAGAAGATAAAAGCTCATTGCAATATGTAAAAAGTTTTTAAACCATTTCTCTTCCATATAGAAAAACAAAGAAAACATGAACATCTCTGACTTCTGAGTTAGTCAGGCAGAGGTGTGCCTCTTTCAAGGCATTTCAAAGAACTTGGGTGAGGTTCTAGTTAATGTTTGCATATTCAGAGGTGTGCTTCAGTCCCTCAGTGGGAAGTGGCCCTGGTAATGGGCTTTTCTGAGGCAGTGTCTTGTGAAAAGGGAAGTCTTTTGAATCAATTTCTCATTATACTCCAGAATCAAGACACGTTCCAGTGCTGATCTGTGATGCTTCTCAGCCCAAATGATGCACAGGTACACAGGATCCAAGGAACATTAAAATTAAGGTAAGTTTTGGAAAAAAAAAAAAAGTAAATGGTAGTCCTGCTTCAACTCTTCATCCACCCAGAGATTTAAAATTTCTTTGACCTTGAATTTATCATTCATTGATAAATTTCTACCTTTTCTACTATCAAATATGGGATAGGAGGGGTGGGGAGTGTTGAAAAATATGAATCAACAACCTTGAATGAAGCATAAGTTTTAGGTAGTCTTAATCAAACAAACAGTCTGAGTGATTCCCCTTATATCTAAGGCTGTGCATTAGAACCATGAATAAGAGATTTCTTTCTTTATTCTTTGAATTTAGTCTCCAAATTAGGAACAACATTATTTACAAGAGCACTTGAAATTGTCTTTTTTGAGAATTTTACTGGGTTTTTTTTTTTAATGAAAATATATGGATGTAAGAGATATTTCTTAAATCATTAACTTTTGTATTTAGGAAGATATAATAATCATCCCTGCAAAATTTTTCAAAAATAACCTTATTCAGACACAAAGGCAGTGTGGATTTACACTTCAGCAAACTCTCTGGTCTCCTGAGTTTTTAAAATTAAAGAGTTTATTTTTCTGCCACTCTAAGTAAGAGCTCTTAAATCTTGTGAAACCTGTTTCTGCGACTTTCATTTTTCTTTCTCTGACTGTCTGCTTCCCAGATTCACCAGGTGGACTTTGCACAGACAATTGCAATCTCTGCAGCTGCAGTGGTGGGGGGGCTGGCAGCTCCTCTTAGTTCTCTTCCCTTTCCCTTAATCCAACAATGCACTGCTGTAAACCAGACATTGCTGGTTTACAGCAATACCAACAGGTGTTGACTGCAGGTGAAGCTCAGAAATGAAAGAAGGGGGATAAACAAAAGAAAAAAGTAAAATATGTGTAGTACTTTTTAAAATCAAAAAAAAAAGGCATTTTGGACAGTGCACTGCTTGGAAAGTAAGTTTTTAATTTGTTTTTTTTTAATTTTTGCTTTATTTTTTTGTTTTTAGGTGATTTAGATTGTTGAGATAATTTCTATTCCATTAGGTTAACTGGACTGTCTGTAAGTTAATTTGCCTAGTGTGCATTTCTACAGAGACAAAAGAACCAGAGAGTCTTTAAAAAAAATTATCAGGCAGTGAATTTTATTTTGCACCTCATGGACTGAATTTCAGCACCATATACTAAGTCAAAGCTCTTTGTAGCAGAGGATGAGGACTCCAAAGCCCTGTCTGTAGTTGTCTGAGAGGAAATGTTCTGTTTTTCAGCTCATCTATGCTGGCATAAATGAAAATATGTATTCTTTGACAAGTTGTGAATTAAAGGTTTTTTTGTATGGACAACTTTTTGCTCCCTTGGTCATCTTGGGTGTTCTTACGCTTCAGTGCTTTCACTTTACTCTTTTCTGTGAACCAATTCACTTTAAATACCCATAAGAAATAGCCTTTGGGGTCAGCCTAGTCATCCTTTTGCTATTGTGCCTGCAGCAGTGGCATCAGACGTTACTCAGATATAATCCACAACTCTGGCAGCTCCTGCAGACCATTCTTCAAGTATTTCCCCAGCATCAAGAGCTGTTGAATTAGGGATATTAGAGGGTTCATCCATCTCCGATGCTTTTTAGTAGCTTTTCAGGTACCCGACTTCCACATATTTGCCTGGTCCTGTTCAGAGCCTGCAGACACTGCCCACCATCACAGCGCCCTTGGGAGAAAGTGCAAGAATTCATTGCACACTGAGTGGAGAAGTGCCTCTCAGTCCTGTACACAGGGTGCTTCTTGGAATAGCTCACCTCTGGGAAACAGCAATGGTCTCACATGAAATGTCTTTCTCTGACTCAAGTTGGTTAACTTTTTTCTAAGTTTATTCAGAATTACTTTAAAAATCTTCCTTCTCTGTTCCTGTGTGTCCTCTCTCCAAACGAATTAATTTATATTGCCTAGCAGATTATTTCCATTTTTGTTTCTAACACCAAAAGCTGTTGCTACTGTAAGATTTATTTTGTTCCTTTTCCTGTTCCACATCCTCTTTTGATTTTGTTTTCAAAAAAAGTAATGTTAATATTAGCCACAAATATTTTAACTTGCTTAGTGTTTTCCATCCTTATTTTTCATTTTCTTCTAATTTAAATAATGTGCATACATGCTCCTAGGACTGTTTTTGATTGCTTCATATCATGGGAAGTGATGAGCCAGTACATGTTGAAATAATAAACCCTTGAAAACTCTTTGTTTTCATTTTATATTGTTGGTGACTTTTTGTCTTACCACACACTATATTATTCCAGGAGCACCATTCATGGCCCAGATCACACCTTTCCTCACCAGACAATTGAACTGGTTTCTCACCCAGGTACACTAAGCAGGAGAATTTACTCTTTTTTTTGACCATATGCATACTGTGACATGCATACTATAGCTGCTGGTGGTGCTAGAGCTGAGATCACTCCCAGAATGAACCAGATGGGGAAAACTCTGCCTTAAAGCTTTTTGTTATGACTTTTTCCACTGCACTTCATAAACATCATTCATTAAGTGATCTCTTTTTCACTGCATTGTGCCAAAATTGCATTATAAATTAATCTGTATATGTATGTATGTGTATTTTTTTCCTGGAAATATCATTACAGATTTTTTTGGATATGCTGAACATTCACACATTTTTCTCTACAAGACCAGTGCCACTTGTCAGTCCTTGGTGAACATTTTGATATGGCTCCAGGTGCTGATCCCTGGATAGAATGTGTCTGAGGATTTAAAACTGAAAACAATCAGAGCCAAGACAAATTAGTTAGCGAGTGAAAGATTCTGAATACAGAGGCATATGAATTCTGTGGAGAACTCAGAAGATCTCAGAAGCTGTTTTGCATTAAAACAACCTTGGAATGAATATTCACCCATCAGAGGAACTGCAATGCTGTCTTCCTGAAACCAACTTTGATCAGTCTGGAATCTACTTGCTCACTGCATCTCGAATTTACCAAATACCTGAAGTACTCTTGCTTGCACTCACTTTTTCAAATGGCAGGATTCATCTCTCCTTATGGTTCATAACCTCCTGAAACAACTAACACGAATCACAGTCTAGAAATGACCACAGTCACTGGAGGCTAGATAACTGATACAAATAGAGCTACTGGGTTTGTATCTAGTCAGAATTATGTCAGTTGACTCCTACCTAAACTGTCTGTTTTCAGTATCAGTAGTGTCATATCTGTGATCTTGGCTTGCAATCTAAGCAGTGCTGTGATTCAAAAGCAGTGCAGTATGGCACACATCTCCTCCTTGGTCCTGGCACACAGTTAAAGAGTGGGCTTGAATACAAACACCCTGAGGACGGAAGACATCAATCAACAAGACCCCTTAAACATATGTTAGACATATGTTAAACATCCTCATGGGGTAAAGCTGAGGGGCAAGTACTGATCTCTTCACTCCTATAACCAGTAACAGGACTTGAGGAAATGTCAAGAAGTCGAGCCAGTGGAGGTTTAGGTTGGATATCACGAAAAGGTTTTACACCCAAAGGGTGGCTGAGCCCTGGAACAGGCTCCCCAGGGAAGTGGTCATAGCATCAAGGCTGTCTGATTTAAGAAGTGTTTCAACAATGCTCTCAGGCTCATGGTGTAATTCTTGGGGTGTCCTGTGCAGGTTCAAGAGTTGGACTTGATGATCCTGATGGGTCCCTTCCAACTCAGCATATTCTATGATTCTATGTTTCTATGTAATTTCATATTTACTTTATATAATTTAGACATCTCTTAAGTGGTTATGTGACCCTTGTATATTATTTCACAGATGCAAAATGGAAACGTCATGTTATAACTGCTTTTTCAACCAAACTCAGAACTAAAGAGTCTCCGTTTCTTCAGACCTGTGGCCCAAAGCACTAGCTATGGCACGTGTTACAGTTGTTCCTGTCATGCTGATATTAAGCTTTTACCAGTTTAAGACACAGTTTTCCACAACTCTGGCAAGTGGACAACACAAAGTAATGGGTAAGTAAAGTATTAAGTAACAGTCCATCCTGCACTGGCCATCCCAGGTGTCTCATCTGAACTTGTTGTCAAGGCACTTCCACAGCCCATGGAGAGAAACGAGGACCTGCAGTAGAAGAGGTGTCCAAGACAGGTAAAACTGAACAACTAATTTTGAGACCTGCAAGTAGGTAAACATGATTCTTACTGCTGAAAGTCATATTCAACAAAGCTCAGAAATCACCTACTCCAGGACCAGAGGTCCTGGTAGAGCTACTGGGTGTGCAAGCCTTGCTGAGAGCCAAATCCTTTGAGTACACAGGAGTGGGCCTCTCTTCCTCTATGTAATATCATTGTAATTGCAGATGTACTTGGGATACATAATGTTCTGTGGATTACCAAGCATGATTCAAGAGTCATTTTGTCCTGGAACAATAACCTGACAAAAGAAGAAACTGAGAAGTACATTGTGAAGTATATTTTGAGTTACAGATTCTTCAATACCACTCAGGAAAGGAAAGTAAGTTCTTCAGTGGTTACACATATTTTAAAGTGAAATAATGTATTGCTTCATTCAGTAGGTGAATTTGCATAATTTCCCCTACAAAACTTAGCATCACACTACCTTCATGCAATTTCTTCTTCCTCCTCTTAGGAAAGACTGCAGGAAAAGAAAAAGATAATACATCTTGAGTTACATTCTGGTTTTAAGGCTAAAGTTAAGACACAGGTTTTCACAAAGGAAACAGAAGATATAATTAAGGAGAGTGACTGGTCAGAATTTACTTACAAGGCACCTGCAGGTCAGCTATTTCCTATGTGTTGTTAAGACATCCAAGCATTTGTGATAATGTCCTGTCTTATTTGGAGACATATAATTTCTGAACTCCCATTATTATCTTCTGCTACTTTTTTTGGTATGGATTTGTTAAGAATATGATCCATAACACCAGAATGCAGAATTATTTCCTTTATTACATGTTCAGATTCAGAGGACTCCAGTTTTGGTGAGCTAAGATGGCAGAACAACCCAACCACTCTCTCCGTTTTCCTTATCAACTCATGTCTCATGAAGATTGGCTTCTGTATCACATGGTTTCAGAAAATCTTAAAAGATCAGAGCTTTTCAGCTTCTATTCTGGACATTTTTTTAAAGTATGTTAGCAAAGCTTTGGTGGTAGAAACAGATGTGCTTCTTGGTTGTCATTGTCTAAAAAGCCAAAAGACCTATTTGTTCTCACCTAGAACTTATTCGTGCTCCCAGAAATAAGGCTACATAATGAGTTTGTAAAGGAAACCTTCATATTGTTATTAGAAAAGCAATATAAAATAAACATAATTCTTTCTTTTTCCCCTTTCCTTGTTGCAGTCTATATTCAGAATCTTTCATGCATCATATATAATATTTCCTTTTTCAATTGTACCTGGGATATCAAAGCAGAAGCTCCTGAAGATATCCAGATCTTTTCTTCATACAGGCAAGTGTCTTGAGCAAAGTAAGTATGAAGCAATGTTTTTGTACCCAAGTGTTTGATTTACAAAACTCATACTTTCCTACTCACAGGCATGTAGGGAAATTGTTTGAATGTCAGCAATATATTAAAAATGCAAGAAAGAAAAATATTGGATGCCATATGAAGGAAATATATTTTCAACCATCAAGGAAAATCAATTTAAACATAACAGTAAGAGATTTCAGAAATAATTCAAGAGAACTGTCTTATTACAAAGCTTTTACACCTCAGGCAATAGGTAAGTATTGTCTATTATCACCTACTATGAAAAATTAATTTATTGGTTATTTCATGGAAAGCAAAAAAAGAAAATAGGCTGACGTGAAAGAATATTAATTCTAACTATTTAGGCATTCATCTCCATGGGAATTTTACACAAAGATGAAACAAAATGGATTATGGTTCAAAGTTCGAGGGTTTTTTTCTCTGATGTAATAACATCATTTATCTATAATTGTCATTTAAAAATAAGAAATAAGCTGGTGTGAGAAAATTATATTTAACACCATTATGCCCTTCTAATCCCTATTTTTTATCTTTCTTATCCTTTTCCTTATTTTTATAGTGCTGAGGAAGCATGTTTAAAAAAGAAAGAGCATAAATAGTCACTGACAAGTCTCATTTATAACCTGAATTTAAGAATATGAATGTTCTCAAACATTAGTAGCACTTTTATTTATTTTTAAGCTAAAAATATCTTGGTAGGTTTTTTTAATTATTGACAGTTTTGAATGATCATATAAAATTATTTTTCCTTACTTCTCTGGGAAGTTTGAATTAATCTCATGGGTAAAAATTCACTTGAATTTTAGCAGACACTGCAGATTCAAATGCCTTTTAAGTTATTAACATGTTGATCGCATTCCAGACCTGCGATGTGGGAATCCGTCATGACTCAAGGGATCGAAAAAATACAAATCAAAACTATCAAAATGTATTCTGAATTAGATCTTATTTATTCTGTTCTAAGACATTAGAATTATTTGTTTTACCTAGAGCTTTACACTACAATCAGAGCCAGTTATAAGCAACATATTATTTTTTTAGGAATTTTCAGAAAATTCAGATTTTCCTGAAAAGATAAAAAAAAGTGGTGGGGGGGGGAGTGAGAGGAGAAGTAATCCACAGGAAGGCTCTATTAGGCGTTTTCATAGTTGATTGGGAAGATGCTTATTTCTAGACTGTCTCCCCAGGGACCACAGGGCTAAGGTGGGCAGGAGTGAGCAGGGGCATAAGTAGGAGGCATCAGGTTGTCTGTTCCCTGCTTCTCTGTCCATCCACTCAGTCTCCTTCCCCCTGCTCAGAACAGCCATCACATCCTCTTCGAGGAGGCCAGGTTTCCAGTGTGTCCTTCCTACCCTTCTTCCCTTCCCACCTTTCCAAACTTTAGCCATCGTGAGGGCTGCACGTCAGCCACAGCTGTTTCAGCCAACAGCTCCTGCTCACCTCTCAGCTCCAGGCAGAAACCCTGTTAGCTCTCCTTGCCTCTTATCCCACTGCCAAGCCTTGGTAGGGCTCAGCAAAATCTGAATGTGCTTGCAGGGGATGTTCTTCACTGTGCAAGTGGTGGACTTGCTCTTGCAAGGCTTCCTTGTAAGTCAGGGCTGTCCTCTCCCTTCAGGGAAGAGTGTACCCTTCAGGTCACACACATGAGGAAGGGTCCTTTGTATTTGGTTCCCCTTATTTAGCAGTACCTGTTACGCTATGAGGAGGGGCAATGGTTTTAATCTGAAGGAGGATTGATTTAATGAGATATAAGAAAGAGGGGTTGGAAGTAGATGATCTTTAAGGTCCCTTCCAACCCAAACCATTCTATGATTTTATGAGGACTACCAAGTGCTAGTGCCCCTTCAGTAATCCTTCTGTGAGAGATGAAATTCCGGTTTTTTCAAAGTAATACTACCAGGCTTGTGGGTGCATTTGGGTTATCCCACAAGACATATGTATCCTACATGGCATGGAGCCTGTAGCAGATGGAGGTCTCCTCAACACCAACACAGACTCTGGAGAGGCCCTGCTCCTCCTGCCCACCCTTGCTACCTTCCCCGAAAAAACCCAGCTGAATGTCTCCTCTGGGTGTGGCAAACCTCAAAATACTCAGCTGTATATTTTAAGAAGTAATGTACTGTGTTAATTTTCCATCAGCATAAATATAAGAAAGAGTATGACGTACAGAAAGTCTCCTTGTGCTCTATTTTTCAGAGAAGCTGAACCCACCAATCAATGTCTCAGTTTCCCTTGAAAACAGAAGTATTAAAATTCACTGGAAACCTCCACCCACTATTGGTTCTGCAAATAACAAGTGCTTTTTGTATCAAGTGAAAATAACAGACCTTAAGGTAGTAAGTTTTTTTGTAATACATTTAGTATGTATAACATAACTTTCATAAAACTAGGCATCCCTTGAATTTAACAGGGATTAATGTCAAAAAAACTTTGAATATATCCCAAGGCCTTTAATAATTAATCCAAATTGTCTTTCTGGTAAAAAATGAAATATCAACACATTTAAAAAATCTTTCAGAGTCAGGCTTGCATTGAAGTGGATTGGATGTGTTTCTCTTCTCATCTTGAATTTTACTTCCACATTACTATTACATAGATTTTATTGACTTTTTTTTTTTTTTAGAAAAAGAAGTATTGATAAAAAGAAAGGTTTAGCAGTACTCTGTTTGTATCTGTAAAGAAAAAAAACCCCTCATATGTTATTTTGTTATTTCTAAATACATCACGAAAAGGATTATTCCTCTTTTTTGGGTACATTATAAGTATTTTAAAATCTTTCATGATGTTGTAACAGCATCTCTTAATCTAGCAGTAAGAAATAGAATAGTGTTGTAGTTTAGGTAATGCCATATGGTGACTAAATTACCCAGTGGCATTTTGAAATTACCTGGACATGAGAACAGAAATGTTTTCATGCATATTTTTATCTGAACTCCCAAAGAGTAGAAAGCAAAGCACTTAATTCAGCATATCGTTAAGTGTGAAGTTCAGATGTGTATTGGAATGTGAATTTTCTGAATCTTTGGTGGTTTTATTCAAGTTGTCATTAACAATGTTTCAAGTTGTCATTGACAATGTTTTTGTTTAAGAACCTAAATTTCGTCTAACACACACCTCAGTCAGTGCTCGGTACTCTAAAAATAAAAGCCTTATCTAAGCTAGTGGCAAACATTTAAAAGACAATAACACCCTGAAGGAATCTATGACTAAATTGATGTGTATCCATTCTTTGTTTGACAGAGTAGAAAGGAGAAGTGCAATGAGTAGACATTAACGATCACATAAAGTTATTGTCATAAATTATAGCAGGGTTCATTAATTCAGATGCAGTGCTAATACTGCTAATCAGCTTCCAGAACAGGGCTGGAAGCATCCAGAAAAAGAGCTCAGGTCTGGCATGGATATGCCAAATCTTCCCAGTTTCCTTCAGGGTTTTCCATCGCAGAGATTGATAGACACCTTTGGAAATAATTACAATTCCCTAAACCACTCGCAAGCCTAATACTTCAAAATCCCTGGCAGAGACTTCCAGGGGCTTGTCCCTGTCTACTCACAAAGCTCCTAATGGTAAAAGGCAAAGAGCAGAGGGAGTGAGGGTGGGTCATGCGGGCTCCTTAGTATTCCGTTCATCAGGGTGCTGGAGCTCTTCTGACTCCCTGTCCATACACACTGATTTACTTCCCCTTTCCAGACCCAGAGTAAGGAGGTGGAAGTAGAGAGGGGTGGGAGTAAGGGGTGCCTTTCCACTGCATGGCTGCGATATGCCCGAGGGGAGCAGAGGGATCCTGCAATAGCCCAGCAGCCTCACTTAAATGGAATAAACTGCTTTTATTTTCCTTCTCTCTCTCTTGCTCCTCTGCTTTGTGCATATCTGCAGGATACAAGCATAGGAGAGGAAAGAGAGGAAAATTCATTGAGGCACAGAAGTGAATAAACACCTACAGAAGTGGAAAATCACGGGGGCACATCAGACAGAAGGGAGGCAACTGCAGCAATAACAAAAAAAGACATACAACGGCACCGACCAAGTGAGAGAGGCTTTAAAGTAGATTTGAGGATAATCAGTTAGTAATGTTTGAAATGGTAGTTACTTAGGCAAGGAACACAAAATGCCTGGGGCTGGGGTGACAAAGTTAAAGAAGAAAACTGGAGCAGTATTACAGGAGACACAGGAGGGAGAAGACAGGAGCAAGCTTTATATTCTGTATCCTGACCAAACCAAGGTCTTAATCACTTCCACAGAGACCTAATGTGTTGAGACACTAGGGAATCCATAAGCAGGCTTGTAGATATTCGTTGAAGAACATGTAAGAGCATAATGATTAAAATATACAAATCTATATTTATTTATTCTGAATACCTGAAGACATGATTTACTGAGTACTTACAAGCACAAATAATAATACTGTGATACAGATTGGAGTTAAGTTTGCAGGTGTCTGGAAACTAGGAAGGCTTGGTAAGTATCATGGGAAACAAGATTAAAATCTGAAATGTTGGGTAAGTCTGAAGTCAACAAGCCAAAATTCAGTACTAAGGAAAATTCTATGATTAGGAAGTACAGGTCAAACATGTCAGTGCAAAATAAGGAATTAAAATATAGGCAGCAATGCAGAACACAAAAGGTCTGTGGATTGCAGAGAACCACAAACTGAGTCAATTATTCCATGTTCTTAGGCAAAGGTCAAATACTATTCAAGTATATATGACTTGCATGTCATATGTAAGATTTAGGCTGTGACTAATTTGCCCTTCCAGCTACTGAGTTTCGCCTTAAGTTTCATATTGTGCTTTGGACACTATAAAATATAAATAAGCACCAGATCTGGAAAAGTCTTAAAGAGAAGAGAAGAGAAAGAAGTGGCATGGTAGACAGGGTCTATGAGGAGAACAGGAGATCACGCTTTCCTAACACCAAAGAAGCAAAGATTCTGTGCCTCCCCATGTCTGAGATTCATACTTTCTACTTCTTTGCAACTTTCTAACATCACTTTTAATTTTTTTTTAAGCAAAAATTTCCTCTCCTGTTCTCTTTTTTTATTCCTTCTTAAATTCTTAACATTGTTTATTTACAGAAGTTTACTTCAATTTTCAAAAGTGATGGATAATTTAGAGACCCCTCTGCTTTAAACTCTACCACTCCATGTTTGACCTTGATCTTTTGAAGTAATATTCTTTCCTTTATAGGCACAATTAAAGATGCTTCAGGATAGTTACAAAAATAGTGAGAATCCTTCAGCTGAAAAACACAAGATTTTATTCTACCAGAGAAGAAAGTGTAGCACACTACCCACATCAAAATCTTAAAACTTTCAGTTTCATAGTTATTGTTTTTGTTCTACACATGGTGTCATAAAACATGAAAAGGGAATCAATGTTTTCAAATGCTTACTGTCCTACTATAAATGATACCTACTTCTATTTTACTAGTTCCAGTCTCCTTTTTCAGTTCTAACACATCAAATAAGAGTCAAATTTGTCTGGACATAAGAACTTGTTTTGAAAATATCTTCCTTCTAGTTAGAAATGCAAATAATAGTATTTGACATTCCTAGATTTATGTCTATATGAACTGCAATGCAAAATCATCCAAAATAACCCCCTAAACCTATCTTGGTAGATTGTAAATGTCACTGAAGAAAACTATAAGTATCCGTTTCATAAACCAGCAAAAAAATGTGCAGCACAAGTGAGGGCAAAGAAAGAGATATGCATAAGAAACAAGATGTGGAGTGAATGGAGTGAGCCAGTGTTTATTCATGGTGGTAAGTTATCATGTACTTGCTTTCGATGAGTTATCTTGTTATGTTATTACCATTCAACGTATTTACCTCATTACTGCCTCTATTCTTCTCCAGGTTGTGTTACTGGGCCTTAACAGTACCTAGGGGTCCATGGCACGCACCAGGCTCACACAGCTTTGCTGTAGGGAAGGAGAACCTTAAGTCTGAGTTCTAATTACATGATCCTAAGGCTGTTTAGCACAGGGCTGTTCTCCTGAGTTAAACTGCACCTGACTCTTGACAGCTGATAGAAAAAAATTATGGTCAGCAGCTGACAAGGTCCCAACACTCTCCTCACTGCCCTGCAAAGGACAGCCCAAGCATCTCTAAAAATCCTTTCAACTGTTGAAACCAAGAAATCTACGGAAGTTGTAACATTCATCAAATCACATAGTCTTTAAGGACTAAGTAAGATTTATTACACTGGGGGAATAATTTCTTATCTGACAGAGGTAGGAATATTTAAATATATGGGCCCTGTCCCCTTCAGCTCACAAGTAAACAACATCCTTGTAATACTTTTCCTTCACCTCCTATGACTAGATTTTAACACTGGTGTACTTGTGCTTTCCATGATGAGAAAAATGCCTCCACAAGTAGGAACTCCCTGATGTCAGTTTAGGTAAAGGGGAAGCAGCATAATTGTGTGATATTGTATTTATAGAGAGAAACTTGTGTCTATGTGTTAACATAAAAAAAAAAAAAAGTACAATGCTATTATCTTTATTTAATGCAATAGCCTGTGTATTTTGGAATATGTCTTTTTGATCTATTGATCTTCAAGTACATACTTACCTGAAGACAAGAAATGCAAAGCTAGATATTATTATTCTTGCAGTGGATTGAATATAAATTCAATTATGGGGTTTACTGGGTTTTGTCTGCCTAGTCTACCAGATGCTCTGCTGAAACCTTCATTGCCTGGATTCATTAATATCATTAATTTAATTTCTAAAGCATTTCACTTGTGAAATAGCAGGAGAGAGAAACCTAATTGTTCTTCATGCTCACTGTGGTTAAGAAGACAAGGCCATCAGTGTCTTGAGTTGCACTTGGGAGATTGTCCTTTCTTCTCGCTGAAGACAGAGAGCCTGGGAGGGGTGTGCCTGCTCTGTCTGCCTGGTGTCAGGCCAAACACATCTGATGTGTAGACAGGGGAAATCTGAAGGGTTTTTCTGGGTGGAGAAATGTAGATTAACTCACTCCCTGCCAGCCTCTCACTAGAAGAAGGAAATGGAGTTAGGAAGTCACCTGTCCTGGTTCCAGCCTGCCAAACCTTGCTCTCAGCAACTCTCCTTCAAATGTTTTCAGCACCATTGCTTTCTCAGCTTCTGATTCAGATGTTGTTGAGGTTCAATAATCACTGCATGTTCCCTCCACTTCAATAAAGTTTATTGTGGACAAGACCACCATTGCACATAAGCTGTAATATCTGCATGTGTTCGGTGCAGCATGATGATTTACCCTGGAGCATACTGCACATATGCATAAGTTCATGTGATGCAGAAATTTCCCTTCTTCCTACTCAGGGAGGATTGGTAGCTCTCATAAAAAGAATCTATCAGTGTATTGCATTGAAGGGTCATGTGCTCAGGGAAAACTCTTTTTCTCTTTTGATGCCTAAAGAAATTTTTTTGTCCATTTTATTTTGTATTCTGTTGAAATTATTTTGTCTGCTTCTAATGTAGAACATGTATAAGTGGATATTATGTGGAGTAACCTGAAAGGAAAAACATCCATTTAATATTTTTATTTCAAAATGTGTCAATTTTTCTGCTGTTGCAGGATCTGTTTCTACTGAAATTCTTGAAGAAGCATGCCGTGACCTGCTTTTTCTTTGCTTTTCCATGACATTCCAGTGTTTCATCCAGGAAATGTGCTACATTTCTTTAAGAATATGTTTTAAAAAGGAGTTTCAACCTCCATTTAAAAAAAAGCTGAAACATCAAAATGAAATAACATAATTCAAAACATAACTAAAATATTTGTTCTGAAATGTTCCTTTGACATGAAAAGAATTTGTTAATTTTCTCATGGGGAACACATTCATTCTCCATTGGAATTAGCATATGCCCTCAAAAAAACCCTCTCAATTTAAACTGAACTGAGATGTTTACTATAGAAACTTTCTGCTAAAAAAAGAAGTGTTGAATCAGCTTTATTAATATGTAAAAACTTTAAATAATTGGTCTAATTTTAAAAGTTGATGAGCATTCACAAATTGCTTTGAAGTTAATAGTAATTCAGAGTTGTTCTGCATTTTTGCAAACCAAGCCACTTGTTTTGGTTTCAAAGTACTGTTATTTGTGACAAAGTTTAAGCATTTGCATCTGAAAAAAAACCACCAGAAAATGAATATATATGCTTCTTTTTCTTGCTATGTTACAAAATGCATAAAGTAGGAAAGCAGGAGGAGCAAATCTCTTTGTGGTTCAGCCACTGCTAAGACCAGAGCTTCCTCTTCTCCCATGTGTGTGCGCAATAGTGGTGAGCAGAATGATGCACAGCAATTACCTCAAACAAAAGAATTTCCTTTACAGAGTCCAGAGATTGTTCAGAAAAAGTTTTCTGAGCCCTCAGCTGCAAAGGCAAGAAGGAAAGAACTCCCTTTTCGTCCTAGAGTGAAAAAGTTTATTCCTATACACAGTTCTGCCCACAAGTTTTTGAGTTTTTTCTTGTTTTCATATCAAATTTGTGGAAATCCGTAACGTCCTTGGTTTAAACTACAGATGGGGTCCAACTCAGAACTCTAGTTCCATTCATTTTCATATTGATTTTGATCTAGACTGATCCTAAACCCACTGTTTAACTGGCCTCAGACTGTTAGCATTTTAAGAGCTGTTCCTGTCTGTTTTTCTTCAAAGTAGTTAGCTCAAGCCAATCCAATCTAGTTGTGGTTCTAAGATTGGATATTAAACGAAAACCAAAATTTGCCAGAAATATCCTTTTGAGTCAACCAAAGACATTTGTATTTTGGCATTTGGGGTATTTTGGAGGAAGAAATTCAATGTATAGAGCAGTAGTATCTGTTGCACAGAATAAAGATGCATTGCTCCCTTTTCTTTAGGACTATGCCAAGCAGGTTTAAAAGAGGTAAGTATAATAGAAACCAAATGTTGCTTCTTGAATCAAAGAGAGTATTTTGTTTGACAAAATGTTTTTATTTTCATTTTTCCGTAAATCAGTTACAGCTGTGAAGGGTTGAGGAGGTAGCAGCAGGAGACTCAGTGTGTGTGGAGATGGGAGGTGGCAGCAGCAGGAATCCAACAGCAGTTGGAGCAGCAGCATGAGTGCCAACAGGAGACAGACAGAGGGGCTGATATCCAGAGAAATCAAGGCTGGATGGAAGTAGCCAGCAGCAAGACAGGCCATGCCCAGCCTATAAGAGCAGAATTTCAGGAAAAATGGGGGTGAAGACTACAGGAGAGGAATGAAGCAAGAAAGTGCTGGATCAAGACTGAGGGCTAAAAGGAGAAGGAAGGAACTGTGCTGAATTCAGATGCCCCTTTCCCCTAAAACGTCTCCAGGAAATGTTTCTTTGAATCTGACAGTTCTGGAATAGTGTAATATTTATGAGTCATCCAACTACTTATAGTTCACCCATTTATGAACTACCCTAGCCTCTGTCATATTATTGACATTATTTTTCCCTCTTCTTTTTTCAAGAAAAGACAGTGGATGTCCTGCTGCTAAGCCTCACATTGTTTTGTCTCCTGATTTTCCTTGGAGGTTTGCTGATGTGTGCATGTAGAAGGTAGTGTACATTTCTGGAAGACTGTATAAATTTCTGGTGGAAGGGACGTCAGGACCAGGGTAAACCATACAATGGATAAAAGTCAAACATGGATCTGCTCACATAAATTATGCTTGCAAGAATAGTTAATTGTGTACATTTCTGACGATTGTTCTAACAAAGGAATGCCAGGCATTATGACCTGCTGAACCTTATAATTCTTATCTCACTGCTCCCACTGCAGTCTCCTGCAGCTCCAGTCTCCCACCCTACTCTCAGATGTTTTTTTTGCCACAATAAGTGACATATCTTAATCTTTCACTGCTGCCTCTCCATCCTCAGTGTGACTTTACCCCATCCTTTTGCAGGTTCTGCATTTAAGACTATCAATGTTGATCATGCCAAAGTTGAACTGCACTTGTCATGTTGCCCAATTTCATTTCATAATCTGTAGGTGTAATGAAAGCAGTTTTTTACTCTAAGCTGGATGGTTTACAAGAAATAAATGAAAAAGGGAACTCAGGGTGACAGAAAGAATTTGCTTCGCTGTATGATAATTACTATTAGTAGAGCAAAGCAATAGTAGTGCTCCTACACCCACTAACAGTTAATGCAGCCAGCTTTCTCCATGTCACTACCTTTTTCTCTGGCTTCATAGCTTTCCTATTGACATGGCAGTGAAGGCTTTCTTGAACTGAAAAATAAACTTGTTCAGGATAGGAAGATAACTCAAGATATCTTATTATTTGGAAGGTGCAGTATGTAAATGGAACCTCTGTTAAAAGTAAATTGATTATTTAGTTAATGATTAAATATTATTCCTGATTCATATAAAAGAAGTTATCAATTTTTAATTATGAAGAGCACACACAGGGGTGACTTCTTAAACTACAGACGTTGTAGCATCCCACGAATTCTCACTTTGCTTGGAAATCATATATTTGTGTATATCCATCAGTTCTCTTAAAACTCTGGCAGGCTAAAAACCAGGCAGGCTGAAGAAGAGCTAAGGAAAATGTTGAGAAAAATGTCTGCAGTGAAATGAGAAAATTATGAAATAGCTTTAGAAGTGGTAGATGCCTGTCTAATTGGAATATGTATTACGAAGCATTATTGACTGATCTGTTCCTGTAGACAATAATAGTCATGAGCCTGTATCACTGTCTTTTAGGTATAGATGCCTGGAAGTTATAACTATGCCTGTTCCACATCCTTCAGATAATATCAAAACTTGGCTAACAGATGAGACTCGTCACCAGGTCTGTCTTTTTTATCTCACTGCATCAACACTCACGATATCACTTGCCATCAGAATGGCACATTACATTTGGAGCAGCCTGTAATTTTTAAGAAAAACTTGGAAAAAAGTATGCAGAACATTTATAGTGAAGCCAGCAGAGAACAGAAAACTTGTAGTGATTACAGGACAATTATCTCAGTAGACAGGATGGAGAAAATCCTCAGGGGACTATTATGTCTGGTGCACCTAAAAGTGCTTCCGTACTCTGAACCAACATTTTACAGAATCACAAAGTCACAGAATATGCTGAGTTGGAAGGAGTGATCACCCTGACTCCCTGAAAATAATCACTTATGGGATATTATTTATATAAGCATGTAGGCCTGCTATCAAAGGGAACTTTTTCCTGGAGATCTGCAAGTCATTGGCTATGTTGTAATAATCGTGCACGTTCTTATTGCAAATAAGAGGAGGGTCCATAATACATGCAATATAACCTACCCCAGCTGTGCCCCTGCTGTGGGACGAAGACATGTACAGAGGTGTGTACTTTGGAAGAGCTGATGTGCTGTGAGGTCAGATGTTTGCTTATCTGATGGCAAAGTATAGGTCAACTGGGCAAGATGGAAACAAAATATTCGCAATATTTTTTGTGACTATCATTAGTGGAGCTCCTTGGCTCTCACAATTCAATGTTTCTTATTGCTGTCTGTCACTGTGTGAATTACAGGAAAAAAAGTGTGTTAGTCAGGTAGTAGTTTAGATCCCTGGAACTCTGTAGAAGCTACACAGTGAACTGTGCTCTGGGAGGCATGGTAAGATGGTCTCTTACCTCATTATCCTACAACACACGAGGAGAAGGCACAGGTGTGCCGAAACTATGTGTTTTTTGGGGAAAACATCATTGAAATAGGAAAATGTAATGAGGATTTTCTCTGCCCTATATGCTCAAAATATTTTTCCAGAGCCTTTGTAGGATTTCTATTAATTTTACTGTATTCTACTGTATTAATGTATTTAAACTGCAATATCAAAATATCTCCTAGTAGCCCATTCAGCAGTGTAACTAACAATCGCCAAGGTGAGATGTTGTGCCATCTTCTTTCCCAAGGAGAAAATGTATGTCATGTAATACTGTGGTTTGGTTTCTAGTATAATACATCTACATGATTGCAAACTCTGACAGAAACCACAGATCATCTCAATTCACAAATCATAATTTGAATTGTGAGGCAAGAGGTACGGAATTTTTTTTTTAATTTTACTTTCTCGAAACAAATTTATTGGAAAAACAATGTGCATATGCTATATAATCATATTACAAATGACAAAATTGAAGTGTTTTGACTTGCACCTGAAGTTCATTCCCCAAGACTTGGGATGGCTCCCAAGAGCAGACTGTGCTCCTCTTATTCTCTGTAGTCATCTTCTCAGAAAAGCTCAAGAGCTACAGATCTAGCCAGAAGCCAAGTCTCCTATTTCTCTCATTTTCAAGATTCAGAGTGATTGCTGTGAAACTTCTGGTCAAAATAATTTGATCCAATTCAACACAAATGTGCCATCTTTATCACCCTTCCTGTGCAAAAATCCTTCTCATCCTTTTTACCAGTAATGGTGTGCAAATTAACTATAATACCTATTTTGGCTATCACATATGGGTTGGCAGAATGTAAAAACAAAATCATCACCATCAAGCTTATATTCTGTATCTCCCTCTCTGCTTGAATTTCATGCACTGCTATTTATGGATCTTAATATTCACTATATAAATAAAAAACTACCACAATTGATGATCACCACAAAAACTATATTTAATATCACTGACAGACAAAGAAGTGATTTCTGTCCCCAAACAGTGTTACCAACACTGAATAAACCAACACTTGACAGCCAGAGCGCAGCATAGCTGAGTCATTACTGTCTAGATGATTGCAACAAGTGACTGAGATGACACTGATCTTGTGACTCAAGTGACTGTAGATGGCACTTCTAGGAAAGATAAATAAAACATATGGAACATATCATTATCTCAAATATTGCTGGCACATGAAATAGCAAAGGACATACTGAAAGTCTTAGGACAACTGTGGGGAATGGCACTGAGATAGGTAATCTGTTTTATCCAACAATGAAATATAAACTCTGAATGTTAGACTGTGACTTTGACATAAACCTTAGGCACATAGTAATGTCATCCTGGAGGGTGTCAAGCAAGAAAATTAAGGCTTAGATCAACTAAGCAAATTTACCTGTGAGCAACTTGTAGATTGAGAGAGTAACTCATAAGATCTCTGTATTCCAGTGGTGACAGAGTAAGTAACCTTTACTAATTCTGGATACATTAATTAAGCAGTGTGCTTGTAATAATATTTTGAATTGGTGATACCATTGAATAAAAATGTTGTGCATTATGTAATTTTTATCCAACAGCAACACATGTCAATGCAAATGGAGATGCACTCAGAGGTTACTATGGGAATACCAAAAGACAATAGAGATGAGAACACTGAACAACAGAAATGTTTGAAGGACTCTGGATTTGAAGACCTATAGAGATGATACACCTTTTTTCTCTGCATGCAAGAGTATGTTTCTGTATGGTGGACAATAATCTAATGGATCTAAGAAAAACTGACATAGAAATTTGGCCTGAGCCAAATAATTTGAAGTGTTTTGTGCTCATGATATTATGTGACTCTTAAAATGAGCTTTGAACCACAAACACAAAGCAGTATATTGCAGTTTAACAACGACTAATCTTCAGCTCAGTAAAATTACAGCATATCAGACAACATGATCTAATTCTGAGGTCCAGTTGGGTTAAAATGAAATTAGAGTTACTGTTTCATAATGAGGCAGTAGCTTCCAAGTACTGTTTAAAATATCAATACTTTTGAAGACTGGTTGTTCATACAAATCTTTTCCTAGCTATTCAAGATCTGATTGAAGTGGTCATGAGAAATGGTGGAAGCAGTAAATGTTTCTGGAAACAGCAGCAGAGTCTCACAAGTGTTCTCTAAAGTTAAAAAAAAAACAAAAAAAAACCACTTTCTGAGCCCCTGCATCGTGTAAACAGACATCAGCAAGAAAGAAGAGATCTGTGTGAAGACATAAAGTCTTCTAATGTTGTGGACTTATTCCTTTGTAGTTAGTAAAAGATTTAAACTTTATAAGAGGTAAAGAAAACAAAGTTTTCTGCAGTATTGTAATTGTTTAAATAGGTTTAACTCAGAGAAGTTAAAGTTCAGAACTGACTAACTACTGCTATTTATTTTTCCCTGTCTTTTTAAAGAATTTTTTTCCTACTGTTTCCATGAGGTGACGAGACATACCAGTTCATTTTCAGGTACACAGCCAGGGCAGATTATTTTAACTCTTAGTCGGGACAGTGTTTATTTGATTAGAAGAGAAGGATTTGATTTTTCAAGGAAGACATTTCTATTTTGTACTTGGGAAATACAAATCAACGGTGGACATAATTTTCTGGAAGGTTTGGAAGATACCTAAAAATTACTTGCTTTCATTAGTGGTAACATTTCTCCATTTCTGAATAATATTGGTTGAAGAAAATAATTGATTACCTTGAAATTTTATATTTTATATTATTGTAGAGGACAATATAAAACTTTTTTCTGTGCTTTTGAAACATTCAGTTTGTAAGATACACTTCTGTGCTGAGTCTTGATTATTCTGAATGTGCTTTTTTTTTTGGTAAAATTTCTCTCTCACCATCTCTGTGGCTAGACAATGAAATTTATACCATTGGACATGGTTCAGACATTTTTTCTCAGGAAGAGGGGAAAGAGTTATTACTTTCAGATAAAAATCATGACAGGAGGTATTTAGAAAGCATCATGAACTTAAAGATTCCTTACTTGGTGAGGATACAGAATTAATCAAATGAAACAATCAGAACATAAGTGACCTAAGTAGGGCAGGGGAGTACCACATATTGGCCACTCACATCTGGAACCCAGATTTTATAGAGTGAAATCAGGCCCCAGGGAATATTATGTTGTTCCTTAAAATACATTTTATATACATATATTTTGTATAGTTTTCGCTTGCAGAGCTTGAAGCCCAAAATCAGTGCCAGAATTTAAAATAAAACAGAGAACACACGCACTAAAATAACTTTATTATTTTGCCTGGAAATAGAAGAATTTTTTCAGAACAAAATTTTCAGATTGAAATTACTTTTCTTGCAATGGGCCTCAGTTTTGGCCAATACACAGAATTTGCCCACATGCACATGACAACCTGAGGAGACACATCACATAAAACAATACTATAATGTGAGTTGTATTGAAAATTAATTCTAAAGTACAAATTTGATAATGCACAACTCAGTATCTGGGCCCTTCCAAGGAACACTTGACTGATGTATTTATAAAATGATATCATTTTTCCTTAAAATAAAATATTATTCTAAACCTATCCAAGACCTGTTGTTCATCAATAGCGTGTTTATGTGCAATATATACATAAAGAAATATAACCTGAAAGCAAAGCTATACTACTCTCAGTATGGCACTACACACTGTAGTATGTACAAAATATTCAGGTAGTTTGCCACCAAGCTAAGTGGTACAGTTGACATGCCTGAGGGACAGGATGTCATCCGGAAGGACAAGCTTTAGGAACTGGCCCATGGGAATCTCGCGAGGTTCAAAAAGGCCAAGTGCAAGGTGCTGCACCTGGGTCAGGACAACTCCTGGTATCAACACAGGCTGGGGGATGAACAGCTCAAGAGAAGCCCTGCTGAGAAGGACTTGGGGATGCTGGTGGGTGAGAGGTTGGACATGACCTGTCAATGTGCACTTGCAGCCCAGAAAGCCAATTGTATCCTGGGCTGCATCAAAAGCAGCATGACCAGCAGCTCAAGGGAGCTGATTCTGCCCCTCTTCTCTGCTCTGCTGAGACCCCACTTGGAGTGCTGTGTACGCCTCTGGAGTCCTCAGCACAGGAAAGGCACGGAACTGTTGGATTGGGTCCAGAGGAGGGCCACAAGAGTGACCGGAGGTCTGAAGCACCTCTCCTATGAAGTCAGGCTGAGAGAGTTAAAGTTGTTCAGCCTGGAGAAGAGAAGGCTTCAAGGGAGACCTTACAACACCTTCCAGTACCAAAAGGGGACTCACAGGAGAGCTGAGGAGGGACTTTTTACTAGAGCAGGCAGTGATAGGACTAGGGGGAATCGCTTTAAACTGAAAGAGGGTAGATTTAGATTAGATATTAGGAAGCAATTCTTTAATGTGAGGGTGGCGAACCACTGGAACAACTTGCTCAGAGAGACTGTGGTTGCTCCATCCCTAGAGGTGTTCAAGGCCAGCTTGGATGGGCCTTTGAGCAACCTGATCTAGTGGAAAGTAAGTCCCTGTCCATGGGGATTGGAACTAGATGGTCTTTAAAGGCCCCTTCCAACCAAATAATTCTCTGATTCTGTGAAAATCTTACTCAGTTCAGCTTGCTTGTCCCTGTGAATGAAATGCTTGCCTGCCTCTACCTGATCTGTGAGTGAAACTCCTGTATATAAGATTTCACCTTCTGGTATTGAAGTAGCACAGCTGACTCTGGAAGTGCATTGCACACACAGGGATTGCTCATCCTCTCCCCTTTTAGCATTTCCAGAGGACTCTGGAGTCAAAATCTTTTTATTTTTTTGGGTCGTAAAACTTTGTGATGAATCAAGACTATAGGTTTTATGCTTTCAACTCCAGGTCCCTACTTCTGTCAAGTCACAGAGACTGAGGGCTAGGAGCCTTATTTAGTGTTTGTGTTTCTTCCTGAACATCAGTGACTATGTAGATATCAGACAGATCTTGCTGAAGCTTCTGAAGGAATAATAGCCCCTTTCCCTTGCTTTTAAAGGAGAATAACTGCAAGAGGATGACGGGAATCAGAAAAGCAGCCGTCAGGCCTGGGGCTCTGTACGAAGGCTGGTCGGTGTCCCAATGCTGCCACCTACCGTACAAACAACCTACCTGCAACGAGAAATGTTGCTCACGTTTTCAAACTCGCTTGACGCGGGGCAAGTCTGCCGCTCTGACTGCACTGATGTGATCAAAGAAGTACGCCTCCCTCTCCAACCTGAAGGCCTAGAGAGAAAACACATCTCTCCTAGTTTTAGCTTCCTCAGGTTCGGCTGGCTAATCAGAGCTGCCCAGGGCCCTGGATATGGAGAGATGTCCAGCAATCTCAACCTACATGTTCAAGACAGGATGATGATTTCTTTCTGGTTAGACACTAGATGATCAGATTCAGACCCAGATGCCCACATTTTCTTGACCTGGTTATTCTGGCTCTCCCTGCCCAGTTGAAAGGAGATACTTTGGCTTAAGAGTAACTTGGCTGGTAAAGCATTTGATTTGCGAGTCTTCCCAGCACCGTTAAAGCAGTCACAATTCATATCTCATCATGTCTCAGACCAACATTATTAAGCCAGAAACAGCAGTTTTGATGAGAAACAGCATTTATCAAGAGCAAGGGCAGAGAAACTTGGGCACAGTGTTTAGGCTGAAGTCTGAGTTCACAGTATTTTTCTTCTCACTATCAAGTAGAGGGGCAAGCATCTAACTTACACATAAGTGAATACCATCAGAATTTTCACCAAAGTGAAGTGTATCACACAGATAAAGAAAGCATAGGAGTTGGGGTGTGTGTGTGTGTGTGTAGCATGCATGTAGAAGGACCATGGTCAGGGAAACGCTGTCTGCATGGAAATAGGCATCAGTATTCCCCAGGGCCAAGGATATGATGCACGTTGTGTTCGTAACACACTTTCTGTATGTCTCCATTGCAGATGTACATGTTATCTGCTGTCATTTGATTAGCCAACGCTGACTGACTGGTATAACTCAGTCTACTTATATCTAAAGGAACCAGATGGCTCTTACAAAGATAAAGATAAAGATGACATTGAGAGATAAAAATGCTTTGGTGACTGATGCAGCACAGAGTTGTGCTTAGAGTTATATTACTGGATCTCGTCAGTATATTTTTGATAATCTCAGAAAAAATTCCAGGTCACAGTTTTGAATGCTAATTACATATAAAGACTGTCACCATGTCCTGGTTCTCCTGAAACCTGGCAGGTGATCAAACCCTTACCCTTTGGACAAATAGTTAGAGAATATAGATTTGGTCTTTAGATCAGGAAAAAAATTTGAGTGACACAGAAACAGCAAAGCAATTGATACCTTTGAGTCTAAACTACCATAGCTTTACTCAGCTTTCCTCTTAATATCCTCAAATTTTGTAAAAGCTTCTAAAGAAACCACAGTCATATGTATCTAGCTGTAGTGATTTCAAAACATGTAAGCCTTAAAAAATACAAGTACAATAGATAGGCAAAGCAAGCCATTAAGAAGGAAAGAAGAGATGACAGTGGAGGTAAAGAATTAAAACAGTTATTATTCTAGATCGAGCAACAATATTATTATATTTTCTTTATGTCATACAATTAGTTTGGATTCAGCAAGCTGTCATTTTGCATTCATAGAGATGAAAAATAATTGTATTTTAAAGCTTGTTTTGGCTTCTGACTGGCATTTAGTTTTTTAACCAACGTAGAGGCCTTGTGTGTGTTTCCCAAAGGAGGGATTAACGAGCTAATATTGAAACCAAGTGTGTGACCTCTGTCTTCAGGAGAACAGCAAGATGTACTGCTCAGCTAACACCTAAACCTAAAAAAATCAGAAACGTGTGGCTTCATAGGGTCATCCAGTTCATCTTCACTGATGAACTTTACCATCTAAGTAAACGTTATTCGCCTAGATTTTCAGTGGTAGTTTGAAAAGGGATTTTATCCACTTACATAATTTTAGTAGCATCTTGATTCACAGGGTGTTTTTTATAGCACAAAATGCTTTATTTAGAACACAAAGGATGAGAAAGCTTTATCCCTGATCCCTTTTGGACATTTAATAAAAAGAAATAGTGATACATATACCATGGACTGTTCTAACATCTGGCAATAATAGAAGGGGATGGACAGAAGTAAAATTGTGCCCACTTTTTGCAGGCTGGGGAGAATTTACAGTAACATATAATCATTATATTGTGAATATAGTCAGCTTTGATTCATTGTAAACCTACCCTGCTTGACTGAAGTCTGTAAAGTATGAGGTATTCGGGGTTATATAAAAACTGTAAATTATTGACATCCTTACATCTTTCAATTTATTTCTTCATGAAAACCAATAAAGAATAAAATAGCAGAATACCTATCTCATATGTAGCATATATTTTGGGTTCCTGAAGATTGAAGATAGTGTATGTTATAGGGAAAGGCTGAGCATGGTGAGAAGGTTTGTCTTGGTAATTTGAAACTAAGGTAACCTGTTTGGGGAATTTATCTTGTTCATCTCCTGCCATATTCCTGTCTCAGGGATTTGTGCTAAAATTGTCGAGGAAGCCACTTTCCAGCAGTGGAAAGTGGGGCACTGTTGAGCTTTGTGAGAGCACAGAGTTGCCAGGGCCACTCCACTGGTGAGAGATATGTTGCTTCCTTCCTAGTTGTAGAATGTGTCAGTTGTACCGGCACAGGAAGATTTGGGGTAGAGGCAGCACACTTCAGATGACTGTGTTAGTAGAAACACAGTGATTATCAGGCCACCACAGTTATTGACTTAGTAAGCCAGTATATCCTGTGATCTCTTTAAATGATGCTTTCCTGTGGCACCTCAGCCCTGGACTTGGAGCACTACTGATGAGGTGGTACTTTGAAACATCTGTGAGTTCTTCTTGCCAGAAATTACCCTTTTTAAGATGTTTTTATGTACCTTTTTATAAAAAAAAGATTGTGAGTGGATTTTAAACACTAGGTGTCAGTCAGTCACCTCACAAAAGCATGCTCTCAAGCGCTAGCAGATTTATCTTTGACAGCAAAAACTTTTAAAGAGAGCATGTACAATAATGTACTCATTATATAATAATTGCAATCATGCCAAAGCCAGGTGAGGCAATAGGGCTGTTTAGCAGCCACACAAATCCCAGAACCAGAAAATGTCAAGAAAAACCTTTCGTAGAAAGACACTTGCACACACTGTGGTGAGTATTCACACTGTTGGTTAATCTGTTGTCTAGTGTTACAGGTGACTGGTAAATTCCTCTTTCTTTCACCCATTCTACGCCAGCTTCTGGAGCATTTGTAAAACACTTATGTTTCAAAAGAAAGGACACCCATCCTAACCTTTGGAAGTTGCTCCCCACAGGGCAACATCGGCATAGAAAAACTTATGCTTTCATGCAGGCTGTTGTGACAGCTGAGGACTGTTTAAGCAAAATGCTTGTGTTGACAATAGTTTGAGTTTCTTCTGTTTGAGTTTCTTTTGCCAGTTCTCCAAACAGACCAGTTGCCTGGTGGGGAACTGCAACAAGAGTCACTGGACTCAATGGGTCAGGCCCCTCAGGCAACCTGCACTGAAGATCTTAGTTTTTGTGGGTCCAGCTTTTAGTGATCTGGTATCTCAAGAGATTCAGATAATGGAGCTGTCTATGTATAATAATGATATACAAGAGGAGCTGTTTGCTTAAGCACTGCTGCAGGACTACAGATACACTGTCTCAGGACCCAAACTCATGTCCTCACTGAGCTCCCAACATAGACATGTAGGATATCATCCTGCCATCTCTCTGTTGCTTGACTTGGGGGCCTGGTTTTCCCTTTGGATTGCGTCATGGACCTATCCCAAATGCTCACAGCTCTGCTAGATGTCAGAGGACAAACATCCTCTGGGTCACTTAGACAGTTTCTGTAATTTGGCTTTGTAGTTACTGAGGTTTTATTCTTATTCTCTTCAGCTACAATTTGATTAAGTAATCTCAATAATCCTCAAAAAATTGATGCATTCTTGAAAGACATTCGGATTGTCCTTCTCTTCTGGAATCATACATGTGTATAATTTCAAATACTGAACTACTACTAAGGCAATGCCACTGTGTAGCTTGAATGGAAGCTTATTTTACAGTGCATGAAGAAAAGTATTTTACAATTCTGATCTCTATTCTTTTAAATATATATTTACAATTATTGCATCTCTGCTGTGAGGCTCTGAGGAGAAATGTCTTTTATGACATGGTGACCCCATATCATACAAAATATTTTCATCCAGCCTGTGAGATCCCAGGTTGATTGTCTGATCTTGGGGTACCAAAGATTTTGTTAGTGCAGCTCTGTCCATGTGTCAGTTCACAGGATGAAGGCCCACTGAAGACAAATCATTAGAGGAGGCAGGTAACAGCTTTCAGGTTACAAGAACAGAGCTGAATTCTTCAGTGCTGTGTACTTTGTGAAACAGAATACAGCCATGTGCAGGGCTGCCCCACGAGATCAGATGCATTTCCACCCACTCTTCACTCACCCTGCCTGATCATAGGTCACTGCAGAAGGTGAGGGAACTGGAGAACCAGTCCTTTTGATGTCTAGATGATCACTACCTTTGGGTCTTTTTAATATCATTTGGTTTGTTTGATCTCACATAAGGGCTTTAGTACTTTTTTTATTTCCCTGGTGATGAAGAGAAACAACAATGAATGTGTTCCTCATCTATGTGCCTGTGTTCCTGCTGTGATCACTTGGCCATACTTTTGTGTTCCCTTTACTTTAGGGTACTTTTGCAGCTGCACATCATCATAACAGACATGACAGCTTCTCAAATCAAAAAAATAGACATATTTGTACAACAAGCTTCTACCAAGACAGCAGCTGTCCTCTGCAGAGTAACACGCAAACAACTATACCCAGATTCATCCCACTTAGGTAAGGTGCCTCTGTTAGAAAACCAGAACCCCTCCATATCCCATAGAGAAAGACAGACACCACCAAAGGATGGTTTGTATCACATAAAGGTGACTGTTTTGCTTCTACTCTTCTCCCTGGACTTACAAGAACTCTCTCATACTCTCACTCTTACTAGTGAGCAAAAGCTTTAGTTTAGCACGTAAAGTCAGTTGAAAATAAGTAAGGGAAAATATTAGTTTTATCAAACAGCGCAAATAGAAAACAAGTTAAAATGTAGAAAATGGAAAGATGGGAAAAGCATTATAGTGATGAAAAAGAAAATGGCTCTCAGGTAGCTCTTTGTCTTCTGACCTGTCTTCTGACCATATATACTTGCTAATTTAAAAGTTCGGTCATTTTTATAGTTATTCTTCTGAGCACTTGCAAGGCTGATAACCAACACCAAAAATGTCCTCCTGATTGCTTGAAATAACCTTTTATGACTCGGTCAAAAAAAAAAAAAAATGGACACAAAAAGGGGGATGAATTTTGAACTCATTATCTGCTTGAAGCCGAAGATTGACCTGGTGTCACGAGTATTGTCTTTGCCTCAGAGCAGGAGCTTGGAACATGAAGCATGTGATACTAAACTGGTTTGATCTGTTAGATACAGTCATAAGCAAAAATTATATCCTTCCAGATTATCATGTGACTCTTTTGTTCCAAACTGGCTATACAAAGCTGAATTTGGTGTTTTACTGCTGAAGTAGAACGAATGAGCACCGTAACAAAAGAACTCTACATCCTTCACTTTGGGGATCTTTTCATGGCTGTGAAGGTTGAATGAATTGGCCCAACACAGAATCTGCCCTATTCCTTGATGACTATTTCTAAATGTGAACACTGAATATTTAACAGTCCTTTACCTTCAGTCAAACTCTAGCTGAATCTGGCTAGCAGGATTAAGAGGAAAAAAGAGGTGACTAAGAGATATAGGTCCAGAGACACACACAGAAGGATCAGTCCAACTTCATTTACCTAATTCAGGTTGGAAGTTCTTGAAAACACACTACTACTCTGAAAATGAAATGATCGAAATACTAATATACCTTGCATAAGATCTGACTTTTAATAAAGTTGGATATATTTATTTAACTCAAATCAGCCTCACACATATTAAGAGAACTTCAGCTAATGCGTTCATTGGTATTTTCATGCTTAATAAAGTCCAGTGTCATCCACAGAAGGAGGTAGATGCCACCTGAATATTACATTAGGATGAAGATATATTTTTCTTAACATAAAAAGCCGGTATCATTGTGCAAGCAGGAACTATTTCATAACAAATCTGAAGCTCCTGAAGCAAAAGTTATTTCAATATTGGAGAATCACATAGGAGAAAAGATTTAAGTATATTAGTTTTGGTTTGCTGGCAGGTGTTGGTTGCCTGGGGTTTTGTTTTGTTTCTATTTTGCTTCTTTCTTTTTTTTTTTTCCAAAGCCAGATGATACATGATATGAAGCAGCATTTTGATCTGCTGGATCATAACACAAACATCCTGTCAAGACAAACTGATGTTCTATCTAGTTTTTTTCCTGTGCAGTGTGTGGGTATGCCTTATTTTATTATGGTTTCAAGAATTTTTGGAATTACTAACAAGGTGAAAAAGAACAAACCAGAATATATTATAATGACATTGTAAATATTCAGGGTGTATCAATGGTTCAAAAATTGCCTGCAGGTCTCTTTGTTGAGCCTAAAAAGAATACAGTGCATCTAGAAAGGGAAAAGGCAACAGAGGTAAAGGTGTAATGCAGCTTGCATCTGAGAAGGAACCAGGTGGTCTAGGATTCTTCAGCCTGGAACAGAGGTAGTTAAGAGAAGGATGGTCATACGGGCTAAAACTAAGCAAATCAGATACTTCTTGTCCAACAATATGCATTGTTAATCATTAAAAATCTTTGCCAAGAAGTGCTATGACTGCTGATGGTCAACATGTGTTCAAAAGGTGATTAAAAAGTCTCATACAGTAACTCTTAATTCCTCAAGCACTATCAAGCACACTTCCGTGACTCAAGAAGCCATGGAGCTACCATCCTGTTTTGAGCTGGAATAGATTTAATTTTCTTCTTAACCAACCAGTGCAGGAGGCTGTATGCTGCACTTGTCCCCTTTTACATCTTTCCTTTGGCCATTTAAGGTATGCAAGATGGAGGATTGGATGGTTTGGCAATGCCAGGTACCCTCCTCACCTGACCTGGGGCCTCGTCCTTGGTGTGGGTCCTCCAGATTGGATATTGAGGGGCAAAGAGGCTACCCTGTCTACCTGGGAAGGAGTGGGATTTTTGGAGATAAAACCATGCTTTCCCTGAGAGGGAATACAGAGGAGATTTAGACATGATCTCCTACCTTTTTCCTTCTGCACCTTTTAGCAAGGGGAAGAAGATATATAGTTTTTAAAGTATAGATAAGCTCATCACCTTTGAAAGGAGTATGTGTAGGTGTGGCCCAGATCTTCTTCCTGGAATCTGTTTGCTGAAAGGCTATAGAAAACCCCTAAGAATGAAGATCAAGGTTAAAATATGACCTATCACAGTAACAATGTCCTACAGTACAGACATCCATGATTTTGAGCAGGGACATATGACCCTCTCTGTCCCTTTTTAATGGCAACACTGGCAGGGCTGGGTTGTGGGTACTCTTGGGTTGTGGGTGCAGGCACAGCGCTGGCTACAGCAGCTCCCATCTCTGCATGAGACATGTACCATGTACAGGTGCATCAGCTACAACTGGTGGGCACATTTCATCTTTTGACTGCCTCCTCCATCTTCTTCCCTTCCCCTTGTAAATAAAATTGCTCCTTCAAAGGTGCTGTCTGCATGGATATGGAACAGAGAGAATCCATTTTGTTCAAAACATAGCTTTAAACTTGCTAAATGTGTTCTGCTTTTTCTGCTTTGCTGCTTGATAAAGGAGATAATGAAATTGGAGATAAGAGAAAAAAGAAAAAAAAGTCAATCTTGATCTGTTTGTTTTTCCCCTGTAAGTACTGTGTATTAGCTGTCACTAAACTTTGTTTCTCTTTCTTAATGTGACATTGATTTCAGCAGAATTTATTAGTCGCTTTTGTTATTTGTCCAGTTTATCAGCCCTACTAATCTGAATTTATTCATCCCTAATTTATCTGTATTTCAACACAGCACTGGGACAGACCACAAGCCAGACTGACACTATATTTGCCCATGGTGAGAGGGGTGACAGAGACAGGCTGCAGTGTCCCACAGCTCTCCTTACAGAACAAGGTAGGTTTGTTCCTTCAGCAAAAGGGTGAGGAAAATCTTGTCTTTCATAATCTCATAGCTGATGAGTGAAGGATGGGGAGAAAAAAAGAAAAATTCCACTTTACAAGCTCGCACTGAAGGCCACAATTTATACAGGGGAAAGTAAAATAAAACCAAGACAATCCCATTATAACGTTGTTTCCCACTCATGCAGAAAAGCAGTGAATCAATGCCTGTGCTGAAAGGCACTGGGCATTTACCCTGACCCTTCCTTAGCTGTGAGCTTTGGTCCTCTTGTCACATAAGGGAAACAAGAAAGCTTCTGCTCTGAAAGACACTCAAGTAAAACAACATAAATGGGTTTATATAAGAGAGAGGAAGAGGAGCAGTGGAGGTGGAAGCTTGTGTTTATTCCTTTTAAGTCACTTAAAGATAGGATTTGCTAGCTTTAGAAGTGCTTTTCATCAGCAATGGAGATTGATAGAGATGTGACATTCCAGCCTCTTGTGAATGTGTGATCCCAGGAAGCCCTTTTTAGGTAGAATCTCCACAACTAATTTTTATTACTACTCCACATCTCTGAAACAAATTCAGCAGTATGTATGGAACTGGGAAAGGGCAAGGGGTTGGCGCAAACAGTATTTCCTTGCAGTTATCCATGGATTGCTGAAATTCTCTGCCGCTGAGTGGATTTCAGAAAAGCAAAGCATAGAATATAACTATCTAGTTATGAAATATCAATGCATCATAAAAACTACTTTGTTTCCTTTCATATGCACAGGGACTCAATCATACCCAAACACCAAATCAAAGGAGGAAATTTTCAGGAAGAGCAGATACAAATTTTCAGCCTGATTTTCCATACCACATTTTAAACAGATGTAAATAAAAAATATAATCTTGAAAAGATGTTCTTTAACAAAAGCAGAATGCTTCTTTCCAGCCCCTAAACATGATCTTTCCATGAGCCCTCCCAACCTCTACTTACCCTTTTCAGATTGTTTTCTAAAAAGTACTAAGGAAAAAAAGTGCCCCTAAATACATGTTCTTCCTCTTTAGATCTAATTTGATAAAGACTGCCACCCTCCATTCTCCATATGCCTGCTGGTCATGACCATCACAAAGTTAATATTGTTACCAGAAATGAGCTCAACTTAACGCAAAACATGTGTTTGCCTGTACAACAGCATTTTAGAAAACTTTGCTTATATTTCCTCATCCTCAACTTTTCTATGGTTTGTTTGTTTGAAAACAACATTTGAAATTCAATTACATTTGCTGCAATTCTGAGAAGGGCCCCTGCTTCCTTTTTAAAACAGCTCACAGAGAAAATAAAGTGGGGGCTGTTGAGTAAAAAATCAAGCTGCTGCTAGTGAAGCAGTAGAGGCTGGCTTTCCCTTTCCTCCTTTAAGCAGGTTTATCTCTTTAAGAATATTTTCTCATGCTCACTTCCAATTAATCTTGTAGTGGAGGGTCCTCTCAGCAGTCAGCAGTAACTGCAGCTGGATCAGAAGATAAGAAAGCAAGAAAATATCCTGGCTGAAGAGACCCCCTCCAGCCTAAAAATAACTGGTATTTGTGTGTGAAAATATGGACCAAGAACCAAGCTCTACCTAGACATGGTCACTTGAGATATCACATTGCTTTGAGTATTTTTGCATTCTTGTTCTTCTAGACACAGACAATCCTCCTTGTAATCAGCCATTAAAAGGCAGAAGAACATTTTTATTGGTATTATTAGTTCAGATAGAAAGATATAAACACTATGTACCACATTTCTTGATAAAAAATTGTCTTCCCTGAAGGCAGAGGTTTGCCAGATCTCCAGTGGTTAGAACTGGAGTCTCCACCCTCTTTACTGTAGGATCATCTATGGAGTATATAAATAGGTCGCTTGACTCTCACCTCCCCACATGAGCAGCTCTTCCCTCAAGACCTGCTTTAAATCTTCAGTACTACCTGGGGCACAAATAACCTAAGAGTAACAGAACAAATACCTTTTGAAATTTGAGATTCTGATACAATTTTCCAGAAATACAGACAAACTGGGACCTGAGGAAGCAGAAACTTATTTAGCTAGTTGTATGACAGACAGCCATTTGTTCAGTCCAAGGGAATATCATTAAATGTTCACTTATCTCCCTGCTTTCTTTACCAATAAGAAGTCTTCCACAGCTGCAAAGAGCACAAGCCCTCCCTAGACCGTTCTGGATACTGGACTAAGATAACGATAGGCAGGATAGAAAGCTCTTGCAAAGTGTCTAGCACCATCTGTCGATTATTGAGACAGCATCACTTTTAGGAAGACCCCAAAATTTGGATGAACCTGACATGGGACTTCTTAGTAAGGCTTGGCATGTAGATGTGAAAAGTTTACTATATACTAGAAATTTACCTCTAATCTACATGAGAAAGAAAACAAAGAACTTAAATTATGTGAAAAAAGACATAATTAAAACTATAGGCATACAATTGAATATTGAATATTGAATTCCAGTGTAGAGTTAAAAAAATTTTACTGTCACTCTTTATGACAATGATAAGAAAAAATATGTATAAGAAAATTCTGGTGTTGAATTTTCATCGCAGTTTTCATCTGCTGAAAAAGTTGAATTTGCTATCATGGGCAGCAAACAGGCTGATTACAGGTTCAGATTACAGGTTCAGATTACATTTAGTTGGGACTTTTTGTTTAAAAATCAAACTGCAAGAAAGATGGAATGTGTAAAGTTAACTTTCCAATTTTATGTTCATAAACTTTTGCATATATGGGTTCACTTGAGAACAGATGAAAGTTGTAAAATACCACAAGACTGACATGAGTCAACATAATTCTGCATCAAGCAGTAGTATGTAAAACATAAGTCTGTGGTTTGTGAACCTCAAGACACTACAAAATGTGTTTCACTAAGCATTTCAATTTTTGCTACCTTATTACTCTAAATAGTACTTTTTGACAATATAGAACTAATTAAAATATATGACTATAAATAAAGACGCAGCACTAATCATAGCTCTTCATCAAACAAAACACAGATGTTTACATGTTATTCTTGCATATTTTTATGAAGGCAGCACTGCTGGGTAAATATAGATGCCTGAACTTCTCCGATTAAAACCTAGTCTGGAAAAGCTGCCAAATGACAAAACCAAACATAATGTACTGCATACACACACTTACCAAAAAGGCACTTTGAAAATGTTCAGAAGACTTATTTGAATCCAGATCTTCCACATTTGAAACAACTCTTTGTGAAAACCACAACAATGCAAAATGTTTTCAAAAAAAGAAAGAAAAAAAATTTAGATTTCATTTGTCATTTTTCTGCAAGAAAAGTAAGAAAATGGTAGTTACCCCTAACATATAATTCCTGTCATAACTCCACTTTTAATACTAAAATCTTTGTCAAGTCTATGCAGGAATATGTAGTGACACAAGATTTGTCAGGAAAGACATTTAGTCTTTCCTTAAAGTCCTTTAAGAAAGCAACTTGCAGTCCTGGAAAAAATCACAGAGAAGCTTTGAAGCACTCAAACCTTTTACAACCCTGAAGTGGACACAGATATCCTGAGGCTGCACAGAGGTTGCAAACAATTGCTATGGGTTTAATGTAAGTATGTTCATCAGAAAATTGTAGTGAACAGACAGAAGGAAGTGATAAGGTTCAAATCTTACCCTAAAGACAGGGAACTGATGTTAAATATGAACTTGAATGAATAAAACGACTGTTAAAGAAAGTCACAATAGATGATTATCATTTTTTAAACCAGTTGTAAGTTGTAAGGGTGACTTGTTGTTTCCTTCAATTTGCATACAGATGAAATTAAAATTTGGGCTAATCAGACCTATCATGTTTTTCTTGGAGGATACAGGAAAGGAGAGGAGGGGAACGAAGAGGGGAAGATAGGGTGTTTTAGGATGTTGTTTTGGTTTGGTTTGATTTGTTTTTAAAGAGAGAACTAGGTTGTGTTCAAACTATAATTATGCAACAGGAATTTCAAGTGCAGACATGATAGAGTTTATGCTCTCAACACCTGGAACAAGAAGAAGGACAGTTTAGGTGATAGACTTCAGGTGTCTGCTGAGCTTTCTGTGGGGGCTAAAGGACTGATCCCAAATCCTTTCACTTTGTTAGATATTCCAGGGACTCGGTTTTGCCAACATATTCTCCTGGTTTTATAAACACACAAAATATAAACTTTCAATGGCTGAAATAATTTAGCTATAACCAGGACATCCAGGCAATTTCCTAAATAGCCTGACACGTGCAAACAACTTAATTGAAATGAATTATATACCCACAGCGGGTAAATATAAATTTGTAATATTAGATCTAGAGGAGGTATCTCACCAGTTCTGTGGCCTCCATTTGAGGGTTTTTTACAGAGTACTAAATTATTGCTTTTATCATTTGGAATAGATAGAAATGTTTATAAAATCCGTAGTTTGTAATTTGAAACAAATATTACAAAAATTATAGTTTATCTATATAATGAAATTATATAGATATAGATTATAAAGTATAAAAGAAGTTGTTCGGAGTCTTCCCTTTATAGTGACATCTCTGGTTTAGAATAATCAATGCCTAATTAGCATTGGGATGAAAGACAAAACCACCTCCAGAAAAAATTAAATACAAGCTTTTGTTTTTCAGTTTAACAAATGCATATTATGGCTTCATTTTCAGCAAATGCTAAAACAGAATTGAGTTTTTATATATGCATGATATTTTGAGACTTAGAAATCACCAATGAATCGACCTGGACAAGCCAATGGTCATAGCAGTCTGAAAGACTCTGGATGATCCAGGAGTTATCACCACTCTGTGTGCGTTGTCATGGCACTGGCTGAAAACACTTCTCACACTGGGCACAAAAATGGCAGTCTAAGGATGCCAAGCATACAAAAGCATGGCTCTGCCTAAAATTTCATTTTTGGTGTGTTGGCTCTTCACTCCCTCCTCCACCTTGCAATATGTGGGACTATTTAATCTGCCAGTGGTGTAACCATAGTTCAGTAAAAAAGTGAAGAGCTCTCTGCAGATAACTCTGCTTCCACAAGATTTGCTCTAAAACTTGAAGAGTACCAAAGTAGTTAAAATGACCATTCATATGCTTAGCTAGGCACGTGTCTGATTTTATTGAGCTTATTTAATTTTCTAAATCACTTTGGGGCATAAGCTGGTAAAAAATGCAAGAAATTCATATAATGAAACTAAAATTTTATGCCTAGGAAAAATGCCAAGATTCATAACCATTCCCCCAGCTAAATTCTAGTTTGCCTGATTTTCTGAATTAAGTGGTGGTAATTATGTGCCTAATATGCATTCCTAGTTAACATGCTTGTCTCTATAAATTCAGTAATTGCTTATTCAAACAAGGCAACAGGCATGTAACACATAATTGGCGTGCACAATTACCTCATTTGCATCAGCAGTCACTGTAATTTCATGTCACACTGATTATGTGTGAAATCATGAGAGTATTTTGGAAGGCATTTGAAACCCAAATGCAAAACAGAAGCACAACATAAGTTTCTAAGTCAATAATCTTTTCCTTCCACCTTTAAAAAAATATTCTCCTTCCATGGTGTTATTCTACCTTGTTGTGCATTTACTTGTGTTTTTCTCTTTATTTTTACTTTCCTTAACTCACTGTCTTTTAATCAGGTCTGTAGAAGACTGTAAACAATTATTCTCATGACAGGGATGAAGCTTCTGTGTCCTCCTATGTCAGTTAAAGGGTGTTTATGTTCTTCCATGTGTGTTCAAAGAGGCCTAACATTTTCAGTAAGCAATGACTGAACTATTTTCACCCAGACATGACTACCTTCTGAAAATATTTTTCTAAACAAAATTGATATTCTTGAGGATTGTGTATTTGGCCCTTCCAATTACTGTCATTCTTATTGCTATTTTTTATTAAAACAAATTTAAATATTTTATTTTATTGATTTAATTTAAAATATGTAAATATTTTAAATTATTTAATTTAAATTGCAATTTAATTTTTTCATTCAATGAAATCAGGACTTAGGAGAAAAAGCTTCCAAAAGCTTTAGAGTTGGTTATTTAAATACTTTAATAATTTCTGTAGATATATGTTTAAATATTCTTTTTCACATTAAGTTTGTTTGCTAAATGAATAAATACATTAACATAGAAAACCAAACTAAACCAAACCAAAACAAAACTGAACCCCTTATAGATGGAAGGAATTAAAGGAAACTGTGTTTCATTTTCATTGTAGATGCAACACAATGAAACCAGAGCACTAGAGTAATTTAAAAGGTGAAACACAGGGAACTGTAGCTTTGCTGGTGTTGCTAGGAAGGGAGAGCTGGAGTGAATTCTGCTTTTTCAATGCCTGTACCTGGCTACATCACACTTTTCAGCTCAAGTCTGCATGAATTCAAATGTTAATTTTTAAAATTTAGCTGGTTTTGAACCTTTCAGTTACTCAGGTATTCAAAGTTATTTTCTTTCCCTTTATTCCTCAGAGAGTCCACACTTGAGACCCGCAACATTGCTACTCATTAGTCCAACATCATAACTAGTGACAGCAGGGTATTAACTGAAGTGGATGCTATTTTCTCTTAAGGAGTTTGTGGGGGGCTTCATCCCCAGACAGTTCATCCCTTATCTCACACTCAAAGCTAAGTGCTCAAATGGCTGTGTTCTCCTGTGGAAGACCCTGTTTGAAGTGCAAAACTAGAGCTCTCACCCTCTTAGAGTTGCTCCTGACCCCACATGGGATGGGGTCTTAAGGAGCACTGGGCAGAAGCTCGTGTCAGCAGACAGCACTGCCTCCCTGAGACCTCCCTTGGCACAGGCAGTAAGACAGGACACTTGCGAGCTAGTGCTTAACATCTGGTCAAATCTCAGAAAAAAGTACCAGTTTCATGTCCAATTTTATGAAGTCCATCACTTGAAGGCACTTCTGTGTAGACAAAGACTGCACCTTCTACGTGAGTTTTTTCACTTTCTGCGCATGTATATAATTCACATGTATAAAAAAAAGTATTAAAAAGTACGTCATTTACATATACATAAAAAAGTATAAAAAAACTCTAACAAGTGTCAGTGAGCAACGAAGTCAGACTAATTGCTATATCAGACTTCCAAGATAGTGGAAGTACTAATTCACTACTTTGAGGTGTACACTGAAATCACATTTGAAATCTGATCTCATTGGGCCCAGAAATATGAATAATAAGTGTATGGTTCATCCCAGAGTAAAATAATAAAATACATTAGTGTTTGTATGTGTTCATATGTCCGTACAGCAATAATCTGTCATGGACTATGATTATACATGTCTTTATTTATGTCTCTGTTTATTTAGAAGGCATACATACCTATGTGCATGTGTGCGCACACACACACACGCTCAAAAACATCAAAAGAACATGGAAAGAACTCTGTCTTTAATAGTAAAACTTAAGGAGTAACATCCCCTGAGCTGGAAGACAGAGATAGGGAGCAGAACGAAGCCCCCATAATCCAGGAAAAAGTGGCCATGAGCAACAGAGCCCAAAGCCAGGTGACACCGTTGGCTTGTTTTCCTCTTGTGCTGCCTGCAAAACACAAATAACTTTATTATGTGTGTTTGTAAATTAAAAAGTACCTTGTCCCTGACACAAGATGGAGAGATGGAAAGATGGGTGTGTAGTTCAGGATGCCTTAAAAGATCTGATTTTTCATATATAGGGGACACAATTTCTTGCATAAGTTATAAAAAGTGGTCATTTTACATATTTCTTTTGTGAATATTAGAAAATCTTACTTTTGATATTTCAGTTAATTTATATCAAGCCTGGTTGGTTTATGAACCAAATTTTCAGGAGTTCTCACTCACTAAAATCCCATTGAGACCGATCAGAGTCCAAACCTGCTTACACTTAGCTTGCCAAATGCTGAAGGCTTTCCCAGCTATTGCTTGTTGTTGGAGCATGATTTCTCTTGATCCCCCCAGCAATGACAGCTCTCACACCAACCTGCTGCTATAGAAGAAGCTCTGCTCCATCTTGGACAGCCTCAAGCAATGTTTCAGAGAGCTGGGCACTTGATAGGGTGCCTCGTCTGCTCTGTTTTAAGAATCACAGCAGGCTTTCATGAAAAGTACTTACTATTAGTCAGATTGAAATCACCCTTCATAAAACACATGCAAACTTAATGCGGAAATATGCCTGTTCTGGGTGATACATTCAAAATAGATGATGCTAAAAGAATTGGGTGAAGAAGTGAAGCAAATAAGCAATACAATCTTCCTAGAGCAAGAACAGTATTTAAAGGCCTTGTTTCTCTCCCTTTTCAGATGACATGCTGTAGGTGACTCCTTGGGCTGAGAGATCAGGGATCTCTGCTTCCTGCTTGCCGCTCAGTGCAGATAAAAATCTTCAGAGCAAACCTTTTCTAGATAAACTGTAACAGCAAATCTATAGCTCTTCTCAGGGTCCTCCAAAGTTTTAGTATGATTCAAAATCCCTTTCCAAGGTTTATACTCTAGCAAAGCCCATTAGTGTTCAACATCCTGGAGAAGTAAGGACATTTGCCATCTGTAGCTACTTGGGCAGTGCATTGTGCTATTTGCCCAAAAGTATGTTTGTATTTCCTTGACTCAATAAGGGGTCCAAATCCACCACTGTGACTGAGGCGTACCTTGCTCCTGATAGCAACATCAGCATAAGGAGATTCTCCTTCACAGTCCATTGCTCCCATATTCTGATTCCTGCACTGACCTGTAATTGGCCTAAAATACTTGTTGATCTTAATCTTTATCTAAATTAACTCAATACTTGATTTCAAGATCAGGGGAATGTTGTTCAAAATATCTTTGATGTTATATGATTTTGTGCAAAATATAAACCTGAGCACTAAAATATATTCAAATAGTGATTGCAGTCTGTAACATCTTTAGGGCAGTGTCAACAACAGTGGTGGAATGTGGGAGTTTTCAGGAACAGAAAGTTCAGTTGATTCATGAGAGATTTAATCTGCTATGAAAATTAGAATAAACTGTTTGGTGTATCACAGGTTCTCAGGGCTCAGTTCCAAGTACCAGATTTGCAGATATTTCTGGGATTGAATTTAGGCATGTTAGAGGTAAAAAGAGATGATTCTCCATTAAAGTCCATGTGGGAAAAAAATGTAATGATATGAGAAAGCAAATAAAAATTCTCAATAAGAAAATACCAACAGAGATCAACTCCAGTTCAAAAATAAAATCCTATGTTCCTGGAATGCCCTGTTCAGTAGTTTCAGAAGAATGGAATTGCTAGTATGCTTTAATTTTTGAACAGTTTATTCTTGTGAAGATTCATTCTTACCTAAAAAAATTGTAGAAGTAAATGCAATAATCTGGCAAATGAAATCAGTGTGGTACCTGCATATTTCAAAACAAATACCTGAAACAAAGATTAAAATGCTTTCCAAAGATAAGAATCTGCAGCCATCTGAGTCCATCTGAGATTATTGACTGCTGAATCTAGCATTATTTTACACTGATATGTTATTTTTCTTTTTCTAAATATGTTTTTTTCTAGATGCCACAAATATTTGGTGTTAATTTAAGCACAGACAGTATGTGTGGAAAGCACCTAGCCTGTTTCGACACACCCTCCACTTGGCAAGCTGCTGAAAAAAACAACAGCATTTAATATCATCAATAAGTAAAATGTGGTGGTTTTAGTTTTTTCAACGTCAGTCAGTGCACATTGGAACTGGATCCCAATTTCTTGAAATGAACTGCTTGCTGGAAGGTTATGAACATTCATTTGGTATTGCTGTAGCTTGCACCATTGCCACACAAGAGGCTACAGAAACACTCTGTCACTTGGCCTTTTCCAATGGAAAGCCCAAACAGCGGTAAACAAGAAAATAGACATATTTCAATAATCTAATTTGACTCAGAATATCAAATTTGGCACCCATCAGCAGAAAAATTCAAGAACTGCATTTAGTCATAATACTGAAAGCAATTGCATTCATATAAAACTAGAAGTAGTATGGAAAAACATAATTCTTAATGTTCTTATCTCATTTTCAGTATCTCCTATATTACTGCATGTGCAGATGCTTCTCCGGAAGAGCTCTTAAACTGAATCCTTATCTCCTCCCCATCACTGTCTGCAGCAGTCAGGGGAGGAGGGGGAGGGAAGCCAGCTGGAAATCCCAGGGTGCACTTCATGGAGTTTCCTGACCCTCTGGCACTCACCAGTACATGCAGGATCCTTCAACACCTTACAAGAACACCAACATAAAATCAGTGTCTGCCTGGTGCCCTGTCTTTTTTGTGCCCTCGAGATAACCCACATGTTGCAGGCGAAACCTTTTTGGCTGTCACCTGTTTCCTTTGCAGGCTCATCCCTCGCATATCACCCTTGGGGATGAGTAACTATTCTCAGCAAACACAGAAGCAAATCAAGATCAAATCTTATTCTTTCTCTCCCTTACACTTTCTAATATTTTAACTTCCACTCAAGTTAAGTTTCATGTGAGCTCACTAAATGAGAACTGAATGCCATTATGGGCTCCAAAAGCTGAAGTTATGACAGTGATAGCCATGAATCTCTGCAATAAATTGGTCAATACACAGTTGCCTTATGTGTGGGACATGAAAGGTTTGTTTCAGAAACAATGCTATTTCTCTCACAACTTGAAAGGTAGGCCAGAATTTTGGTAAAGCAGCCCCAGGTGTTGAGTAACTTATGATCCAATCTTGAAATAGTCCATTCATGCTGTGGTTTCTAAGAGGTGTTTTATTACATTACCTTGCCTGTTCCAAAATAGTTCAATCACGAAAAGATAAAATAATACCCTGACTTATTCCTGATGTGGTCTTCTGTCCACTGCACTCAGCAGGTGAGGGCTTGGGGAGAAATGAGATACCATGGGATGAAATAGGTTTGCAGTGGGAGAAGGAAAGATTACTGGGTTTGTATTGGCTCCATGACTTGTTCTTTCTTTTTAGCAATATAAACACCAGTAACTAGTTTGAGGATTCTTATTGTCTCCCCTGTTTTACTTTATTTTTAAAATGGGGGGAAGATACACAGACAGAAGGATGTACTCACTTTAGTAAAACATGTTTTCTTCTAGAAATTAATTCCTAAATGAATATTTAGATTTTTTCTTCTCCCATGTAATGTGTCACAGTTTCCTACCTATTATTGCTTATGCCTTCTTTAATAAGTCAGACCTTTTACCCATACATATGTTCACGGTCATTTCAGGTTGCATTCCTCTCAGTTTCTTTATCATTTTAGGATATGGGAATAAAGTCCCTTGCCTATAGTGCAAGATTGTTCCTGGATGATAGAGTTCCACCTTTTACCATGAAAGAACAAGGCTGTGTTGGGTATTTCTCAAAGATGTGCCAGAGTATTGGAAATTTCAAAAATAGGTCAAAATATGGGAGATGGAAGCAGCAGACTTCTCCTTTGAAGACTTCTTCAAAGGAAAGTAACTGAAAGTCACAGAAGTTATTTTTACCCTCTAATCTGTCCTAACATTACAGGACTGTAGTAATGTAATTATGTATTTTATTGATTATTGTATATCATTAAATCTTGAGGTTCCTAATCTTACATAATCTTAAGGGATATGTTGTTCAATAAAGTGCTCACTAACCTGGTCTTTGTCTGCAAAGGTTGAGTGTTCTTGGCTCCAGACTTTTCTACTGGTGTCAAAGCCTAGTTTGGTCTTGTTAGTAAAGACTGAAGCATAGAAGGCACTGAGTACCTCAGCATTTTCTGTGTCTTTCCCATCATCAAGCTCCCTACCTCATTCAGCAGCAAGTCCATGTCTTCCTTAGTTTTCCTTTTACTGTTTTAGGTACTCATGGATCCTTTCTTATTGCCTTTCATGTCCCTTAACAGACTCAACTCCATGTTGGCCTTGATTTTCCTAATCTTGTCCCTGCAAGGTCAACCAGATGCCACCTCTTATGTTCTTCCTTTTCATGTCTGATTTCTGATAGGAGCTCCTTGCCCATCCATGCAGGCCACCTGCCATCTTTGCTTGTTTTTTCCCCTTCATTGCTTTCCTGTTATTCACAAAAAATGCTAGGAAAGGCCAAGTCACGATGATAAAAGGAAAGACCAACAAGTGACACTTTTTGAAGTGATTAAACAAGAGTGTGAATTTAGGAATGATAGGGATGCTTGAGAATTACTCCCCATAGCTTTTCCCATGGGTAGAAGAAGAGTCCAGTAGAGATCTTTACACATGCACTTTGCAGCTAATTAAAACAGAGTCAGGTTCTTCAGTCAAAACAATGGGCTACACTGTGTCAAGTTGACTAAACTGATTTGTCATGGGGTGATGAGACTCACTATTTTAGACAAATGGGTCACTCTTCCCTTTATCCCACTCATTCAAAGCACACTGATATTGCTCCTGTCAATGCTAAAAATTACAAGGGATCATCACTGCAAAAAAAAAGAAAATAGGTAATCCCTATTATTTTAATGGGCTTTATGTGGAGTCTGTTACCAAGGCCATGAGTAAGTAAGCAACATTAAATGAAAGTTATTCACAGGCTATTAATTGTTTTGGTTCTACGTGAAGGAAAAAGTAAACTGAGACAATTTGCTTTGCTGAACTATTCCGTGATCAAAGACCCATTTAACACCACCAATGAAATAATAGAAAGGGGAATAAAAAGAGAGGAAGGAAGCTGAGGAAAGTCAGTGAGGGTGCTGGAGGTTGCAGCTGGTAAGTGCAACCACCAAAGAGCTGCTGTTATGGGTGGAGGAGCTGGCAGAGGGCCAAGAGCTGTTTGTGCAGTTTTGATGCAAAATGAAGTCAAAAGGGTTTCTTTTAATTCACTTGCATTACTTGCATTGTCCTCATCATCTGTATGTCTTGCTAAGAATTTTCTCTACTGTCAGTCATCATCAGAAGCCCTGGGTGATGATTTTCAGCTCATCCTCATCCTTTACTTTCCCTGTTCCTGCATGAAGTTGCACTGTTAGGATGGATCTTATTTGCTCAGGCCAAACATGCCAACATTGCACTGTGTATGAGCCCTGAAGAGGGGACACAATGTGATAGTGCTCTGTCCTTGTCCTCTTGGGAGCAATGACCAACAGGATATGGGCAAGTTAATCAACCACACTCCTGCAGGCAGAAAAAATCCTGGAGAACGGATCCCGTGGCTCACAGGCAGCTTTCCAGTTCTTGGACTGGGCTCATGACAAAAATCAAACCAGGTAACCAGGGATGGCTTTCAGTAAGCAGAACCTGAGGCAGGTGACTGGGCCTGTGTCTGCCTGCAAGGGGGGAGGTGAGAAGTGCCTAGGTCCTCTGTCCTTCAAGTGCCAAATCTAATGTTTCTCTCAGTAGCAGCAAAAATAGATTGACAGTTCCTCAGCTTTACGCAAGTAGTTTGTTTAACCCAGCTGTTACTTCTTTTTGTATTCCCCAAGACCTAAGGCCTAGGTTTGGATTCAAAAGTCATAAAAAAGAAAAATTTTGTTTGACTTCAAGAGGTCTTCAGTATCTGAAAAAGAAGTTGAGACTGGTGGGAGGGATGATTACTTGTGTTTCCAAAATCCTTCCAACATGGTAGAAGGAAATGATGAGTGAAAATGCACTGTTGTCACTTGAGAATTAGACCTTGTTTTAGATGAAGTGTCTCAAAATCAGAGTAATTGTAATCCAGAGGGTATTTTAGATATCTTTTCTTTTTTTATATTATCTTCCCATACACCTTTCCTCCAAAGAATAAACTGCCTTAGAAAGTCTGCAGTCCAGGGTGTTTTATCTGTATGAAAAGCAAACAGGGACAAATTCAGCTCCACCACACTCACATGCTCTGTAAGGAAAGGTGAGACACATTTTTTGGAAGGAAAATATGTTTTTAACCTAAACAGGGACATAGGGGAGTTGCCATGTCCTGGGGAACCAAAGGATTTGGGATCTTTGCCTTTGTTTGTTTGTCTCACTGGCTTTTGTGATTCTGACTGTGGAAACTGTTGAGCAACTTCAGCTTTCCATTATCCATTATCTATCACCTATGACCTAGTTTAGTATTTCACTTGTGTTGCTTGTTATTCTAGTTCCAGGAATTAATGTCTCCCTGGAGGAACTTGATCAAAGCAGGGGCTAGACAGTTAACAGAATGCTGTATATGTGTCACACAGTCGCACTGGGGTTTCCAAGAATCACTGAGGTTTGAGTGGGTCTTCCTGGGACATGTAATGGATAAGAGAGTGAAAGTAGCCAACCAAAGAAAAATAAATAGCTAGATACAAAACTGATATCACGTTACCTAGCTGGAGACTTTGAGTATGTGAAAAGCTGAAAAGGGTCGCATCTGACAAACAGTACTCTTGGGTAAAAAGGACAGTCAACATTTTAGGAAAAGCTCTGAGAGGAATGAAAACAAGCCTAAAAAGAAATTCTGGCAGCAAATCTGGGTATATTCCCAGTCATGATCCAGCTTCCTACATAGTACCATGTGTTGCAGACAAAGCTTCTACTCTCCCTCCCTACTTGAGACATCAGAAGCAAAATGTAGTCCAGGGGTCTCTGGCAGACAGTATGGTGTGTGTGGCCATTGCACTTTGCATGTAGTATGACTGAGCTGTTCTGCCCAAGACTTCCCCTGCATGAGAAGGTTGCTGTGATTTTTCTGATGCAAGCACAGAAAAAGTTTGATACCTGCTGGGAAAAAGAGACGGAACTGAACTGAAAAGCAGATCCCAGAGCATTATAATCAATGCCATAGGGTCTAGTTGGAGGCCTGTCATTAGTGGTGTCCCCCAAGGTTCAATACTGGGCCCAATACTGTGTAACTTATTCATCAATGACTTAGATGAAGGGGCAGATGCCTCCTCAGCAAGTTCACTGATGACACAAACCTGGGAGGAGTGACTGATAACTTAGAGGGTTGTGCAGCCCTTCAGAAGGACCCTGGAGAGATGGAAAGAGAACTCTCTGAAACTTAACAAAGGCAAATACCATGTCCTGCACCTGGGGAGGTGAGTAATCCTGAGCACCTGTACAGGACAGGGGCCCACCTGCTGGAAAACAGCTCTGTGGAGAAGGACGTGGGGGTCCTGCTGGACTACCTGCTGTCCATGAGCCAACAGTGTGCCCTTGGAGCCAAGGCTGATGGTATTCTGGGGTGCATCAGGATGAGCATGGCCAGCAGGTCGAGTGAGGTGATCCCACCACTGTCTTCAGCCCTAGTGAGGCCCATCTGGAGTGCTGTGTCCAGTTCTGGGCTCCTCAGTAGAAGAGAAAAACGGAGCTCCTGGGGCAGGTGCAGTGGAGGGTGACAAAGGTGATTAAGGGACTGGAGCACCTCTCATATGAGGAAAGGTTGAGAGAGTTGCTCTTGTTCAGTCTCGAGAAGAGACAACTGAGAGAGGACCTCATCAATGTCTATAAGTATCTGAAGGGAGTGTGTCAAGAAGATGGTGGCAGACTCTTCTTGGTGGTGCCAAGCAATAGGACAAGGGAGAACAGTCAGAAACTGATGCACCATAAGTTCCACCTGAATATGAGGAAGAACATCTTTACTGTGCAGGTGACTGAGTGCTGGAACAGATTGCTCAGAGAGGTTGTGGAGTCTTCCTCACTGGAGATATTCAAGAACCCTCTGGATGGAATCCTGTACCATGTGCTCTAGGATGGCCCTCCTTGAGCAGGAAGGTTGGACCAGATGCCCCACTGTGGTTCCTTCCAACCCTTTAGACACATTCTGTGATTTTATGTGGTCACAACTATGCACAGCAACCTGGTCCTTGTTTGGATCAGGTCTGTGGTCACTCCTGATTGATATAGCTTTGAGAAGATAAAGCTAACAAGGTTAATACTCATATTCTGAGGAATTAATTTTTTGTAAGGTTTATTTGTTTTGTTTTGTTACATAGTATAAAGAAGGTCCTGCACTTCTGATTTATCTGTAGTTAGATATCTGTGAATTTTTTATTTCCTGTAGTCATTTCCTCCAGTTCCCTCCAGCCTCTGGTGTAAAGTGATCAAACAGTAAATCCAGAAATTACAATTACTCATCTCTTCATAGTCTGTGGTGTCACTCCAACCATGAGACTCATCTTTCAAGCCTGTTCAGTGATCATCACACTGGGCAACCTTGTGGCTTCTCAGTCACAATCTTCTGGTAAGTTTAAATCCCAGATATTTATTTAAGAAATTGATATATTAACTAGCAGTATTTCTGTGTGTACTTTACCTCATGTGTTACAATATCCAGTACTTTTTTGATGAAAACAGTGTACAAAAAAAAAAAATCATATCCAGCAGAAATGAAAGTGGACTCTTAAGAAAAAAATGAATGTAATAACATATTTCTATGAAGGTTTTCTAATTAAAAATGAAGGCAGATCTTGCTAAACTTGTGTCTGTTCTTTAAGCATGACTACTTACTTTCTAAGGCATATATTATAAGAGTGCAGATTTCATCCAAGAAAGATTAGCCTTCACATTCAACAAACATTGGATAGAACACAGTCCAGGTAAGACTTCCATGCTTAGTACCCTGAAAGAATGAACACTATGGGAAAATATCAATAATAACTTCTTCCTGAGAAAGTATCCAGATAAAAATATTATTAACAAGTGACTCAGTTTGATGGATTCTAAGATTATGTCTGCAAATTTACATAAAGAACTCTCCCTTTCTGTTTTGTTACTGTTCCTGAAAAGAGGTTTTCTATTCAGTCTCTGTCCTGTGCATTCAATTCAGTAGCCATGTGCATGATGAGTTGCACTTTTGCATAAATTTGTTCCTGTTAAAAAAATGAAACTGTTCTTCATAGATCAGTAGTATTTAGGGTAAATAAAAACTATAGGTTCAGATCTGGGTCTTGTTTTCCAGTAGTTTCTGTACAGTTTGCTGCAGTATGTGGAAGTTCAACATGTGGTTACTTATCAGGTTTCGTCAGTGTAAGGAAATCAAAAGTGGTTTTTCTTCTTTGTTATGTATCAATGAGGTTGCAACTGTTCCAATACATGCATGTTCCATTCTGTTATCTTTGCAGATTGACATTCTGCCTTTCCTTTTTCTTTTTTTTTTTTTTTTTTAAACTCTTCCGTGACTTTAAGCCTTTTCACATGTTCCGCTTCAATAGTATTTTTTCTCAGCAATAAACTTTGAAAAGTAGCTTGGAGGTGGAATATACTTGCTCATACTCTTGCTTGTGGTTGTATCTGCATAATTTGTTGCTCAAGGAAATTTTTTTTCCCCTGTAGAAGTACTTTCTTCCCACACCACAGTGGTATTTTCCATGCTTTCTGTCCTGAGACAAATTAGGGGCCCAGCAGTGCCAGTGAGGTTAAAGTCTTGTAGAGCCTTACCAATCCCTCTGGTTTTATGGAAGATGTAGATTTGGATAATTCTCTCTGAAGCTCTTGCTCAAAGGCACCAGTGTGTATCCTACAGCACTGCAGCATATTGCATATCAATTAGACCAGGGGGTCAAGCTCAGACAGAAAGTTACTGCCACCCTATTTTAACCTAGTGACTGCTTATTTATAATATTTTTGACCTTTTAATCTATCCATTATCATAATAGAAAAAATAATTATAAATGTGTTGCTTTGGTGTATTTTGTGCCTCTAGGATCATACTTAGGAGAAGGCCTTAAATAATTGCAATTACTGTGGAAGATCTGGCACATTAGCTGAGAATGATCCATTATGTTGTAGCTGAATTCATAAAAATTCCATGATAAATAAAGGCAGAGAAATGGTCCCCTCTATTCTCTTTCCATTAACAGAAGATAGGAATGATTTTACCTGCAGGAGTATAGGTGTGTAGTTGTTGAAAAGGAAACATCATCAGAAGGAAAACCCATGCATATCCTCAGAGGATTGGATGTCCATTTAACCCAAACTTTAAAAGTCTCACTTAGACTACACATCTTTTCGTGTTGAAATGTGAATTATGCAACATATGCACATTATAATTTGAAAGTATGCAAAAAACAATGCATGTAAATATTTACTGTAAATTTGTACAAACCACAACCAATACTATATTCAAAAAGGCTACAAAACTCATGAAATTAGGATACACAGCAGAAAACTGGGACTAGAGCTCTAGAAACAAAGTCTTTAATAATAAAAAATTGGTAAGATTCTGTCCTACATACCTAATTAATTATTTTAAGACTGATTCCTTATGAAGTCCTTTAAAACTAGAGCACAGAAAAGAATACGCATATATCACCAGATAGTTTGTTACAGTTTCTCTTCTATTTCAATTAATTGTTTCTGATTATTATATTGTATTGCCTTCTATTTTAGTACATAAATAAGTGCAGTCATTGGAGTTTATATTTATATATTAAAATCCCAACATTTTAATTCATAATATGTAGGCATTTTTGGAAGAGAAATATTCTAATCCTAGAAAGATTTATATATGTTGTGAAGTTGATGCACACTGGCTAATTCTACTGAAGTCAAGTGGACTACTCAGAGGGTATAAAGTAAAGTCCATGAATAAATCACTTCAGGACTGGACTCAAACTGATATTCTTTGTCATCCAAAAAATGTTCATTGCCAAACCCAAGGTTTAGTCTTCATATCTGAATTGCAGCCTCTAATAAATAGTGCAGATTTATACTACAGATGAAAAAAATGGAGAATAATGAGTGTTATTTAAGGTTCAGAATTAAATCATGTCTTCTGTTGAACAAGCTAGTCAGATCAGACCCTCAGTTTTTACTTAGTGTACACATTGTAAATGTGTGGAAATCCCAGGTGGTTCCTCTGGTTTCTTTATTATTATCCATCTCTAGAGCCTATCTCAACTAACCCACACAGAGTTTGAAGAGACTGAACACCCCATTAAAGGAACTTTATGGGAATCAAAGTTTTAATGTTGGTGTCCTTTTTGCATTTTATTGAGGAAAAATATGGTGCCCTGAAAAAGGATTTCAGGAATTGGCCTGCACAGAGATGGAAGAGTCGCTTACAACCAAAATCTCTTCTTTTACTTCTCTGCTGGCAGGTTGCGGGATAGTCACAGGTTCAAGGAGATTCACAACAACACGTCACGTATTTGAGAAGCAAATTCAGTCTAAATATTGTCACCATAGTTATTGTGAGGTGTGTGAAAAAAAATTTGCATAAACAATTTAAGTGTGTTCTCTCTCACAGTTAATGAACCAGTGCTATCTCTCTTAATTCCAACAATTTCCCTAAAACATAATTACAAAAAAAAGTTACACTGCCCAGTAAAATAAAAATTAAGATAAAAATAAACAGTATAATATTATTTTAACATTTTGAACTTGGAGGGATAAAACTCATAGCATTGCAGTTTTTTTCCGCTTTGAGATCTCTAAAACTATCTTTTCCTCTCCTTTCTTCTCTTCTGTTAATGGTATTTTGTATTTAGGCTATAAATTCCTTTTTCCCTCTTCCTTCCTTTTTTCTACACCTGTATAGCCTGTGTGAACCAATTGGCTGAATACCTCAGAGTGATTATGATGGAAAGAGACTTTTTACAAGGGCATGTAGAGACAGGACAAGGGGGAATGGCTTTAAACCAAAAGAGAGTAGGTTTAGATTAGATATTAGGAGAAAATTCTTTACTGTGAGGGTGGTGAGGCAGTGGAACAGTTTGCCTAGAGAGGTTGTAGATGCCCCATCCCTGGAAATGTTCAAGGAGGAGTTGGATGAAGCTCTCAGCAACCTCATCTAGTGGAAGGTGTCCCTGTCCATGGCAGGGGGGTTGAAACTAGATGATCTTTAAGGTCCTTTCCAACCCAGGGTATTCTATGATTCTATGGTTAGAGCCGCTTTTCTTAAAAAAATTGTACATGTTCCCCAAAACCTTTACTGATATTAGATGTCTTCGAGCACCTACTTTTTGCCAGCGAAGTAGCCTCTTTGCTTTACAGTTGCCTTCAGTCTACAGATGCTAGCAGCTCCACGCTAGATATTAGCAGCTTGACACCACTGAGCAACCTGACAGCAGTCATATATAAACCCAGCTTTCATCATTTGCTGACCACTAGAAATCAATGCAAGATGATTTTTCACATCCTGGACCAACAGCTGCAACCTCACAGCTGGAGAGCAATAGGATAAACACTGGTTGTTGAGCTCACTCTCCAAATAATGAAAAATTCACTGCTGTGTTTTTCAGCAGGACTGCCCAAGTCCAAGTCATGGTTTGGAACTGGCACTGTTCATCTGGTGAGAGTCCTGGCAAATCCTGAATTAGTTGGCTACATCCAAGACGAGACTCTCAGACACCCACACTTTGAGCTGTCCTATGGGTGAGACAGCCTTCCTCTTGGTTTAGCACATAGCCCATTTCAATTATTTTCACAAAGTGTAGGAAGACAGGTGTGCACAGCTGTCTGCAGAGATGTTTAGTCACCTTCTGAGAATAAACTGAAGAATATTGCTTATTTTTTACTTGAAAAATTCTTCAAAACCTTGCCCTACAAACAGTATTTTGTTTTCTGTCATTATGCCAAACTATTATACACATAAAAAAAGCATCGGAATTAATTTTGAAATTAATTATCCTAGAAAAGACGTGATTAAGAAAGCAAGTACTCTTCCTGGTTTTATTTTCATAATTGAAGAAGGATCGTTAGCAATTCTTTCTCAAAGCGAAAATATCTGCAATCAGACTAATTACCAAAAAGTAGAAAGTATATATTTGGTTGCTAGTAAAGGGAATTGAAAGGATTGAGTTTAAATTCATAAAAATTATCTCAGGATGGTACAATATTCTCCATTCACTAACAGTGAATAAATTTATATTTATATTTGAGTTTATAATGTCAATTTTATTTAGAGTTGGAGAACATGTAATTATACTCTCAAATATATATTAAGTATATGTTTATCTACCTTTATAGAAAATATAAGTCCAAGAAGTCATATGGATTTCAATTACACTGTGTATTTTGCACAGCACAAACAGGTAGTCCATAAAAATTAGTGGGTTAGTGTAATTGCAGACCAAGAATCCACTGTTAGACACTCTGTCATCATATTTCTTCGTACCTTAATTAAAGACAAAATCATCTCTTAGACCTGTAGAGGGACTTACAAAGAGCTTGAGAACTTGGGAAACAGGAGGTACATTGGTAGTCTGTTGTAACAAAGGTAGAACTGGCTGAATAAACTCCATTTTACTATAGCTTTTGAAGGTTTTAACTTGTATTTTTGTCTCTTCTTATAACAGTACTGACACACAAGATTTTCTGTTTGAGAACAATACAGAACAAGCCTGCAGGCATTAGTTAGGAGCTGGAGGAGTTAGTTTCTAGTCTTTCTTTTGAAGAAGAGGAGAATATTTTTTTTACCAGAGCTCCATGAATCACATAGCAGAAACCTGCAGCTACATCTACCCAGTATCTCCTGGATTTCTGCTGTAACTGTCCTGAATGGTTTTGACAAAACAATGTATTACAATGTAAATACCCCTATATAAAATGTTCTAACTCTAATTAGAGTAGTCATAAAATATCTAGACACAGAGATATAGGCATGAAAATAGGCAAAATGCTGACTTGAACTCACATGCCTTTCTCACATTCTTAATATTGATTATGGAGTAAAAGATGCAGCCATGAGGATACTTATGTCTGATTCCCATGAAACAATCACGACGACTGGATGTGATGAAAAGCTCATAAGAAATTATTTAAAATTTTTCCACTGCAAACCTCTTCAAAATCCAGAATGGCATAAAATGTAAGGAGCAATCAAAACTAAAATCCTCTATTTTCCTCCTAGGCAGGAATATTCCAGTAAACGTTTTTAGTGATAGACACTTCATGGTTAGAGACAGTGGTCTGCAAATTTTTCCTTCAAGTGGTTTCTTGCTGATATTCAAGACAAATTTTCTCCATCTTTTTCATTTCACATATTCTAGAATGTAAAATAAATAATTTGTCCTTCTCCTTAGTATAGAATGGATTTCTAATCCTTCTACCTTCTTAGTTTCTCCATTTCTTCGATGCCAGGTTTTATCTTCGGTGAAATCATGATGGACATGGAATTAAAATATCTGTTTCACTAGCAAGAACTGTAACAAGGAAATGATCAGAAGAGGAAATAATATCTGTACAGTCAAAAGATCACGCTAGTATTTAGGGTGGAATTGGCCAGAACCACATAGATCAAATATGTAATACCCCTACTTCTGCTGAGCTGTTCTGGACTCCTACGGTTCTTGACTGGTTTGGACCGATGGTGTCAGTTCCTTATTTCTTACAGTAAACATTTGAGAGTTTACACAGAGCATTAGTTCCCAAATAGTATAGCATTAGTTCCTAAATAGCTTTTCTTAGTAGGTATTATGGGGGAAACTTGCTTTAAGGTATAGGCCCTCTGCATTGCATACACATGGCCCAGTATATATTTTTTGGCCAAGGGAGCATGTGGCCAAATCTTTCCCTGGTGTTGCTGCACATGCTTTCATTTTGCTATTTTGAAATTCTAATTTCTATCTCTCTAGCTTACTTTACTCTGTTTCCTTGTATTTTAAAAATTCTTATGACTTCTTATTTTATGATCACCTGAGACTACTGCATACATATCTTTGAAATACTGGTTGTCTATAAATATCAAGGGATGCTTTTCATACTTACTCCTGAAACCATATTCTCTGTCATTGTTCTGGGCAGGTTGGAAAGACGCCATCAACACCACAATAATCAATTTCAATAATGAGAAGATGCAGATCACATGGGCAGCAAGAGAGGTTTTTCACAATGAGAATGTGTCATTTTCTTACACGTGAGTATTGTCAATGCCTATTCTTCTCTTTTTAAGGGTTTACTTTGGGAGGATGAAATATCTAAGTCCATTTGAGTCTTCTGTGAACTGAAAATGCTTTTAACATTCGTTAATATCCAGCATGAAACCTGTTTATACTCCCACACTGCTACAGAAGTATACAAATCAACAAGCCTGGTGAGTAGCTTGTCACCACAGATATCATGTGAAAGATTTGTCCCTCTTCTGCCATTGTGCTAAATGGCTAATGCTAATTAAAGTACCGAAAAGGGGATTTCCACATACATGTTTATATTTTCTTTATTAACTGACATCATTAATGACTAACAGAAATTTAATATTTTTAATATTTGTAATATTTTGGTTAAAGTCAGCCATAATGATTGATCTTTTCCTATTGAGTAGTACATGTGAAAGAACTTTTTGCAGTATATTCTTGGAAACAGAATCATAAAAGTATCTGTTTGATCAAGTAATTCTCTTATTAGAAAACAACAGCATGAAGGAAACTTATGTCAGATTGCATCAAAACCTAGGGCTGGAAAATTAGAGAGGTTTGAGTGATGAATTCCCTCACACTGCTATGAAATTTGTCATTTCAAGAAATTCCGTGCTCAGACTTTGCTTGATAGGCACACTTGTGGGGAAAAAAAAAAAAAAAAAAAAGAAGGATGAGAAAAATAGTAACAAAAATTAATTGAATTGACAAGTGCTATTTGTTAAGTTGTCCATTTACCAATATTATTTCATTTATAGATTTGATGAAGGCAAGCACAAAGTTTGGAAGCCATGTCCCACATATTTATTGGATCACAATTATAATACTGGATGCCTTTTTAAGACAGAAGGACCCACCCTTGCCATCTCTATCAGGAACAGCAACGGAAGTGAAGAGCTTTTTTATAAAAAACTAAAATCTGATTTTTATAGTAAGTATGTAAAGTCACAACTAATTTGGTAGTCCCAGTATCCTCACTGATTCTCCAGTTGTCTGAGTTTGAGAATAAATTAGTTCTATCAGCAGATAAAATGTTATTTGTGTGCGTGCCAAAACTAAACTATACTTTTCCCTTGCTGTCAGCAGTGTGCAGCTGCAGCTAAGCAAGATAGCACAGGACAGTCAGATTTGTCACAAAATACAATTTCAAAATCAGAATGAAAATACACAAAAAAAAAAAAGTAGGTGTACTTTGTCTAGTGCAGGCCTGCTTGGTATTTGCATCAGGAAAATTAACAAAAGTTGATTGTTTTAGTGCCAACTGTGTATCTTTCTCATATTTTCAACCTTCCATTATTTTGTCATCTTCCATACAATGTGGGGCAGCAAACTGCTTCTTATCAAAGATGCTGTCACAAAAGCATCATCAGATATCAACAGAAATTAGTTGAGGAGCTCTGGTACAGAGTAAAAGGGACATCCTACTACTAGTAGAAAGACCATATTCCTGTTTCTGTTAAATCCTTCCTGTCCCCAAATACATATTTCACATCGAGTATGCGATTAGTTTATCAAAATCTTCTGGAATTTCACATGGTTACAACATTTCAAGTGGAAGGATTTTTCCCTAATACAAATCTCATAGAAAATATACAACTGAGAATTTTCTGGAAAGAGAATGTATTCCAAATTGATTATAATGTTTCAGCAACAGGGATTAAACAAAAGTCTGTCAAGGCATTGAATTTTGAGAATACTTTTATATATCATAATTCTTACAATATCTGTTAAATTATGGAAAACTGCAGCCTCATCCTCAAATTTTGGCTATTAAACACCAACTGATAATAAAATGAATGTTATCTAACGAGGGTTAGATAACAAAGCAAAAATACCAAGCATCAGACTAAAGTCTTTAAATTAGGAGGGCAGCGTTTTCATAATATGAAAAGGGAACTAGGACTGAGAAAGCGGGTAGCAATCTCCTCACCCCTTCATTTCCCACTACTGAAGACTAACTACCTGTGTTGTTCAAACCATGACATTGTCTTCCAACCACCCGAGAACAGTGATGGGCAGATTCAGTTGTGCACAGGTAGGAACCCAGTGCTTTTTGCAGTTGCCCCACCACGTCCCATATGGCCTCCAACAGCTGCACACCTGCGTCTTGGAGTCCTTATGTCACCGAATTTGTCACTTTGTTTCCAATGAAGAAGCCTTTTTCTTTCTCTTGATTACAGGGAGTATGAGGAGACTGGAGTCCTTCCTTAAGTATGTTCCTGACGTGAGATAGTAACTACCTTTAATGTGGCACCTTGAATGGTGAGAGGTGTTGTGGTGTCAGGCTCCACCCTGATGGTCAACAGGGAGATCAGTTACAAAAGCAAATCCAACAAGAAGAAAGTCCACCTTCTTCCGCTACTCAGGGAAACACTGAGACGAGGAAGGAACAATAATAATTTTAACTGGGAGGTGCTTGTTTTTCAGAGTCAATAGCAAAATTTGTTTCTATTCTTCTTAGTAAAGCCCAATCCACCAGAAAATGTGACCTTCTTCTGGAAAGAGGACACAGTTACTGTGAGCTGTAATAAACCAGAGAGAGCTGTGAAGTGCTTGAATCTTGAGCTTCAATACAAAAGCACGTTTGACAAAGAGTGGCAAGTGAGTTGAATGCCCCATTTTTAATCAACATTGGAAGGAACTGGAAATAGCATCTCCGTAGAATGTAAAATAGAGTTGTTTTCAAATTGTTCTCCTGCCCTGTATTTTCAAATAAGGCTGATAGCAGAAAACATCTAGATTTTTAGGAGCCTGGATACCTGCAATGCAAGAAATAATTTACTTTATGAGTTATATCCAGTTGCTATCCAAAGTGCTAAGGACGGTCTAAGGGAAAGGTCTCACATTCAGAAGAGTATGGAAAGACAAAAGAAGAAAGCAGAGTAAAGAGAGAAAAATAAGAAAAACTAATCAAAGAGTGGGGAAAAAAAAAAAACCAAAATGACATGGTTTTTTTAATTTATTTTAAAATTAGTTGCTATTTCAAAATACTACTTCATCAACCTAAATCTTTCCATTTTCAAATACAACATGTAGAAATTTTGTGGATAGGAGTTTCTTTGTATTTTGTAAATATGCAGATGTAACACAGTGCACGACGTAATGGTTGTTATGGCCTTCAACTCAATATCTTACAGTGTGGAATAGATATGAATAATAAAATGTCAATGAAGAAACAGAATTCCTTGGAAAGTAGAGAAGCCAGCATTCAGTTCTGGGTCTCTGGGTTGATCTATCGCTTGTCCTACTTGTGACCATGACTGAGTGAAGCATTCTGAAGCACTGCCTTGAAAATCCGAATTAACGACAATACACCTTCCTTCTCAGTCCAGAACTTCCAGATGTTGCCGTGTTGGAGATCAAGGCTTTGATTCAAGGAAGTGCTATTCTTTCCGGGTCAGACTGAAGAGGCTAGCACCCCACTGCAATGTAGTTGATTACAGCAGTGACTGGGAAGCAGAAACATTTTGGATGAATGGCACATTATTAGGTAACAGCTTTTATATATATATGTGTGTGTATATGTAGTCTAACTGCAAAAGGGGAAGGGATGACTGCAGAAGAGGCTGGGAACACACAACAAATGAATGTTGCACTATTGTGCTTCATCTTCTGTTATCAAGGAAAGTTCATGTGGACTTCTAATTGCCCATGTTTAACTCTGTCCATTTTGTTCCTGATGATCCATAATGCAATCAATTTATGTCATAATCAGCAAAGTTAAGAATATTCTTATTATTTGTGTTACAAGTGTGCCTAGGGTCCTTCAGTAATAGTGATGTGATACATGGTGGTTCTGTGGATGTGGGTGTTGGGGGGGTGCCCTCATAGGATATTTGGACAATAAACCAAAACTCTAAGAAAACCCTCGATGCCCCATTTTTGAAGGCAGTTTATTTTGAAAGTATATCCAGTTGGACTACTGGAGCAGAGGTCACAGAAGTCTGATGTTCATAGGTGCTGGATGGATGGAAACAGGGATGACGGGGATAAAGAGATTAAATGGAAGCAAACCCAGTATCAGAACTGCTTTCCCACCAGACAGATACATTAGAATGTGAATGATTTCGATTAGATCTTTGGTGAAACAGTTTTTCTACTATCAAAACCAAAAACTAGATTTACTGTAGTAAAGGAAAGACCATACACCATACTAACACATTTTTATTATATCAGCTAGGCACAAAATGCAACCCACTAGGCTTTATCAAAATTATGAGACACTCAGATGTCCAACACACCAAGATCTGAGTTCTCTAAAGTGCAGTGGGCTATTAGATTACTTGAAGAAAATCTATATATGCAAAGCTGGGATGAAATCCTGGAACATAGGTATGTGTACCCTGTGCAGTAGTGACCACAGTGCTGACCTCCACCACGTAAATTGTGAGCCTACAAGCATGTCCTCAGGTGTGTCTGGCAAATGCCCGCAAGGAAACACAGAGGAATATGTCTTCCTATGCACTTTGGAGAGGTGACCACATATTAGCCCTTTCTGAACCATTTGACCAGAGGCTACCAGTAGATGCCTGCAAGGAAGGAAAGCACAGAGGAGACAGACTAATGGTGCAGGGAAGTGACACTGACATAGCCCGTTCACTGGGAAAGTCCTTTGCTTTAGGACTTTAATGAGTTATTATTGACTCCAAATCTAACATCACAGCAAACCACGAGCAGAGATGGGCTCAAGAAATTTCATAAGCTCTGAAAACCTTACTTAGGGGTCACAACCTGACTTGTGGGCTTCCTGGCATGCTGAACAGAGCAGGCAGGTAGATGTAACAAGCTAAACAGTTGCTTCTGTATGAATAATCACTTAGTTTTTATAGTATTTATGTGGAGACCAGAAGGTTAGTAGTAGGAGGCAGAGTCTTGAGGTTGCATTGCAAAAGCTCCAAGAATAATTGGAATGCAGAAAAATGCAAAAATGCCTTTTTTTTTTTTTTGGTACCTGCATGTTAGATATTATCCTGCCACTAGTTACTTTCTCGGTATAAACTCTTGCTTGTGGTTTGCTAGCTCTTTGTTTGCTGGAGTTGTTTATTTGGTTTCTGCTGGGAGATAAGACATTCAGGCTGCATGCAAAATAGCATTTGCAGCTTTAATGATAGTAAGTAGGGGTATGTAATACAGATCTTAGCACTGAGGTGCTTTGTCGCTGTCAATGCATATGATGAAGATGAGATGAAATACTTGATTCATTCATAATGCATCTGCCCTTCCTGTAAGCCCTATTTGTCCTGAACCAGGACAATTTAGATAAATAAAAGCACAGTTTTCTTCTGTTGAAAGGTTTGGGGAAGTATAGGTTTTCTTTTCAGTATCAATTGACCAAGTAAATTTCTTTTATTTGTTCTTAAAAACTTTTCTGAGCTTTTTTTTTCTTTTTAAAGAAAAGTCAACATTCCAGCATGATTGGAAACATTTACTGTTAAAGCAAAAAATAATTTTTTGACTTAATATTTTTGTGATTATTCTTAGATTCATGTGATGATGATAGAACCTCTCAGTCAAACACAGTAATTGTTTTAAGTTCTTTGCTGGCAGTGCTTCTAATGATGCTTGTCCTCCTGATTCTTCTGTGTAAACAGCAGAGGTAAATATAGTTTTATTGGTTACTACTAACTAACATGTCACGAAAATGCAGCTATTATTCATGATCAAGTCTTAGCAATCAAAATTCCCATCAGATAAATAAAGTCATTGTGAAGATGTAAAAGTCAGTAGCTTAATTACTTTTTGAGGAATAATGCATCCTGGCCTTCCAAACACCAAGGCCATTAATTTTCAAAACCAAAACAATTCTGGTAAAAGACAATGTTTCAGGTCAAAATTCTGTCTCTTCCACTTAAATTATTTTCTTTTTTTTTCCAGAGAAGTCTATCATTTTACTTACTTCTTCTGAAAGGACATTCTTTTGTCTATCTTCATCAAACTCAATGTCTTTTTGAAACAGGATAAAGTAAGATTGAGTGCATTTAACCTTAATAGGACAATATCAATATTTGGATTTGCAACTGAATGATGCTGCTCATGTTTAGAATTTGCAACTGAAAAAAAACCAACCAAAAACCAACTACCAAGCAACAAGCAAAACTTGTGAAGGCTTCAGATTTTGGTTTTTTAGTGGGGGAGAAAAAGGCAAAAAATGCAGTATTTTTGGAGGTGAAAGTATTTGGGATTTTGATCACCTTTTTAGATCATAAATTGAGTTTATCCTCCTGTGCTTATGTGTTTCAAATTTACACTTGTGTTCACTAAGTCAACCAAATTGCTGTCATGAAGTTGCTGCACCATTTTCCCTGTCTGGGGATATGTGGCCAGAAAATGCAAAGCTCTTACTAGTGCATAGAGCAGAATTGCACTTGCTGACTAGCTGGAAGTTTGTAGAAATTCCAGATTTTACTAGAGTGGAGCTGGGTCAAAAATTTATCAGAAAAACTATCATTAGCCCAATGGTGTTATCATACTGCTGTAAGTGCTTTTTCGACTTTAGAACACATTTTAAAGAAATCAAGACTAGAGTACTGTCATATAAAATGTATCTGTGGGTACAGAACTGTGCTGAAGTGGATTTTTGTATGACTGGCTATGTTATAATGAAACATCGATTTGTATTTTTCTTTACTTTTTGCAGGGTGCAGATGTCAGTAATGCCGGCTATACCAGATCCAAAATACATATTTGCTGATCTCTTAAATGATCATAATGGAAACTTTCAGGTAAGCGTCGCCTTCTTAGCAGGGCTGTAAACTCTACAGTGTTGAGAATAATTTGAAAGTAGCTACTGATTCTTGCTCTGTCACAGGCACAAGCACAAAAAGACCCAAGACAAAAGCCCCAAAGTCCTTGCTGTTGAGCAGCATCACCAAGAGGATCCACAGAGCAAATACCAGGGCTTATACAATCAGTGCAGTGCTGCTTTGGCACTATGAAAAGACACTTGCAATGAGAGACAGAGAATCTGCCAGAGAAGAATTTAAGGATGCCCAGAGGCACAATATCCGCTGAGATGACATTGTAGTGTTTGCATCCATTCCTGCACATGATAAGTCAGGGAGTTTGCTTCTGCCTGGTCTTGTGCTTTATCTTTATGAAGTGAGAGCAGTGAATGCTGAGCCAGTGGTGGCACTCGTGCTTTTGGAGGTGTCAGTCACAGTAAGAAGCATCCTTTCTTAGCCATAGAGGTGCATAGTCACTAAACCATTGGACACGGAATGGCTAACAAATGAATAGATTACAGTTTTTACTTTTGCTTTCTTAATGTTTCTCATAAGTCCCTGACATCACATATGTGGTGTAGTTTTCTGTATTAGATGTTTTAGTGTTTACCTTAATTACTACTAGGTTTCCTCTGAGGGGAAACAAGTCATTGTCATTTACATTGACAAATCCAATGATAATATCAAAGAGCAGTAATAATTTTTCCATAACAAGCTGAAAAGTTTTTGTATATGATAGCTTTAAACTCAAATGGAAGAAAAAAACATATAAATTCAGATTAATATTGAAGCTTTAATACAGATATGCTATGTTGCCTAAATCTCCATGTAAACTCAGTCTTAATTTAGTTTAAGTCAGGGCTTGGGTCAAAGAATGCATAAGTATGTCAAGGAAGTAGCACCAGATATTTCACACATTCAGGTTTTCAAAAGGCCCTGACTAAATACAAAGATGTATTTAATGCGGTCTTGAGATTAAGTGGAGTGTTTATGCTGTTCTGGAATCCTGTTTGTTTTATTTCGATTCTGTCTTTCTTCCATCGTAGTATCTGATGTCCTACTTGTCTATATTGCTTCCTCATCATCTTCTCCATTGTGGCTTATCCTGGAAAGATACCATTATGAAAGGAAAATCAGAGTCTGTACAACCAGGTTTATTTTAATTGATATCTCATCTCTGCCAACACCAATATTTTAATTTTCCTAGGAATGGCTAGACAAAACTGATCATGTGGTGCTGCAAACCAAGCTAGAATATGAAGAACCAGAGTGCATCACTGAGGCAGAAAGCCAACAAGAAGATGAAAAGAACAGTGACAAACAGGGGCCCTTGGAAAAAATCTTTGCTTCTTCAGGAACGGCTGAAAATAGTGACCCCAAAGCAGCTCAGATTGCCTGCCTGATACCAGCACCCAACACTATAGCTTCTTTTGCTGGCTTCCATATTTTAATGAATGACGACATGTATGTGACTTTGTAAAATCTGCAAAATGCAGAAGGTGTTAAGAAATTACATAAAAGATCCTGATGAGTTTAGGGGAGTGGCTGAAAAGATCATTATGATAAGATTCACTTCAACAAAGGCACTGAGCTGTATTATCTCTTTTTGGATCTGTACTTTCCCAACAGTTATGATAACTTGGGTAGACTCAATGTCTGAAACAAAATCTTGATCCTTTATAGACCTAGGATTGTTCTTCTAATTGGAGTTTATCTCTTAGAATAAACTGAGCCCTATTTTCCTCTATGGACAGGAGAGGACAAGAGGTCCTCCTTAATTAATATCAGTAGAGCTGAGACTTAGTCCTTATGCTTATGGAGTGTAGAGCAGTGCAAACTACGCTGTTGCTCTTCCCAAATGAAGAGGGAAAAAGAAGAGATTTTGCTGTCTTACAAAGACCAGACCATATACTGTGCTTTTTCAAGTGACAGGATACTGCTTTGCAAGCCTTCCTTAAGCTAGGGATTCTTGCTCTTGCAAACTACTTCTCCCAGTGTCTAACTTTGCACTGCATGGCATGCCTTAAAGGTTTTAAGGGAAGCAATAAGCCCCATGTCTAAGAACAAAAGAGCGAGGATGTACAGGATTGAATAATATTTTATCCTGCAAGTAGTGCTGCAAGTAGCTTCCCACAGAACAGGACAGGGCTTCAAGTGCCTCATCTGAAGGTCAGGTCCTCCGTATCCTACAGTCTTTGTACAGTCAATGTCTTATAGTCTTTATTCTAGAGATGAGGTTCATTTTTAACAGTATTTATGTTTGAATGAGTAGTTTTTGTTTCAAACTGGGGTTTGGTGCAAGCAGCAGCTGTAGATCTAAATTAGGATTTACTCATGCTGTGTATACTAGTTTCTTGGTTTTCTTTAGAAAATGTTTGCTTTGTTTTGGTTTTGGTTTTTGTTTTGGTTTTTTGTGTGTGTTTTTTAACAACAACAAAAAAGTTTTAAAAAACAAACTTATAACAGTGTTCTAAAATTTTCTAAACATACCATAGTTTAAACTTGGAAATTTCACATATCAGAAAACTACAGTGATTAGTAAAGAGTTTTGAATTCAGGGCTTTAAAAAGTTAAATTTCAGATCTTTTTGAGAATAGGAAATAATAATCTGGATGATTAAGTTTTGAAATCTGTTTCTAGGTGCCCCAGTTTCTGTACAAGGAAAAATATAGACAATTTCTGGCCAATAACTGGAAAACTTATTTGAAAGGATAGTTAGTCACATTGTCCAATATTTTCTTGACATTGCCTCAGATTTGACTCTTCACTTACAATATTAACATGGTGACAGAGGATTTCCCATAATTACAAGAACAATTTGGCCTTGTCCTCTCTAAAACAGATGTATGCAAATTTTTGATGTTTTTTGTACGCCCTGCACTTTGAATTTTTTTCTGAAAGGTAAGTGTGCAAATTTTCATGAGGAGTGTAAGAATGCATGAATTTTAAGCTAATTCAAGCTAAATAAAATTTGATAAGCAGAATCTATCTCAGCTCAGTTCTTATATGATATAAATTGGTATTATTGCATAAGAACCAGATACTGTGAATTACAACAGACAAGAACCTGCTCCAGTAATGATTATATGAATAAAGAAGTAAAACCAAAATATATTGCTTAGTTGCTTCCTCTTCAAACCATGCATAATATATGGTTGTCTGCAGAGTTGGCTAGATACCTTAACTGAACCACTTTCATTTGAGCAAATACTTGTCTGCCTGAATTCAAAACGTTGTAGTATATTTTCCTGAAATCTTATTGTGTAAAAAAAAAAAAAAAAAAAAAAAGAAGAAGAAGAAGAAAGTAATGTTGAATTGTACTGTTTAAGCAGCATTCCTGAACTGAAATGCTATAGTCATGTAAGTTTTTAATATAGACTATTATGATTTATAAATAAAAATGTTCTTTTTGTGCATGTATATAACCATATTTACATTGTATATACAAAAGGAAATAAAACAAATGAAACAGCCAAATATCTCAAACATTTATTTAAAAAAATGTCCCCTCTGAAGAAAACAAAAGGAATTACTTACATTTAAAACAAAACACTTTTTTTCTCCACCCAAAAAAATGAGAAGGAGGCTACACAGTAACTTTCACATCTTCCTTCTTATTTATTAAAAAATTGTCATGTTCTTCAAAGGCATGAGTCGCTCAGATGCTACATCTTGGTCCCTAATTACAGGAAATCATGTTTTTGTTAAAACAAGTAACAGAACTTACTAAAACCAGTCTTGTACCTTCTACTTTCCTTCCTTTTTTTTTTTTTTTTGCTTGAGTGCATTGGTTAGTTTTTGTCTGATTTTGAAAATTAAAATAGTGGTAATGAATTTTCTTACAGTGTACTTACAAAAGCTTTCAAAACCATTTCTGCCTTTTTTTTTTTGTGACTTACATTTTAACAGTTACTAAAGTCAAACAAACAAAACACAGTTTATTTTACTTTTTCCTTTTTCTGCTAACAACGTGAGCTGCAAAGATGAAACTGGAGGGCCATACTTATTGAATGCTTAAAAAACTGTACTAGATAAAATGTTTTGGGTTTTTTTTTGGAAAAGACACGCAGGTCTAAATTTTTCAAAATACCAAATAGTCAGCATTTTCCATGGGAAAAGATGATGTGACCCCTACTGACCTTTTGTGACTATCTAAGTAGAGATCTGTCACTGACTAATCTAGTGGTCGAAAAAACAGTATTGTGCAATAAGAGAAGAAATGTAGCAATAACTCCCCCTTTCCTGGAAATTTTTTGTAACCCTCATGATTTGAGAGTTGGTTTAGTGTCATCTGCAGGTCTTGCTCCTGCTTGGTTTCTTGCTGGCAACTACTGGCACAAGGTTTTGTGGGTGGGAAATAGCAAGTGTACACTCACCCTGAGCAATAACAGGTTCCTGCATCCACTTTCACCATATGACAAGCTTGGAGAGCAGGCCCTAACTTGCAATGTGAGAAGTTGCATCTCTTTGGGGTTCCCCTCTTCTCCTTCCTGTATGTGTCAGGGCTAGGGAAGCAGGTGAAGGCTGAGCAGTCCAACAGACTAGCAGTAAAAACTCTGTCACAGGCTGTAGATAAAAGGAGCCTGTGTCCCTTTCCCTTATTGTGAAATAACACAATTTCTTTTTCAAATCAAAATCCCTTGGATTAGTGATGGGTTTCATGTTTACCTACTCTGTGTCTGGGGCTTCTAATTTCCTAGTTTTAGAGAATAACTGTGAGAAAGAAACAATACACACCATGTTAAAAAAACCTCCCTGTATATATATAGACAGGCTGAAAATGTTAACAGAAGATGGACCAAAGAATATCTTTACATTTATGAATGTAAAGATATTATGTAATATTATAATTATACAGAATAAAGGAGGTACAGATATTAGCTCATGACTATTTTGCTTTGTTCCTCTCTGTTTTCTTTCTATCAGTATGCCCAGGTATCACCATTTTTTGATAAATGTTTTCCTGTGGTATATTGATCTGCAAAAGTTAAAAAGTACCAGTTATCACTGTGTTCCCGGAAGGTTGTTAAAGGGAAGAAGAACAGACTCAGTTTTTACTTTTTGATAAGAAAACAAGATGGGTAGATAAACTGTAGGCAGTAGGTCTTGTAAGGTCTACAGACAGAATGAACTATATTCTAACACTAACTCTCTGCACCTCTACAAAATTATACAAATAAGAGGAAGCATTTCAGAACAATCCCTTTAAAGTATGAGATATTCCTAAAATGATTAAGAAGTGCTGTAGTATACCTCTTAACTAGGAAGGAGTTAAAGTCATCAATACTAAGACGGAGAGGGACGTGTATCACCTATGCCGCTGTATCTCAGCACAAACAGCTCCGCTTTGTCCTGTGAATCTTTAGTGTAATGAGCTTGATGGGAAAAGCATCAGTTCCTTTTTTGGTGGGCATCTGCATCTTTGAGCTGCAAAGTCATACATCCTCTTACCACTCTGACCCAACCAGCCTGGAAGAGGGATTTTTACGTGAAAGAGCTGAGCTTCCAAAGAAGGATGAGAACAGCATACAGAAGTGCACCATGGTTTTTAACGAGCATAGGAGGTCCTTCTAACTAAAAAGAAGAGGAGAGTGGGGAGGGAGGAGGCTGAATTCTGCATATCCTGCAAGTTCTCTGACTGCAGAACTATAACCTTAAGCAGGGAGAGGGAGAGGGGAGGTTACCCTCCGCCTGGTACGATGAAGGGATTTAAAGATATTTTTGGTCAACAATAACAGCAAACAATGTTTCCACATGAAATTCCTAAAGGGTGGATTTTCAAGTATTCTAGCTCAATCTAAATGCATTCATAGAGGCAGTGGGACAACACAGCCACTTACCAGGTCATACAGGCATTGATCAACATCTCTAAGATATCCGAAAGAAACAGACCAGGACAGCAGAAGCAGGCACACTGCTCTACTAGGCAAACAACCACATTTCCAATGCATTAAATTGTCATAGACCAGATGAAACTAATAGATACAGACAAAAGTCTACCTCTACTTTACAGTAAATCTTGCCATAAGCAGTGATTTTACCATTAGAAAATGAACATATTTTGGGATTTCTCTCTCTTTAGGTAGCCAATACCTCAGTTCCCATTTCCATATGAAAGATTCTTCATCTGGAATTTGTGAAGTTAACTCAGCCTTACTGTGGGCCTACTAATAACTGCTCCATCTCTGAGTATGTTACCTTTGTTTAAGTTTTCCTAGGGTTTTTACATAATAAACAAGGAAAGAACGACCCAAACAGGTTGGTATCAGGTTTACATATGAATCACTATAAGCAGAATACAGCAAAGCCACTGGAAACAGATGTTTTATTTCCTATCATATTCTGCAGTTGTCGTTGATAAAGAAACTAAAGCTGATTTAGGGGGCTTCTTGTGCAATTCCCTTCCTCACTCCCCCCATTCATTCCAAAATATTTGAATTTTAGTACAAAGAACAGCAGCAAACAAAGGGTCTAGCAGATGGTTCAGAGTGGAGTTATCGCTCATGGTATCTCAATGCGTGCAAATGTCTCATGTTTCTTGCAAGTTATTTTGCAGAAGGTGTTAGATCTCAATCAACAACACAAAGGATTTAAACACCCAGACAACTGGAGAAGATCTCCACATCAAAAAAGTCTCAGCGGGCTGCCACCCCCCAGACTAAAACAGGTAGCACAACTAATATGGTGTAGATTGAAAAACAGGAGGTAAAAGAGGCAGTCAGATGGGAGCCTGTACTTGCTCTTGATTTTGATTGTACTCAGAACTGTGAAGTATTCCACGTCTTGTGTTGAAATCAGTAAAATCAGAATTGTTTCAGTTAGAACTCTGGATGAGGTACTGCTTCTGCTACCATGGCACTCAGTGGGGAGGACTGTTCTCAGCTGTGAACTCAAAGGAACGGGAGAAAGTGGGAGCATCTAACTGACAAAACTCGGACAACTGAATGATGTGTTTCTACAGTACAATTTTACCTCCAGTATTATATATCAACCTTTACAGTACCATTTGGTTTGATGTGAATGTGTGGTTAAAGAACCCATGCAAAATATTTTGCAACACACTCATAAATCTACATCAGTATTAATGGGCTCTGTTGTATGTCAAGGAGGAATTTGTCAGCGTTCATCCATATTCTGCTGGGCAGTTGGCAGAATCTGATATCTGTTGAATGCTGAAAGAAAATCCTGTTTGTGTTTATTCTGTGGCAAGATATTTTGATTTGGTTCTTTGAAGCTGAGGAACCAAATGAGTTGGAAGACAAAGAACTTACGGAACCTTTTATTCCAGTCCTGCTTATGCAGCAACAGGGAAGTTCATATAAAAATTAAATTACTCTTTTAAGAAAAGGAAAAGCAATTTGACAGGAAGAACACTTGAAAGTAATGGTTCTTTATGGAGTAGATCATCCTAAGTGCAATCACACGGCACCTACAGGATGGACAAGGGATCAGACCCAGCCAGCATGGATTTAGGAGGGGCAGGTCCTGTCTGACCAACCTGATCTCCTTTTATGATTAGATGACCCGCCTGGTGGATGAGGGGAAGGCTGTGGATGTGTCTATCTGGACTCCAGCAAAGCCTTTGACACTGTCTCCCACAGCACACACCCTGGAAAATCTGCAGCCCACGGCTTGGACAGGGGCACTCTGTGCTGGGTTAAGAACTGGCTGGAGGGCCGGGCCCAGAGAGTGCTGGTGAACGGGGCTGCATCCAGCTGGTGGCCGGTCACCAGTGGTGTCCCCCAGGGATCAGTGCTGGGCCCAGTCCTGTTTAACATCTTTACTGATGATTTAGATGAGGGGATTGAGTCCATTATTAGCAAATTTGCTGATGACACCAAGTTGGGAGGGAGTGGCAAACTGTTGGAAGGCAGGAGGGCTCTGCAGAGGGATCTGGATAGGCTGGAGAGTTGGGCTGATTCCAGTGGGATGAGGTTCAACAAGGCCAAGTGCCGGGTCCTGCACTTTGGCCACAACAACCCCTGCAGCGCTACAGGCTGGGCACAGAGTGGCTGGAGAGCAGCCAGATGGAAAGGGACCTGGGAGTTTGGATCGACAGGAGGCTGAACATGAGCCAGCAGTGTGCCCAGGTGGCCAAGAAGGCCAATGGCATCCTGGCCTGCATCAGGAACAGTGTGGCCAGCAGGAGCAGGGAAGTGATCCTTCCCCTGTACTCAGCACTGGTGAGGCCACACCTGGAGTGCTGTGTCCATTTCTGGGCCCCTCAGTTCAGGAAGGATATTGAGGTGCTGGAGCAGGTCCAGAGAAGAGCAACCAGGCTGGTGAAGGGACTCGAGCACAGGTCCTATGAGGAGAGGCTGAGGGAGCTGGGGTTGCTTAGCCTGGAGAAGGCTCAGGGGTGACCTCATCACTCTCTACAAATATCTGAAAGGAGGTTGTAGCCAGGTGGGGTTTGGTCTCTTTTCCCAGGCAGCTCTCAGTAAGACAAGAGAGCATGGTCTCAAGTTCTGTCAGGGGAGGTTTAGGTTAGATATTAGAAAGAAATTCTTTACAGAGAGGGTAATCAGGCATTGGAATGGGCTGCCCAGGGAGGTGGTGGATTCTCCATCCCTGGAGGTATTTAGGAAGAGGCTGGATGTGGCACTTAGTGCCGTATACTGCTGGCTGTGGTGGTGGTACATCAAGGGTTGGACTTGATGATCTCAGAGGTCCTTTCCAACCCATCTGATTCTGTGATTCTGTGATTCTGTAATGACTGAACGTCTTGCTTATATAAAGCTTTATGTATTTTGTACTGCAAGTACGTTAACTGTACCAGAGTCAGAAAATTTATAACCAGTGCAATATAGACATCCTCCACTAGCTGTTAAAATCTTAATTTATTCCAGATATTGTTTAAGAATATTGTGGTTTAACCCCAGCCAGCAACTAAATACCACACAGCCACTCACACCTTCATCCCATGCCCCCTAGTGGCATGGGGAGGGGAATTCAGAAAAAAGGGTATAACCTGTAGTTTGAGACAAGAGCAATTTAATAATAGAAGTTAAATATGTTAACAACAAGAAGAATGGAATGGAGACAACAAAAAGAGAGAGGGGGCAATAAAACTCAGGAAAGACAAGTGATACAAAATGCAACTGCTCAGCACTCACTGAGCGATGCCCAGTCCGTCCCTTAACAACAATCTGTCCCTACCAGCCAAGTCTCCCCAGTTCACGATGTTCTGAGCATGATTTTCTATAGTATGGAATATCTCTTTGGTCAGTTCAAGTCAGGCTGTCCTGGCCACACTCCCTTATGGCTTCCTGTGCATCACCTCACTGGCAGAACATGGGAAACTGAAAAGTCCTGGTCTTAAGGTAAACACTCCGTAGTGACAACTAAAACATTGGTACGTTATCAACATAATTCTCATACTAAATCCAAAACACAGCACTGTACCAGCTACGAGGGGGAAAATTAACTCTATCCCATCCGAAAACAGGACAAGAAAAGACACTTAGGCAGTCATACCTAGAGTTGAGCAGAGGGGAAGGATCTACATGCTGGCAAAACTCTGTCTAATGCAGCTCAACATGCCATTGGCCTTCTTTCCTGCAAAACTGAATTGCTAGCTCATGGTTAGCTTGTTGTATGCTGCAAAGCTGCTTTCCAACTGGTGATCCCCATGTGCAGGACTTTGCACTTCTCTTTGCAGAACTTCCTTAAGTTCCTGTCACCTTTTTTCTTCTAGCCTTTCAAGATCACTGTCTAAAGATAAGCATTTTATTTTGCACAGGTGACACTTCTGTGTCAATGCAAAATGCATGGTTCACCCACTCTTTTGACCTGCACTGGTGTAAGAAATAAAACATTGTGGAGGGTGGCAGTGGACAATACCCACTGTTATAACAACAGAATCATAAATTGCTGTTTATCATGTTTAGTAAGGTAGTATTTAAGAGAAAACTGAATCTGGGACACTGTTGTACTATAAAACTCACAAAGAATAGACAGAATAATAGGCAACATCTACAGAGAGCAAAAAGCTGAACTGAAAAAAGAAACAGGCAAGTGAGGCAAGGATAGCACACATGTTGTAGTAAACAGCTTTCAAACAGTAGAAAACAAATCTTTTTGATGTCTTGATGTGATTTTATGGTTTTAAAAGAAACAAGAGTTGAAGATGAAATACAAATGTTCTGACATCATTCACACATTCTGTCAGTGTTTACTTTGGTGTTTGCAGCTGAGCCTTTGAAGAAAAGAAAGATATTTTACAAACAAAGCCAGCCTGAGGGGTAAAATGATTTAGCAAATCTAATAAAAATATGTCTTCTAAGACACAGATAAGCTATTGGGCCACACACCAATGTAGAATGCATCTTAGTAGTATCAGTTGTATTTCTGTTCTTGTAGTACTCTGACAATACAGTCAGCTGCCTCTGGGTATTTTGGAAAAATATCGTTACCATATTTTGCATAGAAGTTCAGTTTAATCCATCAGTATATTAACTTTTTAAGTGCAAGAAGCCTTAAGGATCCTTATAGACTAGATGATGATGCAGATCATACCAAGGAAGACCATAAAAAGTGTTAGACAGCCGGAGACAAAGAATAGCCTTGCTGGTCGGAAAAACTGATCTTGCAAGTTACTATGTTTGATGACAATAAAGGGGTTCTTTGATTTCTGTGGGTTTTTGATTTAAACATCAACTCAGTAACCAACATGCACATCATAATTTCTCAAAATAAGATATTATTTTCTCTCTGGTTACATGAGAATATCTTGAAGCAGTCAGTGTTTCTTCCATCAAACCCAACCTGTAAAATCACTCAAGACACTTCCCTTTAGAAGCAGGTGGTTCTTCATGGTTCAACAGTCTCGCCAAGTGCAATGAAATCTTCAGGGACAAAACCTTTCATGATGCTTATGTTGACTGTCCAGTGGGACATATGCACAAGACTATTATCTTTCCATTTCTGCCTGGCATAATACTATATACAAGTTATTTAATCATGCTTTACAAGATGTCAAGTACAAAAGTCATCACAATGATTTCCCTAGGCAAATACTGAAAAAATAAGGTCAAAATACTCTTTCAAGTGTCTACAAAGAAAATAAAATGAGTTCTCAATTGTGTACAACGTTACTTCTGACTTTTCAGAAAGTGAGAACTTTGTTTGCATTGCTATTTTAAGTACAATATAAGGGGTTATATTGCATTCCCAGAGAATTTTTATTCTACTTCTGGATCCCTAATACTTATCTTTTTTTCAAAATCTCCAGTAAAGAGATCTTACTGATCTCATCACAGTATCTGGAAATAGAATGATTAGTTTAAGAAGATGGAGAAGTGTATAAACTAATTTCCCACTGCCTCTTCTAAATTCAGATTAAAGCATGAGTGCTAACAGTAACAGAGAACCCCTTTAGCCTACTTGGAAGACTTTTTTCCACCTATTTGTTTGAAGTATATTCTAGTAATGGTGGAAGTCACTGGTAAAATTTTATGAGTCAGCATGATAATTCCTATATTCTTGTTTGCCTTTAACTCTGAAGTTTGAAGGTTGTTTTCCATACACTATGGAGAGGCTCAAATATCCCTGTGGATATGGATCAGTCTCACAGGACCTCATACAGTGAAAATCAGCTTCCTGATTCATTGGAAACTACCATCATCTGAACACAAGATAAAAAAATCTTATTGAGGAAAATTACATAAAGATTCACTGGGATTCTCTTACTCATACTGGCGAGCCCACACGCAGACAAGGCAGAGAGAGAATAAGTAGTGACAAAATGTAACAATTACCACTTGAAATAGGCCCTACCACTTGCTCCGTGAAGAGGTTAAGGGCTGGGCAAATACAGCAAACTCAGCTTTTTTGCTGAGCCAATATTGTAACTTTAGGCTGCAGAGGGAGGGCAGTTCTCATAGGCTCCCCCACTACTTTCAGGATTAGAAATGCCTCTGTAAAGTAGGCTCTGTGTCAGAATCTCTTTGCAAAGTGCTGCTGTCTGGGTGGTGGTCAGAGCTCAGTGTGGTTCATACCATCAGATGGAGCCAGCTTTAATACAGACACTGCCTCAGAGCCAGTCCCCCTGCGTTGCCTTCATAGTCAGTACAGAAAACCCACTGCTTTTAGGGAACTATTCATACTATTCATTTCATTCTAAAGAAAATATAAAAAGTAAGTTGGGTGAATTATAGCCCAGAGTTCTCTCCCCCTCTCTGTTGATGTTAATATAGGCTCAGGACAATTATTCCTTATAAACAAGGAGGTTATCAGGGGCTTTTAAGAAATATGTACAGTGAATACAATGAATGTCAATAACCATTGCACAAATCTTTCAAAAAAGACACACCTATATACAACAGCTACTCAGTAAAGAGCCTTTGTCCATAGGCAAAACAGCATATGGAAATGTCAGATTTCCCCAGGTCTGTCATCAGGTTTGTCTATTAGAAAAAAACTTCCAAGTAGTCATATGAAAGAAGTTCCTAAATAATCATTCGCACATAGTGTATGTTTTGCCTTCATCCCATCTTCAAAACCTCCCTTGGTGGTCCATTTATAGGTATGAAAGAGACTTTTTCTCCTCCCCCCACTTAAAAGACAGTCCTCAGTCTCAACCAATAGTTTCCATGTGAAGATGGGATTTGACCAGAGGGGTACTAGCAGAAATCTAAAACAAGTTTTGATGTTCCAATAAGATAATATGAGACCACATGGACAACTGCCCCTATGCAATATTAAACACAGATTGTTTCGCTCTCAAGAAATAAGGTACTATAATAATTCAATAAAATTCTCTGCAAGATGAAAATAAATAATAGTAAATGGAAACATAAAAAATATGAATATTTTTAGTGTGGGTGGAGACATTCCACATTATTTTTACTTGTGTTCTTTTGAGGCAGAACTTTTCTGGTCTGGGTTATTAAAAATATTTTTATCTGAATAATTTATTCTTTCAAAGCTTTTATAACCATTTAGAAAATTTTAAAAGCCAAACATCTTCTTTTATGGGTCTGTCTCCATTTATGGACATCTAAAACCAGGTCCATGACATCAGAGCTGTAATATAATTCAAGCTTCTTAAAAGCATTGCTGACAAAAATTATATAAAATTTCACTTGTGTAACAGATTTCGCAGAAGCATAGCATAGTTATAAGTGACATCGTCATATGTTGATTATATGTTGTTGGGACAGAGGAACCGGCATAGTTTATTATGATGAGGACATGGAACATTTTACCAAACCCAGTTTTAAACACAGGAATCAAGAACATGCCATCAATGGACGTTCAGTTCACTTAGGCAAATATCTGTCACTGATATTATTTCATTATTTGCGATAACCATGCAAAATATAATTGAAAATTCTTCTTCAGTTTCTAGTGAAGCTCTGATAACGTTTACAGGGGAGGAGTGCAGGAGGTATGCAACAGAAATTATGTAAGTTAAAATTCACGTCACTACACATTAAAAGCTCAACAGCTTTTTATAGCTTGGCAAACTTCAACTATAAAGGTGAAAAATTTCATGCCACAAAACCACTGAAGAAAGTTGTTTTTCTTTTAAGCTTTCTGGGTTAGGGGTTTTGGGTAATGAAGTTTACATTGTTGTTCAGCATAAATGGTGTAACTACTTCTGAGAATGATGCTGCACAAAATATTCTTTAGATCACATTATAGAAAAAAAAAAGGAAAAGAGAAAATTGTGTCTTAGATGTGTTCTGCCTTCTACAAGATTTGGTATAAAGTTCATATTCATATAAGGACTGCACCTCATACTGTCCAAATTTGCCCAAACCTGGGCAATTATAAACTTGTGAAAAATCATACACCTCATACCTCTCTGAAACCTCATATACACTTTGCAAAGTCTTGTCAGTCTTGCAATTAAATGGGATGCTGTTTGATCATAGAATCACAGAATCATAAAATCATAGAATCACTTAGTTGGAAAAGACCTCTAAAATCATCAAGTCCAACTCTTAATCCAGCACTATCACGTCTACTACTAAACCATTTCCCCAGGTGCCACATCTACGCATTTTTGAACACCTTCAGAGTTGAACTTTGCTTCAGAGTTTGAATCACATCCCCAGGCAGCCTATTCCAATGCCTGACCACCCTTATGGCAAAGAAATTCTTCCTTATGTCCAACCTGAACCTCCCCTTGTGCAACTTGAGGTCGTTTCCTCTTGTCCTGTCACTTGCTACTTGGGAGAAAGACTGACCCTCATCTCACGACAACATCCTTTCAAGTAGTTATAGAGAGTGATAAGGTCTATTCTGAGCCTCCTCTTCTCCAGACTCAACAACTCCAGCTCCATCAGTCATTCCTCATAAGACTTGTGCTCCAGACCCTTCACCAGCTTTATGCCCCTTCTCTGGACACACTCCAGCACCACTTCATTGTCTTTTTTGAGGTGAGGGGCCCTTAACTAAACATAGGATTCAAAATGAGGCCTCATCAGTGCTGAGTACAGGGGGATGATCACTATCTTGGTCCTGCTGGTCACACTATTGTTGACACAGGCCAGAGGCATTTGGTTTCTTGGCTGCCTGGACATGCCTGGGCACACTGCTGGGTGATGTTCAGTGGCTGTCAACCATCACCCCTAGGCCTTTTTCTTCTGAGTAGCTTTCCAGCCACTCTTCCCTAAGCTTCTAACGATGCATGTGATTGTTGTGACCCATGTGCTGGACTTGGTTGCTTGGCCTTGTTGAACCTCACACAATTGGCCTTGACCTATTGATTCAGCATGTCAGGATCCCTCTGTAGAGCCTTTCTACCTGCAGCAAATTGATATTCCCGCCCAACTTGGTGTCATCTGCAAACTGACGAAGGTGCACTCTATCCCCTTGTCCTGACCATCAATAAAGTATTAAACAGGACTGGCCCCAGTGTTGAGCCTGGGGAACACCACTAGTGACCAGCTGACAGGGGAATGTAACTCCATTCACCACCACCTTTTGGCCCAGCCATCCAGCCAGAATTTTACCCAGAAAACCTGTCCAAGTTGCCAGCTTGTTCAGGAAAATGTTGTGGAAAATGGTGTCAAATGTTTTGCTGAAGTCCAGGCAGACAATATACACAGCCTTTCCCTCATCCACTAAGCAGGTCAATGGGTCATAGAAGGAGATCAGGTTGGTCAAGAAGGACCTGTCTTTCCTAAACCTGTGCTGGCTGGGCCTGATCCCATTTTTCTCCTGCATGTGCCTGTGATGGCACTCAAGATGATCTGCTCTATGACTTTCCCCAGTACCGAGGTCAGGTTGACAGACCTGTAGTTCCCTGGATCCTCCTTCTAACCCTTCTTGTAGATGGGCATCACATTTACTAAGGTCCAGTCAACAGGGATCTCCTCAGTGAGTCTGGTAAATGATGGAAAGTGGTTCAGCAAGCCCTTCCCACAGTTCACTCAGTATCTTTGAATGGATCCCATCTGTCCCTATAGACTTGTATGTGTCTAAGTGGCATAGCAGGTGGTAACACTTTCCTCCTGGATTACAGGGGCTTCATTCTGCTCCCCACCCTGTCTTTCTGTTCAGGAGGCTGGATACCCTGAGGAAAAGTGGTCTCACTATGAAACACTGAAGCAAAGAAGGTAATAAGTACCTCAGCCTTTTCCTTAGCAATTGTCACCATATTTCCTCCTGCATCCAATAAGGGATGAAGATTCTCCCTGGCTCTCCTTTTATTGTTATATTTTTGTAAAAACATTTTTATTGTTTTTTATACATTCTAATTGGGCTTTAGCCCTTTTCATTTTATCTCTGCATTGTATCATTATGTCCTTGCAGTCCTTCTGAATTTCTTGCCCCATCTTTCCAAGGCAATAAACTCTATTTTTCTCCCTGATTTACATGCAAATATCTCTGTCTGGCCAGGCCAGTCTTCTTCCCTGACACCTCATCTTTTGGCTCCTCTGCCCCACAGGACTGCCTCCCGAGGGACACCACGAGATATGCATCTAAACTGGCCAAAGTCTGCCCTCTATAATTCCAAGTTAGTGGTTCTGCTGATCCTGCGCCTTGCTTCTCTGAGAATCAACACCTTGGTCATTTTGTGATCATTGTGCCCAAGACAACTGCTGACCATCATATTGCTCTCAAGTCCTTCTCTGTTCACAAACAGTAGGTCCAGCAGAGCGCCTTCCCCAACTCACTCAGCAGCTATGTCAGGAAGTTATCTTCCACACACTCCAGGAACCTCCTAGACTGTTTTCTCTTTACTGTGCTTCATTTTCAGCAGGCATTTGTTAAGATGAAGTCCACCATGAGAACAAGGACCAGTGATAGCAAGACTTCTCTCAGCTGCTTATAGAATATTTAATCTGCCTCTTCACAGTTGTTTTCTGGTCCATGACAGATTCCCATCAGGATATCTGTCTGGTTGGTCTTGACTCTGATTCTTACCTATAAACACTCCACCGTATCATCACCATCATTTAGCTCCAGACAATCAAGACACTTCCTAACATACCCCCTTGCCTCTCTCACCTTCTGAAGAGTTTGTAGTCATCCATCACAGTACTCCAGTTATGTGACTTGTCCATCGTGTCTCTGTGACAACTACCATGCCATAGGTTTCCTGTTGCATGACTTCCAGCACTTCCTGTTTGTTGCCCACACTATGTATGCACTGTAGCTGGACTATTGATTGCTCCATCTTTTTGAGGAAAGAAGTCCTTATTCCTATGTGACCATTCTCCAGTGCTTTCATGGCTTCTGACACAACAATTGCCTACTACATCTTTTCTGTCATGTAGATCCCTATCCCCTACCTCCACTGAGAATGCAGAGTGAAGGACCTCACTAGCCCACCGTTCCTCAAATGTATGTTGTCCCTAGACTCATCTTTAGCGAGCCTGATTTTATCTGTTTCCCCATTCCCAGGTTCTGAGCCAGGTGTGCATCTGATGGCTCCTCCTGGTTCTTTTGTCATCATTCCCTGCAGCTTGAAGGATAGAGAAGAACACTACACTTGTGCTCCTTATCCTTTAACCAGTCAAATAGTACACGTGTATAGGAAAAGGGGAGTGCCACAGATTACCTACCGCTCTTACAATATATCTACACCCCTTAACAATTCTACCAGTGTAAAATCAACAGCTTTTGAATCTCAGCATTTCTGCTGTGTTGTGAGGCTCCAAAGTCACTGGTCAAATGTGTTCCTCCACCTCCTCTACTGGGAGGTCCACACAATAAGTGTTCCCTTCATTTTCCAGTTTCCATCATACGCTGAAGAATAAAGGGCTGCTGTGCACACATGACAACCCCAGTTCTGCTTCAGTGAGTTTTCTTGCATGGGGACACATGCATACATGGATGCTGTTCAATTTATTATTTTTTTAGCATATCCTCTGTGTTGAAATTATTTCTAAACCACAAGGCTACACTCAAAGAATATTTAAACTGCAAAATGTTGCAGTCCAACATTAGAAAATGTCTAAATAAAGTTAAGTTTAATTCATCCCTTTACGAATATGTGTTTTGTCTGAAGATTGCAATTAAAGATCCGAAGTCTCCCACTTCATTAAAAATATAGGATGAACAGTGCTTGGACATCAATCAGTTTTGTGTCATGACTGAAAGATCACTTGATAGGCGCTGCATGAGACAGATGAACAAAAGGCATTGTGATAAAAGGTAGTAGAAAACAAGTTGCATCCTGTCTTTGTCTGAGATTTTCTTTAAAATTAATATAAATTCTCTATTCTCCCATTTTGGACTTACAACTCAGGATTCTGCAATCTTTTCTTTGAAGAATCGCTGAGCTTTTGCAGTAGTTACTAAGATAAATAGGAACACTACTCTGAGCATGCATACTGCTACATTCAGAAATCAGACCTTGGGCATCTCAAATTACCACCCCAAATTAGCCGGCACTTTTGACAATTCTGTATCTGTAAAATGCGGAGGCAAAATACCACAGGGACATTATGAAGATAAATTCATTAATTTCTGTTAATAAGTAGGATACTATGAAAAAAACCACCAGGGGAAAGCCCATTAGAAAATGAATAATTATGTATTCAGTGCAAGGGTTAGATGGTGTGCAGAAAATTAGGCATGGGGACATATATTAGATGATGAGAAGAAAAAGAAATACTGCATGGTTGATCATTTTGTGAACAATCTGCCTTGTGCACTGTGTGAAGCAGGACTCCTATGGGTGGACATGACTATGTAATTAACAACTGCATGATAATTCATTAACACAGGCCACTGTAATTTTCTTATTTCTCTCTTAGTAATTTTGTAATCCCAACACTTCTTTACTACGTACATTATGGAGTGATAAAAATATATTTAGAATATTAAATAAATCGCTTAATGCTACAGGTGGGAAATTGCTAGCTCCCAGCTTAAGAAATGCCAGGATTTCCCTAATTTCTTTGTCCAGTATAACCTGGTAAATTTGTGGGAAAACTAGAAGGAAAACCACTTTGGATATCACTGAAAATGCTATGACCTTGCACGAACATGAGTCCTTTTCTTGTATTGGTATTGTTTGCTTTGTGAGTGAAATAAAGTGCAGATTGTCCTGTATATAACTGTGGAGTCCAACAAATCTTCCTCAGAAGCTGAGCAAAGTGAGCAGAGTCGGCATGCAGGAAGTACTGTTTGCAGACGTTGAGCATATTCCATGGAAAACAAAGGTAAAGAGTTCTTTGAAGCTGGAGTTTGCATGAGCCTTATTTTGATAAGCGTGTGCACATGTTTACTCAGATAAGAGAAACCAACCTCTTAAAAGTTCTGAAGAGGTGATTTCCAGGGTTTTATAGCCTGAGCATATATGAATTAATTTTCTTCTTTCCCCAAGGAAAGTAATAATTATTTCTTAGTCATAATGATATTTTATTTAGAATTCCAAGCCATTTTTACAGACTAGAAGTGGGATAGTTCTATTTTCCTTTCAAATCTTTTAAAAAAACTTTTGCATCGATTCTCATGCTGAACTGTCTCCCCAGATTTCTGACTGAAGAAGGGATGAAAGCCTGGGCAGCAGACAGTGAGAAAAAAAGTTAACAAAGTTGCTGAAAGCATGAGCTTCCAGGTAAAGGTAGCAGAAGTCTAAAATTGTGTTACTGCCAGAGCCACCTGAGATACAACTGTAGTGAAACATCACAGAAGATTTCAGACACATATAATGAACATCAGACAGATCTGAGGTCTTCCCAGTAAATATGACTATTCTGCCAACATAGTGGTTGATTGATTTGCCAAGCTACCTTATGATTACATCTCTCTGGGTGGTTAACTGATTTTCAAAAACTGTCTTCAAGCTGAGATACAAGTTGATTCAAAACTTACTATATTCAGTAAAAAGAAATTAAAATTATTTTCTTTGCAGATAGTATTGTCTGGCAATGATCTTCTCAACCACAGGGGCTGAAAGAGCTCATCAGCTGTTCCTACATCAGCTGCAGTACCTGAGTGGCATCTGGTAATTTACTCTCACAGTAGCTGGAAGAGACAAGACTAAGATCAGAAGGTCACCCTGCCTTCTGTGGAATAAGGGCTAGATTAGGTTTTGAGACAAGTCATCATATTTCTCAGATGAATAAAAATTTTAGGTAGAAGAGAGTGTAGAAGAGATTCATTGTGCAAATGGCTTCACAGATTTTCAGCCCTAAATGCTGTGAACAAACGGTTTGATTAAATTTCTTTTTTTTTTTTTTCCCATTTCTGAAGTACTGCCCACTGAGGGTCCTCATAATACTCTCTCCAAAATGCAGTGGGGATAAATTTTCTGAAAGTCCTTCTTAAGATGTATTCACCTGTTTAGGTGCCTGAGGAAACCAGGAAATACAGTTGTTAAAATGTATGTATTTATGCTCTCCTGGAATTGTTTATAACTGAATTACCCGTGGTGCTGAAAATGGAACCAGTTTCTCTGCTAACTTAATATAGTCCTTCCGATAAAAATTATTTCCCATGAATTCTGGTTCTCTTGAGAGGAAATTAATATACTTTTTTCTACAAATGAATGTGTGAATGTAATTTGAATATATGCGTGTGTGTGTACTCACTTTTTTACATGTATATACAGTATATATAAAAAGCTTAATTTCATATAGTAATTTATTAGTTAGTCATAAAGTTTAATAAATATAACATAGTCCTTGTCGAAGAACAACCTTTATTATTAGGGTAACAGTAGCCAAATACACCTGAAAATTTGGACAGTGCTACATTTCATCAAAATAAATTCAATACTATATGAGTCTGACAAGGTCCAGTTTCAGCTGAAATTTGGAGAGGTTGCTACCTGGAATGAGAGATGTGCTGATTTTCCATTGTAAAAGGAACATTCTTGCACCGAGCTTCCTGATTAAGCAAGTTAGCACTAAAGCAAATTGCCAAGTAGTATACAGGGGAGATCTTTGTTCTTGGTTTAAGTTTATTTTTGTTATTGCTTTATATTTGATACAATAGAGACTTTTGCTTTGTGTGAGTTTTCACACTGTAAACAAGCCCATGTAGAAATTCTCAGATGAGTGGCATATTTCCCTTGAGTTATCTCAATTTCTAATGTGACACGGTGTAAGTGATTATTGTCCGCTTTGTCAGGAGGCTGAAGAGTGATGTTCATTGGTGTTTGGTAATAAAATGATAATTCAGCAAAATACAAATAAACCAAAACTTTTTCTGTGTGTGTACAAGGCAGCATAATTAGCTGAACTGCTACATTAAGTATAACTGAATCACAGGAACAGCCAAAACCTAATGGCTATGATGAATGATGTGACAAAAGAATCTACCTAAATAAGGGGTCCCTTCAGGAAAAATTAGGCTCTAGATCTCCTAATGTTTATTCAGCTCAGGTTGGTGTTTCTGATCTCAGTAGCAATCACTGTTGCAAAGGAGGGAAGGAGGAGGAAATTGGGCTCTATTACTTTAGGGTGAGGGAAATTAAGTTAGCAAACCTAATGGATAGATATGTCAGCACAGGAACCCCAAATTGATGCGAGAAGAGTGAGAAAATATTTGAGAACCCGCTGCACTTACAAACATGGTGAGATGTTGTCTCAGAGAAATAAAGACTGGTGGCAGCTTGCTGTTGCTGCCCGTGGAAAGCCAATCAGATGCTCTAAGATGCCTCCTAAGGCCCCTTGGCCCATCAGAGGCAACTTCTGTTGCATCAGAAGTGGGGTGGCAAGGGATGAGACAATGGAACCCACAGTGCATCTGGGAAGCAGATGTGGCTTTGAAGACTTCCCTGCTCTTGGTTGACACTGTGCTCGGTGTGTTAGACCAGCATACAGAAAGGATCACTGGATGTTAGAGTGTCATCTAGGAGAGATGTAGTGGTACCTACTGCGAAAGAAAATGGGGCACTGAAGTTCTAGTAGTAAACCAGGCACACACACATGTTTAATGTGTTTTTTCTAACTGTTCAAACTGGAGCTTTTGGATCTCTCTTTCAGTGTTATCATTTTCTATTAAATTGAGATCACCTAAGCTTGGTCAGCTATTATTTTTGTTCAAGAAGTGGTTTCCTGGTGCTCTGAACATCGTGTTGTTGGTTGGAGATAATTTTTTATTTACTTTGAGAACTGGCTCATGACTTTACTACAACTGTGAACACTGAGAGTCATCAAGCACTACATCTATGCTTACCTAATGTAATAGAAGTGATTTTAATGATTTCTATATATTTTTGAAGAGGGGAGAAAGAGATAAATAATTCCTTGATAGAGCACTAATGAAATTAAAATGTCAGCAGTTGTATTATAATATTGAAATGTTAAAAGTGAAGGCATTTTTCTATAAGTATAAAATTAACAAAAAAAGAAGACTCTATTACAGGTATTGATTCTCACAATAAAATAGAAGATATATAAATTCAGAAAATATTTTTTTCAAAATAATATTGGCCCCACAGTCCCCTTTTGTGACCTTTTGTACCCTTTCAAAGAAGAAGTTGACCTTGTACAGATAATCACATGACCCACTTGTGTTCATCTGTGCTGTATTTTAATAAAGTTCAGTATCGCACGAGTAGCACAAAAAACAATGGTGAAAATGTTCATGTTTTATTAAATGTGAGAATATTTCCATTCTTTACAACAAAAATACCAGTATGTCCGTAAAATCAGAAAAAAAAAAAGCTCCTCATTTTATATCCAAAATATTTTATAAATTGATTATTATTTTAGTTCAAATTATTTTTCTTCACAAACAGAATATCCCTGAAAGATACATTTTCAGTTTTTCCGACATGCTAATTTTTTTTGCAGCTTTGTATTCTGACAAATATCCATCTTGCTTGGAAAATAAAGAATTTGATTCTTAAACCATAAGTTTCTTACCAGTTTGAAAGATATTGTTACCATGTTCACTTCGGGCTCCTAACAAGAATGTCCAGTGTAATGTACTTCTCCAGAAAGTCTCTATTTTCTATTTGTAGCTGAATCAGGTATAAAACATGAAGACAGCCTTTTCCAGCAGCGTCTAGCTTTGAAAATTTGACATTCACAAAGTTGCTCAAATAATACAGTAGGTTTTTTGAACTATATGCCAGTGCCTTACTATCTCTAATTAAAATGATTGCCAAACAGGGTATTTTCTCTGAAGCCCACTTGTTACAGATCTGCCTGCCCTTTTCTTTGCCACACTTTTTGTTTTAAATGTATCTTACAGTTTGTTCCACTTTACTAATTTGCAGGATGTCAAATTTAGTCTCATTTCCAGTAGTTTTGTATAATTGTTGAACTCTCTAAACTTATTCTAATTCCAGGATTCTGACAGTTCTTGTTCTCTTTTTTAAAGATGGAAAGCTTCAGTAACAAAGATTTCTCTTATTACTGCTTGCCAGAAACCCACAACATATTGAAATCTATTTCATCTTTAGTATTTTCTGTCGCAAATTTCTGAGAGGCACCTCTATAATGCCTGTACTTTTATGAGGCCACAGGATATAATTCTCCTCAGACTTTGTCTGTACTGTTTGCTTTTTGATTACCAGCAGATTAACTCCAATTGTAAGTGATGATGACAGCTGATTGTTGGGGAGAATTTGGGAGGGAGGATATCCATATATTCTGTATTATGGTAGGGAACAGTATGTGTGAGTTCTAATTTCAAAGTTCCTCATTTTCCAAATACTGTTGAGTTCTCATGTTTCTAACACATTGCTAGCTCTTTGTGTCACTTCCTTTGTCTACTTCTCAACTCCCTTGACCTGTGAGGAGCAGTTTATGGAATTTCAGCAGTACCTTCCTGTCTGATTTGTAAGATACCTTAAAAACAGTAAAAAGAAAATAACTGATTCTGCCTATGGCTCATAGGAAAACTATTACTTTTTATTCCTCTTTAGGTGACCTTTAATCTGCCTCTTCATTCTTCAAACTATCTCCTAAAACTGAAGTGACTTCTAGCTAATAAAGAGACTTTCAGTTAGTTCTTGTAAAGAACAATATGATGTGTGTGCATGTTGCATTTAATTAATTTTTTTTTTTTGTATCCCCAGCTTAAAAGTTGGTTTCTTTTACAGTCTGTTACCTGGTATATCTACCTGTACTTCTTGTAAAACCTTTTTTTCTTGAGATGGCTATTTGGACCTTTAACTTCTATAGATGCAATTTTTATTGACTCACAAATCTGCAGTTTGTCAGACCATATCCTCTTATACTTTGTGTTTCTACAGTGTTATTCCAACTCTATCAGACTAAGACTTGCCAGTATAGTGTTAAACTGTAGTACTGAGTGTATAGGTTAAAACTGGCTTTCAGTTTTTTACACTAAAGAGATAATGAATGAATGTTCTGGTCATTTCTCAGTCTCCCAGTGTATACGGATTTTTTGTTACCTTCTTTCATCATTATATGAAAACTACCACATTCTTAACCATGGTTCCAGACAGATAAATATGTCTTCTCACATAATTCCTCAGCCCTTGCTGCTTCCTTAATTCAAATACCCATCAGTGTGGATCTCCAAATAATCCTTTCCACATCTTTATTTTTCTATACACCTGAACATGGAAACTCACCTTCACCCTGGGAGGGTGAGGAACAACCATCCTCTCTTTACGTGCAGGGTGAAGTCCCACCGGGGATGTTTTAGTCTGGTAGCTGGGTGAAGATGCAGTATTGTACAAAGATGCCGCTGTTTGGGCAGAACAGGGGTGAGGAGGTGGGAATTGCTCCTTGTTGCAGGTCAACCTCCTCCTCCTTTCCTGTGTTAATCTATTCTTATCTCTTTTCTTTTTGCTTGGGTTTAGAATGATGTATTACGATACCCACTTTCTTTATGTGTCTGTGTCGTAGTTTAAGAGTGGTATGTTTAATGTTCCCACTGAAACCATGTGCTGCTCTCTCACTTTCCCTTCCTCCTCCCCCCACCCTGAAGTGGGCTGGAGAGGAGAACTGGAGGCACAAAAGGTAAAGATCATGGGTTGAGATAAGAACAATTTTCTGTAAACAACAATGAGATAAAAGGAGCAGTAACAGCAACAATAATAATGACAAAAGTGTACAAGAGTGAGGTGAGTGATTCACATGCAAAGTGCTCACCGAAAAGCTCCACCACACTACCCCGACCTGGAAGAAAGGTCTTTTTCAATTCCCAAGAAATGATGTGAGGGGGTATGGAATAGCCTCCAGATCCCATCCATTCCCTCTCCTGGTTACTGCAAAAATTAGCCCTGTCCTGTCTGGAACAAGGACAATCTGTTACCAACAACAGTACTTTTAATGTTTTACATATTATTGATCAGTTATACCTAAATTCCCTCAACCAACCATAGCTTCATTACTTGTATTTACCACTTTTCCTTTCTTTACTCTGAGGTGCCTTCTTTGTTTTGGATTAAAAAAGTCCACTTCTCTAAAATGATGAAGCTTTTCACTTTCTGAAAAATTTGGCTCATAATTTTTTTGAATGTTTCCACTAACTTCAGTTTCTGGAGAACTCCCTTCCTTTCTTTTCTCTCCTTTTTAATTTGCTGCTTTTCTTGATATATAAAATACACTACAATGTGAACTGCATTGAAATGAAAGTGGTCTCTGTCTTTCACTTATTAAGATGGCCAGTAGTCTCATTTGGTTCCTGTATTTTCCTCATGGTAGCCTTTGTGTATTGTGGGAAACAACTAATTTTTAATTAATTTCTTCCTCCATGTTCTAAATGCACTTGATTTTATCTTCTAGATCCATACCTAATTAGAGATTTGCAGATTTTAGTATATGTAAATTACTGATCCTGTCCCCAGTTCCTACTAATTGATTTTAAACCTGTCAAATCCTGATTGCACTGGCAATTTAGGTATCAGATTACTGAAGTTAAGCCAGAGAGGAAGGGGTAGTGCATTTTCCCTGGGATATGCATTTTAAGGGGTTGCAGGTGGGGCGTTTTACTTCAGCTTTCAGTCACAATATATTTATTCAAGTGGTATGAAGTCAAAGTAATTTTCATATAATTCTGACAATGTTTTTCGTTTTCTGTAAATCAGAAAGTAAAGGCTTTCAAAAACAGAGTGTCTTATTCATTATACTCCCCATGAATTTGTTCACCACTCAGAGAGAGAAGTGATGGAAGGAGAGGACAAGAGAGGGAACACAGATTATTTTGTAAATTCCAAGATGTAAAAACAAGTATCTTGGTAACCGAATGCAGTTTTAGTTTGATCAACTGCATTCAGTACAACAAAACAGAAAAAATGTTCTGCACATATGTCCTGGAAATGGAAGTGAACATTAGGTATTTCAAAATTGCCTGGTGTCTAATGAGAAATACCTGCAAGTGTATTATCCAAACTCACATATTTTCCAAGTTGGCTATTTAAAGTTCCAGTCAATATAGTATTTTCTGCCTCTTTTATTCATTCTGCACAAATGGAAAATATTTCTCTTTCCCTCAGTCCACAGCCCAAGGTAGGATTCATCTGAAGGAATGAAGAGCTCTTTGATGGTTCTACTAAGCTTCCTGTAAAACTCATGGAGAGAAACAGGAATTTCCAGAACACAGTTCATCTCTTCTTAATGAAGATAGCTATGGTGAATCAGAGAAATGATGAGGAAGCCCATATATCTCTATTAATTGTAAGTAAAGTCTAGAATACCAGACCAGTCAAGAGGTGCAAGAAGAATCCCCCTATATGTCTCAGCTATACTTATTATACACAATAAATAATATTAATAACTGTTCACAAAGGATCACTGCGATCACATAATCTGATTTCTGCATAACACAGACCTAGTATTTTACATGATAAGACTTTCACTGAGCCAAACAACTTGCGACAATGAAAAAATCAATTTTTAACTTACCTGCCTTCCTCCTCCTCTAAGATAAAATTCTTAGACCATTTTAAATTTAAAGTCTTTAAGAAATGCTAAAAATCTATTTACTAGTCATTTCCAGAACACAATTAGTAGGTTTGTTTTCTGCCCACACTGTGCCCCCTACCCAAAAATGTGTATTGCCTACTTGCTTTACAGCTGTCTGTGAAACAATTGTAGCCAAGTACTCAATTCCCTGAAAATCACTACATATTTCCAAACTTCTGGGGAAAGTAAGATTGCTTGGCATTTAGAGTTACTTTATTTTTGGTATTTTATATACATTTAACTATATATTGTGAAATTGCTTTTTTGGGGGCTTTTTATTGTAGTGCTAAATTTGGCATTAGGTTTTAATAACCATGCAGTGCTTTGAGACCATGCTGAAAGGTATTTTATCAATTTATTCTATTATTACTTTACCCCAGAGCTCACCTCATTTTCAGCAAAGGTCACTTGTTTTTTGTAGAGTCATCAGTTTTTCCCTCTATTCATTCATCCTTCCTTTTCCCCAGACTTTTCTTCCTCATTGAGAAGGCCCAAAAGAACATCTATTTCTAAAGCGTGGCTTCATCTGGTAGGGTTATTCTGCATTGCAACTTGCCTGGTGTCACCCCCTAGAAGCCAAAGTATTAGATATCATGTTATATATACCCACCCTGACATTAGGAAAAAGGAGTATAAGAGACACATCCCTGCTTTTATAACTCTCCCAGCTACAAAAGCTAGATTTGAGGAGATACGAGAGCATTTAGTCTAGCAATGAGAGATGAATTTCTTACATGTTATTTGTGTTAAGGGATGGAAAATCTCACTAAACCACAAATCTCTTAAGCTTTTTCATGAAAAAGGAGACCTTTCCAGGTCCTTGCCTTGAGGCTTTCAGCTAAACTATCAGTGTTCATCTCTGGGCTTATACATTGTGAGCTCTTCTATGGTCACTAAGGACATATCATTTTAGAGTGAAGATGAAACTTTCAGAAACAGAGAAACTGTTTTGGCCTGGACAACATGGGACATATGTGACTCCACAGTATCATTCTGGATTTATGCCATGAGCAACCTTGCTGAGATCATGCTGCCCCATGATTCAGATGATCAATGAAGATATTAAACTGGACTGAACCCAGTATCGATCCTAGTTACTAGTCTCCAACTAGCACTGCCCTTTGGGTTTGACCATTCAACATCCTCTCTGTGTCAAGGTAAGAGAAAGGACTTTCAGAAAGTCTCTAAGTCTCTGAGGGAAGAAATTCCATCCAATAAAAAGAAGTCATTGATAAATTGTCTGTTACTGCTGCCAAGAGAATAGTCCTTCTCTCCCTTATTTACAGAAGGCAAAGAGAAGGGTAGACTCTTTCAAGGTAGGCTATTTATAGATTGCAAGTGGGACACATAGGTTGGATTACTTAGGTTCTACTTCTGCTTTTCTTTCTACAACAGCTACATAGACAGCCTAGAGTACAATTACATTTTTGGATCTCAGCTAATTTCCTAAAGCTGGATAGGCAGAAATCAGGCTAATATTTAAAGTGCATTCTCCACCACTCCATATCTTAGCATTTTGCTGCCTCAGTGTGTTTGAGTAGAATTGTTTAACACAATTTCTAGTCATTTGGATAGGATGCTGAGTACTGAGATGGTAATTTTTGCAGATGATGCAATTACTTAAATGACCAGGACTGAATTATCTGTCACTACACTTTCTTGAAACAAAATATGAATTATGTATAATGCTGGTCTGACTTGGCATTTCCTGTTCAGCATACTCCCTGCCTGATGCCTATACTAAGCCTTTATCACTCTTGACTAAAATCCATAAAACTCACTAGCAACAGTAGCAGAAAACTCTCCAGTGGATTTCACACATTGCTCTCTTTTATGGAATCAAAGTCCTGATGAAAAGACGACAGAAGTCTGGGATAGTCTGGGGCATCTAGGGCTTGAGAAAAGAAGAATATAGAAGTATTATGAACCTGACTTCTGGTCAAGACTTTTGGTTGTTTGTTTTTTTTTCCAGAGGAAACTTTTGAAAAGTTTCCTGATCTTTGTTGGAACATTGTTCTACAGCAAAATCCCTTAGCTGCATTCTCTCAGCCAAGGAAGCTTTATTCCCAGGTTTTGTACATTTTGCCCTGGATTTCTGGCTCAGATAGAGAAAGGAAAAGAGGTTTAACCACTGCATTTTTTCCAAGGACAAAAGATGGCAATGTCCGTCTTGCAGCATCTCAATACATCTGTGCCCAACGCCAGCAAGAAAATAGAAGTTAAAAGGCATACAGACACTTAGCAGTTTTGGAAATGATTATTTTCTTTTTTTTTTTCTAAAACTTTAACACTACATGAGCTTATGAAGGTAACCTTACTTTATCCACATACATTTTCAACACCCAAAAGAAAATTAGTTGGCAAATCAAGATCTATGCAAACACTGATACTTTTTCTTTACTGCAAGTCCAAAATACAGTGGCACAAGTACTAAGATGATACCCCTAACTTACCCTCCACAGTTTAAAGACAGGTCTATATTTGGCATGGAGCAAGCATGGAGTAACTTTTATAACAACACAAGACATAGTGCTGTAACCCAGGTTCATAAGTTTCTTTTTCGTTGCTTCGACCAAAACCACCACTTAAATCAAACTCTCCTTAAGAAATGCTGAGCTGCAGAATATTACCAGATGGGTCTCCTGCCTTCTGAAGAAAGGGGGAAATGAGAGAGCCTCATGTTTAACGGCATATGAAAGAAGAAATACAATGTGTAAACTTTCCACTGACGGATATAATAGTGTTCTCACTTTTAAAGAAAAACAGTACTTCCTAGCAGGAGGCCTGCAAGAAATTTAACAATTACTCAAGATTTAGTTGTACAGCATGGCATTTTCAAACATGTGCAGAGTCTGTTATTTTTTGTAATTAAATTAATTTAAATAATAAATAATGTAATTAAAATACATTTGGACTGTGCAATCCCTAGGGCTGGAACTGTGTGCAGAGAAATGATGCATATTCAATGTGAAGTTTAATGAGTAAGAAAATGCAGAATCCTGGAAATCTGGTAATGCGCAATATAGTTTTGGCGTCCTCCCCCTCCTCCCTCATTCCTTTTCAGAGTAAAAGAGGGCCCAATTTACCAAATCAGGCTTTAAATCATTCACAACTCTCTTTTCCTAAAAAGGAAACATTGCTAGTGTTTAGGATTTTTTTAGCACAACATGTGGTTACCCAAATGTTTCCCTACAATAGTCCTAGTGAAAAGTGATAGGAAATTGACTCTGTAACCCTGTAATAGTAATGTTTACTTTACCCTCATCAGAATTTTACAGACTATAGGAAATCATTACTTGTCTCTTAGTTTCAAGGCTGACCCTGATTAGAAACTCCTGCTGAGATTTTCAGAAGAGACTAATGCTGTCAAAGCTTTGCTGTTAGGGACCATCACCGTTCTTGATTTTCTGAGGGTGGATGATGAGTGTTTCCTGAATATCAGTCTCTGTTAAGCCCTGCAACAAAAACTGAAGGTCCCCAGTACCTCACCCCAACTTCCTTAAGACATGCAGTTTTGATGTTGCCTGTCAGATAAATACAGTTTTATATCTGTGGTTTGGGCTGCTGATTGCACAGAGAAGCACTTGGCTCTTCAAGCATGATTTTCCTGATGACTGGATCAGGCACAACATAAGATCCATCTAGCACTGCCTTTGGTCAAGTGGCAGAGCCCACCTTGGAAGCACAGTGGTGGCTGAAGCCAGGAGGTATAAGGACTTACGATGCCTAAGCAGGGGTGCTGCAAGGTACCAGGGTTTTTAACTTTGCAAAAGGACAGCAGGAGCCTTACGTATGCTGTCTGGTGGCCAAGCCAGGATGGCAAAGCTCATATGAGCCTGAGCAGTCAGTCTGAAGTAGTGCTGCCCTCACACCCGTCATGGGACAGTACCCTCAATTAAATATCAGCTTAACCAGGCACGCTTTAGTGGGCTGCAGAAAGCTTACGCTGATGCTGCTAAGTTTTCTGATTTCATAGCCATCTAATATTTAACATTTTCATTGCTTTTTTTTTTTTTTTTTGTATGTGTTTGTGTATGTATGCATGTGGCTTTTCCCCCCTTACAAACCCCAGTTCCTGTAGCAGGAGAAGCTGACTTTCTCCTAAAAATTGTCTGCCAGGGTGATTGATGAAACTTTAAAACACAGGATTGTAAAGATTCAAAAACCAGATGAAAAAATAATAATAATAAAAAAACCTCTCTACATTTTTATTGTTGTCTTAAGCGCTGATGGTTGTAAGGCCTGTCTAATGGTTTCAGGGGGCCTGAGTCAGGGGTTTGAAATCATTAGCAATATTGATGCCTCTAAGAAGTGAATGTTTAATACTGCCTTTCTTGTGGCTGAGCAAATTACTGTTCAGCCTGCTACTTTACTTATAGACAAAAGAGCCTTTATTTCAAGTGGTAAAGGTCAGGGAGTTGGTGCTGAAGACCCAGGAAAATATCCTGACATATGAATATGGTGTACACATGTGTATGTGGCCAGTTTCTGTTATATTTAGCTATTATCAGTATTTACATACCAGAGTAATTCAAGGTTTGAAATAAGGAATTACAGAGCAGCCAAGGGATAGCCCCCCTGAGTGTTTTAAAGACTCCATCATTGGGAATAGGCTGTGTGCATGTTCTTTTCCATTCCTGCTATGTCAAATATTGCAAACTATAAACTTAAGACTTTCTTAACAAATGAAAGTAATGACCAGTTTAAAGTTTTTGTCATTGTTTAGAATAAGGTGGATTTTGTTTCCAGTTTTGGGCATGACACAGAATAGTATTTCCACCTCTAACATTGACTGAGCTCACTGGAGACTTTGGGTACCTACATTGGAGCTGGGCATGTGATTGTTTTCTATACTATATGCATAGGAGTGGGACCCTTTCCTAAATGTTTCCTTCAATATTGTATTCATTCCAAAGTTTTCCGTGTGTTTTTGATGATAAAAAATAATGCAATATATAGCTGCAAATGACAGACGGATATTTTCACCATTTAGTGAAAGACAGCCACTTCCATTCCACAGCACTGTTTTCTGTGTTGGGGACATGGAAGTATTTCCAAGTGATCAAAAGGTGGCAGCAGATCTCTGTTTCATTTCTCTTGAGGTGACCAACCCGTTGGAAAGCGAGAAAAGAAGAAATGAAGAAATAAAGTTTTAAATCAACACACCAAAGAAATAAGGTATTTCAATTTTAATGCCACAGGTTGCTATGAAAGGATTGTCTCTCACCTCTGCTGATCACATTGTACAAGGTCCCTCACCAAATGTCTGGAAGATTCAGCAGAAAAGGGGAAGCATTCTGCCTAGTGAGGAGCATGACGTGAATGGCAGCCTGGGAAACAGGCATACAGTGGCCTCAGTGAATGTACAACCAAGAGCAAAAGTGGCCTGAGCTCTCACACCAAACATACCAGAATTGTATCCTTAAAAGCACTGACCAAATGCAAGTATACCAGCCTGATGCATCTGTAGCTGAGTCAATGGGTTGGGTAATGCAGCTGTCATCCTTTCCAAGAGCAGAATCCTTTTGCCTTCCCATGCCCTCTGGGAGCAATGCCTGGGCAGATGGGAAAAGTTGCTCCTTGTTTCTGGGAACTCTGTTCAAGGGAATTGTGTAGGAGGGTCACAGATGGGAAGCTTTCCCTCTCCACAGGACTCCCCAGGTAGTGTTCAGGCCATAGAAGAGCCACTAGGAGAGACGCTCATGGCAACCCATCATGCTTGCTTAGGGTGCTCATCACCTGGAGAGATGCCTGCAGCCTTCTCTTCTCCCCTAGAATGGCAGAAACTCAGAGGATTTAAAATTCCACATTTCTGTGAATCCTGATGGATGTCTCTACAGAGGCAGTCTTAAACAATTGCAACTCATAATAGGGACAAAAAAAGAGGAATTATTGATATGCCTGTCCGTGAGTTTTCTCTTCATGCCTTTGCTTCATTTTCCCGTTCCACTAATTTTTTTTCCCCTCTTTTGATCTGCAAACACTACACATTGCAACTGCTCCAGTCTATGATCCATTGACGCAGAAGATTCACTATTAGAAAAGGAAAAGAATTTGAAGGGGGAGGATGGAACTACTTTTTAAATGTACTAACAAGGGTATAATTAATGCTTTGGTTGTAAAGGTGAAAATCTGAAACCCAACATTTACTAAATAGTTTATTGTTGAAAAGGAAAACTTCATTTGTGGTATTTTTAAGCAGGTGAGGTGGAGCTTCCCAGTGAAAGGGAAACTTAACTTTCCCTAGGTTGATCTTAGGTGTAAAAACACATTTTAAATGATCTTACTGGTGCAAGGCAGTCAGTTTTGTTTGTTCAAGGACTGTCTCTGATTGTTTAATTAAGTTCCTTTGGAAATAAACCACAGGACTGGATTTGATTCATGGATCCCTAAATCCAAAGGGGAGTGGCATGAGCATCTTACCTGACCACGACATAAGCCACACTCTTTCACTGCATCAAAATCCGGTAACAAGAGGTGCTTAATTTGAAATACATTTGTTATGAAAATAACCAGGTTTGAATTAAGGACTGCATGGGAGGCAGGGAAGTAGTCCTGATTTCCTGATGATTAATTAGCAGCACAGTTGAACATTGTGCCTTCTTTTCAGGTTGGGTGTTCCTAACTGATACAGGAAAGGTAGCAGCTACAGAGTCACAAACCTCAGCTAGCCTTGTTAAGCTAGGCTGTACACCAGTGCAGTGGGAGCTTGAGAGATGAGGAAAACCACGAGAAACTAAGAGTGTCATAGTACATCAAATCAAAGGTCCATTCCATCTAGTATCTTCTAAAAGAGTACAAAAAAAAGACAAAAAAACCCCCAATATTTATGTTAAACACATTCCTCAATCTCTATTGAATTATGGCTCAAGAGCTCCTTTGCATGTGATGACGTCTTTGCATTTAAGTGAAAAGAAAGTTGTACAACCTGCAGTGGAGGGAAGGGGGAGACATTTAGGAAAAAGGATGGTTGAAAACACAGTAAAAGTGTTAAGAGCAGGAAGAGACAGCAGGTGTCTATCCTGGTTTCAATAAAATGGGAACACTGACCTGAAGCACAAGGAAGATGCACCTGTGAACTACTGGTATTTGTTTTCTTACTCATTGCATTCATTAGCTCTTCTCATATAAATCTTTGTTAAGTCTGTGAGATCATCTACAGAGTACAGTGTTACTCCCTTATTGTATCAGGCTCAGTAGCTGTCCTAAACAGCCAGAAGTTTTTCTTAGCCCTATGAATGATGTAGCTTGGACTTCTTCTGATGTCCACTTGAGATAATGTGAGCTACAGTGGAAACTTTTAAATATGGTGTTTTATACACCTACTCTTCACTAGTAGGAGCAATATTCAGAGCAGGGGAGGACTGGTGGTGCCAAGAATGTTTTATTTCACAGTAAAAAGTAAATATTTTAAGAGTACTTTCTATGGCAGTAAAGCAGGGACCTATTTAAACATGACATCCATATTTATAATGAGTGCACTTTGATCTGTAAACAGTCCTTAAAAATTAGGTAGGGATATTGCTTTTAGTAGTTCATTTGCTAGTCCTGACCTACAGGTGTGCACAAAGAGAGCACGTTTCCTACTGCAGTCAATTGACTTCCCCTGATTTACAGCATTTTCAGTCCCTGCTTCATGTGCTCCAGAGGGTTAAGTTCCATTTTACTATTTGGAAATAGGCAGGCAGCAAGATAAGAATTACTTTCACACATGACTCTTTGTTTGCATAACACTTGCTTCCACTTAGTAAGAAATACATTATTATTTCAAGTTACATTTCCTTTGAAAAACAATGGTTTAATTTGAGCCATGAAATGTTCCTTTACACTCTTTTTTTTTCCCCAACCTTTTTTAATATGAAGCTTCAAGTAAAATCTAAAAGGCTGACTGAAGTTTTACACTTAGTTCTGTTTGTCTTTTTCGGGTTTCTCACGAAGTTTCCACTAAATGGTCATTTTAGAGACACATTCAGTTCATGATTCAGTAACTTTGCGTGAGGGCTGTGTACCATTGCTGTGTTCTATCATTTCCCCACCTGTGAGTCTCTGTTCTTTCGATGGATAGAAGGAAGAATGAGAAACTGGGAAACACAGACTATCCCCCTAAGCCCACTCATTGCTAAAGAAGCTGTGATGGATTTGTTGTGACATCCACTTCACTGTGGGAAACTCTTCCTAGAAAGGGGAAAGTAAAGGAGACCCATCTCATCAGCTATCTCCACAATACATTCTGAGTGTAATAGGCAACTTTCTCTAGCTCTTTGCTTCTGTTAAATGCCATTTACTTAACATTTTTAGCTCCTGAAAGAAGAATTTATGCCAAATCCCACAAGAGAAACCTGGCAAAATGTGGTTCATTATAGCTCACATTTCTCCAGAAGGAAGTATGAGTGTGTTCTTGTTAAAGAAAATCAGAGTGCAGGAATTACTCCACAGCTCCACAGCCCCACAGTAATCTCTTACCACCAAAGCTGTTGGCAGTCCACTGCCTGTAGATGCTCCCTTCTCTAAATCTGAAATCCAAATACAAGAACACCAGAATCCAAAGACTATGATTTATAAGAGAAATCTAACCAGGTTATTCCATTAGCAGTAGCTGTCCTGTTGTGAAGGTAAGGAGCTCAGCATAGATGCTGTGCTTTCCAGAGTGCTTTTAGGCCCCATCTGATGAAATCCATGTGAACACAGGTATGGTGTTGGTTAGGGCAGTAGGAAGTTAAAGCCATTTCAGTTGCAACTGCACCACGCTCTTGCAAGAAGTGTCTGTGTGCAGTGCAACATCACATACTGCTCCTCCTGGGTCCCACTCCTGCTGCCACTGGCGTTTCATACTGTCTGCACTGAGAGTCTGTGCCTTGCACCCACAGATTTTCTCTTTTCGGAGGGTTCCAACACGCTTTTTAAATGCAAGGTCTCAACAGGACGAACTGTTCATAGCTGAGTGTAAAACCACCAGCTGAAGGTTCTCCACTCCTTCAACTGAAAGAGATGATGAACGTGATATCAGTGGGACTCTTATGAACTCAGGTAAACAGTTGGAACTGGCCCCATTTTGCTGGAAATGGAATTACTTTTATGTGACACAGAGGTTGCTTGCTTGGTTTGCCATGTCTGACAGAAGTTCATTGCAGAGAGTTGAGTGAATATGGCACTTGAAAACTTGTGAGGAATAACAGACCTTAAAAGTGCTTTCACTGCAACAGCATTACAATCAAGAAATATATAAATAGCTCCTTCTTTATAAATTTGCATAAAACAAAAAATGTCAGGCATCTCTTTTTTGCTTTTCGTAAGAAGCTTTTCAGGAGGTTAAAAGAGAATCACGACTATGGTAAACCCCAATCAACCTTTTCCTGTGAGTAAAAAGAATTATTCAGAATGCTACTCTTTTAAATTAAAAAGTGTAATTCAGCAATTCTTTTTAATTTTTAGGAAATTATTTTTTGTTGAATTTATTCTTGCATGTTTGTCAAAGACCTGGATTTTTTTCCTGTCATGAACATAGCACATTTTGTACAAACCTGGTCTGCATTCACATCAGTACAGACATGTCTGTGGGTGTGTGGTTTCCTCCTGAAATAGTTCGACTGGTACAAGTGTTACAGTGGACTGTTACCCTAAGATGGAGATACTCTCGCTTAATTTCATTACAGAAGTCCAAATTTCTGCAGTAGATAAGGCAGTAAAAATGTGTAGTAAAAATGAGATGATGACTTTTAACAGATCTTAATCGGCCTGTTAAGGACAATCTGCTCTTGCCTGTTTTACTTAGTTGCACTTTGCCACAGGAAAATATCTCTCTCCTGCTAAAGCCAAGCCCAGTGTTCATAATAGAAAGAACAAATATCTGTAAGCTACAGACAGTACCTTGGGGGACATCCTAGAGCCATAAAAGAAAGAAGTACAATGAGGAAAAAACATTTTTTTTTTGGTCACTTATCATAGACATCAGAAGCGAGAGAAGTCAAAAACCCTGAAACTCAAAGCAGTATTTGTAGTCATGCTCTTACTAATTGAGGTTTTTTGTCTTAATTTCAATTTTAATGACTAAGTTGCATGACTACAACTGGCTATTATCCTTTTAATTATGATGTTTCCAAGACAATACCTGAATTTAATATTCTCAAAAATGTGAACATAAGATTTTGTTACATTTCTCACAGTTTTATCTAGGTGAAGATACATCTTTGCAATCTATATCAGCCTGCTCACAACATATCTTTACCGTTTTCTCTCAGAGGGATACTATTTTCTTTCCTATAGGAACAGATACAATCAAAATAGGGACCTAGAAACACAATCACCAAAATTTGCAAGTTTATTCAGCTCCCAGAATGAAATCTGGAAGACGAATTGGACAAAAAGCACTTAATCCAATGCATGCAGAATTGGTTGTCTTAAAATGTGAATCCAAACACTCAGTGTACTAGGGCTAACAGATGAGATGCAATTGGGTGAAGGGAAATGGGAGGGGGAGAGAGATTAAGAGAGAGAGAAGCAATAGGAAATCTCAGACTCCAGTCTGAACATCAAAAGCTGTTCCTTTGTGTTTTGTTCAATGATTGTTTGATATAAAGGAGTATTTATCTGTTTTATCTGAAATGGTCATAGAATAAAATGCATAAACAGAACACTCCTAGGAGAAATAGAGATGTGGACTTCTGGATCCTGTCAGACAGGCAAAAAATGAATGTGAGCCTCCTGTGGCCTGGTCAAATGCTCTCTAGCTATCACCTTGGTGTCCAATGAGTGTGCCCAAGCCATTTCCTGCTACAGTCCCTCTATGATCTGTCACGATTTTTTTCTGTGCCCAAGCATTTCTGTCCAAGTGCTTTTAGTGTTCACTTTTGGTGAACACAGGCTTGCTTGGCAGCTTCAGGTGCCTTTGGCAGAGGAAGACTGCCCTCTCAATCCTCCTAGGATTTTACAGTGAGATAGAGCCCAGGTAGACTGTACTTCTTAGCATGTAGACTGCTTTGGTTTCCTGGGAGCCTTCAGTGAGAAAAAATTGTGGTATCTTCACAGCTGGGGGCCATGCAATTAGCATTTTCAATCATTTTTGAATTTAGTTTATGTGACTAATGCTTCATTTTTGAATCTGATCTTTAGTCCTTTACTTTGGATAAAAAGGACATCATGTTGAGTCACGAGTTTGAGAAGCAAATGGAGAAAGGAAGTAAGAGAATGTTAGGTAGTAAACGCAGAACTAATAGATAGCATTAGACACATTTCATCCCATAAGTTATGGTTTAACTGTCTTGTATTAACCATTGATTCTAAATATTCTTTTGCACACACTATTTTTGAGACCAAAAGAAAAAAAAAAACAACTCATAATTTGCCCAGACTACTAAACAAGAAAAATCAGAGGACGTGGAATTTTTTCAGTGCAATCCATGCACAGCTGTAAGTTATTCCCTTTGCAACTTGGACAGAACATCAACTACATCCATTCTGTAACTGTAGGATGATAAATCAGAGGGGCCTATGGAAGGAATGGACATCAGTAAGATGCAGAAAATAACAAATGAGTTCCTCTTTTAACTTTCATGCTGAAATTTTCACTGTCCTGTTCCCCAAAGCTACATAATGAGGAAAACAAATTTTCAAAGAGCTTTCACAGTTTGTAAGGCTCACTTCTGTATTCCAGGCTAGCAATGCAGCTATAAGTAGTACAGAACACATGGTTGACTAACAAAGAAAAATTAAAGAAATTTAGAAAATCTTGTCTCCAAGCAGACTGTACAACCACATAAACCTGACACTCTGACTCCCTCACTGGCATTTTATGTGTAGGAATGATTTGTGTCAGAGAAACTTAGGAGTCAGAGTCAAAATTTTATAGCTTGTTACAAGGGTTTGTCCTCTTTCAAGGAAATTGCTGCTGACAATAAATTTTTAGGGGTTTTTTTTGATAAGATGATGTCTCTCAGTCAGGTAGAATCAATCCTCATAGTCCCTCACCCTGCCCCAACATATATATTTTCACCCTGTAAAGGAACCCAAATCAGATTTTTTTTCCCCACTCTCATCCTTTTACCTATAGATAATATGTTCTCTACTGTCCAAAATAAAATCCATTCTCTCTTCAGGTGGTCTCAGGTAACTACTTGCATATCTAATTCTTGTTTCTACCAGCATTTCAAGACAGTGTTTTTTTTTTTCTTGTAATCCATTAAATGAACCAATCAATATATTTGCAATTAAAAAAGACTTTAATTTAGGAATAAAATATCATAGGGTAGTGGACAAAAGTAATATGAAAAACATCCCATGTGGCATAATGTGTTCTGTATACAGACACACCAAGAAGAAGAAATTATGTTGAGCTTTTTGCTGTTCACAGTCATTCTTAAGTCTGTCTGCAGTATTTCTTTCTTCCTCCTATGGAACATCTGCCTTTTGTGTTTTTCCCCAATTGTATCAGTTTTCTTGGACTGATTCTCAGTTTATTTTATCTTGTCAAGATGCTTATCTCTCTCTTTATTATTTCTGTATTGTTTGCACCTTCTTTCCAATTTAGCATTAACTGTGAATTTAATTAAACTGTGGTCATTAACATTCATTTTATATGCCTCACTAATAGAATCCCTCTTCTAGTTCTTAGACACTTAAATAAATAAAATCTAATAGAGATCCCTGTGGTACCTCACTAGACACCTTAACCTAGTTTGATACTTGCTACTTAACTGTTTACCAAGCTCCTTTGAACACTCTTCAAACCACAGAAGAGCATGTATATTCAAACTAAACTGAATTAATTTTTCAGTCCAATTTTCATGAGACACCATACTGAATGCTTTAGCTGAACGCAAATAAATTACATGTCTCACTTTTCCTTTTATCTGTGGAGGTGCTGATTCTTCAACACTTCCAATCGTGCTTAATTTTAAGCACATGTTTAAAATAAGTGAAAGTAAACACTACTTGCAGCTAAATGAGTCACGCACATGCTTGCAAGATGGTGGCTTGTTTTCCTACCTCAAAAATGGTTACTGTGAATCTGAGGTCTTATTGTACATCACAGCTTTATCTCCAGAAATGCAATCCCTCCAAAGTTAAATGCAACAAGCTTTATATCATGCCAAAATCCTCAGTGACAGATAAGTCTCAATTTTGCTTGCTAGCATATTTAAGGAGGAAAAAAATCAGAAACAGGATAAAATGATAAACTCACATACCAATAACCAGAGTTTTTACAAAAATTCAGGAAGTAAAGAAATGAGCAAAAGCCTTTGAATGGCTTGTATAATTATTTCCAGCCCAATTAACGGTTAAAACTGAGGTTCTCCTACTAGAACACGCTACTGTGTTCTTGTCAACCTTAGTGTTGAAGTTGACAAAAGTGAGATCAAAACTTTAAAAGATGTAAGTCAGTGTCAGGCAGGCTTATTGTTTTCTGTAGACTTCTATAAAAATATTTCTAATTTCTCTAGTACTTATTTCTCAGCCCTTTCAATTATAACATCATGAAAAAAATTTCACACTAGAACAAGAATTTAATTGTATAAAATTCATTTAAACTTAAAATGTGAGAGTAAATTAAAATATCCAGGTTGACTAATATTAAGATATCTTTCAAAAGCAAAACTAGGGAAAAAAAAAAAAAAAATGATGTTAGGGGTAGGGATTTACTGTGAATAAAAGTAAAAAACATCCATCAATTTACAGGTGACTTTGCTTGCAGTCCCTGCCATCTTTTCATTTCAAAAAGCAAAGTCCAAATTATCCTTATTCTCCAGCAGTGGATCTGACATCTTCTGCACCAGGACTGACTGATGATGAGCCGTGTCGTTAACACAGCACCTTTTGTTGCAGTAAATGGCTCATGGCAGGGATGCTGGATGAGATGATGGATCCCCTTGCATCCTATACCACAGGAATACTGGTACAAAGCTTTTGAAGTTGTCTGCGAAAGGAAGCTTTGTGAAAAGGAGTAAAGTAAAATATTTAGAGATGGTTAGAGAAGCGAAAGAATGAGCACAAAGCACATTTGGTTAGAGACACTTTAAAAATTGTGTCCTCAAAGTTTTAAATTGCCTGAGTAGAAATATTATATGCATGATACATTTATATACACATCTGGGACAAATCTTTTTTACTTTCAAAGGGCTGAGCAGTCCAGTTAAGTCCAATGGTTCCCTTAGCCAAATGTGTTGAGGAGGAAGTTCATTTTAATTTGGAGACTATCAGAGAGATTTCTTCATGTAAGGTCTTTAGTTATAGGAAAATTAGGCATTTTAAAAAATACAGATAAATGAGGAAGAAAGAAGTAAAGATTATATTACCTCAACTGTGATGTTGGAAGTGACTTTTTTGTCTATTCACAAGTACCAATGTAATTTCAAGTAGTCTGGACACATACATATGTTTGCATAAATATGTGTGTTTGCTGTTTTGAAGTTGTTTATGTAGTCTATAAATAGATATCATATTAAGAATAATGTATTATGTTATTTTGTTTTAAATTATGTAGGTAGTGTCCTAAATATATAATGTTTATTTTTATTAAAATATTTAAAAGAAATTAGTGTTACCCAATTCAAGAGAACAGAATAAATAGCAAAACAGGTTTTGTTTAAAATAAATACACTAGAATACTCTGAGACCAGAGAAAATTACTCTAAATGCAAGTGGCAGACAGGGGAACTGAACCCAGAAGTGCTAAGTGATGCCAACAGTGATTAGATTGCCTCTGAGAATCAAATAATGAGCAAAACTCCTGGGACAGAAATATGAGGAAGGAAACTCTCTAAGAACTTCCTCCCTTAGATCTCTTTCGTGCCTACAATCCTGCTCCCATTGAGCATTTCAGCAGCTCCTGTGTCAACTCCGCTTAGCCATCTTCAAGAAACTTTAAATTTTACCCTTGTACCTATTGCTTGAGTAACTGTGCTGCTCAGCTTTATTGAGATCAAAATGAAGCTTTGGAAAAAAATCACAAAGATCCTCATCAAAACCCTAACAAAGACATTCTAGTTCTCTCCCACCTAAATCTAATCACAGACCTCCTGAGAAGATTGTTTCTACTGAGGTCAAGAAACTTCTGCCAAATATTTCAGTGTGACAGAGCAAGCTAAAATTTACATAGGAATGTAAATTTACATGTAAAACATATTTTTTGTTACAAAAAAAGTTATAATATTCAATTTGCTCTTCATTTCTGTTCTGTGTGCTATGAGCTGGAGATTTTACTCTATCCTTTGAGAATCCTATTTTGTGTGGATATTAAATGCAGATCTAACAGTCCTATGGAGCAGTGGAATGTAATGCAAAATATAAAGTTCATGTAGGTTGAACCCACTCTATATTTTGGACAATACTATTCACATGAAAGAAAGAGCATTAGTTCAAGTGACTAAAAATTTGTTTCATTTCTCTGACAGTGTTGTATTTTATCTATGTTGTGTTTTTGTTATTGTTTGAATGGACAAGTGTAAGAAATACTATCAACTAATAATATGATATAATCCGTATCACTAAAAATAATTTAATTTATATTTAATGAATTATATTTAAATAAATATTATAAATACTATAAGAATATACATTTCTATGCTTGTTTAATCTATTTAAAACTAAATATTTTTTCATTCCTAAAAAAAAGAAATTGAAGATAAATGTGTGTGTTAAAATTGTTTATTGCTTATGCATAGAATTGCCAATTTCTATTTTTTCTTTTTCTTAAAGAAAACTGAAAAAATATTTTAAGGTCTAATCTGACTTCTTTTGAAATCAACAGAAAGCCAGTAATATTAGCCTTAATTTGACCAAATTTTGTATGAAGGTATTTTTCATTTAGTGAATATTTTAGAAGCTCCTATGAGTTTTAAATTCTATCTCAAAATATTTTTCAGCTCCATTTTTCCTGTGGGAAAGTGGTTTGAGGTAACATCTTTTTCAGTAATGAAATGTGTGCATCATCACACCTTATCTTTTGTTTCATCCTACCTTTGTTTTTTAAGGGAAAATATGATGATGTGTTATCTGAACTCTTTAAATCTTACTGATGAGATTTCTTATATGTCATGCTGGGCTATCAATAGCCATTCAAGCAGACACCAATCTACACCAATAAAGACTGCATAAGTTCCAATCCAATACCTTTATATTGTATTTCATTTACTGCATAAACTCAATTATCTGGACTGCTCTATTATCGAATCAGCCCCATAAGACAAATTTCCCCTGTCTTACACATATTTATAGGACTTGAAAAACTTCCTGAGCATTGTATTATACTGCTAATTGGTGTAATTTTTGATTGTTTAAACAAATCATCCTTTGTTGATGGGTTAGTATGGCTAATGAACCTGTAATTTTGTAACTTTCAGAGCCTTCTTTCCTAAAGTACACTCAAACATCATAGAAGATACAAAATTATTTCCAAAGCTCTCTTCTTCTAGAAGATAGGACTGCTTGTATGCTTTGAACAGCACCTAATATTGTCTAACAAGTCTAATCTGTAAAACAGATCTTGCTCAACAGGAAAGAGTTTGTAGAGATAATAAATTCATTCTATTATATTCCCTGTCATATGTCACAGAACAGCAACACTTAGGAAACCCAGATCTTACTACAGATATTTGGTCAACAGCTATCCCAAATTATGCTTGTTCAGTCTCCAGCATATAATTTTGCTGGCCAGAAATAAAATCGTTTAACTAATCAGTGTAATTAATCAATGTAATATCCTCATATAAGAATTATCTGTTCCAGATGCACCTGCATTTTTTCATCAGGGTGAAAGCATGTATTTTTAAATTTTTAGATGACTTCTTAGCACTTCAAGTGTAGCTTTTATGATCAAATACTAAGAAAGAAGACATTTGGATAAAATATTTCCTTTCATATTATATTATTAACATGAGATTCAACCTAACAAGCTGAGATTTCAAACAAATGTAGTCTGAAGCCAACATGGAAAATGCACTGTTTTCCAACATGTTGGGGTTTTTTCTCCTGTAAATCATTAACTTGGCAGTGACCTACCAGAGCATCTAAACACAATTCTCTCTGTTTCCCCAGATTATATAACAATTTTTATTATCTTCTGGTAGAAGCCTTGCAGGAGAAATAATATGTTCCTTTGAAAGCATTTATAAATGTTGAGTTAATCTCCTCCAAGCTGTTCAACCCTGCTACAAAACACTCAGTTGGGTAGCCATGGTAATATCCCTTTGGTGTCTGGAGAATAAGCACCCCTTCCTCCTAAGCAATTCCTTACCAACTCAGTGCACTCCCTGGAGCCTCTCTCTGCACTGCAGCGTCTCTGTGCCCACATCTCTCTCCTTTGCTTGTGGCACATGGACTGCAGAGGGCCCCCTGAGAAGTCACGAGATCCTCATAGACTCAGTAGCCCCCGACTTGACCTCTCGTGAATGCTCCTGCTTTCAAACCTTCTGCAAGATGAGTGCAGAGAAAAGAGGCACACACACCGGCTCAGGGAAAGCCTGGGGGTAGCAACTTTTGTTAAACCTCCACTTCACAACAGATAGCATCACATAAAGTATTGTTTCTGTTATTGCACTGGAGTCCTGTTGCAATGGCTTTTTTTTTTGGAGGGGATGATCAAGATTCCTGATTTTAATGGCAGTTGAAGAAGCTTTGAATCACAAGGAGGAGACCCAAAACACATTGATCAGGTTCTCTTGAAAGGCTTTGGGCTGGGGTTTTGGTTTTTCTTTTTTTTCCCTTCTTTTTGTAATTTAAACAACAAAGGCAGAGACTGAGATACTGGATTCTGAGATGCTCTCAAATGCTATCGTTTTATTAAACTGAGATAAAAAGCAAAATGTTGTCAGGGAAAGACATAAGGAAAAGAGTAATTCTTAGAGAAAAACTGTGTTAAGAACAACTCATGGGACTCTGAAAGATTACTGTTTCGTGGGGGGTTTTTTCTGTTTTACAATTTATATAGTCTTTGTTTTAATTTTATTCATTTTTACTTTACCATGATATTCAGTATACTAACTGTGCTCAAAACTTCACCACATCAATAGGAAGTCAGTACCATAAATACAAATACATAATTTTTCTGTATTGTGGTAACAGGTTAATGTACTGTAGGACATACACAGCTGTCTTTTTTACATCAACATTATCCACAAATAATTTCCTTGAGGTCTTGGTCCTTCTTCTGCTGAGATTAGTTCACTAAAACCCACCAATGTTCAGGAGAGGATCACGTGCAGCTGGGTGTCATTCTAACCTGAAATTGTGGACGAGTCAGAGTATGTTTCATGGAACTGTAGCTGAGAAGGCTACACAGTTTAGGCATAACCTCTGAGACTTCTGAGTTCTTACTGCACCGACTGCAGTGGTGCACACTTAGGCAAGTTGGTGCTATAAGATGCTATGCTGCCATGCTATGCTATTCTAGATAAAAACTCCTCCAAATATTCAAGTATAATAGCACCCAATTTTGTCTCAAAATGAAAGGGAAATAATTTTAAGTCCACCTTCACTTTGCAATTAATGATGTCATCATTTTTCCTGCCATATCTGGCAAAATGAAAGGACTAGAAAGCAGTTGGGAGTTGCTCAAGAATTCTTCTTTAGCATACCAATAGCTAAACAGTGTGCCAGATTGCACTTTGGTGCTATGAAGTGTTTCAGTCACCATTTAATTTGTTAGAACATGTACACCCTGCTTTCAACCTTGCTTTTCCAACAAGTCTTCCTCCTAGTGCCAAGACTGCTGGACTGTTGTTTCCAGAAGCCCTAGACACTCTAATGGGCAAAAATACAAAACACCAGCCAGCAAAACTGATCTTCCTATGGCAGAATGAACACCTGTTGCAATGTTCACCTCAGGGATAGTAAAGCTGTGATCTTGCATCGCGTGTAGCTCTTGGGAATTTATAGGATGACCCACCCTAGTTACACCATACGATGGATATTGGAGGCATTCTAGTCTCAGCTGACTGTCTAAAATAAGGAGATATATATATATGTATATACACACATACATATATAAACTCCACAGTCCTGTCAGATTTCACTGTTGGATATCTTTTCTTATCTGTTCCTTATAAATTCTAACTTTAGCTGAGGATTCACAAAGAAGAGAAACACCCAGTGACTTTGCAAAACCATGACGTCTTTCTAATTTCCTACCTTTCATCCAGACTTTTGCTGGGCTTTCCCTTCCTGAAACAGATTGGCAAGCTGAAGCATTGTCTATTATCACTAGAGAACGATTTTGGTCTTTACGAGTTCACTTTACTACCACATTTATTTCTATCGCAATACTGACAGGAGGAACCTACATAAACACACAGAAAGAGAAAGTTTTCACCTATCTAGGGCAAAACTTACCATGGATAGGAAAAATAGACCTAGCAAATTGTCTAAGGACAAGTAACAAGGCAAAAAATCGGAACCAGTCTTCAAGATGTCACCAACTGATTGCACCTCTCAGGAAGAAACAATGGGTGTTTCAGACATCCTAGTTACTGCTGTGTAACCTGCAGACCGCTGCTGCATAAAAGTACTGCTAAAATATAGGCCCCAGGCACTGCACCAAACACTCTGAATGGATCTGGTGCTTATTGGAGGGAGTTCACCTTCTACTTCATTTACCTCTGAGCTGAGAAAGTAGAGTGTAATTGAACATGCTTCCCTCTTTAGGGCAATTTGCTCATGAACACTGTTACCCCGAGAGCAAGTGGGCATAAAAAGCACTCCTTCCTCAACCAGAGAAAGAATGTGCGCACATTCTTACACCGCCTGTGTACAGGAAATCATTCTCAAACCTTCAAAGACATTGATGGGGGAAGGGAGGAGGCTGGAACGGCATTCCTTGGGCAAGAGCACATGAAAGTCTGGTCGGATTAGTGTAATATATTACGCAAATGTGACACAAAAATGTTCATGGATTACACTTCCTTTGCTGTATCATATTAGCACCTCATCATCCCAGCCTACCACAAACAGATGCTAACAAGATATGAGAAGAGAGTTAGAATATGCTGGGGTTTCTGTCTCACATTAGTAGTGTCCACAATATACTGTGATTCCCCTTGCCAAATGTGATGCACAAATTACTAATGCATAATCTTTGAAAAGAAACAAAACAAGACATTACTATGAAAAATGTGTTCACAGTGTGCTGCAAAAATGAAGACGTGTGCTCTGTGTGGTGAAAATCTATCCTGCCTCCTGCAAAGTCACGAAGATAGAGAGGAGTGTGTTTAAGTCCCTAACTCAGTAGAAATGAGCTGTTCCCTTCCAGTGAGTTTCTTTAGATACTTTTGAGAAAGTCTTAAGACACTGATTTACTCAAATTGTATCATTTTAGCAGGCTTCATATGATTTTTATTTAACTGGATCTTTTCTTTGCAAGTAAAGTTGGCCTCGATGTTGAATCCGAGGACACAGAAAAGCATCAGTCTTGTGCCAGCCCAAGCTCCAGCAAAGCTCTGGGATATCTTGATTCAGTACGTTTTCTTCCTCTCATTCAGTCTTACAATTCATTAAATATGATGATATTACACATAAACAACAGCCTTATTACACGGTTACCTTTTAAAGGGCCAGAAGACTATGCAGATGCACATGCTCACCCTTATACAGCAAAACTTACTTTTGCCCCATTCAACCTCACTTGATATGCAGAGCTAAATCTGGGAAAACACATGTGCATCTTGAAGATGCCTTTTTTTTTCATGTGTAACCTATGAAATTTGAAGCTACCAAAAAAACAGCCTTCCAGATTGCCATCTCAAGTGCATTACTGCACGTGAATATGTGGGAAATTATTATTAATAATAATAACAGTAACATTTAAGAATGAAATGCACACTATATAAACTGGGTTAAGCTGTGCATAAAAAGTTTATTTTTGTTTTGTTTTAGTATATTTACATGGAGGAAATAAATAGGACAGATAAAATCTCCTTGGCTTTCTATCTTGAAATGGTAATTATGCCAGGCCTTCAGTGCAGTAAGGTTACGATTATACATCCCTGTTTCTGGTTTCCTCTAGACATATGCTCAATATATACATTGCACATAAATTGGCTCGAGCTAATTATTTTTAAATAACATGTATGCTTTTAAAAATAGTAAGCAAAAATGGAACTGCCTAAATCTATTGTGGGTCATGTTTTGTTTTTCCCCAGGCATTAAAAACCTGTGTCTGATCTTTTCTTGAAAATATTTTTGAGGGGGCAGGGTAGGGGGAAGATTTCCTCCTAGGTTGAAAACCAGATACAGTTTGCCCTGTTCTGTGTCCATCACAACCACAGCAGTCCTGCTCGAACAGAATCTCATCTGTTAGAACTCAAATATGAAACTGTAGCCTGAAAGGATTTTTTTTCCTCAAGTGATTATAAATAGGGGTTATAAGGAATTGGTTGGACTCAAACCTCTTTTTATTACTATGGAAAAACTTGCTTGTCAAACATCTGAAATATGAGTTTTCAAAAAATGGTTATTTGTAACATAAACCATAGCACATTATTTTACAATTCATAACAAGGATATTATGAGAGGAAAACTTTAGCTGCTGGTAGAATAACAGTGAAGGAGCACAATGGCAGCATTTCAAGCCCTGATAGATACTTTTGGCAGGGACATCAAAGACGCTGGCAACAGCAAAGTCACTACAATCATACAGAAGTGTTACAAAAGGTGTAAAGCACTGACGTCTCAGCACCTCTGTCACCCACCCACAGGAGTCTGATGCTCCCTGGTACTTCAAGGAGTGGCAGGACTACTTCCATTACTTCCATAATGTTATTGCTGAGGTGCATCTGCCATTTCCTCAGCTAATTTCACTGTTTATAGCACCCTGTAGCAATAGGGGAAGCTCAAAAAGCATACATTGGCAAAAGAGCTATACATGGCATTACTAGGGAATGTTGAGCCCTGTGAAATGAAGTTTGCCATCTGGGCTGAGTGGGTACCCTGTGATCAGACAGCAGGAGGGTGGTGGTAGGGGTGTTCCAGGAGAAGGCAGAAAACCTGATTTTGAGTTCTCTGACCAATCTCAGAGTTCTAAACACTTCACACAATCCTTTTAGTTACTGGTTTCTATGTAACATTTAATATATTTGAAAAAATAAAGAGAGAAATTAATAATATTGAATTAATTTAATTAATTTAAATATCATTAATGACATTAATAATATTTAATTAAATTACATGAACATTAAATAAAAAATGAGGAGGTGCATCACCATGATTCAGGTTACATTCTCTCTATAACCTGAAAAAGGTGCTGAGCAAAGAGCTCAAGGCACACTGCCAAGTGTGTTCACTCTCAAAGGTTTTTTCCTATGGGGAGTTGAATGGGAGGAGTCTGCGTTTTCCTCACATGTTATTTGTTTGTTTGACTATCATTGGTTGACATTATGTCTGTTGGTTAATGAATGAATCTGGTTTTATGGCTTTTGCACTTGTGCTTAGAGGTCACCCTAGGCATACTTCACAAATTAGAAAAATAAATTAATTAATGAAACTTATTTTCTACTGGGAAACTGCACCTGAAATAACAACTATTTTCTCCAGTGTATTTAGTTGTGCTCTGCCAGAATGCATTTCTTCCCTCCTTCTTGGTTAGAAAAAACCTACTATCCAGGAGGTTGCAACCAGCCTCTGTTGAGTAATGATGACTTCATAAACTCTCATATACTAGCTATTTTCAAGCAACACATTTTAATTCTCTAGCTAAATTAGGCTTCTTTTTCCCCGTGAGTTATGCATATATTTTGCAGATGACGTTTATCTGCCTGAATTCAGGCCACCCACGCAGGTACAGAGGGAAAGATGCCTCTCACTCAAAGGTTCACCTGCCCTTCTGCCTTCTCACTTGAGGCCCATCAGCCAGGCCAGGCAGTCGAGCAATGGTGGCCATCAGTGCAAGGTTTGAAGACTTTGTTTTCCAGTAGATAGGGAGACAGACTAAAGCCCCTTCTTCTAGGTTTTTTTTTATTTAGGAAAAATTCCCACTCCCAGACAACCTGCTTATGGAGATAAAAGTGAAAAGGAAAACAAAAAGTAATGAAAATAATGAACGTATATTTACTACAAATCAGAAATAATTTTAAATTATTTTCCTTTCCTCAAAATTTTTAAGACTCTCCTCTTAGAATCTTTCCTCTCTGGAGGAGAGGAAATGTCTAAAGAATTGTGCTCAAGATGATAACACAGCAAACCCCTTATGATAAATAAGATAACACCTCCTTTGACTTACATCAGAACAGAATTCAACTTAAGTTTTAAGTTTTTTTTTTTTTCCCTACCACAGCCTCATTTTGATTTTGTATAACTCTCTGGTCAGATTTTACAGAAAACTGTATATGAAATTTGCATACAGCACAACAAAACAATTTTGTATCTTGTTTTCCTTAAAATTTATGAAGGAACAAAATTATTCATAAAATTGAGAATTTCGTTTATTCTGTGTGTATACTCAGCTACACCTTGAATGTCAAAGACCACAATGACAAACTTCCTCCTTGCTCCCTCTATTTTTGACCATGCTAATTTGCGCTTTGCATTCTTCCTTTGCATTCTGACAGGGAAGAGGATCCACAGTACATTCCTAAGTTGAACAATCATCTGGGATGAAACAGGAATCCCAATACTGACAATTAAAACAAGGACACATAAGTCAAGAAAATGATTTGTCATAAACATCAGTTCCGTTAAATAAATTCAAAATATACTTTTGAAATATCTCAGACGGTCTGTAAATTTATATAATCAAATATTGTTGTATGAAGCAATTTATGAAAAAAAAGTTGCATATAAACACAAGCTGACATACTGACCTTTCTTACAGGTGGAGGGAAGGCAACTAAGTGCAGTTTTTTACCTACTCTTCAAATTTTCTGGAAACCTTTATTATTATTTTTAGCATTATATTTATTTAGTCTGTCTCTTAATAATTGTTCAACAAGGAAATTTTATGAAGCTGTAGATTAGATCCAGATGAAAAATTTCATTTCCTTAATGTTGACAATTGTGTTGTAAAATTCCTTTAAATGTGTACTCCTATGTGATTTTTCTTGCTTCCTTCCTTCCTTTCAAAATACTTAAAAAAATCTGTAATTATATTTGTTACTACCAAGGGATTTTGATGATTAATACTCTTTATTCATATTCCCTAAACACAGATTTGACTAATATGCTCTATACTTATAAATGTACATTAACTGAATTCAATTTAAAAGGAAAATATTCTTAGTCTTTTCGATAAAAGAAGGAATAACTGGTAATGATTGCAGTATTTGGTATATTTCCCCCTTTTTCTAAAAGCAGAGTTTCCATATGTAGTGATTTTGGCAGTTCTGTTAAGTAATTTTCATAAATTTTGTTTGATCCATGACGTAGTATTATTCATTTGCACTGTGGCATATCTGAACAATGTCATTACTGATTATTGGCCTGTTACATGACGCTACTTTTTTCTTGTCACTACATAACTCCTGAGCTCACAGAAACAAAATTAATTTTCCTTTGTATTGAAACACACTAGCTTTTATTTTTTTTTTCTTTTCATGAGCAAACTAGGCTGTACAAATGTTCACATAAAGCCAAAGCAATAGAGGGATAAAAGAAGATGAAGACAATTCATTTGAAAATCAAAGCAGTGCTCACAGAAATATGTTGGCAGGATTCACTCAGCTCTATTTCAGAGTTGTTTAAACACCATATCGAGCAGAAGAGGAACGGATGTAATAGTTTCTCCTGGAATCAGATCAATCAATTAATCTGTCTCTTTTTTTCCCCTCGATCATTTCATTACCACTGAAAAAAAGTAGAGGGAATTAAGTCACAAAATAACCATTCATATAACATGATGGATCTAATTGGAGCCTTTGTAAGTGATCGGATCCTGGGGTAAGGCTGGACCAGCCTCATCCCACCCAGTTGTGTGCTGGCAGGGTGCACTGCACCGGCTGCTGACTTTGGATGAGAGTTTCTGCACAAACACAGGATTTTCTTGCCTACGTGGCTAAAATCAGACCTCTCACACAGCCAGTGAGATTTGGCAGCTGTGGCTGGGTGTCCCATAGAGGAAGGGCCACCACCATGCAGGGAGGGAGGTCATGGCCAAGCTGGCCTCTTTGGCACAGTTGCACTTGGCATCAAAGAACCTCTGGCCCTACCTGCACCCAGGGTGTGCTTCTCCACTGAAAATATGCACTTTTTACCCATTTTTCATTCCCTGGTTTTTGCTGCTTCATGCTCCCTGTCCCATCTGGCAGCAGACCTTGGGTCCTTCCTCCCACAGGAGATGAAAGGTAACCCAAGACCAGGTTAAGCTTTTTTTTGTGCCAGAACCTCTACCCTTCCTGGGTCCATTGCCATTTTCCTCCCAACTACCCTTGGGCTGAGCCAGGGGTGAGGGGTGAGGAAAAAAAGGTCCATGAGTGCATACAGTCTCACCACAAGCAATAAAGCAGGATGGGCAGCACTATATGCTTTGTATCTCTCCCACTACCATCTTCCTTGCCTTTCACCAGGGCTCGAAACCCACCACATCCTCAGTTTGGGTTTCTCCTCACCCTCATAGTATGAAACACGAGGATATTATTGAACTTGTGTCCCAACACAGCACAGACCCCCAGAGCTCACTCACACAAGGGGTGTGTACTGCATAAGTCGGGGGCAGAAGCTCTTGCACCCAGCAGCAGGGCTATACTGGGGCAAGTGTCTGCCAGGAACAATGCTGGGGCAATGCCAGGAGCAATAGTGGGGAAAGAGGAGCCTGATGTGCTCTCCTCCACCTCCCTCACTGAAGCAGTGCAGCTGCAAGCCACACCAGCTGATTTCCTTCCTGGCTCCTGCATTTATTAGTCTTGTCTGTTCTCCTCTCCCACTATATTTTGGAGCAAATTTGGTATACGTGAAGTGGGTAATGTTAATTATTTAGTGATGAGGCACAGGAATAGGTTACCCGGAGAAGCTGTGGACACCCTGTCCCTAGATGTGTTCAAGGCCAGGCTGGCTGGTGCTTTGAGCAACCTGGCCTAGTGGGTGGCATCCCCTGGCCATGGCACAGGGGCGGGTTGTAACTCGATGTTCTGCAACGTGCTTTCCAGCAGGGAACGTTCTGTGGTCCTGTGAGGGGCAGGGCGGCCAAGCGGCGGATGCCCGGCAGAGGGCGGCCGGCCCACGCCGATCCCGCTGCCGCCGCAGCAACCGCACCGCCGACTCATCCCGCCTCTGCCCGCACGGACAAGGGTGTATATGCCGCATCGATATCAAAAGACTTTTAGTTAGACGTTCTTTGTTGTTCTTGGTCTGGGTTTTTTTTTCCCCCGTTTTGTTTTGGTTTGGTTTGGTTGGGTTTTTTTTCAACCATAGGTACCAAACTCCCCCCGGGTAATCAATTTCCTGAAATTCTTCAAGGCTTCATAAGCCGTAACAATGAAAATCATAACCAGCAAGGATTTTAATTTCCTTATTGTGTTATTTAAGCAATGAGACATGACAAGGTTTGTGTTATGCTGGGATGTCGCCGTGCCTCGGGTGAGTTGTGTTAGGCAGGAGGCCGAAAATAAAGAGCTGAAACCACCTGGAAAGTCTGTCCTGGGCTGCTGCACAGTTTTCGGAATCATGCAGTGGACCTGTGTGAGCAGGCTCAGGACAAAAAGAAAGAATCAAGGAAGAAACACAAAAAGTCAAATAATTTCTGTCTTTTCATTGCATCATAACCCATAAAAGAGCAGCTTGTTTAATCTTCATTTAATTTTTCCCCCCCCTACTGGCTTCAAAGTGAAAAATAAGCAATATAAGTTAATTAAAATTAATTAATTCTCTAACATCCTAATTTCATTATTTCTTTAATATCCTACAGTTTTGTAAAACCTCCCCAGATTTCTAAACTAAACATATATAAAACAGAATTAATATTGTTTAAATCTTGGGTTCTTCAGCTTCATCTGACTAAAATTCTGGGGGTTTATTGCTGTTTTTCGTTGATTTTCAAAAATGCAACTCTTCTTTGCCCTTGATACACAATATTTTATTTAGAAAAAGGATGTTGTTTCATGTTTCTCTTATGAGCTATTTTATTATATTTCGTGTTGTCTGTTTTCCATCTTTTGTCACCCGATGGTTAACAATGTGTATCCCACATTTGTCTCTGAAACATTCCTCCTGCTTAAATTGCTGCAGCAACAGTAAAATCAGTTAAATCCCCTGGAAGAGAAACCAAAGGATTTGTTCCTGTTTGCATCAGCAAAGGTGTAGGGGTTTTCCCTGTGCTGAGAGTACATTCTAGGGGAAGAATCCTCTTTTTAGACAGAATTCATCTTTAAAGATGGTAGCACATTGTGCAAGTTATAAAAGGTGTTGTTACACAAGAGCAAGAGAAACCTTGACTCTTTGTCTGCAAAATAAACCAGTCAAATCACAAGTATTTTGCAAAACTGTGCCTCAATCCCAGTCTCTTGGACTCAAGCCATAATGGACGCAACTCACACAAAGTTACACGTGTGTGGAAGTGTTCGCAAAATGAGGTGCTTGACTTTTGAAATTTTTTCAACTATTAGTTTTAAGCTCAAGTGCTTTAGGAAAGCAGAGACAGAATTTGGGAGTGTGGCACCTAGTACTCAAAATAGTTGCTGATCTCAGTGAGTTGGATCTGTAAAAACTTCAGAATGAAGCCCCACTAGAAAAAGCCAGACACAGATGCAAAGTATGGGGGGAGAGAGGCAGATGGGAAAAGGAGCTCTATAGAGATGAAGAAGGGCAAAGGGAGGTAAAGTGAGAGCAACATACACAGGGAGAAGAGTGAAAATGGGGAGAAGAGAGAAAGAGGAGAAAGAAGTGGGAGCTCAAACCATCTCGATAAGATGATTTACCAGATAGAAGTTAGGCATGTCATTAAATGTACAAATATGTCTAGGGTTTTTTTCCCTGGAAATGTAAGAGAAGGGTTGGAAAAATTCAGAAAGCAGAAACTTCAGCAGAAAAGTTTTATTACATATCACCTGTTCAGTGAAGTATCATTAAAAACAAGAGTCACTGCAAAAGCAAGAAATCATGGGGATATCTAGCAATTTAAAGGCACCCAATGCTGAGGGGTTGGTCTAGTTGATGGGCATTACCTTGATGTTTCAGTGAAAATGCACTGATCATACACATAATGAAGCAGAGCAGAAAAAACAAGCAATTTGGTCTCATAATGCCGCATCAGAACAAGAACCTTGTCCCTTACAAGAGCTGGAGTTCTTAGAGCCGCTTGCCATCAACTTGTGAGCATGTTTCACTGCTATTTGTATAGAAATCCAAGGACCCTATAATTTTGGATAATTTGTCTCACCATGCAAGAATAAGGAATTGCTACCATTTTGTTGAAGTCAAAATAACTTGGAGAACTGTATTGAGAACCATCCTGACAGCTATTTATGTTAGTCAAAACCAAAGTACACTATGTACTTTTAATTATAGATGTGTGCCATCTTTACTGCCATGGATAAAGTTGTGTCAGCACTTTCATTACAAACCCTTATTTTTAGGGGTTTATAACTCAGCTGTTAAATTTTGCTTTAGGCTGAAACTAGGCATACAGAGCCTCAGCCTGCAAGCACTTTTTTTAATAATTAAAAAAAAACACACAAAAATACACCAAACATACAAAAAATCAAACAAAAACCCTTTTGGTCACTTTTTATTTTGTAGGAAAGCAGATTTTAACATTCACTCATTTCTAACTCTGGAGAAGTTTCATTATTTGAATTTTACAGGCTTACATTATATGTTATGCAGCATTTTTAAATGTAGAGCTGATTTTATTCACGTTGGCAAATTAGCTACTGTCCATAAGGAGTAACTATTTTTAATCCTGTTTTTAAGTGAATATCCATATTTATATTGTTATGATCTATGCTCTAGACTCTGTCAGGAATAGTAAATGACAGGCCATGTAGGTTTGAGCACAAAGAAAGAACCACAACAGCTGTTAGTTTGCAAAACCCACACAACTTGGAGTGTAGTCTTCAGCTCATTAGCATAATTAATTTTTAATAATGACAGCATTAATTTTTTGCCTGAAAAGTAGAGTGTAGGACCTTCTCCCACCAGTCGTCACTTAGACAGAACTCGCTTTGTCTAAGTCAGTTTTATCCCATCAGTGGAAAAGGGCTGACATCCCTCACTAGTGATTTATGAACAAAACCGTGCTCTCTCTCTGTTTGGGTTGTTATGCCCTGGCACCTACACAGATGACCCATAAGGAACAGAGGTTCTGGCAGGCCCAGAGTCCTGCTTTTTCTGCCACATACACCAACAGGGAGGTGCTCGTAGCATCTCAAAATGGCCCACAGGGGGAGATTCCATAATTCTACATTTCTATGATTCTTCTGGCTTCAAACCACTAAATTAATTACAAATCATATCCTTTGATAAGATTTTATTCTACTTCAAAACCACTGTAAATGGCCAAGGAAGTAAAAATTTTGAATAGATTATATTACCTTTGGTCATGTCTCTCCATACTTTTAAAACAATTATCTAAAATACTTCTCATCTCTCATAAAAACTGAAGTATCTAACCTGTAAACCACAGATTATCTGTTAGATACTTATATCACTTTCACTCAAGTTCATTGATAAAATTAAGCTCTGGATGTCATTCTAGGCTACAGTCATGATGTGTCTTTAGAAAACAGTATATGTGAATGCATGATCTGGCCAGCTCTGCTAAGTAAAAATGAATAAACTTTTAAAAATCACTTGATCTAAGTTCATGTCTGGTCAGCAGCACTGATTCTATTCCTGTCTTGCCTGTGCCTCTCTTATTTTAATTTGGTCGAATGGTTATTTCCTCTCTCTCAAGAGACACAGCAGAAAAAAATTAAATGAAGACCCACTAAATGGCAATATGTGTACAGATGTGTAAACATGGTCAGTTTTATCTTTAAGCGTCTATCAAGTCAGAGATCATGCAGACTTCAGAGGGGTTCTAGCTTTATGGCTGCCTGAGAATTCGGTCCATTGATTGAGCACTGAACCACAGCAGTCCTTTGCCACTGGAAGCTAATATATCTCCATTATGACAGACCACTCCTGGTCTTTCTCATCACAGCAGTGGGACTTAACCTGTGCAATTTGTGGCTTGCAGTTTTGACATTGCTTTAAAAAGTATTTCAAACTGTTCCTTTTACATTCCAGCAAAGCAATTATGATGCATGCCCAACACCATTCAAAGAGGATGACATAACCCTCTTGAGAAGGGACATCCCCATTTCCCTACTTTTTCACAAGCTCACAAGCACAGATCTGCAGGAATCCAGGGGAGAATAAACATTTCTTCACTTTAACCAGACTGTAATCCACACTAGAGAAGGAAGCATCAGTAAACTGAAAGGAACCCTTTATACTGACAGTCTAAACTAGAACCTGCGAAGTGACAAAAACGGGCAACCAGGTAAAATCAGCCCTAGCACCCACAGGCAGCGCACCCCTCTTCGAAACAACATTACCACTACCATTAAAAGGAAAATCAAAATGGAGCCAGTTTTTATTACTGAGAAGGCGCTCTCCCTCTCCGCTGCAGACAGGAAGGGGAGGGGTCTGGTTATTGTTGCAGATTTTTTCTCCCTCTTTCTCCGGGTCTTTAATCCCAGACTTGGCTTGTTGCGCTTCAAATTGAAATATCCTGAACAGATGTAAAAACACATGTGAGCCACTGCTCGCAAGCTGTGCAAAGCTTTGTTTCATCTGCTGATGATGTGAGCCTAAAGGAGATCTTTTTAAAATTTCATCACTATTCAAAAGGATAATTAATACGTACCCCCAGGCTTTGATTATGCTATACCCAGTGTGTACTGCTGGTACAAAAATAATGAGGCTCTCATCAGGCCGAATGAATACTTGCAGCAAACATTCAGTTTCCATAAGAAATTTAAGATTCAGCAGCGGTACCATGTAGGTGGCTTAATCTAATTTTAATTTGTAACACAATACAATAGATAAGATCATTTGTTTGTAACCAGCACAGGCATTTTGTTTACATGAAACCCCAGTCAGCATTCAGCAGATGGTCTTTTTAAAGGCTTAATTGAAGTTTTCTAATCTAACCTTTTTTCTATCCATTACAAAGGAGAAAATAAGAGGGGAAAAAAAACAGAGAAAAAGAGAAGAAGGGAATTAAGGCAACTACAAGGATGTAGAAAAATAGCTGTAAACCCCTTTTGCAGAGAAAATATGGAATAGCATTTCTGCCTGCTCTCACAGGCAGGTTCAGTCAGAGCTGGGAAGATGCTGAGGTCAGAGTTTTTAAGCAGTTCCAGAGGTGTAGGGAGAGGGCCCTTTGCCCCCACCTTTGTTGCTACTGAGAAGGTCGGCAACAAATCACTGCCCCTGCCACAGCTACCATTCTGCCTCCGCCAGGCTTCAGATATTAGCTACCTGAGCTTTTGCACAGATCAGGCATCTCCTTCTCACGCCTGCCTTCTCAGAGGCTCATTATTACATTATAATTTCTATGTACTTTCTGCATTCAGATGTTCTGGTTTCAGTCTCCTTCTGGTCTGTCCCTGCTGCCCTCAATATTACCACACTGACCACAATAAACACTTTTCTCCTCGCTGGCTCCAGGCTGCCTCTGGCAGCCTTCCAGTGATGTGCGCTGGAATACAACCTTTCCCAAACATTTAAATCCTCCTCACATAGCGTATATTCAAAGAGTTTGGCTAACTCGGATTTCTAACAAAAAAGTCAAGTGAGGCCTTTATTTTCCTTTTCACAGGCCACAGGGAGCACACAGAGGGCAGATTCAAGGCTCGGAGTCCTTTGAGAGTGATGTGCTACCAGAGTCCTGGTGCAGAAGAGCCACTGTGCTCTCTTGACTTTACTGGTGCCATGGCCTTGCTGGCATTGCAGTGAGCTCAGGAGGGCTGGCACTATAGACAGGGTAACTCCCCATCTGTGTTGATCCAATCTCACTACCACCACCTCTGCAATAGGGATGTTATTAATGCCCACATGGCCCAGTTCCAGATCTTTACTTGCTGAGTTATGAAAGAGGTAAGAAACTCATACCACATAATAAAGAGAAATGAGTTTTACTTGTAGTAAATGGCTTGCAAACAGTGGCTTTGGACTTTTTATTAAAAAGAGAACTATTCACCATTGAGGAATAAGCAGGCACTGCATGCTTATAACACCATCATAAAATCTGGTATGGGTTGGATTGCTGTCTAGTGGTTCACAATCATATGGGCAGAAATTGAAGAAAAGGGCAATCAGAATAGAAATCAACTAAAATTGGTAATTCCACTAGCCTATTTCTCCTTAGGCACAACCCAGGCCTATGCAGCTGTCTGTGGATGGAGATGCACTCGAATAAATCCTTGTGCCCTAAGCTAAAAGGAGACAAGCCGTCTTCAACCCAAAAGCTGTAACACTGCATTAGCAACAGGCCAAGCTAATTGCACTACACTTTATAATGGTATAATGGCCATCAGTCTGAGTGGAAAACTGTTCATGAAATGATATATATGATGAAAGGAAACAAATATCAGTATTAGAATAAAAATATCCTCCAAAGAGTTCACAAACCAACTGGGCTCATAAGGTCAAATTCAGCACTGCATTCATGTAACTATGTGTTTTTTGGCTACAGGGGACAGTTTAAGTCCTGCTGACTCAAAATCTACTACATGGAGGGGAAACTAACAGATGTGCCCACACAAAATTTGGAAAAAGTTATAGGTTCTCACAGAACCTAAAAACCTCATGACCTATTGGTCTATATTCTAAATCAATGTTATTCTAAGTCCTTACTCTTTTCCTTAGGAAACACTATTATTTTTGAAGTCAATTTGACTGGGATAGTCAATTAGGAAGAAGTCACAAATGTTAGCAGTGTTCCACCTTCAGGCTGACACCATCATTAATTGCTTACTGGGGCTGCACCACGGAATCACCTCTTAGTGAAACAGTCCTGATTTACAGCCAATTTGATTTGTCTGTGCTTCACCATGGACTTAAGAGGTTCTTCTCAAAACGACACCAATAACACCTGAAGTGATGGAAAATACCTCTTTAGCTGTCAACCATATCCGAGCTGACTTTATATCCTCTTTTTAGGCAGCCCTTAGGAATTAAGATGATGATACACTTTCTAGCACATCTCATTTCAGGAGAGAGTAATGTCAAGCACTAGCACAGATAGGATGTCTTGGGTTATGGGTGCAGCAGAAGGTTGAAGAGGTAGAGATATACAATAACTTCAAATATTTCCAATTATATAGATGCAATCCTATGTCCAGAAAGCAATTAAAACACTGGAACAAAATTAGTATAAGTTTAGGACTAGGAATCCTCCCAAGGAGAACATAAACTAGGAATGATTTCTTAAACTGCTTTTCTGGAATGAAACACAGCAAAATCCATTAACCACAAAATATATAGCCTGATGGGGCTTTTTCCTAACGCTGTTATTTTGTATGCTGTTAGGGCATTCAAATACAGACCTTGATGTAAAATGTTCTAGTCAAGGATAAAGAAAACATCTTTGGATATAAGGTTTCATTTTGTTAATTTCATCATATTTCATCAATGTAAACTTCAAAGACTCTTGGCTGTGCAATACTTTGATACTGAAATGTTCACTTTAAACCTCATATTGTTAAGGTAGTTTGCAGGGATTTATCCTTATCCTAGTGAGATACATAATTCAAACTCTGTGTAAGTTATTTGAAAGCATGGATCCTCTAATTCTACAGGAATGTGGAAAATAAAGGTATGGAACGAAAATGTTTATTAACTGAAAAATATACATCAGAGAAATCCAGTGCCACTAGCAGATTAGAGGTAGAAGCATAAGAAACATAGAAGTAGTCTTCTGTATTTTTTTTTGCATGATATAGCCCCTCAAAATACAGCTGCTTCTGAGTGATTTCCTGGTGGGAATACAGAGGTAGTCCCAACAAAACTAAGAGTGGCTTTTCCAAACCAGCCATCAAAAAGGAGCACTGTCTCAAAATATTTCCATGGCAACACTGATATAACTTTGGGGAGTATGATTTCTTCTCTCTTATATTTCTTAAATGCAAAATTTAAGGCAAATTATCTGGACTCCAGACTGGTGTCACTCCTTTTAGCCTCTTGCATCTCTGGCTAGGCAATACCCCTCCAGAACAACCGGAGACACACAACTCCTTTGAAGATCCTTATTTAAGGGCCTTATTCTGTGAAAATATCAGGCCTGCAGATTAAATCTGTCTGACACATCAAAGCAGCATGTCACCCTAGTTGTTTTATATAAACCATTGGATGCATGATCAGAAGAACTCAGCTGTGTAGTGTTCATTGTAGTAAAAAGAACAACAGTCATTCATAATCCAGATCCTGTGTGAAGTACCATATCTACTCTCTAAGAAGGGGTAGTTCATAATCACTTGGAAAATACATAAGAAAGTGTGTCAGATGTAAAATTTCTGTTTGTATTGGTTGTGCACATATTGCATATAAGTCTCTAGATTGAGGTTGAAAAACCTTAGATAATACATCCTTCTGGTTAAAGGACATAGGCTCTTTTGGGACTGGTTTAATAAGAAATGGTGGCTTTTTGAAAGTGCAAGATTCATTTAATGTAACTTTCTTGGCTGTGAATCTTAGAAAAGTTGGCATTTTTACAAAGCTGCTTTCCCCCAGTTGAATCTGAATGCAAACCCATCGCCAGGCTGGGATTCTGTAACTTGACATCTGTTCACATTGATTTGCTGGTAGACCTGCACTGAAGGGATGGCGTATAATCTCCAAACTCTTAGAAAAGAGAAAATGTATTCCCCTGTGATCAAATTGAGATATAATTGTCACTTGAGCTAAAGAATTGGTCTGCATTATCCGAGGAATTCTCATTTATTAAGCCATTGAACCTATGCTGTTCCACTTAAGTCATCCAGCATTTTACATTGGCCAGCACAAATCAGAAGGACATGTTAGTGGGGAGTTATTTTTAAGATGTAGAGGCTTCAACAGGTTAGTTCGCTGCAGGATGTTTGCCTCCAAACTAACATATCTGGTGATTAGTTTCTCTAACTGCCTAATTCACAACCAAATATCTTGGTACTGCTGCCACTGAGGACATAACTGATCTGCTAGGGGACTACAAGTGATGTATCTATCTGCACCACACAATACAAATTGAATACCCAGGTTGACATTCAGATTCCACTGGAAACAACAACCTGATAAAGTTCAGAGCTTCCTGGAAATAGAAAGTTGTAAAAAAGTACTCCAAACTGTCTATGGACAGGCAAAAAGTGAAAGACATCCACATGTAGGTGTAGAATAAGACCACAACTGAGTGGCAGTTGATGATGAAACAGTCTTCCTATTAGAAGTGTGGATGGGCAAGTGAGCTTTAACGTGCACACAAACAAGGCATGGAAAAAGCTGCAAATCAGGTTGCAGGTTTCCTGCATTTCCAATGCTGTGAGGTTATGCAAGAGAGGACATCCTTCCTCTATCCGCAGGATCCAAACCATCTCTTTTTGTTGAGTATCAAAGGACACTCTGCACAAGGCAGTTTAGGATGAGCACTAATAAGGTTTCAGAGGAGAAAGTTAGGATAACTCTTTTGTGGTGTTTTTTTTTTTAATCTTTTCTGACAACAGCTGAATACCCTTATCTTATGAGTATTATCCTGAAGATGAACAAACTGTGCTGTTCATATTTTGCAGAATATTGTTCAATTTTGATTGCTTTATACACACAAGAAGATGATGAAACACAAACTACAAGACCTTCTGTTGAGATCCCCATGAGCTAAAACTCAGAGCCACCACTGAAATTCATTCTTGGGCCACTTTCAGGCTGCAAGAGCCACAATTTTTCCCGTACCAGAGACCCAAACATGCAAAGATCTAAAAGGAGCAGCCTTGGTTAGACCAGAGTTGTGAAATGGAGACTGCTTTTTTTTTTTTTTTTTTTCTGGTGATACACATGTACATAGAGAGCAAAAAGATTGAGCTTGATCTGGAGTTTCTCAAAACATTGATAGTTACCAAATATGATACATGGGCTTCCTGATAGAACACAACTCTGAAGCAGTCCTCTAAATGCCATACTGTCCACTTGGTCACTGGCCTGTGACCAGCATCAGCATAATTAAGTGAATGGACTGATTGTGATATAGAAATAAAAATTTTTGTATATCAGTTAATAAATTTTGAAGGGTCACATAATCAGCAGGCACTAAGAAAGACAACTGTAAAGTCAGTATCAGAGACTGATACTCTAAATCACTCTCAAGGCATCCTGTCTACCTGCTAAAATTCTGTGTCACAGGGACCTTGGCAATTGTAATACCTGGTATTTTAAGGATGCTTCAGTGAGGATCAGAATGTGCCACATACAGCTGCCCAGATAACATTTCAGGGCCTAGCTGCAGCTGGGCCTAAATGTCTGCAGCAGAGGGTAGGCAGAAGCGACTACCCCTTGCAAAAACAGAAGCTTAACTATGGAAGTCAGAAGTTTGTCTTCTGGACCTCTAGCAAGTCTTCTCCCACTCTTTGCAGTGTATGTCAACAATCTAACTTCAGGACATCAATCATCAGGACTTACCACAATGAACAAAACACTCAAGCAGAGGTATCTATCAGGAAAAAAAAATCCAAAGAGATGTTTCTACTTGAAGGAAAACCTTCAAATCACCTCATAGTGCATGCTATTTGGTCCCTTTGAGCAAAGACAGGTATGGTTTCAGGCTTGACATTCAGATACCCATTCTGCAGTTGATCTCATTTGTTTCTTCCAAACAAAAGAACATTTTGCAGTCCTTTCCCTCCTTTCCCCCCACACATTCTTCTAGTAAGGTAAATGATCAAATCCAAATCCCGGGTTAATGAGTGCCAATCATAGCTTCAGCCCCTGTTTCAGGCTTGGCAACAAGTTCCCCGAGCCTTAGCAAACAATTATCATTCAGCTACTGTAGAAATTGATTCTTGGGTTGACGAGAGCAGTCCTCCCTCGGCTGGTAAGGTCCTGCCATGGGAAGCAATTACTGCAAGATGCCAGCTGACAGACTCATTCCGTGGAAAGTCAGGTTGTCTTGATCCTCAGGCACTCTCTAGGCAAATTGTATCCTTACACTCATCTCAAACCTCTTACGAACTGTTGGCTTCTATCAGGAAAAATGGATTGTTCCCTTTGTTTCTGTGGCATTTGATAGAATAAAACTGGACATCCTGCCTGCACAATAAGGAGATTTAATTTTAAAATTCCCACACCAAAATGCTGCAATATGATAAAGAAAAAGAGAATCATAAAGCAATGAAAAGTGCTACTTGCCTAGGGAACAGTAATACAGCAGAGCTAGCAGGACTTTTTTTTGTGTATAAAAAGACCCAAATACCATTAGCAGTGGCCTTTCTTTACTGATCATAATTTTCTCTTCTCTCTAGTTTTCAAATCGTTTGTAGTAACACTTTCCTATCACTTTACCTGACATATTTTGGTTATTACTTTTGGAATTTTTTAGAATCTTTGCTATTCCAATGTTGCAACAAGGAAAAATCAAAGATTTTCTGCTTAATTAGCTTTTCTGACAACATCTGAATGGTGATTGAAATTTTGCCAAACACTGATGAGACAGAGACACATAGCCAATACCAGCTAACAAAAGAAGGTGGCATTTAAAGTCAGATGAAAGCGATTAGTCTTGATATCTATCTCGAGGTAATTGAAATATAAGACCAGGTAAATAAACAAGCAGTAAACCATGCAGTCTGCGTAAAATACTGTCAGTAAGAAAGAACACTCTGTTTCATAAATTCATAAAATAACCCTTGAACTAGCATATTTGTTGTTGGTTGTGGTACAAGTTCGTGGAAGGCTTATGCCTGACTTTATAAACTGCAAACCCTAATGACACTAAGATATAAAAGAAAGATAATGGGAAGAAAAAACAAGATGTAAGGACTTTTTAACCTCACCTAGATTCTGAGTTTTACCTTGAGGTACCTGGAAAAATGCTGGAAACAGCAAGGGTGGTGAGAGCCTTTAAGGTGATAAAGGCAAATATTACAGTAAGTGGGCATTTGCAGTCACAGATGCCTAAGAAAAGAGGAAACCCATGATAGACAATTTAAAACGTGTTTTGATTGAGAAGTGCCTCATCTGCAAAGGAAGTCCATAAGGTCTTCAGAGAGTCAAAAAAGTTCACTTAGAGCAATATCAGTTAATATTGCTACTTTTGCTGTAGCTATTAATCCATCAGTTCTACTGAAACCTTTAGGACCTGAGAAGATTTTAAAAATATAGTTCAGGTCCAAATCTCTATAGCATCAAGCAATAGAGCAAAGCAAGCTTTAAAAACCTGAGAATTGGGCTAGGCTCCTTTTCAAATTCTGATGAAACTTTTGTCAGGATTTTCTCTAATTAATTTTCAGTCTTTTTAGACATTTTTTTCCCCTTGAAAAAACCTTTTACAATATATTTTCACCTTTTCTTTTTGTATTAACTGCATTCCAGATTCACTGAGTGCTGAGTACACCCTTAGAAAGCCTTTTAACCTGGCTGGTAAGTTAAAACTCTCTAAATCTCACATGCCCACAGGGTTTCCCACCTTAATTAATTAATAACCCCCTCCTTGTCCTTTTAACTGGGTCATGAATTAATTTAAAAAGTTAATTATGCAATTCTTTCCTCTCCCTTTACTTATGCCTTTCATCCCTGTGTCCATTGGCTATAAACAATGTAGAAATACAGCCATATAAGCAGGAATGGTTGTTGCAAGCTTTGGACTGTTGAAAAAAGAGAAAAAACCCCAAAGAGATCTTATGCCTGTTTTCCCTTTCTCCCTTTTTTTGTTCTGCTTTCCATAGCAGGTTTTAGTAGCCTTTGTAGAGAGCAATAAAAAACACCAAACACTTTAGTAATAAATAAGGTTTTGGTTTGTTTGTTTGTTTTTTTTTTTTTTTAAAGAGGGATAAAGTAAGTAACTGTAGATGTGAGTAGGCAGAGACCATAAGGTGGGGAAAAAAAAATTACACCACCAAAAGAAGCAAATGGCTTTATTTCCCTCAACCGATGTAGTCGCCATATCATTCAGAGTGTAAAAGGAGTTACAGAAGGGAAATGACTCCTTGATGTAGGATATGTAGGTAAGGAAAATGCCTGTTTTGATGTGTGTCTTTCTAGGCATACAGAAACAAGGAGGATAACAGCCTACATCAGCTATTCATACCCTCCATGAGTGATGTGTAGAAAAAAAGACTTGCTGGCTTTTTTCTCATCATCTCTAAAAATACCCATTCTGAATTTTTATTATCAGTGGACCTAAATAATGGTCCCATTCTTTGTTGTACCCATTCTTTAATTTTTGTCAGTGCTGTCATGTGAAAAGGGGAGATTTCCTCAAGCCTTAGTGTTTCATTTGTCTGTCAGCACCCCAGAAAAGCCAAGGCTGTTGTACCCAACCAGTCTGTCAGTGTCCTGCTATGGGGAGCCTTCACTGATCATTCCCTCTAGATCGGAGAGCAGTTCAAATGACTTACTCAGGGACACACAACAACAGCATAACAAGACCCCTGAGTGGGTCTTCTCACTTTATTTGAGTATGTTACCCAGTACCAGCAACTGATAGTGCCTGTGAAGGACTCACACTAACAGTTTACGGAATAACACTCTACTAATAAAATTGTGACAGGTTAAGGTTCAAGGACTGCCAGTGATAGTATCTGACTTCAAAAACATATTCCAAACAATACACAGACAAGCTCTAATCCCAAATGAAGTATTCAGCACACATAGAGTATGGCTTTTACCCAACAGGCATGCCTAGGGGGAGAAGACAGGTTTAGCCCATCGACTAATTCCAGCAGTTACAGTGGAGTCTTCCCTAATTTTTCCCCCGTTCTTGACACATTTTTATACTACTTGTTTATGTTTAGGTGGAGCTTGAGTGACTTTAGTCATAAATATCTTTGTTGCTGATTGGTGTAAAATTCTCCTACTTCTCTTTTAAAAATACAGTCAACAAAATTATAGAGCACATGCCCAGTGGGGAGTGGTCATATTTTGGAGGTGGGTAACTTTAATGATGTACCTTCAAACAGAAACACACTGAATTAGCCCGACCAATAACTGCAATAACTTTCCAAAAATGTAAGATTGGAAAGTACTTGTTACATCAGGTTGTTCAAGGCTAAGTATTTTGGTCAGTCAACAAAATAATATGTTGCTCTGTTTTTCTATATTATAGTTAGTATAATCAGAAAACTTTACCATCCATCCCGTATGGGGTCTCAGTGGGCTTTACCAGCTTATCCAGGTAAGGTGCAGAAAACCCCTAGGACTTAGTTAACAATAATATTTCCTCTTTGACAAGTGAGGGAGCTGCAACAGAGGAAAACGTACCCATTGAGACTATAGTGCAGACAGGAATAGAATCCAATATCTGAATCCCTGTCCACAGCTGTAGCCACCAGATACATTGCAGAATGCTTTAGCATTACTGTTTCAGAGATTAATATTTCATACAATCATCAAGACAAAGGACAAAGGTTGCCATAAGGCTGCAATATTCTGTACAGGAAGTAGTATCTACAGAAAGAACACTTGCATCCAATCTAACATGCACAGCAGGGACCATTTATCTTGGCACAATGCCCATTAGAGCCATTGCTTCCTTCTTTTCCTTCTTCTTCTGGAGTAAGTGACAAATTTCAAAACGTAAGAACATCTTAACTTTGTAAGCAGATAACAGGAAATATGACTATGAATGAACCTGCTCTGAGGATTAGCTGAGGTGAATGCCCGTTGAAAATGCATAAAGGTTTCAAATGTTACTCATGTCACTAAGGGGATGCTGCATATTCATTAAGGTATCACAAGGAGCTCATTTCATATTAATGTAGAGGTCATACATCCTTCCAGAGGAATTCCACTGCAGAGCTGCACAAATCAACGTGCTATTATTTTAAGTGTTACCAATTTAAACCTCTCTAAATTCACAGAACAGCCTGAATTTGCAAAATGATTTAGTCACTAGGAAAAAATATTTGATACTCTTTCTCATCTAGCAGAGGCATAACAGAAATGTGGTAAGTGGTTTTATATACTGAAACTCAATTCAAACTGCACGTTAGGTGTTCTTTTTTGGCACTCAGGAAAGCTGTAGATGTTATTTAAGGTATATATTTATGGTATCAGTGTTCTAGGGCCACTTTGTTTAACTGCAATACAGGAGTTTCAAAGTTTGGAGTTTTTTAAAAAGTTTGCTTTTCTAATTCTTCTAATGTTTACACAGGTTCCATTGCCTTCTTGTGACAGAGACAGCCAAAAGCTTCACAGATATATACCATATAAGGATTTATATAGCTTAATATTTTGATAATTGAAAACATATAATTATTCAGTACATACAAATTTTCTTCCATGTTACATAATTTTTTTGCCTCTGTCTTTACATATTGGGATAATAAAGCAGTTGCTGACTACAACACAGATCTAAGTCTTTCTCCCCTTGGCAAGATAAAAGTACCCCTGTATTTTATATTACTAAAATGTGATTTCAGTGGAGCTAATTGGAAACTATTCAGGTAGAGCACATACCATAAGAAAACGGCACTTCCTTGAACCCGTAGTGCTTTGCATTTGAGGAAGAGCCTGGAGGTCCCTTTTGGTAACAGTGTCCACATGAAATGTGTCCACATGTTCCCAAAGGTGGGCATATGTTTGTGTCGACAGGTTTTCCAGGGCAGCAAACTCTTGTGCTCCCGCCCATGTTCATGGATCTGTGGTTGTGCCAGAGCTGTTGCCACTCTGAAGACAACTTTCACATTTTCAAACAGTCAGGCTGGCTGTCTCCCCAGGAGAGTGTCTACACCCCAGCCTGCTGCACAGTGACCCCACTTTGTAGCAGATCAGCATGACTGGGCATTAATGTAGACGTAGCCAAACTAGCTGTAACCTCTAGGGTAGGAGGGAATAGCACACCTGTAAGGGTCTAGAAGCCTACACACATCACAGCTGAGGAGTGATTTGTTTGTTGGTCTTAGTTTGCCACAGTCCTGCCTGAACCGCGATTGAGGCAGACTTGGTTCTGTCTATGCAGCTGTGTGAAGGGTTTCAGGCACAGATGTGTCCAAATGTCTAGGGAGGAAGGAAGGAAGGAAACAGAGCGATGTGAAAAGATTTGTCCCAAACCCAAATCCTGCAAGCCTGGCAGCTACCGGTGACAGTGGCATGAACATGTCAGTGCCTCTCAGCCCTGTGCTGAAGAGCAGTTATGAAGCTGACTTGAGTCAACTCAGTACTTTTCTCACTAGCTCGCTGTGGAGGGAAAGATAAAAGTAGTCTTAATTTAAACACAGTGATAACATGAGTTTCCTCTATAAAATTTTTCTGAATTCCCATTTTGTGATAAGTTGTGATTAACTGGAAATTGCACTAAGTGAGAAACAAAACCAAGTTGTTTCTGCCAAAATTTCCTGTGAAAGGTAAAATTTCATGTTTAAACCAGCTGTAAATTCAAGTAGGTGTTCTTGACTAAAGAAACATTTGCAACACATTTTTATATAAGAGGGAAAAAAAGAGTCATGGAATAGTAATGGAGTCTGAAGTCTGCCAGGATGTTACTGTCCAAGACAATTCTTCAGAGATTGTTAATTGTATGCAGTGGTCCCCCAAATGTAGTCTGTTTTGACTCTTACTCCATTCTTTCCTCTCTTTTCCATGCCCCCCAAATCCCATTCCTTTCCTCTCTCCTTCCATTCTGCCTTCTGGCTTTTGCAGCTCGTTGAGAAATGAGACCCTCCCACACAATGGTTATACAGTTAGGAACATATTTGAATACACATTTAGGAAACATAATCTGTGCTGTGCTACTATGATACCCACTTAAAATTGTTTAGATTAATGACAGTTATGTGCCTAATTTATTACTGTAATTATTGTGATAATTTAGAGAAGATAAATGGATATCTATTAGAATTTAATGTAAAAAGCTGTAATTAGTCTGCTTCAGAGAGGGGAGAAAGCCAATGCACACAACTGAAAATCCATTAAGCCAATTATAATGTTACTGAGGCAGAAAATGTGCAGCCATTTAAAATACACCCATGACTTTAACATAACTGTACCCTTAGCATGCAAACCCATCTGTCAGATTCCTTCATTAATTTAATAAACATATCAAGGCAAAAAATTAATTAATGCACATAGTTCAGACTGAGAGTTAGGGTGGAAACATGGGGGAGAATAAAACTTTGTTGCCACTGAGCAATTATCATGTAAATAAAAGAGCAGCAAAAGCATTGGAAAGGACTTACAGTAGAGGAGGGGTACACTGCTAATCACGGCATAGACTTTCTTAGTTATTCCCAGAAGTGCTAAAAGCTGTCCTGGTGCAATTAAAAAAATAATAAAAATAATAAAAAGAGAGAAGACAGCAATTGCTACCACCTATTTACTGTCAAATTAATTCAGCTGCTCCTGAGTTGCCATCTGTATCAGGAGAGCGAGGGTGTCACTAGCTTTACGATCCATCAGGAGAAGTGAGAGCACTGTTCTGTTTGATGGCTCTGATAATGGAAAGAAGCTAAGCAATTGCAACAGATACATCATAGATTTTCTCATAATTACCTGACCTGTTACACTGTGTCACTCTGCCGCCAAACACACTGTTTTTATGTCAGAAGCTGTATGGGCATTCTTTACTTTGATCATTCTGTATTCTGCAGATGTCAGCATTACTGTATTTTAATTGACTCTGGGGTAGCATTAAAAAGCACCTTCTATTTCGGTTGCTTAGACCTGATGAGGCTGACAACCTGGCATTTATGAACATTAGGCCTTCACGGTAACTGTGTCAGGAACTGTGTTTTCCTAAATCCCCTAGGTACAAATAGCAAACTGATGTTAGTAAACCAGTAGAAAAAAGCCCAGCGTCTATGCAAAGAGCACCTCTGACATTCTCTATCCATAAAGATGGCAAACCTTTTCATTAAATTAGACCCTGGTGTCAAAAGTGCACATTATATCCCAATATGCAATTACGAATTGACTGGTATTCTGAAAGAGGGCTAGAGCTGGTGAGGACTGAAGTTGTGAGAAAAAGTGTTGTTAGCCTCAAAACAAGAATTTCTTGACAGCTTCCATATTCCCTGCATGCCCCGTTAGCCAGAATCATATTTTCCTCTCCTGTTGGAAGAGACAGCTAATTTTTTCACTACTCAGCTTTCTTGTAGCATTCAGCATAACCCTCAGAAAGGACAGTTAAAACATATAAATTTCATAGGAATGCAACTACTTTTTGTTAGTTAGTTAGTTATTACTGGTTGAGTAAAAGTAAAAGTTGACATGCATATTTCACACCAGGCTTTACCCAACAATTTATTTCCTAAGAAATCCACAAACTCTACAGGTACAACCAAGGTATTGAGCTTTTTGACTTCCTGTCAATAGCTACCAATAATTACAAGAGAAGTGGAACTGATGGAATCTGCCTTCAGACACTAAAAAAGTTATCACGTTATGCCCATGTTGATATATGAGTCAGGTGGTTTGAGGCACTCATATTGCTATATATGGGCCAAGTGGTATGAGACACCCAATCAGCACATTTGTTTTGAAGTTTTGTTACAAAAATTCTCCTAAGACTCCTTCTCTAGACAATGGAGCAACAGAGGTGCTCACAAAGGTTTAAGAGAGAGACCCTAGTTCAGCTAATATATTCACCTTAGCAGAATTACCTTCCAGAAATCTTCAGAAGCACTCACACATTTTCCATTAAGGTTAGGCTCTTCTTTCAGGCTGATGTACTCACAAGGGTCCTAGAATAAATCTGCAAACTAGAAGTCCAAAGTAGTCATTTAGGCATCTAAATTAGTCTGCACTGCAACTTTTCCACTCCTACGCATATCAAGATGACGGTGGATTATGCTTTTGGCATTTGCTTTATGGGTAGTTTTTGAGATGGTGTTTATAAACTACTGAAGGTCAATGAGCACTCCCAGCTGGTCTAGAGGGCTGACTTTGACACAGCAATAAGGAAGGTGTCAGTACCAAGTTCATAACATGCTCCAAATTTCACGAGGAATAAATCTATTTGCATTATATATCTGTAATTGTATCTTTCGTCTATTGTTTTAAAATGAACTGAGATCAGCTTTGTGACCTAGAGATCAGAATCAGCAAACAATAGAAGATAAGCTTTCCATTCAGTACTATAATACCAAAGCATATTCCCATCCCACTTTGTAAAGGTAGGGAGGCTACTTTCCAGTTGGAATGAAGCTCTAAGCGGGATGATCTACTCATTCTGCAGCCCTCAGTTTGGAAGGACTGATAGAAATTCGAAACACACTCATGTAAGAGTTACAGAAATGTTTAAAGACTGCATAAAGTGTTCTCTCAAAGAAGTGAAGAGCAAGAAGTAGAGTTTTTAGAAAAATTAGACTGAGATAAAATTTAACTACAAAGCACTTGGGGCTTAAAAAAACTTATTTAGCCCAAACATTTAAGTAGCTATATTGTAAGATCCTATTCCTGTGCCTGGATTGAGTTCTTGGCTTCATAGTCATATCAAGTAACAATACTCTTCTTTCCAGGCTGCTTCACCTGTGTGAGATCTGCAGGTAAATGATGGATGGTCAAGGTAATTATGGAGTATAGACAGTATATGAGCACAGATTGAAGTATTTACTCACATTTGATCTAAACTTTTTGATTTGCAAATTACTGTATTTAACACATGCTTATCTGTGCAGCCGTGTAGGTGCTTGGCTGATTCTTTCCAGCCTGAAACTCTGACTTTTCTCTTTCTTTCCTGACCACCCCCAGCTCTCAAGCTACAAAGCATGTGTGGAAATCCTGGTGGAATCATTCACTAGGCACTCCCATAGTCTCACAGAAACCTAACTGAGCATCCTGGAGCTCCTGCATGAGCTTATCCTCCTTGTCTATAGTGACAAGACTCATTCGAACCCTTGAGATTAAAAGCAAAAGAGACCACATTTCAGGATACGTATTTCAGTTCACAGTCAGGTACAGTATTTCACATAAGAATGTCTGGAATAGAACAGACCATCTAGTTATATGTTCTGTCTCTGTCCGTGAATGATATCAGCTATTGAGGAAGATAAAGAAAATCTGAACATGTGTAATGATGTTCCTTCCCAAATACAGACTTCAGAAAACAGCTGACTGAAGTTTGAGATCCTCCTGAACAAGAACTGGTATTTTTGTACTGCAAAGCCTTGCACTAACTTTTTTCCTTCTGCAGCCATTTGGCATCCATGTATGCTTTCTTGCTATTTGCCACACTATCTGTGATAAGAAAGTACACATTTAGAAAATACCCATATTTTCCTTTTGAACTTCTCAGCAGCGTATTGATGCCCCTTAGTTCATGTGTTGGAGGAGACAGAGAACAACTGCTACAAATTAACTTTCGCTTCAGAACTTTTCAGATCCACACCATTCCTTCACTTGTACTTTTTTTCCCCAAATCTAGGTATTATTTGAGTACACAGTATCTAGTCCCTTTCCTAGCCAACAGAGGATATCCCTTCAGTTTTCCTAGAGCTCTAAATGGTACAAATAGAGCTTTAATGATGGTGGGGCTCCCCACACATATCCTGTGGGGAACTATTCTAAGTTGTGGCAGAGCTCATCCAGGGAGCTGCCATATGTGATAGACAGGGAAAATGGACAGGTTGCTGAAGTCCTTCTAATACTGTTAATTACTCCAGATTACAGGAAGATGAATACCATTAGAAGAAACCAAGACTGCATGATTGAATGAGGTTCTGCCAAATGTTTAATTTCAATCACAATCGATTCAATGTCTTTTAAATACAGTATTTGCAGAATAGATATTTAGATGAATTCTGATAATAGTTTTAGATACTGTAATCTTAATAAACTCGTTTGGGAAGGTTTGGTGGCTTTTCAGCTGTCTGGGTTTTTTCCTCCCACCAGAAAAAATTGTAATATATCTTTTTAAGTTTCTTGCCATAATATCTTAAAAGCAACACTTGCATACTGTGAACAAATGCAATACAGAGAAAAACCATATACATAGAAAGCATGTAAGGACAAAAAGCGTATACTGTATGAACCATACATTTCAGAACCAAGAATGCTTCTGCCCACAAATTAATAGCAGATTTTGCCACCTAGGACTGCCAACTCCAAGATCTTAGAGCAGGCATGCAAGGCTAATTGAGAACAATTCTGAGAGAAAGATGGATCCCAAGGTATTTGAAGCCCTGAGGTAACCAGCTGGCCTGAAAATCTAGTGGGAGGGGAAAAGTAATTAGATGTTCCAAGCAAATTGCCCCAGACTTATTGATATTGATTTAAAATCCAGATAATCCTCTGTATGATTTCCAAAGGAACTGAGCAACAGCCTTATTTTTTAAAAAGTATGATCAAGCAGCACTAGTCACCGATTGTATCTACTGTACACACCCGACCACTGTAGTATTTTCCTCTGGCAAGAGGATACAGCCAGCTTCATAGAGACAGTGGGAGCTTCTCCTTCCTTTGAGAAGAAGGCAGGTAGGCCTGCAGTAAATTTCCCTTTACAGTTATGCAAATTTCAGCAAAACTGAGAAACAAAAAAATGGTCTTGTTCTTGTCTGCCACTGATAGGAAAAGCATCCTAAATGTATGCCACATTATTGACATCTTTCAGCTGATCCACTTTGTGTGTCTACTTAATAACCTTCTCGAGCAACTTTCCACAGTACAGGACAAAGCATCAAAGGCAAATCAGTCCCACCTAAAGCTTTAACACTTTTGTTTTGAAAGGGGTAACAGGTATTCTGAGGGAAACAAATCCCACCTGTTTAATATCCTTCTGGCAATGACAGTCATAAGCCATTTATTTATTTGGCTATTCCCTGAGTTCTAGAGTACTCTGAAATTATGACAGCCACTGTATGGGGTGTCTAGGTGTGTTGGGAATCATATGAATGGGTTGATCGTGGAGTTCTCCCTGTCTCTTCCAAAGGCCAATACCAGGGTCTTCAAAGTTCTCATCCCAGACTGTTGTTACTAACTATGATAACCAAATATTCTTATTAAAGGTGTGCACATTTAGTCACTCTTTCGAAATAATTACAAAAAGCAACCACAGCAGAGAATTATAAGCCTAATTAAATTAATTCTAGAAAAGGTTTCCCTTTCATTGCTTTTAATTGCACATCTTTCCTGTTCATTGTTCCTACTTTATTAGGGAAAAGGTCACCAGCAGTGCCTACTCTGGACCACTTGTTGTTCTCCTTTCCTTCTTCTGGGGACAGCAGTAGCACCAAAACACAGCTTGAGAGGAAATGACAGCTTGTAAGGGGCAACCCACAGGCATCATGCGTGCCCACAGGCCTCACTGGTGACCCTGCTGGGGTGACAGAACTATTGACAAACTATCTACTAGAAATCTCCTTTGGTGTAAGTCTATTTCAAGCTGGGTATTTTCTTATATGGGGCTACCAGCCTGTAGTGCTTGATATTGCTTGGTATTCACTCACCTGTTTACTTTTTTTGGGCATCATTTCATTGTTCTGCAACTTCAGTAAAGCACAGATTAGTGATATTTCTGGAAGACATGGGAGACATGGGAAACTATGGAACAAAGAAATGATGCATAGATAAATGACCTCTGTACAATTTTCCAGAATTTTTTGTGTTTGGCTGACTCTATTGGATCCCATGTTGTCTCAGCACTCTCCATTTGGTGCTGAGTTTTGTGGGGGTTTTTTAAACCTTTCTTTACTAATTTGCCTGACAATATTTTACAGAAGAATTACTGAAAATATACTTTTTTTCCTGGTGAGAGGGAAGAGAATTGATTTACCTACATGGTTACACATGCTTACACTGATTCATAAGCTTAAGAGGTTTCCTGAGGATATGATCTATCACAATCTGTACAACCTCCAGCAAATTGACATTTCCCGTCTTTTTATTCCCAACTTTTGTATTTTCACTGCTGCTTTATACTGTAAAGTCCCTTCAGGTGGGAACACCTCCTTCCTCCTCATTTTGCTTTCATACATGCTATGACATACACGGACTCTTACTGAAACTGTCTCAACTCTTTTAAGTTTCACTGTGAGAAAGAGATGCAACTCCACTCATGAGTGACTTTATTGTATTAAAGTACTTTGATTTTCTCATTTTAAGTCTAGTAACAGTCAATGTGAACAGGTCAAATCCAACAATGATTTTCCTGTAGATCAACAATAGGATCTTATGAACTCCCATGCAGTGCTGAAGATCAAAGCAGGTTAAAAATGGTAGCATTTGTATGAGAGTTTTGCTCTCCAAAACCTACAAACTATTTAGAAATATCTACTGTGTGAGGCATGCAGGAACTGTATCATAGGGGATATTGATATCTCTGTTATGTGGAGTTAGCACAGCTGTAGCTGGAGTGGAATGGAGAAATTTTGCAAAGAAGAATTAAAATATTAGCTACTGAAGAATAGATAGACAGATTACTCAATATAATTTGATTGAAAACACACTTAAGGACAGATTTCTGGCAGTAAATCCCAAAGATCTTATAAAAACCCACTTGCAAATCCGTATTGAATCTGGAGCCAGCAATCATTTTAGTAAAGGGGGAAACTTTTGACAGGTTTCAACAGAGGCTGGAACCTGGAGCTTAGTCTGCAGGAGGAAAAATTTCTCACCTGACTTCTCTATAGTATGGGTTGTATAGAAGGGATTGAGAAATCCAGTCACCATACCATTTCAGTGGCAATGTTACAGAAACAGTGCCAATTACTGAATCACAGACCTATATTTAGACCTAAGGTATTTCTGGAGAATTAGATGATAATAAATACTAGAAGTGATGAAGGAAGACAAGAAGTTTTGAGCCAACAAGTCACTCTCTTTTCAGGGAATCTGGAAAACATATTGCTCACTCTGGCAAAGAGCAGGCAATTAGCACTGCTCATATCTCAGTAAAAGTGGAGACTTAGCAAGCTTAGTTACCCGCAGCACTGACAGAGCCTAAAAGATTACTCAGATGGATGGATGTGGGTTAGATAAATACATCAAGCAGACCGAAACTTTCTGTCCAATATGAATGGAAAATCAAGGTTCAGTCTCAGATCTATGCTGATGAACAGGGATAACCCATGAGCATCAAATATTTATTGGGGAGGTAGTTCTGCTGCTGGGAGGTCATGGCGGTCTGGTGTTTCACACAGGCACTTTCCCTGCTCTGGCCCCACAAGTACTCATACTCAGCTCAGCTCCACGCCTGGGGTACAGCCCGGAGCAGCAGGGAGGCAGCTGTCCTGGGCCTGGCTGGTGGAGACTCTTTGTCAAGAGGGAAAGGAAAACACTTCAAGGGAAATTATTGTCCAGAAAGTACGCCAAAGTACAGGTTCTAATGATAGGTTACTAAGGTGCTGTTCATTGGCCTTGTTGACATCCTTGCCACCATGCCACGGAATACACTCACTTATCATTACAAGAACAGAGCACAGTGAAATCTCGACTCCAATGACCGCTTCTGTTTGTGCTACCGTGCAAATATATATATTCCTTTTTTTTTTATTTTTCAAGTGTGCTGCCTTCAGAGACCAGGTGTAGCAGACATCTTCCAAGGATAAGATTAGCAACCCTGTTAAAAATATCACAGTGGATGAGAGAGGCAATCCTTGAATGGCCTTGAAGAGAAGTGCTGCAGAGGAGAGCTGCGATCAAACACTGGCAACCCAGGGAGTGATGGGACTTGCAGTGACGGAAGAGTATGAGAGAAGGATGTACTCGCTCCTGACTCCTGCTTTATGAAGGCTTTGAGGACCCTTTCAACTCAGGTGCTTTCCAGAGGCATGAAATGCACATATTTGGGTGTAAAAAAATTTCTGATACCAAGTGAAACCTATGGAACTTCTTTAATAAAGATGAATATCTACATTCTCAGGGAACGTGTGGACATGATTCGTACATCCCTAGTAATTCTTATAGCTAATGCGCGTGTAGAGATTTTGTTTTGCCTTTCAGAAAGAATTATTTAATTAAACAATCAGAAAGACTTTCACATAACAGGATTTTCCCTCTGCTAAAATAATTTAACAGTTCATTTTTTATCAAAGGAATAAAAGAAAATGCACGTTTGCTAATTGTTTTCAAAAGAATAGTGGACTGAATTAATGGGACAAAAAGATGAAGGAAATATGCAGGGCAGAAATATATATTCTTAATAAAGATAAAAACCTTCTTCTTTAGGACTAAAAATAAAAATATAAAAACGTGTTCACCAGAATGAAGCTATGCAACAATGTATAAGCCAACCGCAGAAATGAGAATCGAGGAACAGGTAATGAAATTGGTAATGTTCATCTCAGAGAGAGAAAACAGATAGAACAATACAGAAGTAACACGATTTTTTGATTAAGAAAGGAAGATATGATGCAAAAAAGAGGACTTTGTTACCAGAAACACATTTGAAGATAGTGAGAAAATTATTAAACAGAGTGGTGTTTGGCAATGGCTACACATTTGAGTGACTACCTTCCCCGTAAAAAAAGTTTCTCTTTATTTTATTTACTGTGTGCTCACAGCCTTGCTGATGACCTGTGCAGAAACTTTTCTGTGTATGTTTGATACTCATGAATTTTGCTGGATGAAAGATTGCAAAATTAGACCATGGGCCAAAATATTGAGTCTGCTGAAGTTAGTGGCAAAAATATCCTAGCTTCTGCCTAGTTTACTTGTTGTCTCAACCAGATCTATATTGCAGTCCTAATCCTTTGCCAAACTGTTTTAAAAGGAACTTTACTCTGACTGAACAAGAAAAAAAATTATCCTGCATATAATATTAAATTTCTTATTTTTCTAATTACTTCTTGGCTTTAAGTGCCTGCACTTATTTATTCTTTAACCAGAAGTATAAAACACATCAATATGTCTGCTCCTTGTGGTCTTGTACGTTACAACGTCTGCTAAATTATGTGAATATGTTAGAGAGATCTCCTTGAAAATAAAATAATCTAATTTTAACATATACATTCTCAGTTATATGAGTAAAGAAAAGTAATGTACATGGTTAAAGCAGTGAGAGTTCATTCTACAGCCAAATGAGGTACTGGTACGATTTCCCTGTAAAATCTGGAACACTTGGTATATGTTACTGAGATTTATGAATGACAGGCACGACCAAAGTCTGTCATGTACTCCTCTTCCATTATAGCCACTGAATGGCTATGTGATGGAGCATCAAAGCCCTTCAAATGTATGCTTTTCTTGGCTGTTCTTGGGTTAGTCTCTGTGTGGATTCAACTCCGATGATAAGCCCTTGAAACTGTACAGGCGTTTTGATCACAGAAAAGCAAAATGCTGTCTATGAATCTAAACTGCAGTGAACTAGATCCTCCATAATGTTAGTGAACTAGGTAAGTGTTTCAAAGGCTGTCTAACTCTTCTTCAACATCAATTGCCAAACTCCATCTAAGGAGTTTTTACATACGAACTGAGAACAAATATTTTAAACTCCTCACATTTTTTTTCCCCCTCACAAAAGCATGCCATAATGCCCATTTTTTAATAATAAGGAATGAGTAGTCCCAGTTGAAGCTCTGCTTTCAGTCGAGGCCACAGGCTAAAAACCTAAAAGACAATGGTAGTGAGCGCCTCCTGGGATCTTGGACTGCTGCATTATTCCATCTCTGATATGCAAACCTAAGACATAACAAGAGTTAAAAAGGCTGTGTCAGGAATATCAACTCTGACATTTCTCTTTGTCACTAATTTTGTACAGTTATGTTATTGAACTCCACATAAGCAGTTCATTTACACCTTGGAAAAGGAGGTAAGGAAAAACAAACATCATGTGTAACATTAATGTAGGAGGCAGCAAATTTTGTATCAACAATTCTGCCATAGTATAAGGCCATAGATGCTTTTCAATGTTTTCTAGGAAACTTACGTAAGTGAATCTTTAAAAATTGGACATGTTACTGTACAGGTATAGATATATCTGTCTAGCTTCAGCTTTTGTCTAATGGCTATTTTGGCAGTATTTAAAAGTGCCTTGCAACAAATTTTGTATATTCATACAAACACAGAACCATTTTCTTCCTCTTTTGCAGGGTTTTCTTGCATGTGCACACGTATCAGAACACATACACAATATATACGTACAACTGCACATATTTTTATAATTTCTACTGAGAAAGGTTACTGGGATTAATCCAACATCATTAATCTGACAATTTTTATGTAAATTGAATAAGAAAAAAAGGTCTACATATTTGTATTTTGACCACTGCTGTATCTGTGTCTGTAGACTGATACATTAAACAAAATTGTTTCAGTATCTAGTTTACTTTACTTTGTTCTTTAAAATGAGTCCCTGAATGATTACTGGAAAAGCACTTGTTTATTTTCCAATATTTGTCAAACACTGGATTAAACACTACTTGAACAGAAAGGTGCTGAAAAGAAATTGCCAGGTGAGACCCAGTACAAGAGCCACCTCGTCACACCTTTGACCTTGCGCATGCAGCTGGCACCACACAGATGTTTGGAGACAAGGCAAATGTCCTAGCCCAGCTTCCATCTGCTATAAAAAACACCCAGGCACAAAGGGGAGCCCAGCTAAGCCTGATGAAATTGCTGCTCTGCCCTCCGGATGCCAGAGACAATGTACAAAAGGCAGCAAGAAAGCTGCCCATATGCCCTTTGTTTTCACACTATCATAGCTAAGCTGTACGGCCTTATTTAACAGGACTGACAGCATAACCTACATGGAACAGCTTTTTCGACCAGTTCTGAGCATTGATTGTACTTTATTTATTCGGCACTTGAGCTATCAAAGGGAAAAAGTGCCCGTGGCAAGCTAGGTTGCAGTAACAATCTGTGCATTTTAAACTGCCTGCATCTACTTAGTTACTATAACTACTCCCAACTGCATGATTAAATACAAATGATGTTTCCATATATTAAGTGAAACCTTCTTTCCAATATGTGCTGAATATGATACTTAAAACATAAGATTCTAGAATGGAATAACATTTATGGGAGTAATTTCCCAAACGTGTATGATTATCACTTGCAAGGATGTATACACCAGTTAAATCCACAGTATGATGAGAAATCATCTCCAATCTGCTGAGAATGGCAACAGTATTAAAATTCTGCTTTTCCACAAAGAAATCTCTCATATGAATAATCTACTTCTTTGTCACTCAGATATTAATACAGTGCTCAAATTTGTACATTCTCCATGCTATTTATGTATAAACCTTACCTATTTTACTATATTAATAATAATATTAATATTATACCTATCTTGTTGGAAATTTCATTGCTTTAGATAGAGGATTTAACATTTGAAATTACCTTCAGTTCTTATTCTGTTATAACAAACAAGTAACAATTAAAAACCCCACAACAGAACCAAAACAAAAACCAAGAAACCAAAACTTCAATCAATGAACTGCAGATCCTTAATGGAGTGCTAATGCTAATGTATTTTGCAACAGAAGAACAAATTAGAGAGAGAGGTAAATAAAAAAATAGGATAAAATTAAGAATGATATATCACTCCAAATCAACCTGTTATTTCCCTCTTCTAAGAACACTTGCTTAGTAAGCAAGGGAAATTTGATAGCTCTGTTTAATCTGAACTTTCATAACTCATTTGACTGTGCATGTGTAAATGGTTGGCAAAATAAGGCAAGCAACAGAAAGCTGTCACTCAAAAGATGGAGAAGGCAGAGGAAGGTGCAACATGAAGTGCAGTCTGAGCTCTAAAAGCGATTCCTGAGTGACCCTTAGATCGCCTACTTTCGACAGTAGTTCATACAAGTTTTCATATGTTTTATTCACAGTCCGTTTAATCACTGAATCAGCAATATGAGAGAGGCATTGGCATGAGAGTGGTAAACATACTGCCAGGATGCAGAAAGAGACGTGTTTCTAGTAGAGGGAGGGAACAACTTGTTTAGCTAAATCTGAAGTAATGTGTACTTCACACTCCCATGGGAAAAGACATACACACATAGGAGCAGGAGCAGGAGTGGCTCTTGGATCATGGGGGGAAATAGGTCTCAGATCAAAACTGTTAGTGGTCTGAAGGAGGACCAGCATGCAGTCAACTTCTTCAGCCTACTCTGATAACCAGGCATTGACGAAGACTGTTGCTGAAATCTCCCTCACTGTGGTTTAGGAAGATTGTCCTTTGGGACCTGTGCTCCACCCCTGTGATGCAGAGAACTGAGGATATCTCCCCACATTTTCTCTTTTAGGAAGTAAAATGGGGGTGTCTTCTGTGTCATGATTAGTGCACTGACAGAGAAGAGACAGTGTATCTGTTTCCAAAATTTTATTCCAGAATTTAAAAGAAACCCAAAACAACACAACAAAAAACCAACTAAACAAAACCCTCCACACAAAGCCCAAACAAACAAACCAAACCGAAAATAAAACAGAAAACTCTCTGAACATCACTGAAATTAGAAAAAAATGATGCTGATTGAAATTCCTTGCCACTGTGTATGGCACAAAGGACTGAAGGTAGTACTGATTTCTGCTTCCAGGCTGCACTTACAAAGATGAGCTGTAGAGACGATTTCAGCTTTCCTCTCTTCTGACAGATATTATTGATCTCACCATCTACTGTTATTTCTTTTAGTCCACAGGGAGTAAGTGTCTATCAACGCATCCCTTGTAAATGCAACCTCCTGTGTATGATGCATCAATTGGGAGGATTGTTTGGTCAAAACAAATAATGTATTACACCTAAAGGAAGACGTGAACTTTCTAAGGTAGAAGGGTTAGAAGTATTATGTCACCTTTCCAAAGATGAAGATAGGTGAAAATTACTTACCCTTCCTTCTTCTTCTTCTCTTCTATGGAGAAGAATCTTTTTTCTCCTTATAAAATGTGTCTTAGAAGAGGCTGGACCAGTACAAGTACTCAAAAGAAAATGATCAGTGAAAAATAATAACAAATCCATATGGTGGAATAGTTTTTAAGAAATGTGAGCATCATCTTAGGTTTTTATGTCTTAAAGTAACTGCTGTTGCAAAAGATGAGGGGAGATTTTTATTAATCTTAAAAATATACCTTGAGCAAACCTGAAACAAAATGCACTCACAAACTGGTATCTAGCATATTTTTATCTATTAAAATCTAAGTAGACCAAGTTTTATATTACCTCATGTTCATTCTTCTTAGGTGTGCATGATTCTGAGATGTAGACCAGATTGAACATGTCAAAGTCTGCAATTTCTATTATTTTTGTTTATTGCTTTTTTTTTTCCCTTTTCTTTCCTGGTTGGACAACAAATGTTACACCTAACATTTCATGTATAAAAAATACAAGCTATTCCTATAATGATCACTGTATCTAGAGAAAAACATTGAATCTGACAGTTTTGTGTAAGAAACGAGTTTTGTAGTTAAATATTTTGTGTTTCTTTATCTTTGTGCTTACAATATCAGTAATATATTTTTGTTGAGTTCTAAAAATATAGCCTTTTTGGATTCAGTGCTTAATGAAAACAGAGTATTAAACCATGAAAGGTGACCTATTGAAGGCAAAGTGCTAATAAGTTGCAGATTGTTCCACATGACCTAAACCCTTTTCTTATTGAAAATGAGATCTACAAAGGTACTTTGTAACATGTTTCATAAGGTCTTAATTTTGCCCAGTACTAACAGGGCCATTAAATCTACTTAGAATCTGGATTACAAGAAAACAAGGATATTTGTCTTCTCTTTTACCTTTTTCTGAAAGTAAAAATGCATGCCTTGCACACTCCCTTAAGATGTTTTCTAAAGGAAGAAAAGAAACTTGATAAAACCTTCTCTCTGGGGGAAGACTTACAGAGAAAAAGGCAGGGCCAGAGGGGCAGAGGATGAACTGTGGAACTGACTTCTTTTTTTACCAATAATTGTGGTTGATTGTGCAGCTCATGAGAGGCTTAATGGGCACAGGCTATGGAGCAGCCACATAATCTTACGTTCACGAATCCCTGTCTAGTTACAAAAACAATTACATTTCACAGATGCATCATGTGCCAAGTGGAATCAATGGCAGAGCAGTAAACATGCTCTGACTGCTGCTGACCAGGGTTTTTGCTGCTGTGTCGTAGTTACCTTGCAGGGCCACCCCCCTCACCCCACAGCTCACTTCTTAGATTCATCTGTTCGTGCTGGACTCACATTTGAACCATTAACTCTTCAAGGTCACTATTTTGCATCTTTCTGAAGAGCTCATAGATTTGGGGTGCCATGGCTTAGAGAGGCTGTAGTGGGTTTCTGTGGCTGGGTTTTGGTAGTGAGGAGGGCTACAGGGGTGGCTTCTGTTAGAAGCCGCTAGAAGCTTCCCTTGTCTTCTGGAGTCAGTGCCATCTGGCTCCAGGACGGGCTTCCTGTTGCTGGCCAAGGCTGAGCCAATCAACGCCTCTGTGATAACATTTATAAGAACAGAAAGCCATTGAGCAGAAAGAATTCCAACCAGGGATGAGAGGAGTGAGGAATGTGGACAGGGTGGACACCAACATCAGTGCAGAATGAGGGTCAGGAGGTGGTCCAGGTGCCAGAGCTGAGGCCCTGCAGCCCGTGGTGCAGCCCATGGTGGGACAGCTGTGCCCCTGCAGCCCATGGAGGGATCATCGGGGTGCAGAGATCCCCCTGCAGCCCATGGAGGAGCCCGTGCTGGAGCAGGTGGATGAACTGAATGAAGAAGCAGCCTCCTTCATAGGAGGCTGTGACCCTGTGGGAGGCCCAAGATGGAGTAAGGTCCTGCCAGGGGCCTGCAACCTGTGGAGAGGGAAGCCCCCACTGGAGCAGGTTTTTACTGGGTAGGACGTGTGGCCCCTGTGGGGGACCCGTGCCAGTACAGCTCATTGGTGAAGGACTGCACCCCATGGAGAAGTGACCCATGGGAGAGCAGTTTGGGAAGGACTGTTGCATGTGGGATGGACTCACTCTGGAGAGGTCCGTGAAGGACTGTCACCCATGGGAGGGACCCATCAGGAGCAGAGGAAGGACTCCTCTCCCTGAGCAGCAGCAGAAACAACAACTGACTGTAACCTCCCATTCCTGTCCCCTTGCACCACTGGAGGGAGGAGGGAGAAGATGGAAGGAAGTAGGGGTGGGGGAAAGGTGTTTTTAAGATTACTTTATTTCTCACTCTTTGGCTTTTATCCTGTTAGTAATAAATTTAAGTAATGTCCTCATTTTGAGTCTGTTTTACCTGTGCAGGTAATCAGTAAGTGACCTCTCCCAGCTCTTAACTCACGAATCCTTAGCTGTTGTTTTTTCCTTTCCTCTGTCCAGTTGCAGAGGGGAGTGAGAGATTGGCTTTAGTAGGTACCTGGCATCCAGCCAGGGTCAACCCACTACAGACGCCCAAGAAAATAAATCAGTCTATTGTAATTAGAAATTTAGCTGTAATTGGAATCATCATCTGACCCAGTTTACAGTTATTCTTGTTCTGGGAATGCCCACTTGGGCATTCAGTACCTTACTAGGGGTCCTCCAACAACTCCTAACAGATCAAAGTCTGGGTATTGTTACCAAGATTTACAATCTGTTTCAATCAATCACCTCAATCTTATTTACCTGCAAGAAGGAAAATTAAGCTGGGATCTGTCACTCACAGAAAGCTCTGAGGGCATCTTCCACAATGTTTATAAGTTTTCTGCTACCTATGAAGACCAACTGACAGTCCAAATGAACTAAGAGGAGAGAACAGTGCTTTACTTGAATCTGTGATAATGGGGCAAGAGATTCACTGTTGTCAGCAGCTCCTTGTCTGACCACGAGCACATCTCACAATGCACCAAGGTCTGGACAAGGGTAGGTGCAACCCCAGATATTGTCAGGGCATGCTTTACCTTGTGGAATTTAGGCCAGTCATAGATGATGCTGATCATAGAATCATAGGATCATAGAATCATAGAATCACAGAATCAGCTGGGTTAGAAAGGACCTCTGAGATTATCAAGTCCAACCCCATATCCACTACCACTGCAGTTACTAGACCATGGCACTAAGTGCCACATCCGATCTCAGCTTAAAAACCTCCAGGGATGGAGAATCCTCCACTTCCCTGGGCAGCCCATTCCAATGCCTGATTACCCTCTCTGTGAAGGATTTCTTCCTAATATCCAACCTAAACCTCCCCTGGAAGCTGCTCCCCTATGTAACATCTTGGGAGAACCATGCATTTTTGAGAGAAACCAAAGTACCAAGCAAAAGGTGATAGTCACCCTGTCCCTTTTCTGTAATATTCATAACTTCATGAATGTAGTTCCCTCAATATTTAGTGATTATGCACCCAGGGAGAGCTGGAAACTGGGGATTCAGATATTCTCATGAAGTGTAAGGCTACTTATGTGATGTATGGATACTTATGGATCCTCATCCCACTCATTTGGACCAGTAAAAAGCAAGATGCTTTTCTGCTTTGGTCAATGAGATGTGATCTTACACCATTACATCCCCAGATGGAGATAATCAGTGGCAGGACAAGTGACTTCTGACAACCTGAGGTACTAACTAGGCTCAAAGCAGGACTTTGTTCTCCATATAGATGGGCTGGAGCAGACACAGGCTTTTTCAGGCACATGCAACTGTGGAAGTTTTTGTTGACTCTGGAATTTTGTAGACATCAACTTGGTTGCTAAGGATGTTCACATGTCTAAGGATTTTGTGAACATCATCTGGGCTTCAACATAAGACTTAAACATTTTAGTGCTCCTCTCTGGTCTTTCAGGATAAACTTTATTATTATTTTGACACGTTATTGCAGTTATAAAAGTAGAATAAAAATTCTTCCTTTACCAGATTTGATGTTGATGAAGTACATATTGAGATTGGAAGGGGAGGTGCATGAAACTCATCAGTGGGTATTTTCTTCACATACTACAAGAGAATCATGACATCACTCTTATTCCCCACCTGTAAAGCTTCCAGAAGCATAATGGGGGCTGCTCGTTCATGATTTTCTCAACACAGCAAGCAGTAGAGAAGGTGGAAACTGCCTCATGCAGCTTTCTTGCATCTGTTTCCATTTATAGTGTGCACCAATCAGGTATTCTGAACTCCTCGTGCCAGTAGGTTTCCTCTCCCCTTTGCTGACATATTTTGATCTTCTTGTTGCTGGGAATCTCATTCATTCAACAGTTGCTGCTCATGAGCTAAGACTGGGGTTTTTTTATGACCTGTCATGTAAGTGGAGCTCATTTGGAGGGAAGAGAGGAGGGAAATGTTTGAGGGAAGAGTTTATGGAAATGACTTAAAGTTTGCATCATGAGGACTTAATGCTACTAGTCCTCTATACAAATAACAGTTTACCTCAGCTTGTTGGTTTTTGGGGGGTTTTCACTGTGGGTTTTTTTTTCTTTTTTTCCCCCTGCAATTTCTCATTCCTTCTTTCTCATACAAAGACTTCAAATCCTCCTCCTAGTAAAATCCTTCAGTTTACACTTTGCTAGACTTTTAATGGAGAGTTTCTGAGATAAATTCTGTGATGGTTATATCCCTGGTCGTTGCCTTAGAAGAAAAAAAGTGCCCAAAGCCTATGCCCCGACTTCAGCAGCTTGCAGAAGTATAACACAACTTAACTTGCCTCTTGTGGAAGAACTGAGAAAGCTCATAGGAATGGAGATGGGGTCAGGATGACGTAGAGGTGTCCCAGAAACAAATTGTGATGTGACCTTTTGTTATCACACAGACTGCAGTGGTGACACCAGTAGTTAATACCTCCTCAGCCTGAGACTGGCACCTGCTCCTGCACACAGCTCACACACAAGGCTCGTCCAGCACAATCCTGTCCCCACTACACCACAAGTACAGCTGTGTGCATGGTGGTTTGCTTACTCCAGGAGAGATGTGCAGCAGAGCAGGGAAATAAGGCAGCTCTATTGACTGTCAGGCCTCTGCTCTAACCTCTAGAGCACACTTTATAAATGTCTGAATATTTAATAAAATCTTCTGGGTGTCTGCTTCCTGCGACACTATTTTAAAGTATTCATGGGTTATTTGTTTATGACTATTAAACAAATCTATTAAACGCTCTGCATTATTTTTAGTTGTATTTTTTTTTTCCCCTTTCGCTTTAATAATTGATATTGTTTTGGATACATAAATATGTCCTAAGAGTATTTGTCATTTCCTAATGTTTACAGTGGGGATATTTTTTTCTATAAAACTGTGGGATTTATCTTCTATATAGAGTATGCTTTTCTGTTGCATGCACACTTCAGAAACAGTCACAGACATTGCATCTGGCAAAGGCATGTGAATTTGCAGGAATTGTCGTTAATGCTGTTTGGAAAACCTCATGCTTTAATTTTTCACTCATCATGTGGTTACAGAGAACGAGGACATCCTTGTATGAAATATTGCAGAATTATGTTAAGTGATGGATAAAAAAATTCTGGCCTGCTCCTATCTATTTTCAGCAATTACTGAATTAGGACTTTATGTCTAGCATACTGGGAATAGACAGGATGGTACAAAGGAGAATAAAGCACTATAGAGGAACATGAGAGTTTCTTAGATAAAGAGCTTATTGCATCAAACTCAGAGATTAAACTGCTTTTAATGAATGGCTTACTTTAAGTAAAGAATGGTGGAAATTCTGAGCTGCTGTCTAAATTTTGCAGATAGAAATACTCAGGAAAGTCAACAAAGAGGTGAACCACTTCTAGTCTAGATTGTTAATACGTTCTAGATGATATTTTCTATGCTTCTGCTAACTTCAAGAAAAAGAAATAATAAATAAAATAGGTAAAAAGAAACTGAGTCTTCTCTACAATGAGCATTTTTATTTAAGAAAAAAAAATTCTGAAGTCACTAGAATCATCTTGGTATGGAGCTGGTGAAAATAGTGTAGGTTCTCTGAGGAAATGCTCCCTATAAACATGCCCGCTGATATGGTCACAGGTGAAAAATCTTGCAATCTCTACTTCTTATTTTTCTCCTCAAAATGATTCTTGAGTCCCTTGCGCTTGAACTGCTCCCAGCTACAAGACTGTGATGAGAAACAATAAGAGCAACAGGTCAAACCTGCCAGTTGGATGAACAAGTAATGCCTGTTATTAGCACTCAGGTTAGTTTAAACTCCTTGGAAAAACCAGTGGACAGCATAACAGCTCAGGAGAAAATCTCCCATCTCCTACTCTTCCTTCTCCTTGTATTTGAATCAAACTTTTCTGACTGTGGTCAATGACCTGTTTATGCGATGATCTGTGGCATGAGATCATTATTTTCCTGGTCAGACTTACAAGGTGACAGTGTTAATATAGACAGTCTGTAAGTGCCACTGGCTTTTGAAGAAGTGTTATGTAGCTGCCAGTGGAAAAGGGGACAGCAGCAGGGCAGTAGCATTCAGGAAAAGTGCAAGGAAGAACAATATTAAAAAAAAAAAAAAAAAAAAAAGGCTTCTTAAAGGCCAGAAGGGGCAGGAAGATTTTAGTTTGCATTCCTATGATGTTGACCTTGTGTTGAGGGCAAGTGTGGGTCTGCTGGGATGCCTGGGACTAGGTCCCAGAGGAGGAACTTAGTTTTGTGGATGAGACCCCTCACTCCACCTGGTGTTGGTGTCATCTTGCTCTGATCTTGCTTCTGTGGCAGTGGAGTGAGAAAGCAGCAGGTGGTGACAGTGAAAATCAAGTATTAGACATTCAGATAACTTCTTGTGAAGGTGTGGTCCCTGGCTTTTTGTACACAAAGGGAGAAAACCTCACATAGTGTCACCACAACTTAACACTTAATCTATGATGTTTGCTTAATTAAAATCAGGATAAAATGCATGGATATGGAAGAACACATGGAATAATGCCACATAGAACTTGGAAGCTGCTAATGTCCAGCGAATCTCTGAAAAGGTTAAGAGGGAAAAAAACCCCATAGCTGCAATAAAAAATGAAGGTAAAATAGATCACCATTTGACTTGCTTGAGCAATATTAAGCAAGAGAATAAAAATTATAAATGCTTTTACCCATTGGTAATGAAAAACCAGCTGGGAGATAAATTTTCTGGAGAGAATAGATGGCTGCTTCCTGGAAAAAATAGCCTCACAAATAGCAAGAAATTAGGTTCTTTTGGATATAATCTGGACTGATGCACAAGACAGGATAGGATCTATAGTAATGAATTTCAAGAAAAGAAACTGCGTAAAACTGAGGGAACTGGTTAAAAATAAACAAATAAAAAACCAGAAACCTCATAAAAGCAGCTGTCCAAAACAAAAGAAGCATAGGAGCAGCCTGAAGGCTGTTGAAAAGTTAAGTGCTAGAAGCCAGATAAAAAGTGTGCCACAATTCAGAAAGAAAACAAAGCAATCCAGAAAATCCCTTCAAGTCTTAACTGGAAAGTTATGCAGGTTATCACATGGAAAAGCATTAAAAAAAAAAAAAAAAAAAAGGAAAATTTGCCTCAGAAAAGGAGAACAGGAAAGCCCATACATAAAACAAGTTGAAAGTAAATAGAAAAGGAGAAGAGACAAAAAGAAAGGGAAGAGTATGACAAGAAGCTTCCAGAGGGCACCCATGGCAGGAAGCAGATTACCAAGGGGATTAGTGAGCCACCAAAGTGTAGAGAAGGGCATAGACCAGGGTAACTCCCATGTACTGAAGGGCCCTGGAGGGGTCTGGGAGCAATAGCTCCGTGAATCTGCCTCCTCCAGTTCTGCCCACCAACCACTGTGCCACTGTGTTCAGACAGGATGTGACAAAGCAGATGCACAGTAAAATTTGCAAGTCTGTCTTCAGTAGACAACAGATCACCGATTGCAAGAAACTCCAGGAAAACCTCACAAAACTTAATGAGTTGGAAAAATGGGGGCAGATGAGCTACTGTACCAATAAATGCAGGATGATGCATCTCAGGAACAGTAATCTAAACCATGCTTGCATGACACTGAAACCTGAGCTGTAAATGCCAGCTATAACTGCCATTTGCTAGTTGAACTTCAGCTACCAAAAAGAAACCTTGGAGTCATCACTGGCTGGTTTTCTAAATCACTGTCTCAAATGACAGTGAAAGATGCAACAGGGAATAATCTTGAGTATCATCAGGTCAAAACATCAGTTAGGCATTATCACTGAGAGCGAGACAGGTATTTTGCCACCATATTAAGGTGGAATGTGCCATGGGTCAAGTTCTGAGTATGCAGTCCCAGCTCCACAACTCAGGAAGGACTTAATGGAGGTGATATGGGAGAGGAACAATGAAAAGGATGCAGGGGGTGAAACAACCAGCTTTCAAAAGGATACAAAGGTTTGGGACCCTTCATTTCAAACAGGAAGAATAAATATAACAGAATCAGGAGGGTGCTGTGTAAGCTGGATAAAAAGAGGTTATCGACCAAACCCTTGAACTCGACAAAGCAAAAGACAGGCTGATTTTAAAGGAAAATGCTCTTTTACTAAATGCATGGTGAACTCTTGTAACTTGTTCCCACAGTGGGGATGAAAGCAAGCAGTACCAGCAGGCTGGGAAAGGGTGAAGAAAAATTCACAGTCAACAGATCTATAAACACATACCAGATGGAAAGAACCCCCTAACATCCCTAATCCAACAATGGTAGAAACTGATGCGGTGTGAAGGAAATGACCTGGCATGAAGTGGCCATGCTCATGTGTTAAATGCCCAATTGCTGTTTCTGCAGAGAGAGGACCAGACTGGATGGACCGAGAGCTCCATTCTGTTGGGAATCTTTTTCTCGTATGTTCTCGTATAATGTAAGTATTGAAGAGAGGACAATGTGTAATTCCAGAGTGCACCAAGGAATATTCCCATCTGTCTTCATCTGTGTACCTTGCCTCAAATCCCATTTATATTGAAATTGCTGAAAAAAGTGGTTATATGCCTGTTGATTGTAACTATCCCTGCTACAGCAGTAGATCATGCCAAAAAGAAATCAAACTACAAATACACCCAGCCACTAGCTCAAAATTGGTTAGATTTCTTCCATCAATTGACAAAAAGGTGGTGTTACTGGAAATGAAACAAATAAAAACCTTACTTTAGCGGAAATACGCTTAGTGACCAAAAATACCTGGACAGTGAGCTCAGGCCTTTTGACTTGAGGTCAGCTTGTGAATTTTGCAACTTTTGAGCTACCTTCTTGAGAAACCAGAGCTTTTCCCTGCTATTTTTGTAGCTACTCCTAGATGCTGTTCCAGCCCTCACACCTTTACTGGCATTTGCTAGGCTCTGTGGCTGTTTACTTAGCTTTCTTCCACTTTCCCTTCCACCACATCCAAACTTCTTTTCTTCTATGATCTTCTTTACTTCTGTGTACTGCACACAGTGGCAAAATACTGATCTGCCAGACCGAGGCATCTTCTTAGATGAAGTGTGAGAGTCACTCTAGGTCACCAGTTTCTTTTCCTTCCTTCCTTCCTTCTTTCCTAGAGGTACCCATCGACTTCACTCACTCCCTCAGTCTTCCCTAGGTTTGTTCCACTTGTACTCTACAGTACTATTTGTTTTCATGGAGTACAGTATCTATCTATCTATCTATATATATATCTATATATCTGTATGTCCTGATGTAGACGAATACAATCAAGATGCCCAGACACTGAAAGGCTGTCCATCAGGAGTAGCTTTGCTCTTTACTAACAAGATGACTGTTCCTTAAAGAGGCTTGTGTGATATTTCTGGGTTTTTACTTCTAAGCTAGCCTAAGAATGTGAGGTAGGGCAGTCATTTGGCACAGAATAACTGGTTTGACCAGGCTGGTTTCAAAATGCTGTCACATAGTTCAAGTGGGGTGATGACCCTGTGGTGTAAAATCATGTTGCCCTTTCATGTCAGGGCAGCTGGCTCATGTCCTCCCTTCCCTGGTGCTTGTCTGAGTGTGTGTCAATAAGTTACTTGATCCATGCCCTTGCACCAGTCTCTTGAGCTTAACTGCCTGAGAAAATTTGAAAGCATGAAAGCAGTTGATTTTTGTGGGCTGTTTAAAATCTCCTTTTATCAGGAAATATCAGTGTTTGCACAGCAAAAATCAGGGGAGAGAGAATGAAAGGAGAACATGAAAGGGCTACAAATTATATTAACACGAAAATAACAAGTAAAAAATTACTATGATGTATTAAAATCACTTCCTCCTACAAGGATTTCTGTTTCCTCCTTAACTTTCAAGCCCATAAAACACATGAACACTAAAGGGAAAATGGGCAAAGCCCACTGGATACTCATTTACTACTAGCACTGACAGCTGCAAACACTGCTATGCAACAGCAGACACACTGCCCCACAATTATTGCTGCTCCCATGGCACCCAAATACATGCATCTTAGACATTGTCAGTAAATTTGTTTCACATTTTCCTTGAGAGCTCTTGAGGTTGGTTTCTGAAAGAGAACTGACCACCCACTCCCTCCTGGCAACACTAGACCGTGGTCCTTGCATGATACAGTGCTGAGATTGTCCCACTGCTCTTGCTAAGGTCTCTTCCCTACCCCATTTTTGAGGTGAGCCTCAGATATCCCTGCTACCTTTATCTGGGGTAGAATAGACAGCACTTTCAGAATGATATACTTGCTTTAATACTGTCATAAACAGATTTTATGGCAGTGGAATCATTTCCAGCCAAACCTTTGGCAAAACATAAAGAATCCATACTAGGCTTATGACTTCTTCTATGATGTCTCAGACATAAAAAGGAGCCTTTTTTTTTTTTTCTGTCTCATACTGAGTGCTTTTTGAGAGCTTCTTATGCATGTGCTGTTTTCCATCTTAATACCTAAGTATTTCCAACCTTCAGTCCTTTCACTACACCTTTAAATTGCCTATTTGGCATCTCTAATAACACATCTAATAACACGCTCAGAAAGGGTGTACTTTGGTCTTTCTCTTTCTATCTTTCCACATTATTTTTCCAGAATAAAGCATATTCAGGAAATTATATGCTACTTTGGAATTGGGTTTACAGCTTGACTGCTAGAAGAATCACAGAGCAGAGAAATTTCATTTTCAGTATCTTCTTAGAGCTGGTGCTGGTTTTGGAGGTGGAAAATTTAGTGAGGAGGAGAAATGGACGTTAAAAAAAAAAAGAAAAAGAAAAGGCTTTGGCACTATGAAATAGTATATCCAGATAGTTTAGATCTTGCCACTTAGCTGGTACTGTTAACTTATGGCTCACAGAAATTCTGCTGCATCTTCTTAGAAAATGAATGCTCCTTAGAAAACTAAGATTCCATTTTACCACTTTCTACATAACTTCCAAGCCATTTTTAATTGACAGCTGTGGCTTTGCTATTTTTACTACTGTGCTTGAGAAGTTGCTCTTTCTTATTGCAAGGGCCTGCCACTCAGACCGTGTCAGGTGGGAGGACAGTCTTTGAATGTTGATAACTTTCCCACATTTCCTGCTGCTCTGAATACTCCTCTACTTGTCTCTGTTGCCAATCAGATGAGGATATGCAAGCCGATTTGCAAAAGGTGGATTCTGATGTGTGTTTTCATATCAATATGGTCTCCTTCATTCTTCAGCTCAGATGAATGCAAACACATTTAAACTTCCATATCCCAAACTCTTCCAAATGCAAGCAGACATGAGCGGAGTCAAATTTTCAGAATGAAACTTGCCCTGACTACGTCTAACACAAAGAAACCTGTTTTGCTTTAGGTTTGAATTATATTAAACTTTTTAAAAAATTTTTCCTATCTCTGGATATCTTTTTTTGATGTTCTAGCTGAATGCAAGATGAAGAAGTGACTAAGACTCCCCTTTACTCATGGAGTAAAGGCTTCATGACAACTGTGTCCATGAAATTTATATTCCATGTAATTTCAGGCCAAACCTCAAATCTACAAACCAATTCAACTGCTGATGTTGAATCTCTTTCACTACAGAACTTGAATCTAAGCACTTCTTGTTCCCATGTTTAAAATATCTGTATGGATCATGTGCAAAGTAAATTCAATGCATTAATTGCTAACATGCTGTCTCAGTATTCTAAACCAAAGTTTATTTTAAAAGGGAAACTCTATTAGTAATTAATTTTGATGCTGTTTGATCTTAGAAAATCCTCTGAGTCTAGGGCAATTCAAAGTGCACAGCATATAAAGTTAGGCATGCATGCTGAAACTCTAAAAATAAAACAGAAGACACAAAGATATGAAAAATTGTCAAGAAGTCTGGAAGAACTCACATGTCTATATATGTTGTATTTGAAAAAGAAGCTATAGGAAATACTGAGCTGTGAATTCCAGGGGTTCAGGGAAGCTATAAGGTAGGAAGACCAAGAGTATATAAAAAAAAATGTGTCTTCTACAAGAAATAATTTTTTTGAAAGGCAGCAAGGAAAATAACTCAGAGGATAAACTTTGCCAAAAATTAGAGCATTTCTCTGGCTGATAGAGCACCAGAGCAATATAAAATGGAATAAAAGCTGATGAATCACTGTCATTTCTATTGGTAAAAAAGCAATACAAGATCCTTCAGTGTCAACACTAGATATGAAATGTGTTCCTTGCCCTATTAAATTGCATTTTATTGAAACAGCCAAGGTATATTTTAACTCTTGAATACTCAGAGCATTCACTTTTTTTCTGCATGACACGGAACATAACCTTGCTGGCAAGGAAAGGGTTCACAAAAGACCACAGACCCATTATTGGAAACCTTGTGAGAGATCACATGCTTGATGGGAGTGACATTCATCTGGGAGAGGAATAAGGTTGCTGATGATGAGTCCCAGAGCAAGGTCCAAATTAAAGCTGGCTGGTCCGTGCCTTGGTATCCAGGAGCACAGGCAACAGGGAACACCACTGGGAAAATCAGGGACAAATCACAAAAAGAGTAAACATTATTTACCTTTTTTTCTTGCTGTAGGTTTGTTAATGGTGCTCTTGCGAAAAACCTAAAAGATGTATAAGGCTTAACTGGTACCAAGGAAAAATTGATTGTGAAAAGTAGGCTTAGGGTTGTGGCTGAAAAAGAGTTATGAGTAAAATGTTAGTGGGTGAAAGATATATATTGGAGTAGATAAGGAGTTGTACTTTGTTTGAGATGTTTTATAGCACTAAAAGAGAGAAGAAAATAAAACTAATAGGCTGGAGGACTAGGTCCTCCACACGTACATTCCTAGAGACCAGGTCCCAGGAGGCATTCCAGTATGGTGAACTTTATCATACAGTATTATTACCTAGTATCAAAATTTTCTAAGCATTATAAAACCCTGGTTTTAAGGTCCTTAAAAAAAATCCAGGTGATTATAAAGGGATTTTAAAAGGTTTAGAAAGCTTCAAAATATAATTATTTCAATATCTATACTTACTGTGATCTGAAATACATAATACCATTTTCATGCTGATGCTGCATGTCAGGTAATCTTTTAGGGGCATATTCAAGATCCATTGAAGGTGATACTGTAAATTCTACTTGGTCTGATAGGTCCTTAGTAATTTCATATATTTCTCATTACTTCATTTTTATACCCATTCTAGCTTCTTAACCCACAGAATATATTTATTTTCCCACCTATTAACAGCGTTTCCTTATTGGCTGTTTGTTAGACTGTGCCTTTTCTAAAGACATAAAAAGATACATTTTCTTTGCAAGGGGCGTCTCCACTGCTGTGACGTTCATTACAGAATCTACATACCCATCACCCTCTGATCTACATGGTCTTATTTGCATGAAAGTAATATAATTACATTTATATGCCATCCATTTCATCTGTGTTTCGTGCTAGTTAAAGGAGTTTCTTATGCATTTGTTTCATGCGTTCACCACAAATTGCTATGTATAACCTATGCATATATTCATCTCGTCAAGTATTCATGTACTGGGTTCCTGTGTTCATTATTGACAGAAATTATTCATCCTAACGAATCCATGGGAACACCAGAAAGAGCACATAACACAAAAATAACTTAAATTATACAAAATGTACTAGGAGATGTGTGTGTATGTATGTGTATGTGTAAAACTAGCTCAGATTGAAAAAGAAGAAAACCTAAAAGAACACTTGAGCATGTTGGCTGGATGTATGGATTTATAGAGCCTTTTTTACCTTTGCAGCAGTGTGATCAGAAAAACACATGTGCCAAGTGCGCATTTTGTTCAGAAAAATAAGCAAACAGCATTTTGCATAGTCATTATGTAGTGGCTGGAGCTGTCCCAAATATGGAAAGGGGAAATCGATGACCATTAATTAACTCCCTTTAGCTTTCCAAATATATTCAGTGATTAAAAATATACTTCTAGTTTTATGCATGACAAATAATGGAGCTGGTTTAGGGTGGTCTGTGGGAGCGATGGTTGTGGGTTGATGTGGGTTTTTTAAGAAATGATTGTTCAGGTCCAGAGGGCATCACTAGGCAGCTTCCCCTAGCTAGAAAGAGCTAGCCTTTGCTGGTGAATTGATAGCAGTATCCAGGATTCACAATATATGGCAGTGAAGCAGACCAGAGGACTGGTGTGCATGAAGATGGAAAGGACTGTTCTATCGCCCTTCTTAGGCTGGCAAGCTTTGCAGGACAGTGCAGAGTGGCTGCAGGCAAGTCTTAAAACTTGTAGCATATGTAGGATGTGTGGAGGATAATGCTTCTGATATCATGACGAGATTAGGAGAATCAAGTTGTCACTCTGAAAGCTCCCGCACTATTCTTGTGTGCTAGAACAGAAACAACTAGCCTATGTTGTCCAACTATCCTCTCAATCAATCCATAAGGTTTTTAAGGAAGGGCTACCTAGATATACAATACTCTATAAAATGGGACTTTGACACTTGAGTGGGTTGGCCATGTAGTGCTGATTGCCTCGCTTTACAGCTTTGATCCCAAGATCTTAAAGTACTTTATAAATATTAATGAATAAAGACTCAGAAATATTCAGTCATTGTGTTTATGCTGTTGCTCATGTCACAGACGGGGGCAAACATATTAAGGCTACATTTTATTCCACCTTGCTTTACATTTCTGTATATGAGTGAGTTATTGCAGTTCTCCTTCATGTTCAGGGAAGGAAATGAGAATTTTTTAAGGTGTGACTCATTTAATCTATTTTATACATTTATTTATAAGGAAAGGAATGATGCTGTAGAGGTATCTGTTTCTTTGCATCACCTATGAAGGTATTGTTAAGGTGACTCACTCAGATTTAGATGTCTGCATTGTGTGACTCTGTATTTGTTAATAGAGGGACCATAGCTCAGTTTTAGCTGAGCCCAGCTCCTAATTTCCACTACTATGGTTTGATTATACAACAAATACTACACATATATGGAGAAAGTTCCCTCATAATGTATCAGTGTGTTAGATAACATTCTGATATGAAAAATAGGAAGATGGTAAATTTCTTGTCAGTATTCAAAAACTAACAGATTACTGACAAATGCAAATGTTATTAGACAGGTGTCACTCTCTAGAAAATAATGGAAAAGTTTTCATTAATTGTCATTATTGAAAAATGTAGGATTTTATCAATTGTCATTATGTTGTTAGGGAAAATGATAACAAAGAAATCCCTCACACATTTTTTATGCTTCCATAATAATAATAGCCACATATATACATCTAAAATATTGCGAAGTAGTTAAAAACATTACAAAATATAACATTTGTATTAATGCTAGTGAATAAGTTACCTGTAATCAAACAAAATGGTTGAGTATTTGTCTGAGAAATGGGGACAATTATTTCTTCCTATAAATACCTTTATAGGGAGAAAATACAAGGAGATAGAGTTCTAGATTTTTACTGGAGATGCTTCTTAGAAAGTATGAAAAACTACGTATCTCTAAAATGGAAGGAAGAGAGGGAAGAGAATGATGAGACTGCTGGTTTTCAATTCTGGATGTTCACTTGGCTCACAGGCAAGCTGGAAACTTTGAATAATGTGTCTAGTTCATTTATGCCTCAAAGACAGACTTCAGGTTTTATCTGCAGCCTGAATAAAGCTGTATGGTTATTTATTATTATTAGTTATCTTTGTCTATTGCTTTGTGATTCTTGAGTTAAACTGTGAGTTTTGCAAAAGTAGTCTAGTCTGTACCAGACTAACAGAAAACACTGTTATTGCTGAATTTAAAGTTTTTTATTAGCACAACAATAAAGCATCTGGTATGATAGGAAGGTATAAGTTATGAGAGGAAGATGGGATAGATATAGAATAATTACAGAAATTATGAAAGATATAAAGGAAATATTACAACAAGCTGAAAGAAACAGCTATTGATTTCAATTAATCCTAAAAAGAATCCTGAAGGTCTGATCTTGGAACTGATATAGTTCCAATATATAGTATTTAGGATTTTCAATAATAACTTCAGCACAGGAATCCATAGGTTCTTCCATTAAACTGCTGATGACACGGTGGCAGTTATTCTCATCAGAGAAGAACATTGGAAGAATGTATAGGAAGAACCAGTTGACCAGAAGACCAAAGGAGCTGGAAACACAAGGAAGTAGGCTAGTATTGAGACCAAGGAAGATGGGGACTACCAACAAGAAATTTTGCAAAAGGCTGTTGTTTCAAGATGGAAGAGCCAGATCATGTCCATTAGACAAACACAGGATGAACTTCAGCTGGTAAAATAGATACTGTTGTGAAAAAAGACATTGCAGTCATCATATGCATGTATCTGACAAGCCATTTCAGTACAGACAACCAATACTAACTGAGTGAAGAACTGATGAGAGCTGTCTAAGGATCTTAACATATGTGTGTCTTAGAATGAGGTTTCTTATCTTCTGGAGTTGACTGCTTCATTACATTAACAATATAGATGAAGCTTGGAGTGACTGAAGACCTAATTTCCAGATTATTTTGCTGAGATCAATCCCACTCCTTGACTTTCAGTGACCAGTTAACAACACAGGGAACACTACCTCTCCACCTTGAAAGATAGTGTTGGCATAATAAAAGATAAATATAAACCGATCATAAAATAATGAGGCTTAAAATCTGAAGAAGTTCTATAAACATCCCAGGAATGAGAATCTGAACAGTGTGCCCAGTAGATGTGTAGGGAGTCAACAACCTAAACTTACCAGGGAATTTCATGAGTCTGTGAGCAGATGCTCATTGTGATATAACTGATCCCATGATAGTGGGGTCTGGAGTCAATGGGGTTTTCATTTCTACATTCACTGTTTCTCTCTTTGGAACAGAATTGTTGCTAAACATATTTGTTAGTCATTAATTAATAATTGTTTATGCATTGAATGTAAAGGAGATTCTTTTTTAATATTATATGAACATCCTAATGTTTTATAGGCTTTCTAATTCCAGGAATGTCCCTGTAACTGCACAACATTCTCTTTTAAATGTCATTGCCATTTGACTCAAGTAACTCACATGCAGCCTCAAATATTAATTTTTTAAAATGAAACATAGTGGTCAAACATGTAGAATGTTTTCACAACTTCATGCAGATAAGAGCTACCTGAGCATAAAGGAAACAATCCTTTTTTACATGTGTCTGGAAATACTAGTACTTTTGTGTGAAAGACATCAAAAATGTACAATTCTGCATGCCCACATTTATATTATTCTATTAGCTTTCTCCTGATTTACATGAGACAGAGGATAACTATAATACACAAAGTATGTCACAAGGTAATACATAATGAAACTGCAACAGATGTACATACTTTATGCTGAGATTCATGCACACATTGCCAGAGAAATGCAAGTGGAAATCTTATCCACTGAAAAGTTTGGAACTTAAATGGAATTGACTTGATAAAAATGTTGATTTTAAGCCATTTGAAAGTTAAACATCTATGTTTAGATGATTCAGTGGTTCAGACCAGTGATTCAGTTTCTGCCCTATATGCAGTAGAAGGAGATAAACATTTCTAGCAGGTGATTCAATCAACCTATCTGAGCAATTTACCATAAGTATTTGCTCTCTGATGATGCCTGTCGTTTTCCAGAGAGAGATACTACGTGATGCCTTTTTACTTATTGCCTTATTTCTATTAAGCTAACATCAAGTGAAGTGAAATATATCCACCTGTGAAAAAACATTTCTTTTGTTCCCTACACTAGCCAACAGCTATTGAATTTAATTTCTCTAACCATAAGTAAGAATGGGAACATAGACTGAGCCACTCCCATCAATTGTCCAAATAATTTTGGTTATGTCTTTAGCAATTGTTGCTAAATTGTTGATGCCATTGTTGATCTGAGCATCTTTTCTTCCTATGATGAAAAAGTTTACCTTTCTGTTTCTGTTGCTGCAAATCCATTCCATTTACAGGTCAACAAGACAAGTAACCCAACAGAGCCAAGAAAATACCTTCTTTCAGGGATAAGTCATGAAATGCAATCTTTTTCCAGATCGATACTGGAGGCCTTTGACTTTTGGGAAAAAGTTGCATATGTTGAGGCATGCTTGGCTGTATCACGAGAATATAACTAATAAAGTTTTGCAGTTTCTAGCATCATCACTTGTAGCAATTTATAACATGTTGAAGAAACAGCTCCAAATTTTGTATCATCATTAAAAAAAAGACTGCTTGACTTCTAGGTCCCACTGTAAAGCATCCCAGGATATCTCTGTATGACAACACACCTTCATTCAAACACAACTTTGGCACTTTCAGGGCTCAGAAGTCCTCAAGCATGAGAAAAAGCTTATGCTTGAATGTTTCTGCTAGAAAGGTTAATTGGGTAGGTTGCCATAATGACATTCCAGAAAAATTCCACATTCTTGATATTTGGTTCTGGAACATTGTAATCAACCATATGGTTTTCTTTTGAGATTTTAGCCTGACTGGTTAGAAAAGAATTCGTGGCTTGCTTTTCTAGCTCCATGAAAATTTCCAAATCAGTTAAGGTGATGTGATACAAATGTAAAGCACTTACTAAAAAGTGAGTGAATCAGGGCAGCTGGCAATGTCTTATTCTAGAATATTCTATGAGTACGAAAGAGAACCTAAGTTAGGGGGAAATAACCTTTCAAGAGTTTCTACTTGGAGATCAAATTACCATGATAAGAAGAAATGCCATCATGATAGCTGCCATAGAGTAACTACACAGGGAGATTAAGAGTCATTGTGCCTTGAAGGCTGCAATTTAAACAGTGAGATTCTTCATTTTGTAACCTATCACATTTAAACACTGATCAGGATATACTTTCTGAATAAAAGGTTAAGACTTCATATATCAAAAAGACTCATCCATTCTTCATGCTGTCACAGTGAGATAGCACAGCTGATGGAAGAGGAAAAGCCCATTCTGAGGTGTACCTATAACATCTGATTATTACATTTCAGTAGCTGATATTTTTTGATGAATATCTGAATATCCAGCCAAGAGAGGGTTTGTCCCCCTCTACACAACAGCTGTGCCTTTTTAATCATACAGACTGGTTGAGAGGAGGTGACACTCCATAGGATAAACATTATTCAGCACTGGCTGAGCTCACTAGAATGCAAATGCATCGTCTTGATAGTCTTGATTGAAAGACATCCGTAGTCATGGCACAAATATAAAGATCAAGGGCAGAAGATGAGAGATTACAGCTGTTGGGGAGAAAAAACCCACAATTTCTGGAAATATTTAAGTCTACTGCAGAAGCAATCACCACCACAATCCTAGTTGCACTGGAATGAGAAGTAGGCCCAAGGACAATTATAGCAAATCTTTGACAATAAACCATGAATTAACTGTGGTTTTCATACAAATAACCTGTATTACTTTCTCTATGGTCACAATCATAAATACTAGTGTGGACGAAATGTTGACTCTTCTACTTGGATGATTCGTATTTCTGTAGCCTGCTATGAAGATGACACAAAAGATTTATATGTCTGGGTATGCTTCTCAATAAGTAAACCATTCTAATAACTGAAAGCTACCTAAGTCAATACCTATTACAGAATTTTGTTAGACTCTTCGATTTACCTCCCTGAGAAGTGGTATGTAGGCACATTTTGTTCTCTTATTCACCCCACAGAAAGGATAAGAGCAGCTTAAGGAAAAGGAAAGGACTGTCTGGACTCTCAGGGCTATACACTGATATAACATACACTATAAATATAGGATAGTTTTTTTCCTGTACATATGACTGAATGATCTTTCTCTAGAATAGGGTGATCTCATAACTGCCTCTTGGAGACAGTCTTCAGCGTAGGGACACCCCTGTGTCCCTAAGTATTCCTCAGTGCTAACTCAGGAAATGGCTATCTTGTATAGGTAAAAACCTTGTCAGGGGCTGTGATAGGAATTTACACTTACGGATAATTACCCATCAGCACTTGAGTCTGTGCAACAAAACTCTGGTTCTGTGAAGTTTATTCGAAATCCTATCGCTGAAGAAAAATGCAGGCAAGGCTACACAGAAGCAGTTCCCATTCTCATTGTGACAATAACTTTGAGAGTACAGAGTAGATGCAGATGGCTGCTGCAAAGCAATGTGGAAACAAACGTGGGCTTTGCCAGGTACAAAATTTGCAATAACGGAAAAGAGGTTGTATGTTTTGCTCCCTTTTCATCTTTGTAATTCAGATTGTGGGTACAGGTGAAACCTATTAAACCCCTGTGGCTAAGGCATTCAGTTTCTGGTGCTTGCTCAACAGAAGTGGTATGCATATGGACAAGGAATTCCAATAACTCCCTTTCTCCTTATTCATTGCCTTTCACTCTAATAGGAATGGTTGATTAACTGATAAGGGTTTCCTTCCAAGATGCCACACAGATAGTTAATCTGCCTTTCAGTGGGAACAGCACCACTCCACCAGCCAAAAACAGTTTCCACAACCACCCTCTGTCTATTAACAACTGTGCTGCTAAAAGACCACTTTGATGGACCATTGAGGAGCTAATAGAGCTAGTCCCTGACCTGTTGATGGCTTTGAAGAACTAGATGACTGGTTTAAAAATTAAATTATGCAGAAGATAGAGACAGAAAACAAGGTAGTAAGTTTTGTATTGGTAGTAAGTAGTAGATGTAAAGACTGTTTTGTAAGAAAGAAAGCAAAAATGAACAGGACTATCTGGTGGGTTTTTTTCTGCATTACAACATATCTATGTGCCTGTCTTTTGGAAGGACCTACTTTTTCTTTTTTTCGTTTTATGCTCTGTATATTCCTACAGATTTCACATATTAAATTCACACTTTGTAATGCCTTCTGCTGACCCACAGAATTGACAATTATCTCTTTCTAGCCACAGTGAGATATATCACACATACACTGAACAATTCCTTTCTAACTCTGAATCTGATGTTTATTCCCAGTGGTTCTTTTTTCTCTTGAAATAGCAGTTACTTTGTCTAGCTTTTAATGGGCAACTTTTACTTCTTCTTTTACCTAAAATATACATTGGTCACACCTATCTTGATATTCATGCAATGGTTGAGGCTAAAAGACATTTTTGGAGATTGAGTAGTACAGCACCTGCTCTGGGAAGGCTCAGGGGTCAGCTTGAGCAGGTTACCCTGGATGGTGTCCATCTGAAGTTGAGTAGCTATAATGACAAGAGACTCCAAAACCTCTCTGGGTGACCTGTTCCTTTCTTTGACCACCATGGCTTTTTCTTGTGTTTAAATGTGTTTTAAGATGTAAAAGATTTCTTTCTAATGTTTAAATGTATTTTCCTGTGTTTCAGTTTGTGCCATTGCCTCTTGTCCTGTCAGTGAGCACTTGGAGAGCAATCTGTCTCCATCCACTTTGATACCCTTCCCTTCCCAATCGAGTAATTATACACATGGTTAAAATTCCCCCGAGCCTTCATTTCTCCAGGCTGAACAGGTTCAGACGTCTTTCAGACTTCTTATATGACAAATACTCCAGTCCCCTAGTCTTTTTCAGGAACCTACATTGGATTCACTCCAGTATGCCCATGTCTTTCTTGTATACATCCACTGCAGCACTCAGTTATATGAGTTATCCCATTACATCTCCCTGATCCTAGTGAATTCATAGCCCATAACTGTCCGTAGACATCCAATTTATCCTCTTTGTTCTCTATGACACAGACATTAGTGTATAGCACTTCAGAAAGGTACTTTTTTATGCTAATTTCACAGGAAAAGCATGTATGTTTTTCCTCCCTATCATGCTGGCCTCTTAGCATTTCTCTTTTTTTGTGCACATTCAATTGGTGTGGCACACCTGTGCACTGTTTTTTTGTTAAAAGATCTTTCCTGTCCACATCAGCTTGCACCTACTTGCCAACCCAATCCACACTGCTTGAGTATCCTTGATCTTTGTAGAAGAATATAATTCTTTGAAAGATCTGGGGTTTTTTTATTAATTTTGAAGAGCTCTCAAAGATTCCCCATATAATGGAAAGCCTCCCCAAAGCAGTTTTAATTTACTAAAAAGCCTTTCTAGAATATGGTCTAACTAATATCTGCAAAGTACTAAGAGACTTCAAAAGTTGTCAGCTGAGCATGCTAAGAAAGAGTGAAGAAAGATTGAATAGGATTTTAGAGTGTCAGGAGACACACACCGAAGGTTACAAACCCTCTGCAAACAATGGGAAATCATTGCCTTTGTCATGCATTTTATATTTTCCATAATATAACATTATTTTGGGAAGCACATTCACAAAACTAATGGGTAGCATTCCTACCCATGGTGGGGTTGGGGGATGGAGGACTTGGAACTAGGTGATCTTTAAGGTCCCTTCCAACCCAAAACTCTCTGTGATTCTGTGATTTTCAGAGTGATTTCTACTATCTTAATTTTCTATGACAGCAATAAATGACTTTATTCCCTTTCAAGATAAGCCTCAATTCTATTTTAGTAATTACTTGAAAACAAATTGGATTTGGTTCAACTCTTATATATATGTTTATATTGATTCTTCCCTTCCTTTTCTTTTTTTTTTTTTGTAATGACAAGCACCATACACCACTGAGTACTGTAAATCTCAGTTCAATTGCTGTAATATGAAAGAATATTCCAAAGGAAAACCATATATATTTGGTCAGATAATTTATGTTCTACAGCCCTTATGTGACCTGGGCTTTAATGAAAGAGAGGGACTTTAAAGTAGCTAAGGCTTTTGGAGCTTGCTAAATAGTCAAAACTAAAGCCATTGTAGGCACGTGAACTTGCAGTCACCTTTTTTCTTATTGGTAGGCAGAGATCCTCTGGAGTGTAATAATGAGAAAAAGCCTCTCTGACTCTGTTGTGGCTGCTTTGCTGAGGGTGGTAGTGACAAGATCAAATGCCATTTTGGCGCTTATTACAGGTATGCTGAGTCTCACTAAGTTGTACAAATACACTAGTGGTCTTATCCTACCGGCCTCCGGATCTGCACAAAATACCGGACGAGATCAAAGAGGTGGTGGAATCTACTGAAATAATAAGAATGGATGATGATAAATAGCCTGAAAGAGCCTAGTCAAATATCACAATAAGACATGTTTAAGAAAAAAGACTTAACAATTTAAAAGAATGTGTCCTGAAACAGCTACTACGATACCCAAGAAGAGATTTTTCTTTGCCTTAGTGTCTTTTGTGTCATGCTGCAAAAAATGCAAAAGCAAAATGCATTATATTATATATCAAAATAACATTCAGTGTTATTGAAATATGTTTGTGTGCAACCCAGGTTTAGAAAGGTAAGACCTCATAAACATGGGAAGATGGTCTGAAAATCAGGAAATTAAAAGCCTTCAGCTCAGGGTGGGTGCAAAATGAACAAAGCATAGCATCAAGTACTGCACTGTACATTACAAGGCTATTAGCTCACATGGATTGGGTGTATATGTAACTGTCTAAATACCTAATAAATGGCTCTAGCAGTAAATGTTTTCTGACATCGTCAGAAGGAAAATCTTTTGAATTTATCTGGCTTGTTTATACTTGCAATTAATCACTTACTTACTTTTTCCAATTAATAGGTCCATCACATTACATACTAAGAACCAGTCAGAACTCATATTGAGTTATTCCTGATTTCCAGAAAGTGAAGAGAGTTGTTTTCACCTTAGTCACATTAATTCCAGGCAATAACTCAATTTACCTCAATTCTCTTTAAACTGCCAAAAATCTTTCTGATTAAAGATAATTAATATGCACACTAGTTAAGAGTGAACAATTCTAATATTTTGGTAATTTCTAGGACCAACAGCCAAAATCCTTCTAATAACACACAAAGAAATGCAACACTACACAGCAACACTGGAAGGAGGAGCAGTAATTCTAGGGCTAAAATATTTAGGAAAAGCCCTTGCTAAACTTTCATATCTAAGTAACACCTGAAATTAAATTAATGACAAGGCTCCTGATAGCAGATATCCTACTATTGTCTAGCAAAACTGTTAAACACTTATTCAAGATCGAGATCCTACACTTCAGGTACTTATTCAAATATTGTTCATCTATTCACTGATTTCAACACTGAAATATTTGCAGCACCCTATGTAATGCAAATACTGTGTTAAAGTGATGTTGTGATATAAGTTTCTTTCTCTACTCGCAATTTGCATCTTACTTACAAAGGCCGTAACTCGGCTCCCAGTCAGCAGGAACATTTTATTGCTATTTGTGGAAACAATTGCTAAGACTGAATACAGCAATCTGTTGAATAAAAAAAAAAAAAAAAAAAAATCCAACAATTGTCACTACTAGCATTCAAGAAGATGCTCCATCAGGAGTCCTAAAAGTAGCAGAACAGGTTTTTCCAAATACTTGGCTTATTTTACAAAGTTAAGTAGGTTTCTTGTCTGTGTTGGTTTTGTTGCATTCATGCGAGTGTTGATGTTTCTTTTGGTGCCTAAGTTAACACATGGACATTCCAGCCAGTTTTCACTGACTGCTCCAATACAGGCCTGTGGATTTTGCACTTGGCTTTGCTTCAGGAATCTATGAATACAAAGCCTGTTGAGTATGTGACTTCATACAAAGTCCTATCCATACTTATTTGCTTTCTATGAGCATTAAAATCAGTGAATGCATTCCTGTTATTTAATTATGCTGCTATCAAACCACCACCCCCAAGAAACTGTGATAATCTGATAAAAAATATTTGACATCAATAAAAAAAGCAAGTTAGAAAGCTAGGATCATACAAAAGGTGTGATAGCTACAAAGAGAGCCAACTTACAAAAGGTTAGTGATTTACCCAGCCAAGTTAAACAAGACACAATTGGGGCTAATTGACTTCCCTCCTTCGACCTCCCAAGTATGAGTTTATGAAAGCCTGGAAAGCTAAATTAACCCCAATTGTGTCTTGTTTAACTTGGCTATTTAAGTTAAATGGATAACCCTTTTGTGACTTGGCTCTTTTTGTAGATATCACACCTTTGGATAATTAACATTCCGTCTCTCCCACCTTCCTAAATCAGCTTTTACCTTAGTTTAACGTTTTGATTTGTGATGGAAGAAAAAGCAGAACTCTATATTTTTGAGCAGACAAGCTCCTCACTGAATAAGGGAAAATAAGAAACATGAAAGCACATTAGAAATAATTATAAAGTAGCCACTCTCAGCAGGGATTCAAGGATGCTATGGGGACTGCAGCAAGAAGCTGGCATGACATACAGTAGGTAAGGCATAGCTTTACATAAAAGATGAATTCTCACCTTCTACATATTTATCAAACAGCACATGATATCAGACCACCCGATTCTCATTGTTGCACCTAAATTCAAACTTTTACTGGGAAGCACATGGGTATGAAGCTGTTCCCTCTGAATTCAGCAGATGTCATTAACCACTCAGAGTATATCAGAATAAGATTATAACTAAAATGCTAAAACAAGGGCTGAAGAATCTTGTGTAAGTTCTTACTTTCCAGAAAATTCCTCCTTCTTGCAGTATTATCTTTGGGGAATGGCTCAGTATTATGACTTCATATGAACTGAAGATAGCTATAGAATCATAGAATGATTTGGTTTGGAAGTGACCTTAAAGGTTACCTTGTTTCAAAACCCACACCATGGGCAGGAACACCATGAAAAGAAATTAAGATGTCATGAACCATTGGCAGAACTGCAACTCCTCGCAAGCTTATAGTACAAAAATACAGAAGGTTGATTTAAGGCAGAGAGAGTTTCATGGATTTTACCTGTGGAATTTTCTCTGTATCAGTATCTTAAAAGCTGCAGTGTGCTCTGACCTTGCAAGGTATCCAAATGAACAACATGCCCATGGCAGGAACAACATCTGGAGACAGTTGTCTGAGATAGGTACTGAGGTAAATCACTGTCTGGAGATGCTTCTCGTGCTTCTGTGACTGTAGAAGGAGCCTAGACAACTAGCTTTAACAAGTCAGGTTATTGAAATAAATCCACCCTGAAATGTTCAATATGGGCTAAGCATCAGCATTCCTGAAATTATACCTGCCTAATAGAATCAAGTCCATAATATTTAAAGAAAATGAATATGTTAAATGAACATAGGATGTGTTAGTGGAATATTCTTTTGTGATTTATTTAATGATAACCATCATCCCAGGAACACACATTTTTGTAAAACCTGGGAGTGATTAAGAACCCAAAGCTGTCCATTTACATTTTTTAATAATCAGATATTTCATAGAAGCCTTTTTGTATAAAGGGTTTTATGAGCCACACTCCTTTGTGAAATCAGCAAGACTAAAAGACTAACTAATATGTTGTTATTCCCCACATACCACTTAGCTAATCCAGAAGTCTAAATGTGAAAAACTTTGTAAGGAATAAAAAAACCTGTTGTGTTGCCTTTAACATAACACAGGCATGTTTATATGCTTGTATCAGAGGATCTTTGCATTTATACTAAAGACTCTCCTGAGAATTTCCTTGCAATCTATTAAAAATCCAGCCCACAATACTAACAGCAAATATAGAGAAAAATGTAGTTACTAATATCAAGGATTATTTGTAATACACTGGTTAGGAAAATGATGTGAGCTTGGAAAAAGTGGGAGTTCAGGAGAGTTTATCAGTGTGAAGAGATTAATTTGCTTGTTTCCTTGCCTGTTTTTGTAATCAGGCAGTTTTCTAAGAACATCAGGTTCCTGATTAGAAACTGAGATTATCTCAGCTTCCTAGAGTTCAAACCCTAGTAGCGGGAATGCTGAGACTTTGTCAACTGCCCCCATCAGTTCAGGGGTTGGGTACCTATACAGTAGACATCCACTGCTGGTCAGGTGAATGTTGTGACTTTCAGAACCCCAGAGGAGTAAAACTGGTGTTCATTAGTTCTTTCTATGATAGGCTTTTTCAATAGGATGTTTTTCTTTGTCTATTAGACAAAGTAATGTGATGATAACTAAAACCTGTAGTGTCTCAGCTCAGCCTAATTTGCATGGGTATATTAGTGATAAATGTGTTCCTTCAGTGACCTTTATGGTACTGAAACTTCTGTACTGATTAAATCTTAACTCATCATTTTGTACACTCAAAGTGTTCTGTACTTCAAGAGGGAAAAACAACAGAATCCAAACTATCTTGACTTTCTGGATGGGCAAAGCCCCAAATTCTGTCTGTATCTGGCTTTAAAGTAGCCCTTACACAAATGGAATAAGGACTTCAAATTCACTTTTTAAACCCTTGAGCATTCAAAGGAGGAAAGTTCAGGTTTAGTGCTTACAGTCTGAGTCCCTTTTAATTTAAATGGAAAGCTTTCCAGTACTAACATTGGATTAAAAAAACAGAGCAAACAATTTATTCAGAAAATAAAGCTGCCTTGATATATCATGTCATCCCACTGCTTTCGAGCGAAAGGTATTCTGAAAACAGATGCAAGTTTTAACCAGAGAACTTGTGCTGGAAGTCTGCTTGCCAAATGTCCCACTGTACAGTAAATGTGTCCACAGTAAAATAAAGGCAGAGAAGTAGTTAGAAAAGATGATTCTTTTTGAACTATCTCCAAAAGTTGCTGCAGAATTGCTTTTAATTTTTTGGATTTTTTTTCTATATTGAAGCATAGTCAGTGAAAATTATTATTTATAATGGGGCTTTTCAAATTTTGTTCCCCAGGGCCTCACAGTTCAGGAGGCCTCTCCCTCCTACCCTGTCCCATTTCAGTTACCAAGCATTTTCCTCTCATGAATATAAAGATTATCAACTTATTTTTCATTTAAGGGGGGGGAGGGGGAATTTAAACTGCCTGCCTAACAATGCTTTCAAATGGTGATGAAATGTCGTCTTCTTATCTGAAGAGAACATGATTATTAGCACTGAATCTGACAGACACGATTTCTGAATATTTTTGTGGCATTAATTTAAATCAGTGTAATGTTTGAAAACATTTCAGCCCCTCAAACAGCTGATGCAGCTTAGATTCAATTATAACAAATTGCAACACACTGTCAAGTCTTTTTACCAAGTCATTAGTCAGGGATTTTGAATGCGCGGCCTCCGAACGGAGTTCGACTGGCTGACAGCTCTAATTGTTGGGAACCGCTAAAGGATTGCTAATGAACTGGGGGATCTGTTGGGCCTGTAGCTTTCTTCAAGGATGAAATTTTTGAAAACTTTCACAAGATCAAAGCAGCATAACATGGACCATTTGCTAAATTGTCAGCAGTGGAGTGAAGCAGTCTGAGTCCCAGCTTTAAAGCTCAAGCTTCAGTAGAAAACACCATGTGCCTCCTGCCCCTGAGCTTTTTTCATGTGTCAGTAAAACCATAGCGAGAAACAGTGACTTGAAGAAAGAGCCTCGGAGCCGCCATGGCCGCTATGGCTTAATTAGGAGGAACAGGAAGGGAGGCGAAAATTCCTCTCTATTGTTAGTGAGCGCAAGAGAAATGAAGTGTCCAGCACCACTGCAACCAGTACCACAGTTACTTATTCTGCAGCTTCCAAATCTATTAATGGTCAGAGAGGCATCTGATAGCACAGAAGAAACAAGAAGATTTCTTCCCTAGAAAGACTGGCAGTGGAGTTGCCAAATTTGCCTTCAGGACCCGAGGAGAGCTTATTGTCACCAAAGACTTTGCCATCAATGTCAGGGAGATCAGACCTTCCCCTCCGACACCTGCTCCGGCACCCAGAGTAGGCAATGAAAATGTTCCCACTGAGCTGTGTTGGACACTGAATCCATCCATGGCATGGCTGGCCAGCAATCTGCAGCCAAAGAATAGTTCCCAGCTGCTGCTGCTGAACAAATATGTTGCCTCATGTTACTCAGCGGCAGAAAGCCAATGCAATGAAGGGAAACTTTTAAACCGATCTTAAAAGAAAAGAAAGATATGAAAACGTGTCCCCATCTTTCCCATCTGGTTTATATTTTCCTTTCATATTCAAGTCTTATTTAAGTCCGTTTGTTTTTTTTTGCTCATTCTCATTGAAATTTACTGTGGTATCCTTTTACCAAAAGAAAATAATGCCTGCTGAGCTACAGTAACATTGGTCAATTACCCAAAAGTCTTAATATAGAAGTCTGCCGGGGGGAAAGAATGTTTGAAATAAGATTTACATTATTACTTCTTTAAATTAACACTTCAACAGGGCTCTAGGAAAAACAAACTCTTTCCTTCTCACACTGTGTGAGGTATAGTACCAGGCTGTTATCCTCCCCAAGACAAACTGTGTTTAAAAAACAACACTGAAGTGACATTTTTTTTGAAATAGTGAAAAATTTTTGGAGTGCCTGAAATAGGGACAGTGACTTTGAATGTCATTACAGTGTGTAGGGCCTTGAATATGAATTTTGCATCTGAGACCTCCTTCTAGTAACATACTTCATATCTCTATTACACTTCCTCTCTCCTAAAAGATACACATCAGCCATATGAACCTTCCGAAGTTATACTGCTTAATCTTTCTATAGGAGTTCATAGGCTCTGGTCAGCAGATGTGGAAGAGATTTCCTTGAAACAACTTGTCAGGGAGATATGAGCAATTTATACCTATCCACTACTATAACTTCTATTTATGGTCAAATATTCAATCTGGAGTTAGGGATTGCATGCCTTTTTATTTTTTTTTAAATAGAATTCTTAAATTAGACATTTGTATTAACAAGCTCATCAGCCTGCAAGAGAGTTGCAGTAATAAAATAATCACTACCAGTTTTCAACAGATGATCAAGGAAGAGAAGAATCCCATTCATTTGTTCATGGGGACTGGTTTACACTCAACCTACCACTGATTTAATAGCAGAAGAAAATTTACAACAAGATCTAATAATGCTTCGTTTAGTACTAAATACACCAATAGCCACAGATACTGACTTGCATTTTAGATGAAACCTGTAACTGTCAAACTAAATTGAAACAGTCCTCAGTTTTCACTAGAAAAACCAATAGGGATGGTTTTCCTCTCTCTTAATTTTAGGCATCTAGATTGAGCTAATCAGCAGGATTCTCTCTATACTCATTGGGTGACTTTGATACATATCCTGTGGCTAAAGAAATGATGTGAAAGAGCATCTGTCTTCCTCAATTGGCTCTAGAGGGAGCCCAAATGACAAAATTGGACTACACACCCAGTTTTTAGAGTTGAAGTTAGGGCATATAACAACCCAACTGAGAGAGCCTAATGACTTTATTTTGGACAAATCCCAAACTGATGAAGTCTTCACAGTGCTTGTTGTCGTCCTCAGAAGAGGACAATATCTGTGAGCTCACTGAAAACACAGGACTGAGCCCATATTTGCTGATGGCAGTTTGCACACCAGTCCTGAAATGGGTAGTACCTAGCCTCAAACACAGTGTATTCCATTCCCACACTCACCAAGAAGTCATCCAGTTCAGTTTCAGCAAGACACTGCTAGTGTATGTGGAACAACAGTGAAGTCAATACCAAATCAGAATTGCAACACGGTGCACTCCCCTGCCTCTCATACAACACGTTTCACATTGATAATCTTCTCTAACTTACATTAGAGTCCCACTGAGACATAGAACGCTTCCATCAGCGCTGCCTCCGTACAATCCTAAACATCCACTGGACTGACTATGTGACCAACACGTCTGTCCTTGAACAGGCAGCAGTCACGAGCATTGAGGCCATGCTGCTGAGAACACAGCTGCGCTGGGCAGGGCACGTCTCCAGGATGCAGGACTGGTGCCTCCCTAAGATTGTGCTCTATGGGGAACTTGCCACTGGCTGCCGCAAGAGAGGAGTCCCGAAGAGGAGATACAAGGACTGCCTGAAACAATCCCTCAGCCTTGGCCATATTGATCATCACCATTGGTCTACCCTGGCCTCCAATCGGGAGGCCTGGAGACACACCATCTATAACGCTGCTGCTGCTTTTGAGAACACATGCGGGATCACTCTCTAGGAGAAAAGACAATGCAGAAAGAATCGCGTCTTGTCGATAACACCTGGGGAGTCTTTCTGCTGTGCCTTCTGCAACTGGACTTGTCTATCTCGCATTGGCCTTTTTAGCCATCAGCGTGCTTGCAGCAAGCATGGGTAGAGCCCTTCTCAAATCTTTGTTTGCAAAGCCTAGCCATGATGGTGACACCAGAGTCCCACTGAGACGTAAACATCAGGTTCTTTTCCTGGGTTTTTTATGGCAATCCATGTACAGTGGGTATTGCTGACACTAAGCACTGCAACAAACATGGGCTGTAGTAGCATTACCCAACTGCTTTGTTGTTAGAGCATTGAACCAAAGCACAGCAGTGCTTCTCTGCTTCAGGGTGACCATAAGCCTTGACTCACAAGATAAGATGCTCTAGTCAACTCACTCTCATGGGTTCCATTTTTATATCAAGCAGCTTCAATCCACATTCTGTAGGAAATCCATAAGCCTAATCTAGGATTCTGAATTACTTAAGTGACCAAAGGCCTGACTATTATTGCAGGGCAAGTGCTACAGCGACTGACTTCTATGGTTCTAGTCTCAGTACGTACTGTTACTCAGCTATGTGCACCACAGCAAGCTCCTTGGACACGCCATCTACTTCCTCGACTTTTGGGCCAGCTCCCTCACCTCTCTGACACAAAACCCAGACACACTTTCCAGGACAACTCATTCTGGGAAACAGGCTGGACAGGCTAGCAGCAAGTTTGCCTTTTTCTTATTAAAACACTCCAGCACTATTTCAGAGGAGCTTGTGCTGACTGCCAGCTACATGCTTTCTGGCTACATCCAAGACATGTTACACATGCCCTCAGTTTCAAGCCATAAAAGCATCATTCTGGCTGGTTGCAGCACATTGCCTCATTATTTCATGCACTCTGAACTAACAAAACACACAAAAGAATAAGTATCGTGGGTTGTGACATGTAACATGTGAAGACCAAGTATCATCTAATACTAATGCAGCTCTAGAGGAGCAGCCTGGACACAAGCCAGTGTATCCCATGTGTCCTCAGATACAGAGGTGAATCCCTACCCCTTTTTATTTACTGGTATAGATATATCTCACAGAATCACAGAATCGTCAAGGTTGAAAAGGATCTTTAAGGTTACCAAGTCCAACCACCAACTGAGAAGGACCTCTATGTTCATAATTAAATCCTATCTACACGTTTTTCGAATATTTTCAGAGATGGTGACTTCACCACTTCCCAAGGCACTCTGTTCCAATTCTTCACAACATTTCCCATTCTTGTTTTTTCCTGGTATCTAATCTAAACCTCCCCTGGTGCAGCTTAGGGCCATTTCCTCTCATCATTAACTGGGAGAAGAGACTGACACCCACCTCTTTATGACCTCCTTTCAAGTAGTTGTAGAGCAGTAAAGTCTCTCCTAAGCCTCCTTTTCTCCAGTCTAAACAACCTCTGTTTCCTTTGCTGCTCCTGATCAGACTTGTGCTTCAGACCCTTCACCAGCTCTGGACGTGCTCCAGGACTCAGTGTCTTTCTTGTAGTGAGGGGCCCAGAACGGAACAAAGGATTGCAGGTGCAGCCTCTCCAGTGCTCAGTACAGGGGAATGGTCACTTCTCTGGTCCTGTTGGCCAGAGAAGTTGACCTATTTCTCATACAAGCCAGGATGCCATTGGCCTTCTTGACCACCTGAGTGGTTTTCCGTGTGTGGTATGTACGGATCATAATGTTTTTGAGTTGCCCCTCTTTTTCTGAAAAATAGTAATGGCTATACTTCCTCACACCCTCCCAGATACCAAGTACCAAGATACTTAATTAGTAATGTTTTACAAGGATGAAGCACAAGAATTACACAATCATGGAAGGCAGACAGTAGCTTAGGCCAACAGGTCCTCAGAGAAAGTGACACAAGTCTTGGTGCCTACTCAAAAGTTGCTTATACTTGAATTTCATAGTTCCGGTAGGACTTCAACCAAGAGCTCAACTTTGGTAGTCAGTCAGAACAATGTTTAGTAATGGCTCTCCCTCCCATTTTTTACTGTTCCTCTTGTGCTTCCTCAGAAAAGAACTCGGACCTGAATCTCTGTTTACATAAACTGCTGTTTACCAACTGTTGTAACGTGTTACCTCTTCTATTTAATTCCAATTTACTAATAAAAATTATCCTTTCTGTCAGGAAAAAGCAATTTCCCTCTATCTGTGTCTTGAAACATAAGAAAACAAAACAGATGCTTGTTGCATTTAATAAAGAACATGCATATGCATTGAAAAAACTTCTAGCTTATTTTTGTGATGCCAATATTTAATTATGTTCATTTTGCATTTTTAATTAGATGGCAGAACAGATGGTGCAGGCGCAAAGTAAAGGAAAGTGTCCATTCAAATAACCTGCTATGTGATGCCAACAAATTCCTTTGCTTAGAGTCTGATCCAAGCTCTACTGACTCCAGCATGAGCATATCGATCGAATATCAGAGGTCTGGAGGAGGCCAAAGAGCAGGGCTTCACTGGAACCTGTTTTCCTGATGTGCACATGATGAATATATTGCTCTCAGTTAGACTGTGTTTTTTCATTTTCAGGCAAATTTTGTTTCAGGTGGATGTGGATAACCCTATTTCTTGCTTGCTTTCCTGTATATAAAATTTGTTTGTGTAAAATTGATTTCAATTCCAAACATTAGTTGGGAAAAATGTCTCACTTTACGATGTGTCCTAACAATAACAATTTATGCAGTTAATGGCATAAGTCACAGAGAGAGCCAGATAAAACTTGCTTAGATGATTCTCAATATCACTAAAAATAAAAGCTCAAACACATCAAAATTTGGGTCCTCTATTTCATTCAAGGACATGTAAAATTAACCACTGTACTTACTGATTTCACAAATGAAATATATATTTATTTCCCTTTCAAATTAGAATATTTGTTTTAAAAAGTATGTTAATTTTAACCAAAACATTTTAAACAGATCAAGTAGGCACAAATATATACTAAATAAAAAAATGAATTTTCAATTAAATGAAATATTTACATTGACCAAAAATAAATTTCTGTGTGAGTGTGCTATGGGTGTGTTTAACTGAAACTTTTATAGATGTGTGTGATTCATCATTTGTCTGACATCAGTCACACCAATATTTCTCCTGATCTCTGGGAAGGATGTGTATGTTCTTAATCAATATGTCATGAACTTTAGCTATATAAATGGCACTGCTGAGATTGACAGTAGAATATTAAAACATGTAAAAAAATTTTAGAGTGTTCAGAAGTAACTATTATCTGAAAACTGAAAAACAGGCTTATGGTAAACTCACTCTGTTTAGCTCATGGAAAAGATCAAGAGATAACTTGATGTGATGTGTAATTTAGTAAATAACCAGAACTGTTAAAAGGTAATTGAAGCCTGAAAAATTCATATTTTGAGTAAAAAACTTGTCTAACACGGAGGGTAATTAAGCATTAGAAGAACTTACCAATAGAAGTGCATTGTCTTCTGCCTCTTGAAGTTGCCCAATCAAGAATGAACAGAAACCACAATTTCATCCAATAATTTCTAGTCATTTTTGATTTGTAGTGGAAGGAGAAGAAAGAATCAAACCCCATATAGTGAATTTAAGTGTATTGAAAAATATGCTTCCTTTTCTCGATAATCTTTTGCAGATCCTCTTAAAAGGAGACTGCCACTTTGAGTCAAGCACAAATTATTAGTCTCAATTCCGGGGAAACTGACTCTACAGATGTTCTGGGTAGGTGGTCTCCTGGTGTTCTCTGACCTTTTAAAGTCCTGAATCGGGAATTGTTCTTGTATATGTATTTATTTATAAAATATCATTACACATAGGTACAGCTGTATTGATTAATTACATATGCTTTTCAATAATAGGAAAGAACTACCAGCACAGTACAAATAGCAAATTACTAACATTTTCAGGAAATAAATTCAATGATCTTCAGACACAGAATTAGTCACCGAAGAGATCTGTGCATAATTTGGCTATAACTAATAAGACCAAGAATTTTGCAGTCTATTTGAGAACAATTTGCAAAGAGAAAACAAAGCAAAATTCTTCAGATAAATTATTCATTTGAATTAGTCATTTAGCTCTAGTAAGGAGTTGTAAACTTTTTGAAAATATGTGGCAAGGGGATACAGTTTTAAAGAGGTTGAAACAAAACTACTCTGCTCTTCTAGAGTTTGTTTCATCACGTTCTCAAGGCACTTAATCATTAATTATTCTGAATATTAATTATAACAATTTTACATTTGAATAAACTGAGGCACACACAGTGCCTTGCCTATGCTCACAGAACAAGTGAGGATAAAAGTTGGAGGAAAAAATCTATCATCTCACTAACCATTAAATGGGCTTCCTGACACTATTCTGTTAAACTCTGTTACCCTATTACATTGTTAACCTAATTTCTGTGACCACAATGGGTTTTTATTCTCCTACTGACAAAGGCAGAAAAGTTTCAGAACACAGAGATTCTACAACTATTGAGGAAGAGATTCAACTGACCAGCTGTAGAGATGTTTTGTGCAAGTGTCTACATCTGAATCTGTCACTCTTTAAAGTCAGTGGCAAGGAACAGGCACATATAGAGTAAGATTCACCTCATCTTGATGTTGGAGCCTATGTTTGCCAGATGTGCCCCTGAGTGCCTCTTCATTGGCTCTTAGAGCAGCCCAGGATTGTCATTTCAGATGTAAGCAGAACCAGAGTCCTACACATTGGGAAGGGCCCCTGTGGGTCATCTGCTCCTCTTGAAAGCACCAGCTTTTTCCCAGTCTTTGTAAACTTTTGTTATTGTTGTAATTTTGAAAATATTAAGTGAGTAGTCGTTCAAATCCTCATCCCATTTTCTCCTTCTTTCAGATCTGAACCATCAACACTACCACTTCTTGCTCTAATTTCAGCTTTTCTTGGTTTTAAGGGCAAAGCTATGTCTTGGTCATAATTTGAAAACCATATTGCCTCCATAATGAAATCTTCCTAGGAAAGAATTTACAAAATATATTTAAGAGTCTGTTTAGCTTGAATTACAGTTTATAGAAATGTCACCATGATTCAGCACACCATTAAACACTTCATTGTTTCAAAAGGTGTGAGAAATCAAGAGATGTTCCTCAACCCTTCTCCAAATTACTGATTTGACTCATTCTTTATTTAAGAGAGTTCCTTATCTAGTTCCTGTATGTTCAAGAGAATGTTTTTTCTGGGTGTGTTGACCAACCAAATTTTGATTTTAGTCCATAGTGGTGCCTCAGATGCTTCCTATGACACAGGTTTCATTCCAAGCACTGTAATTCCAAACACTTTCCTTCCTAACATTTTCATTCCGAACACAGAAACAACGTACCTTATGAACACTTTTAACCCACATCTTCCATGTCACTACTTCAAATTTTTCTGTCTTAGTGCAGCAAAAAATTTGTTCCTGATTAGTAAATTTATTTGATGTTATTGTATTTTCAAATTCCTTCTTCTTGGCTTCAAGTTTACAGAACACAGTTAACCAGAAAATTCTTTACTTATTAGTATCAAGTGAATAAAAATCTGTCAATATTTTTTAAATATTTGACATGTATGTTACCATGCAGTTCCCATTCTTTATTTCTGCATCTAAGCCTCTTCTTATTTGGGATGGCTTCCTGGCATAATTATTGATTTCTTCATATCTATTGGACTTTGACATTTAGGGCACTGATGAAGCCATACGTTAACAGTTCCTATTTTGGAGTTAGTTAAAAAGAATTTGAATTGTTTTGCTGAAGTATGGCCCAGATACCTTGCCCTGGAAACATAGGTAATAAAGAATTGTAGTTATAGGAAAGATGTTCCAACACAGTATGTATGAAAGGTAATGCAGAAGCACTTAGTAAAAAGAGTTAAATAAAAGCTCTTGTATATTTTATTTGCTGTATTTCTTTCATATGTGCTGCAAAATATACTTTAATCTGTATAATATATTATCAAGTCATTACGCACGGTAAAATACTATCACTTATGAGAAAATCACATATATAATATAAATATATAAGTAGCTCAAGTATGTCCCCTTTTTCCTGTATGATCATAGATTATTATAAGGTTTCAGTCATGAAGTTAAACATCCTGGAGTAGTTAAACAGGAATTTTACCCCAAAGCAAGTGTATGAGCTATGTGAATATTAAGAAGCCGGATGACATGCACAGATAGCTATAGAAACCTGGATGGATCAATGATGAGCTCTATCAGCTCTGGTTTTTAAAGTGCAAAGCTTTGAAGAAGAAGAGGAAAAAGAGTTATTTTCGGTATAATGAAATGACTATTCTCATGAGAAATTTGATCCAGCACTTGTAATGTTTTTTCTCTGTTATTAAGTCACATCAGTAATATTGTCTGATAAAATTTTCCTTAAAGTAAATATACTGCGAGTGTTATTAGTGTGATCATGTTTCCAGTAGCAACCCAATAGAAGGAAAAGATGCTTAATGGCTCACTTAACCCTCTTAATAACATTTAAGTGATGATATCTGTATTATGACAAGCTAAAATAATTGTCAAAAATAACATGAGGAAAATATAACTGTGAGATTTTTTCTGTGGGTTTGGGTTTTTTTAAGTCAATCAGAAATATAATGATTTTCAACATCCTCAGGCTTGCTCTTGTTATAATCAATGAGAAATATAAGGAGCATTAGTGCTTTTGAAAGAACATACCATCATCTGGAGGTCATTTCTAGCCTCACAAACTCACTGACAAATTTTTCACAATAGTTTCATCTCTGTTATTTCACCTGAAGTTATTCAGGAGAAATGTTTGTCAAAAATGTGGGGTTTTTTCATAACATTTTAAAACAAACAAAATTCAGCAAAAATTTGGAGACTAAAAATTTTGATTTTTAACCAAATATTAGTATTAGATACCTGATCAGAGCAACTGTATTTAAGTAATCAGCTAACAGAACTAAGACTAACCTACATATTCATGCCAAATAGAGTTACTCTTTAACCCTATTGATTTGTGTAATGTCAACATGATCACACTGTGCACATATGTTTTTTGTAGGGTCCACACCTAAGAATCTTCATATTCTGAAATTCCATTTTCCAATACAATTAAGTGCTTCAAAAAATTTTGTGGTTAACACGTTGTCATCAAAATGACTTGCTGAAACACTGATTTAAGAAAAAAATTATGTGAGAAATCATTATTGATTGGACTGATTTTCCAATCTCCTTAGCAGCCTACAGGATTATGAAACAACATAAACTGGAGCTTGACCGATAAAAAAAATATGGGTTTTGAAAAGAAATCCTTTTGGTGAGAAAGTGGGCACACCCTGTAAAAATTATGTGCCTCTCTAGTTGGTTTTTTCAAGTATGGTTTTACAGCTCTGTCAGGCTATTCAAGTTGATCCGTGAGACAAGTGGTTAAAACTGATGTGTGCAATTTTAGTCATAGAACTACAGAGCATGCCTAAAATAATAGTCGGAGACTGTAACTTTCTAGCAGTGCTCCAGTTGTCCTTGAGGGTTCTAGTCATGTTCCAGAGAGATAATTGCTGCTTGTCCCTGTATTTGATGCAATAAACAGCAGAGTAAGTGCACTACACAACCAGGTGGTGATTAGTTTACAGAGAAAGGAAGACAGATGTCATTAAGGCAATGATAGAGTCCTGGATTTCTCAGAAAATTACTGCACAAACTACAACGAAGAAGATGAAACAGCAGACTGCAATGGTATAATTGCAAAGAAACTAGAAGGGAAACGATGATGACAACAAAATGCAACAGAAGTATGTACAAAGTCTCATTTACAGCTTATCTATCTGGCCTATAGAGCAAAAAAATATTCACTGTCTAACTGACTGTGTCTCACTGAGCCTTGATTAGCTATCAGTGAGTAACTCTGATTAAACAATGTCTGTTCCACAGCTATTTCAGACTGGTCCAGTTCCAGTTAGCTAACAATCATTAGCATCTTTGACTTGATTTCCTTAAAAAGAAAAGCAACTTGTCCTCTCCCAGGCCTCCCTGTGTTATGCACCACAGCAGAGTAAGCAAGCGGTGTGCTTCAGAAGCACTAGGTCTTGATACAAACAGAGGCTTCAGTGCCATTCACTTGTCTTTCATCTTTATCTCATTGCAACCCTCAATAATTTTTTCTCATAGAAGACTTATGTATTCTGAGCAATTACTTAAAGTGCTCCTTGATGGAAAACAAGTAAACAAAAGAGAAACACTTGTTAGTATGGACATTTAAATAATTTATAGCAAGACAAGTTAGCATATAAACCATTAATTACTCCTCTGTAAGTTCACACCTGTTAACTTATTTAAAAGCATATGTTTTAAATTTTTCAGTGTTCTTTTTCTTCAGTTATCAAAGCGTATTTCTAGTTCTTCTGTTAACTTGTCACAAAAATTCAACTCTATTTTTTATATTCCACCTGTAATTATAAGTGCCTCTATGGTTTAAAACTAACTAGTAACCTGACAGAAAGTAAATATTACATCAGACCCTTATGTTTTCCATCATCCTCTTATCTGTGATTAATTTTACTGGTTAATTTCTCCCCAAGCGCCCTCTATATTCACCCCATTTCCTCTGCAAAGTTCATCTTCAAGCTGAAATGACCTGTCCTTCTGGGTCTTGTTGTGTGACAACGGGATATTCCTAAATGCTGCTCTCAGGACTGTGCTAATAGAACTAGAGAATATAGAGGAAAGCAATTTTAAAATCCCAGCTTAGTCCATGCAGGTGAAATTCATTGGCTCACAAACCTCACTAGCAATCTAAAGTTTCAAATAATCTCATGTTTGTTTTGTTCTTTTATCTTTCCTAAACAATGTAATAATATGCATATCAAAACTCATAATCTATTGTATGGAGTAGATCTAGGGGAATTCCAAAGACACCAGGCCTCCTATCCAAAATTAAAAAGACCAAATCCACTTAGCAGATTACTTAGAACTATTTTCTCAGTTTTATAGATGAGTACCTTCAATGTATTTCTCCTGTATCGTAAAAATTTGCAAGTTTAGGTTTTGCTATTTAATTCTGACAGCAACCAATCATTTTTTAATTTCAGGATAGATTCAACAGATGAGGCAATAGATTTCCCTAATGTGATACTTTCTATTGTTAGTTGGAACAGTAGATAAGCAACTTGGATATAACACAAGCTTGTTTTGATTTATTGTCTACTGTAGAGGGCCAAAATTCTTTTAGTAAATGGAAACCAATTTTGGAAGGAGAAAAAAAAAAAGCTTAAAAGAAAATAAAATCCTTTGGCATTCATTTGGTTAGTCAATTCATGATCTGTTAAAACAGGGTTCACTGTAGCTGATAATATGTTCTGAAGATGAACAAGCACACTAGGCCTGATCCAGGGCCAAAGGAAGCTACAGGTGACCCTTCAGTAAAACTGGTATGGGATTAAATCTGACTGATATTTTAAAGCTAAGATAGAAAAGAGGAGAAGGGAAAGATAAATGTAAATTTCATTATATTATTCTGTGTTATTCACTCACAGAATAATATTTCTAAGAGGTCAACTAAGCTTGATACTTGTGCAGGTTAGAAAATATTATGGGTTTTGATACATGACTGGAACAAGACAAAAGGAAAAGAAATCAAATTAATGGTGTGGTGGGTTGACCTTGGCTGGATGCCAGGTACCCACCCAACCACTCTATCGCTCCCCTTCCCAGCCAGACAGGGGAGAGAGTAAGATGGAAAACAACCCGTGGGTTGGGATAAGGCAGTTTATTTAAAGCAAAAGCAAAGCGAACACTTATATGCACAAAAGTGAAGCAAAGTGAAAGATAGCAGGGTTTATTCTCTGCTTCCCATCAGCAGCAATGGTTGGCCACTCCCAAGAAGCAGGGCTTCAGTACACATGATGGTTTCTCAGCAGGCAGCCCTTGGAGACAATGAATGCCTGCCTTCCTGCTCCTTTCCTTAGCTTTTATGTCTGAGCTGATGTCATATGGGATGGAATATCCCTTTGGTCAGTTTGGATCAGCTGGCCTAGCTGTGTTCCCTCCCAGGATCTTGCCCTCGATTAAGGAAGGAATGTTACAGCTCTGATGCTGTGCTCAGCAGTAGCCAAAACCCTGGTGTGTTATCAACACCCTTCTAGCTACCAATGCAAAGCACAGCACTGTGAGGGCTTCTATGGGGAAATGAACTCAAATTCAGTCAGACCAATGCAAAGAGACTCTGAAACAGTGTTAGATTACAGAAGGATTAGAAGAATGGAAGTGACTTCTTTATTTTGGTTTCAGTGAAATAAAAATGCTGCATTACTGCAATGTTTCTGTTTCCTTCTGTTTCATTTTTGTTCATTTTGTTAAGTGCTCTTTTTGGTTAAGTTCACTCTGTCTTGGCTTGTTTCTGATCAAGACTTTGACTATGATATGTCTATGCTGGTTTGGCTGGGTTTTGCAGATGACAGCTTCTACTTTTGCCTAATCTTTCCTTGCTTCTTGAAACTGCAATTTAACCTGATGCTCTTCCACCAAGGGTAGGTCTACACTGCTCTAGGCTTTTTCCCCAGTTATCAATACCTGGATTTTCTGAAGGGTGTTCTTACTAGTAGAGCCTGAGGTAAAGAAAGCATTCAGATGGTCTTTGGCCTTCCTAACCACATCTCTGCATGGTTGGGCACTGCCTCTGTATTCTCACGTTGCTTGTACCTGCTTCCCTCTTCTGTATGCTTCATTTTTACGTTTAAGTTTGGCCAGGAGCTCGCAGTTCATCCACACAGGCCTTCTGGGTATTTTTCTTGTCTTTCCCATGGAGCCTGTATTCCCTCCAGCTAGGCAAATGTTCAGAGATCAGCACTGGAACAGTCATAGACAATGCAGAAGTCTGGAGAAGTGAGCATCCAAGTCTCTAACTGCTTATGGGAATAAATTCTGGGTGGTCACAAGTAACACAGCAATTGCAGTCAAGCCCCACACAACATACATATACTTTGTGACAGTTTTATATGCTGTAAAAGAGCAAATGAGTTACCCTAGTTTAGCTGAGTAATTGCTAAAAATAATTATAAAAAGTTAGCAGACATAACATACATAGTTTCCCTCAGTTTTCTTGCTCAACATTTAATGCCTTCTTTTTTTTTTGTATGGCCAGGTAGATTTCCATGCTCTGTGAGGTATGAATGACAGGAGTAGGAGAGGTAGAGGAGAAATCTTGTCTTACATTCAGTGTATAAAAATTATACAAATATATCACTAATCTTGTGCAGAGAAGACATCATTTAAAGTCCATATATTTGCTACTAACAATTAGATAGTAATCAGATAATATTATTCTACAAGTATAAAAAGTACCACTCATTAGGGCTTTTTTTAACTCTGTGAAGTTTTGGTTCTTTCTCCTGTCAGTTTAAGAGGTCTTAGAGGAAGAACATGTTTAAACATGCACAAATTTATAAACTCATCTAACATTGAAATTCTACCACAAAAATACAATCCAGGAGGACAGAATTCCTTTATATTTCAGTGAAAAAGCTTAAGGATTTGTGTGATGATGTGGTACTTTTCACTATCAATTATTTGCATAATGTATTTATTTTATTCGTAAGCATCTCTTAACTGTTTGGATTGGATTCAGCTGATTGCATGTCAGAATCTACAGCACAGATGTCTACATCTTTGTTAATCAATGTGGATCTACTTATAGTTAATGGAAAGAAACAGACACTTCTAGAAAGTGATTCATCTTGTCCCAAAGTAGACATCTACATTTAGTGAAAACTGTCACCCTGTAAACTCTCTTTCTCTCGTAAGTGTAGACAGAGCTCAGGATTATTAGGTCATGTGTAGACACCTGCAATCAAATGCAGACATTTGAAGTCAAGGTAGTGAAGATTTCCATGCTCATCCTCTGTGCAAATGACCTAAATGTCAGGTGTTATCATGTGACTTACCTCAGTACCAGCTGTTCCAAATTGTATGATATACCTTGATATTAACAGTGTGCAAATTTGAAACAGGGAGTCCTAAATTACAAAAAGTCATGTATTCAACAAGACTACACTTTCTTTTACAGCTTTTCTGTCCTTTTGCCTCATACTGGACTGAAGCACTAGCAGGTAAGAATGCTAGCACCAGCAGGATTATGGGATGGTAGTTCAGGAATATATGTGGCTGTTTCATTAGCAGAGCTCCCCAGTTTTAAAACCTTCTTGTTAACCAAAACCTTGAAAACTTTTGTCTTTATCCATTTTGTGAAACTCCTTGTTCATTTTATTTTTATAAAAGCCTTCTCATTTCCTTTATTTCACCATTCTTGCAAACTAAAAATCCGATTTTCAGATTCATTCAAAGGCATTATACCCTCAAGGGTTATATTGCCCCATTCAGGGTTTCAATGTAAGTTCAAGTAATTGATCTCTAACACTTTATTGAAGTTGTGGGACGTAGAAATATTTTTGATCTCATAAGTCTCTATGCACACACCTTCCAGGTCTCAACTGAATCTTGGATATATATAGAGATAATTATCCTTTTCTTTCTGATCTCAACAATTTCTGCCTTGTTTTTTGGTTTTTGGTTAGTTGGTTGGTTTTGGTTTTATTTGATTTGGTTTGGGGTTTTTTTGGTTTGGGTTTTTTCCCTCTGGAAAGGTGTAAGACCTTGTGTGTAAGTTAGATGAGAGTCCTAATGCAGTCCAGTTTAGTATATGACTGAGACATCTGATGGATTACATTTTTCAGATGTTTCACAACATAAAACTTCTAGACTTAGTTTCATGATAAAAAGCTTGAGCAGGCTGTGGTGGAAAGAGTCATCTCAATGGCCTCCCAGAATAGAATGGAACTGTTATCTTTATTTTGAGAAAGGATACACAAAACAAGTGCAGCTCAGAGTTGAGGGTAAGAAGCGAAGCAGTATGCATCACTGAGTTATCGCTGTGGGGAGAGCTGGCTAGGCAGAGCTCAGTTACACAAATTACATTTAGACAGGTCTAACACCTAAGGCTTCTCAGGAGGACTTGTCAGGTAAGAAAAGAAAATACTGGCATGATTCTCAATTGTTTCTTATTTGTTAGTGGTCAGTCTAACTCAGTGTGACAAGAGAACGTCTGCAAGTAGGTGTGACTGAGTCCTGTCTGACTGAAAAGGGATATGTTTGCACAACTGCATAAGAATGAATACTGTTACCAAGAGACTGCAGAATGTGTATAAATTAGAGCGCTGAGCTATGTGAAAAGGTACAGGTCCAGTGCTGAATGGCCCCAGATCTTGTGTATGTTTGAGTTTGAATCCATGTTTAAAAATAACAGGAGAGTGCACATTGGAAGCATATATTACTCCATCTCCCAGAAAGCCCTAAGGAACAAGATTCCATCACTTATACAGTGACTTTTTCCCACTAAATAGTACAAGAAGATATTCTGCAGCTGAGATTTTATTCTTTTGGGGGATAGTGATATAAAAATATGAACATTTAACGGAGCTAATTCATTAGCTCAGCTGGAAGAGATATATTTGTGGCTTTGCAACATCAAAACATTACTATTTTTTCATTAATTAATGTGTAGACATTTACAGTACACCCACATATAAGCGGCAGCAAACTTCTGAAGCTGTTACATGTCCTAGAATATTTGTGCATTTTGTCTGGTAAGGAATATTGACAAGTGCCAATGGGTGCAGTAAAAGAAATTGACAGTATAAAGCCAGCCTTTCTTCCTCACTGTCTGTGGGGATTAGAGAAACAAGGCACTGAACACGAGAGGATTTTTTCTTTCCTGATGTAATAACTCTATGTAAATGATGTTTCAGGTAGCCTAGTGAAATTGGCATCTGAAATGGAAAGGAGGTAATTTAAAATCTAGACGTGAATAAATTCACAGCATCTGATACAGAATGCTGTGACTAAGTGTTTAACTTTCAAATAACCCATAATTTAATGTAAAGGTTTTAAATTAAATGAATACATTTTTAGGGCATGGTGTGGATTTCAGGATTTGTAACACCCGCCCCTAAAACAGCCATTAGAACCCAAGCTTCCAATTAATTCTGAGCTGCATGCAGTACAGCGCTGGCTTAACAATTCTGAACAGAAAGGTTTGAAACTAGATAACAACCTGTGGGCTGTAAACAGGGTAGGCTTAACTCTTACTGATTTTAATGTGGTCTGATCAAGCGGACTGTAAATGAAAGACTCTGCTCTAGCTTGCCCACTAATTTGAATTGCGCTCATTTGACTTGTTTTCAATACCAGCATTATTACCTAAACATTTATAGTATCATAAATGAAGAATAAAAAATATCATGAAAGATGTATGGTAGTATTTTTTCCTAAACTAAATATGCATGAAAAGAATATTCTTGGAGATGAAATGGAGATTTTGTAGAAAAAATAGGCTGCTCTCTAACACTTTTCCCTTATTGTTTATGAAATTTCCACTAATTGCCTATTCAACCAACCTTTCCCTGACCCCTTTATTTCTTTACCTTTTTTTTTTTTCCACCACATGCGTAGGGTTGCTGGTCAGATGGCTTGTGCTTAATGGGAGCTGAGGGACATGCAAAGTTTGGATGGAAGAAAGCTGAAAATTAAAAAAAAACCCCAACAATCTACATTAAAAACATTTCAGAACTCAGGAGGAAATATGCTGATAGAATCATCTGAGTGGGGAAAGTTTTCACAGGCTGCCATCACTGGCTAGATTTATTCTTATTTACTGCTAGCCTACTGCACTATTATCATAAGCTCCCCAACCACATTGTAGATCTTTCCTCGCTCACCTGGTACAAAAACTGATTTTGCAGGGTGAAATACCACAGTACCATAAGATTTTTTGTGAAGGCAATACCTCACTGATAGTGTCTTTTTTACTGACATGTAACTTTGCTGGTACTTTACCAAACCATTCACTATGAGGTGAATTTGAACACAGTAAGTGTGGGGGCAGGCACTCCACTCTGGGGAGCTCTACATCTTCTCAGACAACAGGCTAAATTTGAGGTGCTGCGTCACAACTCTGTATGGCTGGTGTTCCAACACTGCCCCAGTAGCTGCTTTTATTGTAATTTCATTGTTATGAAAATACTATCTAGCAAAAGAGGACTTCCATGAGAGTTTTCTTGCTGGAGGAGCAGCTCCATCTGGTCTCGGGGGGTCTTGGGAGTATGATTTTCATGCAAGGCAAAATGATGGCTGCAAGAAGGGAACCAGTTTGATGAGGCAATGGGCATATGTTAGGTCCTGGATTGAGGCTTTGTCCAGATGCAGTGCTGGAGGCTACTTCCCGTGGTCACAGGGTTGGTGGGATGTAGAGGTAAGGGTCTTTGGAGGCTTGCATAGCAAGATGGGCAAGGAGACTGCTGTGAGATTGCTATCAGAGGGTGTGGATCTGGCAAGAAGATTACAAATCAGGAACATATATATCTCAAAATGATCTTATTTCCCTATAAAACACAGATGGAAGAATAAAATGAAATAACATAAGGTAAGAGAATATAAAATTAACAATAAACAAGCAACTGCCTGCTCAGTTCTACTCTTCTCTGCAAAACAGATACTTAAACAAAGCCAGACTCAGGTTTCTCACTGAGCAAAAAATGTTTGGCATTTTGACACCTGTTTTGATCTATACAGGCACAGCAGGTTATGAAATAACATATGAATAATACAGACAATACAAAAATGGAAAGAATATCAATGTATAAATTTAATTTTGATTTACTTTTATGACATATCAACATTTTCTGAAACAAAACCAGCTTTTGATGTATTTTCCTTCCATATGAAAAGAAAGGTTACTCCATGACCACTGGAATTAATGCAGCCTTCTGTGGAGTGGTTTTATAATCTTTGAGCCATCAACCATCTCATGGCAACAATAGTTTCCATTCCTTTCTCTGCGCTCTCTGGTTAAGAGATGACCTCTGCCTCATCTGGAGATAAACCTGTGATATTCAACTGAGCAGTCCTTACATGCCTATTAAGCCATACCTGACAGTAGAGATACTTCTCTCCATCTATCTCCTCTAACAAGATACTAGTATGCCTAAAAATTATAGAATGGAATTAACTTTGAATCATCTACTCTCTTTTTTGGCAGTTGGTGTTTTAGTTTGTTGTTGTTTTTTGTATTTTTTTTGTTTGTTTGTTTTTGGTTTTTGTTTTTTTTTTTTTTGGTTGGTTGGTTGGGTTTTCTTCGCCTATTTTATTAAAAATTGCCCAGGCTGCCAGGAAATTATTTAGGGAACCTGAAAAAACCACATAGTCCTCTAAGTTTATAGCTTTTCAGACTACAAAATTCAGTTTGGGAACGCTGTGGGGTTTGGGGAGGGTTTTTAGCTTTGTTTTGTTTGGGGGTTTTTTGTGGGTTTAGATTGTTTGTTTGTTTTAAATGAAAAATGTATTTCTGTTGAAGTTTTTTTGTCACGAGTACCTGATGCTGAAAGTCTCCACTGTATGTATTCTCTACAGTCTATTAAACACTTAGTTCTTTTGAAACTTAGTTCATTGTCATGTGGTTCATAATCCAATAGCAAAAAAAGAAACTGTTTGCGAAAGCCTTTCATCAGAAACATCCTAAAAAAGTAAAGATTTATTCATGTTTTAAGTGAAAAACAAATGGGGAGAAAACAAGCAAACAAACAAATATACAGATTGAATTAATTGCCTAGGTTATTCAAAGCAGATAATAAATTTGGCCAACACAACAACAGTCCAAGATGAGCTTTAGGCCAAAAAAACTCATGAGTATTTTTAAGCTTACCAAGCATGCAAAAGGATACAGCCATTACAGGGGCAGGACACTGGCTTTTGCTTCAAGTTGAGACAGAAGGACTACTGGCAGGCTGGTCCAAACATGCAGGGCACTGCTTCCTGTCAGGGTCAGGGAATGTGGGAGGCATCCCCTTGCCTTGTGACCATGGCCACATTCTGCTGTATCCCGAGCTTTCTTTGGAGACTTCACATGTAATCGTAACACAGCCTGACCCTGACTTCATTTAACGTGTGAAAGCTCATGAAGGATTGTATACTTGCACAGCATGGCATCATTTCACCTTAAAGTAATTTACATAAATCCCAGTGGAATAAAGAACACTTGTTGCCTATCCAGTAAACAAGAAAAGAGAATCCTGTGTTGGAGGTATTTGACAGAATGTCTACCAGTTTTCTGCAGTATTTGTAGAATGTCTCAAAGCTTGGGGTTCCCACCTCACCTTATTCTGACACTTCATTGTTTACTTTTTCTGAGGTTTAAAATGATAATAAATCCCAAGAAATGGGACTCATAAAAATGTAATAATTTCTTTCCAGAACATGATATTCCCTTTTGTAATGCACTACTTAAATTATTTGCTGCGTTGTTTAGTACACCATATAATGACACCTCAAAAGGTAACAGTGAAATAAGTAACACAATCTATCTATATAATTTAAGACTGTTTTCAAAAATGTTTATGGACCACTAGTTAATCACGTTTAAAACAGGTTTTTTTACAAGAAAGTGGCATTGGTAAAGCAGTTTTGCTGATATCATCAGGCATTTTGTAAATATTAGCTGTATATATTGAATATTTATATTAGTGTCTATAAAAAGCTGACTGTAATAACTTTCAAAACATTTTTTTAAAACTAGTTTGTAATACAGTATGACATGATCATGTGTTCATATTTCTTATCAGTCTTGAATGCACACAGTACACCTTGTTTATTGGGATAGAGGTGATCCATTATTTCTAAGAACAATTCTTAAATGTTAAAAAATAAGAATAGCACTGGGATTGCATGTGATACTAATGCAGCCAATAAATTACAAGATTGTGTAGAGACAAGTCATACAAAGTTTGTTTACTTTGTATTCTTGGACTACCATCCTACACCAACACTATTAGAACATGAAATAATGAAGATAATTAACTTCTGATGTTATTACCTGATGGAATTTACAATATTTCCCATGTTTCAGAGTAAATATTGACTTTTCAGACATCAAACAATGACACTCAAGGTGTTCTAAACTTTCACTACAGACTTTTACTCGTTATTAGACTAAACCTTTAATTGTGAATATAACCATATCATTTATGTGTATGAAGGTCTGCAGAATACCTCTATTTTTCTGTTGGCAGAACTGAAAACATTTTTTGACCCATATTGTTTCAGTTTATAGACTAGTCCTTTATTTCACTATCATGAAAACACTGGTCTACAACCAGAACAGGAAATTTCAGACACACCTCTCTCTCTAGAGTGCAGCAATCATAATGGTTTCGTTATCCTCAGATGCTACGTGCAGCAACTGGTCCTTTCAGGAAGGGATTGGGTTTGTTGCTTAGCAAGTTCCAGTTGACTGTAATTGCTCAATACCTACACATATTTCTTAAGCTTGCAGGTTTACTTTCATAGTAAATCTCCATTTGTCTACCCCAGCAGGAAGTTAAACCAGGTTCCTTGAAATTGGTTTATTTCCTTAGGGCTAAATTATGGTTTCTACATTTCGAAGCACAGGGGGATGACTAGCAGACTTGACTTTTAGCTGTGAAGAAGGAGGTGTTATGACTGGAACATGTTACTGTAGGAAGTGAACTTCAAAGCTCAAAGGAGGAGAAGTGCCAAGCGCCCTTTTGACAGACACCTTAACCATCACATAAATAGACCTCCCACTTAACTAAACTCACAACAAGAATGAATTATATCACGGGAAAACCGTGCTCTCTTCAGCTGTGCAACTGCAGTATCCTTGCTTTCCCAATACACGATACACGTATATTTATGTACTTACAGACTTTGTCTCTATTTCTTGATGGCAGACGTATCACAGGCAGTACAACTCAGCTGGAGCTCACATATCTACACAAACTGACACACAGCTTTTTTGAAAAATTACTTTTGGTTTTACTGTTTTTTCCCTAGAAAAAACTGACAGCACACTAAGAAAGGAGACATTGACATTTATTTATCCTCATCAAGAGGAACAAAATGAGTAAAACTGAAAAAAAGCTGTAGGTTTTTCTGTTTTGTTTATGTATACTGCTGATTTTCTTTACTAGTCTTTTATTTCCTTTGATGTATTTTATTTAAGAGTTTATTTTGTACCTTCTATTAATAGCATTTTTGTAGTCCTTTAGGAGTTTTTGTTTGGGTCGGTTTAGACCTTATGTTTCATGATTTTGAGAAATTATTTCAGTAAAAGCTAATTTTTTTTTACTTCGCTGATGTTCTTAAACATTGTAATGGGAAAACGAAGTTTGGTTTAAAATGTAAATTATTTTAGCATCTTACTTTTATTTAGTTTCAGTTTTCACTTTTGAGCAATCAAAAGAAGTAAAAATAACATTTCTGAAAAGCAGTTAGAAAATGTGACAGTGAAAAAAATCTATTTTGACATAACCACTATTTCAAATTAGTAGAAATTTATTAAATTTTTGGCACGTAGAGATATGTGGTAAATACAGGAAAGCAGATCTTCTGTACTTAACAATTTATCCACAGGGATATACTTTTTTTCCTGTTTTTTTTTTCCTTTTTTTTTAGATGGAAAAAATATGTGGGGTTTTTTTTCAGATAGAAAAAAAATACATGTTTTTTCCTTCTTTAGTCTCTCAATTAATTTCAGACCAGCCATTCTGAAGGGGAAACTGCTGTATGAGTTGAAGAGAGATTGCTGATAAGTTCTTACATTGCTGAGAAAATATATACTGCTAAGGTCAAAACTGTGCAATTCACATTCTTAACTGGGACACAGTTATTTATAGGTGAAACAAGACTTTAGGTGAATAAAAATATTTCTTGATAAGGACAGAATTGACACATTATTGGTATGCAGTTGTAACTAGACTTACGCTGTGGGATGTGCCCTTTCCTTTTTTTTTTTTTAATTTTTGTGTGTGGAAATTTGCCTAACTGAAAAATTAATTATCACAATATCTGTTATTACTTTTGTATGGAAACTAAACTTGACTAATATATGAGTGTGAAAAGAGCATCCTCTAAATGAACATTTACATTTTGGTGAGTACCTTCAGAATAGGTCTAGGCCTTTCTCACAAGATAAAGGAAGTGGATGCCCCATCATGCCCCTGTAAAATAGTCACATAAGAGAGTTGGAACCTCCTCCAAATCAGGCATCGAAGATGTTTGAACTTTATCTTCATATTTCTCAGCAGTTACTTTTCTGGTGAAGTTTGAATCAGATTTTCAGCTTAAACTCTCTAATAGCTGAATGATTATTTTATTGCATATTTAAAAAAAAAAAAAAAGGTGATTTTCTTATACCAAAATCCCAGTAGCCACAGTGACTGCAACATTCTTTAAAAAAGATATGTATTCCAAGCCTCTGACCTACATAGGGTCCATGTGACTGCTTAGACCAGTAAGCTAGAAGTCACTGAAATTTTTCAAGTCTTTGAGAAGCAAAATGAGATGTGAGTGTTAATGCAAGGTTCTGTTAAGTCTTGGGAATCTGGAGAGGTCCCAGCTGACTGAAGCTGGTGAACGTTGTCCTGATTTTCAAGAAGGGTAAGAAGAAGGACCCCGGAAACTACAGGCCTGTCGGTCCCTCTTCAATGCCTGGTAGAGCTATGGAGAAGATTATTCTGGGAAGTATTTGAAAAACACTTGAAAGACAATGCAGTCATTGGTCACAGCCAGCATAGCTTCATGAGAGGAAAGTCCTGCTTATCAAACCTGATTTGCTTTTATGACAAGTGTTGTGGTTTTGCCCTGGCTTAATTTACTTTTACACCCTCCATACAATTACTATCAGTTGAGAGAAGCGTTTGATAGCAGTCACTAAAAGAGACTGAATCTGGACAAAATGTATCAGTATTTAGTTATTAACAAGCTAAAACTAAAGAACTATATCTACAGCAATTTATTTAAGTAAAAGGTATTATGTATTTACAGAAGATACTTCTCCCCCCACCTCCCTTTATATCAGTCCAAGTTCCACAGGGCTCCATCTTAGTCCCTGTGCTCTTCAACCTCTTCATAAATGACTGGGATACAGGACTGGAAGGGATACTAAGCAAGTTTGCAAATGACACAAAACTGGGAGGAGCTGTTGGCTCCCTCAAAGGCAGGGAGGCCCTGCAGAGAGACCTCGAAGAATTGGAGGGCTGGGTAATCACCAACCATATGAAGTTCAATAAGGGGAAGTGCCAGATTCTGCACCTGGGATGGGACAGCCCTGAATGTCCGTAAAGACTGGGGAATCAGTCTTATAATGGGATGACAGAATGATACAAAACTGTTTTTTAGGCAGTTCTACAACTCTTGCAAACAATATATAAGATCTTGGGCATAAGCACTCAGACATCAGTGATAGTTCTGACTCCAGTCTCATCTCATGATCCCTCAACACCTGTTATTGTTCTTCATCCAGATCCAGAATATTTAGAAAGACTCATCTTTCCACAGAACACTCTATAATCCTGAAAGTGTTTTGGTACATTGACTAAGAGTGAAATCACATGGGCCTACTTGTAAAACCAAAATTTTAACTTCTGCAAGTTCATCTTATAATCACAGACTTTGGGGGAGACATGGACAGAAATATATTTTTGTCCTCTGATGTTTTGCACAGTAAAGACTTTGTTTTTACTAATTAATTCATTACAGTTCTATAGTTCATAATATACCATTTGTGTGTGCAAGGTCATTCAGGTTGCTGTTTGGGCAGTTAGAGTTGTTAGAGCCTGTGAAAAATCATTTATTTAACAGGATGTTATTAGACTTGCTTATTCAGAAAGAAGGATAACATCACAGCTGTTGTCCAAACAGATTGACTGCAGGTTTGCATTTAGACATCATTATAAATATTGACAATGTTTTGTAAAACCACTTGGAATTTCTGTCCTATGGTAGAAAGACATACTTCTTTCAGAAAGGAAACAAAACTGGGAAACTATCATTAGACTCAGATAAAAACTGATGTGCCTCTTTTATGCCCAAATATTTCAACTTTAATAGGAGTTCCTGCTGCACATACCATATAAATTAGAAAAAATGGTTTTCATCCTTTTCCTCAGTACTTGTCTATCATCTCTACTGATGAAGCATTGCTACCCCAAAAACTGAAAAATGTACTTCTTTAAAAAAATAAAACTTTGTTTAAAGAGGACTGCAGGAGGATGAAGCAGGTTCAGTTTCCTAATGTTCAGAAGACATTCAAGATGTGCGCTTGGCTCCAACATTGAACATTGTTCCAGCTCCCTTACCAGGAAAACGGGAACATTAGAAGTAATTACAGAATTCCCGCAGCTCCCATTGACAGCAGAATCATATTGTATCCCTACTTGGTAAACAGAGACTAAGAAAGTGCCTTGCAGAGCTCCCAGTCAAAAGAGACAAGACAAACTGAAAGCAGGACAAAGCTTTTTTGTTTGTCATAATTGCCATTTTTACTACCGAAAGGATAACACTACTTATAACAGTACCATAATTAGTATGACCACAGAAGAGAAAATATGCTAACAGACACTTGGAAAGGAAAATGAAGGATCTAAGTAAGTTAAAAAGAATATTTTTTTTACATTTTAACCATTTGCCACCAATGTTTTATAAAAGCAGCCCTTTTGTTTAAAATACTTCAGAAAAAAATAGAGACTATGCCTTTCTTTTCCCTTACCTGAATGAAATCAGAGTGTGAAACAACAACTCATTTAAGGGAACTTTAAAAGTTCTCGACTCAAAATGCCTAAAATTAGTAGTTTAAATGGGTGGAAAATTAGGTACCAAAGCTCCCTGTCCTTTCATACCAGAACTCAGGTTCAGACTGTTGAGTTTTCATCCCTGATATTAGACACCAAAAGCACAGCAGCAAACAAAGCTTTCTACTTTAAATATTTAATATGTGTACTTATTTTTGAGAAAATATTGTATTTCTCTTTTAGACCACTTCAGGTTTCAGAAATGTTATGTGTCTGTTTCCAGAGACTGACTGAAACCTTACAGTTCCCTTAGCATCTGTTTGATCCCAACAAGTCAGAGTGGTTTCCACAAAGGGGAAAATATTCCAGTATTATTTTAAAATCTTCACTGAAGATTTTTTTTTTCCTGAGCTTCACCTATAATATATTTAACTAATAGAAAACATCTTACTGAGCTCCCATTCTTCTTTTAGAAGTTCACTGATCTTCCATTACACTGCTTTATTTTGAGTTTGCTTGCTGTGGTTCCTTCTCAATGAAATATGTATTCATTCAAATATGAAGAGAAAAATTGAATGCCCCTTTCATTTGAATGCTTTTGTATAATCAAGACACCACTGCCAAGGCTAAATTATTTGTCATTGTGTTCAGTCAGTCAGTCTTGGGTTTGGGATCCTTTTCCTTGTGGTAAGAATCTTTACATACTTCCCTAACAAACACCATGTTTGTTAAGGAAGTAACTCCCTGGTGTTTCACACACAGAAAAAAACCCAGCCAACAAAAAAACTAAACTTTTCTTAATGGTGACTCAATATCACTCCTCAGTTGCAGGGTTTTATGCACTTCTTAACTTTCTGGAAGAGAAACCTGACAGGGAACATGAGAGCACCCCTCTATTCCACTTTCCAGACTGCACAGTCATAAATTAAGAGTATATTTCTACATTACCTGAAAACACAGTCTCCTCTACCCTAGGAGAATTCTTGCTGTGGTGTCCGCACAACAAGTGTTTGTCAGATAATAGAAGGGTCCCCCCAGTCTTGTCTTCACCTGCCACTGCAGGTTTTCATGTTATTTGACCCCTGAGCTTGTTTCACGCTCCTGGTGAGATACAGAACACCTTGAGCCACCCGAGAGTGCTGAATAGGCACCATTATTTAACCAAACCGGCTTACATAACACCTCGGGTTTCTAGGTGTAAAGACTATCACCCTTGTGTATCCCTAGAACAATGGAAGCAGGCAGTTTTGTATTTTCTTGTCCCATGTTCCTAACCACATAGATGCATTTGTTCAAAAGTGCAGACGTAGCAAGTAATCTCTATTTATCCACGGAAGCATTCTCTATTATTAAGCACACCAGACAACTGGCAATGTTCTGCTTCTCAAAAAGTCTGAATGGTCAGGCTATTGAATCTTTTATGTTGTTCTTCCTTTTGTTTGTTTGTTCTTGCCACTGAGAACAAAACCTTTAAAAACTGGGCATCCTCTAAATACCCCTCACACAGAAATACTGGTGCACGCACTGCACAAATTGCTTACACTGCGACTGTAAATCCAGCACAGTCTGAGATACTTCAGACTTACTTCATAGGCACAGATTCCTTGTATAGAGTGTTTTAGCTATCAGATGCTATCTGGGAACTGCTGTACAGGCAAATTCACGGGTAGATGTTCAAAGACTGGGCCTAACACTTGCCACAGATCTGGTGGTTTTTTGAAAGGATTCACTGAGCTCAGACTGTAGAACTACACTGGATGTGTGGTAGCTTCTCAGACCTGTTGTAGATGCTTAATTACACTTTATTTAATAGTTTTAGCAAAATCTCTGTCATTGTTGGAGGAGGGAAGAACAGAAAAAAAAAAAAAACAAACGAAAATCCATTTAAAAATCCATTAAAACAAACCACAGAAAATCTTGGGTGTAAAAAAAGAGACTTGTTGTGTAGTATGCCAAAGTGAATGCATTTTCTTACCCTTTCTTGTCAATGCTATCAGCACATCCTTATCTTTGCATCCAGCACAAGGAATCCATGCCGTAGTCCTCTCTCATCTTCCATTCTTTCTTTTCCTTTTCCAGTAACCCCCAACCCACCACAATTTAATTGACAGGTCTTGAGTCTTGTTTTAAACATTATTGTAGTGGTTTCTGCACAAAGAAAGTTTGCTTAAATTGTTGGGATAAAGGAGATTGCAGTGAGAGGCACTGATAGGATGAGATGAGCCAGCTGGCAGATTTTACTGTAACTGAGGAAAACACTAGTTTTAATATAATCAGCCAGGAAACTGGAGCAGTCCTTGAAAACTCAGGACATTCCCAGAAATAGTAACATCTGGTCATCATAAAGATTACATTGGTAGATTCCAGATATATTTGAGATAGGAGCTCTGTAAGGCAAGCACTTACAGCAATTGTTTCATTTCTTTCTACTTTTTTCTTTTTTTCCTGCAGTACTTCTTGAACAGCTTAAATAGGAAACTTGATCTTCGCTGGGTACTTTGCCATTGTCTGCTTCACAGCAAATTTCCTCTGAAGGTCTGACTTGGGTTTATTTGCTGTAGTTTCATTTCCCTGTAAAACCTGCCCTGCAACATGGAGAGGAAATTAAGGTACTGGTCTTTCCACTTTTCCTCTTCATCACTTTCCCTTGTGGTAAGAAACACTGATTAAAAAGAAAAAGTTTATTTAGCCAAAGTGAAAATCAATAGCATCAGTCAGGTATCTGTTAAAAATAAATAAATTATACCTCTCTTTGGCTTCCATCAGCTACCTTTTCTTTTCAGGACCTGCAAACAAGATGTAGTAACTACTCTCTCTGGCCTACCTGCCATAGTCCCAATAACCTTCTGGTAATAAATTAAGCCTGGAATTAATTTATTTATTTACCCTAGAAGTTCTGCTAACCAAATTGCTTTTGCAGTACAGACAGTATTTGTTCATAACTAAGTAGCACATTGTGCCTGACAATGGGTTAATGGGCCAAAACAACTCTTTTTAAGAATGTCTCCTGCTTTGGTCCAGCAAACTGGTTCCAGAATCTCACACATCCCACATTCCCTTCGCACATCTGGACTCTGCACGGACAAAGTTTTCTTTCATATAAACTGTTTATTGTTCTGTGAGATTGATGCCGTTAATATTGGCTTTCAGAATGACAGATTAGCATCACCAGTTAATCAGGGCTATTAGCAGATAAATATCTGTAATTTAATCACTACGGGAATTTCTTTTCCAATAATAAGATTTACAAATGCAAGTGATTAAGTAATTAGCTTACATCTCCATAGATTACAATTCCTCTGAGCTTTCTTCTCTCACTTTTTTCCCCAAAGATTTCAGTATTTAATTAACTACTCCCTCCTTTACATCATCTTTGTATGCACATGTGAGAAGTGGGGTGGGTCTTTTTCAAACCAAGCTGCACCTTTTGTACATAATCCCACAAGGATCCTCCACTTCAGTATTTCTTCCATCTCTCCCAAAGGGTTAATACCCACCCTGTCAGTCTTTGCAGCTATAATCTTTCCCAGTTCTTTTCCCAGTCCATGCAGCAAGTGGGGTGCACAAGGGGAAAGAATTATTTACAGGAAGAGGGGAAAAATTGCAACTGGAAAAATTGTGTGCACTTGATAAAATAAGAACCTGGCTTGCTAAAACAGTCTAACCAAACAGTTCTCAAGGATCCCTTTGTTGCCTTTCCACTGACTTGGCCCTAGGGCAAAAGGCAAGTTCCACTCCTTCCAAACTTATATTCTCCTATTTGCAGAGTAATTTGACAGTTACTGTTAATTTCCTAAATGCAACATGAAAGCTGTTGAGGGAAGCCTGAAAAAGGGATGGGGAAGGGGGGAAGGAGAAATTCATAAAGAGCAGCAGAGAATATGGACAAAATTGCTTCCATGTGTGATGCAGAGGCACAGCTTGGGCAGAGATCTGTGGCCTTCCCAGAGTTTGACCTCTTGAGGTGGTGCCAGTTTACAGGAGAAAAAGCATTGCTCTTTAATGAAGGCCTAATTTTTATTGCCACTCCATCGACTTCAAAGTGCTTCAGATTGCCAAACATAATTTCACTGGAGGTATTTTCAGGTGCAGAGCAAATACTTCATAAATAATTTCCTCATTAGATTACAAATTCCATTTAAAAAGTGAGAGGGGGGGCTTGCTTTTCTAAGACTTTCTTGGAACCTGATTAAAAAATCTTTCAGAGGGATTCTTTATGACTTTAATTTTGAAAGAAAATAATTAAACAGTTTTAATTTTTTATTTATATTTTTAAATGAACATGCAGATTGGTAAGATGACCAAGTATGGTGGAGATGTTTTAATATGCTCTCAATTAAAACATATAATTCAATGCCTGGGTGCCTTTCCTTTTCCTTCTCCTTCTCCTCATCCTCAAATTGCTACTAAGCTCAGTGACTGCCAGTAACCCAGTGTCAGCCCCATTGGGGCCCCAATTAACTATGTAGATCTGTTCACACTTCTACATTTTTCATGTTTACTCCTCGACTCAAGTCAAAACGCCTGTAATTAAAAAAATACACTTCCATACGTCCTCTTTATCATATCCTCCCTGTGAAGCAGGCGCAGGGAGCTGTGGAAGCTGACAAAGTGCTGCTATCAGTCAGAAGGAACTGGGATGATTTGAATGGTGTTTATGTTTAATGCACTTTGCAAGCTCAGATGAGACCACTATCAAGGCAGAAGGGAAGCTGGCGGGGAGGGGATGGAAGTCAGGAGTGGCAAGCTCCCGTGCCAGCACTCCTGATGAATTACAGCAGCAGAAGTCTGTACCTCCCTGCCTGTCACTGCAATGTCCCTGTCAGAGCTACTGCTGTGATGGTGCTAGAGTTTAACGCCTTAACATTTGTAAGCCACCCTCTACTCACTGAAATAGAAATACCAGCTAGTACCTGGGTGCACAGCAAGTCTATCACTTTTTAGTTTAGTCTGCTTTCTCCTGCCAATAATTCTGCAAGTTTAACTGGTTATGGTTTTTCACTATTTCCTCTCATGAAGGTTCAGTTACCCTAGAAAACCAGGAACAAGTGAAAACCAGAAAGAAGAAAGGTAGGGAATTACTGATTGTTTTGACAGTGTTAAATTAACTTTCCATTTCTTTTTCTGGAGAGCACTAGTTGGAAGATGAAAATTAGCATAAATATTGCAGAAAACATTTTATTCTGTTGTCACTTTGAAAACCAGCTGGGTTTGATTAGATTACAGACTTTTAAAACTTATATATGTATACATATATCAGTGTATATACTGCAGCTCTATACCTGCAGTAGGGCTTGTTAGAGACTTTTTATCTCTAAATCTCCACTGAGCAGGCTCCAGCCCCAAATCCTTGTGTCTGAGGCTTTGCTTGATTGCACAGCACTTGTCTAAAAAAATTTTAAAATCACAGTTCAGATAATTTTGTTGCTTCAAAACCAGTGCAAGTGGATTTCTTTCTTATTGATCAGGGATAATTGTACACACTTTGTTGTTTCCCACCTCTGAAGTGCAGTCTCACACTTAGGTTACAAAGTAAGACTGCTATGGATGTGCTAAGGGTCTCTTTTCTGGTGGTTCTTTTGGAGTGTGAGTCTCCCACACAGGATGAATGTATCAAACAAGTGTACACACTTGACTGCTCCCTAAAGCAAAGAGGCTACAAAAATAAGGATGAGATGCTCAGTTTTTCATGTTCCTTTGATGTATAACAAAGACTTGGTGTAAGGCTGTGAGAAAGTAGTAAACTCAGAGAGAGTTGCAGCTTTGTATTTTCACCAGTTACAGCTTTAGCTCAAATTATAGAGGTCTATATGATGGATCTAAAAAGATCTCTGGTTCAGATAGCTGGAAAACAACTTTGTCAGTCAGCGTAAAACAATTTTGATGAAAAAACCGAAACAAATGAACTCAAAACCTTAAATAGCCAAGATAAAACTCAGCTTAAACTGAAGAGACATTCAGTCTCTTGGAGAGATAAGCACTAGGAGAGATAAGAAATACGTTGTTTTAGATATTCTGAGCACAATATACACTATTCATATATGATACCACTTCTTTTACTGAGGAGAAGGGATAGCAGAAAGGTTAGATGAATGTAAGAAGTAGCAGAATATATTTTTGTTCTTTTCCTCTGTCTTACTAAGATTGTGGGTTACTTTGGGTGTATCTGCACTAGCATTTCAATTCATATCTGGAGTCTGTCTTTCAACCAAAAATCTCCAGTTTGCCCACTTGCTGTTATTTGGTTCATACCATAGAATGGCTCAGAGTGCTAAAACAGCATCAGATGAAATTAAACTGAGGGATGCAGTCCAGGAACATGTCTAACGCGGTGCAACCTTCAACAGGAAGTCAGTTCACAGGCTTAGTCTAAGTTTAAGTTTCATGTGGTGTGGACCTCAGTCCTTCAGCCCCAACTGCTTCACTCTGTAGACCTGCTCTTTTTAGCTTTACTTTCTGCTGACTGAGTGACACCACACAGCACTGCAACATCGCACAAGGCAGGAATGAAATTGCAAGAATTCTCTTCTGCCATGTCAAAAATTCAATTCAAATTATCTTCAGTTATTCTTCTGGCCCAACTTTTTTTCAAGCTGTTTGTGCTTTTGTGCTGTGCCAGAGGGAATAGGAGAGTCTAAATTGGAAAGAAATTGGTGAGAATTATGCAATACCAAGAAGACATTTAGGCTTCAGGAACAGAGAAGAGAAGGTGGAACCCTAGTGGAAGGGAAACTTTCAGAGAGTAAAGCACCATCAGCATTGCTGGCCATGCAAATCTAAGAAGATGAGTGAAGTTGCAGTGGAATTTCAGTGTTGGGACATTTTTTTCTGAGGAGGTAGCTGAACATGATATTTCAGTTTCTCTTCTCTTTTAAGTTTAATTTAAATTCTAATTACTAACGTTTTACATAAGAGAGGTCCCTACTACAGCCATAAAAATTTTGGAATTTTTTGCTAATATTGCACAGTACATTGCTATATCAGTCAAATATTGCTGTGATAAAGCCAGGTTCAGATCACAGTATCTATAATACAGAATGTCTGCAATTTTTCTTGTTTCCCTGGTAACAACTGTAAATGCACCAGCTCCCTGGACTGCTCCACCCCTCCTGCTGCTGATGTCAGGCACAGGAGAGGCACATGTGCAACTCAGCTCTGTACCTGTCAAACCAGGCGGACGTTCTGTTTGATCACCCATGGTTTGGTCCCACAAAGACCATTCATTTGGTGATCAGAGGGCAGTGTTAATTTAGTCAGATATCAGAATACTGTGCTGGGGGTGGGGTGGTGGGGCAGGGGGGGGAAAAAATTCCCCCACTTGTGCTTTGGTTTTAATCAACAAAGAGAATGGGGAGGCTAAAAAGCTATCATGTGGCTAGAACTGAGGCAATGTATTCCTCACTGATAAAACGAGGATCAGAGCCATTTCTGCTAATGTCAATAATTTCCGATAATTGGGTGCTGCTTAGTGCCAAAGTATTCTCAAATTCCATACTCTGTTGCATGCATGCCAGCAGGGTTCAGCATGAATAATGTTAATACAATGAAGAGGGAAGGAATGAATGAGAATTTTCCATGTGTTAGCTGACAGGATCACTTTGAAACAAATGACCAGTCCTTATTAATGCAGCTATTATTTTGATAAACCAACAAGAATGAATGTGGTATTCATGAAAATGTGATATGCAACATTGTGGGAATCTCATTGTAATTTTATAATTAATTAAGGTACCTGTAGCCATTATTGGGAAAGATTATGATCTGACCTTAATACCCATGTACTAAGCTGGCACATTGCCTATTTTCAGATCAGCATTAATGAAGATGAGCATTTGTATGCAAGTCTGTCTCTTATCATCATTTTGTTCAGTGTGAGTTTATTTAGATAATTCTGCATTTGCCCTGGCAATTACCAGTCAGCATACAGCTACAGTGAATTTCTGTGTGCTAAGGTATGTTTTTCATCATCACCCGAGGAAGTGCATACAGTTCACCACGATAATGCTGAAGTTTATTTGGTGACTCTGAATGAGAATAGTAACTCTTTTTTTCTGCAGTGACTATCCATCCTGCTTCCCTTCTTTTTCAGCAATACATGGTACACCTTATAAAAAATTTCAGTTTGAACATTTTTAAAGAGAGGGAAAAACCCTTCTTATTAAGGGAGTATTAAAAAAAACCTTGTAATTAAAAAAAAAAAAGGGGTTATCTAAAACATCTGGCAATAAAAAGTTGATTTTGTTGTATTTCAAAACGTTTTAGCTAGTTTAGTAAAATGAAGTTCACTTCGCAGCAGTTATAAGCAGCAGCAGTAGAAATTTAAGCAGTAATTTGCTTTAATGCTCAGAATTTTCAGTCAGGATCACTCTTTTGAGGACTAGCAAAACAGATGATCGTTGAAGGAAGCGATAGGCTATATTTTCTACTCCGCAGAATTTAAGCAAGACTACATATGTGCACAGTTGTGGTGGCAGTGGTGTCACTGGTCTTCTTCTAAGATGTCCACAACACTGAGTAACAGAGCAAAAACAAAAATCAAAAAGCTGTCAAGGTGAGAACCTCTTTTAGGGGGTACAGTCACTCCCTCAGGGGGAGATTGAGTGACCCTACTGAACCAGCCCAAAATGCAGGAGTTGAAAATAAAGAATTCAGGAAGGATAAAAAGTCTGCCTAGCACCTGAGAAATTGTATTTCAAGAATTCCTCAGGTAGAAACAGATGCCTGACTAGTAAGAAAGATGGGCCTTTTCAGCTTTCCAAGTGTAGGTGACTGCTGCAGTAGGCTTTTGGTGTATAAGAAAATGCAGAAGTCTTAATGTTGTTTAAGGTGAACATGCTTTCAAAATGGCTTTGTAGCTCTTTGTGTAAACCCCCTTTTCTTCTTCCTAGGGTTCCTCACTCTTACCTTTACATTTGGAACGCCTGAGAGATAATTGAGAGCTCACCTATTGGTTGTTAACCCTTTATTGTCATTGGCTAGTTGTAAGGCCTCCTGAACTCCCACAAGTCATCTTGTAATCCCCCCAGGAGGTATTTCATTCATTACTCAGAACAATAAATGCTCTCTCTGCCTTCTCTGCCTGCCTGCTGCTCGTGTCCTGTGGTCTCTGCTGGGGCCATGGGACGCCTCGTGGTGGGGGAGGGGGAGGGAGCACTGCTCCCATCCAGGACTAGAGGTAAAAGGAAAGCCTCTTGCTTGGAGTTCCCCTCCCTATCCACCCTCAACGTTCGTCAGGTGACAAACCTTGAGATAAAGAAGTAGAATACAGACCATCTTCCAGGCTCCTCTATTCTGCAAAACTTCATCGCTATTGTGCAGAAGAAATAGTATTTTTCCAGAAGAAGGTTGTTTGGTTACTCTGCTCACCCCTTTTCATAGAATCCCAAAGGGGAAAGTTGCAGATATAGCTCTTCCATGGATGCACATATCTTTTATTGGCAAACACAGGCTTTGTCTGTCTAGACTCCAGGCTATATGGAGGCAAAACAATTCCAGATCGAAACCATATAGCTGCAGCTAATGCTATGCTGTGTTCCAGGCAAAAAAAACCCTCATTCAATTCACTCAGCTGAGCTCTCATGACACATTAGAGAAAACGAGCATGCTGAAATATGTTATTTAGTGCCTGTTTGGAATTCACTCCTGTGTAAACAATTCGATCTATGGTACTCTATTTGATCAGCAGCTAAGCCTACCATGGGCACCACAATTCTGTGACTGATTAAAAAGAAATACGGGTGCGATACAATTCCAGATTCAACCTTTAAACAAGAGTATCAGCATGTTAGATAAGTGTCCAAACACCCATACAGGGAACCAAACACTACAGCGAGTGGGGTACAAACCATTATTAAGCTGGTTAAATGTGAGGACTTGACTGTCCACACATGGTGGTTCAACATCATATGATATGCCACAGTGTCCTGGGAGATCCACACAGGATCTTGGATGGATTGTAGAGCCTATGAGACACCTTGCCTTTCTGAACTGATAGCTGGAAGCCTATCAAAGTTCCAGGGACATTAAAAAAATCACCAGACACTTGAGTGAGGTTAAATAACTTTAGCTGTGTACTCTAGTAGGGCTGTAGTTCAACTCTGTTTGAATAAATGTAACACTAGTTCTGGCTGCTCTGAGTAACACTTTAGATATATTAAGTCTGTCTTCAGAGGGAACGTAGACACCTAACTCATGTGATGCCCACAGCATGGAAACCTAAGTTTAGGGTGCTGAATTTAAAGCCTGAATTCCATTCTTAGTATGAAATTCAACTGCCTGGCAAGTGACAAGTGGATATACCACAGAGTGTCTTCCTTGGCTTTCATCTGTCTAGAGATGTCCCTGGGGTCTTCTGTAGATCATGTGTGCACTTGCCAGGCATCAGTATCCTTGGTACTCCATGTAATTCCAGGCATCGTCAATGTCTGTGCTCCGGTAAAAGAGCTGAATTACTGAACCTCTACTTGTTGTTTTCCTGACTCACGTTTCCTCACAATTTAGATAAAGGGTAAAAAATGAATGCAGAGTCTCAATATGGAATCTATTACAACCTGGAAGTAATGCACATAAAAATTTCTGATGTAATTTTATTTTTACGCTTACCAAAATGACAGAGAAATATGAACTAGCCAATTACTACTAGTAGTTTCACATAAAGAAAACATTTATCAGCTCCCTTCAAGTGTGGACATTCACTAAAGAAAATTTAATATTTCCAACATATGTAAACATCCCAAAATGTGTTGACACACCACTGGCTGAGATGAGAATTTAATGCATGCTCCAATTATTTTTGTTACCAAATTCTTCAAATAATTTTCTTTTCTTCTTTTTTTTCTTTTTTCTTTTTTTCTTTTTTTGTCTCTTTTCCCCTTTTTTTTTTCCTTTTTTTTTTGTCTTATTTTTTTTTCTTTTCTCTTTTTTCCCCCAACCCACTGGGATTTAGAAGTTGCTGTAGTGTTATCCAACTTCTAATATTAAAAATTCTGTCTCATAAAAAGTGGATCTAACAGGCATCAAAGACTTGCATTCCACTGCGATTTGAATGGTAAAAAATGTAAAAGTGCAGATCTACACACCTTAGTATTCTCAATAAGACTTTCCGTCTTACATCTTTTTATGCTTTAACTGGATGTGACTGCCAATTGGGTTCACATCAAAAAGTAATAAGCTTGCACTGGACATAGCATAGGTATTTTTATAGGTATTGTTATGTAATTGAGGACAAATGACATCTTGATTAAATTATAATTCAATTAGACACTTTTCAGTAGCATTATTTTTTCACTTAGCTATATTAATTGTTTAACATTTACTTTGTTCCACCTCATCCATTTTCCTGCATTTCAACTCAATGAAGCCAAAATTCTGTGACAGTCTCTTTGACAGTAGAGTTGCTTAACAAATGCTATTTATTGGTCTCAGGACTTGCACTGTTTCAAGATCCAATTTATTTGAACAAATTCCTTTTTTATTGTAGTTTCTCTTACAAATCATAAGCATAATTATAAATTATATTTTTTCAATTTATAACAATGACAGGCACATATCTATTACTCTGTACATCTGTAGAATAAATCACAATTTTCCACATCAAGCTCATATAAGAAGAATTTAATGAAACAGATATAATCTATCACCCACTTAAAAGCACAGATCTTAGACTCTTTCAGCTGTCCTACATGTCCATCCTCCATTTCCCAAACTACCTACAAAACCAGAGAGGAACTTTTACATGTTTCACATCATTGACAAATCATTCCTGGAGCACCAGGGAAGGAATGTTAATTGCAGAGACAGTTAAACCTGCTATTTGTGGGCTTTGGCATAGGATCCCATCTCGAATATTTGAACTGTTTATGGTTATTGAAATTCTGGTCAAAACAGGTTCTAAATTACTTAGACACTGAAACTTATCTGCACAATTACAAGATTACTTCCAGAAGTTCTCCTTATAAGTTTTGATGTAAACCTGTGTTGGCGACCGGGTCTATGAGATCGTGGATAAATGGGGTCAGTTTCATATCTGTAAAGAGCATAATCATGGTGGTTAAAACAACATGTATTATAAGTGATTTTTAGGTGGCATTGCCTTCGAGCTGCAGCTGCAAGTATCACCATGTAGCAAGTGGTTGCCATGGACGTCGAGCCCAAGAGCAGGTGTCAGCTACTATTGGACAGTTCGTGGAGCCACAGCAGTTCGACCAATCCCTGTTATTCCCTGTTATCCTGTTATCCCTTTATACATATGTATGATCTCTCCATGTTTATGCATTACCCTGTACCCAATCCAAGTTGGAGGATTAGCATGCTCCTCCTATTCTCCTCCCATGTTCTTGAACCTTCCTCCCACAACCCTATATAAACCCTCCATTTTCTGTTAATAAAGATTCAGCCCTGTCGACCCAACACCGAGCTAGCTGGTTCCTGCTTTCCAACAAGTAGTGGTTCCAACAAACCTGAGCAGCATTAATGAATAAAGAGCGCACAATGAGTGCTCAAAAAAAATGAGTCTCGTTTCATTCCTTGTGATCTCAAGGTATGGGATTCCAAGCAAACAGTATAAAAAGCAAGCCCATGGACTAACAGAAGAAGAAGAAAAGAAAGAGCAATGGTTTTGGGCTCTATACCCAGAGGAAACAGCTGCATCTTCTTTATCAAGCGGAGATGGAAAAAGGCTCCTATCCATTGTTATTTCTTAAAAGGACTGATGCCAGTTCTAACCTGTTCTTTTAGTTGTAAACCTCAGTGAAAAATGGCAAATACACTTTTCAGTATAAAACGCTGGTAAAACCTTCAAGAGCTTGTCTTAAAGTTCTTTACAGTAAAACCCTCAACTTATAACAGAAACTAATTTTTCAGTTATATGGTGATTCTTACTCATACTTTTCCTAAAAGAAATTCCTTATTGTTCAAATAATACCATTTAATGTGTAATAACATTACAGTAATACTTAAAGCTCAGTTTCCAGACAGTCTTATCATAAATTTTTGCTAGAATGTGAATTTTCTAACTTGGAAGACTTACATCCCCCTGTGTTCAACCAAAAATTCCCACTTCCTTTCCAGTGATCATATTAAACTCCAAGGAATTACTTTTCCCTAGGTTTAGCTACCTTACTTCTTCACCAAGAGGAGAACTCCTCTGGCCAACTTTGTAATTTATGCTAAATCTAATATCACAGAGGTCTATCGCTTGTAGTCCTGTACACTCCCCTGCTCCCCCCACAAAGAAACCCTAAGCAAACAAACAAAAAAAAAAGGCATTTGTTCACTGAGAAAAATTGTAGAATGCCAAAATTGCACATTAGTAACTGTCTGGACTGGTCATAAAGCCAGATTTGCTGGTTTCCCCAATCAAAGTCATATTAAGCAGAATAAGTAAACAATAAAATAAGATAATCAGTGTTCAGAGGAACTTTTGAAAATGTCAAAGTCAAAAGTACTTTTGTGCAATGGCAGATTTTGTGCAAAATACCAGTAAGCAAAGTAAGGGACAGTAGTACTAGAGCAAAAGTTTTCTAATGATGCAAATGCTTTCTTGCAGCATCTGTTTGCTTTTCTAGGGAAATACTCTTCAACTGACTATTTATTCTCACCAGTGTTGAATATATATTTTCCCAGGAGACCAGTGTTTTGAGAAGTAGTTGATGAGGCTGCTGCTGCAGTGAAATGATTTGTCCAGTCATTTACTCATTTACACTTAGTGGTTTTTTAAATATCAGATAAAGTTTGTTGGACTTAGGCTTATTTCCAAGACCAATCTCTTTTCTCTTTCCTCAAGAAACAACTTGGGTTGTATTTACAAACCGACCTGCATTGTTGAGGCGAAGGTTGTTCTGTGGTTTTGTTTTAATTATCACAGCGTATCCCCCACAAAGCTTGTTTCTGTTCTCCTGTGAGCCTTTGTAAAATTCTTTCTCCACACTCATGAACCAGCCCACTGGGCTACACTGGGGAAGGGCAAAGAACAGACATGAACAATGCTGGAGGTGTGATGTTCTAGGGGTGGACAACTGTATACTCCATTCAAAATCTGGACAGATGTGTAATGTTGCACATGCCTAGCCAGAAACCTTGTGTCTCCCTAAGTTATTTTGACTGATGTCAGAATATTTAGGTTGGGGGTTCTTTTGTCCTTTTCCAAAAACTACAACAACTCCAGCCCCAGTGGGACAATACTCTTGTGCCAAAAGCCCAAGTAAAATGTACTCATAGGTAGTACTTAATACTCCTTGTTAGCAAGAATATTTTTCCTCCTTCTACATACATTGTAAGAGAGGTTTTGAGGATTTTTTTATTATTCCAGTCATTTCTGATACATTACGTGACTGATTTTCAGTTAGTCGTCTCCATGCTATTTTTTCTTATATCACCTCTCAACTAAATTCAATAAAATATTACTTTAATAATTTTCATTTGTCTCACCTCAGAGTAAACCACACTCCATAAGTAATGACACACTTAGTAAGGTCAGCTGCTAAGTTCTACCCTTCCAACCACTACAAAGCTTTTTTGACAAATCTAAAATTACTGTGCAGAATCTGAGAGGTCAGGATTTTGATCTCTGAGATTGAGAAATTGTTTGAATGGGAATAAAAAAAGAAAGAACAAAACCTTAAGAGACAAAACCCAATATTATATAGGGGTAAGCTTTCCTTTCCTTCTTTCCTTTTCCTTTTCCTTTTTTTCCTTTTCCTTTTCCTTTCTCTTTTTTTTTTCTTTTCCTTCTCTTTTTTTTTTTTGTTTCATAGAATTCAAGGACATTTTTGGAGGATGATCCTTTTTCTTGGGAGGTGGCCAAGTTTTTGAATAATAAAATGTGACAACTGAAAAATAGTTTGAGCGTGTTAATGAATCATGATTGACTGAGTCATGGGTTTCATAGCAGGTGTCTGACTGCAAGACAACTGTAAAATTTGTTTTTTCTAGTCAAGTGTCAAGGTATGTTGCATTGTCTTCGTATTTCTTGGAAGCAGATATGATTTTTTTTAATGTTTTCTGTTTTGTTGCTTTTATCTAAGATCTGTATTCTCAACTTGTTCACTTTTCCATAAACCCAAAATACCTCTTTTTCTTTCCTCTTGAAATGGAATTAAAGCTGTAAACTAATGAAAAGGGGACGATCTGGAGTTATTTGGCTTTAAGTAACCTTCTAAACTGAGGACATGAAACTGAGAAAACAATTTTGACTTCCATTTGTGGTATGCATCCTATATATCATTGAAGTGGAGTGGCTATGAGGCAATACTTGGGGAACACCCATTAATGTCTTTCCTGAGAAAGAACATGTTTCTCAGGACCTTTCAGACACACAAGATGAGAATCTGAGTCACTTCTGGTAAAAGTGCCCATCAAACCTGCCAAAACCAACCCACGCAGTAATGCTGATTACTCTGTGGAATAGGATGGTGACGTTTCTGTTTAAGAGTCTGTGGGCACTTCCAGCATTATGTATTGGTATGCCTAGACTGGATATGAACCAAGGTATGAGCCCGAAAACACAGTAAATGACAGATTATTAGACTAGGAAATGTAGAGAAGAGAGGATTAGTGTTTAAAATCCTACAGAAGAACTGTGAGGTTGCCCCAGAGTAGCCCACTACCATTCCATACATCTTGAAGCCAACGACCCTTATGTACTCATTGTAATTTAACCCCTGTATGCAACTAAGCACCACCCATCTGCTTGCCCAGTCCTCCTGGGATCCCAGTGGGATGGGGGAAAGAACTGAAAGAGTAGAAGTGCAACAACTCACAGGATGAGATAAAGATCTTTAACAGATAAAGCAGAAGCCACACACACAAGCAAAGCGAAATAAGGGTTCTACTCACTACTTTGCATTGGAAGGCAAATGTTTAGCCTCCTCCACTGGTAGGGCTTCACCACACCTAGTGGTTATGTGGGAAGACAAACAAGATCACTCCAAACATCTCCCTTCCCTGATCTTCCGCTATCTTTTATTGCTGAGCACAATAACACGTGGTGTGGAATATTCCCTTATCAGTTGGAGGCAACTGTCCCAACTGTATCCCTTCCCAATATTTTCGCACCCCCAGCCTACTCACTGGCAGGGCAGTGTGAAGAGCAGAAAAGGCCTTGACTCTGTGCGAGTAGCCCTCAGCAATAGCTAAAATATCCCGGCACTAACAACCCTGCTTTGTTCTCAGATCCAAAACATGAGACCATGCAAGCTGCTATGAAGAAAATTAACTCTATCCCAGCCAAAACCTAACGAGTTCTCAAACTATGTGTTCAGCTTTTCCATGTTATTCCCTGTGCCCCATTCATAGTGTGCAAATCTCCCAGGGCTGCAATTTGTTTTAGGTAGTGCACCACTTTTGAACAAGGCCCTGAGAAGCTGCTCCATCCACTGCTCCATCCACACTAGAACAGCTTATACACCTTGTTATACATTACTATGGTCTGCAGCAACTCAGTGTATTCTCCTTATATACTGATAGGAGATGTCTCCAGTTACAGCCTGAGTTTTTACATTTGGAAAGGGAAATTTTGCTTAAACTCAAGGTTTTGTCTGATTTCATATCCAAACCAGACCACATGGCAAGCTGTGTCTGATTTCTGCATAGAAACGTGAAATGTTTCTTTCTAGCAAGGCACAAAACCAGGCATGATTCACATGGCTTCAACTTTTGTTTTGAACTTTTGCAGAACTCTGCTCTGTATCTCATTACCAGTCCTCAAGAGACACCCGTCTCTAGCCCTTAAATGGGGATTTTGTCAGGATGTGTCTCTCATACCATAAAGCAAGGTTTCACTTTTTGGCAGATCAGATATCTCAAGGAAAGTGGATAAATGGTGTCGGAGATGAGCTTCCATAAACAATTTGTGTGTGTGCATTTCTCATGGAAAAACAATGAGAAGATAATTTGAAACAACAAAAGGGTACATCTCTGAATGCGTTTTGAAAGATTATAAAGATAGAAGCATTAACCCATGTTAGACTAGACTGCAATATTTGGTATATTTATTGCCTGCCTTTTGCCAGGGGACTTTGTGTTTGCTCTTTTGCTAAGATAATCAGATGCCCCTATAGTCTTCATCTTCTTGTGGTCAGGTCTCCAGGTTTTGGTTTTTTCCCTTGGAAAATGAATGCTTTATGTTACCCTGACATTGCTTGAAGGTGTGAATTACAGGCTCCCTGAAATCTCAATCTCCAGAAAAATCTGACTACGTGTTTTGCAATTGGAGCTGCACATGAAATTTTTCTGTGGGAAAGTAATAATGAAAACATAAACTTGTACTGTGCTCCAGCCTTTCAGAATTATGTCTTACAAAATAAGAACAAATACTCTTTTTTAAAACAATTCATACATCCTGCAATCTTAAGTGCTTCCAGGTTTACAGAGTTAAATTGAATTATTTACTCAAAATAGTCCACTGTTTTCCCCATTTTTTCTTTTCAGACCAGAGATTCAAACAGTAGCTGAACCCCTTACAGTCACCAGCTGGCTATCTATGCTGCATATGGCAAGGTTTTCCAAGCATCTTTTACATTTCTCTTCTATATTACTCATTTTTTCTTTATCTAAGTTCCCCTTTTCTTGTTATTTTATTGTACAAAGTCAGCAACAGGAGGGTAGACTTCTGTTTGCTTTCACGCTTGAGGCTCACTGGAGACCATCCAAAACTTCTGGATGTTGCTCATTCACTGCATAGTGTTCCTGGTTGTGTGAACTCACGTTAACTTTAGCACAGATCTCCAGTTCATAGGTAGATATTCAAAAGCAGCAAACATGAAAAGACAGCAAAGTGAGCAAAATATTAGGCTGATTTGTTGTCAATCTCATGTTAAAAAGACAACAGGTCCAGACTTTATGTGAATGTAAATAAACTCTGTACTGGGGAGTGAAACTGTAACCCTTATTCTATTGTTTTGCTTATTTGAGTAAATAAGGTAACACTTCAGCTGGGGTGTACTTTTAGCATCCTAGAAATGTAACAGTGTGCAATTCACCACCATTTCTATAGTGTATCTTCATGCTTTTCTCCCATACAGCAAACATATATCCATTCCAGAGGTACAGGTTACAATGTCTCTTTGCCATAGAGATTTGCAGCATGAACTTCAGGAACAATCAAAACATAATACCCTGTCTCTTTTGAGGCAATTCTCTCAGATTTGATGGGAAAAGGAATTTTCAAAGTTTCTCATTTCTTTATTTCAGGATTTCCAGTATAGAATATTTTATGGTTGTATTTTCTCTTTATTCTTCTTCCTTGGGGAAATTGTCTCACAGCTTACTATAGCAGAGTGTAACCCCAGCAATATCGGACCTAAACTTATGCTGCTCTCATCTCCTGTTGCCCATCAGCTCTTTGGAAGCCTGACTGACCTTCATTTTAAAGATTGCTTCTCGTATCAACAATAGTGCATATATTCAAATGTAATGATTTCAAACATACCTGATTGAACAGGATAAAGTCATATTTTATCCAAAATGCTTTCTGATTTATTGTTATTGCTTGAGGACTACATTTATCAGCCTGATTGGTTTAGCAGAGAAGGTAACAAATAAATGTGTTTATTCTTTGACAGCCTCAGGTAAATATGTATGGGGGAGAATCAGGATTAAAAACCTTCTATGTAGCAGAGGCTGAAACTAGTTCAAAGCAAACATTTAGAAAAAAAAAATTAGAATTATTATAAGGTTCAGCAGGTAGCCTAGCAATTATTTAATCATTTCTGCCAGAGAGGATGCACAGTAATATTGCCTGTCCTGAAGTGATTAAAAAGCTATATACCCTACATCCACCACTAAAGCATTTTCTCAAATTCAATTGCTGCTTAACAGTTAAAACTAATATTTTTCAACAAGTTAGGAAAAGAGAGGAAGAAACGAGAGGAAGAACTATATAATGTCTAGCTGATATTTCAGAGACTGTTGAAAATTATAGCAATGGCTTTTGGACAAGATACCAGTAGTACAAAGTTCAAAACTTTAGTGTTACTTAAGCTATGCTGGAAATTTTCATACCCACAGAAAGATATTGCATAGATTTTACATGTTATCCCAAACTATGCCTACCACTTCAATGTCCCTGCCTCTTTTCTTTCTAATGTCTAACCTAAACCTCCCATGGAACAGCTTAAGACTGTGCCCTCTTGTCCTACTGCTGTTGCCTGGGAGAAGAGACCGACCCCCACCTCCCTCCAGCCACCTTTCAGGTAGTTGTAGAGAGAGATAAGGTCTCCTCTGAGCCTCTTCTTCAGGCTAAACAACTCCAGGTCCCTCAGCTGCTCCTTATAGGGGCTGTCCTCCAGTTCCTTCACCAGCCTCATTGCCCTTCTTTGGACACTCTCCAGCACCTCAATGTCCTTCCTGAACTGAGGGGCCCAGAACTGGACACAGCACTCCAGGTGTGGCCTCACCAGTGCTGAGTTCAGGGGAAGAATCACTGCCCTGGTCCTGCTGGCCACACTGTTCTGATACAGGCCAGGATGCCATTGGCCTTCTTGGCCACCTGGGCACACTGCTGGCTCATGTTCCTGTTGTTGATTAGAACCCTCAGGTCCCTTTCTACCTGGCTGCTCTCCAGCCACTCTGTGCCCAGCCTGTAGCACTGCAGGGGGTTGTTGTGGCCAAAGTGTAAGATCCGGCACTTGGCCTTGTTAAACACTGTACCACTGGATTCAGCCCATCTATCCAGCCTGTCCAGGTCCCTGTGCAGAGCCCTCCTACCCTCCAGCAGATCAACACTCCCCCCCAAATTGGTATTATCTTCACTCAATCCCCTCATCCAGATCATCAATAAAGATGTTAAACAGGACTGGGTCCAACACTGATCCCTGGAGGACACCACTACGTATCGGCTGCCAGCTGGATGCGGCCCCGTTCACCAGCACTCTCTGGGCCCGGCCCTCCAGCCAGTTCCTGACCCAGCACAGAGTGTCCCTGTCCAAGCCATGGGCTGCAGCTTTTCCAAGTGTGCCATGAGAGACAGTGTCAAAGGCTTTGCTGAAGTCCAGATAGACACATCCACAGCCTTCCCCTCACCCACCAGGTGGGTCACCTGGTCATAAAAGGAGATCAGGTTGGTCAGGCTGGATCTGCCCCTCCCAAATCCATGTTGGCTGGGTCTGATCCCCTGTCTGTTCTGCAGGTGCCATGTGATTGCACTTAGGATGTTCTGTTCCATAACCTTGCCAGGCACCGCGGTCAGGTTGACAGGCCTGTAGTTTCATGGGTCTTCCTTCTGGCTCTTCTTGTGGATGGGTATTTCATTCACCAACTTCCAATCATCTGGTACATCCCTAGTGAGCCAGGACTGGTGAAAAATGATGGAGAGTGGCTTGGCGAGCTCTTCCGCCACATCCCTCATCACCCTAGGATGGATCCCATCTGGTCCCATGGACTTGTGAGGATCCAAGTGACTCAGCAGGTCACTAACTTCTTCCTCTGCATAACAGGGGGGCTATCCAGCTCCCCATCACTGTCTACCAGCCCAGGAAGCCAGTTGTCCTAAGGACAACCTGTCTTCTTTTTGAAAATCAAGTCAAAGAAAGTTTTGTGGAAACACAGATGAATTAGTAGCATGGAGCTGTACATGTAATGCACATATATATTATATATATATATATATAAAGCAGTATACATATATTAGTAGCATGGCAATCTATATATGTACATCTGAGTTATCTACCTGTAGGTCCTCTGAGTTTCATTAGAAACAGAAGCTTCTGGGATCTGCTTTGTTAGACTAATGTCTAGACATCTATTGAGTTAGTGCTTCTTATGTGCTTTTACACAAAACTAGTCCATCAGCTTTTCTAATACAGGATTATGACTAATAGGATATAGGGTGAGACTTTTGATGAATAAAGGATGATACATTTTCAAAGGCTGTATACAAGGATAGAGTGTTCATAACACATTATGTGGTAAAATGAACCATATTTAGATAAGCTTTTGGTTTTCAGCCAATGTTTGGAATCTGCTGCTGAAATGCACTTTTTTTTCCTCTGTATTCTTGAGTGCAGTATTTCAAAAGTCTGGGAAGGACTGAATATTTCTCTCTATTCTTTCTTCTTCAGTTCTTTCCTCCTCTTTATGCATTACAGAAATCCTAAATCTTGACATTTGTAAAGATATCATCACACTTGGGAAATCTGCCTTAAAAACATCAAAATACCACATGTTCGTAGTTAAATTAGACTAATTCTGTATTTAGTTAAGAACAATCCCTCTGAGACATGAGTGGACATGGGAGTTTTTTTGGCTTGATGGAAATCTAATGCCTCTAATCTTCCATGTCCAGTAGAATTTCTATATTTTAGTCAATTGAGAGTGAAAGATTAAAATTACTTTGGGTACACTGATCCTGCTGACTAAGAAAGGGCAAAAGACAAACTACTTCCAAACAGCAGTCTGATCCTCACCTTTCCCATCCCTTAGTTGTTAGGTCGTTCTCTGACTGTTTAGGAATGTACCAGCTCCCCCAAGACAACCCTGTGAGTGGTTGAAAAGTCAATTTCCATCAGCAATAACCCACACAAAAGAGATTGGATTCAAGTGCAGCAGTTTTGCTCCCCCACCTAAGTTACAATGAGTTCAAAAATCCTTAACATCACAAATGCACTCATTGGCCTTTATGATCAGATTTGTGAGGAACTGTGTGAAGCCCAATGTTCTAGTGAATTACAAATGGAATTGTGTGGAATTCTATGTTATTTATTTTATGGTAATTTGGGTCTGAAAATGTCGAAGAGCTAAAAAGAACAGCAAACATCAGTATGGGTCTGAGATATTGTAAAGTAGGTATGTTTCTGCATGTGATCTATTTTGCTGTAACAATTTGCCATGATAAATAAGATGAATAACACAGTTTCTTGCCTGGCCTGGGCACTTGTTAGTGATTTCCTGTATATAGCAACTGGCACAGGCAAGAGGACCCCAGAGACATAGGAGCAGTTCTTTCAAGAAAAGGCTCTGTTGGAAGAGCACAGATACTTTTGTAGGTAAATCCATTCTCTACAGGCAGAAGGGGTAGCCACACCAACTCCACTTTTCAGCCTGCTTCTAAGGACAAGTTACACACACCCTCCCTACTGCTTCAGTAACATTTCATTTCTTGTCAGCTCAGGGACTGTAATTATGAGTCAGAAGTTAATATTATATCCCCAGCTTTGACTCTGAGCACGTCTCAGAGAAGTGGCAGAGAAGTGGGAGCAGTCCACATAAGCAAAGTGCTCTGTCCAGGCTACAGAGGGGAGAAGGATGCATTCACTGAGAGTCTGCTGCACTCATGTGGTGAGACAGCTGCTGGTATTTAAGACAACTTGGGTATCTGCACAGTACTGTGCTCTTCCAGGTAGACCTTCCATGTTGCTTGATGTGCCCCTTACATTGCCAAACAGCTTCTGTGTACGGTCTTTATACATTTTAAAGAAACAGCATCACAGAAAATAAAAACTTAGCAAAGCAGAAGGGCTTAACACTTCACTGTATTTTTTTCTCACTCCTCCAAAAAGTCCAGGACTTGGGTAATGACAGAGTAGAAGTCCTTGTAAGACTCCTCACTCCTGCTCATTTCATGGTATGTCTTCAAGGCTGTTTTGTTTTCACACCAGCAAAAGTAGCCTTCTCTCAGCATCACAGATGTATTTCTTGGTCTTATCCTTTTGGCTCTATTTACCTTATTACTACTGTATATGTCCCCTTGCAGAAGCAAACATCAAATGAACCTTGGAAGCAGTGAACTGAGTTACCTTCCGTTCAGGTCTCTGTTCAATACTCCAGTGACTGCTGGGAAGGGTGCCTTGTCCTTACTGACTGGGCTGCATTTGAACTAACGGCTTAGAGATGAGGTATCATGCCCCTGAGTTACCCTTTGCTCCCTTTCATCTTTAGCAGATACAGTTTTGTTCACCAATTTGGCTCGTCATATTTTTATTTTCGCAGTAAAAAATACATATCTTAGTGCTGAAAGTTCCCTTCTTTCTTACTAGCTAAAATTTCCTGATTTCCTTTCCCCCCTTTTATCAATTTTCCCCACCAATCTCCACCCCTTTTAGTTCTACTCATAGTATTCCCTAAGTTAACATTAATTTACATGGCTTATCCAAATGTACTTCATATTTTAAATAGATTAGGACTCCATTCCTTTGAAGTAGGCATAATATTTGACAAGAAGCTTTCTCTTCTCCCTCCACCCCACCCCCTCCAAATGAATGCAATACCTTTAGAAAGGGCTGGATGCTGCAGTGCAGTCTAGGGGGAAAGAGGAAGACATCTGTGTGTATACATGGGTACAGTCACAGATTTGCATAAGTTTGCATGCGTATATGTATACAACCATTCTGAAAAGCCAAACCTGCCAGAAAGCCAAAGCATCTTGAGTCTCCTCCTGTACTGCTGAGCCAAAGTCCTCATCTCTGACCTGAACAGATCACCTCTGTAGATGCAAAACATTTGTATCTTATTAAGGAAGCAGATAAGCTACTTTTCTAGAACTGTAAAGTTTGTGCTCCATGAAAGGGTAACTAATTTGTGAGCAGGAGAAGAGTATAACCACATTTCTGTCAAGAGAGGGGGATAGAAAGGAAAGAGGTACTGCATATTATTAAGCTACTTGATCACATATGTCTTTTCAAAGGAGAGAAGGAGACATTAGCAGCAAACAGAGGAACATTGTCATCTGCAAACATAAATATTTCAGATTTCAGGTACACTGGGAATGTCATTAATGTAAAAACTGACAAGAAGGGGCCCTGGAGTCAGCAATGACCGTGGGAGGCACTTCAAGAGACAGAAGAAGGGGCTCTGACAACAAGCACTGTAATAATAATAAACTCCTTTGAAAGTCATGCAGGAGAAAGGTAGAAAATCAGGACAAAGAAGCTGTATCCTTGTGTTTCACTTCGAGTTTGGAGGGGTGGAGGACAGGGAAGGAAGGACCTGACTCCTTGTGGTGTTAAGTGCTCTTGTTGCTGGGGGTTAAGTAAGTTAGTGCCTGTGGCATGCCCTCTATCCTACTACTGAGAAAAGGTGATCAATACATTCAAATAGACCCTTGCCAGCGAACTAGTGAGATGAAGAGAAGATATAAAGGGAGTAATTAGTTAGAAATAATTCAGATTTAAGGTGGAGACAGATGATATTACTTGCCAACAGGGTCAACAGATAGAGATTAAATGGGAGCTTCAGCAACATGATGTGCTATTTCCCTGTCAGCCAGAATATTGTCCTGGAAGGCTGGAGAATAAAGGAGGTGAAAGGGTCAGCAATTGCTGTAGAGAGTATAGGCTAATTCTTTATAGAATGAACATCTAAGCAGGATGGTCAGGGTCTTTCTTCTTGATCCCATTTCACATCTAAAGTGTTCCTTTTAATGAACTAAACAGACACTAAACTTCTTAGCAAAATTTAAAAAAAAATAAAAATTGAAACAACACAACAGGTTGTATGAGAAATCTTGATTCCCTATATGAAGGAAAGCTATTGATATGTGAACTTGGTATATGAATGCTCAGTACTAGAAGAATCTCCATGTTACTCACCATTAGGGTTAATATGGATTATTTATTGCATATCTATGTTAAAGAATTACACAGACATACCTCTGTAGTTATTGGAAGGTTTAGACCTATAATTAAAAAAAATAAAATTAACATAATAAGAAATATTTTGACAGCTGTCATTTAGTTTTTCATTATTTATGATGAAATTACATCACGTACTAGTAGATGTGCTTTAGTATATTTTTAATGATGTCTTAATGATTCTGAATCTCAGTACCCTATTATATATCTTCTGAGAAATAGGAAGAGACAAATAGAAACATTATGAATGCAAATTACCACATGGTAGGGCGTGAGGGCCTCCTGTATTGCTGTTATTATTGCCACTTCTTCAAGCAAGAAATTAATCTGTTTCCAGGAAGGGTAGGGGTGGGGAATGGGGGAGTTGGGGAAAAAAAACCACAACAAAAAGTAAGCTTGTTGCTCTTTCAAATTGGTCCTGATCCAAAGCAGGAGCCCTAAAGAACTTCCCTTGTCTAAATTTCCAGACTGGAACCAATCGGTTGACCTTTGGCCTTTTACAACTAACTGCCCTAGAAGCTCTGAGTATTAAAGGAAATCTATTTAAAAAGCATGTCTTCATTTGTTTTAATGTTTTGAAATTTACCATGCTAATCAGTAATTTAGAATAATCTTGAAATACTAACTGGCCATTTGTAATCCTTTTATCAACTACAAAGAACACATAAATGGATCCCAGGTTTCCTCCCTGGGGGAGATAAGGGTTTTTTCAACTGATACCTCCATGGCTGAAAAGCCTGGGATCACTCTACAACACGTGGAGACTTCCAGACATTATTACATTTGCTGAACGAATAATGTTTGTCTTTAATAATGTCCATTCCAGTCAGAAGTTACCCAAATGTATGCAACTTTGCATCACTCAAACAGTTGAAAATAATGCAAAGGTCCAGGACAAAAATTTAAGCCAGACAGCAAAAATACAGTGCTATACAGCTGATCTTGGTTCTTGCTAAAGTGGTTTATACAGGTGTGTGGAAGGGCTGAAATAAAAACTAATGACAACAGTCTGGCATGATGGATACCTGGCCTGTCTTCTGTAGACTGATTAATCTCAAATGTGCTTAACCCAGATAACAACTTTCAAAGGACCCTAGAGCAGAAGAATAACAAAAGCAGCACCTTCCTTTAGTTCTCACACTTGAAAAGGAAAAGACACATATCTAATACACGAAAGAATAAGCTGAGACTCAAGCAAGTCAATTTTAGTGGAGAGAACAGCTTTATTTCTCTAAACAATACATCAAGCAGAGGGGCAAAGGTAAGAGAAAGATTTACTTCTTCAATAAGTAGTAAGCAACGTGATTTCACTCAGTGTTGAAGGAGATAAACACAACTCTTCTGTTCAGATATGATAAAGGCTACCAATAAAAACATGAAAAGTAAGAAATATATGGTCTGATGCCTCTGTAAATTGCCAGAAGATGCTCTGTTTTGGGGTAGTTACCTATTCACAATGCTCTAACTTTGACTGGCAATTTTTGTTATGCATTACATTGGCACACAAGAACAAGATGGTGCCTGCATCCAGTCCTGGAAAATGAGAAGCAAATGTTGTCTCACCAGTGTTCCTAAAAGACATAAGATCTGGAAGTGGACACATGCATAACGTTATGATAACACACTTATGCCATGTGCATCCTAGTTGCATGATGGTAATACACTGTTCACATGAGTGAGAAACTGAAAAAAATTTAGGAAAATCTACAAAATGTTCACAGGTGACCACAGAGGTCCTAACTCTTACAGGGACATGTTAGAAGAATCAAACAAATAAAAATGTTGTGCAGCTATTATCAACAACCACATAATCTTAAAGGCACAGGCATCAAAAAAAAAAAAGAGAAGGATTTCCTTCTAGAAATGCAAAATGTAGGATAGTGTAATAGGGACACACCACCATGAGACAAGACCCTCACTCTATAGGCATTCAGTGCTGCCAAAATCTGCGTAAGAAAAGGAAAGAACAGCTTAACTCACAAAACTGTTTTTATGTGTAAATATCACTGGCATAAGTGTTATCAGGCTGAAGAAAATAAGTGAGAATGTATTTTGTGTTTTTATGTTATCACAATATTTTTCTGTTTGCCCTTCCCACCTACTCTAACAGTAACTCTTAAATATATTGCTCAGTTACAACCTCCTTGATGGGGAGTAATATTTTTAAAGATATTACATATCTACACATATTCTTAAAATAAATATTCAGATAACAGATATCCTCTGCTTGGGAAAAAAATATAGGGTGAGTCAGAAAACTGAATGCACACAGGAGAAAGACATCACAATGTTAAAAACATGGAAGAAGAATTGTAATTTGATCAAGTGGCTGTATCTTGTTAGATATTAGGGAACACAAGCACAAGCAACTATTTAATTTTAAAAAAACCAAACCAAACCAAACCAAACCAAACCAAACAAACAAACAAACAACCTAACCCAAAGCCAAAAAACACCCTCCCCTCCCACCAAAAAAACAAACAAAAAACAAACACCTCCAAACTGAAGAGTCCACGAAGTTTGTGTCCAGATGTAAGCATCTATATACAAGGAATATTTCCAAGCTCTTGTCAGTGAAGATAGCCAATGAAGATCTAGCAAATCCCCTCACTGTTTGGAGAGCTACACAGCTGACCTTCACTGGCACCTGCTTTAGGCTGAGCTGAAAGTGTCTTCAGACTCCTTTGCCTTAACTGACTAGATGTTCGTAGTCTGTGATACCAGTGGTCTTCACTGGTATTTAGACAAATATATTTAGGCCACTGAACCGAGCTCTGAACCAAATCTTAAACTTTATTTCTTCTACTGATAGAAGAGCTGCTAGCATTTCTGTGCTTTCTAAACATTTTTCTTCCTGTGTTTTCCAATGCTGTCGTTCCGCCACGATCAGATTACTGCAACAAGAACATCTCTCACTGCCATATTTGTAGGCTGCCATCTCTACACAGGTTTCACACATTTCTCTTTATCTGTCACAATTTCCTGTGTGGTCATGTACACATAATAGCCATAGACATCCTTGAGCATGCACCAAAAAAACAGATTACCATAGCTTTAAAACGCATGTAAATAAGATTACAGTGAACAAGGTACTATTGTAACTGAAGGAATTTTTAAATAAAATATATATCTGAGAGCATAAATAGTTACTAACATATCTAGGATTTTGTTGTTTATCATACACTGTTATTTTGGTGATTCTTTAATTACTTTAATGTAGTCATATGCATCTATTCAACTCAGCACTCTTATAAAAGCATAGAACCAGATTTCTTCATTTACCTTTAAAGATTTTTAAATACCAACTTCCATAAAATTGTGAAAGTATTTTTTTCAGCATTACTTTATTCTTTATGTATTTCTACACATAGAACAAATTTGAACAGCAATCTGCAACAGAATGAAAAAATTGTTTGAAAGAAATATCCCACATGATTTGTAAATATTTCTCAATTTGAATTCCCTCCTATTGGAATTAGACTGTAGGAGCCACCAAAACACTGCTTTGTGCTTAAGTGAGAGAAGCATTGGAAGATTGAAAGGAAGAACCAATGCAGCAAGAGCAAATAATAAAAAAATAAATAGCTTCCTTAGTGACCAAAATCAACAAGGACATTTTTTTACATGCTCACTGATGATTTAATGCCTTGTAGGAGGTGTGAAAATATAGAGGAGCTCTTCATGACAGAAATGATTGATGTACTTCATGTGAACACTGAACCACATTGATCAGCTTAACTCATTTGCCTAGAGAACAAGGAAGATAAACCTGGAATTCAGCAGTGCCTTTTAAATCTCAGTGGTGTTGTTAACAGGTACATGGACATCTTTGAGATTCTGCATTAGGGAGCAAAGCAGTAAAGTGTCCCTAAAAATGGTTTTCAAAGATGCAGAGCCACAGACATGCAGAGATGAATAGTCAGAAAACTGGTAACCTATGATAGAGAGATGAATCCATGCTTGTGCACTAACAAAAGTTTTAACCTACTGTGAAAATGACATAGGGTAATTAAATGAGCCAAAATGTTGCATTAGACCTAGTCTGGCAGGCTTAATCTTCACATAGTTCACCTACCCAAATTTGGTTTGTTTAGGCTTCATGCCAAGATGACAGAAGCATTACCAACAGACAGACTGGAGGCTTCAAGTATTTATAAATGGGGGAAAGAAAAGAATCTGAAAGGTCCTTCAGACTGCTCACATAACTATTAAACTCATGTGGAACATGGTGTCAACCTCTGAATGCACTGAGGAAAGGAAGCATTCAATGAGGAAAATTTAATAAAAACAAACATATTCTGATAGGATTACAGCATCAAAAGTGCATGTGTTCCACATGTTTTTATTTCTCTTTAAAATTAGAAAAAGTATCTTTGGTTGATGTATCCTGCAGGGCACTAAGCCAGAAAACACTATTATACTATTTCTTGCTTCATAAAGAATTTCATTTAAACTATGAACCTTGTGATAGGTAATTATATGCAGGAAGCAGAGCACATATGAATTTTATATTTATGGTCTACACTGAGGTCACAATTTAAATTCTAAAAACTGCCTTCAGAAATACCAGTTAGTGTGTCATTTTTATTTTAATTGCATTTCCTCCCCTCTGGTACAGCATGATCAACTGAAAATCAGAACACATGTTTTATGTAACATATTTAGAATCTAGCAATAAACTATTACCATCCATATAAACATTAAACCCATTTGGAATGCTGCTAACAGAGAAGGGGGGAGGTCATGGGAGGTGCTAGTAGATCCTTTTGCCCAGGAGAAGAAAACAACATTAAAAAATTTTCACATGCTCCTCATAACAGCTGCTGTTAATGAACTTCTCTCCCTCTTCCCACAGTGCAATCACTACAACTTTTTATTTCCAACTATAGATAACTTTAAAAAAAGATTTACCTTTTCATTTTTTTTTTTTTTTTAAAGCTAGTGAAATAGAAATATGTTTATTCCTTTTGTTGCAGTAAGTGGCGTCATCAGAACAAACTGGGGCCCAGAGAGGATCTAGTTCCACATGCCATCCAGCCAGGAATGTAGACCATGTGTCTGTGAGTACTAGAGCGAATGTTGTTTTTCCCCAAGGGTCTATTTTTTCCCAGTTTAATACAGATTGTGGTCTCAAATGTGGGAGCTGAACCTAAACCCTAGTGCTGACCTTGTACTGGCTGGATACACTACTCATAAAACTCAAAGTGCCCTTTGCCCACTGGCTTTTGCATGGGGGCTGTGGATGGTCTCCAAAATGTTGGCAGTGACTGCTCTTACCCAAGACGGCTGTGTGGTTACAACACCCTCATGGCTAGGAGATGTGTTCTGTCAACTACTATGATGAGTCCTGCCTAGAAACCCCATCTCTTCTGCTCTCAGTGCCCATGATTTTAGTCATCCACTCTACAAAGTGAGTGGGCAGGCTGGAGCATTCATCTAAACCCCTTCTGTACTCAAGGAGAAACACAAAATTCACTGGAGAGAGATTCAACTCAACATAAAATCTGATAACTCCCCAGGCAGACATGATAAATGACTAGAAAGAGGGCTGTCTGTTCACAAAGCACAGGACAACACCCTAAGAGTTAGAAGACTGCAGTCAAGTAGAATGAATCTCATCCAAAAGAGTTAAATGAAGAGTTAGATGAACATCTTTCAGACTATCTATCTTCATTCATGTAACCAAGAGTTTTTAACTCTGGCCTGAAAGAACACATCCCAAAGAGGAGCAGTTTAGCTGCTGTTATCCATTTAGGCTTTGATCTCTTCACTAGAAGTGATGACAGGACTAGACATTGCAATGACATTTTTATGTGACAACTTCTTCACTTAAAATGCAGTGGGCTATCAGTTCTTTGTGACAGGTTAGGTCAGCAATCAAACACAGTAGAGATGGTCAGGCAGTTTCAAATTATTTTGATTTAATTTTTTTTTTCCTATTTTTATCATTTGTTCTAAAGGAAATGTCTGGATGTTCAAGAATCAGTCCCTGTGATTTGGGCAGGATATAGACCTTTGACCTTGAATTTTAAAGTACACCGTATAACACAACTCCCTGCCATCTAGTTTCTATCATACCCTCATCATTTGTCATAGAAAATTTTTTGATTGACTTAACATAGATACTTAACATACACATGCTGTAGCTGAAAGAGCCAGTTCCTCAACTGGTACAAGTCAGACTACTTCTATTAACATAAATTGAAGCTGACTGATTTATACCAGCTGACAAAAGAGTTCAGTATCTAATAAAAATCTGAAAGGGCCTTACATTTTACCTGACACTTACAGAGGTTTTAATCAAATTCTACATTTGCTTGTTTGATTTTTGGCATAAGAGATTTTTTTTCCTTATTATTTATCATGCCTGGAGATTAAGAAAATCCTCAAACAAAACTACATAGTAAAGTGTTAAAATTCACAAGTTATCTATGTGATAATTAAAAACAAAAAAGGAGCTCTGACCAATAGCCAAATCAAACTGCCAGTTGGCATACATCTGCAAGCAATGACATCTTATTATATAGGGGACTCACATATTCACTTCTGCCTTAGTAAAAGCCTTTTCATGACATGGAGATAACTACACATGGGAATAGAAATATTTACCCATATGAAAATGAATGCTAGCTCTTAAAAAAAAAAAAAATTGAGACATTACTGTCTGAATTTCCTGATGCAATCATACAAAACACTGAAAAATATGATCCTGGGACATTAAACTTTCACTATGTAATTTGAAATACAAAGACATTACCTATGGCTAAGAAAGTCCTAGAGAGATAAATCATTATGGAAGCCACAAATCACTAAGGAAGGATGAGAGGATATTTTGGAAAACTACAATCATATATCAGTCTTATTCTTGGATTCCTCCCTAATCATTTGTTATAGGGTGTATGTGGAAAGACATTGGGCTTGTTGGGCCTTAGTCTGATCCTGGAAAGTTATGATCATGCTCTTCTGTTCAATTACAGACATCTGAATAATATGTGACCTCATAGGCTGTAAACAAATTAAAGCCTCAAAAATACTATTAAAATAAGACTGTAAGTAGATTGAAAACTTTTACTTGAGATAATTGCTATGAAGTTTATAGTGTTTAAGTTTAAATTCTCTGATTTTTCAAAGAAATACAAAGAAATGAAAGGTAAGAGGCAAAACAGTGTATTTGGCAACACTATCAATTTTTTTTTCCTTTTTAAAAAATTTTCCAGTGGGATAGAAGACCAGAAAATTTTCACACTGAATATTTTTAAAAGATATTTCAGATTCTGAAGAATAAGCCATGTTCAAGACTGAAAGCAGTCAAAGCAGAATCAGAAATATCCTTTTTCCCACACATTTGCACAACAGTTGACAATATTGGCACTTTCATTTTGTAGAGTAACTGGATTGTTGGAAGTCCTGAAAGTCTTCTAAATCTTCTTAGACAACAAGAAAATGTTGGGTTTATGTCCTTGCTCTCTATCTAACAAAATATTAGGGATATATCAAAGTATGACACCTGAACTCCAGAAGCCACACTCAGTAATTTGTGCAAATATACAAAAGCAAACACTAGAAAAGGGGGAATCCCACAAGGCAGGGTAAAGACTATTTAAAGCAAAGGTATTTAATTCATATATGCTACAGTTTCTTTTATAGAGAAACTGTAAATAATTATTCATTGTAATATGTCATGAGGCACAAGAACATATGCTGTGTTGCATTCCTAACATATGACCTCTGCTGCATTCCTTTCATCTAACCATTGCATAATTCTGTCAGTAAGAACAATCAAGTTGGATGTGCATAAATGTTCACAGGATTGAACTTAGATACTCTGAAAGTTCATTCCCTTAACAATGGTACCATAATTTTTTATGTGAAAGTACTTAATCTCTTAGAACCCTAAATACAAGGATTTTTTAATTATTATAATAGTTTGGTTGTTTAATTTTGAACCATTATTTTCTTCAGAAAAAATTTATCAGCAATACTGAAGTTACTTAGTTAATTTCCATCATAATTCAGGATTTGCATGTCTTGGCTGAGCCAACAGAAATAGAATGCTAATTCCTGTAGTTTTACAGCAGTCAAAAGAAGCTGGTCAATATACATCTGAACAAGAGCTGTTTTCTTAAGATGAAATCTTTCCCCAACTCCCTTTTTACACACCAGTAACAAACATAACTCACAGAAATAATCTTAATGAATTCAAGTTGAGCATGAAAAGATAATGTTTATAGATAATTCAAATTCCACAGTGATCAGAGCATCATGTTACGGAAGTCATCATCTTTTAAATAAAAAATTATGGCCCTGCTGTATTTTCTAACACTTCCAAAGTGTGAGAGAGCACTTTTAAACCTTAGCAACTAACACTTAGCTGAAGAATTTCCAATGATGGAGGTTTACCTTACTAAATAATGACAATCCTGAACTCTATATCTCAGTTAGTCCAGGCTGCTGATGTAGACAACTGAAGGAAGCAGATGCTTCATTCCTTTCCAAACAGTGTCTGAAACAGGTCAGATGAGCAGTGACCTCTGAGTGCCTATTCTTCTCCATTTCACTGGGTAGCATAAGAAAGCACAGCTCTGAGATTTTCACTGTTCTTACCGCATTCCCTAGAGCTGAATTTTCATCCATATTTTGCTCTGTTTATCTGAATAAAATGGAAAAGTAAGCTAGCCTTCCTTTTTAGACATTGTCATTCTTTCTAAGTCCTTATGACTATTACAAAATGATTTTTCTTTTAGTATCTGATACTCTTCGCTCTCTTTTCAAATAAACCATCTTGCAGGATATCTTGCCTTCAACTTCTCCTTTTCCTTTGGAATAATAATATTTTTTCCAAAGAACAGGAAAGCTAATGACCCATAAATTTGAATTAGTTTGTAATAATTCACGTGAATTTTATCTGATACAGTTTGTGCCTGAGGAGAGCTGGAACTAAAGACAGAGACCAAGATATAGATGTATTATATGCACATGTTTATTCCTCTGAAGCCACTACATTTGCACTGTAGAAGAGAACAGAATCATGCCACTGATGCCATTGTTTGTTCTCCAAAATCTACATCTAGTCCTAAATTTTAGTTGAGGAAATACATAGATAAGTCATGTTCAAAGACAATTTTAGAGGTACTGCGTTATATAAACTGCAGTAGATCCAATGCAAAGAATTACTCTTGGTAGGAAGGAGCAGGAATTCGGCCATAGGTCTCCTTAGGAACCACCCAGACTGCTCAAAGAATAGCTGCTCCAGTGTGATTTGTTCTCATTTTTCATAGAAATACTTCTAAAAATTTTGGAATGGAAACAGGAAATTTCCTAACATCTTGAAATTTTTATTAGAGGGGAACATCATTTCCTCTTTGGTTTTATGAGTAGCTGCTTTCACTGTTTTGGCTACATATATGTAATCCATGCAAGTAAGTATGATAAGACAAACTGAATACTTGATGGATTACTTAACCAGAATCAACTGTGAATGAAATAAATAATTTTGCTACAACAGAAACTGATCAGTGAGATTTGCTTCCTGTTCTGAGATCCAAATAAGTCAGAAACATAAATGGAAAACAAAACAAACACAAAACAAACAAACAGCCTCATGAAAACAAAAACACCCAAATTAAAAAAAAAAACTCACCAAAACAAAACAAGGATAAATGTATTTATCTCTATATAACCAACATTAGCAGAAGAATCTAACGATTGACTATTTGCTGGCCATAGGTTAGAAACATCGCCAGCATGTTCATACCCCAAACTAAGTATTATCCAGGGAATCTGTTCTAGTATAAAACAAATTCAATTACTTACATTCATTAGGCAGGAAAGGAGAAAAAGGCTTAAAAATTCTCATAAAAATTCAACACAGAAAACCGATTTTTTTTTTAAGACTGGGAGCAACCATTTCACACCAGAGAATGATTAGTGCTTAATAAGCCCAGAGTCAACCACTCACAGCAATTTTAAGTTCCCAGGTTTCCCACAGAAATCTTGTCTGACTTTCCTCCTTGGAAAGCTGCATAACCTCTTCAGACAAGTATCAAAATGAAAGAAAAGGGACTCCTAGAGATATAGAAGTCCTTCAGTGGAGCTGGGCAAAATAGATTTTCCATTAACCCCCCCAGTACCTGCCTGCCTGGTCCTTCTGCCAGGCAGAGAACATGGAAGGTCGTGCAGTGCCTCTCACTAGAGTTTCCAAAGAGAGTCTCAGCTGTGTTGGGACAGAGCTGTGCACAGCCATGCTCCTAAGCAGCAGCAGCCACCAGATATCTCCACAGAGAGGAGCAACCTCGTGTAGCAGCTACTCTTCTATATACCAGTGTTAATGGTACAGCAGACACAGGTCTGACCACCTTTTCCATGTGCCAGACAGCTGCCACTACCTTGGGCAGAAACAGGAACCTCTCTCTGCTTTCTGTTCCCTTCACGGTGCTCTTGAAATGGGGTCTGCTCTGGGTACCTCTCATATGGCAAGTTGCATCCTCCAAGTGTATTGGCACACACATCCAGCTGCCTGTGTGCACTTGCCTCTGCACCTCCTATTAAGGTTGTGTGTGTTTTTACCAGGCTCTTTCCTACATATTTTGGCCCTGTCTGTACCTCTCTGCAGCTCCTTCTCTCAAGATGTCAGAACCATGGGTCTGAAAAATCAAGCACTTCACACAGCAGGCTCGTTTACTCTAATGGCAGGTGCAGTGACAGGAAAGAAGGGAAATGTATTGTTAGTTACAGCTGTAGAAATGCAGTGAATTGCAGGTGAACATAAATATTTCAGGGTAATTAACTAAAGTCCACAGAGGTGTTACAAAATGCCTAGAGCGGCAAAATATTTTTCATAATTTCATCGGAGTTTTTAATTCTTTGTGTTCAAACCAATTATTATCATTGTTTATTTGTTTTCCACTGGTCATTGTAAAGATCTAGACACATCATACATAAGACATGTCATAAATTGAGCACCAGCCTGAATTTCCTCCACCCAAACCTATCTCAGCTACACTTGAGGAACTCTTGATTATTTTCCATGCACAGCTCAGCCAGAATTTGCAAGTACTGAACGTCTCAGGAGAATGCCAGATCTTATCAGATGTTCCAAGAAGGTTTAGTGAAGTCTGGATAAACAAGCAGTGTTTTAGTTGTCTTACTAAACTATATTTTCAAAGTTCACCCATCACTTATCATAGTCTGATAGCTTGTCAGAGATCATTGCAAAGAATTCCCCACTGTAAATAAAGGCTGTATGAATACAACTAGTTATAATACTTTGGATTTAAATGGATGTATTTTTGGCTAGAGGGTTCTGTCAGCATTTATCAAGGAGATGGGTGTACATTTTGTGTTGTTTTGGTTCCACAGCTAATTTGGACAGCAAAATGAGATTTCCTTGTAATGACTACAAAGCCACCTGCTTTGTCTCTTTGGAGGAATTTAAAATATTTAGCATATGAAGTATATAAGTATATCATAAGAGTTCTCATAAATATCATCAGGGAAGCTATCTAGGCATAAAGATCTCCTGAGTAAAAGAATCAGTATTTAATAGCTCCCTTAATCTCACTTAATGTTAATGGACAATTGGAGGAAACTACTCATCTGGAAATTACTTTAGCAAATTAAACACGGCCAAACATCTTTGCTTAAGTGAATCTGAAAGGAAGTCATCCATCTTAGATGGGATTTTAGAGAAGTATCCACAATATGAAGACTGTATGTCAGTTTAGTAAATGAAAGTCACTTATGAGCTTACATCAACATACTGCACGCTCAATTCATGCTTAGCCAGAGCTCAGTAACCCTTCCCTGGGCTTACAAAGTCCACTTACAAGCACTGTGCCTCAAATATGCATGATCAGTACGAACTTTTCAACATCATACTAACTCCAGACATGTTATTTGGTGTTTTAAAATTGTTTTCTTTTGATGAGATTTACTCAAGTTCCTTGCTCGTGTTTGGTACAGTGCTATAATGTCAAGTGTTAATTATTATGTGTACTATGCCATCTTCCACTTCTACAAGGACATCACTCAATGTTCAATGAATGAACACATTTCATAAATGTGCTTAACCTTCATGTAATTAAAAAATATTCTTATACAGCATAAAAATATGAGTATTTACCCACTTTCCCTACTACTCAGTATATCTGAGGGTGTTTTGGTAAGATGATTGAATATTACTCAGCACCATTTTGCTAAGAAAGAAGTTGAGGTATAAGCACCTGCCTGCTTTGCAAAAGGTACCTCTAAGCACTGTCCTGAATTCATGATCTGTCTTTTAAAAAGGTAGCACACTTTTAAAAAGCTAACCCCAGTGCACGACTGCAGTGATCAGGGAATAGGTTTGAAAAGCTGCTAAGCCCATGGTTTGTCTTCACATAGAACATGACTCTACCAGGGAAGACATTGGCACAGGGCACAAGGCAGGCCAAATATATACATGCTCAAACACTATATACCTACCTGAAGGATACATTTGCTGGTGTCTATCAGAATCATGGAGATGGTGTGGTCTCTGCCTCGGAATTCTCTAAATTGCTAATTGCAAGAAAAAAACTGTTGGGCAGTGGTCGGTGCCACTGACCACTGTACATATGATCTGCTGTATGATCATTACTGTGCGTCTGATCTGCTTGAAACTCTTTGATAAGCGTTTGACAACGGCTGTCAAAAGGCAATAAACTGTCCAGAAAAGCCATCCTTATGTAAACTTTCATTAAAAAACCAACCAGATCAGTGAGGATGCTGCAGACAGGGAGGATGTAAGTTTGAAGAATTGTGGACCTCGTTTATTTCATACTTGCCTTTTCTTTCTGTACACATTCTTCATCTTTTTAAGGTTCAAGTCTTTAATTGCAAATGAATGCAAAATTTGTGTAAATATAAAGCTGCTTATACTAATTTGATGCTTTTTATGAGTCAAATGAGCTGCTTCTATAACCCTTTATTCCATCCCTTGTTTTAGCCCATAATCTTCAATGTGAAGTTTTGATCATTAACTTAAATTCAGCTCACAAAGTAAATCAGAGAACATTTTTGACAGTAGGAGACCGCATTCACTCCTAGCAAATTCTAATCACTTTTAGTTAAATTACACTCAACGTGAATCTTGACTGGAGTGTTTATTTACTTTGAAATGGATAAACAAATTTTTAAGTGCCTACTAATAACTCCATTTAGGTATCTGATGATAAATTAATTCTTCATGTAGGTCTGTGAAAGCCAGTGGGGATGAACGTGATCTGTTTAATTTCTGCTTGAGATGAAGGATTTGGAGCCATATCATACATTAGTTTCCAAACACTCTCCTAGATTTTAGTGCTGTAGCTAGTATAAATGAATATGCACATGTTGATTATATATAATGGAGGAAAAGTGGTACCTAAGCATCCACAATACATCAAAAGAGACCTGCAGGATTCAAAAACCTATAAAAATTTATTAGAAATAAGGTAATTTAAATCCTTTTTTTCCCCTGCTATTCAGAATAAGATCCAAATGCTGACATGGGTGCATTCTTCATGATTTCTCTAACATACTAAAAGAATTAATGGTATCCTAGAAGTACAAGATGACCAGTCACCATAGTAGAAGTGGTCAATTTCAGCTCCCACAAAAGCCTAATTCCACTGCAAATCAACAGAATTAGAATCACATTAGAAAATTATTTTATATTGTTGACTCCCAGCTTTGCAAGCAGATAGTACAATTGTCTTCCAAAAGGAAAAAAATACACTCAACTTCTGAAATAATTTTCTATCAATATTGCTGTGTATATATAATTTCAAACATTTTAAAAACTGACCTACTTTTTTAGCCAATCATTCTAACATAGGAGTTCATGTGTTTCTAGGTTTCATTATTGTCATCCTATTATAAAACAAATCTAGAAAATAAAGCTGAGCATGTTAACAATGAATTAACCTTGAGCTTTTCATTTTTCCAGAATTCATCGGATAAATTTAAAATCAGGTTAGTATCATATCTTTGGACATTTGGTTCATGTTCTTTACAGTTTTATGTATTTATCAGCTTTCCATTGAAGAAGTCTTTGGTGCATTTTTAATCTCTTTTTAGTTCATGTTTTTTCAATTTTCAGTTGATATGAAGGATAGATATTTAAACACAGTTTGCAGCTGAATTTGAAGAAACTGTTTCTCTTACTCAGACTAAACTCATGTAAACGTACTCCATTATTCTTCAAATTAGGAACAGAACTTCTTAAATAGGAAAAAAAAAAAAGAAATCTAGAATATGTCTTGAAGAAAGAGAAGCAAACAAGGAAAAATAATTGCTCTGATTCATGGCAAAACATCTCACATCTAGTTTTAGTTTTCACTTTCCACTGAGTAAACTTATCCTTTCTTATATATCCTTTGCTATGAAATGAAGTATATCTGACATGCAGGAGGACAAATAAATCACACTGAGTAGCTTATGATGTAATCAGGAAAATCTTAATGTAGAATCAGGCCATGGCTGAGTAAATCATAATCTAATCATATCTAAATACAGTATAACGTCCCTTTTGATGGTAAATAATTCAATGTGGGAAGTGAAAGGAGGAAGGATAAGTTAGTAGAACCAGGCAAGTACTGTAGGGGATCTTCCATCTGGCTTCACGCTCACACAGCCACAATTTTTCACAGCAGTGCAGCTCCAACAAAAATAACTAATTTATTCTGTAAACCTTGAGTAAAGTTTTTGGTGAATCAAGTCCAAACATCTTTGTATGATGTTTGGACTTGATGGTAAGAGGGCTCATAATAGGGCTTGTTCTCTCAACAATTTACTGGCATGCTTAGAGGTGTATCTAGGATAAGGCACTATTTTTCTTGCATTGAAAGTGTTCAATTTTACTAATACATTAACAAGACTCATTTCCTATTAGTTATTTCTCACTCTACCAGTTTTTCTATTCTGAAACTCAGGGAAAAAAATTTTTTTTTTTTTTTAAATTCCCAGCCTCTGAATACTGTACTTCAGCTGCAGTCTTATCACTACTTTACTACCAGAAAATACAGCAAAGAGTCACGGTTCAGTTGCTGCTTCCTCATTTCTGAGTTGGGGAAAGTTAATTAAGGTTTCTGGCACAATTTCTTTCTCTGTTTCAGTGGGTTGTACTGACCACTGCAGTGACAGTAAGCTCAGGTTTACCCGCTTGCACAGCAATGGAAATACTGGCTTCCTTTTGTGCATTCCTTTTGCACATTGTGGTCTAAATTATGTGCATGCTGAGCAGTGAGGAAAGCACCCTCCACCTGTGAAATCTCTTCTGGAGTTCCGATGGCCCCAGCCTTGGGTAGTACCCCAAAGGAGGGAAACATAGCATGTCTAGAGGTTTTGACATAAGTCTAGACTGAGAAAGCAGACACATTTGTATGTTCTCCAGGTTGGCAGACCATAGCACACCTGACCAACGTGCCAACCGTTTTCCCTCCTTGCTGAAAATCTTGTCTCCACACGAAGTGTACCAAACACTTCGAAAAAACAAAGCATTGTTGCAGCTCCACCTTGCCCACATGCTGGAAACAGAGTGTTGAGTCCTCAAACACCAAATGTCGCTACAGCATATGTTACAAACCTGATGACAGCAGCAGATCGCAGTCTTCCATGCACTGCACACGGATAAGTGGCATTTAGCTCACCTGGAGTTGTAACTCACATATAAATTTCAGGAAGCTCATGTCTGAGCCTTCACCCGTTAATAAGAACCAATTACTCAGACAAAAGCTCTCTTCAGAAAAGTAACTAAATATTATGCCAAGCCAATTCTCCTTTTGTGGAGAGCAGAGAAGCAGGTAACTCTGTAATAGGTCAAAGCTGACATTGCTGTTCAGCCTAAAATACTTTATAAACAGTTAAATGCTGCATAAAATTGTAATTCTAAATGATGATGTGAATGGGCTTTTGGCAAATCCATGTGATATCTCTGCTCTACTGTCATGTTTGGTCTGACAGCTGCCATTGCCTGACAGTTATTTTAGTAAACATGATTATTATTTTTTTCTCCTACAGGTAACAATAATGTTTTAAATTTACAGTATATACATTCCCTTTTCCATTTATAAAAATAAAAGCATATAGCTCTTGAAGAAATACCACCTATATTTACAAAGGTTAAACAGGTTAAAGTGCCAGTATCTTGTCTAATAATAAACAGATAAAAGAAATAAAATAATTCTTATTACAAAGTGTAGGATTTTTTTTCCAAAAGATATTGACAATTTATATAAAAAATGAAGAAACTGGTCACTCACATACAACTCTTCCTTGCAAGAGATAGAGCACATATTTAAAGGTTTTAGACAGTTAGAGTGGAATCCACTGCAACTAAATTTAGCACCTTAAAAATGCCCAAATTGTTCTTCTTGATGAATGGTCCAGATGCCCAGGCTCTCTAGAGCTGCGGCAGAAATAGACAAATGCCTCCAACAGGCAGATGCCTATCCTATCAGCCTAAACGAGATGGACTGAATTTCATCCCTAGGTTTTTATCTGGTTATCTGACTTGCCCTTCTCTGGTCTTGAAAGCAACTTAGGCCAAGTTTAGGGAATTTGAGGGGAATTATAAAGTCAAGTAGCACTTCAGATTTTTTAACAAAAATCAAGCATGGGAGAAGTTCCCTTCAGTGCCAACATTCTGCTCACTATGCAGTTAGAAACAGCAGAACTGATATTTTTTTAATAGGTGCTTATTTTTAACCCCAAATTTTTCAGTCTTTAGTTGAAAAATGGGCACATTGGGTACACGCCATGTATAGTGCTGGTAAGAATCAATTTCCAAAGAGAAAGCTGTAGAATGGAATAATCCCTGGATGGGGCCATCCGTCTTTTCCACCAGGTGTACCAAGAGTCTTTCACAGGAATGAGGAGCACAGCCACTAACCACACCTTCCTGAAAGATCAGGCCCTGAGGAATCTGAACCAATTGCTACAAAAATGTTATACAATAGCTGAAGAACATGTGCTTTCACACATATTTAAGGAGGGGTTTGCATTTTATTTGGTTTAATTTTGTTCTTCATGACTCAGAAGAGCAACTGCAAGTCACAGTAAGGCTGCCTAGGGAAAGGAAAATATCTGAAGCCATCCAAATGACAGCAATTGCATCCCAACACACTTTGCCTAGCAGCGCATGTTCTTGACTCCAGGAAATCCCACACCAGAGGATATGAAATGTAAAAGACATGCATCAGCTCTATTAGAAGTTGGATCCTCAGCTGATTAAAAGAAAGGAGTCAGTTCTCTGAAGTCAATGCAGCTGCAATAATTCATATTAGCGCAGAACCGAGCCCTAAGCTTCTTTATTGCATGTGGTTTTATTTCTTAATAATTTATTAAGCACGGTTTAAAAGACAAATCATTGATGGTGATTCCTGTCAGAGAGAAAGCTTTCATGCTAGCTGCATTCTGTCTGACAAGGCAACACGTACGGTGGTCCAGCTTCTACTGTACACAAAAATTCAATTGCTTAAACACTGGCATCTGTTGCCATCTGAGACATCTCAGGCGACCCCACCTGGTCTCCAGCTGCCTGTCTTGGAGGACACAGGTCTCTTGTAAGTCCTGTGACATACCTGTCAGCCCCATGTAGGTGCCTAGGGTATCCTGGGGTGTATCAAACAGCACTAGACTCTTATGTTCAAGCTACTGAATCCCTCCCAAGGACTGCAAGGATAGCCGAAATAATGTGTATTACACAAGTCTTCTTGATTTGTCGTCTGCTTATTTTATTGTTTTAAAGAACCATTGCTAGCAGATTTGAATTTTTTTTGCAATGCTTTAGCTCTGCTGGGGGCTATGCAAAATGTAAAATATTATGCAGCTCAGTAAGTCAAAATAAAGCAAACAGGCAACTCAGTTTTCTAGCCCCATGGCAGACTAGCATCTGTAAAAGTAAAAGCTTGCTAAAATGACAGGTCTTATGGAATGGAATTACTTCCCCCTAGCTTTGGAAAAAGGATTCAGCATCAGGTTGCAGATGTCAAAGAACCAAATGTAAGTAGGTGTGCACAGCTGAGACAGGTGTGAAAGCTTTCGCAATAGTGGATGAGATCTAGAGCTCAATTTACAAACAGCATGAAATAACTTATTCCACCTCCTACCAAAGGATGTAGATCTTCTAAAGACCCATGTTACATGTAATGGACAAGGTCTCATGCACTGTAAGCCATTCACGATTGCAATAGATATTTGTAGTTAGGAAATCATACCATGCCCAGTTAATAGAGTATGGAGTATAGAGAGCTATGTGCTCATCCTGAAGAGGGCATCTAAGTCTGGAATCACTCGTAGGAACACAGCAGTATTTTATGTGTCCTATCATGTCTTAGACATCCACAAGGGCTGGCAGGCATGACACAGGACTTTCAGATTAGTCCATGGCTGAAAGTCCCTAAAATTTCACATTTTAAAAAACTGCACAGTTAAGCAACTCTTTTGGTCTAGTCTTGACTTACATATGTACTAATAAGCAAATTTGCTAAGGACAGTGTGGCAGCTCTGACCCAATGTTTTAATTGATTAATTGTGAAGGCTATAAGTAGTTCTGCCTGTATATATAAAACAGTTTTAAATACTGTTTTTAAAACAGGATTTGCCTTATAGGTTCAATGTATCATTAATATGCAATGTACCTAATCACCTAAAACAAATATTTCTTCTTCAGCAGTTTATGTTGACAAATGAAAGCTTCATACTGCATACTGGGGAGATCCACTCGATCTTAACTCCAAAAGCCATTGGAAAACTATAGAAAATCTCCCCTAATCTGCTCAGCTGTACTTAATTTTCTGCTGGTATTTGATAAATTCTGCAAACTTAAATGGGATAATATTCTGGCCCTTCTTTTGGCTGACTGCTTTTCTTTTCTTGTTTGCATTTCTGAGTGTAATGCTTTCACTGCTCAGTGAAATCACTGAGGCAGTACCTCCATGACCACCTACTTACCTTCCTGAACAACTACAAAAGTCTAGATGATTAATTTTTTAAAATATTTAGGTAATTTTCATATGAAGCTTTTTCATGAGCCCAAACTTCTGATGGAGTTGTCTGCGTCCTCTTAGTACAGCAAAATCAAGTTCAAGTTGTTGTCTTAATAACAAAGTCAGTACAGTTCTTAACAAATTTCCGAAGAATTACTGTGGGTTTGATTTGGAAGAGATACTGGATTTAAATATTAAAGACTCAAGAATATTAAAGACTACAAAACAACAATATCATTGAATTGAATAGATTCTAGAGAGCATTTTGATATATAATTTATATTTGTAAATTATTTAGTATTTATGCAAATTAGTCTATTATGAAGCACCCCTGTGCTGTGAATGGCACTTCAGCCCATGGACCCATCAACTGGTAATAAAATAAATATTGAGATAAAATTTAGGTTTAGTTGAAATTCATGTATATGGCTACATTAAGCTGAAGAGAAAGTTGGAGAGCACAGTGTTTCCTTTTGTACAGAAGATTTAAGAGTAAAATTATCTCTGTATTCAGTGAAATGGTTTCAATAATGGGAATGTTCTGGAATAAATCTCAGTCAGAATTACAATTTATAACATTCTGGGCTTCAATTGAACTATGAGGATGATTTTTTTGTTTTATTATTTAGTGTTAGACTAATCTGCTGTGGAGATCTAGGTATTTAAATGGAAAAAAAAATAAAAAAAAATTCTAGTCCCCATTTAAACAGAGGTAAAGGCTGTCACAATGCCAGGCACCCCCCCCCGCAAAAAAAAAAAAAAACAAAAAACAAAAAACAAAAAAACCAAACCAAACCAAAACAAAACAAACAAACAAACAAAAACCACCCAAAACAAACAAAAAAAAGAGAACCACAGACCCTCCTTCTCTTCAAAATACTACGGAACAATATTAGTTTGCTTAATTAAAAGAAAGGGAGGAAAGACAGATCTTATAAACCCTAAACAGTCATTATTACCACAGATTTAGCTGAGCACTTGCTTGGCTCAATGGTCTAAAACAGTAGGACAGTACCAGTGAAACTTAGACTCCTTGCTGGAAATCACCATCTACTCACTGGGTGGAAACTTCAAGGGATTGTGAACATCCAACCCTGGGGGAGCAATGAAAGCAAAAGTTTTTGTAAGGAACTCAGGTTGCATAAGTGCTGGCAAACCCTGATTTCTATCAAACTGTAAAAGAAGTAGACCTTTCCCTTGCTGTAATATAGTCCATCTTGTGATGTGATGAAGACAATATTATTGATCTTGATTGAAACATAGTTTGACTACATCTGGTTGAAACAAAGGTCAAATATCATGTGTCAAGCAATTTCCTTATGCTGGCCCTAGTAGGTCACTACGTAAAACTGAATACACAGAAATGTTTGCATTTTAGAGAGAAAGCTTTCAAAAAGCATAAGAATGGAGCACCAGAGGGGATTTCATAGGTCATCAAGTGTGCTTCCCAGTTGTCTGATTAGGGCTTTTTGTCCCTTTTACTGGAATAACCTTTCAAAGCTATAGCAGAACCTCAATTTTGTATCAGTGCTTTCTTTTACTCAGTGTTTTTAAGTAGGCTTGAGGATTTTTCTCCCTCTCTATTGTGTACTCGACATACACATTCTTTCATTTGTATTATCTGAAGTAATCACACCCTCTTTTACACCTTCTCTCCGTCTGCAATTTGTAGTCTTTGTCTCCTAATCAAGCTCTTCATCTTCTGACCATCTTAACTCACTCTGTTCAAGATGAATTTATTGTTTTTGAACACTGAACAGTAGCTGAGCGTTATAGGTGGGATCTTGCAAAGCTTTGGACTATAGCAGTAATGCCTTTTCTCTGGTACTGGAATTTTTTTTGACACTTCTAACAGAAGATCACACATTTCTTGCATTCCAGCAATCTTCATTGCATTTTTATTTATTTTATGTAAGATCAGTAAGGTGGTTTTCCCCTCTCATGCAAATGTTCCCCACAGTGTAGGAAGCAAGTTGAACTTTGTGGTTGGACTTTACTGCTGTTGCAATTTCAGAATGAGGGATTCAAGGTGGCCAAAGATACACTAAAAAAACCAAACCAAACCAAAAAAAAAAACCCACAAACAAACAAAAAACCCCCAGAAAAACAAACAAACAAACAAACAAGAAAAACCTGATACTAAGTAGCTCCATACAATAATTACTTATTCTAATTCCCAGAGCTACTCACAATTTCACATATGGAACTGAGCTTTGAAATCACTGCCATAACAATAATAAATACAGTGTTATTATCCTTCCAGATATCTGCAAAATGGTTGCTGGAATTTTTAATATGTTAGCACCTAGAATCATTGGCAAGGCAACATCAAATTCACAGCCCTCCTAGGAAATCAGGGAAATAGTGCAAAAATGAAAGAAGAGTACCTCCTGGGAAGAGCTTTCAATGCCAGCTACCTGGTTTTGTTGCCAGTCATGAATATAGTAATGAAGAACTGCAACAACACACCTAGATTGCAATTATCTCTGACAAAAAAATTGAAACAGTATAATCAGAGGTAAATCCAACTCATACTAAATAAGCACTGCTGGCTATTCAGCTAAGGGCACTTCTCTTTCAAGACATAGTTGGGAAAGGGTAACTTTTTTAGACAAAATTCTCTGAAGAAAATGAAGACATTATTCCAAATCCTACGCTTTTTAATTCCCTCTTGTACAAAACAAATATCCTAATGGTGCTTCCTCTCCTTTCAGAGTCAGCAGCCAAGGAAGGAAACAGAAATGCTAAACTAAAGCCACACTGCAGTGTTGAAAAGCAAAAACTTTTTAGCAGGGCCTGTTTTGATAGGAAACGACTTTAAAGCAGAGGTAATTTAGATTTGATACAATTTTTTTACAATCAGGGTGGTAAAACACTGAGATAGGTTTCCAAGAGGGGTGGTAGATGCCCCCTCCCTGAAAACATTCAAGGTTGGGTTGGACAGGGCCCACAGTAACCTGATTTAGTGGAAGATGTCCCTTCTCTTTCCTTCCCCTTCCCCTTCCCTTCCCAACCCCTCCCAATCCCTCCCAAACCTTCCAAAACCTTCCCAAACCTTCCCTTCCCAAACGCTCCCAAACCTTCTCTTCCCAAAGCTTCCCTTCCCAAAACTTTCCAAACCTTCCCAAACCTTCCCAAACCTTCCCTTCCCAAACCTTCCCAAAACTTCCCTTCCCAAACCTTTCCAAACCTTCCCAAAACTTCCCTTCCCAAACCTTTCCAAACCTTCCCAAACCTTCCCTTCCCAAACCTTCCCTTCCCAAACCCTCCCAAACCTTCTCTTCCCAAAGCTTCCCTTCCCAAACCCTCCCAAACCCTCCCAAACCTTCCTTTCCCAAACCCTCCCAAACCTTCCTTTCCCAAACCTTCCCAAACCTTCCCTTCCCAAACCCTCCCAAACCTTCCCAAACCTTTCCAAACCTTCCCTTTCTAAACCATCCTAAACTTTCCCAAACCTTCCCACCCTTTTTCACATGTAGTACAAATTTAAGGAGTTAGGACAGAGAACACTGTTCACATCATGCTGGTGCTAAGACTTAAATCTCCAGCTTTTTAACTCCCATTGGGCAAAAGCATGAAAGAGAAATAAATCCTTACAAGTTGACACAAGCACAGAGTGAAGAGAGGAACTAAAAATGTGCTAGTGGCCTAATGCTGTCCATAAATCACCAGAAAAGAAGAGGTTCTGTTGTCATATGCCTCAGGCATTGCTATCAAGTAGGGAGGGAAAAGAAAATCTATCCATAGGTTAAGTTATATACCATTTTTTGTAGTGTTAAACCTTTTCTTGGTTACAGAATTTTCTAAGTGGTGCATACAAAAGACGGGAAGATGGAGACAGAAATAGAAAGGGAGAGGTAGTAGTCTGATCTCTCAAGAAGAAAGAACTGGCTTTCCAAATTTCATTGACCATAACATAGCCACAAACATGCACAACACAGCTGAAAGCAACAATGCTAAGCACTGGGGGCCCTATTAGGCTTCTTCTCTGAGTGCAGAATTTGTACCATCCATTTGTCCTCCTGCCACCCAGACTGTCTTGGTGGGTCTCAACAATTCTGAGTGCCATTCACAGGTAAATAAGACTGAGACGGAGCAACTAATTCAGCCAGTAAGAAATGTCAAGGAGAGAGAATGTCTTTGGTTTGAATATTATTCCTATCCTCCAAACTTGGCTTTTCTGTAAAATGGGTATCTAAATTCCCAACTTCTGTCTGGACCAGGATGCAAACCAATATGCAGAGTCAGAGTACTGATGGAGGTTCACCTTAACAGCCAAAGGTCATGTGACATGGCCAGACCCAAATTTTTTCAAATTATTAGGGTTTTTTTTGTCCTGAATCAAATCAAACACCTAATTAAGTTTTATAATTGGCCACATCAAATAATAAGGTTTATAAAAGAATGCAATGCCTTTTTTTTGTTTGTTTATTAAAATTCCTTTCCATATAAGCAGCTTTTGTTACCAGACTAAGAAATCCCTGAACAAAATAAATTGACTAGAATGACAAAGTCTTTTCCGCTGCTAAGCTACCTTGGGAAAAAAAATTTTCAACACAAAACTAATAAATTACATTAAATTAAAATTGTTTTACAAACTGAAATAGATTTGATAATTTTCTCCTTGAAATAATCTAGTGGCTTTTCTGCAGTTTATTAAATCTGTCAAAACATGGACAAGGATGAGATTCATTTGATTAAAAGTGTATTTTCACATTAGATTTTCTTGCAACACAGTCAGTGGTTTCTGCATAGATTTACTTGAAATCATTCCCTCTATGTGAACATTTTTTTTAAATACTGCTCCTCTCTTTCTTTTCAAGGCAACAGCAGTGCTAAATAAACCCAATGAAAATGACACTTTAAAAGAGCTAAAAGTGTTTATGATAAACTCTCTGCTGGCTGTTTGAAAAACTCTCTGTGATCAGTATCATATATAGCCTGTTACTGGAAAGTAGATAAACTGCTGAAGTGATACCATCTGGCATAGCCTATGCTCCAAATAACAATTATCATCTGAATATATTGAAAGATAACTACATTGTTGACTTTTTTTTTCCTGTGGGGTTTGTCTAAATTATTTTTTATTAAAAAATAACATAAAGCCCAACAGAATTTAACCTGTAGGATTTTTTCTGCCCTGTGCTTAGGACAGAAAACTATTGACTGATTACCACAAAATATTGTAAGACATTTCCCTGGTGTGTATTTTTTTTTTTTTTTTTTTGCTTCCTATCTGTATTTGTAATTACTTTCCTGGCTGCTTATCTGTTTGATAGCCCAGCAGTTGTATTTCATTCAAACCATACTTGCATATTTTTAAGAATGTTACATAATACAAAGTTCTTGATTTGCAATGCATAATTCCCTGTCTCCTATGATAACTCTGCTCAATGGTACAGATGCTGCCTACAAAAGCCAGGAGCAGCAAAGTGAAGCCTGACTTCTTGGTTTAGCTGTTCAGCAAGGGAAGAAGGGAGACAACATCAGCTGCTGCTATTACCTTGTTATATTGCAGACTATAACTTCAAACCTAGGAGACAAGACACTAGGACTACGTCTGCATTTGGAAATCATGCTCTGTGAGGGAAAGATAGCTGAATGGTCTACAGCTGTGCCAGGGGAGGTTTAGGTTGGATGTTAGGAAGGAACACTTTACAGAGAGAATAACAATCTATTAAAAGACAATTGAGAAATATCATCATGGTCAGAACAAAGTGCTATTTCCAATAAAAAGAAAATCATAGTTACGAAAAGTGAAGATTAATCTTTCTGTAGGCAGAACTACTGTCACTCCTCTGCCTTACACATGAAAACAACAAGGAGTTTGTTGAGTGATAACATCTTCTACTCCTTTCCAAGGCTCCGGCTGAAGCCAAACCCAAATATTTGGAAACAATGTAATCATAGCTTCATCTTGCCCAAGGACTGGGAAGATCAGGCTTTGACCAACCATTTTCTGGTGCTTGTTTTCCATCTGCTCTGAAAATTCTTGACTTTCTTGGGCTGTAGCCTGTGTCATAAAAATAATCTATTAGCACTGATGGGAAGGACTTTTTTTAAAAGGGAAGTGGGATTTGGTGCTGCTGATTTTGGTGGCCAGTCTTAATTTCACAAGCACTTAGTTGACTAAAAGTACTTTATTTGACTATAATCTCAGTCACCAGTAGAGTGCATACATTTTATTTGTGAGCTTCCTTCCACTTGTAACCTGAATTCCTAGAATTTTATGTCTTTCTATCTGCTGATTCCTTTCTAATACCTTTTGTACCTTGTAGCCAACTTCAACCAAACTCAAGAAGCAGTGCATTATCGGGGGGGGAGGGGGGGACGGTAAAATCTCTGTGCTGGTTTTAGCTGGGATAGAGTTAATTTTCTTCAAAGTAGCTGCTAAGGGGCTGTATTTGTGCTGAGCACAGCATTGATAATATAGAGATGGTTTTGTTATTACTGAGCAGTGATTAAACAGATCCAAAGCCTTTTCTACTTTTCGTACTGCCACACTGTCAGGGACGTTGGGAGTGCACGGGAGGCTGGGAGGATACACAGCCAGGACAGGTGACCCAGACTGACCAAGGGATGTTCTATTTCATATGACATCATGCTCAAAATATAAAGAGGGGAGAAGAAGGAGGAAATGGGGGAAGTTTGGAGTGACAGCATTTGTGTTCCATTGTCACAGTTACACTCAGTGAGGCCCTGCTCTCCTGGAGATGGCTGAACACCAGCCTGCCCATGGGAAGCAGTGAATTAATTCCTTGTTTTGATTTGTTTGTGGGTGTGACTTTTTGTTTCCCTATTAAACTGTCTCTATCTCAACCGATGAATTTCATAGATTTTACCTTTCTAAATCCCTCCCCAATCCTGCTGGTGGGGGAGTGAGCAAATAGCTGCATGAGTCCTGGCTGCCAGCTGGGGTGAAACCACGACGAGGGTTTCATCATAAGACCAAGGGAATGAACAGAGGAAAGAGAGATGAAGTAATGCATCACTAAAGGAAAGGTATTAACATGAACCTGATCAATATCTGTTATGTGGTGTCTCTTGACACAGGACAGTGGGTGCTTGCTAGTGTGCTGGACTAGGACTAGGGGAGGAAGGAGGGAGTTTAGGAGGATGGAGACATGGAGAGTGAGCAGGAAAGAAAGAAGGAATGCAGTGAAGTCATGCATGATACTGATGGGTTTCAAGGTTCTTCCTCCTTATATGCACACACACACACAAAAAGAAAAATCAGATATCATTAATTCCACCACACATAAATCCCCTCAGTTTGGGAGTTTGAGACATTGTGGTTTTGGATCTGTTCTTTTTTATACAGTTGAGTACATACATTGGAATTCTTATTTTCCTCAGTTGCTTTTTTACTAGGGTTGTGGGCCCAACAACCCTAGTTGAACTTGTTGTCTCCCTCCTGCCCAGCTTCACCAGGCTGAAGTGCCCTGCCTTGCCTTTTACACAGCATGCCAGAGACATTAAATCCCACATGTGTTTGTCCCTTGGATGGGTTGTGCTACCCAAGAGGTTTCTGGGAGAAGGCAGAGACACAAAATTATGCCCAGGAGGTACAAGCAGCCACCTCAGAGAAGAGACCAGGGAGTTAGGAGAAACCTTTGGATGCAGTGGAACTACCTTGTCCCCATCACAGGAAACCCTCTTCTGCCAACATGCCATTTTTTATCTCTAAAGCTCCATGATTACTCACTTTAAGGCAAAAATTGATAATGAATTTATCTATTTATAAAATAGCTGCAGTGAAACTAGTATGTGGAAAACCATCTCCCAGGTTAACAGCTCTTCTGCTGGGAGATGATAGGTTTTATTTACACTAGGCTGGACCTGGTTAAAAAAGCTGCTGTGTGAAATGTAGAGACTATGTATTGCTGCATAAGCCCACTTTACTGAGGCTAACTTTGTAAGTCCTTGGCCAATGTTTACTTAGCCACAATAAGGCTACTGTAAATAATTAAAAGACTTCTTTGTTTCCTTTCTAGTTTGTGTGTTGTAGGGTTGGTTTATTGTTATTGGGTGGCAAGTTACAAGGATTTCCTAGGTCAGCTCATTTATTTTATTTGGCTATTGGGCCTTGTTGCCATTTGGAAATTTCCTGATTTCAGTTGTATTTTCTTGGCTGCTTTTAGAGGCCTTTGAGCATGAGCAATTTGAAGAGAGAAACTGTGATGGTTAATAAAGGTCTCTAGCTGTTAGCACAAGCCTCGCACAGCAGCCCTCCTGTCACCTTTCAACTCCTGGCATCTGTCATAACCAGCCCCCCAACCCTTCATTCTGCTGACATCATGAAACAAAGATGGCTAAAAAAGTGATGTGGGAGACCAGTACATGAAAAGCAGAGACCATCTATCAGTAGCAAGTTCATGAATCCTCATGGTCCCACAGGAAGGCAACATAAAATACACAGGGAAAAAAGACTGAGAAAGCCCATAAAAGTGACCCAGGCTAATGGCAGAGACCTGCAACAGAACAAATCACTGACACCAGCTCTTCCTGGTCACTGGGTAGGTCCTAAATACTAGGTGAGGAGATGGAGAAGGAGAGTTAGAAAGTAGGAATGTCAACATATATTATTGATGGCAGGTGGACAGAATTTCTGATGGTGGAGAGCTGAAGAGTTTTTTTAATGCCACCCTTTTCAGAGAGAATACACTTGGGAGATATACAGGAACTGTCTGGATGCAGTTCTGTGCAGTGTGCTCCAGGATGACCCTGCTGGGATGGAAGTTTGGACCAGATGACCCACTCTGGCTCCTTTCAACCTTACCCATTCTGTAAATGTGGTTCACAAAATTATTGGAACACAACACTCGTACTGGTTTCCTTATTCACCTGATTTAGAGAGTCTGTAAGATGACGCTTAATAATATGGTACGAAGGATGATTTTTGCATTTCCCAGTCTAGTTATGTCCCTTAGCCACACTCTGATTCTATTTCAGAAGTGCAAAAATTAATCCTACACTTCCTCCTACCTGCAAAGCCTGCTTTAGGAAACATGCTCATTCAGGCCAAAGAACAGATGAGGCAATTCATAGTAAATAAGTCTAAAACCAGCCTGATTTTGTTCAGTCTGTGTCCTTTTAGCCGTGACAGCTGATGGTGCCAGTTAGTATGAAGTGTGCCACTGCCTCTATGCTCCAGCTGTATTTTGCAGGCTGGAGTGCTGAACTGACAAACAAGTTTTGCTGTTTGCCATGTGCTCCTGCATTTGCTCATCCATCTGGATTGATATGCCTAGCAAAAGATTAGCTCAACGGGCCCTTGATCCTTTGCAAAGGCCTCTAGGCAGTTCCGTCTCACATACGATAAATAATAAATAACATTAATGGAATGCCAAGAATGTCATTAATAATTTTCAGATGTGTAATTCATATTTAGAAGCATTTCAGACATTGTAAAATGCTCAAGTACCAATGACATAGAAATAGTTGTCTGTGTGTGACAAAGAAGAAATTGTGGCTAATAAGAATGTGTCACATTTGTTGGGGGTTTTTTTGTTTGTTTCTATGTCTTCTTTTTTTTTTTTTTACCTAAATAGAACAGACTGAAAACTTGACAGATGAACATTGATAACTACTGAGATTGTAACTTAAAAGCTCATGACCATGAGCAGGACTACTGAGGTTGTTCAAGGCTAATGATATCAATAGAAGTAGTCCATGCAAATAAGGAGACTCTAGAGCTAATAAATGAGTTATTACATATGGTCTGAATATGAAATCAGTTGACAGCAAATGGCTCCATGGAAACATATATAAATACTATGCAACAATCTGTATGGAGGAAAGTTACTAATAAATGACAAACAATCTCTACAGAGAAAGCTATTAAAGTTGTTATTTACCATTGAAACACAAAATAGCACTCAAAATTGTATGTATAAGGAGATGATTGTATGTATAAAGAGATGAATAAGTAAGTTTTGCTTTTTAGTGTATTGGGAATAATTTACTAATGACTTAGACTGTTAGAAACTCCTTCTTCAGTTACTGAAGTCAGACAATAGGATTTTTCAAATCAAATCCCAAGTCACTGAACCACTTCAGCTGATGTAAGAAGATGTTTCTTTGTTTTGGCATCTTGTTTGTGTGATATCAGAAACTGACCTGGCCTATAATGAAAGAAGTCAAAAACAGTTTTACAGGTTCATTCCTGTAGCGATTTCAGATAATTAAAGCTAAGCCCATAGTTAAAGTACTTTTTGATGGCCAGAGTACCAGTGTTTTCTAGATTGAACCTTATGGCAAAACTTTGGCAGCAGTAGGAAGATCAGCAAATCCTTGTGCTGGAACAAAACCCCTGACAGCTGAGGGGATTTGGGGCAGGAGTCTCTCTGAAACAACTGGTATTTAAATTCAGACTTCCCTAGATTGGCATCTGCACTTCAACTGTGGTCAGTACAATCAATTGTTCTCAATACATTGCTCACCCAAATCCCTTTGACATTGGTATTGTCAACCCACAAAGAACATGTTTCCTGTTGTCACCAGTTGCCACTCCAGTAATGGACCTGTATCAGATGGGTCACCAGTAGTACATGGGTCCTGTGCCGATTCTGCCAGCCTTATGCAGATGTTTTTGTTACTGTAAGGCATAGTAGGTAGCACAAGGCATCTAAGATTAGGTGCAAAGAAATCTAGAGAGGTTTTCAACTGCTGAAAAAGAGGGGTCCACTTTAGGCTGAATGCTAGAAGGCTAATTTTTTTTTATTTTTATTTTTTTTTTTAATAAATTTAACACTGTTAATCTTTGAAGTGTTTCCAGAGGACAAGATGACAAGATTTGGGTTCCCAAATGTTGTGGCTGTCCACCATAAGAGAAACCCCATGGTATTCAAAAATTCTGCTTATAACTTGCAGATAAGATACAGGAATTTGGGGAGACCTTTACACTTTTGAAGTGGTTTTGATTCAGTTATCTCAATACAGTTTTCTCTCTACTATACCCGAGATACCCTAGCTTACTACACAGCCTTCATCTGTAGATCTAGGGGACACAGGTGTGCCAAAAGTCCTTGATGCTTCTATCAGTCATGTGGTTTCCTTGCATATATTAGAACATCACAAATACCACCAGGCACTTACATTTAGTCAACTGAATCAATGAAGTCCACTGCCAAGAGACAGAAGGCACCCTAGATGGAGGTATAAGGTTCTTTTTTGGACCACTGGATTTGGACCAATGATGAAATGCCTGACATTAAACCACAACTATTCAGTTCATCTCAAATAATTAATAGTTGTAGTTTGGATTTGGTTTTGGTCTTGTTCTTGAAACAGTAATTTCAAAATGATCACCCAAAAGAAGACAGGGCCAACTTCCTTCCTGGTAGTGTCATAAGCCAAGTGAAGAATTTTCTCCTTCCCCCTGGTTATCAAGATAAGCATTTCAGAGTACAAAAGACCTAGCCCCATGGCTAACGACTGGACATTAGTCTCCTAGGAGACAAGGCAGATAAGGACTTGCACTTTACTTTTTTCTCTTGTCTCCTGGGCAACGAAGTGGGAGCAGTTGTGGGGGGGCTACGGTGTGTGACTGGGGCTGGGGATGGCAGGACATGTCGTTGGAGGAGAAGCTCGCTGCTGTCTTTTTTTGCTCCAAGCCATTGCCAGCTGCAGTTTTTGCCTGAGGTGGATTCTAACTAGTTGAAGATCATGAGTATTCTTCCATTTGGAGAAATTTCTGTTTTATTGCTGGGGTCTTTTTATTCTATTTCCTTTCCCTTCCCCTTCCCCCCCTCCACCCCTTTTCCAGTGTGGGAAGGGAAGGGGAATCGAGTTTTTTGTTTTGTTTTGTTTTTCTCCGATATACCCTGGGGGGTTGTTGCTTTTTCCCCTTCCCCCAACCCACGTGGCAGCAACCAGGGATCTCACAGCGCCACCTGGTGATGGGCACCAGACATTACAAGTTCTGCTCCTCCAGTGATCCAACAGCACCACCTGGTGAATGGTACAGGACATTACAAGTTTTGCATCTCCAGTGACCTGATGGTGCCCCCTGCTGACTGTGATTGGAACTGCACCAAAGGGTGCAAGAAATTGAACTGTTTAATTTTCCTTTTGCCGGTTTATCGGTTTTGTTCTTCTTGAAGGAGATCGTTGGTGGGTATAGGAGTATTGCCTGGTTGTTTTACTTGGGTTTTTTCCATGTTCCTGTTAATACACACATACCTTTTAATAAAGGGCTGTTATTTTCCCTTTTCCATAATTTGTTTTCCTTCAATTGGAGCCTCTTAATTTTGGATTTATAATTGCTTAGAAAGAGAAGTTTGGGTCTTTTCTCCTAACCCATCCTCAGCAAAAGACCCTTGTCTCATTTAAACTGGGACAGGTAGCTACATGCTGCTGAAAGTGCCAGTCTCAAATTTGTAATAGATATTCCCCATCTCTCTGTCTCTCCACACTTCTCTCTTTAGTAAATGCCAAAACACTGTAATTCATATCTGCAAGTAGGGCTTTGTAAATTATTTTAACAGCTTTTAAAATTATTTTAACTGGTGCTAGAAATACAGCAACTGTACAATGCTTCTCTTTGTGAAACTATGCTTAAGTAAGAAATAAACCAGATAACAGCTGTCTAGAGTTCTGTAAGCAGTACATATACAAGTAATCCTAAAAAAAAAAAAAAAAAAAAAAAAAAAAGTTAATATATTTGTATTCCAGAAAAATTTGAAAAGAATTTTTTTTCTCTCTCCTAAGTTTTTTGCATTATCAATCTCCTGGGGATTTGGGATTTTTTTCCTTCCTATACTGAGGTTATTTTTGAGTGTTAATGCATCACAGCACAGAAACACAATTTCAGATTAGTGATCACTGATATAGAAAAAAGAATATATGTATCACTCATATTTTGTAAGGTACCAGAGAGGCAAAAAATGGAAAAGACTCAACTGGTTAGAACACACATACAAAACCACAAAACTCATCAGTTTTCCTTTTACTTAATACATACAGCATGGCACTAGGATTGTGATAACACTCTTATGTTTTATAATCTAAACTGTGGCATGAAACATTTAAAAATTTAACAGAAAAACAAAGTTATTTTACAATATTTTAAATGTATCTGCATAATGTCATATGTACTTAGATGTAAGTGTAAGAGATGTTTTCTTATATTAAATAGTGGAAAGATATGTTAGTTTCAGAGTAAGAAAAAAGGTGATGAATGACAGGTTTTGATGAGTTCAGTGCTTGAAATCTAACTAGTATATTAAAATGCTGTTTATGTACAGTAGATAGATATGACCTTTAAAATTAAAGCATTGAAGGGTCACTCATCCTGAAGTCTATATGAGAAGAAAACTTAAAAATATTCTGATATCTGTCAGAAGGCTCTACTAATATTTTTAGGACATGATAAACAAGACCACAAACACTTTTCCACTGTGCCTTTGGCCCAGCTTCCTTATAAATAATCTGACGTAAGATCACGTAAGGCATTGAAGATAAGGCTGTAGATTTAGATATTTTTATAATGCCTTCTAAGTTAGATGAATGAGTTGGTTGTCAAATTTCCAGTATTTAGTCACTGAAAGCTTTCAATATTACCAAATCCCAGGGCATTTCTCATAAATGCCCCTTGTCTCAGATTCAGTTCCTTTCTCATTTAAACACAGACATATTTAGTTTATTGTTAGGCCAGCACACTGTCTCCAATGGTGGTGTTAGTAGTCATTATCCCAAGCTGTTCAGCAATCACTACAGTATCAGAGCCTTTGACTTTATACAGCTCCAGAAGCTTTTACTGTAGCTTGCTCATTTTGAGGAGGGGAAAAGGATTCCCACTCTGACTCACACAAATTTCAGTGGAAATTACGCCACTTAGGTCAAGACGAATGGTGTCTGTTTCAGAGTTACAGTGCCTACTCTAAAAAAACCATGGATAATTCTTTGGGGGTGCTTAAATTTTCAAGTTTTACACATGGAAGTTGGTATGGAAATGTAATTGAAAACATAAATAATAAATATATTACTGGCACAGGAGTTAGATGTAGTTTCTTAAGTTGTTGGCTCATGCCTGTGGTAACAGCAGGGTGGCATATTTTTCATGTGGTTTAAAATGCAAGCTGTTTTAAATATTACTGAGCACCAAACAAAGTAGTAACTGAAGTCCATTAGGCTTCCTAAGAATTTCCTTCTTGGATTGTACCTGGGACTAGCCAACTAAAACCACAGTATTCTACTCATCCTTCTGCAATTACTTAGTAGATTTCCAGGCTTTCTGATGTGCTCATTTCCATACTATCTGACAAATAGCAAATTCATTTTTGTAAGACAGACATTCTCCTTCAGCAAACACACCACTGAGGTTCAGAGGGGCTTGTTTAAATCTCACAGGAAGGCAGTAGCAGGACCCAGAACAGAGGTTAGATCTTCTTAGGCCTAGACTTCTATCTTAACCATAAAAGAATTCCTATTTCCTTCCTTGATGACTAATTCATTAGCAGAAACCTTTCCCTTGTAGTGGAAAAATAAACCCAAAAGACACACTTGTGACTTCTCTCTCTGGATTCTACAAACCTGGTAAAAATTTTCAGTATCAAGAGCCTGAGAAAGCAAACTGAGTCCAACACCACAGCAGCACAAAAATGACAAGCTGCCTGTGAAACTCAGAAGGTTCAGTTTGAAGAACTATCAAAAAGTTCAGATACTTGTACAGAGTTTATCCAAACTATCTGAGCCCTCAGGAATGCAGACATGGGCCTCTTGAGAACAGACATTTTAGTTAGATTTCCTTTAGTTTCTGTTTCCTTTTATGCTAAAGAATGCAACAAAACCTAACTTTGTTTTGGGTTTGGGTTTTGAGTTTTCTATTTTTGATGTGTTTGGGTTTTTTTTTTTTTTGCGTGGTGGGGTTTCTTTGTTTTGTTTTGTTTTCTGGCTTGAGAGCTCTAAGTGGAGCCAGAATCATCACATAGAATAACAGATTTTCACTGAAGTAAAGTGCAGTAGGGACTGTATCAAAACTCATCAAGGTTTGGTTTGAGTTTCTGAGAGCATGTATGTTCTTGTGCTTGCACACTATATGTGTGTAGCTTATTTTTCAGTCTATGCTTGCTGGCTGATTCAGAAGGGATACTGTTACAGTTAATTCCCCACAGCCCCACAGATGAGAAAGTAGCCACTTGGTACCCCAACAAGTTGCTGTTTGAACATTTTTCACTAACAACCAAGAATCCAGCCAATTCAGAAACTGCTTTCAGTACCTGGTTGCCTCCACAAATGAAGGAAATTGTAGCTACCCAGTGTCGATGTAGGCAGGTTCAGTGTGCTGCTCTCACTCAGCAGCTTGTCTGGTAGGGAATGCTGCAGCATGTTCAGGAAGCAATTGTTGATGCAGTTGTTAGCATTGCTATCTCGAAGTCATACACTTTAAAAAGACAGTGAATTGGCATCATTCATTCACTATTGGTGTGTTAGGACAGGGCACCATGGGAAGGCCTGCCATGATTGATGGAATTAGGACCAGTTCATTACCTTTTCAGTGAATTTGAGAGGATGGGATTGCAAAATGCCGTCCACTGCACAGAGCACTAATTTGCCTACCATTGTTGAATAACAGGGCTTTATTTTTCTTTGCTTGCTCTAATATTTTTGGTGTTTATTCCCCTCTGTCACATACTCCCTAATAAAATCTGACTTTTCAAAAAAAAGGTGGAAAAAATTCCCACCTTTGGGTAGTAAGGCACTTGAGAATCAAGATTCAGTATCTATTTTAGCTTCTGCAATTCACGGGAAAAGAGACAATGAAAATTCCTCTTCATGCTTTGGACCAAAGAAAGCCCAAGAGGTATCTGATTAGCTGTAACTTTTGGCAGTGTTGCCCATAGATGTGTGACTAGTAGTTGGCACCATAAGGTGACACTGTTTTCTTAAAATGTTTCTTGCTTTCAATAAAATCATTCAGTAAATGTCACCCCTTTTAACCCTTTACATCTTTCAAAGGCATATGAAAATGAAAAAATAAGCACAGGAAAAGTTTTAGAAAGGTGGAGCTGCATGCCTACTGAAAAGTTTCTAAGATTTTCTAAATATAGCTGGGTTTTATTCACAAATTTTGAACCTAATAGCCTTAACACATTGTACAAAAATATTTGCTCAGGTTCATTGTTCACAAGCATTTTCCTTTCACCCCTCCTTCCTCCTGCCCCATACTTTCTCTCCTTAACTAAACACATAGGAAATTAACGAAGTCTGTGACCTAACAAGTGGCAATTCATAAATTCATTAGATTAAAAAAGACTAGTAACATAGCAATTTCTTTAATAGGTTTGCTTCCAATCTCCAATTTACATTTCTGTCTGCCCTGGCAAAGATATTACTTCGTTAAGACTTTTTTTTCCTTTCCCCTAAATTAGAGAAATGTTAATGACTTCTCTTATTTATTGCTTCCATATGCAAGTAGTTATCTTTCTTGCAAATGGAAATGAGACCCAAAATTGCAACAAATGGGGCCAAGCCGCTGAGTGCATATGTTCCTTTCTGGAGAAAGTACACATGCCTGATCGAATTAACTTTAACCTCTCTGTCCATTGAACAGACATCCTCTAATGTGGGGGCTTTTAAAACTGTTCTCGTTAAATTTATTTTGAATCGCTGAGAACACTCTATCACGGTTTCAGCAAATAACCTCTGATAATATTAAACACCTGGTAAGCGTGGTACCCGAGGGACCCTGTGCTGCCGTGTTTGACCTGTGACCTCCGGCAGTGAAGTTCGGCCCTTGTGATCCACTTGGATTCAGACAAGAAAGCTATTCTGAAGGAAAACACCTGCTTGCAAGGGCTGACCCCAAGCCAGTGCATGGTTGAAAAAAGTCAGCTGGGTAGAAAGAGACCAGAGCCCCATGCAGGTGTTTCCTACAGCACCACACAACTAAAAAAAAACAAGGAAAAAATAAAGGATAATGTGGGTAACAGTTAGGTATTCCCTCAGCTGGTTTTTTTTGTTTGTTTGTTTGTGTAGCTAGAGGTTTTCCCAGTGGATGCCAAGAAAATAAAGAAGAACCTACTGGTTCTTCATTTCTGAGTCTCCAGGGACTTAGATTTAGCCAGCAGAGAATCCTGGCGTGGTGGACTCTTATAAGACTTACAGCTGTGGTAAAAGACAAATCTGGAGGCCTCATCCCTTCTTTGCTACCCATAGCCTTTGCTGCTATTTCCATGGCTCTTATTTTCCTGTTATTGAGATGTCTTCTCAAATAATCTACCGTTATTATAGAAATGCATTGTAAATTAAGAGTTAAAAGCATCAAAACCTCCTGCTAGGAAAGAGGAAGAGGAAAATCCTTCCCTAACAAAGTTAAGGTTTTTTACAGCAATTCATTTTATGCAGTGCAATAATGATTCTTTTTAAGTTGAGTGAGCCCCACTTTCAGTCATTTTTTTTCAGTCAAATGTCACATTATTCATTTTTGTCAGCAGGTCTGCACAGTGACAGTTCAGTGAGTGGAAAATATTTAATCTATCTCTTTATTTATTAAGTGAGTATCACAAAATAAGATGACAGGGATGGAAACCTAACCCTTCTGAAATTCTTCCATTGATTTCTTCATACACTTTTCTCCTAGGCAGTGACCTTGGATGTGACCAAGATAGTGACTGTTTGATGAGGGACTTGAATGTCTCTTATTCACACAGCCAAGGGCTGTCAACGCATCTCCATTCACCTGATGAGAGCACCTTCAGCTGGCGTCAATAAAACCCTTCCATTCCCAACATTCTCAGACTCTGGAACTCTAAGATATTAAACAGCCAATTATGGACTATTTAAAAAGAGCTGGGCAGCAGTGGTAGGGAGAAAGGAGAATTCTTCTGCAAGAAAAATTCAGCTGCGACTTGACAGAGCTCATTTCAGCTTGGCTTTTTATAGCCTTCAGATCTGGATTGCTTTCCATCATTCTGGCAAAGGCAGGGTTTGTATACCTGTCCTAGATGTGAAAGGTTAGTGCAGTGTGCCTTGTGCAACTATTGTCATTAATAAAACCGGATTAAAAAAAATAGAAATAGGAAAAAAGGGAGAAGAAAGGAAGGAAAGAAAGAAAAAAGAAGGAATTATTGGCAAGCAGAGTGGTACTAGTAATTTGCCTTCATCTTTTGCCCAGCATCTTGAGTCTGATAAAGGCCAACATCTGAAAACAATCATTGGAGCATATTAGGGGTTTTTTCCAAGCCATATCAAACTACAGTGTAATAATGAGACATTTATTCTGCGGTATTTTAAGGTTTAAACAATTTGCAATCTACTTCCAAGATGACTGAGATGGAAGCAGGAAGAACACAAGTTCTTTAAGTAACTTCCTCACTGTTCCCTAGTCATACACTGGGAACACTTGACACCCAATTGTATTCATCCTGCTGGAAGTAAATGTAGGTCATCACTTCATATAAGGCTCTTGGTATGATTTCTGCCAGGGCTGATAACAATGTCCTATTGTTGATGAGCCTCTGTCAGTTCCACTTAGCAGTGAGAATGTCAAATTGTCAAGTGTTTTTAAGAGTGGAAGGTGAGAGACAACCAGTACCAATTTCACTTGGAGCCAGAGGGTTGAATCCCCCCCACATGTCCTCACTATACAGGGTAACTCAATGTGATGGGAGGCTGTAGCCACTGGAAAAACAGTGAAGACATTTTTTAAGATTACGCTCCTGGGAGTGTAAAAGGACAGTATCTTCACCTATTCTTTAGAGAAACTCCCAGATGCCTCTAACAACAGCATAAAAATTAAATTAAATCCAGACATTAGAACTGAAAATTTCTAGTCCACTCCTCTGTTCTTACAGGAGTTCCTTCTGCCTGCCTATAGCACCAATATGGCATTAACTTCCCTTGTGTTCCTAAATAGTGGTGCACAGTTATTATTTCTTACGGAAGGAAATCTGACCTGTAAAGGACTACAGTAGGTAATCAGGTTGTTTATGCTGTGCTCACATATTAATGCACTGACAGTCCAATCCAGGTCCGAGCAGACAAATGCCTACTTTGCACCACTGTCTCCACCACGGCTCCCTGGGCTGAATGAGTGTAGCAACATAGAGTTGGATTTATCTCACCTGAATTCCACCAAGGTCCACTGTACTTGCTGCCAACAGAGAAAGCAAGGTGCCTCTGAGATTCCTGATCATTTAAATAGCCAGAAAAAGGCTCCAGACAAGGGGGTTGCCTAGCAGAAATATTAGGAAGAATTTAGGCTTGGAATTTAAGACTGCTGAAAATAACCTGTATTCTTTTGCATCTCTCAGGGAATTTCTTTCAGGCTGCACCTGGTAGGGAAGCCAGCATACAAGCTGCCCTCTCATTGTTCTGCAGACAAGAGACATGCCAACTTTCAGGACTCTCATCTTGGTAGCTTTCACAATTAGAACACTAAATATGAAGACAAAACATTTCCAAAACTTACCACCATAAGAAAGTTTTCCTCTTTGTTCTGTTAATCTTTGTCTTCTGGTTTCACCTCAAGTAATTAACTTTAAACATTTTCTGTTTTAATACCTTACTCTTCTACTTTCTACCATTAACTGCCTATTTCAAACCCTCTCTGCATGAGCAGAGGCCAACTACAACACTCAAAACAGCTCAACCTGATACAGTCTCAGGATTATCCCTTTATTTTCTATGTGCTGGATGCCTGTTTAGTTTCCTCACTGGTTCTTTACTCATCCATGTCATGTCATGGCATTGTCCACATGGCAGTCTCAATTCCCAGCTGAGAACTAATCGTAGCAGGAGATTTCTATAAAGTTTTATTCACTGTTTCACAGTCTGAAATAATTATTATTATTTTCTCCCAATTTTTTAGAAGTTAATGATAATTTTGTGAGTCATAAAGAGACTGTGTTTTGCTCAACATCTGCCTCAAGGGCTCTGCCTAAAGTGTTCTATTGAATTTAGGAAGGGTTATTTATTTATTTTAAAATTATTTTTTCCTCTTGTTTTGCTCTCATGAGTAAAATAAGAAAGGAAAACAGCTGCTTTAGATAAAATCATCCTGCGCAACAGCCACCTGGTAATGAGACTATCCAAATTGTTAACAGTGAGGATAAAAGTCAATAGCTTTAGCAAATATGTCTATTCTCTTGGTCTTGGGCGTGTGCTAATCTCTAATTAATGGAGTTAAAGCTTTTTTTTGCTCACTGTAAAGGTAGGTTTCTCCAAAGGTGCTTAATGCAGCCATGTTCTTGTTAAAAAATAGGTTTAATAGACAGAACTACAGTGAGTCATTCCATTTTGTACAGCAAAGCTATACTTACCTTTCTAAGGTTTTCTCTAAAACTGGTTTTAGAGTTTAAAGGTGCAGTATTTTCATATCCTGCTACACCATCTGTATGAAGCTTGGAGCAGACAAAGCACAGTCAAAAATACTGTTCTTATGATACTCCAGAAAGGATAGATTTATGCAGGTAGTAAGGGATTCCCATCAGGATGATTTCCTTTATCATATCTTTTGATTCATCATCCTGATTTTCTAATAACATTGAGGTTTTTTCTCTCCCCCACTCATAAGAAACCTGGATTTGTATGAAGAATGAAGAATAAGTGGGACACTCCCACAAAGAACGTGGGACGGCCTTAACTCTACAGTTAAAACATGATGACAAAAAACAAAAAAAGAAAAAAAATCATTGGTAGACCTTGAAAATAAAAACAGCACCTCCCTAGTTGTTCTCCAATCAGTCCCAGGTACTGATTTACTATGGCCTAAGAAGGAAGGCAGAATTGTTTTTACTACTGCCGGCCAAATGCGTAATTGTTGCTGTTTAGGAAAGAATGTTCTTTTTCCCAGTTTGTTGGAGTGGTAAATTACCCTTTCCTTAGTTTATGGAGAAACACATTTTCATTGGAAAGCAAACCTGATACTCTACATACTTTGATTTTTACGCCCTTTCTATTAAACAAGTTTAGCTGAGTAATATGTGATCTCTTTTGGTATTACATATGTGCATAATCAAATAGTAAAGACTTGCCACAGTTCTCCACATAACAACATGCAGTATTTTAAATGCTGTCTTATTCAAACAAGTGGTAATGAATTTACAAAAGCTCTTAGCTGTTATTCTGGAAAAGTTCACTCAAACAACTCTGAAAAGGCAAAGAGAAAATGAAGGAAAAAGAAGGTGCAAGAAGGTGCATAAATTATTGTAGCCCTGGGGCAGTGTGTGAGTTTTACAGGGCTATTTATTTTGCTTTTCAATAAAAATGTGTAATAGACCCACCGGACCTATTACTTGCCCACTGGACCCATTACCTCTATTGAACAAAGGTAGCATAGCTTAAAGAGAGGGGTGATTGGCAGCCAGGCCTCCTCCTGCCCAGCCAGGGCTGCAGCCCTACTGCAGTGCCTGCTAAACCTGCTTCCCACCTTCCCCACAGTGAGACAACGCACACACATACAGAGAGGCTGCAGGAAGCACTGGTGCCAGAGTGGTAGGAGAAAAGTATGTTACGGCCATAAAGAAAAGCAGGTGTGAGCTTTTTGTTGTTCAGTCGAGGGTCTTCACAAGCTGAAGTTGTTTATCAGGACTGGTCTGGCCAGGCAGAGTTGCAGCTGAGACGTGATGTCCTCAAGTAGCAAGGGATTAGTGATAATCTGTCCTTCTTGAAGTCTTTAATCTAGCAAGGTGCTGAGCGCCAGGACCCCAGCCTGGCTGAGCACAGAAGTACAGGCTTAGGTACTTCGAGTGAAGCACATACAAAAGTGTTTTCCAGCTAAATCTTTCCTAGTGTTCCAAACTCTGATTGAATTCTTGGCACAGTGATTAGTACTTTTAAAGGTTAAACAGATTTTACATGAATTTTCAGGCTTCATGCAATTGTTAAATAATCATTCCCCATAAACATAAAATATAGAAAAATGTGTTTAATACTGGTAATTATAAATGAAATCTTTCATATTAGTTAAAGTTTCACATTACTGATGGCCTCTTTGTGGTAGTAAGAATTGATGCAGAGACAACACCACACTTTGCTTATATTCCCAAGTCTGGTATGTGGCAGGAATGTGAAAGTACCCAGCAGTTTTCCAGGGAAGGTCCACAGAATTACAGCATTCTCAGAAGAAACAGAATAAAAGAAAACTTACAACATCACTAAAAAAAAATCTATAAAATTTATTCCAGTTAAAATGGTTTTCACACTCCATGAATTCAGAAAGTCCAGGTAAGTTTACCCTAGAAGAAAGTGGGGGAATAAATTGCAATAACATATATTCTTAACACAAAATTAATAAATGGAAGGAAAAGGTTTGGGGATTTTTTTTTTTTATTTTGTTCAGTTGGTTTGTTGGGATTTTTTTAAACTTATTTATTTTTAAAGTTATCTTCGGCTCAACAAGGATGTATTTTACTTAAACATAATACCAAAATCTACCAGAGTAGCAAAAAATAGAGTAACCATAAAGACAGCATTATGCCATGCAACACCCATACTTACAAAATTCTTTACAGGTGCAGATCTCAAAAACTCTTGCAATGAAGATAAGTATTCTTATTTGCCTTCTGTGGTTGTGAAAACTGATGAAAAGTGCTTTACTTGTCCAAGAATATTTTGTCCATCATAAGAATTGTAGTGTTGGAGAACTCTGTTCCTTCAGGATATGGGGATTGCATTTCCATTGCTATTGCAAACAGTTTCATCAGAAGGTGCGCTTCAGTTTGAAGTACTGAAGCCTTCCCAAAATCCCTCTGATTCACTTATGTCCAGAACTCACCAAGAAACTCTCAGTAGTTTTCATACAGATACTTCAAGGTATCTTGATCATGCAGATACTTCAAGGTATCTTGATTATGCTTTGTCAAGGCATAGTCATGTCCTCACACCTCAGCTACTCTCTCTGCTACCTGTAGCTTCCTTAGTTTGTGTTACATCAAATAAGATTCTTATAGTGCCAGCCAGGCTTGAATCTTTCCTAATCCCCCTTACTGCTACCTTAAGTCCCATTGTACCAAATTCAGACATCAATTTGGAAGCAGCGAAGGTTTATCCCTGGTCAGCACTTATGTGAAGGGAGAGAAGCCATGTGCTTTCATATAAATCTATTTGGCATCTTCCCCAAAAGGATTTCTGCTCAATGAGTCCTTGCTACATATTTTTAAAAAGTAAAATCAATGGTCTTGAACTGCCAGAAATGGTGTATGGAGTTGCTTGGCTTTTTTCTATGGCAGTTGAGACCACAGGAAACAGATACTCTTCAATTCCCATCCAAACACATTTCATGTAACGCACTTTTTCTACTGTTTTAATTCATCCTCTAACTCTTCTTTTTAAAAAATTTAATAGTAATAACAATAACAATTAATGGGCCACGTTATATGTCCTTCTAGTGGCTCACCTACAACAAAGAGCTATTTGTTGGTATAGAAACATATTGGAGGAAAGAAGACTGTTGGTTGTTGCTCTTGGAATACTGGTGTACTTACATGTTGGAACTGACGTTCTTATAATTTCACACAGAAAAAGAATTTCTAGATTAGAAATTTTCTGGTTTAGAATTTTCTAGATTGTTCTTGCAAAATCAATGAACAATGACAATGACAAGTCCGAAATGCACTTAGAAATTGTGTCCTATTTGCTCTCTATTTGTTATATTTTTATTGCATAAAGCGATCAAAGGAGGGAGATTGCTATTTAAGATCTAATTAGCCTGCCAATGGTCATTTGTACTTTAATACTTTTAAATATTTTTTGTTATTTTCATCTCTAGAAAAAAATTATAACTACTGGATGTAATGTGAGCATGAAGCAGAGAATAAACTGGAATGAAATTCAGCCTCTAGGCTGGAGTCTAAAGTTGTAAAACAAATCTTCCTGACCACTGTCTTGGCCCATAGATTGGGAAGGAAGCCATTGAACTTTCTATTCCTTCTTAAGGGCTGCGAAAATAACTCACATATAGCTGCCAAACCAAAGCATTTAAAAAAAAAAAAAAAAGTTGGCTCAGCCTGAACTAAATTAAACAGGTTTTGTTTCTTCTTGAAAAATGAAAAAAAAAAAAAAAATAAATAAAATAAAATAAAAAACTGTTTAGGTCAACTGAGAACAGAACACTTCATTTAGAGGCACTACATATAAAAGTAAATGAAGCAAAGAGCCAGATCCCAGAAGGATGAATATAGTTCCCTCCTTTTGTCCAAGAGCCCAGTAGTTAAAGCACCATGTAAGACGTAGGAGACCAGCATACCACACCACTTGTTAGAATTTAATGTATAGCCTAACTCACACTCTGTAGCTACTTCTGCCATATGTTAGTCTCATTTTCTGAACTGAAGGATATTGCATGGAATGGCACGTGGAACCCACAGCAAAGAAAGGACTCACTTAGTGAATCAGACCTCACAAAACCACATAGACTGGAAAGGACCTCAACAGTTCTCTGGGCTCACCTTCCACTCAGAGGAGGCCTCTTCAGATCATATTGTACAGAACAACGTCCATTTAATCTTGAACATGTCCAGCGACAGAGATTCCACAGACTCACTGGACAACCTTTCCCTATGTTTGACCAACCTCATGCTTGATTAAAAAACAGTCTTGTATGAAGAATTTTCAGATTTTCCTGTGTTCCAGACAGTGTGTGTTGCCTCTTGTCCTAACACTGCACACTTCTGGAAAGAGTTTGACTTTGTCATCTCTCTTGTGGTATAGCTGTAGACAAAAATTAGATCCCTCTGAAAACTCTTTTCCTGGATTAGCAGACTCAGCTGCCCCAATGTCTCCTCATATGGCATGTGCTCCAGTCCCTAACTGCCCGCTAGCTACTCCTGGAACTTGCTATGTGGATTGGGAACCCCCAAACTGGGCACAGTATTTCACAATCACCAGATAGAGGGGAAGGATCCTTTGACTAGGTAAGGACACAGCTAACACAGCCCAGGATGCCCCTGGCTCCATTGCTTCCAGGGCACATTTCTGGCTTTTGCTCAGCTTATCCTCCAGGATTTCCCAAATCCTTTTCTGTCAAGTTGACTTCCTGGATGGTTATTACTGAAAGTCCAGGTGTCCAAAAAACCTAGACAAACAACTACCATATGTACATTAAGTCTGCGGATATGTGGTAGTTCACGTTGGAAGTCAATCCCGTAGGCTCATACTATGGGGCTGTGAAGCCTTTGACGTGGTACCCCACAACATCCATCTCTCTAAATTGGAGAGAGTTGGATTTGATGAGTGAAAGGTTAGGTAGATAAGAAATTGTTTGGATGGTCACATCCAGAGGGTAGTGGTCAACAGCTCAGAATCCCAATGGACGTCAGTGACGAGTGGTGTCCCTCAAGGATCCGTACTGGGACCAGTGTTATTTGGTATCTTCATAAGTGAAATAGGTGAAGGGATCAAGTGAGCCCTCAGCAAATTTGCAGATGAGTGGTGAGGTTGCCACATTTGAAGGATGGGATGCCATCCAGAGGGACCTGGACAACTGAAGCAGTGGGCCCACAGGAATCTCATGCAGCAGCCTCTTGATAAGTTGGAAGCCCTCCGCAGCTGACTAGGCAAGCAGAGGGCAGTGCCAAGAGCAATCGGGCAGATTTAAAGGGCTCCAGGGAGCACAAGAGACCTGGCGTGTGGCAAACAGGAGTGGGCAAACAGGGGCATGGCACATTAGTTAGGGTGTGACACAACAGTTTGCATGGTAGTTCACACAGGAGGGGCAAAAAGGAAGGGCTCTTCTCTGACCATTCAGGAACAGCCAACAGTGGCAACAAACAGATTCAGTAGCCGTTCAGGAAGAGAAAAAAAGATCCTTCCAGCCCCAGTCTTACTAGTGTATTAGTTTAAGCTTCCTTACCAGCTATGGTGCTGAGGTGCCATAAAGCTCAGTCCCTTGTAGCTGGTGGGGTCACTGTACCAACTGTGTCAGAGGCCTCCAGCCAGCCAGACCTGCTAATGGCAGATGCTGGTCTCCAGGTCACAGGTTGCCAGGAGTGCCTGATGCGTCTTTGTGAGGCTGGGGCAGCCAAGCAGTTATTTTGCAGAAGGTGTGCCATGGTTGAAAAGCTGTGTTGCCAGGTGAAGGAGCTACGGGAAGAAGTGAACAGGCTTTGTAATATTAAGATAAATAAGGAAGAGAGAGACCAATTGTTTTCAGAGATTCTACAGTCTCAGGACTCTCAGGAGTCTTTAATCTCCATTGTAGGGGAGAAGCAGTTGGACTCAGAACTGTACAGGGTAATCAGTCAAAGGATTGTTGATCAAGGGTCTCTTAAAGATGAAGGCTGGAAGCAGGTCACTGCACATACCAGGAGGAAGGCTGTTCCTCCTTCTCAAAATTTGACAGGTAGGACTGGTACCTTCTACAATAGGTATGAGGTTCTGGAACTAGAAGGTCAGACAGCTGATGAGGTAGGCAAAGGTCCTTCTGGGTTAATGGGGCCTCCTAAAACAAGACCATCTGTATCCTGCATCAAGACCTCCTCTGTTAACAGGAAAAGAAGGGCAGTTGTAATAGGAGACTCCTTTCTAAGGGGAACAGAGGGCCCGATATGCAGACTGGACCCAACCCACTGGGAGTTTACTGGACATTACTGGAAAACTCTCCAGTTCTTTCTCTCCAGTACTCTCTGTTTACTATCTGCTATTGGTTTTTCAAACTGGAAGTGATGAAATAACAAAGAGAAGTCTGAGTGCTATCAAAAGAGGCTTCAGGGCCCTGGAACGATTGGTAGAGGGATCAAGAGCGTAGATAGTGATTTCCTAAATCTTTCTAGTAACAAGGAATAATATTGATAAGAATAGGCAGATCTGTCAGGTCAATGAGAGGCTCCCAGGTTGGTGTGATAAGAAAAATTTTGTGGTTTTTTACCATGGGATGATGTATCTGCTCTACTGACACCTGACAGGATGCACCTACCTGAGAAGGGAAAAAGAGTTCCAGCACAGGAACTAGTAGGGCTTGTTGGCAAAGCTTTAAACTAGCTTGGAAGGGGGAAGAGGACAAAACCAGGCTTGCTAGTGATGAGTGAGGGGATGACGTGCCAAAACTTGAGAAAACCAGTATTCATGGATCCCTCAATCTGCTTCACCAGGTATTGGCTACAATGTGCCACAGCATGAGGAACAAATAAGAGGAGCTCAAAGCTTTGGCCCAGTCCCAGAGATTTGACATCACTGGCATAAGTGAAACCTGGTGGGGTGAGGCCTGTGACTGGAGCATCCTGTTGGATGGTTACAAGATCTTCAGAAGGGACAGGCAGGGCAGAAGAGATGGAGGGATAGCACTGTATGTAATAGAAGAGTTAGAATGTATGGAGCTCACAGCTAGTTAAGAGACACAGTTGAGAGCCTCTGGGTAAGAATCAAGGGGAAAACAAATAATGCAGATGTTGTCATGGGAGTCTGCTATAGACCTCCCAGCAAGGATGATGACACCAACGAATTATTCAAAGGGACACTTCCAAGTGAACTGCCCTTGTCCTTATAGGGAGATTCAACTTGCCAGATATTAACTGGGAACATCACACAGCTGGTACAACCTGGGCCAGAAGATTCCTAAAAAAACCGGGATGACAACTTTATGAAACAGATCCCAAGGGAGCCTGTTCAGAAAGATGTTCTCCTTGATCTGCTACTTGTCAACAGAGGGTATCTCATGCATGAAATAAAGATTCACAGCTGTCTTGGCCACAGCAATCACAAAGGTATTGACTTTAAAATCTCTATTGGCAGGAGGAAAAGTGCCAGCAAAACCTCACCTCTGGATAAAAGGAGAGAAACCTACAGGCTGCTCAGGGAATTAGTAAGTCAGGTACCCTAGGAATATGTTTTTGCAGGTGCTGGGGTCCATCAGTGCTGGTCACTTTTCAAACATTACCTCATAAGGGCACAGGAGCAGCAATTCCTTACAAATGTTGAAAGTCAAGCAGGTGAGGTAGAAGGCTGGCTTGGCTGAGTAGGGGTCTTCTCTTAGAAATAATATGGTAAAGGAAGGTGTATGTCCAGTGGAAGCAAGGTCAAGTGACATGGGAAGAATTCAGAGATTCTGCTTGCTGCTGGAGAGAGAAAATTCGTGTGGCCAAAGCTCAGGTGGAGTTGAAGCTGGTAGGGGAAAATACAGATGTTTTTCAAATACATTAATTGTATTTGAATTGATAGGTAGTATGGAAATACCATCAGCCCATTACAGGATGAGGATGGTCACCTCACAAACAGGGACAGAGACAAGGCAGAGGTGTTTAACACTTTCTTTGTCTTCAACACAGATGATGGACCAAGGGAGGTCTCAGTGTCCTGAGCTGGAGGGCCATGACTGTGAGAATGATCAACTCCCAGTTGATCCCCTTCTGCTCCAGCTGAATCCCTACCAATCTATGAGGCCTGATGAGGTTGAACCCAGAATCCTCAAAGAGCTGGCTGATGTCATCACAAAACCTCTCAATGATTTTTGAGTGGTCACGGGAATCCGGAGAAGTCCCAGTTGACTGGAAACTGGAGAACATCGTCCCAATTTTTTAAGAAGGGCAAGGAGTAGGACCCTGGAAATTACAGGCCTGTAAGTCCCACTTCAGTCCTGGTAAAGTTATGGAGAAGATTATTCTGGGAAGTATTGAAAAACACCTGAAAGACAACACAATCATTGGTCACAGCCAGCTCGGTTTCATGAGAGGAAAGTCCTGCTTATCAGATCTGATTTCTTTCTATAACAAGGTAACAGAAGACCAAGTGCAAGGTGCTGTGACTGTGTCAGTGTAACCTCTGATACCAACACAGGCTGGGGAACAAAGAGATTGAGAGTAGCCCTGCCCAGAAGGCTTGGAGGTGCTGGTGGGTGAAAGGTTGGACATGAGCTGGCAATGTGTGCTTGCAGCCCAAAAAGCCAACTGTGTCCTGGGCTGCATCAAAAGCAACATGGCCAGCAAGTCCAGGGAGGTGATTCTGACCCTCTGCTCTGCTCTGCTGAGATCTCACCAGTAGATTTTAGGTATTAGGAGAAAATCTCTACTGTAAGGGTGGTGAGGCACTGCAACATGTTGCCCACAGAAGTTGTGGATGCCCCATCCCTGGAAGTGTTCAAGGACAGGCTGGATGGAGCTCTAAGCAACCAGGTCTAGTGAAAGGTGTCCCTGCCCAAGAGGGTTTGAACGAGATGATCTTTAAGGTCCCTTCCAACCCAAACCATTATACGATTCTGTCGTGGTTTTGCTCTGGGTCAATTCGCTCTCACCCCCACACAATTACTGTAAGTTGAGAGAAGGTTTATGCAGAAAAAAGAGACTTGATTGGGGAAAAAATAATATTAACATTTATTACTTATAAGACAAAAACTACTAAAGAACTATATCTACAACAATTCTACTTAAATAAAAGTACTATATATTTACAGAAATACTTCTCCCCCCTTTATATCAGTCCAAGGAGGAGAAGCAGTCTCTTTCTCCATTCTTGGAGCTCCAGGTCTTTTCAATAACTCTGCAGCACTTTAAAGCTCTTCTGTTATCTCAGGACGACAACTCCGATTCATCGTAGCTGGAACTCTTTCTCTTTCTCTCTTGCTCTGTGTTGGCCTCCAGGGCTGGGCCTACCCCATCCTGGGCTAAGACCAGAGGCTGAGGGTTACCCAGGCCCTGAAGGGTCTTCCATGGTCTTGCAAGGGCACACTTGCTTACCATGGATCTTCACCACAGGGTCACAGGGGATAATGGCTTATGAGTCCACCCCTGTTTCCTGTGAGGTCCCTCCCCATGGGAGAACAGTCCTTGAATAGACCTCTCCGACATGGGTCTAGCATGAATCCCTCACTTGGATCCCAAGCTTACCTGAGCTGTTCTCACTCCGGCGTAAGCCTCTCTCTCAGGGTCATAAATCTTCAGCAGCAGCATGGATCCCACACATGGATCCCAACATCCCTACCCGAGCCGTTCTTGCTCCAGCGTAGGCTCTCTCAGGGTTACAAATCTCCAGCACCAACAGTATGGATCTCTCACTGAGATCCCAAGCTTACCCAAGCCATTCTCACTCCAGCGTAAGCCTCGTCCCTCTCAGGGTCATAAATCTTCGACAGGACTCTGCCTCATTTCAGTCCTTCTCATGAAGTCTCGGCTTCCTTGTACATCCACAAGCTCCTTTGTGAGCTGCATGGGGTCTCCTCACACCAACAATCTTCCAAAGGTAGCAGGGATTTATTTTTCAGTCTTTTCCCTGCTGAAGGGAGAGGGCGAAAAGGGGGGAGAAACAGCTGCCCCCTTCGAACTTTTCTTCTCTCTCCTGCTGCAGCTCTGGCCATGAACATTTCGTTATCTCTCTGCCGGAATTCTTCTGCAGCGGTTTCTGTCCAAGCAGTCAGTCCTCTAAAGTTTTTTTTTCTCCACTCTCTTACAAGAGAGAAGGGGGGCTTCAGTGCCACCCCTACCCCTGGCCCAGGGCTGGGGGAGGAGGGAGGCCTGGCCCCTACCTGGGGCCTGACACCACTCCCTACATGGCCCCTAATTTCAACTGCTACTAATTTCAACTGCACCACCAACCTTCTCTTCAGTTTTCTTAAATATGTAATTAGCAAAGGTGTTACTGAGAGTTTTGATTGGCTTTTTGTCCAGAAATCCACCTGGACAAAACCATCCTCAGCCCCAGGGGCTGGCCAGTGAGCAAAACCATGACAGATTCTATGATTTTTAATTTTCTATGGTGAAAAGCTTGGAGCACTTCAGTGGCCACCTCCTTATTGTCCTCTGGTATGCGTTACTGATTAATATAATAATGGAATTATATCAGTAAGAACTGTCTGGCAAAGAGCAGAAAAGTTTTCTTTGATTGCTGAGTAGTCAGTGTGTAGGATGGGAGTGGTGGAATATTTGGGATTAGTTAAGATTAACTAAACACTAGTACCTTTAAAATTAAAGAGAGAAATGTCATAATCTTTAAGAACATATCATAAACTTGTATCACAGAGGGAGCAACAAGCCAAGGAAACTGAGTGACACCTAATGACATGCTTTCAGTGAACTTCCCCCCGAGGAGTGACTGACACAACTACAAATTGCTTCACCATTTCAGTTCAGTTACAAATACAGCCATGCAAAGATGGCTGGAAATCTCTCTTTCACTCTCTCACCCATACATGCACATACAAGCACATCCCCCCAAAGACATAGACAGACATCTGATGTGTACTGTAGATTTCCATAATGTGCTTAAGGATATGAGGAATTATTTAAAAAGGCTAATTACTCTCACTGCCTCTTTTATACTGTCCTACAGATTGCAGAGATTCTTTGAAAGCTCACTTACCCTTTCATACTTTGTCTTCTGATAAAACACAGAATCGTGGCTTACAGATTTGCACCATGGGTTTGTCCTTATTTAAAAAAAAAAACATGCAAAGTCTTTGTGCTCTTTTCTGGAGAGAAGGAAAACCAAATACTGCATCACTATTCCTTGTTATATGGTATATATCTATAAAGAACATACGAACAAAATAGATCCTTTGAGTGATCATAGCCTAGAAATCTTTCCATTAAGCATAATATGGATCATATAAAGAAACACAGCACATCATATGAACATTGTAAATGTCATTAATTTTTTTGCACTGAAATTTGTTAAAATCCTGTTACATTCAGAATAAAATTCAATGCATTAGAACAATGGAATTCCTCAAATGTGAGAATTTTCACTGCAGTTGGATTATGAATAATGTGCATATAAGCAATTTATGTGTGTGCACATGGGTATTATATGGTAAATTTATGCAAATATATATTTATGTGTAGATATAATAACACTAAAATTGAATTATTCAACTTTATATCAGTATTGAAATACCTCCTGAAACAGGATCCAAAGCATGGGGTTCAGGTATTCATAGAATTAAGGGAGCACTAAAAATATATCTGCCTTGTGTGGAATCTCAACAGCATCATTAACATCAACAACCATACATAGATTATCACTGCAGAGGTACAGTTTGGGAGGAAGGGGTGTGTGCAGATACAGTTTCACAAACTGGTTTGTGTGAACACAGACTTGCCCTTTAAGCCTGTGAACAACAGATGATTTACATTGAGTTCAGCGGGATACTCTGCTGAGTTTCACAGGGAGGACCTGATGAAATCATAAGACCTTGTCTTTTGGATGTGATTTGGGGCTAACATGTGAGCCAGGAGCTTTGCCTGTTGAAGTCTCCATACTGATTGTGCCATCAGCTCTAACTGGCTTTATCCAGAAGTCTGACAAATATAATATCTGACATACCTCTGCTGGTACAAGAGTTTGTCTCTGTTCACATCACTTACACAGCAAGCAGACTCATTGGTAGACCATAGCCTGCAAGCAGTGAGTCAGAATTTTCTCTGGACATATTAAACGACATAACACTTTTTAATGGCCCCTTAGGACATCTCTGACCACACAATGGGTCCAACCTGCTCCTGGTGGTATGAAGTGGTAGCACTGCAGGTAGCACTCATAGGCTTGTTTACAGAGGTCATATCAGCTTCTGGTGAAGTCCCCCAGAAATGCTACATAGGCTTAATCATAACATAACCAGTCCTGACTCCTATCTGACAGAGACAATGGGTTCAGCATTTCGAAATAAAAGCTTTCCATTCAAAACTCTCTTAAATATATTTGTATTACAGTTTTCATTACCTAATGAGGTCTAGGCCACCAAAGGGCTTAGGGCACAATGCCATGAAGATCACAGAACCATACAATCATAGAATGGCTTGGTTTGGAAGGGACCTGAAAGATCGTTTAGTTCCAACCTCCATGCCACAAATAGAGACACATTCCACCAGACCAAGTTAGTCAGAGCCCTATCCAACATGGCCAGGTGGGGTCTCACCAGAACAAGACAGAGAGTCAGAATCACCTCCCTTGACCTGCTGGCCAAACTGCTTTTGATGCAGCCCAGATACAGCTGACTTTCTGAGCTGCAGGCACACATTGCTGGATCAGGTACAGCCTCTCATCCACCAGCACCCCAAGCCCTTAGCAGGCCTGCTCTCGATCTGTTCATCCCTCAGGCTGTGTTGATATCAGAGGTTGTCCTGACCCAGGTGCTGCACCTTGCACTCAGTCTTGTTAAACCTCACGAGATCCCCATGGGCCCACTTCTTGAGCTTCTCCAGGTCCCTCTGGATGGCATCCCATCCATCAGGTGTGCCAATACCACCACTCAGCTTGGTGTCATCTGCAAATTTGCTGAGGGTGCACTCGATCCCTCTGTCTATATCATTAATGAAAATATTAAATAACACTGGTCCCAGTATGGACCCTTGAGGGGTACCACTCATCATGGATGTCCATTGGAACTCTGACCCATTGATCACTACCCTCTAGATGCAACCATCCAACCACTTCCTTATCCATCTAACCTTCCATTCATCAAATCCATCCCTCTCTAATTTAGAGAGATGGATATTGTGGGGGACCATGTCAAAGGCCTTACAGAAGACCAGATAAATGACATCAGAAGCCCTTCCCTTGTCCAGTGATATAATTATTCCACCATATTAGGCCACTACATTGGTCAGAGAAGACATGCCCTTAGTAATGCTGTGCTGGCTGTGTTGAATCACCTCCCTGTTCTCCATGTGCCTTAGCATAGCTTCTAGGAAGACCTGTTCCATGATCTTCCCAGGCACAGAGGTGAGGCTGACAGGCCAGTAGTTCCTAAAGTACTCCTTTATACCATTTTTAAAGATGAGTATAATGTTTCCCTTTTTCCAGTCACTTGGGACTTCATCTGACTTCTATGACATTTCAAATATCATGGAAAGTGGCCTGGATTGTAAATCATATATTAGTACCCAGGTTCTTGTCAGTCTCCTTTAAGTGTTGCTTAAGTTTTAATGCCTTACCATTCACCAGTCTTGATGTTCATAAAACACTGGCAAATTATTCATGCCTAGGCTAACTTTTTACAGGTGTTCTGTGACTGATCGTAATATATTGTGAAATACAGAATATTAGACTCTGTTAGAAGACCATCAATGGTATTCTTTGATTAAAGGAGAACTAATATTTGGTCTTTAAAGTTTAATGGCTTCACAGCCCTTATTTCTTCTCACTAAGCTTTCCAGACATTTGCATTTACTCATACCATGCACACATATGTTTAACTGACAACACTATCAACAGAACTGGTTTATGACTCTGTGCATGTATGAGTTTGTATCTCCAGGTATGTCTACAAGGATATAACTCTGTGCGCATTTACATAAAATACATGCACTGGACCGTATCTCACTTTTCCTTGGTACAATGTCTGTTTCTCTTATCTGGAGATGGGAACTTGCTATATCTGGGGATGGTAACTTGCTATATTTGGGTTTCAATTTCTTCCAGGAAGAATTAATTAAGAATCTTAGTTTTAGCTTTGGACATGAAGATGAGATTTTGCCAACAAAATGCAAAATACAGAATCTGACCCTGTACTTTAGTTAGATCAGTATGTAATAGGCTATAAATAAAGCACTTTCAATTCTACAAAGGTGACAAAACTAAAGTTGGATTAATTTCACTTACTTTTAGCCACAGGAAAATTGAGAATGCAGTTGAAGATGGTCACCTAGGCTAGCTATAATGTCACTGCAAGGAGCAATAAACCTGTAGAGGGTAATTGATCCTCAAAATGAGCACTAAAATGGAATGAATTGCCTCCAAAATGCATGTGTTACTCTAACTGCAGTGACTACAAATGGAGTCTACATGAACATTTGAAATAGGATACGCCACTGTTAGATGGTTGAAATTAGGCTGAGACATATACCACCTGTAAAAAATAATTCCTTGTCAAGACAAAGTACTTCATTAATATCACGAGTATTTTCAAAGATGCTTAAACATCTCTGGTTCTGCTGAGACAGATCTTAAGGTACTCCAAGACTGGGTTGTAGCAAGTAGGGAAGACTATTGGAAACACCTTAAAAATTAAACTGCTGGTGTGTTTCTCACAATGTCTCTGAGACAAGCTCGTACCAGATATAAACAATCTAAAAAAATAAGATGTTTTCTCAACAACTCCAGAAAGCCACAGTTTCAAGGCAACTGCCCTTAACAGAATTTTTCATTTTCCTGTATTGCCAAAGAGTGAAAAGCAACACCAGCTGGAAAGCAATATGACAAATGAAGGTAAGGACACTGCGGTACACACTGCAAATACAGAGAGGTGACCTGCAGGCTTCAAGAATCCTGTCTCCAGAGTTAAAGTAACAGAGACTTAAAATACACAGGGCTATAAAGACTGATGACATTTGGTAGGGCCTTTTGATGCTGCTAGGAACCATATGCACTGGACATCCAGTCTGGCCTAATTTGGAAGTATTTGGCAATGTTAAATAACAAATGTTTAAAATCTGTAGTACAAAAACATTGAAGTCACAAGTGCTGAAAAGTGGAAAAAATCCCACCAAACCAAAACCAACAAAACAACAACAACAACAACAACAAAAAACTTAAGGGAAGTAAGAGCAAGAAAGTAAACAGTTAAAGAGTAATCTGTTGTTAAAACTTGGTGCTCATAACCTCAAGGACACAGGACCAATCCCCTGTATGGGCCATCCTTTAAGAGCTGGACTCAAATGATCCTTACGGGTCCCCTCCAAATCAGAATATTATTTATTATTATCCAGAAGTTGTATAAGCAAAAGTGTTCATATTAATTTATTATTTATTTATTTATTTATTAGGACATAGGGAAGGAGAGAAAAAGGGAGGGACGGAGATAGAGGTTGAGAAAGAAAAGGAGAGATGAAGTAGGAAGGACTTCCGAAGATGCCTAATGCCTGACTTGAACTTGAGTAGAAAAGTATGATTAACAGAAGGGTATGAAATAGCTTGAAATCCTTTTGTCCTAAATAACTAATACTTTGCTTTATTACTTAGTTTTAAGAGAGCAGGCACAAGACTGGTACAGGAATATCATGAGAACTAGCATTTAGCAAACCATGGCCTAGTCCAAAAGGACAGGGGTCAGCACCTCTATGAGATAAGAGTTGCATGCCTGATCATAGAGGGTGAGTCAAGTCCAAGTAGACTTGTAGCTTGGAATTTCTAAGCAAAATAAAATACTGTATTGATTAGAAGGACACTTTGTGTAAGGGCAACAGTATACCAGAGTCAGCCCCTTGGCCTGAATACAGCAATAACTTCTGCAGACTTAGTTTTTTTGTGCACTGTGAGAAGTTCAAGTGACTTCAAAGGGAGTCAGTATGCCAGGTAAATCACATGTGCAAGTCTTTACAGGATGTAGGAACTCCACTAAAACTGCCTTAACTATCAAACGACATATGTAGTCCTGACTGAGTTCGGCAAAATATTGCAGGAAATTACACCTCTTATAGTAAGATGTTTTGTGTAAATGTCTGCCCTAAAGAGAGAGCAGATTTAAAAATTTTAGCCAACACCATACCTTCTTGGAATTGCTCTAGACCTTGCACGGATATCATAGCACCATACTTAAGGGTCAGATACCCGAGCAACAACATCTTGTATTTGTTTTGATCAGTAATTTATCTCAAGAATTTGGGCTCCAGAAAATCTATTTTTCTTTGCTACATTTTGACATAGAAAAAAGTTAAATGCTAATCACAACTTTGGAAAAATATATTTTAGGTCTGTTGAAGGAATATATTGTCATTCATGAACTCACTTTTTGTTCACATTTTGGTAAAAGAAGACAAAATAATTGGCATGAAAATTATGAGGCATTAGATAAAGGTCAGATGCCAAATTAGATCAAATTATACATAAAGGTATTTCCTGTGATTCAGTGTATCCATAAGATATGCATAATTTACTATTTCTACCATATTCTGTACCAACATGGAAAAAAAATGAACAAAGAAAATGCAGGAAACTTAGCTTATTACCATGAGTATGTCTTTCTACCAAGTTCATTCCAATTCAATCTGCTTTAGCAAACTATAGGGACAATTGCCTAATTACAGGCAATTAAAGGGTTTTTGCTATCAGAAGAGGTGACATGTGATATCTGATTTTTAATTATGAATAAATCTTGGACTATTCATACCTGTAGTCTCCTAATTAACTTCTAAAATATTTATGAAGGGTTTAAGAAAACAGCCCTGAATTTAATTTTATGTTTCTTAAGCCATTACAGCAGTGTTGTTAATAGAATAATGGATATTATAAGGGGAACTATAAGCTATTTTAATTATCCAGTTAGTTGGATATAAAACAATCCATGACTACTAAGGAAAAGAACAATGCCTTAGAAAGCAGAAGATCAGCTGCTATAATTCAGCATTTAAGTTTATAAGCTTATTTACTTGTGAACTTCTCACCGTAAGTGGTTTTCATGTCTTAATAATATTCTTACAGCAACTGTTATAACAAACTCTAACACAAGTAATTTTTAGGTTAGATTTTTATTTTCCATTATCATCCAGGGATTAGCAAGAATATCTACTAAATCACAAGTGTGCCTAACAATCTATTATTATTTTTATTATGTCCATAGATACATGCTGTTGGAATGCTTATAAATACATGCACATATGCTAGCAAATACCACACATAAGTTTAGAAACTGGTAATCAAATGTCAGTATATTGCACTGGGTCAGATTATCAGCAAGAGTTTTACTAACTTACAGTAGAATATTATACAAGCAAAAAGAAAGGACTTAGTTCTCAATCTATAGCATTCCCATACTTAATGGATATTTTCCAAATATGAAAATGTAAGAATGGGTGTGATGGCAGCACACATTCATTATTTGTGCAGACATACCCATTTTCAGCAAGCTAAGTAAAAACATTCAGCAGCAGCAATGTGTGGGAAAATATTTTACATATAAGAGTTCATTTTCATATGGGTTCATTTTTACAATAATTTTTTTGGAGACCAGGGGGAGAAAACATCTGGATAAAGCTGATTTTAGCCTAGGTTACTGTGGGGAAAAATATATGCACAGACACCCAAGTACCACTGAATAACATTGTTTGGTTTTGACTGACCAAATATGCATGCTTGAAAAAACATGCTATAACTATTATTTGGTGGGGAAAAAAATGATCACACAGGATACAATTGCAGGTTTTTATTTTGTTTATAAAAACACTTTTCTGAGACTGCAGAATTTTTAGTCTGACAGTGTGTACTTGCAAACATAAAGAAAATGAAAGTCTGAAAGATGAACTCTCCCATTCACAAACAATCTAAAGGGGAAGTATGGAAAAAAGATTATACTGTTTAATGTATTTGTATATAGCATTATAAGGGCTATGTAAGTCTGTATTCTGGTTTTATAGAAATATAGCATACCAGAAAATGCTATTATATTCTCAGATGAATCCACCATCATAATAAAAAATTACTTCTTTGATTTCAAGGAAATACACCTTCTGCTGATTATGGAACATAAATTCACTTTACACTTTTGAAATGCACCCAAAAGAGCTGAATCACAGCAATTTTCAGTGGAAATACCAATAAACAACATGATTTTACATGCATATGTAAAAATTAAATGCTCGTTTAAGGCTAAAATGTGACTAAACCATTTCAAATGGCTTCTCCGTTTCACAAACTGTAAGCACCTACACAAAATTAGTCAGCATCTAACGATTAAAAAAAAAAAAAGACAGTAATCATAAAACTTTAACCTCATCCTTAACCTCATCCTGCCATACACTTACTCTTGCTATAGTTTTAAATGTGTTTAGTACCAATAATTGTATTGATACTGCTCTATCATTCCTCCCCTGTGACCTGATCTTGCTTTATGACACTGTATCTACTCTTGGATCTCACTTTAAAACCAATTTGCTATAATCCTATCAAACAATAAATAATGCAGCTCTACATTTGGACAGATGGTGCACTGATATTCTCCATTCACATCTCCCACCTCTTGCACCATGGTTTAGGTGCAAATGACTGAAAGATCTTTTTGCAAGTTTGGCTTTACACCATGTGGTGATTTCTGTTGAATCTCTTGCAGCAGGTAATGTCAACCATATGACTGGCAAATGTCTGCAAGTCTGGGATCTCAGTTCATTACCTTATGAAGGGGGCAGGAAGAAGTGGCTGGAAGGGGCAGAAGGAAGATGGGGGACCGCCTCCTTTCCATCTTCACAAACAAGTGCTGAAGATGAATGGTTAATTTTATATGGTGCTTCAATACATACAATGACACAGTCACTTGCTCTATCAGTGGTCTCCATAACCATAAGGGATCTGCATGTTTTGACAAACATCAGTGTAGAGTCAGGGCCAAGTACCCAACTCCTTTCACAACCTGCCAGCATTGCTTACTGGAATGTTTAGATGAGCAGTTGCTACTGAAATGTGCAAATGCTGGAGGGAGTGCACTCTCTGCTTGCAAATCACCAAGGCAAGGGGTAACAGGTAACATCTGATAAAGCACTTAAGTGCTTTAGGAACATATAGTGGGAAATTCCAAGCACACTTGGTGGTGCCATTTAGGAATGCCACTAAACACAGAATAGATCTTGATTAAAGAAAAATGAGAACATGGCACCAGCTCAGGATTGTTAATTGTAGAATAATGATGTTGCAACACTCGGAGAAGCTTTATGGTATGATATGTGTGAGTAAACACAACTTGACACCAAGATAGTGTTTTACATGTAGATTATTAATGTGCATACCAGTATTAGGCTAATATAAAGTTTCACAGATAAAAAGGAATTTCCATATACATACATACGTGCATATGTACATCTGTGTGTATCTTTATGTGTGTGTCTCTCCATATTTATGCGTACACGTACATAACACTGAACAAAAAGATTTTCTGCAGGCACGTGAATAGATTAATCTTCAAACCAGAACGTGGCATTTTTCTAAGTGTGCATATATATATGTTTGGTTGCTTGTAGCTGTAGTTAATTAGAAGCATTTCTAAGACTGTTACATTTTTTAAGGACCATTAGTCCTTCTGGAGCTCATGCTATGTGAATAACAAATGTACTGCAATGGATAAACCGAACTGCAAACATAACTTTTAAAGCCTCGCTGTTTCTCTCTAAAGGAACTTTAATCTGTGCTTTGCCAGTCCATGTGCTTATTCCTGGCTGTTGAGTAATGCGCCGAGCTTGTTTAAAGGGTTTAGCAACACTTGCAACCTAAAAATCAATTATATGAAAAACAATAAAAAATATTCTTATTGCATGCCATAAAAAAAAAAAAAAAAAAAAAAAGATACAAAAGGTTAAGCAGAGCAGCCGGCATCTGCACACTAATGACATGATTGTTATGATAGGTGTTTGCTTTACCCTGGAGTGGTAACATTATAATTCATCCACTGCTGAATGAGTGGGGACAATTAATGCAGTCAATGTGTCCCACGTGTTCCCTGCAGCATTAACAAGGCAGCTCCAGGCCCCTCGGCAGACACGGGGCTGAAAATTGAGCCGGCTCCCCCGTTGAATGTGATCCTGATTACCTCCGCGGGGGCCACCTGCTGCTTCGTGCCTGCTGGTTTTGTGCGCTGGCCGCCTCTGTCCGCGGGGCCTCCGGGGATCCCCGCCCGGGGCCGCGGGCAGCTGACACCAATCTGTCGAGCTGGGGACCAACAATCGCGCCCCACGTGCCCGGCAGCGACATGCTGTGCTTGGACACGCTGTGCTGGGATGCGCTGTGCTGGGACACGCCGAGCCCGCCACGGGCGAGCCCGGGCAGGTATTGCCCCCACGACTGCTTTTGTGAGCCACAACAAGCACCACTGCTGTGGTGGGTATCTCATTGCGCCTGGCTGCGCTGGGATGCTGGGAAGCTGGAGTTGGTGGGGATGCTGGGGGATTTTACTGGCGCTGCTCAACTGCTGTGCAGCTGAGGGTTTGAGAATGGCTGGCACCTGTGTACAGTGGGAGACCAAGTGCTTGAGTACTGAAGTCTGTCTGTATCCGGTGATAATGGAAATAAAGTTTCCTTCCGGTTGTCCCGGTGCTCATTAAAGTAAACCCTTGAAACAACATGAAAACGGGCTTGCATCTCTGGCCAGCAAGAGATGGGCCCTCACCACCTCCTTCTCTGCTCAGGTGTTGACGAGTGAAGAACATACTTGCAGCAGCAGCAGCAGAGGCAGCTTGATGCTTTTCATCATCCCATCCTGTCTTCAGGGTGAAAGCAGGAGGGTTCCTTCCAGCCTGTGATCAGTTATGCAGGTCTGTGCCACTGCAGCTCTGGTCAAAGGGGCACTGTGTTGCAGTGCCAGGGATCCATGCCTGAAAATAGAAGGAGGAATCAAAAGGGAAGAGAGAATCAAAAAGAGCCAAGTAGTGCCAGGTTAGGAGTGCTATGCTGCAGAGTGGCAAACACAGGTTTCATTATTCTGCAGTATGAGCTTCTTGCAAGGGAAGTTTGGAGGGGTTTAGCAATCTGCTTTCCTTTGCCCTCTGCTAAGTGAAGGGCATTTGATTCATGAATATTCCATTACCCTGCTGTTCCCTTCAAGCCCTCAACCAACTTTTGAAAATAAACAAGTGTACACACTTCTAGGCAACATCATCCAGGCCTTTTTTTTTTTTTCTCCTCTAAATAGTAAAAAACGCCAGATGGCTTTTGCATGTAATTCATAATCTCTTAGACCTCACACACAATATGAAAGTGTATTGCAGATGTATCCCAAGGAACTTACATCTCCTCATGCCAGGCTATTCATCTTCAGTTTACTGATTTAAATTACTTTAAGAAACTCATTTCTTCCTTAAAGCTTTCCAACAAGAGCCTCAAAGCTCCTTTCAAAGTATACTGTGATTCCTGGAGAATATGCCACCAACCAGCATTATAAAACTGAGTTCCTATGACTACATGTGTTACTGTACAAACCAGGTGGAACCTGGCCAGGATAATATTCTCTATTTTTCAACCACATGGCACAGCTAGCACCTAAGAAATAGGTGAACTTGTTATGTATTATAGTAGATACATCATTCATATAAATGTGCAAGAAGTGGGATTTCAGTTCTGGAGAGATGTTTCTGTTTCCAGACTTCGCTTTTCATTCAAGATGGACACAAAAGTTTCCCTAAAATAACAGCAGAAAAAAATATAACCAATGTTTTAGGGTTTTTTTCCCCCTTCTGCACACCTAAACACACTTTCAAGTCTGTTTTTTAATTTAATATTTAGCTGACTCAGCTATTGTTATTGTGAGTTGGGGTGTGTGAGTTTGCAAACTTAGACTTCTGTGTCTTATCATCTCTCAAGATAATGGAGATAAGAGGACTTGCTTGCCTTAGAGAGATAATTGAAGGCAGGTATGATGTCATCATGAAGGGCATATCTGTCTACTTCTAGGTAGATAGAAGAGTATTTAGTGGAAATTATCCAAAATAAGTAATAAGGTGGCATCATTCAAAATTTGGAGGGTCAGAGGAGCAGGAAAAGGAAGGTGATTCTTCCACAAATAGTAAAAGGAAATTGGTAACTAAAATACAAGGTTTCAAAAAAGAAACCCTTTTATTTTTGCTTACAACAGAAGAATATTTTTATGGGAAAAAGCAGTATTTTAAAGGAAACAAAACTGTGCTCTGAGAATTGTCACTCATTAAAAGTATTTCTCAACTACTTCTGCAAGGCAAGAAAACTCAAATGCCCTAACTCCCTGACCAGAGCCCACCCACTGAGTTATCGTCCTCCCCAGAGAAAACAGATCATTTTGATGCCATGAAAATAATATTAGTGCATGAAATTCAGATTCCTAAGGATATTAGCATCTTTTCAGTCCTGAATTAATGAAAAAATCTAGTTCAGAGTCACAGCGAGCAATTTTTTTACTTTGTGATAGCTGATTCAAAATGAATTTGTTGGCTTCAGCCTGCTATTACGACAAATATCACCTTTGCCAAAATTTGAGTAAAGAAACCTGAAAGAAGCAGCCCTTGAACTTTGAGCTAGAAGCCATACTTCATAACTCCAGGCTGTAAACAATTCCCTTTTTCTGAGGACTGGATAAAAAGTGAGACATGCAGTGCTGTGTGATCAATTGATTTTACCAGCAGCACAGCTGGTAAAAAAGACCAGAAGAAAAGCCATGGCAGCACAGCCAGTGTAGAAGTTGCTGGCTTGACCCAGAGCGTAGCCAGTTTGTTCTGAAAAATATATCACCGCTTGGCCAAGTGCACTGTACCGTGCTGCAGAGGATTTGCTCAGGGCTCTATTCAGGCCTCTCAGTCTAGAAAATAAAAATTCAATGTGAATAAAATTCAGACCTTATTTGTAATCAAACCCAATGGCATTTGAGATTTTCCCCAAGATGAGTTAATTCATGTTTGTTTTGATGTTAGCATAATTGAGTTGAAGAGTTCTCAGCCCCAAAAGCTGTGTTAAGTCATGATTAAGCTGTTATTGTAGGCCCAACAAGTTCTAAGAAATGGGAATCTCAAGGCTTTAACAGGTTCCTTACTTCAGTTTTGAATAAATTTTGAATGTATCCCACAGATTTTTTTGCTAAATCCGCTCTAGATCCTGGCTCAAATTTGAATGTACCACTTTTCCCTTAAAAACTTAGCTTCCTGCAGTTTTCATTTGTGTTGAAACCTCTACCTGAATCTCATAGAGAGTATCAACTTGGAGTCAAAACAGTAAAGATCAGGAATTGCTTTCACGCTTTTCAACTTCACTTCTAGGAGTGCCCAGTTTGTGGAGTAAAAACTTCTTTGTTGTAATTCAGTGAATGTCAGCTATTGGATTCTTCCCTGTGTGCTTACACAAGACACCCCCGTACAGAGGTAACCTTTGTCAGTCAGGCATAGTCCTGCCTCCATAATGCCCATTTGATAAATTATACATGGGTACCTAATGTACTCTCATAAATACAAGCTATTGTAGCCCATTTTTTTATGGTGATGTGATATGTCATGGCACAGGAGCAGACAATATATTGTCCCAGTAGATGCCATGGACTCTGAGATGGCATTGCAAAATCTGCCAGTATAAAAATAACAAATTAAGAGCTCTAAAAGTAGAATACTTGACAATGCCTTCCTTAATTGAAGAAAACGCTCCTAATGAAAGTGAGCCATTGTAGCAATCGGTGCATTGGTGAGTGAGAGACAGGGTTTGATTTAGGATCCACTCTGGCTCTCTTGTTCCCCAAGCAATCAGGAGGAGCTTAGAATACTCAGTCCCTAGGGAAAGGCATGCCTTACATCACTTACCAGCCACGCCTCGTTTGATTAAGGGAAGAGGTAGAAGCCTTCAAAAGGATTTTCGTCCAATCCTTCTCACTAGGAGGAGGCTGAATAATATCTTCTAACTGTGGACTTACAAAATATCTAGAAAGGTGGGATGAAGAAGGGTGAGTGGAATCAAAGAACCGAAAGATGCAATAGCCATATTCTGTCCCAGGGACAAAGTACACCAGGAAATTTTAGGACCACTTCAAATGAGTCTGCTTCTTATCTCAAGATGAACATTAACAATTTAGGATGCTGGTCTCCAACATACGTTACAGCTAGAAGGGCTGTAGGACAACACTTAACAGAAGGTACTACTCAGTGTCAGAAGGACTGCCACAACAGGGACTCTGAAATTTTCTTTCTCTATCCAAGTGCAAAAATAATGGTGCTCACAAAGGAATAATATTCAATTTTAGAAGTCTTAAATTATCTGAAATTCCTAGTAGGATGGAAATATCTATTTAAAGTGTTGTTATACTTTAGGATTTAGAAGTCTTTTCTTTTAAAGAATTTTTAACACCTTATATCAGAGGTGGATTGATTTTCATCCAGTTTTTCCAAAACATATTTCTGTACAGCAGAACTTCAAGGCTGTGGCCTTAAGATTAGGAACTGTAAAACAACAGTGGCTAAAATAGTTTCCCACACATTTAGTGGACAACATTCTTTTTCCTTTTTTTTCCCTCTTTTTTTTAATTAAAAATGTTTTAATTAAAATTTTTTTAATTAAAATTTTTTTAATTAAAAAACCCTTTCACTTCAAGGGTTTTTTTTTTCTTGAAAAAAGAAATCAATGTATTTGATTTATAGAAGAAATTTTACAGTTTTAAGGAAGATCAGCTGTTTTCAGGGTAAAATGTAAAGATTTTTTTTTTTCTGTCTACATATATCACACTGTGTGAAGTCAGCTGAAGAAAGAGTTCACCAGTCTAACCTAAACATTTACTACTGTGTATCTAGAACCAGTGTAAATGGTATTATACTCAGGAAAAGATATCTGATGGAAGCAGAAATGCCATACTTGAGAGACTGGAAAAGTTTTGACAGAGAAAAATTAAAAATCTTGTGTTCTTACATCTTAAGCTGTTGTAGTGATTTTGGGGATTTTTTTAATACACTGCTTCAGTTGAATGTTAACTAACTCTGTGTATTGCTATCTATAAAAGAGTAGTTTTCTTGAGAGAAATTACTATGCTCTTTTTTTTATAAGAAACCCCAGTTCTTTAAAACTTGGGTAGCAGATCCTACCTTACAATGTGCCACCAAAGATGAGGAAAAGGCTAAGGTACTTAACACCTTCTTTGCCTCAGTTTTCAACAATAAGACAGGTTGTCCTCAGGACAACTGGCTTCTGGAATTGGTAGATAGAGACAGGAAGCAGAATAGACCCCCTGTAATCCAGAAGGAAGCAGTTAGTGACCTGCTGAGCCATTTGGATCCTTACAGGTCTATGGGACCACATGGGATCCATCCTAGGGTGATGAGGGAGCTGGTGGAAGAGCTCGCCAAGCCACTTTCCATCATTTACCAACAGTCCTGGCTCTCTGGGGAGGTCCCAGATGATTGGAAGTTGGTGAATGCACAAAAAGGGCTGCAAGAAGGACCCAGGAAACTCCAGGCCTGTCAGCCTGACCTCAGTGCCTGGCAAGGTTATGGAGCAGATCATCCTGAGTGCAATCACAGAGCATCTACAGGATGGACAAGGGATCAGACCCAGCCAACATGGGTTTAGGAGAGGCAGGTCCTGTCTGACCAACCTGATCTCCTTTTATGATCAGGTGACCCGCCTCGTGGGTGAGGGGAAGGCTGTGGATGTGTCTATCTGGACTTCAGCAAAGCCTTTGACACTGTCTCCCATAATATACTCCTGGAAAAGCTGCAGCCCACGGCTTGGACAGGGACACTCTGTGCTGGGTTAAGAACTGGCTGGAGGGCCGGGCCCAGAGAGTGCTGGTGAACGGGGCTGCATCCAGCTGGTGGCCGGTCACCAGTGGTGTCCCCCAGGGATCAGTGCTGGGCCCAGTCCTCTTTCCTATGTTTATTGATGATCTGGATGAGGGGATTGAGTCCACCATTAGCAAATTTGCAGATGACATCAAGTTGGGGGTGAGTGTTGATCTGCTGGATGGTAGGAGGGCTCTGCAGAGGGACCTGGACAAGCTGGAGAGATGGTCTGATTCCAATGGGATGAGGTTCAACAAGGCCAAGTGCCGGGTCCTGCACTTTGGCCACAACAACCCCTGCAGCGCTACAGGCTGGGCACAGAGTGGCTGGAGAGCAGCCAGATGGAAAGGGACCTTGGAGTTTGGATTGACAGGAAGCTGAACATGAGCCAGCAGTGTGCCCAGGTGGCCAAGAAGGCCAATGAAATCCTGGCCTGGATCAGGAACAGCGTGGCCAGCAGGAGCAGGGAAGTGATTCTTCCCCTGTACTCAGCACTGGTGAGGCCACACCTGGAGTGCTGTGTCCAGTTTTGAGCCCCTTGGTTCAGGAAGGACATTGAGGTGCTGGAGCAGGTCCAGAGAAGAGCAACCAGGCTGGTGAAGGGACTTGAGCACAAGTCCTATGAGGAGAGGCTGAGGGAGCTGGGATTGTTTAGCCTGGAGAAGAGGAGGCTCAGGGGAGACCTCATCACTCTCTACAACTGCCTGAAAGGAGGTTGTAGCCAGGTGGGCATCGGTGTCTTCTCCCAGGCAATCAACAGTAGGACAAGAAGGCATGGTCTTAAGCTCTGCCAGGGAGGTTTAGGTTGGATATTCAGAAGAAATTCTTTACAGAGAGGGTAATCAGACATTGGAATGGGCTGCCCAGGGAGGTGGTGGATTCTCCATCCCTGGAGGTTTTTAGGATGAGACTGGATGTGGCACTGAGTGCCATGGTCTAGTAACCATGATGGTGTTGGATCAAGGGTTGAGCTTGATGATCTCAGGGGTCTTTTCCATCCCTGTTGATTCTATGATGGTGTGATTCTATGTCAATGGATATCTGATTTGTGAAATAGGGACTTGCATACTGTTTGGGTTGCTCGTGTGTCAAAAAAATGCCATGGAAGTGAGTACTATAATCACCCAGTGGTACCTTTTAGTAGGAGCAGATGTACAAGTTCAATCATTAGAAATGAGATGGTTACCAAGGCAAGGTCATGTGGTAGATATAGGAATCAATAAAGTAGCAACTAATGATGATATATGGGTGGTTAGGAAATATTGTATCTGAAGATTTTTAGGCTACTAACCAAAAAAACCCCATAGATCATATATTTCTACTTCTTTAATAACGAAACTGAGATCCAAGGACTGATTCACATAAACATAGTGTTGACAAATGCCATGACATTTCTTGGCTGTTTTTTGTGGATTAACCAATGTAAGTAGTTGACAGTCACTTACCAGGAAAAAATGGTTGAATAAAAGGAATAACCTGATCAAAAATAAGTGTACTGGGGGTACATGTTACACCGTGCTTAATGCCATCTTAAATAGTGCTTTGTGCTGGATTAGTTGATAGTGGATAAAAAAGCAGTTAGGTGAGTAGAATCATCCTCTTGATGTCATCTTCTGAATTTCTGACAAGTACAGATAACCCTTCTCCAATGGCTGAACACTCCCTGCAGCAGTGCCATTCATGAAAACAGTGGCACACGCTGAACTATTCGGATGCAGCAGACAGCTGCCAGTGCTGCCAGGCAGGGGATGGATGCTCCCATGGAGCCCTCAGGGTGCCCAGCCCATCCAGCATCCTCTAGCTTAGCCAGGAAGAGCCCTGCTGTTCCTATCCTGCCACTCCTGACCATTGGCACTGGTACCAGTTTGGCACTGTGTGAATGACTGTATACTAACTGGCAACGTGGATACAGCTGCTTTAATGCCATGGTCTGGCAATGTGGGAACATCAGCAATGTGCAAACATGTCAAGAGCAATGGGAGACCAAGAGGCTGTGGAAGAGAAAGGAGACAGCGCAGTACTGATAATCTCGGCCATTGTCTCAGCCCCTGCCCAAAGGCAAACCAAGTGGATGGAGACGTAGATAAGGGAAGGATGATCAGCCATCAGACCAGGATGTACACATGAAGACAAAATGCAAGGTCAGGATGTCCCTGGTGAATGTTTGGCAAAGCTGAGGAAGAGTTTAGAAATGGGCAGTGACCACCATCTAATTACATTTTAAGTCTTCTTCAGGAGCAATCTATCAAGAGTTGACACAGTGACATTGAAAACAGAATTTCTGTTTGGTGTTTTTATTTTGTTGGTTTGGCTTTGTTTGGTTATTTTTTTTTTCCCAAATTGGGAGCTTAGCCTCAGTGACCTCAGGTAGCTCCCACTGACATTAGATCCTTCCACTGACTTCAAAAGAAATTGCATTGGGCCCAAGGAGTCTAGAAATTAAACAGTCTGTGGAAAAAAATCAATTTCTTGAAATAGCATGTACATGTACAATAGTCATGACTGCCTGCTATAAAAGCAAAGGCTACTTGGCTGTCTTCTGAAAGATGGTGTATGAAGAATAGATTCTCTCACTGTTTACAAATACACATTATTTTATAAGAATATAAAACACAGGCCTGAAGTGAGACTTCAGTGGTTCAGCCAGAGGTTTTCTTAGGGTCAGCCATGATAGCTACAGGACATTTAGTCAGATTAAACCAATTTACAGAAGTTCTATAAAGAGCCAGTCCACTGTATCTGTAGGGAAGTTGCTTTATGTGACTACAGATACCCTGCAGCCTGTTTTACCAACATATACAGGCATCATGGCAACTGAAATTTCATTTACTAGTGTGTTTATGTTCAGACACAACTAACTAGGCAATTCAACACCAGGAGCTTCATCCAACAGTGTTTGTTTCTGCTCATGATAAAGTTCTTTTGGTTTTTTTTTTTCATATTTACTCACTGTAAACACCGATGATTTTTGCTAATTCATTGTCTTCTGTGAGTTGTTTCTCCCTACAGCAGAAAGAACTCAGTTATCTTAACCTCTTTGAAGGCTGGTACCTCAAGGGACCCAAAATTCTTGCAGCTGCATCAGACCAGCAATGAGTTAAGGAACTTCACCAGGGTAGGATTTACGACCTACTCTGACCACTGTTAAGTACCAGTTCAACAAATCTAAGTTACAGACACAAGTGGGAGGCAGCTAGAAGGGTTGGAAGCTGGTTGGAAAAGTCTCCATATCCCCTTTTGCTGTCATGATGCTGTAATGCTGCAGTACACAAGAATATGGGTGCAACAACCACCAAAAAAAAACAAATCCAAAACAAGCGGATGTAGCAAGAAGCACTCTGGTCTTCAAGGAAATTTAGAACAAAAACCACATCTGAAACTGCTAGAAAAATAGGACAACATTGTGCCAAACTTTTTGCTGCTCACTTGCGGCTTTATAATATTTAACTTTTTGAAAAATTTCAAAATTCAGTTATTTTATTTCTTAAATATGTTTCAGAGCCTTAACACATCTAATAACAGCAGATCAATAGGCTTATTGCCCTACAGTGTATCGCAGCACCAGCAAATACCTATGTTATGAAACTAAGTGAATTTACTGGAGTGTAAACCCCCAGTGAGTTGTCTGTAATCAGCCAGTAGGCCTTCAGGGCAAGAGAATTAATGTATTTTAATATTTTAGGTTATCTTCCATATGGCATAATGCTATACTCCATCTGTATGTGTGAGCGTGCAAACAAACGTAGGGTTTTTTTTTTCCAGAAATAATTTTCCCTTACTGGAAGCTCACCTGCCTTCTAATGTTTTTTATTATCTACCCCTTCAAACAAACTTGGAAGAGTGTGAGTTTACAAATAGCATTAATGTCTGTACAGCTGAATTAAACTATTTCAGATTCTTTTCTGTTAACATTGTTGAAATGCCTATTCTATTCTATTCGATTTTAAAGGACTCAGCCATTTAAAAAACAAGGCGTCTTTAAATGAGACTTTTTTGTGGAACCTATCACTGAATCACAAAAGAGCATGTTCAAGGCTTCCTATAATCATTGTCATATGACTGTGCTGAGAAAGTATCTAAAGACCTCTAAAGTATCCCTTCGAGGAAATACTGGCATGGCAGCCATCAGCCACAGGGTCTCCAGTTGACTTAATGTGGTCAGAAACACAGCTGTTCGTAAGAGCAGGTAAAGGGTGATGCCAAAAGAGAAAAACACATCCACACTCATATTTACATAGGCATTTATACTGGTTCCCATGGAGAATTACAGAGAATTTTGAATAACTTTGGAACACTTGTGTGGAGGCAGCAGAGGGGAGTGAGCATCCCATGCTGAATCCTCATATCCTGATAGTGGTCAGGATTTCACCTATTTCACCTCCTCAGGTGCCCTGCTCTTGGCTTATGCAGACCTGGTGGCCAGAGAGCTCAGCAGTAGTGTGCTGGTGACAGCTCTGGCAGGGGACCACACAGGTTTCCCATACATGGCTGCATCAGGTTGAGTGAATCTCCCGTCAGAAACTCAAAGGAAGTAATTTTAGCATTACCGTTAATTAATGTCCACCATTAAAAAAATCTAGAGTGGTAATGATTAAATTCAGGTTTACTTCACAAGTTGTATAAACTAGGACAGCAACACCCTGCATTTTTGCCTGAAGTAAAACATTGTTTTTAAGTAAGAGGAGGGGCTGAAACACTATCAGCACTACCATGGATTCTGGAAGAGAGACTGCAACCTGAAGATCACACATTAGCTGTCATATGCCTTTATAATAGAGACATTATTTACTACTTCAAGAAAAAATAAACAGCATTATATGTTTGATCTGTGCCAAAGAGAAGAAATAAACTACAGAGACCTAAAGAGTGGCATTATTAACTAGCACTGTTGGATAAATTCCTTTGAGAAGAAAAAAAAACTTTAAAAATAAGTTACATAATACAACACCTTTTGTAGCATGTTCTCTTCTGAATCCTGAAATTAATAATGCATTACTGATATAATAATAAACTTATTGAAACCGATGCTGTGAATAGGAGGGTGGAATTTAGAGAAGAAAATTCCCTTTCCTGAGATATGCTGTCCAGGTAGATGGAGGAAGAAATCAGGAGAACTTAGCACCTCAAGTGGTTGAGCCCTATTTCCTAAACATACACCTAAACCATCCCTATTCATGTAGATTTAGGCTGTGCCCTCTGCATTCATCAAAGCTGAGAACCAGTCTTTCACCTCGTTGCAACATATTTTTGCATAGATCTCCTTGAAATAATTTCCCAAAGTCCTCATTTTTGGTTGTTGCCTAATGAAATGGGTTATGCATGCATGTTATTCATTTATGGGTGTCTGTTTCCTACATTTCCCAATACTTTCTTCTCTATTTTTAATGGTCAAGTACAACAGTCATGCTAACTTTTTTCAAAATCAAAATAAGCTAAGAGAGGTGTGGATGTTTTCTGCCACATTTTTTCCCTGACTAAAGTAATGTCACCGGTTTCTTTTGCATATATCCCATCATTTATACCTTTCTAGTTATTGTTGATTTCCTACATCTAAAAAAAAAAGTGTAATAGGGAGAAAAAACAATAGAGCAGTCTAATAATGCAAAAGTATAATTTGCATCCATAGTGCGTGGAAAGTTCATGCTAGAAACAAAATTATCAGTTACATGTGCAGTTTCTTCAAAGCAGCTCCCAACCCACTGCTACATTTACATTTGATCAGTTTTTAAGTGTGCAAACTATTTAAAAAAGGAGTTCCTTACAAAAACTAATGATGTAGATCAGAGGGTTTTTTTAACTTTTTCACAGCTTGACACTGACGGTTTTAGCTGTTTGTTTATTTTTTTCTTTGTTTGACTTGAAAACTTTCTTTTAATTTTGCCTTTTTCTTGGACTAGAAATGTTGTCAGCTGAGATCTTTTTCAGATAAATACATTTAATTCTGGAAGCTGACGATCATCCTGTCCCTAGTGATGCAAAGCGCTCTAAGACAGTTCTGTCTTGGAGCATGCACATTCACCTCAGTATGAGAAGTTTTCCCTTGAACATATAATTACGCCTGTTTCAACAGTAGTTCTAATGCAATCTTCCATAAGAGATGTGTATGCATATACATGTATCTAGATATTCACACACATGTATTTTTCGTGTATAACTGGCCTCCCTTCAGAATTTCACTTCTATTGATCCAGGGATCAATGGGCAAAAGAACAACATCCTATTTCCCTTCAAAGAAGCTTAGAACATATCATAGGTTTGCAAATACTCAATGTCAAAAAATTGATAATGAATGTGTATATTGGGAACTGAAAAACAAACTGATTCTCATGGGAATTCTATAGTAAACTGAGATTAAAATAAGAGAGTAATCCAAGCAGGAAAACTGACCAATCTTCTGCTGAATACTGAGGGTTTCCTCTGCACTATATGCAAATTGGTATTCATTAATTTGTATTCCCAACTTCTCTACAGGATATATATACTGTATTACTAGAGAAATTAAGGCAGCAAAAGGTGAGAAGTTCACAAGATTTAACCCTAAAAAAAGAAGAAAGCAATATCCAAACACAGATGTTCAAGAGTTCCTGGCATGACCATCATGGTATCTAGGTCAGTGCAAATGAAATGAAACAGCGTTGGTGTAACACAAAATCTGTACAGATTGCTGGTTCCACAGCAAGAATACACTGCTCTTTCCACTGCCAGCTGAAAGAGTACACAACCAGGAGGGAATTAAACGTGTCTGGCTCACTTTTCAGTTTAGTTTGTGCCTGTCTTCTACACAAATGCCACATTTTCTGCTTTAATTATTGTAAAAGGAAGGACAGCTATAGCTGGTTTTATGGGTTTTGAGTTATGTTTCATTGATGCCAATGCCTACTTGTTCAGTGGCCTGAATTGAGGTAGCCAAGTGGCCTGGGTGGGACTTTCAAGCATATTAGGGCCATATTTTATAGAGCTCTTTAGAAATCTAAAGATATAAAGAGACATACTCTTCATTGAAGGACACATATTTTACCACTTCAGGTACTTATTGAGATCCTTCAAGGCAACTAATTTTTAGAAATGTTTTAGAAACTAAGTGCTAGAAAAGGTTAAACACTTTAGGTGAAATGGTTTTCCATTTAATTTTTTTTTCAGATTCAAAGCATTTCACAGAGATGTGGCAAAGTGTTATGACATTTCCTACAATTAAAATTCAAACTAAATTGGATTGATCTTCTTATCTCATTAGAGCAGATAATATTGCATACAAATAAAGGGAAAAGTATAACTTTACTGTTTTCCTATATTTCATTTTGACAATTTATTACATACTCAATACTATAGAAAGATAGCCAACAAGCATAAATATGTTACAATATTAACAAACAACCTGGCAATTGAATGTACTGATGCTTTCAAGCTAAAATTTTAGTTCTAGGGGAAATTTTGAATCTGCTTTTTTGGTTTCATATAAAAAATAAACATCAGAGTGCCCTAAGCAAAGGGATTTTTTTTTTTAAACAGTTCTAATAAGATCTCTGAAAATCTGGCACTTAGAGCTGGCTTAACTCTGTAGACTTTCATGTTCTTTGTAATATTCCTACAGACTTGAAAGGAATCAATTAGCTTAATGCTAAAGATTTTTTAAAATCTCATTCTCTTTCTGTTCACAATCTGTATAATGGGGAAAGTGATTAGAATATCTATACTACAGAGGTACTCCAAAGTTTTAATTAAATTATAGAAATTAATTCAGGATCCTGAGGTGGGAGAAAGGGAAAGAAATAACATCCTCATGTGTGGAACCTCTGGCTGGAGTCTGTGAAGCTGTAGCCACTTTTACCACTTGAAAACAGAACTTTAACTTCCAGTAGTATGATATGCAGCTGAATATCTGTCTCTCTCTCTCTCTCTCTCTCTCTCCAACTTGTGAAATTTGGAAAGATCTTTTTATATTTAGAACGCTCTTTGCTCATGTTTTGTGATGTTCAGTAGTCGTAGTCTTCAGTCTTTAATGTTATTCCTCACTAATATTCTTTTTGTCAGCTGCTTGTAGATGTTCCTCTAACAGCTCAGTCTTCTATCTCATCAGACCTCCTCATTTCAGTAATAACACAGGAATTTTTATGATTTTTTTTTTTAATCATAATTTCCACTTGTGCTTTTAGAAATACTGTTCCTGTCTGAGCATGGTCAAAACTGATGTCTGTATAAGTTTGGGTATTGGTGTCCATCCTGATACACTTACATTTAGAGGTAAAATTATTTAAATGTTTCCCTTGCCCACTATAAATGTGAGCCTCTGTAAAATCTCTCAAGTGCAAAAGCCCTGTGTGGTTGGGAAGTGTGGGATAATACCTGCTACTCCTCCTTTGCTGATCCTTCTGAGACACACTAGAGGCGGCACACGTTCTCCTGCTTTTGTGAGGACATCACTTCCATATAATCCCCATGAGCCAAACATAGATGAAAACTGCTGCATCTACCTCCTTTGGATTAAGATGGCAGGTTGCCTCAGAAGATGGCATTCAGAAAACCCTACAAGGAGATGGGAAGTTCTCTGAACTGCTATAGAGGTGAGGGTAATGCTCCATAGACATGGCACTCAATCAGGAGGTTTTCAGTCAGAGACAACATATGACAGTCGTCACCCTGCTCAACAGGTAATTCAAATGAGGTGGGTTGTATCTGCAAACTGAAAGCACGTACATACATGATGCACAACTGTCCATAGTCAGCTGGGTTTAGAAAGCTGCTAGACAACCTCGTCCACTACTTGTAAAGACAAGGTTAGACAAATAGTATTTTCTTTTCCAGTGGAATTTGATACTCACTCTGCTTCCACCCTGAGCCTTACACTGAAACTATCATTTCTGAATGAAGATATTTCTGTAACCACCCTAACCTCAGAGCTCAGCTGTGTGTGTTTTGCCTCTGGGCACATTTCCTTGCTTGGTGGTAAAGTATCTATCACAAATAGCATCTCAGCAACCACTGCCCCTTACATCATCCCTTGTCCCCACTTCACATAATACCTCTAATCACTGCCTGTTACTGCCAGATGGGGTGAGTGGGACATAGCAGTGGGAGCACGGGCAGTACCCAGGGGCTGTGATGCACAAGGCTAGCACACAGCTGCAGCAGTGCCGTGAAACAGAGGAGTGTGAGCCACCTCAGCAGGTGTTAATGGACTATGAATAACTAACTTCTGGTTAAAACCCTTACTTGCTTCTTTGGTTAATCGGTATCTCTAGTACTTTTGTGATCAAAAAGTATCAATCTGCTTTAAATGGATTGATTTGGTCTGGGTGGCATCTAATAAATTTAAATTTAGAAGTGGAAAATTAGAAAAATGTCACCCAGAGGACTATTTTCATCTTGTTCTTCCAGAGTATTAAGCCAGTGTGAAAATAAAACAGTATAGTTAAAAACAGAAAAATGGGTACCACTTCAGAAATGTAACAACAACGACTGTAAAATCTCAAGTTTCTTGTGCTTCTGACTATGAAATACCTAATGCAACTGGCATTGCTATATTATTGTTTTCATTTGTCCTAAACTGCTATATATAAAATATCACAGTTTCACACACAAAGTAGCTGGACTAGGGAAACAGTTAAAGTAGTCCCTACCCACAGGGCTTCTGCACTGTTGTTTTGTTTATAGCCATAAACTGTTGTGTTTTATGTTCACCGAGGTAAAAGTATGACACAAATTTCAGATCCCTCCATGACTCATGAGTTTTTCTCACAAAATGAGACCTTCTTATGATTTGGACACTCTGCCTACACAATGTAAATAGATGCTAAGACAAAGCAACAAGTCTCTTTGAGCTCCCTTTCATTGCTGTGATGTCAGCCCTTACTCTGCAGGCACCTCTTGTTCTATTTTTTTCCTTGACATTTAGTTACTGTGTCAAGAATGGGGAAGAAAAAAAAGTAAATCTTTCAGTCTAATCAATTTATCTGAAAGCAACAATTCAGCATGTAAAGAGTGGATCTCCTGTTCATGCAATATGACTGGGAAAACTTTGAAGTTTTTCCTGTCTGTTGCCTCCCTTCTTTCTTTGTCCAGCAATCTCCCAACCAAACATTTATGGTTATTCAGTTGACAGCCAATAAATAGCAAAGTGTTTGGGGGAAATCTGTAGCTTTTTTGGAAAGAAACCTATAAAAGAAAGAGACGTGGGGAGAGAGAGGAGAGAGCGTAATCTGTACACCATCTGTTGCCTAGTGCAATTCATGCTGACACAGGGCTTTTTGACATTTTATACCTCGAATGCAAGCACATAGATCATTTCTACCTTGTACTTTTCCCGTCTCATTATCGGAATTTATTCCCTCGCTTTGTTGTTCGTGGAGTCCCTATTCTAATTGTTTCTTACATATGCTGTAAATCTGTCCTCCAATCAGTAAAGCCCTGGAACATGAAACTGAGACCTAGCAATTTCCTTTGCTTACCAGTGCATCTGCTGGAGTGTAGTGTTGAAATAAAATGAAACATGTTTGCACTCTTTTTCTATCATACTGTAATGCGCCTTTCATTTCGCTCAAGGAATTTTTAATATTCAAGCCATACCCTGCGCATGAAGTCATTTCCCTTCGATATAATTGTAATGGTAATACGCATGGCCTAACTGGCAGTGGCACAGCTGGCTTCTTGCCACAGCTGAGCCTCTGACTCAAAGACTTTAATTCTGTCATGCCTCATCTGGTTTTATGTACTCTTTTGTAGTTAGTTCACAAATTTATTCTAGAGTATCCATTGAGATGGGCAGGCCATTGACTTTTCTCTAAAGATAGCACACTAAACTAATGAAGGGTACCAAATATGTGCATTGATAACCCGTGTGCATACTGAATAGAAATCAGATTATAAGTCAATGTGCCTGTGTGGTCAGGACTTATTGACAGATGCTTAGGCCCTGATTGTGCAAAGATTTAGTGGCAGTGCATAAAGGTAAGCATAGGTAAAAGCCTTGCCTCATCGCTGCCTGCAGGATCTGCTGTCACAAGTGTCAAGTGGCACAGGGTCTGCACAAGCTACATTAGCAGTTTGTTACCCCACAGGACCACTTAATGAATTAATAGTGGTGTTTTGTTTTGCAGGTTTTAATTAACTGAGTCTTACTAGAAAATCATGGTGTGGCTTCAGCCACAAGGAGCTTTAAAGTCTCCCTCCAGGTTTGTTTTCACTTACAGAGTCAGAATAAAGGTATGATGTCCTGATGCTTTATACACCTACCATACCTCTTTACCTGCATCTATCCCTGAGCCATAAACAGCCCCCAAAGCAAGGTTCTGTGTTTATCTTTCTGCTTTCATCCCCTTCTGCTTTCACTAAGACCTTCCATCTTTCTCTCTCTAACTCCCCTAAAAAAAAAAGTGATTGTTTCAAGAAGCTAGAATATCTGACCCCTGCTTCCAATTACTCACTGGAAATATACTTCAAATGATGGTTACCATCTTCATCCATCCTCACCTTTCTGAGTCTGCTGTTTGTCTCCTCTCTATTTGTCCATAATAAGTTAGAAGATTTGCTTTTGTCTATAAAGCTCAATGCCCATCTACTGAGTTACAAGCGCAATAAAGTGTTATTTACCAGGTTTATGGATCACTCACTTTCAGTCTATCGTTCAAACGTAAGCCCCCTCTGAAAGTTAAAAGCTGTTGGTGTGAATCGATTTAGACTTCATTTTATGCTAGCTGAAATCAATGACCAAGCTTGTTTCTTGCTGGGGAAGAGAGGTCTTACTAGCTGCACACGCTGCAGATTTTCTTGATTTGATGGTCAAGCCATAATGCTGAAAAAATGTTATCTGAACAAACGATTTCATTCAACCTTAGGTGAAAATTCTTTTCTAATTGTGTATTAACCATAATTATTCTAAAATTAAGAAGTGAAATCCAGAAGAAAATGCTGATTCAAAATGGAAACATGTGACTTTAGGAAAAACAAATGTCTTTCCCAGAAAGACAAATTCTCATATTTGATTGTTATTTAGAAACAGTTTGGTCTTCTTTTAAATTCACTCTTTTTTCCTTTTTTTCCTTTTTTTTTTTTTTTTTTTTACCTTTTGGGAAAAAAATGTTGTACTAGATCCTTTTATAGAACTGAGGAAATACAGAAAACACAGTAAAGCAAAGGAGTTTTGTCAACCCTGTATTTACTACTACTTTCATATTTACTACCACTCAGCTGATCTGCTGTGTAGATCACCTCTGATCTGTACGCTGGGATGCAGAAGTAAATAAGGAAGTAGAAGGGAATACTGGTGCCTTGCAAATGTCTTGCCCTGATAAGAAGCCAAACATAGCCATAGTCTGCACCTAAATTAAAGTTCTCAGATATCCCTGGTTTAGGAAAAGAGCATCTCAGCCCTTTCAAGATCATATTCTGATTTTCTCTTTCAGAAACTGCATCAGGAATAGCAACTATGACAAACAAGCAAAAAGCTTTCTAATTTGAAACTGAGGAGCTGAATGGGACAGACCTAAGTAGAGGAGACTGAGGACAGACCTCATTAAAGTCTAGAGCTTCCTCTTGAGGGGAAGAGGAGGGGCAGACACTGGTCTCTTCTCACTGTTGACCAGTGATAGGACACAAAGGAACAGCCTGAAGTTGTGTTGGGAGTTTTAGGCTGGATATTAGAAAAAGGTTCTTCACCCAGCTGGGCACTGGAACAGGCTCCCCAGGGAAGTGGTCACAGCACCAAGCCTGACAGAGTTCAAGAAGCATTTCAACAATGCACATGGTGTGATTCTTGGGGTGTCCTGTGCAGAGCCAGGAGCTGTACTCAGTGATCCTGGTGAGTCCCTTCTAACTCAGCATATTCTGTGATTCTGTAAAAATTCCCAGTTTAAGGGCTTAAATTCTCAAAAAAATCATGCCAATTTTCATTTAAAGCATTTCATTGTTTACTTATCCACTTGATGAAGTCAGACAACTTATTCACATGCTCCAACCCAGGACCTAATATAAGCATTTAGTTTGCAAACTCCTGCTTCTCTTCTTCACTGTGCCAATCTTTCCCCCTTCCTTCACCTCAAAAGAATCTAAGTATGGAGTGCTTGCCAAACAACCACTTTCCTAATCTTACTTATAATCCATGCAACTGACTGAAATGGTAATGAGGTACAGGAGTTACATTTGGTGAAAGAACAAAAAAAAATCATTTAATGCCACCCCCATCTCTGAAATACTATCCTGGCCACTGCTGTTCATACATCCCCACGTCAAAGGTAGCCTAAGGAAAAAAAACACTTATGCCTTCAGTACGTGCTTGGGTTTAGAATTTTCCAGGCCTTGTTTCTCTGTTCACAATTTATTTTCTTCATATCAGCTTTAAATATGAAGTAGGTTCTCAATGTTTACTTAAATTTTTCAGTTTTTAAAAATAGTATTGTAAGCATATGATTCTCATAAAGCATTTTGTGCAGGGAGAAAAGTAAGCCTAGAGGCAAATCCTGTAACTCTCCAGACTGTAAAGACAGAATGATGACAAATTGTATAAATATGTGCAAATTGTCCAAATGATGTCATGTATCCAGGCTTGCAAAAGTCAGGAAGAATACTTGAGTCTAAGGTCAGCACAGACTCTTTCTTTGAATAAAATTGAGCAATTACATTCAATTTGCTTAAATTTATCACCAAGAAAAATGTTTTGTTTAATCTTAATCTTCGTCTTATTTTTCAAGCGGTTTAGAACCTACTGTATTACTACATCAGTGAAGGCCCCCAGTAAATTCAGGAAAAGCCTGATAGAAGCATGCATTAAACAGGCAGTCTGTTGGAAAGGACTGGTGAACTAGGGCAGCATACCTATGACCTACTACATGCAACTTCTTAAGGTAATTTAAATAGAAAACTACAGATCCATGTAAAGATGGTGTGTTTTTTGGTTGTGTTTTTTTTTTTTCCTTGAAAGAAGCAGCACTTTAGATTACTTTGGAAAATTGCTTATTGAAAACTTTCTGGGGCTAGATGACAGGCATACGTTCTCTGGACTTCAACCGGTCTGTAAATGCTTATACTGAAGTCTTTTTAATTCACATTACACGTGTCTTCATTTCTCTCTTTCTCTCCCTCTCCCTCTCCTCCTTTCCCTTTTCAGTATCGAAGTCAACCTTCTCCAATTATTTGTCTGCAAACCATTTCTTTCTTCAAGTTTTCCCATTTGCATTACATAGGTCAGTGTGTCCTTGGGTCAAGCTGCTTTAACTTCTACTGCATCTTTTTCTCACCTTCCAGTGCTTTGCTTCCTCTCTGGTCTCACCTTCCACCCCCATCCCTTCCAGATTTGGAGAGTAAATTAGTATAAAAAAATGGATTGTTTCTGCTTTTCTGACAAACTTCTTCTAGCCACAGCTACTGAAACATGGGTCCAGCTGAATGTGCAGGTGTTTAACCATGCATTATCTGTTTGTTGTCCCTTCACATATATATGTCTGTTTGTAGAGATGACAATTCATTTTCTGTTGTTCAGGTCGTATCCTTTGGGCTGCAGGGTGTGAATGTCTATTTGGACACACTCAAATCTGTTGATGTCTGAACACTTTGGAGCACCTTGGTAATATTCATTTGACTGGTTGTGAAATGGTAGTTTCTGACAGTAGACCTCTATTCCCAATGTCAGCCAGACTTCAGCTCCCATCATTAAAAGAAGCAAAATTATATTGATTTGGTTTTGTAGGTTTATGAGTGAATGTCCAAAGAGAAAAGGATGACAAATAAAAAACCCCAAACATTAAAAAGACATCTGTTCTGACTTTGCCTGTATGATTCACAGGGTTCGATATATTAACAGTAGTGCCCAGTGCATTTGAGAGGTCAAAGAGATTTGTTGTAAATATATAACACACCCTTGCCTCTATCTCAGGATCAGAGTGCCTGCACACTTTTGTGAGCCATGACTCACACAAGGAGTCGATGTGAGTAAAGGGTTTGCTTTCTAGCCTGCCTGTTTAGGAAAGAAATTAAGAACAGATGGAACCTGTTACAAAAGAATTTCTGAACTATGAGCTTTAAAAATGGTTTTGTTTTTTGATTTGGTTTTTAAGAAAAAGAAAAGCTCTTACAATGTTAGTGGGATGATATGTGGTGTACAGCTAATTTGGCATCATGCAATCCGATCTAACATCAAGTTAACACTGGAGCAGCTGAATTCTCCAAACATGTTTCAGCTGCACACGTTAAAGCCCCTGTAACTATTACTTTTAAGAGTGCATTAAAAAGGTTGTGAAAACTGCTCCTTGTAATGATTTCTACAACAGGATCTCTGCAAACTCGCAGCTGGAGGCTGTCAAACACACACCTCTCTAATAGACAGCACTGTGTGTACAATTAACACATTAATTTATGGAGTAAACTGATCAGGGGAGACTAGAGCTTCAAAGTCAAACACTCGCCATTAAGGAAGAAGTGAAGTTACATGGCAGGAGCTGCCTTGCTCACTGCAGCCTTTCCTGACACAAAGGCCATGCCTGTGCTGCTGAGCCCAGAAGTGCTCCCCTGCTCCCATGCCCAGGTGCGTGCCTCTGCCAGACCCAAGTTCCAGATGGTGATAGGAGTAAGATGTGCTCCTCTGCATCCTACCCTCCAGTTCTCCCCTTGGCATTAAAGGAAACCTCACAACATAGACCAGACAGACATGCTGCAGTCAAATACTCCACCTCACTGTCTGGGGAGGAGGTGGGTAGCACATAATCTCCTGCCTGCATGGTGTTTCCAGCACAAAAAAATAAAATCAACCAAAGACACAATGAGATATATCACCATAATAATTTAACATTAGGAAAACTTTGCATGTGTCTGTCAGAGCAGAGGATGGTTTCCTTGCTGGGGTTATACCTTGCTCTTACATGGAAGAAGAGATAGTTCGGTGCAGAACAGGGCCCAAAGTATCCTTCGTTGAACTTGGACCCACCAAAAGTCAGTCTCATTCATCATGCTGGGACTCAGAATTAGCCAGAGAGGAAGGAACATGAGCTGGCCAGCCATCGTCACTTCTCAGTGTTGGAGACACAGGTCTGAATTGAAGACACAGAGCTTGGAAACTCCTCTTAAAGCAGAATGTTTAGGCTTCCTCTGGAGAAGACACCCTCTACTTTCTTCTTTAATATGAGAGGATTTAGGCTCCTTTTGTATTATAATCTGTTGGTTAGAGCATTCACAAGGAAACAGGTCATGCATGCTGAAGTCTCAACCAGAGGCATTCAGATTTGTCCATACAGCAAGGTGTTCTCTACCCATTTTGCCAAAGGCTGTTTTGCAGAGCACCACTCTGTCTTTCTCCTGCTCTCAGCCTTCCCAGTCCAACCTAATTTTCAGGAACTGTTTCCCTCTGATGCCCTCTCCAGGCACACTTCTGTGCATCTGCAATTACCTGTGCTCTTGCAGTCACAGCCTCCTCTGGGTTCTCCTTCTGGGTATCTCTCATCAGGAGAAAACTACTACGCTTCTCAAGCCCAGAAGGAGATATTGAGGTTTTAGTTCTGGTTTTTTATTTTCTGATACCAGTTCTCCTCTTTTTCTTTCCACTGTCTACAACTCTAACTCCTCAGAGGAGAAAGAAATTGGGTAATTCCTCTTATCTCAGGAGGATTCTGTACTCCCCTGCCACACACTCTCCCTTCACTAGAGGTATATGCGGTGACTGTGGGCAGGGTACCTAGGACACTAAGGGCTAAGAGATCAGTGGTGCAGTGAGGGAAAAATATGATCTGCCTGAAGAAAAAGAAGCTCAGTTTTGAGTAATCAGGGAAGCAGTCCTTAACATTACTGTCTCTGAGAGCACTGACCAAATGGTCTGGCCAACATTTGTTTGTGTGATTCATCATTAGATTAATTTTTGAGGTCAAAATAAGAGTCTTGCTGAGGGAGATTCAGATATTTGGATGATTAGGGGATTGCTTTCTTATTTCCTTCCATCACCACAGCCACAGTAGATGCAGACCAGGTGCAGCCTCCCTGAACTTTTCTTTGGTGAGTTTGGGTTTTTTGAGTAGAACACATATGTGCCAACTTTGACATTCCTAGCCACAGATTTTCACTTCTGTGAGTCATTTACTTCCCCTTTCTCATTTTGGTGCTGACTTCTTGTGGGGGCAAAAGGAATTGGGTCATTTGCTCACAGTTCTGAATCGGCAGAGTTTCCTAGCACTTGCAAATCCCAGACAAGTGGTCATGTGCTGTAGAAACCTGCTTAACATCTCACATTCATGCTAGGTGCACTGAGCTTACTGAGCATGCAGATACATTTCACAGTGACAACACAGGAAATCGAGTGCATCCTGGGTACACTTGGATTCTTTTATCGCTAAAACTGTGTATAAATTCTGAATAGTTTGATGGACCCAGTGTACAAGTTTACCAGTTTTCTACTTCACACAGCACCTTCAGATTTACAAAAATCCATAGCAATCTACCAAAGAGAAAACTATTTACTTTTCTAATCCCATTTTAGAATGTCAAATCTGACATAAATTTCACCTTCCATTCTACTGTGCTTCATGCCTAAAAGACCTTTCCTGCAATGTCTAGCATATTCACCACTCCCCTTTGCTAAATAACTTAATAGTGGCTCTATTAATTAATTCCCTTCATAATTCATCTTTCCACTGCTCTGACCGGTTTTGTTCTTGGTGCTGTAGAAATATGCCTGGCATTGTTAGAATTCTGGTCCTATATGCTCATTTTCCAAAATTTCTACTGCTGCTAAAATGACAGGCACGGGGTACCCTACAGGGTATCCTGCTCAGAGGATCAGTGGTGTCTTGCCTCTTGGAACAATGGTAGCAGGAGGATTCAAGCAGAGAGCACATGACTTCTCAGGAGGGAAAGCCAGCCTGCAAGAGCATGAAGCTACTGGCCTGCTCAAGAGGCATGGAGGGAGGGGCAGGAGTCTCTGCAGGAACAAGCAACCATAGGAACAAGACTCAGCCTATCTGCCAAGTCTACCACTTTTAACATTTGAACTGTTGGCAGGTATGAAGCCAAAGCATGGTTTCAAGAGCACTTGTAACACCCTGGACTTCTCTCACACCTCCGATGTTCACTGACAGCTCTCATTAAATTAATCCCTATAAAGCAGTGGGGATTTGAACAATTTTGCCACTCTCTCAAAGGTGTTACACCACTACTTCACCACCATTAAGAAGCCTGGCCACCCAGTCTCTTGTCCCAGAAAAACCAAGTATTTGAAAAAAACCCATCAACAGAATTCTAGGAAAAACAGGGTTGCCCAGGGAAGTCTAACCGACAGCTAATTCTCATGGACTCAGAATAAACAGAGACCTACAAGAAGCCATCATAAAATTAGCGTTTTCATGGAAACTGAAGGAGACATGTTCTTATAAAATTTAAAACAGTTGCAGTCATGGGATATATCAATTCCTTTAGAAGGAAAGTTTTCCATACAATGATTTAAAGTTTTGTAGTTGAATTTTGGTTTTTAAGTTTCTTACAGGTAATGTTTGTATGTGCTGTTATTCAGACTGGGCTCTTAGGCTGTCAGTGAACATGTTGCCTTGGTTAAACCATTTCTTCTTTTGGACAGAAATAACAATCTATTCACTACCATTTTCAAGCTAAAAATGTTTAGACTCTGCTTAAACTCCAAAAATTACTTCATAAAAATATTTTCTGCCAAGAGATCACGAGGTAAAATTAATGACATTAAATTCTTTGCCTGTCTTCTCCTTTTGCCTCTGTAATGCCAAACTGTCCTTCCCTATAACACACATCATCAGAAAAGCAGCTACAAATAAACTTGAGAAAGTCTTGTTGTGATAAGATGATGAGACACAAGGGGTTCTGGAGAGCATGACTCGTCTGCAGTGATGGCAGAAAGATCCTACATTCACCTTGCCAGAATCTTTTTCTGGAATAACTGACCCCTTTATTTTACACAGTAAAGCTCAATCACATCTGAGAAGTCTTATTAGCCACAAGGTACTAATCAAAAATAGCCTGGAAGTGTAATATTCTCTGTCCAAGAACATGACCCTTTCAGACAAGTTATCATGGAACATGGAACATGGACAACTCACCAAATAAACTTCTGTGCTGCTGACCCCTGGAAAGCCAGACATAATATAGAACATATGCAATCACTTCTTGTTGATACTAAAGACAATTTTCATAACTAATCAAACAGTAAAAGTTTTGTTTTCAAGTATACCTTTTACTGTAGACTATGTCCTGTTTAAAGATTTAGAAACCTTGCTTAGGGGCCTTTTTAGGTATTTTGTTTAGGTGCGGTGCTTAGCGCAGGACCTCACATGCAGATATCTTAGCCTTTAGGTGTTATCTGATCTATACCAAAATTTGGATTCACCAGCTAAAGAGAGAAAAAACACTTAAGTTCACTGATTTCACAGCTTAAATCAGAACTTTTCCAACTGTCAGCTTCTCAAAAGTCTTCATTTCAAAGAATAACAAAAGTCAAATTTTTCTTCCTTGGTAAAGGAGAAATATTGTCATTTAAGGATATTTTTAATTCTTAGAAGATCTGAGGACCTCAGGTTAAAAAAAAAAAAAAAAAAAAGCCTAGATGGAGTTAACCTGCTTAGACTATGGTTAAACTGTAATTAGATTTTGGGGATTAGATTTTAAATGTTTCACACAGTCCAGGCAGAGGTACTCAGCATATAAACCCTCTTTGCTAACTGTATAAGTCAGGTTGGAGAATTTTCATTAGATTTTTGCATTTTACTTTTGACCCAACACAAAGCAAGACCAAAACACTTTCTCACTTGGGGCAAAAACCATGAAAACAATCTCAGCCAAATCACTGCAGTTAGAGGCGGAATATAACCCACAATTCCAAAATCCATAATCCACGGATTTTATGAAATATAAAGTTATTTTAATAATTGCCAGTTATTAGCCTGAAGCTTCTTAAAGTGGGTATGATTCTAAATAAAAGTCTTTTGTTTCATTTTCATTTGAACCTTATAGATGCTGTGTGGGGGAGCAATCACCAAAACATATGATGGACATTAATCATGTTAATATTGATTCTCATGGAGCTAGAAGAATGTCAAAAATTTGGTAATCTTATATCTCTGGAAATCAAGCAATGATAAAATCTTCAGTGGTTTAAGTGCAAAAGCACATTTGAAATGTAAAGGGGCAAAGGCATCTGTGTTGAAATAAACATAAGCAAATCCAAGGAGAAAAAATCATTTACATGAGTAATATTTCAGATCAAAAGCCTGGACCATTTTTAACTCTTAATCACCCATTAATTTACATATTTGTATAAAAAACTAATTTAGATCAAGTCCTTTTAACTACATGTTTAATTTAAATGTCTGAACCTAACAAAATATCTGAAAAGATAAAGGAAAAATCCATGCTTTATCCTATGTGGATGATGGCTTTCCAGTCAGTCTAAAATCACTGGCAGCAGTTTGAGGGGGCCTTCTCGTCTTTTAGGCACCCCCACTCCTGAACACATTACTTTTTCTTTTCTTTTTTTTTTTAAATTTGGAAATGATTGCCATGATGGAAAACCATCTAGTCTTCCCTTGTTTTGCAGTGCTATCACAACATCTCAGCTATGTGCAGTTTATCAACCCCAAGATTACTACAATTGGGAGTGACAAACTCATCAAAGATTTTCAGGTTGCTGAAATACAACTGGAGAGAAAGATTGTTGTCATAAAATGGAATTGTGCTGGGCTTTTAGTAGTCACCTGACACAAAGCAAGCTCCTTCTCTCAAACTGTCCTGAAGACACCTGTGCTCTTCTGCACTGGGGAATTTCCGAAGGATTCAGAGCAGGAAAACTGTCTGAGGCAGGAAGCACTTTCTCTTGACCAATTTACCATTGCTTTTGCCAACCCAGTATCAAAAAGATGTTTAATTTTTTTATTGCTAGCACCCTCAGAACAATCAGTGCAATCACAATTAACGTGACAGGCGTGCTGGAATTGGAGTAGGCAGAAAATGGCCTTAATGTGAATCTTCTACAAAGCAGCTGTTAGAGTGTAGTAACAAGAGTCTGAATAAATGGCAGCTACATAACTTCCCCTAATCAGATCGGAGCAATCAGCTTGAAAAATTTTCCCATATGTTGAAGAGTGGAGCTTAGGCCTAGGGTTATGGCAGGGACACAGGCCATGGTAAGGTTACAAAGTCTGGCTACAATTAAACACTCACTGCAGAAATTGTGATGATGCTTCGGGGAGCTATTGCACTTTAGCCATTTGTAATTGCACGTTCGGAAATTACTCACTCTAAAATTACTCGGGGCCCAGTTACACGGTTTACAAACATATGTTCTCAGAGAGAGGGGAAAAACATTATCCTTCCAATGGGCACCATTTATGGATTTTTTAATGGTTATTAATGAAATGCAACTTTGTGAGATTGTTTACTAATAAGTGCAGGTGATTTTGGGTGGGTTCTATTTATCATTAATTGAATTATTAGGGTACATTTCTGCCTAGCCAGGGCAAATGCTTTTAATGCTCTGGTTTAATGCCTCTCCTGTCAGCACTCATTGAGTAAACCAGGCAGAGCATTTCTCCTTAGTGGAGGTATTTCCTAGTTCTTTACAGACTGTACCACACTTCTGTGGGTCACATTATCCATGGCAGGATATGTGGGTTGGCACCTGATCTGTGTATCAGTGCTGCCACTTCAGATACATTTTAGGGCTGACAAAGTGTGAAAGTTATGTAGGAAATTAGCATTAGCACAAGCTTTGTAATTATACAGCTTTTTTATGAATTTAATGAAGAAAGACAAGGCCTTCAGGGTGTCTCTTTCTACTGGTAGTTAATACAAGGAAAATTTCCATTATGTTCCAAAGCCTATCCTTCCTGCATTTCCCAAGCCTGGGAAACAGACAGTGAGCCCAACGTGCTTTGCAGTTCTAGAGAACAAGATGTACTGGTGACTGACAGCACTAATGACGTTTCCCATTTATTGAATGTGAAAGGATAAGCGTAGGGAGCCAAGTATGTTCATGTGTACAAAGGGGGATGATCAGCAAACCAACATGAAGTAAGCATCATTTTAGAAAGTGCAATCCACACACTTTTCAAATGCACCTGGTTCGCACAGGGTTTCAACAAGATGGAGAGGTATAGTGCTAGGCATACCGTTTGAAGACTTCACTCTGTACAGTAAGACCTCTAGTAGTTTCCAAACAATGTTTTGCACAAAGAACCCAGCATGATATTCTATATCTGATGGGAGGTTCTAAAAGGAGATACCTTTTCCAGTGCTGTGGGCCACTGTAAAGATCTACAGTGTTGTCTGATGACAGAAACTGAATGCAAAAACATACAAGTGAATAGCTACATCATTTGCTTTAAACAGAGTAGATATGATTCTCCATGTTTTTGTTTGTTTTAGCTTTCAATAGGAAGTGCAAAGTTATGTAATTCGGGGAGGAATTTGGAAAACAAATTCTCCCCTGTAAGCGAAAGAAGTTAAGCAAGCAGTCTTCCTCAACTCCATGCATAGTCAGGAAACAGAATTTGTCTCTTTGAGAAGGCAGCTTAAACATGCTGCTCTGAGTGGACATGGTTTGGCATTGGAGCACATTTGGGGCTGGGATAACACCTCAGAATGTGTGCACTTTCCCATGAGCAAAGGGACTCCCTGTGAGTACCTATTTCTCCCTTGCTCCATGTGTAAAATATATTCCTCTCACACTAACAGGTGTTTTTCTAAGTGACATGAACTAATGTAGGATCCTGCTGTGGGATTTAGGATGTTTCAGTCCACCCCTTTCTGGTTTGAAGCAAGTAGAGTTAGATCTTAAGTTCTTCAAATATGAATTAGATTAATTAGTCCAAATGTTTTGTTTTGTCTCTTTTTTCACAAGAATTTTTAAACATAATTTCACAAACCTCTTATTTAAAAAAGAAGTTGTTTTATCTTGTTTGTGTTTTCTCACATGGGACTTTTTTTTTGTTCTCCTTCTCAGTCAAAGGGCTGAGATACAGTAGGTGGGCAGGATGCCTTTAAAAAGCATCTGTATTAACAGAGTACTGATACTGATTGCTACACTTTTATTAAAGATGAAGATACTAGCTTTGGATTTCAGTTTCGTTTGTAAGTACACGTTGTGTAACAGGATTGTTCATGCTGTTCTCTGGAGAAATAGCATTAAAGGACACTGCACTTCATCCTTTCATAAATGCATAACGAGTTAATGTGAAAATTCTTTCACTCTTTTGGGAAAAATTAAAAGGACTCCTACTAAGATTACACTTTTAAATTAGAATATTAATTTGGAAAATTATTGGGTTTGTTTCTTTTTCAATCTTTCTTTCCTTTTGTGAAAAGGATATGAAGAAAAGTAATTCAGATTTTGCCAAAGTATCTTAAATCTCTATTTGGTGAGAAAATTCAAACAAAAAAGGATATTTTTATCTTTCAACTGTGCTTGTTTAATTTTCACATCATTCTGATGCTAACACAAGAAAAGGGGCGACATAAATAGTGAAAAGTTCAGTGTAGACAGCTTTCTGGCTCAGAAGCCATTTCTAGGACATGTCGAGCACAAAGAGCACTGTTGATGGCTTCTGGAGCCAGGCAGCTGTCTACACTAGGGCTCACTCTCCTGTTAATACCAGGCTAGTGGAATCAGTGCCTCTTCAGATTTTAATCAAACTACCTGAAATGTTGCTGAATACTGTGTAAGCTGGGGGACAGAAGGACTCAAAATGTTTTCAGCACTGTTCAGACGCAGTCACTGTTGACACCAGTCGTCAGCAGTAAGTATTTTCCTAGGGTACGTGAGGCCATAATGTCCTCACAGCTTGAAAATCATTCATTCTCACAACACCCACACATTATTCTTCATGTGGTACATTTTCTTGGGGGAAAAAAAAAGAAAGAGATAGTCCAAATAAAACAATTCTTGCATTAAAAGAACATAGCTATTCATAGGGGTTATAGAAGTGTACTTATTTGTACATTGGCTATAAAGATTTGAAAACTTAAAGAGACAGTCACATGCTGTGGCTGTTAGATACACGGATTTCTCTCTCCCTCCTAGAGAAAAGAAAACATTTATTTTTAGCTTAAAAATTGATTTTGGAACTTAGCTGTAATTGTGCATATTCATTGAAAGAGAGTGGAAGGAGAGTGGTATAGTAGCCTGTCACCTGAGAGCCCCAAATGTAAATGAGACTCTTAGAAAGAAAGTATAGCTATCCGTCCTATTATCCATCACTGAGGTGTTAAGGTTAAATGTATCCCCCTTGGTACCATGTCTAGTATTTGTGTAATGTGAGGAAAGTGCAGAGCTAGACCATAACCTACTTACCCACACAAAGCTTTTCAACACCCTGGATATGTGCCAGCAGTAGAAAACAGGGCTATTTCTAGCTGAACAAGGCGTATTGAGTGACACAAGCAGAGCCACACATGCATGTGCATGGGCTGTTCGCATCCTGGGATCATTTTTCCTTCAGAGCTGCTTCACCGTTCTGTTTTGCCCAGCCACTAAGTTCTTTGACCAGCTGCTGAGGACCTCCCGGGTCCTCCACCCAGAATCTCCCAGGGTCCTTCATCTGATCCCCTGGACTGTATGGGCATTTAGCATGACCCTCCAAGATGAGGTAGAGCTGCCACCCATCTTGCTTATGGATCTCACACAGTGCCCAGTCACATCAGGGGCAGTAATTCTGCAGATGTACTTGGCAGTACTTGGCAGTCATATAATTTCAGGGAGTCCTGAAGACTGTGGAAGGCCAAAAGCAAACTTGAGGCAAGTCTGTCCATGCAGGGTAATATCTTCTGCTTGTATAGCATGAAGACCATGCAAGTTTAATGTACAACATTCCACTAACGATTTGAATAGTTCATAGAAAATGCAGTATCTGGGGGTGGGAGAGAAAGAGAGAGAGAGAGAGAGGAGAGGAAAGAAAGAAAGAAAGAGAGAAAGAAAGAAAGAAAGAAAGAAAGAAAGAAAGAAAGAAAGAAAGAAAGAAAGAAAGAAAGAAAGAAAGAAAGAAAGAAAGAAAGAAAGAAAGAAAGAAAGAAAGAAAGAGAGAAAGAAAGAAAGAAAGAGAGAAAGAAAGAAAGAAAGAAAAAGAAAGAAAGAAAGAAAGAAAGAAAGAAAGAAAGAAAGAAAAGAAAGAAAGAAAGAAAGAAAGAAAGAAAGAAAGAAAGAAAGAAAGAAAGAAAGAAAGAAAGAAAGAAAGAAAGAAAGAAAGAAAGAAAGAAAGAAAGAAAGAAAGAAAGAAAGAAAGAAAGAAAGAAAGAAAGAAAGAAAAAGAAAGAAAGATCTGAGGAAATTCTGGCCTTATGTAATAGTGAGAAAATTTACATCGGGTTAAAATTCTACAGTTTCGACTCCAATGCTGCTGAATGTGTTAAAACTAGTGGGAGCCACAACCACAGCTTTCATTAAAGCTATCGGAAAAGCAAAGCAAAATGGTGGTAAAAATAGCTACATTCATAGACGTCTTGTCTACCTTGTGGCTCCCATTAGTGGAAATTTTTTCTTATTTGCACACTTCCACAAATCAAATGAGAACTATAGCGTGGACGTAAGGTATTTTACAACCATATTAGAAAGGCCAACCACTTCTTGGAATGGTACATTTCTAGAGTTTAAACAAGGCTTAAGGAATTGAACTAGCAATGAAAATTAATCCCTGGTCCACCATAAAACTGCTGGAAGATGGTTTACCCTTTTAATAGTGTCAGTTTATACAGCCATCACATTAAAAATTAGAAAGATTAAAAATGTATAGCTATCTTAGTTTTCACTCACAGGTCCTGCCACTCTGGGAAGATCTTGTCAACTAAACATACAAAAAGTTTCAATGCCCATAGGTCAGTGGAAATCTGATGATTAGAGAAAAAAAATGATGAGACAAAATACCTTCTGAAACTTGCACAGATACCTAAATTTCTTTAAGAAAAATGTGCAGCTGTATTTGCCTAATTACCATTTTCACAAAGGCAAATTGCTATTCAGCTTTTCAGATGAAAATAACTACATGGCCAGCACATAAAACATTTATTCCATTTTATTCCAATTGTTCCAATTTCTGAGAAACAGAGGTTGAAACTTTCTCTTTTATAACAATAGGAAAGGATGTTGAATAGAGATTTTCCCACTAAATTGTCCAGAGTCTTTAATAACTTAGCGTATCTTGTCTGCTTATATAATGTCCTGAACTATATTTCCCCTGGTGTACTCTTCAAATGTCAGGTTAGTTCTGTGTTGTGTAACTAGAGGAAAGATTAAGAAGCAAAATAAGTCCACAAAAGAAAGCTGGTTACCTCTACTTGCATGTGAAGTTCATCTGCTTCAAGCACTAGAAACACCATCATATTTCAACTGCCCAGGATCTGTTTGGATCCCCCCACTACAGTGGAGATCTGTGGCTCCTTTCACAAGGAGATGGTTTCTCAGTGGACTTTACCTTAGATACTCACGTTGTCTTGTTTTTTTTTTCTTATAAGAACAACCTAGATCAATGCTACTAAGAACTTTATGAAGATGAATGATGCAGGCAAGTCTTACAACACAAACTATCATTTGGCACTAACAGTGCCAAGGATGTTTGTGGGCAGTGTTAGGAGCCACAGTAGAGTTTTTTGGCACCCTGACAACATACATATATTCCTCGCAGGTGTCTCCATTTCACCCCTCTTTCATTCATAGGACTCTTCTAAGCTAGGACAACTATCAGGCTCCAGACCTCTGTCCTGGGTGGGAGGAATAAGATATTTACCCCTCTCTCTCTGGGGAGTGAAGAAGGGGAAGTGAGGTGAGGTGAGACCAGAGCAGAAAGGTGCAGTCTCCTTGGTGGTGGAAACCTGTGAGCTCCACCATCAGTAGGGTAGCACACATTAATACATTAATACAATTATCATTAATACAAGCTGGCAATGAGGCCTCAACAGCACTCTATCATTCTGTGCTGTCCACCACATAGACTGTCACCCTGCTCCCACCTCCTCTCAGAACAGGACTCATGTGCCAGTTGAATACATACTTTTTTTCCCCTTTAAAATCCTGGTTTCTCTTCTCACTTCAGAGCAGTAATAACTTCAAAGGATTTACACAAGAGACACCAATGATAGGCTCTGGTTGAAGCTGCTGACTTCAGCAAAGACACTGAAGGTCTTAAGGCTTAAGTTCTCTGTGCTAATACATTAATGATAATTCAATATTTGCAGCGTGAAAGCTTGACCCTCTTTTTTTTTCTTTTTAAGGAAAACAACACATATTGTGCATCAAAGGTTAATATCAAAATTTTTCAAGGCTGATTGCAGCTATGTGTTATCAATAACACTACACAAATTTAAGGGGTTTTTTGCAATATTTTGTAATATTCACCAGTAGGAGAAAGGGCCAAATTCTACTTGCTTTGTGGCAGCCAGTATTCTTCTTAAAGTTAGCAAAACATATTAGCAAAACTCAAAGGGTTGCTTAGTAGGCAAAACAGCTCCTTTGTAAACTGTATACCTGCTGGAATGTTTGAGTTACCTGAGCATTCCAGAAAAATGTGAATTGAGAAGCTTTGCAGCAGGAGCACTCCCTGCCCTCCCACAGAGGCAGTGTGACTTAGAGACAGCAATACGCCTTCCACTACATTGTTCTCAACTGTAGTGCAGTAGCTGTAGAGGAAAAAATTTATTTCCCGTCCCTTTGGTTGACAGACTTTCAGTCACAGCTGCCAGCAATAACTGGAAGTGTTATGGTGATTTCAGACGCAGCCCCACAGTCACAGTGAGTATCAGTTGGCACGAACTCACAGTCACCTATCATCACCCCAAAGTTCTCTGCTTTGTGATAATAATAAGCAAAGACTTGGCAAGTGAGGAAGGAGGCTCCAGAACTGAGAGAGAGCTGGAGATGGTCTTTTCTCCATTACCATTCATCCGAGTGACTTTGCCTAACCATAGGCACTGCACTGAGGTACCTAGGAGCATCAGGGGAGAGGCTACCTGAGACTATACATTTCTACAAAAGGGTAGCTGCAGTACTATCTTAGGTGTCTCAGTTAAGCATCTAAAATAGGTGAATTAAATTCAGACCTTAGTTGGCATAGACAGATGTCCCTCACTTACTGTTTGCTGATAATATTTAAAACATAGAGAATAAAACTTCACTACCTCAAAGGGGAGTTGTGTGTATACCTACAAGAAGGACGGTGACATGTTTAGGGACTGCAGTAGTAGAGACTACAGGAGCACTATTAAGTGGGTACTTATCTTTACTTAGCTGTGTTGCCATCAGCAGCAAAGCAAAAGAGAATGATTAGTTTCCACTTTTTTCATAATCGATGTTTTAATTCAAGTTTGTCTGGTTTGGTTTGGTTTGGGGTTTTTTTCCCTGACAGCAAGATTTCTTTTCCCCTTTTCTTTCAAATCTTCCTTAAGACAATAAGAGTGTCACAGATCACAATGGGTAGAATTCAAATTGAGGTCTCTGAGATGCTGCAAGTCGCATTTAAACTTTGATTATCAGCTTGTCCAACTTCTGTTATTCTTTACTTCACACTAGGTGAAAGGAAAGTAGTCTGAGTAAAAAGTGGTTTGTGCAAAATATTTCACAAAATCTCTTGTACAATTAAATGATGAATTTTCCTATATTGACTCTGTTCTGAACCAGGCAATGACTGCTTTGCAAATGGACATTTCCAATATTTGGTAGGAAGAGGCTCCTTGCAAAAGGCTTGTGTTAGAGTTCCATGTTTGGAAGCTAATTAATAGTCATAGGTTAATAATTCATTAAAAAGTCATATTTCCTGAATATACCTATCCATTCATGGACTTTTTCTGTACAAACTGATTTTGTCACATATATTCATTATTTAAAAAAGCATTAATTATTCTGCAAGTTCTTGGACAGCACGTAGATTATGCACTGTTCATCTCTACCTAATTCTCAATATATTTTGAGGTGTGAAACTGGAGTTACGTGATATACATTCCTGTGTCCTGGTTAGATGAGAATCAGCTTATTTAAACAAATGCTTGCAATTATCAGTTGTTCTCTCATTCTGTAGATATTCTCTAGTCTGTCTGTCTATATACTTGCTATACAACAACTAAAAACAACTACAAAAAGTCATGAACTTAATTGAACCCTCCCCAGCACAGAAGACTGCAGTTTTTTTGTTTACTGCAGAACTGACCTAAGGATCATAATATTAAGGCTTTAAAAAGAAAGGAGATATGAGTCAGAGGGTGAACAGCAAATGTCTTTATCTGATTATGAATTTCACTACAGAGAGAAAAAAGAAGCAGAAAATATTTTAGTTTTACCTGCATTTTTTTTGTGGTCTTGTCAAGATTTACTTCCAGCTCTGGCAAAACAAATAACAATCCCACTTCAGCCTTGTACAATTTGATATATAACTTCAAAACATTGGCTTTATTCTCTTACAAAAATATGAAGGAAATAATTTTCTAACACAGACATTCTATGATGTTCATATAACCATCCACAATCCAAGTTTCTGAAAAGAAATCTGAAAGTGCATGTCCAAGGTTTCCATAGCACAGAGACCTTTAAACCGTGCTTAATATTAAAACTTTAAAGAATCCTAAATTACTTTCATATCAATATGGAGGAATGTACCAATGAGCTTTTCTGAAATTGGAATTAACTTTGAGACACTCACAAAATGAGTGAGATGATACCTGGAGAAAATTTATTGAAATGAAGATGACATGATAATGTCATATTTTCAGTAAATGAAATTACCTATGTCAATAGAAAAACACATGCTTTTGTGTTGAGCAGCTTTCTGATGTTATCTGTACAATACAAAAACCTACTTCTTCTTGGCTCATTTATGTACCATGAATCATATCCTATTTGTTATACAAAGTTGCAGTTCAGGGAAGGGGCAGACAGCAAGACAAGAAGAGTAGGAAATGATCCAAATAATCATTAGTTAATCCCTGGGTGGAAAAATCAGAAATGCAAAAAGGATCAGTTTCATAAGCTAAAAACTGTAGACCACATAGTGCCAGAGAACTCCTGCTGTTTCACAAAAAGCTAGCAGACCCTGTGGACATAGAGCTATCAGCACTTATGATTATGTTCTTTGCAAGCAGTGAACCACCAACAATTCTACATAAAAATGGTAATGGCAAGTGAGTACATTTATCATATAGCTGAGCTGTATTTGTCTGTAAGTCACACTTTTCTAGACGAAAGGATATAAGTACCTCCTCCAAGTGCTGTTAGCCCACAAGAGCCTAGGACACAATAAAGGGTGTCATCCTCACCCTTCAAGATGAGTTCACAGAATCACAGAATATGCTGAGTTGAAAGGGGCCCACAAAGATCATCAAGTTCAACTCTTGGCCCTTCACAGGATCATCCCCAAGTCACACCATGTGCCCGAGAGTATTGTCCAAATGCTTCTGGAACTCTGTCAGGCTTGGTGCTGTGACCACTTCCCTGGGGAGCCTGTTCCAGTGCCCAACCACCCTCTGGGTGAAGAACCTTTTTCTAATATCCAACCTAAACCTCCCCTGACACAACTTCAGGCCATTCCCTTGGGTCCTGTCGCTGGTCTCCCCAGAGAAGAGATCAGTGCCTGCACCTTCCCTCACGAGGAAGTTGTAGACTGCAATGAGGTCTCTCCTCAGTCTCCTCTTCTCCAGGCTGAACAGACCAAGTGACCTCAGACACTCCTCCCCTCAAGACCCTTCACCAAGTTCATTGCCCTCCTTTGGACACTCTGTAATAGCTTAATATTTTTCTTATGTTGTGGTGCCCAAAACTGCACACAGTACTCAAGGTGAGGCCGCCCCAGTGCAGAGCAGAGCAGGACAATTCCCTCCCTCGACTGGCTGGCGATGCTTTTCCTGGTTCTCCCCCAGGGCTGCCAGGGCATTGCTGACTCAGATTCAACTTGCCATTGACCAGGAACCCCAGGTCCCTTTCCATGACACTGCTTTCCAGCATCTCATCCCACAGTACGTTTCCTTGATGAACTTTATACAGTCGGTGAAATTATCTAATATATAATAATATATCATTATAATATCTAATTTGTCAAGGTCTCTCTGCAGGGCCTCCCTGCCTTCAGGGGAGTCAACAGCTCCTCCCAGTTTTGTGTCATCTGCAAACTTGTTTAGTATCCCCTCCAGTCCTGTGTCCCAATCATTTATGAAGATATTGAAGAGCACAGGGCTCAAGATGGAGCCCTGTGGAACCCCACTAGTGGCAAATCACCAGGCTGATGTTACCCCATTCACTGTTACCTTCTGTGCTCCACCCATGAGTCAACTGCTCACCCACCACATGATGGGTTTATCCCTATGTGGGCTTGACATTTCATCCAGGAGGATCCTGTGACAGACAGTATTTAAAGCTTTATTGAAATCCAAAAAGATTACATCAACTGGCTTCCCCTAATCAGCTAGGTGGGTTACCTTGTCATAGAAGGAAATCAGGTTTCATAAGCAGGACTTTCCTTTCATGAAGCAATCTTGGCTTTGACCAATGTTGTCTTTCAAGTGTTTTTTAATACATCCCAGAATAATCTTCTCCATAACTTTACCAGGCACTGATGCGAGACTTACAGGCCTGTAGTTTCCAGGGTCCTGCTTCTTGCCATTCTGAGCTGTAGGCAATGTCAGTAGAAAAGGCTGTGGCTGAAAGTTCCTTGGCACTTTTTTCAGTGCATACTACTGGCAAACGTAAAACACCTGTACCTAAATTGTTCCAGTGCATCTACCTGTTCCTGAAATTACTGTTGAGATGGTTTTGAGTATGAGTGACTAGTGCTAAGTAGCAAGATTTAGAGCTTGCATACAGTTTATGAAGAAGTGTATGCATAAGCCCCAAAACTGCTGAACAACTGAGCAAATTAAGTCTGTGTCTACAAAGAGATTCACATATTCTACCGTACTGCAGTGATGAAGGAGATTTTACAAACTGGATACTAAGAGAGATGTTTCTTCTGGCTAAAGACAGCTAACATGATTCTAGGCTCAAATCAGCTACAAGCTTGCTCAACTAAAAAACATTTAAAGAGGAACTGTGCATCATCAAAAGAGAAGCTAAAAAATGCAAAGAGCAGAAAGTTTTCTGCTACTGTAGGGCAACACTTGTTCACAACCAGAGTAGCCTGATGTTGTCTTTGCTAAGGAGAAATGCACTGCAAAGTGGAGCATGTAGGTGTGTATGTACATATATATAATTTTTTAACAAATTATAGATTCCCAGAAAAGTATCAGAGCAAGCAGGTTTTAAGCTGATGACAAGGAAAGGAGTAATAACCAACCCTGATCAAGAAAAAATAATTTCAGGTTTTTTTCTTTTTATGACAAATCAACAGGTTTTGACCTTTTAAGAAAAGTAGACTCAATCTATCTTGACTTCAGTGGTACTTGGACTCAGTTGTTTACAGATGATTTTGTGAACAAACTAGGGAAATATCAGGGGTGAAATAGTTATTAGATGGGGAACTTTATTGCAAGAGTGATTATAAACTGCCTACTGCCAAGTCTGAGTTTCTGAAGGAGTCTGTCTGAAGTCAGGTACTGGTCCTTTTTTAATTAATGACTTCAACAAAAGAATAGGAAATGTATTCATTGAGTCTTCAGATAAAGCCAGCTGCAACATGTTGGAGGTCACAGTTAAATTTTAAGATTGATAAACTGTTCAGGGAAAGAAATCAATGCATGATTCAGTAAAGAAAACAGCAGACTTACACCCTGTATGGAATTAATCACATAGTAGATGGAGAATGATCTGTGATTTTAGTGTATTATAAAATGACAAAAAGTCAAATTTTAGAAATAAACTCTTATTTGTGTGAGTGTTAAGAAACTTACTACTTAAATAATCAGATTCTAAAGCAGTCTTCCAGATGGAAGCATGAGATAAAAAATAACATTCTGTTACTCATTTAACTTGTCTATTTCAGTCGACTCAATAGTTAAGTGGAAATAGCAAAATTAACTTAGCCAATCAGAATATTACCTGGCTTAATTAAGTAAATCTTTAAACACTACTTGATCAAGAATATTTCTAACTATTCTGACCCATTATATAATGTGATATATAGATGTATATATATCTATGTTATATATAGTTACAGCTCTGTGATCACCTGTCATAACTCTCAGATTCATGGTGGAACTCACTCCTGATACACTGTGTTGACTCCTTGTCTTAGTGGTTGTTTTAAGTTTCTTCTAAAACATAGGTTCTTTCTTATTGTAGTCTTTTACTTGCTGCACCTTTTTCTTTCATTACAAAGAATTTGAGATTGAAGTTTCTTTATTGTATGTTATGTATTTTGTCTGAGGCACTGGGTCTGATTTTGACATCTCTTCCACTTCAGAGTGATCTCTCAACTAAACGATAAACAGGGCTTTAAATCTGAATGTATGAATTAGCCACAGGGATTTAAAATAGACTTTTTGACCTACGACTGTAAAATTCTATGTATTGTTATACACCTCTCTGTGGGACCGTTTGATCACTTTATTATTTATAGATTAAAGAACATTGTTGCTAATTAATACTGTTCTAATTGTTGGCAGTGTATACGTGCTTGCTTTGATGTTTTTTGATCCTGTATTTTGGGGATTTCACTTACTACTTTTTTTTTGGATGATTTGGGATTTTGGAACCTGCATTTTCAAGCCCTTGTTTCATTTTCTTATTACTGAGGTCTCCTCTTTTCTAACTTCTTTGCTTCTCATCATGCAATTCCTTTTTCTTTTTAATCGAATCTTATGAAATGGGGCAGCCCCAATTAATTCCCCAACACTACACAAGTAGATTCATTTTTCATTGTCTTTTGAAAAAATGTATTAGTACAAAGGTTAATATTTAGTTACCTATATCACATTAGCCTTGTATTGTAGCTTGTTAAGAGGAATGCAGTTAATGCAACACAGTGCTTTCAGGCTAATCATTAAAGGCAAGCTAGCAGTCTGCTAACATTTAAGTTGATTCCTCTGATAAAGTAGTTTTCCTACAGTCTCTTGGATGCACACTTTTCATATTCTCAGTGAATAGAGGCACAAAATAGGAATTTCTCTCTGACTCTCTGCCAGATGAGCATTTGAGTACTTAAGGTCAGACTGCATGATTAAATCAGTTCCTACTGACCTTAAAAACTGTGAATGATTCAATCAAAAATCCCAGGTTTTGAATGCCTTGAATAGAAACCTTTGAGTTTAGCATTTTACTAAAACATTATTAAGATGTACTTACACAGACTTTGCATGACAATTTATACCTATTAAGTAATGTGTTTCACTAATTCATTATGACCAACACGAGTTGATTGAAATGTTGTTGGTGGATAAAATTCTACACGTACCATCCAGTACCAGAATTCATACTCACCACAAACACCTTTAATTTTTTGCACATAGGGAGAATGTGATACCACATTTTTAAAAGTACGAAAATAATTGCACATAATGTCTCGAACAGGGATATTATAAGGCAGTCAACTACAGTTAAATTATAATTAGTTCCATTGTGAGTTTCAGCTTCAAAGAAACCTAAAACTTCTAAGAAAAAAAATTCAGCTGACTCTACCAAGCTTTGCCTATATGCTATGGCCTAGATCCACTAAAAGAATTAGAAGCCTAACAGCCATTGTAAACATTTAAGTCCAAAATGTAGATCTTCAAAGCCCCAGCTGAGCTGCTATCTCACCCCAGGGAAGACGGTTGTCTTCCCATGGCACCTAAGTTTCTGCTAATAATGTTCTCTAGATATGTAAGACCACATCCAGAAAGACAGGTAGGTGTCTCTAGCAGGAATTAGGAAAAAAATTATTTGTCTATATGCCAAACTGTAACCCTGAAAAACTCCATTAAGATATCACCTGACCTCGCAGGCACTCATCACACTCCCTGAAAGTTTCTGCAGAAAACATAAAGCTTCTATCTCTGCAAGTGTCCTGATGTGTCTCAGTTTTGATCTTTGTCTTAGCTCATGCTTATGTATATTCAGCATCCATACACTTGCTTTCCACTAGTTAAATTTTCTGAGGACATGTCTTCGCTGCTAGCTAAGAGGTAGAAGGAATGATTCTGTGCATAGCCCACACAGTATTATTAAGAAGATCCCTGGGCCCTGCTTTGGACAACTCCTAGTAGGTTTCCATCAGCATGTGGTTCTGGAATCAGCCTGCACACTGTCAAGCAGCAGTGAAGGCAATGTTGCACTAGGTCAAGAAGAGAGCTGGAAGCTGAGGCAAAATCCTTGCATTAGCATCTTATGGGGCTGCCTATGCAGCACACTGCATTTCACAGAAAATATTTTGGAATCCTATATCATATCACAATGTATACAGAGTTAGGGGATCTAACTCAGACCTGGGGATCACGTAAAAGAAAAGAGTCACAGAGCGTTAGGTGGAGGTCCATGCAACTACATTTGATTTACCATTTAACAAAACAAAAGTTCTGTATTCTCTCATCCCATGAAACTCTGCTCAGTTTCCACCAAGAGTAAAAATCAAGTCAGAGACAATCTGAAAAACTTTAATGAGTTTCTAAGATAGGCAGAATTAATGTCGGTTTGACTTTTATTTCCTTTGCATGGATCTGCAGATGATCTGCAAAAGGAGTGGAAGTGGTGAAAGATATAGAAGAGATGTCAAAAGCAAAGGAGGAAGTCATAATCCCTGAAATCCCACCTCCCTGAAAGACACAGAATTTAATTCTCATTTTCATAGACCTTCCTCATTGATATCCAGTCTTCACCATGTCAGCTTGTATATTGTCTTCTCATTCTAAAAATTTGTGCTCAACTTTTTTTTTCCATGAATTTTTGTGGGGTGCATTTACTCAGACTTAAATTGCCAAAATAGTTTTTAAAGTACTCCTCCATTTGATTTAGTCCATGAGGAAAACACAAAAGCCCTTCATTTGTGTGGGAAGTAAGAGTGTAGAACACAGTAAAAAGAAGAGTCCCATGACAATGAACAGTATTAATGATTAATGTTCTCGCCTGCAAAAATTGTCTCTAATTTTCACTCCTTTAAGTCTAGAAAGTCAGTTTAAATTAAATACTTTCATTTTATTTTTGGTGTAGGAGAAAATGGCTTGCTTATCTTTTAGTGGGCTACTCTGCTGCTTATGCTCTAACAGAAACGGAATTTAACTTTTTTTTAGTATTACGCATTAACTCACTGACACCAGCAGTTCCTCCAAAAAATGGCAAAAGCTTGATCCTTTTCCAAGATGCCAGAGTTAATAAATGGAGGGACTCTGGCTGAACTCTAGCCCCACTGAAGCTTATAAGAAAACTGTTAGAGAGGTTAATAAGAGCAAAGCTAGGACAGTGTCGAAGGCACTTGCAGATCTCTTATTACTTACACAACATTCTCATTTAGTTGATTTTGCTTATAAAAATGGAAAATTATTTTAATATTTTAAACTTTAAGGACTAAAGCTCCAGTTTCCAATACAGTAAAAATCATACACCACTGCTTCATCTCTTCTGCTTACATAAGGCTCCTCATATTTATAGTCTTGTTATAATTTGGAGAATTCTCAGAATGGCTTAAATTAAAATCTTTCACATTTTAATTTTTTTAAGTAAAGAGAAATGCACAGGCTTTTCTAGGCTAAACCTTGTAACTAATAAAACATCAAAGAAAGATGATGAAAGAGATACAAAGATAGTATATGTAAATGCTACCAAGTGATCGTAGGTTATAAGAGGAATTTAGTATAGCAAAGATTTGGAATTGCCAATTGAGATTTAAAAAAATGAACCACTAAAATCTTACCTCTAGATACACTAAGGAGCTTTAACTATGTATTTCCCACTAGAATCCTTGGAAGTTGCCTAAATACACCTCTGCTTCGCTTTCTAAATTTAGGGCTGGTGTGCGCTTCCCTGCATACACTCTGACAAAGGTGGCCCAGACTCGCCTCTGCGGTGTGTTCCTTCCACTGATGGATCCCCAAAAAGCTGTCTCCAATGGCACTGTATGAGGCTTGTGTTCAACCAAGGTAGCCGGGTACCAAGAGCTTCCGTGTTTCTGGAGATTCTCCATCTGCCCCTGAGCTCACGGGGAAAATCAGCAGAAATCTGCTGAGGGTAAACTGAGTAACTTTCAGCTCTGCTGTGTGATTGCGCTGATCCAAGCCCTCCACTGTTAGGCAGTCATCAATCATTTTTCCACCTCACTTATGGCCAAATTCCACTCTCAGATGTGCATTCACAAATCCCGTTGACGTAAGCAGTTAGCGGTTTACCAAAGGAGAAGAATTTAACTCTTCATATAGTTTTCTCCACTTTCAGAAGGTCCTTTTTGCCTTTCCTGAGGCAACAATTTTTCCCCTAGATTTATATTTAAATTTAAATGTCATAAAACATTAAAAAGGCTGACATTGCCACCTCACTGAGCTGATAAAAAATTTTTTAAAGCTGATGGTGTTCCCTTTGCATTCCTTTTTTCATTTGTAAGATACCATGATAGGGAACAGGGTACGCTGGCAAACTTAGATTTACAGAAAGTTCATCTCATGTCTTGAGACTTGCTAAAAAAGAATCAGGGAAAAGAGTCTGTTTAAAGGAAAAAAAAGATACAAACATTCTTCATTTCAGGATACCTCACTATAAGATCTCAAGCCCTCCAAAGGGCCATATCATTAGGCACTAGGCTGTTTTTTAAAAATACAGGCTAATTTTATGTGTCTGCTGTGGGCTAGGGACTAAATGATCTTCCTGAACATTTACTTCTTTGGTGTGTTTTTGAGGGTTAGGATGCACCCTGATGAGACCACTGGTGTCTTAGAGACAAATAAGTCAGTCCCAAGAGTCACAATTTTGTTTTGTTGGAGTCTTTCTTCTCAAGCTAGAAATGAAGATGTGCTTTATTTTCAAAAGTCTCCTGGCAAGCTTTTAAATTCACTCTCAACAGTGCAATTTATTGCTGATTCAACAACTTCAAACAAAATTTGGAATTTACTCTGGGATGTGCGGCTGAAGTGGGGAGATGTTGCAGGTCTTCAGGCCTCAGCTATTCCTACCACGTAGCATTACTGGCTGGTAAAATGTAGTCTTGCAGAACTGGGTCACCAGGACAACTCAGTCTTTCCCTAGGATGTCCTGCAAATTCTCAGAGGTCACAAAGTGTTTCATGGGGCATCATCAGTCTTTGGGAAGAAGAAAAGAAAGGGAACAAAAGAAGAAGAAAAATAAGGATTTGGTCATTCACGGCTCCCTTCAAGAATCTGGATTTCTTCTTTTTCAACACAACTTTCTATTAGCTGAACCTGATTCAGGGCCAACCGCTGAATCCTCACACTGTAGGCAGCAGCTCAGCTGCACAGTAGTATCTTTACATCTGTGCCAGCTAGGGTTATTACTGAGTTTTATAACTTCTGCTATAAATAAAGCCTTGTCATCTAAGCATTCAATTTAAATACCTCTCAGTTATTTTTGAACACTGGAAGTTAATAATAAATATCATCTTTGTTTTCTAATTTTTTTACTGAGTTGATTTAAATGCTCTTGACAGCTCCAATCCAATCCTCCCATCCAAGCTGACAAGCATGACATGCATCTCTGCATACAAGCTCTCAATTATGCATAATCCAATGTTTTCTAGGGTTTTAATTGAATCACTAGTCTCAAACTTGTTATTTTTAATTTACAACATTTGATTTCTGACACCGGCCCCTCTATGTCATAAATTATGCAGGCAAGAGCCTTAGTTGTGTGGGTGATTAAAAAAAACTAATTAGGCATGATTAAAAAAAAATAAAACAGAGACCTCTTAAATATGTGCATGTTACCATGTAAGAGAGGCTTATTTCACTGGAAATGCCTGGGTGATTTTTTTTTTAAGAGATTATGTTCAGTTCAGTACAATTTGATTGATTTTGACAGAAATGAAAGAAAATGTAGGATTTTTTCTTCCTGCATATATACCAGAAATTGCATTACATGCCCGTTGATGTGAATTTCTCCCACAGCTCATTGAATGTAATTTTGTTAAGTGGGCAGGAAAATGAATATGAAGAAAACTGAATATAATCCAACATTTTCCTTGGCACCAGTAGCTAAGTGAGACATGGCATATATAGATATAAATATATGTATATATATACGTGAGGTACAATTAGAGGTATTAACCTTTTATAGCAAGAAGAAAAATGCACAGAATGTTAAACACCACTGAAAGGTAGATAGCAGAGGAATGATGTGCCTGCAAAGGCTATACCGCTACAGAAGTAAATTAAAGGAAAAGAATTATTTTCTCTTAAATGAATTAAAGAAGTTACAAATGTACTTGCTACATGAACTTGCAGATGTTTATCATTATTATTCACTAACAGCTTAAATCTGGCTATATTAAATACACTCTGTCAAAAAGAACATAATCTCCCCACTTTTTAACATGTTTTTATTCCAAAAATCCTGCAAAAAAAATGAAGAAGAAACATTGCTTCCCAGCTGTGCTACAGGATCTTTGTGCTCTGAGCCTTAAGTGTGTGCACGATGGACATACACAGTACAGCTGCTCTATCCCGTTAAATCAGGCTATGAATGGACTAGGGAGTTGCTTCATCACAAACTTCCAGTTCAGGAAAGAATTTAAACTTATACTCGATGTTGGACTTGTACGTAGCTCCAGCAATGCTGCTCTTCCACTCACATATAATTGTACGCTTATACAGTTTGCTGGATTAGGACCAAAGACTCAGATGGAGGTGCCTGAGGAAGAGCTGGCAGATCTGTTAGTCCTAACACCCTTAACAGCTTTAAAAATTCAGCTGATCCTCGACAAAATTCACCGTTAATTCTGAATCCAAGATGATGTTTCACCTGCATCCAGAGAGAAGGAAGGCATTTCACAACAGCAGGGCTCTTTTCAACTACTTATGTCCCCAGAAACATGTCATTTCATAGCTCTTATCCATTCCCCATGAAGAGACCCCATCAGAAGAAAGACAAGAAGGTTGGAAAGGTCTGAGGGGAGACCAAAATGAATGGCTGAGCCCTCAGTAGTTCTCTGCAGTGGACAAAGCTACTCTGGCTGTTCTCTACTAACATTTGTAAGACCACCAACAGGCAGAAGCTGCTAAGCAAAAGCAAGAGAAAAATCCACCTCTCCAGTTCAGCCATCCTGAGGTGCCACTATGGGACAGAAGGGTCCTAAGGGAATGTGACAAGTAGGAGTTGTGGAGCATCACAATTCTTGGCACATCTTCATGAGTTGTCCTCAGCTGCTGTCTGCTGCTTCAAATGTTTAGGGGAGACACTGTAGTGCAAGGCTGGTTGAATTTTTTTAAAATTCAAGATGCTTGCTAATAAGCTATAAAGAAAAGCTTAAATGTTTGTCAATATATTTGAATTGATACCCAAACAGCTTTTGTTTGGATCAAGAAATGTGAGTATTTGGATGTGTAAGAAAAGAGGTCTGAACTCTCTTCAAAGTGAATGTCTTGCAAGTCCTGAGAAAGACCTGGAACGTGCCTGACAATGGCACTGGTGATAAACTGAGAATAGGATGATACCATGATCAAATGTGTAAGCACGTGCGAGACCCAGTGGAAACTTCACACACACCAATATGATGTTTTGGAAGCTTCATCTTTATTGGAAATTACACTTACTTTTATACAATTCAATAACTACCACATATTTGACTACTTAACCTATTATTGGTCACACACATAAAACACACACTGTTCACATGGTTATTATTGGTTAGTCAACATATCTTATTTTCTAAATTCTTCTCCTTCTAAATCTAACCACAACACTTCTATTCACATGGCTCCTGGCAGGTCCAACTCAGACTCCCATCTGCAGGTGCTGTTTTTCTCGTTCCTGCAGATGTCCAGTCCTTGTCGTGTTCTCAAAACACTTAGTCCTTGAGACTCCTCAAATTCCCATCAGTTGGTTTACTCCTGCCTTAACCCAAAAGGTCTCTAATTCTCCTACACAAATGTTTCATCTATTCCTTCCTGAAGGCCTGTCTGAACTGGCAAGAGATCTGTTTTAAAATTTGGAAAACACTTCTATTTCCTAAGAAGAAATCAGCGGTAAAAATCTAAGGCTTATATGCAATCTCAAATGTTAGAAGAGATACCAAACTACAAATACTGAAGGTATAATAGATATGGTATAATCCTATTCACATGTTTTCATACCTGTGCTCTAAATTTAAATTGTGTTCAGTTATCATGCACAGTCTAAAACGCTCTACTAGGAATGCTCAATGCTTTTGCAAATCCAAATTCTATTTAAAGAGGATCCTCTAACATAAATAGATCTAACAAAAATATTTATTTTTTACCTACAAACTCTAAGGTTTCCCTCAACAGAGAGAGGGTATGTTGCAGAAGGGGTAATTAGAGATGAAACCATGAATTTTCAAAAGGCTCTTCAACCACTGTGGTCAAAGCAGTTATAAATCTCCTATGGCCTGTATTATAGCTTTGTACTAGTGCACAGGGATAAGTGAAATAGGCAAGGGAGAAACAGCTTCCTTCTCTTGGGTAGCTCTCAAAGACTTAACAAAACAAAAATAAAACAGTAGAAGTGCTATAAAATAATGGAGTTTGTGGAGAATTTAAGAGTGGACATAAGTGTTTTAAAACAGTCTTCAGCTAGAAAGCTCCTGAAATAAAAAACAAAACTTAAAACAAACCAAGGTTTAAGACTGGATCAGCTTCAAAGCTTTAATATAATAGGTAAACCCACATCATCCAAAGATCTTAAGAAATCTGTCAGGTACTTTAAACTTTAAACTAGATGGGTTTGTAATTGCAAAGAGCCTTTCTTAGTTCAATTCTTGTAATAATTAGAAACCTTTCTCTAATTTCTCTGTGGACTCTTTCTAAACAAATGTTCTGTTTCCTACTTTTCCCTTCAGCATAAATAGCTCTTCTCTCTCTCTTGTCATTACTGTTTGGATATACTTTAGGATAGCTGTCCTATTTTCTCATAGTTTTGCTTTTGCCAAATTTGGTTACTCTGTTCCTCCTTCTTCGGCTGAAACGAATATTTAAATGACCTAACCTACATCATCTCTGCCCTCTTATATATGCCCTAATATAAACTCATATATATACAAATAAATGTCTTCATATACATAGGTGGATGAGAGGCTGGACACGGGCTGGCAATGTGATCTTGCAGCCCAGAAATCCAATTGTGTCCCGGGCTGCATCAAAAGCAGCATGGCCAGCAGAACCAGGGAGGTGATTCTGCCCCTCTACTCTGCTCTGGTGAGACCCCACATGGAGTGCTGCATCCAGCTCTGGGTTCCTCAGCACGGGAAAGACAAGTCCAACAGGTGGGCCACCAAGATGATTAGAGGATTGGGACACCTCTCCTATGAGGAAAAGCTAAGACAGTTGGAACTGTTCAGCCTGGAAAAGCAGAGGCTACCAAACTGTGGTCCTCCAGTAGGTCCTCCTGAAGGGAGCATACAAGAAAGACGAAGAGAAACTTTTTACGAGAATATGTAGTGACAGGAAAAAGAGGAATGGCTTCAAACTGAAAGAGAGCAGATTTAGATTAGATATTAAGAAGAAATTCTTTACTCTGAGGATGGTGTTAAAATCCAGTTGCTAAAATTATTAGAGAGATGCTTCTGCCCCAATTAAGGTGCAAGCAAGACCATATGTCTGAAATCAATAGTATGGATTTTATTTCACACTAAATGTGAGATAGGGAGAGATAGAAAGAAATAGGAAAAAAGGGAGAGTGGGGGAGGGAGAGAAAGAGAGCAAGAGAGAGACAGATTAAGTAGAAAAACACACTACTCATGGATCCCAACAGTGTCCCATTGGTCCTCCTTCTGGTCTTTGCAGTGGTGGAGGTCCCATGAAACACAGAGTTCAATGGATTAATACAGGTTCAGGCTAGGTGGGAACGCCCAGTTACCACCCGGGGCAGAAGGTGGGGGGTGGGAAGGGGGTGGAGTGTTTTTACCCTGTCTCTTGCAACAGACTCTGGATTTGGGGGTCTTTGATTGTTTATGACTCCTTCTAAGACATGACAGCTGCCTCTCACATAGAGAAGTTGAGCCAGTTCTGCCTCATCAGACTTCCTTGGGGGAGGGAGAGGACTTTTCAAGTTGTGTAAAGGAGGGCAATCACCATGATAAAAAGCACCATCCAGTCTCTGCAGGGTCTGCTTCTTATCTGGCTTGTACCCCCTCCCCCCCCACCTCGGGGCATGCAAACCTGGCCTCAGCAAAGCACCCTAGCCTTCACAAATGGGAGAGTGTTTTGAATCATTAACCATCTAAGAGTGCAGTCTCTCACAGGAGAGTGTGCAAACCTGGTCTCAGCAAACGAGTCTGTGGGCTTCTCCCCCCACCAAACCCAGCCAGAGCTGATTTTCAACAGAGCTGCTGAGTTTGGCTTTCCTTGTGGATACATTCTTCTCCTCAGACCTCAGATAACTGGACAACAGTACCACTTTTATCTCAAGTTGCCGTAATTCACAGTTCAAATTCCAGTCAGGAAGCATATTAGGGTGGGGAATGGGTTTCTGTGGTCGCAGATCAGCAGATGCTTCTTCACACAGTTTGCTACAGTGAACAAAAGTTCTTTCCTTGATTTTAACAATGTGTTTAAGCTATTAACCATAACATTTCATTCTCTCACACATAGTGAGGCACTGGGACAGGCGGCCCATAACAGTTGTGGATGTCACATCCTTGTAAGTATTCAAGGCTGGATTGAATGGGGCTTTGAGCAACCTGGTCTCCTGGAAGATGTCCCTGCCCATGGCAGGGACTAGATGGTCTTTAGTTGGAACTAGATGATCTTTAAGGTCCCTTCCAACCCAAGCCATCCTAAGATTGTGTGATTACTAAAGTTTTTTTTCTTTTCCCTTTACAGTTCCTTTTTCTAACTTTGCTTTATCTGACCATTTTTATTTAATCTCTTTCACCACAATTCATCTCAATCTAATTGAGATGTCTACAGTGTCATTTAATACATCGAACTACATTGGTGTTTTTATGATGTGATTCTTCTAATCCCTCCTAGACTTTTACGTGAGTAAATGAGATGTATAACTGAAAAAATGCTTGTTTCTCACTTACTGTAAAAAGAGTATAGTGTAACTAACCCAGATATAAATTGTACGTGTATATATTTGGCCAGGATCATCCCACCCAATAACAATCTGGCCTTTCAGTGACAACCTTCTTCAGGAGTAATGCTTTGGGAGCCCTCTTAAGCTCTCTACTTACTCCCAATGCCTGTTGAGGCATACTCACCCAATTCTCTTTTAAGTTGTTCCTTGCAGTTGGTCAAATTTGTGTCTCATTTCTCAAAACAATCCTACCTTTAAACATGAGAAAAGAAAATAACACTTTTCTTCAGTTAGCCTAGAAATGAAACTAGGTATTCACTTAGATGCTATATTCCCCTTCCTGCATAGAAAAGATATTTACCTGAGTGAGAAGCTTTTTTAGAAACCTCTAAATAAAAGCAGATGCTTTTATTCTGGGACACAGATCCATGTTGTTACTTCCTTGGCAGCATAAACTAGAAGGATGCATATGTAAAGAGAATCCACATATAATGTCCATGTCGTTAACACCTTACATTCAGGTATTATTTTCAGGAGAAAGTACTGTTCTGAAATTCTGTGCCTCCTTGTACAGAATTTCTGACTACTGAGAGATAATCAGTTCATATGATAAGGATATGTTTACCTGTAGATACAGGTAAACAGCTAAACAACATCCACATCCTTTCCCTCTTCCAAGTGGGTCACTCATGCGCTCAAAATCAGGCAAATCATTCATGGGAAAGTTTTATAGAAATGCATGTGTTTCTGAGTGGGCTAAATAATATCGTAAATAAAGACTATCTATACCCAAATCTGTGGGCTGGAGGCTTCTGAGTGAGACCAGTTTTTTCTATCATATTGAATAGTCAGTGCATGTACATTTCTAGTTGTAGGATAGACACCCATTTTTGTGCCACATTTGCTTGTCTGTTATTTTACCCACCTGTTTCATCAAGTCTTCAGCTGTTGGCCTACTATTATATTCCATACATAATCTTGCACTTCAGAAGTTTACATTTCCTAGAGCCTCTAGTCAAGTGATGATGTAAATAATATATGTTCTGGTTTAATGCCAGTCAGCAGCTAAACCTCACCCAGCTGCTCACTCACTCACCCCACAGTGAGATGGGGAGGGAATTGGAAGAGCTAGAAAACTTATTAGTTGAGATAAAGACAGTTTAATAAATAAAGCAAAATCTGTCCATACAAGCAAAGCAAAACAAGGAATTTATTCACAGCTTCCCATGGGCAGTCAGTTGTTCAGCCACCTCCAGGAAAGCAGGGCTCCATAACACACAATGGTGACTCGGGAAGATGAACACCATCACTCCAAACATCCCCCCTTTCCTTCTTGTTTCCTCATTTTTATGTGCCGAGCATGATGCCATATGGGCTGGGATATCCCTTTAATCAACTGGGGTCAGCTTTCTTGGCTGTGTCCCCTCTCAACACATTATTCACCCCCAGCCTGCTCAGTGGTGGGGTGAGAGGCAAAAAGGACTTGATTAAAGTCAAATAAAGAAGAAATTCCTGTACTTTCTCCATCCCTAGAAATGTATAAGGCCAGGTTGGATGGAACTCTGAGCAATCTGGTCTACTGAAAGGTAACCCTGCACATGGCGGGGAGGTTGGAATTAGATGATCTTTAAGGTCCCTTCCATCCCAGGCCATTCTATGATTCTATGATTCTATCTACACTTTTCCAAGCACAAATACAAAACACTGCCCCACACCAGCTATTGTGAAGAAAATTAACTCTGCTCCAGCCATAACCACCACAATGGGAAAGAAGTTAATTTCCACTGAAGAATCCAAACAAAAATATGATCAGATTAGATTTCAACTGAGTGTCTGCAGTTAGCTCTTCTGCATAATTTTGCTCTTGTAAAACTACATCATGGCATTCTACTGTGGAGATAAGGGAGACTGGGTTTGGTGTCGTGTAAAGAAAATTACTGAGAAAAACATAGAACTTACGTCCACTTCAGGTCTGTGATTTCACCTTTACTACGGCATACAAGCCAAATACTGTATCTTTTTGTACGAATTGTTTCCACTTTGCCAGGCATTTGTTTGTCTCACGAGCTTTGTGTACAGAATTTGCTCTCTGTATGAGAACATAGGCAAAGAATGGTCATTTCAAGAAAAGAAAGGAAAAAAAGCTTGGCCAACGCAAATAACAATAACTAAATCTACAAAGACCAACAAAGAATAATTAAATGACCTTTCTTTGTGTTTCTTCAATGAGAATTTGGATGCCCACATTACTGTTACTTGAACACACTGTAGGGCAAAGTCCCTTCTAATGGAGATACTTTAAAGAGAATGCAATCAGTCCTAGTAGACATTTCTTTTCTGTGATGAGAAGGAAGACTGTGGAAGCTAAATGCTCTGAATTGCCTGAGTTATTCTGGAATAAATCACCCACAACTCCAGAACTTGTTAGCTGTGTAAACCTGTCAGTCATGATCAGCAAATTGTTAAACATTAGAATACAGAAGAGGATGGCTTTGATACACAAGCCCTTGATATAGGTGCTGCGACTTCAACACCAAAGACGTATGTTTCTGCAAGCATGTGAGACGAAATTTTATACCAAAAAGCCTCCACTATTATTCCTTGAAGACTTCTCAGCAAGGATTAGAATATACATATTTCATGCAAAAATCAGACATAAAAACCAAAACGGCTCTTATTTATGAGTAGGGAAATTCAAAACCTAGAGCTGCAACCTTTACTTAATGCCAAGGCCATGAAAATGCAATGATCTACAGAAATTCACACTTTCGTCTCTGGGGGCATTGTTACAGGCTCAAAAAAAATCAAATTGCTGTTACTTGAGCTTGCAAATAATTTATACCTACCATTTGTCTTATAGTCCTAGCATTTTCCTGCTGTACTGACCATCTACTCATGGATGTAACTTTTAGCAATCATATTCTTGACACAGTCACCAGAAGAGAAGAATGTGTTATTTCAGAGTATTTGAAATGTCCAGGACTAATCTACCAAGCAAAAACTACAAGCTCATACATTGAGAAAAGGTATTTTTTCCAAAGTATTCTATCATGAGGTATTGAGTAATTTTATGAAAAATTAGAACACTACTATGTAGCAGGGAATGCCTGCTCTGTTTGTCACTTATTTAATTCCTCCTAGGAGTTAAATATGTATACAAAATCTTTTAAGAAAGAATGTGCCAACACCACTTCTCCACATTAAATATAAGCATGAAAGTACACATTTTAAAAGCATTATTCTTATTATTGCAATTTCTGATATTTTAATGCTTTAAATAATAACCTTTCACATCCTTTTCAATCATAAATAACAGAATATTATTGGTCAGCAAGAACTGAAATATATTTACAACCTGGTCTTATCACAATCAACTATACTGCAACACACATTTTTCTGATACAATTTCCCAGTTTTGGGGGAGGGAAGATTTAAATGAAATGTATCATGCAGTGAAATCTGTACTTTTCTGTGCCTATGATTTCCCTTTTCATTGCAGCAAAATTGCTGCAAAATCAGGCTGAAATCTGTATTAGAATTATCTCGGTTAAACAAGGGCTATTTATGATCACTCCAACATTTTCAAACCTTTGGCCAAAGGGACAAATGTGTCAGCATCTTTCTTCCTTAAATTTATGTAAGAGACCTTAGACAGAAAAAAAAAAGAAAAACTCATTAGATCTTCTAGTTCATCCTGCCAGTCTCTGTATCTATTATCTCATCTTGGGAAAGTACTGTAGACAGCCTCTGGGTGTTCTCTACATATAATATTGGCAGAATAGGGCCCACAGTTTTTGTTTTCTTACTACACATCACCAAAATAAACAAACAAAAATCCCTCTGATCTGAAACTGAACGAAAAGAGAACTACAACTAGCTGACCTAAAAAAGATCTGCAGGAGCTGTGTATCAACTGAGTTTTCCACCCTTTCACTATTCATTTCTAACACAAAAGCTGATCTTAGTGAATTTGCAATGATGTCAGTCAGGGAAGTACAGTCCTATTTTTGGCACCAAGAGGAAAGAAGCATTAAACTTTCATATAATAAAATAGCAACATTAGGTTTAGAGAACATAAGAATCAAAATATTCTAATGTTTCCCTAGGTTCAGTTTAATTCATATCTGTGCCATCAGGAAAATAGTAACAAGATCATAGTGTTGTGGAATTGTTTTGTCCCACTCCTTCCCTTTCCCTGGCAAATTCAGAAAAGAAAATTGCTTCAAATCAAGAACACTAGTATTTCTTCTTTGTTATTCAAATGGAGACTGGGACTGCTGAAAACAATTTATTTCCACATACATTTCAATCATGCAATATCAAATTCTATGAACAAAAAAAAGAGAGCCAAACCACAGCATCTTTACATTTTAAAAACTTGAATATTTTATTTGCCATGTGGAATATTGATTTTAATGACTGTCTCAAATTTTTAAGAGATCATAACCCCACTTTATTGTAGCACTAGTGAACCATAATTGTGGCTTTAGTCTCCTCAAAATGTTTGGTCTCACAAGACAAAAAAATACAGACCTTTTGTTTGTAAAGAAGACTCATATTTACACCAATGGGAGTGAAATAAAGTTTTACTATAACTAAATTTGTTAATTCTTAAATATTAATTAAATTAAGAAATGTCTGGATTGCACAAGAACTTCTGTCTTTTGTTAATAGTACCACAAAAATTATTATTGTATATTCTGTGCAACACAAATGCAGACACTGCAGCTGAACAAAACAAAATCATCAATTACAAGTTTCCCTGCTGGTAAGCTCTGGAACTGTCAGGGTCTTGCACTGTGATAAAAACTCAGTATGAAATCTGAAAATTACCTTGGTATTTCATCTGAATCATGTGGCTTCTGTACCATCAAGGGGCAAGTTTTACACCTGAAGAGCACCTCACTCAGCCCATATGATTTTTGCTTACCATTGAATGAGAAAATCATTCCTTGCTGGCAAAAGCTAAAAAGGCAATAAGGACCAGCACCCAAGGCCCTGTGAATTTAATAGAAAAATACCCACTGGAATGAAGAGCCTGAGGATAATCCAACCCTGAGCAATTTACAGTATGTCTCCTGATTTGTATTTTAAGTCTAGTAGAGATGGAATGAAAAGTATTAATTGTACATGTATTAGATATGTTTAATATAATTCCAGGGCATATCTTTGATTAAGATATTGAAAATATATGAAAGCAAAATTAAATTTATAATATAAAGCATGTATCCATTTATTTTAGTGTCAGTGCATTCACTGATAATACTTTCCTGAAGTTTCCAGACAGGTTTTAATAGAAAACAGTGATAAATGTCCGTTACTAGACACTCTCCACTGATCTCATGCTAAAAAAATTGCAAAACACCAAAATACAAATTTACACCTCCAGTTTAACTTTGTCTTAAGACAACCAGATGTTGGAGCTTCACTTCACACAGGTTTTTTTCCCACCAAATGTTTCTGAATGGCAATAGCTAACAAAACTAAAGCAAGTCAGAATGTTTTCTGTTTTCAGATGAGATTTGTTTGATTAGGAAATGCTGAAGTTACTACCAAAGGGTTTTACTGTAAACAACTGAAATAATGTTTATAAATTTTGCTACACTAAAAAAAAAAAAATCTATAAACAGGAACAGTCTGTGACAAAGTTTGGTGAATGTCTCTCCCAGACTATATTCTACGCTGTCTGCATATGAAGTTGCATTGTCCCTATCAATGAAAGTCTGGTGCTAACAGGGTTTCACTAAAAATTATACTTTTCATTCCAACTTTGAAGATTTCTATAAAAATTACAGATCTTTTCTGTCAGGTAAATCAAAACTTTTGCTGAAGAATATACCATGCTACTACATTCAGTCCGTTCTTCTGAAAATAGGACATGCAAGAGGAGTCCCAGAATGAGAGTATCACAGTTTGCATGTGCTTTTATTCTCATAATTAAATACTGTGAAAGAGATAAATCATAATTGCATGTTTAGCAAATCAAAGTGAAATCAATTAAGTGAAATTATTTTTGTCCACTCAATAGGTGTGGCAATAATTATAATGTTGCTTAACATCTTAATACATGGGTAATTTCATTCTGTTGATCAATTACCTTTTGGAATGTCTTAGAGTTAGTCCCTTAATGGGGATTTTTTGTGTGGTTGATGGGGTTTGGAGCAGTCCATCCACAAAGTGGCATGTCAGTGCCTGAAGTTCTGAGTGATTGACAGAGAAGCATGAAGGACTGGTGTGTCCCTCTAGGCTTCTGAGTACAAATGTTCTTTTTCCAAAAACACCTTTGGGCGGACATTCAGCCACATATATTCCTCATTCCTAACCTTTCCCTCTCATATCAAGTCACAATCTAATGCATGAATGAGCTCCTTCTGCTCATTGCTGCAGCTCTTATTGCAGTGCCAGGAATGAAGGCAGACAGTTCTGCTGTACCACCTAGCCCTCAGTAGACAGCAGTAGGTGTGACAGGCAGCACTATTAATTTCAAAAGCTGACAGAGAAGAATGGAGACAGTTGCCAAACACTGCAATGTCTTCAAACTCCCCATAGGTAGACAGTTATAAATGCTGTTTCCAGCAGAAATCCACACCATAGCCCCATACTAGCTACTATGAAGAAAACTAAGGCTACCCCAGTGAAAGCCAGCACACCTGGCTGCATTCAGTTTACATGGCAAGGTTTTGGTAATGGGGATGCTGCAGGGGCGGTTTCTGTGAGAAGACACCAGAAGCTGTCCTCCGTGTCGGACAGGGCCATTTTCAGCCAGCTGCAAATGGACTCAGCATCAGCTTAAGCTGAGTCCATCAGCAACATAACTCTCCAAGGGTCATATTTTCTTCCTTCTCATACATAATACCACAGATGTCCTGGTAGCTCTCAATATTGTTATGTAAGATTTGAACTATTCTCAAATCATGGCCACTATCAAATGAAATAAAAGTGGAAAGAAGTATTGTAATTCACTCCGATCTATAAATCTCGTTTAAATAAAATATTGTTTGTGATGTTGATACAGCTGTTGATACAGACTTTATATTATATGTGTTTTACCAGTGATAATTCTTAAAATTATAACTGAATACTTAAAGCATATCTAGCTGGTGTGGAAGCATTTAATGTAGGTAAAATATGGCTTTCCTAAAAATTAATATAATCAAAGCTATAAAGAAATAGATCTATAGTAGAAACTGACAATGTTAAGCCTGAAGATAATTTTGCGGCAATTAAAAGCTGATCCAAAACAAAATGACATTTTTATGTATGTGCAGTGTAGCCTGAATGTTGATGTATCCTCTACATGCAAGGATTCCCCTTTTTTTCTTGTGTTGCTGGGAAGCCACTCAAGGTAAGAGAGTTTATTCCCAAAGAAACTCAAAAAATTCAGCCTTGTAGTTCTGCAGAGTTCCTTTGGTGATAACCATATTAGCAAAAAAAACCCAAAAAACAACACAAAACATCAGAATGGGGAAAAAAAATAGCAATTCATGGAATCCCACATGTAAACTCATGAAACCCTGTAGAGGCAGAGCATGGACTCTGTTCAGACCATAGTGCCCATTCTACCAACAAATGACATGGTCCCTTATCCTAAGTAGAATTTGTGGGCTTGAGATAGTCAGCATTTTCAAGGGGCATTTTTCGCTCAACAGTTCTAGCCATCCAGGCTAAGGATAAGTCTTTTTTGAGTAGACATCGTCCAGAGTCTCTTTATAGCTAGAAGGGGAACTGGGGATTTCTAGGACGCATCCCATCAGACAGAACTGGTATAAATCATGACCTACAGGTGCCTTCTCTATCAGATATCAGACTTTAGACAGCTGAGATAGATGTGTCCTTTCAGGCCAATATTCATGTTCTCTTTCTACATGTCAGCCTTACTAACATTCTCCAGTACAGGACAAAGTGTTATTACCAGCTGAAACCCAGTTCACTACCTATGCAACAACAGGATTGCATAGGTTCCTTTGATATGCAAAGGAACGCGACCTGTAACAATACAAAATTATGCAATTATAAATAGTACTGCCTGAGATAAAGAGAAGCATTCCCAGGCAACAATGCTTCCTAGCTTATGAGTGGTTTTAAGACTGTTGGAGCAGAGCATTTAAGACAATTGCCACAAACTAGAGCTGTGCATTTAAGCCATGTCATGAGCTCCTGCAAATTTGCCCAGTAACCTCAGCCGTAAATAGTTTCTTCATAACTTGTGTTGAGGTGCCACAGCAAGTGGGTGTGACACCAGCTTCATCAATTCTTTGGCTACAGACACTAACTCCCATTAATCTCATATTCTACATAGCCTGCTATGATCCATGGACTTTGTAATCCTAGTAACAATTTTCAAACAACCTTGTCATGTGGATATTGATCTACGAAAAAAGAAAGGGTCAGCCCAATATGAAGCAAATTCCTCTGAAGTGTTTTAGAGATCAGCATGAAGGGATTTTACTTCAACATGTCTAGAATCATATTAATTATTAATTATTATTGGACCTTTTACCTCCCTCGTGTCTCCTTGGGACATGCAAATTTGGGGAGAGTTGGTCCCTTTTTGGTGAGTTCAAACCTTGTAACTACATACCGCCATGGGCATGTTTGTCTGCATAACTGTCTAACTTCCCTTGATCAGTGATGTGACAGGAGGTGTCAGTGCAGCCAAATCTGCTTTTCCAAGGAAAACATTCCTTAAACTTATTACTAAATGTATATTTTATCTGAATGCAGTTTTGTAAGCTAATTAGAAACAGAAATAGACATTCATTCCAGAACAGAGCTGGGGGAGGAGGGAGTTATGTGGCCATAGTTTCTGGATGTGGATTTACCCTTTGTTTTAAAGGCATCTAAAATTGCTGCAGGATTTCTTCTTGTACATTTCCTATTAGTATTTTTTCAACTGTGTATACAATTAATTAAATAAATGAGGTGGGTTTTTTTCATTATTTACCCTTTTTTTTACTTTTTTGATCTACCTATCACATGTGGAGATCACCCATAAAAAAACAGATCTCTCCTCCTTATCCATTCTGAAGTAGACATAGTTCTTCCAAGTTACACACTCCAGTATTGTTTGAAATCCAGAGACTACAACAAAATGTGCTCTTATGTAACATACCTTGTTCTCTGTATCACCTTGTCATTGCCAGCTTCATGCTGACAATCAGTGATTAACTCAGCCCCAGCACATCTGAAGTGAATCCCGATGTGATGTCTGATTCCTCAGCAACATTTCACAGAGACCAGATTTTTGCTTTTAACTATGATTTTAGGTAAGTAAATGTGAACATACTGTAAGATTCAAATAATATAATGTACATTAGACTCCGAGCTGCAGACTTACCATATTATCCTTTACAAACTTGGCTCAAAATCCAGCGGGACTCTGGACTGCTTAATTAGTTAATTTCTGTTTTGATTGGAAAGACAAAAGTAAACCTTTTGGAAATGAATTCATCAATTCAAACTGCGTAACAGGCTTTATTGAAATGCAGTCTGCAATGTTCTTAAGTCAGCCTCATCACTGAATGTTGGAACTTATCTTAATTATGGTTGGTTGTAATACTGTACTTATATTAATAATGTTCTTATGTTAAAGAGATTTTTTTTGACCTTTTGCAGTACAGAAATCAATGAGAAGTTGATAAAGCCAAGTTCATTGCTGCCTAAAGTAAAGCAAGCCTGATTTGTTTACTTACCTAAGCCTTCATCTGTCAGACCCATTCTGAAATGATTTATAGACCTCTACCCAATGAAATCATTTAAAGTAGATTAGATTCAAGGAACAATCACCTCTAATATGACAAGCTGATGGAGGCTGACAGGTAACCAAGTTGCTCTGGATGGCAAACAAGTTCCTGAAATTCTGATTAAATTAAAATATTAATGGTACCACTGGGAAAATAAGATTGAATCATGTTAGGCGAATTCAGTATTAGGACCAAAATGCAAATAGAGAATCATTCTGTATGAAGAAAGCCAGCTGAGGTACCAAGGGAAGTTACCTCCAGTAAACGAGAGAGCAGGAAGCGAATTCAAATGAAAAGCATTGTGTCAAGAGCTCACCTTCACCTTTCTGAGGTCTCTAAACAACAAGGCCTAACAGGCTCTGGGGTTGGTCTGAACACTTTTGAGAGGTTACATATTTATTTGGACTTGAAGCCTAGTACTAATGAACAACTCCTGCTTTCCTAAGGTTATAAGGTTATTCTTTGAAGCACTGATCCATGTTTTTCCCCCCTTTTTTCATGTTTGTTTAGTTTCTGTTTTCAATCCTGTACATTAAGTAGCTCTGGCTGCACTATAATTGCTATATAACTAAATGTATTGACACTGCCTGCTTTGGGATCTGTATTAATTTTGACATACAGGGTAATTAAATGTGCTATGTGTCTCACGTGCATTAAAGGAACAATAGATGCCTTATCTGCCAGACACACTGAAGTCTGCAATTACAACATGTTAAGAGCAGTTGCTTTTTGCTTCGCAACACCTTTTATTAAGGTTCTTTTAAATATCGTTAGATGTTATTTAATGGCAGCTGTGAAGTAAAAACCATCCACCCCAAGAAACACTGATGGCATGTATCTCACCTCACTTTAGACAGGGTAAACATCTTCATGTGACCTAATTGCCTAACCCCATTTTTTGTCAGCAGAGAGAAAGAGCTGCTTATAGATTGGCAGTCATCTGGTCTGGTTCTTACAGTTGCGTTTGGATGAAATAAACTGCAACCTGGACATACACCCTCCCCCATTCTCTATCTTAGGTGGGAAGAATCTTGGTAGAGGGAGCAGAAAGCAGCTCTCTGATTAGCAAAGTGGCAATCTAGTTTCAGAGTACAGATTTCTCCTGATTTTTCCTAGTAGGTACTATGTAAATTATAGTGACAATTGTCAGTCCATTCTTCTACGGGAAGAATGTGATTAATAGTTTAATAGTGATTAATAGGAAAATAAACCATCAGTTAGACAGCAGCAGAGAGGGAGAGCCTCCTAGGTACCCTTATTTACAAGGAAGGTTAGTTTTTCTGGACAAAAAAACCCCCAAACTGTTATGCAATATGGAAGCAGTGAAAGGAAAGACAGGACATGCATCAGGAACTGACCAGGTTGGGATAAAAATGAGAAATCTAAAGTTTTTTTATCATCTCAGGGCAGGGAAGGGAGGGGAGAGGAAGGTCTAGAAAAGGGTACTACCAGGACAATGTCCTAGGTAATGATCAGCTCTCAAAGGTGTTTGATGAGTTTTGTGACTGCAGAAAAATTGAGGCACTGCAGAGGTGCTGATATGGGTACTTGGGCAGAAAAAGAGATTGCTGTTGTTTTCTGACCTGAAAGCAAGACTAGGAGAGGAATGTATTTACATTTCAGTGCCACAAACAATGACTATGTCAACCCTTACATTACTAGAATAAAACCCTGTTTAATACTAGCTGGACTATTGGAATCACTGCAGTATGATCTCATTGGTGGCAATACTAAATTGAAATCAGCAGCAATGAAAAGAACCTGAAGCAGGTTGGTCAAGCCAAAAGACTGAGGTGCAGATGGAGCCTCGAGGACCACCAGAACAAGATACAGCTCAGGAGAAAGAAGTGTCCCACTGATCTTTAGCACATTTAAGTAACAGATAACCAGCTTGACAACTAGCATGGTGATGCTGGACAATGCTAGCTAAGACCACACTTGTGGGATGACTTTTCCACTCATGTATTGTGGTCTGAAAAATCAGGCCGTACATATATGACTTCAAAATTACCTGTAATTTCTCCCAGTTTGTAGGCACTAGAGAGGAAATTTAACCTTAGCAACAAAGGGGTCTTTGTGTTCTTATCACATGTGCCAGAAGAAAAAAGGTAGAATATAGTAGTGAATAACAAATACTAAGAGCATTGCTAGGTAAAATCCTGGCTAATCAGAAGTTTAACTCATGCCATTAGGGAAAAGGATACTACAGCTCACACAATGCAAATTTTATGTATGTATCTTCCTCAGTGTCTGAAATAAATTCTCACACATCTGTGAATCATTATTTCCACAGTTCAACTACTTCTGTCTATACAATGCGTCTCTGAGGTACAGGAAAATCTCCTGTGGCCAAGTGGGCAAAGTAGCATGGAAAACCACCATTTTCCTACACTCACTGTCCAGCCCATAATGATCTTGTTGTGTTGTAAACTTTGATAGGACACTATGTACAAGGTATAAAAAAATTAGGTCCAAGTCTTCATTTCCTAATGATGTTAGAAATTATTTTTTTCTCAGATTTTCAGCATGTTTCAGCAAGCCATCATTTCACGAGAGCTTTGAAAATTATTCAATGTCCTTAAGTACCAAAACAGAGATCAAGTTCTTTGAAGTTTTCATTTTTAAAACGTTTGACCTCTAGGTACATTTCACATTGTAGTAATGGAAGCGTGTCTGTAAGGTATTATTTCTAGTCTTGTTATATCTCTGCCATTCAGGATATTAACTACTTAATCATTAATTTCAGTCCTATCACTGTCTGACACATTGTCATACAGAAAAACTCTAAAAGTCTGATTACTCTTAAGCTTCAGAACTAGTTCATTCTAATATTTTGAATATAGTTAGCGATGATATCACTGTATATCACTATAGTTAGCTTTGATATCACTACACAATTAATCCATCATTACATGAAAAGGAGCAAAACATCTGTTATGTAAAATAACAGGGCAAACAGAAGTGGAAGCAGGAGGTAGAAAATCTGAGCATTCCTCCGGTAAAGACTCAAGCAAGAGGATAGAATAAAGGTTCAGAGCAAAAAAAAATCAACATCCTTCATTGACAAGAGCAACCAGCAAAGGGAAATACAATTTTGAGAGAACTAAAGTTGAGAGTTCATGCAAATATCAGTTCCAAGTTTAAATTTTCCCCCTGAATTTCCTTTTAAAATTCAAAAATTGTAATGAGACAGTAATATCACTGTCTTGAGTACATCCCGTGAACACGACCATGAACAAATCTTTCCTTCTTCTTTCAAGAAGGTATTTTGACTGCATTGAAAAACATTAAGACTTACATTGTCTCCTATATTTGTGTTCTTCTTCATTCTACCTTTCTCTCTTTCTTTCTTTGCATAGATCTATATCTAATATATATATCTATACATGCAAACCTTGATATGTGTATATATTTGTATATGCATCTAACTATATATAGCATGGACATATCTTAATAACTATCTTCCTACCTAACTGTAGGAAGATATTTTTTTGAATTAAGATGATAACATTTCACTGCTTTTATGCAACAGAGAACTGAGGCTGTTATTTGTACCAAAAGCAACATGACTCAAAAGACCTGGTGGTCATAGCTAAATATGGTGATTTGATGCTGCCTTACATATAGGATCTTTATGTGCAATCATAGAATAATCAAGGGTGTATAGTACTAGTCCTAGTATATGGTTTGCCACACGGTTCCTACCTTTTATGCGCTCACCCCATGCATAAACCAAAAGCATTGGAAACATGTGAGTAGCTGTTGTTGACACTGGGTGAATATGGAATCCACATATTAAATTTCAGCATCAACTATGCAGGTCTGAATTTCCTGAAGCTTTGATTCTAATGCCCTAGTAATGTTTATGCTATCAATATTAGCTTACATAACCTTCAGGCTTTGGACCTGGGTAAGATTAAACTCTTTCCCGTTCTAGCAGAAAAATTTTTAGCTTTCTCTCCAAAACTCTAAATACTAAAAGACTGCTTCATGGAAATATAAAGAGGGTCTGCATTCATTAAAGAGTTCTACATTTCAGCTACTTTTGACAATGACTCACAGTCTGTGGTGCATTCCAAACAAGTAACAGTAAAGTGTTATTTCAAATGGAAGATTTTTTTTGCCTATTCTTGCCATCTTGTGATTTGCCTTGTCACTTATGCCTGGAATATATCTGGTTTTTACATAAAATCAAGAAAGTAGCCTTGAGACTCTTTCCTCATGGACTTCTGTTCTTGAAACCAAATTCAGAGTAAAGAGTGTTTGTTGACTGATTAGGCAATGCTGATGGGAAACAATATTGAAGCTCCCCAACTGCCTTTTGCAGAAAAGTCTCTTTAAATATGGAGGCTTCATAGCATCTTTTAAGGCAGATGGGTTGTGGACCCACCTGGGCTCATCTCTTATGACAGCCTGGAACTGGGGAACATGCCATTCCCATTCTTCAAATGTTCCACTCTCAGTTTTGTGATCTACCCCAGGAATTAGAATTTACTTTAGCCACAGCTAGCGAGTCATAAATTCTTGTGAAAATTAAGTCTAAGATTAGAACCAAAAGCTGACATCAAAAGATGACTGCCTAGTATAACAATATGAACAGAGGATTACCAGAGCAGGAGGCATGAAGAAATGAGATAGGATTCATCAGCTGTAGCTTTTTGGTTCAGTTTTACTTTCAAATCAGTGGTACAACTGGGTCCTACAGGCAAGAGATGACAAATGCTCACACACTTATCTGAAAGGAAAGGTTGAATGCCCCCGTGAGAGGAGATGGAGAGGTGTGTTCCTGGAAACAGGTACTTCTCTTATGTTCAAACACAATAAGCACTCAACAGAACTTAAAGATTTTGAATGATATTGCCAAATAAATGGGAGTTGGAGGCAATATCTCAAGCAGTTTCTGAGCTGCCTCAGTGCAGCCTGGCCATTTTCTGTCTGACAGCTGCCCTTCATTTCCCTGTGCTATCCTCAAAAGCATAACAGCTGGGTAACAGTGGGGCTTGCTTCTTGCAGAATCTGAGATTAAATCCAGTTTGGTGGAATATTATTAAGGAGTTCTGACTTACAAAATCTTTGATAGTTCATAATTTAAAAAAACTAAAATAAAGGTCCAACTTTGGAAAGCATGCTTCCCCTCAATTTAACTTTGACAAATACGTGTACTATTAACATCTCTGAACAAGTTGTTTTTCTGGTTTTGTGTATCTTCTGATTAGTGGAGTTGGAGGTTGCTTAAAGAACAAGATGACTCTCATGAGGAAGTTTCTCAGTGCCTGCTGCCCATGACTATCCAAAAAAATTATGAGCTTACGACAGAGCTGTGAACAGACTTCTATGAATTCTAGCAAGTATGTTTACACCCCAGATTCTCAATTTTCTCTTATTTTCTGTGCTGAGTGCTTTGTGAGTGCTTTGCCCCAAGCCTTAATTTTTTTTTGTGGTTTCATGATTCATGCTGGTATGTCTACTTTACTTCAAAAACTCTGCTGCATTATGTGATGCTTTTCTAATTATTTTCAAATATTTTGTTCAAATAAACTATTTTTATGCAAGCATAATTTTTATACAAACATTTTAACAAGTGCATAATTCAGAAAAAGTAACTAGAACATCTAAGGTTAAGCTTCTGAATGCAAAAACCCATAGTCAGATATTTCAGTGAGACTCTATCTGGCAAAATAAAGTTAAATTCCTTTTTTGAATTAGTTAACAAAATTGTAGGTTTAGCCATATTTAGCATATTTAGCAAGCTCTGGTTTGGTTGCCGTATTAATACAGGTCCATCTGGGAGAAACAACTTCCTTACACCATGTGAATAGGACCTTTAATTTGTAAACAGCATTCCCCTTTATTCCCAGTCTTTCAGTTATAACAATGTTTAGAATGACTGATTCATATCAGACTGAATTCACTTAATTGTTGTGGTTTCATACTTAACCTTGATGATTTTGTTATGATGCAATTGCTAAGGAATATCACACTACAGACTTGGATGTGGTTTGAGGCAGATGCTGCTACTGCTATCTATAATGATTGACTGATTAGAAAACTGATGATTTCTGGATTGATTTTTGATTGATCTTCATAGAGATTCTCATGTTCATTAATCCATTCCTTAAGATAAATAAACTCGTATATGTTCTTTCCTCTCTCTGCTGATCTGGGATACTTTCAGTCATGCAAGTAAATCTTGATGATTTCTTTCAAATATTTATTGCCTTTTTATACAGCATTTACTTCTAACACTGTCATGAGGAAACAACTGTCGCTGTCTTCCAGCTGGTATGATCTGTTCCCTAAGTGAGATGGTTTTCTGATAGCACCGACACTGATTTTAATTGTGTGTCCTGTCATTACTTGCTTGTTACTACTGTTTCTAATAGTGGGTGTTTTCCAGACACATACCCAAGAAAGTATGAGAACTGCTCAGATTGACATGCATAGCCAGATACTGCAATTCTGCAGGCAGCCTGAGGCTTTTCCCAGTACCCAGCACTCCACTACTCCCAGCTGGTATCACACAATAAACAGTGTGAGTTCTAAAACTACCTCTCAGATTAGCTCCTTCTCTGTTGCTCTTAGTTATACGATCTCAGCATGGACATAGGGATGTGGAATCTCTGCAGTGAACACTGAAGGGACTCTTTCCTGGGCCCAGAGCACTGTCCTTCAGGAATCACTGGGCCTGGGATGGATATCCCAGGTATCCTTCTGTGGCAGGCCTTGGAAAGGCAGACTGGCATCGTTGGTTCAGAACAGCTGACTGAGGTCATTCATGGTGTCCCAGCTTCTATGGCCAGTGGGTCTGCTGAGGACGGCAGCAGTGAAAGAGCTCTTTGCAGTTGTCTTACCTGACATCCAGCCTGTGCCCACACTAGCACTGCCCCCCAGTGCACTGACCTCCTAAAATAGCAGAGGCATAACTTCACAGAATAGTTGAGCTTGAAAAGGACCTTTCCCAAAGTCAGTGGAGAGATACCAGCCTGCATAGGCAGGTCCTGTCCACAGTTGGTTAATTAAACCAAGTGGTTAATTTAAACAAGATGTGTTGCGTTGCCCTGCCATGAATCCAAACAGCCCACCCATCCGTGGTCCATCAGTCTCAAAATAACAGCTCGATCTCGTGCCTAACATGCTGCAAGTGCTGGTAATGTATTTTCTGTTATTTGAACTATTGAATCTTGATCAGTATGATCTTGCCATGCATATACAACTAGGCCCAAAGATGGTGAGTCACCCTTTAAATACACTGTCAGAGAAGTAATCATATAATAGGGTTAGAAGAACATAGTCTATTTGTCTACTCCAAAATAGAATCACCAATATGTAAAACACACCTAACAGACTCTTGGCTAGCCTGTTTTCAAAAATATTGAGTGGTAGAAGTTGCCTTAGCCTGTGTCCTGGTATACCAATAACTGATCAGCTTCTTCCCCCAGCTGCTCACTGATTACTCTGGAGGTGTTGGGGCACAGCTTGTACTTTTACACTGTCTTTGCACCCTTGTATAAAAGGACTCCATGTTCTTCTAAGTATACCAGAACAGGCATTGTTCCTTCCCTAGTTACCACTTATTCTCAGTTGGGAATAAAGCTTTGCCAGCTGTACTAGTTCAGTCAGCAGCTGCGGGATTCTCATGCAGGTCACAAACTGGGCAGCCCAGCCCCATTCCCTAGCACCAGGGCTACAAACTCTCTGCTCTCCTTGCCCCTAGCTCACATGTTGTGGACTCCTTTTTTTCTTTTTAAATTAAATTTCACACTCAGAAAAACAAGATTTGATTTAAGAGGGGTTCAGATAACAAAGCTGGGTACATCACAGTTATCTCCAAATTCTTGTCCATAGACATTTTTGCACTTGCCTGGTGCTTATGCAAGGGCAAAGTGGAATAGTCTCTGAGCTTCATTGCAAAATAAACATCAAATTCTATTATCAGCAATCTCAGTATGGTTTTACACTATAAAATATAGACTATAGCTGCAATAATAACTGTAGAAATATAGAATGCATAAGCAATAAATATAAATGTAACCGAGAAAGCAGCTATTATATCCATCTCTGCAGAATTCAAATCAGCCTCTTACCAACTTTGTCCATTGTTTTCCATGACCCTGTACCTGATCTTCTGGTAATGGCTCCATTCATCATAATGAGTCCAAATGTCCTCGAAATATCTTCTTGTACAGATGGAGAACATTTGCTAAGTAGCAGGTATATGAAATTCATATATTTGTATATTTATGTGTATGCTGAAAGGTAAAATATTCATAACCCACTGAAGAAAGCTTAGGCCTTTCTTAAAATAGGGTAGCTTTAATGAAAATAACTGTGATATGAACTTTGCTTCCAGCTTCCTTTGGTAGATTAAAGGAAGAGCATAGAAATAAATGTATTAACATGTTATTAATGTTTATTGTTGAAATATGTATATATGAGATGTGCTCCTTCATACATTATGTAATGTCTAAATTACACAAATGTGGGGGAGTTTAATAAGTCATCCACATGGTTTCATCTTTTTATATAATTTTGCTACATTCTAAATGAAGCAGGGAAAAGTCACTACTTTTATCAATTTTAAAAATTGTTTTACATGTGAAAGAAGCTGAACAGTAACACAGTGAAAATTTTTTAGGTAGCATTGCATTAAGGTCATTGATTTTTTTTTTTTTCTTAATAAAGCAGGATGCATAGAGAACTGACAAAAAACTATGATGCAAAATGATATAAGTCTCCAACACAGGTGAAAGAAGTGGCTTGATTAGCAGTAAATTTGTGATTGAAATATGCTGCCTGTAGAAGGTAAATTATTTTCTGTCAATATCTTTTTTTTTTATCTTCAAGTTATTCCTAGTAGTGCATCTATTGAACCACAATGGTGAGTGTTGGATTGATGACAGAGGTTTAGTCAAGCTCTGGGCAGTAGTTGAGGGAGATATCTGGAATGTTTCAGGATAGCACTGAAAAAACCAAAATGCTGTTTTGAAGTTCATGCTGCATGGATGATGACTACAATAAAAAATTACCTTGATGGCCACTTCATAGTTGGGAAAACTCTTTAACAGGTCTTAGGAAATTTTAAGCATGTCAACTAGTAGTATTATTTAATTGTTGTTTCGGTAGATGTCTTTCAAGTACGCCTCGCAAAACATATTTTAACACACATGAACATATGTCCATTCTTTCTTACTGTATTGATTTTTAGCTATGAACATTTAGTAACTTCACAGAAGAGCTGTTGCAAACCAAATTGACTCTGTTGTGATAGAGAATTTACATACCCACTAATGTGGGAGCTCAAATCAGAGGGTGTTTGGCCATTAGCTTCCAAGACACCACAAAAGTGCTTTTGTATCTTCCCCCACTGTCCCCATTTTTGGGCTTGGTAAAGGGGAGTGGACACCCACAAGAAAAAAAAAAAGTATTTGGCTTAAAAAATAAGTTAAAATTTATTGCTTTTACAATCTGTCATGATTTCAGAAATGTTGCTCCTACTGCATATTCCAAACTTGTCACAATCACCAGGCTAATGCAAAACCCAGAATTTTTTTCAAGTCGTAATGTAGTTTACTTCCAATTCTTCTCTGAGTCTCTGTCTTTAGACCACCTGACATGTATTAAGCAATAAACTCAAGGCAGTGCAGCTGTTGCAGTGGTGAACAAGCAGGGACTGCTGGCTTTCAAAATGCAATCTAAAAAAAAAAAAAAAAATCAAACCAAAAAAAACCCCAAGAAACAAAAAATTCGGCTCTTAGTGAAGTCACTCAGAGCTTTTAGACAAGAATTCCTCCTCCTTTCTATTTTCTATGAATATTATCAGGTAGGGCATATGTCCCTTTGTGCTGGGGTGGTTTTGTGCAAGTTTGATGTCTTAGATCAAGGAAAACTGGAGGTGTAGAATTAGTTAATATTTTAAAAATAACTGTCAGTAGAACTTTTAAATCATTGTAAGCAGTTGTTCCACTTAGAACTTGTTATAAAATCTTAGATTAGTGGTCTTTTCCTTTTTGTGTCACAGTCCCCCCTTTTCCTATTTATCTCAAGTCTCCAACGCTCTTGTTGTTAAGCTCCTACTAAGGCAATTGAACAATTGGAGGAGGCTGGTTGGAAACATTGGTAAATGTTTCAACCATCTGCCTTGTCTACAGTGGCAAAACAAATTTTGCTCTGCTATAAAACTGCACGTTCATTTTGAGGGTGGTGGTGTATGTAGATGTAACAAAATAATCTCTATGTAGGCAAAATGTCACATGAATATAGAGAGGAATCTGAAAGTCTTACAGGATGGTGAGCAAAGTGGGTTTAGTGGCTGCTGAGGGGCAGAGAAGCATGTGGAGGGGAAGTTCAAGTGTGCTGCAAAACTCTCAGCTGTCCATGAGAATGGACAGGCAGCACCTTTGGTATGTTTCCTCTGGTTAAAATCACCACAAGCAGTGAAGAAGTTAACAACGATGCCTCCATTCCCCTCTGATTTGTATGTTTCTTCACAGTTTAGATACCATCTCCCAGGACAGCTGAGCCTTGAGGAGCCTCATTCCAGTTTGGGTCTGCACTTCTTCAGCAGCTTAGGACAAGGACCATGGCTCTGAAACTCAGTATGTTGGAAATCAAACGGCAGGAGTAACATAGGATCCTTTTGAATCCAACACAGAGCAAGCAGACTTTACTGCATGAAGGGTTCCTCGATGTAGAAGAAGAAAAGAGAAATTGTAATTATCTTCACTGAGGCACATGAGTTTCCAAGGCCTACAAAAGAAAAATGGAAAGAACAAAAAGTTGCCAGGATAGCTGCAAAGAGGGATTGCTCAAAGATGCAACTGAAAAAAATACCTGTACAATAATTAATTAAGCTTCAAAATGTCCCTCTGAGGTAGGTAAGTATTATTAAACTAGAATATACAGAATTAATTAAGGTTTGCAGGGAAAAGAAAGGGCAGGAGGAAGAAAAAGCTGAACAAATTAATGCTAGCCAAAGGGGTAAGGAGAATAAGACTCCTACAGACAGAATCAAGGAAGAAACATATCCTAGGAAGAAAACATACCCATTAATAATGGAGTCATTATTGGAACTGATTGCCAATGCTTTCTTCATTATTGGAACTGATTGCCAATGGCTCCCTAAGGGAGAGCAAAGATGCCAGACTCTACAGGGAGGGGGAAAGAATGGCATTACATCCTTGCTTACCTTATCTTATCTTTTCCTTTATACTAGCATTTTGTCACCTAATTTTCAGACTTTCTTTGTGAAATGTTTTAAGGAAGGCTGTAGGGATGCACAGTCAGAACACCTGCAAGATGTCTCTGGAACCTGCCCCATAGCACAGTTATTAAGTACTTTCATGGAAGTTTCATGGGTGCTGCCAATCTAGTTCTATTAGCTGTCACTCCAAGAGGTAAGAGAATCACCAAATCCACTTCTCAGTCTGGAGACGGGCAAAAGCTGTGAACTCTGAGGTCTAAAGAAAACAAACATTGGACCAATACTTGTTGAAGATGGTCATCTGGCTAATAGGGATGAAGAAATAGCAGAGGCATTGAAATCCGTTTTTTGCCTCAGTCTTTAATAATACTGACAGACATTGGGCTACTGAATCCCCCGAGTCAGAGGCCCATGAGTCTGTGATTTTTGATTAGTGGACACTGAAATTGTAAGGCACCAGCTGTATCATCTGAATTTTCACAAGTCCATGGAGCCTGATGAGATTCATCCCTGAGTACTGGAGGAGCTAATGGATGTTACAGCAGGATCTCTCTCAATCATCTACCAAAGGTTTTTGGAAATCTGGGTAGGTCCCTGCTGACTCGTAGCTTGCCTGTATTGTTCCAGTCTACAAAAAGGGCATGAAGGAAGACCCAAGGAACCACAGACCTGTTAGTCTATTGTCTGATCCTGGAAAAAAAAAAAGTATGGAGAAGATTACAGTAGGCACTATTGAAAGGAATTTTAAAAACAATGCAATCACCAAGCACAGGCAACACGGGCTAACAAAGGGAAGACCAGTTAAACTACTTTGGTATCTTTCTATGATAAAGTCACCCTCCTCATGGATGAAGGGAAAGTAGTGAATGTAGTTTTTATGGATTCTAGTAAGGTTTTTGATACTGTCCCTCACAGGATCCTTCTGGACAAGCTGTCCAGCTGTGGGATGAGCAGATTCACAGTGCACTGGGTGAAGAACTGGGTGAAGGGCAGAGTCCAAAGTGTTGTAGTGAGTGGAGCTACAGCTGCATGATGACTAGTCAGCAGTAACGTTCCTCAGGGTTCAGCTCCAGGCCCAGTTCTGTTCAATATTTTTGTCAACAACCTGGATACAGGAGTTGAATGCACCATTGTCATTTTTGCTGATGATACCAAATTGGGAGGTGCTGTTGACTCTCTGGAGGGACAGGAGGCTCTGCAGAGAGTCTAGGTCAATTGAAGCACTGGGCCATCACCAATGGGATGAAATTTAACAAGTCCAAATTCCAGATTCTGCATATGGGATGGGTATTTCCAGGCAGAACTATAAACTGGGAGAGGAGTGGCTGGAGACCAGCCCTGTAGAAAGGGATCTGGGGGTGCTAGTGAGCAGCAGGATCCACAGGAGTCAAAGGGAGCCCTGACAACCAGGAGGACAAACTCCATCCTGGGGTGCATCAAACACAGCATCACCAGCCAGTCCAAGGACGTAATTGTTTCATTGTATTTAGGTTGGTGCAGCCTCACCTGGAGTTCTGTGTGCAATTCTAGACCCACAGTTTAAGAAGGATGTGGAGATCCTTGAATGTGTCCAGAGGAGGAGAACAAAGCTGATGGAAGGCATGTCCTGAGAGCAGTGGCTGAAGACTCTGGCTTTTTCCAGTTTGGAGAAGAGGAGGCTGAGGGGCAAACTCAGCTTTTCTACAGCTTTGAAAGGGAAAGTGGAGAGGAGGTGCTGATTTCTAGTCCTTGGGATGCAATAACAGGACATGTGGGAATGGTTCAAAACTGCAGCAGGGGAGGTTAGACTGGACATTAAGAAGCACTTCATCACTGAGGATGATGTAACATAAAGATAAACATAAACATATACACTGGAACAGGCTTCCTAGAGAAGTGATCAGTGTCCCAAGCACATCAGTGTTTAAGATGCATTTAAATAATGCCCTTAATAACTTTTTGTCAGCCCTGAAAGAGTCAGGCAATTGGACTGATTGTTTGTTGTAGATCTCTTCCAACTGATAGCTTCTGTTCTGTTCTATTCTATTCTATTCTAATTTTCCTTAAAAATTGTCATAAAGCTGAAAGATTCTTATGAGTGTGTTTGCAGTTCAGAGTTGTCTGACACACTTGCGCAAACAAATTTCAGCTCATTTTTCTGCAAGCAGTTTTCTGCAAATGCTCATTTAGGGAATTCATTACTCACAAATCATGTTTTGATGTTTGTAATCATTCGCCTACTTATGCACTCAGATGCCACAATGATAATTAGAAGATATTGTTTCTTTTCCCCAACTAGATGACCTAACATGAATAGACAGAAGCAGTGCCTCAGCAAATCACCAGGGCTCATTATTCTCTCAGGGAGCATGTAGAGAAGGATGAAGATACCCTGAGTAAAGTAGAATTGTAGGTTTGTTGGCTTTTCATATTTGTCTGCGTTCTCAAATAAATTTAAAAGAAAATGAAAAGCTGTAAAACTTCAAGAAATATGTAAGAGCTGTTTACATTGTTTTCAACTACGCAGTATGTTTATTCCATTCACAGTCTAATTACAGCCATGTAAAGTATCAACCAGGGTTTGGCTGTATAAGTATAGCCTTCCAAAGGATCCAGGCATCTCTAATGTTTGATTTGATTACCTGAAATCTCACTAGAGAACAAAACTACATGGCATGTATTCTTTTTTTTTTTCTTTAAAAACATTGATACCTTTGCAGATAAGAAAAATTTATGAAGAGAATGCTAATTATTGATATGAGAATAGTTGTACTAGAGCCCTTATAGTTTGTGCTGTCAAATCTTTACAAATTAGGCTATATCTTTGCTGAATCCTGAAAGACAAATAATTATTCCTTTTCAATTACACATGATGAAGAGGATAGAGTGATAACATCTGCTTATGGTGCTCTTGGGTTTTTGGTCTAAGAGAGGGAAGTTTATTCCTTGTTTTAATAAATTAAATATTTTTGTTAATTAAAGAAATGTGGATGTTTCCGCTTTCTGTTACCCAGAAGGTCATTCAGACCCCAAGGAAGATAGCATTCCTAACCACAAAACAGGCACACTTTTAAAGAACCTGAAAAGCTACTTTTAGCATTTGTATTCTACTTTGAATTTCTATTTTATTTTAGAAAATGCACCTATGTATTGTTTGTTGTTTATGTTGATTTTCTCCAGCATCAAGTAGGAGTTGCAAGTTGTAAATACCCTTCATACAGTTTACTGTAGAACAGGGAACCACACACTTGAGACATAGACAGACAAAAAGACTTTATTCCCAAAGAATAAGGGCCTCATACAAAAAAAAAAAAAGTGATTTAATTATTATCTTTTTTTTCAGCGAAGGAACCTTCTAAGATATTCCTAGTTTACTGAGGTCTGATTTTGAGAGAATGAAAGGATGTTTTCTTTAGAAGAGAAGAGGCAAGCGTGGATGTGCTATCAGAGCCATAAACCGTGTCATAAGAGCTGACTTTTTGTCATTCATTCCTCAGAAAACGCTCAGTTTCAGCATTTATGAAATTAACGCTGGAAAATACTTTTTGCATTCGTATGCTAAAGATTTCAAGCAAAAAAGACTGGAAAATATTCTACAAAAGACATTAGTTACTTTGGTCTAACTGATGTTTCCAGGAAAGAATGCGAATTGTGGCTGTGTCTTAAAACTGAATATTAGCAGCTTGTCTTTGAAATTTCTAGTTGCAAATCTTGTATATCCTTTGTACAGCTCTGGCAGAGTTTGTATAATACCCTTATAATTTCAGTGATGACGTGTCTTGGGTGCAGTATAAAAAAGTCCTGTAGAGTGCTGCAGCTGATTCTTAACAAGTTCTGTGAGGAAACAAACTTCATAATAATTGTAGAAATATTCATAATAGTGTAGAAATATTTACAGCAGCCATTTTTAGTCTTATGAAATGCAGAAACATAAAATAATTTAAAAAAAACCTGTTAAGAAATAAGAAATCTTCGATGATTTTTCAATTCCTACAGTGACTCTTTGAGCTTAATTAAGGTGAAAGTAATATTTTTAACCTAGCTGACTCATATAGAACAAATCTGTTTAGACATTTAAACCAGAATTCCAATTCTTATTAAACTCTGAAACTATAATAATGTAAACAAGAAACAGTCTGATCAAAACAGCTAATAGAAAGAAGCAAAATTAGCTTTAAAAATATTTCTTAGATACTGGGGTTTTCCATCTACATGAAAGAGGCAGTTGGAGTACACTGTGTCTGTGCTTGACATTCTGCATGTTCAGAATATGAGACAAACCCAGGAAAGCGATGAGCCAGAGAAAGCATAAGGGAGAACATATACCTATCAAATCCAGACAAGCCTGAGGGAAGTATACATTCCTCTTTCTGTGAAATGAAGACTAACTGAAGGAAACCTTCTTAATTGCACAAGCAATGCTTTCTGAGCCTCTGCTGAACGACACTCCATCTATTTATTTTTCTGATAAGCAACCAGTGGACAACTTAGAAGGAAAAATGTGAACAGGAGGAGGATTAAGTGTTATTTCAGTGGTGTTCTGTGATGTGATGATGACACTGAAAAACTTTCAGGAAAATTAAGTTGTGAATTTTAATAGAAATAGAATGGTTTTAGTGGATCACAGTGATACTGAAATTTAAAAAATTTTACAGTGTTTGCATATATAGTATGTTCATTAGGTCACAGTACAAACTGAAGTCTGGTGATAGGGACACATATTTCATTTGGAGTTTAGCTTGTTACATATATGTTAATGTCAATCTCAAAATAAATCTGAACTGGTCTAATATGAGTGCCTGATTTAAACAATCTCTTTTCTTTCTGTTCCAGAGGAAACAAGTGTAGTTAGCTTTCCAAGCAAAGAGTCTTAGAACAAAAGCCAACATGATCATGCTGGAAGTCCACAGGCTGTCTTATGCTATGTCGCCACCCTGCTTCGCTTCTACAGACAAATAAAAATTATGCTAACTTTTGAGTCTCTTTATTACTTAAATCTACTTTCCTTTTGTTAGTAGCATCGATTGCATGTGGGAATTCATATCTGTGCTTCTGGTGTATTTTATGAACTTTGTGCTGACTTCTCACAGACATAGTCTGTGCACAACCTATTTGGAAACAAAACTAAACAGTGTCCAGGTTTCCAAATGAGTTTTATTTAAATCTTGCCTTTACATAAAAGTGTAGTCTGTAGAGAAAAGAAAAAAAAATTAAAAATTACGCAACAGTAAGTGAGCAGTGTTATACTACACAGACTGTACTCAGTCATCAACTACATTAATTTCCCCAGCTGTAATTGCCTTAGCTATCTCTAATAAAGTAAAAGTTCTCTACAGAGATACCCAGAGACTGCTATATGACCATAGTTACCATAATTTTTGCATGTGCAGATCTATTTTGTTTTAGTGAGCAGATTGCATGTTATGTCCTTATTTTCCTTTCTTATCTCCCCAATATCAATATAAAGGGATGTAAATTCAGTCAGATCCCTAATAATCATGGATGGGACACGAAGAGAAGTAGGACAAAATAAAACAAAGGCCCAGATGATGCTCTGACAAACAAGAGACAAAGGACAGATACACAACTTCTCAGCAAAAATAACTTAGAAACTAATTGGAAAGTAATGTCTCTTGGATTCTCTCATGCCGAGGACATATAAATATAGAGCTAACTGGATATTAAGACTACTGTAATTAGAAACCAAAAAACTAGCAGACCCAGAGGTTGAGCAGAAGTGAGAAGGCAAGTATCTCTGAGCAAAGCAGGAAATACCCCTTGCTTTGCAGAAGGAAGCTGGGCCATAGAGGTCATGAGCAAGACTTCACTTTTCCCATATGTAATCCTGTATTGTTTCGCTACTACATTTCATTTAACCTGCCAATAAATCAATGTATCCTGGATGACTGAAATGGTGTCTGGTGTCGCTTATTATTACTGCCCATCCACCTGCACCTGCTTGTGGTACACCAGGAAAGGTAGCCAAAATTCAGCTCTAAGCAGAGCACAGTGCTTGATGACTGGGTAACTCCAGACACTGAAGGAGGGCTAGAGCTAGAACCAGTCAATAGGAAACAGTAAAGGGAGAAGTAGCTATATTTCTACCCCTCTTTAGAGCTACAGTTCTAAACCAGAAATTAAAGAAAAAGTTTCTCCACTAAAGTCCCAACCTCAGGATCCTTGGCAAGAAAAAGCACCTGCCATTATTCTCAGACAGCAGAGATAAAATAGCATTTTTCTTCTTTTTCTCAAGTACTCTAGAAGCCACTTTTGTGGGAGACAGCTTTAACTCCTTCTTGGCTAAGCAATTTCATGCATTCATGACTTCCATTAATTCATTCACGGTTTAGCTCCTAAAAAACCTCACCTAGACAAAAGATTCTGGGATTTTCCCCCCAAAGCTCACACCTCTCAGCTCTTAGAAACAGGTGACCAGCAGTTGGGTCAAAATCATGTTGCAGAGGGCAAGTAGAAAGACCTGAACTGTTTACCCCACTTTCATATGTGTAACTGGAATCCCACCATCTCAAAACCTGGCTGGGTCTGTGACAGGTTTTTCTGCTCTCAGAATCTAAACCACATCCAATTCACTCCAAAAAGTCTCTGGTTCTTTAAGGCCCTGCAGAGGGATCGTGATAGGCTGGATTGATGGGCTGCAGCCAGTGTTACGAGGTTCATTAAGGAGAAGGGTCAAATCCTGCACTTGGGTCGCAAAAACCCCAAGCAGCACTGCAGGCTTGGCTAAGAGTGGCTGGAAAGCAATACAGCGTTAAAGAACCTGGGGCTGCTGGTTGACAGCCACTAAACATGATCCAGCAGTGTGCCCAGGTGACCAAGAAGGCCAGTGGCATCTTGGTCTGTATCAAAAATAGTGTGGCCAGCAGGACCAGGCCTGTCATCATTCCCCTGTGCTTGGCACTGGTGAGGCCACACCTCAGGTGCTGTGTCCAGTTTTGGGCCCCTCACTACAAGAAAGACACTGAGGTGCTGGATTTAGTCCAGAGAATGACAATGGAGCTGTGAAGAGTCTAGAGGGTAAGTCATATGAGCAGTGGCTGAGGGAGCTGGGGTTATTTAGTCTGGAGAAAAGGAAGTTCAGGGGAGACTTTATCACTCTCTACAGCTACCTGAAAAGAGTTTGTAGAAAAGGGGGGGTTGGCCTTTTGTCCCAGGCAACTAGCAACAGGACAAGAGGACATAGCCTCAAGCTGCACCAGGGAATGTTCAGGTGGAACATCAAGAAGAATTTCTTCACCAAAAGGTCTTTTAAACTTTGGAACGGACTTTGGAACGGAACTTTGCCCAGAGAGGTGGTAGAATCACCATCCATGGAAGTGTTCAAGAAATGACTGAACATGGCACTTAGTGCCATGGTTTAGTTGACATAGTGGTGTTCTGTCAAACATTGGACTCCATGATCTTAGACATCTTTTTCAACCTTAATGATTCTATTATATTCTATTTTAAAACATGACTCTGGTGAGGTCTATCCCTTCCGGAACATCTGGTGAGCACCCTGGGTAGGCACCCTTGAATTTCTTATAATACTGCATGGAAATGAGGCATAGTCAGGACCTGTGAGCTGAGCAGGAATATCTCTGTTCACATGAAAGCCACTCAAACAAATAGCTGCTGCTGTTCTATTATTCGCAAGCACTGAAATAAACTGGGGTCTGCCCAATAGTGTGAAAATAGCTGTAGTCTTCAGTGTGCTGTCTCATATACAAAAAATGTACTCATACCAAGTGAATTTATTTAAATGCATTGGTCTCCATTTTTAGTCATTGCTATCACTAGTTCGTGACAGCCATTTGTCACAAATAATTTAGCAGATGCCTATGTGTTCTCTCAGCCCTAACTGTAAAGGACACATTAAGATCTTCTTAATAGCCTATGTGCCACAATTTTTGGGAACAAATCCATGCCTATGCCATATTATATTAAACAGTGTTCCACTAATAATGTTATATAATTAGTCATACCAGTTCACATAATAAGTTACCACAGTTGTAACAGCAGAAATGGAGCTAGAAAGGAGCCTTAGCTGACTTAAAGACGTATTTTAGTTGCAGACAAAATGGTTAACTCCTAACTTGGACACCAGAATCATATATTTGTTCTTATAAGCTGTCACATTTGGAAACAATAAGCAAAGATGAATGGTTTCCTTAAAATACTGCCCCAGTTTAGAAAACTTGAAATTGGGAAAAAGAAATTTTTAGAAAGAAGTCCTACAAGAAAATACCTACCCAGTGAAACTTTTAAGGATTTCAAAAATGCTTATTTTCCACAACAGGACAGAAAGCAGAAACATTATAAGATTTGTACCCAAACAAATAAAGAAATGAAATGTCAATAAAAGTTACAAGATAATGATTCAGGGAGATTTGAATTTGATTCTTGCATATGGGAGGTAAGATCCCTTAAAAGCTCTTGCGAGGAAGTGCCTAACTTTCGTGAGTTTCAGAAGCTAGGGAATATTTCCTGACAAAAGTTCACCTGAAATAGTTATACATTCATTCAAAAATTTGACTGTATTGCTCAGCACTTCCTAAATAAAAAATGGCCTTGTTCAAGCTGAGCCTGAGTCTCTGAGGACGGAAGAAAAGCACCATTTACTGCTGAGACGCAAAAATGCATGTAAAAGTTTCAGTGGCTTATCCTGATGAAGATGACAGCATTAACAAAGAGGAACACACTATATTATACACCATTGCCACCTTATTCTTCAGGAGAGTCCCATAAAGATGCTAAAAAGTTACTAAGACTCGTAGGAGAAGGGAATCTGCAGTTATTAGCAAGGACATTGCAGTCTATTTTCACTAACATTTTTTAATCTCCTTCCAGTGTTTAGCTTGTTGGACAGTAGAGCATTAGTGAAAACCAATTAATCCTTCCATTCTAAAGCAGCATTGATAGATCCAGAGAAAAATGCGGATTTACATTACTTGGAGTGCTACAGCATATAATCTAGTACCTAGAAGAGGCCAGGAAGGAGGAACTGTTCTCAGAGGAACTGGTGAGCCAAGATGAAGAGAATGAGAAATGAATGGCAGCAAATTCCAGATTTGTGTCATATATGTTTGTTCCACAGTGCTCAGCAGTTACCTTTAGTTTCAAATCCAACATTGATCTCCCACAGAATTTCCTTGAAAACATTTAAGCATAATATACTGGGGTTTATTCTACATTTCTGTTTCTGTTTAATGCAATAATGGTAACTCAGGAAAGGTACAGAAACTTCTAAGAAATGTTGTTTCCTGTTCTTCCTACAGTGGAAGAACAGTATCCAGAGGGAGAGGTTAATCCTGAGATACTGGTATATATCACCCTGAACACCTAAATCAATACGTTATATAAAGGCAAAGGTGAATCATTTTTTGTGTCATTTTGATTTTTTTTAAAGGTTACTCATAGTCACGTTTGCCAACTGCTATTTGACTCCAGCAACAGTTAACCATAACTTCTTTGAGAGAGGAATATGGGTGAAACTAGTAGGGTATAAACCTGTATCCAAATGGGTTTTGAGACCACTACTGTTTAAACAACATACTTTGTGTTATTTGTTTCTTCTGGGTCTTCTAAAAAAACTCTGGAGAAGCCTCACTCATATTAAATTGTATTAGAAGAAGTCTAACTTGCCAGATAATCTACTATATCATGGTGGTATCTTTCTTTAGTAAATAAAATAATAGTATTCACGTAGACTCATTATTTTCTGAAATATATGCACTGTGGCACAGTGAAGAAAAGAGGCATGCCCAGCTGAGAACTAAGAGGCTCATGGTATCCCTGTACTCTCTCTGAGATGTTTTTTTGTCTAATGCCTGCTTTAAGAAAGGATATTCTTTTATTCCTATCTTCACTTCTAGATGTTCAATATTTAGTGACAATATAATGAACATCATACATTACTGACTGCAGCCACGTATAGTGCTGGAAAGCTTGGCTGAGGTTTGTTCCCCGAGGACTTTGATTGACCATTCTGCTAGAGCTAACGAATGGTGGCATATTTTTGTGATTGGGATTTATGTCCTCGTGGGGCTGATCTAAGAACAGCAAACTCATTTTTAACAAGTGACCTAACTTACATTTGAATTCACTCCTCCAGAAAATGAAATACCAGAGCATTAAATTACACTAGATTTTAGTCTATACATCAGGTTCTCATAGACTGACTAGTGATCAAAATCTAATTAGTCTGTTTAGTGAGCCTAGCATGTTCCATTGTGTTTGCTAAGTCAAAAAATTATATCTCAGAAATTCTGCATTCCTGTAGTATGCCTTATGAACACACTACTACTGTAGTTTGGGTAACCATTCTCGCTAGACTTTGCTTAATAGACCTTATATTTTATGTTTTGAATGAACAACTCATACAGGGCTGAGCCAAGGGCTTAATCACTCTTAATACAATAAAGCAGCACTTTAAAATATTATTAACCTCATCTGTCTAGATTTGGAACTAATAGACCATTGTGTGTGTATTGTCTTTATCCCTGCCAGTTATGTACATATTTATTAATCCACTCTTCCAGAGGAAAAATTTCTAAAGGAAAACCAACAGTAACCTTCAAGTGAGCGGGCACAGGTTAGAAGGGCACTAATTAAATGTCAGACTTGACAGATTAAAATTATGAAATTTAAAATCACCGTGGAGCTCTTTGTCATTGTCAAATTAGGAGTCAGTGTGATGAGGAGCATGGAAGTGAATGGTTTAATGGATTGAATGGGAATGTGGCTTAGCAGCAGCCTTTTCTTGAATTCAGATCAGCCTGTAGTTCAGATCAAAGGCTGCTAGTTCAATTTCACATTCAAAAAGAGTTGTAGCTTACCTGCATCAGTAATAGATGTGTGTATATGTATGTAGGTTTAAAGAAAAAAATAGGAAAAAAATAAAGACAAATATATTTCACGAGAAATAATTTTGCACAGATGATTTACACATTCAGATTAGAGTAGCAACAAAATTTTTTCAATTATTTGGCTACGCGGTGTTTAATGAGATTTTAAAGTCAAAGTGCTCATGAACTGCTCATAATTTGCTTTTGTAAGGAACTTTTCTGTTTAGGAAAGTGGAAGATATGGAATATTTAGTGCTGGCTAGGTTATGTTAGAGGAAACAAGGCTAAATACAAGCGAGCAGGCCACATCCTGACAATACCTCTTCCAACATACATTAGGAAAAATGCTACTGACTTCATCAGCATTTACACCAGTACGCATGAATAATATTGAATACAATGGAAAAAGAGATAAATAAAATGTCATGCATCAAAACATTGTTTATATGTAAGGCTGCTTTATGAGGAAATGCACTTAAATGGTTGATACTGTTGGAAGTTCATTTGCATGCACACACATAGATGTATACGCCTAAATATCTATATACGTGTAAGTGTATGCAACACCTTTCAGACACTGATCATAGAAAATCTAATGATCTGAGTCCTGTAAATTAAATCAATAATGTATAAAACTAAAATATTTCCTCTTCTTACTTCTATGTTCACAAAATTTGCAATGCCCCTTGACTCCTTTGTAAACAAATCAGAAAATTATTACATTTCCATTTTGAAAAAAACCACTTCCAATACAGGAACTGTTCATTCAAATTAATTTTGAATTATATAGGAGATACTGTACAACAGCAACTGAAATCAATAGGATCAGTTTTTAAGCAGGATTTGGTACTTATTTAAACTAGTGGGAAGTCTTTTAAACCACTGGGAATCTTTCTATTGAATTCAAAAGATGTTGGATCAAAGCTGAGTTCTTTAATCAATATATCTAAATTTACATTACAAAAAGCATCAATAAAAATGTCAAGCCATTAATCGCATTCATAATGTTTGGGGTTTTTCTTGAGACAAGTGATACGTTATGACAAAATTATGCCAGGTAACTCTTGTCCCACACTCCAGTTTCATCCAGGCACTGCTTAGCACATTTGACAGAACTGGCATCTTCAATTCAAATGCAGATTTGTAGTAAGATGTCTTTAGCATACCGTAAACCCCACAATCAAGGCATCTACTTTCTACGTCAATGCACACATGCATTGAACAGGGAGACAAGACTGAACGTGAGACTACAATAGCATTTCTGGGAAATACTGCTTGGTACCTTCATGTGAGATGACTCAAATTCAATCCTAGATCTCAGATAAATCACTAATCTTTCGTGATCACTAACACCCCAAGCAGACACAGAAGTTCCTCAGCCATCACTTGGAGAAAATTTCCTTAATTCCCAAACTTTATCCACGTTTCCTGCCTAAGGTCAAAGAGATGAGATGAGACACATCACACCCTTTCAATAATCGTAACAAAAAGAGGACTGTGGCACAGTCGCACACAATCAAAAAATGATTTCTTGAAAAAAAAAGAAAGGCATCAGCTAGTGCCATCAACAACAAAATCAGATCTACATATTTCACCTACTTGAGTGACATTACTCCTAAAAAGATGTTCTGGAAAAAATAATAGAAGACCTCACCAAGCACCAAAGGACTAAAATTACTGTAGGAAAAAAGTCCATGTACTATCGCTTCCCCATCCTGCACTGACAGAATCTACGTGAACCAAACACATGGATTTCTAAATACAATGTAAACAGAAATTCACAGAAAAGGGGAGGAAAAATAATTTAAGCTAATCTGAATCACACAGTGTAGAGAACTGCTATTGGATTTTGTGGATGATATTTTAGATGCCAGAAATAGTACTATGATTAGATAATAAAAGGAACTATAAACTAAACTCCCCAAAACAAAACAAAATTAAATGAAACTAAACTAAACTAGAATCTCTGTGGAAGACCTATTGAATTTCCTTGGCTTCCATGGCTTCCACCACTGACCCTCAAACTGCACTTACATTTTCAATTGCAAAGTCATTTGCAAACAAAAGTGTTGAGTGAGGAAGAAGTCACTAAGCACAGGCACCCAAGAGGAACCTTTTCAAAGCAAGAGATAAACAACTTCTATAAAACCATATTCAGGTGATTTATCTCAAGAATGAGAAGCTCCATGGGGGTTTTATGCAAGTATTCCAGTCTCTTTACCCATCTGAGTTAACCCACGTGAACAGTTTTTGGCAGAGATATCAAAGGATATTGAATTTTTCTAAAAAACATTAGTCAGCGTGGTCATTTTTTGGCATGGAAACAAGTATGGCATGAATGAAAGAACAAAGAAAAAAGCATACAACTGAAAAGTCACTTAGTTCTGTCATGTATTCTATTAACTGTTCAGTAAACTAACTAACACTTGTAGCTCTGCGTAAGCAAATAATAATGTCAGTATTGGCCAATAATTTTCCAGTAGCCACCGAACAGCTTCATTTTAAACTTCAATCAGAATTTCTTCTCTTGTAAGAAATGGTTTCAAGTTTTACAAAGAAAGCAGATACTTCCACATTCAAATAAATTTATATCCATATGAAGTTCATAAAAAATACCAGTCATTCTAAAGAGGTTATGATGCCAAATAAATGACATTTATTAAAGGCCTTTTCCTCATTTTTCTCTTTTATGAGCACTTCCTAAATTATTTAAAAAATGCCAGTGATTCCTCTTGAGTTCAAAACTTTCATTTGCCAGAGTCATACATTATTTATCCATTCAGAAATATCACAGTGACATACATTTCCAGTACATTATCTTATCAAGGGGTGTAAGTCACTTAGAAGACAAAATCTTTAGTGCTTTTGTATGTTCACCTTATTTTGAAGGGGACTGATGAATCCCTCCTTGAGAAAAGCCCTCTGAATGGTATAGAAACATAAGAACAGCTCCAACACTGGTATATCTCAGCAGAAAGCTCACAGATGCAGGTGGACTCAGCGAGCACCAGAGACATCTACACAGTGACTGCTCCTGTGGGACAGCTCAATGAATTGTCTCTTTCTCTGGAGCTCCCCCAGGAGGGACCAAGACTTTACATGGCCCCTTACTCAGATCCACACCCAAGGCAGTTCAAGCTTGCCTTGGGGTCTTTGTCAGCACAGGTTAAACTGCTGGGCAGGGCGGTGCAGGTCCACCCAGGTAGATCAGACTAAGGCCACCCCACCTGCATACCACATTCTGCACCTGCTTTGAAATATAGGCAATTCTATGTAACATTAAACTTCCTTGGTTTTTTTCAGGATTTCCTCCTTACATCCTCAATTCCCACACTGGAATCAATTTTCTTTGTTACTAGTCTTTGAGTTTAGGGGTGAAAGGATGAACACTGGTCTTTGTTGTCAGGTTTGCTTGGTTACTTGAGGGTTGAATGGACCTATCTCTCTGTATGCACTTAGTTTGTAATACTACCTGACATAACACTGTTGAGCCAGGGAAGCAGCATAGACCTGTAAAATTACTCCAGGTGGCTGACCACCAGGTTATTAACCCAACCAAAGTCTTTTAGGTGGTTAGACGGAGAAAAGAATTCCAAAAGAGGGACCCAATGTGCAAAAATACACCCAGTAAGGTGTATTTGACCCACAAGTTTCTTGTGGTGGATGGATATAGTGGTGCAGATATAGTTTGGTGAACAACACAGTTGACAGAGTCTGGGTTCCTGCACATTTGTGATACAACTGACCTACTAATTGGGTAAAAGCTGACTGAAGTTTTTCCTACAGCTGGGATGTTCACTATATTTCCCTCTTGCTCAGAGTCTGGTCTCTAAAAAGGATTGCATTTTTGTCTCAGTGGACTCCCCAGAAAGGTTCTGTATATAACTATTTTATTCAAACTTTGAGGAAATTAATATCTCTCAGATCTTTTCCCCCCTGCCAGCTATTGCTGAAATTGGCTGAGGCTTCCGAAGTTATTAAGGAGTCTCCAAAGTTATTAAAGAGAGAGGGCCATGAACACAGTAATTGCATAAACTGCTGCATGAAGAAGACCAAAGATCACAATCATGGCCTAGAATGGAGAAAAGGTTTTCTGTCCCAGTGGACAGCGGGTAACATTCAAGGAATATGTTTGTCATGCAAGATTACCCTTTTCAGACATCCTTATATGAGGCACAGAACCAGCTGGGTTCCACGCCTTCACCAACAATATCAATATAACATAGCAGAGCACTTAGTCCTTTTGGCACGCAGTAAGTGCATCCTGCCAATTACATTTGGCAGCTGCCACTGGATTCATCCTTGACAAAGAATAACAGATAACCCGACTCAGGGAATTGCTGGTGGGACATAGTGACTTTTGCATTTAGGTGATCTGAGCAAAGCAGGCCTACAGTTTGCTTTCTTGTTGGCTCACAAAGTACTTGAGCAACATTCAGATCATGAGCTATTCAAGTACTATTCTCAGTGTAGATGATATTACATGGCCAGAAGCAGGGCTGTGCTGGCATCAAGGCTGCTAGCTGTGCTGACATTCAAGCTGTGAAAACAGGTGAGCCAGTGGGAGCAGTACAGCAAATCTAGTTTGTACTGCAATAGAGCAGTGGGAACCTGCAGGGAGACACTTCAATCCTCTGCCTGAGAACTATCAGGGAGATCAGGAGGTAACTAGTACCTGATCTAGTGTGTCTCGAACTTGTGAAACATCTGGAAGGAAAATTATAGTATCAATTAAGTGGTACTCTCACAGGTGGTAATAGTCCCACAAAAATCATCAGCAGCACTAATTACATGAACAAGAGTCAATTATTTTAATTCAAAAGTTTAAAAAGTACTACTTTGGAGTGGAAGTGTGCTGGTGGCCACTCATTTTGGTCCATCCTCAAGATGGGTAGTGCTTCCAGCAAGCTGCTTGCTCCCCCTCATTCACTGTAGGCAAGGTCATTGTGACTAGCTTAAATGGTACAACTGTCTGTTCAAGAAAACACAATGTGCAGCAAAATGTGGATGTTCACATGAATTCCTCCTTGGCAGAAGCCAAGAGCTGTTCTACAGAAAAGCAGTTGCAAGAGCTATACCAACAGCAACACCCAGCATTGCTGGACCCAAAAGAGGATGCTTGTCCAAATGAAAACATAAGGCCAGAAGGAAACACCTGGGTCACTGAGTGTCCCCTGAGATCTCAGACAGTGCATTGTATAATCTCTTGCATATATGCATTGAACTCCCCCTATTCCCAACAGAGGTTTTTCCTGAAATTGAATGTTTCGTGATGATGCGTGCAAGTGCTGAACAATCAGCTACTAAAAATGTTCATTTAAGAGTCTGTATTAAATTACGATGATGAAGAGGTCACGTAAGATTTGTTATCATGATTTTTAAACTGTCATTCAGGTGGTTTCTAATCTAGGACAAAAGTGATCGAATAGGAAATCATCCATAAATTTAAAATAATTACTCTCACAAGGTTGCAAAAGTTTAGTAGCAGATTGCTGTAAACCCTTAAAGATCAAAGAGGTAGAGATAAGGCCTCAAAAAACAGTCTGTAAATTTGTAATCATATATCCTTAAAGAGTCATTTATCACTACAGAAAAATAGACATTGCTCACTAAAAGAGGCAAATTAATCAGACATCATTAATTCTAGAACTGTAGCTGCTAATGCAGTTTAATCTCTATAGCCATGCTTCTGGTTATGGGGTACATTATTTTTGCCCTCTTTTTAGAGGCCAATTTGCTAATACTGGTTTTAATGCAGACTACACATTAAACTATAAACAAGGTGGATCAGGTCCTACACCAAGTGACAGAGAAGTCTGATAAAATTTCTTACAACAGAAAAGAAAGTGAATCTAGCTGAAATGTCTTCCATTAAGGTACTTAAAAGTATAAGATAGCATTTTCCAAGCAGTACCAAATAAACTCAGAGCTTAGAACCTCATGAAAGTTAATTGGAATTCATGTGTCTGTCTTTTTTGGCAGAAGGGAAAGTAAAATTGCACAAATTAATAACTTACCAACATTGACATCATAAATTTCAATATTTTTAAAATGCCATTCCATTGTGAGTGAGATTCAATGCTTTGAAAATGGGGGGGGGGGAAGTGAAAATTACTCAATACTACAAGATGTACTTGTGTAGTCCATCCTATGTCTGATGTAATACACTAAACATAAGAACCATTGTTTCCATCAATCATTCTCATAAATTCAGATATGATAGTTCATTTGCAAAATGAAATGCAAACTCAATCTGGATTTCAAGGCCCAAATGTGACCGAAAAAAAGAATTAGACAGACTTACTAGCAGACTTACTACAGGCTGATGAGTCATGCTGGTTAAGTGGTAGCTGTAAGAAATAATATATTACTATTATCCGTCTATTCATCTGTTCCATGTATAAACAAAGCATGTAATCTCTTTAAATAGATCTTTATAGTCTATTGCTTTCCAGAGGCTCTAAAACAAGCAATGACAAAAAGGCAAGTATGAAAACAAGACTGTCTTTACTTATGTGTTCCCCTAACAAAATTATAAAACACTGTAAAAATTCAGAAAGCACTGTGAAATAATTTATTCTGACTTCTTTGAAAGTGATGGGATGTTTGGCCACTATTTTAAGCAAAAGCAAGCCAGGACATTTTCTTATAGTGAGTCTGATCCCTGTAATTAATTACTGGGGTGTATTATTACTGCCTTGATCCGACTGTACTATTTAAAGCAGACAGAAATTTTGTGGCTCCATCAATAAGATATAGAAACACAGACAATATGCGATTCATCTCATCTTAGATCCATTAATTTAGGAATCTACAATTTAGATGAATACTACAAACTAGTCATCCAGGTTCTAGCTATAATGAAGGGAAAACCAGATCTTCCAAAGATGGTGATTGCCACCTATTTCAGAAAGGATGGGTTGTTCCTGCCTCCAGGTGCCCCCCTCTTCAGCTCTCCTAATTCAGCCATGAGTGCAGGTTAGGAGACCTCCTTGAGAAGTCATAATGCACTTACCTCGGGAAAAACAGCACATAAATGAGAAGGAAATGATGGAACACCAGTCCCAGCCAGGTGCTTCTCAGGGGAAAAAGGTGGTCAAAGCATAGCAGAGAGGGAGACTGGGAATGGGAAGAGGCATGCTCCACATGTTCCCATGATGAGCTGGTCTGCAAAAGTAGTAGTTGTACAGCTTCAGGCTATAGACCCTTAAATTTAGGTGCCCACCTTTAATGGAACAAAGGGATCTCTAGGCCTACCTTTAGTTTCCTAAACATAGGTAGGTAATTAGTGCTGGATGAACTCTCCTGGACTATCAAGATAGATGTAATAGATATAAAATAGGAACATGTAGTGGTTATGCTCTTCTGGACCAGCAGGTAGAGAGGTCAGGTGGGGTAAGCTAGGATATCCCAGCTGCCACTAGAAGCTTGTTTGGGGGCATCTGAGCCAGAGGCTAGAGCTTCATTAGTTAAAATATGCACTTAGGAATGTATTTCCCATGTAGATAACAATGTATGAAGATACATCTTCATCTGTGCTCTGAATCTTACTTTAAGGGCCCAGTGTCTTTCAGCAGATATCTCATATAACCTCAGGCACCTCAGCTAGGCCTGGACACCCCCGTGCAGGCAACTAAACAGATCCTTCCATGTCTGGTTGCAGAGATTTCCTCACAGGCCTATCAGAAAAATGTGAGGCACACCTCTGGAACAGAAGAGATTATAAATAGTAGTGACTGCACTGGCACAGCAATCCTGTTTGAGGTACTTGTATTGCCAGCACTTTGCAAAATGTAATTACATCATATCCATCTGCTTTAGCAGAGAATCAGGGGACCACTACTGTGCTGTGAAGGACAGTCTCACATCTTTAATCGTTCTGAGATGTCGGTGTTAAGTGACCTGTCTTCTAATCAAGGATGCAATGCTACTGCATTTCACACATAAAACCCGTGTGTACAAATTCATTCAACCGTCTTTAATTTGAAATATGGGCATTAGCGGTTGTACAGTATGACAGACTGATCATTTTTATGATGTGTCTGTTGGTATGGCCAGTATTTTATCTCTTCATCACCTGCACTTAAATCTTCCTTGCCTTTGGATGCTGTGCATGTGCAATGCGTAATAAAGAAACAGAATTACCTCTCACCCCTGGAGAAGGTGATCCCTGCGAATCAGCACAGTGGCTATTGGCAGGCAGTACACATCATTTGCATTGTGGCTGCCTGTACCCTGCTTGACCTACATATGAATACTGCAATTCACCTAATCCCTACTGCTTGCCCAAAAATCTCCAGTATAAAAAAAGTATGATAATTGCTGCTGCTACCTGTCACAGGCATAGCATCATACCACAGTATTCGTGAGAGCTTATGCAAAATGGTGCTCAACTGGCAGGAAAATTAAAGAGTTAATAAATTCAGACCTGTTATTTTTCACTAACTGAACATGTAGGAAATAAAGGAGAGGTTTTCTTTTGGCAATAAATTAGCTCCCACCCTCCTTTTGTTTGTTATTACAGTCATGGTTCAAAGCCCTCTACAAAAACAAGGTCCCACTTTATTATAGGACAGTCAGGTTCAGAGCACAGCTTGCAATAAAGAAATTAGCAAACCAGAAGCTGCAATTCCGTAGAAACACTCAAAAACGAAGAGGATTTAAAGTGACAAGATCCAATTAAATTTAATTACCCAAGCTGTATTTTCATTTTAACTGACACTTTTTATTAAGGAGCCACATGCACTAAAGCTAGAAACCTGGGCCAAATTGCATCCCAGTAATACAGTTATCTTATGCAAAATTCTGAGTATCTAATTTTCTAAAATGAAATTAGAGACATGGGGTTTGTAAAAGGTTCTCTTTGTCTGATACTATAAGATGCTGTTTGCAATGTACCTAAACTACTGTACATCTATGCTACAGTAACACCTGATGTACCTAATAAAACTTATTGGGAAAAGATTTTAGCACACCTTTATTATTTTTTAATATGGGATTATTCAGTATAAATCAGGGGTTTAATCAGTATATATCAGGGACTAAACAGCAAGGTTCAATTCAAATCTAAAACTCTTGAAAACTGAAGCATAAAATATGACTTTGACAAGAGAAAGGTATTTATGAATCTTTTAGTTTTAGAATTAAACAGGCATATAAAACTGGATCAAATTATTATTTTATCATCGCCTTATTTGTTCCCATGGCAGAAAAGAGCAAAGAAGGGCTGCAGAAAACAAACCACTTACACTTAGGAGTTCTTTTCATGCCTCTGATTTTAAACAATACATTGCAAAAATTTTGAAATAAAAAATTTGAAAAACACCAGATGAATTACTGAACAATTAATAAGAAAACAAGAGAAGGGATACATTTATTTAAGAAGGTCAAGCTGGTGGGAATAGCCTAGCCTGAGACCTTTAGTATGAGGATTTAAGAAATGCATGAGGCTGTACAGTGATCCTTCCCTCCCAAGGGTTGAGTAGGATGTGCCAATGCCTTTGGTGACTGTGAGTGGGAGTATCACTGGTGTCAGCACCTCAGTGCCCACATCATGCCTGCTGGCAGCCCTCACAAGGAGTAGGATTAACACTCTCCCAGGAGCAGGATAAAAAATGAGTGCACACTGTCTCCCTTCCTTGGCTGGACCATAATTCCCCCATGAGAATGGCAACAGTCCTGTTCAGTCCCACTGGAGATCTGCACTGCTGTGCTCCCTCCAGCCATTCTCTCAGGCCAGTGGGGACATGCATGGATGGCATGAGTGCCTCTCTTGCCAGCAGCGACACAGGCTGAAGGGCTGTTCCAAGGAGGTTATTACTAGGACCAACCACAGGCTTCTTTTTTTTTTTTTTTGCTTGGAGGAGAGGAGAGATGCTGGGATGCCAGGCTTCAGAGGAAAAGTGCTTCCCCACATGAGCTGTCTCCCTTACATGTATGCACACAGCATTAGCAAGAGCATTACCACAAACTGCATTTGAGAAAGTGAAGCTGGCTTCCTTTTCTGTCAAGTACTGCTTCTACACATCTCAGGTTTCTAAGCAGAAGAGTGCTGTGGCTACAAAGACTCTGTTTTGGTATAGGAGAAGGGAGAGGAAGAGACTGGGATAGAGTCCCAGACTTTTATTTGTAAAGTGTGAAAATAAAGAATGCAATTACCTCATGGGAGTGAATTCAGAGCCAAAAAATGATCTGTAATCTATTTAGAGAGTGGAATGAGGTGCAACCACAGTCGCATGGTTCTCCACGCAAGTTTCTCTATCATTCCCCTTTGTAACTTTTCAGCTTAATTTCCTGTGAAAACAGTAAAGAATGTGGGTATTAACACCTACCAGAACAAACACGGTGGCAGACTTGTCGGAGTGGCTCCAGAGGAGTGCTGCAAAAGTGATCACAGGGCTGGAGCACCTCTCCTACAAAGACAGGCTGAGAGAGTTGGGGTTGTTCAGCCTGGAGGAGAGAAATCTCTGGGGACACCTTATAGCAGCCTTCCAGTACCTAACAGGGGCCAACATGAAAGCTGCAGAGGGAGTTTTCACAAGAGCATGTAGTGATACAACAAGGGGGAATGGCTTCAGACTAAAAGAGGGTAGGTTTAGATTAGACACAAGGAAAAACTTCTTTACTGTGAGGGTGTTGAGGCACTGGAAGAGGTTGCCCGTTTCCCAGAGTAACTCTAGGTGTCCCATTCCTGGAAGTGTTCAAGGCCAGTCTATATAGGGCTTTGAACAAACTGGTCTGGTGGAAAGTGTAATTCTACTAATACCTTAGCACTCTCCTCTACCCACATTAGGCCAGAAGAGTAGAGCTACCACAAGAATTGGATCATTTATTTACCAACTTTCTACTTAATAACACATTTAAAAAGAAACATTGCCATGCACATCCTCCCCCAAACTCAATAGTTTCCTCGAGGTAGCACCATATGAATACATTATGGGGATCAGAATGCAAATGCTTTATAATGTCACTTTTATTTGGAGGTGTCACCCTTGGTAATTGCATGCCGCTGTCCACAATAGCAGAAAGTCTGATGGTGAAGTGGTTCATATTTGAGGCAAATGCATAATCTGTTACAGGAAATTTTATCCAGTGAAGGAGGCCAAAACAAAGGGAAAAATGGGGCCATAAAGCAAACAAATCCCAGTTTTCATGAGGTACTCTAGCTCTATTCCTATACTGGAATTTTAAATGTTTAGACCTAAGATTGGCATTCCTTTGAGGAAAAAGAAATCTATGTGCTCATATATTCCAAAAGTAGGAGTATTCACAGCTAACTTAATGAATACCTTCCCCCAGTAATAGAAATACAATGATGGCCAGAAAGTATTCAACAAAGAGCCACCAAGATCACACAGGTAAGTTAGGCCAGTTACTGCAGTTGATTGTACCGAGAGGACTATGCAGTTAACACCCTTTCTGGCTGTCTCTTACCTCCTATCCTGAACAGCTGTTACATACTCCTAAGGGTTGCCTCTAGGAAGAATCCAGAGAAAGTCTCAAACTTGCCTTCAGATCCATACTATGACTCCATGCTGGGTCCACCAGCAAACCCCAAATCCACCACACACACATACAAAAGTCCTTTGTCAGACACATTCTTTTCCTTCCTCGTTTCACATCAAAATTAATGAGGGAAGAAACAGGTTTAAGTAAAATGCACTATAAAAAATTTTTTTAAAGATCAAATAGAAAGAAGGGGAGAACATACCTATGCAAAATGTAAAGGGTTACATTATCCCAAGAACCAGGACTCCCCGTCATGGCTAACCCCAGTCCATACATGGTTATGAGCTGTATGTGAACTCACATGTGCCCCACGCCCACCTTTGTATGACCCCCAGCTCCTCTGATACCTATCTTCACTGTGTACTGTACGACAACTGGGCAGTGGGGCAGAGGTCTTAACCTTCCTGATGCAATTTCAGTTCCATTCAGCTCTCAAATCCCAGAAATCCTGAGCAAAACATGGCATGCCAGGTACTGATTTGTCTCCCCTTTTTTGCCTCTTGCTGCCCAAGCAACACAGAAATTGAAACACAGTGTATGCCGATTCAGTTGTTAATTATAAAAAAAAAATTACAAACATGAATAATTTTGATACAATTCATTCCAAAGATATTACACATATTATAATCTGCCCTGAGTAGCCCTTGCTGTAAATAAGACTGCCTAACTCAGACCCTTTGATGTTAGTTCTTCTCCTGAGAAAGACAAGGGAAATGCTCATGGTGGTGTCAGTGGGTGTCTGGGGTGTCAGCTTCATACTCAGAAAGCAATAAAGTAGAATCTGATTAACATTCTGGACAACTAACTAACAAATACATTTCACTTTACTACCAGTCTTTCCTAAAAGCAGCAATAATGCAAAAGAAATGAATTGTCTTTCTTTGCATAAAACATTAATTTCTCTAACCTTTTATAATTTTCTTGTTATTTCTGTCACATTTGATATGTTTCCACCTTCAAATATTCATTAAATATGAACATTATAGGACATACAGAATAATCAAAGAGCTTCTTATTCTTCCAGTTGAGGGATATTTAGTGATGCAATAAATCAGTTTAACCAAGATATCAAACATCAAGCAGATTGTCAGAAAAAAAGGACAAGCTGTTATACAAGTCATATACATTTTAATTTTGTAACTTCCAATTACCTGCTCAGACAGCTTCTCCCTTTATTGCCATTCAAAGTCCATTAATTAAAAGTCACCTATTTAAGAACAATGCCTGAAGAAAAAAAAATCTGATTTCAGCCCATAGCCACATATTTGTTTAGAAGGATGAATGACTGAAGTGGAAAAGCCCACCCAGCATCCAGTCGCACGCATACCATGAATGGCTCTAAAGTGCCTTTTGGGTGAGCAAACAAATCGTGTAATTCTATCATGTGCTGATTCAAAAATAAATGCTGGCAGACTCAGTGGGCTCTGTCTGGCTCTGGAGGGTGTCTCGTTTCTAGCACCAGGGAGAATTAACAGGTTTGCAGTCATTTCCATGCTAGTCTGTAGAAACAACTATAGAAGTCTATGGAAGGTATTCATTAAGATTGAAAATGGGGGAAACAGCTTCCTTTGGATGAATGAAAATATGTCGTTTAGCTGGTTGGTGAGCCTTGCTCACAGGTTCTGAGCTAATTCAGTCTTCAGATTTGATGTCAGAAGAATATTCCCCCAAGCTCCAGACCGGCTGCGCTTGTGGGAAGGCCCTTCATTCTCCATGGGATAATCTAGGAGGTTTTTTAGCATGTTGCGAGTCAGCTCAGGATTTTGGGATTTGATGAGGGTCTTGGTCTCTCCTGCTCTCTTCCCGAGACACACTTTTTGTGAAGCTTGGTCATTTCCTGAAGGGCTAGGTTTGCACTGACATATTAAAAGTGGCAACAGTCAAAGCATCCATTCATGTCTCAGGCTGGGTGTCACGTTTCAAACATAGAAGACGATAATTTAGTTTTACTATTGTTTGTGTTCTACATCTTCTGTAGGACTTTAGTCTCCATGGTGGTCACCTTGAAGTCTACAAATTTTATTGCATGTGCATATTCATGCATACATACAAAATCAATCAGAATGAAAAATATACACAGTTGATGTGACTAAAGAATGCTGGAAATAGGTCCGAACAAATGTCAACACTTCATCAAGCAGAGCAAGACTGGAAGAAAATCCAGAGATACCATTCGTTTGCCTGGTTAAGCTGTATTGTTATGCTCTGTCCTCCTTCAGTACACCCCCACTTTTTGTGCTAATCTTCCCTACATCTGCTGCCAGCTAGGCCAAGCTCAAACAGCAGTGTCAATTCAAGGGTCAAAGAGGTCAACGGTGACACCCGATTTAAGTGTTATTCACTCTGATGCTGTGACAAGACAGATACAGCATGGCCTGACTAAAGTGATGTATGTTAAATTTGTTGCAAATTACTGGCATGATGGATCTATTGATGACCCATTCTAGCTGTCAGGATGTCTCTATCAGTCTCTCAGTTATGCTTTCTCCTGAAGCTCAACCCCATCCCCCTCTGACTGCTCCCATCAAACACAGGGTTGCTTCACAGTCCCTGAGAATCTCCAGGTGCAAAGCACAGGGAAACAAAGCATCAGCATCTGCTGTGAACCTGAGGACCATTGGAAGTCATCTCATCAGGGATAAAAGTTTGATGACTTGAGTCCTTGTGCAAGTTCGCATTATCTGTACACCTATAAAAAATATTTGTTAATAATAGCACTTCAAGATAATTCCTATCTTCATCCAAAGTGTTGAAAATACAATTATTTGAGCTATTGCTTGAAAGCACCTCGCTCATCTGATAAATGCTCAGAACCAGCACAGTTAGCTTTTTAGCTTTTGCTCTCAAGCAGAGCTGACCCAAAATCTCCACAGCAGAAAGTTAGAGAGCAGGAAAAGGCAGACAGAGACTACCCAGAATGTTTTCTTCCTACTTCTCCCCTCTCTTTCCATCAAAGGAATATCCAGCTTCCATAGCCACGGGAGGGAAGGACAGCAGCCACTTTAGAGCAGGTTGCTGGACGAATCACAGCTTTCCTGCCACCCAATGCAGCTGAGACCCTTCCCTTCATGTCCCATGGGAAACAGAGTATGTTTGGGAAGCCAGGTCTGACTTTTTTCTTTGCAATGCCAGAGGTTGGGACAGGCATGGAAGTCCAATTTAGTGAAACAGAGTGAAACTGATGGACACCAAATCCTCTCAAGTATAATAAATAATTTCTACTTTCAAACCATTGTCCCTCTTTTGAGTGCTTTCTCCTGGGCAGGTGCAGTAGTAATTACAGAAGCACAGCCCTTACGCACATTTTAGCACAGACAGGCAAAGCCCCTAGTCAATCCCATTCCATAATTGCATTTAAGGAACATCTTATGTAAATTTCTTCTGTTTAAAGCATTCAAATTGGTTTTTGCATTAACTCCACTGTAACTCGGAGGCTTCCTAAGTTAGTTTTGTTGTTCCTACTTCCTACTGCTTCTGTACCTTTTGTTCTTTCATACTGACCACAGATTGACATTTCTTTCATCTAGTGTTGCAGAGTAATTTTGTGATTTCTTCACAAGCAGAGGGAGAGTGCAACTCCTTGCAGTCTCTATATTCTCAATAATTTGCATTGATAGCCCAGGTGTTTCTGCTTTCCTACGTTCTCTTGGATTATACTGAATGTCACCCAACAAACAAGGATATTCAGGAATGTTGAAATGCAGTGCTCATACTGGAGACAATCATGACAGTTAGTGCAGAAGAGAACATTTGCAAACCTGAAGATGTTCTCAGAACACACATCCATTAGGAAGGCCCATTAGGGAATATGGAGAGTGGAGAAAACTGCTTTATTGCTTTCAGTTGAACTTGTCATTGGAAGACCAATATGGCTATGAGATTTAAAGTTCCATGAGCATCTTCAGCATTTTTCATCATGACACATATCTGACCTCTTCTATTTTAAGCTGAGTAATCAAAACCCTAAAGAAAGTAAGAACAGCAAAGAAGCATAGGTCACTTTATTCTAGAACTGGAATAGTGTCAGACAAGGTTGTGGTTCCTTAGTTCATTTTAATGCCTTGTGGCTATTCATCCATGGCAGACATGAAACATTGACAAGCAAAAAAGACTCTTGAAAAAATTGTGGGACCTTCAGCAATTATATATTGATAGAAATAAAAAGAATTTTGCATAGTTATGTGTGGATTGAATTAAGCCTCAAAATAGTACAATATCTGTACTTAAATGTTACACTCAAAGTTTGAGATGAGCCTTGAAACATCTTACAGCATTATAAATGATTATATGTGGTATCCAGATCTACCTTTCCTTCATGATAAATAAACACAAAACAGTCACCTGGAAGGCCCAGTGCCTAAAAAAAGAGACCTCATCTCAGCTCATACTCTAGAAGCCATCAGATCATGCTGAGAAAATAAAGATACGAAAGGTAAGAGAAAATAATTTTCAAAAGTTTCCAGCATGATTTGCTCTTCTCTTGTGGAAAATTTTTTTTGTTTGAATAAGCCCACCAGCATAAGATCACATTGAGACTCTTTCTTAATAGCAGACTTTCAAATCAGAGCACTCATATATACTTATCTGAACTCCACATCATCTCAAAAACTGACAACATGAGAGTCATGTCACTCCTCAATCAGACTACAGCAAAATGCTGTGACTTATCACACAGTAGTTAGGAAACACTGGCTGACAGTGAACACTGCACCACATAGAAAGGATCATAGAATTGTAGAAAGGCATGGATTGGAAAGGACCTTAAAGATCATCTAGTTCCAATACCCCTGCCATCGGGCAGGGATGACATTCGCTAGATCAGGCTGCTCAAGATGCCATCCATCTCTCCAGGGATGAGATATCCACAGCTTCTCCAGGCAAGATGTTCCTGTGCCTCACTTCCCTCTGAGTAAAGAATTTTTTCCTGATATCTAATCTAAATCTTTTATTTTAAAATCTTTCCCCCTTGTCCACATCTTATCAGCAAGACTGACAGCATTAGCTGCTATGTCCCTGTGCTCCGCTTGTTCCAGGAGGCTTAATTAAATTATTATCTTCAAAAAATTGTCCGTATCTCACAGAATCACAGAATATGCTGAGCTGGAAGGGACCCACAAGGATCACTGAGTCCAACTCCTGGCCCTGCTGTAAGTCTCTTGGTGACACTGGCCAAGAAGATTAAAATATAGCTTTAAGTTGTCAGATAAGGGAGTTGTCCACACCACTCACTACCACTTGTTGGAACATTTTTAGCAGCCATCCTAAGCATGAGGGATATCTTTTGAAAACTAATCACCACAGCATACTCATAACCTTCCACTCCAAGGGTAAGGTATGTTTTTATTGCACCATCTTTACTACATAAACAGAACACTTGCATGCATACGCATTTTGAAGTCTTCGAATGTATCTCCCAAAGACTGATTTCCTTCAGGGAAGAAGGTGTCAACATAGAATACGTGATAACCATGTTGACTCATGCTACACTGCAAATACTAAAAGTTCTATAGTAGAGCTGGAGAAATACATCTAAAATTTTATTTCATTACTGTAAAAATTAGAGACCCTATCTGGAGAACTAATGAACCTAGCGTAGAAAACAGAAACACTTCACATGGAAGTGGACTCCTTTATCCTTACCCATGGATCCATTTCCAGTCCAGCTGGTGGAAACACTCAGGTTTGCTCCCTCTTGGCTGGAAAATTCATTCAATATGTCTAGGTACACATGCATAGAACATTCAGTGTTCTTGTGATAAGGTGAGTGATTCGGGATGGGATTTAATTTCTTCAGGCAAAGGCAGCAATTGGACCAGAAATTTCACTTCCTGGGAAAGTCTTAACCACTAAGCAATTGCTTTGAAAAGCTGTATTTCAAAACAAAGTGTGAACTACATCACATAAAAGAGTGAATCTTGTATCAAACCCATCAAGGGAGTTAAATGAAAGAGAATGTCCCTTCTGATTTGGTGATGCTTGGAACCAAAATGCTCACTAGTGTTGAGATCCACACACAGAATTATAACCCTTAAGACCCAGGGAAATTCATGGTCAAAGACCACAGTGTTTCTGATATAGAAGCACTTAACAGTTTTAGGGCAACAACAGAGTCAAGGCTGTTGAGGACAATCATCTTGAAAGAAAATACCTACCATTTGTTTTAATCCCTTTGTACACAACCTTCAGTTTCTGAAAATTATTAAGATCAAAGCCTAAGGTGATTTGACTTCAGACACGAGTACATTTTTTAGTCTGGGCAAAACTATTGTCATCCTCATGGTTTTGCATCTTCTTTCTTTTCTTTTATCTTTATTTTCTTTCCTCCACTCACTTTTTCAATCCTCTCCACTTTAGCTATTTCTTTCTCTTTCTTATTATTTTCTCTTTAATTCTTTCTCTTTTCACCTTTCCTTCTTTTCCTTTTCTCTCTCTTCTCTTCTCTGCTCTGCTCTGGGATAGAGAAAAAATAGTGACTACAGCTTTTCAGCCCAGCTCAGGAAAGATACAAACATCTGTGGAACTGTGACCCTATAACACAAATTCTCTAATTTGTCTTGGAATGGACAGATCTTTAAGTGAATACACTTGCAGGCAGCGGAAAGAAACTCTGGAGTAAATACAAAAATATTTTATGAAGACATAAAAACACAGACAACTATGACATCATACCTTACTGCTTGCCATTCAGAAAGGAAGAAAAGGTCATTTTTTTCTAGATACTAGAACATGGCATATAAATCAAATATGGATATCTTGTTGCATTAGTAAGTTTTTTATTATGTTAATATGTTCCCCATTGTATCGGAGAAATCTATGTCTCTAGCATAATCCAAAAGACATCCAAATATGAAAGCAAATCCTGGCTAAAATGATCCAAATTCCTTAAGCTTATTATAACAGCGATGTTTTTGTCATGTTAGCAACCTTTTATGTTACGTTACTGAAAACCAATGAAAATGTGATATGAGAATTACATATGCATATGCATGTTGTTAATAATATTAATCAAATTATTATTTTCAGAAACAACCTTTCCAGCTATAAAATGAGTAAAAATCACAAGGTCATTTCTAACAGGTTGACCTCTCATCATGTAATGCCACTCATCATCTCCTGAAGAAGACTACCTACAGGTAAACTCCTGAGACCAGATAATATGCCTACAGGAGACTGAAGTACTGAAGGGACATGAAAGTGCTGACAACAATTGTCATTTGCCATCAGTAATTCCAGGGAATTTGGCATTTGGATGAGGACAGCTTTCAGCATAACATTTCTTCCAAGTTGTATGACCACATCTTGAGAGCTCCAGGTTAAACCTATTGACCACATCTAAGAAACTCTGACCATTAAATACTATCTCTTGATGCCTGTACACTGGGGAATGTCCTCAACGTTCAGAGAAGCAGGTATGTACCCATGACTACAGCACAGGGCTGCATAAATAACAGCTTTAAACTATTATGATTAAACCTTTCAAAAGTCTTTCCAAACAGCGATGTAATGATGATCGGATTAACATCCATCATGTAATAATAATAGGTAATGAATAATATATCTTGATTACAGCTCATCTCAGGCCAATTATCACTAAAACAGATATGAACAAAGCAAGCCAGATGGTCTGTTAAAGAATGTCTATAAATATCCCAGCCACGCACCCTCTGGCATAAAGTGCCAAGATCTGCTTCCACTATTCACAGCAGGGAGCACCTTTCTCAGGAAATAATCTCCCTAAGCAATTTGTTGAAACCAAAGTCCTTATTTGAAAACAAAGTCCTTATTTGAAGGATAAAGTACAGCATAAAGGGGAGTTATAAGAAATAAAGTTGGAATAAAATAGAAATATAAATGCAGGTAAGTCTTGTGGTAGAGTGTCTCAGATATGAAGAGTCTGTACCATGTAACCTCTTTGTGACTCTGATGCTAAGCCTCCAAGATAAAATAAACTTCCCACAGAATGGCTCAGTAACAAACAAAAAATGATTGCGTATGAAACCACTCAAGCTATAATGAGACTAATCCAATGTGCAGTGCTTTAAATTGCCAAGAAGTTTAGAATCCTTTTTCTTTGTCTTTCCTTGAGGCTTCTCTGTGTGCTGTAACTTCTCTATGCATGGAGAGTATAGTTAGTATTTTCATTTGCTGCCTAAGTAGCAAATTACCCTGTAAACAGCCCACAAGAGCTGGTCTGTAATTGAATTGTAACTGTTGACTTTAGACATTTGGTATATTTGCTGCAAGAAGTAAATTTTCAAAACTTCATCTTGATGCAGTCAGACAAAATGAAAGGTAATATTCTTTATCTGCCACAGATTGCTGCAGATGAACTGCTTTCATATGAGCTTAAATAAGATTTAGTGTATTCCATCCTTCAGCTGGCCACAATTGAAAGTGATCAGGATCAATATAGCTGCCCCTGAATGCAGCCCAGTATTGTGCATTACAATGGAGGAAATGGCTGTATTCAAAATTTTCCTGTGTCAAATTAATTTCCATGTTATCTCCAAATTCAATTAGATGGGAACCCCGTGTAACTAAAAAAGTGTCCGACATCCCTTAGTGACAAATTACGGTGCTTAGTGTGCATATCAAGGTGAAGTGTTGAGCCTTGCTAATCTTCTCACTAATTCTCAATTACCGTAAAATGAAGCCATAAATCACACAGACAGGGGATCGATGGAAATGTTGTTTTCAGGGTGATTGGCAGCCTCCCCAAAGGTTTTCTGTAAGTTGGTTTAAGGTTACCATTCTCTAAGGGGAGGGATGAGGTAGTCTTGCTCAATCTCTATGATATAGGCCCACAGGCCTTTTGGGGATAGTGGGGAGGGACAGCACCAATTTCAGCCCATCAGACATCCAATTTTTCTCCTTTTCATACCTGCTGTAGTAAATGAGAAACAAATTAAATTTCACTCCACTATCTCCACAGAAACCATTTAAATTTTTCATGGAAACTAAATTGTCCCTAGACAAATAGCCCCCTGATTCTATGAAAATATACTGGAGCGCTGGGGACAGAAATAAATTTGTGTCACTCTGGATATGCCATTCTCTGTAATGTCATTCACTGCCGGCCAATAAATGAGTCCCTCCTGGAACACAATGGTAAAGCCTTGTGCTCTGGTGGATTTGCATTGTTCCCCCACTCTGGAGCGGTCTAATATTCTTCCTGTTATTAATTTGCAGCCTAGGTTTTACATTCATGAGGCCAAGATTGAAATGTAAATGAGGCACAAAATAAGTAGTCAGCAGTAGCCCTGGCCGAGCAGCCTGTGTCATAGACTCATGGACTTACATGAAAATAGTTATCACTCAGAGAGATTAGCAGCTCAGAACATCAATCACTGCTGCAAGGAAACAATGAATAAAATCGCCCCGACACGAGGAAGGAAATTACCAGAGCTTTAAAGTGGAAAGGGAATATGTAATACTACTACCTGTTGTCGAAGCACTAAGATGGCTGTAATAAAAGAAGATGGGCTCCTTCTCTCTCTCTCTTTCCCTCCCCTGTTCCTGTTGATCGCTGATATTTAAATTGTGCCATTTTTCTCATCTCAATTTATCTACTAAATGAGCTGCAGTTCCTTGGCCAGAGGTGTATGATACTTCACATAACACTCAAATGAAACCCACAGTTTTGAGTCTGAACCAGCTTTAAAACGATGACACCCTATATATCATCCAATCTCTTGGCAAACAAATAGATATATAAAGCCAGAGTCCTCAGGTTTCAGGGAGGCTCAGAGGATGCTGGACTTCAGAGTAGGAGACAAAAATGGTTTTACTCCACCATTGTGCTTCCCGAATTCTCAGATGGTACAGAAGTGTGCAGGACACAATGCAAGTGGGGGATTCTCAGGCCAGCTCTTCCTCAGCTAACTCTGAGCAACTCTAAGGAGCTCTCCCATGACCTACCAATAACCAGGGTCTGGAGAAGATTCAGTTAATTCTCCTTTACTTCATCAGCTCTGATCACTCTCATCAGAAGGGGAAGGGTTGTGGAGCCTCTCTGCCTGGTCACAGCTACCCCAAATTTCTCCTAATGGCTGGAGAACTTTCAGATGCATGTATATCCGTGGCTGTGCTGACCTTGGTACACAACTTCGGCTCAGATAAATAATTTTTTAAAATGCACTAGTTCACACCTCTACTTAATATAGCATGGTTTCTACAGTGATATTAAATTTATATAGCTGAGTGCCCAGAAGCAATACATTTTCTGGACTAATTCTTCACCTTATTAGAGTATGTAACTTTACCTGTTGGGCTTTTTTAATGTGTGTGTTCTCTGTATTCAGTAAATGCAAACCACTATTACATCTGCCACAGTTAGTTTTGCCTTTATGAGGACATGTGCTTGATTATTACGGCTGCCGAGGAAGAACACTTTTTTACAGTGCTCATTTTTAAGACAACAGAGATATAGCCACATTTTACTAAAAAACTGCCAGTTTCTGGTCTAACAATTCATTCTGCAAAATTCAGATTTTCAACCATAAAAATAGCTTTAAAAGTGTGTCCTAGTAAAATGAATTCAAAGAAAATGCCAAAAAAAACCCCTAATCCTTCCTATTCTGAGGTAGCTGATAAACGTGCCTGGTCACAAGAGTGACACACACACATGCCTCTGCAGTGAGCAGGAGCACCCCTCTGGCTTTCAAAAGACACTGGACTCCTTCTCATGTGTCTGTCTTCAAAAAATCCGTTTGCAGGGAAAATTGTATATCAGGAAATGGTTCAGTCTGGGTACGCTTTCAGTTGCCATACAATTTTTAAGACTATTCAAAAAGATATCAAATATGAAACAGTTAAAAATAAAATGTCTCCCTCTTAATCCAACTTGATTTGGGACATAAGATAAATTATTTAAAACTTACTACCTTAGCTATCACATTCCATGTAACACCTTTCATTTAGGATGTAAATGCTTTTCATGCACAAATGCCAAAGGACTCTGAAAACCTGTATATTTTGATACCAGTTTTTAAAACAGGCAAACTGAGTCTTAGAAAATTAGCTTAGGAAATTGGCAATATCAGTAAGATTGAAAACCAAATCTCCATTTTCTGTGCAAACCACTAGATCATGCTGCCTTCAGAAATCAGCTTTCTATTCCATTCCTTATCAGGAGGAAGAATTAATTAATGTATGTAAGACATCGAAGTAAGCCAGCAAAAAAATTCTGTGTGAATGCACGATATCATGAATATTTCTTATTATATAGGCAATGGACATTTTGGTCAAATAATCCCTGGAGAATCAGGACTGAGCTGAACAAAATATTAGCATATCAGAGCTGTTGCATATCAGAGAAAGCAACACTTGAAAAGCTACTTTTTTCACAATAGAGATGCTACTATTTTCATTGCATGTTCATTTTAAAAGTACAATACAGCCATATTATACAAAGCGAGTTTTGAACAATAATGTGTAGTAATGTGTTCAGTAACCTTTATTCTATTTCTTTCTGCAGAAGTTCACTGAAGATAATGCAGGCAGCTAAGAAAAGGGAGTTAAAATTTAAAAGAAGCAAAAGCCAACATAAAATCAGAGTTTCAGCTGTGTATTAGGATGTTCTTTAGAGAGTCTGAGAAATTGATCATGGGTGAGCTAGCCGAAGATACTGAGCCTTAAACTGCTTTGTTCTTTTTTTCCTAGCTTAAAAAGATGAAGTCAGGCCCAACTTGTTACTGGAGCTTTAGAACCCAGCAGCAGCATGCAATTTGTGGCTGAGGAGCAGGAGCAACACAACTTACATGGTTCCCACACCAGGCAACAGCTTCTGCTCTCAACCCCCTCCTCTTTTCCTCATGTTGCCATTGTCTTCACTCTTAATGTCTCAGAGTATCTTTTTAATTGCTTATCAAATGGATAGTTATTGTATCATAAAATCTTCAAAGCCATTTCCTAGTCCCATTCAGTTGAGGAGCTGAACTTTTATACAATGATATATCACAATGGATTATGCTAATAAGCTTGTTAATAGCTCCAGCAGTGTTAACTGAGTGCATTAAAACAAACTGGTCCTTGCAATAGATTGGGAAATGTTTCATAAGGGGCATGTGATCTAAGAGCAGTCATGACAAGGCTAGTAAATAATAGCAGAAACTGGCATGACCAAAGAAATACTCACCTAAATTATTTATATGTTAATCAAAAATACAGTTGTTAAGCAATATCATTAGTTCATTACTAATTGGTTTATGGATTTGTGATGAATTACTTATTTGCATGCAAAGTAAACCCTCAGCCTTTTGTTCATCATTTCTAACCTTCGAGTCTTTGCAGGTTTCCTCTCTACAGCCCTCCTCCTTCACTAAAATGATTACATCAGCTCATCAGACAAAGTAGATTTTCAAGGTAAAGACATAATTTTCTTCTGAAATGTATGCAATATATTATTGCCATATATTTTTTAAAAGTCATAATATATCAAGATTTCATGCTTGAGAGATATGCAATTAATGCTATACAGTGTATATTTCTCCTTAACTTCCACAAAAATCCTACACTTTGAACATTTATTATTAGTGGAGACAGTGATCTTCTTATGTTCATATATATCAAGTTGGACTGTCAGGCATGATATCATGGGGAGTGTTAAATTCCACCTTACTTATGATCAAATCGGGCTGAATACAACCTAGGGACTTAAGCACACCTCTGTATCTACTGTGGGACATCCTAGAGATGTGGCAGGGTGGTCTGAACAAAGGTGAAGATCAACCTTTCATGTGGCACCTGAACTCATTGGCAAGTTTCTTAATTATAAGGTTTTCAGAACGGCAATCTCTCATCAAGCACTTCTCTTCTTTGTCCTTTGTTTCCATCTCTTCCTCATCTTCTTATTGCAGCTCCTTCTTGTCATCTTCTCTGTTTTTCTACTTCCATTTCCCTCTGTGTAACAGTTTTTCTTCCCAACTGCCCCCTCCACACAACACAGTGACCTGTGTTCCCAGCTTGCACCCATTTTTTTCCAGCCTCACTACTTCAGACTGAAGGATCCAGAACCAGGAACTATCATTGCATTTCTTCCACTTTTGAGGTATTCTCATTGTAAAGAAACACTTAAATTTCCTTCATCCTTTTTGCATTTTCCTTATAATTTTTTCTTTTTTTCTTTTTTTTCCCTTTTTCCCTTTCCCTTTTCCTTATTCCCTTCTTCACTTTTCTTTTCAAAACCATGTTAGTGCAAAATCATGTAAGCCATGAATATAATTAAATTAAATTGATACTGTACATCAGCTTGAAACATTTTCTTTTTAATAAATTTCACTTTTCTCTCACAGAATGTAAATAATAAGAACAATTATTTTATATTTAGAAAATATATTTTTCAAGGAGTTGGCAGTCAGTATAAGATTTCCAGAGCTTTTTCACCTGTTGTTATTACCAACAAGAAGTTGCAGATGTATTAATGAAAATAGGCACAGCAAGGACCAGTTGTCCAGGATCTGAAAGCAAGGTTCTGTGAGCAAAAACTTGTTCAGATTGGAGAACTCTCTTCCAACCAGTCTCTCTATGTAATGAACATTACATAAAAACCTCAACTCTTGACATGAGGAGAGCAGACTTCAGGCTGCTCAGGGAATTAGTAAGTAAGATCCCCTGGGAAAATGTTTTTGCAGGTCCTGGGGTCCACCAGTACTGGTCACTTTTCAATCACCCCTTAAGGGCAGAGGAGCAGCAATTCCCAGAAGTCAAGTAGGAGAGGCAGAAGGCTGGCTTGGCTGAGCAGGGATCTTCTCTTGGAAATAAGATGGAACAAAAGGTGTATGTCCAGTGGAAGCAAGGTCAAGTGACATGGGAAAAATACAGACATGCTGCTTGCCACTGTAGGGAGAAAAACTGTGCAAAAGCACAGTTGGAGATGAAGCTGGCCAGAAACATGGAGGGCAATGAAAAGAGTTTTTTCAAATATATTAATAGCAATATGGAAATATCATCAGCCCATTACAAGATGAGGATGGACACCTCACAAACAGGGACAGAGACAAGATTGAGGTGTTTAATGCTTTCTTTGCCTCTGTCTTCTACACAGATGACAGACCAAGGGGATCTCAGTGCCCTGAACTGGAGGACCATGACTGCAAGAATGATCAACTCCCAGTCAATGCCAAAACTGTATGGTACCTATGGATCCAGCTGGATCCGTACAAATCTATGGAGCCTGATGGGATTCGTCCAAGAACCCCCAAGGACCTGGCTGATGTCATTGCAAAACCTCTCTCAATTATTTTTGAGTGGTTTTGGGAATCCAGAGAGGTCCAGCTGACTGGAAGCTGGAAAACATTGTCCCAGTTTTCAAAAAAGGCAAGAAGCAAGATCCTAAAAACTACAGGCCTGTAAGAGCCTTGTAAAGTTATGGAGATTATTCTGGGAAGTGTTGAAAAACACCTGGTGGACAACTCAGTCATCTGTCACTGACAGCACAGCTTTGCAAGGGGGGAAGTCCTACTTGACAAATCTGATTTCTTTTTACAGCAGTGTAACCCATCTTGTTGATTTAGGAAATGAGTAGATGTGATTTTTTTGGACTTCAGCAAAGCTTTTGATACTGTCTCTCACAACATCCTTCTGGACAAAATGTCCAGCACAGAGCTGGATAACCAGGTTACTTGATGGGTGAGCATCTGGCCCACAGGTTAGGCACAAAGAGTGAATGGGGTAACATCAGACTGGAGACCTGTCACTAGTGGGGTTCCACAGGGAACATCTTAGGCCCTGTGCTCTTTAACATCTTCATTAATGACTTGGATGCAGGACTAGGACTAAGTAAGTTTGCTGATGACACTAAACTGGGAGGAGCTCTCAACTCCCTCAAGGGCACAGAGGCCCTGCAGAGAGACCTTGACAAATTAGAGAGATGGGCAATCACCAACTCTATGATGTTTACCAATGGCAAGTGCTGGATTCTGCACCTGGGATGGGGCAACCCTGGTTGTGTGTATAGACTAGGGAAGGGGAGGCTGGAAAGCAGTGCTGCAGAGAGGGACCTGGGTGAGGGCCCTGGATAATGGCAAGTTGAATATGAGTCAGCAGTGCCCTGGCAGCCAGGAGGGCCAACCATGATGGGATGGGGGGGCATCAGGCAAAGCATCACCAGTCAGTTTAAGGGAAGTGATCCAGTTCAAGAAGTATTTGGACAATACCCTCAGGCACGTGGTGTGACTCCTGGGGGTGATCCTGTGCAGGGATAAGGGTTGGACTCGATGATCCTTGTGGGTCCTTTCCAACTCAGCATATTCTGTGATTCTATGATTCTGTGAACTAACCAAATTTCACCTTTCAAACATATCCTGCCATTGCTTTATGTTTCCCTTACAGAAATCTATTTTCTGAATATCTTGAAAGCCTTTCTGTCAGTTGACCTTCCAAGATTTTGTCTTTGCAAGCACAGAGGTTGTAGTGCATTTACCAGCAGCTGTAGGTTGTTTTTCTCTGATATTTATCATCCACAATCTGCCTCAGCCCAGTAAGACATGCATCACAGTCTAATCCAAACAAGTCTCACAAGGACAATAGAAACCTGACCAAAATGAAAAAGAAAGTGAAAGATAACTCAGAAAAAGACAACCCAAGATAACAAACAACTTTTAATGGTGTGGTAAAGCAAATCTTGTATTATTGATAATAATTTATTGTTATGTAATGAGTAATAATAATAATAGTAATAACAGTAATAATAATAATAATAATAATAATAATAATAATAATAGACAATATAAAGGGGTTTCAAAAGAAGCATCTGCTTCCCAAATATCTTTTGTCCAAATAGATGACTGTAGACAAGGTATCAGCAAGTGAAACTTCACATAAACACTGCACTGACTCGAAACTGAAGCCCTGGCCCATCTCTGTGCATGTCTGTTGCTAACTTCAGGACTCCTGCAGAAGGTGGCCTAGCAAAGCTCAGACCACCCAGTGTCCTACCCAGTCTCCAAAACAGTGAACCTTAAGTTTCACCTTTTCTGTTATAGTCATATAATGGATTTGGATCAACATCTAGCATGGACCTCTACACGGGTCTGTATTCACATGGGAGCTGAGTTTGGGATGGAGTCCTGTGGTCTATTCCACAACTGTAACCAAAGAGCTGAAGCAAATTGCTCAACCCTGCACAGGAGGTCAGTAACAGAAATGGAAAGTAGCATCCTGTTCATCCATGCCTTGGTTCAGTATCACATGCAAGTAAATATTGTAAATCACTTTGTACAATTCTGTATCTTTCTGTGGAGAACACCTCATGTCAGAAAAATCTATGTCCACAGGTCCTCTTTAAATTAATCTTGGATGAATGCAGAAACCATGATGCAGTTCTTTAAACTCCTTATTCCATGCTGAAAGACAAAAAGAGAAAGCATTCCTACTTTTAAGCAACTTAGGGCTGTAGAAATGTGACAACTGACTATGAAAAATTAAATTTCCTACTAGCCTCTCACAGCATGAGAAAGCCAATGTGTATATTGAATCTCTTCTTTGCTGCTTACATGTTGCAATCCTGACTTTGTGAAACTACATTTGTGAAAGAGAGGAGGAAAAGAAAATATTTTCTCCATGATCTTTCAGTTCTTAGACCTTTGCTGACACAAGACGACTTTGGTAATTATGTTAGTCTCCTTCCTTATACCCAAAAATCAGATTTTTGTTAAAGCTATTTAGGTTTCTGAAAACCTAAAAATATTGTCAAAGCACATTATTTTTCACTTAATTTATGGATTTTTCAGAATAGAATAAAAGACTTAATGCTTTTTCTACAGAAAGACCAAGTCACAACAAAATCATTCCAGCTTGCAACCTGATTAGACTTGGCACCTGACTCTTAGATAGCTAAAACCAGAATCATAGAATCGTAGAATTTTCAAGGCTGGAAAAGATCTCTAAAGTCATCAGTTGCAACCATTGATACAGCACTGCTAAGTCCACCAATAAACCATGTCCCAAAGTCCCACATGCACATATCTTTTAAATACCTCCAGGGATGGTGATTCTACCTCTTCCTTTGATTTCATTCTACCTCTTCCAAACATTTTGGCAAAAAAATTTTTTCCTGATATCCAACCTAAACCTGCTATCGTGCAACCCAAGGCCATTTCCTCTCGTTCTATTGCTTGCTACTTGGGAGAAAAGATCAAAACAGACTTCACTACAATTTTCTTTCAAGTAGTTGTAGAGAACAAGTTCTCCCCAAGTTCTTCAGGCTAAACAACCTCAGCTCCCTCAGCCACTTCTCCTTAGACTTGTGCTCCCAATCCTTCACCAGCTCTGTTGCCGTTCTCTGAACACACTCCAGGACCTCAGTGTCTTTCTTGTAGTGAAGGGTCCAAAATTAACACAGGATTCAAGGTACGGCCTCACCAGTGCGGAGTACAGAGGGACAATTGCTGCCCTGATCCTACTGGCCACACTAGTTTTGATACAGACCAGGATGCCATTGGCCTTCTTGGCCACCTGGGCACACTGCTGGCTCATGTAGAGATGCATGGGGATGTCATGATTGAAGTGCAGGACATGGCACTTCACTTTAATGAACCTCATACCATTGGCTGCAGTCCATCAATCCAGACTGTCTAAATCCCTCTGCAGAGACTTCCTACCCTCCAGCAGACCAACACTCAACATGGGGCCATTTTCAAACTGACTGGGGGTGAACTCAATCACCTGACCCAGATCATCAAGAAAGATATTAAACAGGGCTGGCCCCAATACTGAGCCCTGAGGAACATCACTTGTGCCTGGCCATCAGCTGCATGTAACTCTACCACCACACTCTGGGTCCTGCCATGCAGCCAGTTTTTTACCCAGGGAATTGTGCACTCATCCAAGCCATAAGCAGCCGGTCTCCCCAGGAGAATGTTGTGGGAAATGGTGTCAAATGTTTTATTAAAGTTCAGGCAACCACATCCACATCCTTTCCCTCATCCATTAAGAGGGTCTACGTATCATAGAATGTGATCAAGTTGGTCAAGCAGGACCTGCCTTTCATAAACCCATGCTGGCTGGACTTGATCCCTTGGTTGTCCTGCACATGCCATGTGGTGGCACTCAAGGCAGTCTGCTCCATGACCTTCCCCAGCACTGAGGTCAGACTGACAGCCCTGTAGTTCCCCAAACCCTTCTTACAGCCCTTCCTGTAGGTGGGCATTTGCTGACCTCCAAATAACTGGGATGTCCCCAGTAAGACTGGACTGTGGGTAAATGATAGAAAGTATCTCAGTGAGCATTTCCATCAGCTCTCTCAGTAGCCTCGGGTGGATCTCATCCAACCGCCCAGACTTTTGTGTGTCTAAGTGGCACAGCAGGTTGCTGACTATTTTGCCTTGAAATATGGTGGCTTCATTCTGCTCCCTGTCCCTGTATTCCAACTCAGGGAGCTGGATACCTAGAGGACAACTTGGAGAACTATAAAAGACTGGGGCAGAGAAGGCATTAAGTACCTCAGCCTTTTCCTTGTCCTTTGTTTCTATGTTTTCCCCTGGACCCAATAAAAGGTGGAGAGTTTCCTTAGCCATCCTTTCACTACTGATTATTTTTTTTGTCTTTTACAGCATTAGCCAGATTAAGTTCTGGTTGGGGTTTGGCCCTTCTAATTTTTTCTCTGCATAACCTCACAACATCCTTGTGAGATAGCTCCCACTTCAAACCTCTCTGAAGAAGGATCTGACTGAGTGCAGTAGATATAAAACCATGGAGTTTTCTGAGGGGAATGTAAGGAACTTCACTTACCCTAGCTAAAATTCTACTACCTGTTCAATATCTAAATTTGTTGATGCTGACATTGCACATCCATGTGGGAATTGCTGGATTTTTAAGTAATGCAAATCCTCAGTTACACATGCAAAATTAATATTGAAACTATTGCAGCTCATTTAAGCACTTGAAGACCAGCACAACTCAACTACTGGAGCAGAGTAACTCCTAATCCCCAGCAGTGAACATGAGCCAAATCTGTTTCCTGAAGCAGGGAGGGAAGACTTTGGCAGACCTCAGGCAGCAAATGGAAACCCACTTTCTCTGTCACTAGTATCTTATAGCCCTTGGCCTGCCTTGATATTGTAGAGGTTGTGGAAGGAATCAACTTTGGCCCCATGTTTGTGCTTTCGTCCAGCCCGGGCCCCCCAGCAGCTGCCAATCCCAGCATGTGTGCCAAAACTGGACTGGTGTTGTCTTTGGTGACACAGCTTTAATGAGCTTGGGGGTGCCAGAACACCCGTAAGATGCCCCTCGGACACCCCCAGCCTTTGAAGCCCTGGAGTAGTTTTGGGTGGTGAGTTGTTGTCTTTGGAATACCATTCTTTCTTTCAGGGAAGTGGTGACAGGGACTGTCCTCACCCTCTGAGGCTGCATTTTCCATGGCTCCTTCCAGGTCTCACCTTCTCACTTCTCTATTCACAAAGTTACTTGGCCAAACAAAATAGTACAGGTGAGAGCATCACTGGTGTACACCATTCATGCAAAAGGAAGTGTCAAGTTGGAACCAGTTCACAAGGAGAGAACCTGATATGCTCTGGTATGACTACCATTAAGGAAAAAACAACAGTCACCAGTAGATATCTGTCTGTGAACAAAACTGGGATGAGACGTGGAAGAAACCCCACTTTTTTGTTAGCCTGATTGTCAAAAAAAAAAAAAAAGAAAAAAGCACAAAGAAAGAATCAACTAGCTACAAGGAACGAAGTAAGTGATCTTATCCCATTACAATCAGGACACAGAGCCTGTGATATCTCTGGGAGCTCAATCTAAATAAGGTCCCATCCTCTCATCTATTTCACATTATGAATAAAAACATGAAATTAGTTTTATGTCAGAAGAACAACCCTTAAGACACTTGTAACTTATAATTATAATTTCTAAGCTGTTTGGCTTGTCAGTATCAAGGAATTCACAGCCTGAGACTTCCAGAACTTTATAGGCTGAGACATGCTGTGCTAGCTACTGAAAATTAACTATGAATCTCTCATACGCATCCTTATTTATTAACTAGAGTGAGCAACAGAGAGTTTAAAAAAGGACTATATGTGCATAGCCTGCTAGCATGGAAGAAGCCATTGGCTATGTGCTGCTACTGGTCAATAAACTACTAGCAAAGGATAAAGGTAGGATAAATGTTTTCTTGTAAACCAACATTGCAAAAATTTCATCTTCACTTAAGAGCACAGCTGACCACTGTCAGCTTCAGGATTCTGCTGGATTCACAGGTAGCAATAAAAGAAAAAGAAGACATCTTGAGACTCTCTTTGCTATGCAAAATTCCATTCCCTTGTTAGATCTGGCTGAAAATGTTAGCATTGCCTGTGATGTATTTTGAAAGAAACAATATTTCTTTACACATTTTGACTAAGAAGGCTGACAAAAAAAAAAAAAAAAAAAAAAAGTCAGGAACCGAAATACACTACAGATTCTCAGTTTTCAGCAAAAAACAGGAAAGTAAATGACAAAAATAAAATATTATTTCCCCAAAAATTCACATCCAAGATTTTTCAAGGACAATCTTTACCAAAATTTTGTTTTTCCAAAAAAAAGTATTTAACTTGTCAGGGGTCCTATTCTCTGATTTTTCATTTTTTTCAGATTCTATTTTTACCCTGGTTTTGAAATATTTTTACAATAACACCACTGAAATTCTACCCTTTTCTATTATTTTAGGAATTTAAAGGGGCTTGCCTGTGTTCCAGATTTTGTTTTGGGGGAGGCAGAGTAGGGCTTTTTGTTCTCCAAGTCAGCTTGTTCCATTTTGTAAGTGAAATACTTTGTAACAGCAGAACAGCCTAGATCTTTAGAAGGCATTAAATGATAAAACTTAGTTTCCAAAAATAAAGGCAAGTAACAATCATTCTCATCATTTTTGGATGGAGAAATGGGGGCACAATAGGCTGAAATGGCTTGCCCAGGTTTTTACAGTTTTGAACATCAATGTTAAGAGAAGGATACATGTCTTTGATTTCTGGGTCCCAAGCACCCTAAAACAGGAGCCTATTAGAGGTACTAATAAGAGGTACTATTTTAATGAAGTTCCCAAATATTCCTTTTTTTTTTTTTTTCAGTTCTTCTGACACTGTTTCTTTTTAGCAATGTCACCTGTCTTGCTTCTCCCCCTCACTACCTATGGGCATTCATGATGAACTACACTGTTTGAAATTTTTAAAATTTCAATTTATCAGCAATGGAACAAAGTCAAAAAGAATAACCTCCAGAATTTCAAGGGAGTTGATTTCATCAGATGCATTTAGGAATCAGTCCTGATTTTTATTTTGCAAGATCAAAATCCAGTGACAATTATTTGCATACTTGAATCACTACTGTACCACTTACAAGTACAAAGTTATAATTAGACCTGGGACACTGACATTTATTTTTCTCTTTTGTGAAAAGAGCATTTATGAACTTCTAATAGTGCTGGCTCTCAGCCCAACACAAAATAGAATTTGAAATTAAATTTAATGTAGCAAAGAGACGGAAGAGAATGTTACTAACTCTGGTATTAAAAAAGGCTTTTCAGAGTTTATGCATTCTGGCTGTGACAGCGTTAAACGACTGATCACAGATATGTGATATATATTGACTGTACCAGATTAAAAGTTAGACTTTATTTGTAGCATAAATCTAGTAGATGAATATGCAATGTACATTCTTCTTTTATTGCAGCCATAGAATACTCCGAAACTTTAACCCACAGAATGCTATCTACATATTTCCCTCCATATTTTGTATTCACAGAAATAATCACATTAGTTGTTGGATACCTTTTAGTAACACACTTTTCTTTCAGTAAATAAAAAAGACTGCCACTTTCCATCATTTCACAACACCTAGAAAGACAGTAAAATCTTCAGAGCGATTGCATCTTTCTTTTGCTGGCTCTTGCACACGTTCCCCCTAGAGAAGCAGATGTTTGACTTGTCTCATGTTAAAGGCAAAAATTGAGTTACAGCTTCAGATTGCAAGATTTGCAATGTTTGCTATGGTTTATTAATGTTAACCAAATAAAAATGACATTAGCGAAAAAGATCTACATGATATCTCAGAACTCCCAAGATTAGGCCAGATGGTCACTTCTAACTGATATAATCTAGTAAGCTTTGTTGAGAGACAGGTTATTGATTGAATTTCTGCCTTTAAATGCAAGCTCCATATCTGCACATGTCCACAGTGATATCAGTTGCTTGAAATCCAATACAGAGGTGTAGATTGGGAGATGATGTTAGTTGCTACCTATTAAAACTGTCAATTCCATCTGTTGTCTAACACTTTAAAATACTGAGTGTAGTTTTTAATAGAACAGTATTAGATTAAGAGGCCATATATTAAGGCTCTTACTAGCTGAGAAGTGTGGGTAAATGTGTAATTAAATGACACAATGGAAAAGGAACTCCATTGGCTGGAACTGGCCCAAATTAGCATCAAGCAGGAAGCCAATGCTGTGATTTAGGATTTCTGCAGCCACCAGACTTCCCTGTAAATGAATAATGTGAGCCCTATTGAAATTATCTTTAAAAGCAAGTATCTCATTACTAAAACATGGAAGTGTTGTGAGCCTTACCCTTTATCCACCTCCCCATACTGAGCTTCCACAGGTGCTTCAATGTCTCTGTGCACCTGCCTAACTGCCACACTCTGAATCATAGAATCATAGAATTAACTGGGTTGGAAGAGACCTCCGAGATCATCAAGTCCAACCCTTGATCCAACCCCACTGTGATTACTAGATCATGGCACTCAGTGTCACATCCAGCCTCATCTTAAAAACCTCCAGGGATGGTGAATCCACCACCTCTCCAGGCAGGCCATTCCAATATCTGACCACTCTCTCTGTAAAGAACTTCTTTCTAATAGCCAACCTAAACCTCCCCTGACAGAGCTTAAGCCCGTGCCCTCTTGTCCTACTGCTGATTGCCTGGGAGAAGAGACCGACCCCCACCTGGCTACAACCTCCTCTCAGGCAGTTGTAGAGCTCAGGTCACCCCTGAGCCTCCTCTTCTCCAGGCTAAACAACCCCAGTTCCCTCAGCCTTTCCTCATAGGACTTGTGCTCAAGTCCCTTCAGCAACCTGGTTGCTTTTCTCTGGACCTGCTCCAGCACCTCAATATCCTTCCTGAACTGAGGGGCCCAGAGCTGAACACAATACTCAAGGTGCGGCCTCACCAGCGCTGAGTACAGGGGAAGGATCACTTCCCTGCTCCTGCTGGCCACACTGTTCTTGATGCAGGCCAGGATGCCATTGGCCTTCTTGGCCGCCTGGGCACACTGCTGGCTCATGTTCAGCCTCCTGTCAATCAGCACCCCCAGATCCCTTTCCACCTGGCTGCTCTCCAGCCACTCTGTCCCCAGCCTGTAGCGCTGCAGGGGTTGTTTTGGCCAAAGTGCAGGACCCGGCACTTGGTCTTGTTGAACCTCATCCCGTTGGAATCAGCCCAACACTCCAGCCTATCCAGGTCCCTCTGCAGAGCCCTCCTGCCTTCCAGTGAGGTCGACACTCCCTCCCAACTCGTCTGAAATTCCTTCTGGCATTCCCAGAAGGGCTGTCTCAGATGGCTGATGACAGCCCCGTCAAAGACGTTTCTGGAAAGTCATAGCCCTGAAAGACCCCTATCCCTCAGAATATTGTTGAAAACCACTGTTGAGGGTCCTCAGGTCACATATAGGGTGGTGGTTCAACCTGCCCCTTGTCCACAGGTGTGCAGTATCTCAGGACACTTGCCAGGTACCAAGGGCTTATGAAGAGAAAGGGTGATGAACAGCCACTTCCAGCATTGCCAGCCCCACATCCAGCAGCTGTTGTTGCTTAAATTTAATCAGAGGGGGAAGCTATCCTCCTCAAGCTCTTTGTACCAGTACGATTACAGGAAAAACTCCTGTAAGGGGGAGGGGGAAAGAGAGAGAAAATAAGGGAATGGATCTTAAATTCAGACACATAGACAGAGGAATTTGCTTGTTTTATAGCTCCCAATACTTGTATATAGAAACTAAATGAACATATGCAGTATGCTGGAAGAAAAGCAGTAGAAGTCATCCCTGGAAAGGGCCAAAAGCAGTATTTGCAAAAAAGCTTATGGTTTATTTTTCTCATAAATTTTTCTTAGAGTAAGCAAGTAAGTGTTGACCCTAGCTGGGCCAATGCCTCCCGAAATAGAGAAGAATATAGGTTTTGTGCCCTTTTTTGCATCAACTTTCAGAAGACATTACAGTTTAAATATGATTTTTGAGAGCAACATTATGGTGGCCAATAGAGGATGTAGAACAGGTTTCAAGAGAGAAGAGTTTGGAAGTAACTTGAAAAATTCTGTTTGCAAACTACTAGTGAAGTGTAGTCAAAACAGATTTACAAATTCTCCCAATAAACCACAAAAGAGTTTTGGATACATAAAGTGTCTTCATGTTATTAACCAGTACAAGGTACATGAAACATTCATGGAAAATTAATGTTAAATGAATACCACAGTATACACATAGAATACAAATTGTGAATTCAGAAATACCCGTATTCCCAGCAGATACACAATTTGAAGAATTATGCTCATTCCATACAGAATCAGGGACAATATTGTGTGATGTAGCTGATAAATTAACCAGTAAAGGTCCACTTGTATGCATCAAATACTCAAATCTGTAGGACCAGAAATAGGGTAGCATTAAACTACTTAGAACAACAAACATCTTCAAGAAAACCAAAAGTTGCTATACAGATTTTTCAGAGAAGCGATAAAAATTCAGCTAATGGATTATTTAGACAGTTCTGCTTGATGCTTACTATGGTAAGAGCAGAAGCTGTCCTTCAAGAAAGAAGAACCTTCACAATCCGTTTCTCTTAGCTTTTAAACGCTTGTTATACCACTGCAGAACAGATGCAGTAAGCATTTCAAGTGTGGAAAATAGCAACTCTACTCTCACCAGGGTTCTCTTTTAAGGGTCATGATTCACCAGCATGGCCACTTTGGTGGGACTCTCCCTGATACAATGGGAACCACCAAAACCTTCAACGGAGATTTTTTAAGGTATTTCATAAGAGGTAAAGCTTCATATAACACGTGAATGGACGGAGAGAGGGTGGGTATTCCAAAGCTTTTAGCATGCTTTAAACTGGAAGTGCTAACTTTAATTACTTTAATGAGCCACTGAAAAACCCTATTTCATAACCCAGACTTTATCAAACTAAAGGTTTAAAATCTTAGATATATTTCAAACTTTTTTTATTAATCCAAATGCTAGGAGAAAAATAGTGACTGTAATAAATGGTTCTTTTAAACAGATAATGGGCTTTTTGACTGATGTTCTCAAATGAGACCTGGGAAATGAGTAGCTAAATATAAAAACTATTATTTTAGTATAATATCTCCCCTTCTGAGAGCAATTCTCAGAAGGAACCATCACAACAGCTAAACCAAAATCATGATTAAATGTTTGCTAGAGCTGCAAGTTAGTTGGGATTTTTAGGAAGCAGATGGATTTAGTAACAATATAGATGGGAGGAGTCACATAGATGGGAGGAGCAACTCAAGCTGCATCTTACCCCATCACATACATCACATACTATGGGGTTTCCAAGGTTTACAGAAAGTGCAGGTTCCCCTACCATACAAATGTTAGACACCTTTTCCTTTACACCCAGGATTTCTGAGCAATCAGTTAGACTCATGAGTCCTTACAGGGCTTGTTATGCCTGTGAGTGGTTTTGCATTTGTGTCCTTGTAGGAATCTAGTACTAATTTTACATAGAAAGGAAACCAGTAGATGAATTATCAAAATAAGATATTAAAGGAATGATGACAACAGAAATAATAACTTGGGGATGGAAAAAAAAATCTAATCTAATATAAACTAATTATAGTGCCAAGACATTGTATTTCAGCAGACCAAGGAAAAGCAAGATCATGAACATTGCATAAGATGATTAAAGGGATAGCATCAAACATATGGAATATTCTCATGCTAAAATACACAAAGGATTCCATTGCTATTGAATTTTCACCAGCTGCCACCATGGCTAATACTGTTATGAGAGCACATGGATGGGACATGTTTCCAGACTAGCACCAAAGGGGTTCAACATTGCTGATGGCAGAGTCTTTGTCCATGTATCCCCAAAACTGTCCCTAACACACTCTTCTGCCATGGTATTTTCCAGCTCTGCCTCAGAGCTGCTATTTCTTTCTGGTTGGAACTATGCTGGAGATGCAAGTACTATATCAGCAGAAAAAGAGACAGGGGCTAAGAGAAGGATGGAGAGGAAGAAAAAGCAACAGGGCAACTGAATGCTCTCTCCTGCTTCCTCCTCACTTGCTTTCTTTTCAGGCAAAATGCACAGTGTGCACAATCAGACTTTGATAAAGGATGCAGCACTGAACAGCCTCCAAGAGCACAGCCTCACCAGGGGGAGGCACTGAGTGCGTAGCAGGGTTGAAAGTCTGTTGCCTTTTGAAGAAGTTTTGCTGAGTGCTGAGCTCTTTCAAAAAAACTGACCTGAGTTATGACCACTGAGCAACTTTGATGTCGTGGTTTTGCCCACCAGCCCATCCCTGGGGCTGAGGATGGTTTTGTCCAGGTGATTTCCGGACAAAAAAACAATCAAAACTTTCAGTGATGCCTTTGCTAATTACATCTTTAAGAAAACGGAAGAGAAAGGTGGTGTCGCAGTTGAAATTAGGGGCAGCAGCCATGTAGAAAAGTAGCGGGCCCGAGGAGAGCCGAGGCCCCCTCCTCCCCCAGCTTGGGCCGGGGAGGTGCAGGTGTAGTACTGAAGCCCCTCTTCTCTTCTGTAAAAGAGTAAAGAAAAAAAAAGTTTGAAAGACGAACTGCTTGGACAGAAACCGCTGCAGAGAAATTCCAGCGAAGAGATAAAGGATTTTCAAGGTCAAAACTGGCAGTTGCAAGAGAGAGAAGAAAGGTTCGAAGGGGGGAGAGCTGCTGTTTTTCTCCCTTTCGCTCTCCCTCCCTTCAGCAGGGTAAAGACTGAAAAATAAAATCCCTGCCACTTGTAAAAGTTTGTTGGGGTGAAGAGACCCCCCCATGCGGCTCACAGAGGAGCTTGTGGATGTATCAGAGATTTGTGACTTTAACAGAAAGAGGAAGCCTTATGCTGGAGCAGAAGCTGCTCAGATGAGGCAGAGTCCTGTTGAAGACTTTGTGACCCTTGAAGGGGATGATATTTATGCCGGAGTGAGACGGCTTGGATAAGCTTGGGATCTCAGTGAGAAATTCATACTACTAGTGCTGAAGATTTGTGACCCTGAGGGAAACCCACGCTGGAGCAAGATGGCTCAGGTGGGATATTGGGATCCGAGTAAGGGATCCAGACTAGACCCATGCCGAGAAGTCTATCAAGGACTGTTCTCCCATGGGGAGGGACCTCCATAGGGAAACAGGGGTGGACTCTTAAACCATTATCCCCTGTAACCCTGTGGAAGAAGATCCATAGTAAGCAAGTGTCCCCTTGCAAGCCTATGGAAGGAGACCCTTCAGGACCTGGGTAACCCCCAGCCTTCAGTTTTAACCTAGCAGGGGGGTAGGCCCAGCCCTGGAGGCCAACACAGAGAAGGAAAAAAATTCCAACTGCAGACGAGAGTGCTGCAAAGTTACTGGAGAGAAAGAGAGAGTTGGAATTTCGAAAATGGAAAAGGACTGCTTCTCCTCCTTGAACTAATATAAAGGGGGGTGGGAGGAGAAGTATCTTCTGTAAATACATACTACTTTTTACTTAAGTAAAATTGTTGTAGATATAATTCTTTAGTTTTAGCTTGTTAATAATAAATACTCATACTTTTTTTTTCAATTCAGTCTCTTTTTGTCTGCATAAACTTTCTCTCAACTAATAGTAATTGTATAAGGGGTGTAAAAGCAAATTAAACCAAGGCAAAACCACGACATTTGAAAATTGGTTTTCTGTGAGTCTGAAATGCTTAATATTCACCAGCACCTAAGTGCAACTGCATAACAGGAGATTGATCCTCAGTACTGGGTTAACTGAGTTTGTGATTTTGCAATTTTGCGTAGTAAATATCATCAGGTCAACTCTGTACCTGTCTCCATCCTTTCATTAATAAGACTTGCTTGCATAAAGTAGAAGTTACTGAATCATGTCCATTTTTTTTTCACAATACTTTCAATTCCGGATGAAGGAGAGGGTGACCTGTCTGACACAGACACTTTGAGTAAGACTGTCCTTTCTAACAAGTTATTGCAACCACTGTTCTTTTTCTAAGTTATTTAGGTTTGCTTATTCGTAATATCACCTAGCACAATTTTTTTCTCCACTTATATCTTTATTGTAACAATAAGTGTCACCGATGCAGCGGCAAGAGCAACCCAGAGAAAAGATTGCAACTCATTATCATTCATTACTGTAGTGAAGAGAGATTAGAAACATAATGGAAACTGAGGGAAGATGTACCTTAGTGTCACTTACCTTGTACTTCTCTCAGAGCCAGGAACTTCCACAGGCTGTGATAGTGACTCGGTCACTGACTGCCAGTCAGCGATCTTGGGTGGGTCACTTGACCTTTCACTGACTTCATTACCCCACTGTAAGCTCAGATAAAAAGTACAATCACATGGAAATCTAGTGCTTTATTTGAGAAGAGCTTTCCTGCTTTTACAATTATATTTTTGAGCTTATGTAGATAGAGCTGCTTAGTGACTTATAGTTATTTAATACTTCCCATTATAAGACCTCACTTTCAGATGTTGTAACTTTGCCAAATTCTAATAGTCTGAGCAAAAATGTTTCATGTTATGTGACTGCCACAGTGTGACAAAAGAAGTAGTAGTAATATTTCAAATTTTAAGGATAATTTCTAAAGATGAAGAGTTTCTAAAGAAAAAAAATGGGGTTCACTGTATTAATTATGACAATTATATCACAGACAAGCCCTCTACTTTGGCAGAGTAATATGTTATTTGTCAGGAAGTGCCATCTCAGCTGGGAACTCATCTTTTGTCACCATCAGAAAAATCTACACTTTTTGAACAAATTATTCAGTTTTGTAAAAAATCTGTTTGCTAATATTTACTGGAAAATAATTTCAATTCACAGGCTAAGTTATCTGAAAACTTCCATCAACATACAGAGTGTCCACTGTCCCATTAGTCTGAACTGACTGAGCCAACACACAGGGTCTGTGTATGATCTGAGCATAGTTCAACCCCTCACAGCTCCTGTGCAGGACAGGAGTGCCTGTGTGATAGCTCTGGTGCAGAGAAAGACTTACCCTTCAGTACCTCTCTCCGATGGTGGCCTTTAGTTTTGCAGTAGTACCTGGGTCATGAGAAGAAGAAGAAACTGGTGAATGTTTAAACATTTTTTTTATTTTCTGGGCTTGCTACAGTCACACATTAGCTCACATTGAGGTGAGGAAGAGCCATAAGTCCAGGTTCCAACAACAAATATCTTATACAATTATTCTGGGAATGAATCTATGAACATGTCCATGTTGTAGCTGAATGGTGCAATGGTATCACGTGAATATCTGTTTATATTTTATGCCAAGGTCTTATGCACTTTGTATACCTACCACAGGGAAGACCCAAGGTCTGTACCAATTCTGGGGTTTTTGTCCAATGACTGAAGGACACGCTGCTGCATCGTCACCTTGCTACTTCAACAACACCGACCAAAACAGAGTCAGACAGCCTCCATATGCCAAAATTCTGCTTCTTGGCTATAATACAGCTTCATACTCTGAAACCTAGTGCTTTATCAGCACAGTCATGGGTTTTTCTGCCCACAAACTCAGCTTATAATGCAAGGAACAAACATCCAAGTGGTCTCTATGTGAGCTAGATGAAGTAGAAGCTTATCTGTGAATGCACGTAGCTCAAGCTTTGCTCTACCCTGTCTACACTGATTCACTAATACCAAGACTAGTTCTAACTCCACTGAATACCTCTGCTCTGCAGTATGCCATATGGACTCATATATCATGAAAGAAACAGTGACCAGAATTCAAACTTCCAGAGAGGAGCTTGATGACTGACAAATAGCATGTCCTTTCCTTCTCCTGTCAATGGCACTGATAAATAATCTGTAATAGTGTCTCTCAAATGGATGGGTTTGAAGATGCTAGGGCAAAAATAATCTCAGAAATGTGTTCCTGGTCTTGGAAATCAAAGCTCCAAAGTCATTATACACAGGAATTCACCTTATACTTAGGATTTTCTGAGGATGAAGAGATGCAGACTGAGCCTGCTGAAAAGTGAACATCAGCAGGTTTTACAGTAGCTCTTAGCATCTGTGTGGGTGGTATTCCTCCTGAGAGCACAGCCAGACAAGCACTGACGATGTTGGATCCCAGTCTCAGTACTTGAAAATGATCCAGGATAGTCTGACAAAACCTTTCTTTAGTATGAAAATGACACCATACTAAAACCTTCCTATGGTAGAATTCTTCATAAAATACCTGCCATAGGACACAGTGGGTCAGTGAATTCAGTCCCTTATTATCCCAGGCAATGGATGTTACATAATCTCATCCATGAATTTACCAAGGTCTGTTATACTCTTAATTAAAGCTCGTAGTTCAAGTTTGGGATTTTTTTCCCTACTTAACCTATTAGAAGGTTGTTCCAAAATTTAATTGATGGATAGAAGTCTTTGAATTATCCTGCTAGTCCATGGACGGCATCTGTGCAACATGCCATGGGAAAATCCATATGGGGTCTGTCAACACTGCATCAACATGGGGTTCCCAGCATCTGAATTGACACAAGATTTATCCATTATCTGTATTCCCCTTTTTATTCTACCTTATAAAACCAGCTCTTCTATTATGCCAATTGTTGACAGATCTTTCTTGCTGTGATCCAGAAGGAGCTTTGCACTGCATGTCCCTACCCTGTGCAGAACAAGTGTAAAGCTTCAAAATTCAGTAAGTCTAGAGCCATCTGTGCCTCAGTCCAGTAGCAGAGATCACCAGCTTGCTTCCTCTTAAGCACAGCACAGATGTGGTGAACTGTCTTCAGTCTGTTGAACAGCCACCAATGTGGATGGAAAAACTACGAAATGTCACATTTAAAGAGCTGATGCCTGTTGTGAAACCCACTCTTCTCTGGGCAGGGGTGTATCCCCACATACTTAAGGCAATTAAACAAGTTAGTGGAAATTACAAGTAAAAAGTAATTAATTTAATCTAAAAATGTTGTTTAGGTCATAAGTAGTTCCTAGTGGTTTCTGGTTTTGGAGTTTTTTTAAGTAGTGTTTATTAGAGAAAAAATACTGCTATTATTGCCTTTTTCAAAATAAAGTACTGCAGCTGCTAATGCAAGCTCTAATTAAATGCACAAGCCTGAATTTGATATTTGCTTGTGTCTCATGTCATTTCTCAACTCAAACTGCAAGACAGACTCAAACCTGACACCTCTGGATCTTTCATAGAATATTCTTCCCTCTGTACAGACTCCTCTGTCATAAAAAATGTGGCTCAGATATTTGTGTGTGTATGTGTGTGGGTAATGGATGGAAATTTAACAAGCTTTTATTATCCACTGTTAGTATTAGCCTGAATCTTTTGGTTAGTTGGGGGTTAATTGCTAAAAGGTTTTATGGTATATCTAATTTGGTCAGTCATCCTTCTATGCCATGAACCCTACCAGACTACCAGTGTGCCCTGAACTCAAACAGAGGGTAAGAGCCCATCAGTTATTTAGTATGTGCTAGAAGCATGCATTTTCTTTTCACTCCATGTGAAAATAGTTAACCACAAGGAAAGAGTCCCACCCCTCCACTTTGCAAAATGGTGAAATTAAGTTTTCCGTACAGCTACCAGGGGACTGCAGTAAATTACCCTGGTAACAGAGTTTACATTGATTCTGAAAAAAGCACTTGTCCATATGTAACAACGATAACCTTTTAGAAGGTTTGGAAAACAAATCTGACACCCCATTAAAAGGCAAATGATTTTTTCTCCACACAAGAAAAAGAAACTTTTAAGACATAGAAGGCTATTAATAAATAATGGGGCTTTTTTATAGGAAAGGCTGACATGAAAGCTTAAGCTATAAACTGTATCAGAGGCAGTATTTTGACTTGTGTGGTTTATTTGTCAAAGCAGTGAGATGGGATCTCATTTTTATTAGCTGCACAAAAGATATTTTATTGAATGTCACATTGTAATTTGATTTTAAAAGGAATAGAAAAAAATTACATTTTCTCGGATACGTAATACTCCAAAAACATGATAGTCATACTAACCACTAACCACAATGAGTAGTAATATAAGCCCTACAAAATATACACTAGTACCTTACCAATGCAAATGTGTATTTTGAGATTCCATGTACTGGAATATTTTTCCTGAATCCAGTTTCACTTGCTACTGTCAGAATAATATATAAAAAATATATGCAAGTTATTAAATTATGTATGTAAACAACTAACATGAGATTCAGATTTGAGAAGAAGGACAGCGTTTAATATTTTAAAATTTGTCTTCAAGCTCGTTCACACAGTTCATTTCTTTACAAGAAAAAGATCATAGCTGAATGCAGTAGAGAACAGTGTGTAATACCCAGATATAATGGGGATAGGAATAAAGTCTCCCAACATAATGTAAAGAAGCCTGTGTAAATTATATTCTTTTTCACTTTGCCCTTGACTCCCTGAAAGTCGTTTAGCCTGCTTTGGTCCACCTCCATGTCCATATTTGTGAGCCCTTCTGGGCCAAACGTAACAAGGAGGCTCAGTGTCTGAAGAAAGTTGCAGCTTACAGCACTGTTTCTGGTGCCAGTTTTGTCACAGAAGACAGTGACATCACCCCTGGGTGGGCAGCCTGGGCTTGGTCCTGGGATGAGAGCATTACCGTGGAGTGCTCAGCCCGTTCTTCTCCCCTCCAAAACCCCCTCATCACACTGCTCAGTGCTGTCACACACTGATGATGAGCCCATACATGACATGGTCCAGCCAAATGCATTGTTGCAACTCATAGGTAACATCCACCATCACTTAAACTATTCAGTATAACTCAAATCCACCAAAACCCCCACACTATTAAAAATCAAGTTCCTACTGATATGATACATATTTTAATTGTTAATATTTTCATTAAAACTAAGCCACTGAATTTTTATATTTACATCACCTAGAACCTCACTTTTCCTCATCCACTAGAAGCACACAGAAAGCAGTTTTCCAACTACAAGTAAAACAGAGGGAAAACAAACAGAGAAATATTAGTAGGTGAACCAAAATCATGTTGAAAAATGGAAACAGAAAGTACATGTTCTTCAGTCCCACTGCTACTTCACCAATCTAAAACCTGCTTATCCCACTGAAGTTGTCACTATCCCCTGGACCATCTGCAATCCTATATGTCTTTCAAGAGTCTAATTCCTCAGCTGGAAGGAGGTAACATGTTAGCATCCTTCAGGATTCAGTAACTGACTTCAGCACCCATCCTTGGATAATCTTATTTAGATAGAAACAGTTCTGGCAGAACTTTCACACAGTAAGCACTTCAGACTATTAGCAATACATGGTCCTCACCAGGGATAGTTTAAAACCTCATACAAACCCCAGACGGAAGCATGCAAGCAAGATACATGTTATGCCATCCCAAAAGGTGGGATTCAAAAACAGCTAAGGAAAATTCAGGGCCAACAGCTTGCAACAGCTCTTGCATTCCTAAAATATTTGAGGTTAAAATCAGTAATAACCGCTTTTGGTATCATGGTGTTTATTTTTTGGGCACTGACTAAAATGATGGGATGCAGAACGCACAAGCGTATCTACAGCTGTCCACATAGGGGTGTTGAAACATGCTGGAGTATCTTTCAAGGCATAGAATTTCTTTAACACTTCAGTGCAGATTTATTCCCTCTCACTTTTAAAATTTTCTTTTTCCCTTTCAGCATGATTTTATTCAAGAGAGGGAATGAAGATTGATTTCCCAAACTGTATAATTTGGTGATTGGGCTATTTTTTTAAGTAGATGTTCCTGTAGGCAAAAGAAGAAGATTGTCAAATTTTGTTGGTTCTCAGGTAAATACTATTTCAAAATTAGATCCCTAACATTTCCTCTTCCAGCTGGTTTTGAAAAGAAAGCAGTAGCTACCACCACCCTGTGTTAAAAGCTCTCTTCAAGAGAGCTGTCAGGTAGCTATAAAACAGCTCGGGTGCTCAGAGGAACTGAAATGGGGAAATGCCACTTTCTGGCAGCTGGTTAGGGTGAAGCCAAAGCATAGTAGTAGCTGATGAGCCTGACAAGATCAGACCACGTCTGAACACACAGAAAAGCATGACTCTGTGCTCTGGGAACCCCTCCAGTCAAACAGGGAAGTCCATAGAGGTTCTGGCTGGTTGAGGAATTAGACAGGAGTACGTGAACACACTTTTGAAAAATTCTTACGTTAGGCCTGAATGATCTAATCAAGCATTACACTCTTTACTAAGACCTTAGATATTTCTGGAGGTGAAATCAGAAGGTGTGAACAGAAATTCGGTAGAGGATAATATGCAGATGCTTCCATAAGAGGTAAAAGAGATTAAGAACAAGAACCTCAACAGCAGCCTCCCAAATCCTCAGTGATCCTAGGATATGGCCTCACTCCAGAGGTCCTACAGTAAACCTGTAATTTGCAGCTAATTGTACAAAATGTAGAAAAATATCCAAATACAAAAATGTTGTGGGTTTAGGGTGGAGTTTTGGGGTTGTTTTGTTTGGTTCTGTTTGGTTGGTTTATTTGTTTGTTTTAATACACCCAAAGGTAAGCTGTTTGGGCTCAGACTCTTTTAGTGGGTTGGGGGTTTTTAAGGTAGAAAATATCAACAGGGAATATCAAAGTCAAATAACAATACCACAGTACCTCCCACTCCCCCTACCTGTTTGTATGTCTCAAATCTCTCTTTGGCCACCCACAGGGGCCTCCAGTCTGTCAATAAATTTTGGAATATTCTTAGAAAATATCTGTTTGTGACCACTAATACTTTTTTTGTCTTGGGAGAGCTCAGTCCCTCCACTGCACATGTATAATAGCACCAATGAGTAGAATAAACCACACGGCCCCTTGTGTTTCCTGAACAGTTTAATTGGATTACCAAATATTCCTATGGCTACCACATGTCTGACTTTTCCCAACTGGTCACACCAGGCAGATGAGGGCAACTCGTGCCCATCAGAGACAACACATTTATTCTGCAGACAGACTCCAGATGAGAGGGATTCCGGTTACCACAGAGGAGCACAACACCTCCCACACATGGACCTCTAAATTACAATCTTGCTTTTGGGAACAAGGGCCTTCTGAGAGGCCAGGTGGACACCTCCCCATACCCTCTCCTTACTGTCTTTTGCTACTCAACTGTTGGGGTACCTGTAACCTTGCCAATCTTATTATCATCGGCCTCATCTGATCATCAGCATACTTCATTTGCCAATTAGAATATCCTAATTATTACTGGGCACCTGACAGTACCCATATCAAATTTTGCCAGGATGAAAGGAAATGTGCCCACTCTCCTTGCTGACTGTAGTCTCTAGCGGTGCTCCCTGCCTCTGCCTTACCTCTTCCACCAGCCTGTTCAGGCAAGCACACGTTTCAGGCCTGCTTTGCTAAGTGACTCTCTGAAAGCATCTGCTAATCCATTCCTGAAGCAGCTTTTGCGCACTCCAACTTCAGCTACACGCACTGCCCATATGTGCTTGCTCCTGGCATTGGACCCACAGAGTGGGTTGCTCTACCTGCACCACTGCTGTGGCGTATCTCTCATCTTTTCATGTCCTAAAATCAGCAAATATCCAAGCGTTTCAAGGTTTGGCCTGAATCAGTAATTTCTTTGGTTTCTCTGTAGAATGGTGATAAAAAACATTCCTCTTACAACATTATAATAAGGGATCTGGCCACTTTTGGAGCATTTTAATATCCTTTTAGGAATAGCACCATAAAAATATAGTGTCACTAATGATTTCTTTCACATTTTTAAGTCTGAGGACTTTTGTTTATTAATTATAAGACTTAAATGAATTTCAGATTTTTAAATTCTGCAGATGGGGACTAGCACATCAATATCCAAGTACTTATTAGATTTACAAGAACATTGACTTTAAGGGAATTCAAACCAGATTTCTTCTATTAATATTACGCTGTTGTGCCAATCTCTCAGCAGTTGGTATGTTATGAAGAAAACATCAGAGGGGTGTGGTAGTTGTCTGCAAAAGTTCAAAACAACACCATGGTTACAAACACGATATTGCTCATCTTGGTCTAATATTCCCAACCTTTTCTTGACCCAGGACTCATAACCAGGAAAACATGAGGATGGATCTTAGAGGGGTTTTGTTTCACCTAAGCTCAAGATGTCTGCCATACAGACCTCTATGCCTGGAAGAGGCACCACCAGTTCCCTTCAAGGTCAGCAAAAGGACTGTACTTCTGTTGTGTAGCTCATTTGGACAGATCGTCTTCTTCAGGGTGAGACAAATTGTTCTCAGAAAAGCTGGCCAGCACAGATGTAAACAACTAATTCAAACACATGAATCCTGCATCCACTCTGTTCCTCATAAGCTCCATTAATTTACAAAGCTGGTGCAGAGGAAGAGAAAGAGAAGAAAAGTAGCTACTTCTGCAAATACTGAATATAGCGTCTCAGTGGGAAAGGGTTACTTGTCATCAGGGCGTCACAGGTGACTGTCCACCCGCTTCCTCACCCACTAGAGTCACCCTTGGAACATCGGCTGGGACATAAGGCATTGGAGTCTGTTAGAAGCTGTGCTACTGGGCCAGGCATGGGCACCAATTTCCCACCAGGGCTTCCTGGAGGAGCAGGGAGCTGGACAGCACAGGGTTTGTGGTTCTGAAACAGCACGTCCTCTCTCCCTTCATGCAGAGCACTGTTACCTTCTCTTGCCTGCAGCTATAAAAATCTCTTCTGTTATTAATTATCTTCAAACTTTTTGAAGTAAGAACAGCTTTAGCACATTATCCCTGACACTGAAATTCACACTATCAGAATTATGTTATTTATTATTCCTTTGTCCCATTAGGAACTTAGAAGTTTTATTTTTACTAATTGCCAGAGATTTGGTGGCAATTTAGTTGGTTTTCGGAAAGTTACCTTTCATTAAGCTGGAGTGTATCACTTTCAGAAATGCAGTAGTGTTTGCCTATCATGTGAGCACTATTAAAAATGCCCCCTTTTGATGTGCAACCCCTTTAAATCTCTCTATATATGTGAAAGCCGTCTGGCTCTAAGGCAGGGGTTCTTATTTGGTTTTTTTACAACCTAGCAGAGAATAAAACTAATAAGTATTTCTCATTCTTTAAAGATTGATTTATTATCAGTTCCAAAAACATGCCTTTTCGTTTGGAAAGTCATTTGCTCAGTTATGATTGGATATAAACAGCTGCTAAGGGTCAGCACAGGCCTTGGTGCTTGTTATTGCTTGCACTCCTTATGATTTTAGCTCAGCATAACTAGCAGTGGTGTCCTGGGATTCCTGAGTCTGTACTGATTACCAACAAAAGCCTCTTTAAGATCAGCAGAAGCAGTCTAGGGACTAATGGTGCCAAGGCAGTCTGAGGTACTGGAGCAATGCCCCAGGTCATAAAATGAGCAATGGCAATTGCCCTGTCCTTGTTGATTTTATCAGCCTGAGAGTGTTTTAGTATCACAAGGAAGACAAAAGGAATCTTTAGTCTTGAATAATATTATCAGCAAACATGATCTGTTTGGGGCTTGTTTTTTGATTTTTGTTTTCTGTTTGGTTTTGTTGCTGGTCACTTATTGTGTTCAAAAAGGCAGGTGGATGTCTTAGTTACGATATATATAAAGGCTTTACACCAGCAGCAGCTCCTTTCACTAGCTACTTTCTTAATATGTTTATTTTGGAGAAAGGAACAAAAAAAATGGGAAGTTTTACTATTTTTTTATGTGTTTATATATGTTGTAAAATGTATATTATTCTTATGTATGAATAGCTAAGCTGTACGTCAAATTCACTTCATCAGTAGAGTTTTCATCCTGGCTTAGGATAAAATGAAAATGATCTGTGACTACCTCATCTCTCACTCCATATGAGCATTTCAGAAAACTACTGTATGACTGGCACTCTGTGCAAAATGCACAGGGATCAAACTGAAGGAGCGTTCAGGCTCCTTGAGCTGTGATCATCTGAATGAGGAAGATTTCAAAGCATCATGGGAATTCCCCAGAAGGTACACCAGAGATGAATTTGGCCTTTAGAATGAGATTTTACACATCTCATTCACACACAGCAAAATGTTTCATCACAAGTGGAGACACTTTTTAAAAGAGTCTTAAAATTAATCCCAAATGAGGAAGCCTCTCTCTGAATGAGTGAAACTTGGCAGATCTACAAATTCAAACTGAGATGCATTAGTAGATCTTATGTAGAGAAATTTGTACAATATCTGCATACAAGATACCTGGTTAAAATCAAGGCTAGGAGTCACATTTCTACTGAATTAAATACATCATAGAAATAAAACTTACCAACAAGCCATTCAGGTTCACAATGTTCTGAAGTACTGGCTATTCCCACTTCCAGTAATAGTCACATATTTCAAGTGCACTTAACTCAGTTGCTCTCAGACCCAGATTTGTTAAACAGCTTGGGCACCAAATTCACTTCGTTTGTAAATAAGAAATGAGCTCCTAAATAACTTGCCCATTTTTGAAGAAAAATATATTGGAAAAAAAAATCTTCAAATTAGCTTCAAGGAGCCAAGGCAAGGATTTTTTTTTCTATACATGAAAAACACAGAGAGCTTGGGGTGACCAAAAAAATGGTCTGGAACTGTAAGTTTGTGAATGCTTTGCAGATAGTTTATATTTTTTATGCATAATTTTAATGATATCTGGCACAAATCATCACTAATGGCAATCCAGAGTTCAAATGGGAAGAGCACAGATTTTATGGCATAATTCATTTCTGGCAGCAGTGGAAACTTAAATCAAGATTCAGACAATTACATAAGCAGAGTGGAGACACTTTGTCATACATCACTTCTGCCTTGGAATTGCCTGTGTGCTCTTTCAGCTACCTCTGTTGCTCATCTCTAGGTATTCATGCAAGATGTCAAATAGGATATTAATGAAAGGTCTCATTGTAAATGATGCAGTAGACAGAAACATTGAGCACATTATTAAGCAGGGGAGCACAGACAGAGTCAAAGAGGGGTAGAAGTAAAATGGCAAAATAATGGAGTAATAAATATAGTATCAAAGGAAAACTCAGATAAAAAGACAGTTTCCACTACATACACACCCCTATAAGAAAGCAGAATATATGTTTTGTGGCAAAATGGCCAGTGGTGTGCAAAGAACTCTTCATATTAAGACTGAACAACATTGAAGTCTCCCTTCAAAATTCTCGTGTTTTGGTTGACACACAGGTAGACCTCTTTCCCATAAACATTCACCTGAAACTTATGAAAGGTTTTTGAAGAGGGATATCTCTGACCAAGGAAGACCAGAAGAAATCATAGACAGAGGGAGACTGGATACTTGAGCTAAGTGCCAAATTTATAGCTTTCCCATGTTTCCTATCTCCAGTGGCCTTCCCAACTTGGTGATGTTCAGTCCAGCATGCATCAACACCTAGGGTTTGCACTTTTTAGGCAGGCAGTGGGTTTCATTAGTCAGTTAAATGAAAAAGAGGTTTGGGTTTCCCTTCTTAGCCATCTTTAGGAGCTGAAAGTACCTCAATTGCCTGATCCAAAGAACAAATGTTTCTTGTAGGATTAGGCAGAGAGAGAGAGAGACATAGCCCAGAGCAGGTAGTTACACTCTCTCCCTCAGCACACTTACGGCCAGTTCTCAGCCTGCTCTTTCTGTCTGCACCAGGTAACAGCTCTGAGAGGAACACCATACTGAAACACTCTTTATGGAAAAAACTTTTGCTGGACAGTTCCCTAATGGTATTTCCGGAGTCCCTGCAAGATGGTCAGTCAATTATCTGTAGAAACTTTTGAGGTTCATTGTAATTCACATAGAATTATTTAACCAACTGTATGAAGTACGACTGTGTTTCATGGAAACACCAAAAGATAGTGCAGCTGAAATTTCCATAACCTCTGAATGAATGGTCATGAATCTCTTGGTTGAATATCCCATTTCTTTTTTTATCAAAAATAGGCTGATGGAGATGTGTGGGGAAGAGCTGGTGCACACCTTGGTTTGATGTCAGTGTGGCATCAGGATGACTCACAGAGACTCCCACTATACCAAGACATACCCCTACACACTTGTGTAACTTTGCCCACTTCACAATCAGCCTATCTACCAGCATTAGGTTATGCAGTTACCCTAATATGTCTTCTGCATATTTTTATGCAATTGCATTTCTTTCCTCTAAAAAACCACAACTGAACATAAAAATGTCTGTTTTACCTAAGACTACCTAATAATCCAGAATCTTCAATTTATTTCCAAAGTTATGCAGACTAGCTTTATTTTTCTTGACACTTTTTCAAATGCAGAAACCAAAAGGACATAGTTTCAGATGTGTTTTCTTTTACAATGCTTCTCTTTTCAACATTCATGTTACTTTAAAGATGTGTCCAAATATGGCAACATGCTGGCCTAATTTTGTAAAGACAATGACAAATAATAAATACTGGTGAAAGAGGAGAAGTAGAATACAAGCTGTTTCAGTAATATCTAAGATTTTTTTTTCTTTTTTTTTTTCTAGGAAACAGAAAACTAGAAATGCCATGGAAGTTTTTTAGCCTTGGGAACACTTCTATGAGAAAAAGAGGAGTGAACTGTTGGTTTCAGCCAGATGTGCAAGTTCTAAACAATAACATTTATGAATGCTACCCCATCAAAAAGTTCACACTGCCAATATCAAGCAAAGACATGTCTTTCAGAAGCAAAAAGGAAATGTGCCATGAAAAACATTATGTGCCTAGCTAGTGTTTATGCAAAAGTAATAGAGGATCTTGGGGCATGAATCAGCAAGAAGCATCAATTAATTAATTGAAGATAATGGCAAGCAGATTCAAAAGTGTAAAAATAGGTGGCATTTTATGTCTAGGACTGAATGGGTAGGATTCTTTTTATAATTTCATTTCCTCTAACTGGAGTCTTATACTGCACCAGTGTAACCCAACATGAAGTACCCGCTATAATTAGACTGCAATCAATTAGAAATTAAAAAGTAAAACACACACTTCTCATCAGAAGACTCATCCTGTAGTGCCCTTGGACAGAAATATTTTGGTGAAAAGGCAAAAGGTGCATTGGTTGCACGGTTTGTAAAATCTCAGTGACTGGAACAAAAACTGTCAGTGTCTTGCTCGTGTATATGAGTTGGTAATTCCTAACAGAGGTACAGACATACAGAAGAGATGGAAAGACATTATATTGAGTACTATGTAAAAATAATGGTAGATTCCTGTTCCTGTACAGGCAGTAGTTGCTGTATACAGACACAGTTGTTACTAGCCATATGTGCCCATTTTTACAGGACAAAGGTGTGTAACAAAAGTACAAATGTGGGTCATGGTCCTGACATTGGCCCATGTGTCCTGGGTGAGGAAAATCTCTCACGCAGTGCTGTTTGACATCTGTGTTTAATTCTGCACATGGGACCTTATATTGAACAAGTGTAATCTTGAAATTGGAGTCCTCATGAGAGTCAAGGCCTAATTTGATAGTCAAAAGACATTTTTGAAGTATCTCTGCTTTGCCTAATGCAGATGTACAACAGGGATAAGTGGGATACTGCAGGGGTCTGAGGTTGTTGGTGGGCAGTTGAACTGCGATCTGATAACAGGAAAGACAGAAAACATAAGCACAGAGCACAGCAGGCTGGTGGCTGAGAGGATATTTGGTAGACAAAGGCACAATGCAGCAACTGAGCCTGCAACCCTAGAGTCTTTTATGTGAACTTGGATATTCGTGACACTTTGGGGAATTTAGCAAGGAGCACTGGAAGCCTTTTAAACCACGTGTCAAACAATTTCTCCCAATGCCTGTTTTGAAATAAAGCCTCTCATCTAAAAAGCATGTGACAGGTACTTCAACTGGATAAGAAGATCTCTGCAGTTTGCAGCATAACTGAGTGATTCATTTTAGGTCACAAGTTAATCTTCAAGTGATAAAATAGGCCAGAATTCCTAATAGTTATGTCCAGCTTCCCAATAAAACAGTAATCAGTGAAATACTGATAGACTGATGCCTGAGCCACTGGATTATTGCTTCGAGTATATGTAAAAAGTCTATCACATAGAGGGACTGTGCAGAGCAGAAGAGCTGAGTTATTCAGTCTGAGAGAGAGCAGAGTGGACTGCAGGATCAGGTAATGACTGCATGAGGGACACTGAGAGTCCTAACACTCCTTCTACTGTGTAACTACACGCACCACTCCCTATCTGCTCCCATCCCACTCTCTATCCACCCTAACTGCTTACACAATGAAGTCTGTAGTACAGAGATGCTGGGTCTTTTCAACCTCCGCATAACAAGGTCCTCCAAATTGAAATTTTCAAATTATGAATGTCCTTAAACTTTTTATTATCAGCTGGGTGTTAAATATTCATAAAACTCTATGTGAACACTCTTCTGTTTTTCCCCTCAGTTGATGATCATATCTGCTGGTCCAACACACAGAGACTGAGAAAATAACTGTCACCTAATTTGGAGCTACTTTTATTTTAAATAAACATATTCCTTGAATAATAACCTGGTCACCATGCAGTGTGCTACTGGATTCAGGTTCGGCCCCAACCCACTGTAGACCAAGTAATCTCAGGCATGTGAGTCATTAGAAGAATTCCTCTGAAAGTTGCACATATAATTTCAGCAAAAAGACTACCTCTATTTACCTCTCCTGGAATGGCTGTAGTGTAGACAAGCAGGCTCTGTTGACATTTCTCAAAACCAATTATTCATTTGTTAACAATTCGACTATTCTATCCCTCCTGTCTCCTTTTTAAGGTCATGCTTTTCATGCAGATATTTTAAAGCATTGCTATGCAACCTATACAGAGACCTTATTATTGCAAAACAAATAAAATAGAGCAACTAATCACAGCATAAAAAAAGAATTAGATTGAATATTCCCATTGAAGAAAATGCCTGTTTAACTCCTTCTGTGTACTGGTGTATAAAACCTTCTCTCTCTTCAACATTTCCTTTAGCCTTCACCTTGGCCACAAAAGGCAGTCCTTTTTCTATCTGTTAGCACATCTCTAATTTAGAGAAAAGTTTCTTCAAGTATGTCATAAAGTGTAAACTTAAAGTTCAGTATTTTTATGAATATTTGCCAAACTTGTGGAATTTTAATCAAATATATTAGAGGTATTTTCTATTAGGTCAGCTAACTCATCTGTGCTGCCAAAAAATAAAAGACATTCCTTCCAATGCAGTCCCTAGTGATTCGCTTGGCTGTGCTTCAAGTGACTCAAGCCAGAAATATTTTTATATAATGTTACAATATTTATATCTTATGAAAAGCTGGACTTTCCTCTGGTAAGGAGAAAAGTCCTAAAGATGACATAGGTGTCATGATAAAGACTATCCTGAACATCACAGCAGTCTGTCCTTGTGCAGAATATGGGTCAGCCAGCTCTTTCTTGCTACTTGAACTTTATTAGAAGAGAAGTATAGACCCATATTGGAGCTGGCACCAGAATGGGACAGACTGTGAGAATCTTACACAGAGAAGTACCTTACTCTGCAGGGGTGTTCCTTGACTTGAGGGGGCCAGCTTAACATGAGTCTGTATTTAGTGTGAATGAAGGTACCACTTTTGCATGCCATTTCCATTCAAAATTGTTATAGAATAATTCTAACATTGATTTGAATTCATAGATTAGGTGTCCAGATGAGTGAGATGATGTAGTGCAGTCTCTTGCACCATCAGCTATAAAGAGAATTAAAGGTTACTAAACTCAGCTGCAGATGTCTGAGCTCCTGTGAAATCAATCCCACACAAGATCACCTGTTGGAATACAGCAGTAGATAGTATAATAACTAGAATTTAGGTATAGGAAAAGTGATGTCACTACCACCAAAACACGTTGGATCTTCTCAGAATTAAAATTAATTTATGTTTGAGGAGGAATTCTGAAACACTCGAGTAAGTTCTGGTGGGTTTGTTTTCCATTTGCAGTATTCACCAGATCAAAAGTGTGATGAAACTAAAAGCTGACTGTTCATTTGGCATTTCTGTTTGAGACCAGAAGGAGAGAAAACTTATTCTCATGAGGTTTCCAGCAGATTTCATGTCAAAGAGGTTAGAATAGTTTGAATAAACTCCACATAAACATCTGGGGCCAGATTCATGGGATATTCCAGCTGCTTTGGAGCAATTTGGTGACACAAAGCAGCAGTAAAAACCACTTTACTGGCCATTTAAGTCAAGTTTATGGCTGCTTTGCATTCCCAGAACAGCTCAAAACAGCCAATACCAGTGAAGCTCTGAATTTCTGGGCTTTGAGCTGAGCTGCAACCTAACTCCAAAATCCTCTAATGTGTCCATTTCTACTAGACATAACATCCTAACTCAGCATGTGTCTGTTCATCATCACCTTTGTTTACAGCATGATTGTAATGATCTAATTAGGAACTAAAAGTACTTTCAGTCAATTAACACTTCTTGAAGTTTAAAAAGAACAGGCTTTCAATGAGTTCAAGTAATCATTCTGTAAAGAAAAGTAGCATTTTCTTTCTAATTAATCTATTTTTCAGGATTCACACTGTAATTTCAGTCCCTGTAACATGGCATAGCTCTTGCTAGTAGCAAACTATCAGCTACACACTGAGTTTCCCAGACCTGAAGCTTGTCAGGCTTGCCCTGTTTGGGCTTTCTTGACTAGCTGGGAACTTTACTTTTCTTGATTTATCATAACAAAAATTTTTCTAATTTAACAGGTACCTCTGGTTAATTTGTTTTACTTTTGTTTTTCTTTATATGGTGCCTCTGTGATTTTACGAGTCTAGCACGTGATGATGTAGTTTATAGAAATGCAGGCCTGGTGTGACAGCAGAGAAGTGGAGAGACAGGATGCTGTGTAAAGGAATACCACCGTGGGGTGATAAGAAATATGTCACATGCTTGGCACTCAAGACCCATAGCTATAAGCAACTGTTAAAGAAATGCACATCTGGGAATGGACAAAACTGTCTTTTAGTAGAACTGAGAATAAAGATGTAATATCTAGCCTACAAAAGGGCCGCATATATAGTAAATTTGGACATAAAGCTGCAGACCCGATGAGGAAAGAGTAAATATGTAACTATAAATTAGTGAGCATACAGAAAAACCTTCAATGAGGAAGAAGAAACCATCAAGATGAACATCGTATTTCTCCAGTGAACAGCTCTAGATGCTGACAAGTCTGCATTGCACCCCCAACATCCTTAACAGCAAAATGAAACCACCAGCCTCGGGGTCCAGAGGAACAGGAAAATGTTGAGCATAATAACAGAAAAAGGGGAGTAACCTGTGTGCATAACAATTTTAACTACAATATCAAGGAGACTTTCTGTATTAAAATATTCTCTTCTGAAGTAATTAAATTTGGACAAATGATTTTTGAATTATACTGTAAAGATTTTAGTTATGACAACAATAAATTCTTGGCTTTGTATATAAAGTGTGTTTCCTCTGTTTATGCAGAATATTGTGAGTGTAACAACACATATAACAAAAAACAGCAATCATCCACCACCTCCTAGGACTTTGTAGAAATGCATTATTGAATGTTCTTGAAGACTTTAAATATTATAATCATGAATACTATGATTACCATTAACAGAATGTACTAGGAGGGCTAAACGAAAAATTGTAAGGAAATCAATAACCTTGTACTTAGAACAGAGTTTGTATTTTATATGTTAAATAAAGCTTGGAACTCTGTACTACCTGAAGAGTAGAACAGTCACGAAGGCCCGGTCAGTAATTCATTAGGGGAAGCTGGGGTTCCTGGAACCATAGCATAATGGTATTGGCTGCACAAGCTAAATTAATGTTACACCAGAAGCCATATATTTCCTGTTTTTCAGTGCTTCATTTAACAACCTTAATATTCTTTTAACCACAGGTATTTAGAGCAATGTGTATACAATATTTGTTTTCTCATTATTATTTTTTTCCTTTTCTGCCTGTCCATTAATAGGGATGGATGGAGCAATTAAAACACAACTCCACTTCAGAGCATACTGTAAAACCCAGGAGGAGCTTCTGCCTCTCAGAGTGCCAGAGGGCATAGCTGGCAGCAGCTGTGCCATTTCTTCCAAAAGCGTTTTATATATATATATATATATATGTATATATTTATGTATATACTTTTCTACAACTAATTCTTTCAGATGGACACTCAAAAGGAAGCAGAAGATATGACCTGATTTATTCTAAAATGCCTTTAGTGTTTATCAGTACATTATGTTATAGCCAGTGTAGATTTTTTAAAGGAAGGTGAATGTAAAAGGGGACAGATTCCTTAATCGCCACCACCTTAGAATATCTATAAGGAAACACCCCACTATCTTGCCATTATTATCTCTGCATACAAGTTTTATCCAACACTATATTCCCATCTCTGAGTCCATTTGCATTATTTTTTCCTCTCCTTTATCTCATTGTATTTTTTAAGTGGTTATAAATGTGCAAGAAGTTGATTTCAGCCCTCATTTTCAACTACAATAATTTCAAATAAAATTGAGAAAATTTTGCCTATTTGCAGTGTACATATATTGCAGCAGAATAAATGTATATCATATAATATCAAAGTTAGAACATCTAGATTGAATTTAGTACATTCATTATGTTTTCCTTTAGAAAGCTTGCTGCCTCTAAATCTTAAATAAGAAATCTTGGACTGGTCTATAGATTAACTTATGTTCCAACTGAACATACTTCTTAAGCAATGAGAAAGAGCAATGATATATTGTGAAATCAGCCAAAAATCCCAACTAGAAGGATATAGGAATGTGAGCTACACCAAAGAGCAGCTCCTCTGCTTCTCTGGCCTATCTTAGGCAGATACGGGTTTATGTTCAGTTAATCTCAAATGCAATGCCTTGAATCTCTTATGCAAATAAAATGTTTTCATTTGAGCTATTCTAATTCTTCACCTAATTATTGTGCCAATTTTTACTTACAGCATACTGAACAATTCCAAACTTTTATTAAAAATTGTGGTTTGATTTAAAAAAAAAAAGTTTCTTCAAAACATCACACTAAAAATTCACAGCCAGTTCTACACTTAATCTATAACCAATGTCATATCAGACTTCAATCCGTATCAGTGAAGGACAGATAACTGAAAGGACTGACATCTTTTCCGTAGATTTGCTATAGTTTGGTTTATAATTAATTAAAATTAATGAAATTCTCCCCTCTTACTTCCATTATCCATCTCACTGCTAACCCATTTATTACATTTTGTCATATTACAACACCAAGTTTTCTGTGGAGGAATGTGTGGTTTGGGGCTGTTGGGGAAGAGGAGAGAATTATTTTATTTTACAGTATTTAGTCCTCTGCGGCCAAGATCCCTGAGTATTTCTATAGTCTTTGCTCCTCTAGCTGTTTCTATGGTTCCAGGAACAATGACAATTAAAGAAAATACACAATCGGTTGTAATTACTTATTTTAAAATGCTCCTTTTTCTACAGCATAATAAAATCCAACTCTGAGCCTCATGAACATAACGTGGAAGACAGTATTTTAGTGCATTTCATGCTCTATTATACTTATCTTTTTAGCCCATACATCAGATTTTAAAATTAATGTAGAAATACCATTTACTTAAATGACCATACCACAAACACAGGGTAAAGCCATTGAGAAGGATTAGCAGGGAGACAGCTTTTAGGATGTCTGTGTTAGCACAGTATATTACATTTAAAAATACACAAAGTTAAGGACATCACGTTTGCTTTTTTATTGTTAGCTGTCTGATAGGCTATTTATTTCAGAAAATAGTGATTGAATACTGGCTGCCAGGTAATAAGCTTTCTCCAGTCTGTTATAGGAATTAAATTATCAGCAATCAGTAGCGCTCCTAGTAGCCATGTATTATGTGTACAACACACTAGCTGTCCTTTAAATCAAGATATATCTTTTAATCAAGAGTATCTTCTATCCATAAAGAATTCAAAGTTGGTGCAAGTCTAAACCAAGTTAGAAATAAAGACAAAGGCCAACTCATTAATGAGTTAACATGACAGGTGCTCTAACAGTTATCTTCGTTTCTCTGCAAGCACTGAGTGGTCGCTCTGTGGGGCAGGACCCTGGGTAGGGTCAGGGCTCAGTGGGACAGTCATTCTCCTGTGCTGCCCTAGAGGTTTAGAAGCAAGCATTCAGCAAGCTCCCTGCTCCACCAGGTCCTCTTTACTAATTTCACTAATGAAAGGGTCAGTCCTCTTTGGAGTAATGTGCCATACTGCCTTTTGCTTTCTCAAAGAAGAGGTTAAGCTTCTTGATACAAGCTCAGGAGAACACAGGATATCCTTCCTCAAACAGGAGCAAAATAACTTCAACAAGACCGTTGTGGGAAGCAAGGTGAAATCAGAAAGAGCCGGGATTTGTGAGCCACTGTACAAGGAAGCTCATTCATTAGGATGCCTCAAGTAGTGTCAGCTGAGAGACCATGCCTCACATAGGCATGCAGGGTCAGACTACCAGCATACCCAGATGGACACAAACAGCAGGTATCTTTCCTGACATAAACAGGACCTTGTCTAATGAAAAAGGGCAATAGTTCATATTAAGGCCATAGATATCTTGTTTATTTGACGCAATCTTTTGTAATGTATTATCTATAATTTTCTGTCTTTATGTAGGGAAAAATTAATCTAGGGAAGAAATGCAAAAGAGCCTGAACTAAACAGGAGTATTTGCCTATGCACCCTTTTTGTCATATCTACCATAAACTGTTAATTCCTATGATCCAAAAAACACATGCCACAGATCCCAGATAAACATGAAATAAACCCAAAACTCACTGATTTGAGGCATGCAACAGAAAGGATTACTTCAGGATTTCTTATTAATCATCTCCTAAATACTACACATCTGTGGCTGTCACTGTTAGGATACAGGATACCAGATCAAACTGGTGGTTATTTTATCTGTTCCCTTGTTTTTGAAACTTGGTTTTAAGATATTCTTAGAGATTTTCAAAACTTGATAGGACAAGGACCTGAAAAATCTGTGGGAGATCTGGACCAGAATAACAAAAATTATTCTGTGATTCTTATGTCCAGGGTGTTTCTGAATAAAGAACTTCAGTCGTGAAAGATGATACAGTGCCATTTCAGTGCTGGAAAACAGGCTTCAACACAAACTTCCTCATAGTGTAGTGCTAGGTGGTCAATTGGACTGGATTATCTTGAAGATCTCTTCCAACCTTGATGATTCTATGATACTATGATTCTATCCTACATCGACACAGGAGGGTTTTATATGCTGAAGTTCATGACCAGTCAGCCATTATTTGGATTTCTGAAATAAGAAGCTTAGCACAAAGCATCATGAGGGTAGGTGCTGGAAGAAGATATTGTGCTTAGGGCTGACCATTCAGTATTGATTTTCAGCTTTTCTCAAAGGCAGATCCACATTGAGCCAAGATCTCCTAGAGTAGTTATGTCTGACAAAACTTTCCAATCAGGTTCAAAAAGTCACACACTGACCCCTCATTAGTTGCTCTAGAGGCAGTATTTGTGCTCAAAGAAGATGTAATAGAAAGCAGCAGAATCATTAAACCACTTCCTGGAAGTCCTCACTGGGAAAAAAAATTCTCCTTATACCCATCTGAACCTCTCTTATTTCAACTTCTTTTTATAAATTTTTTTTCAAGGCTTTTCAGATTTTTTTAAACAATATTTACCAGGTTTGCCATTCCCAAATTAATGATAACAACTTACAAAAATCTAGATATAATTGAAACCTTGCAATTTTAATATCTGGATGTGGCCTAACGAGTGCTGTGTGAAGAGGAACAATCTCCACAGTGATTTACAGTGAAGATTCTTGGTTTCCTCATCAACCTATACATACTAACCCAATTCCAGCTGTTCTGATCTCACAGAGAGAAGAGACCAAACAGGAGACAGAAACTCATCTCATGGCTCAGACACAAAGTTACATAAGGTACATGGTTCTCTTTCTGGTGATCTTGAGAGCACTGCATAGTTCCCTCCCCAAGGAGCTTCAGAGGCTATTTATTTTGCTCTACACCTGAGAAATTAGGAGAGGTGTCTGGTGTATTCACACTCAGCCTGGAGTTCTTGTGTGTAACTCTGAGGTAGCACCTTCGTCTTGTAAAGTCTTGAGTCCACTCTCAGCACAGAGGACAGCACCACGTCTCTGCTTCAGGAAATTCTCAGAGAAGTCTGGATGAGAGCACTCCTAAGAACTTGCTGCTACTGCTGTGATCCCTGAACACACTAAAATGCTTTGGACAAAATTAGAAACCTAGAGCTGGAGAGAGATTTTTCTTGTTGGTGTTGCTACAAATGCACATTATTCCATTTCACTGCCCTAGAGTCAGTACAGGATTAAGCCCCTTGTATGCATGTTACTTTTCTACGACACTTGCCCTGAAATCAGCTAAAGCAAACAAATAGAAAATTGACATTAATCACTCATCAGCCTATAGCCCCTTTGTGACACTCAATATGATTTTTCCTGTGTAAGAGGTTATTTTCTATACCACTCACATTGACTTCTTCCCTAAGGACAGCAAGAGAAAGGCAACAAGAAGGGTCAGAGTAGTGGCTGCTCACAGCCATTTGTCATCTCAGGAACTCCCTCTCCTATTTCATGGGAACCGGTGCACCAAAAGAAATCCCAAAATGGCCAGGGAAAAACACAAGGTGTCAAAACACCTAGTCCTATCTTTCCCCAGCTTTGAAAACTCTACCAGTTTCTAGAGAAGCCATAAGAGAGCAACTGACTTTTCATGCTGTGCACCCCAGTCACCCCCTCTGAGAATCCCCCTGCATGACATTTACTTTAATAGGTCTAATTATAAAGAAATGCACTTTTCAGTCAGAACTGAAGAACCAGTAGGTTTTCTTCTTTAACATGCCAACCAGCTGTTTTGAAAGGTACTTCTCTAATCTCTTTCCTTCCACATGTTCAAACAGATGAAAGTAATTTTGTGCTCAACTGTCTATAAGTAATTAGACTGGGATGTAAAGGAGTCTTTATGTATCAGTTCAGAAAGAGCTACACTCTTAGCATACAGAATAATTATTAGCAATCTTCTTCATCTGTAAGGTATACCTTATGCATTTTACATGAGTTCCCATTATTAACATAACCTGACTATCAAAGCTCCATTGAAACTGGTGTCTTCTTTTTCATGTAACTGACTGAAATTCCCCAGAAATATAGTAATTTGAAAACAGCAATGCTGATGATTTGTTTCAGCTGTAATTTGTTATTTTTTTTTCCTCTTCTTTGTTGTTTTCCTAGTAAAGACCTAAACCAGTGGGGCTCCAATATACACAAACAAGTGTTCTGCTTTTGCTACAAGATGGATATTAATATTCAGTGAGGGTCCTAGAATGCTGCCTTTTGTCAGTTTCCTGGGCTAAATTCCCTTAATCTTATTAATTAGGAGGTCACAAAAAGAATACTTTATTGGGAAACAAAACGTGTGTTCTAAAGATAGGTTGAATTAAATCTATGCATTTACTAGGAATGGTGATGGCAGAATACTTCTTTAGGTCTGCCTCTGGACTGTGTCTAACACCTCCATAAATGGGGTAGAGCAATTACTGATAAGTCAGAGGGGCAGAAGCATCTTTTGAACTCTAGCTATTAAAAAGGTTGGAACATCTTTCACAAGAAAAATAGGATCGTCAGGACTGGGACTGTACCCAGTGTAATGAAAGCTGGAGAAGAATCATACACCGTTAAGGGACTTGCATCCTTTCAAAGAGCTGCAAACTAATCCAGGTTGGAAAGAATGTAGAGAAAAGCATGAAGGTGCTTCCTTTTCATCCTACAAGGTACTTCTCTTTCATCCTATATGGTAAACATTTTTGAATGCGGTTTGCTTCCTCAAACATCTCTCTCTCAAACCCTCTCTCCAGAGCTACATACCATGATCACATCTTTTAAAGAAACTAAGTCCAAATTTTCTTAGAAATAAAATTCCATTTTATTTTCTCTAGAATCACAAGGTATCCTCAGGAAATGAAGTCTGACTGACTATTAGTGTTTTTACCACAAAAGATGGTGGTAAGAGAGAGAGTTATTTGCTAGAGATACTTAGAGATTTGCTAGAGATTTGCAAGAGAGAGTTATTTGCTGACGAGCTGATCTTCACCATGAGAACTGCAGCAGAGAGGCCAAAACCACCCATTCATTCAGTCACTGCCAAAGAAGCAATAGTTTGCCCAAGCACATATCAGAGGGATGTGGCCTAATCCTGAAGAATTACATGCACTACATGTCAGTGCAAGTGACTCAGATGCACTGTGTCTATTACCAGACCAGGGTACGATCTGTGAATACAATCAGAAGTATCACACTTTTCTTTTGTTATATTAACTGACAGAAACTTTATTCTACAGATGTCTTCGAACAGCAGGCTCCTGCACTGAAGAGCTGATTGTCTAAACAGGCCTAGAAGTAGCAAAATACCAAGATGAAACTGAAAAGCAAAGTGAAGATATGTCTATTTTTTATATAGCTTGTTACAGCTGTGAGAAGTGGTCCAGCAGGACAAAGTCAGGACGTTTATCTGCCAAATCCCCATCAACATGAAAGCATGTCAATGAAACACTGTCATACTGGATCAAAACAATATCCCACTGCAGCTCAGTCCAATCTAGCCAGCCATACACTGAAGGGTAAGAATAGCAATACACCAGATATCAACATCCTAAATGTGCTGGGAAAGGCTTGAGAAAAGCCCTGACATGGACTTAGCCCACTTCCAAATGGCCTTGTGAGGGAGGCGAGAGATGCACAGCCTCAGTGGGGTAAGCTGATGGCAGACCATGTGGCACACTCACTACCAGCTCCCAAAGCAGACACACACTCCAGTCAGTCTGTTCCTGACAAACCTAAAATCTTATTCTGTTTACTAGCTAGATGTATGCACCTCTACATACCCTAGTAGAAAATGCAACAGAAGCAGCAGAGAACATGACTGCAAATGAGACAGCTCTTCACAAGCCTGTTTTTCAAAATTAGAAGTTGTGCACTGAAACCAAAGGGATTGGAAATATTACCATATGATGCAGGTGAAAATGAAAGATTATATTTGCAAAGTTTTTATCAACAAGAGTAAATAATGCTCCAAATTTAACTTTTGGATAGATAAAAGATAACTACTCACTAGAGAGGAAAGGATGTGTTGAGATGACGACAGCATCAGGCATGCATTTTTCCATTAGAAATCGATTAATCTATGTCTGCCTCGAGTTCAAGTCACATGACTTCATGCATAACACTTAACACATTCAAGACAGCAACATAAGTATCCCATGCAGGCACAAAAATATGGAAACAAAATAGGGCTGGAACTGTGATTATATCATGTGTTTTTGCTCTTCACATTATTTGTTTTCTCAAAGACCAAAGGTGTGTATGATACATTACAAATGCTCGCTCTCTCTGCAAGTATGCAAAACAATGATTTCCATGTTATGTATTAGGGATGTTCTTGGATGTTTGAAGCACTTGGGAAAGAATTCATTCCCAATTTCTCTGGAATGTCCTTACTAGACATTCCTTACTTTCTCCTGAACATTACAGAAAGCATAACAGGAAAAGCTGAATATACAAAAAAAAAAATAGCCAAATATTTAAAAAACCACTATATTGAGGGAGGTCAAAATTAGTTATCACCTCCACCTGAAGACAACTTCTTTGCCTTGGTAGGTTGTTCCCATTGATTCTATGAAGAAATGTTACTCCTTATATCCGTTATTACTTGACTGATTTGCTAAAAACCTGGTTGTGTGGTGAACACCAAGTCATGCAGGGGTTTTCCATCAGTGTTCACAACACTATCACTAGAGATCTGGAGATTTTGTCCCACTGTACCTTGTCAGAAAGCAAACAAATATAGTAGTACACATTTCCTGGGCATAGGGAGGTGTCAAAGAGGCCCCCAAGAACCTCTTCAAAGGGTCTGCTCTCAGCTGGCTATGCCCTAATATACATCTATATTTACAGGAAGAACAGGGACACAGGGTCTTCTATTTTACCCTAAAAAAAAAAAAATGCTGCCAAAAGGAGAGTGAGAAAGGTAAAAAAAAACCAAAAAAACCACACACACACAAAACCCAAAACCAAACCAACAAAACAACAACAACAACAACAACAAAATCCATACACACACACACAAAAACAACAACAAACCAACAAAACCAAACCAAACAAAACCAAGCCAAACAAAACCAACAAACAAAAACAAACAGACAGACAACCAAGACTACTAACAGGGACTGGCTAACAAAGCTGTTCAGTCAAACTAAAGGAAACACGGTAAGCCTCTAAAAGAACAAGGCTAATTGCCCTGATAGCAACTTGCCAGCACAGGAATCTCCAGGAGTCATTAGGGCCCTCTGAGACAAGAGGTCCTTGAAAAGAAAACTCAAAGAATCAGTGGACAAATAAATAAAATATTACTCTTTCCCCAATTAAAGAAGATCCCATGACAGGTGAGAGGAAATTCATTAGTTCTAGCTATTTAACACAAAGGTGCTCAGTTGCTGTGTGGAATGTCCTAGAATGGGCAGAAAAGTGACAAAATACCCCACATATACCAGGACAAGTTTATGGCCATTCAGCTTCTATGTCAGACTGGCTTCCATGTTGGATGGCACCCTGAAGATCATTTTAAATACCGGGGAAATACAGAGCTGAGTAAGTTGCTTCCAGTAAGGTGAGTAGGTCAATAAACTGGAAAAGATGGAAATTCAGGATAAGTGTAAGTTATAAGGGAAACTTAATTTTTGCCTTGGCACATACCTCAAGTATTAATTTTTATATCTAGATAAAACCCTAATGAGTCATGGGTGGTGTCTTAGGATATTTTTCATTATTAAAAAAATTGTTTTATTTTAAAAGCTAAAGTCTTTGTTTATTGTATCTAAGCAGTAGAAGAGGCTCTGCAAACAGGTCCTGCAGATACTAATTTTTCTTAAGGTTTTTCTTTACCAGAGAATGAGTCATTCCTCTTCCTTTTTTTCTTTTTTTTTTTTGTTCACAATGTGACTTTTGCCTATGTTGATTCATTTTAGATGATATGAATTATACTAAGAATGTACATCATGGGAATACATGTCTTGTTGGACAAAAATTGTGGATTTTTTTATTATTCTTTTAACTGAGGGCCTGTGACTGTTTATTTTGTTTTCTCTAAATTCTATGAGCACTCACCATGATTTTATGATCTTTCCATTCATTACACTTTGAAATATATAAATAGCATGTAAAACAATGAGCAAGATTCACCAGGAGGCTCTAGCTGCCTGATGCTGCTGTAGTGGATGGATGCACCCCTAAGTCCCCCTCTCTGTTGGTCAAAACAAGATGATGAGCTCTGACCCCATCCAGTAAAGCTCTGCAGTGCTTTGCTGTGCCACCCTGGCCGGATGGCAAGCACCTACTGAAGCCACTCTCTCACTCTCCTCTGCAACTGGACAGAGGAGAGGAAGAACAACAGTGAAGGATTCATGAGTTAAGAGCTGGGAGAGGTCACTTACTGATCACTATCAAGGGCAAAACAGCTCAAAGTGGGGATACTAACTCAATTTATTACAAAAAGGATCAGAGCAAAAGAGTGAAAAGTAAAATAATCTTAAAATCACCTTCCTCCCACCCTTCCTTCCTTCCATGTTTTCCCTTCTCCCCCACCAGCAGTGCAGGGGTACAGTCCTCCCCTGCTCCTGTGGGGTCCCTCCCACAGGAGACAGTCCTTGATGGACCTCTCTAGTGTGGGTCCATCCCACAGGCAACAGTTTTCATGAAACTGCCGTCCCATGGATCACCTCTCCATGGGGTGCAGTCCTTCATGAATAAGCTGTACCGATGTGGGTCCCCCACAGGTCCTACCCAGGAAAAACCTGGTCCAGAGTGGGTTTTCCATGGGCTGCAGGTCCCTGGCAGGACTCTGCTCCATCTTGGGCCTCCTATGGGGTCACAGTCTCCTACAGGCATCCACCTGCTCCAGCATGGGCTCCTCCATGGGCTGCAGGGGCACAGCTGCCCCACCATGGGCTGCACCACGGGCTGCAGGGCCTCAGCTTTGGCTCCTGGAGCACCTCCTGCCCCTCCTTCTGCACTGACCTTGGTGTCTGCATTGTTGTTCCCAATACTCACACTCTGCTCTTCCCTGGCTGGAATTCTTCACTGCGCAACAACTTCCTGTTCTTAAATATGTGACATGGAGGTGTTACTGTCACTCTGGATTGGCTCAGCCTTGGCCAGTAGCAGGAAGTCCATTCTGGAGGCTGGCATTGGCTCCACCAAACAGGGGAAGATTCTGGCAGCTTCTAATAGAAGCCACCCCTATAGCCCTCCCTCCTACCAAAACCTACCCACAGAAACTTTAGTGGCCTCTTGGAGTAGAGATTTTAGCTTGTGTGTCCCTGTGCCCCACATCTACTGTTCATAAGCATCCAAACACAGAATTAGATGGACCTCTCAGTTTTAGGTCAGAAAATGATTGATTTTCTTTAAATTGCACAAGGAAACAGAGCCAAGGATGTATTATCCCTGCTTAAGCCCAAGAAACAAAATAATGCAGAATATATAAAATGGAAACAAAAATTTCCATTAGAATCCCACCTCCTAAGAATAAAAGTCATCTGTGTAACATAACTAAACTGCCTCACCTTTTGAAAGTTCTCAGCTATAATTTTCCCCATCAAGATCACACAAACTGAGATCCTGTGTACTGCAACATCTCAAAGGAGGATTTCCCAGTGCTCTTTCTGAGGAAGCTAGAGCAGTGCAGGAAGTGAGCAGTTCAGGTGGGCCCATCTCTTCCTTCCATGGGAGAGAGCCAGAGACAAGAAGAAAAAGTCACACTGTAATATTCTTGCTTTGACTCCTCCAGATGTGGGCAAGCGAGCAAGCCCTTTTTTTGGTTTCTGTTGAGGAACTTGTCTCAGCTATTGATGATGACAGCAGAGTTGTGGAAATAAAACCACCAGGTACCAGCACTGGTTCTTTGTTCTCAGTAGCACAATAAATACAAGTACCTTTGCTAGTAAATAAACAGACTGTTGAAGCAATTCTTTTGATCCCCGTGAAAGTCCCATGTTCAGAAAGCATTAGCTCTTGATTGCTCGATTATGGGTTCAATCTTTTTCCAGGTCACATCATTGATCTCGTCTCTGAGTTTTCATCAGTGCTGTACATAATTGTGAGGAACGGTCTGAAAGAATTGCCAGTTTATACTAACCCCCAGAGTTCAAAGGAGGAATATGCTTCCTCTCAGTTGTTTGAATGTTCATTCTTCATTTCAGGTTGCCTTTGAAACTCAGTTTTCTTCTTAAAGCCTGTTTTGTTTGGGCCATTTTTCCCCTATAGAACACAGCCCGTAAGGAATTCAGAAGAAAACAAATCACAGTGCAGAAAAAAACTAGAGCAAATCCACAGTATTTTATCTATATTGAATTCTTCACTGTCTACTGTGTTCTGTCTCTGTCACCTGAAATATTGTTCCTCCCTGGGAAAAAAAAAAATTCAACACAATTTTTTAAGCAGCTTGGTTTTATTGGGAAAGGTGATGATGAGTTAGTGGTAATATGAGTCAGACTGAGTGCTTTCATGTGTCATGTCTCATCCAGAACTCTGGTTTCTTTTTCCTCTGAGAATGTATTTACAAGGAATGTGCTTTTCACATCTTCATTTGTGCACACTACAAAAATCACCTCATTATTTGAGAAGTTGGCAACTATCTGTGCCCAGGACTGAAAAACAGACTTCTTGTTGGAAAGAGATGTTTCTGACAAAATTGTACAAAACCTACTCAATGAATAAGTAAAGATAAGTGCTAGCACTCTCCCTGCTTTTACTTTATCCACTGCTCTCCTTAGAGCAGTTCACTTTGATAATTACTGCTATAATGCATCATGATCCATTCAGACTCTGCAGGACATCAAGGTTTTGTCTCACTGTTAAGAAACTCTGCTTGCATGCATCCCATCCAACTTCAGCTGCCTAATGGAAGTCCCTACCCTTGGAGCTCCTCACTGTAGACCTCCCTCTTTTGAAAAGGAGGTTGTCATCTTCACAGTTAAATCAAAACTTAGGAGAGCTGAAACATTTTCCAGTAGTACGGTTTTCTCTCCATTTTCTATGGAGGGGATGTCAGTGCACTAAGCTATCTTAAGCACTTCGGTTAGGCGTCTAAAATTATGGATGGCATAAAATCTACCCAAATAACAATCTGAAAAACTGGGGGAAGATGCTAAGTACCACCTATGCTTGCAGGTGGATGAGGAGCACCAAAGAATGGACATTAGAGAGCAATAGAAAGACAAAATCCACTTTGGTACTTTACACGCAGGCTAAGGATGTAAGGCATCTTTCTTTGATTTCTTACCCTACCATGGTCTGGTTCTGAAAACCTTAGTTGTCTCCTTCTTTGGTCCTCACTTGTAAAATGAGTAGAAAAGCCTGTCTTCCTGAGAGTACATTACAGATCACAGTATGGAATACAGGGAAATCCTATGGCAAGAGGTTTGAATGGGAAACGGTATCTATGTTTCCTTAAAATAGATGTATAAAGTAGAACTACAGCTCTGCAAAACTGCCTTATTGCAGCATTTCAGGAGTACATGAATCTTCTAAAAGCAGTAAAGGACGAATTACACCTTCAACAGCACCCACTTCTCAAAGACGGTTCCTGCAACATCATACCATAATCAGAGCTAAACGCAAAGCCATGAGCTGCCCCAGGGTGTATATAAGCCAGTGTATATTACATGTCATGGACCTTGTATAGTAAAAAACTAGAAGTGGGGGAAGGGAAAAGGAGAGGGAAGTTCCATCTTCATATTTATTTTGCTTCATAAATATTCATTCCCCCTATGACCCTCTCGTGTCCTGGCACAGAACTGTGCTGTTTTTCATTTTACCATTAAAGAATGTCACGTCATAAACAACCAGTTCCAGCAGACATGCATAAAATCTCACACTCAGCCGAGCCCATAACTTTCCATGAATAATCAAATACTCTATGCAATAATTTTTAAGCTGATAATTATGCACTATTTGATCAGCTTGTGTGTTCATACTAGACCTGATTAGCAAACACTGCAGTGTTTACTCATTTTCCTTCCATTGGCTGGCTGGCTATCTATCTATCTATCTATCTATCTATCTATCTATCTATCTATCATCTTCTATTTATGTGGTTCCCTGTTATGATAGTATCTAGGTAGTTTCTATGTATTTAAAACCAGAAGCAACATTTTATTCCTAATTTCTTTTTTCCTTTCTTTCTTTTCCCAGCTTGATTAGTTTATAGGCTGGTCAATATGATTCTCATTTTGCCTTGAGATCAAACAAGTTTTTTACAGTAAGTGACTGTGAAATTTGAAAATCAAGGCTAAATAAGATCTGACTTCTGCATTTGTTCTTGAAAAAGCAGGAACCACCTCTGTCCTCTTGATGGAGACAGAAGGTTCCGCAGTGCTACTGCTCCTTCTCTTGAGGACATGCTGCCCGGAAACTTCCTCTTAACTAAAATTATGCTGGCTTCATGGATCTTATTTGCCATGAGAGCTCCTGATTATCTCCTTAGGGAAGGGAAAGGACCTCTGGTCATCCTAGATATTTTCACACCACAGATACTGTAGCTTACTCTACATTTAATAACAGCAGATAATAATTTCATAAGCAAAAGGGCCAGGGGCATTGGGGTTTCTTCAGCCCCTGCATCTTACTCTACTGGTAGCATTCTGCAACTCCTAAAAGATCCAAAACTTCACACCAGCTTAGCTGTCTGAAGGTAAAGGTGTTTAATACAGGAAGAACATTGTGTAGGAGGTACAGTCCCCAAGCATCTCTTCCCAGTACAGCTTTGGCATAACTTTAATCAGTTTCTCTTGGTTTAAAACACACACCAAAAGAAATGGGTTGATCACTCAGCACTATTCTCTGACTCACTGAAGTGCTATTGCTGAATTCATCTTCTGGCTTTCACAACACACAAACACAAGGGAGAAAGAGCAGGGTTGCCCTGCTCCCATGGTAGTGGCAGTCTAAAACCAAGTCATAACATCCATTTAGTGCCTCTTTAGAAGAGCTAAATGGATTTTGTAAATTCCATTGGTAAATTAGTGCCAGCGTTATACACATAAATCTTGCCATTAAAATGATTTACCTCAACTGTAGCATTATTAATGTTCAGTAAATTAGGTCCATAAAATGACATTTGCCATGCCATTAACTGAAGATAATCCACAAAGCTCATTTCTAAACCCCTTTATATTTTTTATAATGTCCTTCATAAACAGTGCTGTAGCTGTCTGAGATGGATGCAGTCATCACTATATTGATAGCTCTGACACAGCATACGCTTCAGATCAATTACGGAATCGGGAGACTAATTTAGACAATCTTTACTTGTGGTCAGAAATAGATTCATTATTAATGAGTGCAAACAAAACTGTATCATTGTTCTTCAATTCAAAACACATGTTCCCTGGAACATTAGACATCTTCAGGCTTTCTTTAGTCAAAGTAGATTACAGCCCTGGAAAATTTTGGTAATTTCAGAAACTGGCAGAGCAAGGATTTCAGGAATGAAAACAGAGACCTCAAAGCAACCAAGAAAACAAAATTATTTTAGAAGTTTTTACGGGTTGGCCAAAAGATAGATCTCACAAAGCGTTATAAGCTCATTAGTGCCTTTTTTTATGTTTATATATATTAAGCATTTCCATTAAAGCCCTGAGGTGGCTGAAGCCCATTCACAACACTTACAGTTTCACTTGAGGAAGAAAGGTCTGATCTCCCAATTGCTTGATATTACTAATACAAAAAACGTCAAGCCTGACACTAGCATTATCATTTTAAGAGATTCTAAATGTCCTCTGCTCCCACTGATGAGTTGAGGATGATGTCATTGAACCATGTCTCTCTGATTTAACCAAATCTCTCTGACTTGCAAAGCAGATGAATGACTTGTGAAGTCATTCATAGATGACTTCACTGCACTGGGACAAAAGAGTCCACCCCCTCTAAAAAGAAATTGAGCTGCATGGAGAAATATCCAATCAACCCCATTCCATAAAATAATAGTTTCAATTACAAGAGTAAAAATATCCAACTTTCTTCAGTCATTGGTGTGATTTTATAGCAAAATGACAAATTAATTTTACAGTGGCTGTTCTGTGATTAAAAAAAAAGCATTTAAGCAATCTGCTCAGGGAGTTTTGCGCGTGATTACCTTTATTTGAAGCTACCTCAAGTAGCTTTGTCATCAAGACAGAACTGATGTCACCAGGATCATGCTCCAGCAATTCAGGGAGTTAACTGCCCTTCAGCTGCTGGTGAACTGGCCTCCATGCAAAATGCAGGACTTATCTCTGTTTGCATTCCCCTTCTGCTTCAGCATAAATACAAGTATTTGGCTTGAAGAACCCACAAGAGTGTTTTAGATGTTCAAGCATGACTCAAAGAAGACCTTTGATTGCACCCTATTAACCTATTGATCTCTGTTGGAGCTTCTGTCAGAAGAGCACCTTCTAACCCTTTCCTCCAACTGTGTATTGCCACGTTTCTGCACCCATTCATGGTAAAAGAGAAAACAGCAGTCTCACATTTACCTTTTCTTAATCACTTTTAAACAGGAGTATCCAAACACTGGAAAGCATTGTAATGACAGCTTTGTTGCCTACATCATTATCACTATCCCAAAAGAACAAGATCAGCTTGATCATACTTAAATTCATTACACCTACAAGACAGAGTTAATTAGTTCCCCAAACCAGATCAATCTTGTTACTGCACTCCAATCATTCTCAAACAGTGCAAGCATGAAATGGCTGAAGAGAATTTCTATAGTAAACACCAGGAGCTGGCAGAAAATCTTAAAAGGGATAGATTGCCATACCAGCCAAAGTACAGATATGAGGACTTGCATGGGATATTGCTCCTCCTACACTAGACGTGCCATCATTCTTGAGAACTACAAAACACAGAGGCTACAAAATATCCAGAAATTTTTGGATATCTGGGGCATGGAAGATACCAGCTTCATCCTACAGAATTCAAGTTCCCATAACTGACTGCTGCCCTCCATGGACACTCACTCTCAAGTGGAATGGCTTTATGTTGCTACCATGCCCTTGCTGAACACCTCCCTTCCTTTAGTGAGGAGAATTTAAGCTTGCAGTCCTTGTGAAATGCGTCTAATGTCCACATACATAAATCATAAAACATTAAGTGAGGCATAGTATTTTTAGAACATGAAAGTAATAGAACATGAAAGTCATGATTGCCACAACAGAAGTCCGGCTTCAGCTCTAATTAATAGTGTATGCTGCCCCAGACACTTCTTGCTTTCTATCTGTGATGGCATGCTTCATGTGATGTGCAAGCTAGCTTGATCCAATTCTTAATGAGTATAAGATGTTGTTGTGGCTTTTTTTACCTGTTCTTCATTAGTTATTAGTAACAAAACACTAACATTTATTGGGCAAGAATAGCTAATTGAAGGAACAAATAACAAAACCCCCAGCATATTCCTTTGTGTACAAACTACGCCGAAGGGTTGTTTGCATTTTTATTTTGAAAACAGAATGAAATTTTTAAAATACTTCTGTTGTAGGAGAGCTTTGAAGACAAAAGGTATTATTAGGCATTTCCATATATACCCTGAAATATGGTATAAAGTTTCCTTGAAAAACATGCAATACTTTAACGTTTCCAAAAATATTACAGATAGCCCTATAACCTAAGCTTTACACTTTTAAAGGTTAAATGTTGTTTTCTGTATGTGTTTTCACTGTTTAAAAGAAAAGGGGCGGGAAAAAAAGAGAAAACCCCACAGATTTTATTGGTATAAATCTCAGCCAGCTCTTGTAAAACTTTTAGACTCGTCAGCCTTAAGAGGAGGGCAACACCTAAATCCTTGCAAAAGTGCTAGTGAAAGTTGTCTTTACTCTCTGAAAACAACTGGGTTCCTTGTGGAGCTCAGTAGGGAGACAGAATTATAAAACTGAAGTTTTATTAACCCATTGATGAAACATCAGCCATGAAAATACCGTCATTTCTTTAAGCTGTTGTAAAATCGTTATACATACTCCAGTCAAAGAGTCTAATAACATGACTATTATCATCATCACTCAGGATGATCATATGCAAAATGGGCAGTCATTTGCATGTCCTGTTGTGCCTTACCCTACTATCTGCACACCTTGTGATGTTTGAGGGTTTTAAATAAGACATATGTAGTCTTACTCTGTTAGCACATCACTATGAGCTCAGTGAAACCAGCTGTGTGGCAAAAACTGCAACGCTTGGTTCAGTTTCTCCTATCCTAGAACAAAAGGAGTACAAGCTATTTTTAAAGGCTGCATTTTCACTCATTCACATATTGATAATCTCAGGGTAGATGTAGTGCCTCACTTGTGGAGTTCAACTCAGATATCTAAAGATAACCCTGAAGCAAGGTTCCGTATCACTAATATTCTTCACATATTATTTTGCTGATCCCGAGAGGGAATCTGTAATAATACGAAGGGAATCAGGAGGAGTGAAACTGCAAAAGAAATATACTGTACTTGTGGTCTTGAGAATGAAAAACAGCATTGGAAGTGTTTAGCCTTTGGCCAATACAAAATCTATGGCCCTGAGCAGCCTTTTACAGGAAAATTAGATGCTGGAGAATCAGAGGAGCAATTAGAGCTGTTTGTATTTAGAGTTGCATCAGCTCGACACAATCCATTTTTTATCACTCTTTTCATTAACCAGCTGCAAAGGTGCATGTGAACGATTTTATACCCCCAAAAAGTGTTGAAATTCTAAGTTTAGTGAATGGCAGGAAGGGGAGAGATCTAAACTAAACTGAAACAAACAGAACTTAAGCTGAAGCACCATCCACAGAGTGCACTACTTGTGTTCGGGACATTATGACAAAACACCCTCTCCTTGTGAAGGTCAACCTGGAAATACAAAACAACATGAGCAGGGAGGGTCCACTCAGAGACTAAGCTCATCATCCAGGCGCTCTGCCCATGGAAAGAATCACACAGGGTGACAAAGATCTCTTTTTCCCCATTAAGTTTAGAAGGAGCCCATATAACTAACTTGGCATAGATACTTTAACTTCAGACAGTTAAAGCTGAATGAGATTAAATCAAACCAAAATTAGGTTACCTCTTAATGGATGGAAGTCATAATTTTAAAAGTCATAATGCCAGAGGCAACCCAAGGAGGCTGACAATGGGTTGCTGGCTACAAAGATCAGTGTGTTTCCATGAAGCACTAAATAAACAAGAGGAGATGGAAGAAGAGGCCTGCATTCCTTAAAAGGACAAGAAGTACAAAAAGTAAACTCATAGTTTTAAAAAAGAAAGGAAAAAAGAAAAAAAAAAAAAAACCAAACAACTAAGACCAGAAAACAAAGCAGGCTGTTTCCAAAAGTAAACTTGAATCGCCAAATGTGTTTAATGTAAAGAACCCAGCATGTGGCTGCATCAGAAATATACATTAAGGAAAAAAACCTTGTGTCTGGAATAAATTTCCAAACCATTTTGTTTCCTTTTAATAAGAGAACATAGAATACAGAGGGGTGGGAGGGGTGGGGGGGAACAGCGTACATGACTCTGACACCACAGATCTGTCTTTTCTCAACTGTGAAAAAAAAAAGATTTAAGGTCTGAAAACATTTTAGAGAGTAGTCCTAGCAGGGGAAAGGACTTGGGTTCCCTTTGAAAGCCTTTTACTCATCACAGAGGGTGTTTGTGGTAAGGTCCTAGTAGTCATCAGAGATAAGTAGTTTACAAGTAGAGGTAGATACCAAATCTAGAACCAAAGCATGAAACTGTCCTTGAGGCAGCACAGAAAATCACTGCTAGTTTCACATAAGTGCCAATGAATGGCATCCAGGTATTCCTGTGCCTTCAGCAATAGCACTGGCATACCATTCCCTGCAAGTCAGGAAAAATACCAGAGTAAATGCCACAGTCTTTATATATCTTTGACAGGGAAAGTTAGTTGCTGCTTCCCTCAGGCCATACAGCAGCCAAAATCAACATTTTCCAAACAACTCAAAAGGCAATCATCCACAAACAGAAAGAGAGAAGAAATATCTTATCTGGAGAATAACTACAAAATACATCTCCTGCTAATCTAGCTTACCTGTAATGTAATGTGCTATGCATTTTATGTAGTACTGCATTGTTCCTGGCAACCTGTAACTTGCCATTCTTTTGCCGGTTTCCTATGCACTGAGAATCACTTTCCTGTGTCATAACTTAAACTTTCTTTCTAGACAAATTGCTGCTTGAAATACCAGAGAATTGCACATAACTGCTGGATTTGCTTGTCACTGAACACCAATTTTTGTGTAAGGTAAAAAAAAATCTGCTCTCTAGCCAATGCATTTCAACAGCTTTGTCAAAACATTGGTATAGGAGTTCCCAAATAACATAAAAGTAAGTTGGATAGTAAAATGCTATTAGCCAACAATGTATTCTACAAGCTGACCAGAAATACACTTCTGTTCTATTCAGGTCAAATTGAAATATACTACTGTAAATTTTACGAGCTATATTTTCATCAAAATTCCTGCAAAACTAATAAAAATGAAACTTTAGTACTTGTTAGCCTACATGGATATCACAAGTCTTACTTCTACATATTGGTATTTTACCTGATATTTTAGGGAAGTAGGGGATTTAGCAGCTAGTCTTAACCATTAAATGTCAGACTAGGCACATAGAATTAAAATAACATTTGTATATTTGTTTCTGCATCATTTCTCCTAAAGCATACATTCTGCTGTATATTGCAGGATAACAACAAATATGGTGGGCTTCCAAGACAATTACTTAACTTGCTTGGTAGTATGCAAGCACACTTGCTGAAAGTTTGAACACCTAGCTTTCACTGAAAAACACAGAACTATAATCAAGCTGTAAAAAGAGAGCATACAGAAATGCAGGGCTTTTTAATCCTGAAAGCCTGACCATAAAAACGCTGCTGTTTTTGCAAACATAAAAACACTGAGACAGTACAGTAGATGCAGCCATGTACACTGTACATAGGGCTGTCTTTGGTATGAAATAAGAGCAGCAGGTGACATACATCAAGCATGCAGCTGACCAGGCTTTTCTGACAGCAACTGCAGTGAGCCAGACTGCAATCACCAGGCTCGACTCTCTGGAAACAAAGTGGTGCTGCAGCCATGTGGCATTATAATCAATACTAGTTTGCAAGACTTTCCATTGAAATGCTATGTCTACATGACAGGTAGACATAGGTGATTGATAAAAATTAATTTCTTGGGGTACCTTGCATTCTTTCTTCCCTACCAAAAAAACTGCTTTGAAGTGAGCGGCAGAGAGCTGTTTTGAGTGTTTGGGTCTTTGGTAATCAGGTGCAGGAACTGTCCGTCTCATGGCCCTTATTTTATGCTTTAAGCATCTCCTCACTCACATTCAGCAAAACAGGTTGTAAATTATTTGTAAAGCAGGAGAGACACAAGTTTGTGCTAACAAGGGGTGTGGTACCAGCAGTGCAAGAAACTTTGTCATATGGTTTTAGCATTAGGTTCTGTATCTCATTTGTATTTCTTACTCCCTGGGTTCAAGTCCTGTATTTCTTCAAATGGTTTCAAGGGTAAAACAATCTCTCCCATGATCTGTTACACATCTTATATTTTGTTTGCGTTCATAATTGCACAGTTCCAAAATGTTGGCATAGAATTTGTGGGCTGACCTACCTGCCCACTTCCTTTCAAGCAGTGTTTTCTGTTTCTCTTTTTAAATTCAAATATTGATACACAGCATAAAAAGCAATATTAAATATATATCAAATATTGCAGATGGGTAATGTGGCAGAAATAATTTCCTGAGTTTGTGGTTAAAACCTTTAACATTTTACAAATGTAAGATCCTGTATTATTTTCACAACTACTATTAAAGCTCTTCTTACATTATTACCTGAGAACATTCCAGTAGATTTTTACAGCATGCCAATTGCACCAGAGAAATAAAAAATAATTACTCTGACACCATAGATTGGGAACTGGAGGAAGTGTAACTCATTCAGATAAATCATATTTTAGATAACAGACCATCACCAAAAGATTGTATGACCAATTCTTTGTAAGTTATGTTGTGCATAAGAAATGTGAAGAAAGCATTAGAGAGCTCAGCCTATGTAACCTTTTTTTAAGTTTTACAGGTATAAATGAAAATGCCAAGTGCTTCTAATAGATTAGTTTATGGGACTGTGATAAGTATTTATAGAGATTGGTCTGGATGCTTTTCCATTAGGTACAGTACTGTACAGTTTTTGGGCTCATACTTGAAGGAAGTTATAAACCAAAGTGTATTCCTCATTCCTCAGCATTTGACATATTCTGATTGCAAAACATTTGGGGTTTTACACGATTTATTGTAAATAATCTCTCCTATAATGTTCACAGCACAATAATTCACAACCCTGAGGCAAGAGAGTTCTGCAGAAATGACATTATACGGAAGATAACTTTTCAGAATTTACCATTTGCACATCATGTTCAGAATCTATAACACATGTAAAGAGGTCAAATCCTCATTTTTCAAATTTTTTTTCTATCATTTTGTGGTATTTTATTAAAAATAGTTACAGCCAGCCTAATAGCTTGACTGATACCTCAATATGTTACCATATCGCACAGAGATATAAATTGGAAGTGGGGAAAAGAAGTCAGGCTCTTGGATATACGATGCCTAGCACTGAGAGCTGTGTACTGAGAACAGGCTTCTTGTGTCCAACAACAGAAGAGACAAAAGGAAAGGCTAACACAAAGAAAAAGTATATGCCAACAAAATTATGCTGTTAAAATGACACATTCTCTTATGAAAGAAAAATTGGTTCACATTTACTAATCTTTAAGTCAGATCTGGAACTGTCATTTTTCCCTTGCATTAACATTTTCACCTGTCGTTTTTCACTGTTCCCTTTGAAAGTGAAATTATGATAAATCATTGTTATTAATATTTCTAATGGCAAAAAGAACATTCTGTACAGTTCAATAACTGGAGTTAGAATTTGAACAGTTGGTTCCTGTTCCCAGGTTTATGACCAGCTCAGGGTGTAAAGTGGAATATACACTCTTGATTAAAAGCGTTCTTGTTCTTTTCCCAGCTCTTTCCACGCAAACACCTATGTCTGGAATTTAAAAAGCTGTTAAAGAAACTTAGATTCATGAGTGCAAATACATTATAACTAGAGAATAACAATGGTAATAAGATGTCCATTCCCTTTAAGGGGAGGAGAAAGGTCTCTGTGAGACACAACCCCTTCTTAAAGGTTTACAAATATAAGTAACCCTTTAAGGCTCTTGTAGCTCTGGGGAGAGGAGCACCTAGGACAGAGAGGAGTCAGATACTGAGACAGACTATGTTGTCCTCAAGAATGGCTACGACCTGGTCAGAAAAACCCAGAGCAGAACAGTCTTTTTCAGACTTTTTTATTTGCTAGCTAATGAGAATAATTTCACCTCCTAGGAGGATGCTTTGTCTGTTCAAATCTTTCCTCAAGAGCAGCTTCCCTTTATGTCCACCTATAAAAGATGATAATATTCTCCATGAGGTTTTACCTTCATATGTAGCTTAATTCATTCCCTGACTTTGCACTGAGTTCTAATATGTCTCTTTGTTCTCTAAGACAAACATTTCTTTTATGCGTCATGGAGCAGAGCACCAATAGGTCAGATCTCTCAGTGGAGTAGGGTTCCTAGAGTCATTTTGATAACGTTTAGGAAGTTCAGAGATAGCAGTGAAGTGAAACCTCAATGATGCCTTCTTTAAAACTGGGAAAGAGCTATCACCCAAAACACAAGAACCTGCAATCTTCAGTATAACACAGGAGGAGGAATTCTTGCCTACTCCCAGCAAGAACAAAATACATATGTGAGATTTGGAGCCCTAAGTGTCACATTTAAATCCATATTTCATATAAATAAGTAGCCTGCATTACAGAAGCATTGAAATACAAGGCTTATAATACTTCCGCTTACTACAATCAGGAACCTAATTCCCAAGGGAAAAAAAAAAAAAAAAAAAGAAAAATTAAAAACCTTTCAAAGGAGGTCATACATCTGTCTTGTTCATGTGATTTGACTGGCTTGGTGTTTTCACAATAGATGTTCTGCAGAATCTAAGCTGTTGTTCTCTTTAATGAGCCACAAAATTATGAAAAAAAAACCTTCAAAAACTGAGCAAATTGTAAGTTTGTGCTGAACATGCAGACAACTAAAGATAATGTTCTGAAAGATGTGAGTTCCCAGGGACCTGTTCCTCCTAAGGGATTAAGCCTAACCCCTAATGATGGCACTCAGGACTGTCAACATTGATTATTCAAATTCTGATCATCTCACCTATGGAGACAGTTAAGGTTTGGGGAACTGCTGGAGAAAGTAAAACACCAAGAAAAGTGTTAGGGGTGGACAGGAGCACAACACGGACAATAAATAGTTCTCCACAAATCTAAATTTTGAGCACATGCTAAATCCCAAAACAAGGTGCCTAAATAATTGTGATATCCCTTTATTTGGTTATGGTAAGAAGGCGTTTGCTATGTTTCATCTTGATAAGTAATTTTCCGGTGACACTGGAAGGAAATCCTCTTTGAATTGAAGTGGGTCAAAGTCCTGAATACAGATCCCTGCCCACAGGCCATAATTAGATATGGAAATTGGTCACCTTCTTATGATGGCCTGACCTCTCTGAGCTGCAGTGAATGACTGGGCATCGTTGTACCAGCAGCTGAAGAGGTCACTTACAGATAGAGGTAGGTACAGGTACAAAAGGTTATAGCAAGGATATAACCTGAAAAAAATAGCAGCACTAAAAATAATGAAGGCTTTGGGTGACACTTTTGAAAGCGTGCAGCAGGAGATGAACAGATGGAGCCTGTGTGTATTTCCAGCGCTGTGTTTTGAACTTTTAGCTCAAAAGGCCTAGGGGTAAAATTAACACTTAATAAATATGAAGTTTTCAAATATTTATTGCTTTGAAAGAAACTGCTCCTAAATAAAAACGAAGAGTTGACACCAATCAAAATAATCCCAGAGAAACATCTTTGTCCGATCCTCAGGAAACCTTGCCATTTTTCTTACCCTGCTCTCCCCGGTCTTTCCTTGTCATTGCTTATTCTTTTGCATATCGATGCTCCTTTATTGACAGCACTTAATAATTCATCTCAAATTACTGAGACTCCATCATTGTAAAACATGCACCATCCCTCCTCAGATCAGCTGTGCAAGCACAGATGAATAACATGATAACAAACACCACATGTGTTTGTGCCCGCGATTTTTGTCTAAATCGCCTTGGTACTTCAGGTGAAATGAATCCCACATGACTGTACCTTAAGGATAGGGTGAAAACCTAAAGGTTAGATTATTGCACCTTGGTTCTGAGCACCACCAAATGCCTACGTGCAGAGGAGACTGACTTTGGCTTTCATCAGCCACTGCAGTGACAGTTCTGAATCTTCCAAGGAGTGATCAACAATGATCCTTGAAGACAGCAGAAGATTAATGAGAGCTTGACCTCCCTGAATGTCAGGCACAAAGAGTTCATTGTCACTGGACTCTCTCGTCAAATATAAACAAGCAATGTGCTCCCGATATTATTTAGAACAGAGTATAAGTGATCCGTAGGATAATTCTGAATATCTTCAGCATTATTACCAGCTGTGCAACATTAATCAGCCTAATAATATTAGTTAGAGAAAACTAGGGTATGACTTGGGCATAGTGCTGCACAGAAAAGCCCTGTGTAAGTCAAATCTATCCATGCCTGGAGCAGCCAGCCAGAAGGGTGGCTCAAAGGCACAACTGCAGCATGGGTCAGCCTGACAAGGCTGCCCTTAACCCTGCCTGTACTGGCACTTGTAGGGCACAGGAGGGTCTGAGGTGTACAGGAGATTTCTGCTGCCTCTCTGTTCTTACTAACAGGCAGGGTAAGGGAGAAACCACTACTCCCCATCTGGTCAGGAGAAGCCAGCACAAGGCCTGACAGCTCAGACATTAGCAAGGTCTGATGGAAGAGCGATGTAGGTATATCCTACTCCAGCTCGAGATTCAGCTCAAATGGTAAAAAGACAGTGCAAGACATTAATCAAAACAAAAACGTTGCCTGTAAAAAATGACAGATTTAAATCCAAAATGTTGTAGGCATGTTGACTCTGCATTAACATTGTGATTCTGATGTCATTAAAAAGAATTGCATTCAGCACCCCTCCCCAATCTTTAATTATCACAAGCATTGAAGCAAGGCACATAACACCACATCCCGTAGTATTTAATGGGAAAATAACATATTGTCACTGTACTTATGGCAGTCTGCTTCAATTTCATAACATTTTTAAATCAGCAAGGAGGAGGACCATAAAAAGAACTGAATGATGCTGTCAGACTTAAATGGATACTTGCTGTTAGATTTGTAAGAGTGCTACACCTGAACACAGGGCAGATTGCTTCTTTATAAATGTGTACAGCAATAAAGCTGGAGAATATGCTGTGGAAAGAATACTTAGACTGGTCAGTTTTTTATTCCTTGATTAAAAAAAAATAATGGTCTTTACACTACAATTTTCATAGTGGCAAAACCACATTCATGCTATGTCTTTGTGGATCTAAGTAAAACAGGCTTGACCCCTGAAGTCACTTTTTAATAATTAACTCTCTCTAAGTTCATTAAACACTAATTGAAGCTACAGGAGAAAAAATTGTGAAGTATATTCAGACAGACAGAAACACCAAATGTGATTAAAGATACTGACTGGAATATATATATGCAATACAGTACACATATTATATAGATTTCAAACTCAATTCCATAGAGCTTTTTAAATCTTTTATCCCATGATAGATTCTACCATGTTCAGTACTCCTAAAAGTTTCATTATAAGGAGCTGTAAGCTAAATGGCATGGACATCCTAACCAATAATCTTTGGAAAGTAGACTCCAAACTGTACAAAATGCAGCACCTGAAACATCTTTCAGTGCTTTGAAATGAAATAAACAATGAATGAAGAGAATCAACAGTCTCAAGAGTCTAGGTTGTCAAACTGAATATGATTTGTAGATTTATATAAAAACAATAATTTAAATACATATTTGACAGTTTGCAGTGTTCAAAGACAAGTTACTGGAAGTTCATTTTATTCACTCAAGAGACAAAAATTAGAGGTTTGTATTAATTAATAAAAGGAGCATTTCATTACAACTAGATCAGATAACATGAACTGAGGTAACACCACAGCTCACTGCTTTCCAGCCTGTTACCCCTCAGAAGCCAGAACATTTCAAGTGTGCATTCAGACTCCAACAAAGGTACCACACTTGCTCTTCCTAGTTAATGCACCCATAGACATCTCCCACTCACTCCCGAAAACATGGAAACTTCTGTTGGAACTGTTTCACTGAGTGGCACAATGCTCAGACAGCCTATCATCAGACATACAGAAAAGGACTAAGAGTCTGAGTCTGGGTCTCAGGAGACCCAATCCTGCCACAGCCTACTGCATGACTTAGGGCAAATCACTCAACTTCCCCACTACAGCATTAATGTTAGCAGTAATGATTGTTTCTGCTATGCTAGAAACAAGTAAAGCCTCCAAATCTGAGCTTTCTGAGCCCAGGTGTTTCCTATCCAATGAGATGTTTGTAACAGAGATGGATTCAGAGCCTCACTACTCAGGCTTGGCATGACTCCAGTGAATCCATGGAAGCTGGGGATCTAGCCAGTAGTTGGTGGGCAATGGCCTACAAAGTGAGGTTTCGGTTTCAGTAGGCTCCTCTAAAGATTACTGTAACACAAACAATGTAGAATGACAGAATGAAAAAAGCGTGTGGTATTCTAACCTTTTGAAAAAATCCCATTGATTTCAGTGGACTTCGGCTCTGCTCTTTGATCCTGCTGCTGCAAACTTGTCCTTGTTACTTTTGAGCATTCTAATTGTATGGATATTCTAGGAAAGAAAAAGGCAGGGAGAAATAATGGGGCTGAGAAAAAACTAGAGAAAAGTAAGGAACCCAGTCTGTTTTGACAGAGTTTTTATAGTCTGTGTCAAGAGTTCTACCTGGGATTGCTTTAGATATCCCTAGTCTAGGAGCCCATGCCTCTTGCACCTCAAAAAAATACAAGGGCAAGACCCGGATTTATGTAAGCTCTTGCTCTCACACTGTTTTCAAGTTGAAGAGGTGGTCAGTTATACATACTGATTATAACCACAGCACACACCGGAACATGAGTTTAGCCTTCTTCTGGAACCACCATTGTATGCATGGTAGCACTGTGCACTTAAAAATACACTCCCCTGTTTAAGAAAGGATAGATGGTGAAATGGTTATGGTACCAGCCTTCAGGGACCAGGAGATACCAAGTGAATGCTTTGCCAAAATGTCACTTTGAAAAACACCTGAAAGACAGAGTAGTCATTGGTCACAGCCAGCATAGCTTCATGAGAGGAAAGTCCTGCTTATCAAACCTGATTTGCTTTTATGACAAGGTAACCCATCTAGTTGATCAAGGGAAGTCAGTTGATGTAATCTTTTTGGATTTCAGTAAAGCTTTCAATACTGTCTCTCACAGGATCCTTCTGGACAAAAAGTCCAGCACACAGCTGGATAAACCCATCATGTGGTGGGTGAGCAGTTGTCTCATGGGTGGAGCACAGAAGGTAACAGTGAATGGGGTAACATCAGACTGGTGACCTGTCATGAGTAGGGTTCCACAGGGCTCCATCTTAGGCCCTGTGCTCTTCAACATCTTCATAAATGACTTGGGCATAGGATTGGAAGGGATACTAAGGCAGTTTGCAGATGACACAAAACTGGGAAGAGCTATTGACTCCCTTGAAGGTAGGGAGGCCCTGCAGAGAGACCTTGAGGAATTAAAGGGCTGGACAATCACCAACCATATGAAGTTCAATAAGGGGAAGTGAAAAATTCTGCACCTTGGATGGGGCAACCATGGATGTATGTACGGACTGGGGAATGAGATGCTGGAAAGCAGTGCCATGGAAAGGGACCTGGGGGGTCCTGATTGACAACAAGTTGGATATGAATCAGCAGTGTCCTGGCAGCCAGGAGGGCCAACCATGTCCTGGGGGGCATCAGGCAAAGCATCACCAGCTGGCAAGGGAGGGGATTGATTGTGCCACTCTGCTCTGCACTGGTGTGACCTCACCTTGAATATTGTGTGCAGTTTTGGGTGCCACAATATAAGAAAGATATTAAGTTCTTAGAGAATGTCCAAAGAAGGGCAGGGAAGATGGTGAAGGGTCTTGAGGAGAAGCTGTAGGAAGAGCGGTTGAGATCACTTGGTCTGTTCAGCCTGGAGAAGAGAGCCTGAGAGGAGACCTCATTGCAGTCTACAACTTCCTCGTGAGGGGAAGAGGAGGGGCAGGCACTGATCTCTTTTCTGTGGCGACCAGCGACAGGACCTGAGGGAATGGCCTGAAGTTGTGTTAGGAAAGGTTTAGGCTGGATATTAGAAAACGGTTCTTCACCCAGAGGGTGGTTGGGTGCTGGAACAGGCTCCCCAGGGAGGTGGTCACATCACCAAGCCTGACAGAGTTCAAGAAGTGTTTGGACAATACTATCACGTGCATGGTATGACTTTTGTGGACGATCCTGTGCAGGGCTTAGAGTTGGAATCGATGATCCTTTTGGGTCTCTTCCAACTCAGTATAATCTGTTATTTTGTGATACCTATGCAAATTGCCGTGTCATCTCCACACCCATTTCCACTTAAGCAAACTATATTGTCAACCCCTACATTTTCCTCAGCAGCTGAACAGTACAAACGTGGCAGTTCTGCTGAAGCAGGAGGGTAGTTCTCACGCAAGAAAAAGGTGGGACACTAAGTTAATGCTCACACTCATCCCACTGCTCCTGGGAATACACTTGGAAATCCCAGAAAGTCTTGCATGCAGGGGAGTGACAAGTGCTTTCCTTCAGACTCACCACAGCTCTAACTCAGGAAGGTCCGAAAGGACAATGAAGGGCAGGCAGTGTACACTCAAGGTTCCTATTCATGTTTCAGGACATTATGCACTATTCTACAGTAATGAGAATGTAGAATTGCTATTGGAAACATAGCTGTACTGGGAGAGTAACTTCTCCTTTTCCTAAATTATCTGGGTCAGTCATCTTCCCATTAAAGATAATACATGTCTTAAGAAATATTAGAAACCACCACATCTGAAATCCAAGACAACAAAATTATGTCCAAATAACAATATTTTCATTTTTGTCTAGTTTCACATTTCAGCTGGTAAATGACCAAACTCTTAGTTTAAAAAAAATATATCTATTTTTGAATTTAGATTTGGTCTGCCACATTTAGTCAGTAAAACCACTGCTAATAACAGCTAGGCTCTCACTACTTAAATAAGAGTTTCACCACAGTTCATATTAACATAACAATAAAATAAAAAAAATTAAAAAGTGAGATGCAGAAATTCCTTGGAGGTTATACATGCAAATTGCCCTGAATCTGAGCAACACTTCAACAAGAACAGCAATATTTTGGGACAACAGTTCTGCTTTTGTAATGAGCCTGTAAAATTCATTCCGCTGAAATAGCTACAGGTACATTATACCCCATGAACTATTACAAAATTAAACTTCATAAGCAATATGCCAGTGCTTTGTGTGATGCATTTGCTAAAAGAATCATTCAATTTATCATGTTTTCCTGAAGCGTTATGAGACAAGATCTTTGAATAAAACTCATTTCATTAGGGTACCTTGTTACATGGGAAGATAAGATCTACACTTGACTAAAGACTTCATTCCATCATACCCATAATCACCCTACCTGGAGAAGTAAACATTCAGGACCTTAGAAAAATGACATTGCACTGCCTCACTAATGGTACTGAAGGAATACATTAAAGAAGGTCCAGATGGACATGGTGAAAAATTATTGGAAAGCAAATTCAAGTAAACAAAAACCTCTTCTGTATATACCCGGGACAAGTTGTTTAGGCCAGGCATTCACCCCAGCCTGGGCAAAGAGCATACAGAAGTGTGAGATGGTTAAAAATCAGATCAAAGGGCATTTAATGCATGATGCTTACTTTGCTTTCCTACACCACTTTGAAAGGTATCAAACATTTCTGTCTACCCAGTCCTCATGTGGATCCTGTTACACTACTTATAAGGACAAATACATGTGCATAGCTTACTTTGTTGAATACTCCTGAAGGAGCTCTGAGTCCTAGTCCAAGCTGTGGCACAAATTTCCTTTGTGGCTTTGGGTTTAATTTTTCAGTGCTTCAGTTTCTCATCCTATTTGGAGGAAACAGAACTGTTAATATGTGCCTGGAAGGTAGGTGCTGTGTTGATAGTGTAGGTCATATGATGCATTTAGATCCCTGGAAGCAAACATTCAGAAGTTACAGAATTTGAAGACCAATGCATTTTTTTTCAGTTTTCCTATGTTAAAGTGTTATGAGACTCAACACTAAATATCTCCCCACATGCTGTGATGTGAATGAAAGGTAGCTCCAGTGAAGTCAACTCATTCAAAGTCAGGGCAGAAGCAGAGCTCTGGATTAACAAACTGTATTGCCTCTTTCATATGAAAAGGTCCTCTGTCAGTCTCATGTCTACTCCCATCATGTACAGTACAGAAGACCTCATTTCCATAATTTCCCCAGGGCAAGTCAATACCCCAGAGACCTTGACTGAAACATGGGACAAGACTTACACACAAAGCCAAGGTGTTTCCAGGCAGAATATCTGGTTGTTCTCTTGTTCTCTTGTGCCAGGACTCACACTGATGGCTTCCCAATAATTTGGTGAGAAATCTGAAAATCTCTTTTTATTTTCCTGGTTTACTTTGAGGCCAGGTAAGTTCCTCAGTCAATCTTGCTATGCAACAGCACAACTGCTCTGGCCAGCCCCGAGTAGAGAAGACAAGAATACATTATTGGGAAGGAAACTGGGAATGGGTTGATACGGTATTGTAACAACTTGCTCTGTTACAACCTTAAACAGAATTCTAGGTGGATAGTGAAATATGTTCAGAGAGGTTTCTTCCATTGCTATTTCACATCTAAGTTGTAAGACTCTATTGTTTTAATTATGTGATGTTGCTGAGCCCCTTGTTGATAAATACCACAGTAAGCCTGGTAAGGGAGATAGTTTTCTACCAAAAAATATTTCTGGATAAAAACATTAAGAATGTTTTAATTTCCTTCAAAATTCTTTTCTCTTGCGGTGAAAACAGGAACACTTATTTTTTAATATTACTATTTCTGCCTTTAAACATTTATGGGTTTTTTTCATATTATTCTCTTCTTCCTCCCTTATGTCTTTTTTCCCTATTTTGACGGCAGAGGAGAGAGAATGGAAAAGAAAAAGTATCCTTCCCTTTTTTAGGAAAAAAAAAAGGGTTGTGTGGGATATTATTTCTAATGATCATGTTGCCATTTTCCTGCTGAAAATGGGAAGATTTTAGCTATTCTTATGTCTTGGTAAACAATTAATTAAAAAATTACTCTATTTTTTCAGTTATTCCTGACACCTTAGTTGGGGAGCACTTTCATAACCCTTGGAGGGTTACTACCCTGTGAATAATTGTATTTAACTCACAGAAGCTGTGGATGTAATGTCAGATGAATTTTCTTGTCTTTGCCTTCTACCCAATACTGACACAAATTCTTGCTCCAGACTGACGAGTACCTAAGCAGCAAAGTTTCTCCCTTACAATCAGTGTTAGAATAAGTTACAAGGATATGTGCATTTAATCCTCATTGCTTCCCATCCTGGTGTTCATTATACGGATTTTCAATTCAATAGTATATATGTCAGCCTGTGTGACACTCTGTCCTGGAAATTCTAAATTGACTCCAATTTCAAAATAGCCAGCAAGAAGTGAGATTTTTTTTTCAAGTCCTTGTTTGATGAGGTGTCTGAAGAAAATTCATTCCCTATGTCCCAGCTAAGCCATCAGCATCCAGGGAGAAGCAAAGGACAAAAAAGCAAGCAAGCAAACTCCTTCAGAGATCTGCATGCTTTGATGATGGCAGAATTTGAACACAGCACAAAGAAAGGGCTCAGAGACAGAGAGTTTCCATTTATACAGGTCAGCATTGTGTCAGGGAGCTGTTAAAGGCACTCCGTCTACACTGTGTGTTGTTCAATGAAGAAATTATCTTTTTACTATAAATATCTGCTCAGCTCTTCGCCATGGATTTCTGTCAGGGATTTCACCAGGATCACCACTGTCATATAAGGCCCATATTCAGCTGAAAGACTTAGAAGTATGATCTTTTATGGTAGGAACAGAAGAAAGGCAAAGATCTAAGAAGTCCAAGCACAACATAGCTGACTCATAAAGCACTTGATTTGTTAGGATGGAAATATCACATCTAGACAGATGGCTCTGTCCTAAACCCCTTCTTCAGGTGCCAGCACTGATGGTCACTTCTGAAGCTCTGAGGATGGGGACAGTATCTTAACATTCACCAATGCCTTGGTATAGGTCAGGCAAACACATTTTAAAGACTCAAGGTCCTGTCTTGTGAAAGAAAAGAAAATATACCATCAGAAAGAGACTGAAAATTAAATGGGAACAGAACATGAAGAAAAACAATGAGAAAGGTGGAAAGAAATATAACCTTATTGAAAATGCTCTCCAGCCATTTACAAATTACCATCCCTGAAACATTTTCCAATGATGCTGCTCATCCTTGCATGATGAATTCAACATAATTAACAATAGGTTTTATTTTCTTAGTTACCTTCTCTGATTCTCTTAGAAGCAGTCCACTGACCCTCAGGGTCCACTGGTAACCACTGCGACAGTATAATTATGATTTACTAAGTACGAAGGGACAAATTTTCAAAGAGCAGGCCTGGAATTTCACTTTGTAAATGGAAGTAATAATATTCAAAGTAACACAATTATATCCAAACGTGGCATGCTTAGAAAATGTAGCAACACATAATTTCTTAATCATTTATTATAAATGTCTTTATGCAGGAACAAGATTCTCTTGCAAAGAATTCTCCTTTACTCTCATACTGAACTCTTGTCAGCATTAAATATATACTTTTAAGTTAAAAAACAGCCATGTGATATGAGGCCACATCCTCAGCTGGAGTAAATCAGTTCTACTGAAGCAACGGAGTTATGTTGATGTACAACAGCTGAAGTTCTGGCCAATTTTTCAAAATAACAAGTACTTTGAAGTGACCAGAGCTACAGCTTCCTAACAACCTGATATAACAGATGAATGTAAATCTCACGAGTCATTGCAAGATCCCAGTCTCTCATTTCAATTGAAAATAGAGCCATCACAAAAATGATGTATTGCATCTCATTTTTATTGTCCGTGAAGAGGGTGCAGGTGAAAGGAAGCAAAGAGCAGCAAGGGCGTAGGGCTAGAGTCTGTTTCTTAAACTGCAGAGGCAACAACACTGTAGGTGTCAGCTTACCTCCAGTTCATGCTGTCTCACACAAGCCACCTGACCCAGGTGAAGGTCACATCTCTATCACTTGGCACTTCAGAGTCATTTACATTTATATGTAATTGGTTTTAGAGTGTGCATGTGTTCAGAGGAGCTGGATGGCTTGGGAATTGGTAATAGGATATCAGAGCCTGTCACCAAAAGGCCACTAGTTCAAAACCAGAGTTGTTTGAGCAGCCAAAAGGTGCTAACATTTGATGGCTGCTCTGCAGCTTAGATGAAATGAGTTGATGATTTCAGCCTGGACATGTGTCCCTATCACAAAATTACTCTGTTTCTGCAGCTGTCAGAAAGGACATCTTGTGGATATCGTCAACAGAAAGGTCAAGGATAGATGGTGTGAGCATGCAGATGACCTCTTCATCTCACCCCAAGAATTTAGTTTTCCAGGCAGACTCAGAGACACATTGCTGGAACAGTGTGGGAAATGTCACCCAGCTGCTACCCTTGCTAGTCATCTCCTGGAGGTTAAACCATGACATCAGACCTGTGGATGTTAAACCTCATGCCTTTCAGAATCATTTTAAAAGCCTGAATGAAGTGCTGTGATGACAGTAATAAATAAACATGCAGAGAGACCTATAACAAGCTTCGAAAAAAGCATTTGCAAAACATGTGGCTGAGTACACTCTCTTACTAAATTTTGCTGACAATGCCAGCAGGTGCCTGGTGGCAGAATTACTGATTTGTATTTATTTTTTTTCCCTAGCATCTATTTTACTGAGTGCTTTTTTTTTTTTTCCTCCCCGTAGCTCTGTAGGATTTGTGCTCTCCACTAAGCATCTGCTTCCTACATAGGAAATAAATGGTTTGGCTCTGCCCTGCAGAGGGATAGAGGTCCAACACACTATTTAGCTACCAAGAACTTTGAGTCACAGAAAACCATAATTAGGGTTCTTGCCCTCAGCAACACTAAATAAGGGTTTAAACCTCCCTCTGTGCTGCAGCAACAGCCCGAGCCCAAGTCATCTTGCACTGAACAGCACCAGCAGAAGCCCAGCAGGGCACAAGGAATGCAATTTCTCAGGGGTTTTACTAGTCCCCTCTCTACCTCACACAGGGTAGATGCAACTGGGAGCAGGCTCACCTCCACCTGCTTATGGATGACAAAGCACACGTTATTCACGGAGGACATAGTCATATCTTTAAATCAGGTAAATGAGGTGGCAAGACAGCCATCTAGCCATGGCAACACAGAGTTCCAAGCTGGGTAGCTCATGAAGTATATACCCCATTACTTATTGTGATTGTTTTTAAGGCCAGCTCTGAGTTACCTGTTCATCTGGATCTGCAGTTATTGGTGCATACACTGAGTAGCGGAAAAGTTGACGTGGGTGTACCTGTAAGAGCTTCAGTCATCTCTCTAAATTGAAGTGCTCCTCTACTGCCAGAGAAGAGGCTTTACATTATTGAGGTACTTAATGGGGATCCAAGCCCTTCACGCCTTGCACCTCAAGAGAATTTGGGCGTAAGTCAGAACTTTGTTCTTATTTCAAGTAAACCGTTACCTCATAGAGCTTCCTGCAAACTCAAAAATATCCTTCCTGTGCCTACAACTGACCACCAAAGCTCTACCACACTTCAGGTCTCAGAGCAAGCTAAAAAGATGAAAATATCTTTCTTGTCATTGCCTTGGGAAATTTCCATTTCTTCATTCTTCTGTGGTTGTCTGTACACCTGCACAGATGACCAAACACTTCAGATGTATTTCAAACACCAAAAGCTGAAACAGATGTACTGTGGCAAAGCAGGTGGGTACTGTTATTAACCAAATCTGGTGTCTGGAAGGAGCTGGTAAGTACCTCCCCTTCTGAAAACAGAAATTAAAATGGTTCCCTGTTTCTGATGACTAGCTGAGTCCAGATTTACACAAAATTAACCAAAAGATACCTAAGAGAGCAAAAGCACAGTCATAATAGTAACCACTGGCATGAGCAGCTGGATCCCATTCCTGTTGAAAGTCCCAACATCAAAAGTACCTACTTGTTTGCCAAGTCACTCACAGACAACTCAGCCGCAGATAGTTAAAGACCAGTTTATTTTCAAGGGGATTTCCTAATCACAGTTTTCTCCCATTTCTGAAACTTGAATAATTTTCTTCTGTAGCTGGTATATGTTATTATTTGGTCGACTATCCATAGTCACTATATCTTCGCTGCATAATTATTTGGGGTCTATTGTAAACTACACCTTATATCATTGTTTCCTATTTTTTTTACTGGACAGCTCTCCAGTAGGTATCTGAAGGAAGTTTATTAGTGTATTTTATATTACAGTATTATGTCCAGGCTGTTATTAAGCACTATTTAATCATGGAACAAGAGCCCCTAACACCTATTCAGCATCCTCCCTCCTGAAGCTCACCCACAGCATTGAGTCTTCTTTGCCCTGGAACCTCTTGTTCTGTTTGACTCTTTATTAGTCTGTGGTTAGTGTAATGTCTAGAAAAGCTGCAAGTTGGATGTGAATAGATAGTCTTGAAAAAGACAATCTCCTTTTCTCTATTCCCTGCAGGTGTTCAAATATTTGCCATAGTACAGACAGCTGAAGAGCCCACCCCACCACCTTGTCTGGTTCCAGCCCTGATGGGATTGTGGCCACAAACAGCAAAACACTCCCTACTCCCCAGGTCACAACCTCCATTTGCAAATACTGTGTGTGGGCCTCACTTATCCTGTATACAGTATAGAATTTCCTCATGTATAACCAGGACAGAGCTTATGAGAACTTTATGATGAAAGCTGACAACTAAGATATTGAAAACCATCTTTTTCCTCACTGTGGCACAGAGGAAAGCTTTTTGGTTTAGGTTCTTTTCAAGTAATAAATATATGTTGTACTTGTTCAAGTTAAGCTCATACCCTTACCTATACTGAATATTCTGCCTAGCTGTGCTCACACAGTTAAAGGAAATTGTAAAGTTTTTGGTAATGTATTGTAGAAGATAAGTACAGCATGATAAAATGAAATGGCCATGTATCAGCTAAGCTACTCTAGTACACTCAGATAGAAACTGGCAATGGTTTAATTTAGAAGTGTATTATAAATATTATCAGGAATTATCTTTAAATTAGCAATATCATGGCATTCTGAAGAAAGTAAGCTATGTACCAGAGTTTTTATAAAGAAAAAAACACTGTTCAAAATACATATGAAATTTTCCAGTTCCTTTCACATTCATAAGCAAGTCCCCACAAGAGTCCATTATTCAGGCACTGCAAGAAGGTATAACTGAGAGAAGAACAAAAATGAGTATCCAGAGGACACAAACTGAAATGAAAGAAATACTGAAGGAACTTTAAGGTTTTAAGCAATAAATACGAGAAGAAACTTAGTAAGAGTCTTCTCAGTAAGTGTATAAAAGTTCTACTGCAAAAAGAGGTTAATAACTTCTTCATGCCTGTGATTGGTAACTTGCAAAATTGTGGGCTGAAATAATAGATGAAATTATTCAAGCTATATCTAGGAGACACTTTCTAACAGAGGGACCATGGAACACCAGAACAGATTTCTTAGCAAGGCCATGGTGTTAGCATCAGTGCAAGCTAGATAAACATCTGCCACAATGAGACAGGCACCAGGGACCCACCCTGGGAAAGGAGCCTGGACTGGACAAGTTCCCAAGATCCCTTCCAGCCCTATGATCTCCTGGCATCCTACAGCAGGTAATGTATGCCTCAAGTAATATTCACCTAATTCAGCAAACCCCATGCCGTGTTGCTGCTCAAATGTATTTCTGGAACAGCACTGCCATAACCTCCGGTTTCTGACTGCGCTGGGCAGCCAGCCATCCGCTTGAGTTCGGTGAATACAAAGACAACTAAAATTCACATCCCAAAGTCTCTTTGTTGTACTGTAACATTGCATGTAGGGGAAATATTTTTCAAAGGACCTAGACAAGATGAACAGTGTGCACAAAAGTGTTATATCCATGGCACGCAGTAGAAGCATTCATGTTTCTATGGTGGAGTCTTCAAAACATTTGAAAGACAGGCACTGAACCTTAAAGACCTGGCTACTTTTAACACAGAAACAAGAATCTGAATTGATTGTTTAAATAGGGATTCACAAAAATTGATTTATGGGATTTACATTGGATGAGGTGTGGATGATACTGAATTGGTTTTTGCTTGTTACTAAAAGGTAAGCATTTTGGGAGTGGGAATAAAAGGCTTTCTGCCATGCTGGTATTCACTAGCATTACCATTTGTGCCACTCACCATTACTACTCCAGCTATTTTTGGCTGATACTGAGAAGATAATTTAACAGAGAAGTATCTCAAGGACTAATTCCCTAGTGTCCGTCTGTCTGCTTTTACGCTGTGGGATGTACATAAAACCAAAACAGTTCTCCAGTGCAAATGAGAAGAATATGCCGTAGAGCATGGTACTGCTGTTATGAAAAAAATCCCTTAAATATTAAAATGGACTTCCACACGTGGTCTCACTTCTGGACAAGAAACAGACAGTCGAAATGAATGTTTGCAGTTTACTCACAAAAGCAATAGGAAGTTCCTTGAGGTACTCCTGCAGAGAAGTGACTAACAGGCACAACAGAGCCTCCTGAGATAAAAAGAAACCAACTCAAACTTTCATATGCAAAACTAATCCAAAATAAACTGTTCTCTAAGGCTTATAAATATTTAACTTTTCCTCTTTAAAATATTGCCTAGACTTGGTGATGGCAGAGACCTGAGATTCTTTCCAGTTTAACATCTTACCTTTCTTATATTCCATGTTTCTCCTTCTCACTGACTTTTCTACGTGCAACATCAATGAGATGTAGGAGAAATAAAATGTCCACAAGAAAGGGGTTAATGTTTTCAGGATTTGCAAGTTGATCAAAAGCATAAGTGGAGTTATTTCTCAGCTAATTTACGGGCTAAAAAACTGTAAGTATTTGAATCAATACTCAAATGTTTGAATTACTACATGATTACTGAGCTTGCAGGGGACTGGGCTAGGTAAAATGGTGAGTTTGTCTAACACTGTGGTTGTTTCTATGAATGATAGTTTAAACAAACCAAATAGATCCTACAAACAGATGAGATTTGCTCATCATGCACCCAAATGTCTTTCTCCATAGAACAATACATGCTATTTTTCAACAGTCAATTCTGTGAAAATAAATATATTTTATGATCTATGAGACCAATAAAGACCAACTCATTTTGAAAGATGAATTTCAGTTTTCAAATAATCCCAGTGAAACGAGTGTGAAAGACCTATGGATCAAGAATTATTCATAAAAATTATTCCGACAATAGTTTCAAATAACCAACAAATGTGAGAAAACTGCAAGCTATTAGCACACAATTCATACACCAGAAGAGAGGCAGTGTATGAAATAAATTATTCAAGACAAAGAGTTTTGGTGCTGTTTTTCTCCAGACGGTGCAACAACTTTTCACAGACCAGATCACCGATGAGATGGTGTTTGTAGCATACAACATATAGAGGACATTTACTCACACTGGCCTGCAAACATGAGGCACCAAAACTCAGCACCTAAATTAGGGTATGACTTTTCTAGAGCCAACTTGTAGACAACAGAGAGGGAGAGAGATGCTGCTCCAAAGGACCATTCACAACATCTAATTCAGGCTTATATTCATTTCTGCCATCTAGAGAGGGCTACAGAAGAAAAAATGAGTCTATGCTACTTATTTAAGGCACTTATATTACGGGCATAGAGTGAGATGTTGTGAATATTCATTATAATGTCATGGAGCAGACACAGAGAAAAGCCAAGAGGGACAACTCTCCTATAAATGTGAAAGCAGAGAGAATCAGTCTACAAGGATCAGCAATAAGCAACCTGACTTTCAGGCAAACAGTCTCAAGAAAAAGACTCTTAGCCCTTCTCTGGGGAGGACCATTTTCCACAAATAGAGATTCTGGAAAATAACTGTCAGGGTTTAGCCAAGTAGCAGAGACACAGAGTTACACAAAAACAGTAGCAAAATCCTTCATCTAATAGGCAGAGATGTAGTGACTAGTAACAACACCATTCTCCAAATTGATGGATGTTTATATGAAGCATTTCCTTTCTCGATCTTCTGGCCTTCTATTTTCCATACAAGGCTTCCTCTACACTCCCTCTACACTGGTATGTGTGTGGAAAGGAAGATCTAGTGAACCACTCTCCTGCTATGCTGTGCCACTCATCATTCAGGCTTACTTCGGTGCTCTGGTTACGACTGGAAAAATGGCACTGATAATAATGCAAAGTTCACTGGTGATACTCCTTCAGTTTATTAATCTATTGTTGTAGTCAAAACTATCTGTTGTCTTTCACAACTTATGATCAATAAAGATCATTTGGTTCTTTGCTCAAGAACTATACTAGTGACAGCATCTTGGCCAAATTTTATTAATATTGTCTCATTAAGCTTTACCTATGAAATCGCTTGAAAAGGTTGTTCTTCCCCACTTCATGTCTTTAAATGGCTGTGGAGATTGCTCTGATCTGCTAAATAAATTCCCACATCCACCCATTCACTGTTAAGTAGTGAGGCACTTTCCCTTCTGTTTCAGTGAGAGAACAAATCCAGCATGACAAGGCTCTGAGAACTCCAATTCTCTTTCCTACACAACCCAAGATGGTAGAAATCGCTTAAGACTAGCTGGCTTCTTGAATTTATGTCTGCTAGTGAAGAAATCTCATGGAATAGAGTGCCCTGATTCATCTCTACCATACCTGATTCTGCCTCTCAGCTTCAAACCTCAACTTTCAAACAGACCTTAAACCTGACATGGAAATTGATTCCAATTTCTCCTCCATGTACAGGCTGTTTTTTATTTTTCCAAAACAAGTTTCCTCTCCTTTGCTAGTGAGATCTGCAAACGCTTAAAGAGGCATCTAAAATTTGCTCACCAGGCTCAGCTTAGCTAGAAACAGATTAGGCATGAAGAAGAAAAATCAACCCTTTATTTTCCAGAAAGATTTTCTTGCTCAAGTTGTCCAGAAAAGTTGAGACGCCAGCTCCCACCCCTGCCACACGCAGATGGGATTATGGCAAAGGAGATGTTCACAGTCTCCAGCAGAGAAACACTTTAAGGCTTTTAAGGCACCCCATGAGCACCAGCTGGAGTTTGCAGCAGAGCAGCTGTTCCAGTATGTGGGAAAGGAGATTGCAGATTAAAGCAGACAAGGCAGCTTAAGGGAGCATTTGGAGTGGGTTCCCAATGTAGACACCCCTTTTTTACTGACAGCTGCTCTTAGGGAGGGAGAGTAGAGCATGCACTTGCTCCAAAGCCCAGGAAAGCAGATCAGTGTTTTAAAATTGCCAACAAGTGCTGCTGCTGCCTTCAAACTCCCACCAGACCATCATGAGGGAGCGCCACATGTGTGTGGCAGACATTGCACCAGACACAGCTGTTGCCAGCAACTTGCAAGTGAGAGGCTAGTGTCACTCCTCCAGTGTTTAGCAGGGAAGGGATAAAAAAGGAGAAAATTCAATTTAAATACCAAATAAACACACACATCTTTCAGAGGGCAGGAAGAGTAGGAGCTTACAGGAAGCCTCATTTCTCTTCTTCCTCTGTTCTCTAAAGCAATACCTTGTTATTGTGCACTCATGTGCTTCTTAGAGACCAGAGGATGGACACAGCTTGAAAACTCTCTGTGCACAACTGTCCTTCACACAGGAGCGAACATTTGCTGACACTGGTTTGTGTTCCCACACCTTGTTTTTGCACCTACACAGAATCAAAGCTTGGGACTAGGAATGGTGGCTTCCTAGAAAGGTGGACAGCTGATCTGAAGCTCGAAGAAGCCTGAGCATAGGGCTAAAGTCCCATGCCCCAAAGGGCTTTTCCATCCATCATCTGAGCAGGACCCCAGCCTTATAGTCCAGATTCAAAATCAAAGCCTGAGCTTTGAGAAAGCTAAAGAACTGAGCTCAGCCTGGGTGGGCATGTGCTCAGCATGGTCCTTCCCATCCTCCCAGGGCTTTCAGCAGGAACATAGACCACTTGGGCAGGTCAACCATGAGGTGGGTCTCCTTCTCAGCATGCCCTAGGCTGGCATCAGAATATCTTTTAGCACACTTTTAAGGGTTTGAAGAAAAACACTCATTGGGAAGCTCAGCTGTGCAGACATACACAGCATGTCTGACCACACATGAGTATCCTTCACGTCTGAGAATTTCCCACAGACTGGAGAAAGAAACTTGCTCTGGTGGTAACACCTCAGATCCACAGAGGTTTTTACTTACCTTCTCGCTGCTGCCATTTTCTGTCACAGAAAATCAGGACATGGCCCTGCTTTGTAGGAACTCATTTGCAAGTGTGCAGTGTCAAGATCAGCTCCCTGTTTCTCTCAAGAAGGCAGAGACTGTCATGTTTCCTGCTTCCCACAGTTAAAGCAATTTGGCAGAACTTTGCCTAGTAACACTGTCATCAACAGGAAGAAGTCTGTTTGATTTGATACCAAACTTTTCATCTACTACATTAACATCACTTCTGTGCTCCTTTGGCTCATAATTTGGCATGCCAGTAGCACTGAGAAGCTGAGAAGTTCCCGTTGTGAAAGATGCTATGCAGATACATGGCAAACTTGCATTGCCTGCTTTCGGGCCTGAAGTCAGCAATCAAAAATACAGCATTAACTTCACAGTCCCACAGTTCTTCTCAAAATATCACAGCGTTTTATCGCACTGTACAAAAAACATCCCAAAAACACATAAGAAATTGCTACCTTCCTATAAAAACCCAGTGGTTATTTACGGGGAAGGAATCACATCTGGACATATTGCATGGCTGCAGTGCTCAGTCCCCCTGCTCCAAAGTGCTGGTGATGGTGCTGGTGATGGTGCTCTCTCCATTGCTGTGTGAGTTATTGCTCCATTACCAGCATGAACTTGGAACACCGCTCAGACTGCAGCAATAACAAGACAGATAGCTCTTTATGAAATCTATACTATTAACACTATTTGTTTTGCCATGAGTTGACAACTTTAGTAAATTGTTCATAATTGGCTATCAAGGAAAAAACACTGTGCTGCTCACCATTATTATGGTATTGATTTTCAATAATTGCTTTTTTGGGGAGGTGGGGGGAGTGTACATCTCGCTTTTGTGTTGTAAGAGCCTAGAAAGAAACTGGCTGTGTGCATCTGCTCTGTGTCTGGAACTTCACTGTGGAAAAAAAAAAAAAAAAAAAGAAAAAACAAAACATAAAATGTACACCAGGAGAAGATGAAGCAAAGATTTATTTTTTTTTTTCTCTGGCACTATATTTTAGCATTAAAAGAAAAGAATGGAATTAACCATGTAGCTAAACACGATGGCAGCCCTGTAGGATATTCATGTTAGTCAAAGGCTGAAATGCATTAACATTAAAAAACTCCATAGGGTTATTTTAAATATTCATTAGGAAATTTACAAGCTTTGGTGTAATGGCTGAGGACTCCAGTGTTTTTATAATTGGAAGCCAGGCCAGTGGAAAGTTTTTCAGCCATGGGAAAATAATGTGGCCCAGTTTTTCTTCCTATGTTAGAGATTCTTGATTATGCTCTCTAAATATCAATCCCCTGAATACATCCACAGACACACATACCTGATATGACACTATTGTTGTGTGGTATCATTCATTATCAGCTCTTCTGCTTGGTGTTCCTTTTTTTCCTCCTTTTATTTTTTGTTTTGTTTTAATGTGCAATCATGCCCATGGCCCAAAGTGTAGCACTCTCCTCTTCTTGTTTAGATGAAAGGGACAATGTTGCTGGGAAGAATGTAAAGAGTGTCTAGTGTCTCTCAACAGATGATTCTGAAAATGATTCTGAAAAATTTGCTGACAAGCACAAGTACTTAACATAAACCCAGGGAAATTGTCAGCAATCTCATTTAGAGATGACTCACTCAAAATTCAATTAGCATGAGATTACAAACTGACCCAAGAAAAGAAAGGGTATTTCTGATACATTTATTTTTATTTTGCCTTTTCTCTCTTTTTTTTTTTTCTTTCAATTTATAATTTTTAAGCTATAAAGTAGCCAGAAAGTCAGCATTCCTTCAGTTTTGTGGCCTCTTCTTTCTCTGGACATACGAGAACTGCCTGAATTCTCACTTCCTCACTTTCTTGTTCCATAGATGTCAAATGATCACCATGAAAGACTGGGAAAGGAGAGTTCTGAAGATTTACCCCTCCCAGGAGATCTTTGCCCAGATTTGCTATAAAACTCAGCATAATCTTTGATCTTCCAGTGACTTGTACTCTTCTCTGTTACTTGAAACCCAGCATTATTATTAAGCTTAAGTAGATTGCTTTAAAGTTCTAAAATATTTACTCTCCTGCCTCCCAATGGGATGTTAACAATAAAAAATAGCGAGGGCTTCTACATTTGTTTTTACTTTACATAAACGAATTAAGCAGTCTCTACAAGGTCCATTTAGACCCACAATAATGTAAACTGAAGCAACACAAAAGAGGCTCCACATCCATGCTTACAGAATAGAAATCCTACAGTTTTCAGAGGGAGAAGTTTAGGTAAGATGCCTAACTCATCTTTACTTTCTGGACTGTGAGCAAACCTGGATAGGCCTCTCTGTTCATAAGGGAAACGTGTGACACTAACAGCTCAGTTGTTTGCTTTTGTATTTTTTCAAGTGAGTTCAAAGGGACTCACTTGATTATATCCCTTCCCCCTCCCCCACCCTTCATCTTTCATAACCATTGTTTAATGAATTTTTATTAGAAAAGCATGGCTGCACTTATGAAAAAAGAAAATCTGTCTTTGAAACCAGGAGCAGAGTGTGTTTTCCCTGGCATTAGCCTGTTAGTTTTTAATATCAGGTTTGCACTGGAGTTGACTCCTGGTGCATTTTGGAACCATAAGCCAACAAAGTGAAGCTAATGGGAAAGGAAATAATACAGGAGAAGAGAGCCCCTTTTGAAGTGTGGGCAGGAAATCTGCACAACTCTCTCTCCTCCTCCTCCTTCTCCCTCCTTATTCCCCTACCCCCATCGCATGCAGCATCCTCCTCTCCTCATAAAGAGGGTCTTTTGCTCATTTTTTTTTTTGTTTAGAGGACAGGATTGAGCAAAAACTCCAGCTTAATTTCAGCTTGTCAATTAGCAAAACTTAAGGGAGAAACACTCCTTGGTGTAAAAAGGACCAACGAATCAGTAAACATAAGAATTGAATAAACAAAGGATTCAATTCCGTAGTTTTGGACAAGATGAAAGATGTTGCCTTCAACCAAGCTTGCCTCTGCAATATGTCTCCCATGAAGCCTCTGAGAACCAACTGTGTGCACAGTACATCTCAACTCAATGAAGATACTGGTGCCTCAGATACTTATTCACACTCCATCATGTTAAAAACATGAAGAAGAAATTACCAGGCAGGATCACCTCCAGCTCTTAAATGGCATGCTGGTGATGCAAAGCACTGCCAGATTGCAGTCACAGATTTGGACCCAACTATTTATTACAGCTCACTTTTTGCTGACAACCCTCATGAAGCTCAGCTGTGAGAAGTGTGGGGTAATGTTGGTTGTCCCTTCTCCATTTCTCTTAGTTATAGCCTCAGTGTTTCCTGGAGAGACAGGTAGTCAGTAGGAAGGCCTCTAGTTTACATTTTGGAGGTTTGCCTACTTCACCTATTCACTTGCCTGTGTTGTCACAGACCTTTTTGTCACACTTGGATAGGTCAACTATTTAACAGAAATTGAGCTCTAAAACATCTTTCTGATTTTTTCTGTAACACTGCAGCTTAGAAAGCCATAATTACACTTTCCTATAATATAGCAGTGCCTAGGGGGAAAACACACGTGAAAAAAGCAAATCTTGCAGCACTGAAAATCATCAAAGTATAGAGAGACTTGAAAAAGAGGTATCATGAAAAGTAAAAAAGATTTCAGATTTTTAAAATAGAATACAGGAATCACTGAATTTCTTGTGTCCACTATCCTTCAACTCAAAGGTTATGACAATCAAAGACTGTATTACAAGAAATGTAATGGAAATGTCTAAGAAGGGAGCACAAAATGCTATAAATATGACATATGTCAGCAATCAAGGTTAATATTTTGTCACATTGGTTTTAAAAATGGCATATTAGAAGCTGTTTTCATCAATGTCAGAAATCCAGAACATTATTCTAGCACAAAACAGCACAGAATTTCCTCGAGCATATTATCTAACACTGAGTCAGTTGTAAGTTTCATTGGCCGTTCCAGAAAAAGCATGACTAGGACATCACCTGGTTGGTGTGTAACTATCACATGTGTAACACCTGCTCAGTATGGTCCATGTGTAACTATCACATGCAGGAAATATTCTAGGAGAACAACGTATTTGTGGGTCACAGGATGATGGCAGAAACTCTTTGCTGCAGTTCCCAGGGGTACCTGGACATTAGCTTTAATAAGCACAGAAAAAACTAATGTGATCAGAAAACAGAGGGTAGCTTCCTCTAAATGCCACAGTCTTTCTCAAAACCTGTTTCTTCATAGCAGTAGCACTATGTACTTGCTTATTAAGCTAGGTAAATATCTTTCTCTCCAGCAAGAGAGTTAGCATAAGCTGAGGAGATAACTCCCTGCTATTTCTTATTTGCTCTTTTGGTTGATTACCAGAGAAGGTCAATAGAACAGGGCATGGCAAACTTGCTGAAATATTCCTCTTCCCCTTGTAATAAGCTTGACAAATTATTAATACCTTGCTCCAGTCACACACTTCTCATTAAGGACTGAACATGCCTATAGAGTAGGGGGATAAAAGTAAAATAGACAGTAGCCCATCCAGAAAGTGCACCAGGTGTACAAAACTCTACACACTTTAACTTGCCATGCACTTTTCCAATCCTTCACAAAAATCATCATTACACAGGAGTTGTGTAGTGTTTTTCACTTTCAGGATGTTGAAATAGCATTGACTGTCTTCTGAAGTAAGATAATCTGTGTCAGAGCAAGCTACCATAAATTCCTATTAAAGCTGATGAAAAGAAAATGGGCATTTCTGAGACCAAATTAATTTCCTCCAAAAACAGAAGCCATATGAACCACATCGTGTAACTGCTTATTTGTTTCCATCACCTATAGAGAGAACATCAAGTAGCTCAGATCTAGCTGTCCACAGGAGAGAAGGCTGAGGCGGTGATTCCCATTCCTGGGGAACAGATCTAAGCAGGTTTTTGAGAATCAGTACAAGAAGGACACAAGGTGCTGAGAGACACATGGCCTAAAAATGGCTGGAGTGTCAGTGGAGCTGCGATGTCCAGAGTTTGATCCAGGCTGTAGAGTCTCCATATGCACTAGCAAATTTATAAAAATAACACAGGCAAATTCCTGCCAACTTCCACGTGTCCTCAATGTCAAGCTCAGCTTTAACATACTAAGAGGATGATCCCATCTGCATCTATGGTAGCACTGGCTCACTTTGTGACCTTGGTGGCAGCTCTGCAGGGCGCTACTTAGCCCTTGTGCCTGCAGGAACTGCAACCTGTGGGTGTGTGCAAGTCTGGAAGGAAGGAGCATCATTTGGTGATCACTGTGCCACCCCTGATTTTTTGAAGTCTCTCCTCCAACTAAGACACCTGAAATCCAGGAAGCAGAAAAAGCTAACCACGTGTCTGGCAGTTTTGTCTGCCATGGTGGGCAGCCACTCCAGCCAGACACTGAGAGATAGCAGCCAGAAGGGATTGCTACTTGCTCATGAAACATGACATCAAGCCTATCACTAAGGACTAACTGAGCCTCGTTGTGGAGGTATTTGTCCCTCTCAGTGACTTTACTCAGAGCCTCCTGCTTCCACCAAATGACAGCAGTTATGAATAAATACACAGTCTTGACAACCTGGTTTAAAGAGGGACCACTGATATAACAAAGTCATTCTCTAATGATTTCAGTAGGGTTTGGACTTCATGAAAAAGAAGAATAATGAGCTTCATGCAGTCTCTTGTCTTATCCACCCCAGAGTATTGGCTAGATTGGAGCCAACAAGTCTGACTTCACACCAGAGCCAGTTGCGGGATGGCTGCTAAGGAGCTACCATAGCAAATGGAGACCTTTGACAGGGAGGATGTGCAGTCCCAGGCACTGGCTGAGAGCTGGCTCTGCTTTTCTGACCCACATTTGAGAAGGTAAGCAGTGTTTTCACACCTCATGTAGGAGCCTGTGTGAATACTGCAGAGTTATTGCTGGGTCCAAGACTGCAACTGCATGTTCTTGTTAAGATCCTGTAGAATTTAAAGCCTGTATGCATATGTGATTAATAACATGAAAGACCACGTCATCATTCAAGGCAGCATGGGTGTTTGGGCAAGGGGGTGAAGGATCTGCTTGGAATGTGATGGGAATGTGTACCCATAAGCACCCACAGGGGAACAGTGCTCAGTGGCATGAGGCATTTACCCTCAAGGAGGGATTCTGAGAGGACAGTTGTGCTCAGTACATAGATGTGGCTCCCACAAGCTCAGGGAGACAAGCTGGACCAGCTTCAGTTCCTGACCACATGACAGAGTGTTACAGACTTACATCTATGTGTTACAGAGCAATCTGAATTTACCTAATATGATTTCTCTATGCCTTAGTTTCTCTGTAGTAGAAAGGAAGTAATAACTCTTCCCACTCCTTTGTGATGCACAGTCACACACATTCCTCGGGCAGGTGAGCCCTGAAAGCTCCTCAGCTGATAATTTTCAATTGGTTGATGTAAAGTTAAATATAGAACTGAGATGGGGTCATCCTGCCTCTTCTTCTTCTCCACCTTTCAAAAAGGGGTGATGAAACAACTGAATAAAAAAAATTACATCAAATCAGAGTGGGACTGAAGTTTACCTTGGCTGAAGCAGCAACATCATCTCAGAACACCACTCCAACAAGCAGTTTATTAAAAAGTGGTGAGGTAAACCCCATTGTTTCACATTCTTGGCTGCTGGAGGTTGGAGCAAGCCTCACCTGATGTAATTTTAAAGTGCTTGGCAAATGCACTAAATAAGAGGGAGGATTCTGCACAAAATGAAAACTTATACAATCCCTTAAGAAAAGCCAAACCTTAAACATGTGAAAGCTTACGAAGAATTAGATGATGTGAAAAACACTTTAAATCAAAGCAGCAGGTAAAGCTGGAAATAAAGTTATCTTCAGTTAAAATCTCTATATACCACATTGACGGTAATGCTTCATTTCCTGCAGACTGTAAGTAAATCAAAGCCTACTTTGGGTTTCCATATCTGTCTAAGATCTCATCTCCAAGAATGTATTATTTTGGCATTTCCCACATTGGAATTACCTCTGGTCCGAATTTGGGTAATAGAGTATGATAACATATTAACAAGTAATAAGCATGAAATTTTTATCCATTTTAAAATGTATTACTGAGAAAGAAAACAAACATGTAAAAAAGCCAGCACTTCAAAAGTAATCAGCAGAAGAACCAAGAAAACAAGACTTAGGTCACAAGAGAAAAATTAAAGAAAAGTATAGCTAATTGGTGGCAGTTTTGCTGAGAAAGAATGTAAGAAAAGCTGCATACCTATTCAGGAAAAGTGAAACAGATGTGTGAAGTGTCTGGCTGAGCTATTGTTTTAACTTTGTAATCTAAAATAGCTGACTTGATTTCATTTTAACAAGGGATTAGTTTAGCAGACAGTTTGGATTAGCAGCAACATATATAAATAAACATGCTACTCTTAAAACTTAAATACTCAGCTTACAAGATGCAGGACAACAAGCATCAGTAAAATGCTAGTCTTGAACTTTTAAATTATAGAGCCAAAACACATACCCATTCCAGAGAGACAAGGAATTAGTAAGAGTCCTCACATTGCATAATGTAATACAAGAAATATTTGTATTATGATTTCACTGAGAAGCAACTCAAGCCCTGCTCTATGCCCTAATTGCAGAGGATTAACAACTATTTTTACACCTACGCTATATTAAGAAAAAGAAGGATAAGCTCATACTTTGCTACTCATATATGAGAAGGAACCTTGCACAAGTCAGAAATCATGGGTCAGGTATTCTGTAAAATAAAAAAGCATGTTGCTTCAGCCATAGGAATGGAGTGGGGGGGGAGGGGGAGGTGAAATGTCTGCAATTTGCAAAAACCCTTTCCTAATATGTTTTTCACACAGCAGCAGAGATCTGAAATAACTGATCAGAGCAGGGGAGTTGTCTCGGTTGGTGACCAGAAAGAGGAGGAGACTGTAGAGGTGATTGAAAGGAGAGAACCACTCTTCCTCCAATGTAGGCAGACAGCTATCTGTCAGCCTGAGAAGTCTCAGAGCCTACACTAACTTTTAAGTCATAAACATTCACAGACATTGGGGGTTTTATATGGGATTTTGTATACTCCCTTCCAACACCGCCAAGCCGGATGTGATTCTAATGTCACAGAGTTTTCTGTAGCAGTCATTTTGCTACCATCTGTTAGAGGTCAACACTAGTATGGGTTCTATATTTTTTTAGGCTCCTTAAGTAAGTAAAGGCTTAAGCCTGCTACTGATTTCAGTGCACTTAGACTCTTGCCTACTATCCAAGTAGACCTACACTTGGATATATAGAATCACAAAGACTATTCACCTACAGGAGATGGGCAGCATGCTCCCATGAGTAGCAACTACCTAAGTTGTTACAGGAGTTTCAGTTTAGTCCCTGCATGCAGTCTATAAGGATAGCCATGCTGGAACAGTTTTCCTTAGAAAAGAGAGCATCAAGGTGGAGGAGGATGTGTTGTTCTCTGCATTCATGATGAATAGGCTGAACGCAGCAAACATCAATTACGACAAATAAAATTAAGCTAGATATTAAAATCTGTTCTTATGTTAAATATTATGAAAATTTCATAAATGAAAGTCTGAAAAATGAGTTAGACATACATCTGTGGGGAATGGCTTAGTAAGGCAGAGCTTGGGCAGTATCTGATGTTCTTTTTGTTTTTCATGGAGTAATATTCAACTGATCAAATACTGATGAACACATTGGCTACTCACCATCAGATGTATGGTAGACAGAGACTAATGTGTATTAAGTCCAGGGAATTTATAAGAGTTTCAGTTTTAACCCAAGCATCTTTAGCAAGCAGTTGCTTTTGTCTGGAAACATGGCTACAAAAGATAATTCATGAGAGAAAGATCTTGTAGGTGCAGGAAAGCAGACTACTGAAGGATCAGACAATGCCAGAAACCCCTGAGCTATTAATTTATTAGTGGTCAACTACTGATGATTAACCACAATTCTTAAACAATGACAGCTCAGGCAATTACATGGCCAAGACCTTTATTCCCTCAGAGACATGGTGGGGAGGTCAACTGGCCCTCTTGCAGCTACTTGGCTCTCCCCCTATACCACAGTCACCAGCAAAATAAGAAAAGCACATATGCAATACTGTATAAGTATCATCAAACTCAGGTATCTCAAGTGCCTTGAGTCAATGTGACTCAAAAGTATTGGAAGAGCATTTTTTCAGAGCTCCTAGGCCACTTATTTGACATGACTGAGACTCTCTTGGGAAAAAGGTTGTGGTCTGATCTCAGTATTTTCCAGAACAGCTGTCTTACTGGGAACTTGCCAGATGCCAGCTAGTCTCTCCATAAGGAAGGTTGTGCTTCTGAATCTTTTCTTTGGGTAGTAACAAATCACTCCTTTCACTTTTTTAATAAATCCTCTCCCCTATAAAGGGGATTAGATCTGCCTGTTTGCTAAAACAAAGAGAAGCAGAAGAGCTGTCAGTAACTTACAGTCATCTGTTTGTCTCCTGGGTTTTTCTGGACATGAAATTCACCCAAACCAAGAGCATCGAAGAGGAGTACCTAACGAGAGACAGCAGCAGATGAAAGTGAGCCTGGCAAAGGACAGCTTGGGATACCAAAACCTGAAGCAGATCCTTTGTGCTGAAGACCTTTGCTGCAGTTAAGAGCAGGAGGACTTTATCTGCAAATGCAGGCTAAACTTCCATTGTATCCTTGCTCCACTTCAAAATCTCTCCAACCAGGCAGTTATCCAAGCATGGCTGCCCTCCCGCTTACATACCATGCATGGTAGAAATCCATCCTTCAGGAGACAGAGGGATACACCTATTCACAGACTGGGAATCTGCACAGTCATGATCACACATATTTTACAGTATGATGAGAGAAACACTGAAGATCTGGTTCTGTGACTCAGCTCTCATCTTTTCTTCTGTGGCACAGCCTTAAGTGACACAACCTAAACATGTCAAATAAAAACACAGAGCAGAGAGTGAGGCAACATTTGCATGTGCCACTTGTGTACCTCCAGCCTTGCCAGCATCTGGCAAAGCAGAAAGCAGAGGAAAAGCAAGTTTTTTCACTACTCCAGTACATTTTGTCTGAGTAAAGACTGTGAGATGTGTCCTAACACTATTTTAATTAAAATGCAATATCAGTTTGATTTGAACCACCACCTTTGATACCAAACTCAGCAACTTTATGTAGTAGGCTTGAGTGGAGATAAAAAATTAATGTGTTAAATAATTTAGGCATCAAAGAGAGTCCCATGACCATAATATAAACATATTGATGTTGGCAAGAAAACATTTATTATTAATTTTACATAAGAGCTTCGAAGTTGCAGGTGAATTTCCTGTTTCACACCAAACTTTTTAGACATGCAGAGCTTAATGTAATTAGAACTTATTTATTTGTGTCAATTTACATTTATGTTGAGAAAAAATTAATTATACAGAAGAAGGAGGATTGTTCTGAGTTTTCCAAGAATATTTTGCCTAAATAAGTACTGTTAATTAGTTTTCAGTGCTGCTGCAGTAAATGCGTAGGTGTTTACAAAAATACAGAAGGTACTAACCATTTTTGGAATTGTCATGGCAATGCCCCAGATTTCCTATAAAGTCCTGAATAGGTACAATGTTATTTTCTTCTGTGTTTGTCTCCTTTAACTAGAATGATGAATACCTACAGAATATATATGTATATATGTGTCTCTGTGTGTGTATATACTGCAAATACATATATACATATACACAAGTCTGATGTAGATATATACATGTATTCAGGGGGCTATGTGTGCATGTAGGATAACAAAAGCATGGTAAACACCAAACCTGCAAGAAAGAATGCACATATTTTTGTTACCGCTAATAATCACTTGGCATAGGGTTGTTCTTATGGTTTCTTCACAGTATGCATCTTTGAGGGGTTTCTTGTTTTCTGAATACTGCAATTTTAAATGAAGAAATCCCTTTGCCTACTCTCATTTAAATTCAAACACGGATTTTACAGTAAGTCACTGTGTTTGCTCGCTGCATGATGTGGGGCCCAAATCTCCAAACAAAGATTTTCATGCCAAAATTTTAGACCCCTAAATTTGGACAGAAAAACAGCATCATTATATTTGTTTTTCTTATTCAGCATTTTCCTGTTCTGAAATAACAGTCATGGAGGCAGAGCAGCCGGGCCAGTTCTGAGCCCGGGCTCTGGCAGCTGCGCAGCGCTGAGCGAGTAATCCCAGAGAAGGGTGTCAGGCTGTTCGTAGGTGGCATCACGCTGCTGGGACTGGGTCCAGCAAGAGGAGCCGCCTGAGACTGCAAGGAGCCACAGCTGGACCTCCTTGAACTCAGGTACCGCCTGAATGGTGCTGCTTTGCCACCACAATCACCGAGGCTGCTGAGGCTCCAGCAGGGACCTGCAATGGAAGAGCGAGAGCCGTGACTGGAGCCGCTTTCCTCAGCCCCGAGCGCAGCACAGCTCAGCCAGCCCAGGAGAGCTGTTCATCCATATTATGTGGCTTGTGTATAATAAAACATAGCTCACACATTTTTAGGTCATCAGCTGCAGTATTAAAACAGGCCCCTTGCTGAGAAAATAAATACAAAAATCATAACTAGAGGAGATGGTACAATCATAGAGAACTGAGAGCAAAATCAGAACTATTCCTTCTTTTACTTCCTTTTTTTATAAACTAATGTAATTAAATACTTCCTCAGCATGAACACAAAGGGAGTATTTATTGTGAACTTAAAAAAAAATAAAAAGATTTAAAGGTTTAATATACCTCCAAGAAAAAAAAAAAAAGGCAGTTAAAAGATTTCCTTAAAAAAAATTAAAGATCCACAAACGGTTGGTGAAACCCCATAAAGCAGCTGGAACTTGTTAATAGTCACACTCCTCTGTGACCTGAGATGCAGGACTCTAACCATGAATTTTTTACATATATCCTTTAAAACAAGTGCTGGCTGATATCACTGTGGCCCACTGAACTAAAACTTTCTGAAGACACTGTGTCACCTAGAGAAAATCAATTCTCCTTGCATTTAGGCTTCAGAAAAACACCTTTTTTTCCATTTCTTTTTTTTTTTTAAGAAGAAAGAGAGAAAGAAAGAAAAGAAAGAAAGAAAGAAAGAAAGAAAGAAAGAAAGAAAGAAAGAAAGAAAGAAAGAAAGAAAGAAAGAAAGAAAGAAAGAAAGAAAGAAAGAAAGAAAGAAAGAAAGAAAGAAAAAGAAAAAGACTTAATCAGTAGCAGTGATTCAGTATTAAAAACCAAAAGTATTCTTTTCGCTCTGCTCTGCACATATGGTTCCTCTGAGAGACCAGAGCTAATGAATAATAGTAGTAATTTCTTCACCAGCCATTGATTGCAAACATTGATACCATGTGAAAAAGACTAAATATGAGAGAGCAGTTTTATACAAAGATGGACCCAACAAACCTTCTGGATCTAAACAGGCAGAAATTTGCAGGGTTTTGATAAACAGATCCTAAATGTCACTGTCTTAATCACAGCCCCAAACAGATCCCCAGAAGAAAAATTGCTGAGAGTCATGCAATTAAATCAAAATCCACATTCGGATTTTGGTTACATCTTACTGGGAAGACCTGAATGTCACATTAAACTAAGAATTTCTCTAAATGCTAACATTCATAATTCAGAGATGTGCAGAAATAAAGGCCATTCTTTCCTGCAGGATTTTGCGCCAATGTAATTGGAATGAAGGCCCTACTGTGTACCACCCAATGACCTGTGTAATCTTGCCATACAGCTCCACAGGAAGAAAATTGCATGTGCTGTTCCAAGAATGCTGATGCAACATAAGTTGGCTTCAGAAGGGGTCCTAGCAGCTTTCTTGCCATGGCACTGTGCATTTAGTAGGGCTTCTTCTATAAGCTGGAGGACAGCACCAACCCCATGAGACCACCTGGCTTTTGGATTAGAGCTTATCCACCTTGAAGAGCAAGTGTAGTGAGCACAAAACTGTTTGCAGTGGCCAGTACACCAGGTCCCATGGTGATGCCAGTACAGGACTCGAATACATTGTACTTAGACTGAAGAGTCCTTCCTAAGAAAAGTGATGGGGTGGCCTTTAATAAGGCTGTATTAAAGTAAATTCAGGAGTGGTACCTTGTTTTCAAAAACCCCCAAAACATAAGAAAATTTGGGGGAGCAGCAATATACAATGCCTTAGCCATTACCTAGTTGCTGGAGGTAAGATTTGGTTCTCATTATTCACCTTCAAAACACCACAGGATTAATGTGCTGTGCTAGCCAGGGCACTGGAATAGCCAAGTCCTTTTGTACATTTAACCATGGTAGAGAAAGCTACTTGATGTCCCCATGCCTCTGCTCCTTTATTAAAGAAATCTGCTGGTAGGAGGAGTTGTAGCTTTAAATATTTCTCCTCCCAAATTTTGTTCTGTCTTACTTTGAGTTTGTACAAGGCCTAGCAAGTATTAGAGCCTCAGCACAGCTGTAATAATAGAGCCCTTGGGAAAGATGGCACTTCCATGGCTGCAGGTGTTGAAATACTCACCCTGAGATCTCTGTCTCATTAGCTCTGCTCACCAACCTCCTTAGTACTGGAAAGGTTATTCTAACACTGTGCCTATGTGAGAGAACTCAGGCTCTGATCTGGACACCAATCAACCTCCCAGAAGCACTGCCACATTTGGCACAGCCCAGCTGTCAGTCTTCACGAAAAAGCCAAGAACTGGAAAGATATGAAGACCAGCTCTGCTGGGTCCTGTAACAGGTCATTCAAGGTCAGATTAGGGTGGTAATATGGGGAAATGCACTCTGCTGGAGTTTGTCCCATGCTTATTCTGCAAGGAAAACTACAGTCTTTAGGGCCATCACTTTCCTTCACAACCACTAAATTCAGACAAACATTTAAAAAAAAAATCTCAGAAAAAGTTAAACTAACAAACTCTAAATAGGAAAAGGTGTTAAATAATGTGTGGCCTCATTCTTGTGCTCTCCCTGACAAACAAAATGTGGCCAAAAGAGAATTACAAGCTATGAAGCTGTTAAACTTTCCTTGGACTCTTTATTTCAGATTCCTTATGAAGGAGTTGTTAGACTGGATATGTTGGCATGCGGTATGATATAAGCCATGAGGAGAAGGAAAAGATGGATTCTCTTCTCTCTACATGCATGCACACACACAAACAAGTGTATACACACACTGACATTGAAATGAATGAGCCCATTCATAGTAAACACACGTTCTGTTGGTTTATTAGGCTTGGAACCAAGTCACACCATCTCAACCTGCCAGAGTTAAGTTGTACATACCAGAAAAATGTCTCACCTGCAGTACCTGTCAGGCTATTCATATTAAAACAACTCTTACAATTTCTACTGTCCACGGACCAAATCCCAAAGGCTTTTCGCAGCCCTGAAAATGGGCAGGAGGATCTGGCAGAGAGAATGAGGTACTACAGTCGCTGGGACTCACCACCTCCTTAGGAGGCAGGCAGTGTTTCCCACAGGAATGACTGCCAGTGGGAGGAGGGACATTCCTTGAGGTTCCCTTTTCAGATACTTCTCAGAATCCCTCTCTCTGGGTGGGTTGGTATCTCATCTGCCAGCAAGAGCAAATGGCCTATCTCCCACAGGATCTTAGCCGATCAATCATAGGTAGAGGGCAAGTTTCCTCTAGTCTTCTGGCCCTCAGTTGGTCTTCTCTCTGTGGTCTTCAGTGCTACTCAGCACCGGAGGTGCTGGGAATAATCCCCTGTCTGCATCCAGCTGTCTGTGTGCTGCAACAAGAGCCTCACAGTGCCCTGCCAAGCTGCTCAGCCTTTGAAGGCACAGCCCCAAATACCACACGTTCCATTCCAAGGCAGAATGTAACGACAGCTATAATTAAAACCGTTATTAATGCAAACATACGAAGTCACAACAATAACTAAACTGTCCAACAGTGTCTGAGGTGGTGTCTCACTTCCTCTGGAAGATCAGGCCTGTTCCAGTCAGAGGACAGGACAACTGCTTCTCCTGGCTAGTTCACAAGGCTAGCTCACCTGGAGATCTATTGTCTAAACAAACTGCATTTGTTTCCTCTCTCATACACTGCTTTTCACCCATCTTCTGGATAGAAGTTCACTGGGACTAGCACATAGCTGGTGTGGTTGGTTGATGCTAGCTGGACACCAGGTGCCCACCAAAGCTGCTCTGTCGCTCCTCTCCTCTGCTGCATAGGGGAAAGAAAATATAATGAAAGGCTCGTGGGTCAAGATAAGGACAGGACGAAATCACTCACCAGGTACCATCACAGGTGAAACAGGCTAGACTTGGGGAAATTAATTTCATTTGTTATGAATAAAATCAGAGTAGGATAATGAGAAAACAAAACATAAATCTTAAAACCCATTCCTCCCAAACCCTCCCTTCTTCTTGGGCTCAACTTCACTCATAATTTTCTCTACCTCTGCCCCTGCAGCAGTGCAGGGGACAAGGAATGGAGACTGCAGAAAGTACATCATATGTTGTCCCTGCCTCTCCTTCCTCCTCAGGGACAGGACTCCCCACACTTTTCCTCTCCTTCAGCCTGGGGTCCCTCCCACAGAAGATAGTACTCCATCAACTTTTCTAATGTGAGAGCTTCCTAGAGGCTTCAGATCTTCATGAACTTCTGCACCATGGATTCCTCCCATGGGATACAGTCCTTCAGGATCAGACTGCTCCGGTGTGGGTCCCCCATGGGGTCACAGGTCCTGCCAGCAAACCTACCCCAGTGTGGGCTCCTCTCTCCATGGGGCCACAGTTCCTGCCGGGACTTTCTCCAGCATAGGCTTTCCATGGCGTCACAGCTTCCTTCAGGCATCCACCTGCTCCAGCATGGGACCCTCCATGGGCTGCAGGCGGATATCTGCTCCACTGTGGACCTTCATGGGCTACAGGAGGACAGCCTGCCTCATCCATGGTCTTTATTGCAGGCTGCAGGTGAATCTCTGCCCTGGTACCTGGAGCACATTCTCCTCCTGCTTCACTGACCCTGGTGTCTGCATAGCTGTTGCTCTCCCATATTCTCACTCCTCTCTCTGGCTGCTGTTGCCCTTGTGCAGTTTTTTCCCTTGTTAAATCTGTTGTCCCAGGGGTGATACCACTGTCACTGATGGTCTCGGCCAGTTGTGGTGTGTCCATCTTGGATCTGGCTGGCATTGGTTCCATCGGACATAGGGGATGCTTCCAGCAGCTTCTCACAGAAGCCACCCCTATAGCTCCTCTCTACCAAAACCTTGCCACACAAACCCAATACAGAAAATTAAGCCAACATTGCACTGCAAACTGCTTATATTCACACACAGCTGATTCTGGCCCAATGTTGTCAAATAAGGTGTATTAGGAAAAGAAAGATGTTTGATGACCATCATCAGCTCCTTAACTGTATGTCCCAACAAAATTATCTCAGAAGAGTCAGAATAATAGTAAGTACATAGTTCATAGTGTTCTGTTTTGGACTTTTTTTCCCCCTAATCTCTGTAAATAACCTATATGTAATTTGCTCCAGGCAGCTTTTCCTCAGTTCCATCATTACTACACTTTCCTACACACTGATCTTTATTTCTGGTATATGCAGCAGAATATAAGAGTTTCTTCATTTAAGGTCAAATTAACACTCCTCTTTCTGCCAGATTTTTTTTATTCCTCAAAAAACCCCTAATAGCCTCCAAGACTACTGTTCACATACTTTTTAATAAAAACTTAGGAATCATGATTCCTGAAACAGGGTTTCATGCAGTGCTAGTAGTCTCCCTTACACTGATAAGAGCGATGGGGAATATAGTTTTGCCACAATCATTTTAGTCTTAATTACTTTGTGTAGACCCTCACCCTAAGCAATCAATCTGAAACTCATGATCCCTAGCTCACCTCAGAACACAAGGTTTATTTTTATTAGCATATCAGGCTAATATTGAATTTCACCACTTCTATCAAACACTATAAAGAATGAGTCCGCATCTCCAAATCTCTTCCAGATTCAGATTCAATTTACAAATCATCCATTTGTAGTTGGAAAAAAAAAAAAAAAAGTTAGCTGTGAATTCTCTGGAGTGTTCACAAGGCCATTTTCAGTAACACCAATAAGTGGTCTGCAGTCGATTTCAGCTAATAAAATAGTAATAGCTAAGGCCTCCCACAACTAAGACATGAAGTCTTTTACAACCATGCCAAAGCCTCCTTTTCTATCTGAGCTTTTTAACTCTCATTTCCTGTTAGCATCTACTATTCATAAACCACAGTCTCTAGCTGTGACCACTCTCCTGCAAGAAGATTGCACTGAAATCCCAAAATCCTTCTTTGAAGCACCTGTGGACAATGTAGTTTTATGCATACCATCCTCTCAAATTAATTCCTTTTACTTCTTAGACTTTTTATTAAGGTCAGGCAATGTCATTGTATAGGAGCATTCTCTGTTTATTTATTCAGGCAGCAGTATAAGGTACAATTGTCCTAATGTAATCCATCATTCCCAGAAATCTACTATTTCTTTGTCAACTGCAGTGGTTTCACTGTTACCTATATGTCTAGCCAAATAACCTTCTTTCTCAGGTGTGTTATTTATGTTCCAAAAAATTTACATTTTGCTGGCATCACACTAACCCAGCAGCTCTGGTTCTGTTCCAGGATGCTCAGAAATTCCAGTTGTTCTCTTCTGACATTTCAGTTTCTTTTAGCATTTTTCCCATATTAACATATCATCTGAGGTGCCTCATTTTCTTCTATGCTATCAAGAATTTTTGTTTTGTTATAAAAATGGAGTGCTATGCACAACCTAAATGGAGGTATGAAGAAACAGGGTTTTCTCAATAAGACACGGAAGACACATGAAACATGTGCTGTTTTTCCAAAGTCTTTTCCCAGAGCTCTCCTGATATATCCAGCGTGCAAAAAAATCTGGTATTAGACAATATCCCTGAAAATTATCCTATAACAACTACTGTGACTTTTTTTCCTTTTTTTTCATACTTATTCAATTCTTCTGGTCTATCCAGACAGAAAACATTCTGTCCCTATTTTCTTCTCTAGAGGTGAACAAAGAATGTATCCACAGCTCATTCTCTTACGTGCTTTTTGATTCTGGGGTAATAAACTCACCTAGATCCTCTTTTTTTGCCTCTTTCTTCAGAGGAATGGAATTTGAATAGGAAGAGGGACTGGAGGGAGGCTGACTTTTTCCTCTGATGTGTGTTCTGTTCCCTAGCCAGTGTCCTCTGATGCTTCTTCAGGTATACTGTCCTGTCCTCTCTGGCAAGCGTGTCGTCCTGATGAGAACAAAGGCTCAACACATTATTTATTTCACAATGAATGGCCTTCCCCATACAGTTAATACAGACTGTATCTGTCCACTTTATTTACTCTCATGTTAACTTTAGTTGCTATTAGCTTACCCCTGTAAACCTCCCCTGACTCTTCATTATCTGCTTCTTGTCAGGAGGATAACATTATTTCAATCAACACACCATCATGTGCACCAGTATCCAATTTAAAATGAATAAATGTCTTACTTGCTTTCAGGGTGATAGTCCATTCATCTTCTGATGAATTGGTCTTATGGAGAATCCCCCAGAGCAAATGGTGCTGTCATTGATCTCCTGTGTGCTGCTTCTTACAAACTATTTCAGTGATGTAATCTAGTGCATACCTTCTTCCAGTTTATGACTTGCGCTATTTTTTATGCCATCTGCAGGTCCAGATGCTGCTCTTGTAGGACTCCAATTATAACTTCATCAAGCATCTTTCTTTGCACTGTTTTGGATTCTCAGTTCCCCTTCATTCTGAACCTGGCACCTGGTTAGTTTGACAAACTCTAACTCCTTTGTCAAGAGTTATTTTGTGATGTTCCGATGATTTGTTCCAGATCCCAGTCACAATCTCCTTTGTAATCAGGTCTTGCTTCATTAAATTTCAAAATTTTCTCTTCAGTCAAGAAGCCTTTCACCGTTATGGATTTCATCTTCTTTTTTAACATGTTGTTCTTTAAAATAAAAAAAAAATTAAAAAATAATAAATCCTTATATTTCATGATTTCAGAGTAAAATACTCCTGAACACTTTCACAGTTAATTCTGACAGCCTAAGCAACTGAAAACCAAAGAAATATGTCAGGGCTTCAGTACAACCTATTATAAGACAGAGCTATTATATTTTAACTGTCTTCTTTTTTTGTAACCAGATAAAGAGTATGGGGTCATTCACATCTTCTACTTTTATCTTCCACTCATCCAAAGTTTTCTTTGCAGTGTAATTATTCGTTTCTTCATTATTTCACTTGAGATGCTTTCTTCCTTCTTTTTCATTTCCAGCACTACCAGTTACCTCCTGGCAAACAATTTGTGTACAAGAACCTGACCTCATGTCTTGCCCATTTCCCATTGCTGTGGATAGCTGCATCAGTTCCAAGGTTCTCTACCAGACTGATCATCTGGGGCCCGAAGCCTTTACATGCTCTGTGGCTTGCCAGTGCAGTGGTTCACAAGTGCCATACTGACAAGGCTGACACCTTGAAGGAGTTTCTAAGGCACAGAGGTTGCTTTGCTGCCTCAGGGGATTATAGAGCCTGAAGCCATATTAACTGTTGAACAGATTTCTCTCTCAGATAGTAAGGTTTCTCACAGTCACTGAATTTGTCTTCTGTCCAAACCTCACAGAATAAGTTTCCCAAATGGGGAAGCATTCCTCCTTCAACGTCCATTTTCCTACAGTGAAAGATACTTCTCTTCTTCTTTCTAAACCCTCAGAGGAACTAGGACCAGACAATTCCTTTCGTCATCTCCTAGGTGTGCAAGTCACATTGCATAAGCTCGGTAAATCTAACCGTTGTTGGAAGTAGTGGATCCATTACATGTGCAAAGTGCAGATGGTCTGCACACATCCAGTAAACTTGCTGTTCCCAAGATGCACAGGACCCAGAACATCTGGTCCAAGATCAGTGGTACAGTAATAAATAAGAAATACAAATAAACTCACACCTCTAGTGTAAAAAAGAAGCAAGCAAATACCAAAACGGATACGTCAAAATGGGAAAATATCATTTCCCTCTGCTTATCCTTGACTACATCTTTATCATATGCTCCATGGAAATCCCAGACTTGCCTCGTCTAAGACTATCTCACCTTTCTCAGGATGACAGATCTCTGAACATGATGAGCAAGGCTGAATCTACACTCTAGGCCCAAGTATGTTGTCAAACATCAGAAAATCCATTATAAATAAAAGCAGTCTTCAAATTCCATATGGTTAGAATTGCCAAAAGACAGAAGGGCATCATCTGGAAAACTTAGCAAAATGTAGTTTTAAGCAGAGCCAGGAGAAACAAAACAAAAAAAAAATTACTCAAAGCTACCTCTTATCTTGCTTTTTATTTCTGAAAGACAGAGTTTGAATGTGTTGTACGCATCAGTGATATGACAGGTGAAAATGAAAGATCCATATGAGTATCATATGGACAAATTTGTGAAAGGTCTGAGGCTGCTGCAAGAACTGACACAGTGAGCAGTGTTGCAAATTGTCTTTTTGTCTCCTGACCACATAAACAAAGCTGTGTCTATATAATAACTGAGAAAGATGCTTCTTCAGCCCATGAGCTTCTTCCAGGAGGTAGGATGTACTCTCAGATTTTGTTAAAGCACTTAAAAAGCCAAAGCTGAATTTGTAGACCACAATGAAGTTAGACACACTCCTGTGGAAAGACCCAATAAATTTGTACCATCATAATCATTTTTCTAGGTTCTCATAACACCTGACTAAAATCTTTACAATCAGGCACCAACATACTATAGGACAGTACAAGAATTTATAGAAAAATGTTCATCTTATGTGTTCACAGCTCGTATGCTTTTTTAATAGCTGCTACTACAATTTTGGTCTCCTCACTGTGTAAATTCAATAGGATTTACATACAAGGGCTAGTCTGTCATCTGTTTATGGAATATTCAACTCTTTCAGGGGAATAAATTCTCTGACTTAGCCAAATTTTCTTTCTCCATATTCCATGTTCTCATAATCCCTGCAGAGCTAGAAATTCCAAGAGAAGTGCTGCTATTACAGATCAATATGAGGCCAACCTTCACTCAGATTCAGGACTCTGGAAGCACTTTTCTTAATCCAAAACAAGAAGTCAGATTAAATTTTTCCTCCCAACTCTGAGCAAATCCATCACTTTAAAACCCTCACAGCTTAAAAGTATTAATGTTTTTCCCTTTTGAATTTGGCAAGTTTCTCCTGAGTGAATAAGAAAGCTGATTGTTTCAAGTTGGAACTGCATAGGTCATTGTGTCCTTAACAAAACCAAATGAGAGTGGTTTTACTGAGATCATTCAAGGTACATTGTGGTTACTCTGGCTGAAGATATGGCCATATATTCAGCACCATTTCAAGTCATAAAAACTTGCTCACAATTTTTTTTCCCCTTACTTGAAAAGTTTACTATCTGGTCACACGTGCACAATTGCAAAATCATGGAATCACAGAATACGTCAAGTTGGAAGGGACCCACATGGATCATCAAGTGACTGATATTCAAAATGTCAGTACTCTCTTCAAAACTTATTTGCCATTAAACTGAGATGGCACATGATCATTTTTACTGCCAATGGACCATTTTAAAGAAAATGTGACTGAGGATTACTACAGAGACAGGATTACTAAATTACTAAACAGGATTACTACAGAGATTTTCTCATCTACCATAAGCAGTTTAAATACCAGGATAATTTGTGTTCCTTTCTTCATTATCAAAAAAAGCCTGGAGCTATAGGCTAGAGACACAAAAAGGAAGTTTAGAGCTTTGTCAATTGCTTTTACTCTGAAAGGTTTCTCAGAGTCTGGCTTTAAAAGAATTTTTGAAAAGGCAGACATTGAGCTACATAGTGTGGAAAGCCCTGTATATACTCTGGTGGGGGAAGGATAAAAAAAGGTCCTAACAATTACCATTCTTATTCCTAGCTTAGAGGAGAATGACACTTTACCAACTTTAGAAAAAAAAAAAAAACACAAACCCACTATATCATCTGATCCTTCTTTTTTTTTATCCATTGAGGATAATGCAGTATCCTCAACAAGACAGTTTTGGGGTCCAGCCTTCTCAAAATACATAGAAGTTGCAAATTATTCCTGACTGTTGAATCTGGTTATCATCACATATGGACAACATTGACAAACCAAAAGTTCTGTGACAAAACTCATATAGAGAGATATGTGCAGCACAGGCCTTGGCTCACTGAACAGCCCACCCTCAGATGAGCCTGAATTCGTGGGGCTGGTTTTGATCAATAGCAAACATTTTCTCTACCCTTGCTGGTGTTTACAGAAAACAAGATACCATGTCTCCCTATAGTTTTCATTCAAGAAAGGATTTAAAGGATTGAGGGTTCCTAAGAAATTTCTAACTAAATACAATAGTTTTGGAGGTCTATGACATTGCAGCTTCAACTGGCCATCCATCAACATTTCATAACCGTAAGCACATTACCTTGACTAGCAATGTGAAATGTGAATGAACAAGCACAGTGACAAGGTTAAGCCCCAAGAGAGATCGTAAAGAGATAGAGAAACAGAAGGGGTGGTGGGCAAAAAGCTTGCTGAAAAGAGACCTAAAAGAAGAAATATAATTACACTTTCTAATGTTGGCAAATAAGATAAGTGGACACCAGCATTGCAAGTTTTATTACCTTTGAGGTTCAGAAAGCCAACTTCTACTAGGAGGGAAAAGCTATCTCTCTTGCTCTCACATCCTGATATGTTAAAATCCAAAATACATGATATAATAAGGAAAGTTAAACAGCCTTCTAGTACTAAAACTATGCCTGAAAAATTAGTCTTATGTCTCTGTTCTATTCATAAGGTTAATTTTTCTGAATATCATGATCAGAAGTGATAGATCCAGGAAGGAAAGTTAGGTTAGTCCTAATGAGACTGAGGCCATAGGCCATGCCATATGACACAGTGAGATATTGCAAGCCTGAGGGCAACAGGTGGATTTTTGCTTCCATTAACTAAATGGTCTCTTCCTAAGTCACCTCACATTTCATACTCCAGTCAGCAGAGACATGAATTCCAGCCCTAAAGCAGGATGCAAGATTATAGATTTTGTTAGTAAATATGTGGATAGTCTGTGGAAAAGAGACTTTAGACAGTCAAAAACTCCACAAGTGCTTCAGAAAGTTCTGGCTGAGCCCTGGGTTTACCAAAAGGATACCCACCTCAATAGTCTTGCTAGACAATTTATTCAATTTGCTTGCACCCAGTCCTTCATAAATGAACAGGGAATGGTCTTCAGATAACAAAATGCTTATAAGCATCAGGCATTTTTTTGATCATGGTAGTCTGCCCTCACTCACCTATGTTCCTGGACCCCTCTGAAGCACGAAGGTTTTCCCTGAGTCATATATGGTCTTTAGCCGAACCTTAGCCAGCCCAGCAATTCTGGGAAGCATCAGCCTATTAGCCTTGTGTAGTAAAGCCAATATTTCCAAGTGGTGACAGTTCCAGTGCTCCTGTACAGTGGATCCCACTATGATGGGAGACAGGATATAGCCTGCGGTCTCCTTTGCCACTAGGAGAAGATACTTGGCTCATCTGACCAGTACAGTAAAGCAATATTGTTTTATGACATATGGAAAAAACTAAAGGCAGGAAAAATATGATTTAATGAAAAGTGATTTCTAGAGTGCCCGCTACAGATGCACTCAGCTGTATCACATAAATTTTAAGGAAAGATTCCAGACTTTTGTGCCTTATTTGGTTTTGGGGTTTTTCCTTGGCCTGATGGATTTCTCAGTGAAGTTTTCTGTTGCTTTAGAGATTCAAAATTATGTTTTAATATTTTTCTTTCTTATGTGAATTTCTACAAATGTAAAAAAAATGGTTTTTGTAACACACTTTTCTTTCTACAGTCAATATTTTGTTGTGTCCATCAGGAGTATGACAGATGTTTCATTACTGGCCTCACCAGCTTGGCAAGTTGGGATTTTCACCATCAGAAGGTTACATCTACTAGTGTGTAAGATTTAAGGCATGTCTTCTACAAAAAACAAGTGCAGTCTGCCATTTATGTCATTTCCAGTAATCAAATCATATTTCGGAAACATATATGCTGATCTGTTGAGGTATTATTTCCAAAAATCAATGGTTTGTGTATGACTTTGAGACATTACGATTTTCATTGTAGGAGGCTGATGTGCAGAGTATGACAATCTGCCAGTGTTTTATCAGTGTCCTACTATCACACCTGTGCACCAGTGAAACATGAGAGGTTCCTGTAGCTGTGTCACCAACCAAACCCACAGTGGGCATACTGTAAGTATTATCCCTGATAATCACATATTTGTGAACCCTAGAAGTTTCTTTATAGGTCTTATACATTTTCATAGTGCCTGTCAGCATGCTCAGTGGCCTGAAACAGACTGAGCATTTCATGTACTCTCCCAGGATGCCATTTTATCTCCCTTGGTTTCCCCACCTGGAATATGTGTTATATCCTACTGAAGGATATAGTTGTGATTAGCTTTAAATGTTTGCGAAGCATTTTGAAGTTGAAAGGTTTGAACTAGTAGATTTGATCTGAAGTTCACCTTTAGCAGAAGTGGGAGTATGGAGAAGGTATGTTGTAGCTCCACAGAACAAATAGGAATTACTACGCCATTTGTGAAGGCAGGCAGGTGATGTAGTGAGAAACAGGTCACTGAACACAGATTCAAGTAATAACTGAAAATATATTTTCATTACTTTTGGAATCTCTTTAGTGCACTGAATGCAAATATTCATACTTTCTAAAAGAGATTTGCTTTCAAAAACACAGACTAATATAAACTTCCAAACAAGAATGTGTTATAATTCATATTCACAAGATAAGCCTTTTGTATTGTTTATTAAAGTTTTGATACCTTTGGTAAACACCAGTTACAAAATCAGAAGGAATAGCACTGAATTTGTTTGACTAATCCCATATTCATATCACATAATCAACATGATCAAGTTCCAGGAATTAGTCATGGTATAGTGACTCTGGAGTGGGGATTTTGTTCAAGATCCAGATGCCTAAACTTAGCGGTTAACAGAGTAGATGGGTATAAAAGAATGAGGTGTCAAACTACTCAATAGGCAGATCTGTAGGAAAATCAGCTGGCATTTAAGATTGTTGTAGTGTATCCTGAGAGGTGACCGGTGTCTGTCCAGAAGTTCCTTCATATATATTACATTAAAACTCACTTGGAGATTTCAGGTACCCTAGAACATCTCCCCTTTGTAAGTGAGCCAGTCCCCAAGTATCTGGACTAGACTCCCTTGACTGAATTAACCAGTGGGAGTGCTGGGCTAGCATAAAAATGTACATTGTCAACACATATATGGAGGCCAGGCTGTATTCCACTCCAAGCTGTAAACAATCCCTGAGGCTGAAGCATGTCGTTCCCTAAACCAGCTTTCCCAAGCTATGATTATTTGACCTTTGCTAAAGAACTAATGGAATAATCATACTAGCACAGTTCCTGGGAGCTACAAACCACCTCATTTTTTTAAAGATGTTTTAACCAATTGCTCTGAAGAATCCTTTTGACATTCTTAGAGGAACTGTGAGGGGCTGGGAGAGTGCAAGGGACCCAGTAGGCCATGCTGGGAACTGCTCTTCAGTGTATTCCTGTGGTAGAAATGGCTCTCCTCCAGAGGAAAAGGAGGTTCTGTTATTTCTGCCAATTTCAAAGAAAAAGGGTCCTTTCTGTATCACAGCAAAAGGAAAACAGAGCTTCCAGCCATTCTTCCTGCTACACAGCAAGAAAAGGAACCTCATTCCTTTAAAACTTCCAACAGCGAGGAACATCATAGCATAGGTGGAGTTAAAAACCAGAATGAAAGCTTTTTGTGATATGGCACTCTCTCCTAACTGCTGACACAGATATTTGTTAGCACAATGCAGAGAGACCCAATTCTGTACCCTTTTGAATAATTTTTATAAATTGCTCTTGTACTAATGATCTGGTTTAGGCAAGGGGAGGTCAGCTTTAGAGTTCTGAGCATCACACACCGAACAACTGGTTCAAGAGGTGTCACCATGCTAGCACTCTGTCACTGGCACCAGGACAGTAGAAAAATTGGTGGAAAGGAAGCACAGGAAACCTGCCCCTTGAGCCACAGCTATTCACCCAGTCCCACCCAGCAGTGGATCGTGACACCCACGTCCTGCGAAACTGCAGCAAGAAACCTTATTTTAGACTAAGAATGTGCTTGTTAAATGTCTAGGGATACCGGAAAGTAACCATAGATGAAGTGAGCACAACTTCACCACCAGCACAAAAGCAGAAGGACGTATGGGATCAGGAGTGGTGGGAAAATTGATGGGAAGTACTGATGATTTCCACCTAAAGTTGTGCTCACTGGAGGTCAGTGGCCATGTTATTCAGGCCAGCAGGAAAACCTGGAGGAAAACAGGTGGAAAGACCACAAAGACTTGCTATGCAAGGAGGTGATGATTTTTGTCCCTCAGATAATTTTTTCTAGATATACAAACACCACAGAGCAAGAAGGCACTGAAGTACTGTTCTACCCACAATGAAATCATGATTCTTATGTCCACTGTAATCCACTCTTTCCTCTAAGAGTCACAGATGCCATATTTTCAGGTGGTTCTCAGAGAATACTGAAGGATGTGAAAATCCTCATGCAGCCAGACAGCTCCTGACTGAGCACCTGCCTGAGGAGACTCTAGAATGAGAGCTACTCAAGGAAGTGTTATAAGAAAAAAGGATTTGTTAAATTTGCCTGTCATAATATGATTTTACAATAACAAAGAAAGATCACCCTTTGTTTCTATTTCATCTATTTGGGAGGAGGGATTGTTAGCAAAACCTGTTAGACTTAGGATCCTCCTCAGCCTATCACACACTTTAGTAGTATGTCAGAAACCTCCAAGAGCAACAGCATTGCACAGGAGCTGCTGATAGCTCCTCAAATGCATAGATTATTCTATTTTTGATGATATGCGTATGTCAATCTCAGAGCAAAATTGAGCCCTCAGGGCAAAATTCTTCTCTCAGATCCACACATCAATGGGAGTTCCCCTCATGCAGGAAGAACAGACTATGGGAGGTGAGAGCTGCTGTGCAGGTCAGGATAGAAAAATTTGTCTGTAGTGTTTATTTTTGAAATAGTAAATTGAGAATATAAATGTAATTTTCTGTCATAGCAAAACATTTGAACAAAATCTAAATCTGCCCTACCAGCATCCCAGAAAAACATACCACATTCACAAACATAAACAAATATTTTAGCTCAGGGGTTTTGGAGAGAAAGAGAAGGTAAAATTATGTCTTTAGAAAAACTGAATATATCAAATTCTTCCTCTACAATGGTGAATTTCTTCAGAATGAAAACACTCTTTATTATAACAAACTCACTGGGGAGAAGGTGCTTGAAGATTCAGGTCTGTGTAATCCTTCATAAGGTGAGAAATCACATTCCTAGTACCTTCAGGCCTTCACAGGCTGTCTGGGCACATATGTAAAGAAGAAAAGTCTCATTCCACCACGCTTACCATGAAGCATGTCCAGCATATAAAATGGAATTCCGTTTTCCATAAGGGTTGATGAAGAAGAAGGATCACTAATCTAGAGTACTCACTCAGGAGCTCTGGTGCAACCTTCCCAGATCTCCACAGGCAAATTGTGTATGTAAATTTTAGGTTAAATGTACTAAAATATACATGTACAAAGAAAGCAGACAGTCATGGATTTAGCATTGGAATTGCTTCCAGAGTGTGTATCTGAGCCAGATTTATTTTCGCTTTGTACATGCTTTTCTTTGCATGCTTCTTTAATGAATCCCTTCACAGTGAAATGATACAGAGCCTATAACTTCTTTAATTTCTAATTCTCTCCAATTACTAATTTGAAAATTAACAGCTAGTAAAACAGATTTTAAAAGAGTAAATTGGGGCATGTATCCTACACCAATATATCCTGTTGGGGCGTATGTCCTATACTGAATTGATGTGAATTTCACCTGAAAATTCCAGGCTGCTGGTGTCAGGTTTTAATGCCGGTGGTCTGATTAAGTCTTTCTCTCTTGCTTCTGCTATTTCATCTGTTTCAACGTCTTCTTGCTTGAAAACTTCTATACTCATTAGTCATTATTGAGATAATTAGCACACAGTCTTGGCTCTCTACAACGACTATAAACAAAGACATAAAGTGCTTTCTCATGTTTCTTACTGCAGTTTTGGAAGTGGTTGATATTGCAAGAGGGTAAAGGGACTTACAGCTTCAGACAGATACAGTACGAGCAAAGCAGCAGCCAGGGACAACACCTAGGGCTTTGGAAAGATGTCACTATTTTGAATTATTAACAAGAAACAATCTAAATTGAAACTCCGCTAATGTGCCTGTAGGAGCCACATACCCCTAACACAAACGTTTATGAATTAGGTAAGCTTTTAAGTACTAATTAAATAAATATTCAGCTGTAAACCATTCTGCCTGTGGACATGTAGTTAGGAATCTTTGTTATCCTGCTAGAGACACCATGGATATAAAATGGTAACAAGGACAGCTATAAAAAGTTTGCATTCTATTTCCACTTGAGAAATGTCAAACTTTGTTTTTGTTAGTGCCTCTCTGGGAAATATTTGTCTGGCAGTTTTTTAACTATAACCTGAGAAGAATATTTAATTGCAGGAATAATCATTGTTGAGTATCAAAATTAACTTAATTCTCATTAGTTTGACTATGGCAGTACTTCTTGACTTGTAAAATTTGTGTAATGAATTATTGAAAAGCCATTATTGAAATAACCTCTTCTTTTCTAACATGGCTGCTTATGTTTCCCCAATGAAACACAGCATGCATCTGTTGCCATAGATACCATTATTTTCTGAAATAAACATTACTTTTTTCTCAATCTTACATCCACATACAAAAAGCTAACCTATGCCACCTTTTCCAATCACACATATTGGAGGTACAACTATCTATTTAAATACTAATCTTAATAAAGATAAAACCTATCTTTCCTCAACATGCAGACATTTAAGTGACATGAAAGATGGTAATTCTCAAAGTTTATTAAACACAACATGGCATATGCACATACAATCTTTAAAGGAGGGACATTTTTGGGACTCCTGTCAATGTGTAAAACATGAGGAGAAGGAGTTTCACTAACAAGATGTGCAGGACAGGGAAAGGTTTATATAAAAAACAAGCCTTCCAAAGTGTGCTTCTTGTGCTTCTTGTGTTCTAGTCCTGTGGCCTCTGGATGATTGGAAAAAGAACCTTTTATTCCATGGATGGGTTGAATTCGGGGTAATTTGATTTGATTAATTGGGCAGTCCTTTTTAACCTTGCTCTCCTGCAGCACAGAGAGTTTGGGTAATTTTCAAAAGTCTCGTGTACGATTTCCAAAAATAGTACTCAGTTCAAGGAACTTAGAAGCCTGTCCTCAGGGATCAATCTTGCCATATCTATGCTAAGGCAGCCTCATGCAGTCATCCTGAAAGAAACATACTGTTGCAAAGAAAACACATCATACTTCTAGCAGTAGAGAGGAAACTAAATTTCCAGGGGTTGCTTTTCTGTCAATTATTACACATGCAAAGCAGGTGAATAAAGGACAAAATGGAATAACACCCCAGAAAAATAAACCACAAATGCACATAAAAGTGAGTAGAAAAAGTATCATACAAGTTTCACCCTGGTCCAATTCTGGCTATGGTCAGGAAGGTATGCAAAGATAACAGATGCTTATAACTGAGACTTGAAACAAGGGTCTGGAGTGTAGAGGATATAAATCAGCAACTGTCCTCCATTTTGAACAGAACCACACTGAAGTATGCAAGCAGTGCTCAGCCTTCATAGGGTGGTAAAAGATTTGTGGATATTCTAAACATTTGTTGGGGTTTTTAAGAACCCTTCCTCAAAGTACAATCAACACAGAGCAAAAGCAGGTCATATCAATCCTCAGGAGCCAAAGCAGAGAGGTGTGCCTTGCAGCATACCTCAAGGGACAAGGGATGAAACTATTTTGGACCACTTTAGGAAGTGGATGTCTAAGGAAATACCTTGACAGCAGCTGCCTTTATACACTGGGAGGTTTTCGGACTAATCATTCTTTACTGATTAATCAAAATATCAAGGGAGACATGGACTTTGATGTAGGCAAGTCTGGAGCCCCTCAAGGCTTTGAATACTAAGACCAACCAGAAAACAAACCAGCAATCACTGTTGAGAACCTGATGGTGGCTACCAGCAAGAGACTTCAACATCTGGGTCTACATAAGATGGAACTCTATTTACAATAAATTCTGATATTCTATGATAATTTACAGATCCTAACTAGAATTACTTTCTCTTCATGTAAGCATAAAGACACCTAGATCAAGAAAATGTAACTTGCTAGGCCCTATAAACTTCATAGATTACAGCCCAAGTGAAAGACTGAGACTAGACTGGCTTGTGAGCTAGCTTTGCTGTGGGACATGATAACAGTACAGCTGTTCCTTTTTCAAAATTCCGTGTTGTTTGGGCAGTGACAGACCTCTATTATCATTTTTCAGAAAAATTTGAAAACTTATGCCATCTGACTTTAGCCTATTTATAGAAAGACTACTATGGATTACAGTTACTAAGTAAGATTCTGCATAGAGCAAGCACCCATATCAAAGGAATAAAGCAACAATAAATAACTCATTCTGTCAGAGAGACCTTGAAAGCCTTGAGAGGTGGGCCTGTGCAAACCTCATGAAGTTCAACAAGGACAAGTGCAAGGTGCTGCACCTGCATTAGGACAATCATAGAATCATAGAATCAGATGGGTTGGAAAGGATCTCTGAGATCATCAAGTCCAACCCTTGATCCAACACCGCTGTGGTTACTAGACTATGGCGCTAAGTGCCACATCCAGTCTCAATCCCAAGCACAAATACCAGCGGGGTGGAGAATGGATAGAAAGCAGTCCTGAGAAGAGGACTTTGGGATTTTCATTGATGAAAAGCTCAACATGAGCCAGCAATGTGTGCTCACAGCCCAGACAGCCAAATGTAGCCTGGGCTGCTCCAAAAGAAGCAGGTCAAGGGAGGTGATTCTCTCACTCTGCTCTTGCAAGACCTCACCTGAAGTACTGCATCCAGATCATAAAAAGGATGTGGACCTGTTGCAGTGAGTCCAGAGGAAGGCTTCATGGACGATCAGAGGGCTGGAGCACCTCTTCTATGAAGACAGGTTGAGAGACTTGTTCAGCCTGGAGAAGAGAAGGCTTCAAAGAGACCTCATAGCAGCCTTCCAGTACCTAAAAGGGGCTAACAAGAGAATAGAGAGGGACCTTTTACAGGGCCATGTAGTGACAGGACAAGAAGTAATGGCTTTAAACTGAATTAGATTAGATATTAGGAAGAAATTCTTTACTATGAGGTTAATCAGGCACTGGAACAGGTTGCCCAGAGAAGTTGTGGATGCCCCATCCCTGGGAGTGTTTAAGGCCAGGTTGGATGAGGCTTTGAGCAATCTGATATAGCAGAAGATGTCCCTGCCTGTGTCAGGGGAGTTGGAACTAGATGGTCTTGAAGGTCCCTTCTAACTCAAACCATTCCATGATTCTATGATAAATTAAAGCGATTAAAACAATCAGTGAGAAACTATCACTTGCCAGGAAAAGCTATGCCTTTCTACAACAGCAAAACTCATGGGGTCTAAGGTAAAGTGAATGAGGCCCAGAAAGAGACATCTACAGTAACAGACCTGAGAATCTGCTTTTTCTCAGTTCTTTAGAAGAATATAGTTTTGATAAAGGATTAATATTTTAACATTTAAAAGATATAAGTGATTTTAACCCAACAGCATCTTCTCCCTTATTCTCCATTATTCTTCTTCATCAAAATTACTCCAGAAGTCAGACTATCATCTAGTGTATAATTTGTTCAGGAAGAGAATTCATGGTAAAAAAATCTCCTCTCTCTTCTTCTCCATTAATAAAACACTGAACCCTTCTCAAAGAAAAGATATTAGACACCATTCAAGGCCCAGATATGTTTCCAAATGTAACATTTCCAAATACTCTATATCCAACTCTTTAGTAAAAAGGATGAAAGGACAAACAATGCAAAGGCACTGATATATGAACCATGTCCCTTTCTCTGATAAGCAGAGAGGTTCCCATGAGCACAGCAGCCTAGTGCAAGCCCTGGCTCCCACAACTACTCCAAGATGGACTTTCCAAAGGCACAGACATCTATCTATACCAGCAAACATATCTCTGCCCATTAGTGGTCAACAAAAGCTATTTGCTCCTGTAAAAGTACAAGTCTCACATGCTAAAAAAAAGTACATGAGCCCCAGAAATAAACATTCCCAAAAAATCAGACTCCATCCTAATTCTAACACACTGAGAAATGGTTCAATATTTTATCAACACTACAGCTTTCCCTTTATAGCAAAGACAGTAACCAAAAGAAGAGCAGTAACAACCTCTCTGTATTAATAGTGGCTGGCACCTCCTGCAAATTTTGTTGTAATCAATAGTCCTAAGGCTCAGATATACAGAAAAGTCAGTTCATCCACAAATATCCATACACATGTTAGTAGTCCTTGGCAAACATGGTCTAAACCAAATTAAATTAGCCCTTGAAGAAAGACCTCATTTGTCAACCAGTGATAAAACATTAATTCATCTCACTCCCTAATGCCAAGGTTAGAGCTTGCACATCTAATGAAATCACTTCAGATCTGTAGTAGTTTTAAGACTAGGCCTTCCTTGGTGACCAGGTTGTAACCAAGGAACCAAGGCCATGTTCCCAGTATTCCATACGATTTTTACGTAAGCAAGAGTATAATTAAGAAGAGAGAGGAAACTCTCGCTCTCTCTCTTCCGGCGGACCGAAGGCGAAGGTAGCTTTGCTGTCGCTCTGCCCGAGCGAGGGAGTGAGGCCTAGCGCATCTGGTTGGCCTTGAGAGGCAGAGAGTGCCGGCGGTTGTGTGGTGTGGTTCGCTATCTCTGGAGGGAAGTATTTGCATTATATCCCTTTTAATTCCTTTTCCCTTTTCCCTTTCCCTTCCCTTTTCCCCTTTGGGGGGTTCCCTGTATATAATTTTCTTTGTATATATATATATATAAATCTCCCACTTAAAATTCAGTTCGGTTTGGGTTCTTTTGATTTTCTTTTTCGTGATCTTTTCGGTCAATTGCGCGAGAGCGAGAGGGAGGGGGAAGGCTTTGTCCCTGAGGTCCAGGCACTTGGCTGGGAGCCAAGTCCAACCTGGGACATTTTTTGGAGGTTCCACCGAGATAACCAGGAGGTTGTTTTGGTAACAATTTCTGGGCAGGTGGCCAAGTTCTGCCAAACATTGACTTTGTTTGGGAACAGTACCGGGATTGCAGCCAAGAGGGATTTGTTTATATAAATATACCTCTTGTTTAAGAACATTGAGGACAATTATATAAATAATGGCCACTTTCTTAATTTTTAATGTACTTTTGGCAGCTTTTGCACCTGTTTTAGGCTACTACATGTGGGACAATCCAAATCCAACAGTGTTCAATTGGCGAGACATCTGGGAAAGGTATTCTTCCTATCTTGACATTAAACGCTGGATCCTAGAAATTCCCAAACTGACTGTTGCCTCCAATGATTATCTAAATTGTGTGGCAACAATTTGGTTTATGATGAATGTGATGAACATGCTATTTAAAATTGGAAGGATTGTGTTACACTGGTTCCCTTGTTGTAGGAAAGGCCGTACCTCAAAGGGGTTAGCTGGAGCTTTGGAAAGGGGCTTGGAAAGGGCAGTTCCTGGTTGGCAAGGAGCATGGGAAGAGTTTGGTAAATGGATCGGACGCTTGGCACCTCCCATTACTTGGGACTTCACGGCACCACAGGCCTTTGATCCTAATGAGATAACCCATCGTTTAATGGAAGGTTGTCTTACATATAAGGATCCAAATACCCAAATCTTTGCCCTATGCTGGGGCCTGG